>NC_090448.1:902929223-905550889 GCF_031143425.1 Pleurodeles waltl
AAGCTATATACCGTTACGTCTGCTGGACTCTTCTGGTTGCGAGGATATATAGGGCTTGTAGGTTCATCAAGAACCCTAGGTACCCAGAACAAATAAATGAGCTGCACCTTGCAATGGGTTTTCATTCTATCCCGGTTATACAGAAATTAATTTGCTGAAATATAAAGAGTGAAAAATAGGTATAAAGGAAACCTTTGTATTTCCAAAATGGGCACAAGATAAGGTGTTGAGAAGCAGTGGTTATTTGCACATCTCTGAATCCTGGGGTCCCCAAATTAGCATGTGAATTAGAGTGCATTTCTCAAATATATGTCTTTTTTACACACTGTCCTACATTTGGAAGGAAAAAAGTTGAGAAAGACAAGGGGCAATAACAATTGTTCTTCTATTCTGTTTTCCCCCAAGTCTCCCGATAAAAATGGTACCTCCCTTGTGTGGGTAGGCCTAGTGCCTGCGACAGGAAACGCCACATGGTCACATCACATTTTTACATTGAAATCTGACATGTTTTTTGCAAAGTGCCTAGCTGTGGAATTTGGCCTCTAGCTCAGCCGGCACGTAGGGAAACCTACCAAAACTGTACATTTTTGAAAACTAGACACATAGGGAAATCCAGGATGGGGTGACTTGTGGGGCTCTCACCAGGTTCTGTTACCCAGAATACTTTGCAAACCTCAAAATTTGGCCAAAAAAATACTTTTTCCTCACATTTCAGTGACAGAGAGTTTTGGAATCTGAGAGGAGCCACACATTTCCTTCCACTCAGTGTTTCCCCAAGTCTCCTGATACAAATGGTACCTCACTTGTATGGGTAGGCCTAGTACCCACGACAGGAAATGCCCCAAAACACAATGTGGACACATCACATTTTCCCAAAGAAAACAGAGCTGTTTTTTCCAAGTGCCTAGCTGTGGATTTTGGCCTCTGGCTCAGCCGGCACCTAAGGAAACCTATCAAACATGCGAATTTTCTAAAACTAGACACCTAGGGGAATCCAAGATGGGGTGACTTTTGGGGCTCTCACCAGGTTCTGTTACCCAGAATCCTTTGCAAACCTCAAAGTTTGGCCCACAAATCCACTTTTTCCTCACATTTTGGTGACAGAAAGTTCTGGAATCTGAGAGGAGCCACAAATTTCCTTCTACTCAGTGTTCCCCCAAGTCTCCTTTGTGTGGGTAGGCCCAGTGCCCGCAACAGGAAATGCCCCAAAACACAATGTGGACACATCACATTTTCCCAAAGAAAACAGATCTGTTTTTTACAAAGTGTCTAGCTGTGGATTTTGGCTTCTAGCTCATCCAGCACCTAAGAAAACCTAGCAAACCTGGACATTTCTGAAAACTAGACACCTAGGGGAACCCAGAATGGGGTAAACTTGTGGTGCTCTCACCAGGTTCTGTTACCCAGAGTCCTTAGCAAACCTCATCATTTGGCAAAAAACACTTTTTCCTCAAGGTTCGGTGCTGCAAAGTTCTGGAATCTGTGGGGAGCCACAAACTTCTTTCTACCCAGTGTTCCCCCAGGTCTCCCGATAAAAATGGTATCTCACTTGTGTGGGTAGGCCTACTGCCCACGACAGGAAATGACCCAAAACTCTATGTGGACACAACGAAATTATCAAATACAAAATTACCTGTTTTTGCGGGGTGGGTGGGCACCTGCGTTTTTGGTCCTGGGCTCAGCAGCCATTTAGGGAAACCTACCAAACCCAAACATTTCAGAAAACTAGACACCCGAGGGAATCCAGGGAGGTGTGACTTGCATGGATCCCCTAGTGTTTTCTTACCTCGTATCCTCAGCAAACCTCAAATTTAGCTAAAGAAATTTCATTTTTCCCACATTTCTGTGTGGGAACACCACACTGGCCCAAATTTCCTACCACCCAACGTTCCCCTCAGTCTCCCGGGAAATGTTATAACTCACTTGTGTAGGTGGGCCAAGTGCCTGTGACAGGGAAGAGACAAAAAGATGTCAAAAATGAGGGGAAACCAAAGCTGGTCCAAAAGGGCAGTTGAAAAACAACGTTTTTAGGCTGACAAGTGGGGCAGATTTTTTATCAGTATAGATGCGACAATGCTGGTTGGTAGGAATTTTGTGGATTCTTGAGGATTCCAGAAGGTTCCATCACAAAAATGTGGGAAAAGTGTGTGATTTCCTGCAAAGTTGGAAGTTTGCAGGGCGTTGTGGGTAAGAAAATGGTACGGGGTGCATGTGAAGCACACCACTCTGGATTCACCCAGATGTTTAGTTTTCAGATGTGTCCAGATTTTGTGGATTTTTCTACATGGGAGCATTCAGTTGGGGTGGGGGCATAACCATGCCCATACTGGTTGGTAGCCACCACCCCAATATATATATGTTTTAATTCCCTCGCATCTAGTAGGCTTTCTGCCCCCCCGGGAGTGGATCGGGAGTAATCGCCCCATCTACCCACCGATGGGCATAACAACTTTGGCCCCATTTATTTGGGGAGGAGGTATGGCCATACTCCCACCCTCTTTTCTTGAAAAAAAAAATCTTCCCTGGTCTCTGGTGGGCTTTCTACCCCGCTTAGGAGCAGATGGGCCTTCCAACAATAAGCCGATCTGCACAATAATGTGCCCCCATGGGGAGCGACCCTTACCCAAGGGGCTGCCCCCCCAAAAAAACACACATATACACACACTCCAATCCCTGGTGCCTAAGTGGTTTCTGCCCACCCGGAGGCAGATCAGCCTAATAGAAATAGGCTGATCTGCCCCCAAGGGGGGCAGAAATGGCCTGAAATAAATCCCCCCCCCCCCAGGGGAGCAACTCTTGCCTCAGGGGTCGATCCCCTTGCGTGAAATTGGTGCAAAAAACAAATCCCAGTTGCCTAGTGGTTTCTGCCTCTCTTGGGGGCAGATCGGCCTAATAAAAATGGGCCAATCTGCCCCCAAGGGGGGCAGAAATGGCCTAAAATAATTTGGCCCCCCAGGGTAACGACCATTGCCTAAGGGGTCGCTCACCTTGCGTGAAATTGTCAATAAAAAAAAAATCCCTGGTGTCTAGTGGTTTCTGCCCCCCTTGGGGGCAGATTGGCCTAATAAAAATAGGCCGATCTGCCCCCAAGGGAGGCAGGAATGGCCTAAAAATATTGTTCCCCCAGGGGATAGACCCTTGCTTAAGGGGTCGCTCCCCACATCTAAAAAAAATCCCTGGTGCCTAGTGGTTTCTGCCCCCTGGGGGCAGATCGGCCTAAGTACAATAGGGCGATCTTCCCCACAGGGGAGGCAGAAATGGCCTTAGAATAAATTGCCCCCCCTAGGGAGCGCCCCTAGCCCAAGGGGGCGCTCCCCTTACGTGTAAGTAAATAAAAAAACAAACTCCCTGGTGCCTAGTGGCCATTTCTGCTGCCCGATCGCATTGTGATCCAGCAGCAGAAAATGCTGAGAGAGACATCAAAGGAAAGGAAAGGCCTTTCCTTTTCTTTTAGGCCTCTCTCGCCCCCTCTACGTGATCGGAGGAGAAATACTAAAGCATTTATCCTCTGATCCGCGCTGGAAGCTCCGCTGGAAGCTGAGCCTCCAGCCCGGTCGGGGCAGCCTCCGATGAGGTCAGCGCGCGATCATGCACTGACATCATCAGATGCCACGAGAGGGGTCAGAGAGGGTGGGGGTGGAAGCCGGACGCCTCAGAGCCACAGCAAAGGACATAAATATTACATCCTTGGCTGCGAAGGGGTTAATCTCTGAAAAGAGCATGTCAGTACCATTTCAACTGTTGCACGTTCCACTGAAGGGCCTTATCGAGATGCCATTAACTCTAAGGGGCATATTTACAAGGAGCTTGCGTCACCGCTGCGTCATTTATTTGACTCTGCAATGGTGTGTTCAGTGCGCCATATATACAGAGAAATGCATTAGGCATAATGAGTCCCTTTTCTCTGCCCTGCGTTGTTTTTTATCTGCTGTGCAACCGGCTGCATCAGGTAACATTAATTATTTGGAAGGTACGCTTTCCCACTTAAAATCCCACACAGAACTGATGCATCCATATTTACAAATTTTTAGGAAAGTGACACATCATTGGCAAATGATACGCAAACTCCCACATGTGTCAAAATTCCTATGCCTCCTTAACCCAGGCTTAAAAATGACGCAGTGGCTTTTCAATAGGAATCTGTCCAGCTGATATTACTATCCACACTGATATGTCTGTATTTCACTTTCTATCTACTGGTAGTGTGTCTACACATTTGACAATCATGTTGTAGGACCCCTTGACCAAGCTGGGACCACGGCACCTATGGTTTTGTTATCCACTGCAGCAAGGCAATATGACGTTGTGTACTTTTTGTAAGTGACAGGCCAGGATTGTCACTTCCCCATGGAGGAAGGGGTCCCCAAGAACATTTCCAGATAAAAACAGCCACCACCTCTCAGATCACATGATAATCCAGTTTCTTTAAAAAAAAAAAGAGGACCGGCCTGGATTGGTGAAATCTATAACACTTTAAAAGAGAGACAATAACATTTTTCCTCTGAACCACATATAGCCAACAAAAAAGATAAAATATAAATGAGTTTGAGTGCATATACCATCACAGTGGCAAGCTACTAACTCCTTCAAAGAGTGACCCCTAAGGGGATGACCCAGAATTAAAGGTAAGTTATTTAGGCGAAACCTAGTGAAGACGTAACAGTGCTGTAAATTTTGGATGGCTGATATGTAGGGTTGAAGACTCTCATGCGAGGGAGTCTGGTTGTATAGTGGTACTGATGATTTGTTTTTATTTAGCTCCACTCTTACTCCCCTTGCATGCACCAAGACAGCCTGCTTCAACCTGGTCTTACTATAAGAGAAGCATAGACAGGGGAAGTGAATAGCTCAGATAACCCAATTGCCTCCAAGGACGATTTCACATACAAAACCCAGGTATCCTGAGGGCTTCATCTAGGATCAAGCACTCCTCTAACACTCATTGAGTCAGTAGGGCTGATTCCCTTCTCCAAATGGAGTGCCAGAGTAAGAATGGAGTGAGTTTGATTCTATCAGTGATATATTGAAAATCTAGCTCCTCATGGCACACACTATTAGAACAACTCTGTCAGATGGCCACAGAATGCATTCTCTATACTCTGAATCTTACGGAGGTCCCCCATTTCCCTGCCTCATACATGGCAATTGCCATGGATTTAGAAACATAGATTGGCAGAATCTCTTGAACTGGTATCGTGCCTAACTTCTTAGATTCAACAGGGCCAGAACCAATCTCTCCAACATGGTTGCTCTATTTGATACCATCGGTCTCCACGTATGCTTGGCATCGAAGTGGATACCCAGATAGGAGAAACTCGGGGCATCACTCACTCTGCAACTATTGGTGGTAAATATAGGGTGGTTTTGGGGTCTTCTACCACGGATCATGGTGAAGGTTTTACCTTCATTAACCTTTGAATCCAGCTCTTACATGCAGGTGGTGTAATACTCTATGAGACCTTGCAGCTCCTGTCCAGTTCTTGCCCCAAGCACTGCGTCATCTGCATAAGGAGATGCGGAGAGGGAGTGTACCTATGTGTGGAACATGTCTGGGTCTCCTAACTAGTGCAGCTTCTACTCTATTGGTATACAAAGCAAAAAGGAAGGGGGCTAGCACACAACCATGCCTGACCCTAGGTTAAACCATAAAAGGCATTGTGCACTCACCTTCCTTACCAAAGCACACACAAGCACTCACTTTAGAGTACAGCTGCCCAATGAAGGTAATATTGGGGACCTCTATACCCATCTCCAACATGAGGGTCCAAAGCTTAGAGTGGAATCACGCAGTCAAATGCGTCAGGCTGGTCCATAAATGCCAGGTAAATTTAACCTTCTTTAGCAACAACATATTTGGCAATTATAATACTCAGGTTCAGACCCTGATCAATGGTGTCTGGCCCTTTTTTAAAGCTGTATGGAACATCAGCTAAGGCACGATTGGCTATAGCCTATTCCTCCAGCCTGTGCAACAGGATCCTGTCCATGACTTTGGCAGTTGAATCAAGCAGGGATCTGGGCCTATAGTTGTTTAGTTGTGGCTTGTCCCCCTTCTTGTAGATTAGGATGATGATCGAATGTTGCCAAGAGCGTGGGGGTCCCTTACTTGTAAGAGCATTGAAGACATTCACTAGGATGGGTGCCCATAGAGCCTGACACTCCATAAAAACATCTACCAAGACCCTATCCGGACCAGGAGCATTATCGCAGCTACGTTCCCCCAAAGCCCTCTTTACCTCTGAAAGATCAAACGTAAGAGGCGTATAATCATCCCCTAGCTTAATTAAGTCTGCCTTCACTGGCTACACTGTACCACATGTGTATATTGAGGCAAAAATTCAGTCCATGCAGATTCTTGGACGTGCACAACTAGGGTGAGTTCATAGGGCTCCCTGAAATATGGGGCATTCAACACCTTCCAGAAGGTGGCACAGTCCTTATTTAAGCTTGCTTCTCACAAATCCTCCCATTCCCTATCTTTCATCTTCTTGATTCTTGTCACTTGCACCTCTCTATAGGCTCTGCGCAATTTCCTCATCAATACCCTATCTTAGTGGTCAATACATAAGGACTGATGTACTTGTGACTGAGTTTTCGTCTGGGTAGAGCCAAACCATTTCTGTGACTTCAGGTTCCTTGAACGGGGTTTTCGCAGCAGGGTGTTTTTAATATTAGTAGTAATTCTCACAAAAGCCGAAATCACCTGTACTGGGGAGGGTTCAAAATGTAAACACAGGGAAACCTCACCACGCCTGCAAGTTAGAACACTAGGAAAAAAGTTGGCTTTATTAACTTGCTCCCACTTAAGGAAAAAGCCATTCTTCTTAGCCAGCGAAGGTTTAAAACCTAACCTCTCCCAGGGTTTACACACACCCTCCAGCCTCATGCAGCAGGACAAAGTAGCATGATCACTTAGGCCAGAAAACACCACCTACCAACATAGCAAGATTCTTTGAGACTAGTATAAAATCCATGGTTGACTCACTGTTGGGCCCCCTAAAGGAAGGAGCAAGGTGACCTGCTTGGTCTAACCCCTTACTCAGTAATAAACCAGGTTGAGTTTCATCATATTGTTATAGAGGATGTTTTCATACTCGTTATGCTAAAAGTGCATCAAGGTCTCATTCTCTATGTCCACCAAGCCTACCCTTATACAATGGTGAATGTTCAAATCACCTAACCACAGCAATTTCAGGGCCTTGAGATGTGTATTGCTAAGTAAGAACAAGGTTCCCTTAAGCTCAGCTGCCACCCACAGAAACAGTTGTTATAAAAGCTGATGAATAGCAGGTCTCAATCCCGGGCCCAATCACACACAACAAAGGGGAAATAAGGGGACTTATTGCAGAATCTTATAACATCCCCACCCAGGTATTCTCCATTAGTGTAAGTAGCCCCCCTTTTGCTCTGCCTGCACTAGGGGGTATGGGAGAAGAATGGTAGGTGCATAACCCATCCAAATGACTGGGCTCAATCTCCCATGTTTCCTGGAGGCAGACCAAGTGATGGGTGGAGGCCAAATGAATCCACCCTTGATCACCTAGCTTCTTTTTCAAACTGGTGATGTTCCAAGACAAGACCTTGAATATCTGGTAAGGGCTAGTATACATACAGGGAGTAAGCTGTGCTCTAGCTAAGCCTCCCCCCAACTTTCTGAGGCCCTTGGTTCCTGTTGGGGTGGAAGTCAATCGAGTCCCTCACATCCTTCCAGGGTTGCTTATTTGTTATGAAGAATCACCCCCACAGTACCACAATCACGGTGTGGCACTCCGTGCACCCTGATGATAGGCCTCCCTAAATTAGGGACCGTAGCTTGAAAATAAAGGGGTTTATAGAAAAAAAAACAATGGCAGAACCACAATTTTAGAATTTCTAGGGAATGAAGGGAACGATCGACTCAGCACATCTAAAGGGTTCCTTGGGTTACTAAAATTGACCTTAGCAGAGGGCCCCACCCAATCGACCCTCCTCGCCATCAGGATAAGCTAATTTGGAAAAATGCCATAACCCCTGTGGTGTGTCAGCCAATTATAGACTTTAGATATTAATTGGCAGTTTTAGTTTAAGCATGGGTATGTTTGCTAATACAACAACATAAGGGCACGCTGCCGGGGGAAGTTTCAATCTCACAGTGTCCCTCCCGGCACAACCATTTTGAGTCGTCCCAGCCTCTGAGCTCAACTGTAGGTCATTCTCCTCCTTCCCCCTGCCTGTATAACCATTGGACTGCCCTTATACCAAGTGATGTGGGATGTGGTCTGTATTACTGACACCTGAGGGTGGGCGGACAATAGGGGGTTACAGATCATCCCTGATGGAAACCCCTTAGATACATTACAGTTCATAAGGGTATGAGATGTGGGGCTCACAACATGGGTCCCAGCGTCCGGGTTGCTCAAAGCAGGGGGGATAATAAAGACAGCCTAGGGTATCTCTGTTACAGATTTAGAGGGAGCAATGATAAGTAGGAGGAACACTTTTGCTTCTAGGGAGGCCAGGCGATCAACAACCGGGGTTAAGTGCTATATAAGCAAACCATCAATTAACATGCCAAAGTCATCCTTAGAAGTGTGGGCTGATGGTATAGCAGCATCCTGCTTAGCCTTAGTTCCAGTGTCATCTGAGGACCCCTTCTTGGGTGAGGCCCCAGCCTTCTTCTTTTTCACTGGGGGCTCAGAGCATGGTGAGTTATCCGCCCAGGCAGAGCCACCCCAAGTTTGCCCAGTAGAAGCGGGGGACAAAAGGCCATCACACCATCCATGGGCCCTATTTCTTTTGCTAGGCCATCAGAGATATGTACTACATCCCTGGGTTCCCCCAGAGCAAGGTGCCTTTCAGTGAGTTTGATTTCTTTGATAGAAAACCAGCGGCACAATATAAAAAAGAGTTGACACACGCTATTGTGTCCCCCCTGTAGCACCAGCAGTAGTCTTTTTTTCCCATGTTGCCTAGAAGCACCAAAAGTCAGCAAGCCTGGCACGGTCACCAGCACATGGAACAAAGAGGGAGGGCCCGGCAAAACCTCAGACGGCAACTGACGGGCGCCAATGGGCCCGCTCTTGGCCACGTCTTTGCCCGGACCACAACTGGACATGTCCCACATGCGGGTAGGTGTGACACGCTATATAGCGCTGCAGCCAGGAGCCCCTCCTTCTCCTGAGGGCTCAAGGGCTTCTGGGAGATGCAGTCTGCCCTAGAAGATTTTGTTTGTGTCCCGCGTGCAGGCAGGTATGACGCACTCTATCGCACTGCAGCCAGGAGCCCCTCCTTCTCCTGGGGGCTCAAGGGCATCCTGGAGATGCAGTCTACCCCAGTGGATAGTTTCACCAGCAGTTACTAGCAATGTTTGTGTCCCCATTTTACAGTCTTTTACATTGGTCCTACAACATTATGCTACTTGCGTCAATTAAAACTGATGTTACACCTCTAAATTTTAATGGATTGCTGAAGTTGTGTCAGATGTGAGGCCTCCTCCACGGATAAGCCACTTTTGAGGCTGATTCATTACAGCAAAATTCCAACAGATGAGTCAGAATTGCGCCATGATGCCCCATATTATAATACGGCTTATCCGTGTCGTAACAGTTTCCTGCACATCCTAACTAATTTTGATGCATCCCTGCAGCAACACATCGATGCGACATTTCTTGTAAATATGCCCCTAAACACCTCAGAGTTAACCTACGTTTTGCTGATCGCAGAGCTTGGCAACAGGCAGTCATTTGCTGTCAGAAAACGTTCAATAATTCAGAGATATTTTCAGCAGTGAAGATGCCAAAAAGAACTAATCTGTTCTGTGCTGGCCTAGCGGAAAGAAGGAGTTCATAATAGGTGCCAGGAGCAAAGACACGTGCTCCTGGCACTGACTTTCCTACACTTTTTCACATTTCCAGATATTGCAACTTAAAAAGTTGAATAAACAATGCATTTCTTTTCTCCCTGTGACAGAAATTTTTGTCACAAAGGAAACTTTTTACTGAGACGTTGATTTCCCACGTGCGCTGAGAACTTTGTGCAGCACTCAAGTACATGTTGTGCCACCTAAGAATCAAGAGAGTGTTTTTTACTATTAACGTGAGGACACAGCTAATCTTCAAGGTCACATCCTTTGACAAGTATTTCAGCGTGTAGAATCACCCATTATTTTTCTTTACTTGCAATCATGTCCAACCTCTCTAGTTGGCACATGAGGTGATTTTACTCATGAAAAGATTAGTGGGAGTAGGAACATGCTGCTTTGAGTCTCTCCATGTTTCTCTTTTCCATGCCTGTTATTCTTTGGGGGTGTGGGTTGTGTGTCCGTGTGTGTTTGTGTTGTGTGTCTGTGTTGTTTGGGAAATTCTGCATCTGCTTCTCCCAGTCCCAATGTCTGCATGTTCTAACAGCTGGTAGACTCTGCATTCGTAAACAGGGAAATATTAGAAAGTGCGATTCTTGATTTTACTTATAACTACGTTATTATTAGTATTGGGGAAAACTCAAAAATATGCAGGAGCTACTGTGACAAAATTAATGATTTTACCACGCATACTAACCCCTCCCCCCTACCCCCGCCCGCAACCTCCTCACCCCCATCTCTCTCAGACAATTGCTATTTTATTGTAGCGGTGATGAGACGAGGCTCTCGGGGTGAACCGTGATAGTCTACAAAGATCATCATGTAGAAAGAAAATTAGGGTTAAAAAGCCATGTCTTCAACTTTTTCCTAGATCGGAGTTGTTTGAATGGAGCCCAGAGAGGCCAGGGAAGCACGTGCCAGTGTTCCGGGGTGGTGAGTAGGAGACGTTTCAACTACTCTTCATTGACCTACAAAAGTGGGTAACCTGAAGGTGCACCTGGTTAGCTGAGCGAATGTTGGGAGAGTAGGGTGCCATATTTCTTTGAGAAAAATACGAGTCACATTTGATTGTCTCACTTTGTACCCATTTGTGCAATGACACATTCTATCATGGCTTGTTAAAAAAGTGATAGGCAAACAATACTACTACAGTCTCCAAATACATTTGGCATAAAGCGCATTCTAGTACACACATATCTCTCATGTCCTTACATTCTCTTTTCCCGTTATTTATTTATTTCAGATATGTACCCCAGCGACGGCTCCTAATATCTGGCTTCAGGGTACAACCCTGCCACTTAGTGCCTTGGCCACGACTGATTTTTTTGTTAACTGAACAGTATTCATAAAAGGTGAAATGTATGAGGGAGCCTGTGCCTGATGCAGCAGAGTCATCTTGCGGTCACGTGGGGTGGGGGTGATGGGGGAGATGTCTGTCATTGTTTCTGGATCTGAGGAGTTCTGATTTGGAATGATGACCATCTCTAGAGTCCCGATGAGAAGGGGGGGGGGGGTTCTTTCCTGAGGGAGTGACCTGAAGACCTGCCGGCTATCCCTCCTTAGACCAGTCGAACACCCTACTGAATCACGAGACCGGTCCATGACGCAGCCTGGGGGTGGTGGTGGAGGAGGGGAACATTAGGATGTTGTTACAACTATATAATTGAATGGACTCACCTGGTGTACTTGTTGTAATGCACCAGGTCACCTCACTGTGATAAAAAAACAAAAAAGTATGTTTAAGAATCGAAACAATATTGATGAAAGTTATTTTTTCCTTTAGCTCCATCTATTTTTTTCTTACCCTTTCTGTCTCTGCTCATTTCATTTTCCACTTTTACTACTATGTTCTTCGATTTGTTCTTTAATTTTACCTCTCCATCTCTCTTTCCCTTACCTCTCAAGGTGGCTTTTTCCCTGCATGCTCCTCTTGACTACGCAATTTGCACAAGTGGTTGCTAAATGACAAAAACGCTACTAACTTATAGGCTCCAGGACTCATAAGGAACAGCCTCGGAGAGCACTGTGTGGGGCCCCAAGCAAGGAACAACACAAGATCTTACCTGAGACATAATTCTTTAGGTACAGATAAATATGTGAACCTGTATTTATTAACAAGAACATATTTTTGCAAGAACGGGAAAATCCGCAACTGTCAAATAATGAATTCACTAATCGACAAGTTACAATTCTTGATAAAGATTAATGCTCCCATTCAGAGTCTGATAGACATGATCATCCTAACTGTCCCATCCTGATGCTCGATTTCTTTTGTGAGCTCGTGGCCTGACACTCCCCAGCCCTGATACCCATAGCATCCTGATAACCAAATCATAGCCCCCACCCTTAGTGATAAGGTCCCCCAAAATTTTGCTTCCTCAGCCTCGACTAAAAAGGGGTGTCTGTCTTGCTCAGATGGAAATCGAAATTAACGTCAGAGGTATTCCAACCCGCTAGGACCCCCGGCACCTGGAAAAGAAATGGTCTGGGCAACTGGGCCAATACTTGATCCTCTGGTGTAGACAGCATCCTTTACTACCAAAAAAGGGCCATATCAATGGAATCTCGAGCCAAATGGATTCATTAAAGAAACAGCAGAAGTGCCCTTCTGCAGCCCACCTTTTGAAGCTTCAGATGAAACAAAGAGGTCATACAAAATTATTTTTGATGTCAGTGCGAAGGTGAGCTGAAATCTCATTGCCAGCCAAGAGTCCACCCTGCCACAAGCGGGATGGTTCACCTACCAACCATCCTCCCCCAAACGATGCCATGAACTGAGCTGCAAAGGGAAAAAAGGAAGGAACAAAAAACGAATTAACACCCCAGAGATTAATGTACTCCATATAAGTAAAAAAGACCTTTGCACCTCCAAGGCAACTGTTTGGAATGAACCTCAGACACCCTCTCACCCTGAAGCTCACTTCTAGGGAATGAATAGTAAAACGGTCTTCATGATATTCCAGTCTGAGCACATTGTACAAATAGATGCCCAATCACCAGAACTTCAGGGAGTACCTAATGCACAATACATGGGAAAAACCCAAAGCATCAGCCACAGGCTTTGAACGGTAAGAAATAACACATCAGGAGCAAGCCAAACAACACCATACAGCATGTTTAAGCATGCATAATATTATAGCTGTCAGCTCACCATCTCCTAGTCCTTTGCATGGAACCTAGCTCCAATCAGTTGCCCTAATCCTGAAGGAAACTGGGTAGGTTCAAGTCCTGCCTCAACCAACACTTTCTTAAGTACTCACAGGAATTGAAATCTACAAATGAGAATACCATTAAGGTGAGCAAATAAGCCCTGGTTCCACTAGAGGGGCAAACAGGAAATACACCTTCAGGCATAACACAGGACAATATGAATGACCCAGAGAGCTGTTCAGAATTATGTAGTCATCCTTTCCCATTTGGTCAGCTTTTGAGAATGGGAGTGAGATGGAAATACTCTTGCTGTGCCAGCTGGATTAGTCGTGTAGGAGCCCCCTCTCAACATCCCTCCTTCACCTTGCAAACCTGTGTGAATTCCTGCTTGTTAGCACCAGTAAGGCCGGCAACCACTTTGGCACTGTCCAGCTTTATCTTGAAGGCTTCCTAGGACCCTCCTACCACTACAAGCCCTTAAATGCCTTCCCAATGAGGAAAGACGTAGGAAAGTCCCATGCACAGGGTTCCTTGAATGCCGCTTTGGCCCCTCCAACCACTCCCATCCCTTGAGTGTCTTCCTAATGAGGAAAGGCTTAGCAAAGTCCTGTGCACAGGCCATCCTCAGGCCCAACGTTGTGAAAATTAATGTAGTCTGATCTAAAGTGGCATGCTTCACTGAACACAGGGAAGAGTCAATCGAATTATTAACAGATTCAACCTTACTAGTCAAGACATTATAATACAGACAGAATACACCTGGCTCCGGTTTCTGGACCACTCCCAGCAGTGAGTAAACAAGTATTTTAATTGGTTCATGAACAAAAAAGCCAGCAACTCTCCCGTAGGCCTTCTCCTTTCCTTAGTATGTTTCACATCCCCATCCACTGATGTTTCCACAATTGGATCAAATATCTCAACATGAGATAGATTTTTCCCCTCAATTCATCGACAAGTATGACCACAGTAGGTTCTTGGGTAACATGATGGAACTAAGTAGCTGACCCACCACCGCACCTAGACCCCCTTTCTTGTACAGTCCCTTTGATAAGCTTTTTTTTGCTGAAGGAGAAAGGAACAACCTGAATGCTTGCAACAATGCTAGCAATGCTTACTAAAATAATTGGAAACTAATAAATTCCTCCTCACACGTCCCTCATTTGAATACAAACATTTTCTGAATCAACATCATCTGATAAATCAGTTGGTGATTCCTCAATTTCAATTTAATATGTCAGGTAAAAAACTACTGTGGCTCAGATTGAGTAGGAATATGCAGAAATTCTATTTTTAGTGCAATTGTGCCTGTCATGGGAAATACTAAACAAGTTGTCATAAATGTTTCCTTTCTGCAGGTCAATTTTCCTTTATAGAAATTGATATTGGAAGAAGGCAAAGATAGTTCCTATTTTACTTGTTTTAATTGCAGCAGTAATTATGCTCTGTGACCTGCCTTTTACAGTGGCTGCTGGCATAAGGCATTGTGACATCTAAACTCAACTGTAATACCTTTTTGCCGTTAAGCAGCTATATAATTTCTTTATCACAGATGACTAGAGACATCACAAGTCACCTGTAATATTGACATTAGAGACCAGCTTTTTCAAAGATATTGCATGCTCCATGACAGCACATCGCAGAATCTCATCAGTGGCTTCACCGGACACAACACAGCACAGCACAGACTGACACGGGATCTCGCATTGCAGTACCTCGCAGCTTCTGACCAGTGGCTTCATGGAACTGATGCAGTGTGGTGCAGACCGAAGAAGGACCTCTCATAGCAGTGTCTCACAGCTCATGATTGGCGGCTCCACCACAAGCACGGTGCAGACCAACACAAGACCTCGCATCGCAGCACCTGGTCAGCAGCTGCACCACAAATGGTGCAGCAAGGGGCAGACTGATGGAAGCCCTCGCTTCCCTGCACCTCACAACTCTTGATCAGCAGCTTCACTGGAATGAATGCAATGCGACACAGAACCTCGCACTGCAGCACTGCGCAGCCCCTGCACCTAGGACAAAATGTACAACTCCCAGCTGACAACACTTAGTTCTGTATCCTTCCCAAGCTCCATTGCAATCTGCTGACCTTGTGACTTTTTCCCATTCTGGCGTGACCAGATACCTGAAGTTGTCACTGCACCCCCATTTTTGGTGCTATTTTTCCTTAAACTTTAAAACTCATAACTCCGGTTTGGTGTCATTTTATTTATTGAACTTAACTCTATTTTTCTAAAATGGTTTGAGATTTTTTTCTTGTGTTGAGGTTTCACTTTATTACTGTTTGAAGGCTGCATAAACATTTGACACATTACCTCTAAGTTAAGTCTGACTGATTTGTGCCAATTTACAATTGGGTGGCTCTAGTGGTGCTACAAGTGGGCTGCAGAGCTTCCTGGGCCTCCCGCCAAGTTAGCACTCTGAAACGTGTCTCAGGCCTGACACTGACGCCTGCAGTGGAGTCTTTAACTGCCATTTTTATCTGGCAAAATAAACCTCTTGCCAGGGCTAAACTTTCCTTGTGATTGGCGATGTCTGAAAAAGAGTATCCAGGTGAGAAGATGGTACCCTTCCCTGTTTAGGGGGCTGCTATTGCCACTGGGGACTGTGCCCCAGTCTGCCAAACAGATGATTTTGCAATGAGCAAGAAATTACTGATAACATTTATCAAAGAAATTAATTAAAAGTCTGTAACTGTTGTAGTATAATAGATAGGCTTGGATAGCACTGGGAAAACTAGATTAAAATGGGAAATTAAAATCGAAATTCAATTAACCTAAATTGTAAAATAGCACGTAAGTGAAAGGTACTTCGGCCCTGCAGGTTTTACAAAGCATCTTTATGTCGCACGTTCTAATTGATTTTCAATTCAATTTACCGAGCTGCAATTAAAAATTAACCTGAACCCAATCACTTCACCACCAACGTCCGTCACAGGGTTTTAGGAATTTTGTTGCATTAGAAGCTCTCATGTTACCTACTCCAGATTCATAGAAAGGAATCTGTGGCCTACTAAAAATGAACGTGAAAACTTAGGAAGCAGCTTCCCGAGTGGCAGGACCTGGATTTCAACTTTTGAGCTGTTGCAGGGCAGTAGCTGTTGGCTTCTCTCACAGACTGCGAAAGACATAAACACAACCAACAGAGCGATTAAGCAATTGCAGTTTAACGCTGTGTTGATATACTTAAAGTACATTTCGGCCCATATTTATACTTTTTGACGCAAAACTGCGCCATCGCAGTTTTGCGTCAAAAAAATTTGCGCCGTCTAACGCCATTTGGATGCGCCATTCGGGCGTCAAATTTATACTTTGACGTACGGCGGCGCAACCAACAGGTGGGAGTCATTATTTCGGGACGCAAACAGCGTCGGTCTGTCGTAAGGCAAACCCACGTAAAAGTGACGCAAATCACTGTGGGTCGATTTACGACAGCGCTATCGTGAATACGCCGTTTTTTTTCACGCTATTGCGTGACATTTTTGCGCGAAAACTGCACTGACAGGAGAGGAGACCCAAAATGGATCCCAGATGCCCCAACAGACCCCAGGAGGATGAGAGCAGACCAGGACCCAGCCAGGAGGAAGCACACAGGAACCAGGACATGTTAAAGAAAAAAAGAAAGTGTCGCTTCAGTGCAGAGGAGCAGGAAATCCTGGTGAAAGAGGTGACGGAACACCAGCACCAACTTTTCATATCCTCAAAATTGCCACTCAGTAGGAGAGAGGCCATCTGGAAAGAAATTGTGGACAAGATAAACAGTGTGGCTGAAGAACGCCGGACAGTCACCGAGTGTAAGAAACGCTGGCATGACTGTAAACGTAGGACCAAAGAGAAAATGGCCAGGAACAGGAAGGCAGCAATGCAGACTGGAGGGGGGAGTCCAGCACAACAGGAGGCTCTGGACCACATGGAGGAGATGGTCACAGCCGTCATCCCAGAGGAGATCGTCACAGGGATACAAGGACTGGACAGCGCAGACTACCACGACACTACGCACATGCAGGGTAAGTCGCATGGGGAATTACAATGCAATAATGGGGACTGTAAGCAGGGGGGGATACCTACTACACAATGCATGTAACTTAGCACATATATGAAGTGGCATGGGGAAAGGGGCACGGCAGGGGGGAATGCCCAGTACTGACCATAGCCGGGCCACGACAAAATACTGCCACCACTACAGTCCCATGGGGACATCCTGTAATTACAACAAGAGAGCCAAGGGAAACCAGTGACAGGTGGGAAGGACACTACCCTGAATCCACATCCAGGCACTTGTTTTGCACAAACTATTCCCCATCAACTAGGTCCCTACCTGTAATGCAGTAGCAAATACAACAACTGCAACTTAACTGCCACCACAGTTGACAATAACACCTCTCATCTCTGGGCAGCTATAGTACCAAATGGCAGGAACCCCACCCTGGAACATACATTCCTAAATTAGGGGGTGAGGATGACATCTGCAACTACTCCTAGAAATAAGACAAAGCTACCAGTACACTTAAATGCCGAATGTCCATAACTGACACATACATAAGCCTAAGTAAACAGCAATAGGAGCCACACAGCACTAACGACACACACATGCTGCATACATCAGGGTCCCTCACGTGCCTGCCTAACAATGCTACATCACAAATGTCATACTGCTCAGACAACAACATTGACGAGGGGACACAGGCAACTGGTCAATGAAACACATCTGCACAGTCTAACCAAAAAATAGGACATTCATACGATAAACAAGCCAATCCAGTAAGACACACGAGACCCCATCAGATACAAACATCAACAATGTTTACATCCATACCACATCCTAACATTGACATACATAGGTCATGCCACCTAACATGTACAGATCATGCAATGTGAATAAAAAGTGTATGGGGCAGGGCCTGTGAGGCAAGTGTGCTGGCAGGGCAGTCACAACACCCACAGTCAGTCAAAGTGTAGCGTGGCAAGTGAAACGTATACTTTGCGCAATAGCCTCAGGCTGGAGGCCTTTGTGCATCTTACCCTGAATGTACTTATACTCATTTGCTCACATCTAAGTGCCTCAGAGCACTTTGCACTAAATGAATCTCATTGCCCTTCCTATCAGTTAATGTAGCAAATAGTCAGTCCTAAGGTGTTGGCAATTAGTCAAATCACCCTGTTTTGCCTACTTCTGCACTGGAGTTTGCCAGAACATATTCACTCTGTGCCCCAGTCAAGGATACCGTCTGGTTCGTTGATGATAGATGTGGTAGGGGTTAAGGTTTGCCATTCCTGCGTAGGGAAACTTTGTCATCACCATGACATATGTCTTTTAAATTCACTTCCTCGTCCCAAGACATGCATGGGGGAGTTTACAAACAGAAAATCACATCTAGATGCTGCCTGCCTTGCTGCTGATGCACAACCAGATCCCAGCCCATTCCTCTGATATGAGGGATGATGTCTCCCCTGTGATTCAGACAGACAAGCTCCAAACTTAACATGCAGTGCTATATATAGAACAAGCAGAGGGAGAGTAGAAACTGTTAGGCACCATGATAGCTGTGTACCAATGTATTACTTTCCTGCGGACTATTTCAGTTCTAACTGTGTGTATTGTTTTGGTTATTGGGGCTCACACCGAAATTCCTACAAGTCAGTTGAACACTGAAACTTCATATCCAACAAGTACTGTCTGTGTCATTTGTGTATGGGAACATACCGGAAAAGATAGAAATGTGTAGGACCTGAGTGACCACCACTTCCCTGAGAAGTCCCAAAGATGTCATGGGCTTGGACTTCTAAACATTCCTCTGTTGTGGGAGACCAGAGGCACTGCTAGTCTGTCTGAGCTAAATACAATATCTGGGTGACAGAGTTATTTACAAGTGGGTCAAACTTAGTCCCCCACACCATTAGCTATCCTGCTGCCTAGAAAGCCAAGAATCACATGTAGGATAATGAGAGCCCACCCAAACAAATGTCCCTCCATAACAATAGTGAAACACCGAGAGAGGAGTAGGACAAAAAAATGCATATTCCAAAATAATTACAAATCAACACCTAGAGATGTCCTGGCAGGCATGTCTGATAGCTCTATATCATATATGTGACACACAGGTGGGCCATAGGCCTACAACAATGCCCTATGACAGACAGCAGATACCAAGACAAAATCAGAGTACAAAGTAAAGGCATCCAAAGGCTTGTATCTTAGTGCTAAATGATCTCAACACAGACACACTAATTGTACCCTGTTTCTTTGCAGAGGAACACGGATCTCCTGCCGATATGCCTGTCCATGAGTTCCCTGATGACATGGATGACGAGAACATCAACCTCACACAAGAGACCATTGACATGGTCCTCGAAAGCCTCCAAACCCCCCCTTCAGTAACAAGGAGGAGCCAAGATGAAGCAGCCACCACAGTAGAACCACCCGCCACCCGAATTGTAAGACCTGCCAGCTCCAACACAGCTGAGGACTCTGACGACACTGGCACCAGCTTCGAAAGAACAGTCGTTGGGGTCCAGCGGGAGCTGGCCAAGGAGGTGCGGGTGGGGATGCAAACTATGGCAGCCAGCCTTGAGGGGGTGCGTTCGTGCATGCTGTCAACTGCTGATCAGGCAGCTGCAATGCAAGCCAGAACATCGCTGTTGGAGGAACTTTTAGTAACACAGAAGGCAATCTGCACAGCTGTCATACAGTTGACCAAACAACTCCAACAGCAAGCCAGTCAGCGTGTGCACGAATGCAACATCGAACCCCTCAGGGCAGACCTGGCTGCCTACCATCGGGATGTGGCTGCCATTCTGAAAAACCAGCACGCTCTCCTTGCTGCAGTACTGCCCTTCATAACTGGACAGGGATCAGCCCCCGGGATGTCTGCCTCCATGTCTTCTGACACTGAGGTGTGTGTTGCCCCTTCAAAACCAACAACAACAAGGACACACCAGGCAACACACACATCAGAAGAAGAAGACATGGAACAGATAACATTCACACGCAAGAGTACCCGGAAGCCCTAGTCCCTGCACCATGCCCCACTCTGACCAAGGTCCTACGTTTTGACACATGCCAGCCTCACTCCAACTACCCTCAATGACTGTTCGGCAATCTACTGTTTAACTTGTCCACATTGGCTGTAAATGTTTCTCTCCTACCATTTGGCAATTCCTGTTCCTCTGCACCGTCTGTGACATCAACCCAGCATGTCAGGAGCATCATCCACACCCTGTAAATAGGATCACCATTTAAGAATGCACCAGAACGGACTCACCTAACATTGTTAATGGACTTTTTGCACTACTCCACCTAAAAATAAATATCACTTGCACACCAATTGTGTCTCTGTGTCATTTCACACTTCAACTGTGCAGTACATAACTCCAAAGTGGCTGTGTGGCAACCATGTTGATTCTCTAGACTACTGTCCTGATTTCATGTCTACTGAAACATCTGTGCAGTGGCCAGGATTGCATCATAGCTTTACTAGACTGAGGAAAATAACTGATGTAGGGACTAAGCACACACAATCATGCTGTGTTGGACAGAATGAGGCCCCATCCATAGCTATTCTAGACAACTAATGGTGGATGAGAAATGTAGGCACCTTGCGATACTAACACAATACATTATGCTGTAAAATGAAAGGAATGTTAACCAAATTACACTGCATCAATCACCCTTACAGCGTATACTACCATGAAGGAAAGTCATGCTCAAGCAGTACACACATGATGTAGGTCAGCAATGACAGCAACAAGACAAGAGTGTGAACAAATACTCATCTACAAAGCTCTCCCTGAACTTCACAATGCTGTCCGACCTATCTATTTACCTACAAAATCAACTCTGGAACCACTCTTTGTGAAGTAGGATACATACCAACCCCAAATCTTGATGATCTATGCACACTACCAATGGTGGCTCTCCCACACGGTGGATACTTCCCAAGTTAGCACACGGGTAGCTGGCATGTTAAACCTCAATAGCCTGGGGATAGCGAGCATAGGACACAAATGTCATACTAAAACTTTCTGCTACACTGATGTCAAGGCCATGAAAAGGTAGCACCTAACGCATCTGGTAAAGGGTTAACCAATTTTTTATTTCCAATAAGTAAGAAAAGAGGCAACTAAGGGAAAGATAAACCTACACTAATCTAACCTGACTACTACTAACCCACAACTGTCCCTAACTAACCTAAGCTAAACTTACTCTACACATGTAACGAAATGATCTAAACATCAACCCCCCACCCACCATTATGAGACAAGACACATGCAGGACAACACTTACTAACCTACACACATACTATACTATCCTAAACAAACATATATTTTTTTGTATTTTTTTTTTTTTTTAATCAAACAGGAATCCCAACATTGCCCCCCACCCACCCACCCACACAAAAATATTAGATAGAAAGTATAAGGACCCCCCACCCTCTTACCTAACACTAACTAAGCTAATTACCTATACTTATCCTACAACTAACCCCCCAAACCCAACTAACAGTATGAAAAGAGGAAAGAGGGGAGAGGGGAGGGGTAAAAGTTCAGGAGGGCAAAATAACTAAGGATTTGCCCTCTGAAGTGTGCGCCGGATGGAGCGCACCTTCTTTTTGACCTCCGCCATGTCCTCCGTCAGGTTGTCAACCTTTTGAATTAACCTGTCCAGTTTCCTAGACAATGCCTGGAAGGCTGCAGGGTCAATTGGAGGGTCACTGCTGGTCTGCGTGCCGGTGGAGGTGGAGATTGTTGCTGGAGTGGAGTGGCCACGGGACAGCCCTGCTCCCAACACACGGCTGGGTCCAGGTCTTGAGGAAGATGGCTGGTCCATCGCTGGGTCCCCTTGGGCAGACCTGGTGGTTGTAGGTGGCACCGTTGGTGGAGCCTGTGGTGTGGCATACCACGCCCCGGAGGCCCGTTCCGAATTGTATCTGCGGGCCATCCTCCGATACCCACACTGCACCTGCAGGATGTGCCTGTACCTCATTGCACGGCGCTCAAACTGGTTTCGAGCTGCGGCACTCAGGTTTGCAGCTGTGAAGGGAAAAGGCAAATATTGAGCATAGAATTTACAGTGGGTTGAATACCACAATGGGTAATTTGACCATTACTAGCAATGTATTGGTTGAAGCAATTGTTACAACATATGTCACGGGAAGGCTCAGAGGAAGTACATGTGAATCATGCATACTGAAGGGCATATCACATATAGCAGATCCATGTCTCTACATGATGGATGACATCACCCTAAACTACTCCTACAATTCATACCTAAGCCATTATACATTATGGCACCAGCTCGTCCGCATACTGACTTCACTACATATGTCATTCTATGTGATAAGAATCACACTCCTCACTCAATGGCATTTCGAAATAGTTGTGTGCTAAGATTGAACCCCTGGCCATGAATCATATGTCGACACTATGGGCCAGATGTAGGAATTGATGGGAAATCAACTAGCAAATTGCAAAGCTGAACGGTGTCTCTGACACCGTCTGCGAGTCACTATGGGGTCCCTAAATCCCACCTCATGAACATCAATGATGTGGGTTCCAACTTGCACCACCTTAGCAACTATGGGCACTCACGGGGATGGAGGCCTGCTGGGAACAGCAGAACTCCATAGACGTGACTGCTTTTAAATGAAGCAAGTTATTTTTCACCAAGTGTAGGCCCTTTATCTGAAAGGAAAATGAGCTGCGATTTGTTTAAATTCACAACAATTGATTGTTCGTAATTTACACAATAATTATTGCTCCCCTAGACCACTGGCTGTTTTGTGCAGGAGTATTTTGGTCCACTCACAAAGGTGAAGGTTCACAATGAGGACCCCTTCCAGTCAGCAAGTTGGTTAGCAGCCACTTCAAGTGGATGATAACAGCTACTCACTTTGCAACCACGTACTCGTTAGCAAATGGGATTGCCTAACACTGTGATTTGCAAGTAGGGCTGGTAAACTCCTTTATTTTTTTACTTTAGAAAAGCATTTTGCGAATATGTACATGACCACCAATAACATTTCGGATTAGGAAACAGACGTTTGCAACTCACTAACATCAAATTATGCTATTTGCAATGTGGAGACATTTTGCTACATCTGGACCTAGGTACAAACTCAAGTCACAAAAGGTGTTAAGTACGTGTAACATACTGGTTGCTACAGTCCTAGGTACCCTGTTTCACAGTAACATCCCAGTCTTTGTGGGTGGTGTGGGAAGAACAAACAACAATCCCATGATCAATGCACAACCAGGAGTGTACAGAAAGTGCAACAAGCATGTGCCTTCACACACAACACCTATGAAGGGCTAGCAACACGTTGGAGTCAGCCCAACCTTGTCACATCCCAGGTCCACACATGTCAAAATGATATGACTTAGCCAAACATAACATACTATTAGTGAGGCATGTTTTACAACACACACAGAGGAGGTAGAACACCCATTCACATGATTCAACAGAACACCTAGGCCATTGCACTCAAGTCACACACACTTCGAGGTCACCTTGTGGAAGTACATGCCCCCGGAAGATCCGACCTACAGTGTACACAGTCCATCCTCAACTAGGAAGAAGCACTTGTCATCGAAGCCATGTGCCTAAGCTATCTGGGAGACTGTCAGTCTGATATGCTGACTCAGTTAATGGCAAGTTCCTGACCAAGTCTAACATTGACCAGTGTGTTCAAAATGAGTCATGCTATTCCCAATAGTCGCACTAATTGAATGACCTACTGCCCCTCAATCTGAGAGATGACTAGGGATTGCTTTACCGAAACATTATTCCTATTTGATATCACACCAAAACAACAAAGCCAATGAACGGCCAGCACATCATATCATGAATTGTCCTGAACACACAGTAATCCATCATGCTTCATTTCCAAACAATGTAAATAGCACTTAGGCAACACTCACTGTAGGTATCGGGGTCGTCAAAATGGGCTACCTCACCAACGGTGTACGGGGCTGGTCCACCTGTAAAGCATGAAAGGAAGATTATACTCAGACTGGGTGAACAGACAAATAATTTCTGTTACAATGACAGTGTGTGAATATTACATGGTAATGATACACTTTCACACATGCTCATCCTGCCTGGCTGACTTTGTATCCTAGATTATCATTGGATGAGTCTCCTGCTCCAGTGACACACCCTACTACACTCATGCAGTGGCCAGGACAGTCATGTGTCGTCCAAGTTACTCCTCCATTAGTAGGCCCGAACAATCATGTGATCCATACATCTCAGCATGTGCATCCCAGAGAGAAACATTTCACAACTGGTTCCATGAGGACTGCATGACCACTCACAATCAAACAGGCTATGGGGACAGGTTCAACACACAGCAACCAGACACACATGTGACATATGTGTGGACAACATGACTAACTTCATGTGACGTGAAAGCAACACACAGGTGTTGCATCATCATGTGTTTGCAATTTTCGGTCTAGCTATGGCGTCTACATATGTAGGTATGTTGTTTCTACATGACGTACTCACTGGCCATTATGACCAGTAGAGTACAAATTGAGCAGTTCACGTGTTGCTTTTCAGACACAAATGCAACACTACATTCCATGCAGCTACAGCCATCTGGTATGTGTTGCAAAGATAAGGCATCGGCCTGGTAGCATAGGTCTTCATACACACCCGGCAACAAATACACATTTGGACACATATGTATACCTTTGTAGCGCAGCATTTGCATCATTTTGTGACGCAGAGAGGGGGCTACTTAGCAAAATACTAATAGATGTTGCATTTTACTGCTGTTATTGGGTGTACATGTGTAGCAAAAATGGGGATTTATGTGTATGCCCATGGGCCTAGGTTTCCCTAGTATAACACGCAGTCAGCTACTTATTTTGCAGATTGGCTACCAATCATCACATGTTCACGCACACATTCCTATTATTCCCATGTAATTGATTATTACTCACCAACATAGCCACCAATCTGGAGTCCCAGGTGGTCCAGCAGGTCCTGTTCCCTGCTGATCAGATCTGCCCAGCGGTGCTTGAGTTGATGGACATTCCTCATACTCCCGTAGACCCGGACCAGGTGATGGCGCACCTTCTCCCAACGTATTTTCCTCGCCTCCGTGTGATACCCCTGTATCACACGGCCCCCAGCCTCCAGCATCAGTGGGAGGAAATGGCTTACGAGCCATATGAAGCCCCCCAATTCGTCCTCACCCATCCTGGACAGGCGAGGCCTACCTGACATGATGCGAGGTGTGAAAATAGTACCAAAGAAAAATGAAAGAAAAAGTGGGAAATGGGGAAAGGTAGAGGTGTGAAAGAAAAAGAAGAAGGAGAAAAATAGCCCAACTAACACCCCAAACTATGCTACCCACAACAGACTCCCACAGACAATACAAACTATCACAGGTATAGACCAAACAACACTAAACAGACTGAGACAATGTTTGACAACAATAAAAGATTGACACAAAGACAAAATACAAGGCAGACAGGACACTAAAGCAGTAAAACACAGGACAACACCTTTCACACAACCACACAGTCTAGATAACTCTGAGACTGCAAAGTGAAAGTGAAAGTCAACTCCCAGTACAGATTTGGTAAACAGGATATCCTATTACATCACTTCCTGCATAAAATGGCCGCCGTTTTTATTTTCGCGTAATGCGTCATATTTTCACGCATACACAGATGTGCGTCATATTTTTTTGACGCATTACAGTGTACATGATGCGGAGTGTAAAAATATGCTATGAATATTAATATTTCCAATTGTACATGAGATGACCAACATATTGTGCATGTAGCGTCAATTACACCACGCATACATCATGGGCGTCGTTTTTTCTACACGTACAGTGGTGCACATGATGCAGAGTCAAAAAATATGATATGAATATTAATAATTGATAATGTACATGAGATGACCAACATATTGACCATGTAGCGTCATTTTGACCACGCATACATCATGTGCGTGGTTTTTATTACACGTACAGTGGTGCACATGATGCAGAGTCAAAAAATATGCTATTAATATTAATAATTAATACTGTACATGAAATGAGCAATATATTGTGCATATAGCGTCATTTTGACCACGCATACATCATGTGCGTGGTTTTTATTACACGTACAGTGGTGCACATGATGCGGAGTCAAAAAAATATGCTATTAATATTAATAATTAATACTGTACATGAAATGAGCAATATATTGTGCATATAGCGTCATTTTGACCACGCATACATCATGTGCGTGGTTTTTATTACACGTACAGTAGTGCACATGATGCAGAGTCAAAAAATATGCTATTAATATTAATAATTAATACTGTACATGAAATGAGCAATATATTGTGCATATAGCGTCATTTTGACCACGCATACATCATGTGCGTGGTTTTTATTACACGTACAGTGGTGCACATGATGCGGAGTCAAAAAAATATGCTATTAATATTAATAATTAATACTGTACATGAAATGAGCAATATATTGTGCATATAGCGTCATTTTGACCACGCATACATCATGTGCGTGGTTTTTATTACACGTACAGTGGTGCACATGATGCGGAGTCAAAAAAATATGCTATTAATATTAATAATTAATACTGTACATGAAATGAGCAATATATTGTGCATATAGCGTCATTTTGACCACGCATACATCATGTGCGTGGTTTTTATTACACGTACAGTGGTGCACATGATGCGGAGTCAAAAAAATATGCTATTAATATTAATAATTAATACTGTACATGAAATGAGCAATATATTGTGCATATAGCGTCATTTTGACCACGCATACATCATGTGCGTGGTTTTTATTACACGTACAGTAGTGCACATGATGCAGAGTCAAAAAATATGCTATTAATATTAATAATTAATACTGTACATGAAATGAGCAATATATTGTGCATATAGCGTCATTTTGACCACGCATACATCATGTGCGTGGTTTTTATTACACGTACAGTGGTGCACATGATGCGGAGTCAAAAAAATATGCTATTAATATTAATAATTAATACTGTACATGAAATGAGCAATATATTGTGCATATAGCGTCATTTTGACCACGCATACATCATGTGCGTGGTTTTTATTACACGTACAGTGGTGCACATGATGCGGAGTCAAAAAAATATGCTATTAATATTAATAATTAATACTGTACATGAAATGAGCAAAATATTGTGCATATAGCGTCATTTTGACCACGCATACATCATGTGCGTGGTTTTTATTACACGTACAGTAGTGCACATGATGCGGAGTAAAAAAAAATGCTATTAATATTAATAATTAATACTGTACATGAAATGAGCAATATATTGTGCATATAGCGTCATTTTGACCACGCATACATCATGTGCGTGGTTTTTATTACACGTACAGTAGTGCACATGATGCAGAGTCAAAAATATTGTGGATGTAAATCATAATTTGAAGGTGAAATATCAAGACACTTTTGGATACATTTGTATCTGACTCTGCATTGTGTGCACTCATGTACATGAACAAATTATGACGGCCATGCTGTATGCGTAGAATATGGAGCAAATTGATCCAAATGTCTTCATGTGTTTAGCTTTGGAAAGGTGATTTGTCATGGTAAAACGGTGCGATGTGAGACACATTTGTGTTTGTATCTGACAAATGTCCGTACTTTTATGTATAGACGGCCTTCACACTGTGATGTTTGGGATACGTTAACTAATGTATTGACCATATTTGACAACATATTTGGTGTAATTGCTGATGGCTATTTTGAAATGTGATTTTTGATACCATTATGTATTCCGTCTCCAAAATGTCCCCACCTTTATGATGGGGATGCTTTTATCTGTAATCCTAACAGGGAGTGGGAGAGTCACTTTCAGTTTTAAGGGGGCTGACCATGTCCCATTATGATTTTGTGTTTCATATTTGTGTAGGACTTGTGACATTGAGGCCACATATGTGCCTTATGCATGTGTTTAGTTCACAAGTACATGATTCCTGTATGTTTTGGGGGTGGTAGAGGTGGAGTTAGTCCCCCAGCACCCTAGGATTTGACCATCCAGAATAGCTACTGTATCCATGGATTATTTTTATCATATCCTGGCAAACCTGCAGCAGCGGGCGAATGTAAGGCCATATGGTATGAATGACTGTTGACCATTCATTCATCTCATTAGCCCATTTGACGTTTGCAGTATTGATGATTTGGAGCTAAGTTGCATACCATTTTCATATGACTAAGGGGGTCATTCTGACCGCGGCGGGCGGCAGTCGCCGCCCGCCAAGCGGTTCCCGCCGAAAGACCGCAGCGGTCATTCTGGCTTTCCCACTGGGCTGGCGGGCAACCGCCAAAAGTCCGCCCGCCAGCCCAGCGGGAAACACCCTTCCCACGAGGACGCCGGCTCAGAATGGAGCCAGCGGAGTGGGAAGGTGCGACGGGTGCAGTTGCACCCGTGGCGAATTTCTGTGTCTGCAAAGCAGACACTGAAATTCTTTGTGGGTCCCTCTTACGGGGGCCCCTGCAGTGCCCATGCCATTGGCATGGGCACTGCAGGGGCCCCCAGGGGCCCCGCGGCACCCCCTACCGCCATCCTGTTCCTGGCGGAAGACCCGCCAGGAACAGGATGGCGGTAGGGGGTGTCAGAATCCCCATGGCGGCGGAGCGCGCTCCGCCGCCATGGTGGATTCTCAAGGGCAGCGGGAAGTCCGTTTCTGGCCGCGGCTGAACCGCCGCGGTCAGAATGCCCATCGGTGCACCGCCAGCCTGTTGGCGGTGCTACCGCCGACCTCCGCCAGGGCGGTAATTACCACCAGGGTCCGAATGACCCCCTAAGTTTGCAAGACTCTCAGCGTTCACGATGTGATAATGCGAAGATTGTTTTGCTTGTCTGTGTCCCTTTCTGCATAAACTGGTTTAGTGTCATGTTACAATCTTCCTGCTAGGTTCAAACTGGGACACAACTGTGATGGTCTACTTTCAAATATTAGGTTGGTTGTATGACATATGTGTACATGTGTGTGGGAATGTGGATCCAGTATGACCTGTCTGTGTGTATGTTGTCACTGTAACTTCAAGGTCTCCTCCTGAGTTAGTGGCAGCTGATGTTGTTGCAATTGTGTATTGCTCACATCATACACTTGAGAGAAGCCATTGATGACATGTTCACGTACACATGGATGGTCCCACCCTGTCTCTGAACCCGTGTGATGTGACTTTCAAATGATCTCCAATTTTGGGCTGGATGAGAGACTGTTTCAGTTGTTTGGATCCGGCATGTCTAATTGTCACATTTGTACTCTTGTTGGGCTCTGTGTATGGTAATGTAACATGTCACATCCTACCCTCTGTGCATACAGTTGTGATGTTTATTTTTGGTGTGATGATTTTTAATGGCATTCTTGATCAATGAGACGACATTCATCTTCAGCTATTTCAAACTAAAGGTGGTCAGAAATGAATAGGCCAAAGCATGATGTGGTGTTTGTGATCTGTGTTTATTTACAAGTGTGGAATACAAGTGATTATAATGACTTAAGTAAAAAAATTGTTCACAAGCTGTTGGCGCCTATGCACTCCTGCTGCGGTGTTAGGTTGTTCCCCCTCCTGTTGCAGGCCAGCATCCTCCTCATCATCATCCTCAGGCATGTCTGGGTCCGGTTCAAGGAGGGGAATGTTCCTTTGTACACAAATATTGTGTAATATGGCACAAGTGAGTATAATTTTGCATACCATCTCTGGGGAGTATAGTAGGCTTCCGCCAGTGATGTCAAGGCAGCGGAACCTTGACTTTAGGATCCCAAAGGTCCTCTCCACAATGCTGCCTGTCCTCTTGTGGGCGTCATTGTATGCCCGCTCAGCAGCAGTATTTGGGTTCCCATATGGTGTCATTATCCAAGGCTGGATGCCATACCCCTGATCAGCTGAAAGAGAAACACAGAATGGTATCAATTAGATGTAGGAGGCACTGTTGTACGTATCTTTGATGGCAGTAGTTGTGTTGTGTTGTCTGTGACTATTTTGTGTACTAATGTGACAACCTATGGTTGTTGGTGGAAACTTTGGCATTGTTTATTTTCCTTGGCTGAGCAAGTGTTTGTTGTCTAACTGTTTGTCAGCAGGATGTATTGGTTTCTCAAGTACAGTGTGCCCTCCCTTGCATTGGGACTTGTGACACAGGTGTCCGTGTGTCCTCACTGGGGGTGTGATGATAGTTCCATGCAGAGTTGAAACATGAAAGGGTATTAGAAACGTCCATATGAACATAGCCAGGCCATCCCATCCCTTAAAAGTCATGCATTGTATTAGTGTACAGGTTATTGTGAGACTTCCAATTTGCAAGGTGACATTTAGGCAACCACAGTCATGAATGTCTTCACACTAAGCTGTGGAGTAAATTCAAATGTGTGAGAGGTTCAATGGTGACTTGTGACACATGGCTAGTGATGTGAGTACCTCCGTGTGTTCCTGTCTAGGTGTTGCTATTGTGGTGTATGTGTTGTTTATCCTAGAGGGTTTCTGTGCAGTGAGTATATAAGTAGATTTTTGTCCTTACCAACAAGTAGTCCATTGCCATACCGTCCATCCTGGAAGTGTTGGTTGATGGTGCAGTGACGGAAGATGAATGCATCATGTACACTCCCAGGATATTTAGCCACGATGTTGCTGATCAGTCCTTGGTGATCGACTATGGCCTGCACGTTGATGGAATGTGTGTGCTTCCTGTTGCGGTAGAGGTGTTCACTCGCAGCAGGTGGCACAAGGCGTACGTGTGTGCAGTCGATTGCACCAAGGACGTGCGGAAAGCCACTGATGGCGTAGAACCCCTGTTTTGTTTCCTGCTGCTTCTGCAGTGTGTTAGGGAAGCAGATGTGGCGGGGTGTCAGTCCAATGATGGCATCCAGTACTTTAGGCAGGAATGCGGAGAAAGATGGTTGTGAGATTCCACCAACAAGGGCACCAGTTGTCTGAAAGGAGCCACTTGCCAGCATGTGAAGTACGGCAAGCAGCTTTGTTTCTGTTGGGATAGTGCGTGGAGTCACTAAAGTGGGGGCCAATTGCTGTTCAATATTTGTCAGCAGCTGCTGAATGGCCTGCCAGTTCAACCGGTACCTCTGGATGATGTCTCGTTCCCTGAGGCCATGCAGGGTTGTTCTTGGGCGGAATATCCTCTCCTGCCTTCTGCGCTGTCTTTGGGGTCCCTGCTGTTGTTGTTGTGGCTGCTGTTGTTGCTGCAGGGCTCTGCGTCTACGTGCACGTTGAAGAAAAAGCACCTCCATGTCTCCCTGTTGCTGCTCTGCTGCTCTGTTGTTTGTTCTGTGTGTTCTGATTAAGTACAGGTGTGTTTGCCCCATTTTAACGCCTGCCCTGACCCAGGCGTTAAAATGTCACGCTATTCATGCTTTGCGCCATTTTTTTGCGCCGCCTGCCGCGCGGGAGTGATTTTTGCCCTGGAGCATAAATACCACGCACCGCTATGTGCGTCTGTTTTTAGACGGGAACGCCTTCCTTGCATCTCATTAACGCAAGGAAGGCGTTCACGCAAAAAAATGACGCTATTTGCCAATACTTTGGCGCTAGACGCGTCTAACGCCAAAGTATAAATATGGCGTTAGTTTTGCGCCGAATTTGCGTCGAAAAAAACTACGCAAATTCGGCGCAAACGGAGTATAAATACGGGCCTTCATGTATTAGAGAAAAGTATTGCTTACATGAAATACCTGCTAACAGCTAATTAGCCACTCATGTTTACATTTTTAAGTAAGGAAGTAGTTATATTTATATCAGCAGTTGTGTAGGTACCAGGCTCAAGAATGCAAGGGGTCCACTGTACATCAGTTGTGGCTGTCTTTCACAGCTGAATGGTAGGAGGGCAATTTTCTTATATTTGGGGTCTCATCAGCCTTGCTGCATCAATTCACCTACTTTAACCTTGCGACTGTGCAGTGGCTCATGGTTATGATCTGAGTTGGAATTAAATAATTTCCTGCGATGCTGTGCAAATTTGCATTGATATTTGAACAGAATAATCAGGCATAAGTGGCATTTGCACTGATGTACTAGAGCTAATATGACCTTCCTCACTGGCAACAGTTGGCTAAATTACATACTTGCAACATTTTTGCACAACTCTTTGCAATGTGGGTGCAAGATCTGAAAGAATACTTTCCTTTGGGAGCCAGATCTCTGTGGCTTGACAGGCATATCATTTTCTGCATCCCTCCCCTCCAACCTTGACACCATCATCTACCTTATTCCACAGTACTTCATATTGCCCCACACACAGCAGAAACAACTGGAAAACAAGCAGGGCTTCTATGCCATTGCTGGTTTTCAACATGTGATGGGGCAATGGACTGCACACATATGCAACTGCTGCCTCCTGCAGCTACAGCCCACCTGTAGAGCAAGCGGTAGCACACATATTCAGTCAATGTGCAGGGGATCGTGGACCATCTGGAGATGTTCATCAATGTGCTAGCAAAGTACCCAGGGAGTGCTCATGATGCCTTCATCTTCAGGCACTCCATCATCAATTAGCGCTTCCAGAATGGGACATATGGGAATGGCCTACTGGTTGCTAAGTACACCACAAGCACATTACTAAAATCGTGTCATTAAATCATGTTGCTCGATTTAGACATATTTGGGTAGGATGAGTGAGGCAGTGCATATGTAGCAGATGTGTGCCTCATACTTGCAAACTGACACATGATGCACGTGCAATATAACCCTATAACTCACACTTGTACAGACCTTGAAAATTACTCTGACCCTCATGTACAAGAAGCCAGTACTGCTGGAGCGTCTATTTCCATTATGCTCTGCTGAGACACATTATTCCAATCACACATATGCAAAGTCACCCTGTGTGTCTTGGCATGGCCTCATATATATGAACAAAGGCAAAGTGGTGTAACAATAGCCCCTGCAACCCCTTTGGGGGGCAAGCTCCAGGCTGCTCCCCAGGGACTGTGCTTGGCCCCCGCCTAATAGCTCCTACTGGGTCAGAGCGTGGGGGCAGGGCTTGCGCGACTAGTTCACTAACTTTGGTGTGGGCGTTGTGTTGAAAAATAAATAATGGGTTTAGAGGCACTGACTTTGCTTGTGCATCCATCAATTTCCAGCCAACAATAAAAATGTCAAATTAACTTCAGTAATAAATGTTACTGCTCGTGAGAGCTCTGAATGTACTGTAATGGCAGTTTATATTGATCATAAAGTAGCGCAAGGGGTCAATGTGCCTGCTGCAAATAAAGTGTATCACGTAAATCACAAAACTGTGAGTGAACTATGAATAGTGCTTCACAAAGGAAATAGAAATATATGTCAGAGAGGGGCTATGGAGAGGTGAGGGCCACAATTGGAGAGGGGTACTGAGGGAATTCATGTATTTCGGAGGGTGGCCCCGCAAGTTTTGATATACCACTGCAAATGCAAAGTAGTGCAAAGTGTTGCATTACATTACTCTGCATCAAAGATGTGCCAAATGGGCTTCATGTTGAGGTTATCCATGCAAAACCTAATGTATCTGTTACCTTTCCAGGTGTGCTAGGACATGGTGATCTGCACAATATCCCCATATATATGTCTCCCAAGGGAGGTATAGCAAGTACAACCTTTTTTTCATTTGTATCTTAAGTTACACTTTATATGTGTGCTGCATTTTGCAGCACACATAAGAAGTGTCTTGAGCCTACCTTGTTTATCGATATGCAGGAAAGTTTTTCTATGTCATCATAACAAGTGAGTCCAAAATGAAGTCATATCTGCACCATGCAAGACGGCATGTGTTTCCACCTTTAGCCACTCTGTGATAATGTGCATGCAAAATAAACACAAATGCGCTGTATGTACCTTTCATTTAATGCAGGGCAGTGCAGCTAAGTGACTCCCTGTGCTGCCCTATGGCAATAACCTGGAAATGACGCGCTGTGGATGTTTCCAATGTTGCAAAGACCCTCAGCAGTGCAAGGAAGAGCGTACATTTTTGCTGTGTGTCCACAAGTAACTTCCATGGTCATGAGTCATGTTAAGCATCCAATACCATGGACAAATTATGAAGAAAAATAAATGTATCATACCTAGTTCATGTGCACCCTGGCAAAGCAGCTCCTATGTCACATTGACTCATCTGCCATACTGTGTCTGAATAAGATTGTGATCTAAATACCAAACCTACATGTCATACAGGTCTTCCCAATGTGACACAAGGTAGTCCCTTTTGTACAAAGTTTATTTCATACACCAGGCAGCCATACATTCAGCATGTCTACAGTTTGCATGTCTAAGTGCAATGGTGTCCATTCTCTGCAAGTTACAATAGCAACCACACAATCAATCAATCAATCAATCAATTTGTAAAGTGCGCTACATACCCGTGAGGGTTTCAAGGCTCTGGGGGGTGAGGGGGTGGGTGCTGCTACTGCTCGAAGAGCCAAGTCTTGAGTAGTTTTCTGAAGGAAAGAAGGTCCTGGGTCTGTCGCAAATCCGGCGGGAGGGTGTTCCAGGTCTTGGCAGCGAGGTACGAGAATGATCTGCCGCCGGAAGACAACAATGCATCTTGCACAAAAAATCATTAACACTTTCCTTAAATAATTGAGGCGGGTAGTGTTGAGAGTCTCACAGTTGCATTCTATAGGGCAAAACTCTAAACAATCTCTGATGTTTGGTACTGTCAACACAATAGACACAGTGCACTGCCATGTGTAGACTATCATGTAGCATGATGACATGCACTTTGAAAACCTCCATGGCAGTAGCTAATGTGTAACAATGAGTACTACTGCCACATCCAAATATGTTAGCATAAACGGGACAACATCATAAGCATTTGTCAAATTTTGATCATTATGACATATATGAGGTCATGATATGCCAACATAGCTTTAAAAAGAAAAAATAAATTGAAGTGTGATAGAAGTGTCAGCTTTATTGTAAAATTGACATCCATAAGACAACAGACTTGCCATTGGCATGGCATTGGCACTCACAATTTAGAGAAATAGTAAGTGTAACACTAAGACCACTGCACATGAATGTGTAGTACAGTGTCAGCCATACTACATTTTTAAGTGCATGTATGTCAATCAATGTCATTACACCTCCATTACTGTGTGAAAGGTTAATTAGACCATCAGGGAATAAAGAAGTATGGAAACAATTGTGGGCATAGCACACATCAGGAACATCAGCTGATTGTTCCCCTCCTGTCTTTACAGCTGACCAAGGATATTGGCTGTAGCCATGGGTCCTGACACCTTATGCACATCCCCAGAGAGAGGCACAGCGCAACTACAACAATGCTCTCAGAATTCCGCGATCTATTCTTGAGAGGACATTTGGGATTTTGAAATCTAATATCCGGTGCCTCGATTTGTCCGGAAGAAGATTACTGTATTCTCCCCAGATGGTCTGAAAAATCATCATGGTCTGCAGCATTCTGCATACCATTTGTGTGCAGACCAATGTGCCCTGGGATGATCACAATGTTGAGCAGGAAGACCCAGATGATGAAGAAGGGGAAGAAGAGGGCCAACAGCCAAATGTGGCCTCAAGTGTTGGTTCACACTGAAGAGAGCAGATTGTGAATACTTTCTTCACAGAGGCATGAGGAAAATCTAGCCCCAAATAAAAAGAATGTGGTCCACAGTACAGGTCAATACAAATGTATTTTGTACCATTTGCAATGTGTAAGCATTCTTAATTCAACGGTACTGTAAGGCATACTCATAGGCACGCAAAAAAGGTAAGTAGCAATGTGTAGCAAACAGGGCTGGAATACATCATGTAATTATAAAATAGAGAGAGGTGGCTAATGCAGCTCTGTTGAGGATTCAGAACACTAAAATTCTCCTGTAATGTGTCAAAGTCAGGACTGATTGCCATAATGAGGTATGTAGCATTGCAAATAAGGTCAGACAACACAACTCTATCCCAAATTAGCTTGAAGGTAATTATTCTCCTATGTGCATTTTGTTCAGCCACCCATTTGTACTGCCACATACTTGGTAAGGATAGTAGAGTGAACTCATAGTCTGATGGATTTCATTTGAGGGACATAGGGACATATTAGTAGTAGTACAAAATCTTTATTCGACTTTCACCAAGTCATAAAAGACATAAAAATCATAAAAAGATCTCCAGTTATGGTACATACATTTCAATATACAATAAAAAATCAAGTAGGTAAAATAATAAAAATGTGATAAAAAACACACCGCAGTAAAAGAAACCTATCACAGTAGATTATATTTCGATTGTATCCCCCATAGATTTCCTTATCTTTAATACAGAGCATAAAAAATTAGCTAAGATTCCACATGTCTCTAAAGAAGATAGTGACTGGAGACAGGCGCAGGCTGTGCAATATTGGGGGAGATTGATTTTCCTTAAAAGTGGAACAACTAGGCGCTTCCTCTGGTAGGCGTAGAAATTACAAAATAAGACCACATGGATTGTGGATTGCGGTGTTTCTGCATCACAAGGGCATGGTTTTAACAAGGTGGACCAATCGTTCATAGTTGGGAATGAAACTAGGCGATGAAACATATCTAGCCTAAATCTAGTAAGAACATAACGGTGGCGAGGGAGTACCATATTTGCCAAGCAAGGCTGCATGCCCTCAGCCATCAAAATTATTTGGTTATGAATGACTGAAGTTTTTTTTTATTCCACACTCCAACGTATGTCTTCTAGATGTTTTAATGCCAGTTTACTCAGATCCTTCCTAGATATCTTCTGCAATGAGACTGGATTTGTATAATAGTATTTATTGCCCAGTTTTCCAAAAAAGGTCATGATGTATTTTAACCATGGTACCCTTGATGAGTATGATGACTTCGTACAATCGGACAGAATGGCCTTATTAAAACTAGTGTGTTCCGAGGTCCAGACTTTATGCCATGATAACAATGGCTGAATCTTTATCAAGTCTGCAATATAGGGAACCCCAAGTTCCGAGTGTGTGACATACGATGAGGTGCCTTTTGGTACCCTCAGCAAGTGTCGTAGGAAATCATTTTCCACAGTCTGGACTAGATCGCAGATTGTATGGCCCCAAATTCCTGCCCGTACGTAACAGCTGGAATGCACTTGGCTTTATAGATCTTTACCATATTAGGTGGTATGATCCCCCCAAGCCTTTTGGAGAAGAGTCTTAGTGCCATCGTTGTTTTGATCAGGTGCACTCTCTTCGTCTTCCTGCAGTTGGCCCAAGAACCCAGCTTATCAAGTGTTATGCCCAAGTATGAAAAGGTTTGTGCGATTTCGACCTTGCTATTTGCAATAGTGATGTTGTAAAGCTTGCCGCGCTTCCCTCCGCAGTTCATGATAAAAGTTTTGGAGCGGTTGACAGTGAGTCCCAGCTGTGTCATGTATGTAATGCAGGTTGTTAGGAGTTTCTGGAGAGCTATTGGGGTCCTGGCCATTAGTACTGCGTCGTCTGCATAAAGTAATGCCGAACAGGTCGATTATCTATTTGGGGTAGATCGTTACACCTAGTGGCCAGTTCATTGTCTAGATTGTTTATATACATTGAAAACAGGAACGGAGCAAGAACGCAGCCTTGGCGCACTCCTCTATGTAGACCAAAGGGGTGGGTACATTCCCCTTTTAGGCCATACCTCACTCTTGCTCTGCTCCCTATGTACATTTCGCGAATAAATTGAATTAAGGCCAGTTCCACCCCCATGCTGTTTAAAATATCCCATAGTTTATCTTGGATTACACAGTCGAAGGCTGATGATAAGTCAATAAAGGCCAGGTACAGGTTGCCTGGTCTGATCTTGGTATACTTTGCAATAATGAGACTTAAATTTAGACTTTGTTCCACAGTTCCGATACCTTTCCGGAATCCCTACTGGACCGGGGATAAAACGTTCTGTTCCTCTGCCCATGTTTGCAGCCTATTCAGAATTATTCTCCCTGCTAGTTTCGCTGTTGTGTCCAGCAGGGAGATTGGCCTGTAACAGGCTGGATTTAGGCGGTCACCCTTTTTATATATTGGGATTATGTTAGAATCTCTCCAAGATGGTAGGGGTCCGCATGTGCAGATAGCCCTCAATGTCTGCGTCAGTACAGGCCCCCACAGCTCAATATTGGCCTTAAATATATCGATCGGAACACCATCAGGGCCTGGCGCTTTCCCTGATTTACTTTCTATTATTGCTTCCTCTACCTCCTGGAGACTAAATTGGGGGGTAATGACTAGGCGCGGACCTTCCTGTGCATCATGGTCATGTGTATGGTCTAATATATTACTCGTCAATGAATATATATTAGAGAAGTGTGCTACCCAGTCTTCTTCGGAGATAGCAATTTCCATCCTAGGAATGTCACTGTCCCCTAGCATGGGGGAATTTATTGTCTGCCAGAAGAGTATATTATCTTTCTTACGACTTGCTATATGGAGGGTTTCCCACAAGTTTTTTTTTATAGTCAATTTCCTTTCCTTTATTGCTGTCTTATATTCCTGTCTGCGTTTGCGTATTTCACTCGAGCACCTTTTTGGGGCATTTAGGGCCTTTTTCAGTCTCTTATGAGCTTGGGTGCAGTTGTGGTCAAACCATCCGCACATCTTTTTATTCTCTACCTTACTGCTTTTAATAGTGAGGGCTTCTTTTATAGTTTGTGTAATCGTTGTAAACGCACTTAGACATTGCCCTGGATGTGGGTTCTCTCTTAGACAGTCTGCGAAAGCATGTTTTCATTGGCGTATTACCTGTTTCAATAAAAAGTTAGGGTCTGTCTGGGCCCACTTCATTGTGTATCCATTGCGCGGGGCCAGTTCAATATCATCTACTAGTATAATACTATCTTCCCTAGCTACTAAAAGGGGAGATAGTAGGAGATTCATGCTCTGGGGGTAGTGATAACTAATTGCGATGTCGTGCAAGGTATAGTTTGTAAGATAGTGAGTGAAGTGTGTGGACATTAGGACATAATCGATCACTGTATTTGCGCCTCTTCCGTTATACGTTGGTTTGAACTGTGGATCGGCCAAAACTAATTCATTTACAAAGGATAGGTTGTAGGTTTGAGTCAGTAAATTAATTTCCTCTCCTTGAATGTTATGAGAGAAGTGGAGGCTTGCACCTATACCTTCCGAGTCCCAACCACATATCTTATCTGAAATTTCTTCGCACGGATGGACGTTAAAATCACCCCCCCATATCAATAGAATCTCTCGATTATTTTTACCGAATATTTTCTTTAAATCATTTTCCATTCCCACTAAGATGTTGGAGAATTCTCCTGGAGCAGCATTATTATAAAAATTAATAATGACTAAGTGGGTCTTGTGATCCAGGTGACTCTCTATCAATTGGTAATATGGACTCGTAAATTGCATCTCTAAGTCCTGTAAGGGTAATTTGTTGGAAATATATGTGCACAGTCCCCCTTTGGGTCTACCATGCCTTGACTGCTCGGCAGGAGTATGAAATGTTTTATAGCCATTTAGATGGGCGGGAGTTAAAAGCCATGTCTCTTGTAGGCAAACACATGAAAAGTCTACTATAAAATGGGCCCAAATCTCATTATCTAGCTAATTGGCTAAGCCTGCAATATTCCAGAATAGTAAGACTATTTCCGGTTTCTGATAAAGGTACTGCTTAAAGTTGAGGTGCTGGTCCTTTGGGGAGGGGGGAGGTATTGCTGTTAGTTAAGTTTAGTATACGTCTGGGATCATCGCCCTGGCTTAGATAAGGTAGACTCTCGTTCCTTACAGGAACCATAGTGTGTGATGTGACTTTCTTATGTAGGTCCATCCCTGATATGTAAATTGTTTTAACTACTCTTTGAGGGAGGGCTGACTGTTTCGTGTCCAGTCAATCTATATTTTCCAACGTTGAAAGGGGGAAAAATCTGTTGCATGTTATAGATAAGTCTGGGCTAGATGAGGGTGCTACAGCTCGCTGTGGGTGGATGGAGTTATTCCCTGCTGGTCTTTGATAGAAATAACCCAGGGGTAGTAGCGAGATTCCTTGTAGGGTAACTTGTCTGGCTCCTAAGTCATGGATAATTCTATTCACTAGGTTCGGTGAACCAAAAGAAAGGACCACACAATCTCCAGTTAGTGCTTTCATGCTATTCCCGATCCATTTAATTCTTCTGACCATTTTTATGTCATCAAAAAGGGTCCTTACTGAGCCAGGGCCCATTCGGGTCCCGATCCAATTGAAGGCCTTGTTTCTCAAGGCCGACCAGGTTTCAAGTTGTTGATCGTCTGTCGGTGGGACATTAGCCAAGACCACAACATATGGTGTGGCCTCCGGGGGGAGGTGTAGCAAGTCACTAGGGAGGTAGATGGAATTCGGGGGTTTGATCCTGCTAGTTGTATTTCTCCCTGGATTTGAGTGTTGGTAGGTAGTCGCTGCCCTATGCGTAGCGCTACTTGCTATCTTATGAAGTGTGGGCTTTAGAATTTTGTTATCTGAGGAAGGATTATGTGGTGAAATGGATGAAAAGAAGGGTTGGGTGGAATGATACGGCGAGGGAGGTATTGATTGAGTTTGTAATTCAGTCTGAGAATTAATATTTCGGTATGAACTGATTGGCCTGTTGTATGGAATAGGGTGTCTGTTGTTCTCACGTTCTGGGGGCCGCGATGTGCTACTGGTGTCCTTGTTTTGAGAATGCGTATGTTCCTGTTGTAAGGACTTTATTATTTCGAAACCTGCCTCAAGCCTAGACTCCACCCCCTTTAGGCGCTCCGTCATAGAGTCCAAGGTGGCTCCGATAGATAATTTCAATGAGATCACTGTCTCGTGGAGATTTATAAGGAGCGACCGAACAGTGTCTCCTACTGAGGTTGGGGGTTTCTTCCGCGTTGATTTTCTTGGATATTTTTTAGTTGGAATAGTTCTTGGGGAAGTTCTTGGGTCTATCACTGGCATTGTTTTTGCATTCTTATCCACCAGGGTTACCTCTGGTTTTCTTGGTCGCTTGGCGACAGGGGATAGTTCATCCATGGAGTAGATTAGATTCGAAGAGTCTTTAACACAGCCATTTATAAGCCTTTCTCTTGAATGTCCATCCCCATGTTCGCTGGATGGGGAGTTGTGTTGCGGTGGTGTAGACCCTGGTGATTCGTGGGAGCGCTCTTTAGATGATGACAATTTCCCTTCAACAGTAGCGATTTGCTTATCTATCATTCCCATCGCCCCAGAGATATATTTTAATATAGATGAACTGTCTTTTAAATTTGGATTGTTTAGTTTTGAATGTTTCCTTTTACCCATGATTGTAATGTAATTTATTTGATTAATTTAATGACCGGTTACTCAAGGGGCTATATTTAGGTATATAAAAACGATTTCCTTGGTGCTAAAATGTTTAAAACGAGGGAGAGCAGGCAGAGCACCAACACAGTACCTTCAGGCAGCCAAAACACTTGTAGGGGGCCTCGTCCCGAAGTACAGAATGCTTTTTTGGAGAGATGTCAGGGGGGTGGCCCTGCCCTGCCTCTTCCTGGCAATGACGGGCAAGGACGGGCCTGCCCTTGGCCCGGGCTTTGCCCGGGCACCGCCCGCGCGCGTCCCGCGTGGCGGGAGCACGAGCAAAGTTTAAAGGGCTCCTGCCCCTTTGATCTGGTATCCACAAACAACGCGCTTCCCGCGACGGCGGGAGCGCAAGCAAAGTTTAAAGGGCTCCTGCCCCTTTGATCTGGTATCCACAAACAAGGGACATATATCCAGACTTGGTATTCAGGGCAGCACCACAGTCTTTCTACCTACAAATAAACAGTGCATTGTTGTCTTTGTCCCCTGCGCTAGTGCACAATGTGCTGTAATGCACCAACGCAGGCACCCTTACACCAAGCTGCAAGGGGCATGCATTGCAGGGATAATTGTTGTTTTGCAGGAAAGGTATTTCTCCTAGTTGCACCTGCCTAACACCTCACCAGGGGAGGCAGGGGCTTTTTACACATGTTTAGGTGAGCAAAACCCTAGGAATTTGGGAATGTAGAAACGCCATGGCTGTTCTGTCAGAACACCCACAATACCCATGGAATGCCTCCCTGTTGCAGGGTGAGCCAATGCAGGCACTTATACTATGTTGACTCAGTCCATATCTACAAGGCCATGACAAACCACACAGGGTGGCTTTATCGGCCTTGTAACTATGGGCCAGCAGTGTGTGCCACCAGACTGTCACTAAAAGTGACATTCCTGATTCACAAAGGCCCTTGGAAATATGGCCATTAGTATGTTTACAGGGAACAGTGCCAGCCATACAGTTGACATATGCTTCAGCAATGTGTCTAGGTGAAAATGAAATACATTCTAACATATCACAACACACATATCACTTGTAAACAGGAAATCATGGCAGTACAATATCAACTATCTCCTGCCAATGCTGCCACGTCAGCCCCACAATGGGATTATGGAAGTGGACCAAGCATGGATGTCAAATACCATGTTCCTGTTTTGCACACAGATACAATAAATTGGTCAACTCCTCTGACAACATGTTGTATGTGATGATCAAAACACAACTCAAAGAGCCTTATCATGTACCCCTTACACTGAAGAAAGGACGCAACGCAATCTAATACTACTCGTGGAACCATGCACTGATGCCTTCTAGGACAAAGTGGCAGAATGTGACAAAAAATGCTCTGCTCAATGTCTATTATCAATGTATACCAACATCCGAAGGACAAGATACCGCTCAATCTGTCAACATTCAGTGATGCCAGCTAAAGACAAATGGATACTTCCTTGGAAAAACTTAGTCAATTTTATTGCTAGCCAAGTTGGCTTTGTCAACACCAAGCTGATGCTAAAGATATGCTAAAGATATGTACAGAAAAATATTGCATAATGGCACTGTGCACATGAAACACATATCCATCCAGACGCAGGTTCATACTGCAGATGTCTGTGTACCATGGCATGCTATGGTGGTTGACCAGCATAACTCTTTGGAACTTTTTGGTATGCACATATCAACATGGACCACAGGTTGCACATGCATCACAAACATAGCCATGAGGGCATGTCAAATCATCCTGTGTGAATCATTCTAGACACCTAGCTATCATGGAAATCAAGACACATCAAAAGGCTGCCTTGATCAACTCTGTCATGTGTGTGAACTTTATGATTTGTATGGTGTTTTGACAACGAAGACACAGGGATATACAGGTTGACAGTAGTAACCTAAACTAGGAAAACATGAGGTAGCAGAATATACTTATAGCTTAATCCAATGTGATGTAAACGTCCATCCAAGTCACCTCTGCACATTCATATACACAAAACCTACATACCAGTTTTCCTGGCATGTACCATGTGTCCTGCATGTTGCCAGAGATAAGTAAATTTGTTAGACAAACGTTTCCATAAGATTCACCTTGTTACGCCTATTCTGGGAAAGTGCAAACATTAATGTTGTACAGTGCCCTTTTTGCATGGTGAGCCCCCACTATTTGCTGTTGGATGGTGTTGTTTCTGATCTAAAGTGCACTGATGCTTGATAACCAGAGCCCAGTGCCAGTGCAGTGCTTATTTCTTTAAAATGTATGTTGATAGTCAACCCCATCGGGCAAGGACAGTAACACCCCTGTAATCCTCTAGTAAATGGTTCCAGTGGCACCCAGTGCAGGTATGGTAAAGGGGTAACCAGGTCTGCAGCACTAATTATGCAACCATGCTTGACCCGATTAAAAGCAAACCCTGCAGAGCTGCCATTTCAGTCTTCACAAGCAGCTTCCGCTCAAGTTTGACTCAGCTCACAAACAGGTGAAGACAGAGTCCCCCCACTGCCCAAAGCACAGGTCAGCCACCCTTTAAGAAGGCCTCCTAAAGCCCATGAGGCAGGGTCCATTGGGTTATGAGTGTGGATATAGTTGGGCAAGCATATATGACCCTGTGTCAGCATTTAAAATATAATACTACTGCAAGTGACTGCCGGTCCATAGGATAATATGGACTGGCACCCAGGCATACCCTAGATGTCCAGCTCCATGACATGCCAAACAAATTCTTCTTTGTTTTGTATGAAACACTGTGCTATTTGATAGCTGAACACAATTATTGTTACCAGGTTTCTCTAGCATTTACCCAGGTGGCATCCTCAGAGGATGCCAACTGAGTTGCCAGCTTTATCAAGCCTGGGTTGGTTTCCCCAAGTGTATGCCACCAAGATAGATTTCTGACCCCATGCTGGGGAGTATGTGCTGCAACCAGAGGTATGAACTAAGACCTGTGCAGGAAGGAGTTCACAACTCCTCTACAACCAGACCCCTTCACCAGGACTCTCAAGGACTAAAGGAGTTATTCCCCTAATGATGGTAGGAGCAGGCTGTGTTATCCATGATAGCTGAAGTACTGTCCACCAGTAGAGGCCCCAAAGCACGGCAGCTCAAATGGAACTGGTCAGGAGCATTCAGAGAACTGAAGATCAGACCATCAGTGAGGTTCAGCTTTAGGCATCCTTCACCTGGTCCTCTGGAAGTAGATTTCTCAAACTGCTGTACTTGCTGGCACCAAGGCTTGTTCTAGGTCAGCCTGAATACTACCTGCTTTACTCAATGCTCTAGGCCCAAGGAAACACTGTCATCGTGCAACCACACAATTCAGTGGCGCTGTTTTCCAGTGTTTGAATCTCCTTTCAGCTTGGATTGGCACATCCGGTAAAGCCAGCACCCGTGGATTCCATTCATCGCTTCAGACATCGAGGAGCATCTCTGCACCCAAGTCCCCCAATTCTTGTAAAGCTTCCGTGGCTGGTGAATCTAATATGGGGCCAGCTCCCCACTCCAAGACCAAAGGTCTCTGCTGAACTCGACCTGCAAGATACCTTTTGCTAAGGTGCCACTTGAAGATCACAATTCCTGCTCAAGGACAGACTGCACCACTCTACATCCCGGCCCTACAAGTCAGGTAAAATTATACAGACTGTTGTTGCTTGGTCTGAGGGCCCACAAGACCTTAAAACCAGGTGGGTTTTAGGAAACTCACCCCACAAGCGACTGATTGCATACTGTGTTTTCTCCCCTTGACCGCAATTATAGATTCTGACCATGAGGTCACGCACAGCTATGCAGTTATATTTTTCAGTGCATAACCAGCATGAATGAGGTCCTGTGCACCGCTGCATTCAGGAAAGGGTAGTTTCATGTGGGGCTGGATCCAACAATATTCACAGCATAATGACATGAAATATCTACATTACTGCCTCAATTAGTTACCAGACTGTATCAACATTACCACACTATTGTTACCCATCCATTAGCCAACTGAACACAACTCAACACACAAGCCTGGGAAGGGACAAACTGACACACCTTGTGTGTGTCTCAGTAACAGTATTACTCATTTGCATCCAGTGCTGTAATGTGTCAGTAGTAATTCCAAAATGCAATCCACATGAAGAACACTGCCATTATCATGCATTCACACATGTCTATCAGGCAATAACATATTAGACAAGGCCTGTAAGCCAGGTACTGCAACTTTACTAATGCATCACGGAGGATGGTGTGACCATGAGAGCAATATGTCTGAGAAATTGTCATTGACTTTTCACGTGTGTGTAGTATTATGCAGCGCACATCACTAAAATGAAGAAATGGCATTTGTTATCTTTGGCATATTAAGGGGTCACTTCCTCCACATAAACATTTGTACAAACAACACCAAAACCCTTGCACCATGCCACATGGGTGCCTGTGTTGGTCCCAGTCTGCCTGCTTAGCATTTGTGCAAGGAGACCCAGCAGAACTGCTATTACTACATGTTCAAGATGTATTTTATGACCTCTACATCACACCAGATGGAAGTCATCAGCTTGCTTAGCTTCACTGCATGGAGTCAATGATTAGCCTGCATGGGGATCTATGCTCGCCCAGGAAATTGAAACTCAGTGTGCCATGCACAGTGCAATATAGACTTGTCTTTAAAATATAGCTCTGTATAACACTTTACTCTTCAGCCCTCATGGAAATTCAACTCTGGCCTAATCCTGGTCTTAGCTCAACTTGAAGAATATGTGCATTTACAAAGATTAATGCAGGATGCACTTCTTGTATGCTGTGTGGTTTGTCAATAATGAGAAATGTCCAACATAAGTTATGGGCCTAATTGCAAGGTCCATGCACCATATGCCAGTCGTGCTTTAACTGAAACGGAGCAACGGTGTTCCCATATTAAGAAGGAGGCCATCATAATTCACTGGGGGGTTGTCAGCATTTCCAACTCTATCTCTATGGACACCTGTTTACAGTTCATACCAATCATAAACACCTCATTCCTCACTTCACCAGGTCCTCTTTCAAACCACCTCTGAGGATTGAAAAATTGATCCTTCAATTTCAGGAATACTGCTTTTCTGTGGTATATAGGCCAGGGACTCAGAACCCAGCAGGTTGTCTCTCCAGGCATGCCAGACCTGTCACTGTTGATGAGGAATCAGAAGCAGAGGAGTTAGAGGAATACGTGAAGCTGGTGGTCAAGAGATCTCAACCATTACCCATCCCTTCATCAGATATCTTCAAAGAAACGAAAGAAGATGAGTGCCTCCAGCTGGCAATGACGGCGGTGATATACTGCAACTGGGACAAAGACACCAGAAATCTGTCCCATTGCACGACAGAGGCAGGACATACCCTGGCATCCCTACAGCATGTCAGTAATGAGTTAGCTGTTTCTCTAGAAGAAAGGGTGTGAGGGCCTCATCTAGTGATCCAGAGGGAACTTCAACAACACATGGTGGATTTGGCTCACTCCGCACATCAAGGCGTCGTAAAAATAAAGTCCAGATTGCGGTGCAAAATATGGTTTCCAAGCCTCAACCGTCTGGTAGAACAGACTGTCAGCCAATGATCCATGTGCCAAGGAGCCAGTCCCGCTGAGTCACCCGCACCCATCATTACAACGCCCTTCACTCCTTTTCCATGGCATCAAGCTAGTGCAGACTCTAGCAGTCTCCCAGACAGTCAGCATATGCTAGTCGTAGTTGATGACTTCTCAAAATATCCAGAAGTAGTGACTGTTGAGTATGTAACAGCTAGCCAGACGATTCCTCACCTACAAAAGATTATGGCCACCCATGGACTTCTATGATAACTCCACACAGACAATGGACCTCCGTTCTCCAGCCAAGAGTTTTCAGGATATATGAAGTCGAGGAGCATCTGTCACCAGACAATCACATCTAGGTGGCCCCAAGTTAATGGAAAAATGGAGCGCTTCATGAGAACTTTAAATAAAACACTTTGCATCGCACTGACGGAAGGAGAACATTTGCAATGTGCACTGTATACATTCCTAGGGGAATACAGACTTACTCCCCATACCACTACAGGAGTCAGCCCAGTGTATTAAGCATCAATGGAGCAGTGGGTAACACCATTTCTCAGGAGGAGGCCCCGTCTATCATCAGAGACAAAGTGTCACTTGCCCTGCAACAGCGGAAGATCAAAAATGACAAGATGTCTTCCAAACGAAAAGCACTCCACCGACCGCTGCAAGTGGGTGACATGGTTCTTGTCAAAGATTGACACCCGGAAACTAAGGTACATCTCCCGTTTGAACCTACTCCATAGAAAGTAACCAGAGTGCAGGGAACAATGGTCACAGTCACCAGGGGCAAAGAGACAGTCACCAGAAATGTGTTCTTCAAACACTACAGGCCTGTGAGTAGTCTCGCTGAGGAGAATGATCAATTGCCCAATGATGACCTAGATCCTGACAGGAAAGTCACAAGGAACCACCAGTTTAGCAGAGAATTTGACCGTGGGGGTAGACATGCCAGATCAAAGACAGGAGTCTTTGAAACCCAGTGAGCAGGAGCTCAATCCAATGGGCAAAGGTTTCCATCCTGAGCGCAGCATCAGAGGCCTGCGCACAAGAGTCTTGAGGTACCACCTCAGACCCTATCCCGTGGTGTCAACAAAACTGAAAGATTTTGTTTTTGATTGACTCGCTGTTTCATGAGCTCAGTGATGCACTGTTTTTCTGTATTTCTACCTCTTCAGATTTTCATCTGACATACACCCTAAGTTCTTTTTTTTTAACCTATTTGTTTTCATTTATTTTTATTCTTTTTCTGGTTGGGGAGGGATGTCATGTTGTGCTAGGTGGGATATGCCAAGTCACGAGTCAATGAGAGGGGTTTCAGGAAGAGAGCCCTCCCACACACATGCATTGTGGTTCCGACCATTACGTAGGGATCCAAGAGCCCGAGGGCCGCCCTCAAGACTTAGTTAATGGCAATTGCGTGTCCTGTGCATTATTTCTATCCTGCCAACTCAGAACAAGGGCAGGCCTTGTCACATGGATAATACCTGGTCAGCACCAGACACACACCCTCAACATAACATAGCCCATGCATTGGCAGTTTGCTTGGCTTTTCATGACTTCACACATATGGTGTAAGGCAACGCAGTGCAAGGCTTTGCAGTGTTTTTTCCCATGCAACACACAATGGATTTTGACGCATTCCCAGATGTAAAAGATTTTGTAACACTGGGAATGCGTAAAAAGCCTCTGCCTCCCCATTGGAGGTGTAAGGGAGGCACAATGTGGAGAAATACCTTAATTTCTCTTTGGATAATCATTTTCCTATTTTGCTGAAATCTGCAGCACACATACAAAGAATATAAAGCCTCTCATGATTGTTGCTGTGCAGGAAGGTGTCCCTTCCTGACAAAACAATCAATTCTGCAATGCAGGCACCCTTGCACCAGGTTGCAAGGGTTCCTGAATTGGCCCATGGCAGCCCATTGTGCACCAGCACACTGGAAAAAGACAGGCATGAGCACTCTCTTGTAGCTATGGTGCATTACTGCTTTTTTCTTTCGACGCAGGATAGTGCAGCAAGAAGGCTTGTGGCGCTGCCTTGCATTAAAGGATTTGTAAATATGCCACACAACATGCACATGCCACATATTCATGTATACCAAACATATCCTATACAATAGTCTAATGCAATACAATTATCTATGAACATCTTTCCATGCATTTCAACACACAATACACCATAAGCACACAATTGCAGCATTGAGTTAAAAAAAAAACACGCATTTGCTTAATGCATGAATTTTTGCAGTCAGTGTGTCATACAAATTTGACTCATCTGAGCAGATGTGTCAGAATCCCTGCATGGTGCCTTGTCAGGCCTTGTGCAAAATTCACACATTGGCTATGTATCCATTGGATTCATGAAAAAAATTACGCATTAACTAAAAACGTGATTCATCCACCCAATAAATGATGCAATGGCTTAGGCAAGCTTGTAGGAGGCTGGCCTGGCTTGTAGTGGGTACCAGAGGTACTTACACCTTATGCCAGGTCCAGGTATCCCTTATTAGTGTAGAAGAGATGTTTCTAGCAGCTTAGGCTGATAGAAGGTACCTAAGGCAAAGCCGCTTAGGCTGAACTAGGAGACATGTAAAGCTCCTACTATACCACTGGTGTCATATGCACAACATCATAAGAAAACACAATACACAGAAGTACTAAAAATAACGGTACTTTATTTTTATGACAATATGCCAAAAGTATCTCAGTGAGTACCCTCAGTATGAGGATAAGTTATATACACAAGATATATGTACACAAACCAAAATTATGCAGGTAATAGCAAGAAAAGTAATGCAAGCAGTGTAAAATTACAGTAGATTGCAATAGGAGCACATAGGTATAGGGGCAACACAAACCAAATACTCCAAAAGTGGAATGCGAACCACGAATGGACCCCAAACCTATGTGAGCTTGTAGAGGGTCGCTGGGACTGTAAGAAAACAGTGAGGGTTAGAAAAATAGCCCACCCCAAGACCCTAAAAGGTAGGTGTAAAGTGCACCTACTACCCCAGAGAGCACAGAAGTCGTAATAGGGGGATTCTGCAGGAAGAACAAACACCAGCAATGCAACAACAGTGGATTTCTGGACCTGAGTACCTGTAAGACAAGTGGACCAAGTCCAATAGTCGCGACAGTGTCGAGAGTGGGCAGGAGCCCAGGAAATGCCAGCTGAGGGTGCAAGGAAGTTGCCACTGGATTGAAGAAGCTTGGAGTTCTGCAAGAAAGAAGAGAGCTAGGGACTTCTCCTTTGGAAGACGGATGTCCCACATCAGGATGAAGCTTGCAGAGGTATTCCCAGAGAAAGGCCGAAAACAAGCCTTGCTATCTGCAAGGGTTGCGGTAGAGGTTTTTGGGTGCTGCTGTGGCCCAGGAGGGACCAGGATGTCGCCACTTGGAGGAGGAGACAGAGGGGGCATCCAGCAACTCAGGGAGCCCTCACAGAAGCAGGCAGCACCCGCAGAAGTACCTGAACAGGCACTTGGAAGTAAAATGAACCAGAGTCCACGCGAAGTCACAAAAGGGAGTACCACGACGCCGGAGGACAACTCAGAAGGTTGTGCACTGCAGGAAGGAGTGTCAGGGACCCAGGCTTGGCTGTGCATGAAGGAAATCCTGGAAGAGTGCACAGGAGCCAGAGCAGCTGCAAATCACACGGTACCCAGCAATGCAGTCTAGCGTGGGGAGGCAAGGACTTACCTCCACCAAACTTGGACTGAAGAGTCACTGGACTGTGGGAGTCACTTGGACAGAGTTGCTGAGTTCCAGGGACCCCGCTCGTCGGGCTGAGAGGGGACCCAGAGGACCAGTGATGCAGTCTTTTGGTGCCTGCTGTTGCAGGGGGAAGATTCCGTTGACCCACGGGAGATTTCTTCAGAGCTCCTGGTCCAGGAAGGAGGCAGGCTACCCCCAGAGCATGCACCACCTGGAAACAGTTGAGAAAGCCGGTAGGATGAGGTGATACAAGGTTGCTAGTATCGTCTTGCTACTTTGTTGCGGTTTTGCAGGCGTCCTGAGCAGTCAGCGGTCGATCCTGTGGCAGAAGGTGAAGAGGGAGATGCAGAGGAACTACTCTGGTGAGCTCTTGCATTCGTTATCTGAAGAATTCCCCAAAGCAGAGACCCTAAATAGCCAGAAAAAGAGGTTTGGCTACCAAGGAAGGAGGAGTGGCTACCAAGAGAGGTAAGAGCCTATCAGAAGGAGCCTCTGACGTCACCTGCTGGCACTGGCCACTCAGAGCAGTCCAGTGTGCCACAAACACGTCTGTTTCCAAGATGGAAGAGGTCTGGGACACACTGGAGGAGCTCTGGGCACCTCCCCTGGGAGGTGCAGGTCAGGGGAGTGGTCACTCCCCTTTCCTTTGTCCAGTTTCACGCCAGAGCAGGGCTGGGGAATCCCTAAACTGGAGTAGACTGGCTTATGCAGAGATGGGCACCATCTGTGCCTATCAAAGCATTTCCAGAGGCCGGGGGAGGCTACTCCTCCCCAGCCCTGACACCTATTTCCAAAGGGAGAGGGTGTAACACCCTCTCTCAGAGGAAATCCTTTATTCTGCCTTCCTGAGCCAGGGCTGCCTGGACCCCAGGAGGGCAGAAACCTGTCTGAGGGGTTGGCAGCAGCAGCAGCTGCAGTAGAGACCCCGGAAAGGCAGTTTGGCAGTACCTGGGTACTATGCTAGAGACCCGGGGGATCATGGAATTCTCACCCCAATGCCAGAATGGATTTGAGGTGACAACCACAGGTAGTGGAATAAGGGGAGCCTTTGGTGTGCCACCAGTCTTGCCACTGGCTTGGAAGGTCACACAAGACTTGCAAAAATGTTTAGTGTCCTCTGACATCCTAGGCCAGTGGAACAGGGGGACAAGCCTTTCCCATGTTTTGATCTGGCCCAAATGCCCAGCCAAAGGAATGTCATGCGCAAGAGTTAGGAGGAACTCTCTGTACTGCAGGGGAATGACCAATCTCCTGGCTGCTCTAGGTTTTGGGTCCCTTGCCTCGGTGTACAAGAGGTTGTCCTCCCAGTAAACTCTATGTGAGTCACTGACATCCCCATTTTGCTGTTTGACAGCTTGCTGTCTGAGACCCTCTAAAGTCGGACAGGTTTGCTGTGCCACACTCAGCTCTTCCCTGGCAGGCCCCTCTCCACCCATGTATGAAAAGTACACAATGACAAAGTAGTAAGTAGTTAAAAGTACTTATCCCACCGCTGCACAACCAAAGTAGGAGGCTGGCCTGGCTTGTAATGGGTACCAGAGGTACTTACACCTTGTGCCAGGTCCAGTTATCCCTTATTAGTGTAGAAGAGGTGTTTCTAGCAGCTTAGGCTGATAGAAGGTAGCTATGGCAAAGCAGCTTAGGCTGAACTAGGAAACATGTAAAGCTCCTACTATACCACTGGTGTCATATGCACAATATCAGAAGAAAACACAATACACAAAAGTACTAAAAATAAAGGTACTTTATTTTTATGACAATATGCCAAAAGTATCTCATTGAGTACCCTCAGTATGAGGATAAGTTGTATACACAAGATATATGTACACAAACCAAAATTATGCAGGTAATAGCAAGAAAAGTAATGCAAGCAGTGTAAAATTACAGTAGATTGCAATAGGAGCACATAGGTATAGGGACAACACAAACCATATACTCCAAAAGTGGAATGCGAACCACGAATGGACCCCAAACCTTTGTGAGCTTGTAGAGGGTCACTGGGACTGTAGGAAAACAGTGAGGGTTAGAAAAATAGCCCACCCCAAGACCCTAAAAGGTAGGTGTAAAGTGCACCTACTACCCCCAGAGAGCACAGAAGTCGTGATAGGAGGATTCTGCAGGAAGAACAAACACCAGCAATGGAACAACAGTGGATTTCCGGACCTGAGTATCTGTAAGACAAGGGGACCAAGTCCAATAGTCGCAACAGTGTCGAGAATGGGCAGGAGCCCAGGAAATGCCAGCTGAGGGTGCAAGGAAGCTGCCACCGGATGGAAGAAGCTTGGAGTTCTGCAAGAAAGAAGAGAGCTAGGGACTTCTCCTTTGGAAGACGGATGTCCCACATCGCGATGAAGCTTGCAGAGGTGTTTCATTGGGGTGACAATTCCATGATCTTAGACATGTTACATGGCCATGTTCGGAGTTACCATTGTGACGCTGTACATAGGTAGTGACCTATGTACAGTGCACACGTGTAATGGTGTCCCCGCACTCACGGGGAATTTGCCCTGAACGATGTGGGGGCACCTTGGCTAGTGCCAGGGTGCCACACACTAAGTAACTTTGCAGGTGAAGGTTAGACATATAGGTGACTTATAAGTTACTTAAGTGCAGTGGTAAATGGCTGTGAAATAACGTGGACGTTATTTCACTCTGGCTGCACTGGCAGGCCTGTGTAAGAATTGTCAGAGCTCCCTATTGGTGGCAAAAGAAATGCTGCAGCCCATAGGGATCTCCTGGAACCCCAATACTCTGGGTACCTCAGTACCATATACTAGGGAATTATATGGGTGTACCAGTATTCCAATGTGAATTGGTAAATTTAGTCACTAGCCTGTTAGTGACAATTTTGGAAAGCAGAGAGAGCATAACCACTGAGGTTCTGGTTAGCTGAGCCTCAGTGAAACAGTTAGGCATCACACAGGGAACACACACATGGCACATACATATGAGCACTGGGGCCCTGCCTGGCAGGGTCCCAGAGATACATAGACTAAAACAACATATATACAGTGAAATATGGGGGTAACATGCCAGGCAAAATGGTACTTTCCTACAATGCTGTAAACAAGGAAGTGAGGAGTTAGTTTCACTTTGTCTCACAGTCTTTCTTTCTGGGCTTGTTGGAGGTTGTGCTGTGGTTGTGCTGGAGAGAATGTTGGTGGTTTTTGGAAATTGTTGTTGTGTGTGCTGTCCCTGTAGTTTTATATTGTGTACTGTAATTTTGTCATATTGTTTTGTGTTTTGTATTGTTGGGTGCCTGTCTTTTGGAGTGTAGTTCTAGTTAGGGGTTGTTCCTTTCTTTGTTATGGGGGTCATATATTTTTGGGGAGCGCAATGTCTGGTAAGGAAAGGGCACATGAATGCACAAGAGTTTGGAGGTTTCCTGTGAATATGGCAGGGTATAGTAACACTTTCAAATGTAGGTCAGATACCCAATTGTAACATAGTTGATGACATTGCATTATCTTTCCAACTTGTTTGGACACTCCACACAGGAGAGGATGTATGACACAACAACAAGGACAGGAATTATATGGCCTATCTTTGGAAGAACATGGAATGGCATGCATGGTGTCTTAATATGTGCAATTAAAAATAGCACTGCTGTGTGTGTAACAGGCCCGTGCCCAAATCTGAGGTCCTGGCATGACAGAGGAACTTTACAATAATATCCTAAGTGTATCAAAGAAAGGTGTCACCAATCCTCCCATAGCAAGGCATTTGAAAGTCCACCCTCATGTTGTGTGATGTAGCATACTCCTTGTTGGGCACGTGAACATACTTTTGCCCACTCTTTTTATCTGAATACCAAGGTGAATCTGAAAAGAGGCATGTCTCTATGGCATGATAACCCAACATACCATTGCTCACTGAACCTTAAGAATGTGTTGTATATGATACTCTTCATTACTTATCTCAATCAGGTTCACAGTTTCGACATCAATAGCTATTTAAATCATAGGATACCTGGGCAGATGAGATGAAGAGCATGCATGCACACATCCATCATATAGATGTGCTGAGTACTGATGTGCAGGAAGACAACATTTTGATCTGACAGGTTGGGACAGACACTAGACTATGTAGTGGGACACATGCAGTTAAATTGTCTGCATGATATGAGCCGTGACATACTCCACAATGGGATTCATGACTTAATATAGGGTATGTATCTGACCCGTCTGTGTGATGTGAGTTATGTATCCACCCTCCATTCTGAGATCTCATACCTGGCACATGTGAATTCTATGTAGCAATATGTCCACACATATGCCCTTGCAATATCAGATACCCAATGTTGTCACACAATATATGTACTTTGCAGACATTGCTCATCTTACTTTTGCTGATGCCAATGGAATCCAGGCCACTGCAGGATGCAGAAGGGACACTAATGATCAGTAAATACGACACATGTACCATATCATGGTTAGGGAACAGCATTTTCCAAAGCCTTTTTTGTACTCATGACATCATCCCTAGAAGTACTAGGATGATGCAATTACATTCTACAAAGTTTTGTATGGCAGGGAACTTTGAGCTTATGACATTTTTAGAAGGGAAACATTATGTGGATGTATGCTCTTTGGGTTCATTTTTATTAATAGGATATTCAACATGTGATGTTTGAAACAGAAATGTAATTTAATGTTGATCAGCCCAGTAACTAGTGACCTTTGGATTGACAGTATTTCATTTGCCTTCCACAGACAACATGACCCCTGAGCAGAAAAGACAACACTACATCTGGGCGGAATGCTTTAGCCACATCCGGCTTGTTAGTAAAGCCTTTAAGGCAACGAAGAGGAGACATGTTGAGGAGGTTGTCTCTGGAAAACAGCTCTTCACCACTAAGGCACCAACCAAAAAGGATAAGCCAACAAAAAGAAGGCATGTCAGTGCAGACTAGAGGGATCAGAGGAACCCATTGCTAACACCTCACATAGCCAGCCAACTGGACCAGCATTGCCACCAGCTACAACTACCGGACAGATGAGTTAATTTGAACAAATGATTATGAAAGTTGCCTCAGACTTGAAGTACAGAGTAGCTGGACATAAATATAAGATGGACTCACAACCACAAAGAGCCACAGGAAACAATTGTGCCCTTCCCCATGTAGCTAGTTGTTTTACTTGATAATGTTTGCATAGCTTAGTGTTGCTTTAGTTAGTGTAGATGTAGTGTAGATTTAGTACTGCATAATTTATAGGTTGGGTGGGTGCAATGTTAGTGGGTAGGGGTGTGGTGGGATTTTGGGGTGGGGGCTGATGCGTTCTACATGTGTTTGGAAAATAAAAAAATATATATCTTTGTTTAGGCTTTTAGGTGGAGGTGGTTTTTGTATAGCTGTAGTGTATGTTGGTTCTGTATGTGGATGTTTTATAAGGTGGGTGGATGTTTAGCCTGTCATGTTATATGTTTAAGAAAAGCTAACTCAAGTTAAGGTATTTTTAGATGTTTTAGTATAAATTATTGTAGAAAATATAGTTTAGAATAGGTATAGTGTAATTTCAGTAGGTTAAGGTAGTGAATGGAGGTTTGTTTAGATAGTATCTGTTCAATTTTCCATTAAAATCTCTTTTAAATCAACATAGGAGTCTAGCTCATGCTTTTGGGGTAGGTGTTAGTGTATGTGCCTACCTAATGTTAACTACATGCCTTGGGTTTTGTTTGCTTTGTTTTTAAGACATGCCTGACTAGGGAAAGTGCATATGGAGAGGAATCTGTCAGGTTTGGCATGGAATGACCTTATTATCGGGCAAATATTGGTGCTATGTAAGTGACACTGCTAATGTGAAAGGGTAGACAGGCCAAACCATGATTTGTGACTTCATTTCTGTGTGTGTCTCATGCCACATACATTGTGGTTTAGTTTGATTATGAACTATTGTCAACTATCTGGGCACTCTATGGTCACACACTGTTTTACAGGACATTACTCACTGATGCGTCCCTCATCTGCTTGTCACAGCAGTGTAATTTGTAGCCTAGTGTCCATGGATAGGGTCCCCACCAGGTCTATGGCATATTTCACCCTCTACATTGACATGTGACAGGTTTCAGTTCATGCTTAGGAGATTGGGTGACCACAAACTATTCTACAGACACATTGGGTTAACCTTATCAAATTCCCTAAGACGATGGTGCTTTGTCTAATGCATCATCACACCCAGGTCCCTGTGAAGAGTTAGTTAATTTTTTATTCACACAATACCCCAAGTTCTATGTACTACATACTCCTACAGAGCTATAACACACCAATTTGATTCTGTACATTTATTTTCCATGTGCAACATTGTTTCAATCACAGGAACAGTTGTAGCAACTTCCACAAACTATTTCTTTGCCATTGCATGTCCAGACGGAGTCCATGAGTGAACCCCTGCATGTGTCATGCGGAGTAGAGGAGTGTTTCAATGATGAGGAGATCCAATAATTTGCCATTAGGGAAGACCAAATTGACATTACAGACATGGTTGAGGTCAAATGTTGGGACAACAAATAGAGATTGTTACCATTTGTGAAGTTTAGTGACATAATTTATGTAGGAAACAGGTGAAGCCCATATCTTCATCCTCTGATGTGTGTGTTGATTTTTGTGAGCATGGTGTTGTAGGTGCTGGAGGTGATTGTAAGGGAGGCGCACACACACATCAGGGACACAATACATGGATCCACAGTCTGAGCAGCATTTCTCCCTGAAAAGTGGTGAGGCAGCAAAGCACTGAGAGTGTCCTGCTGATTTTCCAACAGAGTTCCAAGGTCACTATGGTAGGCACACATAGTGACAATGTATGTGCCCTGCCTCCGCTCCATGGACCCCCAGCTGTGTGGCAACCTCGCTGGTGCCACTTTGGCAAGGCAGTTGTTCATTCCTCTGCCTCATGACACAAGCAAGATCAGCCAGAGACTTTTGTAGTCCACAGAGCAGAGGGTAGGTGCCTAATATAGCAGACAAGGTTTCCTTATTTGAACTGAGGCACCTATGAACTGCCTCTAGGGTGACTGCTATGGTCTCCATCCTTACCCACACCACATCTAGCATCTCCAGGTGGACTCCTATTGCCTGATGCTGAAAAACTGCTAGGAGATCCTCAGAATCCAGGGCTGGGGCTGGTGTAGCAGGTAGTGTTTGTTGTGTGCTGGGTAGATCCTCTGGAGACCCCGCAACACTGTTGCCTTTCTTGCAACCAGAGAAGGTGTGTCAAGAGAGCCCAGGATTTCCCGGAGGGTGTCTTGATCAAGGGTGGGCAGGCTGTCATCCTTAGCTAGGTCATCATCCCGGATAGGCAGCTGCTCAGGAGATGTAGGTACATCCTCTGCAATGAGAGATCACACTGTTAAGGGTGCCCTTTGTGAGATTTTGACATGGCTAAACTGTTTGACTATCTGACTTGGTATTTGTTGGCTTTATAAACAACAATTTTGTCTAACATGTAGATTACTCTAAGTCTTGTAGTACAAGTTGCACTGTAAATGGCTTTCAAATGACAGTATGTCTGCATCATCACCACAACCACTTTATGACCAGAGTTTTATGCTAGTGTAACATATTGTATCATTGTTACTTAGGTCACTGGGCCTACCATTCCTAGACATATGTAAGAAGATCTTGTCCATACCTGTCAAGTTGATTTGCATTGTTTGACAGGATGCCTAGAGTGATTGTGTTCAGACATGTTGAACAATCTGCTGTTCTGATTACAACTATTCCCCAGGTTGGCTGCATTCTCTGTGGCAGTATTCATTCACTGTTCCTTTGCATGTGATGTGGCTCTTCTCATGATGTTATGATCCAGCAATCTGGGTTTCACACTGTACACCATGATACTCTGCCTGGCTACCATGCACATCATGTACTAATGTGTTCAGGGGCTGAATTTGTTACACTAATCTTGCACAACACGGCACACATTAGAAACGTGTTAGACTGCAGAAATGCGTGTTGGCATGTATTTCCAATTTAGTACCTATTTTTGTTGATACATTTATGAGACTTGCATAAACTTTTAAGCCCCTCATTGTTGACAATGGTCACCATGTGCAAATTATTAGGCTATGGTGAATGTCCCACTAGGGCCCGTCTTTCGAAGCGGCCTGCGCCACTGGTGATGCACCAGCAGAGCAGGCTGCACACCCATCTCTACAAGGCCACACAAAGCAACTTTGCATGGCTTTACATGGCCTTTCAGATATGGAGTAAGGCAACGCAGTGCAAGTCACTGTGTTGCCTTACACCAGTGAGGCGTCTCCATGGGTGTTGCATGGGTGTTCCCACACAACACCAATGGATTTTTATCCATTCCCAGATTTACAAGGTTTTGTGAATCTGGGAATGCGTCAAAAGCCTACATCTCCCCACGGGTGGTGTAAGAATGGCGCAACGGGGAGAATTAACGTCATTTCTCACCAATTTTTCCTCTTTCTATGCGTGCTGCATGCAGGAAAGCACCTCTTGTGATTGTTTTCTACAGGATGGTGTCCCTTCCTGCCCAAAAACAATCATCACTATGATGCAAGGGTGTCTGCGTTGGTGCATGGCAGTAATTTGTGCATCAGCGCAGGGGGAGAGGACATAAATGTGATGTATCTTGTAGATGCATTTCTGCCCTTTCATGGTGGGGCAGAGCAGAAAAGCACTTGCTGTGACACCCTGCACCATGGGCCTTGTAAATATGGCCCTAGAAATTTTGGTAGATTTAGGGGCAAATTCACCATTTTTTAAACTCCTGTGATGCACTCTGTTGGCCCTTTATTTACAAGGCCATGCAACGCCACCTTGCATGTAATCATGGCCCCCTTTCACACATTAGTCTGTGCGGAAGGAGCCTTTCCATAGTTGTGGCTGTGGGTTTTGCAATATTACACCCATAGAATTTGACACATTTCCCAGTTCAAAGGGTTTCATATATCTGGAAATGTATCACTTTCCTTCATAAGCCCAGGGGTGGCGTAAAAGTGGCGCAACAAAGAGGAATACCTTTATTTCTCCTTGTTGTTTCCTCTTTCTTTGTGTGCTGTGTGAAGAGGTCCCTTCCTGCACATAAACTATCATCGCTGCAATGCAGGAACCCTTGCACCCCTTGAACCCTTGCAGGAACCCTTGTATGGGTGCACAGGTGCCTGCATTGGCACATGGCAGTCCATTGTGTGCCAGTGCAGGAGAAAGGATAGGAGTGCACCATATCTTGTAGATAAGGTGCACTGCTGAGCTTTTGTTTGGAGACAGGGCAGAACAGCAAGAATGCTTGCAGTGATGCCCTGTCATAAATTTGTAAATATGTCCTCCATTTTGTGCATTGCATTACCTGTCCCACAATGCACAGGTTAGGATGGCATATTGCTGCACATTTAAATTACTATACATACATGTGACTGAGCCTGTCTGAGCTGTGCAACATGTTACTGGGCAGTGTGAGTAACCTTTCAGTGGCATTTGACAGGACATAATCCAGATTCCTGCACTGTGCCCTGCAGACAGTACATCATAGCCTTGGAACATAGCTAGTGGAGGTGCATACCTTGTATTTGTGGCACTGCCCCTTATTGTTACTCACCCTGTGCTGGTGCTAGTTTGATGTGTGCTGCACTGTCTTATCCGGGTATTCCAGCCACCAACTCATCTGGGATCACAACTACCACATGCTCCTCAAAGGCATCCAGCTCCCCCTGGGTCCCACGGCTCCTTCCTCCGGTCTGCATTACTGCCTTCAAATTCTTTGCAAGTTTTTCCTTTGTCCTGCACTTATAATCATGCAGTGCTTCTTGCATTCGGTAAATGTCCTTCTCACTTTTCCTACTCTGTTGACTGTCTCCACAATGGACTGCCAAATGGCCTCTTTCATCCCTAATGGCAATTTGGAGGTGACAAATAGCTGGTGTTGGTGCTCTGCCACCTCTGTGATCAAGAAGTAATTCTCCTCATCACTGAAGTTACACTTCCTCTACCCCTGTGAGTCTATCTGGACTTCCTGGCTGGTGCTGGGGTGGTTGTCTCTGCTGCTGCTCCCTGCTCCATTGCTGCCTTCTGTGGTGTTTTTTTGTTGTTGTGAATGTGTCTTTTTTAAAAGCTTTATGACGCATTCTGCACTTAAAACTGACGATGGGTTAATGTGCATCCCTTTCCGTGCTGCAAATCGACCCTGTACCACTTTCGTAGCAGAATCGTTAGAAAACTTTACAACATGGATTCAGTGAGATGCATCATTAATTTTGGTGCAGCCCGGATCCTTAAGCCATGATGCGCTGTATTGTACATATGACGCATCTATGGCGTAGGATTCTGTTGTACTGGGGTGCAAGTTTTTGTTGTAAATATGGCCCTAACTCTTTAATGAGGAACCCTGACTCTTGTAGGCTGAACAGTTACTACCTTTGTGCAGCACTAAGGCATCCAGGAGGCAAAAGTCTACATTTTTGACAACATACAACTTTTTTAAAGAAGTTGTCTCTTTGTAGATGTCTCACTGTGTTCCCAAGGAGTGCTTGTCGGGGTCACCTGTGAATAGAAGGAGCCCTACCTTTTCAAAAACTGCTGTCAGTACTTTTCATCTAGCGTCCGTACTTTAAAGATACATCTTCGAATGTGTTTCATCTCCCGTTAGAACATCATAGATTATCTCACTCGCTCTGGAATATCTGAAACCATTTCTTTATATTCTTACAGCAAATCTCTATTTTAGCTGTGCCAGAATATTGGGAGAGTAATGTCAAACGACGCCATAGCATTTTGGTCTTTTATCAATAAAATTCATTTGGTAGCTTCTGCAATGAGGCCGCTTGTTTTCTGTTAATTACCATCTAGAATGAATCTTGGATGGGGACAGGTGCTTTCCTTGGCATGATGTCGGCGCAGGGTGACAAACTCAGGCTCCTTTCCCGTTAACGATTTCTGAAGGTTTAGCAGCACCTCTGCCGTCTATTTCTATCATCCAAAGATCACAACCAAACCCGCCAATAACTACAGAAGGACTGCCAGATGCACATATCGATCTTACAGTTTGTTTTTAAAAGAACCCTTTCTCATTTGAAACAAACACATTTAAATGTTTAAATTCTCTTTGTTAATAAAAGTCAATCCGTTCCTGTTATTTGGCTGGTTTAGTGCCTCTTGGGCTCTTCATAAAAGGGTTTGTCCCACAGTGACTGGCTTCTCATAGGGCTGTGGTCGCCTATGACATCCTCGTTGTTTACTAACTGTCACTTCTACTATGTGCTCATTGTGGTGGTAAAACTGGTCAAATCGTAACGAGGTGCTGAGTTCGCAGAGTTTTAGTTGTGTTTAGTTGAATGGAAAACATGCTTCCGGCAAAGAAAATGTGTACGTGTTTTATTCTAATTCTGATTTTTATTTTATGGCAAGGTGTGGCCACAGAAATATATAATACAAAAGAAATATAAAGTATAAAAACACAAAAGTACATTTTATGACCCGATAAGGAAAATCAGACCCATCAAGTCTCCCCACTTCATCTTAGCACCAAATATTCGACGACTTGATATGGGGATCTGACACCCATTGAATATATTGTGGAGATGTTGTGGCACTGTGGCCAGAGCTGATAACTTTGCAACTGGGGACCCAGGATCAGGAATCATTGTCGGCTCAAGATCATGTTATTCTGGGCAAATCACTTAGGGCCTGATTTATAATTTGGTGGACACGTTACTCTGTCACAATGGTGACAGATATCCCATCTGCCAAAAAAGAAATCCCATATGTTATAATGGGATTTGTAATTCAGTGGACGCAAGATTCGACACCGTTGTGAAGAAGTAACCAGTCCTCAGAAATATAAATCAGGCTTATTTCCCAGTGCCTTAAAAAAAAAAAATGAACTTGACCTTGAGTCATGTAACTGGTGCTCCTGTATAGTGGTTGCGTTCTCGCTATAAGAATCTATATTCAAATAGCTCAAACATTAATCTTCCACTGTTGCTCCTCTGTGTCTTCCTTATGCTGTGTGGAGTTAATGAAACAGTAGTTGTCTACAACGGCAGCTCCTCTGCTAGGGCAGAGGAGTGTCATCCACCCCCTCCCAACCAGCGGCAGCTGCAAAACCTTTACAAGAAAACGATAATAAACTATGTTTATTATAATTTTCTTGTAAAAGGATGAGGCCACAGGCTCTGCCGAGCACTAAGGGGAGTGCACAGCACTCCCTCTCAGCACTCATGTATGTTTGTCTGGCCGTCTCGGGCCATCTAAACACACATGTGCACAGAGCTCTCTCTAGCCCAGCCCTCTTTTGCCAGGCTGGAGAGAGCATGCACAGGCTCCCAGTCTTCCTGGGAGCATCCTGGCTGGGCGCTCTCAGCCAATCCTGACGCTGCTATAGGCAGCATCAGGATTGGCTGCAGGGCAGGCTGGTGCAGCATGTTGTGTGGGCCACCTATGGCCCGGGGGAAATAAAGCACACACACTCTCTGCTGCTGGTCTAAAGGGGAACTGCGTCAGCACAGCCCCAGATTTATTACAAAAACTCGGTTCCACGTTCCATCCGGACACGTGGAACTAGATACAAAGAAAAGGAGAGTCCGGGTGGCTCTCTACATCCCTCCCATGTTTTACTTCACACAGAAGAGAAGAGAAACAGACGAGAAAACAAAGAATGCAAAGATAAGATATACGCACACAAAATACCAGAATAGGATAAAAGGATACAACGTCCCAGGGATGAAACCCCGCTGGTGAGCAAACAACAATGACCCAATATTGTTTCTTAGGGCCCCACGGTACAGATAAAGGCCCTCATTCTGACCTTGGCGGTCTTTTCGCAAGACCGCCGAGTTACCGCCGCGGTGAAGACCGCCGACCGCAGCGGTATGCCGCTGTGCGCATTCTGACCGCTGGGAGCGTACCGCCGGAAAACCGCCAGCAGCCACACTGGCGGTCGGCGGGAAAGTGGAGACTGGTCAACCTCCACCGCCACGCCAGCAGAACACCGCCCACAGAATTACGACCCACATTTCTGTGTGGCGGTCTTCTGTTGGCGGTCTTCTGTTGGCGGTCACCTCCCCATGGCTCCTGTCACCTCCCGGAGGACCAACGCACAAGGTAAGTTGATCGTCCGTGAGGGGAGGGGGTGGGGGGGTGTTGTGTGATGTATGCGTGCATGGGGGTGTGCGTGGGAGTGTGTAGAGGGGGTGTGTGAGTGCGTGCATGCGGGCGGGGAGTGCTGCTGTGCCTATGGGCAATGTGTGTAGTTCGGCGGGTGCGCATGTCGGCATGTATGTGTGCGGGTATGTGTCCCCGTTGTGTATGTGTGTGTGTAGGGGGTGTGTATATGTGCATGTAGGGGGTGTGTGCATGTCGGGGTGCGTGTATGTGCATGTCGGGGTGGGGGTGGGGAGGGGGTTCGTACCACCTCTGGGGGGTGGCAGGGGGGTGGAGGGTGTGGGGGGAGGACTCGGGGGGGCAGTGAGGGGTGGGGGAGACCCCTATCAGTGCCAGGGAAGGAATTCCCTGGCCCCGATAGTGCCTACCGCCATGGTTCGCATGGCGGTTCCCGACTGCCAGAAACCGCGGCGGTAAGCAGGGTCATGATACCGTTGGCGGTCTTGGGTCGACCGCCGGACCGGAGTGCGCAGACTCCAGCCCGTCGGTCATGACCGCCGTGGCTGTCGGAGTGGGGAAGTGGCGGTCGGTCGCGGCGGGGACCGCCGCGGTCAGAATGCCATTTTTAATACCGCCGGTCTGTTCGCGGTCCGACCGCCGTCTCTCCGCCGACCGCCAAGGTCAGAATGAGGGCCAAAGTCTCTGAGCTGACTGTTCGGCACCGGGTTGGGTCGCAGATGATAACGTCCACCCCTAGGAAGGGATCCTTCTTGGCTGGCATTTTCACCCAGCGGGTGCCGGGCACTTGGTGTCTCTACCGGAGCATCCCCTCTCCATACCTCTTCAGCAGTGGGCTCAAACATCGAGTCGTCAACCTCTCCGTCCTCCCTAGACCTGATCGGAACTCCTGCGCTCTTGAAGTGTGATGCGTTCCTGGTGACCCTCCGACTGCCTCGTGCGGCTGTCACCATAGCACCACTCACACTGACGACCTGTCAGGGTTCGGGCTCAAATGGAGTTTGGAATTTCCCTCTTGGTTGCCGATTCTTCACTACCACCTTGTCTCCTTCCTGAAAGCCCCTGTATCGACCTCGTCGTCGCTCAGTGGCTTTTCGATTAGTACGTTCTCTGCGCTGCTGAGTAGCTTCAATATCCAGCTCTGACGGGATGCAATCCCGAGGCGGAACTTTAAACATCAGTGCGGCTGGGGCACACCCTGTAGTACTGTGAGGGGTCTGGCGATAAGCACTCAGAAATTCTTGTAGACATTTTTCACTGTCTTCTCTTTGTTCAACACCTATTCTGAGTGCTCGGTTTAGAGTTCGCATAAACCTTTCGACATCCCCATTAGCCTGCGGCCAATAGGGCATAACCTTACGATGATGTATAGCTAACCCTTCGAGGTAAGACCGAAACTCCTGTCCATGGAACGGTGGGCCATTGTCTGTTCTGACTTTGTCAGGGAGACCAAACATTGCAAAAGTTTTTTGAAGTACCGGCCTCACATTCTCGAACGCCGTGGACAACACAACATCAACAACGGGGATCTTTGTGTCAATGAGAACGACGGTCAGCCGTCCATCCGGGAAGCTCCCGAAGTCCATACTCACTTTTGTCCATGGCTTCAAACTAGCTGGCTCAGTGACCACTGGACAGCAGGGTGATTCTCCTGATGTGATTACACAGGAATGGCATTTCCCCACCAACTCGTCCATCTGACTGTCCATGCCAGGGAACCACACCTTTGCCCTCAATCTTGCCTTGGTCTTTGCAGCGCCTTGATGGTCTTGATGTGCTAGCGCCACTACTTTGGTCCATAAACTCTGAGGCGGCACAATTCTACTTCCTCGCAGGACCAGTCCCTGCCCATCTGTGGACAACTCATCTTGCACCCTCCACATCCCTTGCATTGCTGCTTTACATTCGTGATTGGCCACTTTAGTCTTTTCCAGGAAAAGCTTCCATTTCCTGTGATCCAGTGCTTCTTTGACCTGGTTGAGTGTCGTATCTACCTTGGTGGCGTCCACAATGTCTCTTACACTCAGGGCATTGGGACATGCCGACTGCACCACCATATTGACAAATACCTCAGTGCTCTCCTCATCTTTCTCTTGAGAGTCATCGGTCGTGATTGGTGATGGGTGGCGAGACAAGTAATCCGCCGGGTTGTTCACTCCCGGTCGATAGATGACGGTAAACCGGTAAGGTTGCAACAGAACAGTCCACCGCTCTATTCGCGGGGGTGCCAAACGAGGTCAGGCAAACAGCGCGACTAGAGGCTTGTGATCAGTCACCACCTGGAATTCTTGGCCATACAGATACAGGTGAAAGTGTTTGCACGCCCACCGAATCACCAAAGCCTCTCGTTCTACAATGCTCTGCTGGCGTATGCAACCGGAACCCACTCCTGTGGGTTTTGCTCCTGGAGAAGAACAGTGCCCAGCCCTACTGGACTTGCATCGACTACCACCTCAGTACATCAGTGAGGGTTAAAGTAAGCCATTGTTGACTTGTCTAGCAGCGCTGTCTTGATGTCAGCAAACGCCTTGTCCGCCATTGGGCTCCATTCCCACTGATGCCCAGTTTTTGTGAGCTGTCTGAGGGGTTCCGCCATGGTCACAAGTTGCGGAATAAACCTTCCACAATAGGTTTCCATTCCCAGGAAGCTTCTAACTTCTGTAGTGTTTTTCGGAATTGGCGCTTGACGGATGGCATCCGCTTTACGAGGATCCACTTGCAGCCCATCTTTTAAAAAAACATAGCCAAAAAACTCCACTGACGTCTGATGTCTGATAGAACGCACATTTCTTCTTGTGAAGTGTTAACCCTGCCTCTGATAACCTCTGCAGTGTAGCCCTGAGGTGTTGATGATGTTCTTCTTGGGTCTTGGAGTAGATGAGGATGTCATCACTCAAGTTGATCACCCCTAGCAGTCCTGAGAGTGTCTCCCTAATCACATTTTGGAATACTTTGGCAGCGGACGATACCCCAAAGCTCAGTCTCTTGTATCGCCGAAGTCCCATGTGCGACAAAAAGTAGTGATATTCCTACTGTCAGGTTCCAGCTCCAGCTGATGATACCGAGCATTGAGGTCCAATTTTGAGAACCACTGTGCACCATTCAGATCCGCTATGATATCATCCATCGTAGGCGTTATGTGCCGCTCTCTTTTGATGGCCTTATTGGGAAGGCGCATATCGACACACAGACGAATGCTTGGGTTTAGGCGCTATTACCTATGGCGACACCCATGGTGTGGGCCCTTCTACCTTTTCGATCACTCCTTGGTCCTCAAGCACCTGTAGTTCTTTTTCCACGGCTGGTCGCAGATGAAACGGAACGCTTTGGTGTCTGAGGGCAACGGGCGTAACTCTGTGATTTATGTGTAACTTGACACTTTTACCTTTGAGTCGCCCCAGTCCTTCAAAGAGCTGCGGAAATTCGTTAACAAAGCGTTCAGTGTGGGAGTCATACACTTGTCGCGCAAACAATACTACTTCTAGCTCTTCCGCGGTGTGGCACCCCAACAGAGTGCCTCGGTCCCCAGCCACCAGGTAGAACCTTGCCAGTGTTGACACCTGCCCGCTGGACACTGCCACCTCCACTGTGCCCTTTAGAGGAAGCGGCTCTCTGCCTCCATAGTTGTAAATTTTAGTGGAGTCTCATCCATCACATTCACGGATGCTCCTGTATCTATGAGCACCGTTGCCGACTTGCCGTTAATCTGGACGTTGCTCATAGGCGGCGGTCGCCTTTTCTGTTGCCTCCCACCGGTCAATGAGATCACAAAAATATCTTCATCTTCGTCCTCTTCGAAGACTGGAGTTCTTTGAGCCGTGTTCTCCCCAGACTCATCAATCTCCTTGGTCACGCTTCTAACCTTGGTGTCCCTTCCTTTCTGGTTTCCTTGCCAGCCTTTTCCTGACCTGCACACTATCGCAAAGTGGTTATCTTTGGCGCACTTGTCACATGTTTTTCCTTTCGCTGGGCACACCGTTGGTGGTTTGTGATGATAGCCACAGCTTCGGCAGGTGCGTGCGCTCTGTCTGACAAAGTTCGCCTTTCGTCCTGAGGGTTGTCGAGTTTGTATGGCACCTACCTGCTCTTCTTTCACCTGGACTGGATGTGTGGTTGACGCAGCTGCCAGTGATTGTCCCCTTACTGCCGCCATGGCATCCACCTTAACCGCTGATAGCTCGTGCCAACACCAAGATGTCATCGAGGGGCATACCTTGCTGGCGTAGGATGAGCTTCCTTAGAGCATTCGATCGTCATCCTTGAATAATCTGTGCTCTGATCTCCTCCTGTTGATTAAGACCTACACACAAGCTTGCTAGTTTCCTTAGTCGTGCGTAGAACATGTCCATTGACTCGACATCAGTTTGCTGAGCCTGCCGGAGTTTGAAACGTTCAAAGCCTGAATTTAGCTGTGGGTCAAAATGCTTGTTCAAGGCCTCCACTGCCGCATTGAAGTCCGACTTATCACCAGTGTTTGGGAGTGCGTCAAACAATTCTTGCAGCTCATTTCCTCCCATTAGCAGCATGAGAGATCTGCGCACGGCTCCATCTGTCTCTCTTGTGGCGCAGAAGTAATTTTCTAATCGGTTTAACCATAGGCACCATCTTGGCAAGGCTGTGGCCGGGTCAATCAGTTGGCTAAACGGTGGCAGCGCCATTACTGAGGAGTGAGCACTGGCGCCTGCTTGCACGGGCAACTGGGGGTTTTCCTGCGGTGGGGCGCTCATGATGTTTTTATTCTTAATATGGTGGTACCTCCCTTTTGTTTTTCCAACTGCTCTTTCCTCTCTGGAGTGTTCTGTGTCTTTTGTCAATATATATGTGTTTTTCTTTTTTTCTCTCAGGGCTGCACTTGATTATCAAAGTCTTCTTTTTTTTTTGTTTGGTTGTTGCACTTTTTTTTGTATTTTTTTTATTTATTTATACATCTATTTTTTTTTCTTCTTCCTTTCTCTCTTTCTCTTTTTTTTCCTCAGGGCTTTCTGCCCTCCTTTCTTTCTTGACTGGGGCTCCTGCCCCTCTGGCTCTTGTGCTGCGTTCCACTCCCTGGGGAGCACAGCCTGAGTGGCGCGCTGCCTGGAGGTGGGGTGAGCGCGTGTGCTGAGCCGTGCACAGCCCCCACGTGGTGCAGCAGGGCCTCCGGGTGCGAGCGCTGTCTTCGCGCGAAGGCGAGGCCGCTTGCAAGAATTTTTTTTTCTTGGCCGTGCGCCTTCCAGGCCGCGGCAACCTTCACGGGGCTCCGGGGCTCAGTCGGAGATTCTTCGCCCGAGCAGGTGGGGTGCGCCTCATAACCCGGTCACGGCGCGCTTCTTTGTTTGTTCACCGTGCGCCCGTCTGACCACACACTTCTGCAACGCTTCTATCAGTGGGGCGCAAAGCCGCTGCCCCAGCCTTTTTGTTGTTGTTTATTTACCGCTCTCCTGGACATCCATCGGCCGCTAAGGATCTGGGTGCGACGAGGGGTAATCAGTATCCCGCTCGTCGCCACTGTAGCACGTCGTGTGGGCCACCTATGGCCCGAGGGAAATAAAGCACACACACTCTCTGCTGCTGGTCTAAAGGGGAACTGCATCAGCGTAGCCCCAGATTTATTACAAGAACTCGGTTCCGCGTTCCATCCGGACACGCGGAACTAGATACAAAGAAAAGGAGAGTCTGGGTGGCTCTCTACAGCTGGGAGCCTGCGCCTGCACCAGAGGAGCGGCACAGTGGTGTTGGCAGCGGGGGTGATGATCCAGGTAAGTGCTTTTTCTTGTTTTTTATTTAATGTTTATTCCCCCCTCCTCCCTGCGTGCCGCCCCGCCCCTTCAGCGCACTGCGAGCTGCAACTGGCTGTCTAACAAAGCTCATGTAATCTAATTAAACCACCCTAAAGCAACAAAGCACTGTACTATATAAAGTGCATAGAACACCTAGGCCCATATTTATACTTTTTGACGCAAAACTGCGCTAACGCAGTTTTGCGTCAAAAAAATTAGTGCCTGCTAACGCCATTCTGAAGCGCCATGCGGGCGCCGTATTTATTGAATGACGTTAGCCGGCGTTAGCCGCCGGCGCCGTCTGGTGTGCGTTAAAAAAAACGACGTACACCAGGCAGCGCCGGCGTAGGGGAAAATGGAGCTTGGGCGTCAAGAAATGGGGCAAGTCAGGTTGAGGCAATTTTTGCGCCTCAACCCGATTTGCGCCATTTTTTTTTCACTCCCAACCCCCATAGAAATGACTCCTGTCTTAGCAAAGACAGGAGTCATGCCCCCTTGCCCAATGGCCATGCCCAGGGGACTTCTGTCCCCTGGGCATGGTCATTGGGCATAGTGGCATGTAGGGGGGCACAAATCAGGCCCCCCTATGCCACAAAAAAAAAAAAGAAAAACACTTACCTGAATTTACCTAAATGTCCCTGGGATGGGTCCCTCCAGCCTTGGGTGTCCTCCTGGGGTGGGCAAGGGTGACAGGGGGTGTCCCTGGGGGCATGGGAGGGCACCTCTGGGCTCCTTCAGAGCCCACAGGTCCCTTAACGCCTGCCTTTTGCAGGCACTAAAAAACGGCGCAAAAGCGGCCGTACGTCATTTTTTTTTACCCGCCCACTCCCGGGCGTGATTTTTGCCCGGGAGTATAAATCCGACGCACATGCCTCGGAGTCGATTTTTTAGACGGGAACGCCTACCTTGCATCTCATTATCACAAAGTAGGTGTCCACGCTAAAAAATGACGCTAACTCCATGGACTTTGGCGCTAGACGCGTCTAACGCCAAAGTACAAATATGGAGTTAGTCTTGCGTCAAAAAAAACGACGCAATTCCGGCGCAAACGGAGTATAAATATGCCCCCAAGAATCTTTGAAGGGGGACTTGGGGTCGAAGTTGGGACATACTAGAGCAATGAAAGGTGAGATGGGAGGAACAGGGGCTGCAGGCAAAGAAGCAGTTGAGATGGATTGCGTGGAGTGCCAGGGAGGAGTGCTGGACTGGGAATGGGGTTTTGAACTCCAGCAGAGGACATGAGGGGAGGCTTTCAGTGGGACTTGTAATAAGGTGTTGTTTTGAAGAGTAGAGATTTGAGCTCTTTTCTCAAGCAAAATACTGATTTTCCTTGACGTATTTCAACAGGGATGAAGTTGCATGCACTCAGAGAATAGTAGAACACGTACCACTTCTATGTTTTCCTCTCATTTCCTGGATTTCAGTCTGGCAATGTTCCTTCTGCACATCTTGTAAAGGCCTTTGAATGTTTTGATCTTTGTTATGAGGTTTTGTGGGTAGATGTTATGAACTGCCTTATAGACAATGTATTATGTGAAGGTAGGATTCAGTATGCTGATTTTCAGAATACCTTTGAAGTGGCGGGAATCAGCATTGGTGACACTCTCCCAGGTGTCAGATGTGACTCAACGATTGCATTCTTGTTAGAAATGGGGTTTCTGGTTGGCCAGGGTATGCACATGAGCCAGGCAGAACGCACCCACTCTAGTCAGGACAAGAGAGTTACACGTCCAGGATAACCCCTGCTCACCCCCTTGGTAGCTTGGCACGAGCAGTCAGGCCTAACCTGGAGGCAATGTGTAAAGGGTTTGCACAACACACACAGCACATGTGATGCAATATGTACACCACAAAGTAAACACAACACTGAGCTATGTAAAAATAAACTATATTGCACAAAACATAATTAGACCAAACATTACATGTCAGAACTACCCTGCTACCTTAGCAGTTTTCAGAAGGTTACACAGGTTACTAATACTCTGCGTGTAACAAATGGGGCCCATGACGCTCTGTGCTCTCGTTCTGGGGGCCACTTTGAAGATTGGTGTTGAAGGGGGGCGACCCGCACCCCCTCTGATTTTATAACTGGCCCCTCCTGGAGCCTACGATCTCTGGGGGATTGCCCGGGCCTTCACTGGCCCTCCAACGAGGGGGGAAGGCAAGCCCCAACAACACAAAAGGCTCAAGGCCACTGGGGCGTCCGTGCCCCTAAGGTAGTGGCCGGGGGGAAAGGAACTTCCTTTCCGCCCCCATGCTCTGCAATCCCAAAGGCAGCGCCCTCGTCCTCGGTGCGGCTGCGGAAGAAAGGGGGGGGAGGCCGACACCTCTCCCAGCTAAATGCGCTCCTCCTGGAGTTGAGCGCGAGCCCTCTGGGCTGCGGCGGTGGTCTCCAAGACAACAAGGGCCGGCGTGTATCCCGGGGCACCGCTCAGGTTACCGGGTCTCCGGGAGCACTAGTAGGATCGCACCAGCTCCTCTCTTTGTTGTCCTGGTGCCCTGGGGGCACAAGAGACACAGGCCCTCATTCTGACCCTGGCGGTCCTAAACCGCCAGGGCCGCGGGCAACAGAAGCACCGCCAACAGGCTGGCGGTGCTTCATTGCCCATTCTGACCGCAATGGTAAAGCCGCGGTCAGAAAAGGGGATCTGGCGGTTTCCCGCCGGAATACCCCTGGCAGGGCTGAACCCCCATGGCGGCGCTGCAAGCAGCGCCGCCATGGGGATTCCGACCCCCTTCCCGCCAGCCTGTTTCTGGCGGTTTTGACCGCCAGGAACAGGATGGCGGGAACGGGTGTCGTGGGGCCCCCTAACAGGGCCCCAGCATGATTTTCACTGTCTGCATAGCAGACAGTGAAAATCTCGACGGGTGCAACTGCACTCGTCGCACCCCTGCAACACCGCCGGCTCCATTCGGAGCCGGCCTCTGTGTTGCAGGGCCTTTCCCGCTGGGCCGGCGGGCGCTCCTTTGGTGGGGGCCCAGCGGGAATGCCAGAATGGCCTCCGCGGTCTTTTGACCGCGGAGCGGGCAAATGGCGGGGACCGCATGGCGGGCGGCGGTCAGAATGACCGCCACAGTGCGCTCAGACGCACTTTGATAATTATGGATACCCGGGCCGCAGTGGTGATTTCATGAGCAGCAACGCGATTCTCCAGCACGACGTTAACGGGTCTCGGGTTGCGGCGATGATTCCTTTCACCACAACACGCTTTCAAAAGTGGTAAGGACAATTGAGACTGCGGGTCGCCGTGCTGGCTTCTCCTCAGGGATCCGGCGCTGTGAAGCGCAGGGGCACAGAAAAGCGCTCACCTGGCGCTATATGCCAAGGAAAGCAGCCCTCCTCAGCCTTTGTTCATTGCAGGGGTTAGGGGCCACGGCACCCTGCCCCTGGAGACAAAAGAGGGGAGAGAAGCACAGGGCTAGCAGGCCCAACAACAGGCCAGCACAAGGGATGCAGATGGTGGCAGTTCCTCCTAGTGACCAGGCAGGTCACAGGTCAGCACAGCAGCAGCAGTCCAAGGTGGGTCCTGGTGAGTCCATTCAGCAGTGTCCTGTGTCCAGTTCCAGAAGAGTCTCTGGAGTCTCAAGAATGTCTAAATTGTGGGGAAAAATCATCTGTACTTATACTCAGTTTACAGTGTGTTTCACAAGGAGAGGGGAGAGGAGGTTCCAACCAGTTTCAACTGGTTCTGGGAGTGCCCCCTTTCTCCTCCAGCACAGGCTCCAAACATCAGTTGGGGGTAAACGACCCTATTGTGTGAGGCCAGGGCACAGCCTTTACAAATGCAGGTGTGCCCCGCCTCTCCCTTCCCTCAGCCCAGGAAGACTATTCAGTATGTAGATGCACCTCTGTGACACCTCCACCCGCCCTGTGTACAGTACAGGCTGTCTAAAAAGTATGCACAAAGCCTAACTGTCACTCTGCCCAGACGTAGATTGGAGTCAAGCCGCAAAACAACAGAGTCATAAGCACAGAGAAATGCTCGCTTTCTAGAAGTGGCATTTCTGTAATAGTAATAGAAAAATACACTTACACCAGTAAGCTGCATTTCTCATCACCATTACAACCATACCAAACATGCCTAAATCAGACAATACCCCCTACACATAAGGCAGGGCATTTCCAATGTAATCCTATGGGAAGGCAGCACTCACAGCAGTGAGAAACCAAATAGGCTGTTTGTCACTACCAGGACAGGTCACATTGCTATGCACATGTTCTGCCTTCTATATACATGGCACCCTGCCCATAGGGCTAATTAGGGCCTACCTTAGGGGTGACTTACATGTAGAAAAAGGGGAGTTCTGGGCCTGGCAAGTAAATTTAGATGGCAGGTCCCTGTGGCAGAAAACTGCGCACACAGGCCCTGCGCTAGCAGGCCTGAGACAGGTTTGAAAGGCTACTTCAGTGGGTGGCGCAAACAGCGCTGCAGGCCCACTAGTAGAATTTAATTTACAGGCCCTGGGTATAGGGTTCCCACTTTACAAGGGAATTATAGGTAAATTAAATATACCAATTAGGTATAAGCCAACCATACCAAGTTTACAAGGGGGAGCACATGCATTTTAGCACTGATTGGCAATGAAAAAGTGCTCATAGTCATAACGTCAGCCAAAAAGGGTCAGAAAAATAAGGAGGAAAAAGGCAAAAAGTTTGGGGAATGACCCTGTAAAAGGGCCAGGCCCAACAATTCTGTAGACTGATGCTACTATCAAGATGATTTAGGAAGAGTACCGGTCTGCCAGTTCTGGTAGTTATGGTTCTTACTCTGAAGTGTCTGAGGTTTGCATCTTTGTAGAAGTCCAGGTATTGTTGGCAGTTTGCAGTGCAAACTATTAGAGTTTCTAAATCAAGACTCACCTAAACCTTAATCTGATTTCTGGCATTGGTATTGAGGACAAACCCTGGGCTTAAATTAGAGCTTGAGAACAGGGTAGCCCTTGACAAACGTGATGAAGTAAACTGTCAACCAAACACTCAGTCCTTTCACTCTATTCTGAGATTGGCCGATGGTTCCTTCACCAGAATGCTTACTCCAACAGCCTACAAGTGTAGGGGCTTCCAGAGTAGGGACATCAGACGGCCCATACTATTTGGAGCAGACACTGATGTCTTTTTTCTGTCCTTCACCAAAAGACAGAAAAAAAATATTGACACCCTACCCCCTGAAAGAAAACTCTCAGGGGTGTGAGGTCATTAGCATTATGCTTTATGGATTTCAGAAACATTCTTTCAAAATTTGGTTGTGGAAAACCAAAAAGTTTACTGAGTTTGACCGACAGACAGAAGTGATCCACCAAGCATGTAATGCGTTCAGAGGAACCATATTGACGCCGATTCCCAAGAAGCACCTCTGGGCTGGAGGTGATCACTAAATTTGGCGGGCAGTAGTTTATCAGGGTGGCATTCATAAAGTGCTTTGCCACCCTGACAGATGCCAGGCTACCCTCAAACAATAAATCAGCCCCTCTGTCTTGTGTCGCCTCAGCTTGATATAGGACTTAAGCATTCTCACATAAATAGGAGCAAGGTAATTTTTCAGCCTGGTGATACTTCAATTAGACGAGACCCTCAAGGAGAGTTGGTCATCATCTGTGCACTAGAGAATGCTGACGTCTGTGTCTGCAAGTCGGACGGACTCCCAGAGGTTCCATGTATATTGAAAATCAATGACAAGATGGACACATTTTTTGGGACACCACATATGATTGGATTGGGTTCATACATAGAGGAGCCCACATGGTCCAGCTGTGTTCTCTTCTTCAAATATCACTTAAACCAATGCAGGACAATGTCATGGAAGCCAAATCAAGAATAAAGACTCAAGAAGGGCCTGATGAGTAAAGTTGTTGAAGGCTGATAAAAGGATAAGTTGGAGGAGAAGGCAAGGGTTTCTGTTATCTATGATCTGAATTACATTGTCATCCACATGGATGCTGATCTCCGTGCTGCATTGTGGTTTGAAGGTAGACTGGTAGCCCTGCAGGAGCATGTTGCTTTGCACATTTTCATGAAATTGCTCTGCAATTAACTTCTTGGTGATCTTTCCCAGAACTTTAAGTGCATTACTGAGCAAACGTTTGTGAGATTATCTGGAACCAAGTTTGAGGATTGAAAAAAGTGAATGGCACTAAGGATGCATTGACATGTTCAGCGGGGCTGTCAGTGCCTATCCAGATATCTTCTTCATGACTAATGATAGGATATTATCATCCTTATATGATGAGTCCCTCAGCTACTGGAGTTTTTCCATTTGTGTGTGTTTCCAGGTTGTATCAACTAGGAAATATCAGGAGTAAGTATATTACTAATATAGTTGAATATGTTTTTGGTGCCTAGAGAAGTGATTGGACATTTGTTGTGATTTCTGCACAGTGATTAATGACTATGATAAGAATTCTGTGTCTGTTGTAGGTTTTACTGAGGATACTCTTTCAGAAGGTAGCCTTAACCTCTGTGGTGAGCTGCCTTTGAGTACTACAGAGATCTCTGGAGAGGTAAGTCATTTTGCAACTGTGGGGCAACTCCATGTCTTTTTGTGGTGTCTAATGCCATGTTTGCCTCTTGCTGAACAAAGATGCCTAAGGTATGTATTTCACGACATGGAGTTTCATCAGGGTGTGAGCATCTTCTGTTTTAGTCCCAAAGCAGGGCCTTGATGTCTGTTCTGCAGCTGGCTACAATGTTATTATAAAGAGTGTCTTGCAGACAGTACCTGAAGGATCGTCTCATTTTCTTTATCTTGTTTTGTTTCTTGATATAGGTTGGCAGCATGACAAGATGTTTGATATTGTTGGTGGGCAGCAGGTCTTTGGTTAAGCAGGGTCTCAGAATAACTGAAAAAAGTGTTTCTCATTTGCTTAGAGAGAGTGCAAGCAAATCAGCTTTTTGTAAGGCTTATTCAAGGTTCAGTGGCCCTAGCTTAGCAATACACGGGAAAAAAACCCTGACCTATTATTGGAGTACTTACTCCTAAGGTGTACCAATCATATGTTTTCCCCTAGGTAATCAACACCCACTTTACTTACAGAGTAACGTGATAAAGTTAAAGAGTTGCTTTCAGACAGTAATAACTTCTAGCCTAGTTCCCTTAACTCCCAAAATGGCAGTGGTCATTGCCTGAGAATATGATCCCTCCCTTACCCTGCTCTCCTTTTCTATGTACTTTGGAAGGGAAGCCGCAAGAATGCTAGGAGACCACCACACACAGAGCTTTGAATCAGCAGTCTGACTTATGTTTTACTAATCCAATAATCTTAACATTTAAAACAATCTGAGTGCCATATTTATACTTTTTGACGCAAAACTGCACCGATGCAGTTTTGCGTCAAAAATATTACCGCCGGCTAACGCCATTACTGTGCACTGCGCGGGCGTCAAATTTATACTTTGACGCATGGCGGCGCAAACCACAGGTGTAAGTAATTTTTTTTACGCACACCGCAGCGCCACGTCGTAAAGGAAAACGACGTTAACGCGGCGGAAATGACTGTGAGCCGATTTACGACACCGCAAACTGGATATGCGGCGTTTTTTGATGCAATAGCGTCAAAATTCCCCGCAAACACAGCCATTTCAGCATAGGAGAGCCAAAATGGATTCCAGATGCCTGTACAGACCCCAGGAAGATGACAACAGACCAGGAACCAGCAAGGAGGACCCACACAAGAACCAGGACAGGGAGAAGAAGAAAAGAAAGTGTCGCTTCAGTGCAGAGGAGCAGGAAATCATGGTAAAAGAGGTGACGGAACACCAGCACCAACCGTTTGTCACCTCAAAGTTGCCAATCAGTAGGAGAGAGGGAATATGGCAACAAATTGTTGACAAGATTAACAGTGTGGCAGAAGTACACAGAACAGTCATTGACTGCAAGAAACGCTGGCATGACTGCCAGCGCAGGACCAAGGAAAAAATGGCAAGGAACAGGAAGGCAGCACTGCAGACTGGAGGTAGGAGTCCAGCACACAAGGAGCCCTGGACCACATGGAGGAGATGGTCGCAGCCGTCATCCCTGAGGAGATTGTGTGAGAAAGTAGCCTCTTTCTAGCCTTGTTACCCCCACTTTTGGCCTGTTTGTGAGTGTATGTCAGGGTGTTTTCACTGTCTCACTGGGATCCTGCTAGCCAGGGCCCAGTGCTCATAGTGAAAACCCTATGTTTTCAGTATGTTTGTTATGTGTCACTGGGACCCTGCTAGTCAGGACCCCAGTGCTCATAAGTTTGTGACCTATAGGTATGTGTTCCCTGTGTGATGTCTAACTGTCTCACTGAGGCTCTGCTAACCAGAACCTCAGTGGTTATGCTCTCTCATTACAAATTGTCACTAACAGGCTAGTGACCAATTTTACCAATTTACATTGGCATACTGGAACACCCTTATAATTCCCTAGTATATGGTACTGAGGTACCCAGGGTATTGGGGTTCCAGGAGATCCCTATGGGCTGCAGCATTTCTTTTGCCCCCCATAGGGAGCTCTGACAATTCTTACACAGGCCTGCCACTGCAGCCTGAGTGAAATAACGTCCACGTTATTTCACAGCCATTTTACACTGCACTTAAGTAACTTATAAGTCACCTATATGTCTAACCTTTACCTGGTAAAGGTTGGGTGCTAAGTTACTTAGTGTGTGGGCACCCTGGCACTAGCCAAGGTGCCCCCACATTGTTCAGGGCCAATTCCCCGGACTTTGTGAGTGCGGGTACACCATTACACGCGTGCACTACATATAGGTCACTACCTATATGTAGCTTCACAATGGTAACTCAGAATATGGCCATGTAACATGTCTATGATCATGGAATTGCCCCCTCTATGCCATCCTGGCATAGGTGGCACAATCCCATGATCCCACAGGTCTGTAGCTCAGACCTGGGTACTGCCAAACTGCCTTTCCCGGGGTTTCACTGCAGCTGCTGCTGCTGCCAACCCCTCAGACAGGTTTCTGCCCTCCTGGGGTCCAGCCAGGCTTGGCCCAGGATGGCAGAACAAAGGACTTCCTCTGAGAGAGGGTGTTACATCCTCTCCCTTTGGAAAATGGTGTGAAGGCAGGGGAGGAGTAGCCTCCCCCAGCCTCTGGAAATGCTTTCATGGGCACAGATGGTGCCCATTTCTGCATAAGCCAGTCTACACCGGTTCAGGGACCCCTCAGCCCTGCTCTGGCGCAAAACTGGACAAAGGAAAGGGGAGTGACCACTCACCTGACCTGCACCTCCCCTGGGAGGTGCCCAGAGCTCCTCCAGTGTGCTCCAGACTGCTGCCATCTTGGAAACAGAGGTGCTGCTGGCACACTGGACTGCTCTGAGTGGCCAGTGCCAGCAGGTGACGTCAGAGACTCCTTCTGATAGGTTCCTTCAGGTGTTGCTAGCCTATCTTCTCTCCTAAGTAGCCAAACCCTCTTTTCTGGCTATTTAGGGTCTCTGTCTTTGGGGATTCCTTAGATAACGAATGCAAGAGCTCATCCGAGTTCCTCTGCATCTCTCTCTTCACCTTCTGCCAAGGAATCGACTGCTGACCGCGCTGGAAGCCTGCAAAACTGCAACAAAGTAGCAAAGACGACTACTGCAACTCTGTAACGCTGATCCTGCCGCCTTCTCGACTGCTTTCCTGGTGGTGCATGCTGTGGGGGTAGTCTGCCTCCTCCCTGCACTAGAAGCTCCGAAGAAATCTCCTGTGGGTCGACAGATTCGTCCCCCTGCAACCGCAGGCACCAAAGAACTGCATCACTGGTACCCTGGGTCTCCTCTCAGCACAACGAGCGAGGTCCCTTGAATCCAGCAACTCTGTCCAAGTGACTCCCACAGTCCAGTGACTCTTCAGTCCAAGTTTGGTGGAGGTAAGTCCTTGCCTCCCCACGCCAGACTGCATTGCTGGGAGCCGTGACTTTTGCAGCTACTCCGGCATCCGTGCACTTCCGGCAGAAATCCTTTGTGCACAGTCCAGCCTGGGTCCACGGCACTCTAACCTGCATTGCACGACCTCCTAAGTTGTCCTCCGGCGACGTGGGACTCCTTTGTGTGACTTCGGGTGAGCACCATTTCACTCCACTTTGTAGTGGCTGTTCTGGCACTTCTGCGGGTGCTACCTGCTTCTGAGAGGGCTCTTTGTCTTGCTCGACGCCTCCTCTGTCCCCAGACGCAATTGGTGACATCCTGGTCCCTCCTGGGCCACAGCAGCATCCAAACACCCTAACCGCACAATTTGCAACTAGCAAGGCTTGTTGGCAGTCTTTCTTCAGGAAAACACTTCTGCACAACTCTCCACAGCATGAGGGATCTGTCCTCCAAAGGGGAAGTTCCTAGCCCTTGTCGTTCCTGCAGAATCTTCAGCTTCTACTGTCCAGTAGCAGCTTCTTTGCACCCACAGCTGGCATTTCCTGGGCATCTGCCCATCTCTGACGTGCTTGTGACTTTTGGACTTGGTCCCCTTGTTCCACAGGTACCCTCGTTTGGAAATCCATTGTTGTTGCATTGCTGATTTGTGTCTTTCCTGCAGAATTCCCCTATCACGACTTCTATGTCCTTTGGGGAACTTTAGTGCACTTTGCACTCACTGTTCAGGGTCTTGGGGTGGGCTATTTTTCTAACCCTAACTGTTTTCTTACAGACCCAGCGACCCTCTACAAGGTCACATAGGTTTGGGGTCCATTCGTGGTTCGCATTCCACTTTTGGAGTATATGGTTTGTGTTGCCCCTATCCCTATGTGTCCCCATTGCATCCTATTGTAACTATACATTGTTTGCACTGTTTTCTAAGACTATTACTGCATATTTTGGTATTGTGTACATATATCTTGTGTATATTTGCTATCCTCATACTGAGGGTACTCACTGAGATACTTTTGGCATATTGTCATAAAAATAAAGTACCTTTATTTTTAGTATATCTGTGTATTGTGTTTTCTTATGATATTGTGCATATGACACTAGTGGTACTGTAGGAGCTTCACTCGTCTCCTAGTTCAGCCTAAGCTGCTCTGCTAAGCTACCATTATCTATCAGCCTAAGCTGCTAGACACCCTATACACTAATAAGGGATAACTGGGCCTGGTGCAAGGTGTAAGTACCCCTTGGTACTCACTACAAGCCAGTCCAGCCTCCTACATTGGTTGTGCAGTGGTGGGATAAGTGCTCTGTAACTACTTACCACTTTTATCATTGTACTTTTCATAAGAGAAAAATATACAAAACAAGTTCAGTGTATGTACACATAACCAAAAAGTTTTGCATTTCTTTTCTCACTTCTTTTCTAAAGTGCTGAAAAGTACCTCTAACTTTCTAAAAAGTTCTTAAAAAGTTTAAAAAGTTTTTTTCTGTCTTTCTAAAAGTTCTGAAAAGCTTTTTCTTCACTTTTTCTGTCACTTAAACACTGTCTAAAATGTCTGGCACAGGCCAAACTGTTGATCTGTCCAAACTTGCCTATGATAACCTTAGCTGGAAAGAAGCAAGGAGTCTCTGCATAGATAGAGGTTTAAGTGTAAGGAAGAATCCTTCTAGAGAACTGTTAGTGAATATGCTTATTGAACAGGATAAGGCCACAGCTGGCACTCCTGTTGAAAAGTTAGCTGATGGTTCCCACTCTGACTCTGGGGCTCCCCTAGCTAAAGAAGTGGGAGGGAAACTTCCAAGCCTGCCCCCTAGCAGACAACCTAGCATAGTTGGAACTAATGTTGAGTCACATCATACAGATAGTGTGGTCTCACATCTCAGTAAGAGTATTCCTTCTCATCATAGTAGAAGTGCTGTTTCTGTGAGCCAAGCTGTTAGGGTGCCTTCTGTTAGGGACAGGTCTCTTTCTGTCCTTTCACATCATACTTCTGTTTCTAGACATGTCCCTCCCACCCACCCTGATGACAGATTGTTAGAAAGGGAGCTCAATAAATTGAGAGTGGAACAAACCAGACTGAAGCTCAAGAAGCAACAGCTGGATTTGGATAGACAGTCCTTAGAACTAGAGAAAGAAAGACAGAAGTTGGGTTTAGAAACCCATGATGGCAGCAGCAGTATTCCCAATAGTCATCCTGCAAAAGAGCATGATTCTAGGAATCTGCACAAGATAGTTCCCCCTTATAAGGAGGGGGATGACATTAACAAGTGGTTTGCTGCACTTGAGAGGGCCTGTGTTGTACAGGATGTCCCTCAAAGGCAGTGGGCTGCTATCCTATGGCTATCTTTTAGTGGAAAGGGTAGGGATAGGCTCCTTACTGTCAAAGAAAGTGATGCCAATAATTTTGCAGTTCTTAGGAATGCACTCCTAGATGGTTATGGCTTAACCACTGAACAGTACAGGATGAAGTTCAGAGAAACCAAAAAGGAGTCTTCACAAGACTGGGTAGACTTTGTTGACCATTCAGTGAAGGCCTTGGAGGGGTGGTTACATGGAAGTAAAGTGACTGACTATGAAAGCCTATATAACATAATCCTGAGAGAGCATATACTTAATAATTGTGTGTCTGATTTGTTGCACCAGTATCTAGTGGACTCAGATCTAACCTCTCCCCAAGAATTGGGAAAGAAGGCAGACAAATGGGTCAGAACAAGAGTGAACAGAAAAGTTCATACAGGTGGTGACAAGGATGGCAAGAAGAAAGATAGTGAAAAATCTCAAGATAAGCATGGGGATAAGGGTAAAACCAAAGATCCCACTTCAAATCTTAAACACTCTTCAGAGGGTGGGGATAAAACAAATTCTTCCTCTTCTTCTCAACCTGCACACATTAAAAAGCCTTGGTGCTTTGTGTGTAAAAACAGAGCCAATAGGCCAGGGGATAAGTCCTGTCCAGGTAAACCCCCTGAGCCTACCACCACTAATACATCAAGCTCTAGTGCCCCTAGCAGTAGTGGTACTAGTGGTGGGACTGCTGGCAACAGTCAAGCAAAGGGTGTAGTTGGGTTCACTTATGGGTCCATCATAGAAACTGGGGTAGTCAGTCCCAAGTCAGTTTCTGTCACACCTAGTGGCATTGGCCTTGCCACACTGGCTGCTTGTCCCCTTACAATGGATAAGTACAGGCAGACAGTTTCAATAAATGGTGTTGAGGCCTTGGCCTACAGGGGCACAGGTGCCAGTATCACTTTGGTGACTGAGAATCTAGTGGCTCCTGAACAACACATCATTGGACAACAGTATAAAATTATTGATGTCCATAACTCCACTAAGTTTCTTCCCTTAGCTATAATTCAGTTTAGTTGGGGTGGAGTTACTGGCCCTAAGCAGGTGGTGGTATCACCTAGCTTACCTGTAGATTGTCTCTTAGGTAATGACCTAGAGGCCTCAGGTTGGGCTGATGTAGAGTTTTATGCCCATGCAGCCATGCTGGGCATCCCAGAGGAATTGTTCCCTCTCATTTCTACTGAAATGAAAAAGCAAAGGAGAGAAGGCCTGAAAACTTAGGATCCCTCTCCATCAACAGGCAAAAAGGGTATCACAGTATCCCCTAACCACCCTGCCATTCAGGATACCATTCCTGTGGTGGGAGAAACCTCTCCTGGGGTGGCACCTGTTCCAAGGGAAGCATCAGCTGGCAAAGCTGTACTCCCTGAGGTAGAAGTACCTCTCTGTGGGATAACTAACATTGGTGAGAAAAAGAGCACCATTTTAGTTAACATGGAGCATCCCTCCAACCCTCCCAGAGAAACTTTAGTGCAGAAACTCTACACTGCCTCACAACACTTAGGACAGCATGCCTGCCCTAGTGTGGAGCTCATAGGACAGCATCCCTGCCCTGCTCCAACTCAAGAGAAACAGCATCCCTGTTCTCTCTTACAGCCATATAGACAAAGTTTTTGCCCAGCTATGGCTTTTCTGAGACAGCATCCCTGTCTGGCATATCCATCACTACAAATAGGTTCAGTGGACAATTCCCACTGGTCTAAACTAAAACTTACTGATAGAAACTCTGAAAATGCATCTTCCCATTGTTGCTTAGCTAAAAAACTTCAAATAGGGTGGTTTACATCCCCACAGGGAAGTAACCATATAGTGGATGATAAAGGGAGTAACCAGTCTATTGCAGAGCTACTCTCTACTTATCACCACTTAGACAATAAAGTCTCAACTGGCCAAGGTTAGCCTTATTGTCCTTCGTTTGGGGGGGGGGGGGTGAGAAAGTAGCCTCTTTCTAGCCTTGTTACCCCCACTTTTGGCCTGTTTGTGAGTGTATGTCAGGGTGTTTTCACTGTCTCACTGGGATCCTGCTAGCAAGGGCCCAGTGCTCATAGTGAAAACCCTATGTTTTCAGTATGTTTGTTATGTGTCACTGGGACCCTGCTAGTCAGGACCCCAGTGCTCATAAGTTTGTGACCTATAGGTATGTGTTCCCTGTGTGATGCCTAACTGTCTCACTGAGGCTCTGCTAACCAGAACCTCAGTGGTTATGCTCTCTCTTTACAAATTGTCACTAACAGGCTAGTGACCAATTTTACCAATTTACATTGGCATACTGGAACACCCTTATAATTCCCTAGTATATGGTACTGAGGTACCCAGGGTATTGGGGTTCCAGGAGATCCCTATGGGCTGCAGCATTTCTTTTGCCCCCCATAGGGAGCTCTGACAATTCTTACACAGGCCTGCCACTGCAGCCTGAGTGAAATAACGTCCACGTTATTTCACAGCCATTTTACACTGCACTTAAGTAACTTATAAGTCACCTATATGTCTAACCTTTACCTGGTAAAGGTTGGGTGCTAAGTTACTTAGTGTGTGGGCACCCTGGCACTAGCCAAGGTGCCCCCACATTGTTCAGGGCCAATTCCCCGGACTTTGTGAGTGCGGGTACACCATTACACGCGTGCACTACATATAGGTCACTACCTATATGTAGCTTCACAATGGTAACTCAGAATATGGCCATGTAACATGTCTATGATCATGGAATTGCCCCCTCTATGCCATCCTGGCATAGGTGGCACAATCCCATGATCCCACAGGTCTGTAGCTCAGACCTGGGTACTGCCAAATTGCCTTTCCCGGGGTTTCACTGCAGCTGCTGCTACTGCCAACCCCTCAGACAGGTTTCTGCCCTCCTGGGGTCCAGCCAGGCTTGGCCCAGGATGGCAGAACAAAGGACTTCCTCTGAGAGAGGGTGTTACATCCTCTCCCTTTGGAAAATGGTGTGAAGGCAGGGGAGGAGTAGCCTCCCCCAGCCTCTGGAAATGCTTTCATGGGCACAGATGGTGCCCATTTCTGCATAAGCCAGTCTACACTGGTTCAGGGACCCCCCAGCCCTGCTCTGTCGCGAAACTGGACAAAGGAAAGGGGAGTGACCACTCCCCTGACCTGCACCTCCCCTGGAAGGTGCCCAGAGCTCCTCCAGTGTGCTCCAGACCTCTGCCATCTTGGAAACAGAGGTGCTGCTGGCACACTGGACTGGTCTGAGTGACCAGTGCCAGCAGGTGACGTCAGAGACTCCTTCTGATAGGCTCCTTCAGGTGTTGCTAGCCTATCTTCTCTCCTAAGTAGCCAAACCCTCTTTTCTGGCTATTTAGGGTCTCTGTCTTTGGGGATTCCTTAGATAACGAATGCAAGAGCTCATCCGAGTTCCTCTGCATCTCTCTCTTCACCCTCTGCCAAGGAATCGACTGCTGACCGCGCTGGAAGCCTGCAAAACTACAACAAAGTAGCAAAGACGACTACTGCAACTCTGTAACGCTGATCCTGCCGCCTTCTCGACTGCTTTCCTGGTGGTGCATGCTGTGGGGGTAGTCTGCCTCCTCTCTGCACTAGAAGCTCCGAAGAAATCTCCCGTGGGTCGACGTAATCGTCCCCTTGCAACCGCAGGCACCAAAGAACTGCATCACCGGTACCCTGGGTCTCCTCTCAGCACGACGAGCGAGGTCCCTTGAATCCAGCAACTCTGTCCAAGTGACTCCCACAGTCCAGTGACTCTTCAGTCCAAGTTTGGTGGAGGGAAGTCCTTGTCTCCCCACGCCAGACTGCATTGCTGGGAACCGCGACTTTTGCAGCTACTCCGGCCTCCGTGCACTTCCGGCAGAAATCCTTTGTGCACAGTCCAGCCTGGGTCCACGGCACTCTAGCCTGCATTGCATGACCTCATAAGTTGTCCTCCGGCGACGTGGGACTCCTTTGTGCGACTTCGGGTGAGCACCGTTTCACTCCACTTTGTAGTGCCTGTTCCGGCACTTCTGCGGGTGCTGCCTGCTTGTGAGAGGGCTCCTTGTCTTGCTCGACGCCCCCTCTGTCCCTAGACGCAATTGGCGACATCCTGGTCCCTCCTGGGCCACAACAGCTTCCAAAAACCCTAACAACACGATTTGCAGCTAGCAAGGCTTGTTGGCAGTCTTTCTTCAGGACAACACTTCTGCACGACTCTCCACGGCATCAGGGATCCGTCCTCCAAAGGGGAAGTTCCTAGCCCTTGTCGTTCCTGCAGAATCTTCAGCTTCTACTGTCCAGTAGCAGCTTCTTTGCACCCACAGCTGGCATTTCCTGGGCATCTGCCCATCTCCGACTTGCTTGTGACTTTTGGACTTGGTCCACTTGTTCCACAGGTACCCTCATTTGGAAATCTATCGTTGTTGCATTGCTGATTTGTGTCTTTCCTGCAGAATTCCCCTATCACGACTTCTATGTCCTTTGGGGAACTTTAGTGCACTTTGCACTCACTTTTCAGGGTCTTGGAGTGGGCTATTTTTCTAACCCTAACTGTTTTCTTACAGACCCAGCGACCCTCTACAAGGTCACATAGGTTTGGGGTCCATTTGCGGTTTGCATTCCACTTTTGGAGTATATGGTTTGTGTTGCCCCTATCCCTATGTGTCCCCATTGCATCCTATTGTAACTATACGTTTGCACTGTTTTCTAAGACTATTACTGCATATTTTGGTATTGTGTACATATATCTTGTGAATATTTGCTATCCTCATACTGAGGGTACTCACTGAGATACTTTTGGCATATTGTCATAAAAATAAAGTACCTTTATTTTTAGTATATCTGTGTATTGTGTTTTCTTATGATATTGTGCATATGACACTAGTGGTACTGTAGGAGCTTCACTCGTCTCCTAGTTCAGCCTAAGCTGCTCTGCTAAGCTACCATTATCTATCAGCCTAAGCTGCTAGACACCCTATACACTAATAAGGGATAACTGGGCCTGGTGCAAGGTGTAAGTACCCCTTGGTACTCACTACAAGCCAGTCCAGCCTCCTACAGATTGTCACAGGGATTCAAGGACAGCGCAGACTACCAGGAGACAACGCACATGCAGAGTAAGTCGCATGGGAAACTAAATTGCACTAATGTTAACTGCAACCGGGGGGGGGGGGGAATACCGACTACACAATGCATGTAAGTCATCATATACATGGAGTGGCATGGGTAAAGGGGTACGGCACGGGGGCATGGTCTGTACAGAGAAAAGCTGGGGCACTCCATAACACAACACCAACAACATTTCCATGGGGGTATGCTGCCATGCCAATGATGTAGCAAAGGTAAAGCCAGGCCATGTGGGAAGGGCACAACGTCAAACTGACATCCCATCACACGTCAGCCACTATACCCCCTACATTAACTAGGGCCCAATTAACAACCTCTAGCCATAAGACAACTGGAATGTAACATTGACAACAGTTGCCACTACCACCTCTGCTGTGTGTGCAGCTCAAGTAGCCAATGGCAGTAACGTCCCCATGGATCATACACACCTAAATTAGAGGGTTTAGGATGACAACTTTAACAATCCCCTGAAACAAGACAAATGTTCCAGTCCTGTCAAATGTGAATGTCCATAGTTGCCGCAAACATCAGCCAATGTCATCAACATTAGGAGCTACACAGCACTAATGTCACACCCATGCTGCATATGTCAGGGTCTATCCTGTGCCTGGGTCACAATGCAACATCCCAAATCTCATACTGCTCAGACAACAGCATTGAGGGGGGGGACACATGTAACTGGTCACTGAAATACACCTGCACAGTCAGAGGAGGAAATAGGACACTGCTATGACTATCAGGGCAATCCAATGTACCACACATTCCCCTACATCAGCAGGACACATTACCAATGCTGACATCCATATCGTGCCATAACAATGCTATGCATAGTATACGCTACATTTAAACTACATATAAGTGGATGTGAAAGATCAGAGACTGGGGCAGGTCCAGATTGTTAAGTATGCTGCTAGTGCCATCAGAGCACCCACAGCCAGTGAAAGGTCTCACCAAGAGAATGGAAGTAGACGAGGGTGGAGTAGGACAAGAAGGTGGCAATTCACTATTTGGCCAAAACCGACACCCAGAGGATGTGATGCTGACAAGTCTAATAACTGACCACAATACATGTGGCATGCAGGTGGGGCATAGGCCTGGGAGAATGCCCATCTGAAAGTCTGGATCAATGAACAGGAACCAAGATCACAATGTGAAATCATCACAAGGCAGGCATGTCACATTACAAATGCCACATACAGACACACTAATTGCACCCTATTTCATTGCAGAGGATGAAGGATCTCCTGTGGATATGCCTGCCCAGGACTACCCTGATGACATGGATCATGAGCTGACAAACATCAGCTACCAGACCCTCCAAGATGTCCTTGGAACCCTCCAGACCTCACCTTCAGTCACAAGGAGGAGCACAGAACAAGAAGCCATCACACAGGACCCACCCACCACCCCAATTGTAAGACCTGCCAGCTCCAATACAGCTGAGGACTCAGACGACACAGGCACCAGCTTTGAGAGAACTGTAGTCGGAGTACAGTGGGAGCTGGGCAAGGAGGTGCGGGTGGGGATGCAAAATATGGCAGCCAGCCTTGAGGGGATGCGTTTGTGCATGATGTCATCTGCAGATCAGGCAGCAGCCATGCAAGTGCTAACATCCATCCTGCAAGGACTACAACAAACTGTAAAGGAATTCACCAATGCAGTAATGGAGTTGCCACAACACCTCGCACCCCAAACCTTCCACTGCATGCACGAATGCAATCATGACCCCCTCAAGGCCGACCTGGCTGCCTACCATCATGATGTGGCTGCTATTCTTAAGAACCAGCAGATCCTCCTTGCAGCAGTACTGCCCTTAAGACCCCCACAGGTAGCAGCTACCGGGATGTCTGACTCCACATCTACACACACTGAGGTGTGTGTTGCCCCTTTACAACCACCACCACCAAGGACAGAGGAGGCAACACACACATCAGAAGATGAAGACATGGAACAGATCACCTTCACACGTAAAAGTACCCGGAAGCACTAGTCCCTGCCACATGGCCACCTATTACCAAGGTCCTGCGCTTCGTAACATGCCAATCTTGCAACAACTGTACTCAAGCACTGTTCTGCAAACCACTGTCTATCTTGTCAGCCTGCCTTGTGATTATCTCTCACTCATTGGCAAATCCTGTCCCTCTGCACTGTCTGACACTTCACCCCAGCATGTCCAATGTATTGTCCTTTAGCACTTGTGTAGGATCACAATGGAAGATGTCACTAAAATGGACTCACAATCATGGACAATGTACATTTAGCACTACAGCACTTTTCAATAAATAGCCCTTACACAACCACTTTGTCTCTGTGTAATGTGACAAATCAACGGTGCAGTAGACCACTGAATTTTGCCTCCTGTCAAATTACATAGCTTGTCAATACAACTGTCCTGAAATAATGTAGGCTGATAACTATGCACAGTGGCCTGGATTCTACCATACTCTGCCCTTCCTGAGGGTAATATTTGATGAAAAGAGAAACTATACACCATAATGCTGTGTTGGACAGAATAATGCTTCCTCAAGGGATATCTAAACCATAAAATAGTGCCTTCAGAATGTTGCCTCCATGCAAAAATAACACATGTAACATTGCCCACAAATCTAAGCGAACAGTCACCAAACTGCATGAATGGGGGTGTATGACTTTACATCCAAATAAGTAATCATGCTGAACAGTGTAACAAATGATCTATGTGAGTCATGTACACTATACTACAAGAGAGCTTACTACTACTCACATTATAAGGGTTTCCTTGGACATCAGACTGCAGTCAGACATAACACATTGTCCCCAATCATGAATCTGGAAGCACTGTATGTGACATTGAAAACATACTTAATTAAAAAAACACGTTGGGATCCATAGTAACTGTGATTGGTGGTTGCAATGAATGGTCTAATCTTTGCAAGGTAGCTTTGGGGTAGCTACCAATGTTACAGCTCATTTGGGATTTGTTTGCAGCATAGGGCACAAAATGTAATACAAAAGAAATACTGTACACTCATGCCAAGGCCCTGATCTACTGTCAACATCAGGGCAGTGCGCGCTCTACGGGCGACTAGAATGCAAAAACCCAGCACTTTCAAGATAATGGTTTATGCATTGTGCTGATATGCTGTTGTTTAACCTTTTGCGTTGCAGAGTTTAATCCTGAAGACTCATTTTCAAGGTGCTTATAAATAGTGTTCATTTGCAATGTATTGCTGCAGGCTTTCAGAATGTGTCCGGATGTGGTCCCTTTCTAGGGCCTTCTAGAAGCTTTCCCTGCAGCATGCCTGGGTGTGGTTTGTGGGCTGGGCCAAGACTCTATATAAGGGAGCCAGCCCAGCTCCAAGTGCTCACTATTCAGAGGTCCCGGTGCAGAGTAGCAGCAACTTCCTGAGCTCCTGTTCCGGAGGCCTACTTTGATCTTCCAGTCCTCGCCCTTTCACTTTGCTGGGTGATTCTTGATCAGGGCGGTAAGACGGAGGTCGGGCTGGGCCCCCGATCCCGTTCTCGAAGGATTTCGAGTTCTTGGGCCTAATTAGCACAATAAATCTATTTTGCTCTTGTGCGAGTGAAAGTGCGCTTGATGTTTAATGACATTTACATGCAGGCATTTGAATCAGCTAGACGCGCGATTCTTTCTTCGTATACAAATCTTGATATTCATTGTGCGCAACCATTTAATGGCATTTACAAGGTTGCATTCAAATCGGCAAGACGCGCGATTCTTTACTTGAGTACAAATCTTGATATTCATTGTGCGCAACCATTTTATGGCATTTACAAGGTTGCCTTCGAATCGGCAAGACACGCAATTCATTCCCTGTGCTTAATTCATGTTATTCATTGTACGCTACCATTTCTTGGCATTCACATGGTGGCTTTCGAATCGGCAAGACGCGCGATTCATTTCTTGTGTTTAGTTCATGATATTCAGTGTGAGCTACCATTTCTTGGCATTCACATGGAGGCCTTCGAATCGGCAAGAAGCGCAATTCATTTCTTGTGTCTAATTCATTATATTCATTGTCCGTTACCATTTCATGGCATTCACATGGTCGTATTCGAATCGGCAAGACACATGATTAATTTCCTCTGCTTAATTCATGATATTCATTGTGCGCTACCATTTCTTGGCATTCACATGGTGGCCTACGAATTGGCAAGACGCACGATTCATTCCTTGTGTTAAATTCATGATATTCAATGTGTGCTACCATTTCTTGGTATTCACTTGGTGGCCTTCGAATCGGCAAGACGCGCGATTCATCTCTTGCGTTTAACTCATGATATTCAGTGTGTGTTACCACTTCATGGTATTTACCTGGTGACCTTCGAATCGGCAAGACATGCGATTCATTTCTCGTGCCTAACTCATGTTATTCATTGTGCACAATCATTTCATGGCATTTATGAACCTTTGTGGAAATCTGCAATGTGCGCAATTCATGTTCCTGCATTTTAAGAAAACTAAAGTGTTAGAATTCTAGATGTTATATTGTATGTGCATTATAAGTTCCTCTAGTACAATTCATATAATGTTATCGAAACCTTTCAGATTATTTCCTGGTCCTCATGCAAAGACTATTCTTGAATTTGAAAGTGTAATGCTAGAAGGTTCTGATGTTTCTAATCCATGTGTAACATTTCATTGAGTGGTTCATTAGAAAATGGTACTAATCTTTCTTGATTCCCTCACAGGTATCCAGACATCTTGAGGCCTAGTTATTTAAGTTCATGCTTAAGTTATCCATGTTTCCAATATGACAATGCTTAGAGTCATAGCCTAGTAATGATTCATGTGGTATAATCTTGATATTGTGTGTTTTAACCTTTTGCTTCCTACAGGTCTCCCTCCCAGCTGTTCCCTACCTAATCCCCTTTTCCCCACTTGGACTCTCTTAGACTCTGTGACATTATAATCAGAGTATTGGAGCTGTCTTGTGGTGGACGTGTTGGGAACCTGCACAGCCCCCGAGGATCTGGTGACTCTGACATCTACAAGCATGTCACACATACTGTAAAGGGTTTACTACATATTTATTAAACAGTAAAAACAGAAGTGAAAACTCGGGGAAAAGCCTTACCTACCCTAATCTATTCTAACTACTCATTACCCACAACTGTCCCTAACTAACCTAAGCTAAACTTACTTATCACATTTAACGAAACGTTCTAAACATCAACCCCCCACCCCTCTTATGAGACGGGACACATGGAGGACAACAGATACTAACCTAAACACATACCATCCTATACTAAACAAATATATATATATGTATATTTTTGTTTATTATTATTATTTTTTAAACACACAAGAACCCCAACATTGCTCACCACCCACCCACACACTCAAAAATAAACAGTAGAAATATTCAGGACCCCCCACCCACCAACACTAACTAAACTAACATCCTATACTAACCTAACACTAAGCCCCCTAAACCCACAAAGTATAAGAATCAGGAAAGAGGAGGGAGGGGATGGAATCATGTCCGTCAACACTGCTACAGGTTGGCCCTCCGGAGGGTCCTCTTGATTGACCGCACCCGCCGGTTTACATGTCGCACCTCCTGCCGCAGTCAACTCATTTTACGCAGGACACGGTCCAATTTTCGCTGCATCTGTACAAAAGCAGCAGGGTCAAGTAGCTGCAGCTGAGGTGGTCTGGGTGCCGGCCGAGGAAGTGTGGGGCTGTGTAGTGTCCATGGCTGTGGGCTGCCCTGCAGGTGGTGCTGTGCTGGGGCATGGAGCACTTGCTGAAGTGGTTGCCACAACGGTCCCAGCTGCTGGTGGTGCCACCTTGGTGGTAGTGGTGGTGGTGCTGGTGGTGGCTGTGGTGAGCAAAGAAGGGCCGCCATGTGGGAATGCCCTCCAGGCTCCGGAGGCCCGTTTGTGCCGGTATCTGAGGGCCATTTTTCGGTACCCAGACTCTACCTGAAGTATGTGCTGATACCTCATTGCCCGCCATTGAAACTCCCTGACCTGGATGGGTGTCATATTTGCAGCTGTGAAGACAAATAGAAGAACTAACATTAGGAACTGCATTGTGTGAAATGGCACAAGAAGTAAATCAGACAATACATCTATTGTACTTGTAACAGCTCATATCATCATACAGATCATTGATTGTCCCTGAGGAAGTACATAGCAAGCCAGCCTACAAAGGTTCTATCACACATAGCACATCCAAACCCTACAAGATGGGTAACAACTGGCATGATTTTGGCATCATAGTTCTGCCAGTTGTCAGCTAACAATCATGCAGCACATCCTCCGCCAATGCCAGGGCTACAAATGTCATTGTACAGGATGGAAATCTAGGGCCACATGATCTGCAAGTTGTAAATGGACTTGCTAGTATAGTACTCATGTGGGAAAAATGAGTGTGTATACTAGGTTCAGACAAAGGATTCACTGATTTACATGTCTGTGTACCAAACTTGTATCATCAGTCCTAGGTACACTATTTACAAACCCATGCCTGTGTTTGAGGGTGGGGGGTGGACTAAAAACTAACAATTTCAAACAACAAGGACACCCAGGAAGCTTAGGAAAGCTGGACATGTGTTTGGCTCAACACACACACCACAGGTAAGGAGTATCTCCAAATAGGAGACAGCAAACCCTTGACCAATCCCAGCACCACACATGTCTGGAAATGAAGACCTTTGCCACATCATATACTACCAGTAAGCCATGACTTACAACAAACACAGAGATGCAAGAACACCCCTGGCCATGAGTTGCATGCACACCTAGGCCATTGCACTCAAGTGCCACATACTCGTAGCACTACATGTGGAGCTACATGCTGCTAGGAAGTTCAACCTACAGTTTAATCAGTACATTAGTGATTTGGGAAGTCTGTGGGTAAGCATTTAGGAGCCCCATTCTGGGAGAATGTGGGTCTAACAGGCTGACTAAATCACAAATTAGGTCCAGTGCAACTCTTTCTGATACAAGTGTTATCCACATGACTCATCCCCATTCACATTGCGGGGCCTACAGGACTGACCTAGAATCCCTAAATAAGACAATAGGATAAGGATTGGCCAGCTCAAAGATGGTGATAAAATGGAATTCCACTCATGGAACAAAACAAAAGATTGGCCAGCGCATCACACCATGTTATGTGTTCAACACACAGGAGTCCATCACACATCAACAGCAAACACAACACATAACAGACATATCAACACTTACTGGAGTTGACTGGGTCCTCAAATCTAGCCACCTCACCAACAGTGTAGGGTGCCGGTCCACCTGTAAGGCATGGAAGGGAGAAATGTGCTCAATTTCTGTGCACTGTACAACAATTCCAAAGACAAATACTATGGCGGTCATTCTGACCGCGGCGGTCGGCGGTCGCCGCCCGCCAAGCGGTTCCCGCCGAAAGACCGCACCGCGGTCAAAAGACCGCGGCGGCCATTCCGGCTTTCCCGCTGGGCCGGCGACCGCCGGAAGACCGCCGGCCGGCCCAGTGGGACAGCCCCTTCAACAATGAAGCCGGCTCGGAATGGAGCCGGCGGAGTTGAAGGGGTGCAACGGGTGCAGTGGCACCCGTCGCGGTTTTCACTGTCTGCACAGCAGACAGTGAAAATCTTTGTGGGGCCCTGTTAGGGGGCCCCTGCACTGCCCATGCCAGTGGCATGGGCAGTGCAGGGGCCCCCAGGGGCCCCACGGCACCCGTTCCCGCCATCCTGGTTCCGGCGGTGGACACCGCCAGAAACAGGCTGGCGGGAAGGGGGTCGGAATCCCCATGGCGGTGCTGCAAGAAGCGCCGCCATGGCGGTTTCCCTGGGCCAGCGGGAAACCGGCGGGAAACCGCCGGCTCCCCTTTCGCCAAGGAAGCACCGCCAGCCTGTTGGCGGTACTTCCGCCACACTCCGCCATGGCGGTCATGGACCGCCAAGGTCAGAATGACCCCCTATGTGTAAGATTACATAAGTAAGTAAAGCCACTCAGACATGATGATACTGCATCCGATATAGCACGGCTAACATGTACATACCATGGGTCTCCAGTGAGTATTACACACATATCTGCACACATGCAGTGGCCCTAACTATCATGTGGTGGCAAGCATGCTCCTTCATTAGTGAGCAGACATAATAATGGAGTGTATTCGTCTCATCATGTGTATCCAAGAGAGACATCCAAAGACTTTCCTTGAGGAGTGCATTACCAGTCAACCAGCCATTGTGCCCATGACAAATTTATGACACACAGGTACAATGTACAGAGGGGCAGGAACAGTTGTTAGCCATCATGTTGTTACAGTTTCTTCATTTGATGTGGCCCAGCTATGATGAGTTACACCAACCATAGAGATATGAACCCATGTGCATACATTTGGCCAGCCATCCCTAAACGAAAGGTGGAACAACAAACACCAAATACCAGTCTAAGATGTTAGCTGAGGGCAGCTAGAACTTGTTCCCTATATGTCCAAATCCAGATCTGACATGTATCCGAAATGAAGAAGGGCCACAATAATCCCTAAGATTTTTTGAATTTCTGTGATCGCTTTCCTTACACACTCACTAGACACACATGAGACATATGTTTGGGCCACATTGCTATCATCAATTGACGTGAAACCTGCACTAATTTTCAGCCTCATGTAGTGTTTCAAAAGTCAGTCTAGCTGTTCCGTCAACACATGTTGGTAATGAATTGGACATTTCTATACTTCACAGGCAAATGTGACCTATATCTATACATAATTGGCTCCTGATTTGTGTTGCTGTTTGACACAAAGGCTGCACCAACTTACATAAAGCAAAAGTATTCAGCACGTTTGCAGAGCTCTTGCTTCCTAACAGCTAGCAATTGTGGTCCTTAACATAGTACATAAATTACCCTGTATGTTTCCGAAGCATTCCACACACTCAACAACATTGCCGGCAGATATTGTACAAATCATCTGATGTCACTACAGAGCATTTAATCGTGCACATTTAAATGATTTGTACTCACCAACAGGGTCACAAATCACAATCTCCAGATGGTCCAGCAGATCTTGCTCCCTGGAGATAAGGTCAGCCCAGCGGTGCTTCAGCTGGTGGTCATTCCTTGGTGTCCGATAAATGCGTTGCAGGTGATGCAAAACCTTTGCCCACCGGAGCCTCCGTGCCTCAGTGTGATACCCCTGTATCACCCGCCCACCTGCCTCAATCATAAGGGGTAGGAAATGGCACACCAGCCATATAAAACTACCCAGCTCCTCCTCACCCATCTTGCCAAGACAAGGCCTACACAACATCTTAGCAGCAAAAGATAAATAAGGAATAAAGGGGAACAAAGGAGAATAGGGAGAAAGTAGAATAGGAAAAACTTAAACTAAACAACTAAAACAGCCCAACTAGACCCAAACTACCACTACCCACAACAGACTCCCAACAAAACAAAGACAATACTATACAACACAATTGTACACAAAAAACAGGATACAACAACAATTTTTTATTCACAAAATGAGAAGAAATGGACCACACAGGAGACAAAAGCACAATTTGACCAGACAAAACTCTCAACACAGCCACACAGTCAGGAAGTATCACAGACTGCAAAGTGAAAGTGAAAGTACACCCACTGTACATAATCTGTAAACAGGATATTCTATTACATCACTTCCTGCCTAGAATGGCGGCCGTTTTTATCATTATGCGTCAAAACATTTTGACGCATACAGTCTGGGCGTCATTTTTTTCGACGCACAGGTGTAGAAATGAGGCCGCATCCATATGTTTGGAAATTGTTTAACACTTAACCAATTTTCGGAGGTACAGTGTGGAAGAGTCAATGGTGTTTTCAGGGCATTATGCGTCGTTTTTCGGGCATAAGCGTAATTTTTTGACGCTTGTGCGTAATGTTTTGACGCATATGCATCAAAATTTCAGGTCATTAACTGGGTTTGGGTCATTTTACCATTTTAATGTTATGTTACATTTGTGACACAACTGAGATAGGCTGATTGCACCCACTTTGGTCATGACAGTTTATGGGCACATGTGAGACATCATACTACTGCGGACCATGATCCGCTACTTCATTTACAGGATTTTCACTCTTGACTGACGCACTAGATGGCCAAACGTGTGGCCTACATATATGTATTGCACAAATAGGGCATGTTTGGCGTCAGGAGAGGATAGCAAGGTGACGCACATACCTCAATGCCTATGGCTCAATGTGTGTGCATTGGCTACTAATGTAGTTGTTGACCCAGTGTGTGTGCATCACAAGATGCATCATTGCAAATATGCTTGTATGAATGTGAAGTCAATGTGTCCAACCCTCAGATGCGAGTCAGTGTGGAAATAAGAGAGGACATGTGTTAGTCATACATGTAGCAACATCTGTTGTGTGCACTTCCTAGTTTTTGGGTAACGTAAACATCACAAATGACAAAGCATGCACCGGATAGATGGCAGGCGCTTGTTCGTGTCAATGGTCCCAAACTTGCCCATCACATGTCCTGGAATTTTGAATACTGCTTCCTAGGCACTTGTTGGTGAACCCACCGTGAGTCAGGCACATGTACAGTCTAAGTGGGTACCATGTTATCGACACAGAAAGCCAAAGGTGAACCACAAATGTAATATCACGCCACAGTTGTGGTCATATGACTGAGCCACAACTCTCCAGTGGCAGTGGTGGACCAGCAGACGAAGCAGCACATGGCCACATATTTCCAGTAATCAATTGCACAGAAGTGTCTGGTTCATGTGTGTGGTCCAATGTTGATCCTGTATATTTTTAGGGGTCTATGTTGTCACAGTTACGTCCAGGTCTCATCATGAGTCAGTGGCAGCTATTCCTGTATCTACTGAGTATCCTTCGGAGATCAATGGAAGTAAAGCCAAAGAGGACATAAGAACCTACATGGGGATGGTCCCACCCTGTCACTGCAGACGTGTTATGAGACTGTCAACAGGGCAACCTTGGTATACTGAGTGACATCATATCTCAGGAGTCATGTTCCGGCAGGTGTCATTACAACATTTGTACACAGGTTGGTCTGTAAAGATCCCACTGCATCTGGGAACATCATAGCCTCTGTGTTGATAAATCTTGCAGCTATTCAGCACGCACAGCCCATCAATATGTTGTGAGCAATGTGATTCAGTGTGTGAACTGTCAGGGTCCTAACATGTGTGGACTTTTCATGCACATTATCAGAGGTTGCTGGTTCTGCTGGAGGCACCATACCCAATCCCTGCATCCGGCCCTGGTACACTGCCACACGTTGTCTCTCATGCATACCTGAGACCCAGACAAGGGATAGGCCATGATTTGGGTATTTGGAGACAGGTTCCCAATTATGGTACAATAAAAAAGCAGATTATGCTATACAATGTATTTGAGTATGCATTGATGAAGCACCTGACAAAATACCCCCGGAGGAATGTGAGGGTTGGGAAAGCAAGTATGCTACACTGCAAGGGCAGTGCATGTTCAAATGGGTGGTCTGCATGGAGGTGCTCACAGGTGTGTGCTGCATCAGTTTCTCACAAGTCCTGTAGGTGAGATTTGAGTTAAAATGGCCAACAGTACCTTTCACATGGGAAGCAATCTACAGGTGATAACAGGGCTTAGAGACTACAAGCCAGTGCATTATTTAACCTGACGTCCATGCAGACAGATGCACTATGACTATGGCATACCATATGAAAGGGTGAAGCACACTGGATTACTATTGTTAGTCTGTGTGTGTGTAGAGGAGGGAATATCTGGGTACACATACGTCCTATCATAGTATGGCACAAAATAAGGTATGACAAAAACATCATACAGCATACATAGCATAGAATAAGAGACGATAAAATAAACTACAATCCCTAGAGGCGGGCGAGCCAGCAAATTAACAGGAAGAACAGCAAGAGCCAAACCAGGTTCCAGATGTGCAAAGCATTTTTACATACACCCTGATTCGCAGTTTGTGACCTCAAAAATGTTTTTTTTAAATGTACTCAACCCATTTGAAAAATCTGTAAACTTTTACTGAGTCACAAACATTCCTACATACCACTGTGATTCGGTATCAGAAAGGGACACCCTTGACACACCCCTTCCTAATACCGAATCGGCATGTAGTCACAATTCCAATTTGCGATTCGGTTACATGCATGCAAAAACATTTGCATTTCAGAGAGGGTCACAATACAACCCACCTCATGAATATTAATGACGTGCAGGCCAGCATGTCTCTGATTGCCTTTCAATAAAGTAAGTATTTTTTAAATGAAGCCCGTTTTCCTTATAAACAAAGAAAGGTTTTCTCTTCCTTGAAGTGTTTGAGATATGGGCGTGATTCCTTGGAACACTGCCTACTCCCCAACAAACTTTTTTTTTATAGTCAGAAAGGGGGAAGGTTTTAGGAATGCATAACCAGCGGCCAACTCGAAAGTCTGTAAAATTGGTCATAAATCATTGTAACATTGCATACAAATCGTGTATTTGGAAGGGAAACAAACAGCACATCCCTCCCAAATACTGAATCGGAATGGGGGTCACAATCTCATTTTAGGAATCGGTAAAAGTTTACAGATTTCTCAAATGGGATTAGTACATTTAAAAAAAAAAAAACATTTTTGCGGTCACAAGCTGCGAATCAGGGTGTTTGCAACTGTAAAAATGCTTCGTACATCTGGAACCTGGTTTGGCTCTTGCGGTTCTTCCTGTTAATGTGCTGGCTCGCCCGCCTCTAGGGATTGTAGTTTATTTTATCATCTCTTATTCTATGCTATGTATGCTCTATGATGTTTTTGTCATATCTTATGTTGTGCCATGCTGTGATTTGACGTATGACATATTATGCATTTCTTAAACAGCGTTAAACCCTTCTGGGGTAACCAAGTGCTACAACGAAGCATCTCCTGAAAACAAAATCTGCTCAAGTTACGTTTCTCGGACACTTTAACATCACACTGTGAATAAGGCTATGCAGAACTCACAAACTAAAACAGATATATTGCTGTTATCAAACACTGCCACCTCTTGATCAAAGGCAGAATGTGCTCTAGAAAAAATAAATGTATTTGCTTTTCTAAAGGATGGAAAGAGAAGGTGATTTTCCACAGTCACATTCTTACATTGCCAGAACTGCCATGTTTAATATTTTTCTGTTATTCAGAGGGATACAAAAACCATACAAATGACAAATGTATTTTCAGGTGCCTCTCCTTTGTTACATTTGAAAGATTATCACATATCCCATCACAATTGAGGGTCTGTGAATTTCCTTACTGTGTGAGTTCGTATTGCTTCCCTTTCTTTAGGGTAAATGTCCCAATTGTACGTGTAGCATCTGACGATGCCGCCATATTTGCACAAATTGTTTCCAAGTGCCAAGTAACTATAGGACCTCTCCTTTCTTTTGACCTACTCTCCTACTGCCCATACCATTTCCTCTTTATTCTGTTATTATTGTCAAATTATTGGTTGAGCTCCAGAGTAGTTGTATATCCTGGCAAAATGAGGAGAGGAAGCAGCGGGTTGGGGAAAGGGCAATGTGGGATCTTTTGCAGAAGCCCCTGGACATTCAGGGGTTGCAGGGCTCAGAAGGAGTAAATCAGAATCGTACATCACTGCTAATCAGGAGCTTAATCTAACTGCTGGACCAAGAACTGACCACAAAGTACACCCCTGTCTGCTACTCTGGTTACCAGTGGTCCCAATCAGATAATTATTTGGTCCCTAGTCTAGTACATCCCCCACCTTTCAGGGAGAAATCCGTGTGGTAGAGGTTGTGAAGTCCCTCTACACGCGCTGCCTGTGAGTATCGCTATCATCGGAGGCAACACTGCTCATAGGTTTGCATCCATAATGGCCCACCCAGTAGGGATGCTGCGGCCCTGACCTCAGCTGAGCCAATGGGATTCATAACTCCTGCTATGATGTCACCTCCGACCGTAGGTAGGTGAGGGCAGCATCAGCACTTCTCAGTCGGAGGTGGGCATATGGGCCCAGAACTAGCAGTTGTGTGGATCTTCTCATATGAGTCTTCCTCGGGCTCGATCTCAAACCCCCTTCCCAAACAGGTGCCCTCTCCGATAACAATGTAGCCACTCCTCAGACATTCGTAGGATTCTCTCAGCTCTAGGAGTTTTTTTTTAAAGCCAAACTGCGTTGACATTTGTGGTTGTCACTGAAGTAAACAAAAACGATAGGTGGAATGCTTAATTTAATCGGAACCACTGTAATTACATCCCAGTCCATCGTTCTTTTGCGGCATCCATTCCACCTTAGTATACCCAGCCATATGCAAATCAGTCTTGTTACTGCTCATATAGGAACAGTCCATCCCAAAGCGCCTACTGTGGTTGTCACACCACTTCGGTGCTTCTTTGTGTAAGGCCACTTATGGGAATTCTCTTTGGGGTAAATCCTGGTACACCCACAGCCACAACTGGTGATACCACCTCAACATGGTGACACATCTAGACCATGGGCCTCGCTCTCAGTCTCTCGATGTAGTTTATCTCCTGTATCATCATATACAATCACTGAATCCATTCACATATTTGGCTTCTTCTGAACAGCATTAGTCCGCTCTCTTTTAAAATTGGTTACAGACTGACTCTCTCCCTGCAGACTAGTTGATTATTGGTCCTGAATCTGGCAAGGGAAGTTGACAGTCAGCTCCCCAACCTGATACCTCAGAGTCATCTCCCGATCACCTCAGGTAGGGACCCATTTTTCTGATAAGGGAACTTTGGCATACAGACTGGAAGTTTGTGCCTCATTTTTATACTGATAACATAAATTATGCTATGTTTTATTATCTTTACAACCAGGATTCATACAGTCCGTTCTGCTTCTGCGCAGTTCTAAAATACAGGTTTATGAATTCTTTGCAGTTTAGCCCAGTAAAGGTCATTCTGAAAAATGTGAGCAGAAAGGCAGGGTGAAGATGGCAGTCTCCACTCTGGAGCAACCCAAAACAAGAGCACTAAGGCAAATGAGGCTGCCCCTCTTAACTATCTGTTAATCATTTGGAGGTAGCATCTACCACAGAACAATGGGCCAGGAAGGGGTAAGGGGCACTCCCTAGCTTCAAAGGGGCCCGCTGTCTGCTTTCTTAGTTTCAGCAACACTCCTCTGTGTGAAACACTCAAAGAGATCCCTGCAATGTTCTGGGAGGGAGGCAGAAATATACATCTGGTGCCCGGACTCTCGCTCCAAGCCTTATCTGAGGTGCAATCATAATTTACGGAACAGAAAATAAAACCCATGGTGGCTATTGTCCCATTGATTTACTTGCTTTCAACAAGCATCCTTCACATTTAAGCAAACACACGCACAAATACTATATATCCACCAGTAGTAGAGGCACACACAGCACCCATACATTTCCTGGGTGAATAAAGAGCCATAAGAGACAAGGAGAACATTTTCATAAAAGAAAATGTGGAGGCCAGTAGTCTGCTCATCCATGCAGGTAACAGGGGAAAAAGCCTGACTTGCACTATAATATCTTGGCTGCCACCGATGTCAGTCGTCCACAGCCCAGGAGATAGCAGTAGTCACTCTCCTAATAAAGAGAGACACACCAAAGGAGTACTAGAATGGCATTGCTACCACTTAGGCTGGGTCGTGCCCTACTTTCAACTCGCTGCTACACAATGAATCTCAAATAATATGTCACGCCTCGTCCTCTTGGTGCAAACTGACCTTACTAATGCACCTCCTTTGTTGGCACGCATTATGTGTGATATGGACACCAAGTTAGTCCTGGGTTTATAGCCAACAACACATGGCATTTTGGGGCTTATATTATAGCTTTTATCATAGAAAATTTAGTCTAAGAAATGCCAGCTTGCAAAGTATTTATCGGTAAAAAATCAAGATTGGTTGCATGTGTCCTGCATGACACAGGGCCACTTGGCAGCTATGATTTCTAAACAGTCTTAGGGTTACAACCGCATCTCAGCCGATTGACTGGTAGAATATAATCTAGATAAGGAAGGAGCTCAAGGTAGGTACCATGGTTTCCATTTCAGCAAGGGAAACAAGGGATCCGTGTAATCCTGGGAAAACAGGCTATGCACAATGTTTTGACAAGGGTAGCAATCATCACGATCAATTCCACAACCTGGGAATGGCGTTCATTTGGAAACATTCAAGGATACAGGCTTATGGAGAACTCATCTCAAAACTTGATCATGTTATGTGAGCCTTGAGAGGCAGATTGACAGAAATCAATTCTGTAATTATGACACAAGAGGGCATATTTATGAGCCCACAGCACTAGCTGAGCATCACTTTTCGTGACGCTCCGGTGACGCTCCGGTGACGCTATGCTCTGCGGCATGTTTACAAGGTGGCGTTAAGCCACTTTTTGTGGTTTAACCCCACTTTGTAAATACGACCCCTTCACACGCAGCCCTTTGCGTGGAAGGGGCGTGCAATGAGTGTTGCTGTGGGCGTGCCACAGCAACACCCATTGCATGTTGACGCTGCCTCACATTTATGAGTTTTTGTAAACCTGAGGCAGCGCCAAAATCTAACACCACCCCAGGGGTGGCGTTAACAAAGCTCAACGGGGAGGAATACTTTTATTCCTCCTCGTTTTTTGCTTTTTCTGTGTGTACTGCATTCTGCAGCACGCATAGAAAGAGCAAAATGCCAGACATGATTGTTTATGTATGGGAAGGTGTCCCTTCTTGCTCATAAACAATCATTTCAAAATGACGCTTTGGCACTTCTGTGTGTGCTGCATTGTGCAGCGCACACAGAAGTGCCAAAGTGCCGTTAGTGATTGTTTATGTGCAGGAAAGGACACCTTCCCGCACATAAACAATCAAACCCTTCAACGCAGACATCCTTGCACAATGGTGCAAGGATGCCTGTGTTGGCGCTGGCAGCTACATTTAGCGCCAGCACAGGGGACAACACAGGGGGTGCGCCGTATGCAGTTAAATACGGAGCATCCCAGCGTTGTGAAAATGACAGAGTGCAGCGCTGCCAATTTTAGCGCAGCGCAGCGTAGCGCTCCGTCATTTTCCTATAAATATGGGCCTGAGTTTATGTGCTTTTGGCCCTCTACTACATCTCCCAAAAATTTGCACTCAACTCCCTTTCAATTGAAGCAAATTACTCACTAAAGCCTGTGTTGTGCATAAGGTGAACACTATTACCAGTCAGTCCATTATGCACAGCCCTTTTCTCCCTTTGGCAAAGTCAGAAACTTTGGTACCATGACCTCCTTCCACCTTCCCTTTCACTCAAAGTCTCAATGTCACTGGACATATATCAGCCAAATACCACCCTCTCCATTCAGAATAGTCAGTTGCATGCCTTCCACGTATCTTATATGTTCTTAAGACGCATCTGTGGCGCCTCACTTGGTTCCGCTTCTAACTGCCCCTCGCTGTCCTTAAACTGTTGTATGCCTCATCCCGCTCTGAGGTGTGCGCATACTGGGCCATCTACACTGGAACCCCTTTCCCCACAAGTGTCGTGCAGGTCCAACTCTCCCTATATGCAAGACCCCAAAACACGCAAAAGCTAAAAATGTCCTTAAATAATGTTTGATCTTCCACTTGTATTATGAAACTGCGATTATGAATGAAACACACCAATCAAATCTCTGTTTCAGCTTTATATATTGCTATGTACAGTACTTCTTGCTGAAAGGTGTTTTTATGCTCTGACAATTACCATTTAACATGGCCACAAGGAACAGTGAGTGGGAAGCCTCATTATATTTCACTGCCTCACAACCATACCATGAACGTTTCACTACCACACTCATTTAACCACCTCATTGTCCAATAAGTCGTCATTGCTCTTTTTCCCATATTCCCCTTGCTCCATCAATAAATGGCCAGGTCCATACCTTCGGTACCTTCTAGACACAGATGCCCAGATTTACAATGAATTTGTGCTGGCACAAAGTCATGCACAGTGAGGCAAAATTATGAAAAGTCTTGCAAGGGTATTTACTTTCAAGGGCAAAAGATATTCTTCTGTACCAGGATGGCTGGGTTGCAATAAATACCCACTGATGAACTTAAGGTTCCTGATTGGTTGGTAAGGAACAAATAATATTGCAGGGTAGTTTGGTTAGTGCTCATGAAAACCCTTGTGTATGAGGCAAAGTATTTTTGTAGGTCACACTATTATTTACTTGAAATAAGTGGAGGGATTGAACGGGAAGTGGGATGTGGTTGCGTCATTTCAGGGCAAAGAGGAGGAAAACTATGTTGTTTTGAACTCTCTAGAGTTTTGAGAGCAATACCTTGGATAGACAGTATTTCTAGGAATGGCTATACATGACCTGGTATTTGTCCTGAGGAGGCCTCATTTTTCAGACAAAAATGCGTTGACCTTTTTTCAGAGGAGTTCTCAAATGAAATACTGCATATTTGCTGATACACAACTAAGAGTAGTAGACTCCAAATAAGGATGTGCAGTCATCCTGCGCCTATCACAATTTTGAACTACTGTTGGTTGTGCAATTGGCATTTTAATTATTTGACAACACTCCTCACAAACTTGTACAAGGACAGTGTATGCGCTTATATGCATGGGAAACAGCCATCTAATTATGCAGGAATGAATAGATGTATCTTTTATGTGACATATGAAATAAATTGTTTATGATGGACTCAGATGAATCCGTTACTTTGGGTAATATGTACAAAGGCATCTTTTTGGTGGGTAACATCCTGATTTGCATCAGGGTGTTTCTGACTGCAAAAATGCTTTTACATATGTACAGAGTACAAATTGTTATTCAGTAACATTACCGAATCGCAATTTGTGTTTAGCGATCCAGTATGTTCAAGGGGTGTGTTTAGGGTATCTCTTCCTAATACCAAATCATAATGGTATGTATGAATGTTCTGCAACCGAAGTACAGTCTCAAAAAATTAATTTTTTACTAACACCTCAAGGGTGGTGGTGACCATTCTCAAATGGGAAGGGGTCCCCAAAGGACCCTTTCCCCTGTGTGAATGTTGAAACAAATATGTTTTTAAGAGCAGGCCCTCGTCCAACGGACCACAACCTACTCTTAAAAAGGTAAACTTAAATGTTTCATTTTATTTTTTTTAACATATTCCGTTTTCCTTTAGGGAAAATGGACTGCATTTGAGAAAAAAATGCTTTATTTAAAAGCAATCACAAACATGGCAAAACATCCCTGTGATGGATGCAATTCCTAATTGATGGCAAATTGTGACCTCCCTCATTAATATTCATGAGGTAGGTCTATTGAGACTGCATTAGGAATCGTTATGTACAAGTTGTAGGTTTTTATACATTAGGAATTGTGATTTCCTAATTGCAATTCGCAAAGAATCGCAATTAGGAATTCGTAATCCCTACAATTGGTACATACGCCCCTATGTTCATTGGCTTCATTTTATAAAGGAATAATGCTAATGAAGCTAAAAAGAGTTGTGATCTGCAATAATCTGTATTAAGTATTCTTTGTAAATGTTTTATGTAAGCTTCAATAAAGACAAATACATTACTGCAGACATATACTAATGTAGGGTTTAATGTATTTCTTTAGATAACCCTGTTTTGCCGCTATTCGCGACAGAGCCCGAGGCAAGCAACCTTGACATCAGTTTTTATGGAGACAAATGAGCTTATTGGCTTGATGAGTACGGTTTGGAGGAAGGAATCAAACGATAAAAATGCAATACCGCTAATGCAAGCTGACATAGATTGTTTTTCAGTGAGCACCTGATGGTCAATGATGTCAAACGCAGTTGATAGGTCTAAAAGGATAACTTAAAACTGTTGGGCCAGATCTCTGGAATCAAGTTCTTCCCTAATGTTTAACAGAGTGTCTCTGCACCCCTTAGGGCTGTGAAGCTTGACTAAAATTCACTATGAGGCCATGTGACTCCAGGTGAGAGGACAGTTGGAGGTGACAGTAGCTTTAAGAGTCTTTGTAACATGAGAAAGGCTATGGATAGGTCTCTAGTTTGATAGATAGCTAGGGTCCACGATTTAATTTTTTTGTATGGGTGTAAAGAGTAAGGGGCATATTTATACTCTGTTTGCGCCGGAATTGCGTCGTTTTTTTTGACGCAATTTCGACGCAATACTAACTCCATATTTATACTTTGGCGTTAGACGCGTCTAGCGCCAAAGTCCATGGAGTTTGCGTCATTTTTTAGCGTGGACACCTACTTTGCGTGAATGATATGCAAGGTAGGCATTCCCGTCTAAAAAATTGACTCCGAGGCATGTGCGCCGTATTTACACTCCCGGGCAAAATTCATGCCCGGGAGTGGGCGGGTCAAAAAAAATGACGTACGGCCGCTTTTGCGCCGTTTTTTAGCAAAAGGCAGGCGTTAAGGGAACTGTGGGCTCTGAAGGAGCCCAGAGGTGCCCTCCCATGCCCCCAGGGACACCCCCTGTCACCCTTGCCCACCCCAGGAGTACACCCAAGGCTGGAGGGACCCATCCCAGGGACATTAAGGTAAGTTCAGGTAGGTATTTTTTTTTTTTTTTGTGGCATAGGGGGGCCTGATTTGTGCCCCCCTACATGCCACTATGCCCAATGACCATGCCCAGGAGACAGAAGTCCCCTGGGCATGGCCATTGGGCAAGGGGGCATGACTCCTGTCTTTGCTAAGACAGGAGTCATTTCTATGGGGGTTGGGAGTCGAAAAAAATGGCGCAAATCGGGTTGAGGCGAAAAATTTGCCTCAGCCTGACTTGCCCCATTTTTTGGCGCCCAAGCTCCATATCCCCCTACGCCGGCGCTGCCTGGTGTACGTTGTTTTTTTCCACGCACACCAGGCAGCGCCGGCGGCTAACGCCGGCTAACGTCATTGATTAAATACGGCGCCCGCATGGTGCTTCAGAATGGCGTTAGCCGGCGCTAATTTTTTTGACGCAAAACTGCGTTAGCGCAGTTTTGCGTCAAAAAGTATAAATATGGCCCTAAATGTATAAGGGCATGTCTGGTGACTCCACTGAAATTGGAGGTACTGATTAGGCTAGTGACAATCATTAGGAGTGCTGGGAGGCCCAGACTGATGACTTTGGCAAAGAGGAAGGGATTTTTTAAGCATACCATGTTGTTACCAAGGCTCACAGAGAGGGCTATTACAGAGATATTTCTGAGGGCAAAAGAAATGCTCCAAGCCCCATGGAGGAGTGATAGCAATGCAAGCCCTTAAGGTGTCAATTTTTACAGCAGATATTGGAAAAGGAGCTAGGAGACACCATCTACTAATAAATCTCAAGCAGTCCTTTGGTAGTGTTCGAAGATTTAGCAATGCGGACCTGGAAACATTCTTGCTTTGGCACATACAGATTTATACCCAATGGAGCAGGCATGGCAGGCCATGTGATTAGGTAATGAATTCAGATTTGTTCCTATGTCTCTCTAATGTTCTGCCTTGACATTTCAATTGACGAAGGTGGTCAGTGTATTGCTTATTCTTCTTCAAGGGGCACACTTTGTTGGTGGAGATATGATACAGGGAGTCAAGAGCCTTGGTTAATTTGAGACTGAGGTGAATGAGAAGGATCTGGCATTACAATGAACAAATGAGTAAATGCCTCATGCTGAATTTTATAGAATATTTACCATGAAGAGCTAGCCAATTTTGGAGGAATCCTTAGGTTTACTGTGCAGCTCATTATCAATACAAAATTTGCTTACATAGTTATCACTCCAGGAGAGCTCATGAGCTCAAGGAATTTGGAGCAAAGATATCATTGAGAATAATTAGAGTCTAGGGCTTCCTCATCCCTTAATTCAATTGTGTAAAGCCAAATGAATGGATTTATCCAATAATCGCCTGGCTTCGTGCATTAATTGAATCATCAGCCAAAGTGTTCAAATCATCTGGAATAAAAACTTGTCAATTAAATTTAGAATATGTTCAATCAGCCAAGGAGATCATAGTAGAAGATAGCTAGACAGGGATAGATGATAACCACACAGTCATGGGTGTGGTTGGCCTTGTGGCAGCCTCACCTAGGAGATACTTAAATGGGTTATAAGAAGGTCCATGCAGCCTTTTGAGAGAGAGAATAAAAGAGAGAGAGTGAATTAAAGTGGACCAAGGAAACAAAAGTCATTGAACCTGATCTCTGATTTTCATCAAGGTGTTACGATGCAGAGGGAGAAGATTGGCTTTGGTAGGCCAAACAATAGTCACTGAACCTGTAATCTGTTTTTACTCAAAGTGTTATAATGTGGTGGGGGAAGATTGGCTTTGGCACGCACAGAAGAATTATTGAAACTAGTCTCAGTGGAGGCAAGGAAGTGGTAGCTATTGTTTAGGATAAAGGGGGAATATGTGGATCCTGCAATGATATGGAGCCCCATAAGTCTTTGGAAAAGGAGGACAATGATACAGAATTATCATGAGAAGTTATGAGGGCAGGGTCTGACGACTTGGTAGCAACAGTATATAAAGTGATAAAGTCCCCTCTGAAGCAGTTTTTGAAAAAAAAATCGAAATGGAAAACTTAGTATGGGGTGGAAATTAGTGATGCTCACAATGAAGCAGGAGTAGGCACGACTAAATTTCCGCATTTTTATGCTCTTAGTTATTGCCCTCTTATCAACATGGTTTGGTTACATTGTCACAAAGAAGCAGCACCTGCAGCAGGGCATAAGGTAACACACACGGAATACACTCACCAAGGTGCACTGTCGGGGCACCATAATTGTGGGCACTTTGAATAGTTGCCAGTATTTGGGAACAGCATGGGAGAGCAGTGATTCCATTGATTGCAATTAAAAACACTTACTTTAAGCCAGGTGTGCATTATTTTGAGTTCATTAAAATCACTCTTAAAAGAATGAGTTTGCCTTGCAAACCACCAACAGCTGTGTTAGTTAACACAAGGATGGATCGCTTGACTATCTATGTCTAATCAAGAACCAGGATTATTTCCTGTTCCAAGTCGATCAGTTTATTCATTATACTTTATTACGGACTTTCTGTGCTCGGCCATTTTACTGCCATGGTGCCTGTGCTACGTGTCTGGCTCACTGAAGGATAATCTCTACATAACAGCGCTTTTTCCTCTTTGGCCCAGTTATGTATGTCGGCTGTTTTATCGCATTACTGCTGGCGACTCCGCTCCTGGATGCTCAGGGTTTGCTTGTTCGTTTTTTCCTGTCGGTCGTGTGTTTTTCACCACCTCCCCACAGGCTTGCTTTGCGTTTTGATGCAGCAAAGCTTACGCATTAAGGGCCTCTGGGCTGTTTGTTCTGGGGCTTTTATTGGATTGCTCGTGAAAGGTAATTGCATTCGGGGGTCCATTGCACGTTTTCCTCGCTTATTTTATGGAAGCTGTGCGCCGTCTCTTCAGAGGCCGAGGTTTCATTTTTCCTGGGCAATGTGGTTCCTCTTCGGGCCGGTCACGGGCTCTGACATGTTTTCCTTGGCGAGGCTGGATTTCCGGGCTGCTGGGTCCTGCTTTCTTGCGTTGGTCTGTTCTTGGCTCTCGAGAAGGTGTGCGAAGATCCTTGTCGCTTTATTTCCCTATAGACCTTGAGAAAAGCTGTAATCAGAGCACGAGAGCGAGAACAGCACATCATAGATTCCACAGACGATGTGACCATATCTGTTTAGGCGCCATGACCGGTGCTTTAAATGCACAGGCGCTACCAGTTACTCAGTACCTATACTTCTTTAATTTGCAAGGGATAGCACCGGCACCTCTCAGCAGTGCTCAAGTGCTTTTAGTGGGGGCGCACCGGCATTCCTCAGCAGCAAACAGGTGTTTCTGGAATGGAGTACCGGTACTTCCATATAATTCTATTTCAAGCACTCCCCATAACTACAAAAAAGAAGGCAAAACACAAATTGATACCCGAGCCACTCGAAGGGATTACTGTTCAGTTGTATTATGTAAGGATGCGACAGGAATAAAAAATAGAATTTCAATTGAAGTCTCAGTGGCTTTATGCATTTCTTATCACTATTAACCCCTCCTTTACACTATTTGTGTGAGCTTTCAGGACTTTTAAAAGCGATAAATAGAGAACATTTATGACAATTTAGAGTTAGATGTGAAAAGTAATTTCGTCATCGCAAATGCTGCACATACAGATTGGCTTTGCAAAAATAATAATAATATTAATATCCTATTATGACATTGTGAGTCGGTAAATGTCTTTGCGACTGGAAAAGTAAACATGTGACTCCTTACGATCCACAATACAAATGTGGCAGTAAAGGTGCACCCCTCACGCATGATTGTGACTCGCAAGGATATGCATCAATGTTTTCTTTCCAACTGCTCGTGCGGTTGCAAACCATTGCAGGGTAAGTGATTGCAAAAAGCAGTCCGCAATCATTTGTTAAGCGGAAGCTGTCCTTGAGGGACAACATGCACTGTATGTGTGGTGGCTGCATGTATATTTGAGAGCAGGCACCAATCTTACGTAGTGGTGATGCTTCCGCTCATGGTCCTTTTTTCATCTGCTATTTTCAGGTGGCAGACCTCAGAATCTACATTTGCAAAGTGCCTGGATGGTTTTAGGTATGTGAGATTTATCAGCAATCAAGGGTTTATGGACTCAAAAGAGTTCTTTTGAAGAACTGCTGGAGAGAGCAATTTTATCTTGGTAATAATTGCATCTGGTGTTATAAATCAACAACTTCTAAGCTTTAAGGTCAAGCTTATATGCTTTTTTTCTCAGTTTCAGCACATGTGCACCTCCACAATCTTTCTTTTTTTTTACATTTTCTTTTGGCCAGAATCAAGTCATAGGAATACCAAGGAGCTGAAGGTAGTTTCCGATATGTAGCACCTATTTTAAGAATTCGATATCCAACTATTAAAATGTTTAAGAGGTTGACCATACCCCTTCAAATTGACCAATCAGAATATGGGCCTGGTTTAGATATTGGCGGATGAGTTACTCAGTCACAACGGTGACTGGGATTTAGATATTGGCAGACGGGATGTCCGTCACCGTTGTGATGGAGCAACTCATCTGCCAACATTTAAATCAGGGCCTATATCTACAAATCATTAGTCCAAATACCACCAACATTTCTATGAGATGATCCCATTCATAACCTGAGAACCTTTTTAAAAGCAAATTTTTGAAATTCTCCCAAACAGATTTACACCAAATAACAAAAAGTACACTCGCTGAGTAAAGTTCTATCTTTGTGCTAAATTTGGTGTCAGTCTGTTGAGCCATTTTTTTCTGTATGAGAGAGCCCATTTTCCTATGGGAATTAAAAAGGGAACTCAATGTTTCGTGACATCCCTCAACCCCTTTTTTCTTGGCCCTTGTTTGACGGATCAGAACAAAACTTTCCATAAAGGAGCCAAAGTGAATGACCCCTTTTTTTCAAAGTGTAATGCAAGTTTGTTGAATTGTGCCAAAGTAATTAAGAAAACAAAAAGTTACTTTCCTATAGAAACTCTGACCTCACTATAATTGCTATGGTGCTGTCGCTGGCAGAGATAGATAGATAGATAGCCATTGCACCAGCTTCCCAAGGCCAGACCTGTTGGCTTTGCCAGTGTATTTTTTATAAAACATCTGCTCCTCCTTGTTCCCATCTGCATTGCACAGGTACTCTGCTATCTGCTGCTATTCTTCCAACAGCTGAAGTCTTGCACCCATCACAGTAATTTCAATTGAAATGCCAAGTGTCAATATTTTCCCTTAAGGTCGCTTCTTCTAGTCGGATGCACATCAGCTATGCAGAATGCAGTCCTGGCACTGGGAACTCGTGTCTGAAAGAGAACAGTAATCATCGCAGCCCATCAAAACATCTCCCTCTGTGTGGAGCCCAGCTTTACCCTTACACCTCGGAGTGATCTGCAGGAAGATTGCTTCCAAACCAAACAATTTATAAAAGTAGACCTAGGCAGGGAGGAACATCTGCTTAGCTTCAAACCAGATAAGATTCTGTTGCAACTTATTGTAATGTATCAATGTTAAATGATTCAATGTGTTTATGCGGTTGCCATGGCTCCTCAATTTTTTTCTGTCAGGCACTTTATCCGTCAAATATGACAATTGAATAATATATATAATTTTAGTCCTGTATTGTAGTTTTTTTACACAGTTTCACTTTCTTACCGATTTGTATTGATCCCCTGGAAATCACAGGTCTCCAGGGGAGATTATGTGCTGCAATATGAATTTGTGTTCGAGACAAACAAGCCTGACCCCACAATGATTGTTTTTTTTTTTTTAGATTAAAAGTGCATGTTTCCTAGCTTGTACTCGTAAATCATCTAGATCATCTTTCACATACTTAGGATAAAGGGTTGTATGTTGGCTCCTCTTCCTTTCAGGGCTCTGAAGGATTTGGAAAATAGCAAACGGATTAGACATCTGGAGGGAAGCATTGATGTGTGACCCTGGATCTGTTTATGTCAACATGAAACCGGCATACCAGGCTGTCAGCTGGCTCTAAATTGAGGCAATTATTTTGTAAACCACTACTCATCGCAACAGGGACTAGTGTTTCAAGGAGGGGAGAAAGCATCTATCCTGATAGGCAGGGAGAAATATGGCCTTACAACACAACGAGGAAGTGTTGTGCAGGACAAACACAACACTCTTTTATAGGAAGAAAATGTGTTCTACAAGTGAAGGTGAAGTGTGTGGTCCGGTTGTACAGAAAAGATATGTGGTGGTCAGTGGCGGCTGCCACTGAACAGGGGTGGCGGGGTGTGACAGGGCGCAAAGGGATGGGGGGATTTGAAAAAATGACTAAATTAATAATTAAAAAAAACACTTACCCTTGAGGAGAGATGCGTTTGTCTCCCATCTGGCCTCTTCCCGGCTGCACAGGCTCCCAGCCAAGCACAATGCTGCTGAAAGTAGCGTCGTGATTAGTCTGAGTGGCCTGCTTCGCCGCTCAGACTGGGATTGGGAACCTGGGCATGATCCCTACACGGCTGTGCTATACAGCCAGGTATAGAACATGCAAAGTGCGCATGTCTTTTTGGCTGGCCCAACACTACCTGCCAAACAGACATGCACACCTTTTGTGCACATAGCCCTCCTCAGGCTCCCCCACTCTGGCGATGCCCTGCCCTACAAATAAAAATAAAATGATAATAACATAGTGTATGTTATTATCATTTTGTTTTTTCCTTTTTGGGAAATCCAGAGGGGCGACGCTCCTCCATCTTAGCGTTTGAACCGCCCCTGGTGGTGGTCTTCTAGCTGGCCAAAGGTGTTATCTTGTTTATTGCTTTTATTTGTTGGTGCTTCCTAGACCATCTTGTCTTGTCTTCCATATTCAAGCCCATCAAGGGAATGTTCAGCCCCACTGTTACTAAAAAGCATTGGCAATGCCAATAGGTCTAGCTTATGAATGCGCTGACAAGGCAGACCTAAAAATCTATGTGGGATAATGACTGCCCTCCTCCCATCTGTGCTGCTGCCAGAGAAAACACAATAAATTATCTAGTAATCAAACACACGTTAATGGCATTATAGTGTCATATGTGTGCCATTGAAAGTTCAACCTCAAGCAGCTGGATAAATAAGCAAAATGACCAGAGGTCTGTGGAGGGCAGGCACTTTTTTGGAAGCATACTGCTGCCAAATCAAAACATGTATTCCTGGCCCTCAACATGTGGGCGAAGCCAAAGCCAGCCAAAGCCCCTTTCTAACGATGCTCACATAATTGTATGGTTGACATCTGCGCTATCGAGCATAGGATATAAAGGTCCAATTGAAGAAGACATCACTAAGACCTGGAATGTGGGGCATAAACCATGTGACAGTTCAACACAAAAAGCATTCCAATATGCTTCAAATCATACAGCATATACCACCTAAAAACAAGAATAGTGCGTTTATTGGAGGCAGCAGTTAACCCGGTGAGTGGCTAAGAAATCTGCCTCTCTTTTACCATAAAGAAGACATCTACATATAGGACGAAAATCTGTTTCTGCCGTAGGGAGTGAATTTTAGGTCCTCATATACAGGCAGTTGTTTGTATGCGTGTGTAGGTGAGTGGTGTACTCTAGCTGTACAGAAAGATAAAGGCTGTTGTTGAACAAGGAGAAGGTGTTATCTTTTTATGCAAGGTGGAAGTGTGGTTAGTTTGCAGAAATATATATGTTTGTGTGTGGCTGTGTATCTATCTGTCTATAAAATATAGATATATATTGCCGTGGCGGTCGCCACTGAGTAGGTATAGTTAGCTCCGCTTTTTCAATTTTTCTTAAAAAATGCCCTTTTGGTTTGATAATAATTTAGCGCAACACTTTCTCCAAAAAATCTCTTTTGTGACTAGTTTCTTCATTTAAAGTTTTAGGGTAATCCATCAAGCTAAACTCGAGAAACAAAGGGGATCCCAAAGCACAAAATCCTCATGCATTTGACATTTTTTTTAATAGCACTACCGCAAAACTGCGGAACAGAATTACACCATATTTGGCAGTAAGTTAGATCTTGGTCTAGAATGCATGCTTTTTGGGATTTGGTATAAGTCTGTTCAATAGTTTCTGAAAAATTAAGGTACAAACATATTTGTATATCTGGATAATTCATGCTAGAGTCCCTCAAACCCAATTTAAAAAATTGAGAATTCTGATTAGCCAAAGGGACTTTTTTCCTTTGCACCAATTCGTTCCCTCGAAAGACATGGTCCCACGGGAGCAGGCGGTCTGATTGGCTACCTGCAACATGAAGAAAAATGTTGCAGGCATCCATTGCAGGACTCAGAAACTTAATCCACTGTCCTTCATTTAATTTAAAAAACAAAATGCCGCAATCCTTCGGGACTCCTTCTCATCGGCATTCTATACCTTATTTAGACCCCTGGGGCGGGCAGGGCCCGAAGTCTTTGTATATAAAATTTGGGGAGGGGTGTGATTGGGACCCTCCTCCATGAGCCCGTTCTGGCTCTGGGGACTCTGTTTCTTGGGGTCAAATAAAAAAATAAATAGAGGAGGTGGGTGCGTTGCCCCCTCTCCCTGCCTGAAAAGGCTCCAAGGACCCCCTGGGCACAATTTCAAATTAAAGAGGAGGGGTCGTTCAGCCTCCCTTCCCCAAACCTGAAAAGGCCCCAGGGACCTATTCCTTGGGGCTGAAAAACATTGGAAAGAGGAGGGGCACGCAGCCCCCTCCCTGGGCTCTAAATATGCTGCAGGGACCTCATATCCTATGGCTGATCTAAAATTAAAGGAGAGGAGGCACACAGATCCCATCTCCGAGCCTTTAAAGGCTTTGTGGATCACATCCCTGGGAAACAGTAGTTTCCCTGCATGCAAGAGTGCAGGCAGAGAAAGCATCACATCTCCCACTCAGTGGGAGTTGAAAAAATGCTCCCGCCGGGTGGCAGCAGACTTTTTTTGTGCCCTGCCTGTGCTATTGCCGCAGGGAAACCAGGCGGAAGCTAACAAAATGCCTGCTCCTACCAGGCAGAACCAATGGCAGCACCCACAGCACCCAGGAAGGGTGGAAGTGAGGAGCCGACTGGGGTGGCAGGGGCCTGGGGCTTACTTCACAGCCTTTAGTGTATTGTCTGGTGGGTGCTCTGGGTGGGTACTGCGGCACCCACCCAGAATCACTTGAGGCCCTCCACTATAGGATAAGGGAAGGGGAGCCACGAGCTCAACTCCTATTTCATAAAAAAAGCAGGCCCAGGGAATGGAGCCCCTGGGCCCCATACTAGTTTGGGGAGCTAAGCTGAATGTCCCCTTCCCTTAAAATATGTGTTGACCCTGAGGGATTGCGTTCCTGGGGCCAGTATTGGCTCAGGGAGGGGGGCTGCACCTCCCTCCCTCTACTTAAAGAACCCCAGGGGATAAAGTCCCTTGTTGCTCAGGGATGGGGGCTGCAAGCCTCCTCCACTTTAGAAGTATCTTTTGACCCCAGGGGATGGGGACCTGAGGCCACTATAGGCTCGGGGAGTGGGGACATGCACCTTCCTTTACCTTATTTTTTTTTTAAAAGGCCCGGGTGATGGGTGACCTGGGACCTTAGTGGCTCAGGGAGGGGACTTCTCCCCCTCCTCTTAATTTATAAAGGCCCCAGGATGGGGTCCCCAAGGCTCTTAGTAGCTCGGGGAGAGAGACAGAGTGCCCTCTCCACTTATTAAAAAAACAAAGGCTCCGGGGATGGGGTCTCCAGGAGCATTAGTGGCACAGCTACTGCCACATAAAAAAACACAAACCTCAAGGATGGGGTTCCCCGGGCCCTTAGTGGCTCAGGGAGTGGGGTTTCATGTCTGTCTCCCTCCCATTTAAACATAATTGTCAGTGGTATAGGGTCCCTGGGGCCTTAAGTGGCTTGGGGAGGGGGTTGCACAAGTTGATTGGACGCAGGGCCTGGCCGCAGGCTAAGCCACGCGCCAACCACATGCTGCTCACGGTCATGTGCGGTGTGAGGTTAGCCACATGCTGGGGATGGGCCGCAGGTCCGGGCTGCAAGCCAAAGGCCATGCGCGGCGGGTTTGGCTTTACCAATGGTTATAAAATATGACTTTACATTTAAAAAAAACTAGAAATTCACTTAAAAAAAAAAAGTTTAAAGTGACATTTTAGTTAGGGGAAATTTGAGTGAAGACATAACATGTTAAACTAAAAAAACACTGGAATTCATGTTACAGTTATCTCTAATAACTATAAATTGTGCCCTAAGGTAACTATAATTTGCACACTTGTCATGCACGGCTAATTACTTCACATATTGCATTACTCATGACATGATCTATTACATCATCGATAACATGGCTGCAACAATTACATCATTGATGTCAAAGCTATGCTGGTAGTGTCCACAAGTTATAGTTACCTGGGAGCATGGGTTAAAGTTACTAGAGATAACTATAACTGGCAAATTTTAGTGTTTTTTTTAAAAGTTTAAAACGTTATGTTGTCACTGAAATTTTCACCTAACTATAACATCACTTTAACCTTTGGGCTTTTCAGTGAAAAAATACTATATATATATATATATATATATATATATATATATACATATATATATATATATATATATATATATAAAGAGAGAGAGAGAACGTCAGGGCATGGACATCATTTAGGGGTCACCAGGGGTCACAGCTGATACCCCTGGCTTGCCCTCCTTGCAACCCCTGGCACTGCCTTTGCGAACCCTGGCCTCTGAGGTGGCAAATTTAGTGCCAGAAACACAGTGGCCGCTAGTGGGGGCTCCACTTTTTTTGTTTTCTGTCTATTGTTTATGACACCTATAGTGAATAATAGCCTTTACTAAATATTAGTATACTAAAAATGGAGTACAATTAGCTGGAATATGCCTTTCCATGGCAGTTGAGGAAAGTAAAAAATGTTTTTAAAAGGATGTTGTGTGTGTGCTTGTGGGTGAGTGTGTGTTTATGTGCAAGACAGTGCATAAGTGTGCATTTGTGTGTATGTGTAAGTGTGTGTGTGTGTGTGTGAGTGAAAGTGGAGGTCAAAGGGCATGTGATGTCACTTCCGCTACCCCTGGCATTCCGGTGAATTGACGACCATGCTTCAGGACCCTTTCCCTCCTCCCCCAACCCTTCCTGTAACCCATCGTTCATGCCAAGGATAATAAATATTTGTGAGATAGAGGAGACTCCGGGGGTCTTGTTTACATTTTTCTTTGGGGGGGGGGGCGGCATTATTCTGCATGATACCACTGCATTTAGATTGGACTGACAAGTATTCACTATGCCCAAAGTAAGTAACAGAGGTAGACCGAGTCAGAGACAGATTCCGACAATAAACAGACAGCTCGCTTATGCCTTTAAACCCAAACTGCAAGAACAACATGCTCTGGAGTTAGCAAAACCCTTTGTTTATTTGCCCAACATGTCAGTCAAGGAACCTTAAACATATAGATGAATTCTGTTTTTATTTGTTTTCCCGGTGAAAAGCAGGAAACCTTTACTAGGCCCGTGATGTGTTCCAGATGGGAAGGCTGGGCTCCTTAGGCACATTGTGAAATGCTTATCCCACATTTCTCTGACACCAAATCCATAAACGGTACGGTTCACGGAGACGAGTCTATTAAAGCAATTTATAAACTGTACTTGCGCTTAGGGAGCAGTGCTAAGAGGGCCATGGCGAGGCCAGTGCATCCCTGGTGGCATCTGTTAGGGTCATCCGCAGAGAGCATAAGAAAAACATCTTTAATAAGAACAAATGAGGAAGTAAGAACCGGACGAGACTTGGACTGTGCTCTGCTCTAGCGATGTGTGCCTGCCAGTAGAGCAAAAATTAGCCAACATGTTCATGTTAAAAAGATGAAGATGTCCCATTGCCACACCTTTAAATCAGCCATGAGGCTATGCCACTGACCTCAGGTCCCATGGTGCCTTTCATTGCAACATCCGTCGGGATGCATATTATTAAGTAAGTCTTAAATTTGGCAGACGGCCATTGCTTCCTATCTAATTAAAAAGCGGCGATGTCGTAATCTAGGTCCACATACTGCCATTAAATGTATTTTTAATGACCGTTTCCGTTTTCCTGTGCGAACATTACTGCACCTAAGTGTTATGTGACTGCATCCAAAATGATTTCAGTGCTGCTGGCACGTGCGTTCTGGCACGTTAATGCTCACGCACTGTAGCATAGGAGTAGTAATAATTTTAAATAACTTGATTTTATGTGCAGCGTCTCATACCACAGGTCTGCTGTTTCCAAGCACTGTAAATAATAGGTATTACAAAATAAATGATGCCCAATTTAACAACCTCAGTAGGATGGAAGTTAGAGTTTGCCTCTTCCTAGGATACTACCTTGTGACATTACCTCACTGAGAAGTGCTTTTCTGTATGGTATTTTGCCAGTTTGCGCCGTTTTTGCATCAAAAATCGGCGCAAATGCAGCGCTAAAAAAGTATAAATATGGGCCTTGGGGGCATATTTATACTCTGTTTGCGCCGAACGTGAGTCAAACATTTTGACGTACAATTGGCACAAACCGTGCACCATACTTAAACTTTGACGCCCGCGAACGCCAAAATCCCGCTGTGTGCGTCATTTTCTGGATGCCGGAAAGCGCCTTGCGTTAATGACATGCACGGTAGGCGTCCCTGTCCAAAAAAATTACTTAACGCCCGTGCGCCTTACTTATGCTACCGCACAAAAATGACGCACAACACGATTTGCGTCAAAAAATAACACCTGGGTCAGGGCAGGCGTTAAAATGGGGCAAACACACCACTACTTAAGGAAAACACACAGAAGCAACAGCAGAGTTCCAAAAGGAAGACATGGAGGTGCTTTTCATCCAGCATGCACGCAGACGCAGAGCACAGGACCAACAACAGCAGCTTCCACAACACCTGCAGGGACCACAAAGGCAACGCAGAAGGCAGGAGAGGATATTCTGCACCAGGACAACCCTTCTGGGACTCTGCCAACAAGACATCATTCAGAGGTACAGGCTTAACTGGCAAGCCATTCAGCAGCTGCTCTACAACATTGAGCCACAGTTGGCACCCAGCTTGCAGACACCCCGCACCATTCCACCAGAAACCAAGGTCCTAGCTGTCATACACATGTTGGCAAGTGGCTCCTTTCAAACCACTGGTGCCCTGGTTGCTGGTATCTCACAGCCATCATTCTCCGCCTTCCTACCCAAGGTACTGTATGCCATCATCTCACTCACACCCCACCACATTAGCTTCCCCAACACACAGCGGAAGCAGCAGGAGTCAAAACATTGGTTTTACCAAATTAATGGCTTCCCGCAAGTCTCTGGTGCCATTGACTGCACACATGTACGCATTGTTCCACCTCCTGCAACTGAACATCTATACTGCAACAGGAAGCACACACACTCCATTAATGTGCAGGCCATTGTCGATCACCGGGGTTTGATCACAATATCGTGGCAAAGTATCCTGGGAGTGTACATGATTCATTCATCTTCCGTCACTGCACCATCAATCAACACTTCCAGGATGGACGATACGGCAATGGCCTACTTGTTGGTAAGTACAGAAACCTACTTATATACACACTGCACAGCAACCCTCTAGGACACACAACACATACACCACGACATCGACACGTGGACAGGAACACACTGAGGTTGTGACACCGCTAGGCATGTTTGATATCCTCACCCAATGGGAGACACACCTAGGGACAAATGACAGTTCCAAATAACAACAGATGCCACTCCACAGACACAAGGGAACAACTTAAAACAACACAATGACAAACACATGGGCCCAACTGGCAGTACATTTGGGAAGATTAATCTTTCAATATTACATCAATAACACTCAATCCAACACCCTTCAAACCAATACGTACTGTGTAAGGGGTGTGTAATGTGTTTTGCTGCAGGTCAAACACCATGACACACATAGCATGATGATGACTACAATGAAGGTCACGTGGAATCATTGAGGCTGTACCAATATCTGACATCACTCCTGCTCTCACATTGCCCACTACCAAGAAGCAAGTGGACTGGGCGAAGAACACATTTTGATGGGACAATATTGAAAGTGCACATTCCTACACATACGTATTGCGACAAATTAACACACACACAACAGATGTGCTGGCATACGGACCTTCTGAAACTCTAAATGACAACCTCACAATCAAGTTAGCCATCTGAACTAGAACATGTTCAGTAGTATAGGTACACGTTACAACCTGAGTCGACTTGGCAAGGGCAGAGAAATATGTCTGCAGTGAACTTGTCACACATGTGAAATTAGTGCATAGTCAATTGTTAACACGTCAGTGCTCACAACGTACGGAGATGTTTTGCACATTGTCACCTTGCAAAATCTAAGGGTCTCACTGATGGCTAAATACATCTATTGCATATGTCAAATTGTATGTGATATCCAGGGTACATAGATGCAACCGTGTTACCACCACTGTAGAATTGATTCTGTGTATGGAAGTATCATCTCACCCCCAGTTAAGACACAGGGACACCTATTTCACAAGTCACAATGCAAGGGAGTACACACTGTACTGCAACTCTACAAAAATACTGCTGACATCCGGTCAACAGCCAAACACCCGTTTAGATAAGAAAACAACGCAATGCTGATGGTACATCCTAGAAGCCTAGGAATCCACACAATAACACAAACACCAAAGAGTCACAGACAACACAAGAGAACAACTGCCATGCAAAGTGATATTTATGGTGCAAGCTACATCAACATGTTCTCACTCATTTTCTCTTTCAGCTGATCAGGGGTATGGGATCCAGCCATGGATCATGACCCCATTTGCAAACCCAAGCACTGCAGCAGATCGTGCCTATAATGAGGCACATAGCAGGACACGCACCATAGTCGAGAGGACCTTTGGCATCCTGAAGTCAAGATTCAGATGCCTCGACATCACCGGAGGCAGCCTGCTATACTCACCTGAAATGGTGTGCAAAGTAATTTGGACCTGTGCCATCCTGCACAACATATGTGTAAGAAGGAACATTCTCCTATATGAACCTGACCCACAAATGCCTGAAGAGGAGGATGCTGTCCATCAACAGGAGGGGGACCATCCAAACCCAGCTGCAGGATTGCGTCGGAGACAATATATTGCCCAAAATTTCTTTTAACTCTACTCACCCATCACCACTGTCTTACCATATGTAAATAAACACCTATACTAATCACTATATCATGGTCTGGATAATCATTTTTGCATAACGTTATCTCTAACTATCAGTATCAGAGTGTAGCCTCATGGAGCATTGCTGAAATACCGATTAGGACACAGAACATTCCTAAACTAGTTTGATGCGTATGAATGTACAGCCACATTCACTCACACAGTAAATGACATATATCCTGTCCATTTCACATTTGAAGGGCAATAGTAGAGGACCACACCTATTTCACACATACATGTTGGCAACATGGTTGATCGCAGCATATGGCACACAACTAAGACACCATCAGTCAATAAGGTAAAAAAATGCCTCATACATGAGGCAGTGGATGTGCTATTGCATAGGTAACAGGAATGTATGACCAGACCCTTGACAGCAGTAAGTCGTACATCACCTATCTTTGCAAGGACTATGTGTGACTACATTTCCATATAAGCAGCAAATTCATAGTACAAGTGCTCCAGGTATGACTAGCATTGCTCACATGACATCCCCTGCACATGGCAGCCCATGTCCTAAGTCCTGACACACCCATGTTCCCGGTCTCACCCCACTCTTCTTCAGAGGTCCCTGGAATGGTAATATGTGTCCCCAGATTATCCCTCCTCTACACACTCCCAGACTCACAATGGCAATCCAGTGTGCGTCCCTCTTTAGTATGGTATGCCATAGTCATTGTACTTCTGTCTGCATGGAAGTCAGGTTAAATAATGCACTGGCTTGTAGTCTCTAAGACCTGTTATCACCTGTACATTGCTTCCCATACGAAAGGTACTGTTGGCCCTTTAAACTTGAATCACACCTACAGGACTTGTGAGAGACTGATGCTGCACACACCTGTGAGCCCCTCCATGGAGACCAGCCATTTGAACATGCACTGCCCTTGCAGCTGCATGGAACAGCATAGAAGCAGCCATTTCATCTATAACACTGTTATGCCTTGCCGTATAAATCAGCTGTGTAACATAGACCTTGGGTTAATGTGTTATGTTCCAACACACAGGACAAACACACTTTTCAGTTTCCACTGTCTTGTTCCTCCTTTGACCACTCTTAGTCTGACCACTGTGTATTTACCTTGTGAAATGTTTGGAACCCGATGGACCCTGCATCCTGTTAGCCTGACTGGCTCCTGTCTTTGCATTCCTTGGGCCTACATTTGTATCATAGTTGCTTTCCCAACCCTCATATTCCTCCTGGGGTATTATGTCAGGTGGGTCTACAATGCATACTCAAATACATTGTATAGCATAATCAGTTTATTTATTGTACCATGGGGGGGAACATGTCTCCAAATAGCTGAATCATGGCCTATCCCTTGTCTGGGTCTCATGTATGCATGATTGACAAATTGTGACAGTGTACCATGGCTGTATGCATGGATTGGGTATGGTGCCTCCAGCACAACAAACAACGTCAGATAATGTGCATGAAATGTCTATACATGTTAGGACCCTGACAGTCCACACGCTGATTCACATTGCTCCCAACATATTGATGGGGCTTGTGTGGTGAATAGCTGTGAGAGTAATCAGCAAAGAGGCACTGATGTTCCCAGATGCTTTGGGAATTTTAGAGGCTAACCTGTGTACAAATGTGAGGAAACCTGCCGGTATAAGAATCCTGAGACATTAACTTTGTCAGCACACCAAGGTTGCCCTTTTGACAGTTCATAACACGTCTGCAGTGAGAGGGTTGGACCATCCCCATGTGTGTTCTCAAATCCTCATTGGCTTTCCTTCTATTGATCTGCGAAGGATACTTTGTAGATACAGGAAATAGCTCCACAGACTCATGACTAGACCTGCACGTAACTGTGACAACATAGACCCCAATAATTATGCAGGCTAAACATTGGCCCACACACATGAACCAGACACCTCTGTGCATTTTACCACTGGAAATATGGGAACACATGCTGCTTGGTCTGCTGGTCCTCCACTGCCACAGGAGAGACATGGCTCTGTTATATGACTCTAACTGTTGCATAACATTACAATTGTGTATTATATTTGGGACTCTGTGTCACAAACACGGTACCCACATAGTATGATCTCATGCCTGACTCATGGTGGGTTAACAAACAAGTGCCTAGGAAGTAGTATCCCACATTCCAACACATGTGATGGCTAAGTTTTGGAACATTGACATGAACAACTGTCTGCTATCTATCCAGGCATGCTTTGTCATTGGTGGTGTTTATGTTCCAAAAAACCTAAGGAATGCACACAGCAGTTGTTGCTATGTGTATGTGTAAGGAAATGGCTCCCTGTTGCAGTTATCCCCCACCTTTTGCCTGATACTGATGCTGACTTGACTGAGAAGTGTGCTGGGACCCTGCTAACCAGGCCCCAGCACCAGTGTTCTTTCACCTAAAATGTACCATTGTTTCCACAATTGGCACACCCCTGGCACACAGATAAGTCCCTCGTAAAAGGTACCAGTGGTACCAAGGGCCCTGTGACCAGGGAAGGTCTCTAAGGGCTGCAGCATATGTTGTGCCACCCTAAGGGACCCCTCACCTAACACATGCACACTGCCATTGCAGATAGTGTGTGTTGGTGGGGAGAAAAAGGCAAAGTCGACATGGCATCCCCCTCAGGATGCCATGCACACAAAATACTGCCTGTGGCATAGGTAAGTCACCCCTCTAGCAGGCCTTACAGCCCTAAGGCAGGTGCACTATACCACAGGTGAGGGCATAGCTGCATGAGCAATATGCCCCTACAGTGTCTAAGTCTATTCTTAGACATTGTAAGTACAGTTGTGGCCATATTAAGTATATGGTCTGGGAGTTTGTCAAAAACGAACTCCACAGCTCCATAATGGCTACACTGAATACTGGGAAGTTTGGTATCAAACTTCTCAGAATATTAAACCCACACTGATGCCAGTGTTGGATTTATTAAACAATGCACACAGAGGGCATCTTAGAGATGCACCCTGTATTTTACACAATTGTTCAGTGCAGGACTGACTGGTCTGTGCCAGCCTGCTGCTGAGAGACGAGTTTCTGACCCCATGTGGTGAGGGCCTTTGTGCCCTCTGAGGACAGAAACAAAAGCCTGCTCTGGGTGGAGGTGCTTCACACCTCCCCCTTGCAGGAACTGTAACACCTAGCAGTGAGCCTCAAAGGCTCAGGCTTCGTGTTACAATGCCCCAGGGCACTCCAGCTAGTGGAGATGCTATCCCCCTGGACACAGCCCTCACTTTTGGCGGCAAGTCCAGGGGAGATAATGAGAAAAACAAGGAGGAGTCACCCACCAGTCAGGACAGCCCCTAAGGTGCCCTGAGCTGAGGTGACCCCTGCCTTGAGAAATCCTCCATCTTGGTTTTGGAGGATTCCCCCAATAGGATTAGGGATGTGCCCCCCCACCTCACAGGGAGGAGGCACAAAGAGGGTGTAGCCACCCTCAAGGACAGTAGCCATTGGCTACTGCCCTCCCAGACGTAAACACCCCCCTAAATTCAGTATTTAGGGGCACCCCAGAACCTAGGAAATCAGATTCCTGCAACCTAAGACAAAGAAGGACTGCTGACCTGAAGCCCTGCAAAGAAGACGGAGACACCAACTGCTTTGGCCCCAGCCCTACCGGCCTGTCTCTCCACTTCAAGAAAAACTGCAACAGCGACGGGTTCCCCAGGGTCCAACGACCTCTGAAGCCTCAGAGGACTACCCTGCATCTAAAAGGACCAAGAACTCCCGAGGACAGTGGCCCTGTTCCACAAAGACTGAAACTTGCAACAAAGAAACAACTTTTAAAGGACTGCACGTTTCCCGCCGGAAGCGTGAGACTTTCCACTCTGCACACGACGCCCCCGGCTCGACCTGCGGAGAAACAACACTACAGGGAGGACTCCCCAGCGACTGCGGGCCCGTGATTAGCCAGAGCTGACCCCCCTGAGCCCTCACAGCGATGCCTGCAGAGGGAATCCAGAGGCTTCCCCTGACCGCGACTGCCTGCTTCAAAGAACCCAACGCCTGGTAAAGACACTGCACCCGCAGCCCCCAGGACCTCCAGTGCAGAAGCGACCCCCCAGGTGGCCCTCTCCCTTGCCCAGGTGGTGGCTACCCCGAGGAGCCCCCCCCTTGCCTGCCTGCTTCGCTGAAGAGACACCTGAATATCTCATTGAAACCAATTGCAAACCCGACGCCTGTTTGCACTCTGCACCCGGCCGCCCCTGTGCCGCTGAGGGTGTCCTTTTTGTGCTGACTTGTGTGTCCCCCGGTGCCCTCCAAAACCCCCCTGGTCTGCCCTCCGAAGTCGCAGGTACCTACCTGCTGGCAGACTGGAACCGGGGCACCCCCTTCTCCATTGAAGCCTATGCGTTTTGGGCACCACTTTGACCTCTGCACCTGACCGGCCCTGAGCTGCTGGTGTGGTAACTTTGGGGTTGCCCTGAACCCCCAACGGTGGGCTACCTTGGACCCAAACTTGAACCCTGTAAGTGATTTACTTACCTGAACAACTAACAAATATTTACCTCCCCCAGGAACTGTTGAACTTTGCACTGTTAGGTAAAACAACAATAATGTACCCACGGTTCCAAAACATAGAAAAGGTTCTCTTGAAAAGACGGTATACCAGAAAAAGCAATTTGTTTTAGAGCAAGAGCCCTCACTCACCAGTCGGTGACATGCTTCATCATTGGGCCATGCTCCTCGTCAGGCCGGCACTGCAATGCCTGATGGGCCCCTCAAGGGGGCTCTTTGCCGGAGATCTTTTAGAGAATGGTATTGGCCGGTCAAAACATGCAAAAAAAGGAGGAAGGATTGGTATAAAGAAATGTATAAAAATGTCTAAAGGAAAAAACTGATAATTTATTCAGATGTTAATACCTCTGACATGGTTAAAAACACTGTATAGGGATATGGCAAAATAATGTTTACAATCCCTCAACAAAGAAATATACAGTTCGTAAATCAACATTGGATTGTAGAAAAAATGGTACGAAGTGGGGTAACACAGAGTTCTTGTGTCACTCAATCAAAAACAGGAGGGGCCCCTTGAGGGGCCCGTCAGGCATTGCAGTGCCGGCCTGACGAGGAGCATGGCCCAATGATGAAGCATGTCACCGACTGGTGAGTGAGGGCTCTTGCTCTAAAACAAATTGCTTTTTCTGGTATACCGTCTTTTCAAGAGAACCTTTTCTATGTTTTGGAACCGTGGGTACATTATTGTTGTTTTACCTATACTTGGGAGACCTACACATGGGACCAGGAGTGCCTCTCTCTTTTACCTCCGAACCTCCCTTACTGCCCCCCGCTGTGATTGTTTGATGAACTTTGCACTGTGTCTAGTTTTAAAATAGCTTATTGCCATTTTGCCAAAACTGTACATGCTATTTCGTTGATTCAAAGTTCCTAAGCTTCCTGAGTGAAATGCCTTTCATTTAAAGTACTGTGTGTAAATCTTGAACCTGTGGTTCTTAAAATAAACTAAGAAAATATATTTTTCTATATAAAAACCTATTGGCCTGGAATTGTCTTTGAGTGTGTGTTCCTCATTTATTGCCTGTGTGTGTACAACAAATGCTTAACACTACCCTATGATAAGCCTACTGCTCGACCACACTACCACAAAATAGAGCATTAGAATTATCTCTTTTTGCCACTATCTTACCTCTAAGGGGAACCCTCGGACTCTGTGCATGCTATTTCTTACTTTGAAATAGTACTTACAGAGCCAACTTCCTACAGTATGACTAACACATGTCCTCTCTCATTTCCACACTGACTTGCATCTGAGGGTTGGACACATTGACTCCACATGCATACAAGCAGATTAGCAAAAATGCATCTTGTGATGTTCACACAGTGGGTCAACAACAATAGTAGTAGCCAAATCACACATTGACCCATAGGCATTGAGTTATTGTAGTGAGTTGCGTCGCCTTGCTATCCTCTCTTGACGCAAAACATGGCCAAACTGTGTATTACATAATTGTATCCCACATGTTTGGCCATTTATTGCGTCAGTGAAGCGTGAAAATCTGGTACACAAAGTAGAGGATTATGGTCCGCAGTAGTATGATCTGTCACATGTGCCCATACACCGTAATGCCCAATGTGGGTGCAATCAGCCTATCTCTGTATTGTCACAACTGTCATGTCCATTCAAAATGCGAAATTACCCAATCCCTGTTAATGACAGAAATTTTGACGCATGTGCGTCAAAAAAAGACGCATATGCGTCTAAAAATGACGCATATGGGTCGAAATATGACGCACAATACCCTGAAACATCCATTGGCCCTGAGCGGTAATTCCCACACTGCCCCCCCCCCCCGGAAATTGGTTAAGTATGAAACATATTTAACAATATGGATGCAGAGTTATTTCTTATCATGTGCGTCAAAAAAAGATTACGCACAGACTGTAAGCGTCATAATATTTTGACGCATAACAAGAAAAACTCACCACATTTGAGGCAGCAAGTGATGTAATAGGATATCCTGTTTACAGATTTGGTACAGTGTATGTACTTTCACTTTCACTTTGCAATCTGTGATATTTCCTGACTGTGTGGCTGTGTATAGACTTGTCTCTTTGTGCATTTTGTGATTTTGTCTCCAGTGTGGTCTTTAAATTGTCTTTTTGTGTATAACTGTCTGTGGTATCCTGTCTAAGTGTTTTTGTGGTAATTTGTGTTGTCAACATTTGTCTTTGTTGGGTTGGGAGTCTGTTGTGGGTAGTGGTAGTTAGGATATAGTTGGGCTGTGTTCGTAGTTATTTTGCATTTTCCTGTCCTACTTTCCCTCTATTCTCCTTTGTACCCCTTTATCCCCTCTTTATTTTTGGTGCAATAATCTTGGGTAGGCCTCGTCTTGGCAGAATGGGAGAGAAGGAGCTGGGTGGGTTTATTTGGCTGGTGTGCCACTTCCTACCCCTGATGATAGAAGCAGGTGGTCGTATGATCCAAGGCTATCACACAGAGGTAAGGAGGCTCCGGTGGGCAAAGGTGTTGTACCATCTGCAGAGAATATACAACACATCGCAAAATGACCACCAGCTGAAGCACCGCTGGGCTGACCTTGTTGCCAGGGAGCAAGACCTGGTGGACCTCCTGGGGATTGTGATTGGTGGCCCTGTTGGTGAGTACAAATCAGAGTAATGTGCACGTGAAAAATGCTCTGTAGTGACAGTAGCTGATTTGTTCATATTCTGCCGGCAATGTTTTTGAACATGTGGAATGGTAGTGAAACATACAGGGCCATATTTCTACTTTGTTAGCACCGCAATTGCGACTTGTTTTGAAGCAAGAGCGGCGCAAACTTACAAAATACAATTGTATTTTGTAAGTTTGTGCCGCCTTTGTGTCAAACAGCAACACAAATGCGGTGCAAAATATGTATAGATATGGGCCACAGTTGCCCGTGAGGTATACACATTTCCTACACATTACTGTCATTTGTTGACGCAACAGCTAGACTAACTTTCTAAACACAACAGGAGCCTGAAAATTAGTGCTGGCTTCACGCCAATTGATGATGGCAATGTGGCTCAAACATATGTTTCAGAAATATTGTGTCCCTCAATTGTTTTCGGATACATGTCTGAACTGGATTCTGACACATATGTAACAAGTTATAGCTTACCTCAGGTAACATCTTAGACTGATATTTTGAGTTTGTAGTGCCACATTTCCATTAGGGATGGCTGGCAAAAGGTATGCACACGGGTTCATATCTCTATGGTTGGTGCAACTCACCATAGCTGTGGCTCATCAAATGAAGAAAATGATACAAATTGAGGGCTAACAACTGTCCCTGGCCCTCTGTACATTGTACCTGTGTGTCTAAAATTGGTCTTAGTCACAATGTCTTGGTGACTGGTATTGCAGTCCTCACGCAAAGTGGCTTTGGATGTCTCTCAAGGATACACATGATGAGAGGAATACACTCCATGATTTTGTCTGCTCACTAATGAAGGAGCATGTTTGCCACCACATGATAGTTAGGGCCACTGCATGTGTTCAGATATGTGTGTATCACTATACATGTTTGCAGTGGTATGTAGGATGCAGTATCATCATGTCTGAGAGGCTTTACTTTCTGAGTTAATATTACACATAGTATTTGTATTTTGAAGTGTTGTACAGTGCACAGACATTGAGCACATTTCTCCCTTCCATGCCTTATAGGTGGACCTGCACCCTACACTATTGGAGAGGTGGATCGATTTACCGACCCAGACATCTCCAGTAAGTGTTGATATTTCTGTTCTGTGTTGTATTTGCTGATGATGTGTGATTGACTCCTGTGTGTTGGACACATAGCAAGGTGTGATGCGCTGGTCAATCATCTGTTTTGTTCCTTGAGTGGAGTATCATTTTATCACCATCTTTGATTTGGCCAATCCTTATCGAATTGTCATATTTTGGGATTATACGTCAGTCCTGTAAGCACGGCAATGTGAATAGGGATGAGTTATGTGGATAAAACTTGAAATCAGAAAATGTAGCAGTGGACCATATTAGTTAATTAGTCAGCCAGTCAGACCCTGATTCTCCCAGAATAGGGATGCCAAAGTCTTACCCACCGACTTCAGCTTCCCTATTCACTAATGAACATGTTTGACTGTATGATTAACTTCCTAGCAGCATGTAGCTCCACATGCTGTGCTACGAGTATGAGGCACTTGAGTACAATGGACTAGGTGTGCATGTAGCTCATGGTCAGAGGTGTGCTTGCATCTATCTGTTTGTTGTAAGTCATGGCTTACTGGTAGGAAATGATGTAGACAATGGTCTGCATTTCCAAAGATAAGTGTTGATGGGATTGTCCAAGGTTTGGGTGTATCCTATTTGGAGTTCCTCCTTACCTGTGGTGTGCTGGCCAAACCCATGTACAGCTTTCCAAAGCTTCCTGGGTGTCCTTGTTGTTAGAAATTATTAGTTGCTTGTCCACCTCCCCTCCCCCCAGACACAGGCATAGGGTTGTAAATAGTGTACCTAGGACTGATGATCCAAGTTTGGTACACAGACATGTAAATCAGTAAATCACTTGTCCAAACCTAGGATACCCACTCATGATTAGCACAAGCATTCTATACTGGCAATTCCATTTACAACTTGCAGATCTTGTGGCCCTAGATTGCCATCCAGAACATAGAAATGTGTTGGCCTGTCAGTGGTGGAGGATATGCAGCATGATTTATACCTGACAATTGGCAGAACAATGATGCCAAAGTCATTCCAGTTGTTACCCATCTTGTAGGGTTTGGATGTGCTATTTGATGATAGAACATGTGTAGGCTGGCTTGCCATGTACTTACTCATGGACTATCAGTGATCTGTATGATGATATAGGCTGTTACAGGTACATTAGATGTATTGTCTGATTTACTTCTTGAGCCATTTCACATAATGCAGTACCTAATGTTTGGATTTCTATTTGTCTTAACAGCTGCCAATATGACTCCCATCCAGCTTCAAGAGTTTCAGCGCAGGGCAATGCGTTACCACCACATTCTGGATGTGGAGTCTGGGTACCGCAACATGGCAAGACGATATCGCCATGAAAAAGCCTCCGGAGTGTGGAGGGCATTTGCACAAGGGGGCCCTTCCGTGTCCACCCCAGCCACCACCACCAGCACCACCACTACCACCCACGTGGCACCAACAGTAGCTTGGACCTTTGCTGGACCATCTACAGCAACAGCTCCAGGAGCAGTCACAGCACCACTTGCACCTCAGCCTTCGGACATGGCACCGACAAGGGCCCATACTTCATCCACTGGCACCCAGACCACCCCTGCTGCAGCCCTAGACCCTGCAGCTTTTGCCTAGATGCAAAGGAACTTGGACCGTGTCCTACGAAAAATGACCAGACTGCAATAGGAGGTGGCACAAGTTAACCGGAGGGTGCGTGCCATCAAAAAGACCCTGAGGAGGGCCAAGTTGTAGGCTTATACTCAGACATGATTCCCTTCCCTCCCTCCTCTTTCCTGGTTCTTTAACTTAGTGGGTTTAGGGGGCTTAGTGTTAGGTTAGTATAGGCTGTTAGTTTAGTTAGTAGTAGTGGGTGGGGGGTGGGGGTTTCATACTTTTTTCAACTGTTTTTTATTATGTGTGTGGGTGGGTGGGTTGGTGGGTGGGGGTTAATGTTGGGGTTTTGGTGTTTTAAAAAGTGGAAAACATTTTTTACAAACAAATATATATTTGTTTAGTATTAGATAGTATGTGTTTAGGCTAGTATCTGTTGTCCTCCATGTGTCCCGTCTTATAAGGGGGGTGGGGGACTGATGTTTAGATCGTTTCGTTAAAAGTGATAAGTAAGTTACGCTTAGGTTAGTTAGGGACTGTTGTGGGTAATGTGAAGTTAGAGTAGATTAGGTTAAGTTAGGTGTTTCCCCTGGTTTTAGCTTCTGTTTTTACTGTTTAATAAATATCTAGGTAACCCTTTACAGTATGTGTCAAATGCTTGTAGATCAGGGCCTTGCCATGAGTGAACAGTGTCTCTTTTGTATTAGCTTTTGTGTCACATGCTGCAACCATATCCCAACTGAGCTGTTACATTGTCAGCTACACCAAAGCTACTTAGCTAAGATTCGGCCATCCATTGCACTCACCACTCATGGTTACTATGGATCCCAAAGTGGGGTTATTTTGTGCTGTATGTTTTCAATGTCACATACTTTGCTACCAGATTTGGTATTGGGGATACTGTGTTTAGTCTGCCTGCAGCCTGATGTCCAAGCAAATCCTCATAAGGTGAGTGGTAGTATGCTCTCATGTAGTATGGTATACATAACTCACACATATAATTTGTTACAATGTTCAGCACGGTTACTTATTTGTATGGAAACTCATACACATCCCTTCATGCTGTTTGGTGTGTGTTAGGTAAAAATTTGTGAAAATGTCACATACGTAAGTTTTGACTTTCAGTAACAATTGAAGGCACTATTTTCTGGCTTAGACATCCCTTGAGGAGGCGTTATTCTGTACAACACAGCATTTTGGTGGGTAGTTTCTATTTTCCTCAGAAATAACCCTCAGGGAGGGCAGATGATGGTACAATCCAGGCCACTGTGCATAGTTATAAGCCAAGAATCGTTCAGGTCAGGTGTATAGACAATCAATGATCCTTGACCTGAGGTTAACATCACTGATGGCCATCACGGTTGATATGTCACATTACACAGAGACAAAGTTGTTGTGTAAGTGCTATTTATTTAAAAGTGCTGTAGTGCTATATGTACATTGTCCATGATTGTGAGTCCATTAGTGTGACATCTTCCATTGTGATAGTACACAAGTGCAAAATGACATGTCATTGGACATGCTAGTGTGAAGTGTCAGACAGTGCAGAGTGACAGGATTTGCCAATCAGTTAGTGAGAGACAATCACAGGGCAGGCTGACAAGATAAACAGTGGGTTGAAAAACAGTGCTTGAGTACAGTTGTTGCAAGACTGGCATGTTACAAAGGACAGGACCTTGGTAATAGGTGGCCATGTGGCAGGGACTAGTGCTACCGGGTACTCTTACGGGTGAAGGTGATCTGCTCCACGTCTTCATCTTCTGATGTGTGTGTAGTCTCCTCTGCCCTTGGTGATGGTGGTTGTGAAGGGGCAACACACACCTCAGTGTTTGAAGACGTGGAGGGAGACATCCCGGTAGCTGCTAACTGTGGGGGTCTTAAAGGCAGTACTGCAGCAAGGAGGAGCTGCTGGTTCTTAAGAATAGCAGCCACTTCACGGTGGTAGGCAGCCAGGTCGGCCCTGAGGGGTTCAATATTGCATTCGTGCACGCGTTGACAGGATTGTTGTTGTAGGTGTTGGGACAACTCTATTACAGCTGTGCTGATTTCCTTCAACCTTTTTTCAACTTCCTGCAAGATTGTTGTTCGCCCTTGCATAACTGCTGCCTGTTCTTCAGTTGACGTCATGCACGAACGCACCCCCTCTAGGCTGGCTGCCATAGTTGGCATCCCCACCCGCACCTCCTTGGCCAGCTCCAGCTGTACTCCAACTACAGTTCACTCAAAGCTGGTGCCAGGATCGTCAGAGTCCTCAGCTGTGTAGGAGCTGGCAGGTCGAACAATTTGGGTGGTGGGTGGGTCCTCTGTGATGGCTGCTGTATCTGTGCTCCTCCTTGTGACTGAAGGTGGGGTCTGGAGGGTTCCAAGGACGTCTTGGAGGGTCTGCTAGCTGATGTTTGTCAGCTCGTCATCCATGTCATTAGGGAAGTCCAGGTCAGGCATATCCGCAGGAGAGCCATCATCCTCTGCAATGAGATACAGTACAATTAGTGTGTCTGTGTTGTGGGCTTTGTAATGTGACATGCCTGCCTTCCGATTATTTTAACATTGTGATCTTGGTTCCTGTTCATTGTTCCTGTCTTTTATATTAGCATTCTCCCAGGCCTATGCCTCACCTGCATGTCACATGTATTGTGGTCAGTTTGTGGACTTGTCAGCATCACATCCTCTAGGTGTTAGTTCAGGCCAAATTGTGATTTGCCACCTTCTTGTCCTACTAAACCCTCGGTCTACTTCCATTCTCATGGTGAGGACTTTCACTGGCTGTGGGTGCTCTGATGGCACAAGCACCACACTTAACAATCTGGACCTGCCCCAGTCTCTGATTTTTCACATCCACCTATATGTAGTTGAGATGTAGCATATACTATGTCTAGCTTTGTTATGGCACAATATGGATGTCAGCATTGGTAATGTGTACTGCTGATGTTGGGGAATGTGTGGTACATTGGATTGCACTGATAGTCGTAGCAGTGTTCTATTTCCACCTCTGACTGTGCAGGTGTATTTCTGTAACCAGTTACATGTGTCCTCCCCCTCAATGCTGTTGTCTGAGCAGTATGACATTTGGGATGTTGCATGGTGTCATTGGAGCTATTGTGACCCAGGCACAGGGTGGACCCTGACATATGCAGCATGGGTATGACATTAGTGCTGTGTACCTCCTAATGTTAATGATAATGGTTGATGTTTGTAGCAACTTTGGACAATCACATTTGACTGGATTGGAACATTTGTCTTGATTTCAGGGGATTGATAACGTTGTCATCCTGAACCCTCTAATTTAGGTGTTTTTGATCCATGGGGACGTTACTGCCATTAGCTACTTGACCTGCACACACAGCAGAGGTGGTAGTGGCAACTGTGGTCAGTGTTACATTCCACTTGCCAGTATGGCCAGAGGTTGTTAATTGGGCCCTAGTTACAGTAGGGAGAATACTGGCTGACGTGTGACGGGCTGCCAGTTTTACGTTGTACCCTGCCCCCCTGGCCTGGCTTTACCTTTGCAACATCCTTGGCATGGCAGCATGCCCCCATGCAAAGGTAGTTGGTGTTGTGTAGTTGTCTGCCCCAGGTTTCCTCCGAACGGGCCATGCCCCGGTGCCGTACCCCTTTACTCATTCCACTCTCTGAATATCATGACTTACATGCATTGTGTAGTAGGTATGTCCACCACCCCTCCTTAAAGTTAACATTTGTGCATTTTAATTCTCCATGCGACTTACCCTACATGTGCGTTGTTTCCTGGTAGTCTGCGCTGTCCTGTCCTTGAATCCAGGGATGACGCCTGCAACCATCTCCTCCATGTGGTCCAGGGCCTCCTGGTGTGCTGGACTCCCACCTCCAGTCTGCAGTGCTGCCTTCCTGGCCATCTTTTACTTGGTCCTGCGCTTGCAATCATGCCATCTTTTCTTGCACTCGATGACTGTTCTCCGTACTTCTGCCACACAGTTGATCTTGTCAACAATTTGTTGCCATATTCCCTCTCTCCTACTGATTGGCAACTTTGAGGTGACAAACATCTGGTGCTGGTGTTCCGTCACCTCTTTAACCAGAATTTCCGGCTCCTCTGCACTGAAGTGACACTTTCTTTTCTTCTTCTCCCTGTCCTGGGTCTTGTGTGGGTCCGCCTGGTGGTTCCTGGTCTGTTGTCATCTTCCTGGGGTCTGTGCAAGCATCTGGGTTCCATTTTGGCTCTCCTATGCACATTTTGTAGTGTTTGTGGCGCTTTTTGATGCAATCGCGTAAAAAAACGGTGCGTATCCGGTTTGCGGCATCGTAAACCGGCTCACAGTCATTTTTGCCGCGTTAACGTAATTTTCCTTTACGACGTGATGCAGTGATTTGAGTTAAAAAAAATGACTCACACCTGTGGTTTGCGCCACCGTGCTTCAAACTATTAATTTGAGGCCCACACGGCACAAAGAAATGGGGTTAGCCGGCTGTAATATTTTTGATGCACAACTGCGTCGGCGCAGTTTTGCATCAAAAAGTATAAATATGCTGCTGATTCTTTAGCGTTGGTTAATAAAGGTATTGTAATCAGTTACTCATTTGACTGCGCCCACATGTTCCTAACAAGGAAAGAAGCTCTAGTTGTCTTTCTTTTAAAGCCGATTCTAAAGCTCTCATTAGTTTTCATATCATCTCAGTTCTCACTTTTGTAGTGACACTAGCGGAAAGAAAGTAAAGCGACAGCTGCCCGTCATCAAATGTAACTACCAGCTTGAAGCGAAGTTCAGGACTGTCCATTGCATGGAGGTACTGCTGGTCTTTGGTTTGTACCAGTCGAGAACCATTACGGATCTGTGTGGCTTGGTACCCTCAATCGTATTAGACATTTCACACTCTCCTGGCACAGTGTCTTATTCCACTGTATGATGCAGCGGTCAAACCATTGGCCTTGAACTGGCTGGTCTCTTTTTTACCGTTTTATTTATCACGAACTTGACCTAAAGGTATTGAAGTGCTTTACATGAGCACAGGGCACTAGTCCTAAAAAAAGATGTGGGGGACTAACTAAATTAGGCTGTGTGTGACATCACAGGAAGTGGCATCACAACCCATGACCTCACAGGAAGTGATAGTGCGAGAAGTGGCAGCAAATTGTAACAACTTACACAAATGTTTAACAGGTCTATTATGACTATATTTGAACACATTACAACATTTAACAAATGAGACTCTGGATTAGGGTTATGCCAAAAAATCTATGGAGCCCCAGTGCAAAATCTGGGCCTCAATTTATGCATTCGTTGTTTCAAAACTCTGCAATATATACATTGGCAGGAAGGAGAAAACTATTCTGCTTAATTGTTTGCAAAATGTAAATTGTATAATATCCTGTAGGGTTAAGGCACCTGCTGTTTGCCCAGTAAATCCCAGGGAATCATAGTAATAGTAAAACAAAACTTTGGATATTAAAGCTTTTGATATCTTTTGCATAGTCCAGTTTTGAATCAAAGTAGCCTTCAGGGTTAATGTATCTCCCACAAAGCACGTTGTGTAACGTGCAGATGACAGATTTTTATTTTATGTAGCTATGTAAGGAGTTTTCCTGCTTTTAACACAGAGATCCTTTTGTTACTTGTAGTTCAAAATTGTAATCCTCTAGTGAGCTATGAAGGACATGTGACTCGTACACCTTGTAACCCTCACTGTTTTATGTAACACACCCTGTACATTGCTTACACACATATGATTTATTGTCAATGTATAATGTGTACGTGTGAAGTAAAGTGATCTGACAGCCTGCATTGGGATGAGTAGTGCTATATAAAAATGTAAAACAAAATAGTGGTATTTACATTATTATTTGTGTAAATACTGGGACACATCAGCACATCTGACATTCTTACACATGTCTTTCTCTTATACACAGAGACTAAACAAAGCCAAAAGCATGCCTCTTTTAAGTACTTGTGAATTGATAACAAGCTGAGCGCATTTGTTTCCACTTCCTAGCATTTGCATCTAGGTGGGAGGCTGCAGATAGCTCCCAGTCTGGATACTGAAACAAAAAGAGACCTGATGGCCCCGTAACTTTATAAAGGGCAAGGCTGGAATTTAAAATAACAAAGTCCCCTTGCTGCCTGCACATTTCCGTTCGGAAGAAAAGCCGACAATGTGCAGGCCCTGCTGAATGTGTCCACGTGTCAGAAAATTACTCTGGGACAAATTCAGGATTTTTTAGTGGTGCCCAACTTCTTGGTAGGGTGGATGGCGACCACCCTTTGAAAATAGTAGGTGGACGCCATCTATCCGTGTGTACCCTCAGCTTGTGCCCTGCATGAGCACCAGTTACAGTACAGAAGGACAAATTCGTTTTTTGGTTAAGCACAGGGAGATTAAGGCCCTGATTTATACTTTTTTTGCGCCACACTACCGTCATTTATTGTCGCAAAAGTGGCACAAACTTACAAAATACAATTGTATTTTGTAAGTTTGCGCCACTTGTGTGTCAAAAAATGACTGTAATGCGGTGCAAAAAAAAGTATAAATCAGGGCCTAAGTGATTTGCCCAGAATCACATGATGCGGAGCGGATGACGAGACTCAAACCTGTTTTCCCAGCTCCCAAATCTGCAGCTCTGGCCTTTACACCACATCCTCTCCACATCGTTCCTTGCCAGTCACTCCTACACAGTTACCCTACATTTTTAACAGTGTACCTCTAAACTATTGAAAAGTGGAGTCAAGTCAGGACCTTCTTAATTTAGATGTTGGCATTCTAGCTTCTCTCATTCACTACTTTGAACTCTCACTTATGAAATGCTCAGATTACACACAGATTATCCTAAAGCTTGAAAACAATCTCAAACTTGCAAATATCAACCTTGAAAACTGTCTTTCAGCTGTTGCCACATTGATGAATGGCAACAAATTAAAACTAAACTCCAACAAGTGTATGGTAACTGTGGGCCCTCCCGTGTCCGTCTAGTCTAGTACCTGGTGTTTTTTTAAACGTTGGCACTGCACTGACAAAACTTGCCACTTTCCATGACATTAACATAATTTTCAATCAGATACTTTTGCAGTCGCTCAAGTACTTAACGTTTAAGAAACTTTCTTATAGATATGAGAATTCTAAAGAAAAGCTAGTCCTACTGCATTTTTCTTGTCTTGTCACTTTGTGGTAAACCAGGAAACTATTGGGTCATGTCTGGATCACTGTATCTTATTATTCACTTGTGTAATAGCTGAATTTAGTTTCCTGTTTACTACTGGGTCTTCCCTGTAGATCTTCAGTACCTAAACATCTGGCTATGCTCCCCTGATTCCCTATTGCCAAGCAGTCAGAGCTTAAGTAACTTTGCACATATCGTAAGGCAACTATGGCAAAGGTTATATTTTTCTGTGACAATGTTTTTCTCTGAATGTTCCTACCAGAACACTAGGGCCCATATTTATACTTTTTGACGCAAAACTGCACCATCGCAGTTTTGCGTAAAAAAAATTTGCGCCATCTAACGCCATTTGGATGCGCCATTCGGGCGTCAAATTTATACTTTGACGAACGGCGGCGCAACCAACAGGTGGGAGTCATTATTTCGTGACGCAAACAGCGTCGGTCTGTCGTAAGGCAAACCCACGTAAAAGTGACGCAAATCACTGTGGGTCGATTTACGACAGCGCTATCGTGAATACGCCGTTTTTTTTCACGCTATTGCGTGACATTTTTGTGCGAAAACTGCACTTACAGGAGAGGAGACCCAAAATGGATCCCAGATGCCCCAACAGACCCCAGGAGGATGAGAGCAGACCAGGACCCAGCCAGGAGGAAGCACACAGGAACCAGGACATGTTAAAGAAAAAAAGAAAGTGTCGCTTCAGTGCAGAGGAGCAGGAAATCCTGGTGAAAGAGGTGACGGAACACCAGCACCAACTTTTCATATCCTCAAAATTGCCACTCAGTAGGAGAGAGGCCATCTGGAAAGAAATTGTGGACAAGATAAACAGTATGGCTGAAGAACGCCGGACAGTCACCGAGTGTAAGAAACGCTGGCATGACTGTAAACGTAGGACCAAAGAGAAAATGGCCAGGAACAGGAAGGCAGCAATGCAGACTGGAGGGGGGAGTCCAGCACAACAGGAGGCTCTGGACCACATGGAGGAGATGGTCGCAGCCGTCATCCCAGAGGAGATCGTCACAGGGATACAAGGACTGGACAGCGCAGACTACCACGACACTACGCACATGCAGGGTAAGTCGCATGGGGAATTACAATGCAATAATGGGGACTATAAGCAGGGGGGGGATACCTACTACACAATGCATGTAACTTAGCACATATATGAAGTGGCATGGGGAAAGGGGCACGGCAGGGGGGAATGCCCAGTACTGACCATAGCCGGGGCACGACAAAATACTGCCACCACTACAGTCCCATGGGGACATCCTGTAATTACAACAAGAGAGCCAAGGGAAACCAGTGACAGGTGGGAAGGACACTACCCTGAATCCACATCCAGGCACTTGTTTTGCACAAACTATTCCCCATCAACTAGGTCCCTACCTGTAATGCAGTAGCAAATACAACAACTGCAACTTAACTGCCACCACAGTTGACAATAACACCTCTCATCTCTGGGCAGCTATAGTACCAAATGGCAGGAACCCCACCCTGGAACATACATTCCTAAATTAGGGGGTGAGGATGACATCTGCAACTACTCCTAGAAATAAGACAAAGCTACCAGTACACTTAAATGCCGAATGTCCATAACTGACACATACATAAGCCTAAGTAAACAGCAATAGGAGCCACACAGCACTAACGACACACACATGCTGCATACATCAGGGTCCCTCACGTGCCTGCCTAACAATGCTACATCACAAATGTCATACTGCTCAGACAACAACATTGACGAGGGGACACAGGCAACTGGTCAATGAAACACATCTGCACAGTTTAACCAAAAAATAGGACATTCATACGATAAACAGGCCAATCCAGTAAGACACACATGAGACCCCATCAGATACAAACATCAACAATGTTTACATCCATACCACATCCTAACATTGACATACATAGGTCATGCCACCTAACATGTACAGATCATGCAATGTGAATAAAAAGTGTATGGTGCAGGGCCTGTGAGGCAAGTGTGCTGGCAGGGCAGTCACAACACCCACAGTCAGTCAAAGTGTAGCGTGGCAAGTGAAACGTATACTTTGCGCAATAGCCTCAGGCTGGAGGCCTTTGTGCAACTTACCCTGAATGTACTTATACTCATTTGCTCACATCTAAGTGCCTCAGAGCACTTTGCACTAAATGAATCTCATTGCCCTTCCTATCAGTTAATGTAGCAAATAGTCAGTCCTAAGGTGTTGGCAATTAGTCAAATCACCCTGTTTTGCCTACTTCTGCACTGGAGTTTGCCAGAACATATTCACTCTGTGGCCCAGTCAAGGATACCGTCTGGTTCGTTGATGATAGATGTGGTAGGGGTTAAGGTTTGCCATTCCTGCGTAGGGAAACTTTGTCATCACAATGACATATGTCTTTTAAATTCACTTCCTCGTCCCAAGACACGCATGGGGGAGTTTACAAACAGAAAATCACATCTAGATGCTGCCTGCCTTGCTGCTGATGCACAACCAGATCCCAGCCCATTCCTCTGATATGAGGGATGATGTCTCCCCTGTGATTCAGACAGCCAAGCTCCAAACTTAACATGCAGTGCTATATATAGAACAAGCAGAGGGAGAGTAGAAACTGTTAGGCACCATGATAGCTGTGTACCAATGTATTACTCTCCTGCGGACTATTTCAGTTCTAACTGTGTGTATTGTTTTGGTTATTGGGGCTCACACCGAAATTCCTACAAGTCAGTTGTACAATGAAACTTCATATCCAACAAATACTGTCTGTGTCATTTGTGTATGGGAACATACCGGAAAAGATAGAAATGTGTAGGACCTGAGTGACCACCACTTCCCTGAGAAGTCCCAAAGATGTCATGGGCTTGGACTTCTAAACATTCCTCTGTTGTGGGAGACCAGAGGCACTGCTAGTCTGTCTGAGCTAAATACAATATCTGGGTGACAGAGTTATTTACAAGTGGGTCAAACTTAGTCCCCCACACCATTAGCTATCCTGCTGCCTAGAAAGCCAAGAATCACATGTAGGATAATGAGAGCCCACCCAAACAAATGTCCCTCCATAACAATAGTGAAACACCGAGGGAGGAGTAGGACAAAAAAAATGCATATTCCAAAATAATTACAAATCAACACCTAGAGATGTCCTGGCAGGCATGTCTGATAGCTCCATATCATATATGTGACACACAGGTGGGCCATAGGCCTACAACAATGCCCTATGACAGACAGCAGATACCAAGACAAAATCAGAGTACAAAGTAAAGGCATCCAAAGGCTTGTATCTTAGTGCTAAATGATCTCAACACAGACACACTAATTGTACCCTGTTTCTTTGCAGAGGAACACGGATCTCCTGCCGATATGCCTGTCCATGAGTTCCCTGATGACATGGATGACGAGAACATCAACCTCACACAAGAGACCATTGACATGGTCCTCGAAAGCCTCCAAACCCCCCCTTCAGTAACAAGGAGGAGCCAAGATGAAGCAGCCACCACAGTAGAACCACCCGCCACCCCAATTGTAAGACCTGCCAGCTCCAACACAGCTGAGGACTCTGACGACACTGGCACCAGCTTCGAAAGAACAGTCGTTGGGGTCCAGCGGGAGCTGGCCAAGGAGGTGCGGGTGGGGATGCAAACTATGGCAGCCAGCCTTGAGGGGGTGCGTTCGTGCATGCTGTCAACTGCTGATCAGGCAGCTGCAATGCAAGCCAGAACATCGCTGTTGGAGGAACTTTTAGTAACACAGAAGGCAATCTGCACAGCTGTCATCCAGTTGACCAAACAACTCCAACAGCAAGCCAGTCAGCGTGTGCACGAATGCAACATCGAACCCCTCAGGGCAGACCTGGCTGCCTACCATCGGGATGTGGCTGCCATTCTGAAAAACCAGCACGCTCTCCTTGCTGCAGTACTGCCCTTCATAACTGGACAGGGATCAGCCCCCGGGATGTCTGCCTCCATGTCTTCTGACACTGAGGTGTGTGTTGCCCCTTCAAAACCAACAACAACAAGGACACACCAGGCAACACACACATCATAAGAAGAAGACATGGAACAGATAACATTCACACGCAAGAGTACCCGGAAGCCCTAGTCCCTGCACCATGCCCCACTCTGACCAAGGTCCTACGTTTTGACACATGCCAGCCTCACTCCAACTACCCTCAATGACTGTTCGGCAATCTACTGTTTAACTTGTCCACATTGGCTGTAAATGTTTCTCTCCTACCATTTGGCAATTCCTGTTCCTCTGCACCGTCTGTGACATCACCCCAGCATGTCAGGAGCATCATCCACACCCTGTAAATAGGATCACCATTTAAGAATGCACCAGAACGGACTCACCTAACATTGTTAATGGACTTTTTGCACTACTCCACCTAAAAATAAATATCACTTGCACACCAATTGTGTCTCTGTGTCATTTCACACTTCAACTGTGCAGTACATAACTCCAAAGTGGCTGTGTGGCAACCATGTTGATTCTCTAGACTACTGTCCTGATTTCATGTCTACTGAAACATCTGTGCAGTGGCCAGGATTGCATCATAGCTTTACTAGACTGAGGAAAATAACTGATGTAGGGACTAAGCACACACAATCATGCTGTGTTGGACAGAATGAGGCCCCATCCATAGCTATTCTAGACAACTAATGGTGGATGAGAAATGTAGGCACCTTGCGATACTAACACAATACATTATGCTGTAAAATGAAAGGAATGATAACCAAATTACACTGCATCAATCACCCTTACAGCGTATACTACCATGAAGGAAAGTCATGCTCAAGCAGTACACACATGATGTAGGTCAGCAATGACAGCAACAAGACAAGAGTGTGAACAAATACTCATCTACAAAGCTCTCCCTGAACTTCACAATGCTGTCCGACCTATCTATTTACCAAAAAATCAACTCTGGAAGCACTCTTTGAGAAGTAGGATACATACCAACCCCAAATCTTGATGATCTATGCACACTACCAATGGTGGCTCTCCCACACGGTGGATACTTACCAAGTTAGCACACGGGTAGCTGGCATGTTAAACCTCAATAGCCTGGGGATAGCGAGCATAGGACACAAATGTCATACTAAAACTTTCTGCTACACTGATGTCAAGGCCATGAAAAGGTAGCACCTAACGCATCTGGTAAAGGGTTAACACATTTTTTATTTCCAATAAGTAAGAAAAGAGGCAACTAAGGGAAAGATAAACCTACACTAATCTAACCTGACTACTACTAACCCACAACTGTCCCTAACTAACCTAAGCTAAACTTACTCTACACATGTAACGAAACGATCTAAACATCAACCCCCCACCCACCATTATGAGACAAGACACATGCAGGACAACACTTACTAACCTACACACATACTATACTATCCTAAACAAACATATATTTTTTTGTATTTTTTTTTTTTTATATATATATATTTTTTTTTTATCAAACAGGAATCCCAACATTGCCCCCCACCCACCCACCCACACAAAAATATTAGATAGAAAGTATAAGGACCCCCCACCCTCTTTCCTAACACTAACTAAGCTAATTACCTATACTTATCCTCGACTAACCCCCCAAACCCAACTAACAGTATGAAAAGAGGAAAGAGGGGAGAGGGGAGGGGTAAAAGTTCAGGAGGGCAAAATAACTAAGGATTTGCCCTCTGAAGTGTGCGCCGGATGGAGCGCACCTTCTTTTTAACCTCCGCCATGTCCTCCGTCAGGTTGTCAACCTTTTGAATTAACCTGTCCAGTTTCCTAGACAATGCCTGGAAGGCTGCAGGGTCAATTGGAGGGTCACTGCTGGTCTGCGTGCCGGTGGAGGTGGAGATTGTTGCTGGAGTGGAGTGGCCATGGGACAGCCCTGCTCCCAACACACGGCTGGGTCCAGGTCTTGAGGAAGATGGCTGGTCCGTCGCTGGGTCCCCTTGGGCAGACCTGGTGGTTGTAGGTGGCACCGTTGGTGGAGCCTGTGGTGTGGCATACCACGCCCCGGAGGCCCGTTCCGAATTGTATCTGCGGGCCATCCTCCGATACCCACACTGCACCTGCAGGATGTGCCTGTACCTCATTGCACGGCGCTCAAACTGGTTGCGAGCTGCGGCACTCAGGTTTGCAGCTGTGAAGGGAAAAGGCAAATATTGAGCATAGAATTTACAGTGGGTTGAATACCACAATGGGTAATTTGACCATTACTAGCAATGTATTGGTTGCAGCAATTGTTACAACATATTTCACGGGAAGGCTCAGAGGAAGTACATGTGAATCATGCATACTGAAGGGCATATCACATATAGCATATCCATGTCTCTACATGATGGATGACATCACCCTAAACTACTCCTACAATTCATACCTAAGCCATTATACATTATGGCACCAGCTCGTCCGCATACTGACTTCACTACATATGTCATTCTATGTGATAAGAATCACACTCCTCACTCAATGGCATTTCGAAATAGTTGTGTGCTAAGATTGAACCCCTGGCCATGAATCATATGTCGACACTATGGGCCAGATGTAGGAATTGATGGGAAATCAACTAGCAAATTGCAAAGCTGAACGGTGTCTCTGACACCGTCTGCGAGTCACTATGGGGTCCCTAAATCCCACCTCATGAACATCAATGATGTGGGTTCCAACTTGCACCACCTTAGCAACTATGGGCACTCACGGGGATGGAGGCCTGCTGGGAACAGCAGAACTCCATAGACGTGACTGCTTTTAAATGAAGCCAGTTATTTTTCACCAACTGTAGGCCCTTTATCTGAAAGGAAAATGAGCTGCGATTTGTTTAAATTCACAACAATTGATTGTTCGTAATTTACACAATAATTATTGCTCCCCTAGACCACTGGCTGTTTTGTGCAGGAGTATTTTGGTCCACTCACAAAGGTGAAGGTTCACAATGAGGACCCCTTCCAGTCAGCAAGTTGGTTAGCAGCCACTTCAAGTGGATGATAACAGCTACTCACTTTGCAACCACGTACTCGTTAGCAAATGGGATTGCCTAACACTGTGATTTGCAAGTAGGGCTGGTAAACTCCTTTATTTTTTTACTTTAGAAAAGCATTTTGCGAATATGTACATGACCACCAAAAACATTTCGGATTAGGAAACAGACGTTTGCAACTCACTAACATCAAATTATGCTATTTGCAATGTGGAGACATTTTGCTACATCTGGACCTAGGTACAAACTCAAGTCACAAAAGGTGTTAAGTACGTGTAACATACTGGTTGCTACAGTCCTAGGTACCCTGTTTCACAGTAACATCCCAGTCTTTGTGGGTGGTGTGGGAAGAACAAACAACAATCCCATGATCAATGCACAACCAGGAGTGTACAGAAAGTGCAACAAGCATGTGCCTTCACACACAACACCTATGAAGGGCTAGCAACACGTTGGAGTCAGCCCAACCTTCTCACATCCCAGGTCCACACATGTCAAAATGATATGACTTAGCCAAACATAACATACTATTAGTGAGGCATGTTTTACAACACACACAGAGGAGGTAGAACACCCATTCACATGATTCAACAGAACACCTAGGCCATTGCACTCAAGTCACACACACTTCGAGGTCACCTTGTGGAAGTACATGCCCCCGGAAGATCCGACCTACAGTGTACACAGTCCATCCTCAACTAGGAAGAAGCACTTGTCATCGAAGCCATGTGCCTAAGCTATCTGGGAGACTGTCAGTCTGATATGCTGACTCAGTTAATGGCAAGTTCCTGACCAAGTCTAACATTGACCAGTGTGTTCAAAATGAGTCATGCTATTCCCAATAGTCGCACTAATTGAATGACCTACTGCCCCTCAATCTGAGAGATGACTAGGGATTGCTTTACCGAAACATTATTCCAATTTGATATCACACCAAAACAACAAAGCCAATGAACGGCCAGCACATCATATCATGAATTGTCCTGAACACACAGTAATCCATCATGCTTCATTTCCAAACAATGTAAATAGCACTTAGGCAACACTCACTGTAGGTATCGGGGTCGTCAAAATGGGCTACCTCACCAACGGTGTACGGGGCTGGTCCACCTGTAAAGCATGAAAGGAAGATTATACTCAGACTGGGTGAACAGACAAATAATTTCTGTTACAATGACAGTGTGTGAATATTACATGGTAATGATACACTTTCACACATGCTCATCCTGCCTGGCTGACTTTGTATTCTAGATTATCATTGGATGAGTCTCCTGCTCCAGTGACACACCTGTAAGGAAATGCCTCCTTGGCATGGTTGCCCCCTGACTTTTTGCCTTTGCTGAGGCTATGTTTACAATTGAAAGTGTGCTGAGGCCTGCTAACCAGGCCCCAGCACCAGTGTTCTTTCCCTAACCTGTACTTTTGTATCCACAATTGGCAGACCCTGGCATCCAGATAAGTCCCTTGTAACTGGTACTTCTAGTACCAAGGGCCCTGATGCCAAGGAAGGTGTCTAAGGGCTGCAGCATGTCTTATGCCACCCTGGAGACCTCTCACTCAGCACAGACACACTGCTTGTCAGCTTGTGTGTGCTAGTGAGGACAAAACGAGTAAGTCGACATGGCACTCCCCTCAGGGTGCCATGCCAGCCTCTCACTGCCTATGCAGTATAGGTAAGACACCCCTCTAGCAGGCCTTACAGCCCTAAGGCAGGGTGCCCTATACCATAGGTGAGGGTACCAGTGCATGAGCATGGTACCCCTACAGTGTCTAAACAAAACCTTAGACATTGTAAGTGCAGGGTAGCCATAAGAGTATATGGTCTGGGAGTCTGTCAAACACGAACTCCACAGCACCATAATGGCTACACTGAAAGCTGGGAAGTTTGGTATCAAACTTCTCAGCACAATAAATGCACACTGATGCCAGTGTACATTTTATTGTAAAATACACCACAGAGGGCACCTTAGAGGTGCCCCCTGAAACTTAACCGACTATCTGTGTAGGCTGACTAGTTTTAGCAGCCTGCCACAAACCGAGACATGTTGCTGGCCCCATGGGGAGAGTGCCTTTGTCACTCTGAGGCCAGTAACAAAGCCTGCACTGGGTGGAGATGCTAACACCTCTCCCAGGCAGGAATTGTCACACCTGGCGGTGAGCCTCAAAGGCTCACCTCCTTTGTGCCAACCCAGCAGGACACTCCAGCTAGTGGAGTTGCCCGCCCCCTCCGGCCAGGCCCCACTTTTGGCGGCAAGGCCGGAGAAAATAATGAGAAAAACAAGGAGGAGTCACTGGCCAGTCAGGACAGCCCCTAAGGTGTCCTGAGCTGAGGTGACTCTAACTTTTAGAGATCCTCCATCTTGCAGATGGAGGATTCCCCCAATAGGGTTAGGATTGTGACCCCCTCCCCTTGGGAGGAGGCACAAAGAGGGTGTACCCACCCTCAGGGCTAGTAGCCATTGGCTACTAACCCCCCAGACCTAAACACGCCCTTAAATTTAGTATTTAAGGGCTACCCTGAACCCTAGAAAATTAGATTCCTGCAACTACAAGAAGAAGGACTGCCCAGCTGAAAACCCCTGCAGCGGAAGACCAGAAGACGACAACTGCCTTGGCTCCAGAAACTCACCGGCCTGTCTCCTGCCTTCCAAAGATCCTGCTCCAGCGACGCCTTCCAAAGGGACCAGCGACCTCGACATCCTCTGAGGACTGCCCCTGCTTCGAAAAGACAAGAAACTCCCGAGGACAGCGGACCTGCTCCAAGAAAGGCTGCAACTTTGTTTCCAGCAGCCTTGAAAGAACCCTGCAAGCTCCCCGCAAGAAGCGTGAGACTTGCAACACTGCACCCGACGACCCCGACTCGGCTGGTGGAGATCCGACACCTCAGGAGGGACCCCAGGACTACTCTGATACTGTGAGTACCAAAACCTGTCCCCCCTGAGCCCCCACAGCGCCGCCTGCAGAGGGAATCCCGAGGCTTCCCCTGACCGCGACTCTTTGAATCCAAAGTCCCGACGCCTGGGAGAGACCCTGCACCCGCAGCCCCCAGGACCTGAAGGGCCGGACTTTCACTGGAGAAGTGACCCCCAGGAGTCCCTCTCCCTTGCCCAAGTGGAGGTTTCCCCGAGGAACCCCCCCCTTGCCTGCCTGCAGCGCTGAAGAGATCCCTAGATCTCCCATTGACTTCCATTACAAACCCGACGCTTGTTTCTACACTGCACCCGGCCGCCCCCGCGCTGCTGAGGGTGAAATTTCTGTGTGGACTTGTGTCCCCCCCGGTGCCCTACAAAACCCCCCTGGTCTGCCCTCCGAAGACGCGGGTACTTACCTGCAAGCAGACCGGAACCGGGGCACCCCCTTCTCTCCATTCTAGCCTATGTGTTTTGGGCACCACTTGGAACTCTGCACCTGACCGGCCCTGAGCTGCTGGTGTGGTGACTTTGGGGTTGCTCTGAACCCCCAACGGTGGGCTACCTTGGACCAAGAACTGAACCCTGTAAGTGTCTTACTTACCTGGTAAAACTAACCAAAACTTATCTCCCCTAGGAACTGTGAAAATTGCACTGTGTCCACTTTTAAAACAGCTATTTGTCAATATCTTGAAAAGTATACATGCAATTTTTATGATTTAAAGTTCCTAAAGTACTTACCTGCAATACCTTTCAAATGAGCTATTACATGTAGAATTTGAACCTGTGGTTCTTAAAATAAACTAAGAAAAGATATTTTTCTATAACAAAACCTATTGGCTGGATTTGTCTCTGAGTGTGTGTACCTCATTTATTGTCTATGTGTATGTACAACAAATGCTTAACACTACTCCTTGGATAAGCCTACTGCTCGACCACACTACCACAAAATAGAGCATTAGTATTATCTCTTTTTACCACTATTTTACCTCTAAGGGGAACCCTTGGACTCTGTGCATGCTATTCCTTACTTTGAAATAGCACATACAGAGCCAACTTCCTACAACACCCTACTACACTCATGCAGTGGCCAGGACAGTCATGTGTCGTCCAAGTTACTCCTCCATTAGTAGGCCCGAACAATCATGTGATCCATACATCTCAGCATGTGCATCCCAGAGAGAAACATTTCACAACTGGTTCCATGAGGACTGCATGACCACTCACAATCAAACAGGCTATGGGGACAGGTTCAACACACAGCAACCAGACACACATGTGACATATGTGTGGACAACATGACTAACTTCATGTGACGTGAAGGCAACACACAGGTGTTGCATCATCATGTGTTTGCAATTTTCGGTCTAGCTATGGCGTCTACATATGTAGGTATGTTGTTTCTACATGACGTACTCACTGGCCATTATGACCAGTAGAGTACAAATTGAGCAGTTCACGTGTTGCTTTTCAGACACAAATGCAACACTACATTCCATGCAGCTACAGCCATCTGGTATGTGTTGCAAAGATAAGGCATCGGCCTGGTAGCATAGGTCTTCATACACACCCGGCAACAAATACACATTTGGACACATATGTATACCTTTGTAGCGCAGCATTTGCATCATTTTGTGACGCAGAGAGGGGGCTACTTAGCAAAATACTAATAGATGTTGCATTTTACTGCTGTTATTGGGTGTACATGTGTAGCAAAAATGGGGATTTATGTGTATGCCCATGGGCCTAGTTTTCCCTAGTATAACACGCAGTCAGCTACTTATTTTGCAGATTGGCTACCAATCATCACATGTTCACGCACACATTCCTATTATTCCCATGTAATTGATTATTACTCACCAACATAGCCACCAATCCGGAGTCCCAGGTGGTCCAGCAGGTCCTGTTCCCTGCTGATCAGATCTGCCCAGCGGTGCTTGAGTTGATGGACATTCCTCATACTCCCGTAGACCCGGACCAGGTGATGGCGCACCTTCTCCCAACGTATTTTCCTCGCCTCCGTGTGATACCCCTGTATCACACGGCCCCCAGCCTCCAGCATCAGTGGGAGGAAATGGCTTACGAGGCATATGAAGCCCCCCAATTCGTCCTCACCCATCCTGGACAGGCGAGGCCTACCTGACATGATGCGAGGTGTAAAAAAGTACCAAAGAAAAATGAAAGAAAAAGTGGGAAATGGGGAAAGGTAGAGGTGTGAAAGAAAAAGAAGAAGGAGAAAAATAGCCCAACTAACACCCCAAACTATGCTACCCACAACAGACTCCCACAGACAATACAAACTATCACAGGTATAGACAAAACAACACTAAACAGACTGAGACAATGTTTGACAACAATATAAGATTGACACAAAGACAAAATACAAGGCACACAGGACACTAAAGCAGTAAAACACAGGACAACACCTTTCACACAACCACACAGTCTAGATAACTCTGAGACTGCAAAGTGAAAGTGAAAGTCAACTCCCAGTACAGATTTGGTAAACAGGATATCCTATTACATCACTTCCTGCATAAAATGGCCGCAGTTTTTATTTTCGCGTAATGCGTCATATTTTCACGCATACACAGATGTGCGTCATATTTTTTTGACGCATTACAGGGCACATGATGCGGAGTGTAAAAATATGCTATGAATATTAATATTTCAAATTGTACATGAGATGACCAACATATTGTGCATGTAGCGTCAATTACACCACGCATACATCATGGGTGTCGTTTTTTTTACACGTACAGTGGTGCACATGATGCGGAGTCAAAAAATATGATATGAATATTAATAATTGATAATGTACATGAGATGACCAACATATTGTCCATGTAGCGTCATTTTGACCACGCATACATCATGTGCGTGGTTTTTATTACACGTACAGTGGTGCACATGATGCGGAGTCAAAAAATATGATATGAATATTAATAATTGATAATGTACATGAGATGACCAACATATTGTGCATATAGCGTCATTTTGACCACGCATACATCACGTGCGTGGTTTTTATTACACGTACAGTGGTGCACATGATGCGGAGTAAAAAAAAATGCTATTAATATTAATAATTAATACTGTACATGAAATGAGCAATATATTGTGCATATAGCGTCATTTTGACCACGCATACATCATGTGCGTGGTTTTTATTACACGTACAGTGGTGCACATGATGCGGAGTCAAAAAAAAGGCTATTAATATTAATAATTAATACTGTACATGAAATGAGCAATATATTGTGCATATAGCGTCATTTTGACCACGCATACATCATGTGCGTGGTTTTTATTACACGTACAGTGGTGCACATGATGCGGAGTCAAAAAAAATGCTATTAATATTAATAATTAATACTGTACATGAAATGAGCAATATATTGTGCATATAGCGTCATTTTGACCACGCATACATCATGTGCGTGGTTTTTATTACACGTACAGTAGTGCACATGATGCAGAGTCAAAAATATTGTGGATGTAAATAATAATTTGAAGGTGAAATATCAAGACACTTTTGGATACATTTGTATCTGACTCTGCATTGTGTGCACTCATGTACATGAACAAATTATGACGGCCATGCTGTATGCGTAGAATATGGAGCAAATTGATCCAAATGTCTTCATGTGTTTAGCTTTGGAAAGGTGATTTGTCATGGTAAAACGGTGCGATGTGAGACACATTTGTGTTTGTATCTGACAAATGTCCGTACTTTTATGTATAGACGGCCTTCACACTGTGATGTTTGGGATACGTTAACTAATGTATTGACCATATTTGACAACATATTTGGTGTAATTGCTGATGGCTATTTTGAAATGAGGTTTTTGATACCATTATGTATTCCGTCTCCAAAATGTCCCCACCTTTATGATGGGGATTCTTTTATCTGTAGTCCTAACAGGGAGTGGGAGAGTCACTTTCAGTTTTTAGGGGGCTGACCATGTCCCATTATGATTTTGTGTTTCATATTTGTGTAGGACTTGTGACATTGAGGCCACATATGTGCCTTATGCATGTGTTTAGTTCACAAGTACATGATTCCTGTATGTTTTGGGGGTGGTAGAGGTGGAGTTAGTCCCCCAGCACCCTAGGATTTGACCATCCAGAATAGCTACTGTATCCATGGAGTATTTTTATCATATCCTGGCAAACCTGCAGCAGCGGGCGAATGTAAGGCCATATGGTATGAATGACTGTTGACCATTCATTCATCTCATTAGCCCATTTGACGTTTGCAGTATTGATGATTTGGAGCTAAGTTGCATACCATTTTCATATGACTAAGGGGGTCATTCTGACCGCGGCAGGCGGCGGTCGCCGCCCGCCAAGCGGTTCCCGCCGAAAGACCGCGGCGGTCATTCTGGCTTTCCCACTGGGCTGGCGGGCAACCGCCAAAAGTCCGCCCGCCAGCCCAGCGGGAAACACCCTTCCCACGAGGACGCCGGCTCAGAATGGAGCCGGCGGAGTGGGAAGGTGCGACGGGTGCAGTTGCACCCGTGGCGAATTTCTGTGTCTGCAAAGCAGACACTGAAATTCTTTGTGGGTCCCTCTTACGGGGGCCCCTGCAGTGCCCATGCCATTGGCATGGGCACTGCAGGGGCCCCCAGGGGCCCCGCGGCACCCCCTACCGCCATCCTGTTCCTGGCGGAAGACCCGCCAGGAACAGGATGGCGGTAGGGGGTGTCAGAATCCCCATGGCGGCGGAGCGCGCTCCGCCGCCATGGCGGATTCTCAAGGGCAGCGGGAAGTCCGTTTCTGGCCGCGGCTGAACCGCCGCGGTCAGAATGCCCATCGGTGCACCGCCAGCCTGTTGGCGGTGCTACCGCCGACCTCCGCCAGGGCAGTAATTACCGCCAGGGTCCGAATGACCCCCTAAGTTTGCAAGACTCTCAGCGTTCACGATGTGATAATGCGAAGATTGTTTTGCTTGTCTGTGTCCCTTTCTGCATAAACTGGTTTAGTGTCATGTTACAATCTTCCTGCTAGGTTCAAACTGGGACACAACTGTGATGGTCTACTTTCAAATATTAGGTTGGTTGTATGACATATGTGTACATGTGTGTGGGAATGTGGATCCAGTATGACCTGTCTGTGTGTATGTTGTCACTGTAACTTCAAGGTCTCCTCCTGAGTTAGTGGCAGCTGATGTTGTTGCAATTGTGTATTGCTCACATCATACACTTGAGAGAAGCCATTGATGACATGTTCACGTACACATGGATGGTCCCACCCTGTCTCTGAACCCGTGTGATGTGACTTTCAAATGATCTCCAATTTTGGGTTGGATGAGAGACTGTTTCAGTTGTTTGGATCCGGCATGTATAATTGTCACATTTGTACTCTTGTTGGGCTCTGTGTATGGTAATGTAACATGTCACATCCTACCCTCTGTGCATACAGTTGTGATGTTTATTTTTGGTGTGATGATTTTTAATGGCATTCTTGATCAATGAGACGACATTCATCTTCAGCTATTTCAAACTAAAGGTGGTCAGAAATGAATAGGCCAAAGCATGATGTGGTGTTTGTGATCTGTGTTTATTTACAAGTGTGGAATACAAGTGATTATAATGACTTAAGTAAAAAAATTGTTCACAAGCTGTTGGCGCCTACGCACTCCTGCTGCGGTGTTAGGTTGTTCCCCCTCCTGTTACAGGCCAGCATCCTCCTCATCATCATCCTCAGGCATGTCTGGGACCGGTTCAAGGAGGGGAATGTTCCTTTGTACACAAATATTGTGTAATATGGCACAAGTGAGTATAATTTTGCATACCATCTCTGGGGAGTATAGCAGGCTTCCGCCAGTGATGTCAAGGCAGCGGAACCTTGACTTTAGGATCCCAAAGGTCCTCTCCACAATGCTGCGTGTCCTCTTGTGGGCGTCATTGTATGCCCGCTCAGCAGCAGTATTTGGGTTCCCATATGGTGTCATTATCCAAGGCTGGATGCCATACCCCTGATCAGCTGAAAGAGAAACACAGAATGGTATCAATTAGATGTAGGAGGCACTGTTGTACGTATCTTTGATGGCAGTAGTTGTGTTGTGTTGTCTGTGACTATTTTGTGTACTAATGTGACAACCTATGGTTGTTGGTGGAAACTTTGGCATTGTTTTTTTTCCTTGGCTGAGCAAGTGTTTGTTGTCTAACTGTTTGTCAGCAGGATGTATTGGTTTCTCAAGTACAGTGTGCCCTCCCTTGCATTGTGACTTGTGACACAGGTGTCCGTGTGTCCTCACTGGGGGTGTGATGATAGTTCCATGCAGAGTTGAAACATGAAAGGGTATTAGAAACGTCCATATGAACATAGCCAGGCCATCCCATCCCTTAAAAGTTATGCATTGTATTAGTGTACAGGTTATTGTGAGACTTCCAATTTGCAAGGTGACATTTAGGCAACCACAGTCATGAATGTCTTCACACTAAGCTGTGGAGTAAATTCAAATGTGTGAGAGGTTCAATGGTGACTTGTGACACATGGCTAGTGATGTGAGTACCTCAGTGTGTTCCTGTCTAGGTGTTGCTATTGTGGTGTATGTGTTGTTTATCCTAGAGGGTTTCTGTGCAGTGAGTATATAAGTAGATTTTTGTCCTTACCAACAAGTAGTCCATTGCCATTCCGTCCATCCTGGAAGTGTTGGTTGATGGTGCAGTGACGGAAGATGAATGCATCATGTACACTCCCAGGATATTTAGCCACGATGTTGCTGATCAGTCCTTGGTGATCGACTATGGCCTGCACGTTGATGGAATGTGTGTGCTTCCTGTTGCGGTAGAGGTGTTCACTCGCAGCAGGTGGCACAAGGCGTACGTGTGTGCAGTCGATTGCACCAAGGACGTGCGGAAAGCCACTGATGGCGTAGAACCCCTGTTTTGTTTCCTGCTGCTTCTGCAGTGTGTTAGGGAAGCAGATGTGGCGGGGTGTCAGTCCAATGATGGCATCCAGTACTTTAGGCAGGAATGCGGAGAAAGATGGTTGTGAGATTCCACCAACCAGGGCACCAGTTGTCTGAAAGGAGCCACTTGCCAGCAGGTGAAGTACGGCAAGCAGCTTTGTTTCTGTTGGGATAGTGCGTGGAGTCACTAAAGTGGGGGCCAATTGCTGTTCAATATTTGTCAGCAGCTGCTGAATGGCCTGCCAGTTCAACCGGTACCTCTGGATGATGTCTCGTTCCCTGAGGCCATGCAGGGTTGTTCTTGGGCGGAATATCCTCTCCTGCCTTCTGCGCTGTCTTTGGGGTCCCTGCTGTTGTTGTTGTGGCTGCTGTTGTTGCTGCAGGGCTCTGCGTCTACGTGCACGTTGAAGAAAAAGCACCTCCATGTCTCCCTGTTGCTGCTCTGCTGCTCTGTTGTTTGTTCTGTGTGTTCTGATTAAGTACAGGTGTGTTTGCCCCATTTTAACGCCTGCCCTGACCCAGGCGTTAAAATTTCACGCTATTCATGCTTTGCGCCATTTTTTTGCGCCGCCTGCCGCGCGGGAGTGATTTTTGCCCTGGAGCATAAATACCACGCACCGCTATGTGCGTCTGTTTTTAGACGGGAACGCCTTCCTTGCATCTCATTAACGCAAGGAAGGCGTTCACGCAAAAAAATGACGCTATTTGCCAATACTTTGGCGCTAGACGCGTCTAACGCCAAAGTATAAATATGGCGTTAGTTTTGCGCCGAATTTGCGTCGAAAAAAACGACGCAAATTCGGCGCAAACGGAGTATAAATACGGGCCTAGGTCTTCCTCTTTAAGCGCCTGTCAGTTCCTGTGATTTATAGAGTCTGCCAGATAATCTATTTCTTTCCTTGTATAGGTCCGAACACGGGAATGCTCTTCCAATGTGCATGCGCAGTGCGAGTTTTACCATCAGTAAATAGCGCAAAAAAACGAGTTCGTGCTGAACTTGAGCTCCTACAGCACAAGGATGGTCTTAGAGGTGACTGCACACTTTATAAATATTTTTTTAAAAACATATAAAAGGACTGAAGCAGGATTTCATTATATTGTTAACTGTTTTTGTGGGCTTTCCCAAGATTTCATTATATTGTTCACTGTTTTTTGTCTGCTTTCCAAGTCTAGATTTCCCTCCTCCAGTCACCTGCCATGGGTGCCATGAAGTCCTGTATGTGAGCAGCGACGTCTGCATTTTTTGGAATAAGAATGATGGACAGACATGTTATAAATCGCAAAGTGAGTGAATGCTGGCTCTGCAAGAATGTTGTCACAGGAGGTGGCACTACAGGGAATGCCAAAAGGTTTTGAACGTATTTTAAGGTGGGAAATTAACCTATTACTTGATGGTAATCATGACTACCTTGATCCAAAGTCCTCTCTGTCACAGCCCTTATGATATTAGGTGCCCTGTCCCTGGAGACAAGTCCTTTACCAAGCTTTCATTAGAAAAATAGAAAAAGGAGTAACTTTTATTTTCATATGTGACTCCTCCCCCTAATTAAACCTACTTCACCCCTCCCCTTCTGCCATCTCCTGCCAGACTGAGTGAAGAATAAAATGGAGTGAGGGAGGGAAAGAAGGGAACCAGAAGTGTGATGGGAAGGACATTTGCTCAGTGTAGGAAACTGTCCTGGTGTGTGGTGAGCACCTATGTTGTTATCACCTTATACCAGTTGCAGGTATCCCCTATTAGTGAAGTGTAGGCAGTGTCTCGGAAGCCAGGGCTCTCTAGTGCTAGCTGTGGATGAGCAGCCAAAACGTATCTAGGAGACACGAAAAGCTTATGCAATACCACTATAGTCACATAGCACTATCACACATGAAAGAACCATATAGTGTTACAAAAATAAAGGTACTTTAATATGGTAACATAAATACTAGAATACTACTGGGCAGACCCACCAACTGGAGGTAAGTAAACACACTAATAGCAATCAGTAAAGAGCATAAAAAACAACAAGCATCGGTAAAAGTAATAGAATATAGTGAGGGCCCTAAGGGAGGGCCAAACCATATACTAAGAAAGTGGAATGCGAGATTCAGTCCCCCACCCAAGGATGTGGAATCATTAGAGGGGAGCTGGAGTAACTAGGAACCCCAACAGGGGAGTAACAGAGTGACCCTCAGCGACCAGGAGAGCAGAGGTAAGCCCCTGGTTTTCCCCCAAACCAACAGGAGGACTTAGAAAAGGGACTGTGCAAGACCCAGACCAGACTGGAAGAACCTAAAGGTGGATTCTGGCAGAAGAGGGCCTGCAAAGGAAGGGGACAATGTCCAGTTCATTATGGAGTGTCCGGTCGTGACAGGGGCCATGACCCACCCTTCTGTGGATGCACAACCAGGTCGATGGGGGAAAAGAAGACAAGCTGCGTAGCGCAGGAGATGAAGAGGAGTCCCTGATGTGATGCAGGCGGTGTCCCACGTCGGCTGTCTGGTTGCAGTGGGTTAGTGGTGCAGGAAGACCAGCAACAAGCCTTGGCAAATGCAGAAGAAGAAAAAAATAATGTTGTCAAGGCCCAGGTCCGAGCTCGACCCAAGGAGGGGAGTCCAGGGCGACCCTCAGAAGCTGGGACAGTCATGAGAAGAGGATGCAGCCCCCACGGGCAACCCACTGGAAGCAGGCACAGCAGGATGCAGTGAGGCCCACTCAGCAGACCTGAAGAGAAGTCCCACGTCGCTGGAGCAGCAGAGAGGTGACTGTGCTTGGCCAGAAGAAGTGCTGGGGGCCGGGGCTACACAAAACCTGAAGATTCCTTGGAGCAAGAGCAAACAACCCTTGGTAGCAGCAAAGGTCGTTTTGCACAGGGGTACTGTCCTGGAAGGAGAGGCAAGGGCTTACCGTCTCCCATGTTGGACAACTGGCAGAGAGGACCAAGGGGCCCACTCCAGACCACCACCTGTGATGCAGGATCCATGCAGTTCCAGAGGAGAGCAGATCCACGCAGCCAGTCGTCATTGGAGCAGGTTGGAGTCTCATCGACCTCAGAGGTTGCACAGCCGGGGGAATGTTACAGTTGCTGGAAGGAGTCGGAGAAACAATGTTTCAAAGCGGAGTCGTCGCTGGAGCTGCAGATTGTTATTTCCTGAAGAGTCCAGTTGCGGTTCCAGTGGCCTGAAGATGAAATAAACGATGCAGAGGCGTCCTGGTGGAATCTTACATGTCAAATCTGAGGACCCACCATAGAGGGAGACCCTAAATAGCCCAGGAAGGGGGATTGGTCACCTAGCAAGGTGACAACCTAACAGGAAGAGACTGTGACAACACCTGCCTGACCTGGCCACTCAGATGCTCCCAGGGGCCTTCGAACATCTTGGATTCAAGATGGCAGAACCAAGTGGCCACCTGAATGAGCTCTGGGCACCACCTCTGGGGTGGTGATGAATAGGAGAGTGGTCACTACCCTTTTCATTGTCCAGTTTCAAGCCAGAGCAGGCACAGGGGGTCCCTGGACTGGTGCAAACTGGTTAATGCAAGGAGGACACCAAATGTGCCCTTCAAAGCATACCAGTGGCTTGGGGAGGTTACCCCTCCCAAGCCATGTAACACCTTTGTCCAAGAGGAGAGGGTGTTGCCTCCCTCTCCCACAGGAAATTCTTTGTTCTGCCTTTCCCTGCCAGAGCTGCTCAAGCAGCAGGAGGGCAGAAACCTGTCTATGGAGTGGCCCAGAAAACCCCAGAAGACTGGTAGGAGCAATACTGGGGAACCTCTAAGGAGCCCCAAAGTGCATGGATTCATACAACCAATACTGACAACAGTGTTGGGATATGATTCCAACATGTTTGATACCAAACATGCTCAGGTTCAGAGTTACCATTATGTAGCTGGACACAGGTAGTGACCTGTGTCCAGTACACAGGTAAAATGGCTGCCCTGCACTTACGAAGTCCAGTGCAATGGAACTGGAATTCATAGGGGCACCTCTGCTCATGCAGGGAATCCTTCACAGACAGGTACCTGCACCCCTCCCTCTGGGCTACGAGGGCCTACCATAGGGGTGACTTACAGTGACCTGGTGCAGTGACCTGTGGTGAAAGGGTGCATGCACTTTTTGATGCAGGCTGCAATGGCAGGTTTGCAGACAAATTTAGCATGGGCTCCCAAGGGTGGCACAACACATGCTGCAGCCTATGGGGAACCCCTGGTGCCCCAATGCCCTGCGTGGCTAAGTACCATATACTAGGGACTTATATAGGGCCATCAGTATGCCAATTGTGGGGTATGAAAAGTCCTAGCCAACCAAATTTAGTGGGAGAGAGCACAATCACTAGGGTCCTGGTTAGCAGGATCTCAGTGAAAACAGACCAAGCTTACTGATAGCAGGCAAAATTGGGGGTAACCATGCCAAAAAGAGGGTACTTTCCTACACTCAGGTAATATGATTGCCAGTAAGTAATAGGTTTACTACCCCTTCACCTGTCCTCCTTGTCTCAGTCCTCATTATATAAGAATATAGAAAAGCGTCCTCATTTTCTGCAGGCACTCAAAGAACACCAAACATTGTCTACATTGGCAATATTCTGTTGTAATCAACTTAGACCAGACAATCACGTTCTTCTCTTCTATGTCAGGAGAAAAATCCTAAAGAGCCCTTAGAACTGCTAATATGTCTCTCCAGTTCGAAGACAGAAGAGAATCAATCAAAAACAAGCTCCCTTTTGTCTCCAACCCTTCCAGAGTGGCCCATTCATTATTAGGATTAAGGGAATTTGAAGAACCAAATATGACCCTTTCTGGAGAGTCTCACTAATTAATTTCCAGTTGAGGTCTCAAATTACTGTTTAGGAAACTGGAGTTCATGTTTTGTAGTCTTAAGAGACTGGTGACTAGTGAGCTAAGAAGTGACCATTGAGAGGCTGCAGATGATGACATGCCTAAGGTGCCCAAGGTACTATTGATGTCTTCACTACCATCTTCCCTTGTACCCTCAGCCAGAGCCTTACAGGGACTTGCAGAAGAGATAGATTAATTATCCAGTAAATTCTCCAATTCCGGGAATTCTCCAGTAAAATCAGTGATCTGAGGGGCATATTTATACTCTGTTTACGCCGAATGTGCGTCAAAAACATTCGGCGCAAACCTTGCCCCATATTTAAACTCTGACGCCCGACCCCGCGGATGTCAAAATTCCACTGTGTGCGTCATTTTGTGGATGCGGGAAACTGCCTTGCGTTAATGATATGCAAGGTAGGCGTTCCCGCCCAAAAAATGACTTTAAGGCCTGTGCGCCTTATTTATACTCCTGCGTCATTTTGGCGCACAGGAGGGGGTGGGCCTTAAAAAATAGCGCACAGCCTAATGTGCGCAGTTTTTTAACGCCTGTGTCAGGGCAGGCGTTAAGGGACCTGTGGGGTCGAAAGGAGTCCAGAGGTGCCCTTCCCTGCCCCCAGGTACACTCCCTGCCACCCTCGCACACCCCTGGAGGACACCCATGGATGGGGGGACCCATCCCAGGTAAGTACAGGTAAGTTGAGGTAAGTATTTTTTATTATTTTTTTAAAGTGGCATGGGGGGCCTAATTTGGGCCCCCTACATGCCACTGTGCCCAATGACCATGACCAGGGGACAGAAGCTCCCTGGGCATGGCCATTGGGCAAGGGGGCATGACTTTTGTCTTTGCTGAGACAAGAGTCATTTCAAATGGGGTTTTGCGTCAAAAAATGGCGCAAGTCCGGTTTGAGGCATGATTTTTTGCCTCAGACATGACTTGCACCATTTTTTGACGCACAACCCCCATTTTACCCTACGCCGGCGCTGCCTGGTTTGAGTCATTTTTTTTTACTCAGGCCAGTCCGCAGCGCCGGCTAACGTCATTCCTAAAATAAGCCGCCCGCATGGCGTGTGGGAATGGCGTTAGCCGGCAGTACAAGTTTTGACACACAACTGCGTCGGCGCAGTTGTGCGTCAAAAAGTATAAATATGGCCCTTAATTTCAGTGAGTAACTCCGCACTTTTATGTTTTGAGAAGAGCTTCAATAAACAGTCTCTCGTGAAATGAGTGCAGTTTTTAAAGTTGCAGTGCAAACCCCAGTCTCTGCAGACATTTGCAGACTCATTCAATGTCAACCTGTCCCTTAATAAAAGAAGAGGTGGAAATTAGTCAGTTCTTAGGTAGGGATATATTTGTAAACACTCTACATGCAGAAGAGCTACAACCAATTAACATACTTTTGTGAGTACTCTTGGAGCTGATGATGGTCCAAATGGGTTGGCTATGAATAGATAGTGCTGTCACCTACTACAAAAGTCAGTAGCAAATGGCTTCTCTGGTGTATGTGAATGTGAAAATATGCATCCTAGTGGTCGTGTCACAGTACAATCTCCTTTTAAAATGAGTGGAGTTACATATGGAATTATGTTCATTCTGGGATGCATTGCACAAATAGAAACATAAGTTTTAGATCCAAGACAAGTCACTGCCTTCCATCTGGCTTCGGAATGAAGAACAAAGGGGTATTTTTAAGAAAAGTGGCGATGCGCACTTTTCTTTCGCCCCTAATGCCACCATGTACGCACCATATTTAATATTCGGTGCACCTTGGCGATAGTTAGGGAACTAGCATCAGAATTATTTACGCTAATTCAGCGCTTTACAGGATTAGCGTCAACATTTTTACGCTAATCTTGTAAAGCACCCAAAGGCCCATTGTAACCAATGGGAGCCTTCTTTTAATGCCTGCTTATAGCAGGAATTAGAAGTGCTGAAAGAAATGACGCAAAGAAATCTTTTTGATTTAATTGCACCACTTTTTCACCCCCCGTAACAGGAGAATCCTCCCCTTTGCATACATTATGACTGGCGCAGGCAAAATGTAGCGCAAAGGGTTACAAAGTGGCGCAATGCATGCATTTTGGCACTTTGTAAATATGCAGCGTTTTTGGCCATCCAACGCCAGATTAGCATTAAAAAAATGACATTAATGTGTCGTTAGAATGGTGCTAGGCCCTCTTAAATATGGGCCAAAATGGTATATATTCCTTAGTGCCTCTGAGTGTAAGGAACTTCCTTTCTTGCCCTTGCCCAAGGAGATCTGGTATTTCCTTCAGTAGAGATTCTTTCCTTACTGTCACCTTTGGAACAGGGTTTTTTCCATAAAATGATTCAGACAGATCTTTTAAACCAATAGAATACCCATTTATATTACTAAGGCAAACACCCTTCTGGCTTTAATTTCTGTCTAATTTGGTCATTCTTCCCTCTAAAACCTCCCCTTGATGATATTGTTTATGGAGTTTGAACCTGAGGTTGTTGGACCTGAGCTGGGGTGACCAGATTTTGAAGAGAAAAAAGCGGGACAGGCTAGACATAAAAGTAGGCCTAAAGCCTTTGGTCTCACTTTTATATCTGTCCTGTCCTGGAAAAAAAAAAAGAAAAAGAGAGAGAGAGAGATATTTCAGACTCTCTCTAGAGGCGCATGTGAAAGGAGAGCATACCATTCACTTCTGATTCGCAGGCTGACGTGACCTTTGTCCCAAAAACCGGGACATTTATGTAACATGAACAAAAGCATTTGCAGGTTGATTTGACCATTGCCCCAAAAACCGGGACATTTATGTAAAATGAACTAAAGCGTCGGGATACTGGGACAGTCCTCTGAAAAAAGGGACTATCCGAGGAAATCCGGGATGTCTGGTCACCCTAACCCGAGCGCGTCCTCAAAAGTACACTGAGTGCTCTGTGTTGCAGGCCTCTGACAAAAAGACTTCTTTGTACGAGCTGACCTGAATGGCTGTAGTATTTTTTTCTTCTCAGCCATTTTTTTAATATATATTTTTTTTATTGTAGACCAAAATGTTTCTGACCAATAAAAGGTGATGAATTAAAGACCTTTGCCACGCGGCAAGCTTTCACAACTTCAACCACAACAGCCTATTAAGAAGCTCCTGCAGAAGTCGCCGATGACCAAATGTAGTAGTTGAAAGTCATGTCTGAAAGAAATGTTGCCAATAACTCTAAATTATCCAAAATTGCCCCAGAATTGCTTATGTTCATCCCCTTTTGCAGACTTAAAATCAAAATATGCACATAACAGATCTTTTGTACCACTACCCACTGCAGAAGACAACGTATTGACACAGGCTGTAATGTTCTTCATTCACCCCCACCCAACAAAAGTTCCCTCTTCAAGCTTCTTTTTTTAATGAGATCTGGTTTCCACTTAAATCCCCCGCCCATGAAAATTGGGCAATCTGTTGTCAATATCATTGCTTCGATTACGTCTATCGTCTGCAATAGCTTTCTGCCACTGTCCCTTCTTGTTGGGTACAGCCATAGTAATGCTGAACTCTGAATGACAATTGATTTAACTTTTTTTTTTTAGAAAACAATTGGGAACAGTTGGCATCCTACTTACAACGTTGATCCTCTGCTGTGCATACACGGATAGTTCTCCCGAAGAAGTACGACTCATTGCATAAAGGGTGTCCACATACAGAACCAACGAACAGGACCGAGGAGGGGGACAAGGCCATTTTCATGATAAATGTGTTGACCACAGACAAGGTGGGACGAGTGACATGAAAGTCATTCTTACTTAAAGAAAGCAGGCCTTCATGAGCAGTATGGCCTAGCTGTGCAGAGATGGACCAGCAATTTCGATACTGAGACCACAAAAACCCTGAGATATGACTGGCCGAAATGGTTATGTTTATGAAATGAAAAGACACAACAAATTTCTTCTCCATGTTTCAGCAAGAAGAGGGTATTGAGCACCAGGGAGTCCGGGGGGATGTGGCCTCGCTTGATATTAACAATATCCTCAAATGCGTAGGCAAGAAATGGACCCTACTGGCAAGGAATATTGTTTCATTTGAATAATTTGATGCGCTTTTCTGTGGGGCACCACAGACAAATCTGCTAAACAGCTGAGCACTGATAAGCTTTTCTGAGCCAGGGGCGTAACACAGGACCCTGAACCCCCTGTGGTGCAGGAGGGCCCCAAAGGCTCAGGTGCTAATAGCGCTTCTTAGGTACCCATTCAGCCCAACCTTAATGAGCATCTGTAGGATATGGAACACTCAAGGGCCTCTCACCACATTCCACAGGTGTTGGGGTGCATTATTTCGAGTTGCACCAGTGTTCTGAACATCTAGTAGCTGTAAGGAGTGACCATAATATGGAGATGGGTTGACCCCGTGGCAAAAATGGGAGGAGCAAATTGAACCAAAAGGTGCCCCAGAGTCTCCTGTCTTCGGTGTTTGCTACAGGGAAAACAAAGTGATACAATAATCAAATAATGAAATATCAATTAAAATAATAAAACACCCAGGTACTACCTTAAATAATAGATGAAAAGAATAAGTGTAGTGAGGGGAGGTATCTCAAAATACAATGAACTATACGTGGGAAAAGTAATTAACTGCCCCAGAATACCAGAGGAGAAACATGTTTAATACACTCAAACAGAGAAGAAGCTTTGATGTGACACTCTTTTACCACTTGTTCTTTACAGGTCACTCTCTCTTCAACTTCTCACTGTTTGAGTTCTGAATCAAATAGTTCATAGAAACTAGAACCAGAACACTGAGCACCAGGTTTGCCACTTTTGCTGTCACTCTTAATCCCACTATACCCAATGCTTAATATAAGCCAGTTGTTGCAGTTGGGGCCCACTGGCCCTCATTTGTGGGGACTAGCATTTATTTTTCTATATCATACCTTGACACGGAGCAAGAGAGGGAAACACACAAAAAAGAAAGGAGGAAGAGAATGATGGAAAAACCATGACAAATGGAAAAAGCAGGAATGAAGAAAAACATGCAAGAGTGAGATAAAGGGCTAGGGATTGTCTGGCGGTGGATCATGAGATACCAGGTGGAATTGAGACCAAGCAGATTGGCATTTGGCATAGCAACATTTAGTAACACTGGGGTGGGCTTTTGAGCAAATATTTGGATACAAGCACTTTTTTTCAAGTTAAACACTGGCTATACCAATAGACTATAAGAACTACACAAAAGAATAAAGGAGGCACTGAAATGTTTCTTGAAACCTCTACCCTGTACAACAAAAACGAGATGAAAATAAATGGCATATTTGGATACTAGCAGCGCTGAAAGGAACAGGAACATAGATGTCATTTAGGGGACGCACCTATAGGCTTGTCTCCTGCTAACCCTGGCACTGTCATGGCATTTTGCAGCACACACAGAAAGAGGAAAAGCCTCAGGGGATTGTTTTTGGGCAGGAAGGTGCCCCTTCCTGCAAAAAGAAAAAAATCTGCAGAAGGGGAGGCACCCTTGAACCATGGTGCAAGTGCACCTGCATTGGCACTAGGCAGCCAAAATGGAACACGTGCAGTTAAAAAAGGTAGGAATGTGCTGTATTCTTTTAAATATGTTGCATTCCTGTCACGCAGTGCTGCAAGGGGACTTGCTCTGCTGCACTTTGTGACAAATTAATAAATATGCCTCTTATTCTTTTGCAAGGGGAGACGGCACATGTAAAAGGCATGTCTGTGCCTCCTACTGCTCCAAAGCATGTGAAGGAAGCAAGAAATTCAGGAGAGAGAGAGGCTAGAGTGGAAAGACAACGAGGGGAAAATAAAGGTATGAAGAGGACAGTGCAAAGAGACAGATGTGGGGCAGAGACAAAGACGTGTGAGAGAAAGAGAAGGATTAATGGTATCAGAGAGGTGATGGGTTTGCGAGGCATATAGACAGATGTGAAAGAGTGGGACACATTTGAGAGTGATTGGTGATAGACACATAAACTTTAGAAAATGAAACAGGTGACAGTTAAAGTGGTAGACAGGGTGAGAGAGAATGACAGTATGGTTGATGTGCTATAGAAAGAGACAGATGAGAAAGAAATAGCTAAGGTAGACAAAAAGAGAGGTGAAGTCAGGTGTGAAATACGTTAGAAAGAGCCAGATGGTGATAAACAATTGAGAGTCAGGAGAATAAAGGTGAGATGTATTTGAAACAGAGATGAGAGGTGGACAGGTATCAGACAAATAAGAAAGAGGGAGCTGAGAGGAGCACAGACAGGTGAGAGAGGTGACAGGGTAATGAGAGAGTCTGTGCAGAGAGAAGGAGGTGGGAGGGTAGAGGGAGAGAGGCGAGAGAGGTGATAGTGAAGAAGAGACAGGTGTGAGAGAGAGGCACAATAAAGAGACTTTACAAAAACAGGTGAGAGAGGTGGGGAGGAGGACGGGGGCGAAAGTGACAGCTAAAGGAAGGGAGACAACTGAAAAAGTGGTGATAAAGTGACAGTGCAGACAGGGAGATAAAGAGGTTGGATTAGAGAGCGAGACAAAGTGGTGAACATGAGACACAGGTTAGAAAAAGAAAGCTGAGGAAGAGGAGGAAAGGGGGAAGTCAGGAGATATAAAGGTGACAATGAGACACAGACAAGTGAGAAGGAGACAGAGTAAGAGGGGTGGGAGACAGATGAGAGGTGTAAATAGGTGAGAAAGTCAAATGAGAGAGGGGGAGACTTGTCAAATATCACACGATCAGTTAGAGAGACTCAGATGAGATAGTGGAGGAGACAGGAGTGAGAAAGAGACAACAGCCGAGAAAGACAGATGACAGATAATAAAACAGCAGCGGACCGGAGGGTGACAGTGGGTCATAGTCGTATGACGCCACTTCCCGTGTTACCAGTGGGTTCGAATGACGTGATGTAACTTCTGCTACCCGTGGCTTTTTGGTGAATCGACATCTAGTTCTGAGTTCTTGATGGCGGTTGCCTGAAGTTCAGAGATAACTATAATTACACTGCAGCATCCATACCTCAGGACAGGAGGAAGCAATCATTAACCCAAAATAACATTAATTAACTCAGAAGATCACAGAAACTTAGAACCAAAACAAAAAACTGTTCAAAATCTCCAAATCGATCCTGAAATGGAAACGGTCTACATATGTGTGGCCTTTTAAGGTGGCTTCGGTCACCTTTTACCACATCACAGACAAAAATCGAAAAAATGATGAATATTAACACACACTGCTCAACATGGCCAGATCGATCTCATCAAAAGAAAAAAAAAGATCCTCATTCACTTCCTTCTACTCAGTTACAAAGGAATTAATGTCAGGCATCGTTAATGTTTTTATGACGTCTGCTGCATGCTTTCACGTGCATCATTCTCATAAGGTTTTATTCAAACTCACTTAAACAAACCAATCACAAAGTAAAGGCAACAATTCATTTCACAAACATGAGGCATTTTAAACTTACATTCAAATCACAACGTAATGGAACAACTCACCTCACGAAACTAAGCCAACACCGTGGCGACCATTACAGCTTGGGCACTAAGGGCCATATTTATACTTTTTGACGCAAAACTGCGCTAACGCAGTTTTGCGTCAAAAAAATTAGCGCCGGCTAACGCCATTCTGAAGCACCATGCGGGCGCCGTATTTAATCAATGACATTAGCCGGCGTTAGCTGCCGGCGCTGCCTGGTGTGCGTGGAAAAAAACGACGTACACCAGGCAGCGCCGGCGTAGGGGGATATGGGGCTTGGGCGTCAAAAAATGGGGCAAGTCAGGTTGAGGCAAATTTTTCGCCTCAACCCGATTTGCGCCATTTATTTCGACTCCCAATCCCCATAGAAATGACTCCTGTCTTAGCAAAGACAGGAGTCATGCCCCCTTGCCCAATGGCCATGCCCAGGGGACTTCTGTCCCCTGAGCATGGTCATTGGGCATAGTAGCATGTAGGGGGGCACAAATCAGGCCCCCCTATGACACAAAAAAAAAAAATGACTTACCTGAACTTACCTTAATGTCCCTGGGATGGGTCCCTCCAGCCTTTGGTGTCCTCCTGGGGTGGGCAAGGGTGACAGGGGGTGTCCCTGGGGGCATGGGAGGGCACCGCTGGGCTCCTTCAGAGCCCACAGGTTCCTTAACGCCTGCCTTTTCCAGGTGCTAAAAAACGGCGCAAAAGCGGCCGTACGTCATTTTTTTTGACCCGCCCACTCCCGGGCGTGAATTTTGCCCGGGAGTGTAAATACGGCGCACATGCCTCGGAGTCAATTTTTTAGATGTGAACGCCTACCTTGCATATCATTAACGCAAAGTAGGTGTCCACGCTAAAAAATGACGCGAACTCCATGGACTTTGGCGCTAGACGCGTCTAACGCCAAAGTATAAATATGGAGTTAGTTTTGTGTCGGAATTGCGTCAAAAAAACGACGCAAATCCGGTGCAAACGGAGTATAAATATGCCCCTAAACATCAGGATTCCATCTACATCAGAGCACTGAACCCGCCATGCTGGACACCAGAGAGCAACTTCTAACAGCTCCAGGTAGCATGCTGCAGGACTTATATTCTTTCGTCCATTTTATCGACCTAGATGCATCCTTTGACACCGATGAGCACCCCATTGGGTTGCAAAGATTGCACCTTGACATGAATTTCAAAGGCACATTCCTTGTGTGGATTTAATCTTTGCTCACTGATCAGACATTATATATGAAAAAAAAGGTTGTTTTACATAGGCAGACTCCAGCTGCCAGGAGGTGTTCACCAAGGCTCATCCTGGTCATCAGCATTGTTCAGCACTTCTCTCATACCTTTAAAGTACCTAAATTAAATGGTTTGTAAAGCGTTCGGTCCCCAACATGGCATACTGAGTCTAAGACTGCCTTTCTAAACGTTTAAAGGTCCGATCGCCAGTGAGACAGAAATAAGAAGGGGGTGTTTCACATTAAAAAGGGTGCATAAGAGAAGTCTTTTTCCCTTAATTTTGCTTTATGAATCCTTGGGTTGTTGCTGAGCTGAAGTTCCTTGAGGGTACATGGACAGACAACAAATCCTTGATAACAGAAAGAGCAATTCCGTAGATAGTTTTGTGACATACACAAATTGCTTTAAATTTGATCCATTTCTCTACTAGATGCCAGCCAGTGTAATTTAATAAGATGATGAGAAACGTAAACTCATCCGCGTGAATTTAGCACTCCTGTGACTTCCATGTTTTGGATAATCTGAAGATTTTTTAGTGAATTTTTTGTAAGTGCCAGCTAAAGTGTATTCCAGTAGTTGAGGCATGAGCCTACAATTGTCCGAATCTCTGTGAATTTATGCTATGCTAGCGGTAGGGGCAATATCGTTCTTAGAAAATGCACAGTTAAAAAAATGTGAACAAAATCGAGACAATGTAAGCTTTGCTATGTGTGCCGAATAGTTCAATTTGGGCAGTGAAACATAAATCCTACATTGCGAACCAAATCAACTGGAGTTGGATGGCCCCAGAACTGAGAGCCACCAGGCTTGTGTCCAATAGATGTTTCTCACCCTAAAATGAGGATCTCTCTCTGTTTTTTTCTGAATTGATTTTCAAGCAGTTCCTCACCAGGCATGCACTAGTGGATCCTACTTAGTTTTATTGGGAATCAGGAATTTGCTTAGCCTTCTGGCTTGCAGACCTGTGCCCCCATTACCTAGTGACTTTTAACCTACTTAGCCTGCTCTGTTTTAGCACATTTATTTAACTATTTTTTCCAATTTGGCTGCTATGTTTAGAGGTAGGAAGATGTTTTGATTTCACGTTATCAGTGCCACTCAGAGCAGGCGTCACTATCAGTGTCAAAGACAAGTGATCTATGTAGATATTCACATCATGTCCCTTTCCCACTTACGTGAGACAGGAACATAACGTACTTTTGGAGGAAAGTGTTTAAATAATTGCTGCCCCAAGCATGCATTCTTATACAGTATATTGATTGGGAACATACCAGTATCAGGGATCCTACAAGATATGTAGAAATACATCTCACACAGACAAGGTTATCAGAGGGATTCCTACCAGATGCCATCAACGCTATCTATGCTACACGTCACCTTGATGTAGACCCAGCCTTTGTGTCCCCACGGAGTCTGATCTAGAGACCTCATTCCAAGGTAACAAGGGTTGTGGGGTTCTTCTCATGGACCTGGTACTGGCAGATTAGGTTTATCACACCTAGCTCTCTTTAGGTTACAGATTAGGTTCATCATGCTAAGGTTTTAGGGATCTTATACATCTCATGGTTATTGCAAAATGGTGTGGGTCTTTGTATTCACGACCCTCATCTCTACCATTCTGCTCCTTGCATTGTTCACTGTCCTAATCATTGCAGCTCATGCAGTTTACAGTAGCTTGCAGTCTTGTTAATGAAACCTACTGAAAACTTTCCTTCATTTCCTACATTGCCTGTGTGTGACTGAGACGTACTGCTCATGTGAAAAAAGGGTAATCTCTGTTTAACCACGACTGCCTAGAGATATCGCACTCTAGAGCCCGTGCATAAACGCTGACAGAAATCACGTTTTACTGTCTGGGGTTTTGGTGAGGTACTGCTTCTGAGCCAGGAGGGTTGGGCAGACAGTTGTGACTTGTTGTAGGATTCACCTAGTTGCCTAAAAACAAAAGTGCTGCCATCCCTAAACCAGCAGTCTTGCCTGAAGCAAAAGTCCAACTATGACAATGTAGCTACATTGTCAAACAATCATTAAGTTAAACCTGCCATGGTGGAGTCACTATTCATGTTTAAAATTGGCCATATTCAAATCTCATAATGTCAATTATTATATGTAGGCAGATGACAGCCAGCTACATATAAAACATCAAAAACAGCACTGCTAGGAAACCTAATTAGTTCCAGTTCTTGACACATTTCATTGGATAAAAATGCAAGCACCTATCTATCACTGGAGTGCTCCCTCCCCACCACTTACTGCCATTCACTTAAACTTCACAACTTGTCTCTACTCCTCTACATTTTCATCAGTAAAAATTTGTTCAGTAATTTTAACAATCAATTTACGTTTTGTACCCGATATAGAACCAGTCATTAAAAGCAAGAGGTTCCTCATTTATCAGGTTAAAGATATTACACCTTCATTGACCACATCAAACATGAAGTGTTACCCGATCCATCACTAAACTCCTTTGACTTCCTTTGATGTACATATCTTCCGTTGGAAACCTTTAGCGTGAACACCAGATGCAAAACCCAACTATTCTCTCTATCATGTCACAGAAATGAAAAAAAAAACATTTTGTCACGTATGATATCACAGTTAAATTACCTTTCATGCCCCTACCTGTGCCTGGATCTCTAGAAACCAACAATGGAATGGCCGACGGTGGTCTTTATCCTGCTGGCCCTTTCTCACCTCTCTTTGATTTTCACAGATCAGTGGAAGGCATAGGAATGCTGTAAATGGACACTTCTGTGCTAGGACTGCAACATTTCAGTTATTTCTTATTTTTATTTTTTTGTATTTTTTGAAGGGGCAGTGCTAGCCAAAATGTGATAAAGGTGGGTATAATTATTATTTTAATAATTTCTTACGTAATAACGCCGTTTTCGGTCACATACTACGAAATTCTAACAATGTAAGTAGTCATATCATTATTCTCTAGTGCACCACCGGGGTTTGAACCAGTATTCTTAAGGTTACACACATATATCTGCAGTGGTCACACTAACCAAACGAGCTATCATACCGGAGCAGAATGCATCTCGCAGAGATTGGTTTAGCTTTCATTTATTTTTCTTTTAAGGTGTCTGCCTGCTACCGTACATGCTCTGCATGCTTGCATGTGTGTAGCTCATTCTACACATTTAAGGTCCCCATGTGCACCTCTAATTGACTCCCTGAGCATCTACAGTGATTAAATAGGACCTTTTCGGATTTTATGTCAGCATACAAGACTAGTCTTGCTCTTTTTTCAGCGCCCCTTTGTGCAATGAGGTGGTTTTATTTATAAGTTTTATTTAATTATTCCTCCTTATTTGTGCTACTGCCTCGCCTCTTTCACTTGTGATTACGTTCCTGTCCTGAAGTAACATAAGGGCACATAATACCAGTCGTGGCTGCCGACTGTGCAAAGCTGCAGGGTGGGAGGAATAAAACAAACAAACAAAAAAAGTTACCTGAACCTCACTGCCGCTCTCTGCTGCACTCCAGGCACAGGCTCCCTGCTTTCCCTGCGACCAATCATAATGCTGCTTAGAGCAGCATTATGATTGGCTGAAGTGTCCCTGGCTGGGCGCTCCAACACAACCTAGGAGCCTGGAACTGCTGTCTCCAACCAGGCAATACAGTGGTGGGTTGGAGAAAGCCCTGTGCGCATGTGTGTTTGGCTGGCCCGATACGGCCGGCCAAATATACATACACACTGCCCCTCCATGGCTGTCACCCCCCCTTGGCCCCTTAAAAAAAAAAAAAATTGTTTATTATCGTTTTATTTTTAAAGGTTTGCAGCTCCTGCTGCTGGTGGCGACGTGACTCTCCTCCACCATAACGGAGGAGCCGCCCCTTCATGAAACCCTAAAGGTGGTGTGTTGTAACTTTGGGCTTCAATTGGTCAATCAGACAGAGAACCACTGCACTGAGAAATGATAATGAACTATATGCTATATTACTACCCTAATCAATGGTACAAAGTTTGTCGAAACTAGAAGGTCAGGCCGGCTAGCCTGATAGCCCACAGTTCTCAACAGCAGGCTATCAAACCAATGAGCCACACCGTTGTATGTAAAGCATCAGGTACACCTTATGTATCCTAGAACACATATAAAATCAGGCTTTGGCAAAGTACTCATCTGGCATTGGTGTGGTGGTGCATACAAACTACATCTGTGCATGCCTGTGATTGCATGTGTTAGCATGTTAAAGCCAAACCGGTTGGCTATGCCATGGCTTGTTTGTTTTCCTCAGGAAGCTCCTGTCCAGGCCTACATATTCTTTTTCATTTTTCAGAATAAATACTCCTCAAAGTCTATATACCTTTATTCTCTCATTCTGTTTAGCATGTGTAACTTGTATCCTGAAGGTTATTATGAGTTTTAGTTGTACTAAGCCGGATCAGTTGTCTTTTGGGGGCTATTGTGAATTTTAATGAACATGGGACCTGCATGTCTTGATTTACCATCTGAATTTTGTTGCCGATGGGCGACAAGGAATATGGAGATACTTCATTTCAGTCATCCAGTTTCGATCCGTTTTGGAATACCTGAAAAGTCTTCTCTTAGGGAAAACGTAAAAAGTCTCCTCTGAGTGTGTATGTGAAAAATCCTACATGTTCTGGGGTGGAAGGCTGCAGGTTCCTGTCCTCAGTCTGCGGGCCGTGCACTTACTTGATGCCCACCCTCAGTAGCTCGTTCTTCAATAGGGTAGAACAGTGCTTGATTTGACCTGGTGGTATTCGGTGGGGGACATCAGCACTTCTTTTTGGAGACTGGCCCTTTTTTCGTGTACCAGATAATTACAGAGTCAAGAAAGGGGGAAACATAGAGATCTGAAAGACAGAGGAAGAAAAACACCGCAAAACCATCACAAACAAGAAGCAGGAACCTGCAAGTGCTAGAAAAAGAGGGAGAGGAGAGTCTGACAATGAGTTAAAGACTACCAGCCTATGGATTCGATGCACCGATGTTTAATTTCACTGGCTGCCAGCTTCTGGGCAGAGCTTCTCGCACTAGCACACGTTCTTTCAAAAATTAAGCATTGGGGCAGAGTATGCCAGCCCATCTTTGGCATTGGCCGACGTGCAATCCTTTGTTTTCCTTTTTTGTCTTGTCAATTTCTCAATTTAAATTATCCTATGGAAGCAGTGATGTTGCTAGCATGTCATGGGACCTACTGCAAGGAAGGAAGTTGACCTCCTGGTCGCTGTTTGAACTGTAAAATACAGCAATAATCAGAGATTAGTGCCCCCACCAGCCATCTGGGCCCTGGTGCAACTGCACGTGGTGCACCAATGGAAACTACACCTTTGTATGAAAGCTGATACTCCAGCATGAGAGGGAATAAAGCCAGCCCCCTGATTTCTATGGAAGGTTATGGGAGAACTGGAAAGGGTCAATGTGCACCCCATTTCTGGAGCCTGTGCATCTAGCAGTCCCCCCTTTTTCATTGAGCTCATTCTCCTCCTCTCTTTCCACTCCGCAATAGCTTCAGCTGACCTCTCACAATATGGCGACAGTCTCCTCCGCTGGTAGTTATTTTTAAAGGAAAGTAGCTATAAGGTGGCTATAGAGAGGGCAACTGGAATTATACTATTGTGTGACTGTTTTTTTTTTCTATAACAATGGATTTGCCACATAACCCATCATGTGCTCCATAATCTGCAGGTTTTTAACAAAACAAAAACATTTTTTGTTTCTAGCTCAAACGGTTCAAAAGTTACTAAAAATTCAGTAACACCTGTTGCTGTGCAGAGGAAGGATGTTTGCAACGGTTGACTCTTCACCTTTCTGTTGCTTATTGCTATACTTAGGTGCTAAACCAGTACCAATGAGGTGCAACCTATGCTTAGACAGTGTTACTAAGTTTAAATATGAAACTATAATAAAATAATACTATCACAAAATGTGCTGCATTTTGTTGCATAATTTGCCTTTTCTTGTTGCATAAATTAGTCAACCCTGCCGCATAATTTTGCCCTCCCTTGCCACATAATTCCAGTGGCCTAGGCTATAGATCCCACATTCATCCTTCAAAAATGTAACTACATTGTCTATAGCTCTCACAATTGGCCTGCTGTCCAACATACCCGTCTGTTGCAAGTCTCTCTATGCCTTTCTGCTATTGGCACCACACAGAACCATGTGTAGCCTGCGGATTACAGATTATAATCCCTCTCAGAAAATTGAGTAGGTGATTACACCTTCAGCAGGGTTTTGTATGCATCTTGCAGGCCACAGATTCTAATCACGATAAGAAAGTTTAGTGGAATATGCACTTGGGAAATCTGGGTCATAGGTTTCTTTTGTAGTGAGTCAGAACAGCGGGTTAATGCACTTAGTGCAGAGATTTATATTTGTATTTAACTTGTTTGTTACAGAATCCTGCTCTGGTAAAATAGCTCCCTCATGGGAATACACTGACAATGTGGATGTCTGTGACCTTTGATTAAAACTGTAAACTTATCAAATTTTGTAGATATATTCAAATGTCTACATCCTCTTCTGAAGAAATCAAATACAAAATATTTTAGCATGTTATACCATCAATTAAATGTGTAGTTAGAACAAATATTTGATATGCAGTTACCTGCGGTGAAAGGCCAACAAAATTGTTATAGAACATTGTGTCCTAGTATCCACAGCACTGATGCCATCCTATACTCACTGAACTCGCCTCTCGTAGTGCCCGTTCTTTTTTATGCACTTTGATATCTGAACTGACTGGCATCCACCTACCCTAATACTCAGCCCCTTCATAGATGTCCCCTATGATCTTGTTTTAACCCTTCAAGCTGCCGTATGTACATGTGTGGAGTCCCTGGGCACCTCAAACCCCTGACAGGACTCCCACCAGTCTCTTTCCTCAATTCCTCTGCTTTCCTGTAAGAAATGTGTTCCTGCCAGAGTGTGGGATGGCGTTGCTGACGGGTAGTGGTACTGGGACATTTATTGACGCTGCTTGTCAAGCAGGACCAGGGTCGGATTGGAAATGCATGCAGTCAAGAACTGGGCATTGGGCTGGTGCCTCAGAAACACATGTGGCCCGGTTTTATTAGAGCCTCAATTAATCAACCCACAGAGCCTTACAGTTTGGTAGGCCCCCACCAGGTCACTGTATTCTGTATTGATCTTGACCATTCCTCCACCCACCCAAGCCTGGCTGGTGGCCAGATGAGAAGCCCCCCCCATGTGTCTGACCTGGCCCAGCAGCAGTTTTTCTCCTGACGCCTCCCTGCTGGGCCACCATTCTGGCCATGGTGAGCAAGGGAGTATGCAGAGGCCTTGCTGGGGGCAGATGTTGTCACCTCGTCCCCAGAGTCTTTTAGGCTGTAGTGGAAGGTGTACAATTGAATAGCCCTCACCGTGAGGCCACCTTTCCCATAGATAAAAAAATATAGAGGTTGTTAAAGTACTTTTGAGTCCCAGCATTGGCTCAGCATCCTGTCAATTAATATCTCAAGTCCTAAATAAAACTGAATTCAATCTTGTGCAGTGAAACTAGTGCTGATGTAAATGGGTCCAATGCCTCTGGGCCAAGGTAATGCTCAATACCTACACAAACAAAAAATAAGCGGACAGATTCTGCAAATGTCCAAGCCATGATAAATAATGCTGACTATTTATATATAAACATCCATATTTCTTTGTAAAATGGCTTTTCTGCCTTTTCCTAGGATTGACTCACCTGTAAGAATTCTTTTTATTGTACTTTGCATTACGTTTGATTTTAAAGTATGTGATGACTAGAGTTAAAAAATACCAGCTTTGTGTGATTTTCTTCCTCTTCGTACCAGCTAGGACATTAAAATGCCAGTCATGCTGGTAAAAAAAAATGGCCAAGTGGGAACCTTAGCCAGATATGTGCTTGTGACTATTTTATTTCACCTCTCCAGCCCGGTCATACTGCAGTGCTTCTAATTTTCACCAATTTTACTGGCTCTATAAGCTAAAGCAAATGCTTAACTTAACAACATTTCACAAAAAATTAGCCTCATGAACCTAAGCAAATGGTGATCAACTAAAGTGACGATTTGGGATTGTGTACCACTTTTTTGGGAGTGCTAAGACCTTTTTGTGACCCCAAGCCAACTCTGAGCAGGACACTCGCAAGGTGGAACCCACAGACATGTGTGATTGCTTTGCGCACTGTTGGTGTTCTTTCAGAATCTACAGAGCCCGTATGACACACTCCAAGGCCTGATCAGTGTCTTAAGCAATAATTTCAGGTTGCCCCGGATGCCAGGTTGATGTTGGCCTTGTCCAATCCCCAATCAGCTAGCACAAATGGCTGTGATGACATCGTCATTAGAATGGGCCCCATGGGAACCTAGTCACGGACTAGTCTTCCCCCAGGAAGGTTCGTCGGACAGAGGAAGGGGGGACAGGATTGATTAGGCCTGGGGAGAAATGAGAGGGGTCAATTGGGTAGGTAGATTTAAGGGGCTGGGAGAGGAAATAACATCTTCTCCCCGCTCACAGTGTTATGCGGAAAGGAGCATTTAGGAGCTCCCTTTCCAAAAAGTTAGGGCCCGTTTTGCCCCATTTGTAGCAGGCTCAGGTACGAGGAAAGGGCAGCATTGCCCTTGTTAATCAGCTTGGGGGTGGCTGCACAGCATGATGCTGAGGTGGTGCATGCCACGTTGCGCACCATAGGAGAGGTCGGATGCGCTGACCTCTTGCAGCCGGGAGTGTTGGGTGAGGCCTGGGTCGGCATTGAACGACCGACCCAGGCCGGATCGCGTGGCGTGGAATGGCGGCTGTGGTGGAATTGTGCAGCGCACCATGTAAATGTAAGCAAAAGGGGATGGGGAAGAGGATTTCTCTGGTGTCAGCAGGCCCAAAAGTGTCAGGGAAGCGTAGGATCCTCACAGTGCCACGGGTTGAAAGGGGACCATGGGGCTCATAGGGGGGTGTGCAGGAGGTCAGTGGGGAGAGCTCATTATGAAGTCCTTTAAGGAGATAAAACTGAAGGAAAGGGGAGATGGGGGGGGGGGTCAATGGTGGATACTGGGATAATGGGCCCCTTGGACCTGAGTTTGGCATGGGAAGGTAGCAGCAAACAGAGGTCAACATGGCTCCCAACATGGGCACTAAGAGGAAACAGGCAGGGGAAGGCACTAGTAGGCCCAGGAAGGAGGTAGTTACACAGGATAAGGGCCACAAGAGTGGGGGCATGGTGCCGGGTGTGAGCGGGGCCGGGGGGAGGGTGTATGGCACGCACAGGGTTCCACAGGGTATTGGGCAAGGAGGGCCCGCAATGGGCCTATGGAGTTCGTCAGTGGTGGATTTTGGAGGCTGGGATCAAAGAACAGCGCAGGGTCGTAGAGGAGACAAAGGCCATTTGGGAAAGGTTTGCAGGGCCAGAGATCAAGAGGCAGAACAAGTGCTGCAGGTCAAAAAGGCAAAAGGGGCACTGGCCAAAGGGGGAGCTAGGTTGGGGATGGAGATTCCAGGCACGAGAGGACACTGGCTGTGGGTGCCTGTGGAGTCAGAAGAGGTACGTCAGACAGAGGAAGCTGGAGTGGCTCGTGGATCTGGTAATGACAGCGATGCGCCAGGCTGGAGTAGCCTGGGGGGCAGTGGCATGAGGTGAGCAGGTGAGGCTGGCAGAAAGTTGGCAACAGAGCATGACAGCCCCAGGATGTTGGTCTCAAGAACTAGGGGGTTTACGGAGGCCCTCCCTACAACGAAGGACCGTGTGCATTGTGTGACACATAAGGAGCGGACAGCCTGGGAAGGGTCGAGGTGCACTTCTACGGATGGATGCTTGAAGGAGCAGCGGATGAGTGATGCAGGTGATTGTGAGGATGAATTGGAGCTTTATTATGAAGGCACAAGTAATGAGTGGGAGGAAGGTGAGGTTTATGGGGTGGTTGAAAGGTGATGGTGGGGGGCTGGGTGGACTCACAGGTGGCAGAGGTTAGTGTCCGGAGGCACGCAAGATCAGCAGAAGCAGACAGGCATGGCAGCCAGGTGTCCAAGGAGGAGCGAAGCTGGCATATCAGCAGGTGAGAAGGATTAGTGGGCTGTGTGGGATGCACAGGAGAGGGGATCTGAAAAGAAGGCATGCAAATCAATAGGAGTGGGTGATTGGGTGATTGGTAAGGACAGTGAGGCACAACAGGAGCTGGAGAGAAAGGAAGGAGGAGGTAGTTCAGGAGCCCAGGTTGATTCTTCCAAAGCAGGGGAGAGAGTGAGCGCGGAAGGCAAGGAGGATTCCAGTCACAAGAAACGCTTGCCCTACATGGGTTTAGACATGCCGCTGGGGTGCCTCCTATCGGACAAGACAAAGGGAAGAATTTGGAAACATGATTATATTGATGTGTTAAAGCTCCTTCATAGGGATATTCAGGCAAAGGAAGGGTCAAAAGAAGAAGAGTGGGAATTGGCCAGGAGACTCAGGATTCCCATTACTATGGAGAACTGGAATTCAGCATTTCTGATATACACTAGAGTGTATTGTGATAAATACCAGGACAGGGCCATCACCTTGTTTAAGTACAAGGCATTATAAGGAAGGCCTACATGCATTTTGGGGTGGTTGCTTGACTTAGCTATGATGAGGAATCCAGGGCATGGGTCAGTGTAAACCCTGATAAGCCATGGGGGGATGTGGACTCAGAATTATGGATGCAGTGGATGTCGTTCACTCAGTCTACAGCCTCAACGCATACAGCGAGTGGTTTACCTATTATGTACAAGTCCTTTCAGCTGTGTCCCACCTTCCAAGGAGTGGGAAATGAAACCAGCAGCGTGGGCAGGGCAAGGGAAACATAGGGGGCCTGCTAGAACTTTAATAAGGGGTTTTGCAACAGGAACCCTTGTAGGTTCAAGCACAAGTGCTCCAAGTGTGGGAGCAGACATCCCATTACACAATGCTTTACATTGGCCAGTTTGCCAGAACAATGGAGGGCAGGGGACAGCAGGGCCCTGCTGGTCCAAAGGGCTCCTACGCCAATTAAATTGTAAGCAATCCTGCCATGGCTGGTGCGGTATCCTGATGTAGACACAGCTTTGAGACTGGAGTGGGTGTTGAGGGAAAGTTTTCGAGTGGGTTACCAAGGGCCCAGAGGGTGCAGGTGGGGCGACAATTTGCAGTCAACCAAGGAGCTTCCAGAGGTAGTGTGGAAGAAATTGAGCAAGGAAGTCCAGGAAGGGAAACCCTTTTTCAGAATGGCCAATGCCTGATCTGATGATACCTCCTTTGGGAGTGGTACCTAAAAGGGGACTTTAGGTTCATACATCATTTATCCTGGCTTAGGGGGCATCGGCAATGTTTTCATAGCCACAGAGGATACTAAGGGTGTGTCTGCCTCGGATGGCAATGCCTTTGGCCTGGTCAGGCAGTGTGGACAGGGAGCGCAGCTGAAGAAGTGTGATATTATTAAATTGGCATTTCTTATGTTACCTATTCATACTGGGGATTTCTCTTTGCTGGGGATGCAGTTTGATGGAGCCATCTATGTGGACAGGGTACTGCCAATGGGTTGCGCTATTTCTTGTGCCCTTTTTGAGGCTTTCAGCTTCTTTTTTACAATGGGTTTTCATGAAAGGGAGTGGGAACAAAGCAGTCACACACTACCTGGATGATTTCTTGTTCATGGGTAAGCGGGTTCTGGTAATTGTGGGAGGAAACTGCAGAAGTTTGAGGACATGGCAGAGATTTTCAGGGTGCCTCTGTCTCCGGAAAAGATGGAGGGCACGAGTATGATCTTGTATTTTCTGGGGACTGAGTTGGATATGGTCAACATGGTTGCACGGTTGCAGGGGCAAAAGTTATGGGAGATTCAGACTTTTTGGGAAGAAGTGATAGATGAAAGATACCTGGAGCTTTGGGAAAACTGTTGGGCTTGCTCAACTATGCTTGCAGAGTAGTGAGGGGGGCGTGCATTTTGCAGGTGGCTGGGCTTGGCTATGTCATGCGCCATGCTTCCACACCACAGGATTTGGATTTTCATGGCAGAAAGGGCAGATTTAGGGATTTGGCTCTCTTTTCTGGGCGAGTTAAATGGTGTGTCCATGTGGTTTCAGGAGGAGAGAGTGGTTTAGCAGGTCTAGATTTTTTCAGATGCATCAGGATGAATGGTTTTGGCTTGTTTTGGGATGGCAGGTGGTGTGCTGAGCATTGGCTGCAGCAGTGGTTGCAGCAAGGGTGCAACATTGCATTTCTGGAGTTTTTCTCCACTTTTGGTGACCATGGCAGTGTGGGGTGATGAGTTCTAGAACAGGACGGTGATATTTCATGTGGATAACATGACTGTAATGGAGCTAGTTAACAGGCAGAGGGCACGGGATCTGAGGGTTTTGAGGTTGCTAAGGCGATTCATGTTGTTGTATTTGCGAAAGAATATTATCTTCAAGGCGACTGATATGCCCGGAGTGAAAAATGTTATAGCTGACTCATTGTCTGGTTCACAGTAGCACCGCTTTCATAGTAGGGAATCAGAAGCAGAGAGAGTCATGATGAAGGTCCCTACAGAAGTCTGGGAGTGGGGGGATTGTGAGTTCTTAGGTTGGTGGAGATGTCTTTAGCCAAGTCTACCAGGAGGAGCTATCAGCTAGCATGGAAGGAGTTTCAGACATTCCAGGAGGGAGCAGGGAGGACCGCGAGCAGGGATCACAATGGCAGGGAAGCATCTGTTATGCTCTATGTGTTAGAATTAATGTACAAGGGTTTGTTTCCCATGACCATTGCGGGCAAATTAGCTGGTTTGTCTTTTTATGGGACGCTCCTGTGTGGTTTTGACCTGGCAGGCGATGAGATACTGGGAAATGTACTGTAGGGGTGGAGCAAGGAGAGACCGAGTTCCGGGAGAAGATTGAGGGAACCATTACATTTGAATTATTGTGTGAGATTCTGGGATGTCTGGATGGGTGCTGCTATGACAAGTTTTAGGTGGCGTTGTTCCACTTGTGCATGATTTGGATGTTTTTTGGAGCTTTCAGGGTGTCTCAAGTCTTAGGATTGGGGAGTGAGGATGGGGTGCAATATGAGGAGGTGAGGATGGAATCCAGTCATCTGGGGATATGGCTTCAGAAGTCTGAGATGGAGCAAGCTGGGAGAGGCTAATGGATCTGGCTGAATGAAGAGGGGTGTGAAACAGCTTGCCCTTTGAGAGAGTGGTGATCATTTCAAGTGTGGATGGGGGAGCAAGCAAGGGGTGGTGTTGTCTTATCAGGATGGTAGCAGGGTTACGGCTTGTCAGCTTTTGATGGTATTGCACAGAGCAGTGGCGGCATTAGTCCGGGATCCTGTTTCCTTCGGGACCCACTCGTATCACATTGGGCAGCGACATCAGTGGCACGATTGGGGTGGGAAATAATGAAGGTTCGCAAGTTTAGGAGATGGAGTTCTAAGTGTAATGAGCTATATGTCGGGAAGTAAAGGAGTGATGGGGGATTCAGTGGGGATCTGTGGAGGTCTGAAGATGGCGGCTAACATGTTTCTTTTCCCCCAGGCTGTGTGAGCAGCCCAACGAGTCACAAGGCAGTGACTTGGATAGTGGGGCACTCATTCATCTATTGGGCAGCGAAGTATGCTGACCGACAGTTGTATGGACGCAATCTGGGACTGCCTAGCAGATGGCAAGAGGTGCTCTGGTGGGGGAAGGGTGTCCTGAGATGGGGTGGTTTACTGGCTTGGCAAGCATCTAAAGGGCCTAGAAGGTGATGTACGGAAATGTTGGTCTTGCATTTTGGGGGAAAACGATTTGGTACAGCTATCGGGACTGACACTACTGCAACACATGCAGGGCAATCTGGAGATTCTAAAGCGCAGACTTTCTGGGACATGTTTGGTGTGGACAGAATTTGTACTATGTAAGATATGGAGAGGAGCAGTCAAACATGCAAACATTGACAAGGCGCGGAAGAAGGTGAGCAGGGCAAGGAGGGATTTTTGTGCGGGGAAAGGCATAAATGTGGTATCACATGGGGGCATCAAGGAAGAAGGTGGGGGTTTCCAGGCTGATGAGGTGCACCTTTCTGAGCTGAGCAGAAAAACACCCTGCAGGGTTTTTCTGGGTTGCAGTACATGGGAGGGGGGGGGTAGAGAGTCAGATACGGGCGGATCCACCCCTTGGGAGAAGGAATAAGGTTTTCAGGTGAAGGAAGATCTGGGGGTAGGTTGGCTTGAACAGATGAATGAAGTGGTGGTTGGAGGATGTTTCAGAAAGGAAGCGAGGAGGACAACGGTGATGGGAGATAGTGACGGGGTGAAAGGCGGAAAGAATGTTTGAGACATTATGGTGAGAGATTGGGGATGGGGTCAAAGGAGAAGACACAGTTGTTATGGTAAGGATTTAAATATGGTGTGTTAATACATGTTGTAATGTTTATTGCAATCCTCTCCTAATACATGGCCTTTTGCACTGATGCTGAAGTCAGTATGATTGATATAGGTTATCTCATTAGATACATTATAAACTCAGCAAAACCTTTCTTTTCTTTGATGCCACCTTGACCTGCCTGTAAAACTACTGGATCTCCGTGCCACATTGACAAGACTCTGGTAAAACCTGTGCTTATGGCGGCTTCTAAGGTTTTAAAACGTTTTGAGTCTCCAATCAGTTCTAACTACGAATAGAGAGCTGTAGAGTTCATGTATAGTGTGTAGGTGAACTCAATTTAAGGAACGTTTCATCTCTCCTGCGCGTGCCGATTGTTTCTTCTCAGTTTATTTCACTCCAGGCTACATTGCTGTATTAAAAAACTCAAATAACCAAAACTCAGATTGTTATTACATTGCTTAATTATACTATCACGAAAAAAATTCTGAGAAGCATTGGCGAAATATGTTTTCATGGCAGCAATACACAATCGGAATGAAAAGATGTCTTGCAACTGTATATCCATATTTCACAAATAAAATTGTTAACGCGATATTAGTTACGAGGCAATTCCTCTTAGTTTCTCCTGCACAGATCATAGGTACCGAAATATTTACGTGAATATGGGTAAATAAAGGCAGGAAATATGGGCTCTCTAAAATTAGGGAAAAAAAACACCTGTGTTTGTAAGGATACTTCACAGAATAGTCCTCTAGCGCCCCCTAGAGTAAGAGATCTTAATTACAGTTTAACTTGCACTAGTACTAAAGATGCATAGGTTATTGACAGAGCACGAAATTGTCTCGGAATTTAACTGGATTAAAAAGTGATAGGAAAAAAATCAGGTGGTAGTCTCAGTATTAATTTGCCGGTGCACTCCTTTAACCAAGGAAACTGAGGCCACATCAATAAATAAAACACAGCACTTCAACTTCAATTATTCATACCATTGGCTATGCCCACTGATGATAGACATGTTTACATAAAATCAGATCAGTGTGATACATCATTCCAACAATCCACCCCATTTCATCTGAGTGCAAACATTTAGGCGTTGCTATCATGAAATGAAACGATATGAAAATATCCTGGCAGAAGTGGCTTGTTAAGAAATAATAGATGGCGTAAAGCTCTGCTGGACTCACTAGTATTTGTACCCAGCCAGTTCCGAGGGCTGGCTTCCCACTCTCACCTCACACCCATCCAACACAGACATCATGAGTGACATGGCGTCGGCCAATAAAAGGGTCCGGGCGCACGTGCCCAACCATGCCTCCGTGTCCATTCTTTCTTAAGTGTGTGGGCCCGCCCAGGGCCCACAACATTACAATGGCAACTAGGTGGGTGGACCCTACCAGTCACCCAATGCTAACCCTGCTGGTCTCCTGACCTAGTCACCATAAAAAAGGCAGACAAGAGTCGCCCCCTAGGTTGGAGGGCTGAATAATGTGACACTAGACACTGAGTGAGTCTGCACATGCTGCACAAACCCAGTGAGCAACCTGTCCCAAGACCTACCCGCACCGGGGGATACGTTCATGTGACGCTAGCGGCTGCAGGGGATGTTGCCCACAGTGATAGCCACCAGCAAGGAAGAAACGAACGTCCTGAGATCGTACCTGCAATGAGCGCCCCAGCACCGGCCTCTGTAGCGTCTGCTTGAGAGAGGCCTGTGGGAGAGTTCAACATGACGTCCTGCAGTGTCATCAAGAGGGAGATGAGACTACAGTGGGCAGGAGGCGCACAATGAAGCCCCATGACAGAGCAACACACACTCACCAGTATCACCCCATGTCACCAACCTTGCTGACGGCCGTACAGGGCACAGGGGTCGCCTTTCACCACAAGGAGAGAAGAATCCCCCGTAGCTGAGAGCCGGAATCCATCTGCAGGCGGGGGGAGGCCGCTCCTGTATTGTGGAGACCCCGCACTGGCATCTCAAGTGCCCCGCAAGGCGGACAGCAAGAGAGAAGCTGCTGCGGCCTCCTGAAGTAGCTGGCAGTCGGAAGACAGCAGCATTTGTGGAAAATAACAAATACATTACAGTACCCCTAACAAACTCACCAAGTGCGGGTACTAGAGGGTACAGACCTTCACTCATGTCCAGCTCTGTAGCCGGAACCGTGCATTTGAAGGAGGCCCAAGACTGGCGGGGAGAGCGTTGCACGCCCCCTTGTGGTCCCCTGCTACCAGTGCATGCTAACAGGACCACCAGTCAGCGCAGCAATGAAAAGAACAATGACTGGCCCCCTCAATGGCGTGAAGGCAGAGGCCAGAAAAGAAGGGTTGACTGCCGGTAGAGTAAGAAAAGCTGAGGCTGCTCAAGAGAATGCCTCCACCGCAAAGAAGAGGGAGAAGGGACATTTTTGCCTCCCGTACTGATCAGACCGCCATGCAAGAGGTAAGCCAGCGCCCACTCATGCTGCTCAGGCCACAGTAGGTCAGACAGAGGACCCTGTACGCTGACCCCAGCACAAACCAGCTGCCACACAAATTACAAAAAAATAACAGCCAGCCTGAAGAGACAGACCTGGACAGAAGCTGGAGCACTGGAAGAAAGGAGCAGTAGCCTTACCGTGAGCACAGCACTGCTGCTGTCCCCACTGCTAGCAGAGCAGCGGGTGAGAGGTGAGATTCTGAGACAGAGGCTAAGTCCAGGCATGGCTAACCAACATCAAACCACCACCAGCCTGGGGCAAAGAGAGACAGGAAAGTAACCAAGGTACAAAAAGCCCAGTTGTACGCTCAGCACACCCAAGTGGCCAAGTGAGCACTGCTCGCCTCCTAGTGGTGAATGGCCACCACAGCAAGAAAGAAGAGCAGGATGCAAGGCGACAGCAGAGGGCACTCATGAAGGGACTGTCTACTAGCACCGCCACTGCCTGCAGGACACCAGCTCAACAGGGCACCCCCAAGAGAAGAAAGGAGACTGAGAGCACAAACTTGAAGGGCACATAGACAACGCAGAACTGCAAGGAAAACACCATACCAGCTTGTTGCCCCAGCACTGAATGGCTACCATTGGCCTGTCAATGACGATGCCACACTGAGTGAACAACCCTGCCAAGCTCACACAAACTTAAGCCGGACCAGGCACCACGATGGCACAGCCTCGAGGTGCAATCACTACTCCCTTGAATGAAGAGAAGGCTAAAGGAAGGTGACTCTCAAACCAGGGAGCGGTGCCTCAAGAAGATCCCCGAGGAAGTGATATGACCTGTGAGAGGTCCACGATAACAGAAGAGTCAAGTCCTATAGACAGGACTCGGCCAGCGAGAGGTCCACAGTGGAAGAAGATACACAGTCCTATGAAGGTATACAAGACCAGCGAGAGGTCCACGTGAATTTAACATGCAAGATGTGGCAGGACGCCACATCACAGTGAGAAATCTGGTCAGAAGAAGAGGAGAGAGTGGCACAACATAACATCACAGAAGAGAATAGGAAAGTAGAATAGAAGAGAGTGTGGCAGGACACCACATTGCAAAGGAGGATTGAAAAAGAGAGAAAGGTGTGTGAGAGACCCCTCACACTGAAGATTCTGATAACCACAGGTGTGTAGGAGAAAGGAGGTAATGTGACAAGAACGAGGACTCATGCTAATACCACGAGAGTGCATCCTCCAACACAAGCTATCCACCGGGGTGCAGCGAGGTCACTGGAGACAGCCCAGCAGGAGTACTGAACTCTGCATGCACGAACTGCATATCTGCCACACGCTTCACAGTGTGACCATCCAGCCACCTGTCATCGGCTGCATGAGACAGATGGCATCCCTGCTAGCAACTGCACATGCCAAAGAGGAAAAAGCTGCACATGGCTATGAAGTTCCTCCAGCCATCCTCACACCAAGCAAGACACCGCCGCCAGTTGTACAGGTTGCCAAATGGTAACAATGTCCTCATTACCATGTGCATCACCTTAACAACCTAAGGATCATCTCACCACCAGAGTGGAGCCTCACACTTGCCAACCATCCGGAGACCGAAGAGGCACTCCAGGCTCCATGGAAGACCAGTCTCACAGAGACCATCTGCTAAAAAACAACGTACACCTGAGTTCTGCTGGCAAGAGCACCCCGACCACGAGTCACCTACCCTTGTAGTTGCACAAGCAACCTTGCTGTGGCCCTGTTGACGGTTCTGCAGTGACTCCTTCATGTGACCCATGTCAGTCCCCACACAGCCTACAAGATCCTGGGGTAAACCAGTGAAAAGGGCCTAAAGGAAATTCCTGCATGAGGGAATCCTGGGATGAGAAATGAGTCTGAAGCTGCTCCACTGACAGGTGCCGGGAGGCATCGAGGCCTCAGAGAAAAAAGTTGAAACATCACACTGTTGTCCCAGTCTCTGTGGGTTTGCCTTCCACTGAGTCAGGGCACCTCAAAAGAAACCTCTGCAGTGGACTTCACCAATAAGAGCTCCTAGGAACAGTGTCTAAGCAGTGAGACACACGTGCCAGAATGGGAATCTTGTACAAACACCCTTAAAAGTGGCATTTATTCTGTTCCTTTCTCCTTGGCTTAGGATGCTTCTTCCTTGCTAAGCCCAAGTTATCCATGGCAGAAACCCCTTTTTGTCCCTGAGTGCCAAGAAACATGCAAAGCCATTCTACATCTACATATATATTACACGTATAGCACAATGGTTGTGATGTGCTGTCCAATCCATAGCATACTGGATACTGATAGGCCACAGAAACTTAAGACATTAAAGGTAACACTTAACATTTCACAAAGAAGTAAAGAAAAATCAAGAGGAATAGAAACATGTATGTTTTATAACTGTTATGCATATATATATATAACCAGCAGTGTAGATAAATCTGTATTTTCAGTATAGCAGTGATATATGCAGTGACACATAAGTTCAGCACAATGGGGCTGTAGCCGCTAGAAATGATATATTATGCACTGTTACTTATATAGGGCACACCTACCTACAAAATAATGGAGCACTGTCCCGAAACACACACAATTGCTGAAAGGGAACAAGAACATCATTTTTATTTTTCCCCAATTCAGACATGCCCAAATTTGATGGATATTGTCATCAAAATATACAGAAACTCAATTTTGCTACTGTCAATACACATCAAAGCCATGTTTTTGGGCTGGTCCTGCTTTAGGGTGGTGCAACCTGCGCAGTTGCACCTGGCACTGATATTTGGGTGTGCTTTGTTACAAATAATTTATGAGTTTAAAAGCACCTATTGGAGAATTTGCTGTGTGTCCCACAGTTTCCAGTCAGCAATAAAAATGTCAAAATCACTCTGGTGATCCTCCTGGAGTGAGAACAGTTTTGTCGGATGGCAGTTTTGACTCCTCATAAAGTAGTGCAGAGGGTTAATATGCCTGCTGCAAAGAATGTGTACCATGCAGATTGCAGATCTGCATTTTATGTGGATAGTTCAGTGGGTTACTGTTTATGGCACAGAGATAATTTTGATACTTGCAGTTCGTAAGTCCCAACAATAATATAGCACAGTGACCTTTGAACTGTCATCAAAGAGCTGCATGGAAACTGCATAAAATAGGTTGGACCATTATTCTTTTTACCCACTTTATTTATCCTAATGTTTCTAAAAAGGGTTAATTTGGGTAGAAACACATTCTTACGGTGGTATATTTTAAATCCTGAGTTTGTGCTTCTCCGGAACAAACACTCTTAAAATATACCGCCTCTCCGTAATGTGTGTATGATGTAACGTGCTCTTACACCCTCCACTGGTATGAATAGCACTATAATGCAAATGGTGGCAGTGAGGGGGTGGGGGTGGGGTGTGTGTGTGTGTGTGTGTGTGTAGAGGCGTTATTGTCACACCAGCTCGACCAGCGCTAGAGCTGGCCCTATTTCTGGGCAGACATGATGTAAAGTAATCTGAAACTACTGCATTAATGATAATTTTTACATGTAAAAACACACTTAAATGTAACCCAAGGACAAATGTGATATTTCCGTATTGAAATAGACCATCTTCTAATGAGCTGGCCTTTTGAAGGACAGTATCTAGGCTCTTTGGACACTGGCTATGTATCTTGCTACATGTCCTACAGTTCATACTTATGACACATCTTATTCTTGAGTTTTGAGCAATATTTGAAAATGTCATTTTGGAATAGAGTTACTTAGTTTAAAAACTGTATATTTTTCCCTATATCATCAAGTCCCCCCTTTTTTCTGGCTCAGTCCCATAATATTGAACTATGCGTTATCTGCTCGTCTCTGTGCCCCTTGTCTTTTTGGACTACTTGGCAGCCTGTCTCCTGCATGTTTAGTCCATGTAACAGAAAGCAGAGTTTTCTCAATGTGAAATATACAGGGGTATATGTAGATGCAGCTGGAAAATACAGAAAAATCGTCATTAGACTGAACAATCACAAACACTGAACAAAAGCCGAGCAGTGCAGTGTGGCATCACAACTGGCAGTGCTGCATTGTGAATGATAAAAAATTGGGTAGCATCATATTTACAGAGTTGTGTTTCATTATTTCATTGGTCATGGGAGGTCAGAAAATGACACTGGGGCATAGATTTACTAAGATGATGAGTCATCACAGTGTGCTGCAAGGCACTGGATTGTTATTTACTTTCTAGCACTAAAAAGTGCAAAAGTGTATTTTTCTCAGCCCAGCTACCAATAGCACTTTGCACTGCTTTGTGTCGTTTTGGGTAAAGGGGAGTTACAAGGGAAGATCGATGCAAACACCAATAGATTTTGATTCTAATTCTGATCTATTAAGATAGCCAGACCAGGCATTGCATGAAAAGCAGGTGCTAACAAGAAGAAATGCTTTCATTTTTCTACAACCTAAACGATGCTTTGCATATCTGCATCAGTGCACAACACAAATCCATGAATGAGCTCTTTTGAGATTGTAACAGCATATGGGTTTGTACTGGAAGGGCATATGTCCAGTGCAAAACCTGTGCTGAACTGCATGCACTGACCACTACAAGAATCTACAGCATCCAAGGCAGCCTTTTACAGCACCAGTGTAGGGGATGATGGCAGCAGCAGGCCAGTCTTGATGCCACTGTACTTTGTTCCCCGCCCACCCTGGCAACACAGCACAGCAAATTTGATTGTGCTGGAAATGAGCAAATCCAGCCTAATTGTTGTGCCATGGTGCAAAGTTGTGGCAGCTGGATGTTGCCTAACGTTCGTACTCAAGATACACCCTCCGCTATGTGACGATAACCACCCGTGTGTAAGCCACATAAAATGTGTCATTCTGTGGATATTACACATTGCCCATGAGAATATCACATGATCTTCCATCCTATTATTTGTAACTTGTTTCATTTGGAGCAAAATTTCACACAAAGCCAAGCTGGGCTGCCTCAATAGACCAGGCTTTGAATTAAACAATAGGGACTTTTGTGCTGTCCCCACACCTGTTGCGCCAGCTTTGCATTCATTATCAAGGTGTGATGCTACATAACACAGAGCCTTTTGGCATTGCTCTCACTTTCAATTTTCAGTGCAAAATATATATTGTGTGGAAAGTTGGTTGCTGCTGCCGTTTGAGCCGCTATTTTGATGCACGTGCAATGCAGAGTAAATCTGGGCAGGAGACTCCAGACAACCCACGACCTCTGGTTTTCTTTGCGACAATACAATTCTTCAAAGATACAGTATCTCAAGAGATGTCTCACTTACCCTCACACTGACAGCTCACTACTTACCATTTCCAGCAATTATTTTGACAGTTATCACACAATAAAGCACACTTAAAATGCCATAGTGATTTTTTAAGAGGAAAAATATATTTTATTTTACGCAACAAAAATAAGGTGATAATTACAAATCGGCTACAGGTACAGCTTTTTTCTAATACAGAGGTAACATTTTAAAAAGGCGAAGGAATACTGGTCCAGCTCTCTATATAAAAATACAGTATTTATCAGAGACAAGGAAAATATATTATAAATAGTAAAATACAGGATGGCATGGTCCATTACATATGTATTCTAATGTTAATATCATTTAAAAATGAACATTAATCCACTGTTAGCCTTTCATGTGATAGGAAAATGACAAGCAAACAAAGAGGTAGACGCATTGCACAGGTTGCGGGATATGAAAAAGTGTGGGGCCAGTCATCAAAGTGCTTATCTTTGGCTATCAGTGCTTACCACAACAGAACCAGAGTAACTCAATTACATTTAATTGAATTAAACACAAAAAAAAAATGAAACATACAACGTTTTAAAATCCGATGGGCTACAAATGTAAACGCGTTCAAGCGCTTCAATGCAGAGATGAAAGTACTGGAAATGATCACCAAACATTCAACAAATGCTCAGTAGCAGCACCCATTCTTCAGCGTCGTCCATCCTGGGATGGGTAGGAACATTGAAACTAAGATGCTATATGCTCTGCTGAGGTCATTAACTGCTGGTAATTTCCCACCAGACATTTCTGGGCCAAAACTTAAGTGGAAAAATTGCATATTAGTTAACCATAACTACACCAACTCTTCTCTGGAGCAGCGCACACTGCCGTTCAAGGAAGTTTGAAACATGACTTCCGTTAGTGAGTTTGAGTTTTCAGCAGTCATGAATTTGTCCCAGGTGTACCTTTGCTCTGTCAACTGGAGTGTATTTGCTTCCATCAAACCCCAGAACTTATGCAAACCAACATGTTTCTTCTATTCTCTACCTTCATTTTTATCTCTCACTTGAAAACATCCTACATCTCAGTATTTTATGTATTTATTTTATTTTCCCATAACATACCAAGTATACAGACGCTTTCTCAAAGCAGATGTGCAGGTTCAAGTGGAGGGACAGATTGTGATCGAAGGGGTGTACGAACACAACACGTTTGGCACAGTCAGGTTGCAGAGAGAGAGAGAGAGATGCACAACTTAGGCAACAAGGTATACATTCCCCACAGTTGTTTGCCAGTTTCTAGTGTTTGGAGAAGTAAATGCCATTTACTTTGGCAGAGTATAGGCATTACAGGCGGAACATTTTGTTATAACGCATTGGTCTCACAGCCTGCCATAATGAACTAGAGCGACCACAAAGGCTTGCTATAAGGCTATTGGCGCTCTAGAGGCAACACACAGGGGCATTACTCCACAGCAAGGCACCAGAAAGCTAGAAACACGTGTCCTTGTCCATGCCTTTTTTTTGGTTCTCCCTCTTTATTTTGTTTGCTAAAATATATTTCGGGCTACCCTTCAGTGAATATTTTTTCAAGTAGAATTTCAGCCCTTCCTATGTGAGGGGGGCTTTTATTAATTTCTGAAACACTGTTCCGTGGGAAACCACCTGGGCCCCAACATACTGGATGAATGGACGTCTTTTAAAACACAGTCTAAGAACCAATCACAGCCTGAACCAACCTGCGTGGAGCAGATAAAATGTGAAAGTTTGGCCAAATCTTAGATCTGAATAAAGACCCGCTATCACCAGGAAGTGAAACATTTTAACAAGCAGACTCCCAGGTTCAGGTACAGAGAACCATGAAAGGGTATTTTTTCTAGTTGTGGCCTTTAAACAAGAATATTAAAATGATACATCGAGGTTTCTAGTGGAGCTGTAGAGGGAAAACATATCTCTACTATTTAAATCTGATTAACTGTGTATTGTCTTTGGTTATAAGGTCAATACTGTGATTTACAGGATCAAATCCTGAAGACATATATGCCTAGAGATTAAAGTTAGTGCCATAGAGAATCTGGAACTATGGCACATATATGTACCTTCATGACTTAGATATATAAATTCACAGTATGTAGATGTGGAGATTTGGATAGTAAATCTATAGTTACCTAAATATATCTTCTTTCACAGCATTCTGGTAGTCACTATTTGGGGCATGATATTGTTGGCAAAATGATATTTTTGTTCACAATATTCTGATTTACATGTTAGCTTTTGAGTTATGAGCATCAATCCACTTAAGTACCAGGCGCAGTGAGCATCACATACTTTTTAATGGCGAATTACATCATAAACCTGAATTACTTTCAGTTCCTACTGCTGTTTCGTAATCCCTGACCCCATGGATAACAAGTACCCCAATGATTACTTATTTGAGACACTTTCAAGGCCACAGGTCTGAAACAATTGTTTGACAACCCCTATCAAATTACCAGTTCGAGTAAGGAGGTGCTTAAAACACACTTTTTAACTTACAGCACAGATACAAGACTAAGGAAGGCTCAGTCCAGGGTTTCATTGAAAAGATATGTATGTAACCGTATTTCCTCTGGGTAGTGAACCCCACATTTCAAAGTTACCTTACTCTTTTTAGGCTATGTATGGTTCATTACAGGGTAGCATTTCCTCGGAATAACACCTGTAAACATGACCTCCCTCCACGAAACTGTGATCAAGTCCCCACACAAAGCCCTAGCCACTTAATACTTTTTTGTCTTCTACATAGAGCTTTTAGGCACGATTATTTAATCCTTGTTTTGAAGAAAATCAATTTGAGAATGTATAGAGAAGGCTTGATCTTTTTACAGAATCTCCCCACTCCAGAAATATTTTAATTGGATTTAAACTGTATTAGGAAGGCTTTCGAATTAAGGCAAATATATGACATTCTGTCCTTGTGATTACACTGTAAATATGTATTTTCAAAGTCTGGTGTAGTGTTGACAATGCGATTTTCTATCATGTCGTTTATGACAGTTTTTTTTTAAATAAAAAAAAATGTTTCTTTTTATGAAATGTAGTCTGATTCTTAGTAATCCTTTGATATATTTTATTTATTTAATAATTAAGAAAATCTTATCTGTGTATATGTTATGACTTTTGTGGCCAACAGGATGAATAAAGTATTACTTGATTTGACTTGAAGTACGCCAAGGGTATAAAAAAATAAGCCAGTTCTAGAAACTGCAACCCCACTACCCTATTTGATGCCCTTGCTGTGAATCAAGGCCGTGTACTGGTGGCCTCCGCAGGGGAATAGATTGTAGAAACAACAAAACACTGGCTGTTTAAAGCATCCAGTCTATCTGCTGATAGTGAAATAAAAGCCTCTTCTTTCTTGCAGCTTCGTGACAAATCAAGAGAATGAGACCAAGCTAAGGGGATTCCAGCTGCTGATTTAATAAAAATGCCAGGGCTTTTTCCAAAAATAACCGAGGTGAGGGCGGACAAAGATATATTCACATTCTGTAAATGAAGTTCTGAAGAGGCTTAAACTTTCAAGATAATTCTTCCCTCAATTCATTCTGCATTATAACTTTAATCTATAGAAAAATGTCATTTGGTGCAGTATCTGGCAACAACTCTGAAAGTTATAGGAAAAGCAGATTAAAATGTATGAGGCCTTGGGAAGAAAGTCTTAACAGGAAAATAATGTAACTAGATGTTTTACATGGAGTTTAAATTGCATTTTCTTAACCGGGTCACCACGATAATTTATGACATTATTTCTTGGAAATAAAGATCTGCAGCATTGGACTTTAGTTCTAGCAATAACTTCAAAATATGACTTCATGGATGTTAAGTAGCCTGGAGATAGTGCAGGTGCTTATTGTGGGTTGGATAGGGCAGGAGTGCTTGTAAAATATGAAACTTTCATAGACTACCATGTAAAACGACCCCTTGTCAAAAAGGATGGCAAATGCATTGCCAGAGTAGCTCGACATGCTTAAAGAAGTCAGAGCACGAGAAACGTCATAAAACAGCAAACAGAATTATACATACAGATGCTCACAAGGACTAGTATTCATGCGCAAAATATCAGAGGTGAGACTAGAAACTGATCATGGTAAATTTTGCTTAAGTACAGAGTTGAAACTCATAAATAATGATTCCATTCTGATTCATGATACGAGGGAGGCGAACATAAGCCTGACGGTATATTTATGTGTATAAACGCATATGCAGAATTTCCATTTTTGGAAACTGTGCCTGGCGAACACCCCAAAATGGATTTACTCGTCACTGAAGGAGGTGCAATCTAAACGCTTCTGACACACGGCTTAAAGGTCTGAGGCCAACAGAACAAAAAAGTTGAGACAAAAACATTAAGTCATTTGTCATTTGTCACTTGCAACACAGTGACCTCATGAAAACTGACAGAAGTATCATCATGGAAATGGAAGAAGGACTGGCGAAAACTAATGAACAACTTTGAAGTAATGGTTTAGAAAAGTTTAGCCTATGGTGAAATTATGAGTTACAAGCCCTAGAATAAGAGCATCTAAAATATCATTGGGGTTCTGGGGTTAAATGAGTGAGAGTGGAATGATAATTGTGGGTTAGGCAATCAATCAAAGGTGCTGAAAAAAAGGTTAGCAAGTCACTAAGAGGATACCGTACCGCTGGAAAGTAAATCAAACAGATAAGATGCTAAATGAATCGCCTATCTTGTGTATGCATGCCTCAGTGCTTGTTTTCAACAATGTAGGGCGACTGTTTGTACATGCTGTATGTGCAGCAGCTAGATTACAAAGCATAGAACAAGCCATTTTCTCTGATCACCGTTTATGTTCATCTGATGTTTCATGGCTTTCTAACAGTGCAGCAGTGCTCAATTTGTAAATAAAAATGAGCCGGTGCCCAAAGCTTTCCTCTGAAACACATGGCTGCTGCAATTTAATGTGCAAGCACAGAATACTGAGGCAGGTAATCCTGAAGCCATCTCGGGCCTCGTCAACCCATTTACAGCTACTCCCTACCCTTTCAGTACACTCTTGCAGCTTTCTGTTTTCTTCCTTTGTGATGGTTTTTCGTTTTTCTGTCCCTCCCTCTTTCCCATATGTGCTTTTTTGCTCGCAATAAATGCTTGAGGCACAAAAATATGTGCTGGTGCCTCGCACCGCAAAACACTGGCTAGAGCACATATTGGGACCTGCCCTTGTGAATCATCCTGAAAACATCCACACCCTTATTAGTAAAAGTACAAAGAAGGCACCTATTTTCAGTTTCTACTAACTGCAAATAAATATTGCCAGTATGTTCCCATTTTATATGTTTTGGGACCCATTCACATAGGCGTGTATGAGTGCTTCTTTAGGTCTAATAAACAGAGTTGCTGAAACTGAAGGAATTGCCATAATGAATACAGACAGCCCTTTATGATAACGGCAAGCAGGGGAATATATGGATCATTTATGATAGCTAAAACAGTTGCAGGGTATCCTCTGACTGCAGTTGGACGAGATCAAGTCCCAAAGAGGCCATTAGAAAGGGACTGTTTTCCATGTTTGAGACTTGTAGACTAGGGGGTGGAGGAGGCCATTGACAGATGTTATCCTTGGTTCCCTCGATCCACATCGACCCGTTTCCATTTTCCACATCCCACTTGTGTTAAAGTCAGTATGTGCAATGCAGGCTGATGCCGGCACCTGGCTCGTTAGACAGAGGCATGACCACAGGTACAGCCCCCATCTCCAAAGAGACCCATGGCTCAATGCAGGCAATCCCTAAGGTGGACAGGATGCACCGAGCACTTGCCATTAAGTATACACAGTGTTGGGCTTGTACATCTGGAAATGCCTTGAAATGTTTTAGTGCGGACTGCAAGGAAAACAAAGAAAAATTGCCCATCCTGGAATCTTGACCAACCCTGTCCAAAGAAAAAACATAGAAAGTTCTTCCTTGTGACAACACTGCAATCAAACATTTTAGGTACAGGCACCTAAATGTAGAGCCAGCAATCACTTAGTACCCACCTGGGAGTTTGCAAAGCTAAGGACTCATGCAACTACGCTCCACAAATAATGATAACATCTACTGGGAGTCTGCTCCCTAATTCGAAAATGTCCATTTGTGCCCCGGTGATTATAACCCAGCTTTTCCTGCCATATTGAGAGTCTTCTATTGTTCTGTGATTTAAAGAAAATGGGGAGCATGACCATTTACATCATTTTAACAATAAGTCTATTATTTTCAAAGTAAAGCCGCCTTTATTCACCTGGACCTCCCCCATACCGCAGAATGTGCCCCCCTATTTATTTTCGACCAACATCTGGTTTCATACATCACATATTTAACACGTTATTTTAAATGTGGCCTGGATAGGACCTATTAACTATGAAAATTGATTTCTGATATGAGTTCCATGCTACATTTATTGAAGGACAACTCATACAATGTTGTGTAAACCTCACTGTTACACTGGTCCCCTGTGACCCCCACCCCTTATGTCATGGCTGCATAATTACACTGTTACCCTGACCACCTCCCTCTAATCTAATTTTCCTCTTGTACTTTCATTTGTCTTTACAAAGAACTTCATTCTCTTCAGCGGTCCACTGATCTTCTCTAACTTGCTTCTCCTTCAGTCTTCGAATCCAACCACTACACTGCTTATCATTTCCTCAAGATCTCTGACTTGACGTCGAACATCCAAGTCAGGCAAGCAGAGCTCCGGCTTGGGGGATATGCATCAATAATAACACAGGTTCCAGTCAACTAGTATTCTGAAAGCAGAAAAAGGGGTCACACAGCAACAGACTTATCTGATCTGCAAAAACAGTCCCTCTCTTAAAGGTGGAGATGCCTTACTTCTTTTCCTAGAGTTACACCGCCTTTCTGTAAGAGACATCTTCAGCTAAAGAGAAGATACGAAACAACGGAAAAGAATAAATCTTCTGTAGATGTTCATTTTCTTTCAGTGATGGAAATGGGCCACAAAGGCCCAAACACAAACAACACAGTGTTCTTCTGCCCAAGGCAACATTTTGTGGGTTCGCTGAGACGGGGAATGTTCAGCATGGCGTGTGCACTGCTACAGGGAGCGGCTAAGGTTGCACTGAGGGAGGGCAGGGTGCACAGAGATGAGGCAACCTATACAGCAACACCACCTTCTTCTCCCACACCATCTGGTGGAGGTGTGGTGTAGCGGGAAGTCATGGACAGGACGCTGTGCCACGCACAAACAGGCTTTGATATCAAGAAGTACTAACTGTCTCCAGTCACATCTGATCATGACAAGATGAATTATCTGAGCACGTATTGTACAGGGCGCTGCACAGTTCAGCCCCTCGGGGTTCAGCACTTACTTGATTACCTGTCTCTTTGTAGGCGGAATCAATTCAATAATATGGCGTGAGTATGAATTATGTTTTCAGCCCTCAAATTCCGATGTCGGATAATATGTAATACGTAAAGATGGACAATATGTTTGTATGCTTGTCCATTTTACGTACTAAAACTGGATGACCGCTGTAATTACTTAGTCATATAAAAACACTCCCTGTACACAAACATAGGCTGCAACAGTCACATTCAAAATATGACAGGCCTCCTGGCAGTCACACTGCAGGAATGGCCAACAGCAACCGATCAACCTCAATTAACAGCTGTCAGCTACCCCTGCCTTGCCCTTTGGTACGGTAGGCACTACTCCTGCTACCCCTAGACTCGCAGGTCAAGAATGCAGCGCAGGAAGAGAAAACAAACAGGGTTTGGAAAAGCCCAGTTTCCATTATGATATTTCTTGCTTATTCCTGAGTCTCTCAAGTAAATAGGAGACCCTTGGTATACGATGTCATCGTGGGTCAAAGGGCTCATGAGGAAATCTGGAACACCTATGGTGTATTTATTGAAATGACTCACCTGTTCAAAGAAGACGTCTTGTTGACAGCTTTTGTTACTAACACTTGCAGGAAATTATGTTTATGATATAAATTAACCCGTGTATAGTGACTCAAACGCAACTGTATCTTAATTTTTTTGTGGTGCCTCCTATATTTATTTTTTGGTATTAAATTGATGTTTGACGTGTTTTTTAAATGCATCCTCATGCTAAAAAAGTTTGTGTAACTTTGCATAACTCTGCAAAAGCAAATTTAGGTGTATTTCGCAGATTTGTGCATGATCAATATAAAAACAGAAGCCTAGAGTTGAGTGTGCCGCATGCCACTAGTTCACTGGGGAGAGAATCGAGATTGTAAACATCTATATGGTATAGTAAAGCATACATGGACAAAAGTTTCAGTAGAAGAACATTCCTCAGACAGGGGGTTACCACATGACACTAAAAGGTGACTCACGTGTACGGGGACAGAGATATAATGAACTACTTTAACACTATATGCCAGATTTCTTCAATGGGCTGATGTTCTTTAAAGCAACAAAAAAATGCATAACCATCTATTTCCTAATTCATATATCAGAACATCCAAAGCACCGTACAACAGGTATGCTTGTTGCTGAACAGTTTAAGGAAAACTAGTGCCGGGTCTGGTGAAGTTATGAAAAACACTTTTTTGTGGGTCTAGCACATTTGTGAACAGGCCCACTGCCAGGTTTGTGTTTTTTAGAGTTATGCATTTTTAAAGCAGAGTGGGCGCGACCAGTTTTACAGGATCCCTTTCTAGGGTCCTGCCTTTTCTTTCTACTCAGCAGCTCAGGCAGAAATGCTTTGAGAGAGACTGACAATCAAATAATCACATACTTCAAACGGTCGAAAAATGACTAATGTCTACATAAGAATCTGGGAGACACGCAGGTTTAGAAAACTAAGATCTCCCTTTGGTTTTTCGCATGACATGAGATTTAGGGACAGACACAGTTTATCAGCCCGATCAAGGCACAAAAGAAGTCAGATGTTAAAGGGGAAATTAATCGAAAGACTTTACTTACAATGGTGGATGGCTTGTTGGATATGCAAAACAGGATATGTGTTAGGCAATGGTAAAGCAAGCAGCTCTTTGCTTCAAAAAGCTGAGCTATTGGCTGTGTCAGTGCTTTTTGGCATTGCCATGTGAACGCACGCATAAGAATCATGATGCGCCTGTTGTGATGAATGCAGGCATTTAATTTACCACTATAACATGGTGGATGGGCATATTAAAATAGTACATAAAAATGTTTAAAAAACTGAAATTAGTCCAAGGTGTGAAAAAGAAAGTGAGCAGACTTGCAGTACTTTGCAGCTGCCAGTCTTTCTAAATAAATAAAATAAAAGAATTTAAAGGTAGGGAAGGCAGTTGGAGAGGTATCATAGGCGGAAGGACTGAGAAGAGGGAAATACATAAATAAACAAACATTTGCAATGCAACAGGTCTTGCATTATGTTAAGTTAGAGCTATTAGCATTGTAAATTCCTAACCAGACTTTTCTTGCCACATTAAATGGAAAAAAAACAAAAAACGAGCACGATCACGCTGTGTAAAACACAGCGCGATCGCGCTGTGAAATAAAGAGAAAAAGTAGTCCAGAAACTGTACAGAAAACATGGAGCCTCGTATGTTTCCAGTAGTTTACCGGTGCTCTCCAGGAGGGCCAAACACCAGAAAAAGCATGACATATGCATGCCTTTCACAAATGAAAACAAGCGGATTTTAAAAGGCAAGCCCACGAACCAATGAAAGTGACTAACGTAACATGGCTTTGGTTAAAATCCCCCTAACGAGAGATTAGAAGAGGGATCGATCGCTTTGCGCTCGCCCCTTAAAAAACAGGGGAAGTATATTGGGGAACAGGGTGGGAGCATCCAGGGCACCAGAAAAGAGTGTGATGGTGTGGGACTGGCTGGGAGACTGCAAGGCAAAACATGTACTCTAATGGAGTGTTCAATGACAAAGAAAAAAAGTCGCCTCATACATGCAGTGGAAGAATGCAATTCCGTCAATCAAAACAAAGAATGACAGTAATTCACTCAGGGGAGACAAACATAAGGATAGGGAAGAATGTCATTAAATCAGGAGCAGGAAAGTAGGACAGACCACAAAGCCAACCAACCATGAGCAAAGGCTTAACCCGAAGCACATTCACTCTAAGCATTTGTATACATTCAAAACAATGGGTCTTGCTAAAAGACAGGCAGCTGAATCTGTCTGTGGCCAAGATATAAAAAACTGAATTTTAGAAATCTGGAAGTTTCACAGTCAAATAAAAATTTATCCTTACACTGCTCCCTATATCTAAGAGTAAAGGTAGAGTGGGCATTTATGGCCAAAGTGATGTAGGGATCAAGCCGGGAGGAATTATTTTCAAAATGAGGAAGATGGGTGTCAGCTGAAGCTACCTACCCGATAAGTTACATTTTTTATTTGAAGATCATATTTTGCATTTACTAAAGACTGTATTAATTGCTGAGCAATGTTTTTTGATTAATACATCTAATAGGACTGCACTTTAAGTTTCACAGCTGATCAACAGGACATGATGGGACATGAAACTCAAATGGAATAGACAAACCGGAAAAATACGTATGGTTATAGTGGATTGTCAAACCCATTTGTTTAGATTTCTAAAAAGGCGGTGCAGCCTCTGCAACTGCAAACTCTAAAAGCATCTACAGAGTGGATAGGTCACGTCCAACCAGGGGTGGCTCCTCCAGTAGGGCGGAGGAGCGTTGGCCCCCACTAGCAGCAGAAGCTGCAACCCTTTCAACACAAACTAGGTTTATTATCCCTTTGTGGTGAAAGGGACGGGGCACTGGGGATGACGGCCATGGAGGAGAGTGCACAGAGCACTCCCCTCAGAGTTCATGGGTGTTTGGCCGGCCGTCTCGGGCTGGCCAAACACATATTAGCAGTAGGCTCTTTCAAGACCGGCAACAAAGCATTCACATAGCATTCTTTAACAACAGATACTTGAGCAGTCCCAACCAGAGGGCCCTTTAAAGACACACACCATGTACATATTTACCAGAAGATGGTATTAAATGTCGAGAAATTGTTTACTTGTAAAGGGACCAAATGGGACTGCAGCTTAATCTTGCACAGTTCCTCACTCAGGACACCGTTTTCTAGGCTTTGCTTTCAAATAAATGCACTTAGCATGGCTTCAATCTGCACTTCTTTCTAGCATATAACTTGCTGATGGCCATGAAGTCTCTGCTTTGTTCTTGAGATGACAAAACTACATTATGATGCCCTATGATTTGCCAGCCAACACATTAATGTTGGTTGCCAGTAGCATGTTATGTGGGATGTTCAACTTGTTACTGCACATTGCATTCTGGTACTTGTAGTTTCCAGCATGAAAAACTGAATGTGCTGAATGTGCTGTATACAGCAGAGGGTCTCGTGGCAGCTACGGATTATTAAAAAAATCACAGCAGACCTTGGTTCTGGCAAGCAGTGGGCTGCCTAATCAGTCTCCTTGTACGCATGTCCAGCTTGAGTACATCCAGTTTGCAGGTCTGTTATAGAGCGATCCGTGACCTAGGGAAAGTTAAAAAGTCCAGTGGAAAATAAATGAAACAATGCCCGCGATTTAAACCAAGTGTCTGCAAAAGGAAATGTAAATCAAAAGACATAAAGATACAGAATAAGATGATAACGTGATGATTTATGATGGGAATGCTTTACTTAAAGGGCAAACAACTGCAGTGGAATGAAACATGGCCTGCTCAATCAACTGAACAGGGTGAAATGTTAAGTCCTGCCACCGTTGCCTCAAATGCATTGCTATATATTTGTCACTTGTAAAACGCAGCAGGGCACACCACAGTATACGAATGCAACCCACAAATATGCAAGTGCACGTTTATACTTAAAAATATACATTTGTTTAAAATTGTGCAGCGTCTGCCTTTCTTCCTCTGGGTTGTTAATGCACCGTTCTCCAGGTCAGTTCAGGATGTACAACACAAGGAAAAAGGTAGCACAAAAGTACATTTGAAATAGGATCCAGATTAAGTAAAATAGAAGACAAGTTTTGCAAATGTAATTTTACAGTGGTTGTTTTGCTGTCCATTTATCTTTCCATATACAGTGTAAATATATACATGTATTTCCGTAGATGGGTAAATAAAGTATTGCTTACATTGTAATATGGGTTAATTTAACTTGAATACAATATTTATACAAAAGAATGGATTTAACTCAATTAACAGTTGACGTGTCTCCCTTCCTCAATTGTTAAAAGTGCAAGAAAGGCTAAAAACCGTGATGACGTCAAAAGAAAGAAGCCCTCACTCTGCGCCGAATCTGCAAGCGGTGAGGTGTTATGTTGGTGGAGGCTTCTCATACCGCAGCATCAGGCTGAAGGACCGAGCGAAGTTGTTGGCCAGGGTGCAGCTCTGATTCTCATCCGCCAGGGGGAGCAGGAAGGCCAGGAGCAGCAAAAGCAGGAGCAGGAGCTGAAGAGGAAGGGCGGCGCAGCATACTCGATGCAGAAAAGAGCATATGCCGAAAGCTTCCTGTCAACAGAGGAAATAAAAATACAGTTAGTCATTATGCAGCACAGGTAAAAACGGACCACAACATCCTGTGCAATAATTTCATCTTTCAGGTGAGGGAACATTTGCAGTACCATTTTAAAGATCTGCAATACGGGCCAATATATCTCGTAGAGAGTTCTGGTTGGAAGAACCTTAAATGAAATAATTACCCAGTGGCAACTCACAGAAACCCTCTTGAGGCCAAACACTACTGAACTATATGTTAAGTCTTTAAAAACGGGGACACGCAGAAACAGCTGACAGCTCAAGCTGCCTGGTGCCCGCCAAATAGTACTGAATGTAAACTTGAAATGTTTGTCACTTCCTTTTGAGTTTCAATCTAGATTTGTAATTTCAATGGCAACATTTCAAGTGGAATTCAGTATCTAACAAGCTTGGTACTCCCTTTATAGAGAAAATACTCTAAGGGTGACTTTTCAGACATTAACAGGACTAGTGCAAAATATTAAAATAAAATATATGCACACAACGCTTCAAATTGTAACTTTAGCTGGTGAATATTTATAATCACAAATACGAACTGCATCCCTTTCACCATTACCATTTTTTTCTGCAACAGTGAATATCAAAGGTAGAAAAAAGGCTTAGTGAGAGGTTGAGAGAGGCCAGGTAGTAGGTACATGGACATAGAGAGATGAGGCAAAGATAAAGATGAGGTTGTGTAAGAAGTGAAGTAGATGGAGGATAAAGACATGGATGCCAGATGAAACAAGCATTTGCAATGCAATGGGTTTCGCATTTGTTCGAGTTAGAGCTATTAGTGCTGTAAACTCCTAGCCGGTCTTTTCTTGCCACATAAACTGATAATGAAAAGTAAAACGGTTTCACATACGCGAGCCAACGGTCGCCATGAGCGTGAAGGAGACACAGAAGTTCACTCGCAGTGAAGCGTGTCAGCAAAAGTAAAATTATCCATGTAACAAGATTGATGTCACGCAAAGCGCTCTACTGCCCAGCGAGATTGCACTGCATAGGAAATAAAAATAAAAAGTAGTGCAGAAGCCATTCGGAAAACACGGAGCCTCGTATGTTTTCAGTAGTTTACAGGTGCTGTAGGGGAGGGCTAAACCCCCGCAAAGGTGCATGCCTTTCACTAATGAAAAAAAGCGAATTTGAAAAGGCAAGCCCACGAACCAACCAAATTGATAGGTGTGACATGGACATGGTTAAAAGCCCACAGAGAGATTACAGCAGGGGCCAAACCGCTTGGAAGCGCTCGGCCCTAAAAAAAGAGCAGTGAGGTATTGAGAGTGGGATTCACTTTACCAGGGGGCCCCATGGAAGGTGGTGTCCCTGGGAAGTTGCTTACTTTGCCTATGCCTTAAAATGCCAGCCACCAAAATGACTCAAGACCATGTGTAAATCTCTGCTTTACAACTCATCCCATTTGCCACATGGGGTTCCACACTACATGTTAGTAATTTTAATATATCCCTACGGGACCCACAATGGGGCATCAGAGGGCTTAACACAGTGCTTAATTTGAGCCGGTGATCACCTTTAGGGCCCACTGGCACTTATTTTTGGGGACCAGCACTTATTTTCCCTCACCAGGCACTTACCGAGGATAACATAGGGAAAAACAAACACAGGATAAAAGAAGGAGGAAGATAAAGATGGAAAAAACTTCTGCCACAAATGAAGAATGCAGGAGTGAGTTAAAGAGGCAGGGAGTGTCTGATAATGGATTAAAGAGGTCTGAGGTGGATTCATGACTAGCAGCCTTGGTATTAGGCGTGCCAACGTTTATTAGGACAGGCCACTGGCTTCTAAGCATAGTCTTGGGCAACAACACTTATTCTTTCACAAATTAAGTACTGGCTTAATAGCAAAGGATACACTTCTACAGTATTAGGACCAACATCTGAACATACCTTACAAAAATGAGAGTGATAAAATACCTATTCAAAGCAATCCAAGTGTGAGTAAAGTCAAATAAAGCATATGTATAGACTACTTGCTGAGCAAATACAGAAGTTAACTTAATGGAATTATGTGAAATTGAGTTTAGTTAGTAAATGCATTTTAACCTTATCAGTGTGTGTGTTGGCCAATGGCCAACACACGCACACCCTCCCTGATGCGGGTCATGACCAGTGGCCTACGCCAGGGAGGGATTAAAAAAATTCTCCAGTGCAAAGCATTGCAGGATATTTATTGTTTTTAATCCCTTCGGGAGACGTGGAAGAACCTCAGCATCACTGCGGTGCACTGACATTACAGTTTTCCCCATCTGAGGCTCGGAGGAGATGGTAAGCTTCCTCCCTCTACTCCATTGGGGAAAAAAGTCCAAAAAGGCCTCCACAGATGCCAGGGAGGCATCGATGGAAAGGGGAGAGTCTTCCTGGTACCATTTCCTGGTCGTGGACCGCGAGCCACAACCAGTAAACAGCACTAGGCCCCAGGGGTTACTTTGAGGAGGGGTGGGGACTATATTAGAAATAAAAAATAAGGATTCCCCCCTCCCAGGGGGGGGGGGGGGCGATTGCCCCCAGGTGATAAAAATATTGTGGGTTAGCCCTCCTGACACGGGCCGACCCATATGGGGACATATATATATATTTTTTTTAATAATATGTGTGGTTTTCCTGGGGGCAGGGATATGCCCACAGGGAAACCACATGTATATAAAACAAGCATTTAAAATACAATAGGTATATTTTGAACAAGTAATTGTCCTCTTTTGACAACATTGCCCACAAGCAAAAACAAAAGAAAAACATGAGTGGAAAGTAAGAAAAGACGACTTGGCGGAATAAAAGAAAGTTAGCTTAAAAAATAAATCTTTGCAATTTTATTTGTCCTGCTGTGTACATTTTATGGAAGTCACAAGCTTTATGTAGGCAGACTTTGAACCCTTTACTGAACACAACAGATTCTCGCAAGCAAGACCCATGCGCTAGCGCATGCACTAGCAGACTCGATCCTAAAACAAAATATATATATATATATTTATATATATATATTTTAAAATATATAGATACGTATCTATGAGGCATAGATAGCTTTTAGGCATCAATACAAATGTCCAGATAACTATTGTGATTATGTTCCTGCTAGAGAAAGAGAACGGACTTTTGACTTTCGTCTACTGGCAGTTTTGATGCCATAAAGTAGTGCAGAAGGTTTGTATGCCTGCTGCAAGGAACATGCTGCATTATATAGGAGTAGTTGAGTGGATTAGTAAAGCTAGCCATTACCTGTGCTTTAAAACAAGTGAATGTATGTGCGAGGGGCTATGGAGAAATGAAGGGCACTTTGATGAAGGGCACTTTTTTTGGTTGTTTTTTCAGTGTCTTCAGAGAATCTACTGATTTAGAGAAGAAACAAAGGTAAAGGGACTGACATTTACTGTTGCACACATCATACACATAAGTACAAGCAATTTTGTGACTATCTGCCTTCTCAGTAGACTAGTGCTTTAGGGGGACAGTTTAGCCAGTAGCAGAGATGGTGTCTTGTTGGATGACTGTTGCTAAAGCCATAACTTAGGTTACAGCAGACAGCTTTGAGGCAGGTTTAGAGACTGAGACAGAATCTGAGGGAAAGTACAACGAAGCAGACTCTGGGAGTGATTTTTGAGTCGGAGGAGTCCCATCCGACAACTCCTCTTCCAGTAATTCTGAGGGAGGCGATGAGGACAGTCGTGCTGTCCCTTCACAAGCACAGTCTGTGCAGCAGGACAACAGCAGGTTAGCACAACCAAGAGAGCCTGTGCGTAAGGCGGCAAGCACAGACAGAGTGCTCTCTTGGCAGCTCCCTAATTCAGTTCAGCCCCCAAATTCCACGTTTGACTGGTGACTCCGGATGTAAAGTTGATAACAGCTAATATTTTTCCAGTCAACTACATCCATCTCTTTTTGGATGTTGACTTCCTTTTGCAAATTGTGCAGCAAATAATGTTGCATGCATAACAATTTCTGAGGGAGTGTGGAGGCACTTTAGGGCCCAGTTCTAGGACATACAAGTGGACTCCCACTGCGCTGGCGGAGTTGAAGATATTTTTGAGCCTTACGCTCAAAATGGAGTTAGTGCAGAAATCCACCTTGCAGTCCTACTGGACGACTCACACGGTTTGGGTAATCCCCATCTTCACACAGGGGCGTGACAGGGAAGGGCCAAAATCATATGGTGGAGACATCAAAATTATCTATCACAAAACAATATGGTTTTGTAAGGCAGGCACCTGCGTTTTTGGTCCTTTGCTCAGTGGCTATAAAGAGAAACCTACCAAACCCAAAAGTTTCTGAAAACTAGACACCAGGGGAGTCCACAGAAGTGTGGCTTGTGTGGATTCCCCAAAGTTTTCTTATCATGAATACCCTTCAAAGGTGAAATGTTGAATACAAACTCTATTTTTCCTTGCATTTCTGCCACACAAACTCTAGGAATTAGCAGGAATCCACAAAATTCCTACCACCCAGCGCTTCCCCACTTGCCCTGATAAAAATGTTACCCCACCTGTGTGCCTGTGCCTATTGCCTGTGTCGGGACTGGATCAACCCACGGTCAACAGTTACCCTCGTGTAAGGACTACCATAGACTGTTATGTGATTAATTCGTGTCACAGGCACTAGGCTGAGCTAGAGGCTAAAATCTACAGCTAGGCGCTTTGCAAATAACACATCTGTTTTCATTGAAAAAATTTGATGTGTACATGTTGTTTTTTGGGGCATTTCCTGTCACGGGCACGAGGCCTACCCACACATGAGGTACCATTTTTATTGGAAGACTTGAGGGAATGCTGAGTAGATGGAGGTTTGTGTCTCCCCTCCAATTCCGGAACTTTCCATCACCGAAAAGTGAGGAAAAAGTGTTTTTTTAGCCCAATTTTGAGGTTTGAAAAGGATTCTGACTGACAGAACCAAGTGAGAGTCCCACAAGTCACCCCATCCTGGATTCCCCTAGGTGTCTAGTTTCTAAAAATGTATAGGTTTGGTAGGTTTCCCTAGGTGCCGACTGAGCTAGAGGCCAAAATCCATAGCTAAGCACTTTGCAAAAAACATATCAGCTTTCAATGGAAAAATGTGATGTGTCCATGTTGGGAGACTTGGGGGAACTCTGAATAGAAGAACATGTGTTATTGCCAAATGTTGTTCTCCTCTTTTTGCCTTCCAAATAAAAGACAGTGTGTAAGAAAGAAGTCATTTTCAGAAATACCCTGTAATTCACATGCTAGTATGAGGACCCCCGAGTTCAGAGATGTGCAAATTACACTGCTTTTAAACTACTTATCTTGTGCCCATTTTGGAAATACATAGGTTTCCTTGATACCTACGTTACAATCTTTATATTTTACCAAATGAATTACTGTGTAGTCACTAGTCATTTCACTTTATTCGATTTAGCACAGTAAATGATAAAAGTATATAGATATCACTATTTAAGTAAAAACATCTAAAAAACAATACGTCATATCATAAGATAATTAAGAGCTAAGAACTCCCTGCTAAATAACAAGTTAGAATGCATTGTAACTATGTAAGAGTTGAATTACATTAAAACAAAGACTTTACATGAGTTAAATTCTTCTACAGAAGCAGGGAACCAGTAGGCTTGTAATGTAAACTTGTACTTTTAAAAGATATGAGTGAGGCGGCAAATAAAGTGATCAGTGCAACCACCCTTATGCTTGTGCAGTCATCTCCAAAAGTATGTTCCGCCCAAATGTAGACTGAAAAGGCTACAGTGAACTTAAAACTGGCTTTAAATACAGCTCTGTTATACACACTAAGTCCACCAGGACATGATAAGCATAAAAGACTTTCAATCCGTAAACTTCGGCCCTTTTTACTTATGGCTACGCACAAAAGACTTCTTTGACCTGCCCGTAGGTCGCATTTGGCTCATTTAAATACAATTCATAAAGGGCAAATCATATAAAAACATGTCAGAACAAGTTGCTTAAAAAGTAAGTAAGATAAATTCTAAAGGAGCAGTAAACGTAAAGATTTTACAATGAATAATCATTTGTCAGGTTACAGAGTTATTACTTGACCGCTATCTCATGCGTGACCTTCTTGCGCTAATTCATGCTTTTTCTAGCATTAAGTACAGAACATAGATAATTTGCAAGGCAAAGCATGTTTCAATAGTCAGGAACGTTTGAAGATATAAGTATGCAGGGCGACATTGGCGAATATGAAAAGATCTAAATAATGGTCTGTTATGTTGCCTTCTCTGTCTAGCATAGAATTTACAAAACAAAAAAACATGCATTGTGGTTTGTGATGAAACACAGTCGCAAGGACAGTTCCTTAGAATCGCACTCCAGTCATTCATAATAGGAAAGCTGACCAGGCGGTGGAATGCATCTGATCTTAAACGGGTAAGAATGAAGCAGGGCCTTGCTTTTGTTACAGATGTGAAGTACGGTTGCATACTATCCTCAGTCAACATAAGCTGGTTTTTCATGACAGTATGTTTTTGGGCTTCCGCTGACCACCTTCAATCCATTAAGTGCTTAAGGCACACAGATCTCAAGTCTTAATTCTGGCTTCTCATAATAATCCAAGTGTCCCAAATCACTGAAAAAGTTCTTAATGTACTTCAGCCAGGCAATTCTCAAAGACATTCTGGAGGTCAAGCAATCCCTTAAGATGGCACGATTCAAACCTGCATGTTCCGATGTCCAAACTTTCTGCCATAAAAGAATTGGCTGTACCACTATTTAATCTCTAAAGTAGGTAACCCCCAATTCTGCATGACATACATATGATGAGGCGCCTTTTGGGAAAGATAGCAGAAATTTCAAAAAGTAATTCTCCAGTATTTACAACGTGTTACAGTTGATATAACCTAAAATCCCAGCCCCATATTTGACAGTGGGAACACATTTTTCTCTGTAAACTTTTAGCATATCCCTAGAGAAAATCATCCCTAGTCATTTGTAGTTCTTCAGGGCCATATTAGTCTTTATAAACTGCAGTTTTATCGCATTAACACACCGTGACCAGGAGCCTTCTTTATCAAACAGAATTCCCAGATATGAAAAAGACGCTATGGTGTCTACTTTTGCACCATCCACTGTAATTTCGTGGGACCTAGCTCTCTTATTGCCACATTTCATAAAATACGTTTTTGAGCGATTGACTCTAAGACCCAGATTTCACATGTGACTGACGAAAGCTGTTAAAAGTCTCTGAAAGGCTAGTGGGGTCCGTGCCATAAGAATGGCATCGTCTGCCTACAGAAGGGCCGGAATCAGCCAATGACCGATTTGGGGAAGGTCTTTACATTTACTTACTAATTCCGCATCTACCTTATTTATATATATATATAGGAAGAATAGGTAAGGTGCTAATACACAACCTTGACAAACCCATCTCTGGATGCTAAAAGGCCTAGTACATTCCCCACTTACCCCATATCGCCCCTTCGCTTTGCATCCTGAATACATTTCCCTTATGAAATAGATTATTGTCTGATCTACCCCCAGATCTTCCAAAATAGACCAAAGTGTATTGTGAACTACACAGTCGAAGGCTGAGGACAGGTCTACAAAAGCCAGGTACAGGTTACCTTATTTAATCTTAGTATATTTGCCAATTATAATGCTCAAGTTCAATCCCTGTTCCACTGTTCCAATGCCTGGGCGTCAGCCATATTGTAATTCTGACAGGGTGTCATTTGTTTCCTCCCAGACTTGCAGTCTATTCAAAATGATCCATCCAGCTGTTTTAGCCAGTGAGTCAAGGAGTGAAATGGGTCTGTAACACGCTTGATTACGGCGATCATCCTTTTTAAATATGGGAACGATGATAGATTCTGCCCAGGATGAAATAAACCCTGTGGTACAGCGGGCCGTCAGAACTTGGGTCAGCATAGGGGCCCATAAAGAAATGTTAGCCTTATTCAAATCTGCTGGAACGCCACAGGACCTGGGGCTTCCCCCATTTGCTTGCCTTAAAGGCCTCTACAACTTTCTCTAAGCTAAACAAGGGTGTAATGCTGAGGCGGTTGTCTGTGTGGCTGGTTACATCAGATACGGGCTCCTGAAAGTCCAATGCTGGTTTAAGGCTATATATATATCAGAAGAATAGTCAATCCATTCTCCCTCCATTATGGCAATCTCCAAACTGGGGGCTTTCCCCGCCCCTAACAATGGGGAGTTAATTACCTTACAGAAGGCGATATTATCATTTTTGAGGCTAGCTTCCTGGAGTAATTTCTAGGATTCTTCTTTCAGGCGATCTTTCCTTTTTTTGACTGCGATCTTATATTCTTACCTAAGTAGACGAACATCATTCCTGCACCTGAGTGGTTTACTTAGGGCCTTCTTTAACTTTTTGAGTGCCTTTGTACATACCGAATCAAACCAACAATTATTTTTGGGCTACCCAACCTCCCCCTAGTTTAGTAAGGCTCCCTTTTACACCTTCAGCAATCGAAACATAGGCACTAATACATTTCAATGGTTCTACGTCATCTTCAAGGCATACCCCAAAGTAGGTGATGTGCTCACTGATCAGCTGTTTCAGAAGACCTTGTGGCTCTATCTGAGCACATCTTAAGGTGTACCCATTACATGAGGCTAAATCAATATTGTTAACCAGGTACGGAATTTCATTTTGACTTTGTTTGCCTATTGAGAATGAAAGCTGTATGCTCTGGGGATAATGATTGCTAATTGCTATATCATGTGTTTGGTGACTGCGTAGACTGTGAGCAAAGTTGGTAGAGATGAATATAAAGTCTTTCACAGTACCAGGGCCTCTACCATTAAAGGTGGGTTTAAATTGTGAGTTATTGGTGTGTATCTTATTTGTGAAAGACAAATCAAGCCTATATATTAATTCGTTCATGGCAGTACTGTAATGATTATGTTGAAAATAGGCTACATTCGCAGTACCTTGTTCGTTTAGGCCGCAAACCTTTTCTGAGGATTCCTTACATAAGTAAGTGTTAAAATCGCCACCCCATAGTATAAGTCTCTTTCTCCTAGTCTTTGGATAAGCTTTCTCTAAATCATCTCCCAGAAGGGAAACAACACTGGTAGCCTCAAGCGAAGAGACATTATTATAAAAATTCATGATCACTAGGTGGGCTGACCTTCCTATGTTACAGGCGATCATTTGATAGCAAGGATTACAAGCTATCATGCTTTGACTGTGGGTTCTTGTTTGAGATGTATGTGCATAGGCCCCCTTTTGGCCTACCATGTCTTAAGAGGATGGCTGGTGTGCGATATGTTCTATATCCATTAATATGAATGTGTTCCAGAAGCAAAGTCTCCCGGAAACACAGAATGGAAAAGCCTCCTATAAAGCCCATCCAGTCCCTATTGAAGATCTTACTACGTAGTCCCACCACATTCCAAAATAGTCATTCTAATTCTGTTCCTGTATATCCCCTTCCCCCACTATGGGTTCCCTATTGCACCTCTTTGTTTTTGCTAAATTCAGTTAATGTATATTCCCTTTCCCCTCTTTGGGTTCCCTATTGCACCTCTCATCTATATTTATCTCAGGTACCTCAATTTTGCGCGTCCCTGTGTTATCAGTACTCAGTGGGTCCAAATCTTCTAAGGATGAAAGGACTTGAAATCTGTTATGGGTGGGTACAATGTTACTGGTCTTGGCTATTTCCCCTGAATGATGTATCCAAAGTCTATGGGGAATTTGTCCTTCATTTATTTGATAAAAATATCCTAAGGGGAGTAACGAAATTAAGTGTGGGGATACTTGCCCTGAGCTGACCTTTCAGATGATTCTTTCTACTAGGCCTGGGGATTTAAAGGAGATAACCACACAGTCTCCTAAAAGTAATTTCCGGCTGCTGCCTATCCAGTTAATTCTCCTCACCATTTTTATGTCTTCAAAAAGGGGCTCAACCATGCTAGGTATCATTCTAGATCCAATCTACTACAGGGACTTATTACTCAGGCCAGTCCATGATTCCTGTTTCTGGTTGGCCAGAACAAAGCCCAAATTACTACATAGGGGGTCGCGGCAGGAAGAAGTTGTAAAAGGTCACTTGGGTTGATGGGTGTATCCGATATTGGTTGAGAAGTAACCTCCCTACCAGGATTGCTCAATCTTATATTTATAGGGGTAGGCCGTTGCGCCCTACCTGGACAGTCCTCTTTAGTATGCGTCTCTACTTATGATAACTTGCAGAACCAGATATTAGTGGAGTTGTGTGTCACCTATGATAGGTGTTTAGGTCTGGAGTGTGCCATTAGTTTGTGTAACTGTACTGATTCCCCCTGCCATCAGAGATTTTAAAAGATCTGAGCCAGATGCAACCCTGTTCTCTACCTGTCTTAGGCGAGCCGATAAGGATTCCAGTGACCTCTTAACTGTAATTTCCAGGGCTTTAATAATTTCATGAATATTTGTTAGATGTTTTAGGGTACTTTCCCGCTGTTTTTTTGGAAGTCCTATTTGGGCTTTTTTTTTATTTATTTATGGACAGTCTGGCTAATGATTTGTACAATTTTTCCTTCGTTTCTAGCTGGACTTTCCCCTTGTTTGAATCAATGCCCTCTCGGTATATCCAGGGCTTCCTTATATGTTTCGGTGAAGGGGGTGAATCATTTTAAACTGGTATTGCATCTGTGATAAATTGGATGCACCCGTTGTTATGGTTATAGTTACTAAGTCCATCAGGTTCCACCTCAACAGGGTCTGGATCAAGGTTAATATGTCCATTCTGCGTTAAGGGGGCCGGTGGAGAGCCCCCACGTAACAGCAGCCTTTCTTCCACACATGACATTTGTCTATCTAAGGCCCCCATGGCACCTGAGATATATTGTAATATAGATGTGTGACCTTTGGGGGAGGGTTTCGAATTTGGATGTTTTCTCTTGCCCATCCTTGGGGAGAGCTTAGGATATAAGTAGGGGCCTAGAAGGTCCACTGGGCCTCGCAATTCTTCCTAACGGGTTCCTATTTGGATTATCGATGTGGTGTGCATAAGCTGTACCCTCAGTAAGTACTAGTGTTGTCTATCTGTAATACTTATGTGGGTACTGTTAGGGTAACCAAAAGATGTGTGTACACATATATAGAGATGATAATTGGGGCAGCCCTATATTAAAATAGGCTACTAAACTCCACTTTACCTTTTCTTTTTGCTTGTCGATGTTAGAGGGGTGGCCCACCCAGTCTCCTCTGGGCTCCAACAGGTATGGACGTGCCTTCCCTTGGCCCGGGCTTAGCCTGGGCACAGCCTTCGCGCCTCCCACGCTGCAAAGTGCCATCACTCGCTTTATAGCGCTCGTTGGTCTGGTCAAGTGGAAGCAGGTGCTGAGGGAAATGGCCGCCTCCTGGGGCCACAAAGCAGTCTGGGTTATGTAGTCCCTCTTACAGTTCTTGGTGCGTTTACCCGGTATATAATGAAAACCCATTGCAAGGTGCAGCTCATTTATTTGGCTCTAGGTACCTTGGATTTTTGCTGAACCTACAAGCCCCCTATATTCCAGCAACCAGAAGGGTCCAGCAGACCTAACAATATATTGCTTTAACCCCTTAGCTGCTAAGCCTTTCCCTCCACCCCCCCCCCCCCCTCCCAGTGCTGAGCCCTTTTTTGGCTGTATGGGGTAGTTTGCACTTAGGCCTTCATAACTTTTTGTCCACATAAGCTATCCACACCAAATTTGCATCCTTTTTTTTGCAACATCCGAGGGATTCTAAAGGTACCCAGAGATTGTGGGTTCACCTGGAGGAGACCAAGAAATTAGCCAAAATACAGCTACAATTTAGTTTTTTCCCAGAAAAATGGGAATGGGGGCGGCAGAAGAAAGCATGTTTTTTTCCCCTGAAAATGGTATCAACAAAGGGTTTGTGGTGCTAAAGTCACCATCTTCCAGGAACAGACAGACTTGTATCAGAAAACTACATTTTTCAACAGAATTTTGGCATTTTACTGGGACATACTCCATTTTTACTATTTCTTGTGCTTTTAGCTTTCTTAAAGTTGGTGACAGAAATGTGTGTGAAACCAATGCAGCTAAACATTTCTGAAAAGCAGACGAAAATTCTGAGTTCAGCAAGGGGTCATTTGTGTAGATCCAGCAAGGTTTTCCTACAGAAAAGAACAGCTGAAATTAAAAATATTGAAATTGAGGTGAAAAAACTGCCATTTTCCTCCACGTTTTACTCTGTAACGTTTTCCTGCGATGTCATATTTTCAAAAGTAATATTCTGTTACGTCTGCTGGACTCTTCTGGTTACGGGGATATATAAGGCTTGTAGGTTCATCAAGGACCCTAGGTATCCAGAGCCAATAAAGGAGCCTCAACTTGCAATGGGTTTTCTTTGTATACCGGGTGTACAGCAATTCATTTGGTGGAATATAAAGAGTGAAATATAGGTATCAAGTACACCTTTGTATTTCCAAAATGGGCACAAGATAAGGTGTTGAAAAGCAGTGTGTATTTGCACATCTCTGAATTCACGGGTGCCCATACTAGCATGTGAATTACAGGGCATTTCTTAAATAGACGTCTTTTTTACATACTGTCTTACATTTGGAAGGAAAAAAATGTAGAGAAGGACCATGGGCAATGACACTTGTTCTGCTACTCTGTGTTCCCCCAATTCTCCCGATAAAACTGGTACCCCACTCGTGTGGGTAGGCCTAATGCCCGCGAAAGGAAACTCAACATGGACACATCACATTTTTAAATTGAAATCTGATGTGTTTTTTGGAAAGTGCCTAGCTGTGGATTTTGGCCTCTAGCTCAGTCGGCACCTAGAGAAACCTAGCAAACCTATATATTTCTAGATGCTAGGCACCTAGGGGAATTCAGAATGGAGTGACTTGTGGGGCTCTCACCAGGTTCTGTTACCCAGAATCCTTTGCAAACCTCAAAATTTGGCAAAAAAAACACTTTTCCCTCAGATTTCGGTGCAGTGAAGGTTGGAATCTGAGAGGAGCCACAAACTTCCTTCCACCCAGCATTCCCCCAAGTCTCCTGATAAAAATGGTACCTCACTTGTGTGGGTAGACCTAGTGACCGCAACAGGAAATGCCCCAAAACACAACATGGACACATCACATTTTCCCAAAGAAAACTATCCTGTTTTTTGCAAAGTGCCTAGCTGTGGTCTTTGGCTTCTAGCTCGGCCAGCACCTAGGGAAACCTAGCAAACCTATGCATTTTTTAAAACTATATATTAAGGGAAATTCAGAATTGGGTGACTTGTGGGGCTCTGACCGGCTTCTGTTACCCAGAATCCTTTGCAAACAGCAAAATTTAGCAAAAAAAAACACTTTTTCCTCACATTTCGGTGATGGAAAGTTCTGGAAACTGAGAGAAGCTACAAATTTGCTTCCACTCAGCATTTCATCAAGTCTCCCGATAAAAATGGTACCTCACTTGTGTTGGTAGGCCTAGTGCCTGTGACAGGAATAGATCACAAAACGGTCAATGTTGCTCCTTACATGAGGGCAACTGTTGACCCTGGGGTGATCCATTCCTGACGCAGGCACTAGGTACAGGCACTCAAGTGGGGTAGCGTTCTTATCAGGACATGTGGGGAAATACTGGGTGGTAGGAATTTTGTGTATCCCAGTATATTTCTTTAATTTGTGTGACAGAATTGCAAGAAAACATTTTGTTTTTATTCAACATTTCACCTTTGCAGGGTATTCTGGGTGGGAAAACTTTGGGAAATCCACACAAGTCACACCTCTGTGGACTTATGGCATTAAAACTGCCACTAGACAAAAGTCAGATCCTTTTGTTGCAAAAACATAATCACAAGACTTACTTGACTTTTTTTATAGCTGCCTAAAAGCTACAGTTGAAACGCGCCAGTTGAAGTATGTGCATTGCTTTGAAGACGCAAGCTGCAACTGCAAGAGAACTGGTGGCAAATACATATATATATATATATGTATATGTATATATATATATATATATATATATATATATGTGTGTAAAGAGATCACTTTTATATATGGGGGTGGTTTTCCTGGGGGCCGATAGCAGCCCGCAGGGAAACCCACACGCTTAGACAAAAGTGATGGCTATATATATATATATGGAAAATGTCACTTACCCAGTGTACATCTGTTCGTGGCATGTAGTGCTGCAGATTCATATGCACCCTCCCTCCTCCCTGGAAGCCTGGACATCTCTTACTTTATACCTATATACTCTATCACTCCTTCCTTTACCCTCTGCAGGAAAACAATCTAACAATGGAGTCGATGCCCATGCGCAATGGAACCGAAGAGGAGGAGTCACTCAATCCCGTGACTTGAAAAGACTTCTTCGAAGAAAAACAACTTGTAACACTCCGAGCCCAACACTAGATATCAGAATCCATATGCACAGCATGTGTATCTGCAGCTACACACGCCATCGAACACATATATATATATATATATATATATATATATATATATATATATATATATATATATATATATTTTTTTTTTTTTTTTTAAATAGCTGTATGGTTTCCTTATTGCCCCCACAGGGTTGTTTTTTTAAATAAAAAAACTTTTAAAAACATTTTTTAACCCTCTAGGGGCGCTATTGGGTGCAATCGCGCCCCCCATGGTAAACTTACCTTTTAAAAAAGAAATTGCCCCGGGTGGCAGTGGGGTGTTTGTGGCCCATTTTCCGAGGAGGCTGGCCCCCACCAAGTGAAATCCTTGGTGTCTAGTGGGGTTTCCTGGCCCTCGATCGCAGCACAGCTTCAGGATGGCCTCGTTTAAAAAGGGAGAATCTCTCCTTTCAAACGAGGCCTTCCCGAACATCAGGGAGGCCTCTTTGCGACGTTTTCCCCAACAGAGCAGGAAGCAGCCTTACGGGCGCCTCCTAAGCCAGTGGGGAAAGCAAATAGTGACATCGCGCACTGATGACACAAAGGGGCAGGGACACTGGGTTTTTCAAATTTAAAAAAAACCTCCAGTGGCTGACGTCCGCACCCAAGAGGTAAAAAAATCTGCCATAGCTAGAAAAAGTTAAACGTAGACAGAAATGGCTGTTTTTTTCAACTCAATTTCAATATTTTTTTATTTCAACTGTTACTTTCTATAAGAAAACCTTGAAGTATCTACACAAATGACCCCTTGCTGAATTCAGAATTTTGTCTACTTTTGAGAACTGTTTAGCGGTCTGGAATCCTCCATTGGTTTTACACCAATTTCTGTCACTAACTGGAAGGACGATGAAAGCACAGAAAATAGTAACAAGTATTTGCAATGTAATAGGTCTTGCATGTTCTTGAGTTAGAGCTATTGGCATTGTAAATTCAGAACTGGACTTTTCTTGCCACATAATTTGGTCAACCCTGTCTCATAATTTTGTCTTTTCCTGCCATGTTTTGGTGGTCACTGGAGGCTAATGACATCAGAAACGTCTGAACAGAAATTGGGAAAAAAGGCTGGAAAAGTATTATGTATTTATTTTAACAGAATGAAAAGTCTTGCAAGAGTTCTTGCCTTGCGTTTCAACAAAGCTCTAAGGAAGTTAACAATAGCAGAGCAGGGTGAGAAGATTTATGGCCCCAATAAAGGAGATAAGCAATGCACTGGAGAGAAAGAGACTGCGAGGCAAAGCAATTTTCACATCACTCCTTCTACGTTTAACTACATTATTGCAGAAAGGGCATACTGGAGCCTTCGTGAGTAATGAGCAAAACAACAGTGTGTTTCTTTTGTAAAATAAGTTCATTTTAGGAGCCAGAGGAAAAGAGGACAGCACTGGAATAAAGCCAAAACATGGGAGGAACGGAATGTTGTAATAAAATAGGCAGCTACCAGCCTAAAACACCCACAGTGAAAAGGTAGCAACAAAGAAATAACAAAAAAGTCAGTCACAGCAACAGATAAAGAAAACAAAGTGGAATAATACAGTCGTTGGTCATTTCTCTGAATCAGAAAAAGGAGGGAGGTAAAGGCAGAAGTGACCACTAGCAAGCAAGATTTTGTAAACTACACTGCAACCAACAAATTAAATCGCCTTAAGCCATGAGAAGTATACTAAAAGTATACACAAGGTCGAACGCTTATGCACGACCTAAAAATGGAGTATGTGCCAGTGAAATGCCAAAACTGTGTTGAAAAATTTAGTTTTCTTATTCAAGTCTCCCTGTTCCTGAAAGCTGGGAACATGGTGATTTTATCACCGCAAACCCTTCATTGATCCCATTTGCAGGGAAATAAACAGATGCTTTCTTCCGCAGCACTTTTTTGCTATTTTTTCCCAAACACCCAAATTTTAGCTGTATTGTTTTCTGCTAATTTCTCAGTCTCCTACAGGGGAACCCACAAACTCTGGCTACCTTTAGAATCCCCAGGATATTGGAAAAAAGGACACACATTTGGTATATTTAGCATATGTGACAAAAAGTGGAGGCCTAAGTGTGAACTACCCCAAATAGCCAAAAAGGGCTCAGCACTAGGGGAGGGGGAAAGGCCAAGCAGCGAAGGCGTTAAGATGTCTTCTGCAAAAAGCTGCTGAGGAGGCAAGTTTAATGTTCACTGGGAGACCGTTCTAGGTAACAGGTGCACTGCACCATTGCCTGAGAATCCCTTTTTCTGAACCAAGTGTTTTCTCTAGATAGAATTAGTTTAATCCTCTGTTCTCATGAACTACTATAGATATTTAGCTTCTGTGTCAATAACTGGAGTTATTTTGTGTTTAGATTTTTATGCGATTCATTCTCTTTTAAAGCCACTTCTAGATTCTATAAGAGAAGGTAGAACAGGAAACATACAAAGTGTTTATTAACTCTGTTTAATTAATTTTTAACTGATAAAATCTGAACTTGTTTGTAATGCACATTCACTTGCACAGTTAATTGGCTAATGTTAATCTTCATTACTCTGATATGCTTTTCTCATCTGAGTAATTAAAGGATGAAGGGGTGGCTAGTTCGTCTAACACCACGTGTCACAAGCCCAAAGAAAAAAAATCTTTCTCCTCTCACCAACTGCCATGCCTGAGAGTCCTGACCTAGAAGGAGTAGGTGCAATAAAGCAGAGGCATATCCCCATGAAAAGTCCATCACAAAATAATAAGTATATGCTCTCAAATGGCTAGGTGATAGCAGGTTCCTTACAGGAGAAATAAATTAGCCAATCGCCTAAGTTTGGGGATGTGTGAAGATAGTGTCAGGACATTGTCAAGTGTTAAACCCATCAAATTTAATTCCATAGACATAGAAAGGAAGAAATCACCTAGTTTCATTTCATCCAGGGATGCCAACATGAGTCTGTTTTTGCAAGTGATAAGAAGAAATTCAGTTGTTTGTTGGTCTCAAAAAATCACTACTGAATTTTTATGATATCTTCATGAAACAATATGCAAGATTGTATCAGGTTAATGCTCACAATTCAGACATCTATGCAGAACATTTTCTAATGCAGCATTATGAGGTACTATGCAGGTGTGCAAGTCTAAAGATAGCAAAGGCCACCATGTCTAAAGATGAAGCATTTTTCTTTTGCACACTCTCATATTTTGGGCTATCCCCAGAAAGCACCTCCAAACAAGATTTGCTATAGTTACCCCAAAATGAGCATAACATAGAAAAATACAAAGGCAATCCCAAGGGCAGGTCAGTCGATTGGTGGGCCATTTTGTAACAACAATGACAGCAATCAATACAGACACATGCCTTTTGGATGTTATAACAAGAGGGCAGGGGGTTCTTAAATGAATCTGACAAGAATCCATGAAAAAGACATGTGGAATACAATTTGCATTACAGTCCTTCTGCAAATGAATAGCCATAAATCAACAAAACATCTACATGGTGAAAGAGAGGGAGAGGGCACACTCCACATTTTTTCTAAATCCATTTTATTTGGCAACTGCAGCATTAGTTCCACACATTCCACAACATGCCCAATCAATGCTAGCATCCAGTCATTATTTCTGCACAGGAAATCCAGACAAATATCTGCTGTTGAAAACCGGTAAGGTCTACACTCAATTGCCAGTACATATATCTTTGTTTGGAATGGATTTTTAGGTCCTGATAGAAGACACTAAGATCCACCCTTCAGCTTATTCCAACCTACATGTAAGAAAGGGGTATGGCCTCATTGGGTATACCATACCCAAAATATAAGAAGGGGATTGCCATGGCAAAGACAGACCTAAAAGACGCTTAGTTTCATATAATCGTACCTCTCAAGTTAAGAAATACCTGCACTTTACCTACTCAAACAACTGAAAATTCTTCAATATGATACAGAAAATTGCTATTGCTATAATTGTGTAAGCCCACCAACAAAACATTCCTGGAGTAATAAAAACACACATTACAGTGGTCTTCTACTAAAATCAGAAGCATTGTAGAATGAAAATGTCACTTACCCAGTGTACATCTGTTCGTGGCATCAGTCGCAGTAGATTCGCATGTTTTGCAATAGCTCGCCATCTGGTGTTGGGCCGGAGTGTTACAAGTTGTTTTTCTTCGAAGAAGTCTTTCGAGTCACGGGACCGAGTGACTCCTCCTTTTGTCTCCATTGCGCATGGGCGTCGACTCCATCTTCGATTGTTTTTCCCCGCAGAGGGTGAGGTAGGAGTTGAATTGTAGTAATAGTGCCCATGCAATGGAGTGACTAAGTATGTACCTATTTAAGGTTGAGATGATACATATACAAATAGTTGAAGGTAACTTCCAAACTGCTACAGGCTCCCGGGGAGGCGGGTGGGCACATGCGAATCTACTGCGACTGATGCCACGAACAGATGTACACTGGGTAAGTGACATTTTCAGTTCGATGGCATCTGTCGCTGTAGATACGCATGTTTTGCATAGACTAGTAAGCAGTTATTTCCCCAAAAGCGGTGGATCAGCCTGTAGGAGTGGAAGGAGTTTGAAATAATGTTCTTAATACGGCTTGACCCACTGTGGCTTGTTGTGCAGATAACACGTCTACACAGTAGTGCTTGGTGAATGTGTGAGGCGTAGACCATGTGGCTGCCTTACATATTTCTTGCATTGGGATGTTTCCTAGAAAGGCCATGGTAGCACCTTTCTTTCTGGTTGAGTGTGCCCTTGGTGTAATGGGCAGCTGTCGTTTAGCTTTAAGGTAGCAGATTTGGATGCATTTAACTATCCATCTGGCTATACCTTGCTTCGATATTGGGTTTCCTGCATGAGGTTTTTGAAATGCAATAAATAGTTGTTTAGTCTTTCTGATGTTCTTCGTTCTGTCAATGTAATACATCAATGCTCTTTTGACATCTAATGTATGTAGTGCCCTTTCAGCTACGGTATCTGGCTGTGGAAAGAACACTGGAAGTTTCACTGTTTGATTTAGATGGAACGGTGAAATAACCTTTGGCAAAAATTTGGGATTGGTCCTTAGGACGACCTTATTCTTGTGTAGTTGTATAAAAGGCTCCTGTATTGTAAACGCCTGAATCTCGCTTACTCTTCTTAGGGAAGTAATGGCGATGAGAAATGCCACCTTCCAGGTTAGGAACTGTATTTCGCAGGAGTGCATGGGTTCAAAAGGTGGACCCATAAGTCTAGTTAGGACAACATTTAGGTTCCATGAAGGAACAGGTGGTGTTCTTGGTGGTATAATTCTCCTAAGGCCCTCCATGAATGCTTTAATGACTGGTATCTTATATAGGGAAGTTGAATAGGTAGTCTGCAGGTATGCAGATATTGCTGCAAGGTGTATTTTAATAGAAGAGAAAGCCAGGTTAGATTTTTGTAAGTGAAGCAAGTAACCCACTACATGTTCTGGAGTTGTGTGTAATGGTTGTATTTGATTAATATGGCAGTAGCAGACAAACCTCTTCCATTTACTTGCATAGCAGTGCCTGGTGGATGGCCTTCTGGCTTGCTTTATGACTTCCATACATTCTTGGGTAAGTTGTAAGTGGCCGAATTCTAGGATTTCAGGAGCCAGATTGCTAGATTCAGCGATGCTGGATCTGTGTGTCTGATCTTTTGGTTGTGTTGTGTCAACAGATCTGGCCTGTTGGGCAATTTGATGCAGGGTACTACTGATAGGTCTAGCAGCGTTGTGTACCAGGGTTGCCTTGCCCAAGTTGGTGCTATTAATATGAGTTTGAGTTTGTTTTGACTGAGTTTGTTTACCAGGTAAGGAAGGAGAGGGAGAGGAGGAAAAGCGTAAGCAAATATCCCTGACCAGTTCATCCATAGGGCATTGCCTTGGGACTGTTTGTGTGGGTATCTGGATGCGAAGTTTTGGCATTTTGCGTTCTCCTTTGTCGCAAACAAGTCTATCTGAGGTGTTCCCCAGAGTTTGAAATAAGTGTTCAGAATTTGGGGGTGAATTTCCCATTCGTGGACCTGTTGGTGATCTCGAGAGAGATTGGCTGCGAGTTGATTTTGGATCCCTGGTATAAATTGTGCTATTAGGCGAATTTGGTTGTGAATTGCCCAACGCCAAATCTTTTGTGCTAGCAGGCTTAACTGCGTGGAGTGCGTCCCCCCTTGCTTGTTTAGGTAATACATTGTTGTCATGTTGTCTGTTTTGACGAGAATGTATTTGTGAACTATTATTGGTTGGAAAGCTTTTAGTGCTTGAAAAACTGCTAGAAGTTCTAGGTGATTTATATGCAGTTTTGTTTGATGTACGTCCCATTGTCCTTGGATGCTGTGTTGCTCGAGGTGTGCTCCCCACCCTGTCATGGAAGCATCTGTTGTTATTACGTATTGTGGCACTGGGTCTTGGAAAGGCCGCCCCTTGTTTAAATTTATGTTGTTCCACCACAGAAGCGAGAGGTAAGTTTGGCGGTCTATTAACACCAGATCTAGAAGATGACCCTGTGCTTGAGACCACTGTGATGCTAGACACTGTTGTAAGGGCCTCATGTGCAGTCTTGCGTTTGGGACAATGGCTATGCATGAAGACATCATGCCTAGGAGTTGTAATACCATCTTTGCTTGTATCCTTTGTGTTGGATACATGCGTTGTATGATGGTGTTGAAATTTTGAATTCTTTGGGGACTTGGAGTGGCTACTCCTTTTGATGTGTCTATTATGGCTCCTAGGTATTGTTGTACCTTGCGCGGCAGAATGTTGGATTTTGTGAAGTTGACGGTGAACCCTAGTTTGAAGAGGGTTTGTATGATATGATTTGTGTGATTTGAGCACTCTATTAACGAATGGGCCTTGATTAGCCAGTCGTCCAGATATGGGAACACATGTATTTGCTGCCTTCTTATGTGTGCAGCGACTACCGCTAGACATTTGGTAAAGACTCTTGGTGCGGTTGTTAATCCGAAAGGCAGTACCTTGAATTGGTAATGTATACCTTTGAATACAAACCTTAGGTATTTCCTGTGCGATGGGTGTATTGGTATATGGAAATAAGCATCCTTGAGGTCTAAAGTTGCCATGTAGTCGTGCAGTTTTAGCAATGGTAATACTTCTTGTAGTGTGACCATGTGAAAGTGGTCTGATTTGATGAAAGTGTTCACTACTCTGAGGTCTAGGATTGGTCTCAGCGTTTTGTCTTTCTTTGGTATCAGAAAGTACAGTGAGTAAACTCCTGTGTTTATTTGTGTGTTTGGCACCAATTCGATTGCATTCTTTTGCAATAGTGCCTGCACTTCTATCTCCAGAAGATTGGAATGATGTTTTGTCAAATTCTGTGCTTTTGGTGGTATGTTTGGAGGGAATTGTAGAAATTCTATGCAATAACCATGTTGGATAATTGCTAGAACCCAAGTGTCTGTAGTGATTTCCTCCCATGCTTTGTAATAATGACCTATTCTTCCCCCCACTGGTGTTGTGTGGAGGGGGTGAGTGACATGTGAGTCACTGTTTAGTAGTAGGGGTTTTGGGGCTTTGAAATCTTCCTCTATTTCTAGGGAATTGCCCTCCTCTATATTGTCCCCGAAAACCTCCTCTATACTGTCCCTGGTAACTGGACGGTGTTGCTTGTGAGGTGCTGGCCTGTGTGCTCTGACCCCGAAACCCCCCTCTAAAGGGTGTTTTACGGAATGTGCTGTAATTCCCTCTGCTCTGCGGGGAGTAGAGTGCACCCATGGCTTTGGCAGTGTCCGTGTCTTTTTTGAGTTTCTCAATCGTTGTGTCCACTTCTGGACCGAACAGTTCTTTTTCGTTAAAAGGCATATTGAGAACTGCTTGCTGAATCTCTGGTTTAAAGCCAGACGTTCGGAGCCATGCATGCCTTCTGATAGTTACAGATGTATTAATTGTCCGTGCAGCTGTGTCTGCAGCGTCCATGGAGGAGCGGATCTGGTTGTTGGAAATGGTCTGTCCCTCCTCAACCACTTGTTTTGCCCTATTTTGTAGGTCCTTGGGCAGATGTTCAATGAGATGTTGCATCTCATCCCAATGGGCCCTGTCATAGCGCGCAAGTAGTGCCTGGGAGTTCGCGATGCGCCACTGGTTTGCAGCTTGTGCTGCGACTCTCTTACCAGCTGCATCAAACTTGCGGCTTTCTTTATCTGGGGGTGGTGCATCTCCAGATGTGTGGGAGTTGGCCCTTTTCCTAGCTGCTCCTACAACGACAGAGTCTGGTGGCAGCTGTGTAGTGATGAAAACCGGATCTGTAGGAGGCGCCTTATACTTTTTTTCCACCCTTGGTGTGATTGCCCTACTTTTGACCGGCTCCTTAAAGATTTCTTTTGCGTGCCGGAGCATACCAGGGAGCATAGGCAGGCTTTGGTATGAGCTGTGGGTGGAGGAGAGTGTGTTGAATAAAAAATCATCCTCGACCTGTTCTGAGTGGAGGCTTACATTGTGAAATTGTGCTGCTCTAGCCACCACTTGAGAATACGCAGTGCTGTCCTCTGGTGGAGATGGCTTCGTAGGGTATGCCTCCGGACTGTTATCTGACACTGGGGCGTCGTATAGGTCCCATGCGTCTTGATCTTGGTCACCCTGGCTCATGGTGGTGTGAGCTGGGGAGTGTGATGGAGTTTGTGCTGGTGAGACGTTAATCACGGGCGGAGGAGAGGGTGGTGGGGTAACTCTTTTCACCACTTTCGGTTGTGGTGTCTGTTCAGTTTGGAACTCCAACCTTCTCTTTCTTCTAATAGGGGGAAGGGTACTTATTTTTCCTGTCCCCTGCTGTATGAAAATACGCTTTTGCGTATGGTCCACATCAGTTGATTGTAGCTCTTCCTCAAACCTATGCTTTTGCATTTGGGAGGTTAGCGAGTGCTCTTCTGTATAAGAGCCTGAAGCTGGGTCGGTTGCAGTTTGTTTCGGGACCGAAACTTTGTCTGCGTCCCTTTTCGGCTCCGAGGTGACTTTTTTCTTTTTCGGGGCCGAAACCTCTCGGCGCCGATCTTCCTCGGGGCCGCTGTCTCGGCGTCGAGCCGTGTCTACACCGGCATCTCGGTGTCGATGCTTGTCTCCAGCACTTTCTCGGTCCCGAGAAGGCTGCGTGCCGGTGTCTCGACCGGAGTCGGACGATCTCGGCACTGTTTGGGCCTTTTTCGGTGCCGACGGTCGGTCACCGAATTTATGGGTGGAGCCATGGCCTGGTGGCAGTGGCGTCCCCTGGGCCTTTTAAATCTTCCTCTGAGTGGTTTTCGACGTCTTACTCACGGTTTGTGTATCGTCGAATCCTTCGGAGTCTGAGTCTTGGATCGAGAAGGTACCTTCCTCTTCTTGTTCCTCGAACTCTCGGTGGGCTGTCGGCGCGGACGCCATCTGAAGTCTTCTGGCTCGACGGTCTCGGAGTGTTTTTCGGGACCGGAACGCACGACAGGCCTCGCAGGTGTCTTCACTGTGCTCAGGTGACAGGCACAGGTTACAGACCAAGTGTTGGTCTGTATAGGGGTATTTATTGTGGCATTTGGGGCAGAAACGGAACGGGGTCCGTTCCATCGGCGTTCTTCTGCACGCGGTCGGGCCGACCAGGCCCCGACGGGGGATCGAAAAAACTACCCGAAGGGCACCGGAGCTCTTCGATCCTTCGACGCGGTGTTGAATCTAACTACGCCGATCCCGAACGCAACAATACCGACGAAAATCTTCCGAAATTAGCTATCTTTCCGTTCCGAAACTCGGAGCGACAGGAACACGTCCGAACCCGATGGCGGAAAAAAAACAATCGAAGATGGAGTCGACGCCCATGCGCAATGGAGACAAAAGGAGGAGTCACTCGGTCCCGTGACTCGAAAGACTTCTTCGAAGAAAAACAACTTGTAACACTCCGGCCCAACACCAGATGGCGAGCTATTGCAAAACATGCGTATCTACAGCGACAGATGCCATCGAACATACTTCTTATGATTTTTCAAAATGATCAATGAGAGCACAACCAAGAAATTTCCAGTTTGACATAAACCCAGTACTAGGGAACTCTACATCAGGTGTCTCGGCAGAGGTGACCCGCCTCAGTTGGACAATACTTTTCATACTTGCCAAGTGCCTGGTAGAAACCTGTACTTCGGTAATGTGCATATGAGAGACCACCAATAAAACAGAAGTACCACACATTAATGTGTTCACAGGCACCTAAGAAAGTTAAAACATGTCCAAGCCAGATGTCTTTACCTGTCTGGGAGGGACATCATCATTATTGTGAAAGCAATGTCAGCATGTCTGATGGGAACGTTTGTGTTTCTACTGGGCGTGATGGCATGCTGCCCAATGCTAGTTGTTACTAAATATGTACCACCCCTTGAAGAAATGCCTCAACTGTTATGGGCACAATGAGCATGGCATTGAGCAGATCTAGTGGCTGTGTCCCAACATTTAAAGGTGTCCACTGGGGAATAGACAAACAAGAGGAAACGCTGTAAACAACCACTCCAGCAGGTAACTATTGTTAGAGGCACTTCCCAGCCAGACTGGTGGGTGTACAAACAACGGAATAACAGCACAGGGCAAATAAGCAACCAAAATAACTAATGCATCTCCTCAAGCTCAAGATATTCTTACAAGCCTTTAAGTTATTTGAAATCTTCATCAACAAAAAAAAGAACAAGAAGTACCTGGAGGCTAATGACATCTTCATATGCACTTTTCTAAAAAAAAGCAATCTTATGCTTAACGTGTTTGTCTTGCACTTCTATACATTGACCCCAACCCCCCATCATTTCAGGTTTTCTCTGGCGTGCTATTCCAAATCCAAGGGCACTAAATAGTGCCCATACTGAAGTGAGTGTTGTGAATCTGATTGTGGTTCACTTGCATATTGTGAATTGGATCTCATATGTATCAACGTATTTCCCCAAAGCTAAGAAAGAGTAAAACCCTTTGATACTTGAGGCTTCACATCCATACATGTGACCTGACATCAGCAACATAAAAAATAAATAGTAAAATAAAAGTTTACAGTTCTATGAGTTTATAATGCCACATTCACACTCGGGCTTGTGGCAAAATCTCGTATTATGGAAATGTAGTTCAGAAATGATGTAGTGGTACATAATTTGTTTAAAGTTTCACAGTACGTCACGTCAATGTTAGAACACAGAAGATAATTTGGTATACTTACTTTTTGTAATCGTGCTGGTTTCTTCAGCGAACCCAGAGCCTGTAAAACACAAATGACTGAATGTAAAGGGGAGGAGACTCTACATAACAACACACTTATAAATATTTGTATTTCTGTTAAGTTATATATGTACGTTTTGAAAAAGCGAATTATTCTGGAGCAGAAAATGAAAATGAGCTGAAGCACAATGTTGTTATGGCAAGCAAGCTCTTACCCCAATTACTGACTCAACTTTTGTTAATTGTTACGTGTTGTGCAAGGAAAATTTTAAAAAGGAAGTCCTGATCAGACCATCACAATGGAGTACAAGGTTCCTGACCTGTTCTGGTTTTGCCCATGGGAACCACTAGCACTTATTTCTCGAGCACCAGTGCACTTCAAATGTTTCACTGATTATGCATTTAGGTAGCAACCTTATAAGTCTTGAGCAACCCATGTTATCAGCACCACTTGAGGTGGACGGATAGAGAGGGAAAATATGTGACAGAAAGTCATAACTCTTTGCCTTTTGTGAGTTTCAACTCCACTCCCAAGATACCTTGATATAAATGGACATGTTTTCCTAATATTTATTACAGTGAAGTTTATTATCAAAAATTACAATTACAGTAAATGTGATTATATAAAATTATAATAATTCTAATAGTAGTTATGATTATATTAAACTACACAAAGTGAAATGTATACATTTTTTACATTAATTTATGTTTTCAGAGCTAGGGGTGAATGACCGAGCAGCATCATGAAGAAGACTGAAACAAGCGCATCCCGTCCCTTTGCTCCCCAGAGTATAATTCATTTACGGTCAAAAGTTCAACATGGAGTTACGCTGATAGGACCATGGACTACTCATCATGGAAAACTTTGTAAGAGGCAGCTCAAGTAAGGAATCACATTCCACTGTTAGACATTGAGAGAAATGTGGAAGCAACACCGAAGTGCAGGAGCCTGTTTACTCTGAAGAGAGATTTACAGACTCTAAGTGAATAGCTGAAGTAAGAATCAGTGATGGTGCAAGAACAAGTGAGTGCATGAGTAAGTGCTTAAACAATAGAACATCATTAAAGTAAAACATGTATGCTGAAGAATGTATATGTTGTGAAAGATAAAATATAGCAGAACTGCAACGTGTGAGAAATTAATCGATGCTACGAAGTTTAGAGTTGACAAGAGGCTTCAAGAGTGTGCAATCATTAATTGTGACTCAAAGATCTTAGCAGTTTGTAGTAGGGACATAGTGGCTGCAGAAGCCCATTGTCATGGGTCTTGTTATAGGAACTATACAAAGGTTAAAGCAAAGGAGGAAGATGATGCACCTAGCATTCAAAACAATGATCACTACAAAAATAAGAGAGATGAAGCAGATGATGAACCATTTCAATAGATTAGAATTGTGATTATTCCTAACGAAAGGATAAAACGTGTGACAACTCTTACTAAGAGGCTTGAAACCCTAACGACACGCAGAGGAATACAGGGAATAGACAAATTAGACATGAAGCATAATAGAAGAAAATTGGACTCTGAGTTCATTGACACCCTCCACATATTCCCAGACAACCAAGGAAAATTATTGGCCCGACCTGATAGTGTCATGCTACAGGACGTTGTAAGTGAAAACTAGAGTTTGAAAAGAGAATTATCAGTTTTAAAGGTTAAGGCAACCAACATGAACAAATTCAATGATCAAACATCATCGCAAATTAAGAACAATGATTAAAACAAACTTGTCCATCAAACGTACAAAAATATTAATTTACAGTGCCTGATTACTGTAAACAGTTCCTATTAGGACTTCTGACTGGAGATCCAGAAAACACAAAGCCATCCAAAAGGGTCATTTTACTTATGCAATCATTTAGTCAGGACATTATATATGCAAGCATAAATGGCCTGCAGAACCCCCCCCCCCCAAAGCAATTGTTGCTCCCATACACTGTAAAAACACTGACAGGAAACTTTGAAATCATTCCCACTCTAAACAGACTTGGTCATGGGAGTTCATACTCACAACTGGAAGAAAATGATACCGCCTTGTGTCTTCAGAAACCTGCTGCTACCTTAAATGAGCAAATTGTTCTTCCAGCCGACATTCAGCCTCATGTCTTCACTTAGCATGGGATAGCACTGAAAGGCTGGAAGATCCTATTACTGGTAAGGGAACAATTCATCAACTCAACAGTATAGCTGTGCAGCCCAAGTTGTTTGGACCACAACCTTTTAAAGCTCCTCTCCCAAGCATTGAGAAACAAAAGCTAAGACCAATGGCCACCACAAATACTGAAGAATTCTTTATGTATGTTTCTGGTGAACGAGTTGGGCCTCAGCCATTGATGACAAGTACCAACGTAATGCTGGAATGTGTTGTCCAACTGAAGCTTGCACAATATAAGAACATAATCTGGGTTGTTACAAGACAATAAGTGATCCTCGCACAGATAATACCAAGTTGGACAGGGTTTAACATCAGTACTAGAGACCTAGTTAGTGTATCACAGGATTCCACTGGCTACTTGCCCGCCATTCATGTCCCTGCAACTGAGTTGACAACTATTTCTGAAATTTTGATACAGTCAGAGCTAATAAGGGAATCACTGAATTTGGCAAAAATTGTAGTGGTCAGAGATCACGCTCTCTATGCAAAAGCAACCAAAATAGTATGGAAGAATAAAGCAATGTACGACAGAATAATTCTTCAAATGGGCACCTTTCACACCATTTGCAATGACATGATGTAGTGGTGGAGTAGAAAAACACAATCCAGGTCGGAATGTAAATCCAGAACAATGTTTATTCTAACATCGTAATAACAACAAACCTATGACAAGAAACATCCCATCAGCTCTCCGTCCACAGGAAACTGTCACTGTGAAATGAAGAGTCCATTGCACGCTCTTAGGAGAGTTCCAAATTACATCACACAAGAAATTCCCTTTCCAACATATACTAAATACGTATGTTACAAATGTTGATTCTTGGAAAACGCTTTCAAGGCGCTGGCCTTAGCGACCTTTGCAATGAAGCAGACATGATAGCAGAAGGATCAATATCATCAGTACTTGAAAGTCATATGTACAGTCATGCAGTTCAAGTACACATGTGCGTGTATGAAACTATGTTGAGACTGGCTTGGATGGAATTTATCCCATTGGTGGAGAAGTATTATGAAAAGAACATTCAGGTAATCTACTCCTTCACTGAGGATGTTAATGATTTTGCCAAAAACCTATGCCAACAGAGGTTAGATGACCTCATGAAGAACACTTCCTTTGCCGAAGTAAAACAGTTTTGAGATATATTCCTGGAACATCTTCATCATGACAGTGGAGATCTCTGAGCATTTTGGATGTTGCTTGTGGATATTGTTAAAAATATCTTGAAGACTGTTGTGTGTTCCTCGAGAAGGAAATTGGCATTTACATCTTACCACCATACGCACTATGATACCATGGTGTTTTTCGTATTACAGGATGAACTATGCTAGTTATCTTCCTGTATTCTATGCCAAAATTATATTACTTGCAGTGAAACAGAGATACACTACTACGTCAGATGTTAGTTCGTTTGGATGAATTCTGGTTGATCAAGTGATAGAGGTAACAATCAACAAAGACACAAAGACTCCCGGTGGTACACATCAAGGCGGGTGCTGTGAAAATATATTATATGATGGCTGAACACAGAAGCACCTTTTTGGGTCAGATAAGGGAAATTATTTGTAACAGATCAGATCTTACTCACACAGACCTACATAAGTTGTGAATTGAAAAAGACAAAGATACTGTTATGAGAGCAGTTAGTCTGGTTCATAGCTGGATTAATAAACCCATTTGTTGGGCGACATGATCTCATTAGTCTCCTCACAGCAAAAAAAGCATCTCAAGACAACTTTGGCGGTCTTGCAAAAAGACCGCCGAAGCCGTGGGCGCCACAATACCAGTGCTGGCGGTATTGGTGGCTCCCTATTTTGACATTTCTGCTGGGCCAGCGGAAGGAAACAGCGTTTCTGTCCGCTAGCCCAGCGGAAAAGTCACATCAACTTTGAAGCCGGCTCATAATAGAGCCGGCGGCCATGTTAATGTGCAGTGGGTGCAGCAGCACCCGTCGCGCATTTCACTGCCTGAAATTCGGGCAGTGAAATGGACAATGGGGCTGTGCCTGGGGGCTCCTGCACTGCCCATGCCAAGTGCATGGGCAGTGCAGGGGCCCCCAAAGGCACCCCGAGTCCCCTTTACCACCAGCCTTTCCATGGCAGTGTTTACCGCCATGGACAGGCTGGTGATTGGGGAAGCCTGCCGGTATAGTGGAGGGGTCGGTGGTATGGCCGTGGCTAATGCGCCACAGTGATAATACACTGGCGGAACACCGCCAGCCTGTTGGCGGTGTTACCGTCAGTGTACCGCCGAACTCCAGGGTCGTAATGACTCCCATAGTATCCGACATAATGAAGGCACACATAACATAGGTGAACAGAGCTATATAGACTAAAATTGAGCAACTTGAGAATAGTCCACTTATTAAGAAGTTTTATGACCCAATGAAAACGAACACACTAAAAACCGTCACTAACATGTCCAAGAAGAAGGCAGTTAACAGCAATGGCAGGACAATCATTATGAAAGCAGACAAAGTACTATTTGGTTGAATCATTGTGACAGCACAGAATCAGAACCTTCAAATGGCGGATGTACTCTCTCATCCCTTAGGACATTTACCATGGGCTTAAGCAACTCCAGAAGGGCTGTTGTGAAAGACAAACAAAACAGTTTTAGCAACATACTTGCAGAAAAATGTTGCCCCTGCTGAGCAATACCTGGAAACTCAGCCATGCTGATTGATGGTGTGGTTCTTGTTCAGAGAGTGAAAGGATAGGAATCAAACTTTGATGAGGTGACTGTGTCTGTCTTGTCCATGGCTTTGCAGAAAGGAAACAAAGGTCAAGGAATTGATGTTGTCTTTGATACGTACAATGAGACATCTATTAAGAACAGCGAAAGAACAATCAGAGGGGAAGAACTCAGGCACCAGTTACAGCTTCTCACCTTCCCAGATCGTTAGACAGTGGGGAAATTTACTAAGCCACGTGAGGAATAATACAACTCTCATCGCATTTCTTGTTAACAAATGGAGGAAACCAGAGTATTTTGTAAAACTTGAGAATAAAACACTGTTTGTGAACTGTGAAGATTAATACTACAAAATTGTATCTGAAGGGAGCCATGAAGTGCCTGATCTCAACAGTACTCCAGAAGAAGCAGATGTTTGTCTGCTGCTGCATGCTGCAGATGCTGCTAATGAGGGTTATGAGGTATTAATGATAAGCTCAGATGACACCAATGTGTTTATAATGTGTTTGGGATTCCATGACAGATTGGTGGCTAAATTGTTTTTGAGATGTGGTACTAAAATACGCGTGCAAGTCCTTGACATTGGGAAAATAGCATCAACTCTTGGTGAAAATGTTTGTCGAGCTATGATAGGTCTCCACAAGTTTACCGGATGTGACACAGTAAGCGCATTTGTGGGAAAAGTAAGTGCATTCAAAATCCTGTCTGCCAACAAACATAAAACATTTTTGCAGCTTGGAGACTAATGGGATCTCTCTGAAGAACTAATGGACAAATTGGAGCAATTCTTGTGCTTGCTGTATGCACAAAAATGTTCGGTTCATCAAGTGAATGACTTGAGATATCACTTATTCTGCGCAAACAAGAGTGAGCTAGACAGTCATCAACTTCCACCTTGCAGGAGCTGTCTGAAAAAGATACTGAACGTGTGGGTTATCAAGCCGCTACAAGCAAGAGATGTTTTCTGAATGATCCACAGGCACCTAGGCCAATTGGGAGAAGTATGAAAAACACGAGGGAGCAGAGCAACTGGTGGTGGACTGGATGGAGTGGCAGCCCGCACCTCGGGTAGTTTTAGATCTACTAGCTTGCTACTGCATTAGGAACTGCAAACTGAGAATAAGTGTCTGCTGTCTAAATTATCTCAAGTGCACTGACGTGCAGACTTCCTGCCATTGAAAATCAAACAGATGCAGAGAATGATGACACATAATCAGAAGAAAAAGAGGGTGATGATGAATGTGAATGATAAAATTGTGTTTATGTTCGCTCATGACATACATTGCCTATGGAAGATGTAACAACTATTATTATTTGAAATTGTAAATGAAAATTATGCATATAATCTCTATCAATCTATGAGGAATACAATGAAGTGTTATTGTTATTATTTTTAGGACTATATTGTTATTATTTCAGTTAATAATCATAATTATTTTAAAATTATATTGACATTAACCAATCTGGTGAAATTAGATTTATTCTTCCACATATTATAATGAATTTGTATGTTATTTATCAAAAATACAAAAACCAATATTTTTTTTCGGCTATGGTTGCTAATCCAATAATATCAGACAAAAGGCAAAGAGTGATAACTTGCTTTCATGTATTTTCCATCTCTGTGCATCCATACCTCACAAAAAAATCATGTTTGAACTCATCCCCCCGAGTGGTACCAATGGTCTTAATTTTGGGTCCTGGCTCATGGCCTAAATTTGTAAACAAGTCCACCAGGATCAGGCTGAGGCATGCTGCTGTGTTAGTCGCGTCATATGACATACAACATACTGACAAGTAGTCAACAGAGCCCATGGCACAACAGACAGCAGAATGTCCACGAAGAAGGAGCGAGCCATCATTATCCTGGTGATGTGCTGGTCCACCCATGCTTGTGGGTTGCAGCTGCTGGGATGACTGCTCGGTGAGGAAGGTCAAACACAGATATATCGATCTGCCCTTCACGGTCGCACTTCCCATGCCTGGTGCAAGCTAGGTCATCAGCCAGACCCCCTGCCGGACTCCAGACTTCACTCAAGTGTTGAACCCACAGTCTTGGACCCTGATTGCAAGTACAATTCAAAATGTTGACTCGTGCAAATCCCTGTTTGGGCAATAATGGGACTTCTACGTTGAATGGCATTTGCAACATGTAGTCAGTACTGGGTATGGTAAAGTTCGCTGTAGAAAGCACCAGGTAAGGTAAAGCCAGCATGTCTGCAATTTTGAAACAGTAAATATCAGTTGGTCAAACCAGCCAATATAGTATCATGGGAAAAATCCTAGTAAACACTGGGGCATGCAGTCTTTGGTGTGGAAATCACCAAAAGCCACATGTGATGACATATTTTGTAGGGCTATTAGCCAATAGTTATTGCACCAAATATATACTATACCACCCAGGTAGCGGCCTCAAAGTACAATGGAAAAGACAGAAGCATCATCAAAACGTAAGCAGTGGGCAGAAGTCTTCTGTGGGTGGCATCAGCGATATTGCTACATTGCAACTATCAGACAGGTTTTTCAATTTTTCCTGCATTCCTAATTTAGACAACTCCCAAATCGTTGCTGTGAGGTGCATCTCCCTGCTTCACGTCATGCATGCTTTAGTGATATAGGAAATTGATCATGGAGGCCTATCTGATAAATGTTATATTGCCCATAAAAGCATCAGGGAGGTCGCAATTGGATTCAGTAAAGCACTGGCCCTTTGTTTCTAAGTAGTCTACCACCATGATATCACCTCACTTCCCCTCGGTAACGGAGGTGCATAAGACATCAGCAGACAAAGCAGCTTCTACAGTAGTGGTGTGGAATCCGGAGGAAGGTCAGACACAGATGACCTCTCGCCCTTATTGTGCATGCTCTTATTTATGGAGGGAGTGAAGAGTTTGAGAAGAACCTTGTGCTATTGTAATATTGTAGACATATGCCGCTTTTCACGAAACATTTGTTAATCTGTTGAATTTTGACATATGCTTTGCTTAAAGTGACAAACTTATTTATATAACATTTATTTCACTGTCCAGTAAGGCGAAGGCTGGATACTTTAAACGCCTCACCTACTAATGATAAATTCTCACTTAGCACCTGAGTAGTGTGTGTCGGAAAATTAACTGCTTGCATGGGGTCAGAATTCCAAGTCGTGCAGAAATTATCACTTGTAGTCTTAATTGGGTGCGATAATGTCTTCATCTTCCGATAACGTTTGGCATGTCAAACCTATTTAAATTTCAAGGGGAGAAACAGTCCAGTGGTGCTTGCACCAAAATCATCTTAAACCCAAGTAAATTGAAAAAAGGTGGAATTTATAACACCTGATAAATTCTGCAACGAGGTGTATTATTTTTTCATCAAGCGCAACAAAATCAAAGCTCCCATCCGGTGCACTTATATTCAGGCCCTTAGGAGTAAAATGAATGTGACATTATTTTACCCACCTCAACATGTATTCTAGTCAGAGTAAGACACAAACACACAGTAAATTAACCTGTGCTTGCCCTCTGGTAGTTTGGCACACAGCAGTCAGGCTCAACTAAAGAGGCAATGCGTAAAGTATTTGGGCAACACTTCAAACAGTAAAACTGTGAAAACAGCATCAAAAAGATACCAAGCCTGGTTATAAAAATAGAACTTAAGTTAAGAAATAAAACAAGACTAAAATGACAAAAATCCAATAAGTAGAACTTGAGTTATGATTTTTTTGAAGAATAAACTGTAGAAAAACGCTTAGAAGTAAAATGCGCCAACCAGGGTATCTGGTTGTGCAAGACCAGGACAAAGTCAAAAGCTCATGCCGACCACAATGGACCGTGGGGTGGCTACAGGGACCCAGTTGGTCCCAAGGAACAAAGTACTTTAAATTCAAGTGCGGTATCACTGAGCTGGCCCCGAACCACTCCATTGAGCAGAAGCATCGATTTTCCGCACGCATTCGAGATGCGTTGAAGTTCCCCACGCAGCAGTGATGAGATGTCAGAGATGAGATGCGAGGGAGCTCGGGTGCCAGTGGTGGCTGCGTCAACGTCGAGGCTATTAGCTGATCTGACGAGTGCAGGGACTGTAAAGCGGAGTTCATCTTTGTCATTGAGGCTGTTGTCAATGGAGATGTAATGACCTTGCGCAGGGGGAAACACCACAGTGCTGGTTCAGAATGTGGTATGCTGGTCCCAGATGTGATGTGCCAGTTTTATCCCCGCAACAGCAGAGATGCGCCAGTTCTGTTCATGCAACGATGGACATGTGGTGGTTCTGCTGGAGCAACATCTGGAGAGCTGCCTCTAAGGGCCCAGGACTGGAGTGACACCACTTGGCAGGTCAGGCTCATAGCTGACAGAATCCAATTGCAGTGAGGGGGGTGGTTGGTAATCTTTTATGTCCCTGAGCCTTCAGATCAGGAGACCACGCAGCTGGTCATTTGAGTCAATCTGGGTTGGAGAGCTGCCAGCCCAATCCTTCCCACCCAGGCAAGGAGGGAAGTAGGCAGCAGCGCAGCAAAGCCAGGTAGCAGTTCTTCCAGAACAGCAGTCCAGCAGAGTGGTAGTCCTTGTAGCAGCATAGCAGTCTTTCCTGGCAGGGTATCCACAGGTCCAGAAGTGTACTCAAGTTGTACTCTTATACCCAGTGGTGGCTTTAAAGTGGGGGAGACTTCAAAGAAGTCTTTGAAGTGCACAGAAGTCCTCCCTTCCTACCCTAGCTCCTGACCCACAAAAGGTTTGTGCAGCCCTTTGTGTGGGGACAGGACGTGGAAGGTGTAAGTGTAAGGCCGTGGTCAGCTCCTCCGTCCTATCCTGTCAGATTGGCCGATTAGGGCCCATCAAGTCACATCTAAGCTCCCCTTGTGTGTGGCTGTCTAAAGGGAACACAATAAGGCCAGCTGTCACCCATCCCAGACAAGTGGTCACAGACAGGCTCCAGGCACACAGAGCTAAGAGCAGGAAAATGCCAACTTTCTTTTTATTCACTGGGTCCTATTCACTGGGTCCTCCAGTCACGAGAGTCACGGCATGGTGTACAATCTAAGCCACGTTGGGCAACGAAACTGAACACATTTCTTCCCTGTTGGTGCTGATCCAAATGATGGTTGTATTATTTGGTACTCAACAAGCTGAGTCAATGTTTATTTGAACAATTCATTGATTATTCTTGGTCCACATTGGATATACAGATGTTTTAATTAAGTTTTCAGCACAATGACTTGTCCACTCGTTCTGTGCCCTGATGAGAACGCTTGAACTGTTATAGGGTTAGAAACACATTGACTCTACACACCAGAGAGCACTGTTAAAAAGACTGGATAAGCACACAAGAAATATTGGACTCAAATTTATAGCAGAGATTATCCCTGATGGTGGATTAATTTTGATTTGTGTTTTGTGATGCTCTTTTTGGTGTTTCCCATTGATGATGGACATCAAGTGGATCATATTGGAACCCCTGCTGGGACTTGAATTCCAGAACCCGTTCACATCCGTTTGACCATTACAAATGGTGTAATGTTCATGATGTCTTGTTCATAGTCAATGTATTGACTGATGATTTCTCTTTCATACAGTATCTTTTTACCTGAATTTGTTATAGGTGGTGGCTCTCCTGTTGATGACAAAGCATCCTTTAAATATGGTATATCACAATGCATCTTTTAAATATAGGATATAACGGATTCAGATTACTTTATTTGAGTCACGTGATCTTGGGTATACAATATTACCAAATAAGTTAGGTGAGCATTGGCATTTTTCTTGTTGCTTTGATTTTTGTGGCTCAGGCCTAATGATCATAAAACTTTCTAAAAATGGAATTTTCAAAACTGTAACAATAAATCCGACTTTAGCATTAAAGATGATTTATCATTACAATTCCATAGGTACTAAACATGACAGATGTACCACCTCTCAATCAGAAATGTCAGCTTATTAAATGTATAAGGAATCCACAATGTTATCCAATGATAGGTGTAGATCTCACAGTAGTGAACAATGAGTTTGGGAGTTTTACTCTACCAGGACATGTAAAACTGTTAGGCACATGCCACACCTTTTAATTACAAACAACCCTTCCCTATGGGCTAATTAGGTCCTCCCTTAGGGTTGACGTATATGTAATAAAAGGGAAGTTTAAGGCTTGGCAAGGGGTTTTAAATGCCAAGTCGACATGGCATCAGGACATGTTGAAAGGGCTACTTAAGTGGGTGGCACAATCAGTGCTACATGCCCACTAGTAGCATTTAATTCACAAGCCCTAGGCACATGCAGTCCACTTTACTAGGGACTTATAAATAAATTAAATATGCCAATTAGGTATATACCAATCAAACCATGTTTAGGGGAGTGAGCACAAGCAATTTAGCACTGTTCAGCAGTGGTAACGTGCTTAGAGTCCTGGGCTAACAAAAATGATTTCAGCAAAAGTGGAGGCAAGTAGGCAAAACGTTTGGGAGAAGACCCCAAGGCTGACAGGTCTAACACAGTACCTGAGAGGCACATACAAATAAACCATTATATAGGGTAGTAAGAGGATTATGTCTTCCCCTGCATTTGTAAGAAACCTAGATATGCCTCACTACAAACTGATAATTATACAGTTGTAAGGAGAGTGTGATGTTATGTTCTAGGCATTTGTATTGTATATTTTTGCCATTTATAGGGACCTGCAGCACCCTGCCACAGATACTCCATGCAGGGCCTTGCTGATAACTGGACCAAATGCAGGCAAGAGTGGTGCCCACATGGACCCCGGGCAGTGAGATGGACCAGTGGTAGAAGGGGCAGCCTGGTAGTGGCAGTTGGTGATGCCCTCTTCAGGAAGATTAGGTCCCTGTCACATATGTACTTGTACACTCTACAATTTAAGCACTGATGCTCATCTTATTAAAAGGCATCGTTTTCTGCAAAAAAACGCTAGCTAATGCTCCTTGTTTCGTCCGTAAAACTCTAAAAGTGTGTTTGTACAAAGGAAACAGTGTAAAGAACATAAGGACTGACATAAATTAGACAGTTACAACAACCAGTCAAAAGTGTAATTATATTTGTGAAAGTCCATAGTTTAGAAAATAAAACTAAATATTTCTGTGTACAAGCCACAAATGCTGCAACACAGATGCTTAGTTATTTCCAATACAGGCAGTCATTTCTAAACCAATAAATGTCTGACACACTTAGGATCAAATTGACTGAATTAGGTCAAATAAACAGTTGCAAGAACACAAGGACCGAGTTCACGCACAGGTTTGTCCTATTTGACACCATACTGCTAACTTTCCATGGAGTGCTAACTCTCAAATTTATTTGTAAAAAATTAAGTCTTACTTTAAAAAAGTGTTTTAGAAGCAGCTGAGGTGTAATGTGTTCCTTTATTTGTCACCCCTTAAATAATTTGTTCTTTTGCGAAGTGTGGGCAGATAGAACTGTCCTTTCTCCCCACATCTTATTTTAGTAACAGGCACACAGAAACTTATCTTCCCAGTAACAATTGAATAAAATTATCTTTGGACTGATGTCAATCAGCAAGATGAACATATGGATGATTCCTCTTTCCCTTTAAACCACTAAATTATTTCACAACAACTATCTAAGATGTAGGACTTTGTCCACCATTTTACACCTGTTTTTTTCATCTATTTATAGTTTTTTTCCTTCTCCAGGAAATAGCAGATCAACAATTGTATGCAATTTAATGAAAAAACATAGCAGTTTACAGTTGCCCTCATTGGCTTCACTCTCTCTTCCAGCCTGGATCTTGCTGTACTCACTCAAATGAATCTGCTCTTTTAACTTCTGCAGGCCAGTTCCTCTCTACTCTGCCACCATGCCAGCCTCTCTCACCACCTTCCTAAAGAATGACCTGTTTTCTTTCACATCTCCCATTCTTGATTTTTGCTGTGATGTTTCATGTTTATGGTGACATAACATCCATTAATCCAACTGTTTGTATTACATTTTTAATGCTGTAGTTAATTTTGGGGAAAACGCCCTACATTCTTATAACATCATTAAGGATTTTCTTTTAAATTAGTCTGCTCCACTGTAGCAGAAAAATAACAATTTACATAAATACACAGTAGTACAATGACCGATATTAAAAATAAAAAAATAGAATGATGTTGGATAAAGAACAAACGGCTAGGATGTAGTCATAAGTGGAACCTCTGGATGGCTCATAACCCATTACAACAGCTCACTTAAACACAACATGAGTGGAATTGGCTTCAGATATTGTTTAGGCTGTTTCAATTTAGAAAGTTAGTATTATGATTAGAAACACCTATTTCATTACAACAGTGCTTAATTTGAGCTGGTGGTTGCCGGGGTGGGGGTGGCGGGCAACAGCACTTCTTTTTGTGGACCAGCACTTACTTCCCGCATCAGATGTTTACAGAGTGCAAAGTAGGGAAAACAAAAAGATCGGAAAGAAATGCTTACAGATCAGAAAGACGGAAAAAGAGAAAGACGGTAAAACAGTCACAAAAGGAGAAAACAGGACCCTGCAAGAGCGAGAAAAAGGAGCAGGAAAGGTCTGGTAGAGGATTAAAGACTACTGCCGCTGGTATTCAGTGCGCCGACATTTAATTGCACCTTTTTTCGGTTTCTGAGCAAAGCTTTGGGCACTTGTACTCTTTCTTTCACAAATTAAGCACTGATACATCTGGGATAAATACTATTGCTTACCTTTGGTAGAGGTGGGCAATCCCCCTGAAGCCTGAGTCTGGCTGGAGCCAGATACTTGGCTCTTGCTCACCTTGAGGTCCCCTTGGACGAGAAAAGCAGAGTTTGGTCCCTCTTGATACAAAGCTACAGTGGAGGCTGTGTCAGTGGTGGGTGCAGACCTACCAACTCACACGATGCCACCATGTGATACACGGTATTGGCTCCTTTCACGCGGTCACTCAAGTAGGAGCTGATATCACACAGTGACAGGGAAAACAAGCTGAAAACCGCTGTGAGCTGACGTCCATTAAGGGGTGTCACAAAACCCCAGGACATATGCAACAGCCTCAGCAAGCTTATGTTCTTCGTTTCTTTTTTTTGTTTTTGAGGTGAGGGTTTGGGAGCAGGGTGTGATTTTTTTTAATTAAGGGGAGGGTGTGTGTGTCTGTGTGTGTGTGTGTGTGTTTCTATGTCCGCCTAGCCCAAAAAAGCGTAATGAGCACACAGCATGCATGATGAGTACTAACGGCTTCAGAGTTCTTCAAACCCAGACGTAAATCAGTTGAACAGTGCACACATCGGCTTTACATATCTCTTAATTTATTGTATCTGATCAGAACACCTCCACAAAGACTCTAAACGAAGGCTTAAAATCGTGAACATTTCACAATCACTTGTAAGAACATGCATAATGCACTAACATGAAGGCAGCGAGCTAGATGCAGCAATGCTTTGTTTTAAGTTAGTGGGAGATTATCATCTCTGCCCGGTCAAAAACTACCTGGACTCCACTAAACAGCACAAAATAGAAAATAGTACACATATGCTAGTGATTTGTGCCTCAAAGATTAAACCTGTATGAATGGAGTTAAAATAACTCCAAACCTCCCAAAGAAACCAGCTATATTTTTGTTATTTCATGAAATGATGATTCAGAAGCTGAGCTGCTGTACATGTGCTTTTCTAGTTCCATAGACAATATTTGTCTATGTGTAGGGCTTTAAATGGGCCGGTATTGTCAGGTACTGCGTACCTGCACTTCTTTATTCGGAGAGGGAGAGTACCTGCACTTCTCAGCAGAACTGGAATACTTTTATTTAAAAAGCACATGCACTTCTGAGAAGAAAGCACGTACTCTGGTACAGGGCACCTGCAGTTTCATTTTTCCATTTCAAGCGCTGTGTATGTGTGTTTGTTTGTATGAACAACTTTACATTATAGATTTGCAGAACATAGTCTGTGCGGAGATGCTTGGGTGAATTGAGACATTACATGACATTTATTTGGAGGGGGGTGCAGACTTGTGGTCGAGTGCACTTCTGAGGTTCAGTTCCATACCGCCCTCTTCTAAATAAGCATTTAACTCTTTAAATTATATAGATCTCACTGGACATTGGGCCTCATTCACAAAGGCATGCAGGGCTTTAAAACCAGTAAACTGCAGTTCTACCGCCCCTTTCCTGTTCTTTTAAGCAATATCACTCCAGGCGGTAATACTTGGTATTATCCACTCTAAAGGTTGATCTGTTGCGAAAAAGAAACTCTTTGTTTTGTGCAATTCCTTCCTGGTCACGATGTCAGCATATTCTGCCACTTGCATGCTCCTCTTCACAAGTCAAGTTCAGTGCCCCGTCTGGGGACCCACAAAACACTCAAGGCTTCACTGCCAGCCCATTTGCTTTTCATCCTTTGATTAGCAGCTCTGAGAAAATTTATTTCTCTACTTAGAGGGCTTCTAAAGTCAATGAGCCTGCACCAGTGGCGTAGCGTGGGGGGTGCAGGGGGGGCCGGCCGCACCGGGCGCAACATCTTGGAAGAGACTAAATCCACGGGTTAGGGGGCGCAAATTACTTGCCTTGCCCCGGGTTAGGGGGCGCAAATTACTTGCCTTGCCCCGGGTGCTGACAACCCACGCTACGCCACTGGCCTGCACCATCCCGTGGCAGGCAAAAAACAGGTAATTTGGTGCCTCAGTCTAGTGGGTGTGGGAATTGGGACAGACCTGTCTAATGCAGGACACACCCAGTGAGCAGCTGCTCAGTTAAGACTGATGACATATACATATGTGGCAATGCTTAAAACCTTCACATCTTAAAGTACTGACCTTACTGAAAGCAAACTACAGCTATTGTCAGTGAAAGCTGAAACACATATATTTAGTAAATATATTTTTAAGGAGTCTTGGTTGATCTGCACATTTAATTACCACGACTTCCAAAATTTCAATAATTTGCATTTTTTTCAGTATTCACACAGCCATTTTTGGCCGGCTTGGCTCATAAATTGTTTATTTCCTCCTAGATCCAAGCTGGACCTCTGGCTCAGCTTTTTCCATTAATTCTTTGGCTTGCCCAGCTCTAACCTTAGTCAATAAAGCAATGCTCATTATTTTCTTACCAAAATATTGTTGGAGTCTTTCAATTTAGATTTATAGAGCATCCAGTGGTACCGCAAATCTTCCAACCGCAAATCCTCAGTGATCCCCATAGCTGGGCGATAATGACGCAGAGCTTCAAAAAGACGCTGCCCTTCTGGAACATGGGACTGCAGTACCTGAAAAATGAGATCAAACATGCTTTACATTTTATTGCTGTCCCTCTATCCTTAAACATCCAGAGGGCCTTTAATTTTGATTGTTTCATGTATAGCATCTCTTTGTGGACTTCTTTACAGTTTTAGCTACTTGAGGTTCGCCATACTGATGAAAGAAACACTCTCTGAATGATCAGTCCAAGCAAAAATAATAGGCTCTAGAACATGGGTACTCGCAAACATTTTCTCAGGGGACAAAATGTTGGACCAGTGGTGTGACCGAGGGCCGCATTAATGCCAGTAGAGGGGTTTTGGGGTGGGGCTGTTTGGGAGGGCTTGGTTGTAAGGTAAGTGTAGGGGAAGCGAAGCATATTCATCTAGTGGCTGAACTGCACAATATGAAACCAGGAAACCTGGGATTAGTCCCGGCTTCCCCACTTTAATAAATTGTGAGATCCTAGGTGATTGTTTTATTTCATTTTCCCTCATTTTTCTTCACATATGAGAGGACCCCGAGATACATGGCTTCAAGATGTGCGCTTTAGAAATCCTTCCATGGAATGCACATAAGAACTAACTTGCCTCTTGGTTCACTATTGGCATTGACATCAGGGAGGGGAAAAGAATGTTTATAAATTCGAGCTTGAAAACTTTCACTTTAAAAAAAATATTTCTCACCACACAGATATAATCTAATTTATATCGGTAAAAGGGTTCGGCATGTTAATAAAATACACTTTTGGAATTTTGAAGAGAATTTATCATATTTCTAAACATTTCCTGGAAGCTAGTTTTAAAAATGAAGGTGTTCCTAAAGGTAAATGGTGCAGGCAACACCCTAGTTACATCCTTCCTCTGAATTCAAGTTACCTGACGTTAACCTTAAAATAAATGCTTGCAAGTTTGGATACCATTTTGTTATTGGTGGTGAGTAGATATACAGCAGGCCTGGTGCTACTGTTGACCAGGCAGGTGGATGCATGTAAAGGTCAGGAAGGATGCATGCGGCCCCCGGGCAGACTTTGAGTATCACTGCACTAGAACATAAATGCAACGCTACTGTCACAATTCTTAACAAATGTGGTTACTTTTGTAACCTAGGAGAAGCATTGCATAATTTTTTAGTTCATCCCCTAAATTGGAAAAGGGAGGAATCCATGTGCAAATCATGTTAATTCTGCCACAAAAGTTGCGGACTGCCACAAGTGGGTACCCCATGCCGCTTCTCCATGACTTAACAAGCAATCCCAGGCATGTTTTTCCATCACTGGTCTTCATCGGGGAAGTGCAATTTGGGTCCCTGAACGAGTAAGTTGTATTACTTTATTTCACTTAAGAAGATACAATAAAAAAATATAAAATCTGATGTAAAGACAGGGTAGAAAAGTAATAGCACAATAAGTTAAGAACTGTTGGGATAAGCGGTTACACACTGCGAGCATATTATAGGGTGCCAAATAAAAAAAGTACTTTTTCAAAGCGAAAGTAGTTATTTTGCCCTGGAAATTTAAGTATGTGTCTAGCGAGTTATTATACCAACGTGGTTCTCTGCTGTCCCAAATAAGAATAACAGAAAGGTGAAATTACTACCGGTGCCACAGTCAAAAATTAATTTATTCTTGGGTCGCCGCAAAAGATTAAGTTTATGCTTTACCTGAAAATGGCATCATTTAATGTCTCCTGCTGCTGGCACTTTGAAGTAGGTGCCCTACCTTAACATATGGATGTCCAAGTCCGACAAGCGTAGTACAGATTTACCACCAGAATATCAATGTTATTATTATTGACTTGTCAAAATATTAAGCCAAAATATTGATGACCAGATTATTGTGAAGTTATATATATATATATATATATATATATATATATATATATATATATATATATATATATATATATATAGTTAAGGTTGGGTTGACTATACTTAACTGTACATGTATGTGTCTTGATAAGACATATATCTTCACGGTACGTAGGTGTGGAGTTAAGAATAGTAAATCTAAACCTAACTCAATATACTTCAATTCATGATATTTTGGTAATCAACATTTTTGCCACAATATTTCTGCAGGTCAATAATTTGTTTTCGATATTCCAACATACAATTGTGGTTAATTTAGTAAAATCTAGTAACATTGTTTAGCTGACTACTGATCAATCAAAAAACAATGTAGAAAAAAGTATATGGGCTAATTATATTGGCTTACAACTTTATTACAAATGTATAATGGCCAGAATGCTTCAAGAGATAATTACCATTGTGCCAGCATGTTGCCAGGGATTACTACCACAGTGCCAGTTTCAGCATGCTGCAAGAGATTACTAACAACTGTAATACCACACAGCTAATTTGAGTTCACTATTTTTGACTGTTGACGCATTGAACTCTGGGGTTGCTTTCATGCCATAAATCCTGTACTCAGGGAAGAAGCCTATCACCCCAACATCTGAAGAAGATAGTGAACAAAAAGGCCAGGGCATACCCAAAGTAAAACTCCGTGTGGTGGATCCAAGTGGTAATTCAAGAATTGAGTCGAAGTCCAACGAACAGGTGACACTGGATATTTATTACAGGTGAGAAAAAGTGGTCAGTATACTTGCCTGTTAACGACGCGACCGGCATGGTGCTACTCAGTGCTTGATAAGGCTTATCATGGCCCTCTTTGCTACCTGTTTTCCATATTAATGATCTACCTGGAGATCGACATCAATCATTATTTTGGAACTCCTTTTAATTCTTTCTACTTGCATATGTCTATGTCTGCATAGCTGAAGCCTTGACAAAGTCTATGAGACGAAACACGTGTTGGCTGTTTGCTGTTTGGACTTGTGTTTGATGTGGCCATTGACTGGAAAACTGACCACTTTTTCTCACCTGTAATAAATATCCAGTGTCACCTGTTCGTTGGACTTCGACTCAATTCTTGAATTACCACTTGGATCCACCACACAGAGTTTTACTTTGGGTGTGCCCTGGCCTTTTTGTTCACATTGTACAGGCAACCACTCACTGGTTCCAGTGTGTGGTCCTTTGACACCTGAGGTGGCAGGTGCATGGCTAGCCTGGCAACCACAACTAGCTGTTGCTTGAAAAAGACTACTACTGATGGACATTAGATGAAACCTGAGTTGATGTGCGAGCGCCTTTGGCATTCTCCACGTTCTTTCGCTTATATTCTATCTGAAGAAGATAGCCTGGAAAACATCAGGACTGGCTAGGACTCACTCACAGTGATTGGCTAGTTTACTTTGGAAAATACTGCATTTCACCCGTCCCAAGAATATAAACCTGTAACTGAAGAGAAGTCTTCCCCCACTGTTGAATTCCTATTTACCTAAGTTTGGAGAGAGTAGCTTTCATTTCTATTGTGAACTTCTGTTAAACCATTTTGCTACAGGACTTGTGGCATCAGTTGTAGGAAGCGGTTCTATATATTCTATACCAAAGTAAGGTATAGTGTGCACAGAGCCCAGTGGATCCCCAGAGGATTTACAGAGGCTAATGTAGATAATGCTAATGCTCTCTTTTGTGGTAGTGTGGAATAGCAGTAAGGTTTATCAGAGGGTAGTGCTAAGCATTTGTTGTACACACAGAGTCAAGAAATGAGGCACACGCTCAATGACTAACTCCAGTCCAATGTTTTATGTATAAAAATATACTTTTTTACTTTATTTCTAGAACCAAAAGTATCTCTGTTGCAGGTAAGTACAGTTTCAAGAATGTATCAATTTCAACTATAAAATGCAGTTAGTTTGTAATTCACAGTTAAGACAGTTTTCAGGTATGTAATACTTTTCAATATCAAAAGTAGACAGTGCAATTTTCATTGAAGACAATGTAGTTCTTGGGGGAACTACATACACAGTTTACATGTAAGTGCTAGACTTACGGTCCAAATCTTCTGGAGTTAAAGAGTCCACAGGACAAGGTTCGATTTGACACCAAGAGTGCACCACCAGCAACACAGGGCCGGCTGGGTGCCGAAGTTGAAGCTGCTGTTGGGCGCCCAATGGAAACCAATGGAGAGTACCCCCAGGGTTGGGTCATGGGATCAAGGGGGTTTAGATCAGCACCGGGGGGGGGTAAGCACCAACCTTACACTGTCAGTGGCACAGGGGCAGCTGGGTGCAGGGTGCAAACACATTGTCAGGCACCCAATGCAATCCTATGAGGAACTCCTGTTTCCTCAAAGAGGCTGCAGGCTTGGTCCAGGGGGTTGGCTGAAAAGGACCAATGGCTGGACAGGCAAGTTGAGGCTCCCCTACATGTCGAAGGACTGTCATCTGGGTTCCCCAAGGCCAGGGGACTGCGGGTGCAGGGGTACCTTTAGGCGTTGGGTATCTTCACTGGAGCCAGTCCAGGGGGGTCATCTGGATTCAGGCTGCAGGCACTGTCATGGTGCCCAGGAGAGGTCAACTTGGTCAGGTGGGCCACCTGTACTCAGGCCATGGGCATTGGGTGCAGAGTGGGCAGGACTCACGGATCTGAAGGACTCTGGAGTCCTGGTTTGAGGTTTCTTTGTGGACAGGGCCGCTGTCCTCAACAGATCCAGTCTTTAGGGAAGGCAGGCAGTCCTCTGAGGGTGTAGAGGTTGCTGGTCCTGCAGAACAAGTGGTCTTCTTGTAGAAGGAGTCTTGAAGCTGCAAACAGACCGGTAGAGCTGTGGCCAAGTTAGTTGTCATCTGGGGACTTCACTGAGGTGCGGCTATTCAGTCCTTCTTCTTCTTTAGGTTACCAGGAATCTGAAGAGCAAGTTTCAGGGTTGCCCCTAAATACCCAAGCCACTGGCTACTGACCCTGAGGGTGACTACACCCTTCCTGTGCCCACTCCCTTTGGGGAGAGGGGGCACATACCTAACCCTATTGGCTATCTCTCTCCAAAACAAGATGGATGATTCTGCTAGGAGGGGTTCACCTCAGCTCTGGGCACCTTAGGGGTGGTCACAGCTGGTGTGGACACTCCTCCTGGTGTTTACTAACTTTCCCACCAGACCTGCCGCCAAAAAGTGGGGCTTGGTCTGGGGGGCGGGCATCTCCATTGACTGGAGTGTCCTGAGGCATCATAACAAAAAGCACGAGCCTTTGAGGCTCACTGCCAAGTGTTGCTGTTCCTGCAGGTGGGAGGTGTCAAACACCTCCACCCAGAGCAGGCTTTGTCCCTGACTCCTGAGAGCACAAAGGCTCTCACCCCATGGGGTGAGAAACTTGTCTGGTGGTGTCAGACTGGCAGCGACCGGTCAGCCACACACTAGAGAGTTGGGTGAATTATGGGGGGCATCTCTAACATGTCCTCTATGTGCATTTTTCAATAAATCCAACACTGGCATCAGTGTGGGTTTACTGAGCTGATAAGTTGATACCAAACTTCCCAGTCTTCAGTGAAACCATCATGGAGCTGTGGAGTTCATAATGACAAACTCCCAGCCCATGTACTCAATATGGCTACACTGCTCTTACAGGGTCTAAGAATGGACTTAGACATTGTAGGGGCATATTGGTCATGCAGCTATGACCTCACCTGTGGTGTAATGCACCCTGCCTTAGGGTTATAAGACCTGCTAGAGCTGTGACATACCTTATCTATGCCACAAGCAGTGTTTTATAGGCATGGCACCTAAGGAGGGATGCCATGTCAACTTTACCTTTTTCTCCCCACCAACACACATAATCTGCAATGGCAGTGGGCATGTGTTTGGTGAGTGGTCCCTTACGGTGGCATGATACATGCTGCAGCACGTAGGCACCCCTCTCTGGTCACAGGGCTCTTGGTACCGCTTGTACCTTTTACAAGGGATTTAGCTGTGTGCCATCTGTGGAAGCAATGATGCAGTTTAAGGAAATAACACAGGTGCTGGTGCCTGGTTAGCAGGATCCTAGCACAAACTCAGTCAAGTTAGCAGCAGATATCAAGCAAAAAGTGGGGTGGTGACCATGCAGGGCACTTTCCTACATCAGTCTCTTGCTAACCCACAGGGTTATAGAGTATTAAGGTAGTGCAAGAGAACAGCAGTTGCCCATATGAAACTTCCCTCAGATGGTTTTAAGAAACAGAGGATGCTGGTGCCTATCTGGAAGAATTCCAGAGGGCAAATTGGAAATGGCATCAACAGCCATGCTGTGGAACCACTATCCTTGAATCATTCATTGCCAAATCAACCTTTTGTACAAAAAAACAGGAACTTGTTGAGTGCATCCATGTGTGTCTTCTGAGCACAACACTGGTGCTAACAGTTATGCAGATGCAATCTGTAGTGTCCAGGCCACCTCAGATGCATACTTGGCTGCATTCTGGCCACGCTCTACTTTTTGGGCTAGTGAGGCTTCGATATCCCCCTGGGTGACCGGCAAGATGCCACTGGCCAGTCTCATTGCATGTCAATGCACCTCCCCAAAAGGCAAAATGTGTTAACTGATCTAAGTGCTACATTAGTTAAAAACAATCTCTTTCAGAAAGCAGATATTTTTTGCAATTCAATATCTAGAGGGTCGGTTGGAAAGGAATTTAGATTAACCTTACTTGTTGAAGCTTGATTAATCTGGCTCCCTGATGAAGAGTTTTTACATAGGAAACCCAGGTCACGGGGTCAGTCTATGTCATCTAACCACAGGTAGACTGACTGGCAAGCATGACTGAGCAAGTAGCATTTGTTATGGGGCCAGGAGCAGAACCCCTGCCAGACGTCCAGCTAGATACCTGCAACTCCATGAGGCCCAAAGGCATGCCAGAGAGAAACAGAATCTCACTGAAGATCTGCAACATGGCCTCTTCGAAAGCAACTATTTTCTGCGGGGTCAGCAATGGTCCTAGAAAGTCACATCACACTGGAATTAACTGCAGGATTGGTTTGGATTACACTGGAGGAATTAGATCTTTATCTTGATGCCCTCACACCTTCCCACTAGAATGGTGGTATGGAGAAGAGTCCAGCTTGACTTCTTTGTGCTTCTGTCAAGACATCGACTTGGAGTTACAGGAGGACTTCTAATGGAGAAGTGGAGTTTTCATGGGAGGGTCCTCCAGGACAGGACAGTGACCAAGCCCTCATCCTGGACTGAGATTATGACTTATGCTTCAAATGTGACCTCTTCCTGTGTTTCACTTCCTGGTCCTGAATAGGCTTGAGGAACATGAGAGCCTGTCATGCCTGGAACCCATCCACCACATACATTCCTCATGCAAATCTGTGACTTACATCTGCTTCCTGCCTTCCTTGGCACAGCTTGAATCCTGTAGTTTTTGGTTTGGACATCATGCTCTAGCATACTGTGAAAGGTTTTATAGTTGTCAGAAGACAAAGTTAGAAGAGCCTCTGATCCGCTCATAAGGCACAGAACGAAAGGTATTGACATCAGCACATAGGCATCATACTTATATGCTGCTCAGCTCCATCACTTCTGAGGTGTTACAGTGTCACTGCATAGCCACACTCCTCAACCTACCAGCTTGAGGAGCATTTCTGAAGAATTTGCTGTATCTGTTCTGGCTTCTGCTGATATTCTAAGGTGAGGAATCAGCATTTAAGAGTATCACTCAGACCCCAAAAGTTGGAAAACCTAATCTCCTATAGCGGTGTTAGGGGTACAAATTCTTAAAGCTTCATCCCCACCTATGCAGCCTAATTCAAGAAAATATCTATGGTGGAAGGTGGTTTCAAAATGGAAAATATTAGATCCGGACCTAGAAACCAAAATCCTCGATGACAAGTACATTGTGATAACCAACATACCAAAAATGCCAAGAGCCATATAGGAATAAAGTATAGCATGGTTGTAAGATCATGTTGGGCCAGGGTTAGTGTGGTGCAAGGACTTGAGGAAGGTATAACAAATTCAGATTCCTTGTTGGACTGACACTGGGAGTGGGTCAAGGTATATCAATCAATTTCTGTGGTGTAAAAGTGATACAGTTAAAAAAAAAGTCTATCATCTGAAGATGTCTATGGGATGTGAAATACATTCAATATTCCAAATGTAGTAAAATGCTGTTCTCTGTTACCAATGTTTTAGTATAAATTAGTCAGTGACATGATATTTTTACCGAAGACTCCCTTTTTCATCATGTTCTATTTTCTTTTACTTACATTATGGTATCCCATTTCCTCACATACCTTTTTGATATCCCGTTATGCTCTCAGTCTTTCGTTTGTCAATTTAAAGGACAACATGTTTTGGAATGCAACTCCTATACACTTCCCACAATTCACTTTCCCAATCCAACTTATCATGAACTTCCTTTTCCTTTAACTTTTTATGGTTAATTACTTTAAGTGCTCTGTTTTTTAACTGTTGCATGAAAGGCAAATCTGATAAAATAAACTTGAAACTTGGCTTAGAAGGGCCTTTCACCCAAACCCATTTATCCAAGTAACCAACAACATCTTGTGCCTCCAAAACAACATACCACACCACTTCCTCAGACTCAGGCCTAGACCAGGCACACATTCATGTGACACTCATATGGCAAATATACACAACCTTATTTAAATCCTAATCGACAGCAAACATAACTGTCCAACACAAAACACTATCCACTTTATGCTCACCAAATCTCATTCTGCAATTCCCCATACCCCTGTGACCTCAGGTATCATGCAGTGCAACCTGGATGCAATCATCAGCAAAAACTAGCCGGAACCCACACATACCTTAAACGCCTTCATGCCATAAGACTACAGCATCAATCTCACTGACCATACACCCAAGACAGGAGGAAGACTTAACATAATACACAAGTCCACCTCGCCTTGCCCCTTGAGGAAATCCAGCAACATTTAAGTCATTCCATGTCTTCACCTACCACTCTCTGCATTACAATCACCCTCAGTGTCATCTTCCAGCCTTTTCTGAAGAAAGATGTAACAGAATAAATATTAGACTTAATCACCTTCGTCTCCGTTCACAACTATTTTATATTGTGCAGAGACTTCAAGCTCCCTGCAGATACATAGTGTAAAAAATGAAAGTATCCCTCTGCACACTTCACAACAACCTGGACATCAATCAAGTCATCATTAAACCTGTCCACTACAAAGCAGCACACCCAGCTTCATCAAACTATCTTTGCCATTAACAAATTCGGAGCTTTGAAATGAACCATTCCCTTGCCCATCTTCCATGCCACAACAAACCAGTCATAAAGCCACAACAAACCAATCATAAATACAAATGCAATATACCACTCTTTCATGGGCCTCTCCATAAGCTCTCTCAAAGACTGCTCATTAAGCTTTCCAGCTCCCAATAGTCCACATCAGATGTCAACAAACTCCTCAGCATATGCAATACTATGCTGAAAAACCTTATAGGTGCCCAATCATCACTAAAAACATGATCCTTCAGAACCAAACCTTCAGTACTAAGGTACTCCAAAGTGCTCCACAGACAATCAATACAAGAAACAGTGATGTGGACTGTGCTAAACTTTCAACTTTGGAACATGGGAACCTAGGTCTAATCCCAGCTTTGGCATAATATTGAAAATCATAAGAATCTGATAACATCCCTTAATCTCATCGCTTCTTAAAGTTAAACTGTTTATTGGAACTGTAAATACAGGCATGTAATTTAAAATATTCTAAATCTCTGCTTTATGAACATGGTCTTCTACTGCCTCCTAACACCGCCTGTTATGGATTCTACAATTTTTGACCCGTCAACCCTACTCTCTGGGAATGCTATATGAAATGTTTCTTTACTAATGAATTTATAAAGTAAAAATATTTTATTACCAAATAATTGTCATTTGCTTCTCCATATAACATGAACATATAGATTTTTGTACTATTATTTACATTCAGAAATATTATATGCATGCCTGCTATTGCTGATATTAACATGCACTATCAATGAATTACTCTTTGAGGTAATAAAGGCAGATCTCATGCTTTCAAAGTGAAAGAGTGCATAAACACCAAGGACATTAGTGGCTCAAAGCGAGTCCTCTGGGTTTCTGGGGCACGCTTGTCCCTGAATCTTGAACAGTAGATCAATATAGGCTGCACTTACTATCGCTGACCAAAGGTGAAGCATGAGGACATTTAGGCCCTCATTACAACCCTGGCGGTCGGCGATAAAGCGGCGCTAATACCGCCAACAGGCCAGAGGAAAACAAAATGGAATCACGACCGTGGCGGAAACCGCCAACATAGACAGCCACTTTAACACTCCGACCGCCACGGCGGTACAAACAAACAGCGCAACGGTCACCGCCAACAGACAGGCGGAAGACAATGTACCGCCCACACTATTATGAGAGGCCAATCCGCCACCTTTTCCGGGGTGGAACCAACACGAACAAAAACACGACGGAAACAGGACTTGGTAGGGAAAACACTCACCACTCCACACCCCACGAGGAACCAGGACACCTTGGAGCCAGAACTCCAAATACTCCCTGCAATGGTATTCCTGCTCCTCTTTCAGGAGCAACAAAGACAGCGGCGATGACCACGGTGAGTACTGCACCTACAACACAGGGGAGGAGGGAGGGAAAAGAGAGTGATACACACACGCAACACCCCCACCCCCACCCTCACCCACAACAACATACACACAAATACATGCTGCAACATTACATTTACACCCCCTCACTCCCCTTTCAAGAACGCAAGAACAAAAGGAAATGAGTTGAACGATTGTCATCATGGAAAAAAACAGTAGTCAAAACTCGAAATACAGTATAGACAATTATGTACACCAACTACACAAGTCCGGATAGTGCACCAATAATTGTCCGTGGACCACTAGGCCCAAAATGCATGGGCGAGGCCCACACTCGATACCAGACTTCAAATGTAGAGAACACTGCAGGGGCATCAGATCGAAATGAAACAGGCAGCCCAGGGGGAAGTAAAAGGGGGGCACCTAAGCCGGATGAGTGCACAATGCCACTGCTCCACGAGGAGGCTCCATGCCCACTGCTTTATCCTGGGTAGTGCAAAGCCACAGTATCTCAAGTCTCTCCAGTAGATGGTTTGCCCATTGCTTTATCCTGGGGAGTGCAAGGCCACAGTCTCTTAGGTCTCTCCAGTGGGTGGGTTGCCCACTGGTTTATCCTGGGGAGTGCAAAGCCACAGTCTCTCAAGTCTCTCCAGTGGGTGGTTTGCCCACTGCTTTATCCTGGGAGTGCAAAGCCACAGTCTCTCAAGTCTCTCCAGTGGGTGGTTTGCCCACTGCTGTATCCTGGGGAGTACAATGCCACAGTCTCTCAAGTCTCTCCACTGAGTGGTTTGCCAATGCTTTATCCTGGGGAGTGCAAAGCCACAGTCACTCAGGTGGATGCCTTTCTCCACTGGTTCTGGAGGGGGCTTTGTGCCCAGAGTGCTTCATCCTGCCAAGGACAGAGGTAGTGGATGTGATTCTCCAGTGGTTCTGGAGGGGGCTTTGTGCCCAGAGTGCTTCATCCTGCCAAGGACTGAGGTAGTGGATGCCTTTCTCCACTGGTTCTGGAGGGGGTTTTGTGCCCAGAGTGCTTCATCCTGCCAAGGACAGAGGTAGTGGATGTGATACTCCACTGGTTCTGGAGGGGGCTTTGTGCCCAGAGTGCTTCATCCTGCCAAGGACTGAGGTAGTGGATGCCTTTCTCCACTGAAGGTGTTTCATCATGGAAGCTGCCCAGGCTCCTGGAACTGACCACCAGGCTCGGTCGACTGACCACTGGGGATGGCAGCCATGTCTGCGGTGGTGCCACTGGCTCAGGATGTCGCAGGGCCGCTGGCGGTGCTTGCGGCAGTGTCAGTAGTGGCGGTGCTGGTGGCGGCCTCTGTGGCATCGGTGCTGGTGGTGGACTCTGTGGCATCGGTGCTGGCGGCGGACTCTGTGGTGGCGGTGCTGGTGGCGGACTCTGTGGCGGCGGTGCTGGTGGCAGGCTCTGTTGCGGCAGTGCTGGTGGCGGGCTCAGTGACTGCGGTGCTGGTGGCGGGCTCAGTGACTGCGGTGCTGGTGGCAGTGCATGTGGCAGTGCAGGTGGCGGGCTTCTCCGCTGTACCAGTTGGCGTCGACGTGGACAGAAGGTGTGACACTGGTCCCATAGTCAGTGCCACCATGCCCTCTCCTGACCTGCCCATGATTTTCTGACCCTTCCACACCTTGGATGGTGGCGCAGCTGTCTTGCCACTATCCCCTTTTGTTTTCCCTGAGCCCTTGGTGGCAGGTGTTTTCACCTTCTCCCTCCGGGTTATGGGCAACTTTTTTACTTTCACAGGTGGCGGAATGTCCTTGCCCTCGCTCTGTGGCACACTGGCTGCCCTGATGCTTGGTGCACTCTAAAAGCCCGCTGTTGCTGGGACCACTGTGCCCGGTGATGTGGTGGCTGAGGTGCTGGGTTGGGACCTGGAAAGCCTGGCCCTAGGGGACGGACGGGGAGGGAGGTGTAGGGAAGAGGTCAATGTTAGCCAGGAGTTTTTTTTAGACACAATGGGACGGGTAGATGGAGTGGGTTTTGGGTGGAGGAAGAGGTAGTGGTTGTAGGAGGTGTAGGATTGCTGAATGTGGGTGTAGGTGCATGGGCTGGAGGCTGTTGTGAGGTGGATGGCTGTTGGGTGGTGTGTGCCTGCGTTGTGTGCTTTGGGAGGAGGGCTCACAGACACACTGGTAGAGGACACGGGATGTGTGAATGGTAGTGGGGGTGGTGAGTGCACGTGAGCAGTGTGTGGTGATGGGCGTGCTGGTGATGTAGGTAGTGGCTGAAAATGTAGTGCATGCAGGTGTGAGTGGAGACAAGACAGGGAGTGAGGAGGACGACGTGGAGGAGGGGGAACACAGTGGATGCAGTGGATGTTGGTATGTCTGTATGGGAATGATGCTTGTCTGAGTGCCTGTGGGATGTGTGGTGCTTATGTTTGCCTGAGCCACCCTTGTGTGATGAGGTGTGTGCATGCTGGGCTGATGGTGTGCTTGGGATAGGCTGAGGCACAGGGGATTGGGTCTGGGTGGAGGAAGTTGGAGGGGGGAGGCTGGACACAGGGACAATGGCTGCCTTCAGTGCTGAGGCCAGAGCCTGAAATGCTCTCTGTTGGGCTGCCTGGCCAGAATGAATGCCCTCCAGGTATGCATTTGTTTGTTGCAAATGCCTCTCGACACCCTGGAAGGCATTCAGAATGGTAGATTGCCCAACAGTGAGGGATCTCAGGAGGTCAATAGCCTCCTCATTGAGGGCAGCAGGGCTGACTGGGGCAGGGCCTGAGGTGCCTGGGGCGAAGGAGATACCCACCCTCCTGGGTGAGCGGCCACAGGACAGACGCTGAGGTGCTGCTGGGAGGGCAGTGCTGGTAGGGGGGGTGGCGGCTGTACCTGTTGATGCGGGGGGCACAGAGGGGCCCGCCACCACAAGGGAGCTCCCATCAGAGGAGGAGTCGCTGTCGCAGATGTCACCTCCTGTCCCTGCAGTGGAGCTACCCTCGCCGTCCATCCCACTAGTGGCTTCATACTCCGTTGTCTTGCCCTCCAGGGCCAAGTGGGATGCAGCTCCCTCCTGCTCTGGTGCCACTGCTCCTCCGCCTGATGATGCTGTTGCACACAAGAACAGGGAGACCACAAAAAGGGTGGGGGAAAGACAGAAGAAATACATGTTCAATGCATGAAATACCACTACCGTTGGCGGACACTAAAGACACAGCAGCCCTCTGCACTACGCCATGCACTTAGAGTTCCTAGATTAATCACATGCCCATGGGGTACAAGGCCTATGCCCGATTGCTGCACACATGGAAGTCACAGGGGCCTGACTAGGTGTAGATGGCTCTTACCACTCGTAGGGTAGGGGTGCCACATATCCTGCCTCACAAAGGGTCCTTGCCTACAAAGCTCGCCTTGGCCTAGGGTAACCCACTGCCCACCTCCCCCACCCAGACACCTCGTAATGCGCACAGAGTCAGAGGGATGTGACGGTACTCACCCCATTGTGGCTGCTGTGATGCCCTCAAGCGCCCATCCAACTCCAGATACGCCACCCCCAGGATCCGGAACATCAGGGGGTTCATGGTGCGACAGGCACCCCTCCCACATTGGGAGGCCATCCCCAGCTGGGTCTCCGCCGTCTTCTTGCTCCAGCGGCGAATGTCCTCCCATCTTTTCCGGCAGTGGGAGCTCTGTCTGTGGGTCCAGACGTCCTTGGCGATGGCACGCCAAATATCCTTCTTCTGGTGGGCGCTGACCTAGAGGAATAGTACAGGGGAAAAGGAAAGCCTTAACCGTCCGGACCATCACAGTCATTGGCCCACGTTCCCACCCTTGCTCTGACGCACATACACTCACACACATGCAGGCCTCATTCCACCCCCCCACCATCTATCTTCCATCCACACCACTCCAAACAGGCATTGCCCAATCAGCATGCTCACAGTGTACTCTCCTGTTTGTCTGGAGGACCGTAGAGTGGCGTGTACTGGGGGAGGACCCCATCCACTAACTTCTCCAACTCCTCCGAAGTGAAGGCAGGGGCCCTTTCCCCAAACATATCAGCCATCGTCGCTTCCAGACTGAGGTCACAGCAGCACTTGCAGTGTAGGTCATCTCCTGTCGAAGGTCAGGTATCAAGTGAGTGAACAGACAGAAAATGGCAGTCACGTCCGCTGCGGTGCGTACCGTCACCGCTGACGTACATCGTCATTGGCACCTGGGATCCATAGGGTCCAATGTTAACCAATGCAGGATTGCGCTGCGGCCTTCAACCACCTACCGCGACGGTGTAGAACACCAGCGTAGTTACCTCATATCCCCTTGTCCCACCTTACAGGTCAGGTAGCCACCATTTCAGGGGGCCACATGGCATTAATATTAACTGCGTCACACCTATCTAGGCCTTGCATACACACAGTAACAGGCACATTGCGGATTTACAAATGTTTGCAAATGACATTTAGTAAAACCTGAGTGTTGGCTGACTCTCTGCTCGCTGGTCTCCTCCATAGGGCACATCCGCTGGGGCAGGTGGTGAGATGGTGGCATCCTCCGGTGTACAGACCGCTGGTGGACCTGTCGACAATGGAAGAGAGGCACGTAATAGTCACCTACAGACTTGATCGTGCAACAATCCATGAACTGTGTGCCCAGTTGGAGCCAGACCTGATGTCAGCAATCTGCCATCCCCCCTCTAGTGAAGGTCCTGTCAGTACCCCATTTCCTGGCAAGTGGGTCTTTTCAAACAACAGTGGCCATTGCACCAGGGATTTCCCAGCCTATGTTATCAAATGTGTTGTCCAGAGTGTTGTCTGCCCTGCTTAAACACATGCACAGCTACATCGTTTTCCCTCAGGTGGAGGATTTGCCTACAGTGAAAGGTGCGTCTATGCCCTGGGACATATCCCCAACCTCATAGGTGCCATTGATGGAACACATGTGGCCTTGGTACCCCCCGCAGGAGTGAACAGGTGTACAGGAACCGGAAGAGCTACCATTCAATGAATGTGCAAATGGTGTGTTTGGCCGACCAGTACATCTCCCATGTGAATACCAAGTTTCCTGGCTCAGTGCATGATGCTTACATTCTGAGGAATAGCAGCATCCCTTATGTGATGGGGCAACTCCAGAGGCACCGTGTGTGGCTAATAGGTGAGGACAAGGACCCTATACCCTGTGAATAGTTGTCTGGGGTTGTCCCTAACGGTTAGTGTGTGTCTAACAGTTGTCCCTCGACATTTGCAGGTGACTCTGGTTACCCCAACCTGTCATGGCTACTGACCCCAGTGAGAAATCCTAGGACAAGGGCAGAGGAACGCTACAATGAGGCACATGGGTGAACTAGGAGAGTGATCAAAAGGATCTTCAGCCTCCTGAAGGCAAGGTTCCGGTGCCTCCATATGACAGGTGGTTCTCTCTACTACTCACCAAAGAAGGTGTGCCAGATCATCGTGGCCTGCTGTATGCTGCACAACCTGGCTTTGCGACAACAGGTGCCTTTTCTGCAGGAGGATGGTCCAGAAGGAGGTCTTGTGGCAGCTGTGGAGCCTCTGGACAGTGAAGAAGAGGAGGCAGAAGAAGAGGATATCGACAACAGAAACAACGTTATCCAGCAATACTTCCAGTGAGACACAGGTAAGAAGATGTCACTGCCTCACACCTCTCATACAATTGTTAGACCTATCATATGTCTGTCACTTTCACCCAGTGTATGGACCTTGACTTGTCACTTTGCCTTTCCATTTCACAGATGTGGGTCCCACTGTGTGACCTCTGCTATATTACCTCATGGACTACAGCTGTGTTACATCGGTATGTCGACATTGCTATATTCCATGGTTATTGCAAATATACATTTGTGAAAGCACAGACTGTCTCCAGCTTGTTTTGTGATTCAAGGGTGTTTATTTCAGTGCAAAATAGTGGAGGGGATGTAAAATGGGCAGGGGTGATGGTGGAGGATTGTCCATGGCAGAGTCCAGTCTATTTGTTTCACAGGTGCATCGTCCAAATGGGCATAGGAAGTGGAGCTAGGGCAGTTGAGGTATAGTCAGGGTGACGATTTGGGACAGAAGGATGACATTCAGGGGGGTCTCATTTCCTGGCGGGGGTCTTGGCATTGTTCTCTGTCTTTGTCCTGGATCTCAGGGACTGTTTGCGGGGTGGTTCTTCTTCTGCAGGGGGTGGGGTGCTGGTGTCATGGTCCTGGGGCGGTGTCTCCTGTCCACTAGCGCCGGCAGAGGTGGTGGGCTGTTCATCATCCAGCCTAGTGTCAGGGGCCCCTTGTTATGCCACAGTGTCCCTCCTAGCGTTCACAAGGTCCTTCAGCACCCTTACAATGGTGACCAGGGTGGTGTTGATGGACTTAAGTTCCTCCCTGATCCCCAGGTAGTGTTCCTCCTGCAGCCACTGGGTTTCCTGAAAGTTGGCCAGTACTGATGCCATCGTCTCCTGGTAATGATGGTACGCTCCCATGATGTTGGAGAGGGCCTCGTGGAGAGTGGGTTCCCTGGGCCTGTCCTCCCCCCGTCGCACAGCAGTCCTCCCAGTTCCCCTGTTTTCCTGTGCCTCTGTCCCCTGAACTGTGTGCCCACTGCCACTGCCCCCAGGTCCCTGATTTTCTTTGGTTGGTGGGTTTGCCTGGGTTCTCTGGAGTGGGGGACACACTGCTGCTTGATGTGTCCTGGGGACAGAGGGGTGGGCCGGCTGGGTGGGTGCTGTGCTGGTGTTTCCTGAGGGGGAGGCTCTGTGGTGGCTTGTGCCAGTGTCAGGGGAACCGACTGTCCCGAGGTCCCAGATGTACCGGGCTGGTCATCTTGATCCAGTTGGACAGAGCTGCTGTCGCCACTGTGGGCCTCTTCTTTGGGGGGAGTGGACATGTCTGGAACCTCCTGTCCGGTGACGTTGGGTAGTGGGGTCCTGCAGGGGTGTAAATATTCATGCAGGGGCATGAATATTGCATCTGTGTGTGCCATTGTGTGCAATGGGTGAGTGACCCTGTTCTCCACTGCTTGCATTCTTGTGTAGGACCTTGTGTGATCATTGGTTTGGGGTCTGTGTGGGTATCTGTAGTGGACATGCTTTGGTGATGGGTGTCCATGCTTTGGTGTTGCATGCAGGGCTTGGTGTTGGGATGTGTGGGTTGTGATAGTGGGACATTTGTGAGGTGTTGGAGTGATGGGGGTGAGGGTGGGGTATGTGATAGCATGCAGGTAGGGTGGGGGATGTAATAGTTAAGATTTGCCTTACCAGAGTCCATTCCTCCTGCTTTTCCTACGAAGCCCTCAGGATGCAGTATAGCCAAGACCCTGCTCCTCCCATGTTGTTAGTTGTGGGGGAGGAGGTGGGGGTCTGCCGCCAGTCCTCTGTACTGCAATCTGGTGTCTTGAGACCACGGAACGCACCTTCCCCCGTAGGTCGTTCCACCTCTTCCTGATGTCATCCCTAGTTCTTGGATGCTGTCCCACTGCTTTGACCCTGTCTACGATTCTGCACCATAGCTCCATCTTCCTAACTATGGAGGTGTTCTGCACCTGTGATCCGAACAGCTGTGGCTCTACCCGGACGATTTCCTCCACCATGACCCTGAGCTCCTCCTCAGAGAACCTGGGGTGTCTTTGCTGTGGTATGGCGTGGTGTGGGTGATGTGTGAGGTGGTTTGTGTTGTGATGTGTGAGGGGATGTGTTTGTGTGTGTTGTCTGAGGTGTGTGGATGTTGTGTGAGTGATGGTGTTGTGTGCCTGTGGATGCTAGTATTGTTGATGGTGATGTCTCTCTCTGGGCTTCTTTCTCAATTTTTGTCGTAGGGGTTTGTGGGTGATGTGGATGTGTGTTTTATATTGTATTGAGTGTGTGGGAGTGGTGTGTGTATGTGTATCACGTATGTGTATTTGGAATTGTCCAATGTGGTTGTGTTTGTAAGTGTGTGTGTATTTTCAGCGCGGCGGTGTGTACCGCCAATGGAATACCGCGGCTGAATGACCGCCACGTGGATTCGTGGGTCGTGATAGTGTGGCCGTATTCCTGTTGGCGTGACGGTGTCAGTTTATCACCGACCTTTGGTGTGGCGGACTTGTGTGGGTGTCTGGTTTTTCGTGGATTCTGGGCTCTGGGTCGTAATAGCTGAAGCGGTATTCCGCTGCCGCCGCAGTGTGTTGGCGGTCTTCTGCACGGCGGTAAGCGATATGTACTGCCAACGTTGTAATGAGGGCCTAAGTGATGTACATTTCTACCAAATCTTGAGAAACAAATACAGGCGATGGAAGCTCTTAACAAAACATTAGGGGGGTCATTCTGAACTTGGCGGGCGACGGGAGCCGCCCGCCAAGCGGGGACCGCCAGAATACCGCTGCGCGGTCAAAAGACCGCCGCAGTAATTCTGAGTTTCCCGCTGGGCGGGCGGGCGACCGCCAGAAGGCTGCCCGCCCACCCAGCGGGAAACCCCCTTCCACGAGGATGCCAGCTCCGAATGGAGCCGGCGGAGTGGAAAGGGTGCGACGGGTGCAGTTGCACCCGTCGCGATTTTCAGTGTCTGCTATGCAGACACTGAAAATCTTAGTGGGGCCCTGTTAGGGGGCCCCTGCAGTGCCCATGCCATTGGCATGGGCACTGCAGGGGCCCCCACGACACCCGTTACCGCCATCCTGTTCCTGGAGGTGGTAAGGGGGTCGGAATCCCCATGGCGGCGCTGCAAGCAGTGCCGCCGTGGAGGATTCCCTAGGGCAGCGTGAAACCGGCGGGACACCGCCGGTTTCCCGTTTCTGACCGCGGCTGTACCGCCGCGGTCAGAATGCCCATGGGAGCACCGCCAGCCTGTTGGCGGTGCTCCCGTCATTTTAGCCCTGGCGGTCGTCGACCGCCAGGGTTAGTATGACCCCCTAGTTGTCTTGTACTCATGTGTTTCTAATTTCCATAATAATAGCCTTGCTTTTAGTGACTTCTAGGTCAATTATAGTGTTGAATAAGTTATACATTAAAATGCGCTTGTTTTGACATCTCAGATTATAGTATTGGGTCCCATGAATCACAAGGTACCCTGCTAAGTCTCTGGCAAGTCTGAGGCAGTCTCAAAACTAACTCATCCGTGTGGACTATGCTCACAGGAGCACTCCTGCGACCCTTGTCTGCTTTTCCTGCTCTTTGGATGCATAGACTTCATAGACCTCTAGGGGAAATCACTTAAGAAGAATTCACTTAAAACTGTTAAAAGCTCTTTAGGTTCATGTAACATACAGCTGTCCTTAGCTCCATAGCTATGTTTGTTCTATAAAAATACCAATACATTTATGCATACAAATAAACATACAACAATGCCCCCACCAATCTCACCCAACTCAAAACATTTTGTTCTTATCACAGTCAAAACCACCTTTTACAGGAATACGATCAATGAAGTGACCAAAGGATTTGGAGGAGTCATCAAGACAATGAAGCAGTACACCAATGATCTGCCTACCCCCCCAAGCCTTTTAAGTTGACAAGTGCAGTGTCATCACTCACTTCTTCACTGAAAAGATAAATGGCATCAGAAGCCCTCTTAACATCAAACAATCACACTGCCTACAATCTCCCATTATTCAGTCCCGAAGTGGACAGCATCATCCACATCTAGCACACTAAAATCAGATATCGTGACCTCCAACAAGGCCACCTGCTACAAAAAAAAGCATTCTGCCATCATTCATCATGAAATCACTCAATGAAGATGCCTTCAACACACAACAGGACAAGTTCCACCCCTTCTAAAAAGTCCACCCTGAGCCCAAACAATCTCATTCACTATCTATTTTGAGTGAGCTGCGAACGAGGCCCAGGCCTGGATCTACCACACCCTTTATACTTACATTGTTTTCCCCCCTCCCGTTAATTTTAACAGAAAGTTTTGTCTTTGCTATAATTCTTGATCACTGTATCTGTGTTTTCTTTATTTTATGAAAATGTACTTTTATTTCTAACTTGGTTTGGGGATTTATGTTTTTGTTTTTAAATTTCTTAAATATATTGTGGTTTTGGGGTTGTTGCACAGGTACCAAATCCATTCTATGAGAAAAGCCAGACTGCTTGATCAAGGTTACTAAACATAAGCTAGGTAGTCCTCACTGAATCTGCTTTAGGAGTCACAATCTGTTTCACCCTCGTGGTACAAAAGTCAGAACTCACATTAAGGGTGTGGCTTCTCTCCTCATACACTAGGAATCCAATTTTGTGCAGGAGGAGCATACAGTATTACTGCTGCCCCAAGGGTGGATATAGTGGCCAGGGATATGCAGATATTTTGCTGTGGGACAAAACAGATGCACTTTAGGCACAGATGTTAGGCCTGTGCAGGTTGCAGCATGATATTTTATTATTTATGGAGGGTGCTCCCAGCCTGTGCGCCTACTCCTACAACTCCTTCCTCCCACCTGGCCAACAGGCAATTTGCCACCCGCAACTGCTGCCTGAATATTACACACTGCATGCGGGTGATGAACTGCATATTGGCAGGAAAGCACAGCACAAATGTTGCAAACAACCAGCAGGACCTTGCCCAGATGGCAGAAGATCTCAAGGAGATCTGCCAAAGTCCCCTTATGTAAATAAGAGCGGAATAAAAGAATACAAAGCTGCTCTATTTACAGGTGGTGTATTGGCTCTCACTTCTAGTTGCATAAAGCTGATTTGGCAATAGATGACAGTGGTAAAAGAAGTAAGGACCAGATATGGAAATGTACTCATGCAAATGAGGTGCTGCTCACCCATCTGCATGTTGGTGTAAAGGGCAGACGTAGACGCCAGTGGACAATTCCCACAGGATGTGTATCTCAATAGCCGGGAACCTTTGTGTAATATATTGGTAGCTCATATCGATGGTACCCTTGCCTTCCACTGGATGGGAGAGTAACAAGAATATTTGCCTATTCTACATGTCACAAAATAAAAACTGTATTGCACCCAGAATACTTAAATGATTTCCATGACAATAAATTGACAACGACAAGTTCATATTTTGCTTCTTGGTATATCTAAAAGTCTATAAGTGCAGGTTATGACAGAAAAGCACGAAATTGTCTCTAAAAAGTGTAAAAGACCTGATCATAGTATGTAATGGAATTAAAGAGGGCTCGTTAAATTCAATTTATGCCAAATATTTCAAGAGCATGCCACACGGCTTGACATACCAGCAACTTTCGGTGCCTTGCTTCCATATCGTCATCACTTGTGGAAGTTCTTGTAAGAATTTTGTTCAGTTTGGTATTTTCCGTTAGTAACCATTCCTCAAACTCTTTGATGAGTCTACTGTAATCAGCACCATCTTTCACTTCTGGAAGAGTCAACTGTAATATAGAGTAAAAGAAAAAAATTGTTTACGTCAGCCTTCTACACTCTGTCAATATGACTGTGCATTTTCATGACATAAGTGAGTTGGATTACTGTGGCTGCCTTTATAATGATGAATTATTCAATGTACTAAACAGTAAAAAAGTAAGTATTAAGCATGGAGTACACCTACCAAGTACATGCTCCAACACACATCCCTGGTGCCAAATTTTAAATAAGTGAAAGGTTTCTCAAATTCATTTTCAGGAAAAAACAGGATAATTAAAAGTGAAAATTGTTCTAGACTTGAAGTGATTTTGAAAGGTTTTGTCAAGGCGCTGGGTAAGAAAATATGTAATTGGGGATTATTGAATATAATGTTATGAGGCATGAAGGTGTTAACACTGACAATCTTTTAAATTATGCACCTCATTCATACATCAGTACAATTCTGCATATGGGTGTAGCATGGAATATGCTCATTACAGTGTCTATATCCTAACAAACGAACCTCTATGATCTCCATACGTGTATAAACGTAAATGGGAGATTGAAATAGAGCATACCTTAAATTTGTGTGGAAAAAAAAAACACTACACTGCGCTTTTGTTAGAATAGAAATAAGAATAGGAGAGCAAAGGGGGATTTACTGAATAGAGTTTGAAGATATATACATGATTACTATGAAAAATCAGCAACGTCTATTGATAATTAGTGCTTGTCTTCAATGGAAATGCAGCTGTAATTACACAATCACCTTGGTGGCAGGATTTCAAAATCTATTCTTTATAGAAAACAGGTTAGTATAGCAAATCTGCAAGGACATTTTCAGGTTACGAGAATATCAAGGATTTACTATCAACCTGCCAAAATATTGAGGCTAAAAATATTGGCTACCAGAATATCATGAGGATACGCTTACACAAACACATGTTTACCACAATTAACTCCATAAATATGCTTGCTGTGCAGTACTCCATTTACCATGCAGCAGATATTGCATACCTCACCGCCTACCAAAAGCCTGACAGCTTCTTCAAAACAGAAACATGATTAACATTCTCATCCACACACATCTTAGACGTTTGTTTTCCTCAGGCTACAGCATCCACCATGTGGACCATGCACATAAAATGGGAGGAGGCCTTGGTGTAATCCCCAAGTCCTCCTGGTCCTACCATATAGGCAAGCAAGTGACACTCCATGGAACTACTGACATGAGACTTCCCACTCTCTGCAACTCAGACCACCATCTCCCATCCAATCCACAGGTCTCCCGGGTAGAACAAGGACTTCACTGATGAACTTATGAATTCGCAGAGCTTCTTACCACATCATTCACCCAAGACACACACACAACACTCTTGGTTGACTTCTACCTCCCACACACCACAAGCTAAAAAAAGATACACTCTTAAATCTCATTAATACTGTCAACGTGCTACTGCACATCACCAAGACATCACACTTCTAATGTCACATCCTTGACCTAGTTTTTTCATCATCCCCAACAATCCAATGCAAATCACCAATACCCCTTCACTGGGCCAAACAATTCGCCATCCCTGCCTCTCTTCTCAGTATCCTTCCGAAAAACAGAGGTCAACCCAAAAGAGAAGAGCAATCATTCAGATCTTTTAAGCACTGCTCCACTGACAAACAAAGGCATGAACGTATCGCTTGCCCTGCCAGCTCCAAATCCAAAACCAATACCCTTCTAAATAACTTTGTTTTTGGAAAACAAAGTGAACATCCACGTTCCAACCAAAACACACCTGAATAAGCTAAAACCTTCAGCACCTTGCTAATCTAAAGACCTTGCTAACATTAAATACTCCATCCACTGACAGGAAAAAATGGGAGAAAAATAGAACTTCAAATGACCTCATGATACTGAAGCCTCTTCTCATCAGCCAAAGCAAAGTACTAAACCAACAACATCCATGAGGCCACCAAAAGAAGTAGTTAACTTTCCAAGACAATCAATAACTGCATCAACAACATGCCTGACCCACATAACACACACTCCAGACAAGTGCAATGTCATCAGCTTCCTCTTCAGTGAAAAATAAAAAGATCCGACAGCACATCAATAACACTAGACCTGCTTCTCCTCTTAGACCCACCCTGTCTCATGGAATGCTACAATAGTCATCTTTCAAATAATTTTCTCTCACAGATCTTGCCTACACATACTGAAATCCCTTAAAGCCATCTCCTAAAAAATGATGCCTCACACTAGTCTTTCATCAATGCTCTTTCTTGGGAAACTCTCTCACCCCTACTCACCATTGACAATGCCTCATTACTCAACATATTCTACCAGGAGTTCTGAAGCCAGGCAATATTTGTTCATGCCTCAAGAAACCTACATTAGACATTGATGACTTTGCCAACTACAAGTCCATCCCTCACCTGGATTTCATTGGCAATATCATTGAAAAAAGCAGTCTATGCTCAATCCCAAGAACCGATCAGTGCTAACTATATTTTTCTTGATTTACATCGTGGCTTCAGATCATGCTGGAAAATGGACACTACTCCCTTACACCACATAACCAATGCCCTCCTGAGCACAGATGACGATGACCCCAGCCTCCTAAAGTTGCTTCCTTTGACCCAGTTAATCATCCAACCCTCTTCCACATGGTATGGTATTCATCGTAAATGGCCTTCACTGGTTTTCCTCCTACCTTTCTCAATCAACATCAAGTTATTCACATGAACACCTACAGGTTCCAAAAGATCGCTATCGCCTGTGGATCACCCCAGGGTTCTGTGCTGTCTACTGTCATCTTCAACCTCTGCAAACAGCTGCTTATTGCTCTAGACACAGATAACAGCATCAATATATTACCAGTTGTTCTGGTAGTCAATATTTTTGCCACAGCATTTGGCCAGGTCAGTATCTTTGGATTCAATATTCTGGCATACAACAATCTTAGTTAATTGTTCAGTTTTATGTCTGCAAAGCATGCTATGGTATTATTCACTAAAAATTCGAATCTATATAATTTTATTTAACATATTGTGCCATTCTTTTTCTTACATCTAAAAAAGCTACCATGCTTTGTCAATGGTAATTACAACTTTAGCTATTTGTTTATTAGTAAAATGAAATGTAACCATGAATTGTTTTGTTAAGTGCCAGTGGATTATTCTACTGCTTAATACATTTCATCTATAGGGTGCTCAACCAGATTTGTTATCAATAATTTCAAGTGGGGGCATTGGTAGATTATAGTAATGACTGGTATCAAATATGCCTATGTTAATGAAAAGTTTGATCCAGTGTCAAAGTGTACACTAAAGTGACTTTTTAAACACCTAGGAACTTTTAGGGGTGTTATGTAATCACGCTTTATTTTATGCATCACATTTGGCAGGGCTCTGATGAAAATACGGTAGAGCAAGGAAAACAGTTCCACCTTTTGTGTTCCTTTGATATGTCCAGAAAATGCAGACTTTCCTTTTCCAGGATAAGAAGGAAACTGGATTGTCCATTTACTTTTCTCTGCAGCCTCTGAGTAAGGGGTGAACGTATCTGCCTCTTCTCCATTAGCTACAGGCATCTTCTCTCTAGCTGACAGAATATTACCCTCAGTGTGAGAAGAGTAACTGGCTTGCTTTCGCACCCTTGTTCCCATTCGATGTCTAAGTGCTATCATTTCATCATCATTGAAAAAGGTCAATTCCTGTACCTTTTCTCCTCTTGCTGCTTCTATAGTCGTGTCTGATTCTGTTGCTGCACCACCATGGGTGTCTTGCTCAATTGTCCTTTCAAATTCACCTTCATCAGTGTCTTTTTCAGGTGTGGTTATATCCTGAAGAGAAGAAGAGGATATCCCCTCAGTGTATCTACTTCCATGTGACACATTTTTGTCAGCTATTTCATCCTCAGCAGTGAACCCAAGTTTCCAGTTATGTCGAGCTGCAAACATTTGCTTCCCAGGTACAGTAACACCATGGTCTGTGGAAGAGTTTAACCCTGTGTCTGGATTAATACCTCTTTCAAGAATGTTATTTTTAGATAATTTACTCTTTTCCACAGAATGAGATTTTAACCCAAATGTCCTTTTCCCTATATCAGTTTCATTCCCCGGTGTAATCCTTTCATCCTCTGAGAAAGATGCCAAACCAGTTCTATGTTCTTGTGTACCGGCAGCCATTCCCTTCCCTGTTCCTTCAATGCTGTCTCCTAAAGAGATGAAAGCAGTTCCTTGTTCACTGCTTCCTATTGTAATGATGTTGCCTATCCTGTCAAGGTCATCCACAGAAGGTGTAGATCCAGTTTCCTTTTGTCTTCTCTCAGTAATCATTTTCTTCCCTATTCCACCAATGTCAACATTGGAAGAAGTTATTCCTCTTCCATGGTCTCCTCCTCTAAAAGCCACCCTCTTCTCAGTTCCACTACGGTCATTACTGAAAGAAGTTATTTCCATGTCCTCTTTTTCTCTTTCAATATCCAGTCTTTTGCCAGTTTTGCCACTGTCGTCCGTTAAGAAAGAGGGAAAGGTAGACATTTCTTCACATTTCACAACAGTTTTCCCAGCGTCCATCTCAATGTGGTCAGGCTGACTTCCTTTGTGAAACCTAGTAAATAACAAAGCAGAGAAATGCATTTTAAAATTTATAGATGGGGTGAATTAAACAATGAAAATAATTTTCTGATCCCACAAAAAATATATATAAATAACCTGCATGCTATTTTGGCATGCTATATTTGAATTTAGTTCATAATTTAACAACAGTATCGTATTTTCTAAAAGAATTTAGGGAAGAAATAAAGGTAAAAGTTTAGAAAAGATCAAAGTGAAAGCATGACACTAGAATGTCAAAAATGTAAAGGCAAGAATGAACAAGAAGTGTGATTCACCATTATTTGACATAGAAGCTAGGTATATGCAGCTATGCATAGGCTTCATAATAAAGGAGTCTTTCCTATGTGGGTCCCATTCTTGTATGCACTAGGTTTCACATGACACTTGATTGGACAGTCTTAGTCCTTAGCAATAATAAAAAGAAAACATTAAACTAGTGAGGTGGTGATGCACTGGTGGAAGCCTCCTGGAATGACTACCTTGGGGTTAGGTAAAGAATGAAGCTCTTCTTATAGCTGAGACTCAATGCAATGGTGCAACATGGAACACACATTTGCATCACTATAGCTGCTGGTATAATGGAATGTTGCTTCAATTCCGGGGCAAGATCAACTAACATTTGATCAAATACCTCAACAACCACCAACTCCTCAACACCACTAAGTCTGGTTTTGATCTAATCAAAGCATGTAAATTGTGCTCATCTCCGCCATAGATGACGTCCGCATGACTCTGGACAGAGGAGACATGGTACCGCTCATCCTTCTGGACCTTTCCGCAGAGTATGAAACAGTCTCCCACTGCACTGTCACCCCATGCGTACACAACATGGAATCTAAGAACAGGCACTCCAATGGACCTGCTCCTTCCTCAATGGATGGGCCCAGTCAGTGTGGCACCGTAGATCTCAGACACCAGCGAACTCATCTGCAGAGTTCTCCAAGTATCCTACATGAGGCAGAGCCTCTTCAATGCATACATGTCCCCTCTAGCTAGCATCATTCACTCTCACATCAACTTTCTGTCTTATGCTGATGACACAGAACTAATTCTTTCCCTTGCAGAAAAGACACGCAGATCAACGTCAATGCCTTCATGACTGAAATCGTCCACTGGTTGAAGACCAACTGTCTAAGGGCAATCAGACACAAGACCGAAAATTGTGATCTTTGAGAAGGGCACATCACCGTGGGACTCCACCTGGTGGCCAAAAGACCTAGGACCACCCACGCCAAGAACCTGAGGATCATCATCAACACCAAACTCGACATCGCTGTCCTAATCAATGCTTACATACCCTGGAGATGTTGAGGAAGATTTTCAAATGACTTCTTCATCAGCACCCTGAAAACCGTCATGCATGCCCTGGTCACAAGCAAGCTTGATTACTGGAACACCCTTCTTATGCCAGGATCAACAAAATACTCACTAGAAGGCAGCAGATCATTCAGAACTTACAAGCCAAAATCACTCTCAGTCTCCCATGCCGCAATCACATCACACCACACCTGATGAAGATTCACTGGCTACCCATTCACAAACAAGCACAATTCAAGCTCCTCCCCCACACTTTCAAGGCACTACATAACACTGGACCATCATACCTCAGAAGTTTCATCTGCTTTCGCAAACCTTTCAGACACTTCTACTCATCCGGACTCCTACTTCCACAAATCCCATGCATACAGAAAACCAGAACTGGTGGTCAAGCCTTCTCCTACATTGTTCCTAAAGGAATGACCTGCGGCTATACATAAGAGCCTCCTTCTCACTTCCTAAATTCTGCAAGAAGCTGACAACCTGGCTTTTCCAATAGTCCAACTAGACCACAGGTGTTTGTAGACACACATCTGCTTAGTACCAATATACACTACTGGGAGACAGTGCACTCAACAAATTTGCATAGTCTAACATAACACAACATAACATCAGAACTCTCTCCGGTTCTTATTATAGAAAGATTTTTTTGCACAGGGACAAAATTAGAGGTATTTGAATGTCAAACAATCTGCTGCTTGTGTTGGTTATAAATCATTTTAAAAGAGTAACAATGTTTAAGATAAATAAATATTTGTTACTACTTTTAAAAGAGGGAGCAAACATATTTTGTAGCATTTTTTCTTCTTTTCTTCTTGAAGAGATAAAAAATGGAACAAATTGCTTTTGAATCCAAGTTTCATGTGTCCTCTTTAAAGCACGAAGATGTGTATGTTCCACTGACTATTATGAAACTGCATTAAGTTGTTTAGTTACATGGAATGTTTGATTAGCAAGCATCCATGGAATGTTTGTGTTCAACTATGTTAGGATGTTTGGCGTCAGTTGAAGGCTGGACACGAGAAGTGAAGATGTGTTGAGATTGTTCCTCAGCTACAATAAACACTATTACTGATTCGTAATCTGAGTGTTTCATACATAACACTGGCGGCGAGTGCTGAGGAGTTAGAGGACCTACGCGGCACTGGAAACACTATTTCAAGATTACCGACTTAAGGGAACCACAATGGAAGCATACTACATGCAACAACGCTGGATATAGATACAATTAAGATTAATTATTTGAGGAATACACTTGCCGTTAAATAAGGATATCTAGTTTTGACTGTTGGAGAATCTACACGCTATTTATATTTAACGCACAGCTATGAGCCACTGCAAACGATTTATGTTTAACACGCAGCCACAAGCCACTGCACCCAATTTATGTTTAACAGCAAGCCACAAGCCATTAACTTACTATATTCAAGCGAATCTTCTTTATTACGCAAGCTCAAGGAGTGTGCTAAATACGTGACAATGTAGAAGTGACGACGACATGGCAGTGACGACGTGGAAGTGACGACCATGTGGCAGTGACAACTTGGAGCCTCGTAAAGAGCATGCACGTTAAAAACAAGTACCATCTCTTATAAAAAAAAACGAAGTAAACAACATACTGGCGGCCTTTTTAAGTTGTTGGGCCACTTCATATTTAATCAAATCTAAAGCACGACTACAACATTATAGTTGCCTGGGGAATTCAGCGACAGTCATGCTTGATTTAACAGCATTAACCATGTCTGCGAGAATTCAGCAACAGTCACACTTAGAACACACATAATTATTATCTACACTACTGTGCTTTGGAAGTCCAGCGACAGGCCCACTCCCTTTTCTACTTCTTGTTGTTTTATTCAACTCTACGGAAGGACTAAAATCATGTGATACAATCGTAGTAAGAGGATTTTTTTTTAGTCGTTTTAGCTTCATTTATTTGTTTTAAATTGATCAATCTATGATTCTGTGTGTGGTAATCTTAGCGTCTTCATATGGCTACTGTTGTATCTACACACAATTATAATATTAGTCCTCCATATGTGTTTTGGTCATCTGGATCAGAGCCTTCCTTGAAGTGGCAAGAATGGAAGGCGTACTTCATAAACTATGTTGATGCTATGGATGAGTCAGGCAAAATGGCTCCAGACCAAAATAAAATAATTCTACTGATCTAAAAGTGTATAATCAAATGTCTAAAGTGCAAACGGCTGGTGACATAAATGTGTATAATCTAACATTATTAGATCTAGATAACTATTTTGCACCAAAGGTCTGCATGGGTATCACAAGATTTAAATTATTTCAAAGGAAACAAGGTAAATCTGAATGAATAGATAACTACGAATCTGAGTTAAAAAATTGGCACAAGATTGTAATTTCGGTACTTTGCATGACGAACTGATATGGGATCAAGCTGATATGCATCCATGTAACCCTGCGATACAAGACAGACTTTAGGTGAATGGGGATAGCTCATTAGAGGACATTCTTGCCATTGTAAGTAAAGCAGAGATTTCTAGTAGATGTGCTATAGCTTTCAAACATGGCACTGTTGAACATGAATTAGTGAGAAAAGTGAATGTGAGTACAAAGAAGAAAGGACTTTCAAAATCTAACATTGATAAAAGTAAAATGATCAAGCAAGACAAACAAGTAAAAGAACAAACAAGATGTTATTAACGTGACAATAAAGACCTTTTAGCTTCTAGTAGAAATTGTTCTGCAGCCAAAATAAAGTGCAGTAATTGTGGTATTATAGGCCACTTTGCTAAAGTATGTAGGAGAAGGAAGAGAAAAGTCAAATATGTGAATAACATAAAGGCAGAAGGGGAATAATTAAGCAGCTAAGACGAGGAGGTGGATAAAGATATAAATAATCTTGTCATGAATGTTAAGAGTAACATGAAATTTGATGGTTGGCCGAAGAAAGGTCAAGGGTTGGAAACCATTTGGCACATTTTAAACATGTGACTTTCGTTAATTCTGGGAAGGGGAAACTTATCTATTACAATATTATTATTAAAATGGCGCAAATCCACACACAATGTTATCTTCTTACAAGAACTTCTTGTATATGTAGTGAGTGGTTGGCCAAGGAAAGGAAAGATTCATTAAATCCAGCCGTTAAACCGTATTGGGAGATAAGATCAGAGTTGACAGTTAATAAAGGAAACTTGTCAAGAACAGAAAGGATTACCCCCCCAGAAAGTTTACGTGGAAGTATCATGGAGTTATGCCATGAAGGACATCCTGGTATTGATGGAACAAGTCGATTCTCAAGAATCTGAACTGGTGGCCTGGGATGGATATACATATTGAGAGGAAAGTAAGAGAATGTGGTGCATGTTCTACCACTGATAAATCCTTACACTACGCCCACCTATAAGCGAGGGATTTTTTCCTAAGGAGCCATGGGATAATGTTGCCATTGACAGTATCGGACTAGTAGGGGAAAAGCAAAAATGTTTGTTAGTATTAATAGACTTATTTTCTAGATGGCCTGTGGTTAGAGTAGTGGACAAGGCAGATACTGATTCAGTGTTAGAATTCCTAGATAGTATGTTCAAATACAGTATGAATTCCTGCTTCTATAGTAAGTGATAATCGAGTTCAGTTTTTAGCTAAAAAAGCTAAAGCATATTTTGACAAACTAGGCATAAAACATAGAAATACCTCTTTATATAATCCCAGTGGGAATGGTATGGTGGAAAGATTTAACTGCATGATAAGTGGTACCATTCAATTCAATATAAGGAACAATGAGGATTGGGTTAATATGATGGGAAAAACTGTTTGGGCACATCGCATCACATGTAATGAAGCTACTGGGTTACCCCCGTTTGTGATTATGAGAGCTAGGAAACCAAGATCTAAGTAAAATCATGGATGGTTATTTTCTACTGGGGTAGAATTTTGGTTGGAAGAGGAGGTAAAGAATAAAATACAACTTGCCTATGACAAAAGTAAAGTATATTATGATGCTAAACATGGTGTGAAATCAGCAAGAATAGAAGTTGGAGATTGGGTACATGTAAAAAAACAGGATTGGTACAAAAGGGGGAGAGTCAATTTTATGACCCTGAGGAAGTGGTGGATGTTCTACAAAATGCTGTGAGATTAAGGAGAGGCAAAGTGTGGAATTTAAACAGAATAGCAATTGGAAGAAAGATTGAGTTTAAGAAAGATGGAGAGTTTGAATGGCTTCAGGATGAAGTAGACACACCATGTACTTCTGGAATAAATGAGCAGAGGGATGCTATTAATTCATTTGTATATGCAGGAGGCTAATATAAATGAACCGCAGGGCCTTTTAAGGAAAAATAAGGTGAGTGTGAACACACGATGTACTCAAGATGACAAGTCCAACTCAAATGTTTTGGGAGACCAGGATTCCAATCAAAACACTAGTTGACAATAATAAGTGATTTTATTCCACACTCTATATAATTTGCATTTTCTTTAGTATTACAATTATAATTTATATGTATGTTTAATGAGGAAAAGGTGGTGTTATGTTGCTTAGTTTCCTTGAATGTTTGATTAGGAATGTTTGAGTTCAACTATGTTACGATGTTTGGTGTCAGTTGAAGGCTGGACACGGGAAGTGAAGCTATGTCCAGATTTCTCTTCAGCTACAATAAACACTATTACTTATTCCTAATCTGAGTGTTTCATACATAACAAGATGCCATAGACTCGTGTACATCAGCCCGTGCCATATTTGCCCTTGTGAAAATCCATTGTTTTAGCATCCCTTTTCAGTGAAACAGCAAAATCAGTGCAAATTGGCTTGTTCTTTTATTTGTACTAGTGCAAAGATTCTGTACTATGGCAACTGGGGTAGGGGCTCCGAATTTTTGGGAACAAACATTTTTCTAGCACTAGCACTAAACAATCCCTGGAGTTGAGTTACTACCTCTGCATGTGTTTCAACTTAGTATGAGTTACAGTGTTATTATGTTACATTATCTATTTTCTGCACCTGGGTGGGAAAGTGTTTCTTGCCAAAGGTATTGATCTTGTTACAAAATAGACTTTATTGACTCTTTAGGATTGAAAACCCTGAGGAATAAATGAATGGAATTTATAAAGCGCTAAATGGCTGCCCCAAAGGGTGTCCTGGCGCTACCTATCATAACCTGCACTGACCCTCCTATCTGTGTTACGGTGTAGAAAACAACCAATTTGTAAGCTTTTTTCTGAAAGTTCTTCACTGTTTATAAACCAAAGATCAAGGGGCACTATATTCCATGCCTTTGCTGCTAAAAAGTAAACAAATGTCTTCCTCTCCTGACAAGTGTGATCTTTGGAATGTAGAAAAGATTAGAGTTGGAAGATTTCACGTTTCTGTTTGTGGTATAATCTTTAAACTTTTCAGTGCAATATTTGGGACTTGTAGAAAGCTGGCTCTGTATATACTGTATCAAAATGAGATACAGAGTCCAGGAGTTCCCCCAGAGGCTTACCATAGGCTAAAGTAGATAATACTAATGCTCTCTTTTGTGGTAGTGTGGTGTAGCAGTTAGGCGTATCAGAGGGTAGTGCTAAGCATTTGTTGTACACACACAGACAATAGAAGGAGCACACACTCAATGACTTAACTCCAGACTAATGTTTTTTTATATAGCAAAAATATATTTTCTTAACTTATTCCTAGAACAACAAGATTAAAGTTGATAAATTATACAGTTTTTGAAATATTGGCACTAATCTGTTTTAAAAGTTGGCACTTTATTGGAAATTTTTCAGAAACAGTTCCTGGGGGGTAAGAAAAGTTAGACTGATTAAAGTACAAAACTTACAGTTCCAGTCTCCGTGGTTTAGGAAGTCCACAGGTCAGGGTTCAAGCTAACCTCAAACACCCACCACCAGTAACACAGGGCCATTCGGTGGCAGAGGTCAAAGTGGAGGCAAATTTTATAGGGGCTCCTATGGAGACTGGGGCACTCGGTTTCAGATCTGCAGGCAGGTAAGTACCTGTGTCTTCGGAGGGCAGACCTGGGGGGTTTAGAGAAGCACGGGGGCCACAAGTAGGCAGCAAACATACACACTCAGGCTAGGTGCAGGGTGGCCAGGTGCAGGGCGGCCAGGTGCAGGGTGCAAACAAAGCATTGGGTCTCCAGTGATTCTCTGAGGGGATCCCGAGGTTCACCCAGATGCTGCAGGCGAGGTCCAGGGGGTTGACTCGGGTGAACCACAGGCTGGACAGGGAGGAGGGCAGCCTGCTGAATGTAGCTGCACCGGCGGATTGGTTCTTATAGGCCTGAGGGCTTCGGGTGCAGTGGTCTTTTAGGCATCGGATATCTTCGTCCAGAGCTTTTGCGGTCAGGGGATCCTCGGGATTCCCTCTGAGTCGAAGAAGGATGGAGAGGTCAACCCAGGATGGGCACTTGCTCGCAATCGCCTAGGGATCCTCTATAGTTGGTTGGGCAACCTGGATACGGGCCGTGGGCGTCAGGTGCAGAGTGGGCAGGACTCACGCATTCGGAGTGGTATTGGAGTCCTTGGATGTTGTTTCTTCTTGGACAGGGCTGCTGTCCACAGGAGATCTTGGTCCTTTTGGGTGCAGGGCAGCCCTCTGGAGCCTGGTAGAGATCGCTAGTCTTGTTAGATGCATTGCAGTTCTTGTGCAGGTTCTTTGAAGAAGGAGACAGGCCGGTAGGGCTGGGGCCAAGTCAGTTGTCGTCTTCCTTCTTCTCTGCTGGGGGTTCAGCTTAGCAGTCTTGCTTCTTTCTTGTCAGGTCACCAGAAATCTGATGATATGGGTTCAGGGATGCCCTTAAATCCTGGATTTTGTGTTGGTACAGGGGGTCAGAGGGCAGTAGCCAATGGCTACTGTCCTTGAGAGTGTCTATACCCTTCTTCTGCCACTCCCTTTGGGGAGGGGGACACAAACCTAACCCTATTGTCCCTGTCCTCCAAACCAAGATGGAGGATTCTGCAGGGAGGGGGTCACTTCAGCTCTCGACACCTTAGGGGTGGTCCCAGCTGAAGTGGTCACTCCTCCTTGATTTTCCTAAGTTTTCCACCGAACTTGCCACCAAAAGTGGGGCTTTGTCCGGGGGCGGGCAACTCCACTAACTAGAGTGCCCTGGGGCACTGTAACATGAGGCCTGAGCCTTGGGACTCGCCACCAAATGTACAGTTCCTGCAGGGGGGAGGTCTGAAGCACCTACACCCAGAGCAGGCTTTGTTTCTGGCCTTAGAGAGCACAAATGCCCTCAACCCATGGGGCCAGAAACGTGTCTGCTAGTGCAGGCTGGCATAGACCAGTCAGTCCTACACCAGAGGATTGGGTAAAATGCAGGGGGCATCTCTAAGATGTGTGCTTTTTAGAATAAATCCAACACTGGCATCAGTGTGGGTTTACTGTGCTGAGAAGTTTGATACCAAACTTTTCCAGTAGTTAGTGAAGCCATTATGAAGCTGTGGCGTTCATAATGACAAACTCCTAGACCATATACTTAATATGGCCACACTGCATTTACAATGTCTAAGAATAGACTTAGACACTGCAGGGGCATTTTGCTCATGCAGCTATGCCCTCACCTGTGATATAGTGCACCCTGCCTTGGGGTTGTTAGGCCCGCTAGAGGGTGACTTATCTTTGCCACAGGCAGTGTTTTGTCGGCATTGCACCCTGAGAGGGATGCCATGTCGACCTTGCCTTTTTCTCCCCACCAACACACACAATCTGCTATGGCAGGTAAAGGAGGGGTCCTTTAGGGTGGCATAACACATGCTGCAGCCCTTATAGATCCTCCCAGGCCACAGGGCCCTTGGTACCACTGGTACCTTTTACAAGGGACTTATCTGTGTGCCAGAGGTGTGCCAATAGTGGAAACGATGGCACAGTTTTAGGAAAAGAACACTGGTGCTGGGGCCTGGTTGGCAGGATCCCAGCACACTCTCAGTCAAGTCAGCATCAGTAGCAGGCAAAAAGTGGGGGGGGGCAGTAACTGCCACAAGGGCCAGTTTCCTACAGGGCTTCTATGAAAACATGCTCTGTAAGCAAAAAACAGACCTCAGACTTTACTAATTACTTGCATTTAGCAGCTTTAGCATAGCAATTGCATTCTCAATAGAATACACAGGAGTGCTGCTTCAGGGACACCCTCACAATAAATGCTGTTTTGGCTTGAGAATTGGGTGTAGGGGCATGAGTGGAGTCTTCTATGCCTTTGTTTGTTATTCTGGTCATTCTTGTTTGACTAAAAGGTTGTTATTTTTTTATGAACTTAGACAGAGGTCCACTTAATGCAAATAAGTATTTAACTTGTTCCCCACGGGGACAGCCTTTCCCAAACCTTGGTCATCCCTCCACCCTTTGGCATACTGTTTTTAGTTGGGAAATGTGCAATTTACAGCCCATGAATCTCAATGACTAAGCTGCCATTTATCCACATTGTTTATCAACCTAAAGGGATGTTCAACATCCCATGCCATCTGCAGCACATTTCTCTCTGAGGCCCATTCCTATTCTAAAATGATTTGCTAATAGGGTTGCAGCCCCATCTAAGCTGTCTCTTCTTGGAATATCACACCTGCCACTCTATACGCTGGGGTACTCTAAACTGTTTATTTTCTCTCATTTGAAAGTCACTAAGGCTAATGCAGGCATCTCCAATGAGTAGCTTTTGAGCTACAGATAGCTCTCCAGCTAGCTGTAAGCAGCTCTTCTATGTGCAGCCCAGCCTAATTTATTTTGAATCCTTTGCTTGGCTGAAATATTATCTATGTCAACACTGAGAATGTATACTCAAGATGAAAATGTGTGTATTTTTAGAACTAGTAACCTGATGTTTGAAGAATTTTCAAAATATATTTAAAGTTGATGTTCGAGTAATAAACTGTGTTTTGTCTGGGAGGATAATTACTAATATTATTACCTTGGCGGCACAGCTGGTATATATCATAAAGCCATTCCAAATTGACAAAGCTTTTTTTTTTATTTACCTTACTGCTGGCAGCTCCTACTGGATGCAATGAGATGATCACTTCTAGCAAACTCTTATATGGTGGCTACTAATGTATTCTTGTCTGATGTGGTCACTATTTCAACATTAATATCATTAGTAGCTCGGGATGATTTACTTTGAACACAAGCAGTTCCTATTGAAAGAAAGGCTGGAGAACCCTGAATGATTTAAATCAGCTGTGGTATAACAGTTACTGAAAAAGAACACACCCAACATCTTCCTATGAATACTGTTCAGTAGGATCCTTAGCTGCCTCATCAGTAATACCACATTGCTTTTCTGGTCCTAGTTCTAGTATCTTCATTGAAGAGAAAATGCTCTTTTATATGTCACTAACTCCATCACCACAGCTCGTTGCAACAAATCTTAATTCTAGTTAGCACATGGACATGAGGTCTGGATTTTGAAGCGTGTCAACACTTCTGATAAATTGGAGGGGTACATAGATACGTTATAGGTGCCTTTCTGGTCCAAGTTGGATATGGCTATATTTGCCTCTGTAGTTGCAAACCTAGGTGGTTCAGATTAGCTTAGGCACATTGGTAGTTCTTCTTAAGGAAGAACAGCATACGATCTTAACAGTGTGAGAGATGGGAGCTTGGAAGAATATTAGAGCCTATTAGGTTAATGGTTCTTGAAGGGTTAGCATGGAACTGACAGCTGCCCAATTTAAGAAATTGGTTTGGTCTCCTAAGGATGCTTGCTTCAACAGATTGCATTTCTCTACTACACAAACAAACCATTGTGAACTATGCCTATTTTTGAGATGACACGAGTGTCTGATATTAGTGCCCTTATTTATATTTAGGCCTTCCTGCTAAAGGATGATGCATGCATATTGAAAGGTACTGCAGTCAGCCACCTGAATTATTCTCTTCCAACCACTGAATTTAGATGTACCCTTAATCATGGCTCTTGGCAACTTCACTCTCACCAAATCGCCTTCCTTCCACTCACTCTTGTGGTTACACGTCTTCTGTGAATTTGACGTATATCTCTGTTGAGCAGTCACACGTTTCTCCACCACGCTATCAACTTTGTACCATGGTACACTAAAATGACCCATCCATTCTCTGGATAGTTTTGAGGACGGAATGCGACCACGTAATAGAAAAAACAGTGAAACATGTGCATCAGAGTTATTCGTGGTGCGCACTGCCCACAACACTTTTGCCAATTCAGACTTGTAATGTAGTCCACTCGCCTTAGACAACTGAATGTTGTCCTTTAGGACCCTGTTGAACCTCTCCACAAGGCCATTACTCCTTGGATGGTACAACAAGGTTTTTGAGTGTTTGATGCCTAAAAACTGCAGAAACTTTTCAAATTGCTCAGAAGTAAATTGAGGACCATTATCGGTCAAAATTTCATTAGGAATGCCCTCTCTAGCGAAAATACCTTCCAACCATTGAATCACATTGCTTGAGTCAGGGATCTTCACAAATTTCACTTCAGGCCATCTGCTGTAATAATCAATCAGTACCAACCCATATTCTAGGATCCCGTTAGACAACTTCATTGGCCCAATGATATCAATTGCAAGTTTACTCCACGATTTGTCTGGCACACGCACTGCTTCTATCGGGGTTGGTACAGTAACTTGGGACTTGTCACTGGTGGCACAATATATACAATCTCTTACAAAATGTTCTATACACTTATCGACCCAACGCCACCAAAAACCTTCTCTTATCCGCCTCTTCATAGCTCGCATCCCGATGTGACCTTCATGTGCCAAACATAAAACTTTATTCCTCATACCACTTGGCACAACTATCTGCTTGGACCTAAATAATAAACCCCTAATAACTGACAACTCGTCGAAGACATGTTTATACTTATTCCTTAGTTTACTTTCAGAGGACCATTGTGACCACCCGAGACCACCGCATTCATGACCGATTTCATATCATGATCTTCTTCACAAGCTTCCCTCCATTCCTGTTCACTCAACGCACCATCCAATTGTTCATTAACTGAGCATACAACGATATCACCATCATCATCCTTAAGGCCACTATCGGAAGAAGAGTCTTCTAAAGGATCAGTGTCAGGCAATCTAGACAGGCAATCAGCCAAAACATTTTATACCAGGTACATACTCCATTTTAAAATTGTGTTCTCACAATCTATATTGCCACTTAGCAATCCTAGGAGTGGCTTTCTTAGCCCCCTTGGCTGTGAACAATTGAACCAATGGGTTGTGATCTGTTCTCACAGTGAATCTTGAGCCCCACACAAATTGTTTAAAGTGATTAATACCCCACCAGCATGCTAAGGCCTCATGTTCAATAACCGAATACGTCGCTTCGGCACCCTTCAGACTCCTTGATGCGAACGCGACCACTTCTTCCTTGTTGTCCCTTCTTTGCAATAACACTGCTCCCAACCCTTTTTGGCTAGCATCAGTCATGATGATGGTATGATCCCTGGTGTCAAATGGTTTCAGGGGAATTGCCTGAGCTATTTCACGTTTAATAAGTTCAAACTCACAGTTACAGCATTCATCCCACACAAACTTAACATTCTTCCTTAGGAGATTCCTTAAATTATACATTTTTTCTGAACAATTTGGTACAAATCGGGCATAAAACTCTACTAAACCCATGAAAGACCTCGATTGATCCTTGTTTTCTGGGCACCCAAAATCTTGAATGGCTTTCACTAAACTTCCTTTGGGTTTGATGCCATCAGCCGACAATTCAAAACCTAAGTAGTTGACAGCTGATACTCCAAAACGATATTTAGTAGGACTTAAGGTTACGCCTTTCAATTTCAACGTGTTTAATACACAACCCAATCTCTCATCTCTTCCTGCACATCCTTCCCGTAAACCAAAATGTCGTCCTGGAAAGCTTTCACACCTCTCAGCTCCTTAAACATACTTTATACTGCTCTCTGAAAGACTGCGGATGCAGACGCCAACCCAAATGGCATGCGTTTAAACTGAAAAAGAAGGTGTAATAAAAGGCTGTGTAATGTCTAGAATTAGTGTGTAGACTAATTTGGTGGTATGCCAACATCATGTCGAGCAAAGAAAATACCGTAGCACCTTTAATAGAAGATAGCATTTCTGATATGTTCGGTAAGGGAAATTGGCCCACCCAAATCTGATCATTAAGGTCACGTAAATCGACACACATTTGTAACAGACCATTAGATTTGCGAGCCAGGACTACAGGTGCTACCCAGTCAGAAGACTCAATTGGTTCTATTATATCTTGAGAACACAAATTATCCAGGTCTTTCTTAAAATCATCTCTCAAGGTGAAGGGAACTTTCCGTACCTTATGAACTTTAGGTTGGGCATTCTTATTAATTTTAATTTTATGAGCGAATCCTTTGAATAGACCCACATCACCTTTAAAAATTTCAGGATAACGCGCTTCCCATTTATCGCTCATGACAGTAGACACTTGCATGAACTCATTTTTCAGTATAACTTGTTCCGGATTATTCGGATCCAGTATTAATTCTAATTTACCTTGATCAAACCAACCTAAAAAGCATGCATCATCTTTAGCTACGTACAAGGTTGCTCTTATGACATTGACCTTTATGACCTTTAAACAAATCGTTCCACTTATTCTCACTCAAAAGTGTGAATGGTGACCCAGAATCGGCCATCTTCTGGACTTGAACACCATTTATTTCTACCGAACAAAACGGTCTTTTCTTGTAAGAATTCTTTATCTTGTTCCCTTGCACCATAAATATTTCCCCCTCATCGCTACTGGAAGAAATGCAATTATTAGTAACCACGCTGTTGACCCGGTTGGAATTAGCTCATTCAGCATTATTAACCTTATTTCATTTGCACACTCTCGCAAAATGACCTTTTTTGTAACACTTGGCACACATTTTATCAACAGCCGGACAATATTTAGCATTGCCTAAATGGGAAGTGCTGCCACATCTGTAACATTCTAAAGGTTTCTCAGTTTTTTCTCAGTTTTTCCTCCGGTAGATTGTAAAGTACTCTCACTCTTCTTGTTACCTTTTTTGAATTTAGATTTTACAGCAAATACATCTGATCATGGGGGTTGATTCCTGTTGTCTGAGACTGACATTTGTTCCATGAAGGAAACAGTGCTTTCTATTCTGGTGGCAATCTCCAATGCCTTTTGTAAAGTAAAATTTGGCATAGATAATAAGGCCTCCTGTACTTTCTTGTTGTAATTTTTTTCTACTAGCTGATCCTTTATCATTTCTTCTTTATACTCACACGAAACTGCCAAGAGTCTAAAAGCTCCAACGTAACTGGACGCAGATTCTCCTTAGGCTTGGTCTCTTTTGTAAAATTTGTGTCTTTCTAGAGTGACGTTTCTGCACTTTTAAATCTTACATCCAGAGACTTAATAGCAGTAACATACTCATCTTCAACCCCGTCACCTTCACCTTCAATAGTTAATACAGTTACTTTAGGTATAGATTTTAAAATGTTCCGCCCTTCGTTACCAAGGCAATGCCTTAAAATTGCATATTTTCTCTTGTGGGTGAAAGTTTCACGCTCAAGAGCGTCTAAATATGCCTCATATGCCTCTTTCCATTGTTCCCAATATGCGTCAGGAGAGGCCGGATTGGGAACAAAAGGAGGTGGCGGAGAAATAGATTGCTGCATTAGTGATGCAATTACCACAGCGTTTAAATACAACAATGAAAATGAAATGTGCACCCAAAACCTAAAACAAAAATGTGAACGTGACGATACGGACTGAAATTTTCACTCAACTAACTGACAACGTGTGCCACACAAGGATATATTAAAATAACAAGATGAACTCGTCCGGTAAAAGTTAACAAAATATGTTCACTTAAGTGCCTCTCTTTTCTTCTTCGTTTTTTTTTTTTTTTTGTGATGTGCGTATCACCGTGGACACGCAATTCCTATTGAAATATATCAATATGGTGAAAAATTCTGTGGAAATATCACCAATAGTGCTTAAGTTCAGGAAAGGTGTGCGTATCACCTTGACACGCAACACAATTCCAGTAAAGTTCCAGTAAATGCACTCTCCCGTATGTAGATGTGCTTTGAAAATTTTGAAAAGCAAGGTGTGCATGCCACCGTGACGCGCTGTAGTTTACATGATGTGGCCGATTGAAGATGCGCGGTCTAGTTTTTCCTCACGCAGTGACTTCAAAATGGCCACTGAAGGTGTGCGTGTCACCGTGACACGCTGTCCCAGGCATACAGTAATATGGTTGCCAGTATACGCGCGCACTAGCCGTGCGATGACGCGCGATGAAGTACTTACATAGGGGTGGGAGAGAGTTTCTTGAAATGCTACTCTCTCCCTGAGGCACGTCAACAGCGGGAAGCAGTTCCACTTTGAAGATGAGAGGCACGTCAACGGCGGGGAGCGGTTCCACTTTAAAGATGCCTTTGTAAATGAAGAGGTAACACCAACAGAAGAAGAAGCTGAGAAGAATTCTTCACGTTGCTGAAGGATCCTTCACATGTAGTCGATACTTCGACCCTCGTCGCCACTGAAAGGTACTGCAGTCGCACACCGGAGTTTGGTGAAATGTTGTTTTATTTTTCAGTCACCGAATAACAGCTTCGACCTCCGTCCTCCCGCTTCAGCCACCTCGTTACAACTGACCTGTAACACTCAAAAACACACCAACATTCTTTATTCGCCCATTCCACATTCCCTTTGTCCTGTTGCGCAGAGGCGCCCGAAGTACACATCCCAACACATATGGATTTTTTGGAAGAGAGCATTTTTAGAAAGGGAGAGTATCCCCTTTTCAAAATTAGGAACACTTGGTCCAAAATCCCTGAAAGGGCAGGAACGAGCCACTTACATGGTGGCAGGTAACAGTATTCTGTTCTACAATGTGTTGCTTTTATATCTAGCAAAAGACTATGGCGGTCATTACAACATTGGCGGTAAAAGCCGCTTACTGCCGTGCAGAAGACCACCAACACACCGCCGCGGCCGCGGATTTCCGCCACAGCTATTATGACCCACATTTCAGAATCCGCCAAAATTCAGACACCCACACAAGTCCGCCACACCAAAGGTCAGTGATAAACTGGCGAAAACAAAACCTCCACCGTCACGGCAACAGAAATACGCCCACACTATCACGACACACGAATCCACGCAGCGGTCTTTCAGCCGCGGTATTCCATTGGCGGTACACACCGCTGCGCTCAAAATACACACACTCCTACAAAACACAACCACATTGGACAATTCCAAATACACACACCTGATACACATACACACACCACTCCCACACACCCACACCACTATAAAACACACACCCACATCACCCACAAACCCCCACGACAAAAAATTCCAAAAGAAGGCCAGAGAGAGAGCACCAGCAAGAACAATAGCAACCACAGGCACACAACACCATCAACCACAGAACTTCCACGCACCTCACACAACACACCACTACATATCAGCACACATATCACCACACACTCCACCCCACACATCACCTACACCACCCCATGGCACGGCAAAGACACCCCAGGTTCTCGGCGGAGGAGCTTAGGGTCATGGTGGAGGAAATCGTCCGGGTAGAGCCACAGCTATTCGGATCACAGGTGCAGCACACCTCCATTGCAAGGAAGATGGAGCTATAGCGAAGAATAGTGGACAGGGTCAACGCAGTGGGACAGCACCCAAGAAATCGAGAGGACATCAGGAAGAGGTGGAACGACCTACGGGGGAAGGTGCGTTCCGTGGTCTCAAGGCACAACCTGGTGGTTCAGCGGACTAGCGGTGGACCCCCCACCTCCTCACCCACAACTAACAACATGGGAGGAGCAGGTCTTGGCGATTCTGCATCCTGAGGGCCTTGCAGGGGTAGGTGGAGGAATGGACTCTGGTAAGTCAAATCTTAATATTACAACCCCCACCCTACCTGCATGCTATCACATACCCCTCACCCCCAGCACCCCAACTCCTCACATATGTTCCAATATCACAAACCACCCATCCCAACATCAAGCCCTGCATGTAACAACAAAGCATAGACACCCATCACTAAAGCATGCCCACTGCACATACCCATACAACCCCCTAAACCATCCTCACACAAGGTCTCACACAGGAATGCAAGCACTGGGGTACACGGTCACCCACCCATTGCACACCATGACACACACAGATGTAATAACCATCCTTTTATACCCCTGCAGGACCGCTACCCAATGTCACCGGACAGGAGGGTCCACACATGTCCACACCACCAACAGAAGAGGCCCACAATGATGACAGCACCTCTGTCCAACTGGATCTAGATGACCAGCCCGGCACATCGGGGACCTCGGGACGGTCGGTTCCCATCACCCAGTCACAGGCCACTACAGACCTTCCACCCTCTGGAAACACCAGCACAGCACCCACCCAGCGGGCCCACACCTCCATCCCCAGGACACGTCAATCAGCTGTGTGTCCACCACTACAGGGAACCCAGGATAACCCACCACCTGAATAACAACAGGGACCTGGGGGCAGTGGTAGTGGGCACACAGTCCAGGGGACGGATGCCCAGGAACACAGGGGAACTGGGAGGGCTGCTGTGCGACAGGGGGCGGACAGGCCAAGGGAACCCACTCTCCACGAGGCCCTCTCCTCCATCATGGGAGCCTACCACCACTCCCAGGAGACGATGGCAACGGTACTGGCCAAGTTTCAGGAGACCCAGTACCTGCAGGAGGAACAGTATATGGGCTTCAGGGAGGAACTCAGAACCATCAGCTCCACCCTGGCACCATCGTAGGGGTGCTGAAGGAAGTACTCAACACCAGGAGGGACACTGTGGCACTACAAGGGGCCCCTGACACTAGCATGGACGATGAACTGCCCACCACCTCCGCCGGCGCTAGTGGACAGGAGGCACCGCCACAGGACCACCACACCAGCACCCCAACCCCTGCAGAGGGAGAACCATCCCGCAAACGGTCCCTGAGATCCAGGACAAAGACAGAGAACGATGCCAAGACCCCCGCCAAGAAATGAGACCACCCTGATTGTCATCCTACTGTCCCACTTTGTCGCCCTGTCCATACTGAAACTGCCCCAGCTCCACTTCCTATGCCCATATGGGCAATGCACCTGTGAGACTAATAGACTGGACTCTGCCATGGACATTCCTCCGCCATCACCCCTCACCATTTCACTACCCCCTCCAATATTGAGCACTTAAATAAACACACTTAAAGCACAAAACAATCTGGAGTCTGTCTGTGATTTCGAAATAGTGTATTAGCAATTACAGTGACAAAATGCTCTTTCAAGTTTAATGTCAACATACCTATGTCACACAGCTCTAGTCCATGAGGAATCTAGCAGATGTCACACAATGGGACCCACATCTGTGAAATCGTAAGGGAAAGTGACAACTCAGTGACCATACATTGGGTGAAAACGACACACAGTAGAGAGGTAGTAGTGTTAAAGTACATGTAGTAGGCAGGTTTGTATTCTTACCTGTGTCTCACTGGAAATATTGCTGGATCACTGAGTCCCTGTTGTCATTGTCTTCTTCCCCTGCTTCCTCGTCTTCACTGTCCACAGGCTCCACAGCTGCAACAACACCGCCATCTGGACCATCCTCCTGCAGAAAAGGCACCTGTTGTCGCAAAGCCAAGTTATGAAGCACACAGCAGGCCACGATGATCTGGCACACCTTCTTTGGTGAGTGGAATAGGGATCCACCTGTCATATGGAGGCACCTGAACCTGGCCTTCAGGAGGCCGAAGGTCCGCTCGATCACCCTCCTAGTTCGCCCATGGGCCTCATTGTAGCATTCCTCTGCCCTTGTCCTGGGATTCCTCACTGGGGTCAGAAGCCATGACAGGTTGGGGTAACCAGAGTCACCTGCAAATGGTGAGGGACAACTGTTAGACACGCAGTAACCTGGAGGGTTATCCCCGAACCCAGACAACCATTCTCACTGACTTGCTTCCAGGTGCTCACCTAATAGCCACGTACGGTGCCTCTGGAGTTGACCCATCACATAAGCGATGCTGCTATTCCGCAGAATGTAGGCATCATGCACTGAGCCAGGGAACTTGGCATTCACATGGGAGATGTACTGGTCTGCCAAATATACCATCTGTACATTCATAGAATGAAAACTCTTCCGGTTTCTGTACACCTGTTCACTTCTGTGGGGGGGTACCAAAGCCACATGTGTCCCATCAATGGCACCTATGATGTTGGGGATGTGTCCCAGGGCATAGAAATCCCCTTTCACTGTAGACAAATCCTCCACCTGAGTGAAAACAATGTACCTCCGCATGTGTTTCAGAAGGGCAGAAAACACTCTGGACAATACGTTGGACAACATAGGCTGGGGCATCCCTGATGCCATGGCCACTGTTGTCTGAAAGGAACCACTTGCAAGGAAATGGAGCACTGACAGCACCTGCACTTGAGGGGGGATTCCTGTGGGATGGCGGATTGCTGACATCAGGTCTGGCTCCAACTGGGTACATAGTTCCTGGATTGTGGCACGGTCAAGCATGTATGTGATAATCAAATGTCGCTCCTCCATTGTCAACAGGTCCACCAGCGGTCGGTACACCGGAGGGTGCCGCCATCTCCTCACATGTCCCAGCGGACGGTGCCTATGAAGGACAACAGCGAGCACAGAGTCAAACAACTCAGAGGTACGTACCCACAGTTTACACAGAACACCTATCATACACAAAAGGTGGCCTTTATGTGTGTTGAGTCTAGGCCTAGGTATGAGTGACGCAATTGGAAATGAAGCCATGTGGGCCCCTGTACGCACCGCCACTGACGTGACCGCCATTTTCTATCAGGAGAGGACCTACACTGCAAGTGCTGCTGTGACCTCGGTCTGGAAGAGACAATGGCTCTAGTGTCTGGGGAAAGGGCCCCTGCCTTCAGCACGGAGGAGTTGGAGAAACTCGTGGATGGGGTCCTCCCCCAGTACACGCTACTCTACGGTCCTCAAGACCAGGTAAGTACACTGGAAGCATGCTGTATGGGCTATCCCTGTGTGGAGAGGGCTGGATGTAAGAAGGAAGGGGGGAGAGTACTGCGTGCATGAAAGACGGTGAATGCATGTGCCAAATGGCAAGGTTTGACGGTGAAGTTGGTAATAACTTCTCTTTTTGCCCTGTACATTTCATGTAGGTCAGCGCCCACCAAAAGGAAAGATATTTGCCGTGCCATCGCCAAGGACGTCCGGACCCTGGGGGTCTATCACAGACGGAGCACCCACTGCCAGAAAAGATGGGAGGACATTCGCCGCTGGAGCAAGAAGACGGCAGAGGCTCAGCTGAGGATGGCCTACCAACGTGGGAGGTGTGCCCGTCGCACCATGACCCCCCCTGATGTTCAGGATCCTGGCGGTGGCCTACCCGGAGTTGGATGGGTGCTTGAGGGTATCACAGCAGCCACAAGGTGGTGAGTACACTCTCATTCTGCTGACTTTGCATGCAGTGGAGGTGTCTGGGTGGGGGAGGAGGGCTGTGGGTTTCCCTAGGCCAGGGCGAGTTCCAAAGGCAAGGCCCCTCCGTATGTCAGGCCATGTGGCACCCTAGCCCACCTCTGTAGAGTGGCAAGTACAGCTAGTCATGCCCCTCTGTCATCTATGTGTGCAGATGTCGTCCATAGCCCTGTGGGCCATTTCCCAGGAACTGAACAGTGGAGCCCAAGAGCGCGGCGTAGTGCAGGGGGCTTCTGTGTTTGTCGTGTCCGCCAACGGTAGCGGTAATGCATGCACTCAACATGTCTTTCTTCTGTCGTTCCCTCCCCTTTTTGTGGTCCCCCTGTTCTTGCGTGCATTAGCATCATCAGGCGGAGGAGCAGTGGCAACGGAGCACGAGGGAGCTGCATCCCATATGGCCCTGGAGGGCGACACTACGGAGTCTTAATTCACCAGTGGGACGGACGGCGAGGGGAGCTCCACGGCGGGGACAGGAGCTGACACCAGCGACACAGACTCACCCTGTGATGGGAGCTCCCTTGTGGTGGCAGCAACATCTGTGCCCCCCGCATCTACAGGTACAGACGCCACCACCCCTACCAGCACCGCCCTCCCAGCAGCCCCTCAGCCTTTGCCCCGTGCCCGCTCACCCAGGAGGCTGGGCATCACCTTCGCCCCAGGCACCTCAGCCCCTGCCCCAGTCACCCCTGCTGCCCTCAGTGAGGAGGCCATTGACCTCCTCAGGTCCCTCACTGTTGGGCAGTCTACCATTTTGAATGCCATCCAGGGTGTAGAGAGGCAGTTGCAACAAACCAATGCATTCCTGGAGGGTATTCATTCTGGTCAGGCGGCCCTTCACCGATCTTTTCAGACTCTGGCCTCAGCACTGATGGCAGCCATTGGCCCCGTCTCTAGCCTCCCCCCTCCAACTTCCTTCACCCTGACCCAATCCACTGCACCTCAGCCTATCCCAAGCACACCTACAGACCAACATGCACACACGTCAACACCCAAGGGAAGCTCAGGCAAACATAAGCACCACACATCCCACAGGCACTCACACAAGCATCACATACATGCAGACACACCAACATCCACTGCCTCCACTGTGTCCCCCTCCTCCTCGTCTCCCTCCTCCCTCCCAGTCTCATCTAGACTCACACCTGCATGCACTACCTCTACAGCAACTACGTCCCTCTCCAGCACACCCACCAGCACACCCCGCTCACGTGCAGTCACCACCCCCACTACCATTCACACATCCCCTGTGTCCTCTCCCAGTGTGCCTGTGACGCCCCCTCCCAAGATACACAAACGCAGGCACACACCCACCCAACAGCCATCCACCTCACGACAGCCTCCAGCGCATGCACCTTCACCCAAAGTCACCAAACGTACACCTCCTACAACCACCACCTCTTCCTCCACTCCCAAACCCCCTCAAGCTACCCGTCCCAGTGTGTCCAAAAAACTTTTACTGTCCAACCTTGACCTCTTTCCCACACCTCCCCCACCCCGTCTGTCTCATAGGTCCCGAACTAGCACCTCAGCCACAACCTCTCCGGGACCAGTGGTGCCTGTAGTCACCGGAATCGGGAGTGCACCGGCCACCAGGGCAGCCAGTGTGGCACGGAGCCACAGCACAGACAGTCCCCCACCTGTGAAGCATCAGAAGTTGGCCAGTGCCCGGCGGGAGAGGGTGAAGACTCCAGCCACCAAAGCCGCTCCCAGGGGTCCCGTTGGGAGTGTGGAGTCAGCTGTGACACCTTCCAAGGTAGGGAAGGGCCACAAGAAACCCAGAAAGTCTGGGAAGAGCAGCACGGCGGAGAAGGCGGCCATCATCCCCGCTTCCCAGGAGGCCAGCACCAGCCCAGCTGCCCAGGAGGCCACCGCCAGCACAAGCCCAGCTGCCCAGGAGGCCACCGCCAGCACAAGCCCAGCTGCCCAGGAGGCCACCGCCAGCACCAGCCCAGCTGCCCAGGAGGCTACCACCAGCACAAGCCCAGCTGCCCAGGAGGCCACCGCCAGCACAAGCCCAGCTGCCCAGGAGGCCACCGCCAGCAAAAGGCCCGTTGGGCCATGAAGGACCGCCAGCAGCTGAGACCCTGCAATGGAGACCACTATCTGAAGCACCGCTGAACAGGGCACCGCCGTCTGAAGTACCGCTGAACAGGGCACCGCCATCTGAAGCACCGCTGAACAGGGCACCGCCATCTGAAGCACTGCTAGCCCATGAGCGGCAGGGGCACTGACGCAACTGAGTCCGTCACGGGGTGAATGATGCACTCTGGGCACCATGCCCCCTCCAGAACCAGTGGAGACTGACATCCACTACCTCTGTCCTTAACAGGATGAAGCACTCTGGGCACCATGCCCCCTCCAGAACCAGTGGAGACTGACATCCACTACCTCTGTCCTTAACAGGATGAAGCACTCTGGGCACCATGCCCCCTCCAGAACCAGTGGAGACTGACATCCACTTGAGGGACTGTGGCTTTGCAGTCCCCAGGATTGAACAGAGGGCAGACCACCCACTGTAGAGACTTGAGAGACTGTGGCTTTGCACTCCCCAGGATTGAACAGTGGGCAGCCCACCCACTGTATAGACTTGAGAGACTGTGGCTTTGCACTCCCCAGGATTGAACAGTGGGTAGACCACCCACTGTAGAGACTTGAGAGACTGTGGCTTTGCACTCCCCAGGATTGAATAGTGGGCAGCCCACCCACTGTATAGACTTGAGAGACTGTGGCTTTGCACTCCCCAGGATTGAACAGTGGTCAGACCACCCACTTGTGAGACTTGAGAGACTGTGGCTTTGCACTCCCCAGGACTGAACAGTGGTCAGACCACCCACTTGTGAGACTTGAGAGACTGTGGCTTTGCACTCCCCAGGATGGAACAGTGGGCATGTGGCCGCCTCGTGGATTTGGCATTGTGCACTCATCCGGCTGAGGTGCCCCCACTTTCCCTCCCCCTGAGGTGCCTGTTTAGTTGCTCTCTGATGCCCCTGCAGTGTTCTCTCCGTCATGGTCGGGGATCTTGTGTGGGCCTCGCCCATACCGTGTGGTCCCAGTGTTCCACGGACTATCTTAGTGCACTACCTGGACTACTATGCTTGGTATTTATTTTGTACATGGTGTATATATCTATTTCTGCCTACTTGTTTTTAATATATTACAATGGTTAAACTAATTTTCTATTGTCTTTGCATTCTTCTGGGGGGTTTGGGGGGTGTTACTGTGATGTATTGATATGAATTTGTGTGCGTTGTAGTGGGTGAGGGTGGGGGTGTTGTGTGTCCCTGTTTTTTGCCTCCTCTCTCCCCTGTGTCATAGGTGCAGTACTCACCGTGGTCTTCGCCGCCGGCGTTCGTGCTCCTGGTAGAGGAGCAGGAAGAGTATCGCAGGGAGAATTTGGAGTTCCGGGTCCATGGTGTACTTCTTCCTCGTGGAGTGTGTAGAGGTGAGCGTTTTCCCTTCGAAATTCCTGTTTCCGCCGAGTTTTTATCCGCGGTGAATCTGCCCCGGAAAAGGTGGCGGATTGGCCTGTCATAATAGTGTGGGCGGTACATTGTCTCGCGCCTGTCTGTTGGCGGTGACCACCGCGCTGTTTGTTTGTACCCCCGTGGCGGTCGGAGTGTTAAAGTGGCTGTCTTTGTTGGCGGTTTTCGCCACAGTCGTAATTGCAATTTTTTTACTGCCGGCCTGTTGGCGGTTTTACCGCCGCTTTAACACCGTCCACCAGGGTTGTAATGACCACCTATGTTATTATAGCCTCACTGGTCAAATTGATTGGTATTGACAGTCCAAGGGATGAAATGTTGTCAGCACTGTTGAAATTCCGTAGCCATGGATTTGCATTACAATCTCAACATATAAATTAAATATATCTTATATACATCTTCCCCAACAAAGACTTCCTTGACAAGAACATCTCGAAACAGATCTCCCTTATCTGTTTATTGTTGGTGTGAAAAAACCAACTTACTAACAGTGCAACGGAGTATGGTTCTCGTCCTTATTCTCTTTAAAAATGCAGTTAATGGTTAGTTATGCTTTCTTCTGCTTATAACACATTAACATATATTTTTTTTTTAAAGCTCAGAAATTCCCCTAAAATTCACTGTTCAAGTGAAGTTAAGAAATGAAGAGAAAACCTTCCAAAGTTGGCCAGTTATAGTTACCTACACAAACCGAAGCCTGAGGCCTCATGATGGAAGCCATAACGCACTGCACAAATCAACTGTCCATTATATCATAATATTCATCAAAATAGGCGGCAAAGCTTAATCAAACATGATAATGAAAAAATAACACATATCAAAAGAAATAACACTGCACCCACAGAACTGAAACTGACACTGTCAAGTGAAAGATGATATCAAATAATATATGACAAAATTAAATACTTTCCTGTGTTGCAACAAAATCATAGTTTTCTTATGCCACACTTAACCAACATGTAGCCATAAAGTGTGAACATTAGAAAGGTTGTTAGGAAATCCATATCTTTAATAACATCTTACATTTCAGGTGACCATAAAAGACTTTGGTTTAATGGTTTATGTTGTCACCAGATCCCCCTAAAGGTTAACAATCCTGTCATTCACGCTCATGTCATTAATTCTGTATACACTAGGACTCATCAATTTTTGCATGTGTATGAATATTAGCCATTGACGTAAAAGTTTACCTTGCCAGGGTTCTAGCTAGCTGCAACAACGAATCCCAGTAAGTATTTAACTGTTTCAATTCTGATGCAATGTGATCCGACCCCTCAACAGATGAGTTCTCCATCACCCTGTGACCTTGATTTTCCAAATGATGCAGTTGAACCTCTTTCTCTGGGAATCCATCAAGGAATCCCTAAAACACAAATGTTCAGAATGCCACTCAAATTAATGAACACACAGGATAAATAATTATAATGAAAAGAATACAGAAGTCTATGGTATAGGAGAGCTGGAAGCCCTAGGTGAGTCTGATGATGGTGTTAAATGTCAATTTCGTATTGTTAACATTTTGCATTTCAAGAGTGATACATTTTTTGCTATTCCAAACAAAATAAATAAAGCCTGAAACTATTTTGTCAGCCCTCTGGAAAAAGTGCAGGCTCAATGACAACGAACCAACTAGAGACAGAAAAGAGAGTAGACTATGGCTCAAGAACCACCTGAGTAATATATGAGGATTGTGCATTCTGGGCAATTTCTGTCATGTGATACTCACATGATTATCTGTTGTTAGTGAGCTCAAACCTCATCTCACCATGAATTAACATTCATGAATACACACCAGGAATACTGTTAGAAATGGGTTCTCTAGTTGGCAGTCAGTTTACACCCTGTCCAAGTAGGGAACCTCACTCTAGTCGTGTAAGGGAGTCACACACCTAAGATAACCCCTGCTGACTCCCTTGGTAGCTTGGCACAAACAGTCTGGCTTATCTCAGAGGCAATGTTTTAGGCATTTGTAACCATATGCAGTAACACAGTGGAAACGCTACAAATGGACACCACACCAGTTTAGAAAAATAGCCAATAATTATCTAATTAAAACAAGACAAAAACAACAAAAATCCAACATACATAATTAAATATATCACTGTTCTAAGTTGAAAGAGTCTTAATCCATAAAAGTCAATGGTTGCGTTTTTTTAGCACAAAGTACCTGGTATGCGTTCAAAATAAAGCCACAGGAGGCATGATGCATCGGAAAAGCAAGCAATGCATTTATTCCTTACTCGCAACTGAGGCAGTTGGACGATTCTTTCCCCGCCAGGTAGGCAATGCATCGATTCTTTCCCTGCAGGAGAATGATGCGTCAATTTCAGACGTGCAGCCTCAGCTCCATGCGGTGATGTTGAAGATTTGACGCCCAGAGACGATGTGTGGAAAATGCAGACGCACGCCAACAATGGATCTGCGCTGAAGCAGGCGATGCATCGATTTTGCAGCCACAAGACAGGCACTGCATAGATTTTTCAGCCACAGTGGAGGCGATGCATCAATTTTTCTGAAAGCAGCTCCAGTGCGTAGATTTTTACTCAGGTTACCAGCTTCCATTTCCATGGCCCCAGGTTCTGGATTTGGCACCACCTGGAATGCCAGGACGCCCAGCAGAGGAGCCCAAGCACTGGCAGATGGAGTCTTTGATGTCCCTGAGACTTCACAACAGGAGGCAAGCCCAGTCCATGCCCTTAGAGAAACTTCACAAGCAGGATACAAAGCAAAGTCCAGTCTTTGTCCTCTCCAAAGCAGAAGCAGCAACTGCAGGCCAAGCCAGCAAATCATGCACAGCAAAGAGGCAGTACTCCTCCTAACAGCTCTTCTCCTTGGCAGTCTCCTCTTGAGCCAGAAGTGTTCTAAAAGTCTGGGGTTTTGGGTTCAACACTTATACTCATTCCTGCCTTTAAAGTAGGCAAACTTCAAAGGAAAGACTTTGTAGAGCACAAGACCTTGCCTTTTCTGCCCTGGTCTCAGACACATTCTAGGGGGTCGGAGACTGCATTATGTGAGGACAGACACAGCCCTATTCAGATGCAAGTGTCAGCTCCTCCCACCACTCTATAGCTCAGGAAGACCCATCAGAATAGGCAGGGCATACCTCAGCTCCCTTTGGGTGACTGTCCAGAGTGAATTAACAACCAGCCCAGCTGTCATCCTGACCGAGTCGTGTATTCCACAGCCAGGCAGAGGCACTGAATGGGTAAGCAAGAAAATGCCCACTTTTTAAAAGTGGCATTTTCAAACAGGCAATTAAAAAACGCCTTCACTAAAAGATGTATTTTTAAATTGGGAGTTCAGAGAGCCCAAACTCGACATCTGTATCTGCTCGAAATGGGACATCACACTTATAATATATTTCAAGGCAACCCCCAAGTTAACCTACGGGAGAGATAGGCCTTGCATTAGTGAAACCAAATTTGGCAGTATTTCAGTATCATGCCATGTAAAACACACCAGTACATGTCCTACCTTTTAAATAAACGGCACCCTCCCAATGGGGCTACTTTGGGAATACCTTAGGGGTGCCTTACATGTATTAAAAGGGAAGGTTTGGGTCTATCAAGTTAGTACACTTGCAGGTCGTCATGGCAGTTTACAACTGCACACACAGACACTGCAATGGCAGGATTGTGACCTGTTTTCAGGACTACTCATGTGGGTGGAACAATCAGTGCCACAGGCCCACTAGTAGCATTTGGCTTACGGGCCCTGGGCACACATAGTGCACTTTACTAGGGACGTACTGGTAAATCAGATATGCCGATCACGGATAAAGCAATTACCAATCCAATTTAGAGAGAGCACTTGCACTTTAGCACTGGGCAGCAGTGGTAAAGTGCCCAGAGACCTAGAAACAACAAAAAGAGGCCATAAACAAATAGGAGAAACAAGGAAAAAGTGTGGGGATGAAACTGCAAAAAGGGCCAGGAACAACACAGACCCCACAAGCCTCAAGCCAGGGGAGACCAATCAGTACCTTGATGGACTTCCCTGATTGGGGTGATAGAACATCTAACCTTGCAGCAACAGCAGGGGTACGTTCCTGTTCTACCACGTTTCTGAACCCAGCTAGACCCCCTGTCCATACTCTCAGGGCACACTAAGCCAAGCCAGGGGGGACCCCTCTCCTCACCTGCGGATACCATCGGTGCAGACTCCTAACTTTACTTCACTCATAGATGTAGACCAGTGGGCAGACAGTACCCCCTCCCATGACTAACACAGCGGTGTGGCCCACTCCACCTCTGGGGTGTGATTACTGCCCCCCCAGGACAGCAAACAACAATGATCACTGACAGCTGTCAGTGATGAGAGCCAGGCCCTAGGCCTTTCAGGGCTCTCTAATCACTGTGACTTTGGCGAGTTGGGGGCAGTAGCCCCAGGTGCCATGCACCCTTTGCCCACTCTCCCTACCACCAGGTCAGGGATGGCAGCCTGACAATAGAGATCTCCTCTGAGGCCCTGTACCCTCCCCCCAGCGTCCATAATTGTCAGGGTGTTGGTAGAAGCAGTCCAGTACAGTTCTCCCACCAGTGCAGGGATGACATCCTGCACTGGTGGGCCTGTATCCATATGCTGGGCAGGAGTCAAGGGCAAGGCTTCCATCCCCCTGCCCCTCTCTCTGGAGCTCTGCATCCTCCAACCCAGAGTGGTACTCCCAGAAGACAACACAGTAGGGACACTGTTAGCAGTTGCCTCTCCCTGCAGGTCGGGGGACACCTTAAACCTGGTCCTCCAACCTAGGGTCTGTACCCTGGGGTTGGACCTATGCTTGGCAAGCCAGGACACACAGGAGGTTAACCCTACACCCCACCAAGGGAAACAGCTTCCTCATGTGTTGGGTAAGAGTTGGCCTGGCACAAGTCTCCTGCTCCTGTCCATCAGACAGTGTATGAAGATTCCCTAGGCCAGAAGTGGCCTCAACAGGGTCATCCTTGGGGTTCTCTGACTTCAGAGCTGGTAGCCCCTGATCCCCCGGTCCTCCCATTTGAGACTGTCTCACCCATCTCACCCCTTTCGCTGGACTCCTGCACACTTCCACCAGGAGCGGTACTGCCAGACACCAGAACTGGTGGGACGCTTGTGACAGCCATCCCCCCAAGATCTCCTGAGATTAAGGGGTCCCCCTCTGTAGATGGTCTCCCGGTACAGACTAGGCTTCCTGCTAGTGTTCCTTCATTCAACCCTCCAGGCTCTGGGACTGGGTCCTGGGCAACCTGAGCCTCTGCCCACCACCACTCCCTCTCTTCTGAGACAGGACATGGGACCCCTCACCCATCCCTCTACACTGCGACCTACCTGGGTCACTGCAAACCTCCCCCACCTCCCTTGGTTGAGGAAAACCTGAGCCACTCCCTTCAGGAGCACCCCAAAATATCTCTGCAGACTCTCTGGTACTCACCCAAAGGTCTGTCTCCAGTGCAAGTTCCCTGGGGTCAGAACTCATACTCCACCTGGTGTTGGTGTAGCTCTGGGAAACAGGGACTGAACATATGCTCTGTAGCAATCACATCACACGGCCCCTCACATGTGCTAACCAAACTACCCTCCACATTACCATTCAGTGTCTTGAAAAAGTACTGGTGAGACAGTATCTGACTGTCCCGACACTCAACTCAAGCTCTTCTGTGATGTCTCCATACTTCACAACCAGGACTTCTACCAGGGGAGAACCCCTCTCCCTGTCACCTAGAGCCAGTGAAGAGTCCCTCCCATCACTAGAAATATGACTTTCCATGCCAGTTCCCCAATCCACCTAAGGGATCCTGTTCACCACTGGAGCTACCTCATAAACCTGGACCTCCTGATGTATGCCATCCCCCTCCTTCAAGTTAGGCACCAAGTCTCTGGCCATGTGCACTTCTCCCTTAGTACTGGACGTAACACTTTTGCTGCCACCATCTGAAATGGACTCAGCACTCATGGCTTCTAGCTTCAGGTCTCCAAGGCTCAGTTCATGAGCTACAAACATTTCTTTTTCCTTGTCTAAGGCTCTCCCAGCCTCCGCTCTCTCTCGGCATCTTCATCCAACTCTTTCAGCCTCTGCTCATGAGCTAGAAGCCATCCCTATTTCTCTGTTTCCCTCTCAGGGCCACTGTTCTCACTTTCAGAGCAGTCCTCCTCAGAATCATCTAGCAGTGTTGCTTGCCAGTGTTTCAGCTCATAACAAAACAGGACTGTCTTAAGATCCTCCCATGTAGATCTTTTCTTCACAGCCAGCTTCTTTTCCCTTGCAGAAAACGTTTAGCTCCCTCATTCTATAGATGTACAGGTGCCAGAAGTTGATTTCTATTTTGTCAAGGCCTCACTGGTGTAACCACTAACCAGAGTCCCAAGTATCAACAACACATCCAGACGGACACCAGAGAACTTAAAAGGGAAAAACAGTATGTAGCTGCTTAATGGTCTGCAATAAGACAGTAATGCACACCAATCACTATATATCAAGTACAAATACAACTCCTATCCCTCCAGTGCCACCAATGTTAGGAATAGGGTCTCTAGTTGGTAGTCAGTTTACACCCTGTCCAAGTAGGGACCCTCACTCTAGTCAGGGTAAGGGAGTCACACACCTAAGATAACTCCTGCTCACCCACTTGGTAGCTTGGCACAAGCAGTCAGGCTTATCTCAGAGGCAATGTGTTAGGTATTTGTACCTACATACAGTAACACAGTGAAAACACTACAAGTGGACACCACACCAGTTTAGAAAAAAAGTCAATATTTATCTAATTAAAACAAGACCAAAACGACAAAAATCCATCATACACAATTAAAGATATCAAGTTAAAAGAGCCTTAATCCTTAAAAGCGAATGGGTGCGTTTCTTTACCACACAGTATCTGGAATGCTTAAAAAATAAAGCAGCAGGAGAAGTGATGCATCAGAAAAGCAAGCAATGCCTTGATTCCTTACTCTCAACTGAGGCTGTGCGCTGATTCTTTCCTTGCCAGGTAGGCAATGCATTGATTCTTTCCCCGCAGGAGAACGATGCGTTGATTTCTGGACACGCAGTCTCGGGTCTGGGTGGTGACATTGAAGACATGATGCCCATGGATGATGAGTGGAAAATCAGGACGCATGACAGTGATGGATCCACACTGAAGCAGGCGATGCATCAATTTTGCAGCTGCGAGCCAGGCACTGTGTCAATTTTTCAGCCTCAGTGCAGGTGCTGCATTGAATTTACTGTCGCAGCAGCTCCAGTGCATGGATTTGCACTCAGGTTACCAGCTTTCACTTCCAATATACCAGGGACTGGATTTGGCACCACTGAGCAAGTCAGAATTCACAGCAGAGGAGTCCAGGCACTGGTAGATGAAATGTTTGACATCCCTGACAGGAGGCAAGCTCAGTCCAAGCCCTTGAAGAAATCTCACAAGGAGGATACACAAAAAAGTCCAGTCTTTGTCCCCTCCAAAGTAGAAGCAGCAACTGCAGGCCAACCCAGCAAAGCACACACAGCAAAGGAGCAGTACTCCTCACGGCTATTCAGCTCTTCTCCTTGGCAGAAGTATTCTCAAAGTCTGGGGTTTTAAGACCAATACTTATAGTCATTCCTGCCTTTGAAGTAGGCAAACTTTAAAGGGACGCCTTTGTAGTGCACAAGACCCTGTCTTTCCTGCCCTGGTCCCAGCCACACTGTAGGGGGCTGGAGACTACATTGTGTAAGGCCAGGCACAGCCCTATTCAGGTGCAAGTGTCAGCTCCTTCTACCACTCTAGCCCAGGAAGATCCATCAAGATAGGCAGGGCACACCTCAGCTCCCTTTGGGTGACGGTCTAGAGTGAATTCACAACCAGCCCTACTGTCATCCTGACACAGTACTGTATTCCACAGCCAGGCAGAGGCACAGTATGGTTAGGCAAGATAATGCCCACTTTCTAAAAGTGGCATTTTCAAACACTCAATTTAAAAACTACCGTCACTAAAAGATGAATTTTTAAATTGTGAGTTCAGAGACCCAAACTCCATGTCTGCATCAACTCCCAATGGGAAATTACACTTAAAATATATTTCAAGGAGATCCCCTTGTTAACGTATGGGGGAGATAGGCTTTGCAAGAGTGAAAAACTAATTTGGCAGTATTTCACTATTATGGATAAAGCAAAAACCAATCCAACTTAGATGGAGAGCACTTGCACTTTAGCAGTGGTAAAGTGCCCATAGTCCTAGAACCAACAAAAATAGGTCAGAAAAATAGAAGGGAAAAAGTGTGGGGATAAACCTGCAAAAAGGGACGGGTCCAACAAATTTGTTTTATGATTTTGATTAAAAGCAGCATCCTACCCTAGGTCATAAAATGTGTATAGTCTAACTGTCAGAAATGGGGTCTTTGGTTGACAGTCAGGTTACCCCCTGTTCAAGCAAGGACCCTCACTCTAGTCAGGGTAAAAGAGATTCACCCTCAGCTAACCCCTGCTTACCCCCTTGGTAGCTTGGCAGAGCAGTAGGCTTAACTTCAGAGTGCTAGTGTAAAGTATTTGTACCAACACACACAGTAACTTAATGAAAACACTACAAAATGACACAACACCAGTTTAGAAAAATAGGAAATATTTATCTAAACAAAACAAGACCAAAACGACAAACATTCCACAATACACAAGTCAAGTTATCTATAAAAATGCAAACCGAGTCTTTGAGTAGTTTTAAACACACGCTAGCGCTGCTAGCGTGAAAATGTACCTGGTGCGCATAAAAAATAACCCTGCACATGCAGGTGTGTGTCGAAAAGGGCTTGCGGTGCATTGATGTCGATCGCGAGTGAGACCTTGCGTCGTTTCCCCCTTCTGTCGAGTCGGCGTGCATCGGTTCTTCTCTCCACAGGTGAGCGTTGCGTCGATTCGGTCCGCACACGGGTCCAGGCAAGCCTTGCGTTGTTTTTACACAATGGTTCACGTCAGAAATTCAGCTGCACGATGATCTGAAAACCACGCAGCGCGGGTTGCGATCTCCCAGCCTCCGTCAGCGATGCTGTGCGTTGTTTCTCCTGTGTCGATTCTTCGGTCGTATTTCGGGCGAGCGTCGATTCTCAGCCGCGGAGCTGGCGGCACATTGTTTCTTCAGCTGCAGATCGGAGTCACGTCGATCTTTTCCCCGCAAAGCGCTATGTGCGTGGATTTCTTCCTCTTAGGCTGCCAGCTTCTCCTTTCAGGGTCCCAGGAACTGGATGGGCACCACAGGGCTGAGTAGGAGTCTCTCCAGAGACTCCAGGTGCTGGCAGAGAGAAGTCTTTGCTGACCCTGAGACTTCAAACAACAGGAGGCAAGGTCTGAATCAAGCCCTTGGAGATTTCTTCTCAAGATGGAAGGCACATAGTCTTTGCCCTCTTACTATGGCAGTAGCAGCAACTGCAGGATAGCTCCACAAAGCACAGTCACAGGCAGGGCAGCTCTTCTTCCTCAGCTATTCAGCTCTTCTCCAGGCAGAGGTTCCTCTTGGTTCCAGAAGTGTTTCTCAAGTCTGTGGTTTTGGGTGCCCTTCTTATACCTAATTTCTCCTTTGAAGTAGACCTACATCAAAGTAAAGTCTCTTTTGAATGTGAAATTCTGCCTTGCCCAGGCCAGGCCCCAGACACTCACCAGGGGGTCGGAGACTGCATTGTGTGAGGACAGGCAAAGCCCTTTCAGGTGTAAGTGACCACTCCTACCCTCCCTCCTAGTACAGATGGCTCATCAGGAATGCAGACTACACTCGAGCCCCCTTTGTGTCACTGTCTAGGGTGAGGTGCAACCAGCCCATCTGTCAAACTGACCCAGGCAGGGAATCCACAAACAGGCAGAGTCACAGAAATGGTATAAGCAAGAAAATGCCCACCTTCTAAAAGTGGCATTTTCAAACACACAATCTTAAAATCAACTTTACTAAAAGATGTATTTTTAAATTGTGAGCTCAGAGACCCCAAACTCCACATGCCCCTCCACTCCCAAAGGGAATCTACACTTTAATCAGATTTAAAGGTAGCCCCCATGTTAACCTATGAGAGCTATGAGAGGGACAGGCCTTGTGTAGGAAGTTGGCTCTGTATGCACTATTTCAAAGTAAGGAATAGTATGCACAGAGTCCAAGGGTTCCCCTTAGAGGTAAGATAGTGGCAAAAAGAGATAATACTAATGCTCTATTTTGTGGTAGTGTGGTCGAGCAGTAGGCTTATCAAAGGAGTAGTGTTAAGCATTTGTTGTACATACACACAGGCAATAAATGAGGAACACACACTCAGAAACAATTCCAGGTCAATAGGTTTTTGTTATAGAAAAATATATTTTCTTAGTTTATTTTAAGAACCACAGGTACAAATTCTACATGTAATATCTCATTTGAAATGTATTGCAGGTAAGTACTTTAGGAACTTTGAATAATCACAGTAGCATATATACTTTTTACATAAAACACAATAAGCTGTTTTAAAAGTGGACACAGTGCAATTTTCACAGTTCCTGGGGGAGGTAAAGTAATGTTAGTTTTTGCAGGTAAGTAAACCACCTACGGGGTTAAGATTGGGGTCCAAGGTAGCCCACCGTTGGGGGTTCAGTGCAACCCCAAAGTCACCACACCAGCAGCTCAGGGCCGGTCAGGTGCAGAGTTCAAAGTGGTGCCCAAAACACATAGGCTTCAATGGAGAGAAGGGGGTGCCCCGGTTCCAGTCTGCCAGCAGGTAAGTACCCGCGTCTTCGGAGGGCAGACCAGGGGGGTTTTGTAGGGCACCGGGGGGGACACAAGCTCACACAAAAAGTACACCCTCAGCGGCACTGGGGCGGCCGGGTGCAGTGTGCAAACACGCGTCGGGTTTCCAATGGATTTCAATGAGAGACCAAGGGGTCTCTTCAGCGGTGCAGGCAGGCAAGGGGGGGGCTCCTCGGGGTAGCCACCACCTGGGCAAGGGAGAGGGCCTCCTGGGGGTCACTCCTGCACTAAAGTTCCGATCCTTCAGGTGCTGGGGGCTGCGGGTGCAGGGTCTATTCCAGCCGTCGGGATATTAGAGTCAGGCAGTCGCGGTCAGGGGGAGCCTCGGGATTCCCTCTGCAGGCGTCGCTGTGGGGGCTCAGGGGGGACAACTTTGGTTACTCACAGTCTTGGAGTCGCCGGAGGGTCCTCCCTGAGGTGTTGTTTCTCCACCAGTCGAGTCGGGGTCGCCGGGTGCAGTGTTGCAAGTCTCACGCTTCTTGCGGGGATTGCAGGGGTCTTTAAATCTGCTCCTCTGGATACAAAGTTGCAGTCTTTTTGGAGCAGGTCCGCTGTCCTCGGGAGTTTCTTGTTCCTCCTGAAGCAGGGCAGTCCTCTGAGGATTCAGAGGTCGCTGGTCCTTGAGAAAGCGTCGCTGGAGCAGGTTTCTTTAGAAGGCAGGAGACAGGCCGGTAGGACTGGGGCCAAAGCAGTTGGTGTCTTCTTTCTTCTTCTGCAGGGGTTTTCAGCTCAGCAGTCTTCTTCTTCGGTAAGTTGCAGGAATCTAAATTCTTAGGTTCAGGGAAGCCCTTAAATACTAAATTTAAGGGCGTGTTTAGGTCTGGGGGGTTAGTAGCCAATGGCTACTAGCCCTGAGGGTGGGTACACCCTCTTTGTGCCTCCTCACAAGGGGAGGGGGTCACATTCCTATCCCTATTGGGGGAATCCTCCATCTGCAAGATGGAGGATTTCTAAAAGTTAGAGTCACTTCAGCTCAGGACACCTTAGGGGCTGTCCTGACTGGCCAGTGACTCCTCCTTGTTATTCTCATTATTTCACCTGGACTTGCCGCCAAAAGTGGGGGCTGTGTCCAGGGGGCGGGCATCTCCACTAGCTGGAGTGCCCCGGGGCATTGTAACACGAAGCTTGAGCCTTTGACGCTCACTGCTAGGTGTTACAGTTCCTGCAGGGGGGAGGTGTGAAGCACCTCCAACCAGAGCAGGCTTTGTTTCTGTCCTCAGAGAGCACAAAGGCTCTCACTGCATGAGGTCAGAAACTCGTCTCTCAGCAGCAGGCTGGCACAGACCAGTCAGTCCTGCACTGAACAATTGGGTAAAATACAGGGGGCATCTCTAAGATGCCCTCTGTGTGCATTTTTTAATAAATCCAAAACTGGCATCAGTGTGGGTTTATTATTCTGAGAAGTTTGATACTAAACTTCCCAGTATTCAGTGTAGCCATTATGGAGCTGTGGAGTTTGTTTTTGACAGACTCCCAGCCCATATACTCTTATGGCTACCCTGCACTTACAATGTCTAAGGTTTTGCTTAGACACTGTAGGGGCATAGTGCTCATGCACATATGCCCTCACCTGTGGTATAGTGCACCCTGCCTTAGGGCTGTAAGGCCTGCTAGAGGGGTGACTTACCTATGCCACAGGCAGTGTGAGGTTGGCATGGCACCCTGAGGGGAGTGCCATGTCGACTTACTCGTTTTGTCCTCACTAGCACACACAAGCTGACAAGCAGTGTGTCTGTGCTGAGTGAGGGGTCCCCAGGATGGCATAAGATATGCTGCAGCCCTTAGAGACCTTCCCTGGCATCAGGCCCCTTGGTACCAGGGGTACCAGTTACAAGGGACTTACCTGGGTGCCAGGGTTGTGCCAATTGTGGAGACAATGGTACATTTTAGGTGAAAGAACACTGGACCTGGGGCCTGGTTAGCAGGGTCCCAGCACACTTCTCAGTCAAGTCAGCATCAGTATCAGGCAAAAAGTGGGGGGTAACTGCAACAGGGAGCCATTTCTTTACACCTTGCAACAGAGAAAAACGAATTTAGCAATATTTCACTGTCAGGACACATTAAACACATTACTATATGTCCTACCTTGACCATACACTGCACCCTGCCCTTGGGGCTACATAGGGCCTACCTTAGGGGTGTCTGACATGTAAGAAAAGGGAAGGTTTAGGCCTGGCAAGTGGGTCACTTGCCAAGTCGAATTTACAGTTAAAACTGCACACACAGACACTGCAGTGGCAGGTCTGAGACATGATTACAGAGCTACCCCTTTGGGTGGCACTACCAGTGCTGCAGGCCCACTAGTGTTATTTGATTTACAGGCCCTGCCACCTTTAGTGCACTTTACTAGGGACTTACTAGTAAATCAAATATGCCAATCATTGATAAACCAATCAACAACACAATTTACACAGAGAGCATATGCACTTTAGCACTGGTTAGCAGTGGTAAAGTGCTCAGAGTTCAAAAGCCAACAGCAACAAGTCAGAAGAAATAGGAGGCAAAAATATTGGGGATGACCATGCATAAGCAAAAAAGCCCAACACTAACTCTAAAATTGAACAAAACAGGAGCAATCAAAATAGAGGCAATAAACATTATTATAAATCAAAATATTAAAAAGAACTGAAACAGTTATATGGAAAGGCTACATTGCCTGTATTAAGGACTGTGATGCAAATGCTGATTTTGGAATATACAATGCACAGGTCATTGTCTTCATTTTTTGTTGACAGTGTAAACAACACAGTCACTGAGAAAAGTATACTACAAATTCACTCCTGAACTGGGAATGTCAACAACAATGCACACCTGCCAGTGTTCTCTGCTCTGCACTGTGCTAAGCCAAAGACAGTTAAACCTACAAAAATTCCAGCAGGCATCACAAGGCATTTTTACCTCAAAATCAGACTCTCGGTCCTTGAAGGTCCACTCTCCATTGACACTTTGGTAAGATTCCAGCTCTTGCTGCGTCGCCATGATCCAGCTCTGAAAGTCCAGTAAGTTGGTATTGAGGATTCGGTGGTCAATAATGTACTGCCTGCTCTTTTGGATCGTAGTCTGCAATAAAGGCAGTGTTTGGTATAACATATTACCAAGAGGAAAACACCCACACAAGGACTTTCTATTAGTTCAACCTTCAAAGTGGACAACTGAGAGCACCAATGCAGAGATTGGGTGGAGAAATACATTCTTCTCTCAGTGTTAATACACAACTGACTTTCAGAGCCTTGATGCAAGGGATTTTTCTAAGAATCCAATACGATATTTTGCAAAGTCAAAGCCCTGCTCTTTAGGAGAGTCTTACACTCTATTATAGTTTACTTTGAGGACACTGGGCAAAACTGCCTTTTGAAATGTAGATTTTCTGTGAAATATGCAAGTAGTACATAACACATGCTTTCAGGCATGCTTTCAGCTGATTATGGTATATATTCACTGGACCGGCTGCCCCCTCTGATTCAGGGGAGGAAGAACTGCAATTTTAGGCCAGTGGAAGCTGTAATTGTATTACTATAGCACTTACTACCCCTGACCAGGAGTCAAAGCGCTTTATGTGACTAGTATGCTACTCTGGAACCCAAAAGGATTAGTGGTGGGTTAAAATAGGAAAATATGAGTTACTTTGATCGGTGGACATGTGAGACTCTTAGTTCAATATGAGATAATAATGGACAGATAAAAGAGGAAAGAGTCTAGTAAGTGTTAGTTGGGAAATCATAGTAGTAAGATGAGGTTTGGGATGAATAAAAGGAGAGATGGAGGAAGGAAGAGTCTGTAGAAAGATATTAGGGAGATTACAGTAGTAAAATGAGGTTTTGGATGCGTTGAAGGAGAGATACGTGAGGGAAGAATTTAGTAGGTTTTGTTTGGGAGATCATAGTAGTAAACTGATGTTTGGGGTGAGCCAGGAGGGATAGAGGCAAGAAGGGTCTAGAAAGGGATATTTTTGAGATCATGGTAGTAGAATGAGGCTTAGGATGAGCCAGAGAGTGGAGATAGAGGACAGATTGAGACAGGTCTAAGGTGAGGCAGAGTAGTGCATTGCAGAGAGCGATTTATTTTCTTTTGTACAGTAGACGTAAAATATTGAATAGATACATGATTACATAGAAAGGGAATATATGTAGAAGGTAGATAATCTACTAGGATTTAAAGTTGTATAAATTCTGACTTTCAGGTGTTGCAGTATTTGGAGGTAATTTATTTGTGTATTTTTTATAACTCACTTTATTTTCTTAATGTTTTCTTTTCTTCAATATTTCAATAGCGACATGCTTGTAGATAAATAGTTATGATAATGTTTATCTATTGTGATAGATACATAAAGCAAAGACCCATATGCATCTACTCAAACAACTTATATAAAAATATGCAATGACCTATGAATGTTTTAAACATAGAATAAAATGTATGTTTATTTTTAACCATAAGTAATATACATTTGCTAAGCAGGTCTAAAGAGTATCTATATACTTTAAAACCATAGTAATATACATATTTGTACAAAGAAATTCACATATCTAGATATATACATATAATTAAATTATAAATGTTTACATACACAGGGATATGCTGTACATTACTGTTTGAGTATAGAGGAAAGAGCCAACTTTTGAGTGGTCTTCTGAAGATAAGATAGTTATCCATGGATCTTATTTTTGGGGGTAATGAATTCCATAGCGAGGCAATTTGAACAGAGAAAGATGTACTACCTTTTGTTTTTTATCGTGAATGGTGGGGTTTTGAGGCGAGGTGCCAATCTTGAACAGAGGTTCCTTTGTTGAATGTATTTGGTGATTTTAGTCCTGATGAAAAGCGGTCCTGCTCCATGTATTGCTTTGTGGGTGATACAAAGCAGTTTGAAGGTGGATCTTCTGGCAATCAGTAACTACTGTAGGGCCCTCAAGGCAGGGGATGTGGGCATGTGGCATTACATGTGGGAGTAGTCTAGCAGCAGAATTCTGAATCCATTGTAGTCTTTTCAGAGTTGATAGAGATGTTCCGTGGGAGAGACTATTGGTGTAACCCAGTTTAGACAGTACAAGAATGATAGCAGCCTGGATCTTGTGTGGAAATCCATTGTGGGGGGAGATGTGTCACAGAGTTTTCATGGTGATGAAGTTGATCTTGATACCTTGTTCACTTGAACATCCATTGTTAACTTGGAGACTGTTGGTAATTCCAAGGTTTCTTACTTCCTTAGATATTTTAGGAGGTGGCACCAGATTGTTAGGCACGGGGCAGATTGGGTCATAATCTTTCCAATTGCCAAAAGTGAATATTTCTGTTTGGAAGCATTCAGTTTGAGATGGCTCTATGTCATCCACTGATCAATGGGTCAGAGGCACCTGAAGATTTCTGAATTTCCAATGTCTTTGTACCTTTCAAGTTTGAGGAGTATTTGTGTGGCATCTGCATAGTTGTAGCATGTGAGCTGAAATTCATTGATCATTGCCGGTAATGATGTCATGTAGATGTTGAAAAGCATGGGTGAGATGATTGAGCCTCGAGGGACCCCTGCTTTTGTGAAGTACGGTTTGGCGAGAAATGGGGAGTATGGTTGACATTTGTTCTGTTTTGAAGGTAGGATGCAATTAATTTGAGAGCAGTTACCTCTTTGCCAGCTTTGTGGAGTTTTTGTATTAGGGTGTCATGGTCAACTATGTCAAATTCAGCTGAGAGTTCCAAGAGAAATAGTACAGCAACTTTATTGCGGTCTGCACGTCATCCCAAATGGCGATAAGGCCAGATTCTGTGCTTCTTCCAGGGGAGGCCCCAGTTTGGTAGTCTGGAAGTATGGAATTATCTTCAATGAATTGTAACATCTAGGCAAATGCTGCTCTGTCTATCAGATTGCCCAGGAAAGGTCCATTTGTAATTGGTCCATAGTTGTTGAGGTAGTGCCAGTCCAGTTTGTTTTCTTTAATAATGGGCACATGTATGCCTTTTTTAGTTCTTCTGGAAAGATTCCTGTAGTAAAAAAAATATTGATGATTCTTCTTACTGGTGTGGCAGGAGACGGTAGATAATAGAATGTTGGATAAGGATCAGAAGGTCAACTGGAAGGCTAGCTTGCTTTTACCAGATCCATAAACTCACTTTGTGATATTTGTTTGACGGAATGCAGAGGCTGGGTCGGCTTACTCTTGGAGGGGATTTTTGGAAATGGGTTGGTGCTGGTGGTTTTCCATTGTTTTAAGTAGGAGTCCAACATGTCACCTTTGGTTGTGTAATGATTTACCAGTTTGTCTGTGGATTCCTGAGTAATGGGATGAGTTCCTTCTGTGCATTTTATTTAGGTTAACGAAATTCAGTGAGAATTTGATAAAATTCTTTATTTGCACACTTAGCAGTTTGAATTCTGTCGGAATAGTATCTTTTTTTCTTCTTTTTTTAGCTTTTTTGAATGTTGATGTGTATATTCTGTTAAGTTTGTGCAGAAAAAGTATGTCTTCAGTGCTGTTTGTTTTGAGCCTGGCTTATTGCAGCTTTCTGATTTGTTGTTTTATCTTTTTTACTTCTGCATTTCTCCAAGTAGCTTGTTTTCTTTTTTCCTGTTTTGTTGTTCTTAGTGGTATTAGGATTTTGAAAGTTTCCTGTAGCCACTCAAAGTTTATATATGTATATATATAAATATACATATATATATATATGGAAAATGTCACTTACCCAGTGTACATCTGTTCGTGGCATGTTTCGCTGCAGATTCACATGCTATGCATTATCCTGCCATCTAGTGTTGTGCTCGGAGTGTTACAAGTTGTTTTTCTTTGAAGAAGTCTTTTCGAGTCACAGGACCGAGTGACTCCTCCTTTTTGGCTGTATTGCGCATGGGCATCAACTCCATCTTAGATTGTTTTCGCGTAGAGGGTAAGGTAGGAGTGATATAGTGAGAATAGAAAGATGTCCATGCAATGGGATAGAGATGTATGTACAAAGTTTAAGTAAGGAATGTGTATATACATATGTACAGTTTTTATTATAACTTAAACGGCTACAGGCTCCCGGGGAGGAGGGAGGGCGCATGTGAATTTGCAGCAGAACATGCCACAAACAGATGTACACTGGGTAAGTGACATTTTCCGTTCAATGGCATGTGTAGCTGCAGATACACATGCTATGCATAGACTACAAAGCAGTAATCCTCCCCAAAGCTGTGGTTAGCCTGTAGGAGTTGAAGTTGTTTGAAATAGTGTTCTTAGTACAGCCTGTCCTACTGTGGCTTGTTGTGTTGCTAACACATCTACACAATAATGCTTGGTAAAGGTATGAGGTGTGGACCAAGTAGCTGCCTTACAGATCTCTGTCATTGGTATGTTTCCCAGAAAGGCCATTGTTGCTCCTTTCTTCCTAGTGGAGTGTGCCTTTGGTGTAATGAGTAGTTGTCTTTTAGCTTTTAGGTAACAAGTTTGTATACACTTAACTATCCACCTGGCTATTTCTTGTTTGGAAATAGGATTACCAGTATGGGTTTTTTGGAATGCGATGAACAACTGCTTGGTTTTACGGAATGCTTTTGTTCTGTCAATGTAATACATTAGAGCTCTTTTGATATCTAATGTATGCAGTGCTCTTTCTGCCACTGAGTCTGGCTGTGGGAAGAAGACTGGGAGTTCCACTGTTTGGTTTAAATGAAACTGTGAAATGACTTTTGGCAGAAATTTTTGGTTTGTACGGAGAAACGCTTTATGTTTGTGTACTTGCATAAAGGGTTCTTCAATAGTGAAAGACTGTATTTCACTAACTCTTCATAATGAAGTGATTGCTACTAGAAATGCCACTTTCCAAGTTAAGAATTGGATCTGACAAGAGTGCATGGGTTCAAATGGTGGAACCATGAGTCGTGTAAGTACAATATTAAGATTCCACGAGGGTACTGGTGGAGTTCTTGGAGGTATGATTCGTTTTAGGCCTTCCATGAAGGCTTTAATGACTGGTATCCTAAATAGGGATTTTGTCTGTTTATTTTGCAAATAAGCCAAAATTGCAGTGAGGTGTATTTTGATGGATGAAAAAGCTAGATTTGCTTTTCGTAGGTGTAGTAAATAACCTACGATGTCTTGTATGGACGCATCTAAAGGTCTGATATGTTTTGCTTGGCAGTAGAAAACAAATCTTTTCCACTTGTTAGCATAACACTGCCTAGTGGTAGTGTTTTTTTGCCTGTTTAAGTACTTCCATACACTCGTTTGGAAGATTCAGATAGCCAAATTCTAAGATTTCAGGAGCCAGATTGCTAGATTGAGCATTGCTCGATTGGGGTGTCTGATCTGTTGTTTGTGTTGCGTTAACAGATCTGGTCTGTTTGATGTGAGGTACTACTGAGTAGTCCAACAGTGTGGTGTACCATGGTTGGCGTGCCCACGTTGGTGCTATAAGTATTAGTTTGTGTTTGTGTGGGAGAGGGGGAAAAGCGTAAGCAAATATCCCTGACCAGTTGATCCATAGAGCATTGCCCTTGGACTGAGGGTGCGGGTACCTGGACGCAAAGTTTTGGCATTTTGCGTTTTGGTTTGTGGCGAAAAGATCTATGTCTGGTGTCCCCCACTGACGAAAGTGACTGTGTAGTATCTGGGGATGTATTTCCCACTCGTGAGTTTGCTGGTGATCCTGACTGAGGTTGTCTGCTAGTTGATTGTGAATCCCTGGAATGTATTGAGCTATTTGGCGAATGTTGTTGTGAATTGCCCAATGCCAAATTTTTTGTGCTAGCAGGCAAAGTTGGGATGAGTGTGTTCCCCCCTTTTTGTTTAAGTAGTACATCGTTGACATATTGTCTGTTTTGACAAGAATACATTTGTGAGCCAGAAGAGGTTGAAAGGCTCTTAGTGCCAGAAAGACTGCTAGCAGCTCTAAGTGATTTATGTGTAGCTGTTTTTGCTTGTTGTCCCACTGTCCCTGTATACTGTGATTGTTGAGGTGTGCTCCCCACCCAATCATTGATGCGTCTGTAGTCAGAATGGCTTGAGGCACAGGGTCTTGAAAAGGCCGCCTTTTGTTTAAATTTGTGGGATTCCACCACTGAAGCGAATAGTGTGTTTGGTGGTCTATCAACACTAGATCTTGAAGATGACCCTGTGCCTGAGACCATTGTTTTGCAAGGCACTGTTGTAAGGGCCGCATGTGTAGTCGTGCGTTTGGGACAATTGTGATGCATGATGCCATCATGCCTAGGAGTTTCATCACAAATCGGACTGTGTAGTGCTGATTTGGTTGTATTTTTGGCACCATAGTGTGGAATGATTGCACCCTTTGTGGGCTTGGACTTGCAATCGCCTTTTGACTGTTGAGTGTAGCTCCCAAGTACTGTTGAATTTGGGATGGTTGCAGTGTGATTTTTTAATAATTTATCGAAAACCCTAGTGTGTGTAGGGTATCTATTACATAACGTGTGTGATGTTGACACTGTTTTTGAGTGTTGGCCTTTATTAGCCAATCGTCGAGATATGGGAATACATGCATGTGTTGTCTCTTTATGTATGCTGCTACTATGGCAAGGCATTTTGTAAATACTCCGGGCTGTTGTTATTCCGAAGAGTAATACCTTGAATTGGCAATGTTTTCCTTGTATAGCAAACCTGAGGTATTTCCTGTGAGCTGGATGGATGGGTATGTGAAAATACGCATCTTTTAAATTCAGTGTTGACATGTATTCTCCCTGTTTCAGTAATGGGACTACATCTTGCAGTGTCACCATGTGAAAGTGTTCTGATTGAATGTATAGCTTGAGAGTCTTGAGATCTAATATTGGCCTTATCGTTTTGTCCTTTTTGGGAATGAGGAAGTACAGGGAATAAACCTCTGTTCCTTTTTGTTGATGAGGTACTAGTTCTATGGCTTGTTTTGTTAATAGTGCCTGCACCTCTGTTTCTAACATTGCTAGATGTTGCGACTATAGTTTGTGTGCTTTTGGGGGAATATCTGGAGGAAAATGTGTGAATTCAATGCAGTAACCATATTGGATAATTGATAGTACCCATGAGTCGTTTGTAATGTGGGACCATTGATTGTGGAACATTTTCAGTCTTCCTCCCACACGGGATGTGTGTTGGGGGAATGTGATGGCAAAGTCACTGCTTGTTGTTAGTGGCTTGCTTTGTTGATTGGAATTTTCCCCTGGATTTGGGAAACTGCCCTCTGAAGGACCCTCGAAATCCCCCTCTTTGATACTGTGGGGGTCATTCTGACCCTGGCGGACATGGACCGCCAGGGCCAACGACCGCGGAAGCACCACCAACAGGCTGGCGGTGCTTCCTGGCCAATTCTGACCGCGGCGGTAAAGCCGCGGTCAGAAAAGGGAAACCAGCGGTTTCCCGCCGGTTTTCCCCTGGCCATAGGAATCCTCCATGGGGATTCCGACCCCCTTCCCGCCATCCTGTTCCTGGCGGTTCTTACCGCCAGGAACAGGATGGCGGGAACGGGTGTCGTGGGGCCCCTGGGGCCCCCTGCACTGCCCATGCCACTGGCATGGGCAGTGCAGGGGCCCCCTAACAGGGCCCCATAATGATTTTCAGTGTCTGCTTAGCAGACACTGAAAATCGCGACGGGTGCCACTGCACCCGTCGCACCCCAGCAACTCCGCCGGCTCCATTCGGAGCCGGCTTCATCGTTGCTGGGTCTTTCCCGCTGGGCGGGCGGGCGGCCTTTTGGCGGTCGCCCGCCCACCCAGCGGGAAAGTCAGAATGACCGCCGTGGTCATTTGACTGCGGTGCGGTCTTCTGGCGGCGGAACTTTGGCCGGCGGCCTCCGCCGCCCGCCGAAGTTGGAATGACCCCCTGTGTTTGGTATGAGGGCTTTGTTTGTGAGGTGGATGGTTCTGAGGGTTGTGGCCTGAAACTCCCCCTATACTGTGGCTTCTGAAATGCCCCTATATATTGGGAAGAGTAAAGCACTCCCGTCGCTTTAGCTGTGTCGGTATCCTTCCTCATCTTTTCTATGGCTGTGTCTGCCTGTGTGCCAAATAACTGCTGTTGGTTAAAGGGCATGTTGAGGACAGCCTGTTGGATCTCAGGTTTAAAACCTGATGATCTGAGCCATGCATGACGTCTAATGGTTACTGCGGTATTTATGGTTCTTGCGGCTGTATGAGCTGAGTCTAATGCTGACCTTATCTGGTTATTAGTTATTGCTTGTCCCTCCACTACTACCTGCTGAGCTCTTTTTTGGTGTTCTTTGGAGAGATGTTGGATAATGTCCTTCATCTCATCCCAATGAGCTCTGTCGTATCTTGCGAGGAGGGTCTGTGAGTTTGCTATGCGCCACTGATTGGCCGCTTGTTGCGCTACCCTCTTTCCTGCCGCATCAAACTTTTTACTTTCCTTATCTGGAGGGGGTGCATCTCCAGAGGACTGCGAGTTCGCTCTTTTCCTCGCTGCGCTGACCACTACCAAATCTGGGGGCAGCTGTTGCGTGATAAATACTGGGTCAGAAGGTGGTGTTTTATACTTCCTCTCAACCCTAGGGGTTATGGCCCTTCCTTTAACAGGATCCTGGAAAATCTGTTGAGCATGTTTGAGCATTCTCGGGAGCATGGGTAGGCTTTGATATGTTGTGTGTGTTGAGGATAACGTATTAAAAAGAAAGTCTTCCTCTAGTGTGTCAGTATGCATGCTCACATGGTGGAAAGCTACAGCCCTAGACAAAACCTGCGTGTAGGAGGTGCTATCTTCTGGTGGAGAGGGTTTCGACGGATAGCACTCTGGGCTGTTGTCTGACACAGGGTCATCATAAAGATCCCATGGATCTGTGTCCTTATGTGACTGCATAGTGTGTGTGGGTGACTGTGCAGTATGTGTATCAGGTGAAGATACAGGTCTTTGAGGAGAGTGAGGAGGAGACTGTTCTGGAGAAAACTGGCGTGGCGAAGTTTGCTCTCTTGGCACTTTAGCCTTTGGCTGATTAGTGTCCATACGTCCATGGAATGCCAGCTTCCTTTTAAATTTGAGGGGAGGTGCTGTTAGGATCTTTCAAGTATCCTTGTGGATCTTTATCCTGGCTTGTGTTTCATCAAATTCCTCCATTTGTTGAAGTTCTTCCTCAAATCTATGGCTTTCTTTAAGCTGCTTAGAAAGTCCATGTTCCTCAGTATATGATGCTCTTTTCGGCTCCAAAGCTGTTTGTTTGGGTACCGAAATGCCCATGGTGATAGTAGGCCTCAGTTCCGAAAGAGTCTTTCGGGGTCTTGACTCGACGATTCGGTGTAAAAAAAATTCGGAGACTGTGTCTCGACTCGAGTCCGAAGACTTCAATGTGGGTGTGGTCTTTTCGGTGCCGAAGGTGTTACTTGGTCACCGCTTGATTTTTTCCGAGTAGAGCCATGGCCTTCTGGCAGTGGTGTCCCCGAGGCCTTTTGTTTGGTCTTGGTCTGGGTTTGGGTCGGGGCAGGCGTACTCACATGCTGGCCCGCTGTCGGTGGTCGGTCGACCTCAGATTCATCCAAATCAGATCCTTGAACAGAGATGGCAGTGTGGATCATCTCCTCTTCTTCCACGTCGAGGTGTTCGGTGCTCTTGGACGCCATTTGTAGCCTTCTTGCCTTCGTTCCCTCAAGGTCTTCTTAGAACGGAAGGATCTGCAGGCCTCACAAGTATCCTCTCGGTGATCTGGTGACAAGCACAGATTACAGACTCAGGCCCTCATTCTGACCCTGGCGGTTTGTAACCGCCAGGGCAGAGGGCAGAGGAAGCACCGCCAACAGGCTGGCGGTGCTTCCGGGGCAATTCTGACCGCGGCGGTAAAGCCACGGTCAGAAAAGGGGAACCATCGGTTTCCCGCCGGTTTTCCCCTGCCCCAGGGAATCCTCCATGGCGGCGCTGCATGCAGCGCCGCCATGGGGATTCCGACCCCCTTCCCGCCAGCCTGTTCCTGGCGGTTTACACCGCCAGGAAGAGGCTGGTGGGAACGGGTGTCATGGGGCCCCTGGGGGCCCCTGCAGTGCCCATGCCAGTGGCATGGGCACTGCAGGGGCCCCCTAACAGGGCCGCATTAAGATTTTCAGTGTCTGCAAAGCAGACACTGAAAATCGCGACGGGTGCCACTGCACCCGTCGCACCCCAGCAAATCAGCCGGCTCCATTCGGAGCTGGCTTCATCTTTGCTGGGGCTTTCCCGCTGGGCCGGCGGGCGATCTGCTTGAGATCGCCCGCCGGCCCAGCGGGAAATTTGTGATCACCGCCGCGGTCATTTGACCGCGGTGCGGTGTTTGGGCGGTTTCCGCCCGGCGGGCAGCGCCCGCCGCCCGCCGGGGTCGGAATGACCCCCTCAATGTTGATCTGTGTCGGGATACTTTGCGTGGCATTGAGGGCAGAATCGGAACGGAGTCCGGTCCATGAGACTTCGACGCTGCTTGCGGTTGGGCAGACCCGCCGCAGGTTGGGCACGGGTGCCCCGAAGGGCAACTGAAGGTATGTGTCCGCCGATACTGTGGTTTCGATGCAAGATGGGGCGCGATCGCAAACAATACCGACGAATGTCAGTGATTTGTCTAAGTTTTCTGAATCGAACAACCGGAGTGAAGGGGAACACGTCCGAACCCGATGGCGGAAAGAAAACAATCTAAGATGGAGTCGATGCCAATGCGCAATGGAGCCGAAAAAAAGGAGGAGTCACTCGGTCCTGTGACTCAAAAAGACTTCTTCGAAGAAAAACAACTTGTAACACTCCGAGCCCAACACTAGATGGCAGGATAATGCATAGCATGTGTATCTGCAGCTACACATGCCATCGAACATCAATAAACAACAACAAGACAATATCTCAACTGTCCCACTCTCTCTCCCCTCCCCCAAGGAGGAGAAAGCCACAGCAACTATCATTAAGTGTCAAGTAAGTTCTGGCAGCAAGTTAGTGCAAGAAGGTTCAATAGAAATACATCAGGTACATGCACATCATTACAAACATCATAAGAATAATGATACACGGTTAATCTTCTACAAGTCATCATCTTCTTCTACCTCCGGAGTGTTCATGGTCTGTTGTAAGTGTATCTCCACTAGATCCCATTCCATCCTCCCATCTTGACCTTGACCAGTATATATTAGTTTGCGTCTCACCCCGCATTCAGCACACACCCATATAATGGGTTCCCACAGCCATTGTTTACCAGTGGGTAATCTGGCTGTGATCCATCTTTTAGCTATAGATTTCTTTGCCACCACCACCAGCCCCAGTTTAGCAATTTTTTCCGCATACTTGGTGTGTTTGGCCCAGGATACCAAGCCCAAGAGGCATAGTTGGATGGAAGGGTGCTGTCTCAGTTCAGTCAGATCCTTCAATACTTTAATGGCATCCTTACAGAAGTATCGCACGCCTGGGCATTCTCACCACATGTACCAAAAAGTCCCTATTGCAATCTTACATTTGGGGCAGCACTCAGGCTTAGAAGCATCTATCCTATGCAGCCAGCTCAGAGTGACAAAATCTCCGAAAATGCATTTATAATTTATCAATTTGAGCTGCGCTTTAAGCGCAACCCTCCTGCAATTACCAAGAATGTGGGCCAAGTCCTGCTCCTGTATCGCTTCATATGCATCATTTTCCCACTGTAACCTCAATGAACCTATACGGGAGTATCTTTAGGCATAAGCAATGTGTATAATCTACTGATTAATTTACCTTCCTCTCCTATATGTGGTAAGACTTGATTCAACATATGTGCTTCTGGTTCCTGTGGGAATCACTCCCAGGTCTTGCGGCCAACCCCGCATAAGCTAGAAAACATCCCCCAGTCATATCCCATTTGCAACAGAAGGCTGCATAACTCATTAGTCTGCCGTCTTAATATAAATCGCCCAATGTTTGCAGAGTATCGTCCCTCTATGTGGCATAAACAGAGGCATCATTGGGTTGTTTCTAGTATACCATGGTATCAGACACTGGGAATACATTCAGTCATCTCTTTTGCCTTTCGACGCCTGCTCCCATGTACTCAGTAGAGTATGGATCTGTAGCAGGAGTAATCCTCTCTTTTGTCTCTGGACTAGCAGTAAAGCTAAGAGCTTGCATGGCGTAACCAATCTCGCCAGTATGTCAGTGGCCGGATCAATGTGCAGTTCCATGAGCCATGCTTCACATGCTGCAGATGGGATGCCCAAACACTGCAGAAATGCGGACCCTGTAGCCCTCCACTATCCCATGGTATCTGCACCACCCTTAAGTTGATATGCACTTTCCTGTTATCTCAGTATAGTAGCCAAAGCAGTTCATACAGACGCCTGAAGCATGCAAACAGTATTCACATCAGCATATGCTGTAGCACATACATCACTTGAGAGAAAACAATAATTTTGCTAATTACTAAGCCACTCAAAGTTTTTGAATGGAATCTATTGTGTCTAGATCAATGTTGGATGTTAGTTGTGCTTCCAAGTATTCAAAATTGAGTTTGCTCCATGGTCGATAGGTGGATGCATGTAAGGTGGTCTTGGGCGTGTTGATTTGTGGTGGTTTATGTTGGAAAGCTACTAAGTGGTGGTTTGACCATGTGACTGGAGTAATCCTTTGAAAGGTAAGTAGTTCTGGATTTTCTAAAATGACATCTAGGATGTGTCCAGTGATGGGTTTAGGTTCAGTATGACTAGGCCACTGATGGCAGTTTTTAGACAGAGCATATTGGGTTTGCCAAACCAAATATTTAGGTCTCCAACAATGCATAGGTTGGAGTGTAGTGTTACAAAGTTTGAAACGTGTCTGGGAATGTTACATTGCTAGATGGCGCTCTGTAGAGTTGGAGGAAGTAGATGTAGGGTTGCATTTGGTCATTAGGCACTCAAATCCTTGTATGGAAATGTTATCAGTTTTGGTGAGACTGCTTGAATATAACAGCTAGTCTACCTCCTCTTTTGCCTATATGATTTTGCTTTATAGTTTGACATCTTCGAGGAATGGCTTCTTGCAACATTGGGGCCATGTTACATCCCAACCATGATTCAGTTATGAAGAGTAAGTCAGGTTTATGTGTCAGTGAGTAGGTCGTAGATTTGGTGCTTGTTTTATAGAGAGTGATCGAAAATTCACTAGTAGGCAGTTTAGAGACTGTGTTTTGGTGGCAGTGTGACTTTGTTTTCTAGAAGAGTGAAGCAAGTGTGTCCTTAGTGCTGGTATTAACTGTAGGAGAGCTGCAATAGTGTTTCTTTTCTATATCATATTCCTCGTCCAGCAGGCTTAGACGCATTTTTGGGTATTTGGGATTGTGTGTGTCGGTGGTGGAGAAAGTGGTTGAGAGTGAGACGGTGGGTTGTGTTGATATTGTAGAGTAGCTTTGTTGTGTAACAGACTTGGAAATGCAAGGTTGTGAAGAGAGGCATGGCATTTTTTTGGCTTGAATTTGTTTAGGCTGGAAATTGTATAGGTTAGGGGTGGTGGCAGATCATGCGCATCATATTTTAAGGCTCTAAATTATACAATGGATGAGAGGTGGGTGAATGGGAGTTGTTGTGTTGGTGTATTTGTTGTTGGTGAAGATAGAAAATGTGGGAGCAAAGATTGTTTAGAGTGTGTGTTATTTGGGTAGTCATAACAATGGGAGTGGGTGTATATTTCTAATTTGTATCAGTAAGTATTATGAAAGTGCGTGTGAGATTTTGATGTGTTGGTGTGTTATGTGTTGTTTTTGTGGAGTAGTCATAGGAAAGCTTAATGCAGTGGTTTTCTGAGAAGGATCTGTATGTAAAGGACTGCTGGTGAGTGGATTTTGAATGGTACAGGGCTGGTGATGTGTTTTGGAGAAGAGTGTATGTGGTGTGTAAGAGGGAATGGACAAGCGTTATGAGTGTTTGTATTAGATTTGATATTGCACGAGGTAATGTGTGCGTTGGAGTGGAGTGTAAGGGTTGTTCAGTTGTGTGTTTTTGTTAAAAGGAGGAGGAGGGTGTTGGTGGATGATATAATGGAAGGCTGAGTATGGGTTTTGTGGTGATAAAAAGGAGTCTGTGAAGAGGAAGTGGAGGCTAGAGCTGATCCTGCACCTTGCTCCCCCGACTCCTGCTGGTCTCTCTGAGCTCTAATCTGAGCTGAGTCCGTGCCCTCTGCTCTCTCTGCCCGCTTGTTCTGTTCGATTTGATCTGTGCCATTCTGTGCCCCTGTATTGACTTTCTCATCTAGTTGTCACCTACTGCCTGTTTGCTCTGCTCATTTTGTTCTGTGCCCCTGTACTGTCTATCTCATCTAGTTGTCACCCTCACCTATTTCTGTCCTTCTGTAGTTGTTGCTTCTGTGTCCCTTCACTTTTGTCTGTTCTGTTTCATCTCTTTAGTGCTGTATTCCTGCGTATTTGTCCCCAGGACCTACCTAATGGTGGTCGCTGCGCAACCCCAATGAGCATTTTCTGCACCTCGCTCCCCTGCTGCTCCTGGTGTCTCAGAGGTTTAATGTGAGCTGAGTCTGTGCCCATTGGTCTCTCTGACTGTTCTGTTCTGTGCCTCTGTATTGTCTAACTCGACTAACTCGACTAGTTGTCACCTTCTGCCTGTTTCTGTCCTTTTTCGATCTGTGCCATTCTGTGCCCCTGTATTGTCTATCTAAACTAGTTGTCACCCTCACCTGTTTCTGTCCGTCTGTAGTTGTTGCTTTTGTGCCCCCCTAGTTTTTGTCTGTTCTGTTTCATCTGTTTAGTCCCATTTTCTTGGGCATTCATTTGATTCTGCCACCTCCCTGCGTTCCCTCGGCCCTGCCACCAGTTTCCTGCCATTTCTTGTTTTGCTGACCTCACCCACCCTCCTCCCACTGCTCCCGCCCTCCCCAGGACCTACTTAATGGGTCGCTGAGTGACTCCACTGGCACGCCAAAGGTAAGCCTGTCTACGCCCCGCAGCTGGGGCGTGCCCAGCAACAGAAGCCCTGGTTCTACAGCCCTCCACTGGTACACCCCGATGAGATCCGAAACCTCAGGCCGAAGACTCCAAGCACCGACTGCAGGCTCACTTCACTCCACAAAAGGCCCCTTCTCCTGTTACTACTGCCGTTTCTGCTGCAATGTAGAAACTACAGCAACCCCCACACAGCAGACCCCCAGCCACAACTCCACTGTGCTCTACTCAATGCCTGATCCCTCTGCAAGCACACCATAGCGATCTGGGACACCATCTCCACCCTCATTCCCAACTTAATGTTCAGCACAGAAACCTGGCTCTCACCCACATCTACTCCAGACACCACCACCGTGACACCTCCTGGATTCAAGATGATCCACCACAATCACCTCAACAGACACGGCGGAGGCATTTCCATTACTTATAAGGATTCACTCCACTGCACCGCCTCGTACAACAAAACTACACCGATCATGGAACACCTCAACTTTCAGATCAAACCAGACACCAACACCACCAAAAGGGGAACCATCACCTACAGACCACCGGGCCCCCGACCAACCTTCTGCAACGCCATACCGGACTTCATTGCCATCTTGCCAGTCGACTCCAACCACTAAATCTTCCCAGGGGACCTGAACTTCCATCTAGATGACCCGAATGACGCCAACTCGACCTCTCTTCTAGAAAACATGAGTATCATCGGCCTCACTCAGCTAGTCACCACCCCCACCCGCAGTGAAGGACACACACTGCACCCCCTCTTCTCCACCAATGACAGAGCCAAATTATCCCACACCAACTAAGTAACATGGACAGACCCCTACATCATACACTTCACTATCGACATACCGCAGAACATCTGCAGTATGACCCTCCCCTGCTGCAACTGGGGAAAAGTCACAGAATCCCACTGGATCGCCAGACTCAAGGACACCAGACCCTGCTCCACAGACACCACTGAACTCAGCATACAGAATCTCTCAAACTGGCTTTCATCTGCCAACGACACTGTGGCCCCACTTAAAAGCACCACCAGCAACAAACCCACCAAGCAAGCCACATGGTTTATCCCACAACTCCAGACTCTCAAACAACATTACAGGAAACTAGAGAGACAATGGTGCTCCAACGAAACCCCTGTCAACCATCAAGTCCGCCCTCAAGGCATACCACCACTGATTCAGGGAAAGCAAGAAAGAGGCACTCGAGGCTAGCTCAACCATACCAGGGAACTCTTCAGCATCATCAGAGAATTATCCAGCCCTTCTGCCAAGACGAACACAATACATCCCTGTGACAAGCTATTGGACTACTTCCACCACAAGATCTCCAACATCTACACCAACTTCGAGACCCAGCCCACGACCTTGAGCCTCCTGCACCCTAACCCACAACACCCTCCCCCAGGTCTCCAAATTGAAGCAGCTCTCTAAAGAGGACACCATCGCCCTCATGACCTCCATCCACTCCGGATCCCTGCGTGGGTCCCTGCCTGCACCACTTCTACAACTTGGGAAAATAAGTAATCGGAGCAGCCCTCAGAGAAATCCTCAACACCGCCATCATTACAGCCACAGTCCCCAACACCTGGAAACACGCTGAGGTCAAGCCACGACTGAAGAAACCCTCAACCAACCCCAACAAGATCAAAAGATTTCACCCAATCTCGCTCCTCCAGTTCCCAGCCAAAGTCCTGGAAAAAGCCATCAACCGCCAGCTCACTGACTAATCCAAAACACAACAATCTGCTTGACCCATCCAAATCTGGCTTCTGGCCAAATCACAGCACCAAGACTGCACTGATCGTAGCAACCGATGACATCAGATGCCTCCTCAATCTCGAGGAAACAGAGGCCCTTATCCTCCTCAAGCTATCTGCAGCTTTCGACACCATCTCCCACCACACTCTGATCACTAAACTCCACACTATCGGCATCCAAGGAAAAGCACTCAACTGGATCATCTCCTTCCTCACCAGCTGAAAACAGAGGATTCTCCTCCCACCCTTTGATTTTGCCCCAAAAGACATCCTATGTGGCGTACCCCAGGGCTCCTCCCCCAGCCTCACCCTCTTCAACACCTACATGACGCCACTAGCCGACATCACTCATACCTACGGACTCAACATCATCTCCTATGCCGACGACACCCAGCTCATCGTCTCCCTCGCGGACAACACCATATCCACACGAACCAACTTCCAAAACACCATCACAGACATCGTCGCCAGGATGAGGTCCAACTGCCTCAAGCTAAACTCAGCCAAATGGATACCTCATCTTCAGGAACAAGCCTTCTCTCTGGATGACACGTGGTGGCTCGCCACCCTCTGTCCTCCACCAGCACCCACAAGCCACGCATGCAACCTTGGGATCATCCTGGACACTCATCTGACCATGAATCAACATATCAATGCTGTTTCCTCATCCTGCTTCAACATCCTTCACACGCTCTGCAAGATTTTCCGTTGGATACCCATCTCCACCAGGAAAACAGTCACCCAGGCCCTCATCTCCAGCCGCCTTGACTATGGTAACACACTCTAAACCGAAACCACCAAGCAGCTCCTGAACCACCTTCAGGTCATCCAGAATGCCACAGCAGGACTCGTCCTCAACCTTCCCAGAAGGACCAGCATCACTCCCCTCCTCCGGGCCCTCCACTGGCTCCCCGTACAGCAAAGATGCCTCTTCAAACTCCTCATGCACGCACACAAGGCCCTCCACGACTCTGGACTCATCTACATCAACAACCACCTCACTTTCCACAGACCATCCAGAGAACTCCACTCAGCCACCCTCCCCCTGGCTCACATCCCCCACATCCACTGCAAACACTTCAGAGGACGCTCCTTCTCACACCTCGCCACCAAGTCCTGGAACGACCTCTCTCTCCACCTTCTCACAGCCCCCTCCCTGAAGGACTTCAGAAAACATCTCAAGACCTTGCTTTTTGACCACCACTAATGTCAGCCAGATGAGTCCCAGAACACCAATCTAGCATTTGAAGACACCCCGGCGTGACAAGCCCGCGCTCTACAAGAACCCCCTGACTGATTGACTGATTGATGTTTTGTATGAATAGGGAATATGTGTCTGGGTGCATGAAAGTTATGTATGCTATGGTTTTGTATTGTGTTAGTTATGTGTGGATTTGTTAGGGGTATGGACAAAGTGGTATTTGGTGTTAATGAAGATGCCATAGTGTTGCAGTTGGGGTAGAAGGGTGTATAGGTACGGTTTGAGGCCCAAAGCTCCAGGGGTTCCCCTTAGCTAAAGTGGTAAGTGGTGGGCAAGGGAGGGGAGCCCCCTCCATGTACGTTGCAGGGGCCCCTCAAGTTTCATTACAACACTGATTTGTGGGGTTTAAAAGTGGTTGCTGAGTCATGGAAACCAGCATGAGATTTGTTTGTGGTATATGAATATTTTTCATTTGCTGAGACAGTGTTACTATGTTTGTGGATCTGGATGGCTTAAGGTGTTTGCTGATGAATGACAAAATGGGCAGCATTTCGGGTCCTAGGCCCGACCTGGTCCAAACGCACAACTGCCCTAGGCCTCCAGGCTCAGGCTGAAATACCCTGAACCCTAGGCTTATATTGCCCTATTGGCCAATGGGAATCCTAACCCTAATGCTAACCAAACAGAACCCTAACCCTAAACCCTAGAGCCAATGAAAGACCTGGCCCTATTAACCAAATACAGCCCTAGCTCTGGCAGCCAATCAAAATCCAAACCCTAAGACCATAGCCCAACAGAAACCCTGTTCCTAGCAACCAGTCAGAAACTCTAGCCCAAACAGCCAATCAGAATTCAAACCCTAAGCCCTTAGTCCAATAGAAACCCTAATCCTAGCAACCAATCAGAGCACAAGATGCAACAACAAGGAAAAACTAATATAACAGAGAAGAGACCTTAAGCACAGGCTACTGCAGCAGGGAGGTGCTCCTGAATGCAGAATCTCCTTGGATACAGAAAGGCTCAATCCAAACTTTGTAGCTGCCTGATTCAGCTCTTCAGGTAAGGTCCAATTATGAAGCCACTAAAATACTGCTTTTTTATGCATTTAAACTAATCACTTTTTCAATCCAAATATGAGTGCTGCACTTTCCAAAGACAGTTAAAATCGTAAAGCGATTGAGAAGTCTTTTAAACACACACTGATCAGCCACTAAGGTGTATTTTGCCTTTTTTACCTTGCCGGGCACGGGGGATGGGAGAAGGCTTAGTACAGTGTAGGGGAAAAACTAGGAGAGAAATGTAAACAGTCACAGGTAGAACAAACAGCAGTTTTAAAGTACAACATTTGCAGAAAGCAATGCCCAGTCTTTCCACACTGGCGGTCAAGTGGCGGTACGACTCATAATGAGGGCCATATTGTCTCATATGGTATGCAAGCTATGCCAATTAGTTTAGATACCCCAAACCCCTGGCTGTGGCTCATGGAATTGTAGCAAAACATCTTACCCATGCATACATCTCTTCTAGGTCACACTGTGCATCAGACCTCACTTCACTAAGGACCAACCCTATGAACTCATCCGGGTTTTCTTTACTCAGTGCTCCAGCTGCTCTGTTTTTCACAAGGTCTGATCTACCTCTTTATTCTGGGATGAAGTGATATTTGAAAGGTATAGCCAAGAGAGCTGCTATTGTGTCATTCCCAAAAGAGTGTCAGGGTATGGAACTACTAATACCTCCCTCAGCCACACTCACTCTCAAATGTTGCTTTATTTTCAACTACAATGGTCAATTTCTGAAGGTCAGCTGATAATTTCCCTCTACTCAATCCATGTTGGGTCTGTGTCTCGAAAGTCTATGCTCCGGATTTATTGAATTTCCTTTTCATGATTTTACAGCCAATCTTAAGAAGGTTGGTCAATGGTGAGTTGGGGCCTGATTAGTATCCCCTCCGCCAGGGTTGTAATCAGGCCCTTAGTGTCTTAAAAAGATTTGGGGTTGTGATCTTCATATCTTCCATAGCGGAAGTGCCCTGAAGTTTAGCAATCTATCACTTTTCTTGTAATGTAAATGTTTATTGTCTTCTGAAAAACAAAACTAAGGACACCTTAAAAGCTTTAAGGATGGCCCTAATGGAGGGTGGAGGTACTTTGATCTAGCATCTGACTGCCCTCGTCTTCTGGGATCAGGAAATATGACAGTACTCAAATGATCAATACCCTCTTCCCTAATGTGATTTAGCTTTTTTAAATTAGGCAGCCATATTCACATGTAGTCCCTTAAGCAGTGTAGTGTCATCTCGACCAATGTGACTATAAAAAGGAAACCTTTTAGTTGAAAATCTACCATAAGCCCTACCTGTTAATGAAAGAGATGAGACACTGTGCATATCTCTAGAGCCAGGATGGTAACCAAAATCAGCCCTGGCAAAAATGTCCAAATCAGCCTTTTACTGGAATAGGCCTGCAACCAGGATGGGACCACGAGAAGTTTCATGGATGGGTCATGGCAGTCCATCTAGCTCTGAAGGCAGCCCTCTCTCCAGCAGCCCACCAGGAAAAAGTCGGAGTGGCAGAAAGGCCAGGACAACTGTGTATATCTATGAAACAGATCTGGTGAAGGAACTAAATAGGTACTGGTGTTAAGGCAGAAGTTGCATGATCAGAGCTGTGTTAAGCTTTTGTCCAGAGCTGAACTAAATGTATGGATACAGAGAAGAAGAGAAGAAAGACCCCTGCACAAAATGACCAATCACTGGTTAAATTATACAATTACGACAAAGGTGGTTTATGAGACTGCGGGAAGGATGAATACGAAGGGAATTAATTATTTGATCTGCAATGGTTAGGTAATATGGTTCAGAGTTAACCGGATATTCTCTCATTCCTATTATCCACAAACATCGGGATAGATAATAACTTTAAATACAGCGACTTGAGGGTTATGTCATAGTTCGAGGTCTTCTAGAACAAATGCGCACTGCTGTGAAATACCAATATATTAATAGTGCAGATCTCTGTCTGGACACAAGGTGGGGCTGTATGAATAAGAAATGGATCCACCACATAAACGCAGCAATGTAACCCAAAAATGGACCATAAGGATTTGTCTCTTTCCCTTCCCCTGGAAGTCAGTGTCTCCATCATGGACGCCAATCCACTAAAATTCCAGGAGTAGTTCAATTACGCAAACGTTATTCCCGATAACTTCAGAGGTTTGGCGCCGTTTCACAGATCTAACCACTAAAAATTCTCCCATTTGCTGCTGCGGGGGCATGGGGAAAGCAGGGTACAGAAACTAAAGCAAGTTAGCTTGGCTACCCCTAATAACGTCCACGGTCACCATGTTATGTGTTGGCATATCAGTGACAATAAAAGGGAGCTTCAGATGACTTAGAAGAGAACCCCTACCATGCACCCGACCTTGAACAATGCTATGTACAGTGCTTCTCGGTCTCAGATGTGCACCAGTTATGTTCCATCACATAAGGATGAAACTTGTTCCTCAATCAATGCAAACATGTTAGTGTTCTACATTACAAGCCGCAGAGCCCCCGCATCAGCTCCTACCTTATAAGCCCTGGGTTCAAGGTTGGTCGGCAACAGTGTTTAGCACTCTCTGTGGTCTGTCACTGTATGTGCCTTGCTAGTGTGTCGTAATTAGCTTTTGAATCGAGCTCATCCATATGTAAGGGTCCATAAGTGAGACTTTAGAATGTAAATATTTGACTTTTCCTATTCATTCATGAGGGATATTATGGTGGGAGACTGTGAAAAGGGAAGGCTTTTCGTGACATTATTTTCAAAAACATCTGAACCAAAACCAGGGAGACAAAATGGAATGCTAGTGGAAAAAAGGGTATGAATTTATGGGAAAATAGGATGGGAGTTCATAAAAATACCAGCATAACTAGGTAATTTACCTTACAGAGATACTTGGGGCCTTCATTATTGAAAGCGAACATTGCTATCCATTGATGATTATCACGTTTAACTCTTGCAGCTAACAAACTATTATGAAACCAAATTAGGCACTGCTTCCGATTTAGTGGAAGGGAGTTATGCTTAGGCGAGACAAGTTACTAGACAGACTATGAGTGCTAGAAATCTCAAATGTTGGTTCTGTCTATAAAACCACAATGTCAGAATGATAAACCATAACAGAAGAATGTTGGATTAGTATGGTACTGTGTGCCCACACACTCCCAAGCATTGAAGTGACCAGTTTCTGAGAAGTAAAAACCAGAAGAGGCCAGACATAGAAGTAGGAATAAGGGCTGACAAGATATATATATATATATATATATATATATATATATATATATATATTCACCTATTAGAGTTATCTCAAGTAACTATATCTCATGCCCGAAGGTAGCTATAACTCGCGCACCCTCTATGCACATTGTTTTCTTCAAACAGTTTACTGCAAATATTATATTGATATTATCGATGATGTTATCAAATATGTAAGGAGTGCCGTAATTTGTGGGGTGATTAGCAGTGCATGGCGAGATAACTCTAACTTTAACAGGTGAATTTCTATAGTTTTGTACGTTTAAAATGTGAGTCTAACTAAAATGTCCCTGTAATCTTTGGATTTTTAAGTGAATTTCTATGGGTTTTTTAAAAAATTCTATTTCCTAACTATAACGTCCCGGTAACCTTTGGTGTTTTCAGTGAATTTTTTTTTTTATGTTGTCATTTTCATTACCATACGTTAATCCAACCACCGCTGCACAGTGCCTTTAGCCAGGCCCTGAAGTCAACCCCCTACAATCACTCAACCTTGCATCATGTACAGCCTTTGGCCGTGCGCGGTGGGGATGGATGCAGAGCATGGCCTGTGGCCAACCCCCCTAACCACCTGACCCCACCCTGCTCATGGCCTTTGGCCATGCACAGCATGAGTTGGGCTCAGATCCACGTGGCCCCCCTCCTCCAGCTGATTTTGGCCCTGAGGACCCCATCCTCCTGAGAACGGCGATAATATATGTATTGTTTGGGGGAGAGGGTCAATCTTGGCCGCAGGGACCCCATCCTCTGGGGCCCGCATCAATATATATTTTTTTAGGGAGAGGGGTCGCATGGCTCCCCCTCCCCATGCCGAGTTTTGCCCCAGGGACCCCATCCTCTAGGGCCCAGTGTTAACATATGTTTTTTTGGGGTGAGGGGGCCGTGTGGTCCCACCTCCCCATGTCGATCTCAGCCCAGGTGTCCCCATCCCCCGGGGCCTGGCAATTTCACCTAAGTGCCCCCCAGGGTACCCAGTCATCACCATTGGGGACTGGGCGGGAGCCTGAAGGCCCTCCCGTTCCCAGCCAGATCCCCACCTCCTGGAGGAACAGGCACTGCTGTCACAGACAGGGAGCTGCTAAACATGCAGCTTCCTGTCTGTGAGAGCATTGTTTCATTTGTTTCCCTGCCTGCAATTGTACAGGCAGGGAAAGAGAGGAAACCTCCACTTGAAGCAAGTGAGAGCTGTTTGACAGCTATCACTTGCTGGAACCGGAGTGTTTGCTTTGATTTAGCAGGAGCTGTCGAAGCTCCCATCAAGTCACTGTAAACAGCTATGTCCCAGGGGTGGGCACCCCAGGCCATAGCAGGAGCCGGCCCTGGAGTGTGGTGGTCCCCAGGGCCATTGTTGGCTCCAAATAGGGGCCGTGTGGGCTTCCTCCAATCCTCCAACATTTCAATTAACCCCAGGGAGCTGGTGGTCCCTGGTGCCAGGGGTCTGCAACTGACGTCCCCCATTCAAAATTTCAATGCCCCTGGGACCTGGCCCACCTGGGATCTGTTTACAAAACAAGCTCAGGAGCCTGTGATTTATTTACTTATTTATTTATTTTTTAATTTACACCAGATCTGCTGTGACTGCTGCTGATTTTGTTTTTTAATGCTTTTTTGCTCTGGTGGAGGTCACCAGCACCAGAGTTAAGGGGTCAGGATGTACCTACCCTGCCCCTTTTCTTTTTCTTACATTTTTTTCTGGGACTCAGCTGAAGCCAAGTCCCAACATAGCTACCAACACTTCCTTGTTCCTTATCAGCCAATCAGATCTCAGCATGAGATCGGGAAGGTTCTCGGGGCCTTCACATCCCTAGATATTTAATTTTTGTTTTTTAATTTCTCAAAAACTACTGAATGGATTTACACCAAATAACAAAAAGGGTGCTTTCCGGACCAAGAGCTACCTTTCTGCCAAATTTGGTGTAATTCCATCCAGTGGTTCGGGCGCTATCGCTCTTCAAAATCCCTATGGAAAAATGAATGAGGAAACCATGTTTTGGGAGCCCCCCCCCCCTTTTTCTCAACCCCTACTTGACAGATCGCCATGAAACCTTCTAGACAGAAGCTGAATTGAGCATCATATTTTTATGGAGAATTTTGTGAAGATTTGTAGAATGGCGCCAAAGTTATTAGCAAAATAAAAAATGCTTTTTGTATAGCAACTAGGTCCTAACTATAACTACCTACTGGTGACCGCCAGTAAGTTATATATATATGTATATGTATATATATATAAAATATATATGTGTGTCAAAAGAAATTCACTGCACTCCAGGAATCCAGTTTTATTGCCTTTATTGATGAATGGCAACCACCAACGCATTTCAACTCTTGTGAGTTCTTTCACAGTATATATATATATATATATATATATATATATATATATATATATATATATATATATATATATGCACATATATATACACACACACACACACACACACACACAATCCATCCTGCCATTTAAGAGGCATTATGGATCTTGTAGTTTTACAACTGTAACACCAATTAAAACAACACACAATCCCATTCCATGATGGTTTTGCCCATATATCCAAAAGTCAGTATAACCTAACCCAATTTTCTAGTTATGATGGGTTTTCATATTGTAATACATACATGACCCTTTCAATACATTTTGTAGGTTGGCAGTCAGTAGCTGACTGACACCTCGATGTCATGTTATATCTGACTGCCTGATAACATCATTTATACATTCTGCACCCGTGAATAGTCTGTACTTTTATCAATATTAATTTAACTATACTTTCTTGAGCATGTGTACACTGTATGCTTAATTCAGTGTAGATTACATCACATTTTACTATATATATGCCATAGCATACCCACATTTGCATATGTTAGGGCTGAGTGCCCTTTCATTATCATTGTATCGCAGTAGGGCTGGACCTTACTGAAGCATTCATTATTTATTTTTTTAACTTTTGCCCTGCAGGCCTATCCTATTCCACCTTCTCCATTTCAACATAACAAGTCAAACCAATTTTCTTGAAAACCCCAAGTTTTTTCGTATAGACTGGATATAGCTGAGGCAAACTGAAGAATAGTTCATAACACTGCATCTTCTTATACAATGTCAACAGTTCTGGAATTAAATCACAGTTTTATAGGGGAGCATAAAGCTCCTCATCAGTGTTCAATCCTGAGGGTGACTTTGTGCATAACTTAACAACATATCTGCTTTCAAGTTGCCGTAGTTTCAAAGTTCTGTCCCGCCGCGTTCAACTTTGGTGACCTGAGCTATGCCAAAGAATTCTTTAGTACTCGAGTCATTGGAATGTTCGTTCATATAATGTTTTGCAATAGCATAGTTCTGGTCTTGATGTTGTAGTGCACTTATATGTTCTAATATTCTTTTCTTTAAAGAGCATATTGTACTACCTATGTACTGTAGTTCGCATTCACATTCTATAATGTAGACCACATATTGGCTGGTGCATGTTATTCTCTGCATGATGCTGGTCTCTTTACCCTTGCCATCTTTACTTTTTTTTTTACATTTTTGGCCACTTTGCAAGCTTTACAATTGCTGCACTTGTAGAATCTCTTGTTGTCAAGTGTCAACTAATTAGAGACCATCTGCCCGAGTCTAATTTTAACATACAATAAGGAGAGCAGAGAAATTGTAAAGATCTTTAAAAAACACTGGAATATCTTAAATAGTGATGTGGATATTGCACAAATCATGAGCCCCAAACCACAAGTGCCATATAGAAGATCAAGGTCCTTAAGGGACACGCTTGCTAAAAGCTACTGCTAATTATTGACATCTCAGAAATGGTTGACACATGACAATGGAGGTTTTACAAGTGCAAGAATTGTAAAGTTTGCAAAGTGGCCAAAAATGTCAAAAAATTTAAAGATGTCTGGTTTTCATTGTCAATGGAGGGTGATCCACTTGACGGTGTGCACTGTGACTCACAGATTACTCATTTGCAACAATGCATACTAAAAATACTTAACCCGCATAAGATGAGTTTTCTTCAACAACAGGATTAACATTAGAGGTAGCACAGTCTATGTCAACAATGTTCAAAGCTGAATTTGCACACTGACAGCAATTTTACCTCCAAAATTCTCTTTAAAGCCAAATAGTCTGAGGACAACTGGTTCATTTTATGTTTGTGGACAGGGCTGCGTTGAGCAATGGTCTCCAGCTCTTCCATCTGAAGTGCTAGTTTCATTAAGTCTTCATGGAGCATCTGAAACACACAAACCATATTGAACATGAGATATATGAAACAAAGACATATGTCTCACATTCTCCAACCACTGACACTTATCTCATTCATGCCTGGAACAGGCAGATAATTAAGGGGGGTATTGGGTGTGAGGGAGCAAGAAAAAACATTGAAAGTTAAAATGAAATCAAAGGGCTTGACTGTCACCATCTGAAACAAATGGGGAACTCCTGCAGCTCATCATTTATGTCTCATACTGGAAGAAGGTATTTAACAACCAACCAATGGGTCAACTACAATTGATGGCAGTACACAGATCCAATGGCAATGTTGCATAACCTGCAACTCTTAACAATAAAAGGTCCCACTAGAATCCAATGTACCACTGCAGGTAATAATGACACACACCCCGCTGATGCTAGGACAGTTGTGACTGAGTGTAATGAGCAAAGTGGTGCAAGCTGTGTATTAAAGTAAGTGAACACTGCAGCTGACCAAGTCAAGTTTCTACTACTGGATTCAAAGAGGTAACATAGCACCTTGATTGTTCTTTTAAACACTGATGTTAAGTTCCGCATTTCTCTCACCACCTTAGTAAAGTACTGTAAAATGGGATATGTATCGACCTAAAGAACTTAGGAAAAAACTGGCACATCTGCATTAATGTTATCGATGAATCAACGCGCAACGTCCCAAATGTCTTAAAGAAATTTTGCCACGCGTATGTAAATTACCTGTAAGCAGAGCATACATTTGTGCACATAATAGTGCTCATTAGTATGAATAATATTGTGCTGCGTAAATTTCTTTGGTTGCACAGGGTGTGGTTAGGTCTCACATCATGGCAGTGCACACAAATGATATCAAATGTGTCAAGCCACACAAATGATATCAATTTGTGGATGTTCCATGGTCACGGTATTGGCATACATTCTGAATGTTATTACCAGGTCGCAAACCATTGATATGGGCTTAACATACATATCAGGATTTCACTCCATCACTCTTGACATTAACACATCAACAAGAGAATTGCCCGTTGTATTTTCTATTCTCCTTTGCTTCCTTATACATCGTTCATCAACCAGCACAAATACAATACAAAAGCCCAAATAACTACTTCAACAAGTTGTAAACTTAAATATCAACTTTGGGTACAGTGCTGATTTTGGATCGCTTAGATATAGATTCATTTTTATACACAAGCAGATTACCTTTTCTTCAAGAAATGGTGCCAGTTATTGAACGAAGTTACCATTTACAAACGTGGATTAGCCTTGTCCTTCAGTTCATTCATTCCTTTTGTATAAAATATGCTCGTGAAACAAAAGATATCTCGACCAACAATACAATGAGAATATAACCAAAAAACACTTTCTTTGAGGAACTGTAAACCAATACAAACTCACCTGCAATCTCTGAAGTTGTGCTTCTTTACCGACCAGGTCAGGCTGGGGTTGATTCTCTGCTGCCACTTTTACTCTGATGGCATACAAACTCTTCTGAAAGGGCTGGAACACTGCATCAAAGTCTTCACTCTGCGACACTGACATCTACACAGGTAAAGAAAGAATACAAGGTAATAAAGAAAACACCTCTGGCACCATCCGATTATTCCCCTACTTCCAGAACTTAATTTGTAGATAAAAAGGTGCCGGTGCTCAAAGCCCTCCTCTTAAACACGCGGCTGCTGCAATTAAATGTGTGAACATGGAATACTGAGGCAGCGTAATCCCAAAGCCATCTCGGCCTTTTTAATCCATATAAAGCCACACTCCGCCTCTTCCGCTCACTCTTGCAGCTTTCTGCTTTCTCCCTTTGTGACGCTTTTTCGTTTTTCCCGTCATCCATCTTTCCCATATGGGTCTTTTGCTCGCAGCAAATGCTTGAGGCAGAAGACTAAGCGCCGGCCCTCAAAAATAAGTGCCGGTGCTCAGCGCCGGACACAAGCAGCACAAATTAAGCACTGCCTACTTCGTGTGCTGAATGAACCGACGCTGAATATGTAACCTTAAGGGCTGTTATTGTAACCAATCAGATGAGAAGCACACAGGTTAACTAGTCACACATTTTTTATTACACTTGTAAGCCTTCCAGGACAACACTGCAGCCCGCTCTAACTGCATTTTAAGGTATTTACAAGTACCTTACTCTGTCCATTTTAGTTAAGTTATTTTGTACAGTTTACATACATACCGTTTCGTTAACAGCCTGCCCAACAGGCAGGGCAGGGAATGAAAACCGACTGTGGCAAAAAACTTAACATCAAACCCGCAGTGGAGGGAGTGTAGTCAATGAGCCCTCCCCAGAAACGAATCTTTTAGAAAGAATGCCTTCATGGCGGGTCCGTCCCTGTCTACGGAACTCAAAGAAGACTGCTATGCATTTTCACATTAAAGACGTTATATTACAATGGTTCTCTCTAAAGGATATTATTAGGTAACGGATAATAACACCAACTAAAGGTATCTCTAAATAAATAAAATGAATGAATGGTTTGAGGTTTGGTAAAGCTACCACATAGAAAGTTAAATGCTATGCAAAGCGTTCATCTCGCAGCAAATCATGTAGGATAAATCAGGTGGATGCTTCCGTTCATTTCACCACAGGAGAATGCATGCAATTAGCTTAATTTGAGCCATTGGTTTCCGGAAACAGGAAGCCACACGGTGGAGCTGTCTGTCTAATTTAGAGACAAGCACAATAACCATTGTTTATAAACTCAATATACAAAGAAATGACTAATACTCACCACCAAAGCTATTCTTATAGCTTTGGGGGGCTGGAACAGTCAGAACTGTCACACTTTCAGGAGTGTGATGGTTAGTAGTTGTGTTGATACTGTAATAGGCAGCTGTGACACCAGCAATGAGTGGTGCAAGTGGAAGTGGCCTCCTGAAGAGAGCCTTGACACATTTATTTATTACAAATAAAGCACTTGGTGACTGAATCCCCACCGGAGTGTTTTAAAGCATGAGGACGGGTCTTGTAGCAATGTAAAGGAAATCTTACACCATGCTGGAGACAGAACAGTCACAAGCTGCATATTTTCATAAAGAGTTCATCTTTGTCAGGGCACAACCATTTTCAAATTCGAGACCCTGACTTAATCTAGAAGCTGTAGTATACTATTCCACTTAGTGCCAATATTCCCCTTTATTTCAGGTAGAAAAAAACGAGTTGTTTTCACAAATTGTTCAAGGTCTGTGTTTCTTAACAAAAAAACATTGCTGCTGATGAGAAGGGATGGCTCAATGGGGAATGTTAGGATTTATGAAGGAAATTACCATTTGCTGGCGTTAAATAATTGCAATATGAACAAAAAACGGACGTGGGAGACTACAACACATGCTCCATACAAAACCTTTGATTCCTAGAGAAACAACACAACAAAGAGACACTTTGCGTGATGAAAGAGAAAGTGCGTTTTAAAGCGGCCATGACACCTTTTCACGCTCCATTTAACATTCCAAGTGCGCTGTTAAGGGCTTCCCAATAGAACACGTTCCAAGGTCCTCCGTTCCTGTTACTCTTTAAACAAAGCTGGGGATCCGGCCTCCCCTTGTCAGTCTGCTGAGAAATGATTAACAGACACCGAGGAAGGAGGTAGCTGGCAGCAGAAATGTACGGGACCAGGAAAGAGCAAGAGCATATCTATGCAAGTACCGACTTGCTCAATACAAACGCACTTGGTTCATTGATTAAACCATAATTATTTTAGTTTTCGCGAGCTGCTAATCCTGGTTAGGCTAAATGACGCACATACGTGTAATGCAATGAAAAACGCCTCCACAAAGATGCAAGACTATCAGCTAATATTTCAACGATATTCCTCTTAACAATACTTTGTGTGTGACTGAAGATCAAGTGCAGCAGAAGGACATGCTACTGAGAAGGGAGCAAAAACAGCACATTCCTTTACATTTCACCAGAGGCGGCTTTCTCGCTATGACGAAGGAGCGTCGCCGTCCTGGCCAAGGACCAATAGATTAAAAATAAGTAGCACTAGTTGCACTATTGTTTTATTTGTCATCTCCTGGCTCAGCCAACAGTAGAGGGAAGGGCAGGGCCATAAGAGGTGGGAGTGGGGAGGAGGGAAGAGTACACCTAAGTGTGCATGTGTGTTTGGCCTGCTGTCTCGGGCTGGCCAAACACATATGTGCACTTAGGTTTCTCAAGCCCGGCTGTATTTAACTGCCGAGCTGGAGAAACTGCACAGACCCCAGGGCACTGTCTGAGCAGCACTGACTGCCAAGACCATTCCTGATGCTGCTTTCATGCTATGCTTAGCATGAAAGCAGCACCAGGATTGCTGGGGAGCCCGTGCTGGTGTCCCAGTGAATGCTGGGACCCCACATGGAGGGAAGAGGAGTGTGAGGCGGCAGGAGACGGAGATGGCAGTAAGGTAAGTTTATTTATTTTTTATTTTCCCCCCTCCTTCCCCGTCCCCTCCACCCCGCCCCTCCCCTTGAGAGTTGTGGCAGCCAAACAGTGGAGGTGTGCTATTTGCTCCTTTATGGCAGGTTTCACATGCTGCAAATTGCAGCGGCTAATAACTGCGATTTGCCCCAACACCTCAATTTCCTTTTGGGTGCAAATGCTATTTGACACCCCCAAATGGGATTAACTCCACCATAGCAATTGGGATATATTCTACATGGATGGCTTGTGAGTTCTGGCAGTGGATCTTCCATGTCATGCTCTCCTACAACACACCAGCTGGTGCTCTTTTTTACAGACAGAGATTCACACAGCAAAATAAATCTATCATCATATATTGGGATAAGCAACATTTTGCTCCAAATGCACATCCTTAGAATAATTTACAGCACTGGATCATACAAATATTAAATCAAAATGAAGCAGTTTCCCAAGGTGGTTGCTGTTGCCAAAATGTGAACCCACTGCAGCGTGCTCTTCACTCCCAGAGGGCCAGCAGGCTTGCGAAGAAATCCACATTTCATTTTGTGTATATGGAGGTGTGATTATAGAAGTATAAAGCAGGAAAGGTCTACCCGTCACCTTGAAGCTGTTTCTCCTTTGCAGAAGGCTGTTGTGCAGGGCCTCCCTCTCCTTCGCGGCATTCACAACCTCATTCAGGAGAGACTCTGCTTTCTCATCATCAAAGATACCTCTCACGAAATCCTTGTTCAGCTGTACCATCATCAGCCTCTCCTTTAGGCGGGAGCTTTCTTCCAGCAATATCTGCAACACAGAAGTTTGAGTGTCACAAAGTAATTGTAAAATGCAGTTTAAGATTTGCTCATTTGATTTGGGGCGTATGGCTACATTCTTTGTACACATCTAAAAAACTGACCAACACTATATTGCCTCCTTAGGTCATAATTGTGATCCCCATGCTCAGCCTATATTCACCCTGCCAACCTTTCTATAACTTTTTCTTAGGCTACAGTAGTTTGACAAGACAAGCCCAGAACATGGGAGCCCTCAACCAGGTAGTATCTTAGAAGTGTATAAGATAAAACAGTTTCTGCATTACCTCTATCTGTGCGGAGAATTCCTGTATCATCGGAAGGTCAGTCATGTCAGTGGTGGTGTCCAGGACTTGCTCGGCTGCTGGCTTCCACTGGTAAAATTCTCGCAGGGGGTTTTGAAAACACTGTCTGAGTGTAGATTCGGTCTCTGTACAGCGCTTGAAGGCCTTGTTTTTAACACTGGAGAGAATACACATGGCGTCAAATGGAATACAAAGAGTAAATCGCAGGTCACAGTTTAAGATTTGGATTGGATATATTCTGCTGCACACAGATTGCAAAATATAATTTCCACATTGTACCACACCGATTTTACAATTATTATTTAGAACTGCTGCAGTATTTTGGCAGCAGATTTCATGGAATCTAATAAATAAGAGGTGAATAAATTTTGATGAGTGAAACATTGTATTTATCAGAAGGAATGGCAAGAAGTATTTTTTTCTAGTATTTACATATGCAAATATCTCACAGTGTGGCTGTATCAGGAAACTAATAATGCAAGATTGATGAGTTGGAATTTAATTCCTTCATGGAACCTTACTTTGGTCACTGGGCCAACAAGACAGGAAAAGTCAAGCATTTATTTTGTGAACAGTAGCCAAAATCTTTTGTAACACCATCTGACACTATATACCAACATCAGTTCAGAAGACTGGTGTGGATCGAAGTCCCTCTTTGAAAATGCAAAATACTGTGCGTGGTCTGGTATGTATCACTTTGGCATCTGGGCAACATTATTCAAGTTGTGTCAGTGGTTGCAGGTGCTTGGCACTGGTGCTCATTTTTGGGAAGAGGGGTCTCATTTTTGGGGACTTCTTTTTCATCACTATTCTTTAATCACAGCAAGACAGGCAGAAAAGGTAGAAAGGGGAGAAAGCAGGGATTAACAGTCATTTGCAAAGGAGAGAGAGAGAGAGAGAGAGAGAGAGAGAGAGAGAGAGAGAGAGAGGGAGAGAGAGAGAGAGAGAGAGAGAGAGAGACAGAGAGAGAGAGAGAGAGAGAGAGAGGGGCGTTCAAAGAAAGGGGCAACATTTGAAATTAAGACTTAAATGATTGCTGCTCAGAGAAAAAATATCTCCTGTTCTCTGCTGGATTGCGATGGAGAAGGTCTGACAACAGGCAGAAGAAGGGAAGTTTTGAAGATCTAAAACGAGATGTTTTGCCAAGGCCTTTCAAAATCATCCATGCCCTGGTCAGGGCCCGATTTGCAAACCTTCACGGAAAAAACAGAGTTATTTACTCCTGAATAGTTACTCCTGTGTTTTGAGTATGTTTATGTGCTTTTTGTTTTTTGTGATGCAAAAAGGATTCCAGAAGTACTCCTAGTTAACAACGCAAGTCATTATTATCTACAAGGATTTAAATTGATAACTTGTTCTGCATTCAGGTGTGTAACACAAAAGGACATGCATACTTAAATGTACAACTTTATTCCCTCCATCCTGAAAACAGGCTTCCCCACGCAGAAACCTTTTTTCATACATACCATGAATTGTGGCTGTGTTTGCTCTGCCTTCTACCATGATATTGCATTTACTCAGGTATTAATAAACATAACTTTGCATGGCAACCACCAGCAAATGTTTGGGGAGTACCCAAAAACTTGGAAATTTTGCTGGTTAACCCAACCTGAAATACCCACAAGTCACACCACTGCAGCTAGATTTGCTCACGCTAGGATTTCTGATGCACAAATTGTATTTGTGAGGCTAAAAGCCTACCATTCCCAGTTCTGTTCATCAGACATGAGAATTTGCCTATGCACATGTACCTATTTGCACATCCAAGGTGACCTTAGGTTCAGTCATAGCTTTGTGATAGAGTCCTTTGTCCCTATGTCAGAGGCATGGAACAGAAATTAAATGATCAGTCTTAACATTCACTTTTGCACGTACTCTTTGCTATTGATAACGGGGCCAATGTATTACATTTTGTGCTAAGAAATGGATTACCCCATCTTAGGTACATCACAAATCTTTCCCTAAACACACCTGTGCACGTCAAATATACATAACAAGGACAGGGAAGTCAGTGTTACTATAGTATTTATTAGCATATTTTGTTAGATGAAACACAGCTAGCAGAAGGCAAGGTAATTAATGTCACAATTTTCGGATCTATGAAAACAACTGCCCACACCAGCACAAACTTCATTAAAAAAGAAAAGAAGTCGAGAACCTATGTGTCTTAACTGCAAGTTACCTTTGTCATGGTCAAATAAACAGAAAACCACCACCAGTGTCTTAACATGAGCAGTAATCCCCATGGCAAATTCTCTCATCAGTTCATGTGAAATTTCTAGATGCTGCATACAACACAGCTAAATATGTGTTTCACTTGAAATCTCCACATACTCATTACTTTTGATAGCTTGAAACTGCAGATATACAACAAAAAAGCGCACTATCTCACTACTCTGATTACTCCATAAACGGATTACCTTTGATACTCTCGTATGGCAGAGATGACGCTGTTAGAAGGGTCCTGTACATCCTGTGAAAACCTGAACAACTCCTTAAGTTGTGACTTCAGTCCCTCTACTCTGGGCTCCTCTGCTGCAAGGGCTGACCTGGTGGCCTGGGTAAATGAAATATATATGTATATAAATGTATATAAATGAAAAATATATATGTAAATCTATGAAATAAATTCATTTGATACTGTAATGTGAAAAAATAAACAGGATGTGCGCATGACCCCTCCCCACTTTTTGAAATGCCCAAAAATCTTCTCCAGCACCACGATAGCTTACATTTAAAGAACACTCATGTTAGTATATCTGCAGTGCTACAAACAGTACTATTTGACTAATTCATAATTTGTACTTCCTCTATTCACTGTGATTTTGTGTTATGTTTTAAGTACAATGGCAATGTGGGTGGAGGCATGTTGTGAGGGTTCAATGGAATGTGGGGATGGTAACTGGGGGGGACACTCCCTGGCGCAGCATTTGGGGATGGACGCCGTTAGCTGATGGTCATCAGTGTAGTTGTGCTGTCTTTCATTATGGAGAATAGATCTACATGATCCAATCAAACTACAAGTTTGATTGTGTGTCCACATTGAAAGAGCCCTATACAGAGTGGCGATGAGTGGGTCCTCCTGACAGCACCCTTCAACAATAGTGAAGGTAACGTTTCTATTGGTTTCGGCAAGACAAGGTAAGAGAAGGCTCAGCACCACATAATTAAATACATGACAGAAGCTGGGAACTGCTTAATCTTAAAGGACATGGAAAGTGGGCTAGATTTTGACGTGTTTAAATAAACAGGAAAATTCAAGGCTTAATGCTTCGTTATCACCAATCTGACAGGCCCAAGGCTGATGTGGAGGATCTGATGAGTTAGTGCGAGGTGTGCGCATGCATGTGCTCAAGCCTTTTAGCACTGTTTGTTACTTCAGAGCAGCTGTGAGTCACGCTCACTCAATATTTCAGCAAGTTAAAGGATTAACACACAATGGTTGCCATATTTTCAAGGATTATCAGTGATACACACACTACTAAGCAAGTGGGGATTTAAAAGTGTATTATCCATTGATACGCACACTAAGAACTGCATATTGTGATATTTCACGGTACTCAATTGTGTGTCACTCAGTGAAATGCACAATAGTAATTTATGCGCAGCTTTCAGTGATACGCACACTCACATATCAGAAACTACTATTCTCCAATACTAGGAAACACACATGGGTTACCCCTAGAAGCAAAGATCCAATGAAAAAGCTGTTGCTAGGCATATTTATATATAAGAGAGATTAACTTATACAAATTGTAAAATGACATATTGATAGTTTATATGTTATATTACAGTGAATGTGCATATAATTAATCCCGATGATTGAAATGCTACAGATTATTAGCTCATGCTATTGGATTGTCGCAGCCAAGAGCACTGAATACTCACCATGCAAAACACACATTGTCCTACACAATTTTTAGCAGAACCTGGAGTACAAAAAATAAAATGGAAGCAATAGTACAAAGGTTTTGAAAACTATTTATATGTAATTGATTGAGCCAAATTTGAACCAGTCCGGAAGTTAGCACTCCTTTCCAATTGTTTAGCATCAGAAGGTCAACACATATTTGACCATTTACATGTGACTACTAGAAATGCTGAGGTGGAATGGAATGTATATAGAGAAGCTGTCTCTAGATTGACACAACACTTTAAAGAAGAAACAAGCGTGATAGTTGAGAGGCACAGATTCAATAAAAGATGAGAATTTCAACATGAATCCATAGACATTTTTTTAGCTGAATATGATGTTCTAATATCCACCTGTGAACTGGATGGAAACACTGACCCATATTTGAGAGACCAAATATTATAGAACTGCTTTGGTAGGAACATTTAAGAGCGAATATTGTGCTGCAGAGACTGAAGTTTATATGAAACATTAGAAATTTCGAAAGGAATTTAAAGAACTGTAATGGCATCAAAATGTCTAAGTAAAAGCATAGAGGACTCTGACAATGTAAGTGCGATAACAGTTACGCCAAAGGCATTAATTTCAAATATGACCAAAAACAAAAAACAAACAGGTGGGCTCAATCTCATCAATTCTCAAAGCAAAGACGCAAGTAATTGCTTTAGATTTAAAACTAGCGCACACATAGCGAATGCAAACAAATAATTCAGGCATTGGGAAAACATGTCTCAAATGTAAAAATGTTGTCAATAAAAATGCTGGAAAAGGATCAGAAAGTCGGTGGGGATCCAGTATGCACAATTTCAATTTGTAAAGTGCAGGTCCAAGTCACTGTGGATTCAGGTTCACCTATTACTTTTGTAACGGATGAGCTGTATTACAAGGAATGGAGTAACATACAGTTGTCACCACCAGATGTTGCGTTTGGTGAACATAACATATACATGATGGATTATTTTTCAGAAAATTTGTATTTTAAAGACAGATCCATTGTCATATGTGGCCAAGAAGAGTTAAAATATACAAGGATGAGATGATCAAGGCAAGTTTGGAATGGTGTTGAGACCAGGCACGCCATGTCCTATTTAATTGATAAACATGCCTTCTGCAAAAGAAAACCCACCTGCACTGCAAACTCTGCAACAGGTCCTATCAAAACATGAGTCATTATTTGAAGACCTGTTATGCACGGTAAATTGATTTGAGCATAATAGTTCTTAAAAAGCATGCTGTGCCAATCATTCACAAAGTGAGGAATGTGCCTTTAAGTGTTCGTGATCAGTTTAAACAACATTTAAATAAATTTTGTACAGACAAAGTCATTGAGCCAATTGACTCTTCACAGTTGGTGCATCCATTGTAATGGCTAAGAAGAAAACAGGTGAAGTCAAACTCTGTGTTGATCTAGGGTCTCATAATAAGAACATCCTGATTGCTCGTTTCCCATTGCCAAAAATCCAGGAAATACTAGCCCAATTGGGAGATGCTAACATCTGTTCATGTCTTTATTTAAGAACAGCGTACCACCAAGCCAAACTAGCCAAGGAATCATGCTCACTTACAGCTTTCAAACCACCATTTGGAGCACTTAGATGCTTAAGAATGCCTTTTGGGTTAGCTTCAGCAGCTGCAGTGTTCCAAAAATTGATGTTCACACTGTTTGGCAACAATAAGCACGTCCTAGCTTACCAGGATGACATTTTGGTATTCACAAAAGATTCTGAAGAGCACTTAGATGTGTTGAATGAAGTTTTGAGCACCGTAGAGTAACATGGCCTTACAGGCAAGAAGGAAAAATGCAATTTCATGGTAAAAAGCTTGGATTATTTAGGGCACTAAATTATCGAAGAAAAAATTCAATTTAAAGCTGATTTAGTGAATGCCATTTAGAACAGTCTGAACCCTGAAAACAAGAATCAACTGAGATCCTTTCTTGGCTTATGTGAGTATTATTTGAGATTCATTGACAATTTTGCCTTACAAACTAAACCTCTTAGGAAAACGCTCAGGAAAGGAGAACAATTTGGATTGGACAAACAAGAAGAAATAGCATTCGTGAATTTAAAGAAGCTAACAATGGCAGCACCTACTCTACAAGCATTCATTGATGACATTCAGTCCATCATAATGGTGGACGCCAGTAGATTTGGAATGGATTAAGTACTCTCACGGTTCAAGAAGCACATTATAGCATTTGCATCAAGGTGTCTATCTTCAACTGAACGCAAATATAGCACGATTGAGAGGGAGGCACTAGCTTGTGTCTGGTCGGCAAAACATTTTGAGACTTTCCTATGGGGTAGGAAATGTATTTTAGTGACTGATTATAAGCCTCTTGTATATCCACAAATGCTCACAATAAGGTTAGCCCAAGATTGGTGACCTTGTTGTAAAAAATGTTTGAAGTTAATTTTGAAATCAAGCACGTCCAAGGTGGTAAAAAACTCCTAGGCAGATTTTCTTTCCAGATGTCCCACTGCAGATCAAGAAACCTGATTGAGTGAAGAAGTGGAATGTGTGGTGGGGTTGGTGGATAGATTGACAGTGATACAGGGAGTGATTGTAAAGCATGAATGCAAGGAATGCTCTAAACATGATGATTGCCAGAAAAGAGTTGAAGAGCTCATTGTTGCAGGACGGCCAGAAGAGAGAAAAGTGAATAAAGATCTTCGGTCCTTTTACAAAGTTAAGGATGAGTTACCATTGAGGATGATATCATATTAGGAGGCAACCTGTTAAACCCTCCGCTTGAGTCGAGACATAGGTTATTTGAATTTGCGCATCAAGGACTCCTTTGGATGACAGGCACAAAGAAACTGTTACAAATGTATCACTGGTGACCTGGTATGGATGCTGAGGTAGTAAAGTGTAAGTAGGTGCAAAGAATGTCAAGATGCTGTATGAAAGTCAACCTGTGCAACACAACTCTTCATCCTGTAGAATTTCCTGATAATCCATGGGGAAAATTAGGTATGAATCTTCTCAATATATGATCTTGAGGCATAGAAGAGGTATGTTTGGTTTTAGTAGATTATTTTTAAAAATGGGCAGAATGCGCCATACAAGCATTGTAAAACCCAATAGCTCAGACTTTTGGAGCCCAAATCTCTTGGCTTTGCCATTACTTATTATAGTCAAATACATTACCAATAGAAACAAATTATTTTCTTATGGCAATGTGTATATATATTTTTAAACATATGGCTAAATCCATTGTCAACCCCAATAGGTCACAAAAGTTCTAATATTCGGCTTTGCCAATGCTTGTTACACTATGTTTGCATTGAAACTCAGTCCAGAGATTTACCCATCTTAACAGCAGTTATAGAACTGCCATTGGCAGAACGGGAATGGCAATGGCATGACGGTATACTCCAAAGACACAATACCACCAAATATCAACCTTAAGGAAGATCAGATGTTTAGAACCATATAGAACATATGCTGTTATCTTCTCGGCTACTTTTTATCTGCAAGTCAGTTGCTACAATGTATCGAGCTACTCCACTGAAGTATTTTGCTGGTGGTCCAGCTGCCACAATACCTTCACAATAGCTTTTAGAAGGAGTTAATAAATCAGTGGACTTCCCTAAGGATTTTTGACAAATAACAGCCAATTTGTTTTAAGGAGCAAATCTCAAATGCATAAAATGTCAGCGCTCTTCCTAACGTGATCTCGTAGATGTTCCTATAACGAGGTGTTTCACGCTGCAAATTAACGAAAATAAGAAACATAGGGCCTGATTCTCCGCCGTCCGCCAAGGTTCCGCCGCCAAAAGACCGCACCGCGGTCACAAGACCGCAGCGGCCATTCTAACATTTCCTCTGGGCCGGCGGGCGCTCTCCAAAAGAGCGCCCGCCGGCCCAGAGGAAATGCCCCTGCAACGAGGACGCCGGCTCAGAATTGAGCCGGCGTAGTTGCAGGGGTGCGACGGGTGCAGTTGCACCCGTCGTGTATTTCAGTGTCTGCATGGCAGACACTGAAATACTTTGCGGGGCCCTCTTACGGGGGCCCTTGCAGTGCCCATGCCATGGGCATGGGCACTGCAGGGGCCCCCAGGGGCCCCGCGGCACCCCCTACCGCCATCCTGTTCCTGGCGGGAGACCCGCCAGGAACAGGATGGCGGTAGGGGGTGTCAGAATCCCCATGGCTGCGGAGCGCGCTCCGCAGCCATGGAGGATTCCCCCGAGCAGCGGAAAGTCGGCGGGAGACCGCCGACTTTCCGCTTCTGACCGCGGCTGAACCGCCGCGGTCAGAATGCTCGTGGGAGCACCGCCAGCCTGTTGGCGGTGCTCCCGTGGTCGGTGGCCCTGGCGGCCACCGGCCGCCAGGGTCAGAATGACCCCCATATTCTGCGATTTTAAATTACAAATGTGTCAGAAATATAAAATAAAACTGACAAGTGTAAGGTGCTCCACCATTCATATGAAAAATTGAACTATTACTTCCGTCATTAAGAGGAACTTATCACTAGTTGATTACCAAAAAGTATGTCATGCTAACAAGAAAGGAAGCCATTTAGGTCATAAGGAGCATAGTAACATGCCTTTTAATTCAAAGGAGTTCCTTCTGAGGACAAAAAAACGGTTTATTATTTGGTGTAGGACAAGGACACAGGTGTGAAAAGGCGGTTATTCTAGATCCTGGATTTAGTATTTATAAACATCCAAATTAGATGCTTGGCCACCTTTCTTAACAGACACACAGCTGAGAGGTGCATACTCATCAATGCATTTTTGAATCAATGTGGCTTCAATGCGTTGAGTTATTTCAATTGGGCAAGGCACATTTCTGACTTCTGTGTGAATATATTGATCTTGTTAAAGGTTTCTAGCAGACGTGTTTAATGACGTGAATGTTTAATCAGGTGTTGTTGCAAGAACCTAACCACCAGGCGGACATTGTAATCACGGAAGCTCCGAGCTGTGGGTGAGTTTTAGTGGTGATTCTCTTAATAGCCTATGATTACATTGTTTGTGGTACGACAGAGAATGAGTGATGGATGTCCCCAGTTAGAGAAGGTTGCTTCCTCAGCAGCGGGCTGGAATGAATGGGTGGACTGTTCCAGTAAGACATGGTGGAAGCTGAGGGCCCTTACTTCCAGGCACTGGGAGGACACACAAGCAGGATATATGCTGGTATTCAAGAGGCAGCACGAAGCAGTCAGATCAATCCTACCTGCACTTTGCTCAATACTTTCTCTATAAAGTTCTAGTTAGGCTTTCCGTTCAGTGGCATGATGGTACTCATATACCTACCCATGAGCCCGCTCCCTGATTTAACGAGAGAAAAGGAATCTGTGCTCATAAATACTGCTATATAGATGTCCATTTGGTAATATTCATCTTAATCTCAGGATGTTTTTTTCGGAGCTGTTAAAAGATGCTTACTGTTTGTCAACTCAATGTACACATGTGGCCACACCGTTAAATACAGGCCCACGTAGGAAATGCAACTGGATGCTGATCCACCAGATTCCCTCACTATCCACTTTGAGTAAAACTTTCCTAAATGGGGTGAAGTTTTAGGGGAGGAATAGCTGGGTGCAGCAAAAGGCACTATCAAATAGGCGTGAGGCTCATTCAGTGGGTCTTCTCCGTGCAGCGATCTGAACCTGACTGCAGGCCACTCTGAGGTCTGCTAGAATCCTTACTGCAATGGATGTAGAGATATGGCAGACTGGGCACCTCCTAGTTCATCACATCCCAGCCTTGCCTGCCTCCCCTACTAATGGTGCAGTTAATAACCATGTATAAATCAAGGCAGCAGGCTGAACCAGCAGCTGGAGCACTGCGAGTGTAATTGGCGCAACAGAAAAAAAAATGTTTATTTGCCCATGTTGCAATTCCTTCCTTTCTATTACGATTAGTTTCAAAACATTTTTCAAGCACGTTTTAGGGTCGAGTGGGCATTTTATGAGAATGAAATGCCATTTTGCATTTAGAAAAAGGCTGAAAACGTGTTTTTATCCTAAATGGTGTTTTTTTAGCTCTGTTATTGCCGGTATCAACTTTGGATGTGAACACCATCACAACACTGAGTAACAGTGCGCTCTAAACACAACACAACACAACTCAGTGATATGCAATTTAAGTATTAATGTATTGTGGAAATCAGTAATTCTGATCTTGGGTTGGACTATACTGTGCACAACGGCCTGTACCTTTAAGGAGGTTACACCATTTTATTATCGTTTTCCAGCATTGTTTTTTTTAAGCATAGCAAAGAGGCGATTATTTGATTCAAAATCGCCTCTGCCTTCTGTCTTTAACAGGAACAATTGCAATGAGAGCTAGAATTATAGATGGGTAACTGTGAATAATGGAGAGCTGTTCACACCAAAGAGCTAGAAATGTGTTTTGAAGCTCTGCCCGTGATCTTCAAAAAAGATAATAAAAGCTCTCTTAGTGGTCACATATGCTGTCACTACCTAGTAGGATTTCACTACACAATCATCTGGAGGATATGTAGACAGAGGGCAGGATGTGGGATGACTTCCCTCTCCCCTGACATAAAATCCGGTAGTGTCACTGTAGTTTCAGTTTTTTTGTAACTAGCATTCTTCCCAAAACAGATATGCAATATGCCTTGTAGATCTTGAGAAGAGGTTGCTGCCAGGATAGAATGATGGTCTTTACAATGTAGCAGGTGGATTTCTGGCAATCAGCCTAGAAAACACTAAGGACCAGATGCTTCAAGCAATTTTGCATTCGTAAACGGTGCAATTAGCAAAATTCGGCCGTTTGCGAATGCAAAAATGCTTTCAAGATGTAAGAAAGACATTTGCTGGGCAATTTTAAGGAATCATAAAAATAGCGATTCCTTAAAATTGCGACCCCATTTAGAGAATCGCAAATTGCGATTCTCTAAATAGGAAATCGCAAATAGGGAATTCCTATTTACGATTTCCAAAGCACATGTATCAAGCATTTTCTAAATGCGAATTGGGCATTTAGGAAATGCAATTACCACCAAAACAAGCATGTGCAATTTTTTAAAATGCATAATAAATGCATTTTTTTAAATGACATGTAGCGCACACATGCCCCAAGGGCATGTGTGTGCCTCACATATCCGCAAATATTTTTTTTGGGTGCATCAGAGGGGGCCTTAGGCCCCCAGCACCCTGGGGTTTGCATTACCTAATTTGCAAATTCCTAACTGTAATTCGCAAATTGGGAAATGCAAAACCATTCACACCTATGGGCCTACAGGCCCATAGGGATGAATGGGGTCCCATTCTCTAATCGCTATTACCGAATCGCAAATTTCATACATCCCATTATGTGTTTCTTAAATAGCGATTTCGTAAAATTTGCTATTTAAGAAATGCAAACCGGGAGCTTGATAAATCTGGCCCTATATGCTTAATATACATAAAGAGTTGCACTCCTAGAAGGCTCGATCTACCTTTCTCATTTTCATCTAGACACCTCACGGAAGACCAACCACCACCAGAAGAGTAGTAAAAGCATTAAATATGTCAGACCAGTAAGTGAATCTAACTTAAAAGATTGATCAATATATCTATAAAATGTCTATATCCAGTAGAATTTGCCTTCTCTGAGTCTGTTTGCAGTAAACAACTTTGCCTCCACAAACTTACTGTGTATTTCCTCCACCGGGCTATCAGCTCCTCTTCAGTCTTCGCTCTTTCTCCTGTTTCCAAGCTACTATCCAGGTTCTCAACCACTTTCCTCAATTCACGGATATCAGCTTCAAGCTGCTGAAGCAAGGCCTGGTAGGCGCTCTCAGACTGATGAGCCTTCATAAGATCGTCAACTTCCTTGTCATTCATTAATTTTAGCTGTGCCAGTGCTTTTCGGAGATCTTCCAACTCGGCCTTGATTTTTTCAGCTCCTAGTGGTGATGTGTGTGTTATCACATGCGCAGACTGACCATCCAACCACTCCAGTTTCTGTTCGCCGGTTTTCACATCATTAGCAATATCCTAAACACAAAACAAATGGAAGAGGGATCACACAACAGAAAATATTTCTAATCTACCCACTAGTTAGACGGCCAGTACTGTCAGTGCTAACATTGTTGTCTCATTTTTGATAAAGGGTAACACAGTACTCCTGGCTTGAGAAATGCTTAAAAAAACAATTCTGGGAAACGATTATAAAATGGTATAACTTCCTTAAAGGTACAGGCCGTCGTGCACAGTATAGCCCAAACCAAGATTATACTCACAATAATGTATTTTTAACAAAAATAAAATATGAATATTATTTAAACACATTCATATACTGAAAGAACACTGCAAGTACAGCACTAAGTAGTTGGTCAAACAAATCATAAAATACAACAATTTTAATGCTATGCAGTATCCTCGAGTAGGATGTTTATGGATTTGTTTTTCACAGCATAAATCTTGTCATGAGGGCTACTCAATTTTGTACAGTGTAAAAATTGCAAAATTAAGATTATAAAATGTATTCGTAGTATACATGGTTATACCATATATTACTGAACCAACAGATTAGACATTGGTACTTACACCAGGTATTCTACAAGAATTTGGTAACTATATACGCATGCAGTTATACACGGTGCTCAGTCTTTAGGAAGCTGCATACACAATAGTTGCATGTACACATTATAATAATGACGTTGTAGCATAAAAATACTTTGCTTCCCCTGTATTTCACACGCGATTAATCGAATGTCTGAAATCGACAAAAGGGAATATGACGTCGCAGCTAAGCTCCCACTGTCCATGGCCAATCAGGATTTACAAAACTTTGATTTAAATTTTCACACTACGTAGAATCAGTTTACATGTATTTCATGAAGGTTCTATGTATTTTATGAAGGCGTTAAAATAGGATTTAAATTTACCACACTTGAAAAACACACTGACTTCCTTTCTGAAGAAATGTGAAAAGTGAAAATAGTTTTACATTGAAAATACTTATCTATTCAACGAAGTGTAGGGTCCATCCTGCTATATACCTCAGTGCTTGAAGTGGGTTGAATTTAGTGCAGGGGAAGGGAGTTAAAACTACACGACAGAAAATAAAACTAGGAGGAGAGTCGTAGGTAACTAGTGGAGTTGCCTAATATGTGTGGACGAGAATTCTGTTTGATACATTTCAAAATAGAACTTTAGTTGTAAGATAGTTTAGAGGAAATAGGCAAACTAAACTATGAACCTTATCTTGGGACGTTTTCAAAAAGTGTTTTCGGCCTGTAGTGAACCCTGTAAATAGGAATAATCTTGCATATTACATTACTGGGATTCACCTCCAAATAAATCAAAGGGCCCCAGAACTGCATACAGTTGGCTAAAACACCAGGGATTACTCACAGTATGAGTTATGTCTATTATTGTGCAAAAAGGCAATGCCCATTAATGTGATGGGAAAATGATCAGGAATACTAAAGTAAAGCAGACAATAAGATACTGTACTTGGTCAATACATCGTATGCAGATACCTCTATGATAATGTATCCACCTACTACCAGAAAAGTGTTATGGTCTGCTGCTGTGATAATAACAGATCAATCGTGGCAAAACTTTTGCACACTTAAGTCAAGTTTACAAGAGCAGAAAGGGGTGACTGTCAATGGAATTCACAAATCTCAACACAGAATGAGGTGTTTCCATCCACATATTCCAGATACATATGTGAACAGTAATCAAACACATGAGATTTACTGCTGTGGTGAGTGAGCTAGGCTTCATGGTATCAACGAATCCAGGAGATTGTCACGGTTGTAGAAAATGCATATTAACAGCCATAAATCTCAGGCTTCGAGAATATTCATAATTACTTGCATTAACTTCACCCTCACTAACTGCATTCCAACAGAAGACCACAGAATTATTGTATTGCACTAGGGCATTCCATAACACTTGTAGGAATCCACCTCTCCACAGGGAAAATATGCTTCATGTTAAAAAATACATATGCTTTTTCCCCAAATCTACTGCAGAGGATTTTCCACTCAGTGAAAAATCTGTAGGAGCAAATTTAGGGGGAAACACGCAACATCAATCAATCAGGAATTTGTAAAGCGCACTACTCACCCATGAGGGTTTCAAGGCGCTGATGGGGGGGAGAAAAAGGGAGGGGAGATGCTGCTACTGCTCAAACAGCCAGGTCTTGAGAAGTTTCCTGAAGGTAAGGAGGTGTTTGGCCTGGCGCAGGTGGGTGGGAAGAGTGTTCCAGATTTTGGTGATGAGGTGAGAGAATGATCTACCACTGGTTGTAGTTCTGCGGACGCGTGGGACGGTTACGAGGGCGAGGTTGGCAGAGCGGGGATGCCAGGTCAGGGTGTAGAAGGAGAGTCGTCTGTTGAGGTATTCTGGTCCGGTGTTGTGCAGTGCTTTGTGGGCGTGGGTGAGGAGTTTGAAGGTGATATTCTTGTTGACTGGAAGCCAGTGCAAATTTCTCAGGTGGTCTGTGATGTGGCAGTGGCGGGGAATGTCCAGGATGAGTCGTGCGGAGGCGTTCAGGATGCGTTGCAGCCTCTTCTGGAGTTTGGCCATGGCTCCTGCGTAGAGGGCATTGCCGTAGTCCAGTTTGCTGCTCAGGAGGGCTTGGGTGACTGTTCTTCTGGTTTCGGTGGGTATCCATGTAGATCTTTCGGAGCATGTGGAGGGTGTTGATGCAGGGGGAGGAGATGGCGTTGACTTGCTGGGTCATGGATAATGAGGAGTCCAAGATGAATCCTAGGTTACATGTGTGGTCGGTGGGAGTCGGAGCATCTCCGAGAGTGGCAGGCCACCAGGAGTCATCCCATGCGGAGGGGGTGGAGCCGAGGATGAGGACTTCCGTCTTGTTGGAATTGAGTTTGAGGCAGCTGCTCTTCATCCATTCAGTGATGGCCTTCATTCCTTCATGGAGGTTGGTCTTGGCGGAGTCCTTGGTGAGGAAGAAGATCAGCTGGGTGTCATCAGCGTATGAAATGATGTTGAGGTTGTGGGATCAGGTGATGTTGGCGAGCGGGGCAATGTAGACATTGAAGGGGGTCGGCCTGAAGGACAAACCCTGGGGTACGCCGCAGATGATTTCAGTGGCCTCCGAGCGGAATGGGGGGAGGCGGACTGTCTGGTTTCTGCCGGTGAGATAGGAGGTGACCCAGTCCAGGGCTCTGTCGCGGATTCCTGCAGTGCTGAGGCATGTGCACAGGGTGTGGTGGCAGATGCTGTCTAATGTGGCCGAGAGATCCAGGAGGATGAGGGCCGGCAATATATTTTGATTTCCAGGTCGCTCACCTGGAATATATGGGAATTCAACATCTGCATAGATCTCACTGAGTTTTGCAAACTAGGCCCAACTTTGTGTTTTAGGAAGGTGCAGTACTATGCAGAGATGCTGGTTACGCCTCACTGTGTAACACTTTCACAATACCACAAAGACAGTCCCTCGGATTCATAATAATAAATCTTTAGCGGAGTCCTGGTAGTGTGGCAAAGAGCAGACAGGCTTTACTAGAGGAAAAGGTGTTAAGCATTTTAAAGTACAAACAAGGGCAATAAGTAATTGACACGACTCAAACAAAATATGACACCAATTTATAAAAATATAGCAGGGTGAACTCAGAGGAACACACTCAAGGCTAAGGTTGTGCAGGTCCCAAGACCAAGCTACAACAGTCAGACCAATTTTACCTGGCTTGTGGGGTCCGGGTGCAGAGGTGTCCTGGCTGTCCTTGGTGCTGAACGTAGGAACTGTAGGTGCTGAAAATAGATACTTGTGACATTCGGTCACCTGAAGGTCTAGCTTGTGGTAGCCCACTGGACCTTAAGCTTTAGTGGGCTCTGGGACCAGGATTCACCAGGCAGAACAATTCACCAATTTGAGCATCTAGGTGCAGAGGTGTGCTTGGCTATCCTTGGTGCTGAACAGGAGCTGCAGTTACTGGCTTTAAAACTGAGATGGTGAGGGTGAGGAAACAAATGCAAAAACTCGACACCGGAGCCACAGGTGACGTTGGTTGAAGGTGTTGCAGTGTACCCTTGAAATGCAGCATCAAGTAAAGGTGGTGATGACTGGACTGGCCACCAAGAAGCCTTGAAAAATGTAAGCTGGAGGAGAAGTTATCTTCCCTTCTGGAGGTCTAATGGCAGCCAGCTGTAACTTATCAGGGAGCTGGACTACACTTCTCACCATGTACTGGACAATGTCTCTTTGGACAATCCCTTAGAGGGCCCGATGGCCTGCGCTTCTTCAGTTCCAGTGAGTACTTTTGAACCTGCAGTATGCAGGGAACTAGTCCCACTAGTCCAATGGAGTCTGTCCTTGCCTTTGGCTCACAAAGGGTTTCTTCTTGCTCAGGGAAAGAAGTCTTTGGTCCGCAACGAGCCGCAGTCGAGCAGTTCCAAGGAGATGCCATATGTTCAAGGTATCACACCATTTTTTGTCAGGTCCCTCTTGTCGTTGATGCAGACTTCGTTTTGTCTCTTATCGCAAGTTGTTGGAGTTCTAATGTTCTGGTGCCAGGGGAGCCCCTTAAATCCTAGATTTATGGGTGTTAGGGGTGTGGGTGCAAGAAGCCAGTGGGCTAATAGCCCCAGCAGCTTATCCGCCCCTGAGGTGACAACATCTGGTAGGTTGTGACACCTTTTCTACCCAGAAGCCTCAATTCTGCCTCTCTCCAAGGTAGCAGAAGTCTTCCCGGGCAGTACAGATCAGGCTGTCCAGCCTAGAGATTTGGCTAGCCTCCTGGGAGTTTCCCCCTTCTGACTAATTAATTTCTCCACATGCACGGGTGCAAATGTGCCTGGGGCATGGAGACGGCTTTGTCCTCACCTGGAGGACAGCCAGCTTGCATATCAGAGACGGTGTGCTCTTTGAATCTCACTGCCTTGATTTGCTACTTGACAAGCCTTCCTGGGAGGAAGGGAGGTGTGACCTCCTTCCTGTCCAGGCCATTGGCCTGACTCCTGGGAGTGTTTGCACCTCCTGCCCAGGGGATCAGAATTCTGTCTTTGTGGCAGTAGATGCAAGCTGGCAGCCAGAGCACAGGAATACAGGGGTAACTTGGTGGGCAACCTACGGAGCTAGTGACCTCGGGTTTTCCCAGGTGCCAGCCCATGTTATTCTATGGACCGTTGGTCACTTATAGTAGTCTTTAAAGGGAACGGTCAGTATATAGCTTGCGCTTATATGTCCACATCCTTAATATTATGCACCCTGTGTCCTGGGCTCTGGAAGCCTACCTTAGGGGTGTCTTACATATATTAAGGACAGTACTGGGACTGTGCCACACCCATGTGGGCACAGTCGAATTCGAGCAGTTTGCACGGCTTCTGCAGTCTGCAATAGCAGGCCTGCTGTCTGTAGTTTGCTTGGGTCATGCAGGATGGCACAATTATTGCTTCACGCCCTGTTGACCCCTTTAACATCCATATCTTGGGTTCCACTGGTACTATATTCTAGAGACATATAAGGGGGTTTAAAGTACTTGCCAATTGGGGATACCAATTTACAGTTACCAAGTTAGGGAGAGAGCACTGGCACTGAGGCCTGGGTAGTAGGCTCCAGTGCACTTCAGAGTCATTACCAACCGAATTTAGAGCAAAACATGGGGGTGATCATCTGAAAAGGGCACTATCCTACATGTGTTCTGTTTTGTCTATCATACCTATTACCTTCTATATAGAAAGGCCATGACAAAAAGCTGAGGGTCTGATTCACAAAGGGCCTCCGCACTCGTGGTGGAGGCCCGCAATCATGGCAGAGTCTCTGCAATTGTGGCGGAATCTCCACAATTCTCTGCACTCAGGCAAAATCGCTGCAATTCTCATTGCGGAGATTACGCTTAAGTGTAGAGACTCTGCCAGTACTGCAGGTCCACCACCACGAGTGCAGAGGCCCTTTGTGATTCAGACCTGGACTGCAGGCAAAGACCACCATTCTCATTACGCCTGTGCATGTCCTTGTCCGCTGAACACATCTAGACTCTATTTATTCTCCAATGCTGTCATATTCTCACAGTAGGAATATACTTTCAATAGAAATAATATTAATAGTACTACTAATAAAAATAATACAACATGTAAAGTGCATGGCTACTTCTAATGAAGTGTCCCAGTGCAGGGATGCCGACTGCTGGAAGAAAAGTTGCTCAGTGACTGGGAAGAACTTAGACAGTTTCAAAGAGCCAAGTTTTCAGCTTTTTACTGAAAAACGTTTCAGAGGGGGTTAGTTGAAGTTCAGAGAGTTCCAAATTTTTGGTGTCAAGTGGCTAAAAGCGTAACCACAAATTCAGACTTTTTTAAATTTTGGAATGGAGGCCTGTTTTGCAGCAGCCAATCTAAAATTTCTAGTTGTGGCATAAGGGGTGATCGTGGACTGTAAATAAGCAGGCCTTGAAGACAGGTAGCCTTGGAACAACAACAAAGAGCCTTAAAGGTAATTCTTTGTTTCACGGGCAGCCAGTGTAGTTTGTTCAATGCTGCGCTAATAGAGGCACATCTAGGAATTCCAAACAGTATCCAGGCTGCTCCTTCTGGACCCACTGAAACCTATTCAACTGTGATTGGGAAATGGCCAGGGACAGAACATTACAGTAATCTAATCTGGATCTAACTAGAGCCCAGACTACCGTTTTTTGGGAGGAATCAGGGAGGAGATGGAAGAGTTTCTTAAGAGATGTCAACATACCGAAACACTTGGGCATTGATCTGGGCATCTAAAGAAAGTATCTTGCCAAAGCAGATGCCCAGGTTCTTAACCTTGGGATTAGGAGGTGGCAAAGGACCGAGACTGTCGGGCCACCAAGCATTGGACCGGATTTTAAGATGCTTGCTCAAAATCAAGACTTTTGCCTTCCCGGCGTTCAGTTTCTAGCAATTAAGAGCCATCCAAGTAGCAACCTCTGACAAATGCATGGACAGAAGAGGCCATGAGCTCCCTGTTCTGAGATATGGTGATGGCAAGTTGAGTGTCATCAGCATATGAAATGATGGTAAAACAATAGCACTCAATGAGCTCAGCCAAAGGGCTACCTTAAACATTAAAAGGGGTTAGACGCAGTGAAGAGCCCTGTGGCACTCTTTGCTGCAGAAAGCGAACCGTCGACTGAAATTGTTTTTGTGAAATCTGAAAAGTGTGTCCCTGCAAGAATGAGGTCAGCCAGTGCGCTGCTTTGCCACCGATGCCACTGTTCCACCGCTGCTTGACCACCGTATTATGGGATGCAGTATTGAACGCATCACTGAGGTCAAGCATACAAACAGCTGCAGTGTAATAAATAAATAAATAAATATTGATAGCAGATTGCATCAAAGGATAACTTGGTCTGGCTGCTTCAAGTTGGAACACTGCAATCAGGCCCATTCCTTTCCTTAGTCTTACAGTACAGAGATGATAGATATATTAATGCTCCTGCAGACAAATAAATAATATGTATGCCGAAGTGCAGTGTAATTTGGTCTTTATTACCACTGTTCAGTGTAGGGAGGGGCTATGACTCACCAGAGGGGAAGCCTTGAGTGAGTCATGATGCCACTCCATCACACACAACAATTTTAATGAATACCATATTATAATCTGCACATAAGCATACACGGTTTATGCCACAGGGTTTGTGAAGTGTATTTGTTTTAGGAAAAGGTACTTTTAAAAAGTGTCTCCAAGGGGCTAAATTTGTGCAGCAAGGTAAAATCACACTACAGGGATATTTTGACAATTTGGCAAGTTGTTTCTCTAAATAAATTATTGTTAAGTGCAATCTGTGTGGCAGGAATGGACCTTTTCTCATGTAAGTTTGCTTTACTGTGATAATTGATTGGAATTTGACACTTGCGCTGTAGAAATAAAGGTGTGCATGTGCGTTCTTTAGTACAGTTGTTCTAAAGCACTTATTTTCACCTCCACGCCTCTGCAGAGAAGGACCACAAGGCACCACCTTCCTCCTGTCCAGCTCAGTGTATACCGCACAAGGTCCTTTAGAAAACAGAGCTGGGTGGAGGGGAAGTGAGGGAGCATCAGGTTTAATCCTTGGTGAGCCAGGACACCAAGGACCCTCTTTCTTTGCATGACAAACACACATGTGGCACTCTGCAGAGTACAAACCGACATGCAGTCACACTCTGTAAGAGAAGCCATACCTCCTTCATTTTGTCCACCGAAAATATGCTTACAAGTCTATTGCTAGGGTTAGTGTGTACGTTTATTCTGTGTTCATACTGTAAGGGAAATAGAGTGAACTGTGTTCACAGTGAAGAAAAATCTCTACATGATGTTATTTATATGGCACTGTGTGCCATCTTCTTCTTGCTTCTAGGTGATTTAATATAAATTAATACTATTATCGAACTCAGTGATGCGCAATTTATCAACTTCAGAAGGATGACAGGCTATTTTGCCACTGCTAGATTTTAACCCTATAACTGCATGCTGCACTTAAAACTTAGCGGGTTTAGTGGGAACTAAACTTGCTAATTTATTTTACTGTCTTAAATGATCAACAAAATAATAGTTTAAAAAGACATCTGTATTTATATGTTTCAACAGCGGTTTATTATATTGTTTATTCACTGTAGGAGCATCATGACGGAAAATCATCATATTCCAAACAGGTATATATCTGCAGTGAAACCTTAAACGCAAGTTAGCTCGGTGGGTTATTCACTCTCTGCTGAGGTCTGTGTTTCAATGCTGGCACGGCTTCTAAATCTGCCATGGTGAAATGTATCTTTCGTCGTTCGGGAAACAAGGGAATACGAACTAGCAACAATGGCTAAGTGATATTTGTATGGTAAGCAATTTTATTTTTAATAAATGTACTCTATAAAAAGCATTTCTATCATTATAAACTAAAGGTAGATTCTCTACACTGTGAAACCTCTGTGCCTGGGTTATAACGAGGACCGGAATTTAAGAGTTTTCGGTGCCTGTCGCAGCACAACTATTCCATTTAGTTGCCAGAGTCCCTGCAACCCACTACCATTGAGAATACAGCCTTAAATTAAATTAACTATACTATCAATAAAACCAGATACTGGGAGGAGAGGTCATTCGGCGCACGGAATTAAGAAATACTGAAACGGGACACTCCTTTCATTAATATATTTTGTTGGGATTTAAACATGCTGACTGGGTGGGGGGGAGCCAAGATGGCGACCAGGATGGACGGCTAGTGCGAGCGCTCCATCCCGGACCCACCGTAAAAATCCTGTAGGGCGCCCCCAGTCTGGGGTGACGGAGGTGTGGAGTCGGCCCTCGGCGAACCGGCGAGAATCGATGGAGCCCGGCGCCACCGAGCCTGGAACCGCCAACCCGTGTCCTCCCCCTCTGTCCGGGAGCCGGCGCACGGGGCATCCGCCATTTTGGGGCCAGGAGAAGGTACGGAAGGCGTCCAGAACCCCGGGACGCGAGTGCTTGGCTCGCAGGGCCAGGGAGCCGCCTCGGTGCTGTTAATGCCTACAAACCACTGTCAAGCACGACGTGCCGGGATCGGGTGGCGATCCCCGCCCGGACCCCCGCTGGGCGGTCGCTAGAGTGTAGGCGGTCGGCGAGGGTCCCAGAGTGCCTCGGGAGGAGTAAAGTCAAGGCGGGCGGATCCAGACGCCTCTAGGCCCCCCACAGCACCGGAGTAGAGACACACAGAATTGACTACCTGCAGCACGGTGTGGAGGCGGATGCCCTGGGACCTGCTCTCTCCCCGACTGCTGGACCGAACGCAACGCAGCACATGGCGGTAAGATGGGGCCTGATGTGACTACCGCGGCCCGCTAGTCACGGAAGAAACAGTGCGGCCGAGCCCGCGCTTCCCCCTCACCCCCCCCTGCTTTTGGCCCTCACCTGCGGATCGTCTGCCCCAGCGCCGGCCTCGGCCCAGCCGGGTGCTGGAATCGGGGCCCCACAGGGAATGGACTTGCTCACAGGGGGAACAAGCACCTACATCGACCACCCTCAGCCAAACTAGACTAGACACTCTTCTCCTGAATTGGGGGCCTCTGGACTTTGCATGTCCCCCCCCACTGAAGCCCACAGATATTCCAACTCGGTCCCACGGGCGCTCCCGCCCTCACCGGATACGGTGCGCCAGCCGGGATCGCTATCATCCTGGAGGGGCGTCGGCGTCGCTGGGTGATAATTAATTAGGGAAATTGGTGAAGCGCATGTGGTAATTCCAGGGAAAAATCAACTGGGATTGCCCGTCTGATTTGCGGGCTCCCCACAACACCCCGTGAACAAGCTGGGATAAGGCTAAAGATACCAAGTACGTAAACCCATCAACAGGGGCCCACACACTGGATCAGTATAGAGGGGCAGCTCATAAGACCCCCCCCCTGAAAGAACATAATGGCGGGCAGGCTTAAATCAGACAAGAATCAAGACCGATCTACGCATGGCCCAGCGCTCACCGATCAACAGACAAACCCGACCCTACAAACACTGGAGAGTACACTCGCGTCACAATCCGCGCAACTGGAGAAAGTACTACAGGCGATAATGGACACTAAAACCTTCCTGGAAAATAGAATAGATGCGATATCGCAAGACTTGAACCTACTCCGTTTGGATCACCGCAAGTTATCAGAAAGAGTCAAAACGGCGAATGAGGGGCTGGCCGAGCTGTCTCCCACAACCCAGGACAACCAAAAACAGATCCAACGTATTGACGCAGAATTGAAGGCATTATGGAAATGTGTGGAAGAGGCCGAGAGCAGATCACGCCAGAATAATATCCGTTTCCTGGGGTTCCCCGAAAATACGCAACAACAAAGCATGGAAATATCTCTAGAACAATGGCTAATCAAAGAGGTGCTAGGCGTGGCCCCCTCCAAGCTTTTCACGGTGGAAAGAGTGCATAGAATTCCGGGTAGGCCCCCGCTTCCTGGACAACTACCTCGACCATTGATTGCCAGATTCTTAAATTTCCGGGATCGAGATGCAATTCTACAACAGTTTTGCAACAAAGGTCCATTCAACTACGAGGAATCAATCATCAACGCATACCCAGACTTCACTCAAGAGGTGCAAAGAAAACGTAATTCATATGTTAAGTTCAAACAACGCCTACATGAACTCAACATTAAATATGCATCACTGTTCCCCGCCAAACTGAGAGTGATGTCAGAAGACCGCACTCATATATTTAACTCCCCGGAAGATGCCTGGACATGGCTACATGCTAAAGGCCTTGCGCAAATGTCCGATGACGCGGAATGAGAAGAGGAGTGGACGACCACGGCGTCAAGGAAACGCTCCAGGAGGCGCACGAGGGTCCAACCGTCTGCTCAACAGGAAGCTGAAGAAAGAGCAAAAGTGCTGAAAGAAACCCCCCTGCTAACACAAAACAACTTTGAAGTAATTAAAGAACTACCCGAGATTAACTTGGACTCAGACACGACCACCTCTGCCTCTACTATAACGGATGAATCAAAAGGCCCGAGGGTCACCCCTAGAGCAGCGGACGATCTCTGACTACGAGGCACAACACCATCCTTGCTTCGTCACTCAGGGGAGAGTTGGCTGGACGACCCGGGGAGCGCCAGAACTCGCCACCCGATCCCGGGACTCTCACACCGGCATTGCTAGTAAACCCAGCAGCTCCGGCTGTTTGGGGTGGGGATTTTAATAGCATCCCAGACGTCACCTTAGATAGATCCAGAGCTCAAGCGAGCTCAATAGCGAGAAGGAACACCACATCTCCAATGCAAAACTGGGCGGGCGACTCGAGGCTCTACGACATATGGCGCATCAGACACCCCCTTCAAAGGGAATACTCATTTTACTCAGCCCCACATAGAATACACACTAGAATAGATATGATATGGGGTACCCAGGATATAGCCGCTTTGGTAAATAGAACGGAATACCTAGAGAAGACAATATCAGATCACTCGCCGTTGAGAGTAACACTAGGTTCGGGCAGGACCCGACAGGAGATCCCAACCTGGCGCCTACAAGTAGTTGCGCTTCAGGACCCGGCATTTGTGGACACTTTGAACACCACACTATGTCAATACTGGGAAACCAATGATTTAACTGCAAATTCACGTGCCGCGGAATGGGATGCCCACAAAGCGGTAGGCAGAGGGCAGTGTATCACTACAAGCTGGGGAGTAAGGCGCACCCTACATTCTGAAATTTTTAAAATGGAAAAGGAACTAAGAAACGCGGAAATAGCAGTCGCACGGGGGGAAACCCCTTACACAACACTAAAAGCAGCCCGTGTAAAATATGACGAAGCAGACAGTAGACTTCGGTGCCACGATCATAACTATCACTTAATGCGGTTGCAAATGGAAGGCGACAGGTCGGGTAAAATGCTGGCTTGGTTATTGCGTGAGGACAGACAGCACTCTCCCATAGGTACCATCCGGGTTGATACTCATACCACGGTCACCACACAGGTAGAGATAAATGAAACGTTCAGAGACTATTATAAGAATGTATACAACAAGTGCACCTCGTGCACGCCCACACAATTTGAGTCTTTCCTAGGGGGCTCCTCCCTACCAAAACTATCCCAGGCAGACAGGGACACACTTGAAGCCCCTCTCACGGCAGAGAAAATAGAGCTAGCTTTAACACAGATGCCCAGGAATAAATCGCCGGGTATAGATGGCCTCCCAATAGAGTATTACTCCGCATTCTTGCCCCCCTTTAAGCCCCAACTACTGAAGGTATTTGAGGAGGCCTGGACTGCTGAACTGCTGCCCCCATCTCAAACAGAGGCCATGATAGTGGTACTCCTCAAACCGGGACGCGACCCCACGGATGTCAAAACTTATAGACCACTCTCACTTTTAAATTTAGACTGTAAAATACTGGGCAAAAAACTGGCCAACAGACTTGCTCCCATCATCCATACCATAATCCACGAAGATCAAAACGGCTTCATTCGGAAGCGTAACACTTTTTTAAATATCCACAGGCTACTGAGCGTGATAGGGGACACCCCCCTGACGCATATGATGAAATGGTGCTGTCACTAGACATTGAAAAGGCATTTGATACGCTGGAGTGGGATTTTCTCTTGATTACAATGCAGCAGATGGGAATAGGTCCTAACTATGTGCGTTGGGTCCGCACACTATATTCAAATCCACGAACCAGAGTGAAAACGGGCAGAGTGATATCTGACAGCTTCCCGGTATTGAGGGGTACGAGACAGGGCTGTCCCCTCTCCCCATTATTATTTGCCATAGCAATGGAGCCACTAGCAGCTAAAGTGCGCTCCATGGCAGATAATTGGGGAATATCCAGGAACGGAGCATACCACGCGATCTCGCTGTACGCAGATGACGCTCTTATATACACTCGGAAAGGCACGGAGTCGCTACCCTCCATAATGGCACTCCTAACTGAGTTCAGAAGGATATCTGGCCTAGCAGTAAACTGGGATAAATCGTGTGTGCTCCCACTAACTAAATGCCACCAGGAAGGCAGGAAGAGGCACCACGCGGGCGCCTGAAATGGTGATTTGAAACATTTAAATACCTGGGGGTTCACATATATCACAGCGCAAAAGACCTCAGAGACGGTAATCTTGGGAGAGCACTAGCCTCCATGAAGGGTTATTTACGCTTCTGGAACAAACTGCCACTTTCCCCACCGGGCAGGGTAGCAATTGCAAATATGCTGATTCTGCCCAGGCTATTATATTACTTTGCGGCTTTGACAATTATCCTCCCACGCAGCTTTTTCAGCAACCTAAACACAACGCTGCTACAGCTTATATGGGGGGTGGCAGAGCGCGGGTGGCATTATCCACACTGCAGCGACCGGTAGACTCGGGTGGACTGGGAGCCCCCAACTTCGAGCTTTACTATGCAGCAGCACAACTACAGTGGCTGCAGCTCTGGTTTCACACACCGACGTCAGCTGAAGGTGTATGGATGCAGACTCAGATAAGAGGAATCCAACTGTTAACATGGCTGACAAACAAACACTCCAAAAGTGAATTTATCAACCCATTACTAGCTGTGGTGCATGCATGTTGGGGGAAGTATGTCCAGAAGGGACACAGAGCAGTCCCATACACCCTGTATATTCCGCTGGAGTATCTCTTGGGGCAGCAGACGATTGCGCCACACTCATCCTTAGTGTGGTCAGAAGCGGGAATACGACTGGTGGGCGACTCTTTTGAAGATGGCAAACTAATGCCATTCGTAGTCATCCAGGCCCTCACTGCTGTGAACCCAGGACAATTCTTATTGTATCATGCTATGTGCCACGCAATTAAAAAAGCATGGGAAGCAGGGACCCTAGAACCAGAGACCTCCCCCATAATACATCACATACTACAGAACGACGCTCAAACTAAGGCTATCTCTAGCCTATACAAAATACTTAGCAAAACTCCAGAACCTTATCTAGAGAAAGCTAGGGAGAGGTGGAACACTGTCCTCCCCGCCCCGATTCCCCAGGGAGACTGGATGAGAGCACTGTCCTATGCCTGAGGGGTATCAAGGAACCCCAGATTCCGCTATACAGGGAGTGCAGAATTATTAGGCAAGTTGTATTTTTGAGGATTAATTTTATTATTGAACAACAACCATGTTCTCAATGAACCCAAAAAACTCATTAATATCAAAGCTGAATATTTTTGGAAGTAGTTTTTAGTTTGTTTTTAGTTTTAGCTATGTTAGGGGGATATCTGTGTGTGCAGGTGACTATTACTGTGCATAATTATTAGGCAACTTAACAAAAAAAAATATATACCCATTTCAATTATTTATTATTACCAGTGAAACCAATATAACATCTCAACATTCACAAATATACATTTCTGACATTCAAAAACAAAACAAAAACAAATCAGTGACCAATATAGCCACCTTTCTTTGCAAGGACACTCAAAAGCCTGCCATCCATGGATTCTGTCAGTGTTTTGATCTGTTCACCATCAACATTGCGTGCAGCAGCAACCACAGCCTCCCAGACACTGTTCAGAGAGGTGTACTGTTTTCCCTCCTTGTAAATCTCACATTTGATGATGGACCACAGGTTCTCAATGGGGTTCAGATCAGGTGAACAAGGAGGCCATGTCATTAGATTTCCTTCTTTTATACCCTTTCTTGCCAGCCATGCTGTGGAGTACTTGGACGCGTGTGATGGAGCATTGTCCTGCATGAAAATCATGTTTTTCTTGAAGGATGCAGACTTCTTCCTGTACCACTGCTTGAAGAAGGTGTCTTCCAGGAACTGGCAGTAGGACTGGGAGTTGAGCTTGACACCATCCTCAACCCGAAAAGGCCCCACAAGCTCATCTTTGATGATACCAGCCCAAACCAGTACTCCACCTCCACCTTGCTGGCGTCTGAGTCGGACTGGAGCTCTCTGCCCTTTACCAATCCAGCCACGGGCCCATCCATCTGGCCCATCAAGACTCACTCTCATTTCATCAGTCCATAAAACCTTAGAAAAATCAGTCTTGAGATATTTATTGGCCCAGTCTTGACGTTTCAGCTTGTGTGTCTTGTTCAGTGGTGGTCGTCTTTCAGCCTTTCTTACCTTGGCCATGTCTCTGAGTATTGCACACCTTGTGCTTTTGGGCACTCCAGTGATGTTGCAGCTCTGAAATATAGCCAAACTGGTGGCAAGTGGCATCGTGGCAGCTGCACGCTTGACTTTTCTCAGTTCATGGGCAGTTATTTTGCGCCTTGGTTTTTCCACACGCTTCTTGCGACCCTGTTGACTATTTTGAATGAAACGCTTGATTGTTCGATGATCACGCTTCAGAAGCTTTGCAATTTTAAGAGTGCTGCATCCCTCTGCAAGATATCTCACTATTTTTGACTTTTCGGAGCCTATCAAGTCCTTCTTTTGACCCATTTTGCCAAAGGAAAGGAAGTTGCCTAATAATTATGCACACCTGATATAGGGTGTTGATGTCATTAGACCACACCCCTTCTCATTACAGAGATGCACATCACCTAATATGCTTAATTGGTAGTAGGCTTTCGAGCCTATGCAGCTTGGAGTAAGACAACATGCTAAAGAGGATGATGTGGTCAAAATACTAATTTGCCTAATAATTCTGCACTCCCTGTATAGAGTTCAACTTTATACACCAAACATACCTATCACCGGCCAGGTTAAAACGTATGTTCCCCGACACAACACCGACATGCCCCAGATGCGCGGAACCAGTGGCCCACTTTTACCATATGGGTTTGGGAATGCCCCCGGGTGCAATTAGAATGGAACAAGGTGCTGAAGGATCTATCAGACTGGACGGGGCTAGAGTTGACAGTGGACCCCAGATCCTGCTTATTGGGAGTGAGGACAAGGGCAAAAAAACACAGACACTTACACAAATTTGTAGACCTAGCCTACGTGATTTACAAACGGTTGATAGCAATGCACTGGAAAGCACCAAACGCCCCGGACCTGAAATCCTGGCATACCCTCACATTGAGGTGGGCCCGCACAGAACATCAGGTGCTCGTAAAATTGGCACGAGACGGCCAAACGCACACGGGATGCGACACCTGGGAAACACTGGTATCCAAGCTAGAAACAAAAAATGACGACAAACCCCCATGAAGGGGGCTATATATTAAGTAAATTGCATTAACCAGTAACCCACCCAGACACAACATCGCAGGGTATCATCAGGACAAGAAAACCGCTGAAGGGGCACACACCTCCATACCCCTCAAAGAGGGCCCAACTCGTGTGAACACACTACCATAGGAGTATTAGTAAGGGCACTGGGCAAATCAGGCGCACCCATTACTTTCCTTTTCCGAATGCGAGAGAGAACACCTTAACCCCCCACAGGGGCGAGATCACAATAGGCAGAGGTCCTTTAGCTACTATAAGTGCGGCCTCCTTGATATGCAGCGTAAGAGCAACATTTTTGTGTAAGGTAGTGGAAGCAAAAAAAATAAAAAATAATAATACTGAATGTAATAAATGGCTAGTTAAGTGTGTAAAAGGGGGGGGGGGGGTTGGTTGTTTCAACGTAATATTAACCAGATAAACGTGATCCTGTAGTATTTCTGATTTATGCCTGTACTGTGTATGTACCGTATAAAACCAATAAAAAATATTTTAAAAAAACAAAAAACATGCTGACTGGGTGGTCCGCTCATTTTAAAAGGTTCATGGGGTCGTCGTAAAATACTTGAAAGATAATAAACTTAATTTATAAGAAGTGTTGTAAAGTGCAGCTACTTCCTGTAAGGAGTACAAATCCTGGGACTTATGGATTTTGCATCCTGTTAAGTATGTGATAGGGTAACTTTGCTTGTTTCTAGCAATCGTTTAGCTTCTGTACAGGGAAGTCCGAAGGGATACTTCTTAAACATGTTTAAAGGATTTCAATATAATTGTAAATAAGATGTCGTTAATATAATTTGGTGTGTGATTTATTTTAACTGGAATGGCTTTGATTAATCATCAGTTTAAAAAAATGAACAGTAGCATTGAGTGATGATGCATTTGTGCCTGAGTTGGTTGGTGCACGACCACTCCCTATCGTGGTATTGCCCCATGCCACTGAACCATCCTTTCCTCTGAAGTGTGAAAAAATGCGCATCAGAATCTCACTGCAGCTACTGCGGGGAATCTCTCTCTTAAATAGCCCAGGCACCCTCAACTTTAAGAACGCTGTCCCAGAATGCATCGTGCTGTAGGTAAACAGGTAAGGCTGTCTGAGGGTCTCTCGCCTGACACAGGCCCACCCGGGAGCTACTACTTGTCACTGGTTACAAGAGAGCCAGGTATTCTGACACGTGTGAACACCTCTGTTTGTATAGGAGTTGAAGCTATGAGTTTTTTTGGGTTAGTGAACCTTGTAGTTAGCGGTTGGGATAAAGTTCGCAGCCCTGGATTACAATTTCGACAGGGCCAACCTGCTGAAATTGAACGTGGCAAAGGGCCTTTTATTTTGGTGTAGAAAGCGCCAAAACCTCCACGTTATAACCCATATGAAACGGGGACTACTCGTTCAATCGGAGGTAATTATTACATCCCATAAATACCGAACTTCACAGTATCTATTTTTATCTGTCTGATAACTATATCCAAACCCTTGAGAGCACTCGAACTTAGCGCCTTACAGAAATATTTGTAATATTTCTTGGCTAGACTCAGTCGGTCTTCTGCAAAATGCTAAGATTTCAGAGAACAGCTGCCTCCTGGCAACTAAGCGGCCGGTTGTAAACGAGAAATGGTACAGGAGGGAAGAGGGTAAGGAAAGGGGTTAGGAATTAGGGAAGGGAATCAAGACAGAAAAGAGCCGGAAATCATGCCACGCTGTTAGAGATATATTAGGACAGGCCACACAAATGGCCACTGTTCTGTTAGAGTACAAAGTTTCAGTTAAATACAGTAGCTGCTGTGCCTCACTAAGGCTGCTATTTTTTCATAATGTTTCCACTTGGGTGATAAACGTTTGCTGCTGCAGAGGAATAAAGCTAGACCGGGTCAGTGGCATCACAGCAAAGCGCTCCCCTCCAACACCGCCCGTATGTTTTTTCAGTCAATCTACTTTAGCACTATACTTCCTATTCTGCCATTTACTCCACTTTCTGAGAAATCGTTGTAGGGCGTCCATTTTTGTGGCGCTACATAACCATTAAGTGATCCTGGGACAGTCTTTAACCACTGGAATGACTACACACCGGAAACACCTGCTTCCAGTGAAAGCCTATGAGAGGGACCTGCACGGACAGGAACACCCGGCCAGCTGCGCTGATTGATTAATAACCTCAATAAGATAATATGTTTACGGTGTCGCTATGGTGGCGTTTTCACTAGTAAGTGACACGTGGATTACATTAAACACATGATGCTTGGTCCATCTTGCATCAAACTGCCATGCTGGAACAGGGCCGGCTGTAGAGTTGGTGGCGCCTGGAGCGATCATCTTTCTTGGCGCCTCCCTCCCCCATACAAACGTGTTTATTTATGTTGAGAGAATGTTCGATGCATAGTGCATGGAGGTGTGTGCATGTGTGTTCATGTGTATGTATTTAGGCATGCGCTCCATGTGTAGTAGTTACGTGCGTGTGATCGTGTTATGTGCGTGAGAGGGTATGTGCACGTGTTTGGTGTGTGGGTGCCTGTGTATTCTTAGACACGTAGGATTGCAACATTAAGATCGAGGGTTTGAGTGTTACCGTACTTTGCCAGTGGTGCTAACTTCACTACCGATACAATTTAGGCATCTCTTGGTCAGACTTGGGGAACTCTCGCTGGATGATTAGCGTAATCCTCTCTGTACGTGCAACACAAGTGTGGGGACAACGCAGAACATGTGAAATTGAACCCAAAAGTGGACTCATCTACCTGATGCTACAATTTCAAGTTTTATAAAACACTCATTTTGTACATTTATATATACAAAAATATGTGTAATGATTAACACAACATCCTTCAAAAATCCGCAATAACACAATTCGCTATGTTTCCACACGTAGAAGTAACCATATGAAATAAGACAACATTGCTGCAAAGATTAGACATGTTTACTCGCGGAAAATAAAGTGTATGTGAGCTTTTATGTTGGTACCACACGTCTTCCTCAGTGTCTGTGTACTTGATAGTCCGTTTGTGTACCTTAGTGGACACACCCATCTACAAATGTTCTTGTTCACCCATGTACTTTTGTATGGGTGTGTTTGCACGCGTGTACATCTGGGATAATAACTGTAGGTATGTTCGCAAGAGCATGATTGTGTGATCGTAAGTGAGATTGTGTGTATGCACACAGCAGCAGGTGCATTAACCCAGCGGCTGCACTCTTTGTAGGGAAGAACGGCTGCGGCGCTGCACAGACACTCGCTGTGTTCAGAGAAAACGCTCAGCCGTCTATTCTCATCCCCGCAGGACACGACTTGCAGCCCACTGCAGCACGTGGATGCATGCGGAAACCGTGGCCTGTACCTGCCCAGCTGCTGCTCCCTGTGTCTCCTCACATTCTATCCGGAGACTCCACAAACCATATCCCTTCTAGAAATGTGGAACTTAAAACCCAAGCAAACATTAGGTAAAAGGCTCGGACTGTCTAAAGGTGTCACACATGACAGAGCCACCTATGCAGCAATTATATATGGTGTACGGTACCACCTACTGTACAGGCAGCAGAAAGGTATTTCCAGTCAGAGGAGTTCAGTAAGCATTCAAAGGCCCAAGGAAATAGGCCATATGATTTTATCTGTCAATGAACACAAGGGGAGCAGTACCTAGGATGGTGAAAAGCATTTTGGGGGGGGGGGGGGTAGTTCATATAATATGTAAGGTTTGCTCTTTTCCCGACGCACTTCGTAACTGTCAAATGTGTAACTTCAACCCCACCCTTCCATCGGGCATGACCAAGCCCACGGGAATTAAGCAGTTTTGCGGTTAAGGTGTTTTCCGCATAATTATAGATCTTCCGTCATCTTCAGACTTTAATACAAAGATGTTTGTAGCTTGAATGGCTCAAGAGTTACTAAAATGCAGCAATGAATTTGCTGTGCTGCGGGAGGGGGACTAGTCATCTTTCTTTGGCTTATTGCTGGACTCGGGGCTTAGACAAGTACTATGAGGTTAAACCTTTGCATAGCTAGTGTTAACATGTGTGAAAATAACAAGATTATGAGGTAAAACAATCACAACCTTGCCACATAAGTTGGTCCTCAAACGTCCACCTTGGCATAATTCCAGTGGCCCTGCGTATGACACCTTCAGCCAACCCCAGCTTTTTAGCCAACAGGACTTAGGATGTTGGTTTTTTTTTAGGTCATGCTTCCAAGCTTGAAAGCAAACCTACATGTCCCAGAATGCACCGTGCTGCAGGCTAAGCAGGCACGACTGGCTGTATGTGTTACACATGACATTAGACCACTGGGAAATTAAAAGGGAGGCTTTCCTCTGATAGACCCTCTGGTCTCACCTGTGACATGAGTGATGACTGCTCCGTGTACAGGGCAGCGCAGCTGCTTCCTGGAGGCTTCCTACGACTGCTTGCTTTCTGGAGATGCTACAGCAAGAAGAAGCGCCATAACACTCAACAAGAAGTACCTGTAATACTTTCAGCCTGGCCTCCGCTGACTCGGCCGTGGCTCCTACGCAGTTCTTTAGCTTCTCGATCACGTCGTTCAGCCAGGCTCGGAACTGGTCGACATTGCCCTGGTACTCCTTGTGCTCCGACATGATCCTCGCGAGGAGGTCCACTCTCTCCTGTAAACACGGAAGGACAGTCAGAAGAGCAATGGCTGCAGGGCTTGGGCTCCCCACAGGTGACGGTTGAGAGACAAACCACCCCTCCACCCCTGCCTTATCAGAGGCCTCCAGCCGCTGTCTGACAACGCGTCGCACCACTCAGCCATCCTGACGCCCATTGCAGGCACGCACTGCCAAAAACGCATTATGTATTTTGTACATTACTCTCGTTTTTATTTGGTGAGGCATGACAATATGTTTTATGCTTCTGTTTGAAACAAGAATGATTTACCTCATAGCAGTGTTATACCAAATGTCATCGGCTCTACTCCCTCCATAGTAAATTGAGTGCACAGAATTAGATTGCAGTATGTTTCCTTCATTGACTTAAAAATAGGCCTGACGGCTTTGTTTTAATTGTATGGCTTGGTTCTGTTTTTTTCACAAGGTAAGAAGAAATCAAAGTACAATCAAAATAACTGAAAAAGAGGAAGATTTTTAAAAAAGTACATACACAATCTTCTTTCTACTCAAAGCAATATTCAATTGAACGAGATCAAAGGCAAGGAGCATAAAATAAGTATTTGACCAATGCATCCTTCCCAACATCAGATCTATGCAAATCACAGCACCTCTGGTCTTTGTAGAATTTTATTTAAAAAAAATACACAAAATCCAAAGAAGTGTCTTTTTGATTACCTAATCCGGCTTTACCTGTTGTCAGTTTTAGACCAGACGAGTGACTTCTTTCTTCTGAGGGCAGGTCACATTCATGGAAATGACTTGAGAAGGTTCTGTCACAACATATCATGTTCAGAGTTCCTAGCTGCCTAAAATAAACTTTCCAGCTATATAATCAGTGCTTAATTTGTTCTTGTTGTGTCCGGTGCTGAGCACCGGCACTTATTTTTTAAGGGCTGGCGCTTATTTCTCTGTCTCAAGCAGTTACTGCGAGCAAAAGACGCACATGGGAAAGACGAAAAAAAAAACGAAAAAGCGTTATATTAGGAGAAAGCAGAAAGCTGCAGGAGTGACCTGAAGGGGCAGGGAGAAGCTTTAAATGGATTGAAGAGGCCTGAGATGGCTTCAGGATTATGCTGCCTCAGTATTCTGTGTTTGCACATTTAATTGCAGCAGCCGCGAGTTTAAGAGGAGGACTTTGGGCAAGGCACGTTTTTATTAACAAATTAAGCACTGTATATAACCCAAGATTTTCTAACATTAACCACCTTTTTGAATACCTAACTCAGATCCCTGGGCAATTCATTAACTGTCCAGCCTTTGGTTTTGTAATGTATGTGGACAACATGCAAAGTTAATTCAGATTTGGTAAAAACAGCCTTGATAGTATAAATGACTGGCTGTCCTGGATGACTTTAGTAATTAATGAAGTATAACACCACCTGTGGCTCAGTAGAAAAATCCTATACTTTCGTTTCCCACTGTTGCACTTCATAGGCCTGATTTAAGTTATTAATGGCTTGCCTTTTGGAATTACCTGTGTTCGAAATGTGTTGGTGTTTGCCTGTGTGCATGCTGTAGGTGTTTGCATCCATGAACTGTATGCTTCTGTCTGCTGACATGCACTATACAGCCCTCTGATTTTGTCAAAGCTTGTTTGTTTTAAAGAGAACTCATATGTTCCTCATTCTTACTTACATTAATGCGCAACATGAGGAAAGCGGGAGGCAAAGGGAGTAACAAACTTTATTTGCATATAAACATAAAACATACGCTTCTATGTTTTGAAAATCGTTAGTTGTTGAATTATGCACGAAACACATGATATTTTGTGGCTAGCCTTTCACACATCGTTAGCTGTCTCGCCAAGTTGTTTTTTTTTCCAAAAACCTATACATCAGATGCATGCAAAGAGGGGCTTTTGGTTTGTGGGCGTCTCCCATTGTCCTTTGACATTCACATTTTGCTTCTGCCTATTTGCAGCATGTTGAATGGAAAAATAGGTCAGGCCCCTTTACCCAGTAGCTCCCTTCACTTTGAGTGACTGCCCATCACATCTGTCTAAAATAGTTCCTTTCTTTTCATTGACACACCTGGTTCAAGTCGTGCTTTATTTTATTTATTATTATTATCAGGTTTAAATACTGGCTAATTATTTTGTCTACGAGTTGGGTGCCCAGTTTGATGGTGACCTATTTTCCGTCTCCATTTTAAAATTTCCGAAATAAAGTGTTTAAGTGGCATTGTGAGAGCTTGGTCTGATGGTGACTTATTTTTGTCTCTTTGACAAATAATAATAATGATAAAAAGAATGGCACAACAAAAAGGCTATTTAAAAATCATCACTAGTAAAGCGGCCACCCCAGTGAATACTTTCTAATTTCAGCATTTGTATTGCAAGCATATGGCAGCCACATTTAGGTGGCTGCACTTTTTTCATTTTTCTTTTTGTGCAATATGCTGGCAGTAACAAAAACATTAATGCTGGCACAAGCAGAGGCAAGATCTTTGTCATTGTAATGATTCCGGGAATGGAGCAGGAGTGAGCAGGGTGGGGGTTACACGTTTGACAAACATTTGAAAAAGTTCAAAGTCCTGGGATCTACAGAAAGATAAGCTATCCTTATGTGATTAATTACTGAGCAACCCTCTCGCCTTGAATTCGCTGTGAGGGAGTAAATATTAATGGGACCATATGCTTCAATTAATCCACCAAATACCTACAAATATTCAGTCTGACTATGCTCTTAAAGCTAATGGCTATTAACTTTAAATATATAATTTTCTAGAGTGTCCTATGTCACTGTTTTGGATTGTTAACATTTTGAGACATGTGCAGCAACACATTTTTGTAAAAGACCAGAAATATGGTCTGGAGACATGCACCGTCCACAGCCACCCGGCAGCTTCAACTTTTTAGGTCTGAGGGAGAAATGCTAGGTCCCACTCAGAATGCATACTTCCAAAAACTTAGAAATATGCTCATGTCCAACTATTAGTATGCTTCCTACACATTTTTGACTTTTCAGGGATTCCTAATGAACGGTTGCAGTAAACAAGGAAATGTACAACTTACGTAGATTTCAGTTAATACTCAAATTGTAAATACATTTACCCATGTATATATTGCATGAAGTGGAGTAACATCCATGTGCAAATTAGATATGCATATTTGCGCATATTAACATTTTTGTTTATGGAAAATGTTTCCTCATGGATAACCCTTTCCCTAACTTCCCAATTGATTTTTTGGTTGTTCCTAAAATGGACATAAAGCAATAAGTAATACGCAGCAGCTCAGCGATTTGTGATCTACAATCATTGCGAGGGGCTCAGAACCCCACCAGAAGAGTGAATCACATTTGCTTCTCTATTCATACAAGAAGCTCAGATAACCCTATCTTGTATGGACAGGTCAAGTGGTACTCAGATAGGCATTAAAATGTTACTAGTGCTGTAGGTAGCCGTGTAGTTTCCTAGCATAAACTACTGTGAATTTCGAAGACTCAGCACACAAATTTAAGATTCCCTAATTTCCTCAGAATTAAAATACCAGGTTGTCCTCCATTGCCATCTATTTCCCCCATAGTACCAGGTTCACAAATTTAAGTGCATCATGTGGTAATGACTTGCACAACTTCTATAAATTCAATTGGGGAAAAAGCAGCATTCTTAATATTAATGTAATATTTGTATGTGCAGAGGACCTAGCCTGTACTGTTAACTGGAGTTTAAAGAAGGGGATTTAACAGCTTGCAGAATATTTTACATTCCATGCAAGCGATCCATGTTCTGCAGATCCTTACCTTATATCAACAGAAAATTGGTCAGGAGTCTGTTCACGCTAGGGTATGACTTTGAGACTTCAAATATTTCTCAAGTGTATTGCTTACTTCCTCTTGTAAGATAAATTTAATGAGGGCCAAAGCTGCTGTGATGGACTGAATGATAAATTCATTAAGATCACCTAAATTGCATTTTAGAGATCTGCTGTTAGAGGTACCTTAAGCTCTTTTAGCAATATCATTACATGCTATGTTCAGTTTAAGCTGCAGATAAAGAATCTAATGAATGTATCCAAGTATGAATAGATGTTGAAAATCTTGAACCCCAAATCACACTTCAGACAGAATAAAGATATGACCAAGTAAACTAGCTTTAGTGGGGAAGCCATGGTGGCGAACTGATAACTGACCGTTAATAACTGAGGGGGCAACTGATGGTTATAGTTTGAAGCCGATCACTACTATGTGAAAGACATAAGGAAAATGGGAAGATAAACTTCAAATGGCCCTACCTTTTTTACATCAATGCAGATCATGAGGATACAATTAGTAATCTTGATATGTATAATTAAAATCACCCACCAAAATCTGTATAGTTTCTTGGAGCTGCTGACGCTTTTTAGTGTCGAGCTCACAAGCGCTACATCCCTGTTGTAATCTCTCTTTGAGCTTTTAACCACGGCCATGTCAAGCCTGTCACTTTCATTGGTTCATGGGCTTGCCTTTTAAAATTCACGTGATTTCATTAGTGAAAGGCATGCATACGTCATGCTTTTTCCCGTGTTTAGCCCTCCTCGAGCGCACCAGCAAACTATTGAAAACATACGAGGCTCCACGTTTTCAGCATGGTTTCCGCATTACTTTATCTTTTAACATAGCGCGATCACGCTCAGTTTTTTAATTTTCAATTTCAGCTCAATAATGCTGCGTTTTACATAGCGCAATCGCACTCGTTTTTTTTTCTTTTAATTTGTGGGGCAAGAAAAGTCTGGTTAGGAGTTTACAACGCTAATTGTTCTAACACGAGCAAATGCGAGACCTGTTGCATTGCAAATGCTTGTTTAGATTTGTAGTATAATACTTTTATACAAGAAGGAAGATTGTCTGACCTCAATTTGCAGAATTGTCATTAAGATTTTTTTTTTAAACGTATCCATGTTTCAACGAAAAATTTAAATCCTGCTTGAAACAGACCCCAAAGTTGCTCTGTTTTGCCTTTTTTAAAATATCAGTTTTGGGACTTTCTCTCTCCAGTTTTTTTCTATGAATGGAATATGACGGGCTGATGGTGTGGCTGGGATTTCATGTGTAGTTTCAAAGTGATGAGTTTGCATAGTATCAGTAAGTATTTTTTTTCAAGCATATGCTTTTTAAACTGCACATGCAACCCACTTCTCAGCTTTACATGCAGGAAAAAGACTGGGGAGGGGACAGTTGTAAAAATTAGAGAAACAAGCATTTGCAATGCAATGGGTCTCGAGTTTGCTCGAGCTAGCGCTATTAGCATTGTAAACTCCTAACCGGATTTTTCTTGCCACATAAATTGAAAATGAATAGTAAAACAGTTTCACATAACTAACCAGACTTTTCTTGCCATATAAATTGAAAAGTAAAAGTTTCACATAAGTGAGCCGATGGCTGCCATCAGCGCAAAGTAGACACACAAAGGGAAATAAAAGTTTGCTCGCAGTGAAACCTATCGGCAAAAGTGCAATTATCCATGTAACCGGCAAAAGTGCAATTATCTATGTAACCGGCAAAAGTGCAATTACCTATGTAACAGGATCGATGTCATGCAAATCGATCGATTACTGCCCAGCAAGATCGCACTGCAAAATAAAGAGAAAAGTAGTCCAGAAACCAGACAGAAAACATCGAGCCTCGCATGTTTTCAGCAGTTGGTCGGTGCGCTCGAGGAGGGCTAAACACCAGAAAAGGCATGATATATGCATGCCTTTCACTAATGAAAGCAAGTAGATTTTAAAAGGCAAGCCCAGGAACCAATGAAATTGACTGACGTGACATGAGCATGGTTAGAAGCCCAAAGAGAGGGACAGGGGACGGAGCGCTTTGCGCTCACCCCTAAAAATGGTGGAAACTGAATGCCTTCAGAGGTGAATTAAGGCCCTCTTTTGAACAGGAAGTGTATGTCTGGTTGAAAACAAGGTCCAAAAAATGTTGCCAGCCCTCTCCTTCAGCAGCTTACCTGGCTAAAAAGGTCACAGCAGTCCAGTTTTCCACATAGTGTCTTTTGATGCTTATATAACCTTCTATGACTCGTGTATACCTTTAGGTTTATGTTGTTTGCATAGGTCAACCTCTAAAACTGAATTGCTTCTAGGCACACGAGTGAGGTGGGTAACATAAGCATAAATGGGACAAGATTCTTGTTTTATATAGCCCTTAGTGATGTAAACTTCGCAATAACCTGAAGGGCAATGTGGCTTACAATGACCGTAACTGGAACGAGTAAAAAGGTTAGGAGTGTTTGATGTATCTGGGGTTCACCAAGAGGGTTCAAATGTGTCAAAGATCACCACAGGGTAGAATACAGGCCTCAGTAGACTCTTTGGCCTTCAGTCTTCGGCTTCTGGGAAGACACCGAGCCCACAAGTGTCTCTTCATGACAGGTGCAATGGTGGTTTTAGTGGCATGGCCTTCTAACCTCCCACTCTTTTTTCAAAAGCCAACAAAATGTGATCGGGTTTAATTAATTGTGTGATACTTCCCCTAGCTTACTGCCGGGTCTGGCATCCTGGATGTGGAAGTGCTGAGTGTCTGTTTCAAATCGAGAAGACATCTATTCCAAGAAAAGCAGCAAAACAAGCATTATTGCTTTCACCCTTCAAAAATGACCATGCTACTTATCTGAATTATTTTTAAGGCACATATTCCCTAGAGTCATTTGTTATTGGGGAGTGTACTCAGAAGTAATTAAGTTGTCTTAAGTAGTTACATTTACAAATCTGTACCTCTGTAGTGCCTCATGATTACTTTTTAACCAGTATTTGTTTATTCACGTGCGTTTAGCTGCAGTTTCCCAAGTGCATTAATCAAATCAGACTCATGGCACAGCTTCAAAAGGGGATTTGTGCTTTCAAAGGGAGAGTTGGGTCTATCTTTTATTTTGTGTTAGTAATTTCGAAAGAAATGAAAATGGTTAATACATCTCGTCCTCGTTTGTATATAGGACAGTGGTGACTCACAAATGTCATTTCTAGGACAAAGCTGAATAAAGTACATAAAACTCACTTTAGTTGGTATATAAGAAGGCTTTGATCTATGATATCTGCAAAGATTGCAGAACTCACACTGTTCAAATATACTTCATAGAGCAAGGCATTGTTAGGAAATTCATCCTGGTAAGGCTCATTTACCATTCTTCGAAGGCCCTATTCATACAAAAGGTCTCTGGTTTCTGCATTGAGTAACATAACTCATTTATAAATGGATATGACGGGCAAATGTTTGGACAGGATCAAATGAAATGTACAAGTGATTAACACAAACATGGCCATCTGTCTCAACGAATGCACCTATGATTCTGGCCCTCTAGAGCCTATCACTGCTACTGCAACGCTTTTTAAAGTTAACTATATTCAGTGTGCTCTTATGCTGTAGTATTATTATCTGGATAGTTAATCCGGATAGTAAAATCGGTAGTATTATGATCGCGAATGGAATTAGCCACCTGAGGCTTCACTCAGCTGTACAGTTCTGAAAGCATTTTAGTGTGTAATGAAATTTGAATCGCACCTAGCTGCAGATTCCATTGTTATTAGTGCACAAGTCATTGGAACCCATTTCTTGAGATCAGTAAGATAAAAAAAAATCTAAATCAATCTTAATCTGTCAGGATTTCAAACAGTTTGTGCATTAATCCACTGACCTATGTAATAGTTTTACTGGGCTATAGTAGCTTTTTGTGGTTAAATTAAAGATTCTGGATAGGAAAGATCATACCTCCGGTCTTTCAGACAAGTTTGCAGGCACATTCATCTGCGGCAGCGTTTAATGACATAGAGAGATCTTGAAAGTGCAAGTTTTCCCACTTTTTAATATTTTACAGTAAGGCTATACTCACATACATTTTGACAACCAACAGTGGCAGATTCCAGCAAAATGCATACTTAAGCCACACATTAGTTCCATCATTTAGTCTCAGCCTGGCATTCTACCTCACTGAACAGTTTTCATGCGCTCCAGCACCCAGTCCACCAAACTATAAACAGTGCACATGAATGGCGACATTCAAATATGTCCGTGTATTACAGTCTCTTCATTCCATACCCCCACAATGAAGCAAACCAAGTATGCCTCAATCTTGCAACATTTAGGACCCCATTTTTCTTCCAAGTTGTGAATTAGTAGATCTATCAATATTCTGCAACTGTAATCTAGTTGCAAAACATTAAAAGATTATTTACATTCAAGCAAGGTTTTTTAAAGCATTTGCAAAAGAAAAGGGGTCCCCTTGCTCCCTCCCCAACCCCCCACCTTGTGAATCTTAAAAAACTTTGTTTGGGAATAAGCATTGTTCTAATAGACAATTGCCCATTCTTAGACAATTAAAGAAAAAAGGGAATGGGCTGAAATCTAAAAAAAAATTTTTGAGTGAAAGGCAATCATACGGTAGTCTGCAGACTAAAGCAGGCCACCATCCCTGTGACTGCCTCCAAATGGAATGAGTTTTAATTTGCAAACTACGCCATGTTTATTAGTGAGGAGGGCAGATTGTGACATACTCTGAATCCTTTATGTGAAAACAGGCCTACTCATACAAAAGTTAGTTCGTAAAAAAGTTGTTTTAGTTGCAAAAATATTGGTCACAAATTGCGACCAGTATCTGTGAACAGAAAAAGCAGTGACTCATGCCCAGGTTTACTAACAATAAAACTCTTGCCTGCTGACTGTGCTTATTATGAAATATGTTTTCTGCTCTGGAAACTAACAACTATGATATTTTCTGTCACAGCTCGCCAACCTGTAAAGGGACGGGCGGGTGCAGCGTGCAGAGTGAGGGTGGGGGGTAACATTTAACTAAAAAAAACAACAACAAAAACGTATCTTTGCCGCGCCGCTCCTCTCTCCGTCGTCGTCACTGCAGGCAGGCACAGGCTCCCAGATTGCCCTGCGGCCAATCCTGACACTGCTCAGAGCAGCATCAAGATTGGCTGGGAGCACCCTGGCTGGGCGCTCCCAGGCAGACTGGGAGCCTGTGCAGGCTCTTTCCAGCTTGGCAACACAGTGCCAAGCTGGGGAGAGCCTACTGCGCATGTGTGTTTGGCCGGCCCGAGACAGCCGGCCAAGACCACACATGCGCTCAGAGCACTCCCCTCACTGCCCATCACCGCCATGGCCACGCCCCTTTCACTACGAAGGGATGATATACCAATGATAATAAACCAAGTTTGTTATCCCTTCATGGTGAAAGGTTTGCAGCTTCTGCTGCTGGTGGGGGTGGGGGTGGGGGTGTGGGGAGCCGCCCCTGGCAGAGGCAGCTGGTGAACTTTGAAAGTTGAGGGGTGTAAGTAACTATCTTAACTCGGCTTTTATCTTTCTTTAAAATATATATATATATATTTTGAATATGTGCTTTTTAGAGATCCATCCACTCATAAAAACATTTTTAGCTTTTCCTTTAACATAAATTATGAAAAATGTTAAAAGAAAAGTGTTTTGCACTCTCCTCCAGCAACTCCCAGCAGATAAGTAATTCAAAACGCCTGATCACAACTGCTAACATTCATCTTGCATTGCACGCTGACACATGTTTTTATACAGAAGTTCACTCCACACATTTAGCACACAGACTGCTTACCTCTCCCGATGTGCACAAAGTGATTTTTGAACGTTAGTTTATGTCTCAAGGTTGCCCCAAGCAGTTTCCAGTTGAGGACCTAGCGCTGGCCAACGGGCCAGACAGTGCTAGGCCTCACCTAGCTACCAGTGCAAATAAGAACGGCTGTGACAGGGAGTGGGCAGGGGGGTTGTGCGGTAAGAGGTGATAAGACTCTCTAAGGGAAATGTTATGGGCCAGAGGGGGGAATAAGGAGCTGATGAGCTGGCCTGAGGGGGCTGAGGGCTGCAGAGGATAGAGAGCTAAAATGCGAACAGGAGGCAAGAGGATTCAAAAACGTTATGAAGGTACATGTGAAACACTTTGTCCTATCAAAATTCTGTCTCCTATTATCATAGGCTGACCGTATCAAGGGTCAGCCAGTCAGAGGAGGAGGCGGGATCTTGGAAGGATACACTCATAGCAGATCCGGGCGAGCCGATTCTCGACTGAAGGCCTGGAAAAACTGCTGCTTTAGGCAGTGCCTGACTGCCCTAAAGTCTGCCTCACAGACACACACTGCGCATGCAGGGTTTGAGTGATACTGAAGTCATCCACCCCACATGTGCAGCGGGTTTGTACACTGCTATGCTCTACTGCTAATTCCAGACTGGGCAGTACGTGTGTCTCACACCAGTCTTCCAATCTCCTTCTCCTTCCTCCAAGACGAGTGGGCCCGCCAACAATGCTCTCATACAGGAACCACCCCATGAAACACTTAAGTATTATTGGAGTTTTGCAGATTATCAAAATAGAGGTGATGTAGTCTATGCGTCACCGAGCGAGATCCATAAAATACGAGATAAGCAAAACAAGTCTAGAGTTAACATAGAAAACAACTGATAAATCGTGCACTTTTGGGACTTGATTAGATACAAACATGGCTCTAATGGACATCAACAGGAGCCGAGGCCTAATACATACTCTGCTGACCTAAAAGGAAACACTCTGGAACCCAGACACGGAGCAAACACAGCTAATAATAGAGATGTCTGACATTTAAAAAAGAGATTCATTAGCCTAGCATGTGTTTGTAAATACATACTCCATGCCAGCCTATGTGTGTGTTCTTGGTTCAAACATAACTCAGGCTCTGCCATATACCATAAGTTATAATTTTATTTTGAAAATCCATTAAAATTGAAAGTAAACAATTAATCAATATAGCCCAAATAACACTTTAAAACCCACATAACATTACAAGTTGTTAAACTCAAAGAACAAAAGACTTATTGCATTATTTCTATTTCCCTGCACCTATTTTTAATAAGCATTTAAAACAAGTATAATACATATGTTGATACTTTTTTTGCTTGTTGCTTCCAGTTTCCACACACAGACACCTTCCAATCTCACCTGTGCTTTTTTCTTTATTCCTTCATAATCGCTTTTCATCTGGCTCTGTACCGCCTCATCTACGCTCGGGTCCCCAATCCGATTGTATAGGGCGGCCGCCTCTTCCAGGAGCCGGTCTAGCAGTGTGGCCTGGTTGTGGACATCTTTAAGCAGGACCTGGGCATGGCTCAGCTGCCATTGCTTCTCTTTCAAGCCAAGCTGCAGTTCTATGTCTGGTTCCAGGGTCAGCCTCATGGTGTGGAGCCACAGAGCGAACTCATCGCGGGCTTTCAAATACTCGCTCCAGTGGAGCCACACCCACTCGATGCGGCTGTAAGGGAAATGGATAACTGATATGTATGTAAGTATGTGCAGTAAGTAAATAAGAATATGGAATGATAATCCCAGGTGGGGCCCAAGTCACTCAAATGGGAGTGTATACAAATTGGAGAGTTCCTATACAAGAAAGTAAAAGGTTTGCTAATTTGGTGTGTTCTTGGAGATAAATGCACTACTCTCATAGCAACACAAACCACAATAAAGAAACATAGAGCAAAAGGGAAAAGTCGAGTTGCCTACTTTGCAGACCACCTGGTTCTGTTTACACACCCCTGAAACGGCATCGTAATGAAAGCTCCAATGACAAGTAAAGTATATGACAATAGAAAGGCTAAAGGTTTTCAGATACGTGAGCAACCAACAGTGTAAAAATGTAGAAACTGCTGTAGAATTTGCAGAGTCAATTTTTCTTAACATTACATAGTTAAACTCCAGATTAAGGTCTGATCGTTTCCAAATCGAGATTGACTCCTTAATGTTAGAGCATCGGGGTTATAGCAGTTGTTATGTATTTTGTATCTCAGTAATCATAAACTCAGTATTTTAAGATAGATCTATTAAAACACATACATGTAATACTAACAATATGTGTTGGTAATAAATTGATGAAATTAGAAATTACTCCGGACATACTGTACATGGTATCATAACATACATAATGAGATTTGCAGAAGATTGATGGCATATTGAGTGGTGTAGAAGACTGGTGTGGAGTGGTGCAATAGAGTGCCACTTAATATTCTGACATTTACAAGAACAAGTTTGAATATGCAAAGTAAGTGTCTCCAATGCTGTAAAAAAGTATGAGAGTAATTTTGCTTGACACATCCCTGATAACATCAGTAGGACTGCTTCAGTGAAACTTATCAAGGAGTTTTAATATAAGAGATTTTGATGTCTATTTTGGTACAGTTGGAGAGATAACTTAGTGAGTTGCAGGGGCGGCTCCTCTGTTAGGGCGGAGGAGCATCGCCCCCTCCACCACCCCATCAGCAGCAGCAGCTGCAAAGCCTTTACAAGAAAAGAATATTAAACTATGTTTATTATTGTTTTCTTGTAAAGGAGCAGGACCACGGGGTGACGAGCAGTGAAAGGGAGTGCTTCAGTACGCATGTATGTTTCGTGCCGGCCAAACACACATGCGCAGCAGGCTCTCTCCAGCCCAACAACACAGTGGCGGGCTAGAGAGCATGTACAGGCTCCCAGTGTGCCTGGGAGCGTCCTGGCTGGGCACTCCCAGCCAATCCTAATGCTGCTCTGAGCAGCATCATGATTGGCCGCAGGGCAGGATGGGAGCCTGTGCCTGCAGCAGAGGAGCGGATGGAGCGGTGCGGCGGCGATCGAGGTTATTGTTTATTTTTCAAATGTATTAATTTTATTTTTATTCGCACCGTGCACTGCCCTGCCCCTTCCGCACACCACGGCTGGTGAGTTGAGTTTGTGTTGCTGAGATTTTGTGTATTGCACAAGACACAAGTTTTAACAATATAAAGTCTGGCTCACCATTTTCTTCTTCTTAGCCCAATAAAATGTATATCACTGAGATGGACATTCCTCTGTGGTAGGTGGTGCATTAAGTTTTCACTTGCTTCTAAAACACCTGGAGTTGTGCAGGTAATTACTTTGCATCTCACCAAGACGACTCAGCCTTAAATCCTTCCAAGGTAGGTAAATTGAGTACCACTAACTAGGATAACCCTAACATTTGCTATTTACTGCACTCCAAAATGACAGCGTGTAGCATGATTCGCTTTATAAAAAACAAGACATTGTTAAAACCAAAAAGTGAAAAATCAGTTTTGGGGTCCTTTATTTCAATGGTCAATATAATTATAAGCTGTGTTGTTTATAACATGAGGTTACATCGTTACTCGTGTAGTCATATTTATATTTCAGAGAGGAAAGCACTTCAGTTGCTCATTTACTGAGACCATTTACTTTTCAGTCACGCTGAAAGGCTTCTGAAGTTTGGTGTTTTCAGCTTAGGTCACTCTAGAAAAGTTCACCCGTGTTCTCCAGACCAGGCGTTCCCAACCTTTTGACTTGAGTGGACCCCCAATTTATCATTACTGGAACCCAGTGACCCCCACTGAATCATTATTGGAATCTGGGGACCCCCCCACTGAGTCATTACTGAAAGCTGGGGACCAAATCTGTTAAATTTTCTAAGCAGTTGCGGACCACCTGAGGAGGCTTCGTGGACCCCCAGGGTTCCCCGGACCACAGGTTGGGAACCTCTGCTCCAGACTATTTGATAACAGTCTGAAAATGAACTAGGACAGTCTTTCACTAGCATTCATCTCTATCAATTTGAGGTTTTCCCTAATTTAGAGGCACTTACCTATGGCAGTGAGTCATGTATGTTGTGGTGTCTTCGAACATGGACTTGATGTGTTTAAGCTTGGTCTGTATCTCATGCTTCTCGTCCTCACTGCTCTCCTGAAGAAGAACCTCAGCTTTCATTAGTACCAAGTCCATCTTAAACTGCCCTTCAGGCTCCAATTCACAAATTCTCTGTAGCATAAATAAGAAGAAAGAGGCAACTAAAAAAGTTCATTACGCTGAGTATCCGTAAATATAACCTCTCATTATATATCAGCAGTAGTACTCTACTGATGGACGTGCACAGTGGTTAGGGTTGGGATCTGGATTTGCAGGTACATTGCAAAGGGAAGCTTTATGTCATGTTAGTTACTTAATATGAGGTGACAAAATCATACTGTTAGTTCAATGGGTTCCTCTGTTGACAACTTTGTTGGATTTCATGAGTTTTAGTGTTTCAGGATTAGAAAGTGTGCCATTGCACCTTAAAAGAAAAGCATTTTTAGGACAATAGGTCTGGCTTTAACATATCAGTGTATGTGAGCATGGCTTTCACAAATATTGTTTGCATGTATTGCATGCTGACATGCTGCCTATTGTGTTAAAGCAGGCTTTGATGTCTTTGACAATGCTGGGGAAGTAGTAGCAAATGTGAATGCTGTCTGTGTGGAATACACGCAGGAGATAATGAAATGAATGTGCCAACAAGTGTAAAATAGTCCCTCATGTATTCCAGTGCAAGCACTCCCCGGAAGGAGCAATGATACACCAACAGCACGTAACATGAGGTCACACAGCAATTCTCCTCAGTGGTGTCAGAGACCATTCTATGTATATTTTGAAGAAGTGGTAACAATACGCTCTGTAGAAAGTTACGTTGTCATGCTAGACCTAAGTAAAAGAAGACTGGGAGGGCCCAAGGAGTGCATCTTCATCTATTGGTCTATTATTGAGTCATTCACTTTAAGCTTATACCCACTACAGCATACAGTATGGGACAGTTAGCTAACTAAACTGTGAGTTATGGCATTCTGCACTTTCAAATGGAGAACGTAGACAGAAAATCGATTCCTTAAGAGCCAAGAAATGGACAGAAATGGGTGCTCTTTAGGACTAAAAATAATTTACTTCTACCCATTTTTTTCTTTTTTAGATTAGAGACTGACAGCTTTTTCACCAACAACGTTTTGCAACATCCATAGCACAGAAAACAAGTATTGACAAAGCCAAAAGGCCTGTAACCAACAACTGAGCTAATGTCTTTGTCAGTGCAATTATGTGGTGTAGGGAGTGGAAACAGTCCCACAAAGGACATATGGCAGACCCACTTATTAGACATACATAATAAAACAGGTAAAGCTCACATTGAGACACTTCCCATATTCTCTACCTGGGAATGGTGGGATTATTATCTAAGGAAATTAGTTTAAACATTAGAACTACCCCTCCAGGTAAAAGATACTAATGCTCTCTTCACATTCACATCAGAAGAGTCTGATAATTAAAACATGGCCAGATTTTTGTACACACCACCAAATTATCCTACTTCAAACTCCTCTCAATATTTGCAGATGAGGGAACAGATGCATAGGAAGCTTAAGGATACCAGGTCCCAAAAAGTCTTGCAAACCAATGTTTTAGCTCAAAATGTGCAATCTCCTAATGTGCATGAACAATCCTGGTTTGAAGATCAGGATCTGTGGACATCTACAGATAAAGATGAACCTTATATGTGTGGAACATCCACCCGGGACACAAATCTTCTGCAGCTGTAATTGAACTGCAACACAGGAGTTAATCCAGAAACAAATGAAGTAGGAAAGTAAAAGGATTTCTTCACATGCAAAACAATTTTCCAGGTGGAGAAAAAATCTGGGGAAAATTAAATTTCCCCTAAAGGTAAACCCTTAGATTGTTACCCCGTGAACAGTTCTCAGGCAGAAGTTTAGGGAAATGAAAAGGATGTTTAAAATGTTCATAGGTTTCCAGGAGCATTCCGGGGAATTTTAGCAAATCACCCAAAAGTATAAATCCATTGAAGATGAAAGCACAAATCTATGATGCTTAAATTGTACAACTTCTTAGAAATTGGACCCAAATTAATTTTACCCACATTAAAGGAACTTGCTCTTTGGAGAAGATGGGTTAAGATTAATGGTCTGCTGGTTTCATAGTGAACAACTTGCACGCTTTCATACACCTAGTTTTTACACCTGTACTCTACTAGAATCTTTTTTATGCCATTGACTCTGCTTTTATAATTCAGACAGGAACTGCAGATATTAAAACTAATGTTAACCTACAGACAAAGCAGATGTTTGCAGAACAGATCAAATTAGGAAAGCAGGGTAACTGCAATCCTGGTAAGTTAGCACCATAAGGCCCTATTTACGAATGGCATTTTAATTCCAGTTGGCCTGCTAAAAAAAGCGACAAGGTATAGAAAAGGAAAATGGCAGCTATGTGCCCATCTGCAGTGTGAAGGCTCACCCTCTGTGAGTGAAGACAGAGATGAGTAAGATGGCGGGGTTTTTTATGGGACAGTTAGGAAATTTAAGAAAGTGAATAAGAGTAGTAGGAAAACGGACAAGCTAGAGTCCTGTGGGGAGAGACATGGAAAAACCTCCCTCAACACATCAGAGCCTCTTCCTCACTTCCTGAGTTCTGCAAGAAGCTGAAGGACCGGCTCTTCATATAAGCCCATTGGGGACCACACACCTGTCCAAGCCCCTGGAAGCCCTCTTTGATTGATAAGTGCGCTATATAAATCAACATAACAAGGCATGTGATGATTTATGAGAAGCACCTTCAAACAGGGTGAAGTCCACATTTTCTTACCTCAGTCTCCCTCAGCCTGGCTTCCAGCGCCGACCTGGGCCCCTGGGTGTTGTCATTCAGCCGCAGTCTATCCTGGATGGCCTTCATCCATGCTTCAGCACTCTCCATACTGCTCTCAAACTCATCATGCGGCTGCTGGTCAGTCATCTCATTGGAAGACACTGGAAGGACAAAATTGGACAATGAAAAACATTCAAGAAACAGTTGAAACCTTCAGGCTTAAATGCCTAGTTCATGGCTCACAATGGAAGTCGGTGGTAAAGTGAGGAACACAATCATGCATGACATAAATATGTATGCAGATATTGTTCTACATATTTAGTATGCAATCAGTCGTTTTCTACTACCATGTCATTCTTGTAGCTACCATCTCCACTTTGTCAGATTATTTTCTATGATCTGAGCCACAGTTCCCATGTGGGATTCCAAAGTGGCTTATTTGAAAGATAGGACTAGTGGAAAACAAACAACATTAACAATTTTGAACTTCGAGCTGCAGCAGTTCTAGTCAACCTACAGTGGCTAACAAACTTCTCTAGAGTTCATTGCCGCATCATTCACATCACCAGCAACCAACTGTCTCACAATAAGTCACCTGCATCCTCCCACACATTCTCAGGTCAAGGGCCTATGATTGGAACACCAGGAAATACATGCAAGATGTTCTCAATGGAAAACTGTTCTCCATACTTCTTTCTTTCAAAGAAAAAAAGTGACAACTCTCTCTTGCTCCAGAGTGTGTTCACTCAGAGAAAAGGAACAGTTTCTTCTTTCCAGAACACAAATTCCATTATGTATGGTCCCAGAGATTTATTTCACTAGCAGGAGCTCGCAACCGGAGACTACCTAAGTGGCATGTCAAAAGGAATGATTCTTTTACATTTATAACACAGTGCAATTGAAAAACATACCAGCAACTTCCAGTAAACTTTACAAAACTTAAAAGTTAATCATAGTAGCAACAACTCTGATGAAGCTCTGAGAAAATAATGTGTATGCTTGTCAGTTGCGCACTAATTCACCAAACTGTAAATCTTTATAAGCCCAACATGCATAATCCCAAAAAAGAAGGAATCCTCGAAAACTATTTACATACGAAAAAACTCTTCATAAAAGTTCTTGACAATTTTGCAGAATAAGCTCAACAAGTGACTATTTGGGAGAACGGTAGAGCATGACTAAAACGCACAGCAGAAGCCTGGGTCACAGAGTGAGTTTATAACATGATCCTCAGGTGGCAAATGACACTGGCAATGGCAAGTGTGAAGGTGTGGCTTCACACTTCTTCATTTTGTAATGGCAATGCCTGCCCTGTTAACTTAAGTTTCAGTAGCAGAATGATATAAATTAGCATGTTTTACATATATTACATGCAAAGCATTTACTTATCATAGCTGATCACACTGAACAATTGGGGTTTTCAGAAACTTACTCTGTGAATGACTAAGTCCAAAATTGATCAACCCAAAGAAGAACGGGACACAGGGAGGAAAGACATATATATGTGTATGTGAGTGTTTGCTTACAGCATCCGTGTCTCTGTGTAAAAGTTAACTTTATGGCAAAGGGTCCTCCACCTTGGGGGAGCCGGACATATGGCAGAGTGGGGATGGTGATGACCTGGAGAGGGCCAGGCGATTAGTAGCGCACATTAATGGCACAGTGAGAGGTCACAGTAAGCAGATGACCGCTGCTTTTGTTGGGGGGCACCACTGGGAGCAGTGAGGTGCTACCAGTGATTGCTACAACCCCGTCATGGGGGATATGTGGGGGTTGCTCCTGTGGTTGGTGTTGGTGGGGCCCCTTAGCTAGTGGTGCAGGTACCTTCTGCGCCAAACGCTGCTTTGGTGGGCTGTGCGCCTAGGGGCCCGACTGCGATGGTGACAGCTCCCCCTACTCAAGAAATCATGACTACAGGTACAGGAGCTCCATTACCGGCCATTGGTTTGGGTGATGTATGGTCTGAGAAGGAGCAGCTGGGCAGGCATGCCTCAGTGGAGGTGAAAGAAAAATTCTAGAAGGGGACATACATAGACATTTTTTAGTTGCTTGTGGACAAGCCAGAGAAAGAGGAGGCCAAGTGGTGCAAGGAATGTTCTCACTGTAGGGACTGTAGTCACTGGCTGTACAGAAAGAAGTTAGAGGAAACACTGGTGAACTAGGTGAGAGGTTTCTCAATATACCAGGCCATTCTAGCTGAGCGCTTCAATAATTTGGATGCCCAACAGCGCTATCAGAATAGAATTGTGTGTGCTCATGATGAGTATGGTGATTTGGCCTTGAATAAATATGATAAAGAATTCTGAAGGTTTAAGGCCACAAAGCCATCATTGGCCTGGGATCTGATTGTCGTCATCATGTGCCTGCAGTATATGAAGCCGCACAGTCCTGACGGTACAGCTGATCAGCCCCTTCACATGGGCTCAGAGTCTGCTAGCAGCCGGAGGGGGGGTAAGAAGGGTGCCTGTTGGGACTTCAATAGGTAGACCGGTACACAGCCTGTAGGGGCGTGTAAATTCAAGCATTTTATCTCATTCTGTGGCTTGGCCTCACACCCTGAATCTAAGTGCTTTAGGAAGTCTAAAAAGAAAGATAGCAAAAAGCAGGATCGATCAACCAAAATTTGACAAGGTTCCCTTACCAGTTAATTTTTGTCAGTGGTTCCATGGTTTAATGTGTACAAAATTCATCTGGCAGCGCAGACTCTGTATGAGGGTTTCAAGGAAGGTTTCAGGATCCCAGTCGAAGGATATGTAGGCCAACAGTCACTCAGGTCTAATCCGGGTGTAGCTAGGGCTAAGATCCTTACGGAGATGAGTCTGGGAAGGGTGGCAGGCCCTTTCAAAGCAATTCTGCTTGAGGGTTTCATTTGCTCTTCCCTGAGGGTGGTACCTAAAAATGAGCTTGGCGAGTTTAAACTTGTACACAACCTATCAGCTACAATGGGTCAGCCAGTGAACAAGGCTAGTGACAATGCTTTTTGTTTGGTTAAATAAGCTTCCCTTGACCAAGCAATTCAGATGCTACATAAACTGGGGATGGAGACTGTTGGCAAAGTCTGATACTGAGACTGTCTTCCAATTGCTTCCTGTACATCCACAGAATTTTAATCTGCTGAGGTTTCAATTTGAGGGTGCATTTTGTTTTGATAAGTGAAAGTCCTTGGGCTGCTCAGTATCTTGCTCCTACTTTGAGAAATGCAGCATGTTCCTTAAATGAGTCTTTAGGTGGAAGTCAGGCCATTAGTGGGTGTTGCAATACCTCAATGACTTTCTCTTTTTAGGGCCACCTGGAACTGAGGCTTGTGCAAAGGCCTTCTGAGCCTTTATGGGAGAATTTGGGGTTCGACTGAATCAGGGCAAGACACTGGGGCCTGCAACAACAACTGAATTTCTGGATATAAAGTTGGATTCTGTGGCAGGGATCTTGATGCTCCACAATGAGAAGGTTTGTGCCTTTTCACAAGCCTTACTGGGAAAGTCACACTGCATTAGTTACAAATCTTGCTGGGGCAGCTTAACTTCACCCTGCGGATCATCACCCTGTGCATTCCCTTTTCCCAGTCCATTGCCCAAGCTATGTCTAGCCAGAGGGAGAAGCACCATCACACCAGGTTGTCTCGTGAGGTCACGTAGGATATGAGGATCTGGGAGACATTCTGACAGGAGTCTAATGGGACAGTGTTGTGGCCCAGCCAGTCGAGAACCAATGAGGAGATCAGTTTCTTAACTGATGCAGCAGGCAGCAAAGGTTTTGGTGCTATGTTGGGCACTGCTTGGTGGGCACAGCGGTGGCTCAGTGAGTGGCTGCAGACTGAGTTGGTGGCTAACATTGGTTTCCTAAAGCTGTTTCCAATTCTGGTACCACTGTCAATTTGGCCAAAGAAGTTCTGCAGCCAGTCAGTTTTCTTCTGGTCGGACAGTATGACAGTAGTGGAATGCACCAATCAGCAGGCAGCAAAATGCAAAATGATTCTGAGGTTACTGAAGGAGATTGTATTGCATGGTTTTAAGCTGAATGTGCTGTTTAAAGCCAAACAACATGTCCCTGGCGTGTTAAATAACAGGTTCATTCACCCAGGCGCAGTAGCTTTTCCTATGCCTTTCCTGGACCATATGTTGCAGCTCAGGGCCCAAGCTTACAGGCCTTGTGGCAGCCAGCTTAACGCCCAAGACTGGGCATTGAACACATACTGCAAGTTTGTGGGGCACGTCGGGTTGGTTTGCTTCCACTTCAGTCCTGACATTCCTAGGTTCGCTAAGGAGTAAGAGATGGTCAGTGGCCTGCACCAGGTGCCACACTGCGGCGATATCCTTTCTTGCAAAAATGTTGGGTCGCACAGATATGACCAAGTCTTTCTTGGTACAAACAGCCTTGAGGGGTGGCAATGTCTAGAGGGAGCCAGGCTAGACTACATGTACCCCATCGACGCAGGAAAGCTAGCTGCAATTCTTGGATCTCTGAGGGCCATCTGCAGGTAACAGGATGAGGTCTGACTCTTTTGGTGGCTTTTATCCTTGCTTTCTTTGGGAACTTCAGGGTGAGTGAGTTAGTGGCCATGAACCAGAGGTTTTTTTGAGAGGGTTTACAGCTACCTGATATTCAGTGGCTGTAGGGGTCCCTGACGATTAACGTCCTCCATTCCAAGGTGGCCCAGTTTGGTAGAGTTGACTACATCTTATTGCACGTGGCCTGGGAACTCCATGTTGCCCCTTGAGTAACGTGAGTAATTTCTAGCTCATCGGCCCCAAGGTGTGGGGGCCCCCTCTTGGTCCATGCTGATGGGACGCCTTTGACCAAATATCAGTACTGCAGGATGCTTGACAGAGCCCTGCGGATGGAGAGTTATGAGCTGGCTGAGTTTAAGTCTCACTCCTGTAGGACAGAGGCAGCCACCACAATGGCAGCAATGGGGTTCACAGCCTCTGCAGTGAAAAGATTTGAGAGGTGGTCCTCTGATTGCTACAAGCGCTACATTATATTGCACGTGTTGTAGCATTTGTACCTAATCGCAGTCTCCACTCCCCCAATTCTTTTTTTGTTTTGGGTGCAGGTCGGGCACGGAGTTTCAAGCCAGCTACTGGGTTTCTTGATGACCCCTGTGGTCACTGAGGTGACAGAAATCACTGACATGCTGGTTTTGGGACATTCGTATGCGCAGCGAGCTAAAGAGGTTTATTTTGTAGGTGGTTTCGCAGCCAAGGTGCAGCAGGCAGGTTACCGCCTGTCCTTTTATTGGTTGCGGTGGGCTGCTGCGGGCCCAATTGAGGGCCTCCTTGGACACAATGTTACCAAGGGTGTACGCTCCCCCTGAGGTCATCATAGGGCAGCCCGGTGGCAATGATCTGGTACACATTGGCAAGAGGGATCTGTTTGAACAGTTGATCTCTGAGATTAGTTAGCAGGCAAAGAGGTTTCCTCAGGCTGTGCCTGCATGGTCTAACATCATCCCAGGGCTGCAAAGGAGGAGTCATAACTCACTCAGAGCTCTGAATGAATCAGTGAAACATTAAGTTGTTCAGGTCACCCAAGTTATAGTCCATACCTCATGGCTTGATTAAAGGTGAACATTTTTTCCTACGAGACGGAGTTGATTTATCGAAGATGGGTAATGAAATGTTCTTAGAAAATCTAGTGGCCTGGTTGATTCACCACCTGCGGTACTAGCATTGATCGGGGGTCAGATAGGGAAACTATTCTAGTCTGTGGCAGGTGAGGTCATGATTGGTGGGACAGTTTGGATCCATATAAGGCATACCTTATCCTTACATAAGCCTAACAGCGGTGTCACGGGCCCTCCAAGAGGTGCTGGCAGAGAGCCGAAGAATCTCTTTACCCCAGGCCCACATTTTGTGCGGCCTGGCGCTCTTGTTACAAAATACATTTAAATAAAAACAATGCAAAAAAGAATTGGCAAAGCCAATAGGTCTCACCTATACAAGAGCTATTGGCTTCGACAATGTGTTCTGCCATGTTGTACACTAGTATGGCTGCTGTTCAACGTGGCTAAAAGTTAGTGGCATGAGTGTCAGAGTGGAGCGGAGTAGCAGACTGTTGTATACTGGATTTGTTGGAATATCGTAAACTAGAGTAGGATAAGTACACTGTCATAGAGTTGAGGGGAGTAAACTTCAGTGGTTCAGTGACAGAGGGTGTCATAGAGAAGAGTTGGTGGGGTGGATTGGACTGGGGCAGACTGGAGTGGGACAGATTGTTTTGGAATGAAATAGGGTGGAATAGGGTGGAGTGGGTTGGAGTGGATTGAGGTAGCGGGTGGACTAGATTGGAGTATAGTGGGGTGGATTGGCGTATACTGGGGTGGACTGAGTGGAGTGGGGTGGACTGGATTTGAGTGGGGTGGATTGAAATGGGGTGAGGTACATGGGATTGGGGTAGATTTGAGTAGAGTGGATTAGACAGGGGAGGGTGGTCTGGACTGGAGTGCTAGGAGTAGGTTGGGGTGGATTGGACTGGGGTGGGTGGAGTGGGGTGGATTAGATTGGACTGGAGTGGGGTGGATTGGTTCAGATTGGATTGGAGTGGGGTGGATTGGTTTGGGTGGAATGGATCGGTTGGCATGGGGCGGACTGGATAGATTGGAGAGGGGTGGACTGGGATGGGATGGGTCATTGGAACAGAGTGTGGTGGATTGGAGTAGAGTGTGGTGGATTGGAGTGAGTGGTGTGGATTGGAGTGGGGTAGGGTGGACTGGAATGGGGTCAGTGGATTGAAATGTGGTGGGTTTGATTGGATTGGGATGTGGTGGACTGTAGTGGGATTGAATAGTTTACAGTGGGGAGGGGTGTGTTGTGTTGGATTGGGGTGAACTGGAGTGAATTGGGGTGGGGTGGGGTGGATTGCATTGGGGTGGGGTGGATTGGAGTGTGGTGGGTGGATTGGAGAGGGGTGGGATGAACTTGGATTTGGTGGGGTGAATTGGATTGGGGTGGTGTAGATTGGGGTGGAGTGGATTGGAGTGTGTTGGAATAAAGTGGGGTAGCCTGGATGGATTTATTTGGAGTGCTGTGGACTGACCTAGGAGGGGGTAGGGTGGATTGGGGCAGAGTGGGGTGGAATAGAGTGGAGTAGGGTGTACCGGAGTGGGGTGTACTGGAGTGGAGTGGAGTTGAGTGGAATTAAATGGGGTGGGGTGAATTGGGTGGGTGGATTGGATTGGGTGGGTTGTGGTGGATTGGGGTGGGGTGGATTGGAATGGGGTGGTTTGGACTGGGGTGGTTTGGACTGGGGTGGATTGCACTGAGGCGAGGTAGATTAGATTGGCATGGGGTGAATTGGATTGGACTGGACTGGACTGGACTGGGGTGGATTGGCGCAGGGTGGACTGAAGTGGGGTGTATTGGATTGGGCTGGAGTAGAGCCGAGTCGATTGGAGTGAGGTGGATTTGATAATAGAGGGGGTTAGGGTGGGGTGGATTAGACTGGAGTGAAGTGGACTGAACTAGGATATGGTGGGGTGGATTGGGGTAGAGGGGTGGATTGGAGTGAAATGGGGTGGACTGTAATGGAGTAGGGTGGAGTGGATTGAAATGGGTGGGGTGGACTGTATTGGGTGGTTTGGCTAGGGGTGGAGTGGATTAGATTGAATAGGGATGGGGCAGGGTGGAGTCGATTGGAGTGGGGTGGAGTGGATTGGAGTTGGGTGGATTGAAAGGTGTGGGGTGGATTTGATTTTTGTGGGGTGGAGTGATTGGAGAGCAGTGCACTGGATTGATCTGGGGTACATTAAAGTGGTTTGGAGTGGCGTGGATTGGACTGGAGTAGGGTGGATTAATACGAACTGGATTAGACTGGAGTGGGCAGACTGAAGAGGGACAGATTGTTTTGGACTGGAATGGGGCAGACTGTATAAGGGTACATTGGGTCGGAGTGGGGTGGATTCGATGGGAGTGGAGTGGATCGGAGTGGAATGAAATGGGATGGAGTAGGGTGTATTGGATAAGGTTGAGGTGGATTGGAGTGGGGTGTATTGTTTTGGATTGGTGTGGGGCAAATTGAAGTGGGACAGATTCTTTTGGATTTGAATGGGGCAGAATGGAGTGGGGTGGATGTGAGTGTGACAGATTATTTTGTATTAGAGTGAGATGGATTTGAGTGTGATAGATTGTTTTGGATTGAAGTGGAGTGGATTGGAGTGTGGCAGGTTGTTTTGGATTAAAGTGGGGCAGATTGAAGTGAGGTGGAATGAAGTGGGGCAGAATGTCCTGCATTGGAATGAGGCAGGCTGTTTTGCATTGCAGTGGGGCATATTGGAGTGGACCAAATTGTTTTGGATTGTAGTGCAGCAGATTGCAGTGGTGCAGTTTGCTTTGGATTGGGGCAGACTGGAGTACTACCGATTGTTTTGGATTAGAGTGGGATACATTTTTTTGGATTGGAGTGTGGCAGATTGGAGTGGGGTAAAAGGGAGAGGTGCATATTGTTTTGCAATGGAGTGGGGCATATAGTTTTGGATTGGAGTGGGGCAGATTGTTTTAGATTAGAGTGGGGTGAATTGGAGTAGGGCACATTAGGCTGGTGTGGGTTGGTAGGATTGGAATGGGGTGGGCTGAGGTGGATTGGATTGTGGTGAGTGGTTTGGATTGGAGTGGGGTGGATTGGTGTGGTGTAAAGTGGGGTGGATTGTGTTGGATTGTAGTGCAGCAGATTAGAGTGGATGGATTGGGCTGCACTGCATGATTATGTGTTAAAGCATAATTTGAGAAATTACACATAAAGAAACAATGCCGCATTGCAATATTTCAAAAAGTTAATTGTCATCTTTTGAGAAAAGCGCCCATGAACAAAAACAAAAGATAACATGAGTGTGAAGTGAGAAAAGACGACTTAGGAAAATAAAAGAAAGTTAGCTTTAAAAACTAAAAATTTGGGGCCAGATGTATGAAAGCATTTTGCATTCGCAAACGGTGCGAATGCCCGTTTGCGAATGCAAAATGCCATTTCAGAATGCATGAAATACATTCTGAACGCAATTTTAAGGAATCACTAAAATAGCGATTCCTTAAAATTGCGACCCTGTTTAGAGAGTCACAAATTGCGACTCTCTAAATTAGAAATTGCAAATAAGGATTCCTTATTTGCGATTCCTTAGCACATGTAAGAAGCAATTCCTAAATGCGATTTTGGCATTTAGGAATCGCTAATTACCACCAAGTTGAGCTTGGTGGTAACCATGTGCAAAATCTTAAAATGCACTTAAAATGCATTTTTAAATTGTACATGTAAAGCACACATGCCCTTTTGGCATGTGTGCACCTTACATGTCCCCAAAAATGTTTTTGGGGTGCAGCAGAGGGGGCCTTATGCCCCCAGCACCCTGGGGTTTTGCATTTCCAAAATTGTAATTTCTGGTTCAGAAATCGCAATTTTGGATATGCAAGGCCCATAGCTGCGAATGGGGCCGGTATCGCAATTTGCGATTCGGTAATAGCATTTGCGATTTTTAAGAAATCGCTATTACCGATTCGCAAATGTGATACATGCCACTTTGCGAGTCGGAAATAGCGATTTCTTAAAAATCGCTATTTCCGATTCGCAAATGGCCTTGATGATATATCTGGCCCCTAGTATGTTGTTTATCCTGCTGGGCACGTTTTTTCCAGCCACAAGCCTTCTGTTTGAGGGGCAGTAGTAATTAAAAAGAACAAAATAGTGCCTCGATCACACTGGGAGCAGCGGACGGGCACTAATTATTATTATTTTTTTATTTGTTTTTATTGATTTTCAAGAAATGACAGACAGACAATGAATGCCAGCTAGAATATTCCACATCATCCACAGTCTACAAAGAGACACATTAGCCGTACTCAAAAACAAGCACCGGTAACAAGGCAGGAAATAGCAGAAGTCATACATGACAAAACTGTAATGAAACAGTGCAGGGAGGTGTATGAACCAGCAGATGCAGTGGGTGAATGGACATAGCTAGCCCGAGAAGCCAGGTTCAAATGTACAGAGGTAGTCTCAAAAAAGCTGCCAAATGTCAATGGGTTGAGATGTGGGGGGTTGTAGGAGCGCATAATCTTCGCTAACTTTATCAAAACATGTCATGCTCCTGAGCCACTCCTAAGAAGTGGGGACCCTGCCACTGCCCCAGCGCAGTGAAATCTCAAGCTTGGCCAACAGAAGGGCCATGGAGGCGTGATGAGCGTGGGACATCTCTGGTGTAACCCACTAGAGCAATGAGAGGATCTGGATACAGGATGATGTCCAGCATAGTGGAGACGTGTTCGAAAACAGGGGTCCAATAGGAGGAAATCTCTGGGCAGGACCAGGTGCAAAGTCTGCACCAGGGGAGCGGCACTAAGGGCAGCTGTCTGATCTATCGGGGTCAAATTTAGCAATATGAGATATTGAAAGATAACAAATGTGGAGAAATTTAAAGTATAATAGTTTGTGTCGATAGTTTACCGATATGCGCTGGGACCAGATGCTAAAATAATTCCACATCTTGTCAGTTAGGATAACGCCCAGCTCCTCTGCCCACACCCCTCAGACTTGAATCGTCATATCTGGTTTCATAGTAAGGCACATCTGATACAGCCTAGAGATCAGTCGACTACCACCATCATCCGTCACTACATGTGGTACCAGAGGAAAGCCCTCAGGGGCTAGTGGGTATAATGGGAGAAAGGACCTAAGAATATTGTGCAGTCTGTGAAAAACAAAGAGGTCCATGTGTGAAGCATTCTGTTTGTGCTGATCAGATGTGGGCTGCAGAACATGGCCATCAGGAAAAACATCCCCCAATTTATGCAAGTTATGACAGAACAGCGTGTATCGTACCAACGCCTCCTGGCTGAGGGGGAGCCACGGATTATTAAGCAGAGCAAGGGAAGCAGATTAAAGGGATCCGCTACCGAGCATCCGGTGCAGTCTGCGTCATGCCCAGCAAGTCGTGGACACTGTTTGAATGTCATGGGCGTTTAGCGAAATACCCTTAAGTAAACGCTGAGAATGGAGAAGCCTCCCCAGCTGACCACACTTCAGCCTCAAATATGGGACACAGACATTCGGGTGGTACCATCGATATCAATATTGACACTGGGCAGTGAGATAATAAATATAAAAGTCGGGAATACCAAGACGCCAGGTTCAACAGGGAGAGTTAGAGTATTCCAGTGGACCAGGTTGCGACCACCCGCCCAGACCAAGTGCAAAAGGTGTCCACATAGCATTTGAAAAAATGCAGACAGGCCCTTATTAAGTTGAATCAATCAGTTATTTGTCCCTGCTCCACACAGAGGGACGAAAATTATGCCAGGCCTGTCTTGTCTAATTACGAGGCTGTAGAGAAGAGTACCACACAAACCATAAAATAGTGAGTGACAGGCGGTCCTCCAAGCCCTTGCTTTCACACCATTAGGTGGTGTCAAATACTATGTTCTCTCTTTGCACAGTAAACATTTTTTTTTTATTACAAGGTGTTCGATAGATTATGAGGGCCTGCATGAGTTTTTGCTAGAAACCCCACACCGGTGTTTGCAGGGTATAAATGAAATAATCCAGTTCTAGGGAGGGCAAGAATGGCAAGCATTTAGACAATCGTGGCAGGTTTGTGGGTTAAGAAGGACCGGTTTAGTAGGTAGTCAGACACAACATCACACAACATTCCTCCCAGCTTTAGTTTCGTTTTTAAAACAGAGTGCGTGGTCCCTCTGTGAGTGACACACCTACACATCCTGCTCGTGTGCGGAACCTTTGATGAAACCGCTTGAAACAGCCTGAAGGAGAAGGCAGAGAGGTGTATATGACCTTGGAGACATTTTCTTTTAGGTCGCACTTCAATTGTGTTTCTCTATTGTTTGCAGTTGCCATTACACAGAAGGTGTTTCGGTTGCCCACGATTCAGCATCCATTAGTCTTAAACAAAGATACTAATTATACTGTATGCGTGCTGCTCACCCACAAAGCGCTCCAGATTTATCCCAGGGGTTGATAGCACTATATGAATGTTAGTACACAAAGCATTGTCTTTCAGAGATGGTTCATAAAGGTGCCACCGAACTGGACCTTGGTATCTGCACTTATTTGGTATGTCTTGGGGATGTGCTGGCCTCTTCAAATTTTAATATACATTATTTTTTGTAGATCCTTGACCATTCTATTTTACTACGGCATTAATGTGTAACTGATCTGGTGACCTCTTTAATGAGGTACATTGCGGTATAATGTATTCTCGAGTGGGGGTGTCAAGTTATTCAGATTTTAAAAAATGTTATAAATTTTGACTGCTTCGAGGTTGAAATAGGTACGCAGTTGTCTTCCACTTATTTTACACAAAAATTTGTTTTATTGATGTCCTTATAGCTGTCAAATAAAAAGGAAACAGCGACACCTGTTTTCAAGGTGGTTGGATTTCAGGGCTAATATATTCTTAATAAATTACAGCAATCGCAGGCGTAGAGTGTAAACTATAAAACATCAACATTGTAATGACACGGGCAAAAAGAAAACATCCCACTGCATAACAGACTGCTCCAATCTTACAATATTGTGCCAGCCAGAGCTAATGTTGGTTATCGACAAGAAAAAATGTGCACCTAATTTCTTGATTTGTCTTTCTTCTGATTTTAGTCTTAGGCCTATGCCAGTGTTTTCTAAGTACGATTTAAATGTGTAAAAGTGTATTACTTTTGGAAGAAAAAGGGATGCAAATCATTAAATCACCAATAAATGTCCCGTTCTTTGGTTAATATTCTATAACTCAATAGGACGTGAACTATTCTCTTTGACATCAACCTACATTGAGGTCGCACTGAGATGTTAAAAGGTTCGCTTTGTGAAAAGGATGCAGTGATCAACCACTAATGACATATTTACTTCAGAAACTCGGTACCACACGGTGTCCTGCTAGAGAAACAAAGGACCACAACACTCTACATCCGGTATAGAGACTTCAGTTAGGCTTCTAACCCGCTGCCCTTCCAGCCCCGGCACTTTACGACCTGTCCAACCACTAAAACACTGACCCGGCTTCCTCCAAAACCTCCCATTATATGGACACTCTCACCAACAGAAGGACACTATAAATCCATGTTTTGGAATCATCTACTATGAACCCTTGTACACAATGACACAAACACATTCTTCCTACTTTTTTAGGTCTGGTGTTAACAGATAGGGGCTTGCAAAGACAGCCAGGGGATGTATAGACAGATAGTGTTGCAAAGATAGTGCTGCAAAGACAGTGTTGCAAATATAATGTTTCAAAGATAGATAGTGTTGCAAAGACAGATTTTTCTTATACCCAATACAGCGTAAAGAATGGGACAGCGGACCAGCCACTGGCTAACTTTACTGGGGGTGACTTTCCCAAGGAGCTCACCCACAAACAAAAAAGTTTCCTTCTGTGTCAGGGACTACACTGGCACTGTGTGTTTTTTTCAAAACAAAAAATATTTTTTACTTTTAACTATTTTTTGATAATGTGGAGCGCTCCACAGCTCTCCTAACAAAAGTTACAAAAAGACAGTGACAAAATAAAACCAGCATTGACAAAACCAAAAAAATCGAAACCAGTGCCACACCTATTTGTTTTGCGAGTTCTTGACTGAATAGGTAGAGGGCCTGTGACAGGCAGATGCTAATGAATCTCTGAATTTGGGATTTCTGCCAATACTTCTGCAAACTCCCAAAACACTGCTAATGCAGAAACGTGAGAAAACAGAGAGGGAGACCTTGAAGAACAGGCACATTAGAAAGGCTCCAAGTTTGAAATGAGATTTTTAAAAAAAATGTATACAAAACTCCATTCTATGTCGTCATTGAAATATAAGCCTCGTCAGTTTGTGGTTGTTGTGGGCGGCTGTGAGAAACTATTGTAGGGAACAGGCATTCACTGTTCAAGAGATGCATTAGTGTCTGCCAGAACAGCACTTAAGTATTGGAAACTTTTTGTGGACAAATATTTTCATTAACAATGTGAGGACTAACGTGGTGTGGATCTGGCTGGTGGCTGCAACATTTCAGAATCTGGACATGCCAGTGACGCCTCCTCACAGTGGTGCCTCATTACATGAGACAATCTGTAACAGGCTTGTCACTAGCAAAGATGAAAAGCACTAGCTTAGCCACTGCATGGAGCAAAAAATGATGTCCAGTTGTCTGCAGGCCTTGCAAGTAGGTTACAACACTGCAGTAACCGATGCTTTACATGAAACCTAGTCTTGAAAGGACCATGCAGGCCCATCTGAGTGTCCACGCCTCTGTCTGAACGAGCCAGAAATCAGTATATGTTGGAAAACGCCTGGCTGCAGACTGAAAATCAGTACCTCGCTCATCAGCTATCGCTTTGTCTTTCTGGAAAGGATAAAAGTCAAAACCCACGTATTTTCATAAACAATCCTTTTACAGAGGTTTTAGTGAATGTGTCTTCATCTTTCCACCTTTACACAACAGATGTCAACGAGGCGGGCTAAAAGCTTAGCGATATGACAGTTTTTGGGGTAGGCTATATATAACATCTTTAGTATATAAACATAAAAATACACAAAAACACAACATTGTTTATCTATCAAAAATTAAGTCCATGATAGTGTGTGATGGAAAGAGAGAGCGAGAGAGAGAAAGAGAGAGAACATATGTAGCGGGCTTGTTGTGGTCTTTAGAGTCAGACTTTCATTTTTCATCTGATGTGGTGGCAAAGTGGATCAATATCATTGTGTGTGAGAAAGTTGAAAGACGTGCCGATAGAACTCGGTCAAGGACACCTCTGTAGAACACAACTAGCACTGGAACACGCCAGAAGAATAGCGCACTGATGCGGATATGGCCTGCTTTCCCAGCTGGACTAAATATTTACAATCTTGCAATGACAGAGGCATGCAGGCCACTCTTTTACTGCACAGGTGAGACCTCGAGATGCACAAGCCAAATTTCCTACGTGATTACATTACAGAAGTCTCCACTCTCTAAATTATGGCGATTTAGTCTCATGACTCCGAGCTACTTGGGTTTGAATTGTTTCCTGGTGCTGGGCACTCAGACCCCTGGGCCGCCATGCTACTGCACCTGCTTCCTATTGGTAGCTTGTCCCTGGAATGATGCATACATCCAAGAAATCTTCTGGTGAAGCAGAGACTTTCATTTACTGTTTCTTGTCTAAACTGTATTTTTATCTAGCGGAGGGCGTATGAAAAAGCGCCGCAGTTCGAGAAACCAGTTAATGGTTCTCCAGTCTTGATATCTCTGCAGATATTCTATGCACCCAGGAGTGTCTCAGTGCATAGAAGAGCTCTGTACCTCAGTGAGATACTATTATGCATTACTATGCAAGCAGTGGAGTAAGAGTATGTTGTTTAACAGAATGGGGGAGCTCGAAGTGCCTTTCAAGCACTTCCTATGCCTGCATACAGCTTTTGGCATATAGGGTACCAGCTGTCTTTGTCTCGCTCCAAAGAAAAAAGTTTCCTTTGCCTCTGCTGTGGTTGCTGAAGGAAACAAATGTCATGCTTTACCAAAAAAGGGAGGGAAACAGAATTAGGCAAATAATAACTTTTCCTGTGAAACACCACCTTGTGTGCAGCATAAAGATGACTAAGACAGAAGTGTAGAATATACCTAAATACGTACGATCATATATTTATACATATGACACAACAGCGCCCAGGTGTACACAATGGGCTGCCAATGGAGAACTTAAAAACTTAAAAGACGTATGCTACTACTAACCTTTATGGTTAAATAATCAAGGTTATTTGAAATTCCCTAGATTATTCACTTACAAGCCTTAGATGCAAGGCAGAAGATGGCTATATGCTACATACAGTGTGGAGTTAAAGCGCCATGCAAGGGTTCTGGAGGGCCACTCAAACCATATGTAAAGAGGTATTAGACATTCATGTTACTCTTACTCCACAGATAGCTCTTATGAACATTCTAGGACATCGACCCGACTAAATATAAAAACATATTCCTGGGTAAAGCTCAGGTAGTGGCTGCTGGAAATGACCCTCTCTACAGGGTCACCCAAAAACGTTTTACCTTCCTCCTCCTACTTTTTGCAGGATTTTTGCTTTGCTGGCCTTAGGACTTTATGCACTTTACCACTGCTCACCAGTGCTAAAGTGCTTCTGCTCTCTCCCTAAAAGATTGGCTTATACCCAATTGGCAAATTTTATCTACTTATAAATCCCTTCTAAAGTGGTACACCACATTTTTGGAGCAATTATTGTGCCACCTACTTAAGTAGCAATATAAAACATGTCTCAGGCCTGTCTGTGCAGCCTGAATGCAGTGTCCTACTGCCATGTCGACGTGGCATGTAAAACCCCTTCCCAAGCCTTAAGCTCCCCTTTTATTACTTTTAAGTCACCCATAAGATAGGCCCTAGGTAGCCCATAGGGCAGGGTGCAGTGTAATTAAAAGGTAGGCTATGTACTTTTAAGTTTTTCATGTCCTGGTCACTACTGTGAGGCCTACCCCTGTTATAGGACAACAATGGGGATCTCTTATTACATTTAATAAGCTATAATACCCAAATGAGAAGAGGAAGATATATCATGTTTTGTACCTATGAACTTGTAATGATAAACCTTCTTTAATAGTAAAGTCGAATATATCATTACAAGTTTGAGAATGACACTTTTAGAAACTTCACAACAATAAACGTAATACCAAGGCTGACCAAGCTTTTAATAGCAGTCTTTAAATGCCACCTCACATGACTTAATCACGGTGATCTACGTACTTTATGTTTTTTATATGAAAAAACAGATACTTTGTCAATAACAAAAGAACCACCACCTACATAAATTCATATACAATGATATATGCCACACAGGAGGCAGAGGATCTTTGCCTGGGGGCAGGATGGACTTCACAACCCAGGAGCATCTGCAGTAGGAGGTGGCTTCCTGCACTTTTTCGCTCCAGGAGGCGCATAAAGCTATTCTCGCGCCCCTCCTATACATGACGCACCGGGTGAAGAGCGAGCCAAGACTGGACCTGTCTTCCCCCATCATCGCCTGGAGGAGGACAGGCTAGACAACCCTCTTAATATCTGAAGCTGTCCGGGAGTTTGCTGTAAGTGGCGTTTTATTAGTATTTTGACTTCTGCTGAGTTAAGGTGTTTAATCCCAACTACTTAATCTTGGAGCTTGTTGTTTAGAATGGGCAAGCGCAAACAACCTCCAGAAGCTGATAGGTCAACTAAGAAAAATACCTTAGATGGGTTTCTACAGAAGGCGGTGAGTGTATTTGAAAGGGAAATTGAATCTGTAGAAAGGCGTCTTTCTACCATTGCTGTTGCTTTGGCATCCGCATGCTCTTTGGCCCCTTGACAAACACATTTGAATTTGAGTGGCCAGGATGCTGCTCAGGGCAATTCTCTGCAGGGGATTGCTGCCTCCATCATAGTTGCACCTTTGACTGAAACCTTAATAGAAGAGACTTGTTCAGTAATCCATCAGTCTGACAATGCGGACACCAAGGGAAGGGAAAACGAGTTGAAAAATCTCTAATGTAACATCTATAAGGCAGGGAAATGATATAAGGGGTGCTGAGGTGCCTCTTCAGGACATTGTAGAATCTTTGACTGAGAAGTTTCTAGAGGAGATTTAGAGGAGGTTGCAACCAGTTGTAAACTGTTTAATGGCTATTGAGGAGACTCTGGGGAACCTTGCTAAAATGTTCACTAATGAACCTTTGCCAAAGCCTGTGCCTCATTGGTTGTCTACCCTGCTTAGGCCTGCTTCAGCATTGACATCTTCTAGAATCCCCCCTTCCCTCAAATGGAAATTAGGTTCATCTGATGGTCAGCAGTTATGCTGATCTTTTTGCTCTGGACACCGCTGCTGAGGCTAATGTAACTTCAGCTGCTATGTTAAATCCAGAGCTCAGGTGGTCAGTTCTATTCGATCTAGGTCCGGTGGTGAGGGAGGTAACCAAGGTGATAGTAGAAGTATGTGTGTTACCAATGGTAAGGACGATAAGGCCAATAAGGGGAAAGGTAATAGTGAAATACGGCCAAGTGCATTTAATCTTCCTCCTGAAGCTAGCCTTTTAATGGCAGTGATAGTAAATGCTCCTAGTTTGCATTTGAACAGTACAGAATCTTTTGTGGAGCTAAAAAATAAGGGTTTACACCTGCTGCATTCTAGGGCTGACTTCCCTTACTTTCTGACATCTGTTATACTAATGGTGAAGAGCATGGCATGGATGGACATTCTGCACAAACAATGTGAGGGGGATTGTAATATTGTAAATTTTAATTCACGATTAATTGTTAATCAGGTTTTTCTAAACTGCCAAAAGGTGGGCTTAAAGCCTAGGAGTCCATTTTTGCAACCACTTGTGACATTTTATCCCATCCCAGGCTTTGTTCACCCTACTGAGGCACGGCAAGTAACTTGGGAACCTACCATACTCAGAGGTTTTAGACGTGCACCAGCCTACTAAAGGAATGGCCGAAGGAGGGATTTTCCTTCACTGCCTGAGGTGGATTTATGTCTGGGGTTGGAGGGCAGAGGGCAACAGGCAGGGACCATGCTTGTGCAATCCACTCCCTTATATTAATGGGGGGATGTCTCTGGGGTTATCCCAATCAGGTATTAGTAGCCTTCTGATGAGATCCAAGAACTCCACACTTTGCCCCTAAACCAATCTCTCCCGGGGGAAAGCCCAGGCTTCAATTCAACAATTATTCCTCAGGCACAACATCAAAGCACTTGTGATGACTTGGTAAGGATCTTAAGTTGGAACATAGCAGGAATAGGGTTGAAGCTTACCAATCTGGACTCGTGGGATTTTGTTGATAAATATCAAAGCTGTATCTTTCAGGAAATGTGGGCTTTGGAGTCCAAGTACATACCAGGTTTTAAAGGTTTCTGGATTTCTGCTTGTGGGTCAACAGCAGGGAGGGCTTCATGTGGTTTATTAATTTGGCTCAGTGGCACTCTTAAGTGTAGCGTGAGGGAGTTGAATTTAGGTTCTGCTGATATGCAGGGCCTTGTCTTTCAACTAATAAAGAGATCCCTCGAGTGCTGATTAATTTGTATTATAGAAGTGTAGGAAGAGTAGTGAATCCGAAACTCTTCCTAAGCTAGACAATCTCCATGAAGGGTTCAAAGGAGTTTATCATGTTTTAATAGCAGAGAATTTTAACACCACCTTTGGGCCTTATTCAGAAGGCCCAGGACTGCTCTTGGGAAGAGGACAGATTGTGGAGTGTACTTGAATTGATAGCGCCTAGTAGGTGCAGGCCAACTACAGTAGCGCTACAGGCCGTGGACATCACACTGCCTCATTGCCTCCAGGCAGGTAATGGTCGCTCAAGCTCGGATGCCCAATTAGCCCCCACACTTAGACACGGGTTGTACGAGAGCCGTACAGATTATATACTTTTAGATATCCGATTGTGGGCCCATATGGCTGATATGGATGTAGTGGAGCACATAGAGAACAACTATGATCTCTTCTACTCCCCATCAGCAATCATTTTCCCTGTTTTGCGGCTTTTACCCGAGGTGACTTTGCTCAGCAACTTAAGTTGTCCAATAATAGGCGGAATGTTAAATGGAAAGCAGTAGAAAGTTCTCCCTCCACTACTGCCACTTTGTACCAATCATTGGCCAAGCATATGGAAATGATGACTTTATACTGTCTGATTACAGAAAGATAGTTGATGAGCATTTGAGTTTTTATGATTTTCTTAAAACACTATTTGTCACAGACTTCAGACAAGTCTTGGACTAGACTGAGCAGTGGGTGGAACACCAATAAATGTAGAGATACTAAGACCACTTTACTAAATGCAAGAAAAGGAGGTGATAGATGTGACCTAAGACAAACTAGGGCAAAATACAGACAGGAGCTATCACAGGCATGTAGGCAGTGGGAGGAGAAACAATGGGATGACTTACTTGAAGCAGCTAGGAGAAATGACCAGAAGCGTTTCTGGAAGCTGGTGTGCAATTAGGATAGAAACTCCATGTCCCCGACAGGGTTGTCAATTTTGCAGGGTGAATGGGTGTCACATTGTAGTTCCCTTTATTCTGCCCCTGGTGAGTCTATGTATGAAGAGGTTGGTGTTATTGGGGCCGAGGCAACATTCTCCCTCGAGTTCACTTTAACTTAAACTTTATCAGCTGTTAACTCGCTTAAATGGGGTAAGGCCCCTGGCCTTGATAAAGTACCGGGTGACCTATATAAATAAAAAGTGAATATTTGGGTACCTTAAATTAATACTGTGTGTACCGCGGTAGCTGCCGGCGCCCAAATTCCATCAACATGGAGGGGACTGAGACAGTGTTTTTTATAAAAAGTGTAATCCAAGCGAGCCATTCAATTTCTGGCCGACAGCCTGCTAGACAGTCTGCGGAAGATTTTATCCAGGCAGATTTTAGATCAGCTATTGGAATGGACTGAATAGAGTGGTGCTATTTCAAGTCTCCAGGTTGGTTTTAGACCTGTGCCCTGTGCCCTAGACCAAGTACTGAGATTCTTGCTGATCAAGTGGAAGATTGTGGAAATTGTTGGGGCAGACTTGTTTGTGGCCTTCATAGATCTTCGTGCAGCGTTTGATTTAGTACCCAGAAAGAAGCTTGGGTGTACGTTGCAAAGGCTGGGAATCCTGTCAGAACTACTAAGCCTTATTATTTGCCTACATGAGGATACATTTGCACGAATTAGGACTGGTAATAAGGGGGAGTTGACAGATCCAGTCAGGGTAGAGAGGGGGGTGCACCAGGGCTGTGTCCTGACGCCCACTCTCTTTGGTTTGTATGCTAACAATTGCATTGACTATTTGAACAACTGTGTGAATGACTCTCTCAGTCTGGCTGGGCAAAAAATAACCAGTTTTTTTTACGCTGGTGACACCCTTTCATTGGCCAAAACAAGGAAGGGCCTACAGAATTTAGTAAACAACTTTTGTGTTTTTTGCAAGGATTTTTGGCTGCAGACTAATGCAGTAAGAACGAAGCTGAGGATTTGTTCTAGGAGGAGGAAGCTGAATGCTAAGGTGACCCTGAACACTGTTAGCTTAGACAGGGTTACTGAGTTTGACTATTTGGGCATCAGACTAACAGACTCTGGTGACTGAGGAGCTCAAATAATGAAAAGCTCACACACTATTAGCCACAACCGGGGTGCGTTGGGCAGGATGGCCAAAAAAGCCCAGTATTTCCCAGTTAATACCGCTATAGACATATACAAAATCAGGGTAAGGGGAGCAGCACAATACGGGCTGAGTTCTGGGGTCTAAGTAATTTAAGCACCCTTGGTGGTAAAGAAAATAATTTCCTTAGATATATCATGGGGATGGGGAAGAGCGCTCCGTTGGAGCTCCAACCAGTAACAGATCTGGCGACCTTAAGGATCCTATTGTAATGGATTCACATCTGGAGAACTGAGGAACTGGGAGTCCTAAAGGGTTGGGCAGGGATATACTGGGGCGAGCTTATGCTATATAGTTGATAGGCTGGTTAAGGAAGCGTAGGTCCACTTGGGCAGAGCTTGCTTTCTTACAGTTTTGGGACACCCCTGAAGCAATTCCGTTGAATGCCTTCCTTATTGTCAAGCAGAAATTTTGAGAGGAGGTGTCAGCTCAGATTTTTACAAGCCGCGATTATGGTTGTCTGGTTAGTGTTTTTTTACAATTAAAGCAGGAACTAGTAGCAGAGCCTTTTATGTATGTGATCAGACCAGCCTGTGCTTGTTCTCTGTTTTAACAGTTCAGATATGGTATCTTACCTACATCTGTTTTAACTGCCCATCGGGCCCATGTGGGGGATGGTGACAGAAAGTGTAAACTGTGCTGCTTGGCTGATGAAACAGATGAGCATTTGCTCTTTTATTGCCCTAGATATGCTGCTCCTAGCCGGAGATGGATTGTGTCCTTCTGTGGACATTTTTTAATATTTGATCGTGCAATAACTTTTAGAATATGTAAGAGTGATTCGTCCCCGGTGGTCGTTATAGCTGTAACTCAATTTATATATGTGCCCTGGACCATTAGACAGAAAAAACTTACGGCACTAAAAACACACCTGATTGAAGCACGTGGGTCATCTTAGCGCTGGGCTGTCAATTGATCTGTTTGGGCATTAATTGTGTTTCATGTTTTATCACGCTGTTTGAGAATTGAATTTTGCATTTTATAGAACCTCTATGCATTTGTTTTGCTGGTATGCACAATGTATGACGATGAAATTATCTATTTCGAACAGCCAATAAACTTTGAACTCTGAAATGCACACAACCAATTATTAACAACCTACATAAAACAACCATTTGCCAAACACGTGTAAATACAGAACATTGACAATAGAGAAGCTGTCAAAGACGTTTTTGATTTTAAACAATCTAACAAATGTATGTAGGTTCTGGATTTTCTAATCCAATTGGGGTATGAATGTGATTCAATTGTCATCCCTCATCAATGGAGAATTACCAACCAGAGGGCCTTGTGACCCAATTTAAGAATATATCACTAACAGGGATAGTTTCATTAAGAAATTCAAGTTCATTGTTCCTGTATATTGATCAAATATTGATGAAAAAGAAGCTGGCGCTTTAGAGGACGGACATTCAATTACCACGGATCTCAGCCACTGACATCAACTCTTGCTTCATTGACTGCCTTTCAACCACAAAGGCCCTCATTACTACACATATCAGAATCTATTGCATCTACTTGCGCACAAATACACACAGAAGTCATAATTCACGAAAATCCCAAAGGAAATCCAAAATAACTCTTTGGGGCTGCGGAAGCAAAGTTTTCCATCTGCTAAACCGCTTCTAGCATCTCAAAGGCATGTCGTCTCAGGGGAGGTTAGAATGCCCAGCTGTAAGCTCCAGGCATTGTGGCAATCACTGCATTCCCAGACTCGGGCAGTGTGATCAGGCTTCCTTCGGGATCCTGAAAACAACTATGATTCACTGCAACGAAAAATGAACCAATAGTGTCTCAGTGTTTAAGGACGGTGGCCTTTACAGCTGGAAATAGGGCTGGAAACCGCTGGTCCGTCATCATTGATGCTTTGCTTACGCTTAAATTAAAGAGATGCAGGTCGAGTGGTTAAGCAACTGTCAACCTAACAAGGATAGCCGAGTTCCAATCCCAGCTTCCAATCTACAAAATGTGTGAATCTGGGCAAGCTAACTGATTTTCTTTTGTCTCCGATCACATATATGCCAACAGTATGACTTTTTAGATTAACAGCTAGGTAAACAAGTTTTGGCAAAGCCACTAGGTCTGGCACTGGCTTCCAGCCTTTTGCCTTTTTCAGTACTTGCTTTTTCCTCGTTCTCATAAAACTTTATGGTTGAGAATTCTGTGTGGTTCCTCAACAGTAATATTTTTGGTCTCCAAATACCTGCACTGTCATAGTAGAAAATAAAGGGAACTACTTTCTGCACCGACTGACTCCTTATGAAAGAGCCCAGCATCGCAATAATACCAGCTATGCAAATCAAGAAATACAAGCTCCAAAATTTCTCTCCAACATTTCCAGGGTGTCCCACACCCTGCTAGTGTTCAACTTGGATAGCCGCGGTTCCAGGAAATCAAATGAAAGTGGCAGAATGCAAGGCACATCGTCTGAAAAAAGGAATATGAAAATGGACTGTGAAACAAGCAAATATTTGAGGAGACACATATTTCAAACACTTCAAAAGCATAAATCACTCTTTCTAAAAACGAGGTCCTATATGCAGACAACCTATTTTGGCAAAAAAACACGTTAGAGAAAGCGGTCGAAAGACAAGATGGGAGCCCAAAAGAAGGATTTAACCTCATCCGTGCCTGTGTACTTACACCACCATTTCACTGTTTACTAGGTCTATGATCTTGCAGCTTTGCTTCCCTTTCAAACCCTGACAACAAAACTAATAGCTAAAGGGGGAGCTAATCCCATACTGCCAGACTTAAACCTGCCACATTACTCTTTTATATTCATTGCCCTTATCTAGCGACCTAGTACAAAGTGCAGAATACCCTCTCCTCCCCAGCCCATAGACAGGATTCTATAAAGGTGTAGGAATCACCAATCCTATCATTGCTAGGTGACCAGAACACAAAATTACTACTTCCCCCCTAGCCACACTCTTTACTTTTCATATGTTTATTCCAAAAAAACACTGCTGTTAACAACATAGTTCAAGTATGAGTCTCTTCCATGTGTGTGACTCATCCATTGCTTACATTTGAAAAGAGTATAAGGTAATGGGACCTGAGTTCCTTAATGCATAGATATCACAAACCAGATGAAGTAACAGGCACAACACATTAATTCAAATAAAAGGTGCCATCCTAAGATGAGGACAATGTCCGAGAAAGGGTAAATAATAATTCTAAAAGTACCTCACCCATGAAAAGGATCAGACTTTCTCAGGTGTAGTAAATATCCGATTAGTGGAGTGAGAGAACCTGCCAGGCGGAGCAGTGCAAGGCACCACTGACAAATCAAGAGCTAACAAACAATGTAGAAAGTGTAAATGTTTTACTGTGGAGCTGCAAAGTATTGGCAAACTATACACTTTGCGAAGGATTCAGAGTTTCCTAACTTTGTCTAATACTACTTTTCAAGACAATTCTTCCACATAAAGTGATCTCCTGCATTATTTTGCACCACTCACCCCTCTTCATTATGCTAATTTCACAAAACTCACAATGACTGTGAATCTCTACGAAACACCCCTATTTGTGAAGGAAAAAACTTCACACACCCATAATCCTACAGGGCAACACACACAGAAGAAAGAATACAAATTAATCCCAAATTCACGTAGCTTCACATTCGCTGGCTTGGGCATCAAATCTAATGAAAGCAACTTCACATTATTTTTTATTAAATTAATTTAAATTGTTTTGTAGGTCTATATGGCTAAAATATGCTATTTAAATAAAGGAATGCCGCATAAAAGTTAATATTTCCATTTACACTCACAATAAATGTACGTTACAATTTCATTTCCAATAGATTTTTTATGGAACCCATAAAAATCCTCCCTCCCCCTCCCCACTCCGCTCCTACTCTCTTCCCGCAAGGAGATTCAAACTTTTATCAGTTGCCGAATATGGGAGTTTTTGAAACTGAATGGTTAGTCGGTTTTCAGTAACTTTATCATGCTATGCTGAAAACATACTCCTGCACAGAGAAACCTCTCATTTGCAAGGGTCAGCCTGAATGTGGTCCAACTATGTGCAATTTACAAGACAAACATAAAGAACTGATTGGACATAAAGCCAAATGTTTTCTACCAGAAAGATCCTGTCAGTAGCTCTAATGAAAAACCTCTAAAAGATAAATCTCGGACAATTGCAGCAACGTGATAGACAAGAGGTGCTTGTAAATGAAGGAAAACGGCATCCAGGTGCAGTTACTGTTCCTGGCACTGCCTGGCACCGGTGGAACAGTACAGTGTTGGCTCATTAAAAACCTTGAAGCCTTGTTTAAAGGTCTCTCTTTAAAGTGTAAAACAATGCAGGTACTTCGAGCCAGGCTCCCAGGCCCTACGAGTGTCTGCAGATTTAAGTCTTCTACTTCCCAGACTCCTACCTTCCCTACTACTGTAGTCTGCACTGACAGAAATCTTACTATAGGATGGAGAGTAACAGAAGCACCAAAGGAATTTCTATTGCGGCCAAATCATGATAATAATGTCATTTAGTTGGACCACCTGCACTCTGGTGAAACTTGTGGACAGCCTTCTGAGTTCTCCATCACCTGTGTGATGCTAAGATGTGCCCATGCAGACGGTGATGCAAAAGTCTTCTTGTTGTGTCAGTGAGGAAGACAGTGTGGCCACAGATGAGCCAGATATAGTGTGCCTTCACTGATACAATGGCTATTCTTAAGGCGGAGCAAGGGGAGCAGGTTGGCCCTCTCAGCACAGTACACTGCACAGGCGGCAGGCCCCTCACTGGGTCCAGCTTGGAGGGGGGGGATCCCTCAAGGTACTATAAACCCCCTCAAGTTTCATTAGCCACTGCTTCCAGTTTTCTGTTTTTACTGATTTTTACAGATAAATACAGACAGAAAAATATCATTTGTCCTGTCTGTATTTATTTTTAAATGCAGATAAATACGGAAAATATGTTTTCTTTTAGACAATACTCACTACTGTTAAATCATGTGTGCAAGGTCAATAACTGTTCAGATCACAGAGAGGGAAGTAAAAAAATGAAAAATATTTCAGACTGAAGCTTAATTACCTGCAGCACTTCAGCTGGTTAAGTTGTTCCACAATGCAGATGGTTTCCAATTACTGTATGGTACTGTGATTCCTTACGTTTGAATGTCCAATGGATTTTAGCCAAACACTTGTTGCTAAATAACTGTGGACATATACTAGTTGCAGATATGTTTTTACACTAACCACTAAATGTAGATAAATACTGCTAAAATTAACAGAAAATAAATATAGATAAATACAGAAGGAAATGTCAAAAAATAAATACCATAAAACCGGTAGCCCTGGTTTTACTCAGCCCTATATCAGAACTGTTGCCAGACTAAACATGGTGGTAAATAGCATTTCCACCTCAGTGCTGTGGCGCAGTTATGGACAGTACTTCCATTTAGTGAGGCCAGCCTTATGGCAACAAGTGGTGCAGGTGCCAAATGGCAGGAAGGCTAACAAGCACTGGCAAAGCTAATAAGTCTTGCCTAAGCAAGCGCTATTGGATTTGCCAATAACATTTAGCCATGTTGTACACCAGCTTGGCTGCTGTTCAGCATAGCTAAGAGTTAGTGGTGTAGAGGAGAGTGGAGTATTGTAAAGCAGAGTGCTGTGGAGCGGCATGGACTGCTGTAGAGAGGAGCTGAGTAGCGTGGAGTGGAGTGAAGTGGAGTGTTGTATAGTAGAATGACACAGTGTTGTTGAGGGAGTAGAGTGTCTTAGAGTGGAAGGGTGTAGAGTGGAGTACCGTGCCATAGAGTTGAGTGGTGTAGAGTGGAGTGGCATAGAGTGTTGCTGAGTGGTGTAGAGCAGAGTGGAGTGGCGGAGAGGATGTTGTGTAGAGTGTTATAAAGTAGAGTGGTGTAGAGCAATTTAGACTGTCATAGACTGGAGTAGTGTAATAGAGTGGGGTAATGTCGTACAGTGGAGTAGCATAGAATGGAGTAGTGGAGTAGGGTAGGGTGTCAAGGAACAGAGTGAGTAAAGTGGCATGGAGTGGCATAGAGGAGTTGCATAGAGCATCGTAAAAGTAGAATAGTGTCATATAGTGGCATGAGTAGAATGTTGTAGAGTTGGGTGGCATATAAAGAGTGCAGTAGAGTTTTCTAAAGTGGTGTAGAGCAGAGTAGATTGTCAGAGTGGAGTGGCATAGAGTGCAGTAGTGTAGGTCAGTGGAATGGCATAGAGTGGGACAAAGTGGAGTTGAGTGTCGCTGAGTGGAGTGGCATAGAGTGTCAGAGTGGAGTGGCACAGTGAAGTGATACAGAGTTGAGTAATGGAGTGGTGTAGAGTGGAGGAGTGTGTTGTAGAATAGAGTGGAGTAAAGTGGCATAGAGAGTTGCATGGAGCATCACAGAGTGGAGTAGTGTTGCAGAGTGGCATATCGTGGAGCAGAGCTTAATAGAGCAGAGCCTCCAAATGGAGTGTTGTGGAGTAGAGTGGCCTAGAGTGAAATGGCGTAAAGTATAATGGTGCAGAGTAAATTGGCATAGCGTGTAGTCACTTAGAGTGCAAAGGTTTTCAGTATTTCAGTGTAGAGTGTATTGTGTAGACTGCAGTGGTGTAGAGTCTAGTTGCATAGAATAGAGTGGTGCAGAGCAGAGTGGCACAGAGTAGAATGGTGCAGAGTGGTGCAAAGTGCAGTGGTGCAGAGCAGATTGCAGTGATGTAGAGTGCAATCACGTAGAGTGGAGTGGCGCAGAGTGGAGTTGAGTGGTGCAAGATAGAGTACAGAGTAGAGTGGAGTAGAATGCAATGGTGTAAAGCCATGTAGAGTGCAGTGGTGTGGAGTGCAGAGTAGATTAAAGTGGCATAGACTGTAGTGACATAGAGTGCATTGGCGGAGAGGTGAATGGTCCAGAGTAAAGAGCAGTGTCTTAGAGTACAGTGGTGCAGAGAAGAGTGCAGTGGCAGAGTACAGTGGTGCAGAGTAGAGTTCAGTGATGGAGAGTTCAGTCTTGCAGAGTAAAGTGTCTTAAAGTGCAGTTGTCTACAGTGCGGTGGCGTAGAGTAGTGTTTCAGAATAGAGTGCTGTTGAGAACAGTGGCATACAGTAAATAGGTGCAACTTAGAATAGACTGGCACCGATTGCAGTGACGTGGAGTGCAATGGTGAAGAGTGGTGTGGCGTGCAGTGGCATAGAGTGCAGTCTTGCAGAGTGTCTTACAGTGCATTGGTATAGAGTGCAATGGCGTAGACTGCAGTGGCACAAACTACAATGTTGCAGAGCAGAGTGCTCTAGAGAGCAGTGGCATACAGTACAGTGGTGCAGAATAGAATAGAGTGGCATATAGTGCAATGGTGTTGAGTGGTGTAACATGGAGTGGCATTTAGAGCTGTGGCAAAGAATGTTGCAGGGTAGAGTATAGCGACGTAGAGTGCAGTGGTGCAGAGAAGTTGGCATAGAGGGTGATGGCATAGAGTGCAAAGGATTTGTGTAAAGTGGTGTAGAGTACATTAGGTAAAGTGCAGTGGTTTAGAGTAGAGTGGCATAGAGTCCAGTGGCTTAGAGGCGAGTGGTGCAGAGTGGCGCAGAATAGAGTAAAATGGAATAGAGTGTAGTGGTGTAGAATAGATTGCTTCAGAGTAGACTGAAGTGGCACAGAGTGGTGTGGTGCAGGGTAGAGTGGAGTGGCGCTGGATAGAGTGGAGTGGCACTGAGTAATGGCATACATGGAGTGGTGCAAAGTAGAATGGAGTGGCCTAGACTGGCACAGTGAAGAGTGCAGTGGGGAAGAGTGCATTGGTGCATAGTAAAGTAGAGTGCACTGGTCTAGAGTACTGTGGTGCAGAGTAGAGTACAGATGCGTAGAGTGAAGTGGCATAGAGTGCAGTGGTGCACAGTAGATTAGAGTAGTATACAGCACAAAGGCACAGAAAGGCAGAGTGCAGTAGCACAGAGCAGAGTTGTGGAGAATGCAATGTGGCAGAATAGAGTGTCATTGGACGCAGTGTGAGAGTAGAGTGGCTTAGAGTGTACTGACATAGAGAGCAGTGGCATACAGTAGAGTGGTGCAGAGTAAAGTGGCAGAGAGAGCAGTATCGTAGAGTACAGTGGTGTAGAGTAGAACAGAGTGGCATAGAGTTCAGTGGCACAGAGTGCAATGGCATAGAGTAGAGTGTTGCAGAGAAGTAGAGTACAGTGGTACAGAGTAGAACAGAATAGAGTGCATTGGGTTAGAGTGCAGTGGAGAAGAGTGCAGTGGTGAAGAGTGGAGTGGCGTAGAGTGGAATAGTGCATGGTGGAATACACTGGCACAGAGTGCAGTGGCATAGAGTAGATTGGTGTAGGGTTCAGTGGCAGAGAGTGCAGTGTTGCGGAGTAGACTGTTATAGAGTGCGGTGGTGTACAATAGAGTGCACTGACGTGAGGTTTTGTTACCGTTTACAGGATGTATCTACCTCCCAATATAAAATCAACCCGGGGTGTGAGACGGGGTGCATTTTAGCTCCTTTCCTATTTCTCCTCTACATAAACAGGGTTTTCAAACATCTTTCCCAGGTAGGAAAGGACACTCCCTGAATAGGTAGCCAACTCATCCCAGTTTTGTTGTATGTGGATGATGCCATGTTGATTGCCTGTACTGCTTTATTGAACTGTGCACCACTCCACTTGATGCCGCTTCTCTCTACACAGGAACCATGTACTTTGCACCACTCCACTCTGTGCCACTCCAGTGTGCACCTCTCTGTACCTCTGCGCTCTACTGTGGCCACTGGACTCTATGCCAATGCAGTTTATACCACTTTAATCAGTTCAATTCAGATCTTTATTCGGCAGAATCCATAAAAATCAGTAAAAACACAACTAAAGAATAAAACATTTTCATCTAAAAATATACATTTTAAAAATATCAATGCATTGGCCTGTGCAAATGTTATACAGTGTGTAAGCAGCATAGTGAGAGGGTCAATAATACAATTACAAAAAGAAGGCCTCAGACCTTTTTCTGATTACTAATGCCTTTCTAATAAAATGTAATACCGCATGGCATGCCTCTATAGTAAAAAGATTCTGTAGGAACATCAGGCCTTCCTGGTGGGCTCTTAGTTTTGATCTATCCAGGACTGGGATCAGAAAAGAGTGTCTAAGCTCTGCATATAGCGGGCAAAGCAATATAAAGTGATGTGCTTTGTTTTGCAATGTTGTTACAACGACATGGAGATAAATCATGTGACCATAAACATTGTAGGTGGAAGGCAACCTTAAAATGTATCACGTTAAATCTCTAAAGAGTTGGGTAGCAGCAATACAAAGGATTAGTAATCCAAATGAGGTATGATTCTAAGTTAGTAAGGTAAGTTTGAAGTCATTACATATCTTTCATCTGTCACCATAGACTGCACCCTGTGTAGCTTTAAATCCGACCAGTGGTTAAGAAAATGTTGTTTACCTTCCTCTTTACATTTTGAAGCAATCATAAAGGGGTTATCAAACAGCTCTATCATGCTTATTGACTTAAACATTTTCTTCAAATATGCCAACCAGGGGATCCAAGCAGCCCCATTCAAAGATAAACAGTCAGTAATACAAGATCTAACCAGAGCTGCCTCCGGATTTACCAAAGGTTTGACCCACAACAAGAATCGGGGCAAGACCCATCTGGTCCTCGAGAAAGGTGATACCTCATTCCTCATGGCATATCAGAGTAGCGGTCCCCGAGAGAACCCCAAATAGCTGCTGTAAGAAACGGTTCTCCACCCATTGAAGGATTGTCACATTTGCATACCCCCTGAAACCTGCTCCATAAAGCCGCAGCAATACATTTAGTTTTATACAAGTAATACAATTCTCTGACGGTTTCTGGACTACCTTATGCAAAAACCTGAGAATAGCTTCTAATTTCCTACTAAACTGCTGTGCCCTGGTAATTAAGAGTTAATTCCATTTAAAGTAAGAACTAAAAAGAATCCCTAAATAATTAAAATCATTCACCTTCTCAAGAGCTGTTGCACTGTGACAAAAGTTCTTGATTGTTTGCTACGGGCGCTGCATGTCATTATAAATTATTTGGAATGGTTGGCCTTTAGATCCATATCTTCCATATATGAGGAGGCATTCCAAAATCATACGACACTCACTTCAACGTCTGTCTGGAACGTTTCAGGGTGATCTGTCAATTGGGGGCCAAGAAAAAGGGAGAGTCCCAAAATGCTTCTTTCCCATGCATTTTTCCATTGGGATTTTGAACAGGAATAGCGCCCGAACCACTGGACAGAATTACACCAAATTTAGTAGAAAGGTAGCTCTTGGTCCAGAAAGTCCCCTTTTTATTAATCCATTTAGTACTTTTTGGGAAATTAAAGAAAAGAAAAAACTAATTTGTATATATCGGGACGCAAAGGCTTCACAAACCCTCACGATCTCGTGCTGACATCTGATTGGCTGACAACACTTTATTAAGGAAGTGTTGGCAGCCGAGTCCCCAAAAAAAGATTAAAAAAAGAAACATGGCCAGGGTAGGGACACCCTGACCACTTGCTCTGGTGCTGAGGTCCCAGAGGGAATCCCCCCCCTCGAAGCAACCTACCCATGGCAGAATGTCTAATAAAAAGTGGGGGGCCATCTGGCCCCCCCATAGTCCTGGGATCGCCATCTCCCTTGAGCTGCTATGAAATGAAATGCAGGAGGGGCGGCCACCCCCACAGCCCCGGGGACCACGACCTGCCTGAGTCTAATATGTAATGAACTGCAGGGGGGAGCAAACAACCCCCCCACGCAGCCCCAGGGACCACCTCCTCCCCAGGGCAGAATAGCTAATGAAACCTGGGAGGGTTGCCCAGCCACCCCACAGCCCTGAGGACTGCCACCTCCCCGGGGCTAATAGCTAATGAAATGCTGGAGGGCCATCTGCCCCTTCCCCTCCTCCCTCCTTCCCCAGCAGGCCTCAGGCACCGCCACCTCCCCAGGACGGCAAATGATGGCCCTGGGGACCACCACCCCCCAGGGCCGGCTCATCCTATGTCCCAGGGTGCCCACTCCCGGGACATAGCTGTTTGCTCATACTTGGCAGGAGCTTTGACAGTTCTTGACAAGTCAGACCAAACACTCCACTTTATGCAAGTGGGAGCTGTCAAACAGCTCCTGCTTGCAGAAAGCAGAGATTTTATCTGTTTCCCCTCATGCAAATATGCGTGCACAGAAACAGATGAAAACATTTATTTTGCAGGATGTGGGGAGCCGGCTAAGACCACAAGGCCTTGAGGCTTCCCCTGCTGTCCTGTCACTCTCTTTCTCTACCATAATGGGGTGGAAGGGAGAGAGACACTATTATTGCAATGGTCTATCCATACATGACTACAAAGTATCACACGTTTTGGTAGACAGCAGATCATGGTCACTTCTGGCCTAATGGTAAAGCTCTTGGACTGTCATTCAGAAGGCTGAAGGTTCAAATCATTGTATCTCGTGGCAGTGTGACTGTTTATTATCCAGTGTTTTGACTGATGAACAAAACTGTATTGTTTGCGAATCAAGCTGGGTTATGGGAATGCATGGACTTGGAGTTCAACTGTTATAGCATAAACATTAGATTTTTTCATGTCATTGGCGAAAGGCATTAAACAGGTTTTATCCTCACAGATGCTAAGATAGGACAGGTTGTTTCTGTAACTTACAGGACGCAGTCCAGAGAAATTCCGACCTGAAAGAAGAAAGTGCGTTTTTATAATTTCCCAAATTAGAGCCAAGATCATCTTTACCTAAAGACCACATTAGCAACTGTCGAATATTTTATGTGAAAGGTGTCGATGCCCAGCCATGATGCTGACTCCAACTGAAGATTTTTGCCCAGCCCTTTTGACATTTTTATCTTCCTCTCTGCAAGAGTAGTACAAAATCGGGGCACTGGGTGCGTTTCAAGCCTTCACCAGGTTTAGATGCTTCATTTCTGACTATACGGATAGCAATAATTTACTTTTCTGATGAACTGAGCTCATGTCATTGACCTGGCGGACCCAGTTTCGAAGGTGTTTATGGTTGGTTTCCCGAGGTGAAGTCTGTACTATGCAAGCAAGTTTTTAACACTCAGTTAATATTTATTTGTATTGCTCCATTTACACAAAACCAAAGCATTATTATTATTAAAATAAAAATAAGTACATTTATTCGTTTCATTACAAAGCTATCAGTATCATTTTATTAAAAAACAAGCAAATATACCTTTACAAAACAACTACGTAGCTACCATGGCCTGCCTCCAAAATGGCGATTCCCCTTCCACAAAGTAGAAAAACACATCCAGTTTTCCAACATAATAAGTGTCACGCATATTGTATTTGGCTCTCATGTTGGCAAAGCAACTGTAGGGTGATCTCCTCCTCTAGTGTCACAAAGCATTTCCCTCGCCACCATCACCATGTCCATCCTTTCCGGTAGGTAGCAATCTTCACGAAAACAGACCCAAAATCCTCAACCTTACACGACAACGCAAATGCCGAGGTGACTTATAAAAAGTAAATGAATAACAATTTGAAAATAGCATCAAATGTAGCGACCTTCCCTAGCATATTAAAGGTAAATACCATCTCAAGAACATTCTATAGACACCAATGCCGTAGGCAATGTCAATGGGCCTGGCTTCTTCCAGTGCAAAAGTATCAGAAAGACATTGCCATTTGAAGAGTCTTTAATTTCTCATTACACCACTCAAATAACAAGGCCTCCATCCCAATAGCACCCCTCAAAAGGACATATAGTGAAGCTGAATAGGAGTGTAGTATAATCATAAAGTACTTCTTTGGGCACTCCTATAAGACTGATGCACTAACGCTTATTTGAAGGAAAAAAAACATTACAGTATCAAATTGTCACTTACACGCACACACAATTTTTTTCATATATTACACACTGTCTGCTTTGGTCCTATTACCTTTAGAATGTATTAGAACTTCAAATGTCTTTCTAATACCGAGTACTAATTCAGTTCTAGAAGAAGAATACATATAGGTTAGTGTATGTATAAAAGTAAAAACAGGTGAAGACCCAGGCCAGTGTCTAAACTGCAGGTTGTGGATCAGAAAACCTGAGGTGAGATTCCAACTTCCCATGCTAAACGAGACTGTTTAATACTAGGAAATTCACTTTGCATTTATAGTCCTTATTTTTTTTAACTGCCAATCTGGAGAAGAAGTGATTCCATTCACATATTTTGAGCTATAACGAAGCACCACTAATATGTTGTTAAGAGGACTATAAGGGTACTCTATATATGGTAATACAATTGCATGCTTTTATAGCACATACTATGAAATAGATTATCTCGTGGCTCACTCACAGCAACGTCACATAATGATCTATTGGGTTAAATCATCTGTAAATGTTATCAATTAGATTATTATCAACAGCATGAAATATGCACAATCAACAAATACCTATTTGTCTATAATTATAAAGCTCTTTATAAGGCCCCGTGGCACAGGCTCTCCAGGAATGGAAAAAAACGAGATGGGACATCAAAAAATAAGTATTTCGCCTATGTTGACATATTCTCTTGAGCTAGCCCTGATTACAGAAAGTTGTTGTTAGAAGCATAATTTACCTCACAATTTAGTGATTCTTCTCTTGCTCCATGTCCCATCATAGTGTATTGTTGTATATTTTCGCTGCTGGATGATCTCATGCTACAATAAGGATTTTATACCTCCTTCTGAATCTTCTCGCGCACTCATCTGTGCAGATTTGAACTCACAGATGCAATGGGCAATAGTTCAGCTGAGTCTCCGAACCTACTTGGCCAAGATTGCTATTTCATTCACATTGTTGCCTCCAGGGACAGCCTTTTCACAGACAGGGCAGATTTGACACCACTCATGGTCCTCCTCATCCATCTCTCCTCCCGGCCCCACTGATGGTCTTAATGAGGGCTCTTTTGCGCCCATAGGTCTGGTCCTGGCTGATTACCTTAGAGCAGTGAACCGCCTATGAATACACATTCCCACTCATCTCCTCACTGTATCACGTATTCAGCTGCCAACTGGAGGTGAGGGCCCAAGGGAGGAGGGGAAAAGCATCACGAGACAAGAAACATAGAAAGGCTAATGAAAATAAACAAAACAATTCGATTTTATAGACTAGAAAAAAATTATTCTAAGTAGCTGTTGAGGTCAGCTCCGTGTGTGCCCTTTTAAATCTAGGCACTCGGGCCTGGCCCCTGCACACCCATGCCAAAAGCCGATCCCATTTGCCTCACAAATTGTTGCAAATTGTGAATGTAGGAAACACAGTGCCCCGACACAGCAAAAGAAACACCAGCCTAAGAGGGTCATTTACAGTTGGATATTTGAAGATTTAAGTACTGCATGTGGAAATTCATGGTAGATCCTGAAAGCATGCATGGAACTGTCAGCAGAATCCCTGGGCCGTTTTACGTACAGCGACCCGAGGGGGGCATAATGGGCCTATGCATCCTCTCTCTGCACCCTGGGGCACTTTGGTAGTACAGAAGTGTTTTTAGAGACTTGTTTGTCCCCTACTGAAATACAAATAGCGCAAGCACACTAGTAGCACTGGCACTCTCTTAACAGGGCATTCCCTCATTCGCAAATGAGCGACACACACCTTGCATCTGCTCCAGTGTTCTATCATGATCCAGGCGCAGAGGCAGCTACGCCACTAAGAGGCATACTGACTTTGCATAAGTGAAGGCAGCTTTCTGGAGGTACAGACAGCCCCCAGCAAGTAGTTCCAGTCACTCACTAGCTCTGTTCCCCATTTGAAGTGTAGGCGGATGCCCTTGCACAGTGAAAAACAGAGCAGCTGCTTCAAGTAGCCACTCTGTCATTTACTAATACACTACTCCCAGGGCAGCCATGAATTTGGGTCTGCCCTGGGGGCAGTGCATTATCAACAATTGGGTGCAGTGTCCCTATTTATTCACAGTGTACCAATTTGAAGGTGCAGCACAAACAGGGACAATTTACTCCTTATATAAGGACTTGTACAGATGTGGGTGATTTGAGGTGCCAAGGTTTGACATAGTGGTACATTTTGTAATTCATTTTACATCCATCAGACACTCCCTTTAGCCAGCAAACCAGGTCTTAATAAACCTACAAGAAAATGTGGCATTGGCATGCTGCATGTAAGCGATTGTGTTAGAGCAGCTCAAATGAAGCCCACACTTGATGGGCCTTGTTTGACCCATGCTAAGCCTGGGGTCAAGGTAGTACGGATCAGAACACATACCTCATTGCAACATGTACTATAGCTCCCGCCTAGATTTACATAAACCCATATATTGGTAATAATGCTGCTGGAACATTAGATTGTGAAGGTGAGGAACATTTGGGCCACTTCCTACCCCTCCCTGATGTCCCCATCTTCGAAAACCTGGAGTTTTCTTTTTCACTCATGGAGTTTCAGAATTCACCACACACACACACACACACACAGTGACATGCTTATAGGTGGTGAATTAATGGGGAGTTAAACAAGCTTTCTATCTTTCTCCAGGGGATAATTATGGGCTGCTTCAAATCCTCCATTGGGCTAGGAAAGAAAAATGCAAAATGAAAGGTGGTAGAGACAAGACAGAATATCCAGGTTATATGCAATTCGACATAGCCAGACTGAAGATGATAAACATAATCATATGTTTAAATGGGAGGCAAACCTGGGCGAAGAGGCGCTGGATGATGTGTGGGCACTCATATGTAGAAGGGCTTCCGTATGCTCCCAACACAAAAAAAGCTCTAATAAGCTTTTAACACTGCTATTTCAAGCTAATCAAACTACAGGCGATGTTCAAGCAATGTTGGAGGGGATGCCAAAACAAAGGAACGATGACCCATGAGTGGTGGCGATGTATCGATATTCAAATATAATGTATATCCATATTTAGCAAATATATAACCGCCATAGTTTTAATACCTGAACCATTCATTATTTTGTTGGGCTAGTTTGGGGGTGACAGTTCTTATGCCTTACAATCTCCATGGGGAAGCTACTCACACCTATGCTCCTAGATGCATGGCCCTAAAGCCACACACTATGCCACCATTGACTATTTGGAGGACTAAACTATGGAATGTTTACCCCATGGAGAAGCTCCCAGCGATAACTTGCAACGCTCAACAAATCTGAGAGGCTGTGGGCCTCATTTGTTAGATATGTGAAGAAAAACTCAGTGACAAATGCGGCAGCCTTATTTATTCCTGAAATAAGGTTAAGTTTGTGGAGAATGTTCACCACATACATTCTTGACTCTGCAGTACCCTCCTTTGGTGTGGGTGAGATAAACATGCTGTTACGACATTTACGCATAACACCCCTAGCCCTATTAAGAACAGAACTCAACTCCGTAGCACACTTGGCTTAAGGCGTCAACAAATGAGACACCTCACGGTGTCTGCACCTTCAATCTTATCACAACAATCTGATCCCCTTCAGTTGGATCCCAAGCAAAGCCAGAAATCAATTCAAAGTAGCAGGTATAACTCACCAGTAAAAATCCAAAACTACCTAGCCCACAAACATATTGTTTCAGGAATCACAAACTCTCAGAAGTGTGAACGAACTATGGGCCTCATTCCGACCCTGGCGGTCATAGGGTGGAGGCCGGAGGTAGCACCGCCAACAGGCTGGCGGTGCTACATGGGCAATTCTGACCGCGGCGGTAAAGCCGCGGTCAGAAAAGGGCAACCGCCGGTTTACCCCTGCCCAGGGGAATCCTCCATGGCGGCGCTGGGATTCCGACCCCCTTCCCGCCATCCTGTTCCTGGCGGTTGTTACCGCCAGGAACAGGATGGCGGGAACGGGTGTCGTGGGGCACTGGGGGCCCCTGCACTGCCCATGCCACTGACATGGGCTGTGCAGGGGCCCCCTAACAGGGCCCCATTAAGATTTTCAGTGTCTGCCTTGCAGACACTGAAAATCGCAACAGGTGCCAGTGCACCGGTCGCACCCCTTCAACTCCGCCGGCTCCATTCGGAGCCGGCTTCATTGTTGAAGGGGCTTTCCCGCTGGGCCGGGCGGGCGGCCTTCTGGCGGTCGCCCGCCGGCCCAACGGGAAAGTCGGAATGACCGTCGCGGTCTGTTGACCGCGGAGCGGTCTTCCGACGGGGTTACTTTGGCGGGCGCCTCTGCCGCCCGCCAAAGTCGGAATGACCCCCTATGTCTCTAAACACCTCTCTACAAACAAACGTTGCTAACTGACCCAGAAACACTTCTGAGAAGTCATCTGACGTGCCGTCTTCCACCGTGCTCCAACTAAAGCTGTCCCTTCGACCTTCATATAGCACACCCACTACTTCACAAGCCTCAAACAATAGATGAGCTCAGATTCCCTCTGCCTGTGCTCTGTCTCCCTGCACCTGATATCGTTTCGTGCAAACATCTCCCTTCTGTGTAAACACCTTTTACATTTCTAAATTTGTATTTCTATTTAAAGTTCTATTTTAGTGTATAATCACTCTCTTACATCAACATCTCAGTCACTACAGAACGCTTTGCGTTTTTACCTTTTATGTATTTATACACCTTGTTTAATGGGAATAAAGTGCTCTGATACCCAATTGGGCCTGGTTCGGGCTAGATAAAGCAGCACATAAATAAGATTGACGATAACAAAGTACGCTTACCACCTAATGATGACGATAACAAAGTACTCTTGCCACCTACTGATGTTAATGGACCCTTCTGATGCAAACGTAAGCAATATGACATTGTGATGAACGCTTTCTCTGCACCACAAAACCTAATAAAGATAATAGTAACTCTACTGTAATGATAACAGCCTTTAACGTAAAAAGCAGAGGGGGGATCTGAGAACTTTCTTACTTTAATGTACATCCAGATATTCCGCAATTCACATGCAATCATTGCAAACTACTTAACTGCAGTTCTAAGCACACTTTAGAGTTTTGCTGGTATCTAATTTTCTAATAAAAGCAAAAGCCAGCAGTTTTAAGTCTGCACAATACCTTTGAAATGTATTATTTTTGCGAAATAGATCAAATACACTAAACGTTGCCCATCCAATGTTATCAACTATCTGGGTTAAATATATTAAGACCTTCAATGCAAAAAGAAATATCTTTCAGGTAATACAAATGCATTCTTGTAGGCGCAGCGCTTAATTTGTGCTGAAAGTTGCAAGTGGCGACCATTAACATTCATTTTTGGGGCCCAGGAGTTATATAACAACATCGACCTTTGACCCAGAGCACGAGAGAGAAAGGAATAAAAGGAGAAAGTGAAATATAAGAAAACGGGGCAAATGAAGGACGCAGGGATGAGAACGGACCTGCAAGAGTGTAAAACGAAGACAGGAAGTGTAGGGTGATGAAAGAGGGGGCATGAGGAGGAATCAAGATTAGGTAGCCTTAGTACTTGGCGACCAGATTATTTGTCAGCAATAGCTCCTAAGAAAAACTTTGCTCCCCTGCACTTGTTAAAAACAAATTAAGCACTTTGGATGGGGTGTTTCTCGTGCAAAGCACTCTCTTCTCTGGAGAAGTAACGAGGTATTCTTTTCGAATGGAAAGAAAAAGAAGTTAAGCCAATGCAAAGTTTGAAACAATGGAAACCTGAGAAAGGTACATTTCAACTTGTCTTGTGCTCCGTGTCCTGGTCAGGTAAAAAAAAAAAACTGCGGTGCTCTGGTGTATATTCAGGCTACCACTATCATTGCAAATAGGAGCCTCATAATTAACCTGAAAAAAACATGTCAGTACTTTTATTATACATTTGTAGATGTTGGGTACATTGAAAAAAGGTCCCAAACCTTTACTCCCAAACCTTCCTTTGAAACAATGCCTTAAATGTGATTTCAATGAAAAACAGGGCTAGAGTACTGTATATGAAAACACAGTTGTAAGTTTTGCAAGTCTAAAAAATCTTTTACACATTTAATGTCATTATTTTTTATGAGCATTCTGCAACACGTACTGTTGCGGAATTATTAGACAACGGCAAAGTAGTAATAAAAGCATTAAGAAGCAAAAGTGACTGTCCTATAATTAAGGATGTGCAATTTGGAATCAGTCTAAAGCGTTGAGTCCCTATTTTTAGGTAATAAGTGGTTTAAGGTTGTTTAAATGGTCTTATGAAAGCAACAATAAGCTATTAATAAAATAAAAAAAAATACGAACATCGAAAAAATATGTAAATATAGTTGTGCTAAGAAAAAAAAAATGCCTTTTGTTCCAAACCGTTGGATTGAAGCAAGCCCTAAAAAAGACTTTAATGCAAAGGAACTAGCTAAAAACAAGGCATGAAAAGGGTTGTAGATTTGTAATAGGACAAAATTAGTATTTGTCACAAAGTCCTAAGGCATGCTACAAAGAAGTGGGGTGGCAAGCATTGTAGTTTGTAGTCTGCTTCCTTTGTGGTGGACATTGGGCGGGACACACTGAGCGTGTTTGCAAGGCTTCTGATGGAGGATCTGTCCCCCTGAGGATCGTATTTTTTTGGCGGCGGGGGATATTTTTGGAAGGACATAAAGTGGGCAGCTTTCCTGTGACTCATTTTATCCTGTACTTTAGCAGTTTCCACTGGTTAGTCATTCTTCCTCCTGCCTTTTTTCCGTTATATAGAGTGATTGTTTGTAACTGAGAAGGCATCTGGTTTGCGAACGGATTTTATAATCGAATAAGCCAAGCAAAGAGATTCCATTGGCTGAGCAACCATGTGAGTCTTGACTGCCCTGAGGCATGCTGGAAACAGTGGAGCAAACGTTTGGATGCAGAAATTTGTATCCGAGGACAATAATAGCAAAAAAATATGGTTTCACAACCTTGTTTTTAAGGTTATTTAAGACACTCGTGCAGACTGCACAACATTGCATCTCGCCCCACACAACACAAAGTTAATGAACTGCGAAAAGAGTGACAAAGGTCTTGGAAGAAGCACTGTGTTCCTCTTGCTGGCAGGGACTCATCTGGCAGAGGCGGCTGTGGGCAAAGGCTCTTGTTTACTTTAAATGCTTTCCAGCTGTTGGTTAAATTGAGATCCATTCTCCAGGATGATGGCCGCTGGGCGGCTCTGGACTAATAAGGTTACTCCAGTTACACTTTTGCTACTCCACCCAAAAATGTTTTCATGAAGACAAAAAAAGGATAAGCATTTTTCAACCGATTTACTTTTACTGTGTAGCGAATAATCTATGCATCGACAGTGCACTGGAAAATTACAACAAACTGCGGAACATATAAAATAATTTTCATAAATGATGCTTAATGTTAACCCCAGTTAGCATTTACATCTTTGAAATCCGTGGGAGTCAAAAATCTTTTGTCCTTAAGCACTGCTAGAATGGTCAGCCGGGCCACCCAGGTAACCCCCAGTAGGTTGCTTGCTGGAGGGTTGCTTCCTGCATTAGGTCTGTTCATCTTCTTATCAAATAATCCATTCATTCAGCTCGCCCAGTCCGGCTGATCTCCCCACTGCTCAGTTCTGGTGCGGATATGACACTTATATCTCCTCATGATAGAGCCGTGGGCCACTTGGCCAGCGGGGACGTACTGTAGGATCCAAAGCTGTGGCGTGAGGTGGCACCCTCTCTGCATGCATGTTTGCTAAGGGTAGGTCATGTGTGGATGATCCTGCCCGGCCCCAATGTGAATTTGATGCACTGCGCAGGAGGCAAGTAGCGGCATCGTGCAAGTGGCAAAAAAGGAGCACTGTGGGGCAGAGAGGAGAAAAGAAGGGCTCACCAACATGGTGGAGAAACATAAAGTCTGGTTTGACTACAGATGTTTACATACGGGGGGCAGTGTGGACCTGGTCCGCATATGGTGCTAAACATAATGTTAAAATTTAAATTGTGGTCTATGCTGCATTATGTACTAGGATAATCTGGAACTGGCCTGGTTAGTGTACTTTCAACATGACAGCAAAGCAGACCTAGCTAAGATGCTTTTCCTGTTGGGATGATAAAGAACTTGAATGACTATGGTGCTTAACATACTACGTCTGTGTTAAAAAAGACCTGGATATTTTCCAGGCAAACTATCCTAGTCCTGGTGCTTTCCACACTGAAGCTTTATTTAAACTAGCCTGTTTAAGATGCAATACATAAATGAGCAATACGCACCAATCTATGGTTCTTGCACACTGGAGCAATGTGCTTTATGTATTGAGGCAAACCTGGACTATATATACTCTTCATATTCTCATGCACTGTGAAAACTGGCCTGGTTGTGTTGCCTTGCATTCAGATGAACTGCAGCATTGGGACTGGATAGGGTGCTTTTCATACTGAGCAACTAGGATATGTGCTTGACTATGGTTTCTGTACATTTTGGGGCAATAAGAATGTGACTGGAGTCTGGCACTTTAAATGCAAGGGTGATGGAGCAACCATGGCGCATTCCACACTGGTAAAAAATCTAATAGATCTGTCTATTGAGCTTTACATACTGATGCATCTCCTGGCTATGGTTCTTTACTTAAGAAAAACTGTGGAAAGTAGCCCTGTTTAGTACTTCTTTACATAGCACCCCAATAGCAACAATGGTTCCTTCAGGGTTGAATTAGGCCTGTATGCAATGGGGGTTTGCCACATGTGGTGGGTTGGCCATTGGGCCTGGCCAAAAGCCAAGCTTAGTGGCCAACGTGTGCTGTGTATAGCAGAGGTTGGTTGCTCGAGGCAGATTGGGTGTCCCTGGACGAGGGGGTGGCAGATTTGTCCACTTGGCACGTTTCAAACAGTATTTAGTATATTATGAAAAAACTGAAAAAAGCGTAGTTAAAGTGAACTTTACATAACTTTGGTTGTAAGACCGTAACATAGGCCACTCACGTTTCAAATAAAACACATGAATTCACCTAAAAACACATTTAAAGGGCGGTCATAATTACAGCTTATACTCGTCAGTTGCGGTTAGCTCCACAATCCATAACTCACACAATGGCCATGACCCTGGTTTGGTGGAGATGTACGTCTTTGTAGTCTCGTTGGCCTCTCTATAGGAGGATTCATGTTATCACATTTTTCTGGATAAAGAAGCACCAGGAACAATCATATTTCCAAAACACACACTTTTCCTTGCGCTTCATTATGCAGCTGTTGTGTAGAATACATACTGGACATTTACCCAGGGAGTCAGAAAGAAGCCCACTTGGGTAGATATTTTGCGCAAAACTGTGGACTCTTGTTGGATAAAAGGGCAGGTGAGGTTCTTTTGTAGCTGAGTCACTCACACAGCTACTGACACACCCACACAGATACTGATGCACCCACTCACAGACCCACTCAGGCACTCATGCACCCACTCACAGACCCACTCGGACATTCATGCACCCACTAACATATCTACTCAGACTCTCATGCACCCACTCACAGACCCACACAGACACTCACACATCCCTCACAGACAGACTCTGACACCCTGCACCCAGAAACTCCCTCTCACATCTACTCTCACACCCAGACAGACATTCCCACCCACATTGACCCTCTCACACCCTGACACTGTCCCACCGCCTCTCACACCCAGAGACACACTTTCACATCTATTCTAACACCCAGAGAGACAGGCCCTGTGGCCAACCCCCACCAAGCACAGTCAAAGTCTGTGTGCGGTGCGGGGATGGGTGGTTATGGGCATTGGGCTGCAGGCCAGGCCCTGTGCCCAACCCCCACTGCACATGTCCAAAGGCCGTGTGTGGTGGTGGTTGGATTAGTGTATAGCAATTACAATTACTTTAGTTAAAAAAACATAGAAATTCACTGAAATAACCAAAGGTTATGAGAACGTTATAGTTAGGTACTGAATTTACTCGCACAGCAGTTATTGTTAGAGTTATTTCAAGAAACTATAACTCGCACCCTAAGATAACTATAAGTCACGCCCTCCCTATGCACTGCTAATGACCTCAGATATTACAGCACTCATGAGAACTTTTATGTCAATAACAAATATCAATGAAACAATAGTAGTCAAATTATTATTGAAAAAGAAACTGTGCATGGTGGGGGTCCAAGCTATAGTTACCTTAGGATGCGAGTTACAGCTATGTGAAATAACTGTAACTATAACTGATGAATTTCTATGGTTTTGTGCGAGCTAATTCAGAACCTAACTAACGTCCCTGTAATCTTTGGCTTTTGCATCCGGGTGCAATGGTTGTGAAGTTTGGTGAATAATTACAGACTCTATTAGGGAAAGGTAGTGCGATCCATGCAGGGTTCAGATGGGAAGGTGCAACTCACCATTGAGTGGATGGGGAGCGGTAGGTGCAGAGTCCAGAGTGAGCATCACGGGGCTGGGGGAAAGTAGCATAGACTCTGGAGGAAGCTTGGAGGGTTCAAAGGTGGCAATTGTACATGGTCCAAGAAGGAGTGACACACAGAGTCCTGAAGGTGGGGAGACACTAACAGTTCAGAAGTCAAGTGGGTGTAAACAGAGGGTCTATATAAGTGGCTGGCAGTGCATGGTTAAGGGGTTGAGAGAAGTGCAGGGCCAAGAGGGTCTGGGACAGTGTTGGGAAGAGCACATGTGCAGGGAAGTAGCAGAGGTGTAGAGAGTGTGCAACATCTGGAGAAAAAAGTGCAGAGCCTGCAAGGACGGGAGTGAGCTGCAGCAGCATGGAGTCCAGATGGAGGAGCAGCACAAGGTCTTCAGGAATAAGTAACAGTGCAGGCTCCAAAGGACTGAAGGGCAGGTGAGGGTCGAGTGGGCAGAGAGAAGGGCAGGCAGCAGGGGAGGTTCAGAGGGCATGGAGTAATGCAGAATCTGAGGGACGTGCACAGAGTATCATGGATAAGCAGGGGGTCCAGTGAAGAAGAGGTAATATAGGGTCCAGAGTGAGAGCAGTGCAAGGGCTAGAGGGGAGGAAGCACAACCCAGTCCAGTGCGGATAAGCATCTAGTCCAAAGAAGAGGCGCTTCACACAGTCTGGGTGAGATGAGCAGTGCAGGCCGTGGAGCGGGAGGAGCAAGGCAAGGTCTAGTGGGCAGGAGCAGGGTAGGATCCCCGGTGAAGCTGCTGCACAGAAATCAGGGGTTAAGAGTGTTGCAGTGTCTACAGTAAAGCACAGTGCAGGGGGCAGATCGGTCGAGTAATGAAGGGTCCAGAAAAGAAGGGCAGTACAAATTCACGTCCGGGAAGCAACAGTGGTACCTTAGGATGCGAGCTGCTCTGGGTTGAGTGCAGCGCTAGCCTGCACTGGTGAGGAACCAACTCACTAGGCAGCAGAAGTGTAATGCTCCCTCCCTTGCCAAATAGGTACCGCAGGGTATCATCTGGTCAAGTGTGTCTCCCTCTCAGTAAAGGTACTTGAGCTGCAAGAACAGTGCAAGCTTCCTGTCATTCTCAAAATGGATACAGTTGGCAGCAGTGGTGCAACCTTTCCACCATCCAGATCCATCTCTGCTCACCGGGGTCCGGACGATGGCCAGGAGCTGTCTAGAGATGGGGGGGACTGCATATTAACCAGTTAAGGGTTTCAAGCCATTTCACTGCAGGGCTTCCCATTTCTCTTTGTAAACATCAGTAATGGTAGGCGCGTATCTGAAGTTAGGTTGTGGCCTACGCGCTTGCAGTAGTGCAAGCATCCTTCCTCTGGGCAGGGTAAGTCAACAAGCAGCAGCAGACAACTTTATATTTGCTGGCACAAGTTTCCTGTGAGCACTGACACTTTGTTAGGCAACTGCAATATTCCGAAAAGGTTCCGCGTTAATCCCCGACATCTGTGATCATCAATGAGATGTTATTAAATATTCATAACTGTAATTTCATACTAGGTTGCGAATTGTTAAATCTCTTAACCAAAAGCAATATATTCAACTGTAGGGGCTTAGATCAGTTAAAAAAAACAACAGCTGCAGTGCGACTGTGCCAAACTGACGAGCAGAAGGAAAACAGAGAATCCCCCTGCCTTATCGGAACTATTCTATCGCCATGAAAGCGGCAGGTGCCTAACATGTAGCTGTCAAATCATCCACAGAACTGCTCTCACTTTGACCTAACCACAAAATAATTTTGGACAAATCGACTTATTGTGGATCAGCAAAGAATGACACAGAACCCTCCCCTCCCCCCCAACGCATACCTGGTGTAAACCAATTAGGATGTGGTGCTTACTGTTTCATTTAGCCTCCGCCTCCCCCCATCCCTAGCCACCCCAACATACATAGGCCTTAGCAAAAAGAAACAAGGCATGAGGGTCCAAGCTAGCACGAACTTGTTTATGAAAAACAAAAGTCATGGTGGCTTATGTTTAGTTTTCTCTCAGCTCGTGGGAGTGCATTATTTGTTTTTTCCTGTCCAGTTTGGCCTTGAGATGCACAGCAGTCCAAGAAAGAGAAGCCACTTGGCATTAGAACACTCTTCCCTATATAGGGCAGGCCTCCCATGGCCATATCAGATATATCTGTTGGGCATCGGTAAGGGAGTTTCCAATAGTAGGAAGAGCTCCAGCTTGGCTATCAGAAAAAACATAACTTTTATTGCCTGTTGAATGAGGCTAGGGTTCAGTAGGGTTAATGAATGGAGCATCTGACAATTTCAGGCAGATGCCTTGTGAATGTCAACATCTATATGAAGCCATTTATATCTACACCTCACCGACCGACATCTTCATTTTGAATCAATTAGGACAACAACACATCAACATTTCTCCAACCACCATGCAACAACCCCAGCTTAGACCTCCATTCATCCACTATCACTACATTATGCATCTCACCTCCAATCAAAAACACTAGTAACACCTCCATTCATCTTCTATCCAATTGCTCTGCTCCACATCCACAAGTCTCCAACCATATCACCTAACTTCTACCAGTTTTATCAAGTGTCATTGAAGCAATCATGGCAATAAACAGTTTTTAAACTAGCCCATCTAAAAATCTATTTCTACTTAAAAACAAGCTAATACTCAAACACAAATTATCGCAGCTTTTTATCTCACAAGCTAATCTCACATTAACCTGTCATTCTCAGAACGAATTATCCCAGACAAATGTACAAAAGTATGGGCAGCCCTCTGCACAAACACACAAAAACAAATATAAAAAATCCTAATACACCCCAAAACCTTCCCCTTCAGGTCACTACTGAAATGTCAGAATAAACAAGCATCTGCAATGCAATGGGTCTTGCATTTGCTCGAGTTAGAGTTATTAGCGTTGTAAACTCCTAACCGGACTTTTCTTGCCACATAAACTGAAAATTAAAAGTAAAACAGTTCCAGATAAGCGAGCCGATTCACAGCGCCATGGTCACTATGAGCATCAGCGTGAAGTGACACACAAAACAAAAAAGAAGTTCACTCGCAGTCAAACTTATCGGCAAAAGTGCAATTAGCCAAGTAACAGGGCCGATGGCCAAGGTGGTAACAAAACCTCCCCAAGGAGGGACAAATATAAAGCATTTACTAATGTCATCATAGGATTTTTGAAGGGCAAGCCCAAGAACGCGTGAAAGTGATGGGCATGAGGTGGGCGTTGTTAAAAGCCCAGATACAAACCAACACGTCGGAAAAGCAGCACTTGCGCGCTTCCATGCTCGACCTAAAAACAGTCCCACTAATTATCCTCTTTACTCACACTCATTATCAGAATCTGCAAAACCGACATCTATCTCATACACTATGCAAAAATACTGGAACTCATTTTTGACTGCTTCCTCTTCGCCACTGATAATGACACTAAAGAACATACAAAATTATAGATTTGTGGCTGGAAAAAATTAGGGTTGTTTTCCACTGAAGGCCTCCAAGTGACATCCAATGGACAACAAGAATGAAGCTCGAGTTATCTACGATGTCACTTGAAGCCCCGAGATGGAAAACAACATTATTGACAGCTACCAATGTTCAGAACTATGTACGGCTTTAACTTTTTTGAGCCCCTATTTTCTAGCTTCATATTAAAAACAAGCATTTGCAATACAATGGGTCTCGCGTTTGCCTGAGTTAGAGCTTTAGCGCAGTAACTTCCTAACTGGACTTTTCTTGCCACATTAATTGAAAACGAAAAGTAAAACAGTTGACAGAAGCCAGTCAATTCAAAGCACCACAGCCGCCATGAGCGTGAGCGCAAGAGTTATTTGCTCCCTGTGTGAATGTCTAGAAAGTATTGCGGCTGGGATGAAAGGCAAACCAGAGAAGGGGCCATCATACATTATAAAAGGAGGAAGCGTGACGTGGTGTGAGGCCCAACAAAAATGCTCACTTAATGAAATCGCCTGGGAAGGAACTCTGCACACAAAGGAGGGACATTTCACAAAATGTAGCAATAAAAATGAAGCATTTAAGACACTCACAACAAAGAATGAATAGCGAGAGTGGGCGGTGTTAAAAGACCACAGGGAGATTACAACAGGACAGAGCGATTGCGCGCTCGACCCTAATGATGCATATCTAATGTGCTGCCACCCTCCCACATGACACTTCACATTAGCCTACCCATTCCCATCAATGTATACAAAAAAACAGAGCTTAATTTGGAAAAGAAAGAGTTCCGGTAGCCGAAGCTCTGCACATAAACCAGAGCAATATAAGTTTGTCGCAACAAGTACCAGGGCTGGTAGTCTTAAATCCACCTTATGCTGCTTTGATCCACTACCCCAGATTCCCTGCCCCTTTATCTCACTCTTGCAGGCTCCTGCTATCTCCCTTTGTGACAATTTTTCTTTCTGATTTGTATATTTTTCACATTTCTTGCTCTCCGTAGATATATGATGTAAAAAATAAGTGCTATCCCCAAAAATATGTGTCGGTGGTCCACTCTGACAATGACCAGCTCAAATTAAGCACTGCTAAAAAATCTCTAGCATCCTACAAAACAAATACCTGGCTTCCTATTAGCTTCAGTAACTCCCCTCGCCATACTAGGATAAAAATAAATAAATACATGTCACAATATCACATTCCTCCACCACTTTCGGGGCATTGTCTCTACCTCCATGCCCGCAGCTAATCTCTCCACTCTCTACTGGAAAACAAAGCAGAAGCTCCTTCTCAGTCTCGATCTGCCTACCCTGTGGTTAATGGGGCAGCAATAGTTGATAGCAAGAGCCCCATCTGCATTATGTCAAATTCCTTCAGGCTTCAGAAGGTGCTGAATAGTCAGAGCACCCTCGTTGCAGTCCAGGTTTTTTGCTGCTCTGACATCTGAGCATTGGATAACCTGGTTTCTAAGCTTTGTTCATTATTACAGATTATTAAGGAAGCCACACATGAAAATATGAATTCATTACACTCCATCTTCAGCCATTACTGTCATACACTCCTTATTTACATTATCTAATGACTATCTCCAACTACTGACTCCTACAATGCAGAACAGCCAGCTTAATGACAGGGATGTGGAATTCCTATCGCCCGACGCCCGGGACATCTTGTTTGGGGTCAAGGGCAACAAGTTTTTATGTTTACTTTGTCCTTGGGACAAGTAGACCCAACCCTCTGCAGCACAATCCCTTTGGCTGCCTGTTTACAGAGAGTGGAACTCTCTGCAGTTGAGGTAATGTGTTTCCAAAAGATAATGCTGTTCGAACTTGTATTTATGGTTCATTATTTGAAATCCTTCATTATTAGGGTGAGTGCTGTAAATAAATGTTTTAAGGTCACACTTCACTACTGATTGGTTCCAGTACAAAAAAAAAAACGTGTATACAGGTTTGAAAAGTTTAGGCTATGAGGCTAAGTATAATGCTCCCAGAATGCTCTCTGATTAGATGCAAATGAAGTGTCATTTAGTAAAATGTGTTGGTGCATGCTAGTTTTTCCCAAAAATATTTCTAATGGAAAATCAGTGTAACCATTTTCAACACGATTATGGCAAGCATGAAAATAAACAAACACTGACAAAGCCAACTGATCTGACATATTTTTAAAAGTCTTTTAGTTTCATCAATGCATGTCTTGTTTTGACATGGCTTTTGTAACACTTTATTGTTGTGGGAGCTATCAGGCCCTCAACACTGTAACAAACACTGGCAAAAAAAAAAAGAAAAACGTTTTTGAACTCTAAAAGCACACGTTGCCACCAGTGGCATAACAAAGGGCTGCAGCCGCCCTCCTGGGGGCCCCTTCAGCACAGCACCTGGCCTGAGTGAGTCTGGAGAGGGGGCTCCTCCATGTTCTTTGCAAAGGGGCACCCTCCAGTTTCGTTACGTCAATGATTGCCACTGTAGTTCCTGACACTGAACAAAACTACTTTATGTGCCAATATGCTCCTTGTGGAAGAGCAGAATGCGATCGCTCACAGTAAAGCCAGCCGAAAGAGAGAGAAATAGAAGTTTAATAAAAACAAAATGTTTTGTTAACACCAGTCCTAATTAGGAACCAAGACCCACATGTAGGTAGCTTTTTGCACATTGCGATGCACAAACCCAGTTTTGCCATTCGGTAACCTGGTTACCGAATCGCAAAACGGGTTTGCAACTCGCAATTAGGAAGGGGTGTTCCCTTCCTAATTGCGACTCGCAGTGCAATGTAGGATTGTTTTGTGACCGCGAACGCGGGCGCAAACCAGTCGCAGTTTTCACCCATTGTGAATGTCACTGTAAACATTTTTTCAGAGCAGTCAGTGGTCCTGCGGAACACTGCCTGCTCTGAAAAAATGAAACGAAAACGTTTCATTTTTCGTTTTTGTAATGCATCTCATTTTCCTTTAAGGAAAACGGACTGCATTACAAAAAAAAAAAAAAAAAACAGCTTTATTAAAAAGCAGTCACAGACATGGTGGTCTGCTGTCTCCAGCAGGCCACCATCCCTGTGAGGGCCGCCATTCGCAAGGGGGTCGCAAATTGCGACCCACCTCATGATTATTCATGAGGTGGGCATTTGCGAAGCCCTTGCGAATCACAGATGGTGCCATCCTACATTCGGATTTGCGACTCGTAAATTGCGAGTCTCTCTGACTCGTAATTTGCGGGTCGCAAATCTGAACCTACTGACATGTGGCCCCAAATTCTTAAAGAAAGTCACAAAAGTGCACCCATGGTATATGTCGTACCCCTATAAAATATTTGTGAACTGTATTTTAGCATGGGTAAATACGATGTGTAGATTTGCTCATGTGAAAATCTATTGAGCATTTGCAAGTTCATTTTCCCTCCAGCCACTTTCTTCCCAACCCTGGAAGAAGTTCTGATTCTGCCATTGTCAGGAGTAAATGTCCAACCTTTCTTATTATGGGAAAATATTAGAGAGAAGCTGGTGAAAATCTTTAAAACATGCAGGTTAGTAGGTTTGCAGACTCAAAGGCATTTCAGCCCTGGAACTATTGCTTACTGCTTCCTCCAGCCCCAGTATGCAGATCTGCAGAAAGGTGGAAAAATAAGGAAATTGCTACAGTAGGGATTGAAACTGCAAGTATTCAAGCCCTACTAAGGTAGTAGCCCTGGCATAATCAGAGAGGCTATTATCAGAGCTCTTACATAATGAGATTGCTGCCATATTTGTCGCCACGCTACATGGCACCAAAGGGACAAGTAGATCTTTTTACAGGACAAGTAGATTTGAGAAGCAACCTGTCCCCTGGACAAGTAGATATTTTAATAAATTCCACACCCCTGAATGACAAGTGCCATTAAGTGGGACACCATTATATGGAGCGTCAATTTCAAAGGCTCACAGTTGGATAATGGAATGAATTCCAGAAAACTCACTTAAATCTATTCACCACAACCCGGGTAGCCCTTTGTAGATCTTCTAGAAAGTACCTCTACTAAAAAAAAAGCCCATCAGCAGAGCTCTACATTGCTCCTATATTGATGATCTTTCAAAACCATAATGAAGCCCTTAGTGCTCACTTAGACCTTCAACATTCAAGAGAAATGGAAGCTTTTCATGACCGACCATCACCTTGTCTTCATGCTCATGGACCGCTCATGGGCCGATCATGGTTAGCACTGGTTTATATGTGGTCTGGCATGGATGACCAAACTGAAACATACTTTGTGACCACAAATTCGATCACTGTATTATTATTACTATCTTTCATAGATTTTAAAGTTTAGCTTTATCCACCTAATCCCAGAGCATTAGACTGAACCAATATTTGACACTAATTTACGCCGAACAGATTGTCCTGATATTTATATGTACTTGACAAGCTACCTGACATTTATACCTCATTGGGTTATCTTCAACAGAAATCGATGCCCTTATCTCACCCGGGACTTGACTCAGAAATGGGCGCTTTCAATGTGCTTATAGCAGAGACACTTCACTTTTTTCAGAATTTCCAGTGCCACCCCAAGCAACTTACCAACTCCCCCTGCCAACCTTAACCTCTTCATGGCTTCACTGGCCCTCTTACCCGTCTTTCCCAGTAATCCACAAATTCCCTCCAAACAATCGTTTTCGACACCAAGTTTTCACACATTTACAACGTATGCACAATAATTGCTCATATGTTATTACAAAAGCAAAATATTTAACCTAACTATGTAGGAAAGACAAATGGGCTCAGCAGAAGCATGTGGCAGGGTAGACACACTACGAAGAGCAAACTGTCTGCTACAATGCCAAGAAAAGTCTCTCTGACTCCTTGCCAGCCGCCCATCTGTTCACTGTAACTGTGTTAAACGCTTCCTACATGGATCACTATATTCATTCATCATTCCTGATAACTGCCAGTGTGCTAAAATTAGCAAGATATAAACCTCTGAGTGCTGCATTTTATCTCTGAGACTCGTGCCTCTGACAATACTGATATTGCCTTTCCTGTAGAACACTGGAAGTAACAAATGCGTTTGACCACCTAAAAAAATCTCAAGTCAAAGTAGGTTATTTATATGGTGGAAAATAAAACTCAGGATTGCAGGTCCATGACTCTGATGAAATATCTGTATTTATTTATTACTTGGTGTATTTATTTAATGGATTTATGCAGTGCAGTACGCAGATAGATATGAGATATGAGAACACTATAATAGAATAACCCAGGAGCTTAGTCAAATGTGAACAGTGCGTAGAACAAATACTTCTTCAGAAAAATTGGCAGATGTGCCACACTTGGCAGTCTGCTTTTCTCAGCCTTACATTCTAAAAACCTTGTTGATTTTAAGTGTAATACAGGGTAAAATGTTCTCTCATTCATCTTCATCTAAGCCAATGTTACAATAAACAATGGTAAGTTAGCATTTCCCCAGGAGCTCCCATTAGGTATATTAGAGATGAACTAGTGCTGTGCCATCTCCTTCCCTTCAAAGTTTATTTATAGTATAATTTTAAACAATACCAAAGACCAACTCCAAACGAACTTGAATGAAACAAAAGGTAACTCAAGTCTGAGACAAACTGACTGCATTGCCAGGAAAATACTACAACATACCACATAACTATCCACTTTTATTTAGCATTTGCCAGTCAATTCCGGGAAATAAGACGTTCTGAATTATCAATAACTGTGAAACCACAACTCATTCACCACCACGGCAGGGGCTCCAATAACTGAGGAGAATCTATTGAAGATGTCCAAGGTCAAGATTCCCATTCGGTATCAATCAGAATATGCCTACCGACATATACCAGAATATATGTGAACATACAGCTAGCTGCAACCACCCCTTACATACAAATACCAGTGCATGTCATCCTTCATCCAGTTATCACAAAAGAAAACCCACCAATTTCAAACCTTTAAATAAGACTCTTACCAACATTTTAATTTATTTGCAAAAATAAATACTACAACTGAAGTACATTCCACCCCAAAACACCTAATCAAACGAATTATCTGGTTGATACACAACCATGTGTGAACTCACACAATACAAATAGACTTTCCCCTCTTTAACCAACCGCAAACCGCTTATTCTGAGACGGATTAAAAAACTAACTTAAAAACTAAGGGGGTGATTCCAACCATGGCGGTCGGTGATAAAGCGGCGGCCAACCCGCCAACAGGCAGGCGGTCCAAAAAATGGAATTCTGACCCTGGCGGGAACCGCCAACACAGCCCGCCACCTTAACACTCCGACCGCCACGGCGGGACACACAAACAGTGCGGCGGTCACCGCCAAAAGGCAGGCGGCAGACAATGTACCGCCCACACTATCACAACTCACCAATCCGCCACCTTTTCCGGGGCGGGAGCCCCGCCGATAAAAACACGGCGGAAACAGACTACGAACGGGAAAACGCTCACCTATACACACTCCACGAGGACGGAGAACAGCATGGAACCCGAATTAAACATCCTACCAGCTATTGTCTACCTGCTCATCTACCACGAGTACGAACGCCGGCGCAGACGACAACGGTGAGTACTGCACCTACGACAAAGGGGAGGGGGGAGGAGGAAAGCTTACGGGCACACACATATGCGACCCCCCCCCCCAACTATCTACACACCAATGCAGAGCACCAAGTCACAGTGACACCACCCAAACCCCCCGGAATAATGCAAAGACATAATTAAAGTGAGAAACAAAATTTATGTATAAAAGAGGTTCTTTGAAGTCATGGTAAAATAGCAATATGAATTGTAAAAAATCAAGTAAGAACATTGCGAAACCGATAAACATAGGCAATAAGTCCTGCACAGTCACTTAAATTTCCACTGTCCGTGGGCCAAAGTGTATCAACACATGGGCAAAGCCCACACAGGAGACATGAGTCCGTTGGAGAGAACACTGCTGGGGCATCAGATGACAAAACTACAGGCACCTCAGGGGGAAGGGAAGGGGGGGCACCTCAGCCACATGAGTCCACGACGCCAGATCCACGAAGGGTCCACCATGCCCACTGTGCCATCCTGGGGAGTGCAAAGCCACAGTCTCACAAGTCTCTACAGTGGGTGGTCTGCCCACTGTGCCATCCTGGGGAGTGCAGAGACACAGGCCATCAGGTGGATTACAGACTCCACAGGTAATGGAGGAGGCAGGGTGCCCCGAGTGCAGCGTAAACACTAGCTCGACACAGAACCTGCACTGTCAATGGGCCAGCGGTGCTTGACAGGAAGGGCCCAGCAGAGCGGTGCTTGACAGGAAGGGCCCAGCGGAGCGGTGCTTGAGACGGCGGGGCCCAGCGGAGCGGTGCTTGAGACGGCGGGGCCCAGCGGAGCGGTGCTTGACAGGAAGGGCCTAGCGGAGCGGTGCTTGAGACGGCGGGGCCCAGCGGAGCGGTGCTTGACAGGAAGGGCCCAGCGGAGCGGTGCTTGAGACGGCGGGGCCCAGCGGAGCGGTGCTTGACAGGAAGGGCCCAGCGGAGCGGTGCTTGAGACGGCGGGGCCCAGCGGAGCGGTGCTTGAGACGGCGGGGCCCAGCAGAGCGGTGCTTGACAGGAAGGGCCCAGCGGAGCGGTGCTTGAGACGGCGGGGCCCAGCGGAGCGGTGCTTGACAGGAAGGGCCCAGCGGAGCGGTGCTTGAGACGGCGGGGCCCAGCGGAGCGGTGCTTGAGACGGCGGGCCCAGCGGAGCGGTGCTTGAGACAGCGGGGCCCAGCGGAGCGGTGCTTGAAAGGAAGGGCCCAGCGGAGCGGTGCTTGAGACGGCGGGGCCCAGCGGAGCGGTGCTTGAGACGGCGGGGCCCAGCAGAGCAGTGCTTGACAGGAAGGGCCCAGCGGAGTGGTGCTTGAGACGGCGGGGCCCAGCGGAGCGGTGCTTGACAGGAAGGGCCCAGCGGAGCGGTGCTTGAGACGGCGGGGCCCAGCGGAGCGGTGCTTGAGACGGCAGGGCCCAGCGGAGCGGTGCATGACAGGAAGGGCCCAGCGGAGCGGTGCTTGAGACGGCGGGGCCCAGCGGAGCGGTGCTTGAGACGGCGGGGCCCAGCGGAGCGGTGCTTGACAGGAAGGGCCCAGCGGAGCGGTGCTTGAGACGGCGGGGCCCAGCAGAGCGGTGCTTGACAGGAAGGGCCCAGCGGAGCGGTGCTTGAGACGGCGGGGCCCAGCGGAGTGGTGCTTGAGACGGCGGGGCCCAGCGGAGTGGTGCTTGACAGGAAGGGCCCAGCGGAGCGGTGCTTGAGGCGGCGGGGCCCAGCGGAGCGGTGCTTGACAGGAAGGGCCCAGCGGAGCGGTGCTTGAGACGGCGGGGCCCAGCGGAGCGGTGCTTGACAGGAAGGGCCCAGTGGAGCGGTGCTTGAGACGGCGGGGCCCGGCGAAGCGGTGCTTGAGACGGCGGGGCCCAGCGGAGCGGTGCTTGACAGGAAGGGCCCAGCGGAGCGGTGCTTGAGACGGCGGGGCCCAGCGGAGCGGTGCTTGAGACGGCAGGGCCCAGCGGAGGGGTGCTTCACAGGAAGGGCCCAGCGGAGCGGTGCTTGAGACAGCGGGGCCCAGCGGAGCGGTGCTTGAGACGGCGGGGCCCAGCGGAGCGGTGCTTGACAGGAAGGGCCCAGCGGAGCGGTGCTTGAGACGGCGGGGCCCAGCGGAGCGGTGCTTGAGACGGCAGGGCCCAGCGGAGGGGTGCTTCACAGGAAGGGCCCAGCGGAGCGGTGCTTGAGACAGCGGGGCCCAGCGGAGCGGTGCTTGACAGGAAGGGCCCAGCGGAGCGGTGCTTGAGACGGCGGGGCCTAGCGGAGCGGTGCTTGAGACGGCGGGGCCCAGCGGAGCGGTGCTTGACAGGAAGGGCCCAGCGGAGCGGTGCTTGAGACGGCGGGGCCTAGCGGAGCGGTGCTTGAGACGGCGGGGCCCAGCGGAGCGGTGCTTGACAGGAAGGGCCCAGCGGAGCGATGCTTGAGACGACGGGGCCCATCGGAGCGGTGCCTGAGACGGCGGGGCCCAGCGGAGCGGTGCTTGACAGGAAGGGCCCAGCGGAGCGGTGCTTGAGACGGTGGGGCCCAGCGGAACGGTGCCTTTCTGCACGGCGGGGCCCTCTTCAGCTGTGTCTTTCTGCACGGCGGGGCCCTCTTCAGCGGTGCCTTTCTGCACGGCGGGGCCCTCTTAGCGGTGCCTTTCTGCACGGCGGGGCCCTCTTCAGCGGTGCCTTTCTGCACGGCGGGGCCCTCTTCAGCGGTGCCTTTCTGCACGGCGGGCCCTCTTCAGCGGTGCCTTTCTGCATGGCGGGGCCCTCTTCAGCGGTGCCTTTCTGCATGGCGGGGCCCTCTTTAGCGGTGCCTTTCTGCACGGCGGGGCCCTCTTCAGCGGTGCCTTTCTGCACGGCGGGGCCCTCTTCAGTGGTGCCTTTCTGCAGGGCGGGGCCCTCTTCAGCAGTGCTTGTCCAGTCATTCAAGGGAGCCAGACCTGGCCAGGACTCCCTGCTTAGTCGCCCTCCGACCGTGCAGTTCTGTGACGGAGTCCTGGGCCCGTGGGTGTCCTCCCTCACACCCGGGATGGGGCTTGTCGGGCCCTCCTGGTCCGCGCCCCTGCTGGCTGACTTCTCCGCCCTGCTGCCCTTGCCCTCCTTCGATGAGGCTCTCTGGCCCTTGCCTCCCCTGGATGTTGTGGCAGGTGACGGCCCAGGACTTTGCTCCTTGGGGGCAGCCGTGTCAGTCTTCTCGCGGCGGCCCTTGATTTTACGGGTCCTCTTTCCAGGGGGGGGGCTGGCTGTCCCCTTGCTGCTGGCCGATGTATCAGTGCTGGGAAAGGGTGGACTCCAAAACCCGTGCACAATGGTGACACTTGAAGCAGGGCTGGTGGTGGCTGAGGTGCTCTTGGGACTCTTAGCAGATGGAGGGGGTGGGTCAGGTGGGGCAAAGAGGTTAAGTTTGGAGAGGTAAAGTTTTTTAGGACCAATGTAAAGGGCAGGTGTAGTGGGTATGGGAGTGGAGGAAGAGGATGTGGTTGTAGGAGAGTCAGGTGTGCTGTCTTTGGGTGCAGGTGCTTGTGACGTAGGCTGTCGTGAGGTGGTTGGCTGTTGGGTGGGTGGCTGCCTGCGTTTGTGTGTCTTGGAAGAGGGGGTGACAGACACAGTGGGAGAGGACACAGGGGACGTGTAAATGGCAGTGGGGGTGGTGACTGCACGTGTGCGGACTGTACTGGAGGGTGTGCTGGTGATGGAAGTACTGGCTGATGGTGGTGTGCATGCAGGTGTGAGTGGAGACATCACAGGGAGGGAGGAGGGAGACGAGGAGGAGGGGGACACAGAGGTGGTAGTGACTGTTGGCATGTCTGCATCTGGGTGTTGCTTGGGTGAATGCTTGTGTGATCTGTGGTGCTTATGTCTGGATGAGCTGCCCTTGGGTGTTGAGGTGTGTGCAGGCTGGTCTGATGGTGTGGATGGGATAGGCTGAGGAACAGGAGACAGAGACAGGGTGGAGGCAGTTAGAAGAGGGAGGCTGGAAACAGGGACAATGGCTGCCGTCAGTGCTGAGGCCAGAGCATTGAACGATCGTTGATGGGCAGCCTGACCCGAATGAATGCCCTCCAGGTATGCATTGCTCCGATGCACCTCCCTCTCTACCCCCTGGATGGCATTCAAAAGGGTAGACTGCCCAACAATGATGGTCTGTAGGAGGTCAATGACCTCCTCACTGAGGGCAGCAGGGGTAACAGGGGCAGGGCCTGAGGTGCCTGGGGCGAAGGAGATGCCCGCCTTCTTGGGCGAGCGGGCATGGAGCGAAGGCTGAGGGGCTGCTGGGAGGGCGGAGCTGGTGCGCTGGGTGGCGGCTGTACCTGTAGAGGCGGGGGGCCCGGATGTTGCCGCCACCGCTAGGGAGCTCCCTTCCGAGGACGTGTCGGTGTCGCTGGTGTCACCACGGGTCCCCGTTGTGGTGCTCCCCTCGCCCTCCGTATCACTGGTGACCTCGGTGTCTGTACCATGGCCCACCGGGGCCTTGTGAGTTGCAGCTCCCTCGTGCTCCGATGCCAATTCTCCTCCGCCTGATGATGCTAATGCACACATGCACAAGAAGATAAAGAAAAAGGGTAGGGGGAGAAATAAAAACAGGTTGAGTGCATGCATTGTCAACACCGTTGGCGGAGAGGACAGACACAGGAGCCTCATGCACTACGCCGCGCAATCTGGGTACACTACTCAGTACTTGTGACTAGGCCAACAGGTCTATGGACAACAAATGCGCACATGGGTGATGCTGGACCATGGATTGCTGTACTTGGCACCCTACAGAGGTGGGGGGCGGGGGCACAGGGCCATGCCTAAAGGAGGGGACTACACTACAGAAAGCGCCCTGGCCTAATGTCACCCACAGCCCTCCTCCCCCACCCAGACGCCTCCACTGCGTGTAAAGATAGCAGAATGTGCTGGTACTCACCCCCTTGTGTCTGCTGTGATGTCCTCACGCGCCCATCCAAATCGGGGTAGGCCACCACCAGGATCCGGGACATCAGGGGGGTCAAGGTACGACTGGCACCCCTCCTACGTTGGGAGGCCATCCCCAGCAGTGACTCGGCGGTCTTCCTGTTCCCGCGGCGGATGTCCTCCCACCTCGTTCGGCAGTGGGTGCCCCGTCTGTTGTGGACCCCCAGGTCCCGGACTTCCTTGGCGATGACACGCCAAATGTCGACTTTCTGATGGGCGCTGACCTATTTGACATGTACAGGGTGGGAAAGGAAATTAAAAAAAAATTCTGCATGTTAGATGTGATTGCCCCCCCCCCTCCCCAACCCTGCCATGTGGCACATGCTCTCATCTGTCGTGCCTTGCACTCCTCATTCGCTCCCCACCCCACCATCTTACATCCACCATACACAACCCAGGCATAGCCCATTCAACGTGCACCCAGTGTACTTACCTGTTGGTCTGGAGGACCGTAGAGTAGCGCATACTGGGGCAGGACCCCATCCACAAGTTTCTCCAACTCTTCTGAAGTGAAGGCAGGGGCCCTTTCCCCAGTCGCAGCAGCCATTGTCTCTTCCAGACCGAGGTCACAGCAGCACTTGCAGTATAGGTCCTCTCCTGTGGATGGTCAGGTCTCGAGTGGTTAAGCAGATAGAAAATGGCGGTCACGCCCGCGGCGGTGCGTACCGCTGCGGTGCGTACCGCGACCGGCGGCGCACATCGTCATTGGCTCCTGAGACCCATAGGGTGCAATGTTAACCAATGCGCCTTCGCACAGCGGTCTTCGACCGCCACGGTGTGCCACGCCAGCGCGTTGACCTCACATCCCACTGTCACACTTCTCAGGTCAGGCAGCCGCCATTACAAGGGCCCACATGGCTTAATTGCTACTGCGTCTCACAGGCCTAGGCCTTGCATTGCCACTCATACAAGCCTTTCAATGCATAGCGATTCGTGTACTGTGCAAGCTGTGTGAACGAACCTGTGGGTTGCTTGACTCTGTGCTCCATGTTGTCCTTCCTAGGCACCGTCCGCTGGGACTTGCGAGGAGAAGGATGAATCCTCCTGTGTACCGACCGCTGGTGGACCTGTCGACAATGGAAGAACGACATATTATACTTCGATACCGACTTGACAGAGCCACTATACATGAACTGTGTGCCCAGCTGGAGCCAGACCTAATGTCCCCCATCCGCCAACCCACAGGGATTCCCCCTCTGGTGCAGGTTCTGTCAGTACTCCATTTTTTGGCAAGTGGGTCTTTTCAGACAACAGTGGCCATGTCATCAGGGATGTCTCAGCCTATGTTTTCTAAGGTTTTGTCCAGAGTGTTGTCTGCCCTGATGAAATACATGCGGAGATACATTGTTTTCCCTGAGGAGGGTGATTTGGCCACTGTGAAGGGTGATTTCTATGCCCTTGGACATATCCCCAACATCATTGGTGCCATTGATGGGACCCATGTGGCTTTAGTACCCCCAAAAGACAATGAGCAGGTGTACAGAAATAGAAAAAATTACCATTCGATGAATGTCCAGGTGGTCTGTTTGGCTGACCAGTACATCTCCCATCTAAATGCCAAGTTCCCGGGGTCAGTGCATGACGCGTATGTCATGCGAAATAGCAGCATCCCTTATGTGATGGAACAGCTACAGAGACACCGTGTGTGGCTAATAGGTGACTCTGGTTACCCCAACCTGCCTTGGCTATTGACCCCAGTGAGGAATCCCCGGACCAGGGCAGAGGAACGGTACAATGAGGCACATGGGCGAACTAGGAGGATTATAGAACGGACCTTCGGGGTCCTGAAGGCCAGGTTTAGGTGCCTGCATATGACAGGTGGATCCCTAATGTACTCACCAAAGAAGGTGTGTCATATCATCGTGGCCTGCTGTATGCTTCACAATCTTGCATTGCGACGCCAGGTGCCTTTCCTGCAGGAGGATGGTCCAGATGGTGGTGTTGTAGCAGCTGTGGAGCCTGTGGAGAGTGAAGAGGAGGAAGACGACGGGGACGACACGGACAACAGGGACACAGTTATACAACAGTATTTTCAGTAGCACACAGGTAAGAATCACCCACGCCATTTTACATTTACTTCTGGCCTCCTGCATCTCTACTTTCTGTGTTTCCCCCCAGTTCCTTTTAACTGATTTTTGACTTTCCCTTCCCTTTTCAGAGCTGTATGACCCACAGCGTGACTTCTGCTTTGTTTGCCCATGGACTAATGCTTATTGACACTGGTATGTTGTCATCACAATGTAAATGAACATTATTGCACCGTTATGTGTAATACATTTGTAAAGAATACAAGCAGACTCCTGACATTTGAAGTGCAATTGGTGATTTATTTTAAGTGCTGCGTATAGGTCCTTGATAGTAAAACGGTGATGGGTGGGGGTGGAGTAATGTCCATGGCAGAGTCCAGTTCTCAGTAGCCCAGGTGCATTGCCCATATGCCTGTGGAAGGATGGAGCAGGGGCAGTTCAAGGTTGGACAGGGTGACAATGTGGGACAGTGGGATGACATCAGGGGGTATTGTTTGCTGGCGGGGGTCTTGGCATCCTACTCTGTCTTCTTGTGTGATCTCAGGTTCCGCTTGCGGGGTGGTTGATCTTCAGCAAGAGGTGGGGTTCTGGTGGCCTGTCGTTGTGTGGGGGCCTCCTGTCCACTAGCGCCGGCGGAGGTGGTAGGCTGTTCGTCGTCCGGGCTGGTGACAGGGGCCCTTTGGGGTGCCACATGGTCCCGCAATGTGGTGACTATCTGGTTGAGGGCCAGGACGATGGTCCCCATTGCGGTACCGATGTTCCTGAGTTCGTCTCTGAACCCCATGTACCGTTCCTCCTGCTGTGCCTGGATCTCCTGGAACCTGGCCAGTACCGTCGCCATCGTCTCCTGGGAGTGGTGGTATGCTCCCATGATGGTGGTGAGGGCCTCTTGGAGAGTGGGTTCCCTGGGCCGGTCAACCCCCTCTCGCACAGCAGCCCTCCCAGTTCCCCTGTTTCCCCGGGCCTCTGTCCCCTGGACGGTGTGCCCACTGCCACTGCCCCCAGGTCCCTGTTGTTGTTGGGGTAGTGGGTCAGCCTGGGTGCCCTGTAGTGGCGGACACACCGCTGATTGATGCGTCCTGGAGACAGAGGCATGGGCCCGCTGGGTGGGAGCTGTGCTGGTATTCCCAGAGGGGGTTGGGTCTGCTGTGGCCTGTGTCTGTGTTTGGGGAACCGACTGTCCAGAGGTCCCCGATGGTCCGGGCTGGTCATCAGGTTCTAGGTCGACAGAGCTGCTGTCATCACTGGGGGCCTGTTCTGGGGGCGGGATGGACAAATCTGGACCCTCCTGGCCGGTGTGTTGGCGTTCGGGCCCTGCAGGGGTAAAAGAGTATGGTTATTGCTTCTGTGTGTGCCATGGCGGGCGATTTGTGGGTGCCCTTGTCCCCCAGTGCTGGCATTCCCTTGTGGGAGGAGTTGTGAGGGTGGTTTGTGGGGGGGGATGGGTATGTGCAGTGGTCATGCTTGGGTGATGGGTGTCCATGGTTTGTGTTGGCATTCAGGGATTGGTGTTGTGTTGGGTGGGTTGTGCTGGTGAGACATTGGCAGGGAGGATGTGTGCTGGGGGGTTGGGGGTGAGGGTGGGGGTGTGGGTTGGCATGCTGGTGGTTGGGGGGGGGTGAAGTAGTTGGGATTAGACTTACCAGAGTCCATTCCTCCGCCTACTCCAGCGAGGCCCTCAGGATGCAGGATGTTCAAGACCTCTTGCTCCCATGCTGTGAATTCGGGTGGAGTGGGTGGGGGTCCGCCGCCAGTCTTCTGCACAGCGATGTTGTGTCTTGACACCATCGACCGCACCTTCCCCCGTAGGTCGTTCCAGCGCTTTCGGATGTCTTCCCGGTTTCTGGGATGCTGTCCCACAGCGTTGACCCTGTCGACGATCCTTTGCCATAGCTCCGCCTTCCTGGCTATTGTGGTGTGCTGCACCTGTGTGCCGAATAGCTGGGGCTCTACCCTAATTATTTCCTCCACCATGACCCTGAGTTCTTGGTCCGAGAACCTGGGGTGTCTTTGGGGTGCCATGGGGTGGTGTGGGGTGGTGTTTGTGGTGATGAGTGTGGTGTGTGTGGTGGTGTGTGGTGTTTTGTGCGTGGATGTAGTGTGGGTGATGATGTTGTGTTCCTCTGTGTGTTGGGGTTTTCGATAGCTGTGCTCTCTCTCTCTCTCTCTCGCCTTCTCTCCGAATTTCTAGTAGTGGGGGTTTGTGGGTGATGTGGGTGTGTGTTTTATAGTTGATTGGATGTGTGGGTGTGGTGTGTGTATGTGTATCAGGTGTGTGTATTTCGAATTGTCCAATGTGGCTGTGTTTTGTAAAGGTGTGTGTATTTTGACCGCGGCGGTGTGTACCGCCAATGGAATACCGCGGTTGAAAGACCGCCGCGTGGATTCGTGGGTCGTAATGGCATGGGCGTGTTTGTGTTGGCGTGACGGTGGAGGTTTGGTCATCTCCAGTTTATCGCTGACCGCTGATGAGGCGGCCTTCCGTGGATGTCGGGTTTTTGGCGGTTTGGCAGTTGTGGGTCAGAATGACCGTGGTGGTTTACCGCGGCCACGGCGGTAGAATGGCAGACTTCTGACCGGCGGTAAGAGCCTTTTACCGCCGAGGTCAGAATGACCCCCTAAGTGTTTGCCACTATGAAACAGCATCATTCTGTTGCAGTTGCACACCCAATGGTGCACATCAAAATACTATTCTAATTCTAAACCTAACAGTTCGAGATACTAGAGAAAGCTGTTGTTGCAGAATTTACAACCATGGTCCCTCAAACATCCAGGTCCTCATCAACCTATAAATTGCAGTGTACACTATAGATAAGTTCACACTAGGCAGGCCTACCACAGTCATTGACATTTTCAACTGCAACAGGAATGTGGATCCCCGTCTTCCTCTATAGGGTATTTCCCATCTCACAGATGAAGTGCACAGCTCAACCATGTACAAATAAAACCCTGATGTCCCTAAACATCTTGTCTTCCCCTTTCTACTTTTAGCTTTAAGACTAACCCCGCCTGCTAACCATTTCTTAATAGTGTCTGTATTTTTTAGCCTCATCGGGTTAGCCAACAAATCGAATCAGGACATGTTCACCTCAGTGAAGGATTTAAAGAGCATATTTTTTCAAGGCACGTCCGTAATCGCCAAGTCTATTCACAAGAAAAGCCAACTCTACTCTCTTTCCCACCCTTGACTTTAGTAGTATCTGCTATCCCACCTCACAAGCAGCAACATCTCAAAAGGTATCTCTGTATCTGGTTTGTTCTTCCATGCTTACAATGCTGGCCCAGATTCACCTTTCAAGTCTGAGTCAGTTCATGTTCATAACTATATTTCAACTGTGAATAAAAACCGCACTGGAAGCATCTGCTCTCTAAAAAGGTTGTCCATAACAATTTATACTGTGTACCTTTCTCTGAATAATGTCATATATATGCATTATATAATGATAAATGATCGTTCAGACACTCTTATTTGCAACAGCAACTCTCAGTCTGAGCTGATGGCCTTAGTCTCCCAGAAAATCCAATCTTTAGTGAACATATGTTGCGTCCGACTATATGTATCCATCCTCGATTTACTTTTCATTGTAAAAAACAATCTCCAAACGTGAACTGTTACAACCATTCTAAACCCTCTGCCTAATCAACACTCTCCACCACCACCACACAATCAAAAAATGTGTAGCTGGACTAGATCTCCAGCATGAAGAGCTCAGATCACAAAACAACCACATTAAAACCACATGAAACAACCATCTTCTATTTGGGAGTAAGGCAAGAAGATTCAACAGTGAAGTTCAACATTTATCTTGAGATCAGACAAAAATGTCACATATCACCTTTCAAGGTAAAAAGAGCTTTGTAACACGTATGCACACTTTTTGGGTTAAGAGTTCCAGAAGCTTGGAACAAGTAAGACTGAAAGCTGACTGAAACAACAAGACAATTACATGCAAAACCAAAGGTTACAGGAACGTTATAGTTAGGCTCACATTTTAAACGTAAAAAACATAGAAATTCACCTGTTATAGTTAGAGTCATCTCAAGTAACTATAACTTGTGTCCGAAGGTAACTATAACTCGCACCCCCGCCATGCACAGTTTTTTCGTATTTTTTTTTATTTCAAGTATTACATTGATATTGTCAGTGATGTTATCAAATATGTCAGGAGTGCTGTAATTGTGGGGTAATTAGCAGTGCATGGCACATATCACTAAACATGCACATACGCATGACATACAAATAGGATGCCAATGCAAGGTTGAGCCTCTGCACACTTGCTAATTTTAGCATAAAGGAAGGACAAAAATAAAAAGTCAGACATGCAAACAGTGGGGAACTCAGAGCAAGGGAACATACTGTACACCTTGCAGGAGACATTTCCACCCCAACAATACCCTACTCACTTAGCCCACAACTTTTATTGTAACCTCCCAATGGCAACTTAGTGCAAGACAAAGACACTCCCAACAATCACGAGTCTCTCCGACTCCCAGTATCCTTATTTACTTGCATACATTTAACATCAAAATAGACTAAATCTACAATATGTATGCTCATGTAAACAGAAACTCGAAGACGATGTTCACTAGAGTTGATAAGCCAAAGTAACAGCAATCAACATCCAGCATGCCCAGAGAAAGGCGTGTTCTGCACCATAGGTACCCTTCAGCCAAAAGATACAATTAAGATGTATATTCATGAAAGCACACATAGACTTTGGCACACAACATACAGGAACACCAAAACTTGAACTTTTAGCACTGAAAGTCATGTAGAATTGTGTTCATCCGAGACCAACATACCTTTAACACCCTTAATGTGCCCGTTCTCTACTACAGCAGCAGAAATCCTGCTCTTTAACTCTTGTTACCAGGAAGTACTTTAATTTTTTCTATAAGCATGGCTCCCACAGTGCCAACTTCTTGACTTTCTGATAACATTCTGTATACAAGTTAGTTCTCCTTAATCATCACCTGAGCAGGAGCCGCGATTCTTAAGAGGGGATGCAGCTCCAGGTCACTCTCCCAGGGCTGACACATGGAACTAAATCTAACCAAGGGCTGAGCAGAAGAAGCACTCTTGTATCTGAAAGTCCTGTTACCTCGCACATGCCAAGGATAACCCAAAATGAGCAAAGATGCTACTGTATCACAGTTGCTTGTCTAACTCATGACCCCAACTGAGAGAGTCAGAGGGCACAACCACATTACCCTCAACGTACTGCACAATCACTTTAGTAAGGGCTAGCAAAGACGGACAGGGTGTAGCCTCCTACGACAAAAACACAACAACGAAAGATGCAACAGTACTGTCAGGAAGCCAAACGTTGAAGTGTAACGTTTTCTATGGTATCTATTGTAAATAACAAGAATAAACCGCATAGTTCTCCTAGATACACTGCTAAACACATCGATAAAAACTGTATGACTACATAATACATGATTTAAATTTAAGATCACTTTAGCAGAGTGGATGGGAAATTATTTTTTTTCATGGGAGAGAAAAAATGAAAGTACACCAAAATGTTACGTTTCAATATACACACGCAGTTGCAATGAAATTCCCGTGCTTACAGCACTTCCATATGGAAAGGTGAGAGTGGCAAAGTGTGGGCTTTTAAAAATCCAGTTTGTTGGGGACGAAGGGAAAAGGAATTGTTTACATGGATACATGTGTTTTTTTACATGAATATTAAATAAGACAGTGCAATCCGATATCTTCCATGACCCCAAATTTGTGGATTTACCATTCTCTGGACAATGCCTAAGAATTAGATTAGGAAACTTTCAGAATTAGGTGAAACTATTGTACATGGCAGAAACTCAGGTACAAGTCTATGAGCAGTGTCCCACTCCTCAGACATAGCAAATATTGTTCTACTTGAATTACTTATTTACAAAGTGAAAATGCAACGTTCGCCTAAAGGTACCTCCTCTTTTCAGGAGATCCTGTTTTTTGGTCTGCCTTTCAGAAAATACCTTTCTGGTGGTCCTAATGTTACTAGAAAGGTTCTATTATTTTATTTTTATGAATTCATATTTATTTTGTTTTAGGTTCCAGTCTAATGTGGATCATGAACTGTGAAATGATGGACTTTAAATAATATAATCTTTTGGCCTAAGAAGGCTGGAAAGGGGAACATTGCTTAGCATGTGCATTTTATGAAAAAGAAGGCACTGTGCGCTGAAAGTAATTAACCATGCATTACAAAAGCACCAGGCAGCTCAGCCAGAGCTGCCTTGCACTTCAAAACTCCCCCCACACTGTCATTAAATGTCTTCATCTTTCCTGATCTCAATTGCTTTTCATTCGCAGCTAACCACAACAGACTTCGATGTTAAGCTTTCATCTTGGAAAGGGATTTCTTTATACTGTGCCTATGGGAAGAGCACGTGAAAAACAGCCGCTTTGTTGATGTCTATATACAGACTAATGCCTATACATTCATCGGATTAATTCAGTTTAACACTCAATCTTCCTATGATTACATGTTGTCAGTTCTTTTAGTACGTTTCCAGCTGGCACAGACAAATTAGGATGAGACCTCCAGTACAACAGATCAACTGATGAGTGAATTGCGAATGATGGACCTATGCTACGATTGAGCTGTAGATATGCCTAGCACTCGTTCCACAAAAAGACAATGTGTCAGGGACTTAAGCTCAAAATAGAGAAGCAATGAAAAAAACAATAGGTCTCACCTATCTATGCAAGCTGTAATGGCTTTGTCAATATTTTTTAGACATGTGCTGCTGTGTAACATGGCTGAAAGAAAAAAAAGAAAGCGTCAAGACTCAGTCAAAGCAGGCTGTGTCATAACACTTTCTTTTTACATTGTTAGGTGTGCAGGAGTACAACATTGCTAAAGACACCTTTACAATGCGTATGCAAGAGCTATGTGGCTTTGTCAACATTTTCTTTTGACGCAGGATGGGAGTGGCAAGCAAAGTGGGATGAGGTACAGCTGCAAGGGACGAGCAACAGAGCAGGACAGGTGGAAGGGGGTAAGCAACAATGAAGCAGGGTGCTGCAGCTCAAGTGAAAACAAAACAAAAAGCATATTTTTTTATAGTGGGTGGGAGTGGGACAACACGGACAGTGAGAGGAGGGCTGGAGGGGGCAAGGAAGATGAGAGACAGCTTGAAGACGGCAGGAGAGCGCAGCACGGTAACCGACAGCAAGAGGACAGTGGGAGGCGGCAACAAGGTGAAGGACAGCAAGTAGTGGGTGTGTGCAAACAATAACGCAAGACTGGGAATGGGGGAGTGGGAGAGAGAGAGATGGCCTCCAAACAAATGCACTATTATGGAGTGTTGCCACTAATGTCTTTCAAATGCTGACCTTTGTCTAACATCCCAGATTTCCTCACTTTTTTGTTGCAGAATCTGGGGGATCCACAAATTTTCTAAATCCACCCCAACATTTCTCCAAATAAAAATGGGAACCCACTAGAGTGTGTGGACATACCATCCGCAGCTGGAACCAATCAAATTTGTGACCATGCGAAGTCAATGTAATATGAATGTGGACTTCACCTGGTTAACGTTTTGGTTTGTTCCAATAACATGTATTAGCTCCGCCCACATACAGAAGGCAGAATTTCAACTGGAGGCAGAGGGGGAATGCAGGGTGCTTAGATCTTGTCCCTCGTTTGGTGTGATTGAGTCTTCTATCACCTAAACATGTAAATAATAACCTTTTTTAATATACTTTGATATTTGAAGGGCATTCTGGGTAAGAAAATGTGCTTGAATCCATTGAAGCCACACCACCCTGGATTAAATTGAACCTCTAAGTTAAAGATATGCCCAGAGTTGGTAGGGTTTCCTGACTGCTGGCAGGCCCCAAGCTTGTCTAGTGAGATGAAGCTGGGGTTCCTATGCGTGTAGTTTTGATATATCTGCCAGCAAGGGAATAAGCTCCCCCATTCTGCCACCCCTGACTGGCAGAAATAATTTCTGGTGCTAAAATGTTAGAGAGTGTTGTCAAGGTAGTGCAGCCCCTCCCAACCCATTCCTTTTCTCACTATTTCCCCTTTAGTCTTGTGAGCTTTCAGCTACCCCTGTATGGGCAGAATGGGGAGTGTATCACCTCTCTGACCATTCCAGTGTTGTCTGAAAACCCATCAGTCCATGGAATATGGAATGGAATAAGTGAAAAACAAACTAGAGTGCTGATTTGCTGTTCCAGACATTGCACTAAACCTTTTCCCCTCTGCACTAGTCTTTCTGCCACATATGGGAGGCAAAACGAAGATGTTAACCCATTTGTCAAAACTCTACCCAAAGGAATACAATTTTCCTATCAAACACCATGGGGAAGGGGATGCTCTAGGCCCCAAAAGAGCAGAAAGATTGTGGGGTGCTTTAGAGGTTACAGCACAGCCTGATGCCTGGATGGGCCAGCTCCCAGCACCTTTTTTCACAAATATAAAAATGTATGGTGTTTAGAGGGATTTCTACCTCCAACACCTCCACTGTGGAAGGACATGTTGAGAGTAACCACACATACATGCCCCCGCTATGGGCCACAAAGACACTTGGGGCCTTTAGGGGAGGGTTTAAGGCCTGAAGTCTGGACGGGCTGATGACCACTGAAATTATTTTTTATATTTATAAAAATTCCTGATGTCAAGTGACCTTTCTGGTCTCCCTTCCTTGGGCAGGGCTGTTTGGGTGTAAATTACCAATATGCCCCACAGGTGAGAGGGTGGGGGAGTGGAGCCAGAATAACTATTAGGGTCTTTAGTGGTCAAGTATAGTCTGTTGTCTGAATGGGACAGGCTACCAACCCATTTATTTTCAACAAATATGAAAATCACAGGTCTCTAGAGAAGTTCTGCGCCCTGGGTGAGGTCAGACAGATGTTAACCACTCAATCTGCCCCACAGGGTGGGGAGAGGAGAAGGGGAAAGGTTGATGGTGATATATATAAATATATATATATATATATACATATAGTAATGTATAATAATTTTCATTACTATACATTAATCCAACCACCGCAGTGCACCCAACCTTCCACCGAGCACAGCCTTTGCCCGTGCCTGGCAGGAGTTGCCCGCAAGGCCTGGCCTGCAGCCAGACCCTGCGGCCAATTCCCCTAACTACCCAACCATACACTGCACACACTCTTTGGCCATGCGCAGCAGGAGTTGGTGGCAGCCTGTCTCTCTGGGTGTGAGAGTAGGTGTGAGAGGGTGTATCTGGGGATGAGTGTGGCTATGAGAGTCTCTGTCTGGGTGTGAGAGTGCGAGCATCAGTGCCTTAGTGGGTGCGTCAGTGTCTGCACAGGTCTGTGAGTGGGTGCATGAGGGTGTCAGTGGGTCTGTGAATGGGTGTGTGAGAATCTGAGTGGGGTTGTGAGTGGGTGCATAACCACCTGAGTGGGAGAAAGAGATTGAGAGAGAGAGAGAGAAAGAGTGAGAGGGAGAGAGATAGAGATAGAGAGTCTTTTAGGCCTTGATGGATGATTTACTTAGAATGAGATATTTCTTGACAAATTGAAAAGAAAAAATGTATTTGTATTTGTCAATTAAAAAGAGTGAGATCGCCTTTCAGTATGAACCTTAAACTTTTTAAGTTTAAAAGAAATTAAAGGACGGAAATGAACAGAGACACACCTGGAGTAGAACCCTCAACTGTCAGTGTGATGGTCTGAGACCTTAACCATTAGGTCATAGGTGACTCCTTATTGTGCTTTTTCAGACATTACTTTGACATTCAGTCCACACACTTCAAGAAGAACGAAACATGAATGTTCCATTACTAGGAACGTTTATCAGTATAAACAATAGTAAATAAACAGACCCACTGGCTTGAGATACTAGGCTTTGAACCATCAACCTACTGAATGACATTCTAAGACCTTTACCAGTAGGCCAGAAGAGACTCTGTTCTGCTTTGCATCAAAAAGTAACTATAACATTATAACCACACATCTTGCTAGTCTAACTCTTTGCATGGAGATAACATGCAATAACAATCTCTCTCTCTCGCTCTCTCCTGCATCCCATTATAGGATGAGAGGGAGAGGGAGCGGGAGAGGGAGAGAGAAAGAGAGAGAGAGGGAAAGGGAAAGGGAGATGGAGAGGGAGGGAGAGAGAGAGAGAGAGAGAGAGAAACAGGACTGCAGGGAAAACCTCAAGGCCCCTATGGTCTTAGCTTGTCCCCACGTACTTCAGGAGCCAGCACTGCTGCCAGAAGAAGGGAGCTGCTTCAAGTAGCAGCTCTCTGCTTGTGGGAACAATGTTTTCATCTGTATTCCCTGCACGCATATTTGTGTGCAGGGAAGACAGATGAAAACTTGGCTTTCTGACACCGAAGTAGGCACCCAAGGACACAGCCCCTCAGGTGTGGGGGTCCCTAGGGCCATCAGTGGCTCTCTGAGGGGGGCCGTGCTGCCCCCCTCCAATGTTACACAGCCCCGGGGAGGTCCCCAGGGCTGCAGGAGGGCTATGCACCGCCCTCACATCATAGTTCAGTAAGGCACGTGGGGAGGTGATGATCCCCGGAGTTGGGGGAGGGGCCATGCGCCCCCCCCCCCAAACCATATAATAGTAAACCCCTGGGGAGGTGGAGGTCCCCAGGGCCATGGTGGGGGCTCAGTGGTCGCCGCATCATAGTTCAGTAAAGCCCCAGGGAGGTGGTAATCAACGGGGCTGAAGGGGTCCACGCAACCCACCCCACTCAATATGATAAAAGCCCCAGTGAGGTGGCAGTCCCCGGGGCTGCGGGGGGGAGCTGGGCGGATGCCCCACATTAAATTAACAGTGTCCCCCGGGCTTGGCCCACCCGGGGGCTTCCGATTTTTATTTTTAAAAAAATTTCACCAGATCTGCTGTGAATCGCAGTGAAAACATTTTTAAAAAGTGTTTTTAGCTCTGGGGGGAGGAACCAACAACATGTTTAAGCACAAGCCTTGGTCACTTAAAACGGTTAGTTCCTCATGAAATTAAACGCTATTTACTTTATCCCTACCTGGGTGCTGACCTCTTATTTACCTCATAGGAGTTTGGAGAAGATGTGACATATGCATGCGGGCACATTTGTGAGCACCGCTGACAGTAAGCAGCACACCGGCACTGCAAAGAAGTATTGGATATATATATCTGACACTGGTATGTATACTGCTGCCCTTCCTCCCAGGGAGGGTTGGGGGTAAGCCACACAATCTGTCTCTAGGGGGTGGGGAGGGATCAGAAACACTGTTTGGGCCATTAGATGTGGGGGTACAGCCTAATGCCAAGATAGGCCACCCCTACTTCATTGTGGGTGTAGTGGGGTTTCTGCGCAACACCTCCCTCTCCCGGGGCAGAATGAGGGTAAATCCACCAATCATCATCCCTGGGGAGGCAGAGAGACTGAATATGACCCATGTTTTGGGGGAGCACTTCATAAAATACCCATCCCTGGTGGTTAGTGGGCGGATCCCTGCTTGGGGATCAGACTCCTGCGGTGATACATAAGCAGGGATCAACCAGGGAGAGGTACCATTCTCCCCTTTCAAACGCTATTCTGCTACCTTGATTGGTTCTCAGGGAGTTGATATATGCCCGCCAAGCAGCAATCACAATGAAAGCAGCCGGAGGCTAATGGCTCTGGCTGCTTTCACTTTCACCTATTATACTTGTGGTTGTAGGGAGATTGACCCTGGGATACGTTCCAGTCACTCTTCCTTTATTTTTCACTCATAATGTAAATCTTGGACACCTTAGAACATTTCAAATATAATCCCTTGTCATCCTCTTTCCTCCTTTTTTAGGGTCAAGCCTGCGAGAGCATGCACTAGCCAGACACTATTGTTTACAGGGCTTGGAACCTGCCTATTGCTTACCTTTCATTGGCTTCAGTGTCACTTCTTCCTTGCTGCCTCCTAACTGGACAGCGCAGACCAGATGTCACTTCCTCTTTCTTCTCTAGCGCATGGACCAAGCACAGAATGATTCTTCTTAATTAGTGTCTCTCTGTTGGCTTGTGCTGAGATTCCGGTACTAGTTTACTTATTTATTTCTTCCCCTCCCCCCTTTGTTTGTGTTTGCTTTTGCCCCTCCCTCTCTCCTAGCTCCGTTGGGCTTCCTTCCATCCCAGTGCCCCTTGACCCACCCCGCTCCATGTTATTCCTTCACCCCATGCAACAAGATGAAGTTATACTATAGGGAAACTGTGTGTACATTTTTCACAAGTCCGAAGACTCGCATGAGGATTCACGACTGTGGCATACTATCGGGGTACAACTTTATTTCTTCCACTTCCACCCCCGCCTTCGTCTGTGTTTGCTTCTTCCCCTCCCACTCTCCTATCTCTGTGGTGCTTCTTCCTATCCCGGCACCTCTGCCCCCCCACGCCACCCTTCGCGTTACTCCCCTTCACTTAGTGAAAGGATGAAGTTAAACTATAGGGACACTGTGTATACATTTTCCTTGAGTCTGAAGGCTCACACGAAGCCTCACAACTGTGGCATGCGATCAGGTATTGTCTTGTGCTTGTGTGATCAGGTATTGTCTTGTGCTTGGCATGAGATCGGGTATTGTCTTGTGCTTGGCATGCGACCCGGTATTGTCTAATCTTGGCATGCAATCAGGTATTGTCTTGTACTTGGCATGCGATCCGGTATTGTCTAATCTTGGCATGCGATCAGGTACTGTCTTGTACTTGGCAAGCGATCAGGTATTGTCTTGCGCTCAAGGGTACTTGATGCATGGCCCAAGTGCAGAAACGGGGTTTGTTGCATCGCGATGCAATTTACTGCCCGTGCATTGCCGCTGGTACTGTTGGGCTTTTACACGCCTGTGTGTAAATTTTTGTCCCTCGGACATATCTGAAAATAAGCACGCATCTTGTGACTTCTGTTGCACCACTACCCAGGCAACAGAAGTTTCTGGCTGGTTAACAAAGCATGCATGCATTAATGAAACAGCCATGTTAAACGTAATGCTTGCATAGTTTCTACAAGAACCCCTGGCATTTATTACTGAGTCAGGGGCACGTGGGAGCCTCTGCAAAGCATAATAGTGGGATGACTATAAAAAGCACAAATTAAAAGCCTCTCCATCACGCACCATTCTGTGTTATTGCATTGTACGAAATGATATAAATTCTGAATATGTAAACCCTATTTGGGGATTAGCAGGGCTGGCACGAGTTCGTTTCTTTTCTTGTTTTTGTCTCAATTGTGCTGGCTTCTTCCTGCCAGTTCAACGGATTTTCCCTGTTTCTGTCTTTTTTTATACTCTACACAACCCACATCCAACCCCCCTCCTGGGTTGATCCCTTAATCTGCACCGCCAACCGAAACCCCGCCCCCTGTGCCCTATTTTTGCCGCACCTTCGAGATTGGTCTTCCTAAATAATCTTTACAGCCCCTACCCATCTCCGCCCTTGCACCCCCGCAGTCCCTTGCTGTCCCACTCATCAGCATTAACTTTCCACGCTTCATGATTGTGCCCTACACAGATTGGTGGAGCCTTCCCTGAAACTCTAAGAGGCATCTTGAGTCTGCTGAAGCATTCCTTATATTCAGCGCTGTTTTTATTTTTTGGTCTGTTTTTTTACATAAGGCCAGTCTATTCGCCTGGGGCTATAGTCGGGAGTTCATGCTTGTGTTACACATCCGTCACCCAATTTCAGTGACTATATAGTGACATTTGGTGTGTATACATAAAACACAGCTGTGGTGGGAGATGTGCACACATTTTGAGCAAGCAGCACATGTGCACATAGATATATATAGAGAGGAAAACAAAGGACTCAAACTGAGTGCAAGGCACCACTGCAGCCCTTATTGTCTACTGCTCGCGTCCCTTCCATTCTCCATCCATACCTGTGTAACAGCATCTGTGTGTGGTTCTCAGAATGACTCACTCGGCTAGATACGCTCACTCTTCCGTGAATATGAGTTTTGTTGGCATGAGACCCGCACCGTTCTTGTTTATTCTTACTCCGACCAGCAACCTTGTATTCACAGGACTTGACAGTAAGACTTGAGGTAGGAGACTGACCTGTGGTGGGGTTTAGGAGGGGAGGTGTGAGTGACAGTCGTTAGTACAAATCCAAGATGTATGAAAAATGACATGACAATCACCACAAGTAAACTGCAGACTGTGGAACCGGGAATCAGGTTTGAGTCTTGGCGTCGCCTCAACACAGTGTGATTCTGGGCAAATCACACAATGTCCCCCATGCCCATAAAAACAAAATACATATTGTGTACCTGTGTAATGTAACTGGTGTTAATGTAAAGCACTACAATACTTTTGGGTCAAGTTTTCACTATAGAAAACTGAAGAAAAAAAACACGTTTCCAACACACTGCAGCTTTGAGTGTTTTCAAACCAACATTTGCAGAGGATGCTGTTTAATTTCACTCAAAAGACAACTTTATGGCTCGTACAGAACATAACAGTAACCAAAAGACCACTTCAATTGTAGGGAGATTACACTATTTTTAGTGGTTTGGTAGTAGATTCATCCTCTGTCTGGGCCGTAAGAAGATTCTTTTTTTTTCACTTTTCCACCGATATCATTAAGAAGCTGTGTGAAAACTCCTTTCATTCTTTCTAGTAGGCCATAGAGATGGGAATACTCCCCCGACTATGCGTGAGGTGAAATATGCATGCTCCTTATACTAGGGGGCAATGCAGATAACCCAGCTGCCTACAGACCCGTAACAATGATCAATACTTATGTCAAGGTACTGAGCAATGCGCTGGCCAATCGACTGACACCCCATATGCCGCTATTGATCCACAAGGACCAATGCAGTTTCATACATGGTCGCAACACTGGCATCAACCTCAGATGCCTGACTCATATTCTATACGAAACCAAACACTGCAGAAGAGATCTTGTGCTCGTGTCGATTGACCTGGAAAAGGCGTTTGACACTGTGGACTCAGGTTATTTGCTCCAGGTATTGCGGATCATTGACTTCTGCTCTAAGTTCAACGGATGGGTTCAACTCCTCTATACTGAGCCAAGTGCAAGAGTGTGAGTGAGGCGTCATTGCTCAGAGGCATGGTCATAGGCAGGGATACACAACAAGGGTGCCGATTGCCCCCACTCTTGTTTGCAATAGCAATATAGCCACTAGCCATATGAGCACATGAAAAATTAAAGACCTGGGGAATACAGGTTGGTGAGTCTTGGCATGTCATCTCACAATATGCTGACAACGCCCTGTTTTAACTCTACTTTCCCAGGATCGCTTTGCAATGCCTGCTTCAACTATTAAATGATTTTGGCAACATATCTGGACTTCGCCTTAACTGACACAAATCTTTGATATTTCCACTGGCCTCTTTAGTGGGCTTGCCACTAACACAACTGCCGACCTTGGGCCTACGCTGGGAGCTTGAACAATTTAGGTACTTAGGGATCCAGGTGGCACATGAGAAATGGTTGAAGCTGTGAGTAAATGCAGGAAGAGTGATGGAGGCCCTGCAAGTGTCTGTGGCCTTTTGGAACACACTGCTGTTCTCCTTCATGAGCAGGATGGACATAGCAAAAATGGTGCTTCTCCCTAGATGCCTGTACATGCTGCAAAATTCACTAAGCCCAATCCCACTCAAGTATTTCAGGCAGCTGGACACACTCCTCACCTCACTCCTTTGGGCGGGCCGATGCAGTAGAATTGCGCTATCTACACTGACAAAATGACTTTAAGATGGGGGAACTGGAAGTGCCACGCCTTCATCTATACTATTGTGTATCACATCTTCAACACGCTGCTAAATGATTAGATGTCAACGATAACTGGAAGAAAAGATTGCTCCTAGGCAGAGTTGAGGTTCCATGTCTGCCTGCATTATTAATGGAGGGCATGAGGATATCTAGGGTCCTCCCTTACACAATCCAACATACAGCTGGAATCTGGCAGCACTTTGTACAATCTGTCCTGAAACCGGCACCCGTTCACAGAGAACTAGAAGTATGGACACTGAAGCCTATTACACAGATGATGGAACACATGTCCTTTCAGGCGTGGCAGGAGGGTGGTTGCTCTCCACTAGGGGACTTATATACTGGCGGCTCGCCAAACATTTGAAATCACCCCAGGCTATTTCTGAAAATATGCTGGCCTGGCTGAGGTAGCTGAGACAACCTGGCCCACTTATCCGGTGGCCACTCCAATCACATATACACTCAGGATATTATTGTGTGGCTCTGGCTGACACCTAATAACACTCCTGTACAGGGCTATGAATCTTGATGCAATCAGGCCCCCATCTCGAGCATGTGTGGCATGGAATCTAGACCTTAACACTTGAGTAGACGAGGCAGACTGTTGACGGGTCACAGAGTTAACACACACTGTATCATGTAATACCCGCTTTAAATTGATCCATTATAACTTCCTTCATCGACCTTACATCACACCCAAGCCCATAAAACATCTGGCATCTTCCCACACAGACCACTAACCATGGTGTGGAATCAGTGTTACAGACTTTTTGTATATGGCATGGCACTGTGGCCCGGTCCAAAGCTTCTGGAGGCAAGGAGTTGCTGACATAAGATTCACACGCTTACTACTACCACTTAACCCCCAAAGCTGCCTCTTAGTCAACGTTAAGCATCCGAGAAAGGGAGGTAAAATTAGGTATAAGTTGCCACAACTAGCTTTGGTATTGGCACAAAGTAGGATAGCCATCATCTGGATGAGACAATGGGCCCTGACGCTGTACACTGGCACAAAGAAGTCTCTGAATGGTCCCTGTCTGAGGAAATACACATGAAACTCTCTAGGAATGACAACCAAGTGTATGAAGATCTATCAGACTGGAGAGATTTATGGGACAAATTCTTAGACTCAAACTTACAAAACAACATCGTGAAAAGCGACTGAACTATAGGATGGGCGAGGGGGGACGCACTGACAGAAGATCTCAGCTCAACATAAATATGTTCCGGAGTGAACCCTCACACACTCGAAGTGTGATTATTGAGTACATAGTGGTGTACCCACAGTGCTCAGGACCTGTATAATGCAAAAATATGTCAACACTATGTACGCAAACCTCTGCTGTATGCACTATTGCTTACTGATTTCTTTAATTTTTCTGTACTGTTTTTTCTGAGAATTAAAATAAAGGTTATTTAAAAGAAGAAAAAAAATCTGTGTGAAATTCTGTGGCACTGTAAATGCCAGGGAAACAGTTTGCTGTTCAGGAAAACTTTCTAGATTTCATGGAATCTGTTCACTTCTGAGTCACTTCAATATTTGCAGCTTGGCAGTGTGGCCTTTTTAAGTGTGCAAGAAAAGAGAAGCATGAAACTGAAGGCAGCCACTGATAGCTGCCGGGGCCCATTTGGATAACGCCGTCAGCCCCAGACACACACTTTAAAACACTTAGGGCATAATTTAGACATTGGTTGCTACCTTACAATGGTGACAAATATTCTGTCTGCTGAAATATAAATAAGATATAACGGGATTTAGATTATGGCAGACAGGATACCAGTCACCGTTGTGATGGAGTTACTCATCTGCCAATATCTAAATTAGGCCCTCAATGATTTAGATATTGTGCCTCGATGTGCTTCGAGTGAACCTTCTAAGCCTAACACTTTTAAAATGCCCCTCAGTGATGTATATAGCAACTGCCTCCTGTCATTAATTACTTTCAGCACCAAACCCTGTAACAACTAGCAGCCCCTATCTCGCTGCTCCCACCCATCAGTAATACCACTAAAATGAATCATGTCAACATCAACACAAATGCCTTTCACGATTCAGAAGTTTGTATTTGCTGCCAAGATAACCCATTAGATTCATGTGCCTGCTGCACAGTGCTGACCCTAATCTCCATACTTAAAAGTTGTATTTCAAAATCTGTCACTACCCTTTAACCATCGTTTGCAGCAACCTATCCCATGTGTTTTTTGCAGCCCATGAGAAAAAAGAGGAGATGGGTGACAGAAAGGAGTCCTGGTTTGAACGATACCAAACTGATGCATGCATTTTGAGGGATCTCATTAATATTATTTTCATGTGCAAGGCCTATTAAGTTAAATGGAAGGAGATGTTTGGATTTGGTTTCAGCTCACATCTAGTCCTGTCCAGATTGTGGTAAGTGTTATTTAAAAATTCATTTGACATGTTATGATGTAGAATGTTGTGCAGCAGCTATGCAGTATGGTTGAAAATAAACAAAAAAAAGTGCTACGATCTCGTCATACCTGTGCTATACAACATGGATAAAACATTGAAGACCCAACAGCTGTCACATAGTTGAGACCTATTGGTAATGCTTAATTTGTAAATAAAAACGTGCTGGTGCTCAGAGCTTTCCTCTGAAACATGCAGCTGTTGCAATTAAAGGTGCGAGCGTGGAATACTGAGGCAGCATAACCCTGAAGCTGTCTAGGGCATCTTTAATCCATTTAGCGCTACTCCCTGTCCCTTCAGCTCATTCTTGCAGCTTTCTGCTTTCTCCCTTTGCAACGCTTTTTCATGTTTTTTCTTCCTTCTCCTTTCCCATACGTCTCTTTTGCTCAAAGTAAATGCTTGAGGCAGAAAAATAAGGGCCAGTGCCCGCACCGGAAACCAGTGGCTCAAATTAAGCACTGCCTATTGGTTTTTGGTATGCATATTTTATTATTTTTCATCTCCCACAATCAATAACCTTCTCCGACCCCACCCTTGGAAGCATCTCCTGGTTCTCAGGTAATCTGTGAGGGATGTCCTCTCAAATTCATTCAGGAGTTTGATACTCAGCATTCTGTTGAAGATACAAGGCTACTAAATATGGGATTGTACCCTCTTTAAATTCTGAATTGAAAAAAAAGAAAAGAAAGAAAACCTATTTTCTGTGATAGACCAAAACTCATAAAATCCCTTTCTTGTTGGCCTCCACAAAACCGATAGACTCTCAAAATCAGGCATCAAATCGTGAAGGTTCAAAAGTTAATCAAAGGACTTATTGACCTTGACCCAGACTTTTTTTTATAGCATATAGAATATATGAGTGGATAATATTCTGGTTGCACTAGTTTCTAATTCTATATGTAACTAAAGAAATGTCAAGACCATGGGAAATGTGAAATGATGACGGACCAAGAGCTGATGAAATGAGGAGCAAATATTCGTGATATTGCTTTTAATTCTACTCACAATTAACATCTGTAGGGGGCATTCTGGTTCTTTTAGAAAACAAAAAGTAAACTGCAGACATCGAAAGCCTAAATCATATAACTGATAGTTTAAAGACCTTTTATTTAGTGTGTCTCTCGTATACCAAAAAGTGTTCTGATGCTGGAGAAGGCAGTACTGTGCATTCAGCAGTGCTAAAGTAACTGGCGTACAGAACCTTCCTTTAGCTCCTGTGTGAGCAGTTTGACATAGAGCAGGCTTTATTGTATAAGATTTGCCTAAATGTCTCCTAGGTCTTAGCTTCATGGCTAAGACAGATACCAACCGATAATTCTAATTAACTGGAAAGCTCCACTCTTCACCCTGTATGGTGTCTTTTTGATGATGTAAAACTGGTAGCAATGTATGAAATCCTTCAATAAACTGATAACCGAAGATATTGCCCTGATATAAATGTTTTTCTCAACAAATGGTGCCCTCTTTTCCAGTTATGCTCTGGTTTGTGCTCCATACAGTGTCAATGGGGGCATAAACTAAGGGGTTGGAACTAGAGCACTCATTAAACTTCCTGCACGCCTTTGCTCTGGTAGCACTTTCCTTGTTAGCAACTTGGTAATTTAATTTTCTCTAATATTGACAATATGCCTTCTCAGAGTATCATACATGAAAACATTAAATATTTCCTTTGCTGAAAAAATCAATAACTGACCTAAAACATGCCACTATAATCAATATTCCTGTTTCACTGAATGCCCCTACATAAGGTAGACTTGGTGGAGCTTTGCACATTCACTGCACAACGCCAGTCCCTTTTTTCTGAGGATCTGACACTACTGACACGGCACACGAGGTGCCTTGCTGGATGCACAGACTAGGACCTTGACTACCCTGATGCTAGGTGAATCCACTCTCATGAAAGTTACATACCTCCAAAACACCTTTGTATTGTATTGTATTGTATTGTATTGGTTCATTTATAGAGCGCATTCCGGTAAAAGCATCGAATCGATAATCAATCCGAGAGCAAGGGAAAAAGCACAAGCTACCAGCAAGAATGCCTATTGAGCAAAGAGCCAGGTTTTTAGGCTTTTCCTAAAGGTAAAATGAGTCACCATTTGTCAGAGCGTAAAAGGCAGGGCTTCCAGAGCCTAGCCGCTTCCACCGTAAAGGCACGGTCTCCCCACCTAGCCTTATTGCAACGAGGAACTGTGATCAAATATTTGAAAGAAGATCTCAGATATTTAGTCGGTTGATAAAATTGTAGAGCGGACTTCAAATAGTCACAGCCATCCGATTGTAAGGCTCTATGGGTAAGACAGAGTGTCTTGAAAATGATTATCTTTTTAATTGGTAACCAATGGAGAGATATCAAGCAGCCGCTAGCTGATGTGGACTGGGGGAGATTCAAAGTGAGGCGTGCTGCCGTGTTCTGAATAGACTGAAGTTTGTCAAGGGATGTTTTGTTCGCATTTAGCAGCAGCGCATTATAGTAGTCAAGTCTTGAGGTGACTAACGCCAGCACAACCGGCCGCCTTAAGTAATCCTCTAGAAGGTGTAAGATTTTCTTGAGCGTTTTTAATATCCAAAAACAGACCATGACTGTATGGTTAATTTGTAACTTGAAAGAGAGGGTGTCGTCAAAAATGATGCCCAAGTTTTTAGCAGAGGGCACGGGAGAAGAACAGCCCCCACAAACCAGGGGCCACCAACTGTTCTTCCAAGGAGAATTATTGCACCCAAAACACATAATCACCGTCTTGTCCCCATTGCGTTTAAGCCAATTATCGGCCATCCAGGTGTTGATTGCTGTCATGCCGCATTGGAATTTCTCCTTTGGGTCCTCCCAGTTATGTGAAACGGGCACAATCACCTGCGTATCGTCTGCATAAGAGACAATCTGGAAGCCAAAGGAGCGTACCAGATTCGCCAGAGGCACCATATATAAATTAAAAAGCATCAGACTGAGGGAGGACCCCTGCGGAACTCCACACGGAAGATGAAAAGGAGAAGCACGATGGTCGCCACAGGCCACCATGATCGTTCTATCCGTGAGAAAGGAGCTGAGTAACTTCCAAGCCTTCCCTCTCACTCCAGCCTGGGACAAACGATTAAGCAAAATGGTAGGAGAAATAGTGTCAAATGCTGCAGACAAGTCAAACAGAACTAAAATCGTACCTTCTCCCAAATCACCTCTTCGGTGGATAATATCTGAAGTAGAAATTAATGCCGTTTCCGTGCTGTGAGCACCACGAAAGTCGGGCTGTGACGGGTCCAGTTTGCCATTCCCTTGAAGGAATTCGGACAGCTCATGATTAAGATGTTTTTCTAACATTTTGGCAAAACACGGCAATAACGAGATCAGGCGAAGATTTGTGAGGTCAGCAGCATCTTTTCCAGGTTTTTTAATGAGAGGAATAACTGTTGACTGTTTCCAGACAGCCGGGAAATTCCCTTCCCAAAGAATTTCTGCAAACAGTGGCTCCAAAGCAGCGGCCACCGGTGAAGGGGCTAACTTTAAGATGCGAGGCGGACAAAGATCCGTAGGTGAGCCTGATTTCACTGCCATAAGAAAATCAAAGATTCTATTGGCAGAAAGGGGTCGAAAGCAGTCTAGCGAGTTAACTGACTCTGCATAGCAAGAGGGCGCTTCACCCTCTAAATCAAGAGGGGGGGACTGAAGTCCGTCAGCAATTTGGTAATTTTATTATTAAAAAAGTCCACCACCAATCGACAGTATTGTGGAGAATTTTCTAAAGGGGAGAATCCTGGGCTCGTCCTAGAAGACGTCAAGGCACAAACTGTATTAAACAATTCTTTAGAGGAGTTCAGGGCCCCTCTAATCACTTTGGAAAAATACGTGGTTTTCGCTATCTTAATGGCCACTTTATACTTCCCAAGGGCTTCCCTGAGTTTTCCTCTTTCCAATTGGGTTTTATTTAGTAGCCATTTCCGCTCCTGCCTGCGATAGGTTCTTTGTAAATCTTTCAGCGCCTCCGAGTACCAAGGTGCAGACTGAACACGTCGGGCTTTAGTAATTACCACAGACTGTGGTGCAAGCACATCAATGGCCCTTTTCAGACCCTGGTCAAAAATCCCAAGATGTGAGCCTTCTACTGACTTCGCCTGGACCCAGCCTGCTTTCAGTGCCTGTGAAAAATTAGTCTTATTAATTTTGTGCCATGGCCTTTTTAGGACGTTGCTCGGAGGCAATTTAGGAGCAGGGGGCAGCCAAGATAACTTAATAGATAATAAAAAGTGGTCTGACCAATCAAACTCCCTGTTACCATTTCTCGAGATCAATCCTGATCTAATAAAGATAGCCTTTGAAGTACCACACCTCTCACTTCATCCTTCTGGCCACTTTTTCAGCAATGGAATTGATATTTGAGTCCAGTAAGAGATGTGTTTCTACTTTTTTTGTATCTGAAGATGTATAATCATACCAGGAACTGGTTAAATATGGGAAAGCACAGGAATCATGTCTATCTACATTAGTTGTTTAATCTGTATGTTGAACCTGTGTTGTCTGAGTGTAACATTTCACGTTTCTTTTGACTTTATACTGATGTTTAGGATCAGTATACAGCTTCAGAAGAAATTATATAAATCCAACACATGTAGAGGTATCAAGAATAAATAAAATTCAAATGGTCGGATTTGAATATACCAAACAGACTTCAACAGGATGAAAAAGGTCACCACCGCTAACATCGATAGCCAAAACTCTTCAAAGCCCTGAGAAAATCCTGGATACATCACTACACATCTACGGAGACCCAATATTTTGAGGGGTTTTGGCCCTCCCTACATTATCTTGCGGATTTTCAGCCCATTCTTGGAGCAAAGCGCTTGATCTAATATTGCTTGACTTAATTATTTGCTCCAAGCTTGTGTACTGCAATTCTTTGTAACACACTATACCAAAGGTTAGCACACTTCCTGAAAATATTAAAAAACTTGGAAAACAATAATGTTATGAGCAAAAGTACGACCGCCTATATAACATCTGCTCCTTGTTGAACGCACTGGCACCTGTTTTTTAAGAGATTGAGTTCAATGTATTTACCCTCAAGCAAATAGTTCACTGCAATGCTCCTATGTACATCAAGAACAAACTGCCAGTACTAGTCTGACTATAGTGCTTTAAATACAACATGCACGAGCCAGTGAAAATCCTTTTTGCAAGTAGTTTCAAGACTCTGGACACATTAAGATGGACATAAAAAGTTGAGCAATTCATAAGACTTTTTAAGACTCATATGCTCTGTTAATTACTCAATGGAATCCCCCTTTTATACACCTATGAAACTGCAATTTTCACTCAAGTGATGCAAGTGAGGTATGCACCTGATAAATATAAATCTAAATGGAAATATGATGTTTCTTTCCAATGCATCAAAACAACAAATCTGGAATTGAGTTCTGCTACTAGCCTAAAGGGAGCATGTAGTTGAGACCCTCTTTTCTTCCATTTCCACACAGTTTTACATAGACCAACGAAAATACCAGGACTGCTGCCGATATAACACAGTCTTTAACCACGAGTCCTAGGTATGATGTACCCATGCAAGTTTGCTATGAGTTAGTCCACACTTTACCATAACACCAATCACAATGGTACGAAATTCAGTGCAAACCTCCAGTAAATCCTATCGTAAGTCTGTCTTATTTCTATTGGTACTTAATGTCGTTTCTAGCTTCTTGAGCAATGTAAATTTAAATTGATCCCTTCACAAGAGAATAAAAAGGATTGAAAGTTGTCAGTAGGAAAAGGTAAATAAATGCAAATATTTATTATTTATATAGCTCCTAATCTGCTATTTTTTTTTAATGTAATGGAGCATAAGCTAGGAATCCACCAACACTTGAGCGCCATTGGAAAGACAATATGGGTGACCATAGATTACTAAAGGTTACAATGGCAAAACAACGAACATTCTCTAAGGTTAGTAAACTCCGAGTGGCAGACACACATATAAAAATATGGATACCAACAAATGGCCTTTAGGAGGCATTGGTCATACATTGGTTCCAGAAAATTAGTAAAAATACAAATGAATTGATACATATTAATTTAAAATACAAATCCTATAGAACGCTTAAAAAACTCACGCAGACTACACCACAAACCAATAATAGAAGGCTGGGTAGAAAATTGCGGAATACCGGTGAGAGAGGTCCTCGGCTTTAACCCTGAACTGGGAGAGATTTCTGGGACAAGTGTAATCTTTTTAAAATTGAAAGGAAGTAGATGGGAACTAGGATACAACAGCACCAACCGTGAACGAGCCACATCTGACTCAACGAAAAATGTAATTAAGATGGCGATTACAAACTTAAAAGGAATTAATCATTTTTTGACTGAATTCGACATGTTATTTTGTAAATGTAAGTGGTGAATTCTAAAGTGAATTAAGTAGCACTTCAGACTATTTTTTTTGTTAGATGCAAAAGAACAATGTTAGATCAAGCACGTAATGTTAATCGCACATTTAAATTAAACTACATGTTTGGAAATGTACACGGTGAAATGTGATTGAAATGAAATCTATGTAGTGAAATCACACCCACATTTGAGGGTACAGATCGATTTCACTGTAAGAGAGTATCTATTCTTGCTTTGTCACCTCTTACAGAGATAGAGGGTAGAACCATGAGGAAGCTTACAGGGCATAGACGAGTTCCTGGGGAAGTTCCTTCCTCAAGCTCGCATTTCTATTACATAGCCTCAAGTCATCAAAAATGTTAGAAGGTGTAATCCTGGCGAGCAACAGAGTGGCCATCATCGGTCATGGATAAAATGAGATCGGACGTGTCTAGATAGAAGTTTATGAAATATATCCAATATCACCTGTGAAAGCGGAAAGAGAGAGGTCATCTGAATGGCACAGGCAAATGGCACGGGACAGACGGAAAGACTTCCCCCTGTATGTTGCTCTTTGCATTGACATCCAATCACGAGTGGCCAAAGATCATTTCCATTCGGCAGCTGTTTGGAGTCCAATGTAAAACCGCTGAGTTCCCTTTAGGAAAATATGCCCACCTCACAAAAACATCAATATATTTAGGAATAATTAATTGATTAAAGAAGTCCCCCCAGCCTTGGTCTGGAGGCAAAAGAAAAGTAAGAAATGGATTTTGGTGGGCACTCTTCTGTCGATCCTGACTCAATCCAGAAGCAGCCGAGTCTGACGAACAAGGAGCAAACCAACATTAAACAAACATTGGCAAAGCCAAAAGGTCTCGTCTATACAAAAGATATTGGTTTTGGCAATGTGTTTTGCCATGTTGTACACTAGTGTGGCTGCTGTTTAGCATGGCTAAAAGTTCGTAGCATGGACAGTCAGAGCTGGGTGGGGGAATAGAATGTCAGAGTGTATTAGTTGGAATGTCGTAGAATGGTGTAGGAGAAGTAGAAAGTCATAGAGTTGAGAAAAGGGGAGTAGAGTTAAGTGGTTCAGTGGAAGAGAGTGTTGTAGAGTGGAGTGGAACAGAGATGAGTGGGTTGGAGTGGATTGAGGTAGTCGGGTGGATTGGAGTGGGGTAGGGTGGATTAGATTGGAGTGGGTGGATTGATGTGGGGTGGATTGGACTGGAGTGGGTTGATTGAAATGGGCTGCAGTGGCTAGAATTGGGGTGGATTTGAGTGGGTGCATTAGACTGGATGGTGGTGGGTAGTTTGGATTGGAGTAATGGGCTGAGGTGGGGAGGACTGGACAGGAGTGGGGTGGACTGGATTGGAGTGGGTTTGATTAGATTGGACTATAGTGGGGTGGATTAGATTAGAGTGGGTGTATTGGATTCACTGGATTGGAGTGAAGTAGGCTGGGCTGGATTGAGGTGGCTGGGGCTGGAGTGGGGTGGATTGGAATGGAGTGGGTTGGATTGGATTTGAGTGGGGTGGACAGGATTGGAGTGGGGTCGGGTGGGATGGATTGGATTTGGGTGGCTGGATGGATTGGGGTGGGCTGGATGGATCGGAGTGGAGCATGCTGGAGGGATTAGAGTGGGGTTGACTGAACTGAGATGGGGTGGACTGGATTGGGATAGAATGGGTGTATTGGAGTAGAGTGTGGGGGAATGGAGTGAGTGGAGTGGATTGGAGTAGGGTGAGTGGATTGCATTGGAGTGGGGTGGATTTAATGGGGTGGATTAGATTGGAGTGTGGTGGGCTGCAGTGGGATGGATTGGGGTGGGATGTTAGATTGGATTTGTGTGGATTGGATTGGGGTGAAATGGACTGGATTGGAGTGGGATGGATTGCATTACGGTGGAGTGGATTGGAGTGCAAGGGGTGGATGGATTGGTTTGGAGAAGGGCGGACTGAACAAGGATGGGGTGGATGGATTGTATTGGGGTGAGGTGGGGTGGATTGTGATGGAGTAGACTGGAGTGAAATTAACTGGATTGGATTGGAGTGGGGTGGATTGCAAAAGGGTAGGTTGGATGGATTGGAGTGTGGTGGACAGAACTAGGATGGGATAGGGAGGATTGGGAAAAAGTGGGGTGGATTGGGGCACAGATGGGTGGATTGGCATGGAGTGGGGTTGATTGGACTGGTGTGGAGTGGATTGAAATGGGATGGGGGGATTGGGGTGGGGGTGGGGGTTTGGATTGGAGTGGGGCATGTTGGATGTTTCAGAGTGGGGTTGACTGAACTGGGATGGGGTGAGGAGGGACTGGATTGGGATAGAGTGGGTAGCTTGGATTTGAGTGTGGGAGATTGAAGTGAGTGTGGTGGATTGGAGTGAGATGGGTGGATTGGATTGAAGTGGGGTGGATTAAAATGGGGTAAGGTGGATTGGCTTGGGGCGGAGTGGGCTGCAGAGGGATGGACTGGAATGGGTGGAGTAAATTGGTGTGGGGTGTTGGATTGAATTGGTGTGGGTTGGATTGGGGTGGGATGGATTGGAGTGGAGTGGATTGCATTGAGGTGGGATGAATTGGAGTGTGGTGGGGTTGATGGATTGGATTGGAGTGGGGTGGACTGAACTGGGATGAGTGAATTGGATTGAGGTAGGGTGGATTGTAGTGGGGTGGATTGGAGAGAAGTGGATTAGATTGGAATGGGTAGGATTTGAGTGGGGTAATCTGGATGGATTGGAGTGTGGTGGCCTGATGGGGTGGGTTGCAGCGGAGTGGGGTGGATTGAGTGGGATGGAGTGGAATGAAATGGGATGGAGTGGGTTGGAGTGGACTGGAGGGGTGGAATTAATTGAATTGGGATGTATTAGATTCAGGTGGGGTGGATTGGAGTGGGATGGAGTGGAATGAAATGGGATGGAGTATATTGGGGTGGGGTGGACTGGAGGGGTGGAATGAATTGAACTGGGGTAGATTAGATTTGGGTGGGGTGGACTGAAGTCTGGTGGGTGGACTAGAATGGGATCGACTGGACTGGGGTGGATTGCAGTGAGGTGGATTGGATTGGGGTGAACTTGAGTGGGGAGGACTTGATTGGGGTGGTTCGGTTTGAGGTGGGGTGGGGTGGGGTGGAGTGGAGTGAGGTGGATTGGATTGAGAGGGGTGGATTGGACTGGATTGGAGCAGGCTGGATGGATGGATTGGAGTGGGGCAGGCTGGATGTTTTGGAGTGGGGCGGACTGAAATGTGGTGGGTGAGGACTGGATTGGGATAGAGTGGGTAGATTGTAGTTGAGTGTGGTAGATTGGAGTTGAGTGTGGGAGACTGGAGTGAATGGGGTGGATTGAAGTCAGGTGACTGGAGTAGGGTCGATTCAAATGATGGATTGGCTTGGGGTGTGGTGGGCTGCACTGGGATGGATTGGATTGGGGTGGGGTCTTGGACTGAATCTGTGAGGGTTGGACTGGAATGGACTGGAGTGGGGTGGATTACATTGAGGTGGAGTGGATTGGAGTGTGGTGGGGTTGATGGACTGGATTGGAGTGGGGTGGAATGAACTGGTAAGGGGTGTGGTGGATTGGATTGGGGTGGATTGTAGTGATGTGGATTGGAGTGAAGTAGATTGGATTGGAATGGGGAGGATTTGAGTGGGGTAGGCTGGATGGATTGGAGTGAGGTGGACTGCAGTAGAGTGGGCTGGATTGGAGTGGAGTGGGATTTATTTAAATGGGATGGAGTGGACTGAAATGGGATGGAGTGAAATGAAATGGGATGGGGTGGGGTTGCGGGAGTGTACTGGAGGGGTGAAATTAATTGAATTAGGGTGGATTGGATTCAGGTGGGATAGGGTGGACTGGAGTGGGGTGGGGTGGACTGGAATGGGGTGGATTACATTGAGGTGAGGTGGATTGGAGTGGGGTGGATTGGAGTGGGGTGGGGTGGGGTGGGATGGACTTGATTGGGGCAGATCGGATTGGGTTAGGGTAGAGTGGAGTGCACTGGAGTGAGGTGGACTGGATTGAGAGAGGTGGATTGGATTGAGGGATGTGGATTGGATTGAGTGGGGTGGATTGGACTGAGTGGAGTGCATTAGGGTGGGGTGGATTTGATTGGAGTGAGGTGGATCTGATTGGTGTGGGGTGGACTGGATTTGTGTGGGGTGGACTGGATGGGAGTGGGGTGGATTGGATGGGCTTGAAGTAGATTGGATTGGGGTGAATTTGGATGGAGTGGGATGGGTTGGAATGGGGTGAGGTGGAGTGAACTGGTGTGGGGTGTATAGTTTTGGATTGGAGTGGGGCAGACTAGAGTGGGACAGATTGTTTTGGAGTGGAATGGGGCAGACTGGAGTGGGGCAGATTGGAGTTGGACAAATGCCTTTGGCTTGAAGTAGGGCAGATTCAGGTGGGACAGATTGTTTTGTATTGGAGTGAGGCAGATGGAAGTAAAGAGAATTGGGGTGAAGCAGACTGTTTTGGATTAAAATGGGGCAGATTGGAGTGAGGTGGACGGGAGTGGGGCAGATTGTTTTGGGGTGCAGTGGGGTGGATTGGAGTGGGGCACATTGTTTTAGATTGGAGTGCAGCAGAGTGCAGTGGGGCAGATTGTTTTGGAGTGGGGTAGATGGCAGTGGGGCATATAGTTTTGGATTAGAGTGGGGCAGATTGTTTTGGATTGGAGTGGGGCGAATTGAAGTTGGGCAGATTAGCTTGCTGTGGGTTGGGAGGACTGAAATGGGGTGGGTTGTAGTGCACTGTGGTAAGTAGCTTGGTTTGACTGGGGTGGATTGGTGTGGGATAAAGGGTGGATTTTAGTTGGGTGGATTTGAGTAGGTTGGATTGGGGTGTACTGCCCGATTATGTGTTAAAGCACAATTTCTGAAACTACATATAGTAAAGAAACAATGTTGCTTTGCAATATTTCAAACAAGATAATCCTCATCTTTTGAGAAGAGTGCACATTAGCAAAAACCGTAGAAAACATGAGAGGAAAGTGAGAAAAGACAACTTGCTAAAATAAATGAAAGTTTGGTTTGTCCTGCTGAGCACATTTTTGCCAGTCACAAGCCTTCTGTTTCCATGGCATTAGAGGTTAAAAAGAACAAAATACTACATCAATCACATTGGGAACAGTGGACGGGCACTGATTAAGATGAATCAATCAGTGCGTGGTCCCTGCTCCACAGAGAAGAACGAAAATTATGCCAGGCCTGCAGTGATGAATTACAGGACTGTAAAGAAGAGTGTCACACATGCCAACAAATAGTGAGCAACAGGCGGGTTCCAAGCCCTTTACTGTACACAACAGAGTCTTGCAAGCGAGACGCATGCACCAGCACATGCACTCACAGGCCTGACCCTAAAAAAGGGTAAGACTGAATGGGCAGGTCAGAGCCTGGGAAGGGACGGAAAGGTAACAGAGAGAGAGGACTTCTGGGAGCACACAGAAAAGGCAGAACAAGACTGTGGTTGAACTCAAATACTGCTCAGAAGGGAAGGAGACAGACGAGAAGGGTCTGAAAAAGGATGAGAGCCCCCATTAAGTGAAGCGGGGATGTTGCATTATGTCAAGAGCTGCCAACTTTAGAACTGATGAACCAGATTTGAGTCCCTGCGTCCGCTCAATATATTATGATCCTGGGCACATCACAAAATCCCCCCTTTCCCTCAAAACAAAAAAGTTACCTTTTGTACTGTAACTGGTGATCATGTAAATTTCTCCAATACTCTAAGGTCAAATTTGCGCTATACAAAACTGCAAAAAAAAATAATCAGATAATACAGTGTCAAAAGGCACAGCAAATGGCCTACCTCCTACAAAAAGGAAAAATGGCTTAACCTGATCTGGCAATTCAAGACACTTTTTAACCTATATACATTAGGATGAACATTTGTCAAAACCACATAAAATTCATGAACAGAATCAGGAGTTTAGTTAGGAGACTTGGGTCTCCTCACAAGATACAAGACTTCAGTTTCTTTTTAGAAGACCATCAGAAGATACCACGACAAAGACAACTTGCAAAAAGGGACCATTCAAGGACATCATGGTGGAAGACAAGCTCCACCAGTAGTAAAAGAAGTACAAGCGAGAATATGGTAAAAATAAAGAAAAGTCTAGCAGTTTCCAAGTGTTTGTGGCCTTCTTTTGAATGGATCCCAGATACATCATCTTCCTACTTACCTGTTCAGCGTGATAGCTATCGAGAGACGCTCGATCAGCTCTGGATAAATACAACCAGGGCTGGCTTTAGGGCGGTGCGACCGGTGCGGCCGCACAGGCACTCACCTCAGGGGGTTGCTGTGTTTAGCAATAACTTTGAATTTAAAAGCACCTGCTGCAGAGTTCCTTGTACGTCCATCTTTGAGAAAGCAATAAAAACGTCAAGATAACTCTTGTGATTAAAGTTTCTGTTAGAAGGAGAGATCAGAGTTTTGTCTGGTGGCAGTTTTGACTCGCAGTAAAGTAGCACAGAGGGTTAATGTGCCTGCTGCAAAGACCACATCTGTATTTGATGTGGCTAGCTTGGTGGATTAGTAAAGCCGGCTTTTACCAGCGCTTTAAAATAAACGAAATGTATGTACGAGAGGGGCTATGGAGAGGTGAGGGGCACTTTTGCCAGGTGGTAGTGAGAAAATCCAAGGGGAAGGTAATGGGGCGGGGGCGCAAAAAATATTGTCGCACGCAGCGCCACCAGTACTAAAGTCGGCACTGAATCCAACAATAGTTTAAGGCAAAAACTATGCAGCTGCAAAATTACAATTAATCCTGTTTTACCGTCAAAACCATCCGTCGCTCTCCTCATCATTCTAATACCGAGTATGCAGCGAATTCAGGACTGGACAGTGCTCGGACTTGTTCAGCCATTCCTTTTGGAAAGTTCTGAGGTTGCTCAAATATTTTTCAAATCGCGTTAAACTGTTCTGCCGACCGAACAAGCAAGATTATCTTGCAAAGAGTAATAGAAGCACTGTGAAAATACCTGCCCAGCTGCACTCTGACCTCACCGCAATCCAGCAGACCCCGAGGGGACGAGACACCAGATGGAAAATGCAAGAACAGGGCTCAGGCACGTACATTTGACACTTCAACAAATCATGCGTTACTACTTTCATCTCCAGCGACAGTAAATAGTTACCAGGGGCTTGCAAATGAACCTCAATTCACCAAAATGCCAGGGGTAGCAGGAAGTGACATCAAAAGTCCTTTGAACTTCAACTTCACTCATACTCACATGCTTACACTTACACACATTCAAACTTAACACATGTAAACACACTAACCCGCAAGCATGCACAGAACATATATTTAAAAGCATTGTGTTATTGCCAAGGAAGGTCATATTCCAGTTAGTTGTACACCATTTTATTACACTAATGGTGAAAAATGTTTCATTATTCACTATTAGTGTAATAAAAAAAAATAGCTAAAACAGAGTGGAGCGCCAGCCGAGCCGTAAGGACTAGGGACAGGCTTCCACTGTGCTCCTGGCACTGAATATGCCACCTCTGAGGCCGGGGTCACCAGTGCCAGAGGTCGCAAGGGGCAAGTTAGGGGTCGCAGATGCGACCTCTGGCAACCCCTAAATGACTTCCATGGATATTTCTGGTGTGCGTCTTCAAGTCTTAGCTTAGTCATATTCTCTCAGTGTATTTATTCTTAGACAGCTCGATATTACCACTGTCTCACTTTTTGAGGTGGTGCAACCCGAACAGGGAGCCACGTTGCATATATAATCATATACATATATTCAAGATAGCTTGGACGGTGTGTAGAAAACTCGCGAAACCTTTCAATATATATAGATATATTTCTACACAGCTTCCAAGCTATCTTGATTACATTTCCAACACACCAAAACATGCATATTTCAAGGAAATGCAACACAACATGTGAGTGCAATGAACCAAGAACAACTGACCTGTGTCGAGAACCATGAGCACCTGACCTGTGTCGAGAACCAGGAACATGAGAGGTGTATGAGTTATCTTCCATGTGAAATGCTCTTTATATGTCTGCTGACATATTCTTAACAATTATTTGGGCTTTGGCTCCCCAGAGGAGTAAATTTAATATTACTAGTAGTTGTATTGTTGTGGTAGTAGTTGAGTAATATTGTTGTCATATTGCAGTAGCTGTAGTAACAGCAGCATTATTAGTAGTAGTAATGTTATTACATAGAAACTATATTTCAGATGTAAACAGAATTATTTGTAAAACTGCTTCCCTTTCCTTCAACAAAATGACAACACCAGGGTTTCACCTCTAACATAAAAAGACAACCACAGTGGTCACAGGCCTGGAATGGGGTGGGTGCAACAGGGTACCCTTTGCCAAAAAATGTAAGTGACTTTTAAATGCTCCTCATTTTGATACAGACGAGAAATGCAGCACTGGGAGACAGAGTGATAGGTTCAAGATCACCCACATTTTGTCATGGAGAAAGTCAGGACTAGAGGTCAGACCTTTGCTCGCTGTGTAGCGCTCAACATTGGGAGTCTTCCCAGAGATTAAGTTTTGGTTTATTTTTGGAGAGTAGGCCCATTGAAATCAATGGGCATTTTTTCTAAAATCTGGCATTGGCCAAGACATTGGTCTGTTACTGTGCTGTTCACATTTTTCTCCCACCCACTACGGCATTTATCATAGGTCAATGGGTCAGCCCACTGCAGCAATTGGCTTGCATCACCGTGAGTTAAGCATTCTGCTCTTTCACACAGAGTACATTCATACACAAAGTAGTTCTATTCAGTGCAGAAGCTGTTACAGGAATATGTGCTTTCTGAGACCAAACTACAATTTTGGTTTTAGCCAATGTTTTTTAAGATTGTTGAGGGCCCAGCAGCTTCTCTACATTAATGGTTTGCAAAAAACATGACAAAACAAAACCACTGACAAAGCAAAAAGGCTGGCAGCCAGCACTAGACATTTGATTTGCCAATGCTTGTTTCTTTTGAAGGGTGAGGCGGGTTTTCAGGGTGAATATTCCCACTGAAGTCTGTGGGGGTGTTTTGCTTGTCTGAACAGTGAAAGTGAATCCAAGGAAGGCTACACTTTCCAAATGAAGGGGAGTCAAAAGACATGCCTCTGTAACGTGGAACAGTCTGGACATGGCCATGATGTTCAAAGGGTGTGGCTTTCGCAATGCCCATGCTGAAGGGCAAGGACAGGGCAATGAACTAGGTGGTGAATGGCCTCACATCTCTCCTAGTGCTGTTGGCACTGTTGCCATTCATAAGCCCCTTTGAGTGTTAGGATTTCAGAAAGATTAGCAGGTGTTGCGGCAGTGTTGGACAGTTAAGCAGGAGAGTAGCTTGGTCAGTAAGACTGTGGGAGTGAGGTTCAATTTTTCCAGAAATCACGCTGGCATATAATATTAAAATACAGTAAATGACAAGCAGGGCGCATGAAAAGGGCTTAATGGGTAGTGGAGAGGGAGAGAGGGAGAAGAATGCGGATTGGTAGGAGTTCTGAGAGAAAAAAAACAATATTTTGTAAAATAACCAACATTTTTAGGACTTTCGAATTAGAGAGAGGGAGAAAGTGTGTGTGTGTATTTAGTCTCTGTGTATGCAAAACCCCAGGTGAAATCCAACAGACACCTCACTGTACCCGACTGAAAGCACCTGGGCCCAACTTCTGATCAGAAATACATTTATTAGGGAGGTGCAACACCCCAAACACCCCTCCTGAAGCTACGCCCCTATAGTTGAGGTAGAGACACACGTTAGGTTGTTCATCCAGACAATTTACCATTCGAGTGAGCACACTCAGTTGGATAACATCCCCAGCATGTCGTAGTTGAAAAAAATAAGTTTTGAAGAAGGCTATTATTAGCTTACATCAACCATGCACCTATGTGGGTAGATTACTACTCCGTAGAAAATAAGACTAGATCACTTAGGTCTGCGAGGACAAAGGGCTGGTAAACTCAGTTAAAAGGGCTAGGAGAGGAGAGCAATTAGTAGCCCCAACATAAAGTGCTGATTGGCTGTCAGTTCAAGAAACTCTAAGGGTCCGATGGGAGGAGAGGGGCTGTTGCTTAAAAAACAAAGACCAGCCAAAGATGTCCCTGATGCTTTAGGTCCACTCCAGTTAAGAACGGCGTCCATTTGTAACAAATGCGGCCTTTTCGCATCCAAACCTGTGGCACTGCAGTGCCTTTCGATATGTAGTATACCCTAGGAGGCCAACGCTTCAAAGAGCATATCTGGATGTCAAAATATAGATTTCAAAGAGGCTTTGCGCCTTTATTGAACACTTACAAAAACGTTCTCCACAATGTAGCACATCACAACTTATGAAGTAATAAACCGCACTCATACCAGGGCTCCGTTTTCAGAATTCCAAAACCGCAAGTGGAACATAGTTTCCCGGCTCAACTGCATTCCTTCCCATTGGTTTCGTTTGCCGCGTTTTACAGTCTGTGTAATGGAGCTTGGTAAAGGTAGATGTTTTGCTTACTTTGGCCTCGAGCGGCCATTTGTGAATAAGATAAACAAGTCGCGTGATCGCGGTTCGGTGTCCTGTTCAACAACTGTCTTTACTGGATGGAAAATGTCTTCTCTAACAGAAAAAATAAAGATTTGACTCGGGAATGTAAGCGCAGAGACACCTCCGGTGAGAGGGACATACAGAACAGAGATGGAGAGGAAAAGAATCGATGGAAGGAGAAATGAGAAAAAGAGGGACAACTTTGCATGAGTTGGAGAGAGAACAAACACAATTCGTGACAAGGAGAGACACAGACCAGACAGAAAGAGAAAAAGAGTGGAGAAAAGTATGAGAAAAAGAGGGAGAACACAGAGAGGGGGGCTCAAGTGAGAGAGGAGGGATTGACACCCTCAGCAGAGCAGGCGGAACCGAGAAGACAAAATGAGCGATAAAAAAGGGCGTGAAAAAAAGGAAAAGATGGATAATGTCATGACAGAGGCCGGAGGAGAAAGTTCATGAGTAAGAGAGGAGTGAAAACGCATGCACAACGTGGACTTAGTAAAAGGTGTGTGCTTTGTGCATGCTTTGGGTGCACTGTGTGCTCCTTGAGTGGTGTATGTTTTGTAAATCTGTGCGTGTATTTGTGGGCTGTTTGTGTTGTGGGGACAGGTGTCATAAGCTTTGGTTTGTGAGTGCACGCGGCGTGGGGTTTGTATATGTATGCTCGGTGTACATGTCTGCGTCCTTCGCTCTTCGTTGATGTCATATGGTTGTGTGTTCCATATATATATTTAGGGATTGAGTGTGTTAGGTTTTTATTAACGTAGTGCACACTGAAAAACATAATGGCTTTTAGGCGCAGCCTATGTTGTTATTTTTTATTTCTGAATGTTGAGTATGGAGTGCATCATTGCGTGTATAAATAGATTTTGGTTTGTTGTGTTTGAAAACACACATCTCATCTCTTCGCGGCAAGACGAAAGAAATGTTAAGAAGCCATTGTCATTGTCACACAAGGTATAATTATGTTCGTTTGGACATACTGATGTCTTACTCTGACAAAAGCCGCATTGAGCCAGTTATTGGGCGAGGCTGACGCGTTAAAGTGTAGACACAAATGAGATGTCGCATGCCAAACCACCCATGTTTACAATATAGAACAGAAAGCTGCGCGGGTGGCTTCCCCCCAGCTGCCCTGGCAGGGTGCCCGCATTCATTTCCAGCAAACAGACTCACAGATCTCATAAAACATCAGCGTCTGCCAACAATGGGCCCTTGACGGAACCCACACCTACCGAATTCCTTACACGAAATCAGATATATCGAGCGCACGTGCGTTTCTTCAGAAAGGCTGTAAACCGTTCAATGAAATGTACCCGCTGGGTGAGTACGCAGCCGCTGCCACGCACGGGCCCAGGGGATTGAGACATTACGGAAGGAGACACAGTATTCAACCAGGCAGCAACTGCATAGTGAGCTCCGAGGGCCGCACCCATCACGAGACAATCGCAGCTGTAACAGCCTCAATAAATAAAACATTTGGGAAATTAATATCCATCAAGAGGGAATATAAAGACTGGTTACCGTCACCCGGGCAGCTTCAAGTGCCACAAATAAAATGTTTAACAGTGGGGTTGCATCAAAGCATAAAACACACTTCTTAATTGCTTTTGTCTAAATGAACAAGCATTGACAAAGCCAATAGGTCTGGCCTTAGGAAGCTGGTTGGAAAGTTTCTGCAAGGCCTTTGTCACACACAGACTATCAAATTTGGTACCAGAATGTATTCCATCACTTTGACCGTCCAAAAGTGTTGACCCTCTAAATTAATCTTGGACACTAGATGGGTTAGATTGTAGACAGGTCCAAACATCAACATTTCCTATGTATAAAGAAAAAAAATGTTTAAAAAAAAAAGAAAACAGAAAAGGGGATCTAAATTCCAATAAAGAGATGAGGTGTTATGGTATGTTTGATTCATTTTGGTAAATCCCTAAAATTAATATAACTACAATGCAGTATAATACATAAAGCTTCTATATATTTTGTTATGTTTGGGTAACATGCCATGACATATATATACACATTACTAGATGGAAAATATTAGCAATAAATAAAAAAAAAATGATGACCGCAACAAAGATAGTCTTGGTCTGAAATTCCAAGCTAAACATATATAATTCAAGGTTCTGAGTTGGACAGCCGTATCGAGGAATCTTACAATCTAAGAGCCTTGCTCCTAGACCACACCTCATACATTATATGGCTAGGTACTGCTGAGGCCTCCCGCCAACCCCACAGTCCTTCCTCCCAGGGGCCCAAAATCACCTTTAGACAATAAAAACACATCTTTTAGTTAGGGGTCGTAAACCCCTGGCCGTATTTTATTTTTAAACAAAAAATCATATATCAATCATCACATTTTACGCGTTAACCCCATCATATTTATAGCTTAATTTACATTTGTAGATGTCTAGCCTTAACAGAGTACTCTAGTACATCCGGTTTCCTAGCACTATCTAAAAATTCAGTTCCTGCATATACACTTTAGTTACTGCTGATGAGATCATGACTGTTTCCCATTGAGACACCCCAGTCCCTGTTCCACCCACAGCTAAGTGGCCCTGGGTAGGCCCTCCATATGCGAAAACCCTCACCCGCACCTCTAACCTTCAGGGTACAATCTCTGTGCAGGGGGTCTGCCTTCCCATCAGGATGCCTACCTAGGGTGCCCCCTTCACCTCCGACCCACACCCCACCCAAGGGCCAGTGCTAGCCTTGTGCCTATTGCATATACGCAGGTGGTTGGCCCTAGAGACCAGATGCCAGTGATCGCTTGCAACCCTTTGCACCCAAGGATGTCACCTTTGATTCCCAGCCAGCACCCCTTGGAGGCTTCCATGACCTTGGTCTCCGGTTCAGGTAAGAAAGGTAAGTCAAATTGCCCCACCAATCATGATCTCACCTGCCAAATTACATAAAATATTACAAAACAAATTTTCATGGCACAGCCATCCGCACTGTCAGGGAGGAACCTTGGTGAGTAGCATGTAATTAGCAGTTCTAGACAAGCTAAAGAAAAGCACGATAACAGCACAACAGGATCTGACCAATTGCCATGGGGAGGTGGGTGGGTTTTGAAAGTTTTTGATAGGGCACAGCAGAGATCCTGTTGCAGTCAGCGAGAGGGAGAGAAAGACCTGCTCACCGACCATGACCCCTTATATGGGCGGGGTCAATGTGCATGTTTCGTTCGTGTGGCCCCGAAGCACTAAAAGTTCTTCCAGGGCCACCCCAGCACATTCTCCAATGGCTGGGATTCTTGTCGGGATTCAGAGGAACGTCGTGGCCCCACCCTACACACAAGGTGCTCCTGGCGTGGCCGCCATATGTGGGCCCCCTCTTATGGGGGAGCCCTGTACAATAACAATGGTGTAAGCCACTGAGATCTAAAGTGATCTAAATCTCTTGCAATACGTACTACGTACAGAAAAGTAAAAATGCATTTCATACTCCAGACATGTGCCTCACAGGCACAAAGCCCCAAAATATCCTTATTTCTCTTTTAATCAAAACTTCTAAGGCAAAGAACACTTAGACATATTTTAACATAAAGAGTTTGTAAGTATGATGGGGAAGTAAGATAGCTTTCCACACACACTCTTACACTGCAAATATGCTGGATCCATTTAGGTGCCCAGTAATTTATTGCTTTCAACAATTTCAATCCAGTCTCAAAACCAATCACATACCAGTTTGAGGCCAGTTCCTATAATTCATCTTGGTTCAGCCTACATGTTTTGAAATCTCAGAAATATCAATGTCTTGCAAATGTGTGATTTCCATGGTTGGTGGTACACACTTTCCATTCTCAAAATGTCTTGTAGGCCACAGTGAAGGTAGTTTGCAGCCAGGCTGGTCCATAAAGCATCTTAAAACAATAGGTGTGACAGCAGGTTTGGTTATGAATGTTGATCCTTATTAACAGCAGATAAAGGCTTAAATGAGGCTAATAATTCAACCTTCTCAAACATTTGTTCTAGGGGTACTCATAAATAATCAGCTTTGGAAGAGCCCCATAACTCTACTCGAATACATTCCAGCTTGAAATGTGTTAAATGCAGCTGATCAAGGGTACTCTTAGAATTAAAGTTGTACAACAAGAAAAATACATTGAGTGCCAATAATGATCTTCTTATGGGCAAAGCTAAATATTACGACGACCAACATAAAACGGGTGAATTGCTGTTGAATTCTGTACAAATTATAAAATAATGCAAATTAAATAAATCCATAATTACTGACTTTGATAAATGTGTCTTAGATTCAGATAATACTATAGCAAAAATATTCAAACACTATTATAAATTCCTGTTTCTGAAAGAAAGTCATCCCTTACAGCCTACCCTTGATCACAGTTTAAAACATTTCTCTATTCAACTGGGTATTAATACAAAACTTGATGGATGGAAGGTTATATTACTCCATAAGATTCTTGTAAGGAAATGTCTCTTTTTGTATGGTCACCCTCAGGTTTCTGAACTAATGCTGCTGGTTTTTCGACTCTGAGAGAGCACAGGGACCTGCTAACCAGACCTCAGTGCCTGTGCTCTCACCCATAAACTGATATGCTAAATTGGCTTCTACCCAACTGGCTGAACTAGCTTACCTGTAAGTCCCTAGTAAATGGTACTTAGGGTACCCAGGGCATGTAAGCTAGATGGCCCTCCAGAGATTGCAGCACTGGTTATGACACCCTGGGTGTGACACGATTAAAACAAGACTCCCAGACCACCATTTGCAGGCTGGAAGGGCAGTTGTACTGCTGGTCTGACTCTCCCATTTAAAGCAATGCAAAGCCAGAATTCCCACTGGTATATGTGTAAGTAACCACTATGGCAGGTGTAGCGGGTCCTAAGGCAGGTTGAACCATATCTCATGGGCAGAATCTTAGATGTTCTGGTAGTAAAATCAGTAAACTGTTTACTATGGAAAAGCTTGGTTGCCCTATTGGTGAGTGCAGAGTTAGATGCTGACCACTCAGTCTGTGCTGACTCTGGCACAGTGTGACCAAAATGGGTCATCCAAGGTATTAAACAACTTGTTACATTAAGCTCGATCTGATTTTCAGGTTGAAATTAATGTAACAAGCTGCAGTGTGCAACGTTAGTAAAGTGGCCACTTTGCTGCCTTCAGTCACCTGCTCATACTGACTGCACATGGGGACCTGTAGCTGAGACAGCTTTCTGCCCTCCTAAGGAGACATGCTAACAACTTCCAGTAAAGGATACTATAGGATCGGCCCTGGAAGGAGGTGTCACCTCCCTCCTGCCAGAAACCACATGGGTGTTGGCCCAAAAGACAAGCTTGAAAGGGACGCTGCCTTTGAAGGCAAATGGTTAACACTTGGGAGAGGGGCAGCACCATTTTTCAGGCAGACAGGCTGTCACTTGGGACAAGAGAGGGGGAACCTGTTGCCAAACTGGTTTACCTGGGGTGTTTAGCCCCCTTGGTAGCACACCTCTGGGTTGGGCTAGGGATTTCCACACGTCAGGAAAGGGACCCTCCCATATCGGGAGTGGGAAGAATGGTGCATTCTGGGATGCCCAGATGTCACAATTGTCAGGAAGCGGTCATCAGTTGGAAAGGACCCTGGTAGACCATTGGCTACCAACCGCATCCTGCCCTAAAGGCATTTTCTAAGCATAAATAGGGCACACCTGACATGTGGGACTCAGATCACAACTGGACTGAAAGAAGGACCGAAGAAGACTACCATGCTGCACTGTGGAACATGCAAAGAGAGACCCCACTGGTGTGGACTGCACCTGCTGAACTTGGTGACTAGCAAGCAAGCAGGGCAGTTCCTGCTGTGTTGTGCTCAAGGAGAAGCCATATGTAGAGCCCTGCCAAAGCCTAGGGACTCCAAGGGACAATGAGCTGGCCTCCTGGTCACAGCACAAGGACACAACAGCTGAGAAGCCTGCTGAGGCAAGTTGGTAGTCCAAAGTCTTCAAGACACTGTCAACTATCGCCATGCAGCACCAGGGACCAGGACCTGATGAACAAAATTTCACCCAAGATTTCTGAGTCTGGGAGTGTCGTCAAGGTGCAGCATAGGTCCACATTATTCAGAGTTTCCATATCTCGTGTTGTTCGGCCCATCTGCTAACTTCCTGAATTTTCCGAAAGAGACAGGCAATATGGGGAGGCACTACACAGGCTTAAATCCTTTCTGCATCTGCAGAATTAGCAACCATAAGCACTCTTGGAAGGCAATCAGTCTTCAGACTTCTTTCAAGGATTTTTGCTATTGCCATTATTGTTTTAGTTTATTCTTCTCTTCAAGTGCATGAATGAGTTTGGCTACTATTCACTATAAATATGTTTTATTTATTTGTCTCATCATTTATCCAGCACCATGCACCAAAAATTCAATGTTCCATCTTCCCCTCTGCCAGGCAGTGCTCTACTTGTATCATCCCCCAATTTGAATAAAGTCCTTCTCCTTCCTCTGCTGATTCCGCTTTCAGAGTTTAAATAGCAGAGGCAAAGATGCGTGGTTGAATCATTTACCAGAGGCCAAACACGAACACCAGCAAACATAGGATCTCGTGCATTTTTAAACATCTGGAGTACTCCAAATAAATGACTCAACCACTAACAAAAACGAAAGAAAACAAACATTGGAAACCCTGGCTGCCATGGTAATAAGGTTTTACTTATTTACAAAACTGCATGTATTTTCTATTTTTAACCGCAATGCGTTATAATAAGTATCTGTTTTCCTTAACCAGTAGAATTGAGAGGGTGATCAACAAAATAGTTGCATTCCAGAATAGAAAGTGTGGGGTCCGTCCACAAAAGTATTTATGAGTATGGGAAGTAATACTACAGGAGTACTCTTTTACATATTCTTTCAAATAGTTTGTTTTGGCTCCAAGATGTTCAACTCCATATTAGCAACAGAGCAAACAGGGCAGCGTCCTAATATCTGTACAATCTCTATAGGAACAATCCCCGTTTATTCACATATTGTTCCCATGTTGGAAGTTTTGGAGGCCAATTCATAAAGGCATGTAAGTGTACTGAAAAAGCTATATATGAGTTCTACTGTACAGTACTCGAAAACCCTTTTTTGAATTGGGCTCAAAATACTTTTTTGGTAGCCAATATATTTCTCAGTGAGCCTCGAGACACCAAAATATTGTCCTTACAATATCTCAACAGTACATCATGACAAAATTACACTGAATACGAGAATTGTGTATCGTTGACTCAGTATTTGCATTGAGATTAGGTAGGTATTTTAGCGGCACAAAAAGGATTTCGACTTCCATGTCAGGTGATGACAGTGAGCCGAAGTGACATTTTGTGCAATGCAAAGAGATAGTAAATGGATAAAACGTGTGAGGAGTTATATCACGATGTGAACTTCACACTCTCTAATCCCTTGGTTTGTATTGTACTTGTGTGTGGTGCCTCCGATTAGGAATCATACTTTAAATGCTTACTGGCACTGTCACATGAAAAATGAGATTGTACAATTTATGGTCATTCTAGTGTTCGGATCATCCAGATCACTGGATCTTGTGCTTCTAGCGATCTGCTGTCATGTTTCTGATTTTTGAAGTCATGTTGTTAAATCAAGTTGGAAGTAGCTGAGCTCAGGTATCTGACCTGAAAATTGTGTTTTGCCAGCATCTGTACATCTCCTAGGCCTATGCACCAGAAAGCTTTGAGTGTGGTGCACAAAATATTGTAATTATTCCTTGACACCACAGGGAGTCAAAGGAGTGATTTTACGGCATGTTTCATGTAGTCTATTTTTCACAGTCCTGCTGCCCAGCTCCCAAAATAAAAATTCCAGAGCCCTGTTAATGTCAAAGTCCAAATAATTACAGCCTGATAGCTACATCTATCAAAGCCTGAATGTACCTAAATTATTCTGATTAAACTGTATAAATAACCATGATAACTGAAAATATATATTTCTTTAGCTTCTGTATTATGACAGCGATCACTGGAAATAACAAAATTACAGTATCTTCTTTGGGTTTGGTCTTCATTTACTGATATTTTACAGAGCATTTTAAATTTCATTGTACTCCAAACTCATTCATGCTCTATGATATTTAATCCTTAGAACTAAAAATGTAACTACTGTACACCTCTCTCGCCAGCCAAAAATAGCATAAAATCCCAGGGTTTTTGTAAGGCTAAGTTATCATCCATTAATACATTTTCAACTGTAGTCAAAAATCTTAGTGTAAGTCTTTGAAAACAGATTATCATACCCATTCCACAGCAAGGATGAATATGTGATCGGTCTTCCCACACGCCACTGGATGCTTACAGTAAGCCACTCCTTATTCCACAATGCATATCCAGGTTACTGCTGTTGTATGGGAAGCCTAAAAATTAAAAGAAGGAAAAGGTTTGAAATACTGTAGATACAGTGGAAAACATTCTCCTTGATGCTGGCAAATCAAGAACCCTTCTAGCAGGAAGTGATTAAGACACATTTATAGTGGTTCCCTGAGGCCATTTCATAAACCCCACACCTATGCTGAGAGATCCTCTCATGACAAAAAGGACAACCTGAAAATGTAAAACTGCATTCATAAAATCATCCAAGGTGTATGCGTTCAGGAATGTCAATGTAGGCTTTAAAAATCCCAGCAACCATCTGTTTATTAAATATTAGAAGAAACAACTAGTGTTTCCGAAGCACAGCTTCTTTCCATGTCCATTATGTAGTCGGGAATTTGAAAAGTCACTCTAATTGTAGCCTCTGTATAACACGCATTGGCGAGTAATGTCTGGCTTTATGTGCTAACAAACGTAAATACAGGAATGTTTAATATTGTTTCCGTGAATTACTCCTCATAATCCAGTTCCTTTGAGAAGAGACAAATATTTAAATCCTGTTATCCCATTTGTAACCTTTATTGTAACCATGTAAATCCTATTTAAACTGAGGGCCCTGAAAACTTGAGATGTTTAATAAATCTTTTCATTTCATCCCCGTGAAGGTAAGACTAACAAGTATGAGATCTATGTTATGTATTGTCAGATTCAGTTCACAATATAATTATGTAGCAGAGCTCAGTGGGTGAGGAGCGCTTATTTAGCTAACAACCTCCATTTTTTAAATCAGGAAAATACCTTTCAGTTTTTGGTATGGCATTTGCAAATATTTGCTATATTTCGTAAATTCACTTACTCAACAGGGCACTAGGAAAATAATGTAATTAATCATTGATGCCACGAGTAAAGGATGGCCATTATCTGAAACAATTTGTGCACAGTGAATTATCTTCAAGAAGAGAAACACAAAATCTCAGAAGTGAAATGCGCTGGTTAAAATAGGCTCTTGCCCAGAGACACCACTCCGTGGGCGAGGTCACTTAACGCAGAAGGACGAATGAAGGGCATGGGAGTTTTATCACTGTTTGCCTTTGTATAGCAGGAAAACCAAGATGAAGAGCGTGATGCTGGTACAGACTTGGGAGCCGGTCCATTACTTTAGAGAATTGAGCACCGCAGAGTAACCATAGCCCTCAAAAGTACACACCGACTATAACTTGATGTGAATGTTTAAATATCTAGTACAATTATCATATACACTTGTGCAAATAGCACACCTCGATTGTGGACATTATGAGGACAATAGGCATGTCTCAATGGGCGAGATAGTGGGATAAAGCTACAGTAACAAAGACTGACTTCAAGATGTCTGCATCACAACCTTCAAGCATTCTTCGTACCAAAACAATTTACAGTTTAAATGCCTCCAAGCTACCCAAGCACTCCAGTGCAATAATCAGCATCAGAGAGCCTCAAGTACAATTGCACAGCAAGGAGTAGTGTACTTCAACAGTCGAAACAGAGCACAGAACTACGAAAATAGTTGTGTGATGTGTGGAACTATTCACTACGGAAAAAATGATGGATTTCAGTTCCCATTAGTCCCCACTCACTTAAAAAAATATATATATATTTTTATTAGTTTCAAATAACATAGGGTTACAAGACAGTATCATTGCATCAGTGCAAGGGAAAAAATCACACGGTAACAGTAGGATACAATTTCTCAACTATAGCAAGAGAGATGTTATCAGATATCCATGTGTCTGTGACACCACATTCAATTGCTTTCGCTTGTGTATCTTGATGGGGTTGTGGGCCTATACTATATTTGAAGTATACATTGCCGCTTATCAGGTGAGTCCAGCCTTACTCCAATGTCCCCAGTCTATTATTTTCCTTCACCATGCAGTTGGCGGTTTCATCTGAATCAGGCCCTTATACAGGGAGTGTGGGGGTAAGAGGGCCCAACTGGGTGATGAAATGGGGAGAACGGGAACTATAAAATTTTAGAGAACTTTAAGTCGTGCTTGGTGCATGTGGGGCAGACCAGACGGCGCTCCTATCTAATTTCCAGTGAGATTACAGTTCCTATATCTAAAGGTGCTCATCAGAGGCCGGTGGGGGGGGGAGACAGGTGATTCAGGGTTTATATTCTTAATACTGGCTTCAGTGTGTAACTACTATAGGCATATCGGGTCCCTGAGTACCAGAGTCATGGCGTGATCCCCAGATGTTACCTGAAATCTCCCCACAAGATTATTTGATGCCCAGATGGTGGGAGTTGGGATTGGATTGGATGTCTGTATATGATTAATTGTAGGAACCTGCTATTCAGTGGTGGTACATGTGGTGGGCGTATCTAGTACTGGCTGGGAATTTTGAGCTGCTACAATACTTCCGGCTTTTTTGTGAGGTCAATGTATCTTCTAGTTTCCCTATGTAGGTGTCCCAAAGTGTTACCTCACCTCTTCCTCCCTGAGTACTTCTATCCTGTTCCATTGCACTAGCTTCCGCCGTAGCCCAGCGAAGCACCATTCGTAGCCAGTCCTGTACATCAGGAGGTCGGGATTCCTTCCATGACATAGCAATAAGGCGTTTGAACAGCGCTATGGCGAGGTCTACAAACTTCATATGGCATTTGGTCTGTTTGTTCCTCTTGGTTACCCCCAGCAAGCAAAGGTGTGGGTCTAATGTCAGATGTACATCTATGATTTCCGATACATGTTGTGTAATATGGGTCCAGGAGCTGCATATATCTGGGCATTCCCATGTCACGTGTAGGAAGTTGGCGTCCTCTTGACCACATCTGGGGCATGCCGGAGAGGTGTTTGGAAATATAATATGTAGACGGTGGGGGGGTCAAGTATGTTTGGTGAATATAGTTGAGTTGCGTATATTTCAGCATAGTATTGCAAGATACATATCTCACCCGTTCTAGAGTCATTTTCCACTTGTGGTTTGTTAAATCAATTCCTAACCCAGTTTCCCACCGAGCCTTACTGCGGGGATGCGGTATGTCCTGAGTCTCCCTTAACAGTACATATAAGTTAGAGACTGCCCACCTTTTCTGTCCCCTTGGTAAGATATAATGGAGTCCGTGGTGTATTGTGGGTTCTAGGGGGCCCGTCTGCCAAATTCCACCCACGACCGCACGCAGGGCCGCATGAACAACAAACTGTCCAGGGTCTAGTTTAAATGTTGCGCTTAAGTCTGTGAATGAGCGTAGATCCCCCTCCACATATAGCTCACCGGTGTGTAGCAGCCCACCTTCTCTCCATGTTCGAAAGTCATGTATTTGGGTAAGATCTCGTATCTGAGGTATTTCCCATAGTGGGAGTTTGGGAGAGTAGGGTGGTAGTCGTCTCCGATGGATATATCGAGTCCATGTCGCCCCTGCTGTACGCAGTAACAGTCCGGAGTCTTCCTTGTATCTGTCTTGTGTAAGAAGCCATGTGAGTGACCCCCCATCCCCTGTTGCATATTGCACCATAGCTCCTTCTATTGTCTGATTCCCAGTTAGCCAGAACATAATCCATTGTAGTCGTGCAGCCACATAATATCGCTCCATGTCTTGGATCGCCATACCGCCGTCAAGCAGTGGGTACTGCAGCACGTCTAGAGATATCCTCTTACATCCTGAGCCCCATATGAGTGCTATCAGTGTAGTACGGGCGGCCTGGAAGAAGGCCTTTCCAGGTGGGATCGGTAATGCCAGGAACAAATAAAGCAATCTAGGGAGTATCAGCACTTTGATAATAGCTGCTCTACCCATAAGGGAGAGGGGCAATCGCGTCCAAAAGGGCATTGACCTACGTATTGAAGCCAATGCTCTGTTATAGTTGCCTTCTACTAGGTCTATCTCTGAGCGGTGCACATCTATCCCTAGGTAACGGAAAGTTCCTGTGGTCCATACCAAGCGCCCACCGTCAATCGACCGGTTTAGTGTGTCACCGGTCTCACGTAGGGGGAACGCACAGGACTTACTCCAATTTACTTTAAGGCCCGACACTTCACTAAATTGCTCCAACAGTGTGAACAACCCAGTGAGGGCACAGCCAGGTTCCCGGAGATAGACTAATACGTCATCTGCATAGATAGATGCAATATGCCACCGTCAGTCTACCTGCAATACCCAGTCTAGGTCTTTCGTTCGGAGGCGTGCCGCTAGAGGCTCCATGGCCAGGGCAAAGAGTACTGGGGACAACGAGCAGCCCTGACGTGTCCCTCTCTGGATGGGAAAAGTGCTAGATATTTGATGACCAGTACGGCCTCTTGCTTGGGGGAGCAGTATAGAGCAGCTGTATCCACTGCAAGAATCAGGGGCCTAGCCCAAAGCTTCTCAGTGTCCACATCAAGTAAGCCCAGCCCACTGTATCAAATGCTTTTTCGAAGTCCAAAGACACCGCCAGTGGGTGCCCCCGCCTTAAGAAACTGCATCTATGATGTGGCATAGCCGTCTGGTGTTATAGTAAGTAGCTCTGTTCGGCACAAAACCACTCTGGTCAGGGTGAATCAAGGTGGAGAGCAGAGGCAGTAATCTATTTGCTAGTGTTTTACTTAGGATCTTATAATCTATATTAAGCATAGACAGGGGTCGATATGAGCCCACTACCAGAGGGTTCTTACCAGGTTTCGGAAGTACTACAATAAGGGCTTTATTTAGCGAAGGAGGGAGTTCCCCTTGCCGAAATGATTCCCTATACATTTCTAGTAACCTGGGCACAAGGGTGGTTCCGTATGCAGTATAAAACTCAACAGGCAGCCCATCAAGGCCTGGGGTCTTCCCTCTGGCCATCTGTTGGATCGCTAGTTTCACTTCATCTAGCTGTATTGGTTGTTCCAAATCTTGTTTCTGTTGTTGTGTCAGGATAGGTAGGGGGAGGTCATGTAGTATTGGGTGCCCGTGGAAAGCAGCAGGGCCCGGCGGTGTCTTATACAACGTTTTGTAGTATTGTGCAAAGGTGTCATTAATTGCCTCCTGTGTATTGACCACCTCCCCTCTGTCATTCCTAATCGCTCCCACTACTGTGCGTGGTATTTCTGATCGCAGCAACCAAGCTAACGTTCGTCCCGGTTTGTCTCCCTCCCTATGTTGTTGAGTCAGATATGCTTTATAATCTACTTTTCTTAGCCTGCTCAACTCTTCTCGGTATTGAGAGCGCTGAGCTGCCAACAACCGCCGTGCTGAAGGATCGGATATAGCTTCCTTTTCCAATTGATGTATCCCCTGTTCGAGAGTTAAGATACTGTGTGTGAGGGTCGATTTCACTCCCCATGAGGTGGAAATACATTGGCCCCGTATAACCACTTTCATCGCATCCCATTCTATTCTAGAGTCTTCTACCAATCCCTTGTTATGTTGGAAATATTCTGTGATAGTGCTGCCTATCTTAGTTCTGTATGCCATATCCTGCAGAGCTTCTGCACGTAGTCTCCATGTTGGAATTATCGGTTTGGATTGACCCCATCCAAACACGACTTTAAGAGGATTGTGGTCAGATAAGGTCCTACCCAAATATTCAGATCCTCGAATAGCGGGCCACATGAGCGAGTCACATAAAATATAATCTAATCTTGTGTGTATTTGGTAGCCTGGCGCATAACAAGAGTATTCCCTATCCATGGGGTGTTATAGTCGGCAGATATCATGTTGATGCATAGATTGTGACCACTGTTGAAAATGTCTAGTGGTTTGCATCCCTGGAATGTTCGTTAGGGGAGGAATCGATCAATCTAGTGTGGTGTTTTGAATACAGTTAAAGTCTCCTCCCACAAACTAGGAGCGCTTGGATCTTGAAGCAGTGTCGGATAGTTTGTTTAAAAAGGGCCCTTGGGCAGTGTTGGGACCATATATTGAAGCCAGAGTGATGGGGCGACCATTTAAGTGGCCTTCTAATAGTACGTACCTCCCTTCGCGGTCAATGTGTGTCTTACCTTTAACGAATGGCACTTCAGGCACTATCCAAATCAATGTGCCCCTGGCGTAAGCTGAGTATCCTGTGCCATAAATTTGGCCCCTCCAGCGATGACCCAATTTAATTTGTTTCCCCTGAGTCACGTGTGTCTCTTGTAGACAGGCAAAATGTGTCCGGCATCATATGAGATAGGAATATACCCTATATCACTTAATGGGATTACCCATGCCTCGGATATTCCAAGTTAGCATATTAAACTCTGCCGCCATTAGTTACGAGTGAGTGTGTCTTCCTCTTATGTCCTCCCCCTCGCCTCCTACCCCCCCATCTGTCCACATCCCTCCTAGTCACCAAGCACTTAAAAACAATAAGAACATGTAGAACAACTCCCTGAACCCAGGCTTGATCCGTACTAAGCATCATGCCAAAATACCCTAGATATATAACTAGCTTAGAAAAAGAGCTGTAGTGGTTACTTATCTGTTCGGTTAAGGCACTGTGCCTACGACCCCTATTTCCGGGGGGGGGGCGACAAGCATTGTGTTCCAAGCGGATATTGCTTTGTAGACCCTGGGGTGATATACTGTAAAGGTCGCCTCGAGGACCCAATGAGGTTGTGCGACTTTGGAGATGCATGATCTCGCGCTACGGGGGTCCGGTGTCTCCAGCAATCTTATTAGTTCATAGCCTATTGATTCTTCAAAGGTCGTCTGCCATGCGTGGAGTTAGTGTTGCGCCTTCTTCCTCGAGTGAGCCCCGAGAAGGCGTGAGACTGTCTGTGTCACAGGCGATCAAGGGATTGTCTGTTAAAGCAAAAAAGGGGTTGCTGATAAACTGTGACGTTTCTTTTATCGCCTTTTCTTGTTCCCGAGCCGCTTGGGCCCGAGATGGTCTCGCTCTGCTGCACTTGCGCCTGCGTCGTTTAGTTTGTGGAGTCAGCCAAGTTGCTTCTTCTATAAATTCCCGAGTTGGGTGCATTAGTCCCTTTGCGTGCAGCCAGGTCCATACATCCTCTGGTGAGTTCAACATTCGTGTTGCCTCACCATCAATCACTCAAAGTTTTGCAGGAAATAGTAATGCATATTTATAGTTCAATTCTCTTAAACGCTGTTTCGCCTTGACAAAGGAATTGCGTTGTTTTTGTACTTCGGCGGTGAAGTCTGGATAGGCTGAGATCTCTGCGTTGTTGTGTCGCCATGGTCCATGTGAGCGGGAGAGCTGCAGTATGGCGTCTCGATCGCTGAAATTCAATAGTCGGCGATTATAGGTCGTGGAGGTGCACCCGGGTGCAGCTGTCTGCCAGGTACACTGTGGGCTCTTTCAACAGAGAAGAATTACAAAAAGTTCGGTATTGGGGCCTTCTACTTGTTCAGGGAATCCTATCAGTCTAATGTTGTTGCGGCGGGATCTCCCTTCGGCATCTTCAGCCCGTCTGTGTAACGCAGTTATGTCCAGTTGTACTTGCTTCATTTGGGTTTGTAGGTCTTGTATTGTGGGGCAGAGAGTTGCAAGTGAAGATTCTGCTCCTTCTACTCATTCCGTTAGGTTATGGTGGTCCGCTCGGAGTAAGTTAACCTCTGTGGCTATTGTGTCAATCCTAGTTTCCAGTGACGGTTTTGTGTCTAGGATAGCTTGAAGGACTTTGTCAAATTTAGTAGAGTGTAATTTAAGCGTGGCATCTAATTGTGCTAGGGTTTCCAGTGCTCCTCCCTCTTTCAAAGATTGGTCTGGGTCAGATCCAGCATTTTTAGAGCCCTTAATTTTGCCCATCATCATCTGGGTTCCAGGACTCTGTATCTGTATCTGTATGTGGTAGTGACAAGGAGGCCTTTGGAAGGTGTCTAGCGATTCCTGTTAGGGCGCCGTAAACCTTAAACGAGGTATTTCACTATCAGTCTAGGTTTCCGTTTGCCTTCTCCTCTATGAGGCAGGTCCTTCCAGTAAGTATGTCTTCGTGGTTAAGGTCATGTACACAGGGATACCTCTAATTTATACCTCTAATTTATAAGGGGGGGTTTCCAACATAGTTCACCCAACTTGTATACAGTGCCTCAGGTTCCCTTTTGGAGGGTGCATTCAAATTTGGCTCCGTTCAATATTGGTACGCATCAATGAACGGCTCCCGTATCATTGACCGTAGTTTATGCTATGGGCTGCCGTCAGTATAGCCCCCAGGTGAGCACCCACCTCGTTGTTGCGGATCTGGCTTCTTCCAGCGCTCGCTTCCGTCGATCCGATGTCCTATGAGAGAGGCTCGATCTCCAGAGCCTCTCTGGTCTCTGTCACTTTTCCTTCCCCGTCACTGTGAGTGTGGCCGTTTGTTTCACAGCACCAGGGCCCTCCACTAGATCACGTTTCGATCATCAATCGGTAGGTGGAGTCCTCCCGTCCTCAGGTCCGCCGATGTCTCCAGAGGCCGACTCGGTCATCCAGTTTGTGCTCCAAGATCAGGGCCCAAGGTGAGCGTCTGTTTCACCGCCGCTGGCCGGGCAACATCTCGGTTCCCAGTTCCCTGTGTGATCGTCTATGTGTTCACTTCTTCCATCTATCTGGCATGCTCTGGAGGACCCAGGTTCAAGTGCTCCCCAGGTCACAGCTGCGGCTTTCCTTCCTACACTGCCTCGGATATGGCTGCCGATCGCAGAGATACCAGTTGAATCTTCCCGGAAGTCCCCTCGGAGTGTCTCTACGTCTCGGATCCTGGCCATTGTTATATCAGGGTATGCTCCTCCGGGGCCTCTGCGGGGTCTTCCCGTTTTTAGGTCTACTGGTGTTGTCTGAAGCCGACTCAGTCCACCCGAGTCACGCTCCAAGCTCAGTTCCCAAGGTGAGCGTCCGTTTCACCACCCCCGCACCTATGTCCGGGTGCGGTCACCTGCACCACTGTTGCTGGTCCGGCAACTTCTCCGGCACCCAGTTCTCGGCGCCATCGCTCGCGCAATCGCACCCCTCTCCTATCTGGCACGCTCCAAAAAACCCAGTCCTCGGAGCCTCTTAGGCCTCAGTAGCGGCTCCTCTATCTCCGTTGTCCCGGTCACAGCTGTCGATTACAGAGGCATCAGCCGCACCCCCGCTGCATTATTTAGGTGTTTTCCGTTTCTCGGGTCTTGGCCATTGTCGTGTTAGGATATTTTCCCCCGGGGCCTCTGCGGAGCTCCGATTCAAGCGTCCGCTTTGGCGCCATCTTGGCTCCACCCCCCCATTATTCCCCACTCACTTCATACACGGTTAAAACGATATTTGGAGCTTCAAAAGTTCTGTACAGCTCTGTAGTTGTTAATACAACTCCAATGTGCTGTGAGCCACAGGGCTTTTGCAAAGCGAAGTTTAAACATAAGGAACAAGTTACTTACCTTTGGTAACACCTTTTCTAGTAGAATCTCTAACTGCAGATATCTCACCGACCCACAGTCAAATTAAATTAAATCAGTAATCAAAATCTATTAAAAGATATACTACTTTTATGAAATGATTGGTTTACTGCCAAATGGCCTTTTCATAAGTGTAGGCTGGTGATATCTGACATTGGTGGGGCATAATACTTGCTCTGAATTGAGAGCAATGGCAGTCCAACTTACCTGTGATGTAAGTTGAGGAACAGGTATATTCTTCTGCAGGACCAGTTCTCCCATCCTTAGTGATGTTCACTCTAGAGAGCCAAGCGAATGAGAGGCACAGTGGAAGCAAGGAGAGAGTGGAAGCAGGTACTTGTTTTAACAGATACTGTTAGAAATTGGGCCTCTAGTTGGCAGAGGTAAGCACCCTGTCCAAGTAGGAACCACAATCCTAGTAAGGATAAGTCACAACACACCCTTAATTATCCAGTGTTCACCATTTGGTAGTTTGGCACAGAGCAGGCGGTCTTATCTTAGAGGGCAATGTGTAAAGTATTTGAGCAATAACTCATACAGTAACACAGTGAAAACACCAAAAAACGTACTCCACACCAGTTTAGGAGAATAGATAACATTTACCTGAATAAAATAAGACCAAAACGTCAAAAATCCAATATGCGCAAGTCAAGACATCACTTTTAAAGGTTTAAATGAGTCTTAATCCTTAATAATCAGTGTTTGTATCCTTTTAACACAGGGCACCTGGGGTGCATCAAAAATAACGAAGCAAAGGGTCAGCAGAGGAGGAGATGCATTGAAATGTAAGGCGATGCATCGGATTTTGTAGCGCAGCAAAGATGATGCTCTATTTCTTTCCACTCTACAAGGCAATGCATAGATTTTCAGAGGCGCAGCCTTGGTTCCTCACTGCGATGAGGGGATATTTTGAAGCTCAAGGATGATGCGTTGAAAATCCAGAACATGCTAAGGAGCAGGTGCTGCGTTGATCCGGTAGGCGATGTGGCAATTTTCCAGCCACGAGGCAGGCGCTGTGTCAGTTTCTGCAGTCGTTTCATTGATTTTTCGGTGCACAGGAATTTTGTTCTCATTTGTGAAGTCTTTGTTGACCCTGAGACTTCAGAATAGGAGACAAGCTCCATCCAAGCCCTTGGAGAGCACTTGTGGAGGAAGGCAAGAGTTTTTCCAGCAGGGTCAGGGACCAGCTGGAAGCAGGGCAACAAGCAGGGAAGCAGTCCCTCAGCAAAGCAGTCCATTTGGGCAGCCAGGCAGCCCCTCTGACAGAGTTCAGTTGCAGGACCCAGTACATAGACCCAAAAGTGCATTTGTAGTGGAGAGAACTTCAAAGAGTGGTTTTGAAGTGCACAAGTTCCTGTTTCAATCCTGCCCTGTCTGCCAGGAGCCCTGTGGAGGGGGGGTTATCAATTATTTGTGTGGGGGCAGGCCACTGGCCTTTGAAGTGTAAGTGAGAGCCCTCCACCCTTCCTGCCCAGGGAATCCCATCTGTATGCAAATAAATGCAGATGAAGTGGATTGTCCTGTGTTTGTGGCTGTCTGGGTGCAAATTACAAGGGAGCTATCAACCAGCACAGACCATACATGGATTGGAGACAGGCTGTAAGGCATAGATTGCAGTAAGTGCAGAGAAATGTCTACTGTCTAAAAGTGGCATTTCTGAAATAGTACTGTAAAATACAACTTCACCAGTAAGTAGGATTTCTTACTACCATTCCAACCATACCAAATATGACAAGTCTATTTTCCTCTCAGATCAGCTATTACCACTTAAAAGCATATAATGGAATCTCTAATGCTGGTCTATGAGAGGAGCAGGCTTCACAGTAGTGAAAAACGACCTTGGGGAGGGGGGTTTCACTACCAGGACATGTAAAACTTATAAGTACATGTCCTGAGTTGTACGTACAATGCACCCTGCCCTAGGGGTTACTTAGGACCTACTTTATGGGTGACTTTCATGGAAGAAAGGGGGGGTTTAAAGCTTGGCAAGTAGTTTTAAATGCCAGGTCGAAGTGGCAGTGAAACTGCACACACAGGCCTAGCAATGGCAGACCTGAGACATGGTTAAGGGGCTACTTATTAGGGTGACACAATCAGTGCTGCAGGACCACTAGTAGCATTAAATTTACAGAACCTGGGCACATGTAGTGCACTTTACTAGGGACTTACTGTTAAATTAAATATGACAGTTGGGTATGAGCTAATGTTACCATGTTTTAGGGAGAGAGCACATGCACTTTAGCACTGGCTAGCAGTTGTGAAGTGCACAGAGTCCTAAAGCCAACAAAAACAAGGTCAGAAAAAGAGGAGGAGGAAGGCAAAAGGCTTAGGATGACCCTTCAGAGAAGGCCATTTTCCAACAGATAAACTGTGTGTCCAGTGTATCTGTGTCTGTTTGCTACATGTGATGTCACAGAGTCAACAGCACTCAAGCCTATTATGCCAGACCACATAGTAATAGACTGTCTCGCCCTGCCAAGGCTTCCTACATAGGATGCCTAAAAGACCAGAACCACTTTGATATTGATAGACAGGTCTGGGCTGAAAGTTAAAGCATCCAAGGAACCCATCAGTAAATGACAATTGCTTTCCATCAGCTAGGAATGTAGCGAGGAGGCCCTGAGGAATGGCAGGGCAGAATTAGGGTAAGCCCTGGTTTAGCCAGCAAAGTTAAGAAGGATGGCAGCAGAGTACTAAAGCATTTGCCAGTGATAAGTTCCTCACTGTTTGACTCTCACTCAAGCGAGGGTCCTAAAATGATAGCCCGGTTTCCCCAATTTTCCAATTACTATTATAATATTATAATAGTAAATAGAAAATTAGTTGTGTTTATGAACCAGGAAATTGAGTGTGCTCTGCCCAACAGCCCAAAGTAACCAGCAACCCCTGCTTTCATGTAAAGTAGCTGCGCTTCTACAAGTGGACTCAATAGATCAGGCACATGTGTGCATATGTGTGTGTTGCACACCATGTCTTTCAAGCTGCATGTGTCTGTTCAAAGATCCTCTTTTGTTTAATTAGTCAGAGTCTTTGAACTATGTCGGGAGTATTTTGATCCTAAGGCTTCTTGCTGCTTATGTCCAGTGAATGAGCTGGTGTATGTCTGCAGGTGTATGCGCTTAAGTGGTTTTGTCATAAAATATATGTGCCTGTTCCCTATCCAGACGTGCATGCTTGAGTTTGCACATATGTGCATGCAAGTATGAGTGCATGTGCACATATGTATGTATGTATGTCTGTATGTGGTTGCCATTGTGCGTGAGCCTTGCTGAAATGTGTGCAACGGAACACTTTTTTGGTATGCATATAGATGCTTACCTCAGAGTGAATGAGCATTGTTGTTTGCATATTACTGAGTATGAATGTCCGTGTGGTTGTGCACAGCTGCCTCACATATGGTTGCATTTTTACTAGCTGGATAGTGTCAGTGTGTTTGGATAATGATGTCTCTTGTAGTTTCTCTGTGGAAACATGTTTGTGCATGTCTAAATGCTAAAACGTATTGGCATGTGCGTCTATTTGTGACTTTGTGTGCTAATCCCATTTTCACAGGGATTTCTATAGATTCAACACAAACCAAAGGGAAAAAAATCAACATGGGCTTATACACGGGGCTGTTGCCAATACTTGCCTACTTAGATTAGTTACCGCATGGCATCTGACCAGGCAAACTGTACAAAACCAAATTTGGATGTGTCCTCAAAAATTCAAATATTCAAAATTTGAGTTAGAGGAGAATGCATATGGCATTAAAATAGTACATTATAATCAGTTAAGAAATCGGAAGTGAGCGCATCACAAGAGCAACCCTAGATGCACCAGACATTTCTGGTTTGGTGCACCAAAGGATATTTGCATCTTTCTGAGACTGCAAAAAGGAAGTAATTAAGAAGATATGTAAATCACATTGTGAATGAGTGAAATGTCGAGGGCTCGAGTATTTGAGTTAAACATTTCGTCACAAAGGAATTGGTTAACTCAAAGGTTTACCACACGGAAAATCCTAAATCACAATTTCAAGCCCAAGCCTTATCTGTGGAAAGTATTTGCCTTTGGAGGATATTTAGTGGAAAATAGGAAATACTTTTAGGGTTTACGTCTAGTCCGTTGTGAGAGAGGGTGTCTCTGCTCTGAAATAACAGGTGAGGCAGTTGGTCTCTGGTAGGTTCTAGAGCCCCGGAACATATCAGATTGCCTTATTTATAGTGCACTCAACCCATCAGTGTCCACAAAGCAGGAAACATAGGTGCAAACATAAGCATCAGTAAATGAACAACCATGAACTAGATAATTCGGAAGGGAAGCATCTGTAGGACAAAACATGACAAATATGTAATGTAAGTACAATACTCTCTTACTGCATGCCCTCGGTGTAAAGTAAAAGGTGTAGTTCATAGCATAATACAAGCACTGGCAAAGCCAATAGTTCTGGCCTCCAAGCAGATGCTATAAAAATATAAAAAAGGAAAAAAAAGGAAACATGCCACCACTGAAACGTGACTAATAATAATAACAATAATAATAAAATATACTTTTTTTAAAAGAACTATTCAATAGAATGATGTGTGCTTCCTTCCTGTCAGGTGTACTAAGAACAGATTTAAAAACCCATATTAGTTTCACTGGACATCAAAGGGAAATATGATTGTTATTGGTGCAAAGAAACACTAGTATTGGTAATGAATTACTGTAACCTGAAGACAGTTTGAACACACAAGGAGGACTAAAAAATAAAAAAGGATAAACAATGGGAAAAAAATTTGGCAAAGTAAAGTATAGGCAAACCAGCCTGGGCACTGAAGTGCACCTCTTTTAACGTGGATGTGTGCGACTGATCATAAAAATGCTACCACTTGTGCATGCTGAATGTTGCGGTGGACGGAAGCAAAATGTGAATGACAAATAAATAGACCCCTGCGTGACGAAGGCTGGCCTAAACCTCTTTAAGTATGAATATCAATCACTCAATCAATCAGGGTTTGATAAGCGCGGCTACTTACCCGTAAGGGTCTCAAGGCACTGGGGGGGATCGTGCAACGTCCATCATTGAGATGGTTTTTCAAAAAGCCAAGTCTTCAGCACCTTCGTGAAGTTGAGGAGGGGGTAATCTGTCTGAGGTGGGGCGGGAGGGCGTTCCAGGCTTTGGTTACAATGTACGAGAAAGATAGGCCCCCTGTTCTTGTTTTCCTGATGCGGGGTACTTCGGCGAGGGACAGCTGGGCTGATCATAGGGTCCTGTGGGGTACGTGGAAGTTGAGTCGCCTGTTCAGGTTGGCTGGTCCGGTGTCGTGGAGGGCTTTGTGTGCGTGGATGAGGATCTTGAAGGTTATTCTTTTCTCTATTGGGAGCCAGTGAAGTGTGTGCAGGTGTTGTTCTTTAATACTATTTTAACACACTAGGCTGTTGAGAAAGCTGTAGCTGCCTCTAAGGCATACATAAAACCAAATGAATAATATGTGTTAAATTTGTCCCGAACACCACATTAACTTTTTAACTGATAATTCATTGTATGTGTGAGTGTGAGAAAAAAGTTTGGACAACACAATGCATCTTGTGCCCATATAGGCTATGAAAGTTGCTCAAACAGCAACTATCAGTTTGTTTTGTAGACTTCATTCCAACCATTCATTAGATTATGCATATTAATATTGCTGTGAGACAGATGTGTTGCCATACAAATAATATCATAGAAACTACAAGATCATTGAGTTAAACACCTATTTTAGGAAACTTTCTAGAATTCATTATTAAGGTACAAATTGCAGCCCATATACATACACCTAGCAAAACCACTGTTAGTCAGCATGGCTCTGCCAAGTCCATTGGCAAATGTTTTGAGTAGGTAAGCAAACATCACGCCTTGAAATGAATGTGGACTATGTCAAACCTTTCAGCACAATGCAACACGTTGACGATTTTAATTGTGTATGCATATAGATTAAGAAAATGTTGAAAGGCAGGACTCTGAGAAATCAGATTTAATGTAGGCATATGCATTATGATGCATTTTGTCTACAATCGTGTAAAGAACAAATGCAAATAAAATGAACTGATATGTGTCAGTGCATGTTTGAAAAAACCTGGTGGATGTATGCATACATGAGAAACTAGCCGTACATGCACAATGGCATGGCGCTGTTGACATATTAAGAGTTGTGTACTTTAGCGAGATTAGAAGAAAGGTAGAGACAGAAGCAATTTCACCACTACACAGTACCCTCTTCATGCCATGTGTACAATAAACCCAAATGTGAAAACGAATATCACAGATTTGTAAATTGTTCCAAATTAAATAAACAGAAAGAGGACTGGACTATGAGTAAAAAAAATCTACTTTCTTAGGTTGCTTTCTTTGGAAAAAAAGATGATTAAGCAGTTCTGTTATCTCATATATGCCAATTAATATGCCATATCTCCTTTTGAAAAGAGATCCGTATATTCATCTCTATGGAACAGCAGGGTGACACCGACTTACAATGAAACCTGGATGCTCAATCGGCATTAGACAAATTTTACAGTGAGAATTGAGTAAACTATAGAATAAGTGTAACACAAATTCAGTGATTTTTAGCCATAATTAACATTTTGAAAGCATAACTGGAAAATGTGCTAGATGTGTGCATCACTAGTGGGTATACCTTTTTTAGAGAAACTGTGTTTTATCTTCGTAACAGAATTCAGCTTACAACACGACGCATAACACCTTTGTTTCCAATTAAAGATGACACATTGAATAAACGTATGCTTTGTCATGAGTAGAAGTAAAATCCATGTGTCTCTCCTGCAACGATTGCCTTACCACATCTACTATCCTCGATAGTGTATGTTATTTCTTCTGCTGCCATGTTTTTTTAGCCCCACCAATGTCCTGTCAGTATCCAAACTCAGTCTCTCCACTATCAGTGTATGGTAAAAGGTAAAAACTTTAATCAAAGTCCTGGCATATTCAGATCCCCCTTCCTGTACAGATTGCTCCCACTCGAATCTAATGACTTGTTTCAAGTCTATCTTCCGTCAACTATAATCTCCTCTCCACAGCCCAAAAGAAGTGCACAACGTCCCTTGCAACGCTCAAGAAAGCATGTATTTCTGTTGTACCAAACCAGTGCATGTGCCGTTTTCATGGTCCAGTGCCCTTCATCCTCCACATCACATCAGTCTAGCTACTCCTCATGACTGCTGGAGAGTAGTCTGCCGCTCACCCTGGAGAGAGTACATATGAATGTCCCTCTGACCATGTTCTACTTCCCAAAAATACACACAAGATGTGCCCAACCATTCCTTCGCCTCTTCTCTGTGCACTGTCTTCTTCACAGTTCACCCAGTGGATGTCCTACGACCCCTCTCCATTGAGGATGTAGCATGTCCTGACCACCCCTGCGACTGCATTCATGCTGCACCATTATTCCTCGGGGGACATAAACTATGCAACCTTTAATGGAGGGCATTTAATAGAACACTTAGTATTAGGGGTAGTAAATGTAAGCCACATACAAATAATTGAAGAGTAACAATAAGGAAGTATTAATTCTGAGCCAATGTTTGTCCTAAAAAGGATATATATGGAGTCATGTGCAAATGTAATGTTTTCTTGTTTTGAAAGGTTAGCTAACCACCCACAGACAACTGTTCTTCTTGCAGATGGACTGCCAACAAGAACCGTATTTTTCAAATTAGAAGAAAATTGAGGCAAGCCTTCAGCCTTATTTACTACATAACTTGCTCCAGAGGTTAGGTTTGGGGTGTGTACTGACTGACTTGCGGTAAAGAAGGCACTGGACACATATCAAAGGGGGAAAACAATTCCAAAAATAGAGCTGAAAAAACAGCGAAGACTGATAAAGACTACAAGCAACCTTGCAACCACTTCCTCTTTGAGTGACAGATTCAAATTCACCATGAGGGATTTCTAGAGCTGCAATGCGATAACGGCGGGAGGGGGAGGGGGGGGGGGGGGCTGGATTGCTTCCCCTTCTTTTCTTTTTTTTTTAAAGCTTTTGAAGAAGATCTTTTCTGTGCCATGACATGGTCCACGTTTCCAGGACGGCAGAGTACATACAACCGGGCGGAAACTCCTTTACATGATACAACATCAGCATCTTGAATTTAATACCAGCAGAGACCTGTGGCTCCATGTTTCCTGTGATGAGTAAGAGAAGTGGCAAAGAATCGATATTTCGGACCATCTGGAGTTTATTTAGCTAGAGTGCGCCCTTTAAATAAACAAGACATTTCCTACATATAGTTAGAAAAGTACATGACATTTACAAACCGTAGCAAGTCCAGGAAAAGTAAAACTAGTAAAGTTTATGAACCCAGTGCATTTTGCAAAACTGACTTTGTGCCGTAGAGCCTCCTGCCCCCCAGGCCTATCCTCGTATTAAAGATGAAACCCAAATCTCAGACTTTGAGCAGGCAGCAGGAGGAACATCCAAGGACTAAAAGCTAAAGCGTGATTGACAAGAGCCTAAAATGAAGATTCTTCTCCACCACCACCCCTATGAAAGGCTTTAGGATTGCGCATAGGACACAACACCGCATTCCACAAAAACATGAAGGCGGAGGTCCATAAATATGTTGATGGTTATCAGTTTAATTCTTCTGTGGCATTGGCATGCATTGCCTCGAACACTGTACCTCACAATATTCTAGACCAGACACGTGTAAGCAAAGCTGGGGCTGCTCAGACCAACTATATACAGGGCTGGTTTCCAACATCAGTGCAGTCCAAGACAGCTTGTATTGTTATGTAAGAGCATGTAAGGTATTTGTAACATGCCTACCATTTAACAAATCACCTCTAGGCGTCTTCACCTATTGCCTGATGACATGGGAGGTGATACTACAGTATGCATGTTCTGAGAATCATCAATCAACTCACTGCTTCCAAAATGTCCGCCCTTCCTTTCCAGTGTCAAGCCACTAAGCATCAGCAAGAACGATACAACAGGCTCATAGATAACTAACTAGACTGTCAAAGCATTTTTCAGACCTGGTGCATCTTTTTGTCCAATTTGTGTAGTTTTGGCGTCAAGCATGTAAGGTTTAAATCCTATGTTTGTTTACTTTCATTTTTTCGAATGTAGCATCTATTATCTTTACTCCATCACGCCAGTTCACATCTGCTCCTGGCTAGGTTGGCTCTAATTTCCTGCATTTGGCAGTCTTTTGTTTGCACCCCGTGTACTGTTACCACGGCACTGTGCTGCTTGCTGCAGAGGCCTGCGGACAAGATTGCAATGTCACCATTCGTTGTGAAGTCTTTGGTGCAACACTCTAATATGCAGCGGGATGCTGGTGAGGCAGGTGCTGCATGCGTCAGACAGAACCCCATAAACACCCCATTGATCACTACACAGGATACCTTTCAGATTTTGACTTCATTCTGTGGAGCTTGTGAAAAGAGAAAAACTCACCACATAGCAAAGCAAACTATACTATGTCTGCCTAGGGCATCCACACTCGGAGTCAGCACCACTGATCAAACTCTGCTGCAGAATGGACAACTACTGGACAGCTTCTAGTTTGGACTCCGCAACTACGTACACAGCGTTGTCAACTCGCTAACCAGACTGAACTAGCTATAACTCTGCCCTCTATCACGCACACTGTTCTCATAAATGTTGTCATCTCGGATGTCATGAGTTTCTGCTATAAATGCTATATTTTAACATACTGCAAGTAATATTTTATTTAAAGGGTATAAGCAGTGCATGAGGCAGGTTTGAGCTATAGATAATGCAGTGTGGGTAGCAAGTTGACAACACTATACAAGGAGATGCATGAGTAACAGTACATTTACACATGCCGTAGAGTGGTGTGTGGTGGAGTGGAGTGGTGTGTGGTAGAGAGGAGTGGCGTGCCAGAGTGGAGCGCTGTGTCATACAGTGTTGTAGAGTTGAGTACAGTGGTGTAGAGTGTGGGGCATAGAGTGGAGTACAGTTTTGCAATATGCTATGACAAAGAGTGGAGTGGTGTGCTGTAGAGTCAAGTGGCATAACATTGTGTTGTACAGTGTTGTAGAGTGGAGTAGACTGGCACAGAATGTAAGGGCAGAGGGTGGAGTAGAATATTGTGGAGTGGAATGGAGTGGCGTGTTTTGGAGTAGAGTGTAGGGGCATAGAGTGAAGTCCAGTGTTGTAGGGTGCAGAGGCATGGAGCGGTGTGGTGTGTTGTGTTGTAGAGTAGAGTGGGAAGATGTGTAATAGAGCTGGGTCTTGTACAGTATCATAGAGTAGATTATATTTGTGTAAAGTGGAGGGGCACAGAGTGGAGTAAAGTGTTGTAGAGTGGAGTGGCACAGAGTCGAGTGGCCTAGATTGGAGTGGTCTGTTATAAAGTGGAGTGTGTGTCACTGAGTGGAGTGTGTGTCACTGAGTGGAGTGTCTGTCAGAGTGGAGTGAGTGTCAGAGTTGAGTGGAGTGATGTCTCGTGGAGTAGAGTGGAGTGGTGTGTCAGAGTGGTGTTTTGTAGTGTGTTAGCATGAGTGGCGTAGAGTTGAGTGGCATAAAGTTGAGTTGAGTAGTTTATCAGACTATAATGCAGTAATATGTCGTGGAGTGATGTTGCGTAGAGTGCTGTACAGTGTACAGTGTCACTGAGTGGCACAGAGTGAAGTACGGTGTCAGAGTGAATAGACAGAGTGGAGTAGAGCTTGGTGGCATACAGTAGAGTGGTGTGTCATATATTTTCTTACAGTGGAGGGCTGTAAATTACACTTGCATGTTGTAGAGTAGAGTGGCGAGGCGTAGAGAGGATTGTTGTGCTATAAAGTGGAGTGTGTGACACTGAGCAGGGTGTGTGTCAGAGTGGAGTGGAGTGGCATGTAATAGAGTAGAGTGGCATGTCGTACAGTATCATAGAGTGTATTACATTTGTGTGGAGTGGAGGGGCATAGAGTGGAATAGTGTCTCATGGAGTAGATTGGCGTGTTGACAGTGAGTTAGAGTGGAGTGGCGTTGAGTGAAGTAATGGAGTGGAGTAGAGTGCAGTAGTGTGTCAGAGTGCAGTGGAGTGGAATGGTGTAAAGGGAGTTGTGCTGTGTTGTACAGTGGAATACAGTGGCAGAGTTAGAGTGGAGTAGTGTCTGAGTGGGGGGTGCAGAGTGAAGTACATTGAGGTAGAGTGGAGTGGCAGACTGGAGTGCTGTACAGTGTATTGTCGTAGAGTGTCGTGTTGTAGAGTCTAGTAATGTAAAGTGTTTTGACAGTGTTGTGACGTACAGTGTTGTGACGTAGAGTGTTGTTGTGTGCAGTGCAACAGAGTAGAGTGCAGAGGAGTAGAGTGGAGTGGTGTAGAGAGGAGTGGGATAGACTGGAGTGTCGTACAGTGGGGTGGCGTGTTGTTGAGTAGATTAGAGAGGCGTAAAGTGATTTGGTGTGTCACAGAAAAAAATTGAATGGTGTATCGTAGAGTGGCATGCTGTTGTGTGTCTTAGAGTGGAGGGGTCAAAAGTCGAATGCTGTAAAGTGGAGCAACATTTCATAAATGTAGTGCACTACAGTTTTTTTTTTTTTTTTTTATTACACAATACCCCTGAACTACCTAGAAACTTAAAAGTTACAAAGAATAAATATGTTTAAAAAATGTCATTAGTCAAACAGTGGCAAAGATATTACTAAGCAAAAATCTGGGGAATTCCAGCTCTCTGAGTCCTAACTATAACTACAAAATGGCTATTGCCACCCTGTAAAATACATAAACATACAAAGACTGCTGGGTAAATACTAATAGTGCATTAAGGGAGGAACAAGTTTGAGGACAACTGTCACTTAAGATGGTGAAGTAAACATCTCAAATCTACAAATCCCTGGCAGGCCGACACTTGCTGGAATGTCATTATGTTCTTCATTAAAGCCTGCTTTGCACTCTAAACTGATTTGGTGTCAGCCCAAACTGTAACGCTTGATCATGTACTGTGGTGTTTTCATTTAAAAACTCCCAGCGTGAACATATTGTTAAGAGTATTTTTAGGTCAACGCCTTCTATTTTAATGCATATATATTTAATTATTGGGGCTTTCAGTTACCCAACGCCTTCTTATTTTAATGAATGTATATTTATTTATAGGAGCTTTCAGCCAGCTCTCTTCGTCCACTGGTCTTTCAGCATGTCATTTGCTTGTTTGTTCTTTTCACCACAGCTAAAAGCATTGGAGCACAGCAGGTTCATGAAACATCAGCCACTGCCTTACCTTTCTCAAAGTGACAGAATTTTCCTGTTGCACAATGTGCACTGACACCACAAAGGTGTCCCCTTCAAACGTTTTTACTAAAAATATTAACAAACATCAGCAAAGTCAAACGTCGGCAGCCAAACCTAGATCTATTGGCTTTGCCAATGCTCGTTTCACTTAGGCATTTATTACTAATATACAAGTCTGGAGTACAACGAGTTTCTCTGCATCCACAGCAATTCACAATAGCCCTTGTATGTTAGGCAGCGTGTGTAAACGTATTTCATGGAGTCATGTGTCAAAGAGTGATGGCCTGTGGTCGCCTACGAGCTAAGCGAGCACTAACCTGACTTGGCCACGCTCTATTTTCACATTTACTTTGTTTTGCAGCTCTAGCTCTGCGTCCTGATATCATCCAGGTGTACTGCATCCCGTTATGTGATAGTTATTGCACTACAATTCATATGTGTATTGCGTTTTTAACGGAGAACTGATGTTTTCATTGGTATTGGGTGCTGACCTCCCTCCGACTGAATATGTTGCTGGGTGTGATTTGAGGCAACTTGCTTTATTATAGCAGTGTGGGTGGCTTTGGGAAAGCCGAGTGAGGTGCAGGAGGAGGAGGAGGCTCAGGTGACCCATCCAGGGAAGGGATATGAAGTAGACGAGTTGAGATGTGACGGGGCAACCGGAGGCAGGTTGTGAGTTCCTGAAGTAAGGTGATGGTGTCTTTGGCAGGCTGGTGTAGTGTTGGGATAGCTGCCAAGAATGGGAGGTTGAAGTCAGACTTAGGTTCGGTTGGGTGGATGTGTTTAGGGGTGGCTGAGCTAGTTTATCTAGGAAAGCCCTGGGTACACTGGGACACAGTTTACAGTCCAAGGCCTGTTGGATGTGATTGATGGGTAGGTCACATCAAGAAGGCTAGCGCAGGTTGGGGCTGTTTTTGTAACGTCTTGCAGTGCTAGTATCTTCTAAGGGCAGTCAAACTTTCACTGTTTATTACAAGATACCTGATTTTTAATACGATTTAATGTCGCACACAGGCATCTTCCTCTCTCCCAGTAACACAATGCAGCAAAAAAATTACAGCATGCTTCATTTTTGTTCTCTGCTGTTTCTGCTAAGGAGCACAGACTCCATCACTCTAAATATGTTTGTATACTATCAATGTGCTCGCAGCTTTCAATCAACATGTAAGTGCTGTTCTTCCCTCGGGGAACCCATTTATTGGTTGTGTAGGTAACCTTCTCATTTCTTACTTTTCCATGACACCCAACATGTTTCTTCAAGACACTGAACCTTCCCATCGCTCAGCTCCTTCACATGGCTAGGTAGCATGGTTGTCATTGGACAGAGACTAAGATACCAAGCGATGTACCATCTCCAGAGCCTCTATTTATTGGGAAACAATGCTGGGACACATCTGTTGCATGACTGATGTGTTCTCTGCAGCTGTGCCAGGAACCAGCTTTTCTGTCTTCTAGGCAGGGATTTGTCTTAAGACCTATGGTTTTCAAGCAGAAAACACTCCCAAGGAAAGGCTGTTAAACTCCATTTGTGAAATTAGCATTATATTTCCACCAGTCCACAGAAAGGAACAAAAGTCACAGAGGGAAGATTGTGCCAAGCACAACCCCCATGAAAGGTGCCAGATAAGTTGCCCCCGGGTACGCTTTTTCAACTGCAATGATGGCACAGATCTCGCTGGCATGTAAGCCAAGGTAATGCAATATGAAGTATTGTTTTTTAAACAGGAGAGTCTTCAGCCCTTTCCTAAATTGAGTCAGTCAACTATGGGGCAGCCCTGATGGTTGTGAGGATGTTTTCCCAGATCCAGGGTTGAAAGAGAGACTAGGCCTGCTGCCTTGTTTTTTACTTTTTTTTTTTTTTTTTACACTTCTTACTTGGAGTCTGATGGTGTCCTGGCTGCGGTATGTCGAGAACCACCAGTTATGGTGAGCTTGCCTGCAAGGTAAGCAGGGTTGGTGGCTGTGACGGCTCTGTAAATGATGCATCCAGTTTTGAAGATGGGCGGGCCAGCAAGATGAGCCAATAGAGTTCCATCAGGATGGGGATGTTATCATATTTCTTAAATTAAGGGCATGGATGAGACACGCTGCGGCATGTAGGATGCTTTTAAGGGGCACCAGTATGGAGCCTGAGAGACAATGGAGCACAGCAGTCCCATTATCCAGATGCAGAACAGCAGTTCTGAAGTTTCTTTCTGGAAGAAACAGTTTCACTTTCTTTAGCAGAGAAAGCGACACCAGGCTGTTTTGGTTTTATTGCCAATGTTTTTGCCCTAGTTACCTGCTTCAAGACCTTAGAATCGAAAAATTAGCTCTATAAAGTAAGGTATTCCTTTGTGCCTGTTAGGGTCCAGTGGTTAACTTCTATGTCTACCAAGCTGTTGTAATGGCTTTGTGGGTGTGGTGTAAAGGAAAGAATGAAGCTAGGGACATCACACAAGCAGAGACCACTAGACTCATTAGTTATGTTACCTGGCATACCTTGTACAGAGAGTGTGGGAGTGTGTGAAAGTGAGTACCATTTATTTTGTGAGCCCAGCTGTCCAAAACCATTTTGTTAAGAGTATGTGCCTGAAAGAGGAATGTTTGTTTAAAACAGGAAAAAGGTTTCTCTTGCTGAAAACTAAGCACGCAGAGGAATTCGAAGTTTGTCTCACTGGGACTTGGCAGACGTTCCTGGTTCCCACAATGAACAGAGTTACTTTTGCACATGAAATGAGTCTATTGGAATGGACTGGTGCCACAAGTAATCACATTACAACTTAAAATGTGCTAGTGTTGACATCCAGCAATCAAAGGCGAAAGGCCGGATGTGCCGAAGCACGTGCAAGGCGTCAACGCTCCGACTTTTAACCATTAACGCCACACCTTCTTCCGGAATGTCCTCTTGGGGACAACTGGGAGAAGGTTAGCACATTCCCACTAACCCGGTCAAACCTGATCTCGAGCTCAGGAACTTCAAGTGTGTCGACATACGTCATCTTGGTGTTCAAAATAAATGCTTCACCTAGAAGCAAAACACGTGTAGTTCTGCCCCGGTGCGCATTTTAGATGCTGACATAATTCCGAGCTTTGACTTGGAAACAAATGAGGCAAATTTGGGGTGGGGCTTGCCTCACAGAAAATTTGCTAATCTGATCTCTCTGTTGGAACCTTATACTGAACACTCCTATGCATTCCCACTTAATTTACTCAACATACCACTGAAAGTGTCATTTTAATAGCGCTTCCATTCTATATGTACTATATAGCTGAACTCTTGGCCATCCTCCATGATCCTCCAACCCTGCTAGCTTTCTAAGCATCCAGCTAAGGCGGAAGAACGCTATATTGTGAAGGCACTACACTCTGGATTAGCCTCAATCACACCCTTATGTTCGAAAGAGAATTTCTAAGTTTTAAGTGACAGCTGAAAATACACCTTTTCAACCTAAAAAGGCCAGCGCACCACACTGCCCTCTCCCCCCTGCATCCTAACACCCCCACTCACCCACTTGACCTGGCAAACTCCTAAGACCTACTCCCCTAGAAAAACAAATAAGCACTGGCAAAGTCATTAGGTCAAGATCAAATTGAGTAGGGCTCACTGTCCTTTTAGCTCCAATTGGTCAACACGGCTAAAATAAAAAAAACAAGCATTTGCAATGCAGTGGATCTCATATTTGTTCCAGTTAGAGCTCCTGGTATTGTAAATTCCTAACTGGATTTTTCTTGCCACATAAATTGAAAATGAAAAGTAAAACATTAGTTACCATGAGCTCCACGGCCGTCATGAGCACGAAGGAGAGACTCAAAAAGGAAAAAGAAGTTTGCTCACAGTCAAACATATCGGCAATCGTGCAATTATACATGTAACCGGGTCAATCTGCAAGGCGGTAACAAACCCTCTCCAAGAAGTGACAAACGTAAAGCATTTACCAATGATAACAAAGGACTTTTGAAAGGCAAGCCTAGGAACGAGTGAAAGTGATGGATGTGAGGTGGGGGTGGTTAAAAGCCCACAATACTTACAATAGGTCAAAGCGCTTGCGCTGGGCCTAAAAATAAATTAAACAAAATTGACAGTCAGTAGCTCACACATAGGCAAGACCTACTGGCATACAAATGCTTGTTTGTGTAGCATTTCTTAAAGTGGTAGTGTCACCTTGAGGTGGCGTTAGAGTGCTACAGCATTGGATGAAATAAAGTGTTTTTGTCTTTAATGTGAAACATGACCATTCTTGGTCTTTGCCAGAAGGTGTTGAAAGGGTTTCCCTGGGACTGAGAACAAATGAGGGTCCTGTCACAACCCTGCATTTGTTTCAGCTCATCTTTCTTGTAGTAATAGCCGCTATGTCATCCCCTCTGTTGGTCAGCAATGAGAAAGCAACCCTGATTTAAACTGCTAAACACAACAAGTAAATCAGATAACAGCCAAACACATGTCTGTCCGAGTGCCCTAAGACCCATTGATAAAATGTTTTATGCAAACGTTTGATTCGAAGCCGGATCTGCTCGACCTTTCATTCTTCCTAAGTCGGTAAAATGAGACCCCGTTGAATAACAGTGAAGCGAGGTTTTAGAGCTACGCAACGGCAAGTCTGTGGTGAAACGCACAATTCAAACTAGTTATTTTTACAGCTACAGAAAGATACTTAACCCAGCCATAGTCAAACACAATCTTTAGTCACAACGCAGCCTTTCCATAAATTTGGCGCGTTTCTGGATTATATGAAACAATATACCGCCGTCAAGAGGATTAAGAAGGATAAAAGGCTGGTTTACCAGCAAATCTCTTCTGTAGGCACCCCACCTGTTTTTTGGATCCCATTTAAAGCACGTGCTCAGTCTAAATGTCTTTGTCCACTGCATTTTGCTGTGGTTAATTTTCTTCCTTCCTGCTTTTTTAATCACCCACTACCCAAGTAAGCCACGCTCACGTATGTGTTCGTTGTAATGTGACTTACAAAGTGCCATCGTGCTGCCTTCTAACCACTATTGAATCCCAGCACAACCAGCGCAGGATGCGGGATTTTTAACGTGCAGGTGCTGGCTACATATGCGCCCACAGTCAATTAAGCAATGTCTAGCGACCTGGAGCATTCTTGTCAGGTGATATGTAAATAATCAAAGACAGCATTCTGGGAAAATAAAGACTGGAGCCGTAACTGAAGGACGTCACACAACACTAACAAAGTAATCACATATAAACAGTGCACATCATTACAGCCATCAGGGAATTAACTGAGATGGAAAAAAGTTAAGGGACTCTAAGACAGTCTCATTCGCAATAGCCCACGAGCTCAGCTGCCTCCTGGAAATTTAAATAATGTGTAACCATTCTGGCAATTTTGAATCGCGTGGTTATGGTACATGTTGCCCTGCAACACAGGCAGGGGTAAGCAGCAAGGCGGGAAGAGCGAGTGCAAGTAAAAGAAACGAGAGGGATAGGGCAGGCAGCAAGGCGGGAAGAGCAAGTGCAAGTGAAAGAAAGAAAAAAATACTTGCAGAAGCATTTGCCAGTGGAAAGGCAGAAACTGGACAAGAAAGCAGCACGTGGTCCTTGCTCTAGGGGAGGGACAAGCACTTGAATACAAAGTAAAGCCGGAAAGCGCTTATCAAAGAGGAGCAAAGAAATGCGAGTGACAATGAAGCCACCCAATGGTAAGCAATGGGCGGGCACTAATGAAGGAAAATTTCTCGCAAGCGACAGCGCATGCACTGTCTTAGGTGAGACTGTAAAGGTGATGGGGACCTTACAAGTGATGGGGGATTGGTTGATTAACCTAAGACACTGGTTTGAATTCCAGTCCATTGTTTTTGCCCACTGTGCCTACGCCAGGCCCGTCAACCTTAGAAGATTTTCCATCCTATGATCGTTCAAAGAGAAACTGGCGCGGCCATGGAGAACAGGTGCTTTGGAGCCCCTGCACTGACTAACGAGGTACCCCTAGTCTATTTCAAGCAAAAACAAAATCATCAAGAGGAACCTCCTATGCTCTGGGTAGGTGGTAAATAGAGCTCAGCTGTGAAGAGCATTCAAACCTGAGCTGGAAACCTATTCTGGGTGAAGGTTTTCAGCTCACTGTGAGAATATACCTCTTCACCACATCACCAAAGGATGAAATCATTTGTCACATGTCGGCACCATGTGAGTTGGCAGAATTGCTATTCTCTTCGCCTGTATATCATTCCTGATTTTAGGATCACAGGCTCATATCACCCACTGCTTAATTTGTAAACATTTAAGGGTCAAGGCTCAAAGTTTTGCTTTGGAGTTTGTAGCAATGCTTCCAAATGTTGGAGATGTAGAATATAAAGGCTGCATAGTCTTCATTCATCTCAATCTTTCAAGTTCATTTTCGTCCCTGGTTCCTTTCCTAATCACTATTTTCCCGTTGTTAGGTCTTGCCTGAGACAGCGTATGCAGTGTTGCTTGGGAGATATTTTGTTAGCTTAAGGGGGGGTTTTGAGTCCGCCCATTGCTTACTATTTGTTGGCTTCATCATCGGTTCTCTTTGGTTAGCCTGTGCCACTTCACTTCCTATTCGTTTGTTTGTCCCACCTTTGGAGCATAGCCCAAGTACTGTTTCCATGCCTGGTGAGTGTCCTTCACCTGCTTGTGCTTTTGGTCCCAGGCTACCTTTTTCTTTTACTTCCAGTACGCCATAAGAGTGTTTGTGCTTGCAGGCCCTCTCCTTCCCTCTCTTCTTCACCCTACTCCTGCTGTCCGTCGTGTTTCTTGACCCCTCGTGGGCTCCTACGTCAGTCCCTTGTGTGGTTTGTCCTGCTCTGTGTTGTTGGTTTCCCTGTCCTCTTCCCACACTGTTGACCCATCATTGTTGCTTACCCCGTCCCACTCAGTGTTGCTGCTTCACTAGCTCCCCCCTCCACCACGCCCCACTTCCCCTGGCCCTCCCCCTGCCACCCTTGCTTGCCCGGTCCCCTCCCTCCTCCCAAGTTGTTGCCCTGTCTTCGTTGCTTGGATAGTTCCAGTCCCCTCCCCCCCCAGCATTGTTGCTTGACCATGCCCCTCTGCCACATCTATTGCTTCCCACGCGCCCACTATCCTCCCCAATTGTTGCTTGCCCTGCACCCCACTGCTCCCCATGTCATTGCCTGCCCCACACCAGTCTCACATCGCCATCATTGCTTACACCGTGCTCCTGCCCCACTTGCCCTGTTTTTACTTAAAAAATCACTAAGAAGCACCCCGTGCTTGCCCCATTATGTCATCATTTTCTCTAACTTTTAGACATGCACTGATGTACAACATGGCTAAAACACACAGAGAAAGCAATTAGCTCTTTTCTATTGGCAACTCCTATTAGCTTTGCCAATGCTTGGTCTCTTCCTCCTTTCCCCAAAATTTTCTGTTCTAGCATTTGCTCTGGATGAAAGTCTGAGGAGAAAAATAAGTGTCGGTCCCCACAAAATGAATTCCGATGGGCCTCACCTCCAACCCCCGGATCAAATTGAGCACTGCTAACACCAAAGGTTTTTGCCTCTTCCATCCATCATCACGAGGAGGCCGACTGCATGCGGACTCCACCATAGACTTTGACTTTCCTAGACTGTCCTTTATCGTCAGGACAGTCTCTGGGCTCACACAACCTTCCCACTGCAAAACACTAGCCAACAACTAAAGTTGGGGCATTCTGTGATTTATAAATAACAAACGCACGCACTATTTTAGCAAGGTAGCTTAGTGGGCTCCTGCAATCGCTGCAGAGATCAATGTGCAGCCTGCTGATACGTTCCAAATCCCAGTAGGCTGCCAAGCCTTTTGATTTTTCACCCCCTGAAGAAGGAAAACCCGCGCACCACATGATGGTAGTAAAATAGTGGTGCTAGGAATAAAAGCAAAACACATCACTAGCTCTTTTACTCGTGATGGAATTATTATGAGGGTCGGACACTAAGGAAGGGTACTGTATCCGTTTGAGGGACTTGTGTGTGACCTCAAGGTCACAGGTTAAATACCAGTGCGTTAACTCCGCCTTTTATTACTCTGAGGCTGATAAAATGAGGATCACTGAGCCGGGTAACTATGAAGGTCTGTAGTATGGCAGCAGCGCCGAGGACTTCCCTTTAGGGTGAATGTGTGCTCAACGTTGGGGCCTGTTATGTTCTGTGCCTCGTTAGGTTATAGATACCACAGAGGCACAAAGCATAGCACTTGTAGGGGCAGTGGGGGCTTCAGCGACCACCCTACCCCTCAGCCTCGCTATAGGGACGGCCCCTCCAGAAAACCTCAGTCTGCATGACCCTTCCAAGGATGGGCCCACTGCTGACTCTGCCACTCACGGAGACATTAACTACTCTGGCGGGACATTTAAAAATAACAAAATGCAGCGGGCTCTGGAATAAATCAGCAAGGTGGCACAGCGAGAACAAAAAAAGCTGCAGTTGGCATCTACTGTATTCTGCAAGTAAAGAAACTGAACAACTAGGATACTAAGACATTTATCTATCTATCTATCTATCTATCTATCTATCTATCTATCTATCTATTTCGGTTTTATACAGCGCGAACTCGACCCGAATGTAGTGGGGCGCCTTACAGAAGCACCAGCTACATTATAAAATGTCCCTTTTTTTATTTTTTTAGGTAAGGGGATATTAAAGTGATTTGAACTGACTCACAGGACGTTGACCCGACGATGAGACTCGAAGGTGGTTCTCGAAATATTAAGTCAGTAGGGGCCATATGTACGAACATTTTTTCCCATAGACACAGAATGCGTAAAAACCTTTGCTACATCTAGCCCTTGGTCACTTCCTACCGCCACAGCCTCTCTAATTCAATAAAGTACCGAGAGCGACAAACGTTCTACCTGTGTCTGTGTGGGCGACGAAGAGAGAGGGTGTTTCTATGACATAGTGACCCTCTGCGGTGAATAACTGGAGTGCGATACCTTGTGCACTAGTAGCAACCTGTTATTTGCAGCGCTTATCAACGGCCGGTGTGGAATTAAGCGCTATCTCATGCGTATCTGTACATATATGAGAAATAGAATGCTGTAAGATTACCTGTTTACTTAGCGCCTAATGCTGCAGTTAGTTCCTGGCTCATCTTTCCAGCACTGCAGGCTTCTTTCTCCCACCTACAGGCACAGGCAGGGCGAAGTACACAAAGCAGCAGCGACTAAACGGAAGTGAAAGCTGTGAGCAATGATTCTCATCTGCAGTGCATCCTGCCCACGTGAAGTGGTCGTCATAGCAGAGCGAGGGGGCCGGTGCACATGACACCTCTCTCGGCCGTGATCTCCAGCTCCCCGGCGTGACAGCACGTCACACACTGCCGTGAAGCGGCCTGCCGCTGTACGTCACATACCACAGCGATCCACCAACGAAACCTCGGACGGGTGGGGGCCCCTGGGCGAGAGCAATTACTACAGCAGGTTTACAGAGACAGCCAGAGAGCTCCACACACAGCCTAGATTGGGGACAATCCTCCTATCCCCGTGTGTCACACAAGACGGACGCTCCTCATGAATAGGGACCACGCGAAGGAAAGCACTAACGAGTGACAATAACGTTAGTCCCCTGCAGAGAGCTGGAATCTACCTACAAGCATGTGAGAAACTCATTACATAAGCATGCCTCCGAGCAGGTTGGATTAAACCTGCCAGGGTAGGTAATGATTATACACTACGACGCTCTGGAGACGCCCATCGCGTCCGACCTCGGCAGTGAGCGTGAGATTAAGAAGTGTCTGTCACGAGTGTGGTGCACCTGGCTCGGGTGAAAGTTTAAACCAGGGCGACTTGAAGGTGCATTTTTATAATATTTGACAGTGGCTCGCAATGATTAGGTGAAGTATAATTGTGTAAAAGCGCATTACATAGACCGGGAGGGGGTCGGAGGAGCCTCTCCTTTCATGAAACCTCGGCTCACCCACCAGCTATGTTCATATCTGATGTTGGGAGACTAAGTGAAATTGTGTGGGCTCGCTGGGCCTTGTGACTCCAAACCTGTGAGGAATTCCTGGGCGGGGGAGGGGGGCAGAGGTGCTCCCAAGAGCGGGAAGAGCAAGACCGTTTATAGAGCCAGCGTATTATCCCGCTTGTAGCACCAACAGCCAGATTTACCAATGTCAAAAGCCAAACAGCATTAGTCCTCGCCCTGGGGCCCCGGACACTGTCCTCGGCCCTTCGATTTCAACCCCACCCCTTCCTGCCTTTACCGTCCCCAATCTAGATTATTCTGCACTGCTGCGGGCCGCGTTTGCTGTGCAGATAACTTTATGGGCTCACAATCACAGTGCCTTTCAGATTACTTTACAGCACTTGCCACTGGAAGGCAGCACCGAACACGTGGATGGGAAAGAGGGGCAAAAAAGACAGAAACAGATGGGGAAAGGCAACAGAACAAGAGGGAAAAGAATCAGACACACAAGAGAAAGCTGTGCAAAAAATAAGGCCGACTAAACAAAACTGCGAGAAAGTGGGCAAAAGAAACCGAGCAAAAAGAGAATAGTAAAACTAAACTCCTATACATACAATGGCGCATAAATAGGATACAGCTAGACAGGTGAAACATAAGAGAATATAGTGAAAAGAAAATTGCGAAAATGTGAAAAACAAAGGGAACAAAAATTAACGGAGAGACTGCACACAGTTTACTCAATTAATGGGGATACTGCACCCAGAAATGACTCAAAGCTTTAAAAGAGGGCAAGCAAGAACCTGGAAAATGAAGTCCATAGAAAGAAATGATAGAAAAATAGACTCTGTATGATACAAGTAAAATGGAATTGAGAAAACTCATGGGATTAATGTGTCTAGCGCAGAGTTCCATTTGTGACCTTCAGATCATTCGTTGCAATATTTCTGAGACAGTGTCGACCATGTAACTTTCAGGTCATGGGTTCATTACTCTCAAAATAACCCACCAAGTAAACGGACCTCGGGTATCTTCTTTGCCTCCTCCATATTCGGACTCAATGCCCAGTGAGAAAGCTCAGAGGGTCAGTGCACCTCCTGCACAGATTTGTGCGTACCAATACTGGTCACAGGTTCCAATGCTATCGGGATAAAATCACGGGTTAAAGTACTTGCTGCAGAAAACCACGTTTAGCATCTATGTCACAGGCTCAAAATCAACGCAAGATTGCTCTTTCCAAGCAGTGTACTCACGGTGTGAGTGAGCCCTCTCTTAGCAGAGTCCAGGGTTCAAAAAGAGGAAACGTCAACAATATTCAAATAATTTACCCCTAGAATGAAACAATGTGACATGCAAGACCAGTTCAACCTCCGCCCACCCTAACCTTCCCCCCACTCCTGTGTACCACTGGAGTCAGGCAATCATAGCGGTCATGCAAGGGCTGGGGCGCATGTTTGTTACCCTGGTTGTGTGACATGGTAATGCTCATCAGCACCCTTCCAAGTGTGGTCAATATGTAGTGTTTGCAGGGGCAATCTGACATTCCTGCACGGATGCTGCTACCTGCCCAATAAGTGGCCCAGCTCACAGTCTAGAGGACAAACTAATAAAAAAAAAAACACAAAGGGAGATGATTACGTGGGAGCTCTAGGATAAGGGTCAGGTGACACCACCATGTGGAAGGGTAAGGCTTGAAAAGATAGGATAAGCATTAGGAGTGCCATATTGCCGATGACCAGATAGGAGGCACCATCTACCCAGTTAAAAGCATGTGAGGCACTGTGCAACCCTTTATCCCAAAACAAGGGCACAACACAGGGCCGGACTCGGAACCCAAAGCAGCCCTGGAAAGTTTTGTAAAACCAGCCCCATAGGGTGCATAGCGAGCAAGTTTGACCACTACAATGGAGCTTTGGGGTTTTCTTCCATCAAAGAAATTTCGGAAAAAATGACAAAAACTCTGCATTTTACAACACATTTATCATTATATATTGAATAGTATTAGTTTTTAAAGCATAGTAAATGATGACCTTAGAGTGCAACAGGATATGTCAATCTTCATTGGGGGTCTTCAATGCTTCCCTCTAACAGTGCCTCTCATCTCTCCATAGCCCCTCTCTCACATGTATTTAATTTATTTTATAGCACCTCTCTTACCAGAGTAGTGTGTTGGTGCATTTTAGATAGAGAGTGTTTTACATTTGTGGGTTTTATACTTTTAAATGTAATGATTTTTATTAATTACTCATGTTTTCCAAAAATTACTAATTAACATAGATTGGTTAATTACCAGACCAGATAGGGATTTGTTTCTGGCATAAGGTGGACATCAAGCTCTGCTGAATCAGAGAGTTAATTAAAATACAGGGGGCAATGGAACACAATGCCTTAGTTTGCCAGGAACAAGTGCAGTTACCTCAGACCAAGTTAAGTGCTGCAATTATCATCATAATGTTGTCCTGGCCTTATAAGATCACCCACCCCTAAGCAGCAAACAAAGTGCTTGAAAAGAAGTGCAAAATGCAGAATAGCTTAGTTTAGTTTGGCAAAAACAAGTGAGGTTACCTCAAACCAGACCGAGGCCCTCATAATGACTTCGGTGGTCTTTTTAAAAGACCGCCAAAGCCGTTGCAGCCTGCATACCACCAGTTTTGGTGGTATGCTGCCTGCACTATTAGGAGTTTTCTGCTGGGGCACCGGGCGGAAACAGCGTGTTTTAAGATTTTTGGTATACACACTGGTGCTAGTTGCAGGAGCAGCCTCCAGTTTGGTGACACAGACGGACAGTTGCATTAGATGTGGGCTATGGTCACTGCTGAGGCAGTCAGACTACCAAGTATTGTGAATGGATTATTAAACAAACTGCTCTGGCTTGATGCTATCAGAGGCAGACTGATGCATTCTGAAATTCCGTGGACAATACATAGGTGTAGAAGGGGCAACTTGATGGCTAAAAGGTTCTAGTGTGCCTCTGGGGGAGAACAAGGTGACAGAAAAAGGAAACACTGCTTTAAATGAGCCAGTACTGTCAGGTACTGAGTACCTGCATTTCTTCATTTTGAGAGAGTGTAAATGCACTTCTCAGAAGAGGTGCAATCATGTAAATTGTAAACAACTGAAAACATTTAATATTGGTGACTTCCATTTCAACAAGTTTCGTTGATCCTTATTTTTTGCAGAGATGGGTTTAGGGCGGTGTGACAGGTGCAGCTGTACCTGGTGCTAACTTTGGTGGGGGCGCTGTGGTTGAAAATAACTTTTGGTTTGAAAGCAAGTGAACTTCCTTGTGCATCCAGCAGTTTTCAGACAACAAAAAAGATGACAAGATAACTCTGGTGATTAATGTTGCTACTGGTGGGAGTTTGGAATTTTGTCTAGTTGCAGTTTGGCCCATTATAAAGTAGCGCAGAGGCTTAATGTGCCTGCTGCCAAGAACGTGTAGCGTGCAGATTACAGAACTAAGTGTGATTGAACTATGAGTAGCGTTATAAAAAAATGTATATCATAGGAAGACTATGGAGACCGGAGGTGAGAGTGGTAATAAGGGAACTTTTGGCTGAGGAGGACATGGGGGAGCCAAAAAAGAGTGTTGCATCAAGCGCCACCTGCGCTAAAGACAGCCCAGATTTTTTGACCCTAGTACTCTTGCTTTTGTTCATTAGCCTGTTACTTTCATTTTCTTCACCCAACACACTTCTAGTATGTTAAAACAAAATAACAGGTCTGGCGTTACAGAGAAGATTGAGACTGCAGGTTACGAGTACCACGAATGACAAACTAAAGTGATGATTTGAATTAATTTTCTGGAATCGTTTTCATAGACATGATAGCAGAAAGTCTTTCGGAAAAGTTGGAAGCCGGATGTGGGCTGTGAAGTGCACCGCAGATCAACTTAAAGAGGGAAGACCTTTCATGGGGTAGATAAGGTTACACTTTAAACAGGACCAAGTTAAGTGTAACAGTGGTGGAATATGGGATAGGACCAGTGGATGCTGAAGGCTTCAGGACTGAATGGCTTTCAGGAGAATACCAGACGTCATGGTAATGTATATGTGGAAAATGATGTGCTACAGCTAAAGTAGTTGGATCTACTCATAGTCATTATAGGAAACCTCAAAACACTTACAACGTAAACAACTGGCTGGCCGATCGACCTGCCAGTTCCTCCTTCTAGAGATGGCCTAGCGCAGGCCCAGAACTGCTATTGACAACACTTAGGAGATTGGAACACACAGACTAGGCCGGGGATTCCAATGATGGCAAAAGATGCTTCCAGCATTACACAGTTAAGACTTCTCTGATTTATTTTGTTGGGATGGTGTGCAGTTGTCATTTAACGGGATTTAGATTTAATTGATAAAGGTGCCTGGGGAATTAAAAAAAGTCTACAATGCATTCACAGAGGGGACGGAAGTAACATTATTTGGGGATAGTCTGTATGGGTGCCCAAAGCTTTGCCAGCATGTTAGGACACAGGCAACATGACTGCTTAAAGAAGAACAATGTGGACAGGAAGAGTTAACTTTATCACAGTGAGAGCAGGTTAGGAAGAAGACAATTACATCACATAGATACAAAACGTAATATTTGGTTAAGAAACTATTGCTGTTAAGTTATACAATGGACAGTTAGGTTAGAAAGGCCATAAAGTCTAAGGGGTTTGACCATTAGCTCATACAATGGCGACCACTGGGCTAGTAAGGATGTGGTACAAATGTTCTAGGCATGTGTTGATATTGTTATGGGTCACCCCTGATAGGTTAGTAGATTGTAAGGCAACACAGTCTGGGTGTTGCACCTCCAGCTCAGATCTACCCACAAAAAACGGTATTTCTACATCTAACTCACTGTTGCAAAAATGGATCTTAGAGATGTAGAGGCCTATTCCCACTCGCCCCAGTGTCTTGGGGGTCAGGAGTGGAGTACCAAGCTGAGGCCTACTCCTACTCTCCTAGGTGTCTGAGAGGTTATGAGCATAGCCCCCACACATCATAATCTATTGCCTGTTTCCCAGTGTTGGAATTGGAAACAACTATCCCAGGCTCCTCTAAGTTAGGGGTAAATTAACTCTGGTGGTTGCTGCCTCTGGGAGAGTGCTGTGTTTTGTCCAATCACAGTTGTGACTTGTAAAGTAGCATAGGAGGATTAAGGTGCCTGCTGCAAAGCACACTGTCTAACATGCACATCACAGATTTGTATTTTGTGTAGATAGGTAAGTAGGCTATTGCCGTTGAAACCAAGTGCATATTGTTTCTTCCAGATCATACGTTGTAATCCTTCTAATATAAAACAGTGATCTCCTTACCAGCTTGAAGAAGCTGAACACAACTGTAAGTCATGTGGTTAGATCCTTATTACGTTTTTCTCAGGTTGTTGTTACTATAAGATTACAAAGAAGGGCTTACCTGGTAATTAAAAAACAACTGTTAGTAGTTACAACCCCAATAAGTGTGTTACGTTTTCTATCCTAACTTTGTGTTTATCCCAACAGTTCACTCTTAACATTTAGGCTGTTATTACAACCCTGGGGGTTGAACCGCCACCAATGTGGCCTCCACATTTTGGCTTTTGCCACAGTCCAACTGCCAACACCACCAGGTTGCCGCCAGTTGACAGCCTGGCGGTGCCAGCAGTCTTAATCCGCCAGGGTAGCACTGTTTGCAGCGCTGCCCTGGGGATTACGACCGGCGAGTCCGCCAGCCTTTGCATGGCGGGTCCATGCAAAGGTTGGCGGAGACAGGGTGCTGGGGCCCCATGGGACCCCTGCACTGCCCATGCACTTGTCATAGGCAGTGCAGGGGCCCCCATGTACAGCCCATCGCTAAAGCACAACATTGCCGCCACCTCGATTACGAGCCGGTGTCAATGTTGTGGTGAGTTTCCCGCTGGACCAGCGAGATACTCTTAATAGGGTCAGCAGGCGAAAGACCGGACCGTTGGTCTTCCGTCCTAAAGAGTCAGGCCGCCAAACTCTTAATGAGGCCCATTATGTCTACAAGTATGGACAATAGGTAATTCCTACACCTTGGAACACTCATTGGGGGTTATTACAACTTTGGAGGAGGTGTTAATCCGTCCCAAAAGTGACGGTAAAGTGACGGATATACCACCAGCCGTATTACGAGTTCCATAGGATATAATGGACTCGTAATACGGCTGGTGGTATATCCGTCACTTTACCGTCACTTTTGGGACGGATTAACACCTCCTCCAAAGTTGTAATAACCCCCATTGTCTTAAGTAACATGTCCAGTACACTGATTTACACACTTTTATAATTTACTGTGTATCTGTGTGTGATGTAAAGTGCTCTATTATGAGTAGCACTATAAAAGGACTACATAAAAATAAATGAGTAGGTGCCATTTAAACCTAAGTGTAATTACTCATACACAAAAAATAAATCTTAGTGAAATTACTCATACACTTAGATAAAGTTTCCATTCCTATAGTGCATGAACAGTTGGGGTTGAACAAAGTCAAACAACTGCCTCCAAGCCATAATTTTTGTGAAGTACTTATGAAGTGACATTTGTAAATTGATTTAAAAATAGAGTGTTACAACGTTTTGTACACACATGCTGCCGCTTAACTTTATGATATCTGGGAGAATCAACCGCATTTAGGCAAAGTGAAGATATTAATTTTGGAAGCTCGTGGAAATAATAGCAGCCAGTGTAACAAAATTATTGGTGTGACGTGTCACCTAATCCAATTTTTAAAAGAAATATCAACGATAATTAGAACAGTGACAGACATCCTGTTCAGCAAAATCTAAATCCCATTGGATATAATGGGATTTAGATTTCGGCGGAAGGGACGTCCATCACTGTTTTGACGGAGTAACCTGTCTACCAAGTTATAAATCAGGCCCTTTATCTTAAGGCTAGCAATATACTCAATTAGATTACCAAATGATATACACTGATAATAAAGATTTTGCATCCCACTCGTATTTGGGATGTATAACCAGTTGCTGTAAATTAAATAAAAAAGGAGGAGGTGAGAAAGCTTGGACTCGATACACACATTGACTTTTCAAACTATTATGTATAATCACTATGTTTTCCTTCCTCGCGTATGTTGCAGAAGAAAGGTACAGTACTTTTAGCACTGTGAGGACTTTAGTAGCTGTATGAATAGGAAGTAAGTCTTGCTTATAAGTGAAACATCTGCAATAATGCTTAAACCCCTAAAACATACCTCCAACGTACGTAGGGCCCCCGATTTCATGGGATTTATTTTCTTACAAGTCTGCCTGTTTTTATCCGTATTTATTTTTTGCTTATTTTACCTACATTTATCCATATTTATTTTGGGTTCTGTGAAAAAATGAAGTAGCAACCAGTAAACTTCTGTATATGTTTAGCGTACATTCATACGTAAATGCTTGAAAGGTTTTGATGCCACACATACCTCTATATGATACATAAAGTCTCACACTTATTTATATCTGTAGCTGTTATACTTCATTAAAAACTTTTTTATTTTTTTTCACAGCTGTCATCCCACACATGTATTGGCATGGTAGTATTGGCTGACAGCACTGAGAATCACAAAAAAAAAGCTTTTTCTTTCCATTTTTACCCACATTTAAAAATACAGATGGAGGAATAGATGGTTTTCTGTCTGTATTTATCTGAAAAAAACTGTAAAACATAAAATGGCTCCAGCCTCCCACCCTCACCTTTCACCTGTTGTCTGGTCATCCTTCCCTCTTTTCTGTTGAGACTGGGAAAATGGTCGACAATTAACTGATTACACCACCGCTGACCCCAGCCTTTCACTCACACCAATACTTAGCATCCTGGCTGCCATCCTCCTCCTGCCCCCAAACATGACTGCTTACCTGGTGCCCTGGCTCCATCCCCAAACGCTACCCCATATCTGCCATTCTGCATCCAACCTCTACAAAATACACTGGCATTCGAGGAATGAGGAGACTAGCATCCAATGATATATATTTTTACTGAAAAACAATAAGGTTATAGGGAGGTTATAGTTAGGTTCCTAATTTACTTGTACAAAACCATAGAAATTCAGCAGATATAGTTAGAGTTCTTTCAAGTAACTATAACTCGCTCCCCAAGGTAACTATAACTTGCTGCCTTGCCGTACACAGTTTTCCTATCAACAATTTTATTGCAAATGTTGCAGTGACAATATCAAAGTCACCATGTACTGCTAATTTCCCCACAAATTACGGCACTCATTACATCTTTGATAACATAATTGATAATATCAATGTAATATTTGTAGTAAAATTTTTGATGAAAAAAACTGTGCATGGTGGGGGCGCAAGTTATAGTTTCCTTAGGGCACGAGTTATAGTTACTTGAGATAACTATAACAGGTTTATTTCTTTGGTTTTGATGTTTAAAATGTAAGCCTAACTATAATGTCTCTGTAACCTTTGTTTTTTTTTAAGTGAATATATTCCCCAGGACCTAGCGTTACTATACTTTATTTTGGGGGAATGGAGGACGGCCCTCCTACCCAGGCCAATCTTGACTCTGGGGACCCCATCCCACAGGGCCCAGCCTTCTAAAGTTTGTTTTTTGTGGTCGGGGGCGGGTCGCCACGTGGCTCCCCTCCCGAGTCCGCTCTCGGGCACAGGGACCCTATCACCTCTTCTTGCCTACTGGTAGAGCTTTTGGACTGTCTCTCAGTAGGTTTAAGGTTCAAATTTTGGAATCCCATGGTAGTGTATCTGCTTATTTACTAGAGTTTTGAATGTTAAACATTCCTAGTGATAGAACAATTATGTCTTTTTCTATTCAAAATATTTGGGTTGAACGTCAGAGTTATGTCTTGGGACTGCAGCCAAGAGAGTCACCTGTAGCTTAGTGGTTAATATCTCAGAAACTAACACTGAAAATTAAGGGGTCAAATCTAGGTGTGTCAGTGGTCACTTCCTTGTTCTGATTTTTTTTTATTTTAGATATTTCAAGTCCATACTGAAAGGTGATCACACTCTATTTATGTGACAAAAGCATTTTTTCACTTTGTCTGATATTTCATTCTAAGTATATCATTCATCAAAGCCTAAAAAAATACCCCTCCGTCTCAATTTATGTCTGTCATTGTCTTTCTATAAATCCCTTGCAGTCTCAAAATTTCTCCTTTTCTCTCTCTCTTTCGCTCTCTCTTTCATAATGGCAGGTTTAGCTGCTTATATTCCGGGGGTGCTCCTCCATTAGGGTGGAGGAGCGTCGCCCCCCGCCAGCAGCAGAAGCTGCAAACCTTTCAGCACAAAGGGATAATAAACTAGGTTTATTATCGCTTCGAGTTGAAAGAGGCGGATCATGGAGGTGACGGGCAGTGAGGGGAGTGCACAGAGCACTCCCCTTAGAGCACAAGTGTGTCTGGCCGGCCGTCTCATGCTGGCAAAACACACATGCGCAGTAGGCTTTATCCAGCACGCCCTGTGTTGCCAGGCTGGAGGGAGCCTGCACAGGCTTCCAGTTTGCCTGGAAGCTCCCAACCAGGGCGCTCCCAGCCAGTACTGACGTGGCTCTGAACAGCGTCAGGATTGGCTGCAGGGCAGGCTGGGAGCCTGTGCCTGCCCACAGCGTCAAAGAGGGAGAGAGGAGCGGCACGGCAACAGAGGAGGTAAGTTTTTATTTATGTTTTAAATTAAATGTTACCCCAGGCGCGCTGCACTGCCTCGCCCATTTTCAAGTCAGCGAGCTGCGACTGCTTATATGGGATGGCTCTCAGGACCTGCAGTCAACCCCCCGGCACATGGGGACATATGGTTGTATTAACGTAAAGTAATTAAAATTACTTTACATTTTAAAAAACATAGAAATTCACTCAAAACAAAGGTTACAGGGATGTTATAGTTAGGAAATAGATAGATTTTTTTTTTTAAACATGGAAATTAACTTAAAAAAACAAAGGTTTCACAGACATTATAGTTACGTTCTGCATTTACTCAAACAAAACCATAAAAATTCACCAGATATAGTTAAATCAAGTAACTATAACTTGCGCCGTAAGGTAACTATAACTTGCACCTTCACCATGCACTGCTAATTACCCCACATATTACATCAGTCATAACTTCTTGTATGCCATCATTGATAATATCACCTCAACATTTGCAATAAAAATTATTGATGAAAAAACGGTGCATGGTGGAGGAGCAAATAATAGTTACCTTAGGGCGTGAGTTATAGTTACTTGAGTTAACCATAACTATAACTGATACATTTCTATGATTCTGTCAGAGTAAATTCAGAACCTAACTATAACGTCCCTGTAACCTTTGTTTTTTTAAGTGAATTGCTATGTTTTTTTAAATTCTGTTTCCTAACTATAACACCTCTGTAAACTTTGTTTTTTCAGTGATATATATATATATATATATGTATATATATATATATATATATATATATATATACACACACACATATATATGCATATATATATCTATACATATATATATATATATATATACACACACACACACACAGTTTAGGGGGTTAATAGTGGTAAAAGCATGTGTGTGGTAAGTGCAAGTATGGTGAACGTATTGCATGGTATAGGCGTGTTCATAGGTTTCAGTTCCTTTCCAAGCTGTTTCTGTCATGAGGATATGGGGCCGTTGGGACATGTGAACTGTGCTGCAAAATTGTAATTGGATTTATATAGCGCTTACTACCCCTGACAAGGTGTCAAAGCGCTTTTCGGCGAGTAGCACGCTACTCCGGAATCCAAGAGGAATTAGTGGTGGGTTAGTATAGGGAAATATGAGTACAGTATTAGTATGAGTTAATTTGAGCTGATGATTTGTGAGTTTGTTAGTTGGATTGACTGGAGTAATGGAGGGATAGAGGAGGAAAGAATCCAGAAGTGTTAATTGGGAGTTTATAGTAATAAGATGAGGCTTGGGATGAGTAAAGGAGAGGTGGAGGAAGGAAGAGTCTGTGGAAAAGGGTTAGGGAGATCATAGTAGCTGAAGGGGTGTTTGATGAGTCAAAGTGGAGATAAATGAGGGAGAATTTAGTAGGGTTGTTTGGGAGATCATAGTAGTAAACCGTGGTTTGGGGTGAGCTAGATGCGGTAAAGGAGGGAAGAGCTTAGACAGGGGTTATTTTGGAGCTCAAAGTAGTAGAATGGGTATGGGATGAGGCAGAGTGGGGATGGAGGATAGAGTGATAGAGACATAGGGTGATGGGGAGGCAGAGTAAAGCAAACAAGAGAGTAATTTTTATTTTTATTTTTTTATTTCATTATTTTTTTTTTTAATTTTATTTATTTAATTGTATTTATTTTTATTTATTTTTTCTCTAGTAAAGAAGGACTAGATTAATAAATAAATAGATATGTAAATACATAGTAAGGGAATATATGTGTAAGGAATATAACAATGGGTATAAAAATATGAGAAGTAAAGTTGTATTGTATAAAAACAGACTTCCAAGATTTGTAAAATTTGATGTTAATTAATAAGTGTACTTTTCTAACATTCATTTATCTTTACTCAATTTTTCAATAGCAAAATGCTTGCTGTTAAATTGTTAATATAACATTTGCTCATTGTGATATACAAAAGAAAGCAGGGATTCATAAGTATCTAATATAACAACGTATCTAGGAGCTATGCAATGAACTATGAACATGTTATGCATTGAATAATATACACATATATATGTATATATGCACAAACACATATACACACATGCACACACACGCAGACACACACATGTACATCTAACTGTGAGTAATATACATTTGTTAAACAGGCTTAAAGAGTATGTGTATAATGTATTATTATGAAATAGTAACTATACCTATTTCTTAAAGAACTATACATGTCTGGAATATACACATAATCAGATTATAAATATTTATCAACACAGGCATAGGCGGTCCATGTTCTCACTTGGTAGATATCTTAGCAAGAAAATGTATAACACTGGAAAAAGGGGCCTTAATTCAGGAAATAATTGCTGTATGATCAGAATGGAGACAGTTAGGTGTGGATCACGAGTAGGTCCAAGGAGTACAGCTGGTAAGTGGGTGGGTTGTGGTGCCAATTGCAGGGAGCGTGACTGGTTTAACTATATGTTTGCTTCTATTAGTTTGTGTGCAAATGAGACCAGGATATGAGATTGTACACTCATATCTGTTTGACAGAAAGCAGAGTTTTTCATCTATAAACCACGTCAGTGGTGTGGCGAGACATACCTCTCAATGTAATGCCTGCTACTGAGGTTTTCTTATAGGCAGTCAGTTACACGCTAGACTCCTGGTAGGAGCATGGTCAGCCTCTAGGCCTTTTGAGGTCGATAAAAAAATGAGACCCATAAATAGATATACCTTTAAAAAAAAGTTTATGTCTATGTGTTTGATAGCCCAGGGCTTATGCACTTTCCAAACCTGCAATTTTACATGGTATTATAAGTTATAATTACCTAATATGACAGCTAAAAATGTGCCGCCTGGTAGGTTTTCCATGCACTGGGACTTGCTCTGAGTGCATTTTCTACATATTGAGAAATCCACCCTTTCCTACTCTCCCAAAACGCTTAGTCCAGGGAATTGGGACACTTGAGAAACCCGCTGCTAAGCAAATGAAGCCTGCTCTTTCTTAAGAGCTCTTAATTAGATGAAGTTTTTATTCACATAGTTGTCTGGACAGGTTTAGAGCAGTCTATGAATCATATTTCTAAAAGTACTCTAAATAAGGACCTTTCTGGCCGTCTTGGGATCATGGGCTACAAGTGCTGTTTCCCTTTTTCATGTCACCTACGTCTTCAGACTTCCTATGCACCCTCCAACAACGACAAGGTGATGGATCGAATGTTTGAATTAATCTCAGCCACTGGCAATCACTCAGGGTCACATTCCAGTCCATTTTTTCACCCACCATGCCCCCTCCAGACAAAGGCCTGTCTTATGCAAATCAGAAGCGACCCTGCTCCTCATGGGAACAGTCCGTACGAACTTCCAGGCAACGACTCACAAGAGGCAACCTAAGCACCCTGGCACAACTTTTGTTCAATGCCCAAACACATCTCTGACCAGCCCATCACAAAGTCTGAAATTGATTGCAATCAAAAGTCGATGGTTTCGTTTGAATTGGCATTCCAATCTTCTACAAGCACAAGGGGGCCTACCCACAAAGGCATTTTTGAAGCCCTGAAAGCATTACTCCTGTGGTTCTGTCTTACGTACTGTAATATTCCTTTGCGAATTTGCCCTAAAAGCCCTAAAATGGGAATAAAATAGAATATTCATTATTTTGACTACATTGATGAACAGCCATCTGAATAGTGCAAATTTGCGCAATGCAGGGACAGGTGTGAGATGTACGAGTGATATTGAGGTGTAGTGATGAAAAAATTGGATCTAGAAAATACATTTGTCACTTTATTTTCTCGATTCAAGTGTGCACTTTGGTGCGTACTCATTGCCTAAAATTAGTACTAATATAGCGGTTACAACAGATGCAAGCCACTTGGTTTTTAGTCAGATTTTTGATAACATAATGTTTTCAAACTATAGTTATTTCCAGTTTGCTTTCAGTCATTTAAGCGCTGCAATCCACCAACATAACCTCAGAGCGCTTCATGGTCTATCACTTTCTGGTTCACAATACAACAACTTCAGGCGAGTGCTTAGCGTGAGTTCAAAGCTTGGCTTCTAACCTCGGATGAGAGTTAGTGAGAGTTTTGCTGGAGTAGGGTATTTGCAGGGAACATATTTGCATATCCTGCACCTGTTCGTTTACTTTCCCGTCTGACTGTAATAAACCCATCAGCCCCTTAAGCTCGTGACTCAGATATTGCAGCTGCCGCACCTGCTCCCTGATCACACAGACATGTTAAATTATGCAAATTGGCATGAGCGATTTCCTTTGTGTTGGACTGGGCTTCGAGCCTCCTTTCGAAAATGTGTACTTTGCACCACGGTTTTGGACTTCAGCTGCAGACTGGAGAAAAGGGAAAATGCAAAAAAGAAGAGCAAAGTAATTTCGATAAAGCCTAACACTTGTTTTGCATGACTTTTTTTTTTCAACAGAGTTTGTAAGGGGTGTCTGGCACCACCAGGGAAACGCAAAGGTGTTTCTCCTCACCCCAGGCTCTATAACATTCTCTCCCTGGGCTGTGGCTGGCATGGAACCCAGCCAGCTTGGAGCATGGCATTCCTAGTGGAAGGAAAGACGTTGGAGAGCGTCAAATGCTGGAATCAGGAAGGTAGCACCATGGCTGTTTTACATAGGAAGAGTTACACCCAGTAGTACACGTAGACTAGGCCCTGTGCCCACTCCTGTGCATGCTTCTACCAGTCCTTCACATAGAAAGAGTGCCACTCGAAGGACTATGGAAGAGCGCCCCCCCAAAACGGGGGGAGCGCGGCCCCTTAGGGGTCGGGCGCTGGGGGCCGGACCCTCCGCACTAGTTGTGCACGGGCTGGCCAGTTTCTTCCGCCTGCACGCCTCGCAAGTTGTGTAGGCGGAAGTAACGCCTTGGGAGACACGTTGGGCCAACGTTGTGGCCATTCCGGTTTGGGCCGCCGCGTGACAGTGGGGGGCTAATAAGCACCCCCCTCCCCACCCAGAAGGCTCGGCCTTCTTCTTTGCAGCACAGCAGCCCGGACTGACGGAGTCACTTTTGTTGACCCACCCACCCTCTCCCTAGTATTAGGCGGAAGAAGAGGCACTAAAGTAACCTGAAGCAACAGAGGCCCCGGTATAACAACAGAGATGGGATCCTGAAGTCCTGGACCAACCTGCGGATGTACACACCAGATTGGGGGTAGGGAGCCCAGATCACAGGGGTGGTCACGGGGCTCATGCCCTGGGCCGCCCCGTTATACCCCTTGGCAGATTGCTGTTGGAGAGGGGGCGGAACCCTGAACATGTGGGCAAGGAACAGAGGAAGCAGGGGTACCGCCCCCCCAGGGATACAGGTGACGTCCAGTTCCTGTGTGGTCCAAAGGTGTTTCAGGACTGGAAGGGATCCTGTCAAAATGATTTATGGTTACAGATGTAAAATGGTACGAATTCTTTTGATATTAATTTTGGATTTGCAGTGAAAAGTTTATTGGAGCAATTTATAAAAAATGATTAATGTTTTGAATTTAATGAAAGTAAATAAATAAATATTTCTTCAAACGAAATGAGGTGTCGGTCTGTCTATGACCGGTGATGGGGCAAGGGCCTGCTGGCGGCTACCGAGTCCTAATTAGAACACTAGCTGGGAAGCAAATACTGCAGCTGCATCATGTGCCAGTGTGTTAGCATGAACATGCGCAAGATTTGGGCAACTGTGGCATGTGACAGAGCCTGCTAATAACTGAGAACATTAGAACATAGCACCTCGTGTGATATAATATGCATGCATGTAAATGTACAAGAGAATAAACAAATATGAAATGCTGAGTCACAGGGAGTCTTAATTTAAAAGAAGGCCAAAGTAACACTATATGGGACGGCATGGAGTATGAATGTGGCATGGCGTATTGAGTAAATGTGATGGTGTATACTAGTGTGAAAGCGCCCAAGCGAGTCAATTTTAGTGTATCTGCTAAGGTGGCAGAGTAATAGTGAGCTGATATGTCATCTTCTGACAATGTGTGTGCTGGTGAGGCAACTTACAAGTAAGATAATGTGCCATCTTCTGACGGTGTGTGCTAGTGTGACAGCATAAAAGTGAGCTAATGTGACATCCTCTCACTGTTGCAGCGTGGTAGCAAACAAATTAGCTTATTTGACATCCTCTCATTGTGTGCCAGTCTGGGGGCAAACAAGAGAGATTATGTGACATCCTCTCATTGTATGTCAGTCTGGGAGCAAACAAGAGAGATTATGTGACATCCTCTCATTGTGTGCTAGTCTGGGAGCAAACAAGTGAGATGATGTGACATCCCCGAATAGAGCGTGCTGTTACAATATACCATAACCAAAACTGAGCATATGACACTGACATTATGTTCACTGCTGGGTCACATTCTGGTGGCCTGTCTGTAGCTCCCTGCGTTCCAGATCAGCTACTCCCAAGTCTGAACAAGCTTTGACAAAGCCAAAAAGTGTAGTGCTGAACACCAGCCTAGTGGCTTTGTTAATTCTTGTTTTGTTTTAGCATGTTTTTGTAAACATTTATTGTTAGAGGAGCTGCTTGGCCCTCACCAAAACAGAAACACATTGGCTAAAAAGCAAAAATATTTTTGGTCCCAGAAAGCAGAGACAGTAGTCACCAACACTGAAGAAGATGATTTTGAGTGTCGGTGAGATCATTTTGAAAGAGAAGAATGCCATCACTCAATTTAAGTTAGTCACTGGTTGATGTACGTTGCATTGCCCCATACTGGTCGCCGTAGTGGGCAGAAGAAATTTGTGACTGACACAATACAGACCAATAGATGAAGAAACCTGGCTTAAAGCCCCATACATAATTCAGTACATCATATATGAAATTATATTTAAAACAAGCGTTCCTGGTTAACTCAAGACGTAAAAATATCTGCAACAATGGATATGTTTATGCGGGGTAAACTGTCACTGTTCTCTTACCTTGTCGCGACTGGCACAGTACAAAAAGCATTCCCAAAGACAATAGTTCTGGCCGTAGAAACATGCAATTTGTTTTATTCACCCTTTATCACCCACTGGTAATATGCAAAAAAGGGCAAACGTATAAAAAATATACATATAAAAGAGTCGGCCAGCAGCCCAGGTACCACTCCCTTGGCAGCCTGTGCACTCCTTTACAGACCACTAGTTGCCTGTGATCACACAAAATGACATTCCTCACAATACAAGACAGCCAGTGGATGGAGTGGTCTAAACCACTGCTGCATGCTGTTTAGGGTAGAGGCCAGAAGCGACACTTAAACACACCAAGGAATGAAGAGCACTAGCCAAAAGCCCTTGTATATATGTTCACGTGCAGATATTTTTCTTGTCATTTTTCTGAAAACCTTGATGCTGGCGAGACAACGAAAGCTTGTCCATAGGCAAGTTATTGAGCTATTTCGGGAAATAAAGTAACAAACAGGGGCGTAGCTGGGTCAGCAAAATTGGGGGGAGGGGGCGCTTCATATTTTCCGACATTCAGGCCGGAATATAATGTTTAAATACATTACACGACAAGCAGGGTGCATGGGAGGGGCCTAAGGGAAGTGAAAAGCGAAAGGAGTGTGTAGTGGTAGGGGTACTAAGTGAGGGGAAACAGAGTATTTTGTAAAATTACCAATATTTTAAGGACTTTAAAAACTGAGAGGGAGGGTGTGTGTGCGTTTTATTCTGAATGTATGTAAAAAAAAGTCATCGTGAAATCAGGCAGACAGCTCTCCACACCCGACTGAAAGTATCTGTACCCAACTATTTATCAGAAAATTAATTTATTGTGGTGTTGTAGCACCGACTCAATCCCTCCCCTCCCCACCCCTATCCCCACCCGCCCCCGAAGCTACTCTCCGGGCAACAAATGCACATCTTCACAGCAAACACCCCACTCCGGCCGCTTATGGCTAAACGGGATTTTTGGTCGTGTTGCTGTGAGAGCACAAACGCAGTTATTACACTTCAAAAAACTGCATCTCTAATGAACGACAATTAAATGTCCTACTTTTCCATTCAAAATGGCATCTATTGTCAGGCAAATCGTGAGCTGCCAAAGCTTAACGACATGAAGGGTTCAGCACTCTGTTCCGCGCCATTTTTAGAAAAGCCCCCTCCCACTCCGGTAATTCCAGTGACGGCGGGATTCCAAATCTGTCAGACTGGCACTGTTCCCAGTAGAAAGCTCCTCAATCGCCCAAGTCTGTCGGCCTGGCACTAGTCCCAACAGAAAGCTTCGGTACATGCTACACATGGTGCAGCCCGTACCGTGAAAGCGCTGCTCGACGGTTCTGCGCGGAAGGGTGGTATTTGGCTGCCAATCAGTTAGTCCAGGCTGTTTCTAATAACGCCTGCGGTGGCAGAGTGTGCGTTGGCACTGGGAGGGTGACAGGAGAAGGGCGTGGGGGAGGTCTTTGATTAATTATTCCAACCAAAATAAAAGTGCCATAGGTATCATGTACTTCCTTTATGCTTTCTGGATCACACCACTGAATAATTGATACCAGAGCTGTTAAAGGCTCAGGAGAGCCTCTGGGTCCCACCCCACCTCCAATTCAAACGAATCAATGGCAAATCGCAGTTCTCGTCGTTACTGCGGGTACACCACCAAACATGTTTATACTACATCATAAACTTAACAAAACCTCAACACAATTTAAGCTTAGAAACATAATTTTGCTTCACATTACAAACCTGTTGCCCAAACCAGAGCACCTGTTTAACACTCGCCAACTGTCTAAGGATAACGACACTCTGCATTTACATTGATATTATATTTGTTTCCCTGAAAGCTGTGATAGCACTCGGGTCAGCGCTCCATTCTACCTAGACAACATACGTGAAACCACCTGCTTCACCAAAGGGTCGGTCCCCTACCTCTGAACCTCTGGGAACCTGCCCTGGCCCACACCTCCAAACTCCAGGCCACAAGAAGGGGCTACACAATGCTGTGAGACCAGGAGCGACAGCCCCATGTCCTAGATCAGTGGTCTTCAAACTTTTTTTGGCCAAGCCCCCCCGGAATATTTTTTGGGGGGTTGGGCCCCCCCACCACTACCAGAGGAAAATTTCTGTATGCTGGTACTTTGCATCATCGACAGCTATCTCCACCTGCATATCCCAGGTCACATCTGAGTATATTTGGCAAATAATATTAAATATAAGAGTGTTTAGCAGACTGAAGATTTGTGAGTGCCTGTGGTTAGATGACAGAGACTTATTACAGAGTTCAAATCAGGTTTCCAAAAAAACTTTGCCCACAAATTTACACTGTTACTTTATTTTCTACAGACAGCATGCAATTTCATTTGATATAGATAAAAACACTTTCAAAACTAATGTGACAAGTGTGCCTGTTTATCTCCACAGAGACAGTAACTCTGTGGCTCTATCCTTGCTACTGCCATCCTCAGGCTGTGCTCCACTTCAAGTCTTGAACTATACTTTGTTTTCAATACTGCAAGAGCTGAGAACCCAGTCTTGCATAAACACGATGAGCTGAAAGGCAGGAGAGGTTTGACAGCAATTTCTGTCAAAGCTGAGTGTTCTGTAGGCATTTTCAGCCAAAACTCCCACAATGACAGGTTGCCGAGTTGCATCTGCAGTGTACAGTCACTCTGGAGCTCAAATAGTTCTTCCTGCAGATGAATAGGGAGATGGGTCCCCACCTCCGCCATAAATGGGTGAAAGACCCAATCATCCATGTGGTCATTGTTCTCCGGAAAATACTTTTGTAAACTGTCCGTGAGAGATGTCAGGTGATTTTTTTTTTTTTTTAATTAACAGCAACTCTTGAAATGTCATATTTGGTGTCTTCAAGAGAAGCTGCTAGACATGGGAATGGCTCAAAGAGACCAGCTTCAATTATTCTTCTTCATAACTACAGTCTAAGAATGATCAGGTAGAAGCAGCAAAAGGCAGTCTTTAACTCCCCTTCACCACTTCCCAATCTCATATGCGGACGCAAAAAAAAAAGCCCAAGGCACTACCAGTATTTTGGTGCCTCTGTGTTAATGCATCAGAAAATATTGGTTTGGAACTAATTTAATGTAGCATTTTAAGAAATGTGTGCTTTTGCAATGTCTGTATCACCTCTGACAATAGATTTTTTCATTTAATTTTTCATAATTCCGCGGCCAGTGCAGTCTGGACTTTGAGTGAGTTGCAGCTGGAAGGCCCCATGCCATGTAAGACACAGCCAGAACTGCTATCTTAAGATGGCTCTCTGAGTACTGCATAACAAGGATTACCTGAATGGGCTATGCTGGCTAACAGGTCCTGCTGTAGCCTGGGTGTGCCGCGGGTTTCAGAGCAATCACCCAACCTGAAGAGAGGGCTGATCAGTGCACTGAGCGCCCTAAACCTCTCTTCACTGTTTCATCCCATATTATTTCCTCCATTCGTTCGTGTCTTAGTACTTGGTGACCACAGGAGGGTCAGAGTCTCTTGGCAAAAATTAAAAATTAGGCCAGGACATTGAAAGAAAAGGTTGGAAATTGCACCGTTTTGATTGTTTCAAACACACATGCAGAGACAATGCATCATACATGTGTAAATCAGTGTAGAGAAAATGTTACATAAGGCAAAGGGGACTACAGAGTGTAGGATTCACATGCCATCCATACTGGTAGGCACTTTTGAAAAGTGCTTGGTTTGGAGTAGCATCAACTCATGATTCACAACCTAACACAGTGGTTTACTTTAATAAAAATAATTTATTTCCACCAGCCAAACCTCTTTTTAAGCAACCTCACGATAATGAAAGACTGGGAGAATATGTAACTTTATAACCTGTAGCATGTAGTTTGCATGCAGTTCTTTGATGGCAGTTCCTAACTCACTGCGCTAGAATACGATTGTATCTTATGAACTGCACAGTAACAGAAGAATCTCTGTGTCAAAAGCAGTAACCCAGTGAGCTATGCACATAAAATATTGTTATTTGATGTGCATAGTGCATGTTCTTTGCAGGAGGCATATTAACCCTCTGTGCTACCTTAGATGAGTTAAAACTGCAGCTAGACCAAACTCCCTTCTCTTTCCACCAGGTAGATTAATCACCAGAGTTAACTTAACACTTTTATTGTTGCTCAAAAAAGTGCTGAAGACACAAGGAATCTTGCAGTGCTTCTAAAACTACTGCACTGCTACAAAACCCTTACACGCTGCTCAATCAAAACAACTTTAAAACTGTCAAGGGATAGTTTCCACATATAAAATGTGTCCCAAATTGACATTACTGGAAATTTAGGAAGAGAACATTCTTTTCTACCTACCTGCTAAACACGCAGGACTCCTGGGCCCCAAATGCAAACCAGCCACCCTAACAAAACTGCCTCCTCGACAACCCTTCTAGCCTCCCGGGAAACACCCGATGTGTGGCTTACATGCAATTAATTTGTATCTTCTCTATCTCCGAACCAGCGAGGCAGTGAAAGGCAGAAGCTACAGCGTTGGCAGGAACCAAGAGGCCAAGGGCAGCAACCACGAGGGGAAAGGCAGCAAGCAGGAAAGAAAAGGCAGCAGTGGAGAAGAGCCACTAAAAGCAAAGTAGTGACCATTCTGTAACTTTATAAAGGTAGAATTTGCAGCATTTCCCGCTCCTGCCGTGCCATTCTCGCTGTCATTGGTGCAACCTCACAGCCAATAATGCTGGCTCATGATTGGAAGCTATGACAGTGCAACCAATCAGAGAGCTCCATTGGAGACGAGGGAGAAAGGAAACAAATGTATTTTCGACGTTCGAAAGTACACAATGAAAGGTGAGGTTTTCTTATGAGGTGAGCGCCCCCCCAGGGATGATGCCGCGCCCCCCCTGGGGGGTGCGCCCCACAGTTTGAAGACCATTGTCCTAGATTATTGAGCTGTGAGCCCACACCCCGAACCTGGTGTGAATGACCCTGTAGAATGACTATTGTGATCTGTCACCTCACTTCTGTCCCATACAGCAACTGATGGAGTGTATCTGTCTATGTGAATTATTACTGGATGAGTGCTGCCATGGAATGTCCACCCCCAGGCGTCTTCGGGCAAGTGGGAAATCCCAGGCTCATTGGGATTTTCTTACTGGCTGTCACGTTAGTTGCTGCTCCCTGGCTGTGGTGAAGAAGTGCTCTCCAAGGGCTTGGATAGGGCTTACCTCCTGTTCCCTGAAGTCTCAGGACCAAAAAGACTTCTCTCTTGCAACCGGACTCCTTGTGCTGTGAAAATTCAATGCACAGCTTGCTAAAAACGATGCACAGCCTGCCCTACGGTGAGAAATTCACAGCACGCCGAACCGGAACGACGCAGCCCGACTTCGCAAGGAGAAGATCGACGCAGCGCCTGCATTGCGACCGGAACTTCGACGCACGGCCCAACGGATCGACGCACAGCCAACCTGGGACGACGCAGCCCGACTTACAGAGGGGAAATCGACGCAGCGCCTGCCGTGCAGAAGAAATTTCGACGCAACACCCACCGGAACGACGCATCGCTTGTGACTCCGCTCCACAAGCCCAGGATTCCACTCACAGACCCCGGGGTGCCTGAAAACCCCGCAACCCGAAGAGGATCCACAACCGAGTGCCGGAAATCAATGCACAGCCGTCCTTGCGTGGAAACTAAACAACGCACCACCGTGTGCGGCCCGAGAAATCTAAGCACACCCACTTTGTTTCCATGCTTCTCCTCCTCTGCGGCCCATTGCAGAGATTTTTCACACGAACTAGGTACTTTGTGCTAAAAATAGACTTTGTTTGCTTTTAAATGACTTAAGACACTTTATATCACTTTTCAGTGATATCTCTACATTTGCTTATTGCCTCTTTGATCGTTTTGACCTGCAAATATCCAGATAAATATTATATATTTTTCTAAACACTGTGTGGTGTATTTTTGTGGTGCCATATTGTGTTATTGTATGATTTATTGCACAAATACTTTACACATTGACTTCTAAGTTAAGCCTAACTGCTCAGTGCCAAGCTACCAGAGGGTGGGCACAGGATAATTTGGATTGTGTGTGATTTACCCTGACTAGAGTGAGGGTCCTTGCTTGGGCAGGTGGTAACCTGACTGCCAACCAAAGACCCCATTTCTAACATACTCCAATTAAATTGGAGGTACTGAGTTACTGGTTGAAATTCTATCCCAACTGAGAAGATGCAGTGAAATTAGAATGGGGGTTTAGAGAAGGTTTTAGGGTGGGTTACCAAGGTCCAAGATCACAGAGGTTTGCGGATAATCTTAAATCAGCAAAAGAGCATCACTACATTATAAAAGAGAAACTGGGCAAAAAAGTGGCAGAAGGCAGAGCAGCAGGCCCTTTTAACTATTAGCCCCTTCCTGATTTAATGATCTCTCCTTTGGAGGTGGTCCCAAAGAAAAACAAGGGCGAGTTCAGGATGATACATCATCTGTCTTGGCCAGAAGGTTTATCTATTAATGATTACTTAGCAAAAGAGGATGCTGTGGTTCTATTTGCATCTGTAGATGTGGCTATGACACTCGTAAGAACAGTGGGCACTGGACCTGAACTGGCTAAATGTGATATTAAGTCAGCTGTCAGATTACTACCTGTGCATCCCTTAGATTTTGCCTTGATGGGTATACAGTTTGAAAATCAGTTATTCGTTGACAAGGTTTTACCAATGGGTTGTACTATTTCTTGTAGTTTATTTGAATCTTTTAGCACTTTTCTACAGTGGTGTTTTACGTATACAATGGGAAATGAGCTCATTAGGCACTATTTGGATGATTTTTTGCTGGCAGGTTCAAGCAAGAGTATGGAATGTGCAGAGGCATTGAAACAGTTTCAGGCCATGGCAGGAGCATTTGGTATACCTTTAGCTCCAGAGAAAACAGAGGGGCCTAGTTCTTGTTTAGTGTATCTTGGCTTTGAGTTGAATACAGTGAAAATGGAAGCAAGGCTCCCACAGGAGAAAGTTAGAGAGATTATTGAGACACTGGAAGAAGCAATACAAGTACCTACGTTGCAACTGCATCAAATACAACGCTTGCTAGGTCTACTTAATTTCCCGTGTAAGGTGCTACAGGCTGGAAGGTCTTTCTGTAGGAGGCCTTGTTTTCGCTATTACAGGTGTGAGCTTGTCACATCTTAGAGACAGGATTACAGCAGACATGAGAGCAGATTTTGAGGTTTGGGTAGCATTTCTGTGAGGTTTCAACAGGATGGCCATGTGGTTGCCGGAGTTGGATTTTGTTTGGATGGTCCAAATTTGTTCAGATGCATCAACTGCAAATGGCTTTGGGGTCTTTTGGGAAGGAAGATGGTGAGATGGATAAAGGAGAAAAGAAGCATTGCATTATTTGAGTTTTTCCCACTATTAGTTGCTTTGGCAGTGTGAGGAAAGGATTTATAGAATAAGACAGTGACCTTCAATGTAGACAACAAAACAGTGGTAGATTTTGTCAATAGCCAAAAGGTCAAGGATAAACACCTTTTACAAAAACTGCAAAGATTTATACTAGGTTGCCTGATGATTAATATCGTCTTCAGAGCCAAGCATGTGCCAGGAGTGAACAATAATACAGCGGATGCATTATCTTGTTCAAAGTGGCAGATATTCCTTGGTTGGGGGCCCGGAGCAGAGTTACAGAAAACAAGGGTTCCACAGGAGGTATGGGAACATGACAATTCAAAATGCTGACATTGATTGAAAAATCACAAGCGGAGCGCACTAGAAGAGCTTATAGGAGAGTTTGGGAGGAGTTCTTGAGCATAGGTGCGGCTCGGAGGAGCTGTGATGAACAGGGATAGTTACAAACGAGAGATGATGTGCTGACCTTCATAATGAATAATATTGATAGGAATATCTCGGCAACAACTATTGCTGGTAAACTAGCTGGTTTGAGATTTTATGGAAATTCTTTCTGGGGTTATGACTGTTCCGCTATTGAAATGGGTAGGAAATTACTTCAAGGATGGGAAAAGGAGAGTCAGAGACCATGTCCATCTAGGGATCCTATCTCCAAGAAACTGTTGGTAAATGTGTTAAATAATTTGGGGCAAGTATGTTCTTCAAGTTATGAACAAACATTGTTCAAGTTACGTATGTCTTGGCTGTTTTTTGGTGCATTTAGAATACCTGAGCTCCTGAGTAGAAATCTGGAGGGTGGGCTAAGAGAGGAGCATTTCAAGATTCCTGGTGAGTATGTGCAAATACTTCTGGAACAATCCAAGACAGACCAGAAGAAAAAAGGTGCAACAGTGTTATTGAGGAAGATTGGAGGATTGGAAGCCCACCCTGGCTCTTGGGCTTAGCAGGGATGGGGCGGGGCGGGGCTGTGCGCTCAGAGATCCCATGGCGGAGGGGATCTGGAATCCTTCCTGGAGGTGAGCTGATGATGTGCTGGAGCGTGGTCTGTGTCTGACTGGGACGCGCGGTTTCTGTCTTCCTCTGCTGGAGACACAGAGTGGAGGGTTTCTCCCTTTGTGGAGCACCTGTGGGCTCCGCCCGCTGGGCCACGCCCCGTCCACCCTCGAGGTAGGTGGGGGAGTTCCCGCCTTTTTACCAGGATGATGGATGGACGACTAAGTATTTTTTACCCATGTTTCTAATTATGTATTGTATGTGCAGATGTGTGTGTATAGTCATGTGTGTGTGTGTGTATAAATATATATATATATGTGTATATGTTGTTTCTGTGCCTGGCATGTTTCTATGAATTTCTGCTCTCTTTTTATCACACTTATCTACTCATCGCTCTTATGTCATGTCTCTATCAAACTATCCTCCATTCTCACTCGGACTCATCCCAAATCCCTTCGACCACTTCCATCTCCTAAATATCTCTGCCTAAGCTCAACCCTCCACCCCCACATCTAACTCACCAAACCTCACTCTACCTCTGTGACCTCCCACACAACCCTACTAAATTCTCCTGCATTCATCTCACCCTGCTACTATGCTCTCCCTAACCCTTCCACATCCTCTTTCCCCTCCGCCCCCCTTTTATTCATCTCAAGCCTTTGGATTGAGCAAATGAAGGATAAACTCCCAATTAACACTTCTGGATTTCTTTCCTCCTCCACCCCTCCATTACTCCAGTCAATCTAACTAACAAACTCTCATATCCGCAACTCAAATTAACTCATAATAATACTAAAACTGTACTCCTTATTAAATTATACTAATCCATCACTAATTCTTGTTGGGTACCGGAGTAGCGTGCTACTCATCGAAAAGCGCTTCAACGCCTCGTCAGGGGTAGTAAGCGCTATATAAATACGATTACAATTACAATTACAATTAGTGTGCCCAGTGGATAACTGGCTGAGTTTCAAGGCAATTAACAGAGGTGTGTTGGGTTTTATATTTATTCACTAGGATGGTGGTAGACTGACAGCCGCTCAAGTTTTGGGTGTCATGAGAAAAGCGCTGTGTTAAATAGGTTTAAATCCATTTTGCTTCGGCACACATTTATTTCGTATAGGCGCAGCATCTGAAGCAGCCAGACTGGGGATTTCAATCAAAGAAGTAAAAAATTGGGTCGATAATCATCCAACTGTTTCTTTCGTTATATTAGGCATATTGAGGATGCTTGATTTATATGGTGTATCAAACAATTTTCTCGTATTTCAGGCTGTATAGCTGGCTCAGCAGCGGCTTTCATGTCAGTCTGGATAGTTGGACATTCGTTCGTTAAGTGGGCTGTAAAGCAGGCGGATCACAGACATTTTGGAAGAAATTTGGGTTTCAGAAGCGATGATGTAAAGATTGAATGGTGGGGCGAGGGGGCATGAATTGGGGACAGCTCCTTCTGTGTTTATCAAATTTAGTTTCTGTTAGAGCCTGTCCCGATGTGCTTTTGTTGCATTTAGAAGAAAATGATTTGGTGCAATTTTCAGGTCTGCAATTGATTAAAGAGATGAAAAAGGACTTGGATATCATCAGGAGGTCTTGGTCAGGAATGAAAATGGTGGTCCCAGCGTTAGTACCCAGAAGAGTTTGGAAGGGGTTGGTGAAATACACAGCAGTCAAAAGTCACGTTTTTGCAGGGGGACTGGCTTGGTTAGAACATCATGATATTAAGAAGGAAGAGTTTACATTTTTTAAGGAGGGTGGGGTACATCTTTCTTTCATAGGGAATGAGCTGTACTTGCTAGAAATAAGAAAAAATTGGCGTCAAGCTTGACCATACAGAGGTGGTGCTAAATAAAAAAAAAAAAAGGGACATTGATCACTTTTCCTAATCAAATGGCAAGGCATTTTGCGATGCCTAGCTGCTTTAGCGGCGGCTTTTGCGTCAAACAAGAGGTTGGGTTTTAAGTTGAGTTAATGAACTTGCCAGTTTAAGCAAATTTAGTAGGGGCGGTCAGGAAATAACTCCGCATCAGGGTTTTTCCTAGTGGCGCAGTAAGCAGGAAGGAATGCAGGCATTACAGAGTAGAGGTTGGCAAAGGGGACACCGGGGAGCGATGGGAGAGTGACAGGGAAGCTCAGTGGATGAAAAAAAGGAATGGGGAAGATTGAAGCCTGGAAGACTGATCTGGGGATTTGTGTTGTTTGGGGGGGGGGGTTGTATTAGTGAGGCCATGAATTATATATTGTAAAATGTTTTAAAGGCTTCAGAACTGCTTACCTGTCCAATAAAGCGGCCTTTTACTCTCTTGGACCCTGCCGGGTTCATTTGCCTTCTCTCCCGACGTGACTCCCTTTTCTGCTGCTGTGCCCTGCAGTCTGCCCCCGCCGCTGTAAACCTGCCAAAGAGTGGTCATAGAGGTGACCCTGCAGGAAACACTCCCTGGCCTTCGCGAGAGACGGGGTGCACGTGAAACAACACTTACAAGCTCACCTTCCGGTCCCTGTCCTGCATATATCGCAAGTAAGTTTCCCAGAAATCTGCATGCCAGAGGCACCCACAGCTTTCTCCTGGCAGAGATTTGCAAAAGCAGAGGAGGAGCCAAGACTTACAACCGTCCCACACCTAACAAAGTGGGCCACTTATAGGGGCCATAATCTATGCTCTACTCAAACAATCTAATCCATTTGTTTTACATACAGATACACATGCACACACCCAAAAACACCCACACCTACCCGGTAAATTAGCTTGTACTGTGCAATGGCACATTTAAGTAAAAAAAAAGTAACTAACTTTGGGGGTCAGATTCTCTGCTGCATACATTTACGATCCTCTTAGTGAAAAGCGCAGGGAATAAATAAACTGGAATAAAAGAGAATAATACCACTAATGAATAGCAAAGACTTTTTCTCATAAACGTTTTTACTAGGAAAAAGCCATGATCATCTATGTCAAAGTATCTTGGGCCAGATGTAGGGACCTGGCAAATTGCAACTCGCAATTCGCGATGCAGAAAGGTGTCTCAGACACCTTCTGTGACTCACTATGGGGTCACGAAGACCCACCTCATAAATATTCATGAGGTGGGTCGCAGTTTGCGACCCCATAGCGAGTCTAGGCACTCACTGGGATGGTGGCCTGCTGGAGACAGCAGACCACCATGTCCGTGACTGCTTTTAAATAAAGCAGTTTTTTTTTCTATTTGCTGCCCGTTTTCCTTAAAGGAAAACGAGCTGCAAATAGAAAAAATACCGAAACCTTTTTGTTTCGGTTTTTTTCAGAGTAGGCAGTGGTCCATGGGACCACTGCCTGCTCTGAAAAAATAATCTTGTGAGCATTCACAAAGAGGAAGGGGTCCCATGGGGACCCCTTCCCATTTGCGAATGAGTTACCATCCACTTCAAGTGGATGGTAACTGCGAGTTGATTTGTGACCGCTTTCGCGGTCTCAAATCAACTCTACATCGCGGTGCGACTCGCAAATAGGAAGGGCACACCCCTTCCTATTTGCGAGTCTGAAACACATTTTGTGAGTCGGTACCAACTCGCGATATGTGTTTCTGCATCGCGTGAGGGCATTTGCGCCTCGCAAACGGCGTTTTTCGCCGTTTGCGAGGCACAAATGCCTTCCTACATCTAGCCCCTTATTTGCAAATTTCCCTTATTTCCTTTTTTTTTAACCTCATATATAGTTTTAAAATTATTTTAAATGGTGTTTGACCTTTTATTTCACAAAATACTACGCAACCATTGATTAAAAAAAATACAAAATTTATCAGAAAGACTGAAATACTTGTTAAACCCACATGAACCCACAATCCATTTAAGCATCACTAGTACATCACCTACCCTAATTCTAGTACTTTTTCATCACAAAGGTCTAGGCAAGCAATCCCAGAGCAGTAACACCACTTAACAAGCACAAACAAAGACGATAGGCTTTGCCTAACTAAGGTGGGCTGTTTTTGTCAATATGTTTTTAGCCATGTTGTATAGGAGCACAGCTGCAAATCAGCATGGCTGAGAGTAAAAGAAAAAAGGCTGTGATGCACTTAATGCTGGCCACCTCACTGCCCTTTTTTGGGTCTTTCAATGCTGCTGGACAACAGCAGTGTGGTTGTACACTATGGCAAAACGTATTACAAAGCCAAATAGCCCTACTACACTGACAAAGCCAAATAGTAGATTTATTTGGCAAAAAGAGTGCTATGATGCGGCAAATGCTGACCACAGCATAGTGTTATTTTGTTCTTTTTTACTTTCAGCCATACTGCATAGCAGCAATGCTTCTATACAATAGAGCTAAAAAACATTGACAAAGCCAATAGGTGAGACCTACTTGCTTTGCCAATACTTGTTTTTATAAGTTGAAAGCTCTGTTGCTTCCACCTCTATGCTTTACACTTGCCTACCAGTGGTGGTGGTTAATGACTTAACTTGGCCAGAGTATTTGTTTACACAGAATTCATAAGAAATTTCAAGGCGTTTGTGACTCTGAAAACTACTTTTGCCTTTTTAAACACTTGGCGTGCATCATCATCAAAAGGCCACCTCCTTTCAGTCAACATCATGAACAAACCATGTAGTGCCGCCATTTCTAGAAAGTTAAAAATGCTGAGTGTCTACCTGAGTTTGCTTATGGTGCACAGCACAGTTTGTCTGAACAGTCCTAGTGTTTGATAGACATGCATTTTTTGTGTTAAAGAGGAATTTGCAGACAGTTATATGTCTTTTCAATTTGATTGATAACACTGTTGAATACACTTGGGGTGGGGTGCGGAACAAGCAACGATGAGGGAGAAGTGAGGAGGACAGAGGAATCAATGAAAGTAGGCAGTGGGGTAGGGGAATGGGTAAAGCAACAACACGGGAGAGGAACACAGGGCAAGTGATGGGGCTACAATGCAGGAGGGTGGGAGGGCAAGCAACAACACAGGGTTGGAGAGGGTAAGCAAAATGAAGGCAGAGAGAGGAGAGTGGTCGGAGGCAAGGAACAAAGCAGACAGGAGGAGGAAGAAGAAGGTGAGGGAGAGGTCCAGCAAACATATAGACTCTTATGGAGTACTAAAGAAAAAGAAAAACGGAGCCATGGAACAAAAGCGCCTGAAGGACACTCACTGAGCACGGAAATAATATTTAGGCCATGCTCCAAGGAAGGGACAAACACATGAAGAGAAAATGAAACTGGTACAAGTTAAGCAAGAGAAGCAACTAAATGAGATTGATGATGAATGGTACACAATGGGCAGGATCAAAGCACCCTTTAAGCTAATAAAATATCTTGCAAGCGACAGACCATTTGCTGTCTCAGGTGAAACCTAAAAAGATACAGACTTAGAGCTCTCCAAATTCCATCTAGAGCAAAAGAACAAACTGCATCTAGGTATGAAAATACACTTAACGTGTATTTCCTCACTTGTTTAATAATGTTATATTATGCTAAATATATTTACAGAGCGCTCGATTACCCGGAGGTGTCCTGGCGCTAGCTTAAGTTCTGAAGGAAAAGACAAGGCCTAATTCCTAAAGATCCAGGTTTTCAGCTTTCCTGAAAGATAACAAACTTGGAAAGGATCTGAAGTAGAAAATCGGGTGATTCCAAGCCTTGGCTGGGCAACTAACAAAGTTTCTTCCACCCCAGCTGAATTGCTTGAATCTGGGATCAACAAGGTCTTAGCAACAGAAGAACAAACGGTTTTGTTGGGCTCATGCCATATAAAATTTGGCTTCAGGTGAAGGGAACCTATGTAATGTAGTCCCTTGTAGGCAGTACATAGAGCCTTAAACCTAATGTGATGCCTGTCAGGGAGCCAGTGAAGATTCTGAATGGCAGTAGTTACCGATTTAAATTTGGGGAGTCCAGGTAGTAGGCAGACAGCTGCATTTTATAACATTTGCAGCTTGTTCAGGTGTTGGTGCTGCATATTTAGGTACAGTCCATTACAATAGTCAACCTAGAGAGAACCAATGAAGTGACAACAGTTTTTTCTAAATCAGGGGGTAAATAATGGAGAATTGTTTAATCATCCTCAGGGTGGCAAAGAAGGGATGAGGTGACTGCATTAAGTAGGTAGCAAAGGTGAGTTTATTGTTCATTTGGAATCCTACATTTCTGGCCTTCTGCAGCAGTGCTGGAAGGGTGCCTAGTTCCTCTGGCCACAAAGATTGTGACCAGAGGGATGTCTGATTTCCAAAAAGGATGACATCCATCTTACATGAATTAAGTTTTAAGCAATTATTTCCCATCTATTTACTGACGGTCAGCATACAGTCATGGAATCTGGATCCCATGTCTGTATCATGATTCGATAACGACACGACAATTTGAGAGTCATCAGCGTAAGAGGTGATTAACAAATCGAAGGATCTTATCAACTAGGTCAGTGAAGACACTTACACGGTAAATAGCATGGGGTTAAGCGAGGATCCCTGAGGGACCCCGAAAGGCAATGAAAAAGGCTCAGAAACAAAAGAGTCAAGTGCCACTGATTGCACATGCTGCAAGAGGAAGTAACGTAACAAGGTCAGTTAATTAGGACATTGCTACTTTCTTAACTTAGTTTTTGTTTGGAATGTAATGGTTTATATCCATATACATGGTTGAAAAAACAGATGGTAGAAAGAGAGAAGGTTTTTCATATAGTCTTGTCACGAGTTATGCTTCTTGATAGGTCTTAGCCAATGCTGGTGGTTCTAAGACCTCCTGTGTAGTCCCAATAAAATCCTTTCTCCTTCAGTATAGGAGAGCATCAGGGAAAATCCTTACTGTGCGTCATGGAGATACCCAAGTTTTTTTTGGTTAAAATCAAAGTTAAGGTAAGTTATTTGTATTCTCAGTAAATGTCGACGGTGAGGGATGTGGGGCAGGAGGTGTGCAGGAAGAATAAGATGTGAGAGGGCAAGGGCATAACATTATAGCTGCTCGCAGGGTATGGACTAATAACTCAAAGTTAGTGAGAGGCATGTTATGTTTAAATGAGGAAAGAAAGGAAATGAGTTATGTGGGCGGCTGCTTCTTTTTCCCATGTATCAAAAATGTGCTCCTCTCAAGACGATGCATCATCCTTTTTTTTTTTCTTCAGTCATGTGCAGCTAACCCACCTCAGTACCCAGTTTTTCCTTTATCGTTTCTGTTCTTCTCCATCCCCCAGGTTGTAAAGAGGCTTCTGGCATCTTCCAATCTTTGCAACGAGGCTTCCCCTCAATGGGGGAGCCAAAGTTAAGAGCGGGGCCTGTGGGTGATTCGGGAATGCCATTGGGAATTGTAGCCTCAGTTTCGGGGGGTCCCCTTGGATCAGCGGGTCAGACTGCAAAAGGTGCCCTTCCAGCCGATGACAAATTTGGGTGGGGCTCTAAAGGGACAGGGGGAGTTGTCTACATTTATAAGGTGGGGGTCAAGGGTCTTCCGACTTATTTGCTGCCTTCAGTTCGCAGCTACGTCCCTGCCCCCTGGCCTCTTGTGATGTTTTCTTCCCGAGCTGCCATGCAGCGAACTCTGAGTCCCTACCTCTGTTTGGGCCAAACTCCAAACTTTTGAACATTTATAGCTGTGTCAAATCCACAAGCGTGCTTTACTCGGTATAGAATGCTACCCGATGATCCCTTTCCTTAAATTCTATTTTCACTTCTCAAAAGTCTTTCCTTCCAAGGTCTGTATCTAGTCACCCACCCAGTTTATATCACAGAATTGACCCATCAATTTGTCAGTAAAATGCTTTCCATTCATTTCGATCTAATGTTGCTTGTTAACTTTTCAATTTTTGAAAAAGAGCTACCATGCTTATTTTGATAGGGTATAGTTCATATATAGAAGAAGGCCCTGACATAAGGAATTATCCCAGAGTCACCAAGTGTAGTTTAGTTTAACTGTATATGGGTGTGCTGATTTCCACTTTGCTGGACTGGACATCGTTTCCCATACAAACACATATAAGGATGAAGAACATTTCAAAGCACAGTTATTAGCGCAAATACAATCTTCCCTTTTTAAAATTAATTTTCATAAGCAACATCATTTCGTTTTAATATAGAAATGTATTTTCATTCCCTCATATCTTGTGGATTACATCTTGTTCATGTGAGTGAATACATTTACTTAATGCAGATAGAGTAACCACATGGTTAGCCTCTTGGCATATTCACCTGTAGCTTTTTCAGTAGTTAGCTGCGGCTTGTCTGGTCTAGTTTTACTAAATGGCATATTGTGCAAGTGCTGGAGAGGACAGAAAATGTGCACTGTCGTACATTCTCTTTAAAAGTCTAATGTGTTCGGTAGTGTCAGTCTCATAATTGGATTATAGACAGGTAGGGTATAAGCTTTGTGCCTCAGCAGAACCAGAACAGTGGTCTTTCTGTTCTGCAATATTCTTGTAAGTGATGCTTCTCTGGTGGAAGAAAGTCTTGTACCCTATGTACATGACTTCCTTTTTGGCATTATTATGGGGTCCTCTAGTCTTGTCGCCTTCCCCCTCCAACACACTGTCTGATGCAATGCACAAGGGATGTGTGGGAGCTCAAGCATTTGTTGATTTGATGGGCAATCACACTGCATGCTTCTATTAAGTATTTGGCACTTCCATACTAATGGGGTGTACTGCCCTTCGAGTGCCCCTCAGATGGTTTATTTGATATTTTCCTGCAATCACTTTCTTTTTAGGTCAAGCGCAAGCGCTCTAGCTTGTTGTAATCTATCTTTAGGCTTTTAACCACGCCCACCGCACGGCCATCACTATCGTATCTAACTCGAGCAAACGCGAGACCCATTGCATTGCAAATGCTTGTTTTGTATGTGCATGAAGAAGCACTTGGTGTGTACTTGAAATGTGATCCTTTTTTGCCTGTTCAACGGTCCGGTCATCTCTTCACAGACTGAGTAGGTCCTGGTGACCCTGTCCTCCAGGTCCTCACCCACTTTTCTTTTCCACAGTCAACACTGTTCTCATCACAGCTTCTCAGTTCACTTTCTGTTTTGTCTCTTGTTAATACGTCACCGATGATGAGGGAGAAGGTCTGCCTCTCTTACGCCATAATTTTAGCATAATCTCAGCATTTTATACAGGTAAGGTGTTTTCACTCAGCACGCTGTTTTTACAGCACCCATTTCTAAGTGGCTTCTCTGGCGAAATTGTTTTTACTGTGTTATAACCATGTGCAGTTGCATACAGCCTGTTTTGACATTTCTTTGTGCATGTGTTTCTTGCAGCTGCATACAGCCTTCATCTATCTTTGCCATCTTGCATGAAACTTCCCATGCTCACCCTTGGTAAAAAAAAATTAAATTACAAGAGCCATTCACTAAAATGGAATGTGGATGGAGGTGTAATGCTTTACTCCCCACCCACTTTACCTCGTAATCTGTGTTCGCCATTATTTTAGTGCCCTTGTGTGGTTTTTCTGAGGGAGATGGTTTTCAATCAAGCAGAGTTTTTGAGAGTATAATCATGAATGTATTGTATAGGTACTAATCAGAATCAACATTGAAAATAAATTGTGAGAAGACAGACGAGATACCCCTGAGGCTTTTCTACAGTCATCCATTCTTAGCTGACAAACAGACAATATATGATGTTGGATTTCATGACTAGGCCAGATTATGGTTTTCATAAAGGCTATATGGGTGGTTGTTGTATCGGGATTGAGCGTATGTTCTATTTTCTTCATTAAATATATGAGCAAATTATAGGGGTCAGAACTGATATGGTTTGAGTGGATTGGAGGTTTCCAATTCAAACCTGATAAGGAAGTCAGCTCATCTTCCTAGATTGGGCATATAGATGTCCTAACAGCAGATCATAGGTGGGAGATTGAACAACAGTATCAGACTGGATGCATTTGTCCAACAGTTGTATCTAGGCTGTCCCCCCACATGTCCACAAGTAAAAGGGAAGGATCTCGTCTGAGACTTGGAGAACTTGAGTGTTAGAAATGGGGTCTCTAGTTGGCATTCGGTTTGCACCCTGTCCAAGTAGGGACCCTCACTCTAGTCAGGATAAGGGAGATACCCGGTCAGATAACCCCTGCTCACCTTCTTGGTAGCTTGGCACGAGCAGTCAGGCTTATCCCAGAAGCAATGTGTAAAGCATTTGCACATAACACACAGTAACACAGTTAAAACACTACAAAAGGACACCACACCAGTTTTAGAAAAATAGCCAATATTTATCTATGTAAAACAAGACCAAAACAAGAAACATCCAACATACAGTAATAACGATATTAATTTTGCAAGAATTAACATAAAAATACGGCTCCTTGAAGTCAATAACCAAACCTGAGGCTATTACGGCGTAGTGATCAACAAAACCAACAGTTCAGGCCGGCTGTGGCGTCCTGGGCCAACTACGATGTTGGGAAGACCCGCAAACAGTACCTTGGAAATGCAGAGCATCTTGATCCTCGCGATGAGATCCGGAGAGCGGCGTCGGTTCCGGAGGTCGGTGCTGGGGACGTTGGTCCCTTGAAGTCACACGCGTTAAGGATCAAACTCTGGGCTGATGAAGCCAGAAACAATGGCGTTGGGGCTTTGGTACGAAGCAGGACGATGCGACGTGTGGTGCCCACAGGTCACGGTGCAGGCAGCGGCTCAGAGATGGTGTCCAGCAGTGTCGGTGAGACCAGGGCTGAAGTGTGAAGCAGGGCAGTGCGACGTGCAGTGTCACCAGGTCACGGTGCAGGTAGCGGCATCGTTGTGGCTGAAGCACTGTCGTCGGCCTGGTAACGGCACTGGAGTCAATGGTGCTGGCCTCGGTGGACCGGGGCTGCAGTGGAGGACGGGACAGTGCTTTGTGTACCTCACGAGGGATGTCCACAAGCCACAGTGCAGGCAGCAGCGCCGGTGTCAGAAGAAGCAACGTCGTCTGGGATGCCCAGGCTGGGGTTTGAGCAAGGCGATGTCAGAGTGCGGGCCCACAGGTCTTGGTGCAAGCAACAGCTCAGTGGCAGCGTCAGATGGCAGCGTCAGTAAGACAAGGGTTGCGGTGTGAAGTGGGCGGTGCGGCTCCATGCGCCTCAGCAGGTCATGGTACAGGCCAGCAGCTTTGTTGGCGGCGTTGCTGTGGTTTTTCTTCTTCAACAGCACAAAGCACACATTCCCAGTGCTGTAGGCAGATAAAACTGAAGTCTTTGGTATCCCTGAGACTTCCAACAGGAGGCAACCTCTACTCCAAGCCCTTGGAGAACTTTCTCAAGCAGCATACATAGCAAAGTTCACACTTTGCTCTCTTTTAAGGCAGAAGCAGTAACTGCAGGTCAACCCAGCAAAGCACACACGGCAAAGGGGCAGTACTCCTCCTCTAGCTCTTCAGCTCTTCTCCTTGGCAGAGGTTCCTCTTGATCCGGAAAGATTCTAGAAGACTTCTGTTTTGGGTCCACTACTTATACCCCTATCTGCATTTGAAGTAGGCATACTTCAAAGGAAAGCCTCAGTTGTTCACAAGATCCTGCCTTGCCCAGGCCTAGCCCCAGACACACTCCGGGGAGTTGAAGACTGCATGGTGTGAGGGCAGGCACAGCCCTTTCAGGTGTAAGTGACCACTCCTCCCTCCACTCTAGCCCAGATGGCCGTCGGAATATTCAGGCTACACCCCAGATCCATTTGTGTCACTGAATAGAGGGAATTCACAACAGCCCAACTGTCAGTCTGACCCAGACGTGGAATACACAAGCAGGTAGAGGCACAGAATGGTTTAAGCAAGACAATGCCCACTTTCTAAAAGTGGCATTGTTAAACAAACAGTTCAAAAAACAAATTTACCAAATTATGTATTTTAAAATTGTGGGTTCAGAGACCCCAAACTCCAAGTCTCTATCTGCTCTCAAAGGGAATCTGCACTTTATGGATAATTAAAGGCAGCCCCCATGTTAACCTATGAGAAAGATAGGCCTTGCAACAGTGAAAACCGAATTTGGCAGTATTTCACTGTTAGGAGACGTAAAACACACCAGGAAATGCCCCATCTTTAACATACAGTGCACCCTGCCCCTGAGCCTACCCAGTGAGTACCTTAGGGGTGCCTTACATGTACAAAAAGAGAAGAATTGGGCCTGGTAAGTGGGTACACTTGCCAAGTCGAATTGGTAGTTTAAAACTACAGACCCTGCAATGGCAGGTCTGAGCCATGGTTACAGGGCTACTTATGTGGGTGGCACAATCAGTGCTGCAGGCTCACTAGCAGCATCTGATTTACAGGCCCTAGGCACCTCTAGTGCTCACTACTAGGAACTTGCTAGTAAATCAAATATGGCAATAATGGATAAACCAATCACCAATACAATTTATATCGGGAGCACCTACACTTTAGCACTGATTAGCAGTGGTAAAGTGCGCAGGGTCAATAAGCCAGCAAAGAGAGTACAGTATACCATAAAAAAGGAGGTCAGAAGGCAAAAAGAGAGGGGAGGCACGTCAGAAAGCTGCCAGGTCTAACACTGAGTATACCAGCAGCAGTTATTTCATTTGACCTTTGAACACAATGTTGTTGATAAAGTGTCTAAAGTCCAGCTACATCTGATTGTGGATATTTGCTTTGTCTAGTGTTGTTAAGATAATAAATATCCTTGCTGGGAAGATATTGCTGCAACAACATCTATTAACTCCAGCTGCCATATTTAATTACCCAGGCTGCTAGTGGGAACAGAAAAAGCCAATCTGCAGATGTATTGTTGGAGAGACCACGGCACAGTCCAAAATCAGTAAATGACTTGGTGCATCTGTACAGGAGTCTTCAACGGGACATGCCCAACTACTAATTCATGACAGCTCTGGCTTCACTGCAATTCAATGCACAATTCTATTCAATCCAAGTTTCACTGGCTTTACTTCAATTCATTGTAAAGTTCTATTATACCTAAGTTATTTTAACGCAGTGGTTGAGATTTACAACAGTAATTAAAGATACTTTGTGGGAATTACTTTTGTAACTTTCGCAGGAGCCCCCTAAGTGGCTGCTGTCCTTGTATTACCTTTGTATACCTCCACTAGTGCACAGAACCCCCCCACCCACCAATTTACCAGAATTTGTATCTGTACTTTAAGTTAATTAGTTGTAATTGAAGTTAGTTAACTCAACTTACATCACTTTGCACCTTTCGGTCAAAATCTGCCACCTCCTCTAATGGGAAAAACAGATACCCAGATAACCAAAACAAGTAAGCTGCTTGATTTCTTCTTTATTTATCAGGAACTTTTTAACCACAAAACTTTTCACTGCTGGGCACCATAATCTTAGGTTTACGAACATTGATTACAGGTGATTACAGGTCTCTTCTGTACACAAGAGTCACGAAAAGCTGAAAGAAGGCTAAGAAAGACAATTTATTGTGTAACTCATCAGCGCAGTAACACCGCAAGAAAAAGAGCAGGTGTTTCACATTATGTAAGACAGGCATATGCGTCAATGTGGCTTCAAAGTACGTCTAGATAATTTATTAAAATATTCACTATGGCTAGTAAGGATGTAGTCCTGGCAAACACTACAAATAGCATGTTACATTTTGGTGGATTTACCCTGTGGACCACGTCTCACCATGGCCTAACTGCCCTCTTGAAGCCTCAAGGCAGAATTTGCCAGGCCGAGCCTACTCCTGTTATCTTAGGTCTTACAGCTTTGTGCATGGTCATGCCAAACAAGTGAACTTTTAATTGTGATTCGGTTTAACACTCTGACATATTTTCAGGGTCAAATGGGCAATAAAGTATAGGAAGCTAGCCTCTTTCTAGCCTTGTTACCCCCACTTTTAGCCTGTTTGTGAGTATATGTCAGGGTGTTTTTACTGTCTCAGTGGGATCCTGCTAACCAGGGCCCAGTGCTCATAGTGAAAACCCTATGTTGTCAGTGTGTTTGATAGATATGTGTCACTGGGATCCTGCTAGCCAGGACCCCAGTGCTCATACGTTTGTGGACTATGGGCCTGATTCTAACTTTGGAGGACGGTGTTAAACCGTCCCAAAAGTGGCGGATATACCACCTACCGTATTACGAGTCCATTATATCCTATGGAACTCGTAATACGGTAGGTGGTATATCCGCCACTTTTGGGACGGTTTAACACCGTCCTCCATAGTTAGAATCAGGCCCTATATGTGTTCCCTGTGTGGTGCCTAACTGTATCACTGAGGCTCTGATAACCAAAACCTCAGTGTTTATGCTCTCTCTGCTTTCTAAAATTGTCACTGCAGGCTAGTGACTAATTTGACCAATTCTCATTGGCACACTGGAACACCCTTATAATTCCCTTGTATATGGTACCTAGGTACCCAGGGTAATGGGGTTCCAGGAGATCCCTATGGGCTGCAGCATTTATTTTGCCACCCATAGGGAGCTCAGACAATTCTTACACAGGACTGCCGCTGCAGCCTGAGTGAAATAACGTCCACGTTATTTCACAGCTATTTTCACTGCACATAAGTAACTTATAAGCCACCTATATGTCTAACCCTCACTTGGTGAAGGTTAGGTGCCAAGTTACTTAGTGTGTGGGCACCCTGGCACTAGCCAAGGTGCCCCCACATTGTTCAGGGCAAATTCCCCGGACTTTGTGAGTGTGGGGACACCATTACACACATGCACTACATATAGGTCACTACCTATATATAGCGCCACAATGGTAACTCCGAACATGGCCATGTAACATGCCTAGGATCATGGAATTGTCACCCCAATACCATTCTGGTATTGGGGGGACAATTCCATGCATCCCCGGGTCTCTAGCACAGAACCTGGGTACTGCCAAACTGCCTTTCCGGGGTTTCCACTGCAACTGCTGCTGCTACTAACCCCTCAGACAGGTTTCTGCCCCCCTGGGGTCTGGGCAGCCCAGGCCCAGGAAGGCAGAACAAAGGATTTTCTCTGAGAGTGGGTGTTACAGCCTCTCCCTTTGGAAATAGGTTTGAAGGGCTGGGGCGGAGTAGCCTCCCCAGCCTCTGGAAATGCTTGGATGGGCACAGATGGTGCCCATCTCTGCATAAGCCAGTCTACACCAGTTCAAGGATCCCCCAGCCCTGCTCTGGTGCGAAACTGGACAAAGGAAAGGGGAGTGACCACTCCCCTGACCAGTGCCTCCCAGGGGAGGTGCCCAGAGCTCCTCCTGTGTGTCCCAGACCTCTGCCAACTTGGATTCAGAGGTGTTGGGGCACAATGGTCTGCTCTGAGTGCCCATTGCCAGGGGTAACGACCCCTCCTGATAGGTGCTTACCTCTTTCAGTAACCAAGCCTCCTTTCTTAGTAGCCAAACCTCCTTTTCTGGCTATTTAGGGTCTCTCCTCTGGGCTATTCCTCAGATAACGAATGCAAGAGCTCACCATAGTTTCTCTACACTTCCCTCTTCGACTTCTACCAAGGATCAACCGCTGACTGCTCCAGGACGCCTACAAAACCGCAACAAAGTAGCAAGACGACTACCAGCAACCTTGTAGCGCCTCATCCTGCCGGCTTTCTCGACTGTTTCCTGGTGGTGCATGCTCTGAGGGCTGTCTGCCTTCACCCTGCATTGGAAGCCAAGAAGAAATCTCCTGTGGGTCAACGGAATCTTCCCCCTGCTAATGCAGGCACCAAAAGACTGCATCACCGGTCCTCTGGGTCCCATCTCATCCTGACGAGCGTGGTCCCTGGAACACAGAAGCTGGGTCCAAGTGTCTCCCACAGTCCAGAGGCCCTTCTGTCCAAATTTGGTGGAGGTAAGTCCTTGCCTCCCCACGCCAGACAGCAAACCTATGTACTGCGTGATTTGCAGCTGCTCCGGCTTCTGTGCACTTCTCCAAGGATTCCTTTGTGCACAGCCTAGCCTGGGTCCCCAGCACTCCGTCCTGCAGTGCTCAACCCTCTGAGTTGGACTCTGACGTCGTGGGACCCTCCTTTTGTGACTGAGTTCACAGAACTTTCAAGTGCCTGCTCTGGTACTTCTGCGGGTGGTGCCTGCTTCTGCAGGGGCTCTCTGAATTGCTGACCACCCCCCCAGTCTCCTCCTCCAAAGGGGGACATCCTGGCCCTTCCTGGTCCCCAGCAGCACCCAAAAACCTCCACCACGACCTTTGCAGCTAGCAAGGCTTGTTGGTGGTATTTCTGCATGGAAACACTTCTGCAATACCCAGAACGCTGTGGGACATCTTCCGTCCAAAGGAGAAGTTCCTAGCCCTTTTCGTTGTTGCAGAATCTTCAGCTTCTTCCACAAGGAGGCAGCCCTTTTGCACCTTCATCTGGGGTTTCCTGGGCTCCTGCCCCCCCTGGACACTATCGCGACTCTTGGACTTGGTCCCCTTCCTTTTCAGGTCCTCAGGTCCAGGAATCTGTCTTCAGTGTTTTGCTGGTGCTTGTGGTTCTTGCAGAATCCCCCTATCACGACTATTGTGTCTTTCTGGGGTAGTAGGGTAACTTTACTCCTACTTTCTAGGGTCTTGGGGTGGGGTATTTTGGACACCCTTACTGTTTTCTTACAGTCCCAGCAACCCTCTACAACTTCCATAGGTCTGGGGTCCATTTGTGATTCGCATTCCACTTTTGGAGTATATGGTTTGTGTTGCCCCTAGACCTATGTTCACCTATTGCATCCTATTGTGATTCTACATTATTTTCACTACTTTTCTTACTGTCACTTACCTGTTGTGTACATATAACTTGTGTATATTACTTATCTCCTAAGTGAGGGTATTCTCTGAGATACTTTAGGCATATTGTCACTAAAATAAAGTACCTTTATTTTGGGTAACTCTGAGTATTGTGTTTTCTTATGATATTGTGCTATATAATATAAGTGGTATAGTAGGAGCTTTGCATGTCTCCTAATTCAGCCTAAGCTGCTTTGCCATAGCTACCTTCTATCAGCCACCTAAGCTGCTAGAAACACCTCTATTCTACTAATAAGGGATAACTGAACATGGCACAGGGTGTAAGTACCACAAGGTACCCACTATAAGCCAGGCCAGCCTCTTACATTGGTGGTGCAGCGGTGGGATAAGTACTTGCAACTGCTTTTCCACTTTGTCATTTGGTGCTTTTCATAAGAAAATCATATACCAAATAGTTCAATATATGTACATTTAACCAAAACAGTTTACTTTTCTATTCTAAAACGTTTTACTAAGTTTCTGAAAAGTTCTGAAAACTTTTAAAAGTTTTCTAAAAGTTTGAAAAGGTTTTTCTCTGAACTTTCAAAAGTTCTAAAACTTTTTCTCTCTCTGTCTTAAACCTTTTTCTATCATGTCTGCAGTAGAGGCTACTTCCAAAGTTGTTCAGGCAACTTATGAAAGTTTAAACTACAAGAGTTTGAGGGGTCGCTGCCTGGATAGAGGTTTAAGCATAGGTAAGAATCCAACAAAAGAGTTTCTCTTTAACCTGCTCTTACACGATGAACAGAACCAGCCTGGCCCATCTCAGGAGAGGGAAGAAAAAGGGGAGGCTTCCCAGTCAGACTCAGAGGAGTTCCCTGAAGATGCTGGGGAGGGTTCTTACAAAGTCCTGCTCCCTAGCAGGCCACCTAGTGACACTGGTAGTGTTAGAGGGTCACATATCAGTAGGGCATCTTTCACTCCTAGAGGCCAGGTTACTAGGGTCCAGACAGTTAGGGACAGGTGACAGGGACTCTGCCAATTCCCACATTTCCTCTCTGTCCAAATATTCCCAAGCCTCCCACACTGAGGATAACTTAATGGAAAGGGAACTCAGAAAGCTGAGGATGGAAGAGAACAGACTGAAGCTTAAACAGCAGCAGCTGGCCCTAGACATAGAGAGGGAAAGACAGAGATTGGGGTTAGTTCCCCATGGTGGCAGCAGCAGTATTTCTGATAGCAATCCTGTTAGAGAGCAAGATTTCAGGAATCTGCATAAGATTGCCCCCCCTTACAAGGAGGGGGTGACATTAATAAGTGGTTTACTGCACTTGAGAGGGCCTGTATGGTACCGTTGGTCCCTCAAAGGCAGTGGCCTGCTATCTTGTGGCTATCTTTCACTGGAAAGGGTAGGGATAGGCTCCTTACTGTCAGAGAAAGTGATGCTAATAATTACAAAGTTTTGAAGGATGCTCCTTTGGATGGAGTTGGCTTAACCACCAGAAAAGAGTCCTCTCAAGACTGGACAGATTTTGTTGACTGTTCGATGAAGGCCTTGGAAGGTTGGTTACATGGCAGTAAAGTTTCTGACTATGAAAGCCTGTATAATCCTATTCTGAGAGAGCATATTCTTAACAATTGTGTGTCTGATTTGATGCACCAGTACTTGGTAGACTCAGATCTGACCTCTCCCCAAGAATTGGGAAAGAAGGCAGACAAATGGGTCAGACCAAGAGTGAACAGAAAGGTTCATACAGGAGGTGACAAGGATGGCAAGAAGAAAGATGGTGAGAAATATCAGGATAGGAATGGGGATAAAGGTAAAACTAAGGATCCTTCTTCAAATCCTAAACACTCTTCAGGGGATGGGGATAAATCATCTTCTTCCTCTTCTTCACATCCCACACACATTAAAAAGCCTTGGTGCTATGTGTGTAAAAATAAAGGCAATAGGCCAGGGGATAAGTCCTGCCCAGGTAAACCCCCTGAGCCTACCACCACTAATACATCAAACTGTAGTGCCCCTAGCAGTAGTGGTAATAGTGGTGGGACTGCTGGCAACAGTCAAAATAAAGGTGTAGTTGGGTTCCCTTATGGGTCCATCATAGAAAATGGGGTAGTCAGTCCCAAGACAGTTTCTGTCACACCTGGTGGCATTGGCCTTGCCACACTGGCTGCTTGTCCCCTTACAATGGATAAGTACAGGCAGACAATTTCAATAAATGGTGTTGAGGCTCAGGCCTACAGGGACACATGTGCCAGTATCTCCCTTAGCTATAATTCTGTTTAGTTGGGGTGGAGTTACTGGCCCTAAGCAGGTGGTAGTATCACCTAGCTTACCTGTAGACTGTCTCTTAGGTAATGACCTAGAGGTCTCAGGTTGGGCTGAGGTAGAGTTTACTACCCATGCAGCCATGCTGGGTATCCCAGAGGAATTGCTTCTTCTCATTTCAGCTGAAATGAAAAAGCAAAGGAGAGAAAAAGGCCTGAAAACTCAGGATCCTTCAACAACAACAGGTAAAAAGGGCATCAAAGTATCCCCTACCCACCTTGCCATTCAGAATACAATTCCTTTGGTGGGAGAAACCTCTCCTGGGGTGGCACCTGTACCAAGGGACTCATCAGCTAGCACATCTGTACTCCCTGAGGTGGAAGTACCTCTCTTTGGGATAACTAATATTGGTGAGAAAAAGTGCACCATTTTAGTTAACATGGAGCATCCGTCCAACCCTCCCAGGGAAACTTTAGTGCAGCAACCCTGCACTGCCTCACAACACTTAGGACAGCAGCCCTGCCCTAGTGTGGAGCTCATAGGACAGCATCCCTTCTCTGCTCCAACTCAAGAGAAACAGCATCCTAGTCCTCTCTTACAGCCATATGGACAAAGGTTTTGCCCATCTATGGCTTTATTGAGACAGCATTCCTGTCTGGCATTCTCATCACTTGATATAGGTCAAGTGGACAATTCCCACTGCTCTAAACCTAAACATACTAATAGGAACTCTGAGAATATAACTTCACATTGTTGGCTAGCTAAAAAACTTCAAACAGGGTAATTTACATCCCCACAGGGAAGTAACCATATAGTGGATGATAAAGGGAGTAACCAAGCTATTGCAGAGCTACTCTCTACTTATCACCACTTAGACAATAAAGACTCAACTGGCCAAGGTTAGCCTTATTGTCCTTCGTTTGGGGGGGTTGTGTAGGAAGGTAGCCTCTTTCTAGCCTTGTAACCCCCACTTTTAGCCTGTTTGTGAGCATATGTCAGGGTGTTTTTACTGTCTCAGTGGGATCCTGCTATCCAGGGCCCAGTGCTCATAGTGCAAACCCTATGTTGTCAGTGTGTTTGATATGTGTCACTGGGATCCTGCTAGCCAGTGCTAATAGGTTTGTGGCCTATATGTGTTCCCTGTGTGGTGCCTAAATGTATCACTGAGGCTCTGCTAACCAGAATCTCAGTGTTTATGCTCTCTCTGCTTTCTAAAATTGTCACTGCAGGCTAGTGACTAATTTTACCAATTCTCATTGGCACACTGGAACACCCTTATAATTCCTTTGTATATGGTACCTAGGTACCCAGGGTATTGGGGTTCCAGGAGATCCCTATGGGCTGCAGCATTTCTTTTGCCACCCATAGGGAGCTCAGACAATTCTTACACAGGACTGCCACTGAAGCCTGAGTGAAACAACGTCCACGTTATTTCACAGCCATTTTCACAATACATAAGTAACTTATAAGTCACCTATATGTCTAACCCTCACTTGGTGAAGGTTAGGTGCCAAGTTACTTAGTGTGTGGGCACCCTGGCACTAGCCAAGGTGCCCCCACATTGTTCAGGACAAATTCCCCGGACTTTGTGAGTGGGGGGACACCATTACACGCATGCACTACAAATAGGTCACTACCTATATGTAGCATCACAATGGTAACTCCGAACATGGCCATGTAACATGACTAGGATCATGGAATTGTCACCCCAATACCATTCTGGTATTGGGGGGACAATTCCATGCATCCCCGGGTCTCTAGCACAGAACCTGGGTACTGACAAACTGCCTTTCCAGAGTTTCCACTGCAGCTGCTGCTGCTGCCAACCCCTCAGACAGGTTTCTGCCCCCCTGGGGTCTGGGCAGCCCAGGCACAGGAAGGCAGAACAAAGGATTTCCTCTGAGAGAGGGTTTTACACACTCTCCCTTTGGAAATAGGTGTGAAGGGCTGGGGAGGAGTAGCCTCCCCCAGCCTCTGGAAATGCTTGGTTGGGCACAGATGGTGCCCATCTCTGCATAAGCCAGTCTACACCGGTTCAGGGATTCCCAGCCCTGCTCTGGCACGTAACTGGACAAAGGAAAGGGGAGTGACCACTCCCCTGACCAGTACCTCCCACTGGAGGTGCCTGGAGCTCCTCCAGTGTGTCCCAGACCTCTGCCATCTTGGATTCAGAGGTGTTGGGGTACAATGGACTGCTCTGAGTGGCCAGTGCCAGCAGGTGACGTCAGAGACCCCTCCTGATAGGTGCTTACCTCTTTCAGTAGCCAAGCCTCCTTTCTTAGTAGCCAAACCTCCTTTTCTGGCTGTTTAGGGTCTCTCCTCTGGGCTATTCCTCAGATAACGAATGCAAGAGCTCACCAGAGTTCCTCTGCACTTCCCTCTTCGACTTCTGCCAAGGATCGACCGCTGACTGCTCCAGGACACCTGCAAAACCGCAACAAAGTAGTAAGACGACTACCAGCAACCTTGTAGCGCCACATCCTGCCGGCTTTCTCAACTGTTTCCTGGTGGTGCATTCTCTGAGGGCTGTCTGCCTTCACCCTGCACTGGAAGCCAAGAAGAAATCTCCTGTGGGACGACGGAATCTTCCCTCTGCTAACGCAGGCACCAAAAGACTGCATAACCGGTCCTCTGGGTCCCCTCTCATCCTGACGAGCGTGGTCCCTGGAACACAGGAGCTGGGTCCAAGTGTCTCCCACAGTCCAGTGGCCCTTCTGTCCAAATTTGGTGGAGGTAAGCCCTTGCCTCCTCACGCCAGACAGCAAACCTGTGTACTGCGTGATTTGCAGCTGCTCCGGCTTCTGTGCACTTCTCCAAGGATTCCTTTGTGCACAGCCTAGCATGGGTCTCCAGCAGTCTATCCTGCAGTGCTCAACCCTCTGAGTTGGACTCCGACATCGTGGGACCCTCCTTTTGTGACTCTGAGTTCACAGAACTTCCAGTGTTGCTCTGGTACTTCTGCAGGAGCTGCCTGCTTCTGCGGGGGCTCTCTAAGTTGCTGAACGCCCCCCCCCCCCTGTCTCCTCCTCCAAGGGGTGACATCCTGGTCCTTCCTGGTCCCCAGCAGCACCCAAAAACCTCAACTGCGACCCTTGCAGCTAGCAAGGCTTGTTAGCAGTATTTCTGCGTGGAAACACTTCTGCAACATCCAGCACGCCGTGGGACATCTTCCATCCAAAGGAGCCCTTTTCGTTGTTGCAGAATCTTCAGCTTCTTCCACCAGGACGCAGCCCTTTTGCATCTTTATCCGGGCTTTCCTGGGCTCCTGCCCCCCCTGGACACTATTGCAACTCTTGGACTTGGTCCCCTTCCTTTTCAGGTCCTCAGGTCCAGGAATCCGTCTTCAGTGTTTTGCTTGTACTTGTGGTTCTTGCAGAATCCCCCTATCACGACTATTGTGTCTTTCTGGGGTAGTAGGGTAACTTTACTCCTACTTTCTAGGGTCTTGGGGTGGGGTATTTTGGACACCCTTACTGTTTTCTTACAGTCCCAGCGACCCTCTACAACTTCCCATAGGTCTGGGGTCCATTTGTGATTCGCATTCCACTTTTGGAGTATATGGTTTGTGTTGCCCTTAGACCTATGTTCACCTATTGCATCCTGTTGTGAATCTACATTGTTTGCACTACTTTTCTTACTGTTACTTACCTGTTTTGGGTTTGTGTACATATAACTTGTGTATATTACTTACCTCCTAAGTGAGGGTATTCTCTGAGATACTTTTGGCATATTGTCACTAAAATAAAGTACCTTTATTTTTTAGCAATAATAAAGTAATAAGTAATAATAAGTATTACTATACTAATAATAATAATAATAATAATAATAGTATTACAATAAGTAATTTTTGAGTATTGTGTTTTCTTATGAAATTGTGCTGTATGATATAAGTGGTATAGTAGGAGCTTTGCATGTCTCCTAGTTCAGCCTAAGCTGCTTTGCCATAGCTACCTTCTATCAGCCTAAGCTGCTAGAAACACCTTGACTCTACTAATAAGGGATAACTGGACCTGGCACAGGGTGTAAGTACTACAAGGTAACCACTATAAGCCAGGCCAGCCTCCTACATAAAGTGATACTGCAGTTTTACCACACATTAAGTTCACATTTCCCCCTTACCAGCTAGGTATCCCTAAACAATTGCCTCAGCACTATACCTGGAGTCATGTCAATGAATAATATTTAGGATGCAATACTTCTGTCAGACAATGATGTTGCAGATAATGATTTTAAATACAACCATTACAACATATATAGGGGCCTCTCGTTGTCACTGTCAGTACCAATGCATCTGTAGCCCTTTGTGATGGAAATAGAGGGCCCGCTCTAGGGCCGTGCAACCAGTGCACCACACCAGGTGCTGACCTTGGGAAGGAGCGCAGTCTTTGCAAGTATATTTTAGTTCTAAAGACCCCTACTGCAGCATTCCTTGCCTCCAGCAATATTCAGGCAACAATAAAAATGTCAAGAAAACCCTGGTGATTAAAGTTCTGCTTGGAGACAGATCAGAATTTTCTCTAGTGAACGTTTTAAGGTCGTGCAGGGGGTTAATATGCCTCCTGCAAAGAACATGTACCATGCAGATCACAAAGTGCATTTAACGCAAATAGGTCAGTGGGTTGCTACTTTTGTCAGAGAGGCCCTTTAGTTACTTACAGTTTATATGTTAAAATCCTAATATGAAACAGTAAACTATTAACTATCATCAAAGAACTTCATGCATTCTGCAAGGTATAGAGTGTCATTATTTTTTCCCCAGTTGTTCATTATCCTAATGCTGCAAAAAAGGGTTTTATTGGGTATAGCCATGTTGTTACATTTGAAATTCTGACTTTGTGCTTCTCCAGACCAAGCACTCTTAAACTATACTGCCTACTAGTATAGATGACATGGGACTCCTACACCTTGTAATCCTCTGTCTTATGTGACATTTCTTCTACACTGATTTACCCACCTATGATTGGTTGTCTCTGTGCAATGTGTGCGAGATGTAATGTTCTGTGACACCCTACTCTGGAATAAGTGGTGCTATAAAACTCATTGCATGCACCTGCAAGAGATTGGTTATGGAGACTTGAGGGGCACTGTTAAATGGTGGTAGTGAGGGGATCCGTGGCGGGGGTGATCAATGGGGTCACCAACAAATATTCGCACACAGGGAGCCGCCAGCACTAAGGCCGGCCCTGTGGAAATATTCTGAACCAAATACACAGTATGTCCCAGTCTCTGAAAAATGTTGTAACAGTCATCAATAGTTGATATCAGGGATGATCTGGGTATATCCTAAACAGACGTGTAAGACAGCAGGGGAAATTAAATAATTATGAATGTAAGTTTATGTACTGTATGTCCATGGACGTCACTTAGGGGACACCAAAGGTCGCAGCTTCGACCCCCGGCCTGCCCTTTGCGACCCCTTGCACTGCCTTGGCATCCCCAGGCCTCAGAGATGACAAATTCACTTCCAGGAACACAGTGATAGTCACTCCTTATGACCTCAGTTGGGGATCTACTCTCTTTTCTGTCAATTTTGGATTAAACTGATAGAAATAATAAAATAGCATTTCCTATTAGTGTAATAAAAATGGAGTACAATTTGCCTGAATATACCCTTCCATAGCAACTGAGGTAAGTAAAAAGTGCTTTTAAGTTTATGTTGTGTGCGTGCTAGTGTGTTTATGTGGGAGATAGCGTATTTAAGTGTGAATTTGTATGTGTGTGAGTGAAAGTAGCGGTCAAAGGGCATGTGATGTCAGTTCTGCTACCCCCGGCGTATTGACCTCCATGTGTACGTCTAGGTGTAATTTTGGTGAGAGGTTTGAATTGCAATCTCCTCATAAATGCTATTATATTTGTTGAAACTAACCGCTGATGAAGCAAGGAATCCATGCAAGTCCTCCTCAAAAAATATACGGAAACCTTTACAGATAAATGTGCGGCCTCCAGTTCACAACTCATCGTGTCCTGTCACACGTACATTTCTAGCCCTGTTCTAATACCTGCCTGGTACCATTACACTCCTCCTCTGGCGCGTGCACTCTTTGGTTCAGTTCTGTCTGTCCTGCCTCCATCTCTTCACTTCAGTTGCGGCTGCGCCACCATGCTCCAGCTGGATATGTTCTAGTACATTTTAGATCTGTAATTATATTATTTCATTGAAGGTCCCGATAAGGTATCTTCTGAAAACATTGTGAACTCTTCTGGCACTCTGTCACTACTGATCTAATTTGGCACAATTACAGTTCTAGCAATAATTTGCTATTTCGGCACGGTCACGCTGCTGTTCTGGCACCGTTCGGTTGTTGGGGTTTGGCTCGGTTTGTGTTTCTTTTCCGGTTCTGCACTGCTCTGGCGCCACCCTGACTTATTCTGAATCTGTTCTACTCCGGCTCTGTTTTTTACCTAGTACGGTTCAGGCACCACCTAGCTTTGTTCAGTATTAGCACCGGCCTGGCTCTGGCATTTTTCTTGTCTATTCTGAAGCAGATATTACGTGTTTCCAGTTGTGTCGCTTTTTTCTGGTCCAGTCCTAGCACTGGTCCCTTTTCGCTCGAGCTCAGGCCCATTCCATCTCTGTTCTGGAGTTGCTGTAGCTCAGGCACCCCTCGGTCTTTCTGTGGTCGCTCCTCTTTCATGTGCCGTGTTTTGTTCATACTGGGAAAGTATCAGGTTTCCAAATGAAAAACACCACCATAGCGTGTTCCGTTAAATCTGCTGGAATTTGAACGGCTGCAGTAAGAGAAACATGACGTGTGCTCCATTCCCGTAATTCACTGAAAACAAAAATGCTTGACCCACGTGACGTTGTTTGTAATCCTGTGTCTTTCTGTTTCGCTTTTTTTCTCAGTTTGCAGCGTATAGGGTATGGCTGCGGCTTTAAAGGGCATGCCCTGGAGCCGGGACATGTCTCCCGGGCTGGCTGACGCGCAGGAATGTTGAATATTTACAGCCTGGGCTGGCTGGCTCCGGAGAGGGCAGTCTCCTGCAGACAGTGGGCTCCCTACATAAACCCACACCACATGCTCACCAGCACATGAGCCACCGCAGATACAATTACACTCAACGGCAAGGAGCACTTTGGGTCAGGTTCTTTGTGAACCAACAGCCTCCACTCCGCGGTCTGGCGTGTTGGCAGCGCAATCTGATTATGGACGGTCGCAAGCCCCTTAAGAGATGTTTATTCGGCATGATCCGGCTAAAAATATACTGCGGACGGAGCATGCATGCACATGGAGGAGGGCGTGCCTGCTGCCGGCGGCCGGGCGCATGCAGAATCACTGAATGATTTATTTAAGCGCTGAACGCAGCTGCACCAGGGCGCTAAATCAGAGCCCAGGCAAAACATAAACATCCTTGTTATCAAAGAAGTAGCAGATATTTTTTCTGCGTTTTCACGTCAGAGTCGCTGCGTCAAAAAAAGAAGAAAGCAAGTGAACGATGTACATTTCAAGAAGTTTTGACAGGCTAGGGTTTGTGGGGCGAAAATAGAGGACTTCCGGTGGGGACACATTATTACACTTTTGAGAACTCTATGTATAGTAACAAGAACTCGTAAGCATGCAAGATAAACCTCCCTGACCCGCCCAGTCTGCCCATTTCCTGCGTGCTCGAGACATGCTGTACAGTTCCTAGATGAACTCTTCCGTGCCCATATCCACCACACGGGCGGTTTTAAAATCCTGTGCCGTTTTGTCACAACCTGCTCCAGCAGGCTGAGGGTCTGAGGCATGAATCGCTGCGCTTCCTGTGAGTAATATTACGATATTACTCTCACTAGACTCCCACTCATACGTCTCCCTCTCCATTACAAAACAAGAAGTATTTTAGCGACTGCCGCACTGAAATTGGAAACTGTATGGTTTTTTCAATTATTCTACTGCTTTCACGATAATAAAAAAACAATTCCTGCAGTGTGCTTCAATGCAGTTTAAGAAAGTTTACTGCCTCTACGGCCCCTCTCCGATCTCAAATACTGGCTAGGACACCGTGGTTTCGTTGATGGCGCTTGAGGGTGGGGCTTCCCCTCGAGAGACGCCAGCTGAGGACAGCTCTGCAGACACCCTGTTTCATTTCCCTCTTCATGCTTCTGTTTCCCCTCGCTGCTCACAAACACAAAATGCTGTGCAAGAACATTCTTAACGAATGACAAAAATAAACCAGCAGCACCAACGAAGAAACGGACAGAAAAAGAATCCGCAAGTCTTAACTTCGTGAACAGCGGCATAAAGGCCTGCCTGAATCCTTCCCCCATTACCTGCGCAGAAGACCCCTCCCTGGTCCACGCACCCAGTACTGCCAACCCTCCCATCCAGGATACAGACAGTAAGTAGCATGTCAATGGGAGTACGGGCCCTAATGCAAGCTGAGAACACGGGCCCTAATGCAAACTGGGAGCAAGCATAGTCCCTGATGGATGCTGGGAGCACGCGCCCTAATGCAAGCTGAGAGCACGGGCCCTAATGCAAGCTGGGAGCACGGGCCCTAATGCAAGCTGGGAGCAAGCACAGTCCCTGATGGATGCTGGCGGCACGGTCCCTGATGCAAGCTGGGAGCAAGCATGATCCCTAATGCAAGATGGGAGCACGGGCCCTAATTCAAGCTGAGAGCACGGGCCCTCATGCAAACTGTGAGCAAGCATAGTCCCTGATGGATGCTGGGGGCACGGACCCTGATGCAAGCTGGGAGCAAGCATGATCCCTAATGCAAAATGGGAGCATGGGCCCTAATGCAAGGTGGGGGCACGACCCCGCTAACACAGGTTTACGTAGCAAAATACAGATATATTTGGGATGCCCTTGGCCCCTCACGCCACGGGCCCAGCTGCCACTGCACCTGTTGCACTAGCGATATACGCCCCTGGATGCTCGTCTGTGCACTCACTAAACAGCTGGGTCTATCAGCTAAACGACAGTCGGACAAAACGGGAAGCTCAATAAACTGACTGGAACTTTAATTACAGGAGTATCTCGACCACATATGGCCTTGTGTTGTGAATCTGTTCTACTGGAGGGGTGACACGGTGCTCAGGTTCAAGCTAGGACACCAAATAGGTCCGTACAAAGTAATAAAAGTGCCTCCATTAGTAAATACGATCGCTAAAACAGCGTGCCACGTTTGGAAATCGAGGTGGTTTTTAACTTGCAAAATATACTGTAGGTATGTTATGAAATATATGGGAGACTGCATGCATCTGCGCCTGCTGTGGTAATATCAAAGAACCAACAGTAAAATCCGCCCTGCGCACCAAAACACTGGCCTAAAAACAGCCAAAGACGACCCACACAGTGAACTACTAGATCAGCCCTTCTGGCACTGCCATAGGTAGTCCGACCTTCACCGTGCTATGGCACAGCTCTGTACTCGCTCGCCATCACCCCGTATGCCCTTTGCCGTGAAAGAATGCTGCTGGCACTGCACTATTGAGGCGGACAGGCCTCCCTGTGCACGCCAATCACCCTTCCACGGAAACGCTCAAGGAAACCAGCCTGACGCTAGCTGCACTTGTTGTATTTTGTAATAAGCAACCTGGAATCACACCAAGACACCCTTTATTGACTGGCTGGGCACACTTTCTTAGCACCCCCTGCACATAGCTCAACGTAGCAGGGAACTACGTGAACGCAGTTCTATTACTTTAATAGTTATTTATTCTAACTACGTTTTATGACCAATTTCATAGGCAGGTTGTTTGCTTTTTGAAGTCCAGACATTCCTTTGGCCGCTGCACCTGCATCCAAAGTTAGCCAAGCGGATGTACATTACCGAGCCCTCCCTTAAACTAAAGGAGCAGCATCAGGGCTAGGCGAGTATGCCTTGAACTAGCCGTGCAACATACGTCCAGGACCCCGATGTGTTCCATTCACACCCTGTATTAGTTGACAAGCGCCCCCTGAATTACCAGACCTCAGGCTCGGCATTAACCAAGCACCACCATTACCTGAGCACACCGGTCCGGGTGATAGACGAAGGTCACCTGCACAGGCTGGACACCTCCTGCATTAGCAGTCTACCCCCGCCCCACACATACACTCTGGATTCACGAGGTACCGCGTTTTATTGTCATAGCTACAAGTCCTTGAGATTTTACCAGAGCACCGTGTATCCGCCGAGCACATCCTTTGTAGCAGGGCAAGCACATCCTGCTGAAGGGGCGCTGGGGTTGACCATGTCCTGCATAAACTGAGCAGAAGCTGAGCATCCGTGCATTAGGCGAGCGCCCGGCATTATCTGGGACTCCCCGCATCAGCTGGGCACCCCGTGAATCAGCGGAGCGCACCGAGTATACACTGGACACTCACTTATTAGTTGAGCACCCGCATCCACCAACATTTGCAGATCGACGCCTAGTTTTACCGACAGCCCATGGACCATCAACGCAGTGCATGCCTTGGGTGAGCATCCTTTGAATCTGCCAAGCGTCCCCTGCATAACTTGACATTCCCCTGCATCAACAGAACACCTGCTTTAGCTGAGACCTCCTTGCATTAGCCGAGCACGTCCTGCTAGAGGGGCGTTATGCTCACGAGCACATCCTGTATAAAGCGAGCGCTTCTATGCTGATAACCCGAGCCCCTCTTGTACTAAATTGAAAAGGACGTGACAGGTGAACACACACCCTGCATGGTCTCAGTACCCCTGGCACCCTCTGAGCAGCCAATGCTTTATACCGCCGGTGTGTCTCTAGCCCAGTGTGGCACAGCGCATGACCCCAGCCGCCTGTCAGTGATGGGTAACAGGGCTGGCCTCCCCAGCCCACGCAACAGACCCCAAGAAGTGCACGTCAGTGTCACATGTGTCACCTACCCGAGCTTCCTCCTGAGCCGCCTCACGCCCTCCCGCGAACCCGCAACGGACGTGGATAAGTGGCGCTCTGAGCCTCTCCCCTCCAGTGACAGGGAGCCCTCCCGCTCCTCCTCCATTCCCCCACTACACCCTCCCTCCTGCGAGGACACAGGGAGCGGCTAGGAAAAAGTAATAGAACTCAGAGCGCAGGAGCACACCCAGGGCTGCTTGCAGCTGTTTCGCGACCGCCACAAATCCATTTACAAGCCTGAGGCAGGACTAAAGGATGCTGCACTCACATCTTCTCATCATGGCCTGACTACATTACAGCTATTAGGACCAGGTAACAGTTAAGAAACCCCAGTAAAAGTGAGCAATCAAAAAGAAAAAAAGTACCAGTTAAGCAGCACAAGCAACATCCAACGTACAGTAAGTAATAGTGCATCGAAATGACTGCCAAGCAACTGTGTAGCCACCCGAAGACCAGCCATCAATTCAAGGACCAGCTAAAAACAACGATTTGCAATGTAATAGGTCTCGCACATTTCGAACAAGTTAACTGTCATCTTTTGACAACAGCGCCTACGAGCAAAAAAAATACGAGTGTAAACTGAGAAAAAAACGAGTTAGCAAAAAAAAAAAAATTTAGCTTAAAAAAAAAAATGTAATTTTGTTTGTCCTGCTGGGCACGTTTTTGTGGTCACAAGCCTTCTCTTTGCAGGGCACTGGAAGTTAGAACAAAATAGTACCTCAATCATGTCAGGAGTAGTGGATGGGCTCTAATTAAGTTGAAATCAATTAGTGATTGATACCCGCTCCACATAGAGAAACAGAAATGATACCAGACATGCCTTGACAAATTACGAGGCTATAAAGAAGAGTGCCACACAAACCAATAAATGGTGAGCGACAGGCGGGCTAAGGTCCTCACTGAACACACCATTCTCTAGTCTGCAAGGCGCATGCACAAGCGCATGCACTTGCAGGCTCGACTCTTAAAATACAGCAGCGGGAGGACCCACAGTGCAACAACAACACAACACATAAGGAGAGGATGTGGTCTAATGGCCAGAGCTACCAGCTTTGGAGCTGGGGAACAAGATTCAAATCTCAGTGTCGGCTAAACATCCTGTGATTCTGGGCCAACCACTTAATCTCCTTATGTCTATCAAAAAAACAAGCATTTGCAATGTAAAAGGACTTCCATTTGTGAGAGTTAGAGCTACTGGCGTTGTAAATGACAATGTCTTTTACCTATATGTTTTGGTTTGGAGTGTAGTGGATGTATGCCAGGTGCTGCAGCATCCCTCCCAGGCCTCTCTCTGCAGGAGAGAGGACACAACATCTTGGGAGTGTTTTTGTCTCATTCCTACAGACTGGCTGTGATACCCTAGAGATACATCCCTTTCTAGTGTGTTTACCTAAAACTTTATGGCACCAAACAAGCCACAAAAAGGCACCTTCATGGCATTTAGCTTGGAGAATGAGAGGGTCAAAAGAGTAAAGAGTAAAGAGCAAAGAAAAGGGGGCAACCATATACTTGTGTGTGTTATACGTTTAAAGGAATTTTTCCTCTACATTGGCAATACCAGCCTAACATTTAAAAACATTGACTGTGTACAAAGACAATAACAGAAGAGGCAGCTTAACTGCAAATTAATTATAGCAATTTTGTTAAGAATGCCGCCTGTTTTGCAGTGCTATGAAATGGCAGAAACTGTATTACCAAGCGCTATATTTAAAAAAATGAGTTAATACACACCAGACGGACCCTAGGGTAGAGGATGTGGCGTAAGAGCCAGAGCTGATGACCTTTGTGCGGGGGAACACAGCTCGAGTCTCGGCACTGGCTGAACATCCTGTGATTCTGGGCAAATCACCTAGGCTCATATTTACACTTTTTTAGTGCCGCATTTGCGTAATTTTTTGACGCAAAAGCGGCACAAACTTGCAAAATACAATTGTATTTTGCAAGTTTGCGCCATTTTTGCATCAAAAAGTGGCGCAAATGCGGCGCTAAAAAGTATAAATTTGGGCCTTAATCTCCCCTTGCTACCAAAAATGAATGTGTTTTTGTGTAATGTAAGCAGTGCTCCTTTAAAGCGCTCTAATATGTTTGTATCGAGTTTGCGCTAACTGAACTTTTTTTGAAGAGGTCCAACTTACATCCAAAGGCTAGATGTTTTTTGCTATCAAACTTGAGGCAGTGAAGGGCTTGGGTCTAGAGCCACGACTCCTTTTCCACCATTTTGGAGACAACACCTTTCGCCATCTTCTTGCCTAGAACTAACCTACGTGCTTGGTTAATGACCCTCCAGAGGTTATCAAGAGCACATGCTATTGCCTAGTGTTAAGATCTACTCAAGTCATTTGGCTAATGCACCCTCAGCAGAGGCCTTGACAAAACAAGAATGTCACAGATTACAATTCTGACATAGCTTTTTCTCTTCTTCATCTCTGCAAGGTCACTGCAAGTGAATTATAGAGATTTTGTTAAGAATGGCACCTGCTTTGCAGCACTATGAAATGGCAGAACCTGTATTACCAAGCACTATAGAAAAAAACAAATTATTCCTAGACTGCCCCAACACACACCAGACAAAGAACCCTAGGGGAGATGATGTGGCCTAAGGGCCAGAGTTACAGACTTTGGAGCTGGGGAACACTCTGTCTCAAGTCTCTGCACTAGCTCCACATTCTGGGATTCTGGGCAAATCACTTAATCTCCCCTTGCTACCAAAAATGAATGTGTTCATGTGTAATGTAACCAGTGCTCATGTAAAGCTCTGTTATGCCGTGTATCGAGGTCACACTATATAAAACTGTCAAAAAAATGTTCCAAAACCTTCCTGTCAAGTTAGTGTTACATAAAACAACAAAAACATAAATAAATAAAAAAGCCCCCACAGACATTAGGAAAGAAACAGCAAGATACCTGGAACTAAGGAAGATGAAGAAACAACATGCCGCCATGAGTGAAGTGGTGAGGCAAAAGAAAATATAGTGCACCACACTAAGGTACCTTCCCGATTGTGCATTAATCCATGTAACAGGGTCAGTCTCCAAGGTGGTAATAAAACTTTCTCAAGACAGTACCAACGTGAAGCTTTTACCAATGACATTAAGGACTTTTTTAAAGGAAGGCCCAGGAACAAATGAAAGTGATGGGCATGAGATGGGTGTGGTTAAAGCCCACAGAATAGATTACAACATGTTGAGAAGTGCAGCGCTTGCGCGCAGCTATGCTCAACCTAAAAATGAATGTGTCCTTGTGTAACGTAACTGGTGCTCGTGTAAAGCACTCCAATACCTTCCGGGTCAAGTTTGCGTTCTATAAAATCGCAAAAAAAAAACCACTTGCAACAGTACAAGCTGCCCCATAATATGACGACAAGACTGTAATCATAGCGGATCTTCACTAAGATAGCACCCAGGGTATGGGCGGAGAGAAATGTGACGCCCATGCTGATGGTAGTGAATTAAATGAGCAGCATGGGCGTCTGCAGAAATGTTTTTTGGGGAGGCATTATTTTAACGCCATCCATCCTGAGGCAGCATAAAATTACAGCGGGCGTAGTGTTACACTGCACTGTGAACCAGCACACCAGGCTGTACCTAAATCCAGGGGGTGCAAGCGTCCCCCACTTTTCATACCTGCGGACACCTATGAGCAAGGGGTCCCTTTTGTGTTCACTGGTCAGTACCTGGATGAGCAGCAACTGGCCCCTAAACACAAACATTCCCAGACCTCCCCCCAGCTCACCTCAATCACTGATCCCTTAGCTGCCTCACACTAAGGTGATGGTTTTGTTTCTGTGTGTCAGCAGGGGTCAGAGGGTGAAGGGAGGGCAAGGAAGGGGATTAAAGGGGTGATAAAAACATCACTGGTGGTAGAATAATGAAGGACTAAAACCACCTTAAAATGGAAACACAGACCTAAACAGACAAGGGCAAGGCTGGAGCAAGAAGAGAAGGGCACTGCTGTTGGCATAACCTTAATGCACACAGCTCCATGTGCCCCTTAGAATTTTGGCGCCCTGGGCCCAGCTCGAACATGCTAAAGGCCGGCCCTGGCTGTAATGTATCAGTCAGGCAGGTCACCCGCACCGACGCACGCCGGCCACAAGCAGTTACAACCTGAGGGCTGCATTTGCAGAAACCCCATGGCAAAACCCCTCCCCAATGTCTACAGCTGAAACATTTTCGTCTGGCTTTAAGGGACACCAGTTGGGGGACACCAGGGTTCTGTAATGGACAGCGATGTAGAAACAGGCCCTATGAGAAACAGAAATACCACCCGACCAGAAGATGTCTCAGCGGACTGTAAACCGCAGCACGTCATGAGGTTTAAAATGTTTCATTTCTTCCGGGAGTTATGTAAAATAGGTCATTTATAGCAGAACGCTACTATGTAGCGGGAACATCTCACAATTCTTTTAAAACCGCCCACACGTTTGCAAGCAGTTGGCTTACTCTTTCTGTCGAGGGAATGAAACATGGCCACTGCCAGGGAAGTGATGATGTTATGTTTTGTGATACAATGTCACTTACTGTTTTAGGGTGTCATACGTCGTCAAGTTATGTTATGTTATTCTTGGTCGTGTTATGCAAAGCTATGTTATGTTATGCAGTGCCGTTTTAGACAAAGCAATATTATGTTACGCAGTGCCGTTTTATACAAAGGTAAACTGTGCTACGCTGAGTTGTGTCAGATTGGGTTATGTTATTCTGTATTATGTTATGGCGTATCTAGTTATGCTAGGTTGTGTCATGCTTTCATACGTCTGGTTTTGGTATCTGTTCTGTTTATTATCTGTTCTAACACATTTACATGACGACTTTGAAAGACATCACATCTTCCTCTCGTTCTTTAGTGATGTAAACAACACAACATGCAGTAAAGCATGAGCAACTCACACAACTCACAGCTACAGATACTGACATTTTATATATCATGGATGCTGACCTCTTACTTTGTGCCCATATACATGAGTTAAAGTGCATCTTTGTGAGTAGTGAATTTGTGATGTGACATGCCTCAGTTGGCATTGTTCCCAGTGGATGGGGCCAGAAACAGAAGAAAGAGATCACTTCTGTAAACACCTATTGTTTTTTTTCAGTTCATATAGCATGAACTCGACCCGAAGATATTGGAGCGGTTTACATGAGCACCTGTTTTATTACACAAGGACGCATTCATGTTTTTTGTGGGCACATGGAGAATGAGTAAGTTGCCCAGAATCACAGGATGTTAAGCTCATGCCAAGACTCCAACCTGGTTCCCAAATTCCAGAGTCAGCAGCTGTACGGTTACCAACACCCTCTTCCTCCACTCATAACAAGGACTCACCTGTCACTGACCTTTTGTGGTGGGGGGGTTGCGGGGGTGGGTGCTGTATTTAGAAACCACTTATGGCTTTAAAATCACCTGCTTCAGAGTTCCTTGTGTTTCCTGCAGTTTTTAGACAACAATACACATGTCAAGTTAACTCTGGTGATTAATGTTCCTACTGGAAAGAGATCAGAGTTTTGTTTAGTGGCATTTTGACTCATCATAAAGTAGTGCAGAGGGTTAATATGCATACTGCAAAGAAAGTGTACCATAACTGTGGTTAAGTGGGAAAGTGTACTGTAACTTTGTGTTACTTTTGTTGTCACAGAGATCCTTATGTTACTTGTAGTATGGAAGTTTCAATCCTAATAAAGCTCAGTGAACTCTGAATTGTCATCAAAGGGTATGCAAACTGCACAGTATAGGTTAGAACGTTATGTTTTTTTTTCACCAGTCTTTCATTATCTATTTCTAATGTTGCTAAAAAGGGTTTGTTTGGGTAGAAATACATTTTTATTGGTAAAGCCAACCCCAACGACTGCTTTAAAACAAAGGAAATTCATGTGAAACAAGGACTATGGAGAAATGAAGGGCACCGTTAGAGCATGTTAGTGAGGAAATGCATGGAGAAGGAGTCACGGGGGCTCCAAAAAGACACTTGCATGGGACGCCACCAGTGGCTAAAGCCAGCTCTGCCTAAATAGATACAAAATGGAATTCTGAGTTTGATTTTAATAACCATGCACAACAAGTGCTGGCAAGCCAGTAGGTGGGGGGGGGGGGGAGGGAGTGTAAGCCAGGGACTGTGCTCAACTGTTCAATGGGGAATGAGACAAAAATATAAATTTACTAAAAATACAAAGCAAAGTGAAGTTATGGTTCACTATACTTATAACACTAACATATGTTGAAAAATACTTCAAAAATTCACTTAACCTTATTATAACAGAATACATTAGTTGTATATTTGCAACATATGCATAAGTTGTAACTAACTGAATATGCATAAACAGTTCCAAAGAACCAACACATCATTGGACTGAGGTAATAAATAGCCCATGGCCCCAGTTAGTACATGTATCAGTGGTCCCATTTTTCATAGGTAGCATATGTTGCTGTACTCTTTCTATGCCTCTTTGACACCATCAATGATACCAGAGAGTACTTGTGTTAATGGCCTCAGTTGCCATCGACTTGCCCACCAAACTCACCACTTATTACCTGACAATAGTTAAACCTATAAATGATAGACATTAATACCTTTATCCTTAAATAACAACACATATTAAATAAATAAATTATTCTGTGTCCGTAGACATGCTATCCATATTGTCAACAGTAAAATTGTCTGTAATTTCTGCAGTGATGTCATTGAAGTAACCTGGACATGTCTTCTATTACTTCATGTGTTAGGCCATGGGCAAAGTGCCTTAACAAAGTTATGTTATGTTATATTGATTTGCTTAGTGCACTAATCACCCGAGAGGGTACCCAGACGCTTGTGCATGAAAAGTTTGACTTCGTTGTGCCTGTGAATGGGGAGCCAGTGAAGTTACCTGAGGAGCTGTGTGTTGTTGGTGGGGCATGGCAGGTTAAGTATAAGTCTTGCAGCGGTGTTCTGGAAGGTCTGGATTTTGTGCAGGAGTTGTTTGGAGATTCCAGCGTAGAGAGTGTTGCTGTAGTCCACTGTGCTAGTGATGAGTGCTTGTGTGATGGTCCGTCACATGCTCTTAGGCAGCCATTTAAGGATTTTTTGCCGCATTAGTGGGTAAAGGCAGGAGGTGCTCACTGCATCAACTTGAACCATCATTTTGAGCTTGTCGTCTAGGATGATCACTAGATTTCTTGCGTGGTCTGTGGGTGTTGCTCTTAACTCCAACAGCCACCAGGTGGTGTCCCATGGGGAGGTCTTGTTGCAGAAGGTCATTACTTCCATTTTGTTGTAGTTGAGCTGCAGGCAGTTGGTTGACATCCAATGTGTTACCAAGGTCATGCAGTTGGTGAAGTTGGTTCTGGTGGTGGTTGTTTTTGCCCGTCAGGGAGAGGATGAGTTGGGCATCAATGGCGCTGTAGGAGATGACGGTGATGTCTTGTGATTAGATGATAATGGCGTATGTTGTATATGTATATGTTGACAAGTGTGGAGCTGAGGGACGATTCATGTGGGACTCCACATCTCAGTTTTTATCTCTGATCTGAAGAGTGGCACCCTAACACTTTGGGTTCTTCCTGTGAGGAAAGAACAGATCTGCTTGAGAGTGTATCCTTATATGCCAGTCTTGTGGAGTCCTCTGATGAGGGTGTCATGGTAGACAATGTTGAAGGCCACCGAAAGGTCGAGGAGAATGAGGGCTGCTGTTTTTCATGGTTCAGGATGATTGGAATGTCATCAGTGGCCATGATGAGTGCTGTTTCTGTGCTGTAGTTCTTTCTGAATCCAGATTGTTGAGAAGATGGTGAAGTTTGAGGTGGGCTGTGAGTTGCGTGTTGATGGCCTTCTCGATCAGGTGCTTGCAATTAAAACCAGCTTAGCAGCCATGCACTTGGTCTATGAACAAGGGAGGCGATGTCTGGAATGCTTTTGCACTGGCTGCACCTACTGAGGTGAAACACTACAGACTACATTTCTCTGCTGATGAAGGGATGAACCCAGAAACACATGACCAGAGATGAATGAAAATATAAGGTCAGGAATAATGAAAATGTCAAAAGAATTCACTGTAATTTGCTGGCTTTGCCATAGTGCCTAATAAATAACCTGTTGGTTGGGGAGTGCGCTTTCATAGAGGACACCCCTTGTTTGCATGTATATATATATATATATATATATATATATATATATATATATATATATATATATTTATATATTACCTAGTGGCAGTCGCCACTAGGTAGTTTATAGTTAGGACCTAGTTTCCATAAAGGAGCGTGTTTTGTTTTGCTAATAACTTTGGCACCGTTTGTTGAATCTTCCTGAAATTTTCCAAGAAAATACGATGTTCACTTCTGTTGCTGTCTAAAAAGTTTTGGGGTGATCCATCAAGCTCGGGTAGAAAAAAGGGGGGTCCCAAAACACGTTTCCCCCATTCATTTTTACATAGGGATTTTGAACAGCGATAGCGCCCAAAGCACTGGATGGAATTACACCAAATATGGCAGAAAGGTAGCTCTTGGTCCAGAAAGCAACATTTTTTTCATTTGGTGTAAATCCGTTCAGTAGTTTTAGAGAAATTAAAGGAAATTAAAATTTGTATTATATAGGGACGCAAAGGGTTCACAACCCCTCCCAATCTCGTGCTGAGATCTGATTGGCTGCCAACACTTCAACAAGGAAGTGTTGGCAGCCATGTTGAGACTTGGGTTCAGCAGAGTCACACAAAAAAGAATAAAAAAAACAAAAGGGGCTAGGGTACTGACATCCTGATCTGGTGCTGGGGGTCCCAAAGGGCACCCCAAAACTAAAAGCCATTTCTTTTTTTAAATTTACATCATGATTTATGGTGGAGCCGCTGATCGAACGAAATGAAAAAAAAAAATGAAAAGCAGGCTACTGCGCTTCGCTATTAAGAAACTTCTGGGTGGGCCAAGTCCAGGGAGCATTTTTATTTTAATGTAGGGGGTTTTCCGCCCCCTGCGCCGGGGACCACCACCTCCCCAGGGCAATGGAGAAAAAAAATGTGTGGGGGCACGTGGCCCCCTGCAGCCTCCTACTGATATTATGTGTGAGGGCTACACAGCCCCCCCGCAGCCTCAGTGACCACCACCTCCCTGGGGCTAGAAAAATAATAATAAAGATGAGGGTCCGTTTCGGACCCTGGAAGCCTCGGGGACCACCACTTACCGGGGCTACACAGTTTGGAGAGGGACCATGCAGCCCCCCTCATGGAACCACTGATGGCCCTGGGGACCACCATCTCAGAGGGCCGGCTTCTGCTATGTGACGGGGTGCCTACCCCCAGGACATAGCTGTTTGCTGTGGCTTGGCTGCAGCTTTGACAGCTGCAGTCAAGTCACAGTGAACACTCTGCTCGCAGTGAGGGAAAGCTGTCTCACTGCCTGCAAAGTTTCAGGCAAGAAGATAGAGGAAACAATTGCTCTGCTTTAGCTGCTCCCTCTCTGTGACAGCAATGTGGGCTCCCACAGGAGGTGGGCAGCCAACAGGGATTGTGGGGCCTTTGAGGCTCCCCCCACAGTCCCCAACATTGTGACTGGGTGCCCTGGGGGACACCCAGGGCACATGACCAGGCCCCAGGGGATGAGGTTCCTGGGGCCAAGATTGGCCCTGGGGATGGGGCCATGGGCCCCCCACTCCCAAAATTAAAAAAAAAACTATTAGGCCAGGGGTCAGTAACTATAACTCAAAACACCACCATTCACAGTTTTTTCTTCATTAATTTGACTCCTAATGCTTCATTTATATTTGTAATAATGTTATAGAAGCTGTCATGAGTGCTGTAATATATGGAGTAATTAGCAGTGCATGGCGAGGGCTCAAGTTATAGTTACCTTAGGGTCCGAGTTATAGTTACTTGAAATAACTGTAACTATAATTGCTGAATTTCTAAGGGTTTGTACGAGTCAGCTCAGAACCTAACTATAATGTCCCTGTAACCTTTGATTTTTTAAGTGAATTTCTATGTTTTTTTCATTCTATTTCCTAACAATAACATCCCTGTAACCTTTGTTTTTTTCAGTGAATTTCTTTGTTTTTTTAACGTAAAGTAATTTAAATTACTATACGTTAATCCAACCACCGACGAGCACGGCCAAAAGCCCTGCGGCCAACCCCCTATAACCACCCAACCTCATCCTGTGCATGGCTTTTGACTGTGCTTAGCGGGTGTTGACCACGGGGCCTGTCTCTCTGGGCATGAGTATAGGTGTGAGAGAGTGTGAGAGTGGGTGTGAGAGAGTCTATGTGGTTGTGAGAGCGGGTGTTAGAGTAGGTGTGACAGGGAGATTCTGGGTGTGAGAGTGGGCGTGAGAGTGCTTCGTTGAGTTGGTTTGTGAGTGTCTTTGTGGGTCTGTAGGAGGGTGTGTGAGAGTTTAAGTGGGTCTGTGAGTAGGTGCATGAATGTCTGAGTGGGTATGTGAGTGAGTGCATGAGTGTCTAAGGGGGTCTATGAGTGAGTGAGTCTCTGAGTGAGCCTGTGAGTGGGTGTGTGAGTGCCTGAGTGGGTCTGTAACTGGGTGCATGAGTCTCGGAGTGGGTCTGTGAGTGAGTCTCTGAGTGGGTCTGTAAGTGAGTGTGTGAGCCTTTGAGTGAGTCTGTGAATCTCTGAGTGGGTCTGTGAGTGGGTGCGTGAGCATCTAAGTGGGTCTGTGAGTGGGTGCATGAGTGTCTGAATAGATCTCTGAGTGGGTACATTAGTCTCTGAGTGTGTTTGGGAGTGCATGAGTTTCGGAGTGGGTCTGTGATTGAGTGCACAAGTCTCTCGGTGCGTCTGTGAGTGAGTGCATGAGTTTCTGAGTGGGTCTGTGAGTAAGTGCAAGAGTCTCTGAGTGGGTCTGTGATGGGTGCCTGAACCTGGGTGGGTCTGTGAGTGTCTGTGTAGGTGTGTCAGTTGCTGTGTGTGTGACTCGGCCACAAAGGATTCTCACCTCCTCGTTTATCCAACAAGAGTCCACAGTTTTGCACAAAATGTCTACTCAACGGAAGTACTTACTTCTGGTTAGTTAGTTAGTAAGTGGTACCTCTTTGGGTAAAAGTCCAGTGTGTATTCTACACTACAGCTGCATAATGCACCACAAGGAAATGTTTCCAGATGACCTTGGGTGCATTTAGAAATGTGGTTGTTCCTCATGCGTCTTTCTCCAGAATTCTGTGATAACATGAATTCTGCTCCAAAGAGGCCAACAAGACTACAAAGACGTAAATCTACACCAAACCAGGGTCCTTCCTCATAGCTAAATGATATAGGTGCTTCTTTGTTTTGTAGAGAAGTCCTTATATTCCTCGGCATCAAGAATGCACCACCAAAACCAATGGGAAATGCACTGGGGGCCTCTTGGTAAGCTGTCCATCATCCTGGTAAAAGACAAGAAGACCTTTGCATACTAGTAAGGAGGGCGGGCCAAGCAGAGAGAGCTTTCAGGTGATTTGCACATGTTCATACTTGTAGCAATTTAAAGGGAGACCCATGGACCTTGGGGGAGGAAGGGCACGCAGCCCACCTCCCCGGGCCACCTGGCCTTCATTTAATATGGGAGGGGGGCCATATGGCCCCCTCCCTGGGATGATCTCGGCCCCAGGGACCCCATTCCCCAGGGTCAGGACTTCATTAAACAGAGAAGGTGGGCCATGTTGTCCCCCTCTCCGGGCTGATTTTGGCCCTGGGAACCCCATACCCCGGACCCCTGGCATCTTTCCAGGGTGTCCCAGAGGGCACCCAGTGTGCAATGGGACCGCAGGGGGAGCCTCAAGGACCCCACAGTCCCAGACAGCTCCCTGCCTCCTGCTGGATCCGGCATTGTGTTTGCACACAGGGAGCTGCTAAACATGCAGCTCCCTGTGTGCAAGAGTAATAGTTTCAGCTCTTTCTCTGCATGCAACACTGTGGACAGGGAAGGAGATGAAACCTCTGCTTCCAGCGAACAAAAGTACTTTGACAGATCTCGCCCGCTGGAAGCAAAGTGTTTGCTCTCACTTGGTGGGAGCTGCCAAAGCTCCCGCCAAGTCAGAGGAAACAGCTTTGTCCCGGGGGTGGGCACCCTGGGACATGGCAGGAGCCGGCCCTGAGGTCGGTGGTCAAAAAGTCCATTATTGGCTCCATGAAGGGGGCCGTGCGACCACCCTCCAACCTTTCAATTTAGCCCCGGAGAGGTGGTGGTCCCCGGGGTTCTGCAACGGACCCCCTTCATCAAGTTATTTCAGCCCCAGCGAGGTGGTGGTCCCTGTGGTGCACGGGGGCAGTGCAGCCCCCCTAATTGCAATCAGTTGCCAGAGGGAAGTGGTGGTCTCCAGGGCTGTGGGAGGGCCACGTGGGCCTCTACGCACAAATTCTATATTTAGCACCAGGGAGGTGGAGGTCCCTGGGGCTGTGAGGGAGGCCATACTAGCGATCCCCATTTAAAAAAAATACTTTACCCCTCGGAGGTGGTGGTGGTCCACAGGGCGTGGGTGGGCTGCATTGCCCCCAGCACATTTCTGATTAATGGCCCTGGGGAGGTGGGTGTCATTATGGCTAATATAGGCCCTGGGTGGGGGGCCCGTGAGTCCCACTCCTTTTTCAATCTCCAATGACCCTGGGACCTCGCCCACCGGAGGCCAAATAAAAGGTAGTGGCGGGAGACTGTCCTTTCTTTTTTTTTTAAATCTCAGAAAAATCTGCAGATCTGGATTTGCTGACTTTTTCTGAGATTTAAAAAAAATGCTTTTTGGTCCTGCAGGGTCCATGGGGGCCCGCTAGATCAAGGCTAGGGGCTCAGGGTGACCCTATCCTGGCCTCTTTTCTTTTTTTTCACTGTTTTTGTGGGACTCGGCTGAAGCAAAGTCTCAAGATGGATGTCAACACTTCCTTGTTGAAGTGTTGTCAGCCAATCAGATGTCAGCAAGGAGAGAGTTGGATCCATGGAGGATCCGCGTCCCTGGATATCTATATTTTTTGCCCTTCAATTTCTCTAAAACCACTGAATAGATTTACACCAAATCACAAAAAGTGTGCTTTGTGTACGAAGAGCTAGCTTCCTGCCAAATTTGGAGTAATTCCGTCCAGCGGTTAAGGCTGTAGTCATGTTCAAAATCCCTATGGGAAAATGCAGGGGGAAAACATATTTTGTGATTACCCCTTTTTCTCGGCCCCTGCTTGACAGATCACCCCGAAACTTTCAGGACAGCAGCTGAACCCACTGAAGTACAAGTTTTAAAAAACAAATTGTGAAGATTCGTCAAGCGGCGCCAAAGTTGTTGGCAAAACAAAAGTGCTTTTCCTATGGAAACTAGGTCCTGACTATAACTACCTACTGGCGACCGCCGGTAGGTAATATATATATATATATATATATATATATATATATATATATATATATATATATTTTTTTTTTTTTATAGAGTGTCGCTGGTATTGTAGGGTGCTCTATACCGGAGCTGCTCTCCACCTAAACTTGGGAACTACCCAGAGTTCTCTGTTTTCTTTTTTGCATAATTTATGTGGCACTCTAACCCTGAAAGGGTTTTGTTTTGACTTATACTGGGTGGTCCTTTGTGTCTGGACAAAGCTGAAGCTTTCTGAAGGTGCTATAATGATAGCGAAACACGTGCCAGGGATTGCTTTTGCTAATTCCAATTTTATTTTATAAATAAAACAACCTACTCTACTGGTTGTTGCCAGTAGGTAGTTATAGTTAGGACCTAGTTTCCATAGGAAAAGCTTCTTTGGACCAATCAACATGAAATTGTCCAAACAAAGTGTCAAGTTAGGTCTTGTTGTATATGGAAAGTTTTGGGATGATCCGTCAAACGGGGGCCAAGAAAAAGGGAGGGGTCAACAAAAATGGGTTTCCCGTATGAATTCCCATAGAGTGTTTAGACATGACTACACCTCAAACTGCTGGACAGAATTACACCAAATTTGGCTTCAACCAGGAAGTGTTGGAAGCTATCTTGGGATCAATATATTTGATTGCACCCCATTGAAATACATTGTAGTGAATAGCAGGTTTTGAGGGTCACATAAAGAAGACCATATAAAGTAATAATAGATTTTAGTTACAATATAAATCATTTGTTGATACTACCATACTAATTTTATGAACTATGGTGTGTTCTAAGATGATTTTACCCAGTGAAAAAGCCTTCTAGTGAGGTTTCGGGAATCATGTCTGAGAGAAAACTGTTTTCTCATGATTTTCCCATAGAGGTGATAGAAGGAGCTCCAGAAGCTAAAATGAGAGCATATTTTCTGTAAATTCACATTATCTTTCTCAGCCATATGAGAAAGAAATCTGACATTCTCAGTAAAACAGGTACTTCCAACAGGAGCAGCCTGTCAGTTGATTCCTTTGTGTTCTACTGTAGCCTCCCAGAGTATTCTAAAGAACAACTAGAGCACTATCAGTCTTACTTATGACAAAAGTGTGGCGCACCTAAAACCATCTTTATCTAATCAAACTGGTAAAACTTAAAACATTTAATTTAGAAAGGAACAAAATTAGGTAGTTCATTTTGTCATAGAAATTATGGTTAATGCTGTAGAAAGAAACATCAGGACATGTTTTAAATGAGTTCTCAAATATCTTTGTCTTCTACTTCATTAAAACATTTTGACATGCGGACTGAAACATGCACCTTCAACACTAGAAGCAGACTGCCAGTTAACTCACTGGCGATCCGCAGCTTACAGAGTTCTAATGAGTAAATAGAGTGCTAACACTGAATTTATAAAAAAAAGTGGCACATCTGAACACCATCTTGATGGAATTGAAGTGGAAAAGTGAAAACATTTTCTACTGAGGATACTTCAGTAAATAAGGACATTAGGAAGCTTCATAACAAATAGGTCTCCCATGATGGCACCCAGAGAAAAAAGAGGCAAAATGTAGCACACATATCACCCATAATGACAGAAGTGTGCAAACAATACATTTTTTAGTTTTTTGCAGTTTTATATAGTGTAGACTTGACTTGAACGTACAAGAGCATCAGTTACGTTATACAAGGAAACATTCATTTTGGTTTTAGGTATGGGGAGATTAAGTAATTTGCCCAGAATCACAGGATGTTGATCTGATGATGAAACTCAAACCTGGTTCCCCAGTTGCAAAGTCTACAGCTCTCGCCGTAACTCTTCATCCTCTCCCCTAAATGTAACAAGTAATTAAGTGATCAACTGCATAAAAACATAAAGATAGCAAATAATTTAAAAGTTGTTTGGTCAATTTGAGAACCCAGAAAGAATGTTCTCATTTTAGTTTTTTAGAGCCCTAACCATAATTTCTATGGGAATAAGACCATTTCATTTGTATAATTTCTAAAGGAAATGCTTTATGTATTACAGTTTTAATTACATCAAGATGATATCAGGTGTGCCACACTTTTTAATACATATAGAATGTTAGCAATCTAGTTGTTCATAAGAATACTGTGGGGAGGCATAGGTCAGGTGCACGGACACAGATAATTGAGGGCAGTGAGGAGGGTCAGAGGTAACAAGGCAGGCTGGAGGGGCAGTGGCAGTACAACGGACCATAGCGGGCGGAGGAAAGGGGGGCGGGGGCAACAAACCAACCATGCAGGACAGGCAAGAGAGGCTGTGGTAATATAACAGACCATTGAGGACAGAAGGAAGGGGCACCGGCAGTAAAACCATATATGCCAAAAGACCCGATTCAGGCAGGAGACTCCTGATGTTTTTAAGATAAAAGTGGCATCACATCAGGTCATGCAGGGCGGGGGGGCTGGTGCATGGACTCAGGCAGCAGAGGGTAAGGTGGAGGTGGATGGGGCAGCAAGCTAACTGTTCAGGGTAGGTGGGAGGTGCTGTGGCAGAAAAACAGTCACCCAGGGATGTAATGAGGGAGCAGTGGCATGGACCTGGACAGTGGATAGCAAGGAGGATGGAGGGCTGGAGCAGCAAGCTTGGGTGGGGTGGCAGAATGCCATGCCGGCCCTGCATCCACCCCCCACCACCGTGCATTGCGATGGGCATCTTATTTAATGTTTATATTATACAAAACGTAGAAATTCACTAAAAAAACAAAGGTTACAGAGACATTGTACTTAGGTTCAGATTTTACACACACAAAACCATAGAAATTCAGCCGTTATAGTTAGAGTTATTTCAAGTAACTATAACTTGCGTCCTGGGGTAATTATAACTCCCACCCAATCAACATCATGGAATGCTCATACAGATAAATTGATTTATTCTTGAAAATATGCTTGCACCCCTAAATCAATTAGAAATCTAAAACAGCAGTTGTTCCATTACGAGAAACTCTTATAAAAGGAAGCTAACAGATGGTGGGAAGTATCCACTCTTAATAAATACAATGAGGTGGGGAGGGTCCGGCACGGACTTCGTATTCTCATTACACCAACTTACCAGCATCACAATCCAAAATTACTAGATGAGTGGTCACTATTGGTGGCTTTGACTTGTAAGAGCATGCTGGGTCTGCTCTCCAAGTATACCAACCATGAATTAGTGTGAAGAAATAAAAAAAGGTTAAAAAGATGCTGGACCCACCCCCCCAGAGCCCACCCACACCATCCACAGCTGGTCCATGCTCACCACGCAGCAAACAGTCAGCATCATGAACAGCACCCACTCTGGAGCCCTCACAGACCCCTACCCACGCCACATATACATCAGAGCCAGAGCATCCATCGCCCCCAAGCTCCGGAACACAATTAACTACTCCATCAACACTGGCATCTTCCCCGAGGACAGGAAACATGCTGAAATACGCCATCTCCTAAAGAAACCTTCGGCCGACCCATCAGAACTAAAGAATTTCTGGCCCATCCCGCTGATACCCTACCCCGCCAAAGTACTGGAGAAAGCAATCAATGTACAACTACAGAATTTCATTGAGGCCCACAACTCCCTAGACAGTTCCCAGTCTGGCCTCCACAGCAACCACAGCACAGAGACAGCCCTCCTGGCAGCCACCGACGACATCCGATTACTCCTAGACCGCGGCTACATCGCAGCGCTCATATCCCTTGACCTTTCTGCAACCTTCAACATGGTCTCCAACAGCACGCTACGCACCAGACTCCACAACAAAGAAATGCACATAAGAGCCCTGGAATGGATCCACTTCTTCCTCTCCGGGAGGACACACAGGGTCAGACTCCAGCCCTACACATCCAGACCCACAGGTCCTCACTGAATCCCACGCTGTTCAATATATACATAGCTCCTCTCGCAGCCATCGCCAGAAGCCACGGTATGAACATCATGTCATTTGCCGATGACACACAGCTCATCATTTCCCTCACCGAAGACCCAGACACGGCCAAAAGGAACTTCCACTTGGGAATGGAAGCTGTCACCACCTGGATGAGAGAAAGCTGCCTCAAGCTCAACTCACACAAGACTGAGCTCATCATCTTCGGAAACACCACCTCAGCTTTGGATGACTCCTCGTGGCCCACATCCCTCAGCACCCCCATTGCACTGATTGAGAACGCCTGCAAAAATAGGCATCATCCTCGACTCCTTCCTATCCATGACCCGCCAGGTAAACTCAGTCGGCTCCTCCTGCTGGCATACACTCCACAAACTTCAGAAGATCTTCAGATGGATCCCAGCAGACTGTCGCAGGACAGTCACCCATGCCTTAGTCACAAGCAAGCTCAACTACGGCAACACCCTCTACGCGGGCCCCTCGACTAAAAACATAAAAAAACTACAACTCACCCAGAACGCTGCTGCCAGACTCATTCTGGACCTCACATGCTGAGAACACATCTCCCAAGACCTGTGGACCCTCCAGTGGCTCCTGGTCGAGAAATGAATCACCTTCAAGCTACTCACCCACACGTACAAGCCCATACACAGCGCAGGACCAGCCTCCCTAAACCACAGCGTCTCCTTCCACATCCCGCCAGATCTCTCCGCTCTTTCCAGATGGCCCTGGCCACCATCCCTCGCATCCTCAAAACCTCCTCTGGAGGACAATCCTTCCTTAAGATTGCAGCAAAGAGCTGGAACAACCTCCCCCTGCACCTCAGACAAAGCCCGTCGCTTACCATCTTCAGGAAGTACCTCAAGACGTGGCTCTTTGGATGAGGCCCCTCCCCCCCAGTGCCTTGAGACCCTCAGCGTGACTAGCCGCACTTCACAAAAACTGATTGATTGATTGATTGACATACACCTACCAAAATAATAGATTACAGCTTTCCTCACTCAGACAGAAGAGAGACTAGACAAATACGAAGATGAAATAAAACAAAAAAAGTGAAGAAAATTCCTCAGCGACAAGCAGGATTATGCAAGTGGTCATATTGTACCTTTCACAAGAAAATATGATGGGGTGATCAGACAATACAAACAAATGGGGGCTCTGAGGCAGCAAGAGCTAATTACATCAGAGTTTGGATCTGAGTCCTACTCGGACATGGACGAACAGCCGGGCATGTCCACAAAGGATACCTTACCATTTACCTCACTTGAAGAGTACTGTTTTATTCACAGGCAAGCAAGGCACCACACAAGAAACCCCGAGATGAAGGAAAAGGAGGCATCAACGCAAAAGGAAAGAAATCCGGAGAAGGGGGAGCCATTCCAAAAGACACTGTGTCGCAAGGGAACTCAGCACGGCAGACCAAACAGCAATGATGGGTGAGATGAATTTCACTGTCATTAACTTACCAGCTCATGAACTAACAAAAGATGAACAATCTCTCCTTGAACTGGGACTCTCTTTTTGCCCTACTGCAAATATGGATTATACATAGACGAACATTGATTTGTTTCTTTTTTTTTATAAGGAAATTTAAACTAATTAAATGTTTTTTATGGCAGGAGAAAAAGCACAGCAGGAGGCTTGAGATACTAGACACCTTCTTCTGTGACCCCATTCTTGCCTGTGTCCACGATGTGGAGGGATTTGCCAATTTGGTTGAATTTGAGGGTGAGGTTACAGGTTGGGCCTCAGAGGGGGATCTTTTGAGTCAACTTGGTTTAACAACTGATGGTACGGCTCTGAGTGGTTTCAAACCTAATTCCAAATGTAATCCTGTGACACTGCACAATAGCATTGACACCTTTCACGAGGTAGCTACACGTGAATTGATGCGCATTTGGAGTAACACTAAAAACAACCATGCACATAATCTCACCAGAGGGCAGAGGATATCCTTAGGCACACTGAATAATGACCAGAGTTTCATCATTAAACCCTCAGACAAGGGAGGGAATGTGGTACTGTGGGACATCAATCAGCTACAGGCAGGAGGCTTACAGGCAGCTCATGACTTCGGGCAGCTTTGGAGCTACTACTTAAGAGGCATATAAACAAACCATACAGGCATACCACATGTTGCTTCTGGAATGGAGGGAGAGGGGTCTATTTGACATAGAGGAATATCATTTTTGCATATTAGCAAACTCACCTCCCCCTGTTGTTACATGCTACCCAATGTGCACAAGGATAAGATGAACCCACCAGGGTGGCCAACTGTTTCTGCCAACGATAGCTTGTTGGAAAACACATCCATGTATTTAGATTCTTTCCTATTTCCGTATGTTTTTGATCTCTCTTCTTACTGTAGGGATAGTACAGACTTTATAACAAAGACGGGGGGCTCCCCTGGCACCCTGATTATTCACTAGCAACCATAGGTGTGGTCTCCTTGTACACCTGCACTGAACACTAGGGGTGAAAGCTTGCAAGCTTTTTTTCAGGAATTAGTCAATTTACCTAAATGAGCATTCCATTATGTTGACTGACATGTTGCTATTCTGCTTGGAAAATAACTTTTTTCCTTTTGAGGACAAATGGTTCAGACAGTTGGTTGAGACCTCAATGGGCAGCTGCTTTTCACCAAGTTATGCATTGATCTTCATGGGCTGGTGGGAGCACAGTATGGGTGGACGGAGGACAATGAACATGTGACAAAACAAATAATTTTCTGGACTAGGTACATCAACGATTTGTTTGTAATCTGGGACAGTCCTAGGCAAGAACTTGAGGACTTTTTGGCACCCATAACACAAAATGATCTTTGATTTTTTGGATGTGACTGTTAGAATTGTGAATTGTGAATGGGGCAGTAGAGACTAGTTTGTTCAGGAAAGCCACCTCAGGGAATAGTGTACTGCATGCCAACAGTCACAATCCACAAAGGATCAAGTGGAGGTTTCCATTTGGCAAGGTTTTGAGGGCCAAGCGTAACGGCAGAACACAGGAGTCTTTTGAAGGAGAAGAAAGAAGGATGACCAGTAGGTTCATAGCTAGGGACTACCCCACAAGAGTACATAGAATAGCTAGTGCCAAAGCAGCCAACCTTCCCAGGGAACATCTTTTTATCAAGAAGCAGAGGGGCAAAGGTGAGGGAAAGAAAGTAAGAATGATCACCACATTTTTTTTTTTTAATTTTATTAAAGGTAAAAACAGTACAAATATTTTCGCAATTTTTCCTTTTTCACATTAAATATTTCTGTAATGGGTACATACACGAATGCAATCTAACAACAATTTCTAGCCCATTAAGTGTGACATCATAAGCACATTCGGGATGGTAGTCTTGCATAAACGGAGCGATGAATAGGAGTGTCTTATGGGTTAAGAGTGGTGGAAGATAAAGAGAAAAGGGGGAGAGAGGGGGGGATTAGGAGGGTTAGGGGAGGGAGAGGGGTTGCTGAGTGTGAGGACTATTGGATGTATAGGAGAGGGGGGTTTATTGTCCCTATGTCAGTCGTTATGCTCCGTCCGTCGTGGCTTCTCTCTCGAGGACAATCGGTTTTAAGGTTTGAGCTCCCTTTTTTTTTTTTTGATATAGGATGACATGAGGGTAAGGGTTCTTGTCTCTATTGGGGATTGGTGCTGAGAAGCGACTGCATAGGAGAGGGGGTGGTGAGGCCGTCCGTAGCGGACTGTTCATTATTACAAAGTCTTACTTTAAGTTGTACGTTCTTCTTCCATATTTTGGTGTTCTGGAATAGGTTATATGGGGGGACCGGGAGAAGATGTTTCCTTGCACGATCCTGAGTCTAATGTGGTTATCTAAGTGGGACAGCTGGGAAGTGAAAAAAGAGAGGGGAGAGAGTGGGGCGAACAGTCATATAGGAGAGGGAAAGAATAGAGGAGGGAGGTGTGAGGAAATGAACGATATAGGCTATAAGGGAGGATCAGTATTTCTCTCAAACCTTTGGTCATTGGCCCTCCGCCAGCTGTTTTATGACTTTGTCAAAAATGGATGCCAGACTTCCTCGAATTGTTCTGTTTGGTCCTGTAAGTTATAGATCACTCGTTCATGGGTGGCTGTTTGATACATGGCAGTCATCCATTCTGTCGGCGTGGGGGCAGTGCTAGCCCTCCAGTGCCGGAGTACACATATTTTGGCCGTGGCAAATGCGGTGTGTAGTAACCTTTTTTGGGTACGTGTTAGGGAGGGGAATAGGCGTATATCATGTAGGAGAATAAGTGATGGAGGAGTCGGGTTTGGGATCTGGATAATATCCAGCAGGGTATGACGTACTGCATCCCATAAGGGCTGAATCGTCAGACAGTGACATAGGATGTGGAGTAAGTCGCAATGGGGTTCTATGCATCTCCAGCACTTTGCATGTGTTAGCAATCCAGCCCTAAAAAGTTTGACGGGGGTCCAGTACCAATCTTGTAGAACTTTAAATAGGCAGAATTTTATTCGGGCTTCGCGTACTCCCCTATCAAGGGCTTCTAGTATGTCTGACCATTCTTCTTCTGTGTAGGTTAACCCTAGTCTATCCTGCCATTTTAACCGTAAACGTTCAAGGAGGGGTTGCGAGTAGAGATGATTTGTTAGTTCGGCGTAAAGGCCCGCCATAACGCCTTTGTGTCGGCCCCATTTCTGAAGATAAGTAACAATGGGTGAGGTTTTACACGTCCATGGGGGAGCCCCTAGTGAGCTGAGCATACAATGTTTGAGCTGCAGGTATCTCCATTCTTGATTACTATGGATACCGAACTCTTCCTGGAGAGAGGCGAAAGTTCGTAAGTTATTTCCGTCTATTATATGGGATATGTTATGGATTCCTGCCTCAGTCCATTGGGGCCACGAGAGGGGTCTCCCTCCTATTTTTATGTTTTTATTCCCCGCTATAGGGGCCTGGGCGTGTAGAGAGGGATGTATGTCCAGCAGGCGATGGGCTCTGCGCCATGCTGTGTCGGTAGCTTTGAGGATGGGGTTAGGCGGGGAGGGATGGTCGGTGTATACCCCTCCCATCGTGTGCTGCCCTCTTAGGAGTCTCTCTGTGACCACCCATTGTGGTGGATCCGGCGTATTTGGGAGAGTGTATGCTAACTGTGAAAGTTGTAAAGCTAGTGAGTATTGTTCTATTGAGGGTAGGCCTAAGCCTCCATAGGGGCGTCGGGCTAGGATAGTTGCCGGCTTCAGTCTCGGGCGGAGGGAGCCCCACGCAAAGGCCCTCATAGATGCGTCAATCGAACTGAGTATCGGGAGGGGTACCTGTAGGGGGAGCATGCCCAAGACGTATGTAAAGCGTGGTAATGTAGTCATTCTAACTGCTTGAGTCCTTCCCCACATTGACAGACCCAGTAATGACCATTTAGCAAAATCCAGTTTCATTTTTGATATAAGGGGATCTAGGTTATCTCTAACTATATGTTCCAGGCCTCAGTTGATATACGTTCCTAGATATTTAAGGTGAGTCGGCATCCATTGGAATGGCAGACCATGCACTGCTGCTCTCGTTGTCATGCGGGATAGAGGCAGTGCCTCACTTTTATCCCAGTTTACCCGGTATCCAGATATAGGCGCAAATTCCTCTATGGTGGAAAGCAGTGTGGGTAAGGATGTTTCTAGGTCAGTCAGGGTTAGTAGGATGTTGTCTGCGTAGAGATAGATTTTAGATAAGCCCCCGGTTATTTGGATACCTTTTATCTGTTGGGAGTTCCGTATAGTAGCTGCCAAGGGTTCCATGGCTAGTAGGAATAGGAGTGGTGACAGGGGGCAGCCCTGACGAGTGCCTCTTCCTATGGGGAAGGGGTCTGATAAGAAACCTCCACAGTTAACCTGTGCTGAAGGGTGGTCATATAATAAGCGGACTTTAGAGATGAATTGTTCTCCTAGGCCAAAGTGTTTCATGGTGGCGAATAAATAGGGCTATTCGATGCGGTCGAATGCTTTCTCTGCGTCTAGGGATAATGCAAGGGCTTCGTTGGGCATATTTAGAGCTTCCAGTAGTGTATGATAGAGAGTGCGCATATGGTTTCTGGAGGAGCGGCCAGGTACGAACCCCACTTGGGTGTTATGGATCAAAGATGGTATCACTTTACGCAGGCGTGCTGCTAGAATGCTAGCTAGGAGTTTTACGTCTCCATTCAAGAGGTAAATGGGGCGATAGCTGCCGCAAAGAAGGGGGTCTTTCCCTGGTTTAGGTAGTACGACAATTGTGGCCCTGTTGGATAAGGCTCCTAGGGAGCCTTCCTGGCATGCTTCGGTTAGTGCTCCATGGACTGCATTGATTGCCTCTTCTCCGGCCCACTTATAGAATTCCGCAGGGATCACCACATTTTTAATACTGAGTCTTCCACTATCAGAGGCATGCTTATGTCAGAGTCACCAGATCCTCGGGGTCTGCGCACGTTCCCAACACGTCCACCACTGAACAGCTCTAAGACTCTGATAGATAAATCACAGAGGTTAAGAGAGTTCAAGAGGGGAAGAGGGGATTAGGAAGGGAAACAGCTGGGAAGGAGACCTGTAGTAAGAAAAAGGTTAGAACACACAATATGAAAATGATATCTCCTGAAATCAATACTACACTATGATTCTAAGCATAGTCATTCTGAAAACATGAACAATCTAAGAATTAAGTTTAAAATGACTAAGTTTCAAGATGGCCAGATACCTGTAAGGGAATCAAGATGGATTAAATGAAAACTTTCTTATTCAAGTACTTTCCTTTACATGACAATCAGAAAAACATTCTGACTACATTTTAAACCAGTCATATAAATCCTTTTTTTAGAATGCATACTAGAACCATACAATATTGCCTCTAGAAACTCTGATCTTCTGTGTACTCTTAAAATGTTTCAACAGAAATTGCCCATATTGTAGATTTATGTATATATGTATATATATAGTAAACACCATAAAAGGAATGTGCACCATGAAAAACACAATATGGATTCAGGAAAACAAATCACATAACTTGTCAACTCGAATATTACATGATAAATATCTTAAAATAGTGGCATACAATAAACAACATTAATTAAACTTGAGGAGAGAATCGTGCGCCTTGCCGATTCGAGTGTCACCATGTAAAATGCCTAGAAATGATAGTACGCAATGAATCTCAAAGTCAAATCATCATTAAACGAATCGCGCGTCTTGCCGATTAGTAAACCATGATGTAAATGGCAAGAAATAACAGCTCACAATGAACAACAAGATCAAAGTACAATGAAACGAATCGCGCGTCTTTTGCCGATTCTAAAGCCACCATGTAAATGTCAAGAAATGGTAGTGCGCAATGAACAACAAAGTTAAAACACCATAAAACAAATTGCGCGTCTTGCCGATTCTTAAACCACCATGCAAATGTCAAGAAATGGTAGCGTGCAATGAATAACAGGATTAAATTATCATGAAACGAATCGCGCGTCTTGCCGATTCGCAAGTCACCCTGCAAATGTCACAAACACTCAAGCGCATATTTCACACGCACAAAGTACTCTGTCAAATAATAAAAGAATTAGGCCCAAGAACATGAGAGTTCTCAATAACGGTGTTGGAAGGCCAGCCCAACCACCGTCTTACCGCCCAGAACAAGGATCTCCAAATGAAGAATGAAAGTCAGATGTCTGGAAGATCAAATAGGCCACCGGGACGGGAGCTCAGGAAGTAGCTGCTGCTCTGAACCAGGACCTCTAAATAGTGAGCACTTGGAGCTGGGCTGGCTCCTTTTTATAGAGTCTTGGCCCAGCCCACAACCACACCCAGGCATGTTGCAGGGAAAGTCTCTAGAAGGCCCTGGAAAGGGACCACACCCTAACACACTCTGAAAGCCTGCAGCAATACATTGCAAATGAACAGCATTTGTAAGCACATTAAAAATAAGTCTTCAGGATTGAACTTTGTAATGCAAAAGGTTAAACAACAACATATCAGCACAATGCATAAATTACGTTGTTTTGAGAGTGCTGGGTTTTTGCATTCTAGTCGCCAATAGAGCGCGCACTGGCCTGGTGTTGACAGCTTAACAAACTCTAGCACATAGTGAAGAATGATCTGGTTATAGGAGGTAAGTTCACCCTTCATCCACAGGTGACTTATCGCAAGTCAAGGTCCCTGAAGGATACGCTGGTGAAAAGCTACTTGAGCTACTGGGCAAACATAAGCAAGGAGGGTGGCTACAGGAAAAGCAGGGCTTTTACAAATATGGGCACTGCAAAGCCTACAAAGCTAGCAAGAATGTAAAAACATATACCTTACCTACGGGGAAAACTGATCACATCTGTAAATTTATTACATGCAATAGTGAATTCTGTGTGCATGTTCTGTTTTGTCCCTGAGGTCGTTGTTACGTAGGCAGCACCATGTTCCCAGTGAAAAGGAAGATCTTAGAACATCTGAGGGCCATCAGAAACGGTGACCCTAATTATCCCATTGCAAGACATTGGGGCACTGACCATGAGAAGAATCCTGACACTGTCTAACTTTGGTACATAAGGATTGAATGGACCTCTGGGGGGGGGGGGCAAGAGGGATAAGAAGCTGAGGATTCTCAAATCAGAATACAGTGTTCTCCTTGACAGCAAATCTCCGAGAGGTTTGAACAAGGATCAACAACTGTTCGTGCATATTGGATGCGTACCAGTTTTAGACTGTGTTTTACTCTTGGAATCCAATTCCATGTTTCAGCCCCACTGTTTGATACCTGTTTTATCTCTGTCCTCTAGCCTCTTCCCTTCACAGTATTGCTTGTTTTTTGCTTCTTAGAAATATACCAGGTACCTTAGTTTCCCTATTATGTTTCCCACTCTACAGCAATTACCTCGCAGTGGCCCTCTCAATTTTTTAGAATCCCCCTTACCCTAAATTTTGCACGGTGGGCCAGTTTTTTCACATTTAAGTACGCTTTTGATTACATCACCTGTTTTTTTAAGGGATGAGTGGCTCATTTGCACTCTGATTAAACATTCTTTTGATAAATGATTATTGAGATGTTTGAATGCTGTGCCTGCATGAGTTTGTGTTTGTTCCCAATTTAGGGATGGCTTGATTAAATAATTTGATTGCATTATATTTATCATATGTATCTGGAAATCTGTTATGATATGACGCCTATGCCGATTCACTAACACAGCAGTTTGTTTTGGCTATTGAGGTTCTTAACTTGTAAAGTCACTTGACTCCATTACTTCATTGCTGCACATTAGTTGGTGAAGCTTATGGTCACTAGACCTTGATTGGTTCAATGTTATAAAACATAACTGAATTTTACTTCATTTATTACTTATATTTTTGGAAATTGAACTGTAGACTACTGCTTTTATGAGGCACTGCCCAAGACTCATTACTTTGAAAAGCTTTATCCTGGAGTGCGAACAGTTTGTGTTCTGGATTCGAGACACAACCTTTCTTTGCTGGATGCAAGAACTATATATATATATATATATATATATATTTAATTATATTTACACTTATATGTATATTTTCACTCAAGTTTTTAGTCCCTGAAATTCATAAGTTATGGTTAGCTGTGCAATCAATAACTTGTTCAACGACCATCCAAACCATGAATCGCATGCCAAATGTAGTGCTCATGACCTCACCCATGATGTGACAGATGCAATTACAGTGAGATTACACATCACATTACTCTTAACATTATGGAAGGGCCAACTATGAATGTTGTGTAAGTTAGTGGTTGTAGTATGTGTCATCATTAGTTACATTGTGCTTTTAGGTGTTGTTATTTATTGATGTAAATATAGTGAGATCATAAGCATTGCACTTGTGTGCACAATTTTGTGTTACGTAGCAGTTCTGCGAGCTATGGATTGATGAGTTTATGAAATTAAATCGTTATTCAATACTAAATGAACACCATAATTGTATTTTAACTGTGGTTTTTAAGTGAATTTCTGAGCTTTTTCTTAAAATACGTTAGCGTGTTATAACCAAAGGTTGCCATGCCTTTACTACAACCTCGGTTTTTCAGTGAATTTCATTTTTTTGTCATATACAACATCCTTACTTTGTTATTTATTTTGGTTCACAGGCTTACAGAGCATTGAAGGAGACACTGCAAAAACTCACCTGATGCAACATAAACCATTGCCTTAAGATAACTGTAACTACTCCAGCATTTGTTTCAAACTCATTCTAACTGTGTGTAAGCAGATGTGCCCCTCTGTCATGAGTTAGAGCCTCTCATTCACATCTTGGCTCTTAAGACAAGAACATGATGATTAGCTTGTTTACTCGAAAACATTTACATTGTTGTGCCAACTGAAGGGTGACCCTCTCTTTCTGATTACCTCAGTCTCCGGGACCTGTTTATTCCTTTTGCTTCCCCACAAACCATGTGACTGCAAATGAAAGCATGTTTGTGAAATACTATATATTTGTGTCTTGTCTTTGCTTAACAGTGGTCACTTTTATTCAGCTGTTAGGAGACCTTTTTGTCGATCAATTCTGTGATCGCAGTGCAATATGTTTCTTCTGTTTAAAACATTTTAAGACTTTGGTAGGCCTGATCTCGGAACTTCTTCAACAGACATAGGGCATTGTTGCTGTGGAATTCCTGCACTTGATCGTTGGCAGGGAGAGGAGCTGGACCAGAATCCAAACTAAGGTAAGATGGAGAATTCTCCATTGAATATGGCTTAGTGGTCAACTTCTTAAATAGGTCAAACATTATTAGCATACTTCAATAGTTATGAAATATGAAGTCCGATTGTGTTTATTAACTATATAAAAAGTTAAGGAATTGAAGATTGGCTAAGTACGGGATGGTCCTGGAATATCAGGACTTAAAGGTGTGAATTTATTCCGCAGTTTAGACTATGAGCCTTTAGAAGAATATGTAGAAGAGAGAGAGCAAAGGAGTGCCTAGCCCCACTAGCACAGATTCTACTGAGTCAATGTGTGAATCAAAAATATGCACTGATTTAGTTGCCTAAACAACTCTGCGAGCTCCAAAAGGTTGCAGCCAGAGGTTTCTGCTTGCACATAGTTGAGTGTACAAGTGTAAAATTACTTTCCTACCTTCCCTCCATGAGAACAGATGGTAAGAAGTGTTAGACTCATATCTATCCTTCTTACCTGTCTACTCACTCTCTGTACAGATGATTATCTGAGGCACTGGGCCAGTTGGTAGCTAATTATGCATCTGGTCTTTAATGAAAATGTACAGTATAAAGATTCAGCAAAAATAAATCCCACCTATGTTATCTACCACAAGTATGTAAAAAAGCATGTGTGTTTATACTGAAGAGAAGGGTAAGTTCAGTACAGGTGAGTATAAGAAGTATTTTCCGGAAGGAGGTACCTTTGATATTGAATTCCTAAATAATCCGCAGAAATGAGTGAAGGATCTTGGGTATGGATCAAGTCTAGACCAGTGGGCAGCATTCTTAAATTGGTAGGGAGAATCCTTGAAATGTAAATAGGAATATCAGGTTCAGGGAAGGAAAGACACCCACGAGAAACTGAGATATAATAAGCCTACTGAGGGAATAAGATTAGGGCCGGTGTCCTCACTACATCATCCCCTCCATACAATGCATTGCATGCAATGTATAGTTAATAGAAGAAAAGAAGGAAGATGTGCAAGATGTTCAGAATTTCCCCATACATACAGGAGATGCAGGAGTCCTTTGTAAGTCACCCGGACACACAGCAGTACCAATTAAGAGTTGACGGGTGGAGCACAGGAAAATCCAGTGCAAACAAGCATGGTGGCTGCAGCAAGCAACAGCAGGACTGGGGGGTCAAGGGCAAGATAGGAAGCTGGCAGAACAGCACCTCACTTGCCCCCTCAAATGCAGTCTTGTGCCGTACCTCTCCATTCCGAATAGCAGATCTGTGTAATCAGACCTGCAGCCAGTTGTCACTCAGGATAGTCTAAAGAAGGCCGAAGGCCATAGAGGGTAAGAAACCGAGACAACACTTCAGCTCAAGCAGCAAGGCACCTCAGATAGAGAGGAAGACAGTGATGATCCCTATGATATTACCTGCATCCAATCAGATGTATTTTCGCCCATGAGAGAATATTCAGGCACTGGGGTAGGAGGCTTAATCACGGTCCATGTTACCTGGTCATCAGCTGACTTAGTAAACCTCAAACAGTAATTTCCTAGTACAAGAAAAGGATGAAGAGATACATGAATAACAGACTATATTTGAATGTTATAAAGTTAATTGGGTTGATGTTAATTAATTAACTGCTATATTGTATCAAGAGGTGAAAATCCATTGTTATAGAAAGCCAATTGGCTACACGCAGCATCTTTTGATGTAGCTGTTCTTGTTGCTTCTAGAGATCTTTTCTTGAATTCTGCCTTTGAGGTATGCCCAGTCAAAACTGATTGCACAAAAGGAAATAATTAAAAAACAAAGGTAAAACTCTTGCCAATTATCTTGATCTTTCAAAGATGTACTTGATTGCTTTTCTGAATATGCTTGAGAAGCTGTTGGTGCTGTATTTGTTCAAGGGCAGGTAAGATACAAGAGCAGCTGCACACCGTCTACATATGGTAGCAGACTAAAGGTCCTTCTGAGTTGGTTCTTATTGAAAATTATTGTGCTGCTATGGAGGAATGCTAGAAGGAACCTAGGGAATTCTAAACCAGCATCTTTGCAAAAGCAATCCGTTGAGCATGTGGTACAGGCTGGTGAAGCATTGGAAGGCAGAATGACCATGATGAGAAGGGGTAAGAGAGGTCAGGGTGGAACCAAGGGCAAGGAAGGAAAGATTCTGCTCCACTCAGTTCCTCATGTGTCAATTGTGGACAGTTGGGGCATTGGAAATATCACTGTCCTAATCCACCTAAGAGTTCACACGAGCAACCCAAACATCCTGGATTCAGTTAGAGTCCTCAAAACCGCTTACAATCCTTTTGGTATAGCTCGAGTGGATCTGGCTTCTCTGTAAACACTTTAGTTCATGTACATCAGAATGGGCAATGGGCACAAAAAGACATCAAGAGAATGCTTCCCTCTTGCCTTATTACTATTGGTGCTAGTAGAGCTACACTTAAAACCCCTGAATTCTTTTCAGTGCCACTCTCAGTCGAGATTGTTAATGCATTTGGTATTTCTAACAGTCATGTTCCTCATTATGTTACCAACCCATTGTTTGTTTCTCTAAGACCCATCACTGATCAATATGCTTTCCTTCTAAGTTCAAACTCACCAACAAATCATCTAGGAACAAATCTCTTATGCCAGTTGAAATGTACAATGTATTTTACCAATGGTGGTGTCTATCTGATTGTTCCTAGTGAAAATGAAAATGCTATTTTAGCTGTTCTTTGTGAAAATAATGACGTATGTGAAATTGATGATTTTTTTTTTAGTTTAATCAGCTTTATTGTTGAATAGATATGATGTAAACATTAAAATATAACACATATACACAATAAAAATATAGAACTGTTAACAGTTATACGGCTTAAAAGCTGTTTACAATTTAATGATGCAAACGGGAAAAGAAGTGGAGAATAAAAAGAAAGAAACAATAAAGAAAAAGGGTAAGAAATAAAAATCTACAATTGGAGATCGGGATAAAGAGACAGTAATATACACTTATAATGGGACAAACCAGAACCATGAATTTGAAAAAAGAACAGAAAGATTACAAATTAAAGTGGCTTAAAGTTCTCAGAACTTGTGGATTGAACACATTCTTTAGCGTTATTATTGACAAAAAGCATGAACCGAGGCCACTATAAATCTCTATTAACAAATGCTCAGCATGAAGAAGCAAAAGTGATATCTAGTCGGTGATAATGGCATACATTATTCCACCAAGCTGTAAAAGATATGCTAGAGGAATATTTACAATTAATTGTAACTTGCTAAAAAGGTAAGGCCAACATGAGATCAAGTAACCCTTCTTCATGTGCTTGTAATGTGATAGTATCTGATAAGCTACCTAAAAAAATAAAGGCTACTCACATAGGGCAATTTAAGTTAAAAATTGTTGTAAGTTGGGACCAAATTTTCTGCCAAAAAGCAGAAGAAGTGGGACATAAAAAGAGAACATGAAGTAAATCTCCATGTCGGCATCCACATGACCAACAAGCAGGGCTAGTCGTGTTGCAAAATTTGGCCAGGGTTGCTGGTGTATGATACAATCTATGTTAAAGAAACAACATAGATTGAGTTGTAGAGGCTGTTCTTGTAAATATTCTAGAACATATTTTGTTCCAGAAAGAAATAGACCAATCACATTCCAGATCCAATTTCCAAGTCAGTTCTACCTTGGTTTTAGGTCGAGAAGGGTCTGGAGCCCGAAAATATTTGTATATAAGAGAAACTTTAGGATTCAATGACAATAATTTTAAAAAGTGAATCTGAGGGAGAAGGGGAATAAGGTATGCAATCTGGTAGAAACAAACAAAAAATATCCAAAACAGTCTCCATAAGAATTGAAAATTTGTGCCAAAAAGATCAAGGGAAATCAAAAGAAGTTTAAAACTGAGGAAAGGAGTTAGGGTTTAGGCCATCAAATAGATCTTGAACCCAAACAATCCTTCTGTGCCTCCACATTCTCCGATATAAAGTTATATTATTTATAGTAATAAGATGGTTATACCAAAGGGGGAAGTGTAAAAAAGGCTCTAGATGGAACTTTTATTTGTATTTGGTAATAAGGTTTCAACAGAAAACAAGTATGATTAAAGAGCGGGAAAGAAATTATGTTATTTTGTGAAGAAAATTTTAAAATGTCTTTAGTAGAGAAAGGTGCAAGTAAGGAAAGTTAAATATCAAGCTATATGGGAGTAAATGGGAAGGAACAGAAGATAACTGTTTGGCAGCTTGTTTCAGTCAAAAAGCTTTATGATATGTCCGAAAGCCTGTGAAAATTTGCGCTTCAACTAGTGTTAGACTTTTTAAGATGTGACAGGGAAATTCGTGACTTTCTCTTATTCCAACGAAATTTGGAAAGAAGCGAATCAATTTTTTAAAAGTACATATCTGGTATATGAACTGGGATAATGGACAGAATGTATAATAAAATGGGCATAATCATCATTTTATATATAATCCATATGACCCCACCCACCATGATAAATAAAGGGGATTCCAGGAGTGCAGTGATTTATCAATTCTACTGAAACATTACTTCATATTTATTTTAACTGACTCTATAATTGAGTTAGTAAACCAAATGCCCAGGTATTTGATTTTAAAATCATTCCAATGAAACCCAGAAGAAGAGTTTTAGTGCAAAAACTAGTAAGAGGCACAATTTCTGTTTTCACTGAATTGATTTTATAACTAGAGACAGATAAAAAAGTCTGTAATCTATTTAAGCACAGCAGGGATTGAGATATCAGGATTAAAGAGAAAAAGAAGAATATAATCTGCATAGGCGGATAATTTTAAATGTTTATCACCATATTGAATCCTGATATAAGATTATTTTTACGAATACGAGAAAGATTATTTTTACGAATACGAGAAAGGAAGGGTTCAAGAGCTAAAACGAATAAAAGAGGGGGCAAAAGACAACCTTGACCAAAACCTTGTTGCAGGGAAAATAGTGGGATACAAGTCCATTAATTAATACTGCAACTTGTGAATCTGTATAGAGCAAAGAAATTAGTGAAATAACTTTTGGGACCGAAACCATACCAGTTCAACACTTTAAGGGAAAAGGCCAACTCACTCTATCAAAGGCTTGTTCAGCATCTAGTGAAATAGCTGGTAGGGGATAAGAAAGAGAAGAAGCTTTATTTAATACATTAAAAAATAGTCTAGAGTTATCTGAGGTTAATTTACCTTTAACAAATCCACATTGTTCTTTACTTATTAATTTGTGCAAAAGCGGTTCAAGTCGTAGAGCAAGAAATTTGGCAAAAAATGTATAATCTATATTTACGAGGGATTTGGGATGATAATTTTTACATTGTGTAGAACCCTGGCCATCTTTATGAATTAGACAAATAGTAGCTTCTTGAAAAGTACATCAAGCTTTGCCAGTAAGAAAGAAAAACTGAAAGAGTTGCAAGAGTCTAGGAACCAAAATATTGGAGAAATGTAAATAAAACTCTACTGTAAAACTAACTAGGCCTGGTGATTTCCCTCTTTTAAGTGCATTAAGTGCTTTGATTAACTTTGTAATCGTTAAATCACATTCAAGAAGATCAACATCTAATGAATTATGGACAGGAGTTGTAATAGTATTAAGGTACGTCTCGAAAAGACTAGAGTGAATTGGATGTTCCGGAGTATATACATTTTTGTAAAATTTTGTGAATTCATCCAAAATATCACCATCTTTAAATAAATGTTTTCTGTCTGATGAGTGAATGGATTCAATAAAAGAGCCCTCTTTTAGGATTTTCAAATAATTAGCTAAGAGTTTCCCTGATTTATTACAACCACCATAGTAACGAGCACCACTGTGTAATAATATGGAGGAGGCTTGATCAGTTGATTTTTTTCTTAAAATTTAATTTGGCTTGAACAAGTTCATGTAGAGAGGGTTCTCAACACGAGGAATTCAATTTATGTTCTAAACGTTTCATATTAGATAGCTAGAGTTTCTGCTGATGAGAAAAATATTTCTTCCTTTTAGAAACAAAATCTATATTGAAGCCACACACTGAAGCCTTAAAGGACTCCCATAACAATTGGGGAGTTAGATCCGAAGTAGTATTGAACAAGAAGAAATCATTAATAAAAGAGGTAAAGGAGGTGGAGAAGTTTGGATCTAACAAAATAGTATTATTAAATCTCCATCTAGCTGATTTGGGATGCGCTAGAACCAGATCTAAATCGACAACAATTGGGGCGTAATAAGATATAACAATGGGCTCAATAGTGGAAGAAATAAGGTTTTGTGCTAATGATTTACTGAGAAAAATATGATCCAAGCGAGAGAGCGAACCAGGTGGGGAGGAATAGAAAGAATATTCTTTAGCAGTGGAATTACATAATATCCATGCATCAACTAAAGAATTTTGGGAAATAGTTGAGTGAAATTGCTTCTGATATTTATGTGAAAAACAAACGAATTTGAGATTGTAAATCAATAAAAGGATCCATAATCTGATTGCAGTCACCTCCTAAATAAAGAACTCATCTTTATATGGAAGACATTTCTTAGTAATATTAAGCCAGAATAAAAAATCTGGTTGAGTAAGACCATATACATTAAAAACAGTTAACTGAACATCATCTATAAGTAATTTGACCATCAACCATCTACCTTCAAAATCATTTTCTTGAGATATAACTTCACAATTCAACTTTTTATGGCAAAGAACAACTACTCCATTTTTCTTATTAGAGATAGGGGAATCAAAAACTGATCTCATCATATTTCGTTTAAGTTTTAATGCCTCTTTTTCTCTAAGATGAGTCTCTTGCAGTAGTACTAAATCTGGAATATAAGAGGCAAGATGAGATAATATTCTCTGTCTTTTCACAGGATTAACAAACCCTTTCACATTCCAAGACATTACCCTGAACGTACTCAGCAATAAATAAATATACAACTACACGATCAACAATAATGCAAAAATTGGAAATAAAAACTAAAGGACAAACAGGTAAAGAATGGAAAGAAAAAAGAAAAACAGAGGAAACAAGAAGAAAAAAAAGAAGATGAAAAAGAAAAGGAATCAAGTACAATAAGAGATGACAGTACATCTCAAACAAAGACTAATCAATGTACATTAATGGGGAACAAGGAAGAAACAATGAATGGCAACACACAGGAGACAGCACAGCCAACAGGAAGGAATGCGCCACACCAGAACTCTGCATGGGAACAAGTGGAAAACGGGTACATGAGGGATTATGATGTTCTGCAAAAGGATTGAAGAGATGTGAGTTGAACCAACAATAAATATTCTATAATCTCTAAGCTCCTAGACAACGTAATGCAGGATGAAGTTCAAGGAAGTCCTTTCTTCACTAAGCAGTGGCTGTAGAAACATCTTGAGTCCAGAACAGTTTGGCACCAGACCAAATAATTTTTTTTAAAATTTTGGCTGCATTTAAAACTTGCAAAAGACCTATTTCAGAAATAAAATAATCACACCACGGGGTCTTGTAGGAGCAGATGACGATGTAAGTCGGGGTCCCAATCTATGGGCTCATTTAATATTTAAGTTAGAGGTTGAAGGCACATCCAGCATTTTTGGCAGAGAAGAAGTGAAGAAAGAAACCGGATCTCCACACTCAATGCCTTGTGGAAGACCATATAAACGGTTGTACCTATCCCTGTTTTCAAGATCTTCAGCGTGTTTTTTCAGCAATAAAACATTCTTATCCAAAGTTGCAATTTTAGTGGAAGACTCCTGTATGATACTAACACTTTGTTCAACCAAAGTCATTCTAGAATCATAAAGGACCATTTATCATCAAGATTTTGAAAACAAGTGGTAGTTTTTTCAATACATTGTCTAAAGGCTCGAATCTCCTTTATTACAATATCCAGAGATATAGGATATGCAGATTTCAGAGGAGAAGGAGGGTTCTGTTCGTGTCTTTTATTGACCAAGGATGATAATGGTTACTTCAAGGATGGAAGCGTAGAGATCACTGAAAGAGAGGAGTTAGTTTGAGTCATGTCAAAAGAAGAAATTGAAGCTTCCATCAAAGGAGTCATAAAAAAGTGATCCGAATCCGAGATAATAGTCTAAGAAGCTTTAGTAGGCTGTAAACATTTTTACTTTTTCCCATATATAAAAAAGTTGAGGACAAATCTGAATAAAGTAGTATGTGAAACAACCCAACAAGATCCTGAATACAGAAAATAATAATTCTTCAAAGAATTAGCATTTTAAATTCAAGAAGAATCTACAAAAATAGATATCCAACCTTCAAGTGTCACTGTTGATATAGGAATTACAGAAAATATCTGAGGAGCATCAAAACGACTGACTTATAGAAGCAAAATAATGTTCCATGAAGCACGGAGAGAAGACTAAGCAGCGTGATGGACAAACAAAATGGTGGTCATAATAATCTAGTCAGCGAATTCTCAATATTTATGCATGTAAGTACCTTATAAAGTCACTATTTTTGTCATGATCCGCTCCAGGCACCTTTCATTTTAATAAATGCTCATTGGAGCGATGTTTACGAGTGGAGAAATGCAGTCGGATCCCCCCAAAGGTCCGGTGAGGCGCGGAGATCCGTATCTAGGTGGCCATCTTAGGTGGTGTCCTGGCCACGCCCGCCCTCAAAACCGATGATGTTAAACCTTTACATCAAGTACTTTTAGATGTGCTTAACCAATTTTCTTCCACCTTATGCTTCGAACATGCTAAAGATGTAGGTTGGTTACTCACTGCTGAACCAGTAAAGATATGAATGTACTTAATGAAAAAGATTCCCTACAGACCACAGCATCTGGTACAGCCTGTAGCATATGCTGCAATCTGTTCAGTCATGGCTGCTCTGAGAAACAGGGAATTTTGGCATCTACTGCAAGGGTTTGTCTAATACGCCTGTTTTGCCGATTAAAAAGACTGATAAATAAAAGTGATTTACATGCCATAAGTGCTTCTGTACTGCCACGTTTGCCTGTCATTCTTAAAGCTTCTACTACTCTTGTCATGTATACCAGCAGCAGCATGGTTTAAGAGTGTAGAATGATTTATGTTCTGTTTTCTTCTGTATTCTGCTGTATTTTGAGAGTCAGTATCTCGTCCCCTTTAAATTGTCCAGTGCCAAATCATGTGGCCTCAACTTTCTCAAGGGTACCCTGAATCTCCAACCTTCACACAAGCTTTCAAGAAGGATGGTGACACCCTCATCTTGCTGGACACTGATTCAATATGTTATTGATTTATTAGTTACTTCTAGTCGTCCATTGGGCCAATGCAATGATGACCTCCTGTGCCTACTCACTAAATTATGTAAAAATGAGCATAAGGCATCTAAAGAGAAATTACAATGCTGATCACACCATGTTCAATGTTTAGATCACAAAATCTCAACCGGGGTGTGACACCTGTCTTCTGCAGACCCTTATGAAGCTATTTGTAAGCTACCAAGACCTGTTAATGTCTTCCAAGTATGTACTCTTTTTAGGATGGCCCCCCTGTACTGGTGATAACATCTTTTGGGATTTACTAATATTTTCAAACCATTGTAAGATTGTGTGTGAAAGGACACCCTAGAACCTATTACTTGTTCCAAGGAGGCAAACCTATCTCTATAATAACTTTTGTCTTTTGCATCTGGTTAGCATTACCCAGTTACTTCATCCCTCTTCACATTGTATTGTTATGAGAAAGAGGGCTTTGCTTCAGGTGTTCCGACTCAGGATCACGGTGATAAAAAGAAACTAATAACTTACTATTTCTTTGCTTTTTATGCTGTTGCTGCTGAGATCGTTTCGTGTCTGAGTAGGGGAGCTGAGGCTATCCATTTATTTGATGTTTCAGAAAACTTAGGGGGTCATTACAACCCTGGCGGACGGTGTTAAAGCGGCGGTAAAACCGCCAACAGGCCGGCGGTAAAAAAATTGCAATTCCGACCGTGGCGGAAACCGCCAACAAAGACAGACACTTTAACACTCCGACCGCCACGGTGGTACAGACAAACAGCGCGGCGGTCACTGCCAACAGACAGGCGGAGGGCAATGTACCGCCCACAGTATCAGAACCTACCAATCCGCCACCTTTTCTGGGGCGGACTCACCGCGGATAAAAACACGGCGGAATCAGCCATTTCAAAGGGAAAACACTCACCTCTACACACCCCACGAGGAAGAGGGTCACCATGGAGCCGGAACTCCATATTCTTCCTGCACTAGTCTTCCTGCTCCTGTACTAGGAGCACCAACGCCGGCGGCGAAGAGCACGGTGAGTACTGCACCTACGACATAGGGGAGGGAAAAAACAGGGACACACACAACCAACATCCCAACCCCCACCCCGACCCTCACCCACTACAACACACACACCAATGCATATCCATACATTACAGAAACCCCCCTCAACCCCCCCAGAAGAATGCAAACACAAAAGGAAATGAGTTGAACTATTGTAATATATCAAAATACAGGAAGCAAATATATACATGCATACACTATCAACAAAATATACACCACGATTAGTAGTGCAGGTAATGCACCATTCATTGTCCGTGGACCACTGGGCCCAAAATGCATGGGCGAGGCCCACACAAGATACCTGATCAAAACGGAGAGAACACTGCTGGGGCATCAGATAGGAATACAACAGGCACCTCAGGGGGAAGTGTAGGGGGGGCACCTCAGCCGGATGAGTGCACCACGCCAGATCCACGAGGGGGCTCCATGCCCATTGATGTATCCTGGGGAGTGCAAAGCCACAGTCTCTCAAGTCTCTACAGTGGGTGGTTTGCCCACTGTACCATCCTGGGGAGTGCAAAGCCACAGTCTCTCAAGTCTCTACAGTGGGTGGTTTGCCCACTGCTTTATCCTGGGGAGTGCAAAGCCACAGTCTCTCAAGTGGATAACAGTCTCCACTGGTTCTGGAGGGGGACTGGTGCCCAGAGTGCAGCACACACCCCATGACGGTCCCAGTTGCGTCACTGCCCCTGCCGCAAATGGGCTAGAGGTGCATTGCATGGCGGTCTTTGCCCTGTTCAGCGGTCCCTGGCCTGTTCAGCGGTGCTTGCGTTGCCAGTGTCAGACCTGGTCAGCGGTGCATTCCATGGCGGTCTTTGCCCTGTTCAGCGGTTCCTAACCTGTTCATCGGTGCTTGCGTTTCCAGTCAGACCTGTTCAGTGGTGCATTCCATGGCAGTCTTGGCCCTGTTCAGAGGTCCCTGGCCTGTTCATCGGTGCTTGCCAAGGCAGTCCTTCATTGCCCAGCAGGGCTGTTGCTGGCGGTCCTTCATGGGTCAGCTGGGCTGTGGCTTGCGGGGCCCTCCTGGCCAGTGACTCTGGGGCTGGCGGTGGCCTCCTGGCCAGTGACGATGGGGCTGGCCTCTTGGGTAGTGACTCTGGCGGTGGCCACCTGGCCAGTGACTCTGGGGCTGGCGGTGGCCTCCTGGCCAGTGACGATGGGGCTGGCCTCCTGGGCAGTGACTCTGGCGGTGGCCTCCTGGCCAGTGACTATGGGGCTGGCCTCCTGGGCAGTGACTCTGGCGGTGGCCTCCTGGCCAGTGACTCTGGGGCTGGCGATGGCCTCCTGGCCAGTGACGATGGGGCTGGCAATGGCCTCCTGGCCAGTGACGATGGGGCTGGCCTCCTGGGCAGTGACTCTGGCAGTGGCCTCCTGGCCAGTGACTCTGGCGGTGGCCTCCTGGGCAGCGGGGATGATGGCGGTCCTCTCCGCCGTGCTGCCCCTCCTAGACTTTGGAGATTTCTTCTGCCTCTTCCCCACCTTGGGAGGAGTCACAGCTGAGTCGACAGTCCCCCCGGGACCCTTGTGAGCGGCTTTGCTGGCTGGAGTCTTCCCCCTCTCCCGCCGGGCACTGTCCAACTTCTTGTGCTTCACGGGGGGACTGGCTGTGCTGTGGCTCCATGCCACACTGGCTGGCCTGGTGGCCGGTGCACTCCACATACCTGTAACAACAGGCACCACTGGTCCCGGAGATTTTTTGGCTGAGGTGCTAGTACGGGACCTATGAGTTGGGCGGGGGCATGTGGTGGGAAATAGGTTAAAGGGGGCCAGGAAAAGTTTTGGGGAGACACTGGGACGGGTAGATGGAGGGGGTTTGGGAGTGGAGGAAGAGGTGGTGGTTGTAGGAGGTGTACGTTTTGTGGATTTGGGTGCAGGTGCATGGGCTGGAGGCTGTCGTGAGGTGGATGGCTGTTGGGTGGGTGTGTGCCTGCGTTTGTGTATCTTGGAAGGGTGGCGTCACAGACACACTGGGAGAGGACACAGGGGACGTGTAAATGGTAGTGGGGGTGGTGAGTGCACGTGAGCGGGGTGTCGTGGTGGGTGTGCTGGTGCGGGACGTAGTGGCTGTAGTGGGAGTGCATGCAGGTGTGAGTGTAGACGAGAGTGGGAGGGAGGAGGGAGACAAGGAGGAGGGGGACACAGTGGAGGCAGTGGATGTTGGTGTGTCTGTATGTGTGTGATGCTTGCGTGAGTGCCTGTGGGATGTGTGGTGCTTATGTTTGCCTGAGCTTCCCTTGTGTGTTGACATGTGTGCATGCTGGTCTGTAGGTGTGCTTGAAATAGGCTGAGGTACAGGGGATTGGGTCGGGGTGGAGGAAGATGGAGGAGGGAGGCTAGACACTGGGACAATGGCTGCCATCAGTGCTGAGGCCAGAGTGTGCAGGGTTCGATGAAGGGCAGCCTGACCAGAATGAATGCCCTCCAGGAATGCATTTGTGTGTTGCAATTCCCTTTCTACACCCTGGATGGCATTCAAAATGGTAGACTGCCCAACAGTGAGGGACCTGAGGAGGTCAATGGCCTCCTCACTGAGGGCAGCAGAGGTGCCTGGGGCGAAGGTGATGCCCACCCTCCTGGATGAGCGGGCACGGGGTGAAGGCTGAGGGGCTGGTGGGAGGGCGGTGCTGGTAGGGGGGGGTGGCGGCTGCATCTGTCGAAGTGGGGGCACAGATTTTGCCGCCACCACAAGGGAGCTCCCATTGGAGGACGAGTCTGTGTCGCTCGTTGCAGATCGTGTCCGCTGTGGTGCTCCCCTCCCTCGCCCTCCGTCCCACTGGTGTATTCTGAGTCCGTGGTGTGGACCTCCATGCCCATGTGGGATGCAGCTCCCTCGTGCTCCGGTGCCACTGTACCTCCGCCTGATGATGCTGATGTACACAAGAACAGGGAGACCACAAAAAGGGGGGGGGGACAGAAGAAAGACCGGTTGAGTGCATGGCTTACCGCTACCGTTGGCGGACAATACAGACACAGCAGCCCCCTGAAGTAAGTCGTGATGTTGGGCTCTACAGATGCAATTCCTGGGATATGGCCTACATGGCTATGGACGACATCTACACACATAGATGACACAGGGGCATGAATACCTGTACTTGGCACTCTACAGAGGTGGGCTGGGGTGCCACATGGCCTGCATTACGGAGTGGCCTAGCCTACGGAACTCGCCCTGGCCTAGGGAAACCCACAGCCCTCCTCCATCACCCAGACACCTTCACTGCACGCAACGTCCGCTGAATGATAGTGTACTCACCCCCTTGTGTCTGCTGTGATGCCCTCAAGCGCCCATCCAACTAAGGGTAGGCCACCGCCAGGATCTGGAACATCAGGGGGGTCATGGTTCGACGGGCACCCCTCCCACGTTGGGAGGCCATTCCCAGCTGAGCATCCTCCGTCTTCTTGCTCCAGCGGCGAATGTCCTCCCATCTTTTACGGCAGTGGGTGCTCCATCTGTGGTGGACCCCCAGGGTCCGGACGTCCTTGGCGATGGCACACCAAATATCCTTCTTCTGGTGGGTGCTGACCTACATGACATGTACAGGGGAAGAAGAAAAGTCATTAACAACTGCACCGTCTAAGTGATTGGCCCCCATCCCTACCCTTGCCATGTGGCACATGCATTCACAGTCCTTCATGCACGCAGAACTGTGCCCCCTTCATTCTTACAACCAGCCCTCTCCACATAGGCATAGCCCACACAACATGCTCCCAGTGTACTTACCTGTTGGTCTGGATGACTGTAGAGTAGCGTGTACGGGGGAGGACCCCGTCCACGAGCTTCTCCAACTACCCCAAGGTATCCCTTTATCAACAGGGAGAATGGGAAGATTAAAAATAATTATATATGAGGGGCAGTCAGGATACTGTGGTCCTATTACGCATTACAACGCTAACGTTTCTGCCTTTCACTAATGACATTACTCGCTGTTGGACCTGGCACTTTTTGTAGGTTTATCCCCTATTGTTTTGCCTTACTCGGTTTGTCGGCTTTAGGACTCTGGGCACTTTACCACTGCTAACCACTGCTAAAGTACATACGCTCTCTGTCTAAAATGTATTGATGATTGCTTTCTTCATGACTTGCATATCTGATTTACTAGTAAATCCCTAGTGCAGTGAACTGTGTGTCCCCAGGGCATATAAATCAAATGCCACTAGTGGGCCTGCAGCACTAGTTGCACCCAAATGAGAAGCCCTGTAAATATGACGAGGCCTGCCACTGCAGTGTCTGTGTGCGCAGTTTTAAACTGCAATTTTGACCTGGCAAGTGCACCTACTTGCCAGGACCAAACCTTCCCTTTTACCTAAGTATCCCTATTTTGTTTCCCACTCTACAACAATTACCTCACAGTGACCTTCTCCATTTTTTAGAATCTCCCCTTCCCTAACCTTTGACCGGTGTGCCAGTTTTTTCAACTTTTTGTACGCTTTTCATTTTATCACATGTGTTTTTTTAAGAGATGAGTGGCTCAGTTGCACTCTGATTGACAATTCTTTTGACAAATGATTATTGGGATGTTTGAATGCTGTGCCTACATGAGTTTGTGTTTGTTTCCCAATTTGGGATGGCTTGATTAGACAATTTGTCATATGATACATATTTATCATATGTATCTGTGAATCTGATATGATTTGATTCCTATGTTGATTCACTAACGAAGCAGTTTCTTTTGGCTTTTGAGACTATTAACTTGTAAAGTCACTTGACTGCACTACTTCATTGCTGCACATTATTTGGCTATGCATATAGTCACTAGACCTTGATTGGTTCAATGTTATGAAACATGACTGAATTTTACTTCATTTATTACTTATATTTTTGGAAAATGAACTACCTGCTGGAGACTATTGCTTTTATGACACAATGCTTAAGTCTCATTATTTTGACAAGTTTTATCCTGGAGTTTAAGCAGTTTGTGTTCTGGATTTGAGATGCAACTTTGCTTTGCACTACATATTGGCTCTTGCACCCATAACTCGCACCAGCTCCATTTGGTGGAGATGACTGGCTGGATGCAAGAACTTTATATATATAGATAAATATATATATATATATATATATATATATATATATATGTGTGTGTGTGTGTGCGTGTGTGTGTATATATATATATATTTATACATACACATATATGTACATTTTCAATCAGGTTTTTAGTCACTGAAATTCGTAAGCTATGGTTAGCTGTGCGACCAATAACTCGTTCAAAGACCATGCAACCCATGAATCGCATGCCAAATGTATTGCTCATGACCTCACCCATGATGTGACAGATGCAATTACAAATGTAAAAAACTTTAAAATTAGATTCCACATCACATTACTCTTAACATTATGGAAGAAACAACTATGAATGTTGTGTAAGTTAGTAGTTTTAGTATGTGTCATTATTAATTACATTGTGCTTTTAGGTGTTGTTACTTATTGATGTAAATATAGTGAGATCATAAGCATTGCACTTTTGTGTGCAATTTTCTGTTGCATGGCAGTTCTGCTAGTTATGGTTTGATGAGTTTATGAAATTAAAGTTTTTTTCAATTCTAAATGATACCATAACTGTATTTTAACTGTGGGTTTTTAATTTATTTCTGAGGTTTTTCTTAAAATACATTAGGGTATTATAACCAAAGGTTGCCATAACTTAACTTTAACCTTGGTTTTTCAGTGAATTTCATTTTTTTATCATATACACCATCCAACCTTTAATATTTATTTTAGTTTACAGGATTACAGAGCATTGAAGGAGACACTACAAAAACTCACCTGATGCAACATAAACCATTGCCTTAAGATAACTGTAACTATTCCAGCATTCTTTTCAAACTCATTCTAACTGTGCGTAAGCAGATGTGCCCCTCTGTCATGATTTAGAGCCTCTCATTCACATCTTGGCCCTTAAGACAAGAACATGATGATTAGCTTGTTTACCCAAAAACATTTACATTGTTGTGCCAACTGAAGGGTGACCCTCTCTTTCTGATGACCTCAGTCTCCGGGACCTGTATATTCCCATTTCTTCCCCACAAACTATGTGATTGCAAATGAAAGAATGTTTGTGAAATACTATGTATCTGTGTCTTGTCTTTGCTTAGCAGTGTTCGCTTTTATTCAGCTGTTAGGGAACCTCTTTGTCAATCAATTCTGTGATCACAGTGCTATATGTTTCTTCTGTTTAAAACATTTTAAGACTTCGGTAGACCCGATCTCAGAACTTCTTCGACAGACCTAGCACATTGCTGCTGAGAAATGACTGCACTTTATCATTGGCAGGGAGCGGAGCTGGACTAGGCTCCAAATGATGACCCATGGTCCAAAGGTAAGATGGAGCATTCTTAGCGTTCAACTTATCAAGCAGGTCAAACATCAATAGCAAGAACGATTGTGTTTATTGACTATATAAAATGTTAAGGAATTGAAGATTTGGTTGGTACTAAGAAGCCCTGGAATATCAGGACTTAAAGGTGTGAATGTATTCCACAGCTTAGACCATGAGGCTTTAGAAGAATACGTAGAAGAGAGAGCAAAGGACTGCCTAACCCCAGAACAGATTCTACTGAGTGAACATGAATATGAAAAATATGCACTGATTTAGCTGCCTAAACAACGCTGCGAGCTCCAAAAGGTTGCAGCCAGAGGTTTGAGCATGCACGTAGGTGAGACTACAAGCGTAAAATAACTTTCTTACCTTCCCTCCATGAGAACAGATGGTAAGAAGTGTTAGACTCATACCTAGCCTTCTTACCCTTCTACTCACTCTCTCTACAGAAGATTATCTGAGGCACTAGGTCAACTGGTACCTAATTATGCACTTGGTCTTTAATGAAGACTTTAGACAGATGATGGGGCAAAAATGTACAGTAAAAAGATTCAGCAAAAAGAAATCCCACCTATGTTATCTACCACAAGAATTTAAAAAGCATGTGTGTTTATACTGAAGATAAGGGTAAGTGCAGTAGTGGTGAGTATAATAAGTATTTTCGGCAGTAGGTACCTTTGATATTGAATTCCTAAATAACCTAAAGAAATGATTGATGGATCTTGGGCATGGATGAAGTCTAGAACAGTGGGCAGCATTCTTAAATTGGTAGGGAGGATCCTCGAAATGTAGATAGGAATATCAGGTACAGGGAAGGAAAGACACCCACGAGAAACTGAAATACCATATTAGCCTACTGAGGGAATAAGATTAGGGCCTGTATCCCCACTACATCATCCCCCCCATACAATGCATTGCATACAATGCATAGTTAGTAGAAGAAAAGAAGGTTATGTGCTAGATGTTCTGAATTTCCCCATACATACAGGAGATGCAGGAGTCCCTTGTAAGTCACCAGGGGACACAGCAGTTCCAATTAAGAGTTGATGAGGAGGCACAGGAAAATCCAGTGCAAACGAGCATGGTGGCTGCAGCAAGCAACAGCAGGACTGGGGGGTCAAGGGCAAGATGGGAAGCTGACAGAACAACACCCCCCTTGTCCCCCTCAATTGCAGTCTTGTACCATACCTCTCCATTCCGAATAAGCAGATCTGCGTAATCAGACCTGCAGCCAGTTGTCACCCAGAATACAGTAGTCTAAAGAAGGCCGAAGGCCAAAGAGAGCAAGAAACTGAGACAACACTTCAGCTCAAGCTGCAAGCCACCTCAGGTAGAGAGGAAGACAGTGATAATCCCAATTATATTACCTGCATCCAATCAGATGTATTTTCATCCATGAGGGAATAATCAGGTCCTGGAGTGGGTATCTTAGTCACAGCCGATGTTGCCTGGTCATCAACTGACGTAGTAACCCTCTAACAGTAATTTCCTAGTATAAGGAAAGTCTTAAAAATTACATGAATAATTGCAGACTATGGGGGTTATTACAACTTTGGGGGAGGTGTTAATCCGTCCCAAAAGTGACGGTAAAGTGACGGATATACCACCAGCCGTATTACGAGTTCCGTAGGATATAATGGACTCGTAATACGGCTGGTGGTATATCCGTCACTTTACCGTCACTTTTGGGACGGATTAACACCTCCTCCAAAGTTGTAATAACCCCCTATATTTGAAAGTTATAAAGTTAATTGGGTTGATGTTAATTACCTGTTATATATGATTGTATCAAGAGAGGTGAAAATCTATTGTTATACAAAGCCAATTGGCTATGCGTAGCATCTTTTGATGTAGCTGTTTTTGTTGCTGCTATAGAGCATTTGTTGAACTCTGCCATTGAGGTATGTCAAGTCAAGACATGTTTGGTAATAATTACAAGCCAAACAAAGGTAAAACTCTTGCCAATTATCTTGATCTTTCAAAGATGTATTTGATTGCTTTTCTGAAAATGCTTGAGAAGCTGTTGGTAACATTTGTTCAAGGGCACGTAAGGTGCAAGCGCAGCTGCACACCGTCTGCATATGGTAGGAGACTAAGGGGGTCATTCCGACCCCGGCGGGCGGAGGGCGCCGCCTGCCGGGCGGAGACCGCCAAAAGACCGCACCGCGGTCAAATGACCGCAGCGGTCATTCTGACTTTCCCGCTGGGCGGGCGGGCGGCCGCCAAAAGGCCGCCCGCCCGCCCAGCGGGAAAGACCCAGCAACGATGAAGCCGGCTCCGAATGGAGCCGGCGGAGTTGCTGGGGTGCGACGGGTGCAGTGGCACCCGTCGTGATTTTCAGTGTCTGCAAAGCAGACACTGAAAATCATGATGGGGCCCTGTTAGGGGGCCCCTGCACTGCCCATGCCAGTGGCCCCACGACACCCGTTCCCGCCATCCTGTTACTGGCTGTAAAAACCGCCAGGAACGGGATGGCGGGAAGGGGGTCGGAATCCCCATGGCGGCACTGCAAGCAGCGCCGCCATGGAGGATTCCCTGGGCCAGGGGAAAACCGGCGGGAAACCGCTGGTTCCCCTTTTCTGACCGCGGCTTTACCGCTGCGGTCAGAATGGCCCAGGAAGCACCGCCAGCCTGTTGGCGGTACTTCCGCGGTCGTTGGCCCTGGCAGTTGGTGACCGCCAGGGTCAGAATGACCCCCTAAAGGTCTTTCTGAGTTGGTTTCTAATGCAAATTATTGTGTTGCTGTGGAGGAATGCTAGGAGGAATCTAGGGAATTTTAAACCAGCATCTTTACAAAAGCATTCCGTTCAGCAAGTAGTACAGGTTGGTGAAGCATGGAGAGGCAGTATGACCATGATGAACAGGGGTAAGGGAGGTCAGGGTGGAACCAAGAGCAAGGAAGGAAAGATTCTGCTCCACTCTGTTCCTCATGTGTCAATTGTGGGCAGTTGGGGCACTTGAAATATTACTGTCCTAATTTACCTAAGGGTTCACACGAGCAATACGAACATCCTGGATTCAGTTAGAGTCCTCAAAAACGCTACCAATCCTTTTGGTATAGCTCGAGTGGAGCTCTGTGAACACTGTAGTTCCTGTAGATCAGAATGGGCAGTGGGCACAAAAAGACATCAAGAGAATGCCGCCCTCTTGCCTTATTACTATTGGTGCTGGTAGAGCTACACTTAAAACCTCTGAATTATTTTCACTGCCTCGCTCAGTCAAGACTGCTAATGCATTTGGTATTTCTAATAGTCATGTTCCTCATTATTTTTCCAACCCATTGTTTGTTTCTTTAAGACCCATCACTGATCAGTATGTTTGCCTTCTAAGTTCAACCTCAGCAACAAATCATCTAGGAAGGAATCTCTTATGCCAGTTGAAATGTACAATGTATTTTACCAATTTGGTGTCTATTTCATTGTTCCTAGTGAGAGTGAAAATGCGATTTTAGCAATTCTGGGTGAAAATAATGACATATGTGAAACTGATGATTTTTTTTTAGTTTAATCAGTTTTATGGTAGAATAGATTTGATGTAAATATTAAAATATAACAAATATAGGCAATAAAATATAGAATTGTTAACAGTCATGCAGCATAAAAGCTGTTTACAATCTTATGATGCAAACAGGAAAAGAAAGGGAGAATAAAAATAAAGAAACAAAAAAGAAAAAGGGGGAAGAAATAAAAATCTACAATTGAGATCGGGTATAAAGAGACAGTAATACATAGTTATAATAAGACAAACCAGAACCATGAATTTGACAAAAGATTAGAGAGATTACAAATTACGGTGGTTTAAAGTTCTCAGAACTTGTGGATTGAACACATTGTTTAGCGTTGTTACTGAGAAAATCCATTAATGGAGGCCAATATAAATCTCTATTCACAAGTGGTCTGCATGAAGAAGCAAAAGTAGTATCTAATTGGTGATAATGCATACATTATTCCACCAAGGTACAAATGATATGCTAGAGGAAGATTTCCAATTACTTGTAACTTGCTGAAAAGCTAAAGCCAACATGAGGTCAAGTAACCATTTTTCATGTGCTTGTAATGTGATAATATCTGATAAGCTACCTAAACTTTTCTGCCAAAAAGCAGCAGTAAGGGGACATAAAAAGAGAACATGTAGTAAATCTTGATGTGGACAACCACATGACTAAGAAGCATGGCTAGTCATATTGCAAACTTTGGCCAGGGATGATGGTGTATGATACAATCTATGCTAAAGAAAAAACGTAGATTGAGTTGTAGAGGCTGTTCCTGAAATATTAAATATTCTAGACCATATTTTGTTCCAGAAAGAAATAGACCAATCACATCCCAAGTCCAATTCCCAAGTAAGTTCTACCTTGGTTTTAGGTTGAGGCGGGTCTGGAGCCCGAAAGTATTTGTATATAAGAGAAACTTTAGGACTCAATGACAATCATTTTAAAAGTGAATCTGGGGAGAAGGGGAATGAGGTACGGAATCTGGTGGAAACGAACAAAAAATATCCAAAACAGTCTCCATAATAATTAAAACTTTGTGCCACAAAGATCGAAGGAAATCAAAAGTAGCTTGAAATTGACGAAAGGGGTGAGGGTTTAGACCATCAAATAGATCTTGAACCCAAACAATCCCCTGTGCCTCCAAGTTTTCCAATATAGGGTTCTTTTATTTATAGTAATAAGACGATTATACCAAAGGGGACAGTGTAAAAAAGAGGCTCTAGATTAAATTTTTAATTGGTAATAAGGTTTCAACAAAAAACAAGAATGATTAAAGGGCGGGAAGAAATTCTGTTATTTTTTTGAGAAAATTTTAAAACTTCTTTAGTAGAGAAATGTGCAAGCAAGGAAAGTGAGCGGGAAATTCGTGACTTTTCTTATTCCAAAAAAATTTGGAAAATAGTGAATCAATTTTTTTAAAGTACATATCTGGTATATGAATTGTGATCATAGACAGAATGTATAATAAAATGGGAGTAATCATTATATTTATAGAATCCATATGACCCCACCATGATAAATAAAGGGGATTCCAGGAGGACAGTAATTTATCAATTCTATTGAAACATTCCTTTGTATTTATTTTAACTGACTCTGTAATTGAGTTAGTAAATCAAATGCCCAGTTATTTGATTTTAGAATTATTCCAATGAAACCCATAAGAGTCAAAGGATTGTTTAGTGCAAAAACTAGTAAGAGGTAGAATTTCTGTTTTCTCTGAACTGATATTATAACCAGAGACAGACAAAAAGTCTGTAATCTTCTTAAGCGCAGCAGGGATTGAGATAGCAGGATAAAGAGAAAAAGAAGAATATCATCCGCGTAGGAGGATAATTTTAAATGTTTATCACCATATTAAAAGCCTGAAATAAGATCATTTTTACAAATACAAGAAAGGAAGGGTTCAGGAGCTAAGGCGAATAACAACCTTGATGAACACTTTGTTACAGGGAGAAATAGTGGGATACTTGTCCATGAACTAATACTGCAGCTTGTGGATCTATATAAAGTGAAGAAATGAGTGAAATAATTTTGGGACCGAAACCATACGAGTTCAAAGCTTTAAGTGAAAAGACCAGCTCACTCTGTCAAAGGCTTTTTAAGCATCTATGGAAATAGCTGCTAGGGGATAAGAGAGAGAAGAAGCTTTATTTAATACATTAAAAAATAGTCTAGAGTTATATGAGGTAAATTTACCTGGAACAAATCCACATTGTTCTTTACATATTAATTTGGGCAAAAGCGGTTCAAGTCGTACAGCAAGTCGTACAACAAGGGATATAGACTATTATTTTTACATTGTGTAGAATCCTGGCCATCTTTATGAATTATACAAATAGTAGCTTCTTGAAAATTACCTCCAGCTTTGTCAGTGAGAAAGAAAAACTGAAAGAGTTGCAGGAGTTTAGAAGTAAAATATTGGAGAAATGTAAATAAAACTCTACTGTAAAGCCATCTGGGCCTGGTGATTTCCCTTTTTTAAGTGTATTAAGTGCTTTGGTTAACTCTGTAATTGTTAAATCATATCTAAAAGGATCAAAATCTAATGAATTATGGACAGGAGGTGTAATAGTATTAAGGTACGTCTCGATAAGGCTTGAATGAATTGGTTGTTCTAGAGTATATGCATTTTTGTAACATTTTCTGAATTTATCCAAAATACCACCATCTTTAACTAAATGCTTATCATCTAATGATTGAATAGATTCAATAAAAGAGCACTCTTTTCAGATTTTCAAATAATTGGCTAAGAGTTTCCCTGATTCATTATGACCACCATAGAAAAGAGCACTACTATGTGCTCGTTTGGAGAAGGCTTGATCAGTTGATTTTTTTAATTGAAATTTAATTTGGCTTGAACAGGTTCATGTAGAGAGGAGTCTGAAGATGAGGAATACAATTTATGTTCTAAACATTTGATATTAGATAGCAAGAGTTTCTGCTGATGAGCAAAATATTTCTTCTTTTTAGAAACAAAATCTACAATGAACCCACGCGCTGAAGCCATGAAGGACTCCCATAACAATTGGGGAGTTATGCCCAAAGTAGTATTGAACAAGAATAATTCATTAATAAAAGAGATTAAGGAGGTGGAGAAATTTTTATCTAACAAAAGAGTATTATTAAATCTCCATCTAGCTGATTTGGGATTCGATAGATCCAGATCTAACTCTCCAACAATTGGGGCATGATCAGATATATGGCCTCAATAGTGGAAGAAATAATGTTTTGTGTTAACGATTTAATGAGAAAAAAATTATCCAAGCAAGAAAGCGAACCATGTGGGGGGGGGAATAGAAAGAGTATTCCTTAGCAGTGGGATTACATAATCTCTACGCGTCAACTAAAGAATTTTGGGAAATAGTTGAGTGAAAATGCTTGTGAGATTTATATGGAAAAAACTAATTTGAGATTGTCGGTCAATAAAAGGATTCATAATCTGATTACAGTCAACACCTAAAATAAAAAATAAAAATCTGTATATTGAAGACATTTCTGAGTAATGTTAGGCCAGAATAAAAAAACTGGTTGAGTCAGACCATATACATTAAAACAGTTAAGGTATCTTCATTTATAAGTAATTTTACCATCAACCATCTACCTTCAGAAGCATTTTCTTGAGATACAACAATGCAATTAAACATTTTATGGCAAAGAACAACTACTCTATTGTTCTTAGTAGAGGTAGGGAAAACAAAAACTGACCCCACCCATTTTCATTTAAGTTTTAATGCCTCTTCCAAAACTACAGCATGGGTTTGAAAACACACACTAGTCTGTGGACCCATTTTGGTCTTTCTGCAAGGTTCATGTGCCTAGCACTGGGTCTGTGAACCCTGTGGAAGATCCAGCCTAGGTCCATGGAACTATGTGAATTAGTGAACCTCAAAGCAGGGTTTATGTACCTTGGAACTGTGCTGGGGTGAGACAGCCCTGCCTTAGAGTTTGTAAACCCAGCCACATTGAGGTTCCTTCGTTTTTATTTTTCTGGACCCTAGTACCAAATTTGAGTCTTGTCATGTTGGGTCTGCAGCAGGTCTGCAATTCCAGGTATGCAGACTTCAATGGACAAACGGTCCAGATGCTGTATGTTTGAGATTTTTAATGACTTAGGCAGGAATAAGTCTTAATGAGCATCAATGCCCACATGCAATCATGGACCTCAGTTGCACTGCCCAGTCATAAGTATCAATGATCCTAGCCTATAAGGTTACTAATATTGGCAATAAACACCAAGGTATCCCTCTTTTTAAAGAAGGCAACTCACAAGAAAGACAATATTGAGCTACACCTAAACACCACCTCACTCAGAGGTGGGGAAAAGGGGGAAGCACTTTTTTTTATATATAAGCTCACCCACTCTAGTACTGGCATGCTTCATCGAGTTCACCCTGCCTTCTAAAGGTCAGGGTGGGATCAACCATCTTCCAGGGAGTACTTTAAATATTGCTATGCAGGGGATTTGTTTTAACTAAGAAAAAATCCTCATCCTAACCTAAGGTATCCCTCCTTTATCAACAGGGAGAATGTGAAGATTAAAAATAATTATGTATGAGGGGCAATCAGGATATTGTGGTCCTATGACCCCATTAAAACGCCAACATGTTTCTGCCTTACACTAATGGCATAACTCCCTGTTAGACCTGGCACTTTTTGTAGTTTTATCCTCAAACATCTTGCCTTCTTCCTACTATTTGGTCTGACCTGGTTTGTTGGCTTTAGGACTATGGGCACTTTACCACTGCTAACCAGTGCTAAAGTATGTATGCTCTCTGTCTAAAACGCATTGGTGATTGGTTTCTCCATGATTGGCATATCTGATTTAATAGTAAATCCCTACTGCAGTGCATGGTGTGTCCCCAGGGCATGTAGATCATAAGCATAATAGATTACTTACATCCCCACAGGTGCCTCAGCCAATCTCAGTGGAGAGGAGGTGCCACAACTAACCAGCCCCCCAACAGAAGATGCCCCCAGTGATGACAGTAACTCTGGACTTCAGGATCTGGATGAACTACCTGGCCCATCAGGGACCACTGGTCAGTCGGTCACCCGAGCCCACTCCCAGTCAACCACAGAGCCTCCCCCATCAGTATCCAACACCACAGCACCCACCCAGCTTACCCACACCTCTGTCCCCAGGACACATCAATCAGTAGTGCGCCCACCTGAACAGGAACCCCAGTCCACACCTCACACCCAAGACAATCAGGGAACTAGGGTCAGTGGCAGTGGGCACACCGTTCAGGGGACACAGGCATAGGGCAACAGGGACATTGGGAGGACCACTGAGTGCCAGGAGAAGGACAGGCCCACGGAACCGACTCTCCAGGAGGCATTCACCAATGTACTGGGGGCCTACCAACAATCCCAGGACATGATGGGCCAGATCCTTAACAACATGCAGGAGAACAAGCGGCTGCAGGAGGAACACCATCAGGAGATTAGGGGGGACTATAGGCTCTCAATATTACCATGTTCTACATAGCAGAGGTGCTGGCAGAAATGGCCAACATCATGAGGGAATGGACAGCACACCAGCGGGCCCGTACCACTAGCCAGTCTATTGACCAGCCCTCCACTTCCACTGCAGTTAGTGGGCAGGATGCCCCACCATAGGACCCACAGGCCACCAGCACCCCTCCCCCTGCAAAAGGTGAACCACCCAGCAAACTTTCCCTGCGATCCAGACAGAAGCCAGAGACACTTGCCAAGACCAAGACCACCGCCAGGAAATGAGACTCTCCTGATTGTCCCCCTAGTGTCCCACCCTGTCACCTTGTCCACTTTGAACTGCCTTTGCTCCCCTTCCTACAGCCCCTTGGACACTGGACCTGTGGTACAAACAGACTAGAACAATACCACATCCTTGACTTCCTTTGACACAATTTGAGGGACACCGTTTTATGTGTTGCAAATGTGCATTTATGGGAACAGTCACATCTAGTGCAAATGATCGGAACATAAATAATGACCTGTAGCTGTCTGCAGTAAACACATCAGAACACTGCTGTCATATCACCAACGCCTGTAAAAGGACAAGCCATGGGTGACAGTAAGTTGAGATACCAAGGACGTGAATGCCTTCATGCTACAGTCACACAGAAAACATCAATAGTCAGAGTAATGGTCAGTTGCACTGTCTCACCTGTGTGTCATTGGAAGTATTGACGTATAACTGATGTTCTGTTGTCCACATCTTCATCCTCTGCCTCCTCATCCTCACTGTCCTCAGGGTCCACTGCTGCCACAGGGTCATCTCAAGTCCTCTCCTCCTGCAGAAAAGGCACATATCGTCTGAGGGCCAGGTTGTGCAACATGCAGCATGCCACTACTATCTGGCAGACCTTCTTGGGAGAGTAGCACAGGGATCCACCTGTCAGATGCAGGCATCTGAACCTGGCCTTCAGGAGCCCGCAGGTCCTCTCAATTATTCTCCTGGTTCGCCCATGTGCATCAATATAACGGTTCTCATCCCCTGTCCTGGCATTCCTCACAGGGGGCAGGAGCCACAATAGGTTTGGTTAGCCAGAGTCACCTGCAAATATTGAGGGACAGAATTTAGCCTTACACAATCCTATGGGGATAACACTTGAAGGCATACAGTGACATACAGTGGGTGGGGACTCTGGATCACCTATTAGCCATACCCTGTGCCTCTGTAGTTGGGCCATTACATTTGGGATGCTGCTATTCCTCAGAATGAAGGTGTCATGCACTGACCCTGGATACTTGGCAGTGACATGGGAGATGTACTAGTCCGCCAGGCACACCATTTGCACATTCAGTGAGTGGGAACTCTTACGATTCCTGAACACCTGTTCCTTCTGGCGGGGGGAAGGGAAAAACACAATATGTGTACCGACAAACGCCCCAATAATATTGGGTATATGTCTCATTGCATAGAATCCGGCCTTCACAGTGGCCAAATCTTCCACCTGGGGGAAAGAAATGTAGCTGCACATGTGTTGCATCAAGGCAGACAATATCCTTGCCAGCATGATTGAGAACATTTGCAGTGACATTCCTACTGCCAAGCCAACTGTCACTTGGAATGAACCAGTTGCCAAGAAATGGAGCACTGATACAACCTGCACAAGAGGGGGGATCCCAGTTGGATGACAGATAGCTGATATCAGGTCAGGCTCCAATTGGGCACACAGCTCTGTGACTGTGGCCCTGTCCAGTCTGTAGGTGAGTATAATGTGCCTGTCCTCCAGTGTAGCCAAGTCCACAAGAGGTCTGTACACAGGAGTTTGTCTCCTCCTCCTATTCATCTGCAGCGGTAGGTATCTAAGGGACACAAGAGTGAGTAGGCTGTCACAATTCGAACAATGGAACCACCGCCTCAGTGTGTATACAGAACTAATGTGATGGGACCGATGGGAATGGCAGTGTATATGCAATTTTCGGCAATGACCCAGTTATGGAAGATCTGTATGTAGTCCACCACCATGAAATGGCGACCGCCTGTCCTGTATCTAGGGACAGGTGAAAGTGAGGTAACTCCGCCGATGTTGGGCGTCGTAGCGGAAGACGGTCTTGCACAGCCGTGCAATTACTCATTGGTTAATATAGGGCTCTATGGAGTACAATGGTCAATGGGGATCAGAGGCGTAAGCGATGGTGTACACCGCCACAGACGTGACTGCCATTTTCTGTCTGCAACTTCACTTGATTCCTGACTTTCCACAGGAGAACACCTACACTGCGTGTGCTGCTGTGAGCTGTGTCTGGAACCTACCATGGCCCGTGTGACCAGGGAAAGAACCCCTGCCTTTACTTTGGAGGAGTTGGAGCGCTTGGTGGATGGGGTCCTACCCCAGTATGGACAGGTTTATGGGCCTCCAGACCAACAGGTGTGTACACCTTGGGCACGATGCATGTGGGAAGGTTGCATGGAGATGTGTGTGCAGGCATCGTGTCATTTGGGGGGGATGTCTGCTGGTAGTGTACATGGTAGGTGCCAGGCGATATGTGTGCCAACAGAGTTGGAAATGGGATTTGTGGGCCATATGTGTGACAGGCTGGATTGTATGTGTAATGGTGTCCTCATCTCTGTATTATCCCTGCAGGTCAGCGCCCATCAAAAGAAGGGATTTTGGCATGCCATCACCAAGGACCCTGGGGGTCTACAGCAGGCGGAGAACCCACTGCAGGAAACAGTAGGAGGACCTGAGACGCTGGGCATGGAAGACCGCGGAGGCCCAGCTGGGCATGGCCTCCCAATGAGGAAGGGGTGCCCGTCGGAACCTGACCGCCCGGATGGCCCACATACTGGCGGTGACCTATCAAGAGCTGGATGGGTGCTTGAGGGCATCACAGCACCCACAAGGGGGTGAGTACAGTGGGCATTACTACAATAATTGGTAGGTGGCATGGGATCTGGGTGGTGGGTGTGAGTTAGTGGGTGCCCCCTAATGCCAGGTCAGAGTTTGCGGCGTGATCCAGCTCAAGGGTTATGGGTGTCTAGCAAATTCAGGTAACCTAGCACGGTTGCATTCCATGTCAGTCAGGGCTTTGTGGGTCCCAGTAGGGGTGCAGTTGGTGGTGGCTGGCCCTCATCTTCCTGTGGCATCCAGCCAATTGAATGCCAGTGCAATGCATAGTGCTCATTCCTGATCCCTGTGTATAACAGTACTGTGTATGCCAACTGTGGTGCTCGTGCTGTAATTGACCCAGTGCTCCCTTTCTCTCCCTCCCCCTTCTCCTTCTGTCATCCTGTTCATGTGTGCATTAGCATCATCTGTCCCCCCCTCCCAAAGGACACAAACACAGGCACTCAGACACCCAACAGCCATCCACGTCACATCAGCATACTGCCCATGCACCTGCACCCAAGTCCAGAAGACGTACTCCTCCAACAACCACTCCCTCAACCTCCACTCCCATCCCTCCTCCCACATCCCGCCCCAATGACCCTAAGAAGCTTTTTTTTGCACGTCTTGACCTCTGCCCTCCCCCATCCTGCCCATAAGAGCAGGGTCCCATCAACCCAGCCCAGGCACCTCAACCAAACGGTCCACGGGGACAGTGGAGGCACCTCCTAGTCGTAGAGGTAAGACAGTGAAGGATCCCACTCCACCAGCCAGGAAAGGGAAGGGAATGATCCCATTCCACCAGCCAGGAAAGGGAAGGGAAGAATCCCACTCCACCATCCAGGAAAGGGAAGGATCCCATTCCACCAGCCAGGAGGGGTAAGGTTCCCACTCAACCACCAATGCAAGAAAAGTTTCCCACTCAACCACCAATGCAAGAAAAGGTTCCCACCCAAACACCAATGACAGGCAAGAAGCCCTCACCTCCAGCTGGGACACAGCAGCCCTGACCTTCAGCAGAGGCTGCCCAGGAGACACCTCCTCAGCAGAGACAATGCAGCCCTCACCTCCAGCAGAAGCTACCCACGAGACACATCCCCCAGCAGAGACAATGCAGCCCTCACCTCCAGCTGAGACACTGCAGCCCTCACATCCAGCAGAGGGCATGTAGGCCACCCTCCAGGGACTGTTGTACAAGGATCTCCCTCCAGGATCAGTGGGCAAGTTCCCCACCTCAAAGACTGTGACCTTGCACTCCCCAGCATTGGAAAACGGGCATGGAGTCCCCTCCAGGATCAGTGGGCAAGTTCCCCACATCAGAGACTATCACCTTGCACTCCCCAGCATTGTGAAATGGGCATGGAGCCCCCTCCAGGATCAGTGGGCAAGTTCCCTACCTCAGAGACTGTGACCTTGCACTCGCCAGCATTGGGAAATGGACATGGAGTCCCCTCCAGAACCCTTTCCCCTTGTGGTGCCTGTCCACTTCTGTGCTGTTGTCCCTGTACAGTTTTGTGCGTAGTTAGTCAGGATCAAGTTGGGGCTTGGACTGTGCCCTGTCGCCATGTGGGCCTTATGGACTTTAGACTGGGCATTGGCCTTTTCAGGACAATTGTTTATGTATCTCTGTTCTAAAATTGGTTCATATGGTGGCTTTTGCCTTGCAACTACAATTTCAGTACCGCAGACCTGTAGTCCTTGTATTATTATGCCGTGTGCCCTGTGCCATTGATTTATGTCTGCAGCTGGTTGTGTGTATGGTGTGTGTGTGGGTGTGAATGGTGTGTGTCGTGCGTGTGTGTGTGTGTGTGTCGCTCTCCTTTTCCTCCCTCCCTCCCTTGTGTGCTAGGTGGCTGTACTCACCGTCATCGTCTTCGTCGGCGTTGGTGTTCCAGGTGGAGCATGGTGTAGAAGAGCATTGGGAAGACTTGAAGTTCCGGTTCCATGACGGCATTGATCTTCTCTGTGTCTCTGTTGGTGAGTCTTTGGGCTTCTGTGATGTGTTTCCGCCAGGCTTTTGATGGCGTTGGTACCGCCCCGGACATCGTGGCAGTGTGCTGTGTCATAATACGGTGAGCGGTACCTTGTCTTCCGCCTGGCTGTTGATGGTTGATTTCACTGAGAGAGAGAGAGAGAGAGAGAGAGACTTATGGACTGATAGAGAGGACTTGTGAATTACCAATCAAATACACATCTTTCACAACCTCAAACCCCAAGTTGCTCATATGACCTTACCGCTACGCTCACTGCCACAGTGGGGACAGAAGTGGGATCTGGAAGTAGCGGCTGAGTACAGGAGGACATACCCAACACCGGAATACCATGGAGGTGAAGCCAACCATTGAAGACATGATCCAACAACTGGCTGAAGGACAACGCCACCTTCAAGTAGTGTGGGAAGCCCAACAAAGAGAGGCCAAAGCCGATAGAGAAGCACTCCAAAATGCCCTGAAGAGCCAAGCCACCATTATCGCGAATAATCAGTTGGTACATGAGACGGTATTACAAAAATTTACAGATACTATCGCCGCCAGCAAAGTTCACCCCAACGTCCCAAGCTCTGTCCTCCAAGAATATCAGGAGGGGGAAGATCCTTACCCGTTTTTTACAAACTTTGAATGAGTGGCTTTCTCTGCCACATGGCCCGAGGAACGATGGGGTCAATGTGTGGGTCTGTTACTAACTGGTACACTACAAACCGCCTATCAGGCCGCTAACCCAGATGGAACCACTCCATACAAAGAAATAAAGAAGAGCTTACTAGAACGTGTGGGACATGATGCAGAACATTACTGACTGAGATTCCGGAAGACAAACTGGTCACCTTCAGAGGACCCCAGGACATTATATTACAGAGTAAAAGATCTAGGGCTTAAATTGTTAGGTCCGATTGGGACAGAACGGGAAGACATCATAAAAACTATTCTTTTCGAACAGTATCAAGAGACCCTCCCTTCCCTTACCCGCAATTGGATCTGACAACATCCCAATGTAGACACCAACATGGCTATTGACCTGGCTTGTGCGTATCATCGGTCAACTGAATTTAAAGCAGGACCTTCTTGACGACTTCCACTAATCGACCCCCAGGTTTAACCTACCGACCTACTACTCGAAAGAATATTGAAGAAGCTCCCCTTCCCCGGACAGTTGAAAAGCATCCTATGCAACAGACTCAATGCTATAGTTGCGGCGAGTGGGACCATATAGCCCGAATATGCCCCCCACAAAGAAGAAAAGGGTGAACTTATGGAGATCGGGATGACCCGAGGGCGCGTCCTATGTAGGGGAAAAGACAACTCCAGATATATTCAGGAGATAACGGTTAATGGTCAGAGCATTAGGGCCTTAGTGGACTCTGGGTGTAGCCAGTCTGTTATTAGGGCCGACTTGGTTTGTCCCAGCGTCCCACATCCAGAGCAACTAGTTTCCATCTGCTCCATACATGGGGAAATGACGGACTATCCCTTGGTTTCCATTCTCCTCGAGTGGGAAGGGAAACGGGATTCAGTAACAATGGGTGTTATTGAGCACCTGGTAGAGGAATGCATTGTGGGCACAGACTATGTACATTTCACTGACCTACTACAGAGCGTAGAGCAAAAGAATTGACTAGAGTCATGGTGAGCGGAGTTCCCCTTTTCAGAGACCCCGATAGAAACAGGAATCATACGATATAGACCTAGCAAGAGGGAGAAAAGAGACAATAAAAAGCTTTATTTCGTGAGGGAAGAGAAGAAAGATCCAAGAAAGGTGCAGGTTGTAACCTTCCTCCCTCTACCTTCATTCCGTAGTAGCCAATGAGAGGTCTCCTCCCTCCAGAATGCTTGGGGAGTGGCTAAATCAGAGATCACTGGTGAGGTGGGTCCTTATTTTTTTATACAAAAAGGCCTCTTGTATAGAATCACCAATCATAACAATCACGAAAAAACAGCAGCTAGTCGTACCAGAGCCATTCTGAGTACAAGTACTACACCTTGCTCACAGTCAACCCGGAGGGGGACATTATGGTAGAGATAAAACTGAAGAATATCTATTACGCCATTTTTACTGGCCAGGAGTCTATGCCCAAATACGTTGTTTTTGTATGCAATGCCCTAAATATCAGATGGTAGACCCAGGACCCCAAAAGAAAGCACTAATGCAGCCATTGCCTATAATAGAAATCCCCTTTTCAAGGGTGGGAATGGATTTGGTAGGTCCCCTCCTTCCATCAACAAAAGGGTATACATATATATTAGTCCTTGTAGATTATGCCACAAGATATCCTGAAGCTATACCCCTCTCCAGCATGACAACCAAGAATGTGGCTCATGCTATGATTGGTTTCTTTTCCCGGGTGGGTTTCCCAAAAGAAATCCTGACCGACCAAGGGACTCCATTTATGTCAAACTTACTGGCACAAATCTGCCAAATCTTGGGAGTCAAACAGCTCAAAACCTCAGTGTACCATCCACAAACAGACGGTCTTGTTCAGAGATATAACCGCACTCTGAAGTCCCTTTTGAGAAAAACGGTCTCAGAGTCGGGACGGGACTGGGATAAGAATTACCACTCTTCCTCTATGCAATGAGATCCCTTGTACAAGCATCCACAGGCCATAGTCCCTTTGAATTGGTATTTGGCTGCCAACCCCATACCCTTCAAGATATGTCTGCCAAATTATGGGAGGAAGAAGGGGGGGGAGACCCATACTAGAGTATACTCAACAACTCAAAGCCCAGCTACAAATGGTTTGGGAAGACGTTTGTTTACATATGGAAAGGGCACAAGGAAAACAAAAACAGTACTATGATAAGGGTACTAAATTGCGACAACTACAACCAGACGATAAAGTTCTCCTTTTACTCCAGAGCTCAGATAATACATTTCTAGCTAAATGGCAAGGCCCATACAATTAACAAAGGCAATAACCCCTGTCTCTTACCTGGTTGAGATATCGCAAAACCCAAGGAGGACACAGATCTACCATATTAACTTGTTAAAAAAATGGGAAGAGCCAGCTACCTCCCTTCCTCCAATAGCGACGGGGTTTCTGGTAACCCCTAACAAAACATTAGACATAGAACTATGCCCCACTACTCCACATTCAGAGCTGAAGTGACCTCAAATCAGTCCCACACTACAAGACAAGCAACAATGACACTCTTCCAAAACAGCATGCAAGGTTCTTTTCCTCGAAACCCGGGAGGACCTCACTGACACAGCACCAGATCAGAACCCCAGATGGCCAAATCGTATACCTCTGCCCCTATCGTATCCCAGAAGCCAAAAGAATTCTAGTAGTGCAGGAAGTAGAGAAAATGCTCCAAATTGGGGTTATTAAACCATCCATCAGCCCCTGGTGTTCTCCAATTGTACTAGTCCCAAAGCCAGATGATTCGGTTTGCTTCTGTATTGATTTTCGGTGACTAAACGCAATATCTCAATTTGATACCTACCTTATCCCTCGGGTTGATGAGTTGTTAGAAAGACTAGGTAAAGCCCAATACCTGTCAACCCTAGATCTGACCAAGGGATATTGGCAGATACCGTTGGCCCCGGCAGATCGAGAAAAGATAGCTTTTTCTACACCCTCAGGGCTATACCATTTCACTGTGGTTCCCTTCAGGTTGCATGTCGCTCCCGCTACCTTTCAAAGGTTAATAGGACCAATTCTTGAGACCTCACTATAAATACGAAGGAGCTTATTTAGACGATATAGTGGTCTATAGCGAATCTTGGGAAGACCATCTTAACCACCTAGATCAAATATTCCGATTGTTATATTCTGCTGGCCTTACGGCCAACCCCGCCAAGTGTCACCTGACCTACAATGACATCGCATATCTTGGGTATTTTATAGGCAAAGGACAAATCCAACCGCAAAGAGCAAAGTAGAGGCCATACACCAAGTACCAGTCCCAGGCACCAAGAGGGAACTTCGATCTTTCCTAGGCCTGGTAGGCTATTATGAGCAATTCATACCGAACTATTCCACTTTGGCGGCCCCTCTTACCGACCTATTACGAAAAGGACAACCGTCAAAAATACCAAACCTAAACCCAGGTCAACTATCTAGTTTTCACACCTTAAAGAACAGCCTCACCACCGAACCCGTCTTACATTGTCCAGCCAAAATATTTCATCTCCAAACTGATGTCTCCGATGTAGGGATAGGTGCCGTACTTTTCCAAACAGATCAAGCAGGCCATAACCACCCTATAGTGTTTATTAGCCGGAAACTTCTACCACGTGAACAGCGTTATCCGCTAATCGAGAGGGAGTGCTTAGCTATCAAATGGGTCATTGAAAATTTACAATATTATCTTTTGGGTCATCCTTTTTTATTATATACCAACCATGCTCCCCTCACCTGGTTGTCTACAAACAAAAACACGAATTCCTGCGTTCTGCGGTGGTTCATGGAGCTACAATCCTTTTTGTTTCAGGTACATCACATCCCGGGGGACCAACAATATACAGCGGATTACTGATCCCGTTACCCCTTAAGCACGGAACTCCACCAGTCCCTTTCTAGGGAAGGGGGATGTAGCTGGGTACCAACAATGGCGGCCTCCAGGCAACCCGATACCCCGGGGCGGAACAGGAAAGCACACACCTCGGGAATCCAGATATCCGGATTCCCGTAGTCCAAAAACCCGCGGAATGCCCACAGCAAGAGGAGGAAGACGCGAGAGCAGAAAAGGAGACAGAGAAGGAAGACGGAAGAGCAGAAGAGGAGACAGAGCAGGAAGACTCGGAAGTAAGGAAGAGACAGAGCGAAGGAACACAAGTAGAAAGGAGCCGCCCAGAACAGCGAACTCATGAAGGGAACCTCGACAGCGGGCAATGAAGCCCCGAAACGTGGAGACTCCGCCACGTCCCTGGAGGGGCGTGCCTCCAGCAGGTACTGTCCTGCTTACAAAGCAGGATAAACGCTTTGGTAGGTAAGGAGGAGAGAGAGAGAGAGGAAAAATGGTGAAGGATGAAGGAGGAAGAGGGAGGAAGGGAAGGGACTAAAAGGGATTAACTGGCAGAGATTATCATAGAATTATTTTCCCATACCTGGTTATCTTATTTGCTGCTGTTGTTGCTTGCTTGAAGAAAAAGAGAACTATTTGATAAGCGTGACCCCCTTTCACTAATACCCACACTTACCTTTTTGACACAGGTGGTGTGATTTTGACGTGTCTTCCATAGGGATCTAGCCCGATAAGGTGCTTGCACTATCTGGTTAACCCCCCTTTTTCCCAATACACCGTTTTTCTTACTATTTCACCGTACTCTCTCACCGACCCCTCTCACCATACTAAAACAGTCAACGAAGCAAATCCAGAGTTAAGACTTACCTTACCTTCTTTCCTTTCCCAGTTTCCCCGACGACGCCATTCCACCACTAGATCTTCGGCGGGACTACAGAAGACCTGAAAGAGAGAAGAGGAAAGAAAGGATTATTTCACTGGAAGAGAGAGAGAGAGAGAGACTTATGGATTGATAAAGAGGACTTGTGAATTACCAATAAAATACACATCTTTCACAACCTCAAACCCCGAGCTGCCTCATATGTCCTTACCGCTACGCTCACCGCCACACTGCAATTAAAACTTGCATAAGATCTGTGAATTTCAGCAATAAAATAATCACACCACTGGGTCTTGTTTGAGTAGATGACAATGTAACTTGGGGTCCAAATCTATGGGCGCGTTCAATGTTTAAGTTAGAGGTTGAAGGCAAATCCAGCAATTGTGGTACAAAAGAAGTCAAGAAAGAAACCGGATCTCTACCCTAAATGCCCCCTGGAAGACCATATAAACGCATGTTATTGCAACTATTCCTTTTTTCAAGATCTTCAGCATGTTGTTTTCAGCAATAAAACTTCTTTCTCCAAAGTTGCAATTTTACGGGAAGACTCCTGTAATATACTAACACTTTGTTAAACCAAAGTCATTCTAGATTCCATAGAAGACCATTTATCATCAAGATTTTGAATATTAGTGTTAGTTTCTCCAATAAATGGTCTCAAGGCTCGAATCTCCTCTATTACAGTATCCAGCGATATAGGAGATGTAGATTTCGGAGGAGAAGGAGGGTCCTGACTGTCTTTTACTCTCCGAGGATGATAATGAGACTTCAAGGATGGAAGCGTAGAAAACATTAAATGAGAGGAGTTAGTTTGAGCCATATTAAAAGAAGAAATTAAAGCTTCCATCAACGGAGTCATAAAAGAGTGATCTGAATCCGAGATAATATTCAAAGAACCTCTAGTAGACGGTAAAAGTTTCATACGTTTTCCCATATATAAGAAATTTGAGGACAAATCTGAATAAAGTAGTGTGTGAAACAAGCCAACAAGACCCCAAACACAGAAAATAATGATTCTTCAAAGAATTAGCATTTTAAATTTAAGAAGAAACTGAAAAAAAAAATATCCAGCTTTCAAGTGTTACTGCTGATATAGGAATAGTAGAAAATATATGAGGAGCTTCAAAATGACTGACTTATATATAAGCAAAATAATGTACCATTAAGCACTGAGAGAAGAATAAGCAGCACAATGGAAAAACAGAATGGTGGCCATAATAATTCAGTCAGTGAATTTTCAATATTTATGCATGTAAGTACCTCCTAAAGTCAATATTTTTGTCATAATACGATCAAGGCACCTTCCGCTTTAATAAATGCTTATGAGCGGAGAAACGCGGTCGGAATCCCCCAAAGGTCCGGTGAGGAGTGGAGCTCCGTATCTAGGCAGCCGTCTTAGGTGGTGTCCTAGCCATGCCCGCCCTCCCTCAAAACTGATGATGTTAAACCTTTACATCAAGTACTTTTAGATGTGCTTAACCGATTTCCTTTGCCCTTCTGCTTCAAAAATGCTAATGATGTAGGTCGGATACCCACTGCTAAACCAGTAAAGATATGAGTGTACTTAACTGAAAAGCTTTCCTACTTAATACAGCATCTGGTACAGCTGTGGAATATGCTGCAATCTGCTCAGTCATTGCTGCTCTGTGGAAACAGGGAATTTTGGTATTTACTGCAAGGGTGTGTTTAATACTCCTGTTTTGTTGATTAAAAAGCCTGATAAAGAACCTTATAGATTTGTCCAATATTTACATGCCATAAGTGTTGCTGTACTGCCACGTTTGCCTGTCATTCTTAAAGCTTCTATTATTCTTGTCATGTATACCAGCAGCAGCTTGGTTTAAGGTTGTAGAATGATTTATGTTCTGCTTTCTTCTGTATTCTGCTGTGTTTTGAGAGTCAGTTTCTCATCCCCTTTACATTGTCCTGTGTCAAATCATGTGGTCTCAACTTTCTCAAGGGTACCATGAATCTCCTACCTTCAGATAAGCTTTCAAGAAGGATGTTGACACCCTCATCTTGCTGGAAGGTTCCACATTGATTCAATATGTTGATGATTTATTAGTTATTTCTAGTCCACTGGGCCTATGCAAGGATGACCTCCCATGTCTACTCACTGAATTATGTAAAAATGAGCATAAGGCATCTAAAGAGAAATGACAATGCTGATCACACCATGTTCAATATTTAGATCACAAAATGTCAACTGGGGACCTACTCCTGTCTTCTCCAGATCCTTTTGAAGCTATTTGTAAGCTACCCAGACCTGTTAATGTCTTCCAAGTATGTACTCTTCTGAGGATGGCCATCTACTGGTGATAATATTTTTTGGGATTTGCTAATATTGTTAAACCATTGTAAGATGTTGTGTGAAAGGACACCCTAGAACCCTTTACTTGTTCCAAGGAGGCAAAACACACATTCGTATCTCTATAAAAACGTTATCTCCTGCATCTGGTTAGCATTACCCAGTTACTTCACCCCTCTTCACATTGTATTGTCATGAGAAAGGGGGCTTTGCTTCAGGTGTTCCGACTCAGGGTCACGGTGATAAACAGAAACTAAAACTTACTCTTTGTTTGCTTTTTATGCTGTTGCAGCTGAGATCCATCCATGCCTGAGTAGGGGAGCCAAGGGTATCTATTCATTTGATGTTTCATGAAACATAGTGTTAGAATCCCAGGCAGGCGAGATAGACATTTAAAATCCCAGAAGCTCAACTAGGAGAAGAGGACAGAGTGAAAGTAGGGTGACTAACTCCTACTCTGTATGGGCTGCAAGCAGTGGGGACTAGCCCGAGGACCTGGTCTTTAGATAGGACCTGGTCTTTATCCAGGTCCTGCACCCATCCCTTATGGCACACAACCTTTGGGTGACCAAGTGAAGGATTTATTTATTTATTTTTGGTTTATTTGCTCCAGTTTGGGTTCAAACACACACACAAGTCTCTGGACCCATTTCAGACTTTTCTGCAAGGTTCATGTGCCTAGTACTGGGTGTGTGAACCCAGCGGAAGGTCCAGCGTAGGCCCATGGAACTATGTGAGTTAGTGAACCTCAAAGCAGGATTTGTGTACCCTGGAACTGTGCTGAGGTGAGACAGCCCTGCCTTAGAGTCAGTAAACCCAGCTACCTCGAGGCTCCTTCATTTTTATTTTTCTGGACTCTAGTACCAAATCCAAGTCTTGTCAGAGCAACTAAAACATTTTTCACTTAAGAAAAGAGATTTGGATTTACAGATATAAAATGGACAACAGGAGAAAAAAAGCCCTTGTCCAATCAGGTTTGCATATTTTTAAGTTGGGTCTGCAGCAGATCTGCAATTCCAGGTACGCAGACTGCAATGGACAAACGGTCCAAATAGCTCTAACCCCATTAGGCCCACTCAAAAAATCTTTTTTTAAGTGCTAATTTCTCAAAACCTACTGAATGGATTTACACCAAACCAAGCAATGGCTTTTCCTTTAGTAAAGGTATGCTGCCATGCCAGGTTTAGTGTAATTTGTTTCAGCATTTTTTCCATCAGAGAGCAAAGTGGTAAAATCTCTTTTTTGACACACCTCTTTTTTTTGCCAAAACCCAATAAGATTAACTTTCTTTATGGAACATTTTCTGCAGATTTGTCAAACAGTGCCAAAGATAAACAATCATTTTAAATGGTCTGCAGCAGAGGAATCACACACAAGAGTAAATCAACAAGATGACAAAGTAACAGAGTATATAATTGAATGGAATGAATTGGGTGTAGTTTTACGAACCTTTTTTTTAATTTTTATATACAAGCGGTGTATTAATTGCTAATGTCTTTTTTCTATTTTTCTATTATGCGATGGTTTATGGCTTCCATCCTTTTGTATGTATGATCACTTTTAACTTCTCAAATGGTCCAAATCTGGACCGAATAAACTATTGATTGATTGATTGAATTGGGTGACACTTTTCTAGAGCTGGAGATGGAACTGGCATCTTCAGATAGCAAGGACACTGAGGCTGAGGAGAGTGATGAAGAATCAGTGACCGGGAGGTAGCTTCCTGAGAGAGTGAAAATTTATTGTGTTGCTTGGTTGTATACGCTGATTGCCTATGTACAAGGGACTGGGTGGCGGGACAATCCTCTATCAGGATTGATGGATTATAGTTATGTCTACTTAAATCACTTTTGCCTATCTGAATTGTGACTTTTGACACTCAAAATTGCTTTAATGTTTATGATAAAACTGAAAATAGATATTAAAAGATAAACAAAAAATGGCTCTAAGATACTGAGTGCATGATGCTGTATGTTTGAGATTTTTAATAACTGAGGCAGGAAGAAGTCTTAATGAGCAGCAATGCCTACAGGCGGTCATGGATCTCAATTGCACTACCCAGTGATAAATATCAATGTTCTTAGCCAATAAGGTTAAATAATATTGGCAATAAACACAAAGGTATCCCTCTCTTTTAAAGAAGGCAGCGCTCACGAGAAATACAACACTGAGCTACACCGAAACACCACCTCACCCAAAGGGAGGAAAAAGGGGGGAACACTTTTTTATATAAGCTCACCCACTGTAGTACTGGCATGCTTCATGATCGGGTTCACCCTGCATCCTAAAGGTCAGGGTAGGATCAACCATCTTCCAGGGAGCACTTTAAATATTGCTATGGAGGAGGATTTTTTTTAAACTAAATAAAATTCCTCAGCCTACCCCAAGGCATTTCTTTATCAACAGGGAGAATAGGAAGATTGAAAATAATGATATATGAGGGTCAATCAGGATATTGTGGTCCCATGACTCCATTAAAACACTAACATGTTTCTGACTTACACTAATAGCATAACTCCCTGTTGGATTTGGCACTTTTTGCAGGTTTATCCCCAAACCTTTTGCCTTCTTCCTCCTATTTTGTCTGACCTGGTTTGCTGGCTTTAGGACTCTGGGCACTTTACCACTGCTAACCAGTGCTAAATTACATATGCTCTCTGTCTAAAATGTATTGGTGATTGGTTTCTCCATGATTGGCATATCAATCCACAGTGCAGTGCATGGTGTGGCCCCAGGGCATGTAAATCAAATGCTACTAGTGGATGTGTAGTACTAGTTGCACCAAAATGAGTAGCCCTGTAAATATGCCTCAGGACTGCCACTGCAGTGTCTGTGTGTGCAGTTGTAAACTGCCATTTCAACTTGGCAAGTGCACCCACTTGCCAGGCCCAAACCTTCCCTTTTATTACATGTATGTCACCCCTAAAGTAGGCCCAAGGCAGTCCCATGGCCAGGGTACAGTGTATGTAAAAGGTAGGACATGTACTGGTGTGCTTTACATGCCCTGATAGTGAAATAATTCTAAATTCTGTTTTTACTTTTGCAAGGCCTCTCTCTCCCATAGGGTAACATGGGAATTATCTTGAAATATCTTTTAAGTGTAGTTTCCTATTGGGAGCAGAAAGAGATTTGGAGTGTGGGGTCTCTGATTCACAATTTAAAAATACATCATTTGGTGAAGTTGGTTTTTGAAATGTGATTTTGAAAATGCCACTTTTAGAAAGTGGGCATTTTCTTGCTTAACCACTCTGTGCCTCTGCCTGTCTGCTGATTACACATCTGGGTCAGGATGACCGATGATCTGTTTGTACATCCACTCTAGACAGTCACACAGGGAGCTGAGGTGTACCGTGCATATCCGGATGGGCCAACACCAGGATGATGGGCCTTCTTGAGCTAGAGTGGTTGGGAGAATCTGACACACCAGAATAGGGCTGTGCCAGTCTTACACAAAGCAGTTTCCAACCCCCTGGAGTGTGTCTGGGGCCAGGGCAGGGAAAGGCAGGGTCTTGTGTACTACAAAGACTTCTCTTTAATGTTTGCCTTCTTCAAAGACAGAAATGGGTATAAGTACTGGACATCTGAACCCATATAGTTAGAATCCTTCTGGACTGAGGATGTTCTGCCAAGAAGAAGAGCTGGCTGCTGTAGGAGGGACTGATACTCTGCCTGTTGCTTTGCTGTGCTGACCTGCTGTTTGCTGCTTCTGTCCTGGGAGTGGAAGGACTAGACTTTACTTTCTACATCCTGCTTCCAAAAGTTCTCCAAGGGCTTGGACTGAGCTTGCGTCCTTTTAGGAAGTGTCATGGACATCAAAGACTTCATCTGCCAGCACCTGGGCTCTCTTGCTGAGAGTGCCAAGTTTGTCAAGTAGTTTCAAATCCAGTTCCTGGGCCCTTGGGAGTGAGTACTGATGTAACCAAGAAGAAACAAGCACATCAATTCCACCTCAACTTTGGAACAGGAGTCCACACCGCTGTCAGCACTGAAGCCGTGGTCCCTGCTGAGTGCAACGATCGTGACCGATACCGCAGGCCCGACACTGCTGCAGGACATCTGAACTCGCACCACAGCGTGTGTCCCAAGTGCCATGGCCCTGACGTCCGGTACAGCTGACTTCAAGTCATCCACAGCATCTGTACCCCCATGCTGTGATTTCAACACCATAAAGCTGATGCCTTGTGTCTTGACCTGCTGGATTCATAAACCCTTCCAAATCATAAGGAACGGACGCCTCGTCACCTATGCCGCATCACCTCCCCTGCAACTGTAAGGAACCGACGCCTCATCTCTCTTGCCTACCAGTAATCAACTGACGTCTGACCTCCTTGGTAGCAGTGAGGAGCCAACGCCATTCCGTCTCTAGTGACACCTCACATCTCTGACTCAGTGCAATATCTTTGTTTCCTCGTTTTCCAAAGTCCTGTACCTGAGGTCTGTCCAACTCCATGACCGACCTGTACTCCCTCGTGAGTGGTGTTGTGCTGTTGGAAACAACTCCGTCAAGACATTGTGACAGCCCCAGTTGGAGCTATTGTGTTTCTAAGCACTTTACTATGATTTAATCTTTGAAAAATTGTATCTTTGCCTGTGTATGTTGGATTTTTTCATTTTGGTCTTGTTTTACTAAGATAAATATTGGCTATTTTTCTAAACTGGTGTGGAGTACATTGGTGGTGTTTTCACTGCGTTCCTGTGTCTGTATGTGCAGAAATACTCTACACATTGCCGCTGACATAAGCCTGACTGCTTGCGCCAGCTACCAAGTGGGTGAGCAGAGGTTATCTTAGCTGTATGGCTCCTTTGCCCTGACTAGAGTTAGGGTCCCAACTTGAACAGGGTGCAAACCTTTGCCAACTAGAGACCCCATTGGGGCATTTTTGTGTCATGTGTGAATAATGTCTGGCATGCATACACAGATATTTGCAAGCAGTAACTCTGAAGTACTTTTTTGGAAGTACCTAAAACATAAAACAACACATGGCAAGGAAAGCTATTGTGCCAAAAATTTGTTCACCAGTGGTGCGTTAATAACCCTCTCATGAGAGGTGATCCACTTAGTGCTAAAGATGACTTGTAATATATGAACTTCGGATGCTGCACCTGTATATCGTTTAACTTCTCGCATTGCGCCAAAATGTGCTTGTCAATCTCCCTTCGTTCTGCTTTGTGGTCTTATGCCCTTCTTCCAACCTAACCAGAGTTTTTTAGGTAGAGTTGGCAGGAGAGGAAGACGCAGCAGATGAGGGGGCAGGAGAATACAGTGGGAGAACGAGAAACCAGAAGGCATGAATATGCGCAGCTGCACATGGGACAACCAACAACCAGGCCTGAACGGCCTATAGATACAGTGGTTAACCTTACCACAGAAGTCTTGTTTTTAGATGAATTATCAGTACTCAATAAAGGATTGGGGTTTATTCCAACTGCACAGATGGATAAGTTCAAGATGCAGTGGGAACTAGCTGAATTTTTCCAAAAATTCTGAGTAAAAGTCTATTTTCATAATTTTCCATTTACCAACAGAGATGATGGATAAACATATCTAAGAAAGAAGTCAAGGTTCAATCCACCTCTGACTCCTATAAGGCCAGACGTACTGTCATTTGAGGAGGCAGTCATTAAATAAGTAGAAGATTGTAACCCCAGAGGAAACATCTTCAAGAAACTTACCAGAGAAGAAAAACTAACTTTGGATTCTCTTAGCAAGAAGAATAACCCTGTTTAAAACCTGCAGACAAAGGAGGAGCCACGCCATTCAAAATGAATCAACTCTCACGAGAGGGTTATGAACGTTCCTCTAATGACACATGTTGTTGGCACAATGTGTAGTTTTGTGGTTCAGGTACTTTAAAAAAAGCAAGTATTTCAAAGTTACTGCATGCAAGTATCTTTGTATGCATATCACACATTATTTGCACAAGACACAAGAGTGCATCATTGGGGGGAGTAATAATACAGTTCCACCCTGTTGAATTCCCTGGACCTATTTGGCCCATTAATGTAAGGCAGAAACATGTTGGCGTTTTAATAGGGTCATAGAACCACAATATCTTGAATGCCCCTCATATATAATTGTTTTTAATCTTCCCATCCTCCCGGTTAATAAAGGGATACCTTGGGGTAGGATGAGGAATTTTATTTAGCTCAAAAATCCCTCTCCACAGCAATATTTAAAGTGCTCCCTGAAAGATGGTTTAGGAGTCAGTGTGAAACCGATGATGAACGATGCCACTAGTGGAGTGGGTGAGGGTTATATAAACAAATGTTTTCACCCCTTTTTCATACCTCTGAGTGGTGTGGTGTTTAGGTGTAGCTCAATTTTGTCTTTCTTGAGAGAGTTGCCTTCTTTAGAAAAAGGGATACCTCTGTGCTTAGTGCATACATAGTGGGGAGTACGTATCTCCCTCATTCTTTTGCTACACTAAAAAATCTCCCCACCCTCCCAGGTCCAGGAGCTCTTTTGACTACCTACACCTAGATTTTGAGCAATTAATATTGGTCCCAGGGAGTAATGAATTCTATATTTCCACCTGAGGCGTAGTAGAAGCAGCCACATGTGATTTCTCATTCCCATCTTTTCACGAACCAGTATGCATTTTCCAGCTTGCAACACTCTTTGTTTGCCCTTCGCCTCCATTCACCTGGATGTCATTTCACCATCACCTACTTATCTGCAGGCAGTGGAGCAACTTTGTGCTGTAGTTCCCAACTTTGTACAGCTTAGGTCCCTGTTCAGCTTATGTATGTGCTTATCTTCTGTAAACTACAGCTAAACCTCCGGAGCTGCGGAGGCAATATAAGAAACCGCAGGCAATTTCTGCTCACCTCTGCCACAGGAGAGGTAAAGGGAATTTACCACAACAGGGTATGGTTTTTGCTTTGACCTCCACTTTGGATCTGTCTCTTGTTTTATCTGCCATTTGATGGTAGCAAGCAATACAAACTGTTTTTATTTTAGCAACAGTAATATGAGGGGATACCTTCCATCAAACTTTTGACAGGTGCCCCCAACCCGTGATGACGTAGGCAATGATGAAGGCAATGACGTGGGTGTAGGTATGTCACGTTGGTTGTGACATCATTGGGTCATGTGCTAGTCATGTGCCAGGGTCCTAGCCCCTGTGTCTAGGTCTATGGGATGTGTAAAATGAGGGCCTTGCTGGTGTGCAACCTGTTTCAGAGCCTAAGAGGACAAGTATGGACATGTCAAACATTCAGGACCAAGTGGCTGCTTGGGGGCTTCCTCACAGGGCAGAGCATTGGGCGAGTAAGGCCAAACCTCCACACTGCTGGCTAATCCAAAAAGAGGGGATGGGCAAATATTGCGTGAGTTAGACCCAGACCATCAATTCAGAAATACAAGCCTAAAGCAGATGTAGTACTAATAATTCCCAGACCAGGGTTTAAAGGTATTCAGCATATGTCAAAGTATAATGTGACCAATCAATTACAAAAATAAAAAAAGTTTTGTAATTGACAGAAGACAAGCAATGCAATCCTAAAACAGATGTAGGCCTAAGTGTTCCCAGACCAGGGTTCAAAGGTGTTCAGCATATGTCAAAGTATAAAGTGACCAGTCAATTAAAAAAATTTTTTTTGAAAAAGAAAGAAGATAAGCAATGAATCCCCCTAAAACAGATGTCTATTTATGAGCCCCACCCAACACAAAGCCCATGCATAATTAGCACAATGAAGGCCATATAAAACACTCCCACATTTACAGGGCTCTTTTCCTAAATGACATATTTGAAGTTTGCGGAGAACCTGAGCTTCCAGAACCCCTCAAGGAGAAAAATATGAAGGGCAGAACACAGACTGGTGATGCTAACCCTTTTCTACTTAAGGTCTGCAATGATGTGCTGCATGTATGTTCTAGTGTAGTTTAACATAGACATTATCCCCAACCTTTTTAGCTATACCTAGCAGAGCAAAATTCATGTTTTTGAACAGGTTATTTTGAGACATACATTTATATTATGTTGAAACAGCTGTTTAAGTTGTATAGTAGTACATTATGTTTATAGTCATAAAACAAATGTTTTGGTAAACATAGAAGTGTCTAACTTTATAGGACAATCTACATGATGATTAAATGTTTTCTAATATTGTAATCCTTAGCTATGTAGTTTAGACCCCCACAATTTTATTACTCTGCTGTTTTTAAAAAGGTTCATCAAACACTCTGGGGGTCATTCAGACCCCGGCGGGCGGCGGGAGCTGCCCGCCTGGAGGGAACCGCCATATGGCTGCTCCGCGGTCGAAAGACCGCGGAGGCCATTCTGGCTTTCCCGCTGGGCTGGCGGGCGACCGCCAGAAGGCCGCCTGCCAGCCCAGCGGGAAACCCCTTCCCACGAGGAAGCCGGCTCCGAATGGAGCCGGCGGAGTGGGAAGGTGCGACGGGTGCAGTTGCACCCGTCGCGGATTTCAGTGTCTGCTGAGCAGACACTGAAATCCTTTGTGGGGCCCTCTTACGGGGGCCCCTGCAGTGCCCATGGCATTGGCATGGGCACTGCAGGGGCCCCCAGGGGCCCCACGACACCCCATACCGCCATCCTGTTCCTGGCGGGATGGGGTGTCGGAATCCCCATGGCGGCGCAGCAAGCTGCGCCGCCATGGGGGATTCCCAGGGCAGCGGAAAACCGGCGGGAGACCGCAGGTTTTCCTGTTCTGACCGCGGCCAAGCCGCCGCGGTCAGAATGCCCTGCGGGGCTGGCGGTGCTCCCGCATCCCCGGCCCCGGCGGTCCTTGACCGCCGGGGTCGGAATGACCCCCTGTATGTTTTAAAAAGGTTATTAGCAGTGTCTACTTTAGGGTTGGTGTTTATGTGGATTGGGTGGCGCAGGTCTCAGGGGTCGCTATGTTTAGCAATAACTTACGAAACTAGCAATTTAAAAACAACTATTGAAAATTGTCTTTAGGAAATATTTATAATGCCAAGATACCTCTTGTAATTAACGTTCATGCCTGAGTTTTGTCTAGAGGCTGCTTTTATTCCCTATAAAGTAGCACAGAGGGTTAATATGTCAGCTGCAAAGAGCAGAACTATATTTATGTGTGGACAAATTTGTGGATTATTAAAGTCATACTCGACAAACGTTGTAAAACAAATGCGTGTATGTGAAAGGGGGGTATGGAGGGATGTTATGCACATTTACCCGATGTTACGGCTAGGGTTCTGATGGGTGGAGCGGAGGAATGGGATGGTGGCCAGGGGGCCCCTAATATCGCTGTCTGTAAAGCAATCCGGAGACCCGTGCCATGATCGGGCCGACTAGACCAAATAGGATGATACACCTGTAAGATATTGAACCTATTTCTTTTGCAGTAGATTGTGTCTGCTTAGAAGTGTACGCATAGAAATGGCACAAAATAGGAATTATTACAAAGACATTGTATATGAAGGGACAGCAGCACTTTGCTGAAGAGAATGCATAATTCTTAACATATGAAAATGAATGTAAAATATTTGCGAGGGCACGAGTACCGGACGCCATTATAGGCATAATGTTGTTAGGACCACCCGGTCCTAACAACCATGTGTGTAATGGGGGTCGGGGACCCAGGCCGCGCGATGCTCGGATCCCCGACCGCCATTATATACATTATTGTTAGGACCATGCGGTCCTAACAACCAATGCCGATATTGAAGGTCGGGGACCCGGGACCCTCGAGGCTTGGATCCCAGGCTTCCATTATATACATTATGGTTAGGACCTAGCATCAATGCCTATAATGGAGGTCAGGGACCGATCCCCAAGCGCCATTATATACAGTATTGTTATGATGGCGCGGTCAGGAACCCCAGTCCGTTTAAAAAAAAAATAATTAAACAGCTGATATGGTCAATTACACGGGGCCACCTAGGCCAAATATGAACTGGGGGCCCACAAACACCCACAAGTACCCCTGCAGTGCTCAGGAGGGGCCCGAACAATGTCTGAAATGGTGTTTTGTTTGTTATACAGTCCCCTTCACGAGTGGGGGTTTTAAAAAATAAAATGTAAAAATAAATTTGAAAAAACATAATAAAAAACTGTAACCCAGGTTGGGGGCCCCATCAAAGGGGGTGCCCCTTTACTTACCTGTGGTATAGGGGTGCAAAAGTAGGACTTTCAAACGTGGGGGGCCCTAGAGTTCTCCATGGGGCCCAGAGAGGCCTGTATTAACTCCATGGGCTTGGGAGGAAAATGGCTGTGCAGCAGATGGCTCCACCCTTCTTCCTAGCAAGGCACCCCCACCCCAATGCACATGGTTGAGAGTGAGGGTAAAACCTGGACCAGACTCCAGGATCAGACATCCAATGTATTATATATATATATATATATATATATATATATATATATATATATATATATATATATATATATATATAGATAAAAACACTTAGTACAGCATTTCCTTGCCGCGCCTGAACGCCAATGGTTCCAGAATTTGACGCGTGCCACCACGTCTAACATCCAACCATTCCTTAAAAATTATTAAGGCAAACAGCACTCCACGAATGAATAAACAAAAGGTTTGAATTTCACAAAACAGGAACGCGTTTCGGCATTATTGCTTTCATCAACCCACGGGCCACCATTTTGGCCCTCTTTATATACCATGTGATATTGGAAACAACTCATATCAGTTAGTTCACTTAAGGAAACACGATAAATGTAAAATACAATGAATAAAAAAGCAGCGAATGAATAAATTGAAAAAAGACAATAAATAACTAAAGAAAAAACAGTGTCTGTGAAAATTTCCACCTAATTTAAACTTGATAAAATAAAAACATATATTTAAAATTTAAAGAAATGTGTGTAGTTCTACATATTCCCATTTACATTCAATGGTTCTCACCGAGTCTCATACTTAATCTATTTACCAACATTGTGAACTATTAACATAGGTGACGTTAGGAAAAAAAATGGTGAAATCCTTTAACTATCTAATCTGTAATTGTTTAACAGGCTTACTGAGACAAGTCTTATTTTAACCTTAAAGAAGGGCTATATTCATCCGATAATATCCTTATTCATCGACTCTATAATTAAGTGTCAGTGCAAAGTTTCCATTTGAAAGGAGAAACATGTTACAAATGTGTACTGGATATTCATACAATAATTCAGTACAGTGCTTCCACACTCTAGTGAACAACTATTTAATTGTTTATTTATAAAAAACTCCTTAATTCAAATGTATGTATAGTTCCTCACTGGAATTTAACCCCTGTGGTTCTCTGGAATCTAATGCCAGTATATATCTGGACTCTAATTTTCTCAGATTTTTCTCCCTGTCACCTCCGCGAATGTCTTTTCTTATCCCATCTATTACACTGTATTTCGCATCTTCTACTCGTCCTCCATGAAACTCCTGTATGTGTCGAACAACCGGGTAGGAATAATCTTTTTTAACGATTGCTCTGAGATGTTGTAATATCCTTTTGTGTACTTGCAGTTTAGTACTTCCTACATACAAGTTAGGACAACTACATTTCAAAATATAGATAACGTATTCACTCTTGCAATCGTATCTACCTTTGATGGTATGTACTGTTCTATGTCCTTGCACAATGGTTTTGATATTTTCCCCATTCTTGCATGCCTTACATTTGGCACATTTATAGAATCCATCTTGTGATTTAAACCAACTGGTTTTAGAGGTTTTACATTGTCTCATATCACAATTTATAACCACTTTTAATACTGCTCATGTATCAATGAGAAGGTTGTTACAGAAACATTGGCACATGCTAAAAAGTGATCCTGTCATGGCACTGAATTAAAGAACAGGCCGGTGATAACTTATAGGAAAGGGACATCTATGAGAGACATACTAGTTAAAAGTGATGTGAGACAACGTAAAACCTCTAAAACCAGTTGGTTTAAATCACAAGATGGATTCTATGAATGTGACAAATGTAAGGCATGCAAGAATGGGGAAAATATCAAAACCATTGTGCAAGGACATAGAACAGTACATACCATCAAAGGAAGATACGATTGCAAGAGTGAATACGTTATCTATATTTTGAAATGTAGTTGTCCTAAATTATATGTAGGAAGTACGAAACTGCAAGTACACAAAAGGATATTACAACATCTCAGAGCAATCGTTAATAAAGATGATTCCTACCCGGTTGCTCGACACATACATGAGTTTCATGGAGGACGAGTAGAAGATGTGAAATACAGTGTAATAGATGCGATAAGAAAAGACATTCACGGAGGTGACAGGGATAAAAATCTGAGGAAATTAGAGTCCAGATATATACTGGCATTAGATTCCAGAGAACCACAGGGGTTAAATTCCAGTGAGGAACTATACATACATTTGAATTAAGGAGTTTTTTATAAATAAACAATTAAATAGTTGTTCACTAGAGTGTGGAAGCACTGTACTGAATTATCGTATGAATATCCAGTACACATTTGTAACATGTTTCTCCTTTCAAATGGAAGCTTTGCACTGACACTTAATTATAGAGTCGATGAATAAGAATATTATTGGATGAATATAGCCCTTCTTTAAGGTTAAATTAACACTTGTCTCTGTAAGCCTGTTAAACAGTTACAGATTAGATAATTAAAGGATTTCACCAATTTTGTTCCTAACGACACCTATGTTAATAGTTCACAATGTTGGTAAATAGATTAAGTATGAGACTCGGTGAGAACCATTGAATGTAAATGGGAATGTGTAGAACTACACACATTTCTTTAAATTTAAAATGTATGTTTTTATTTTATCAAGTTTAAATTAGGTGGAATTTTTCACAGACACTCTTTTTTCTTTATTTCTTTATTGTCTTTTTTCAATGTAATCATTAGTTTCTTTTTTGTTCATTGTATTTTACATTTATCGTGTTTCTTTAAGTGAACTGACTGATATGAGTTGTTTCCAATAGCACATGGTATATAAAGAGGGCCAAAATGGTGGCCCGTGGGTTGATGAAGGCGGTAACGCCGAAACGCGTTCCTGTTTTGTGAAATTAAAACCTTTTGTTTATTCATTCGTCGAGTGCTGTTTGCCTTAATAATCTTTAAGGAATGGTTGGATACATATATATATATATATATATGTATATATATATATATATATATATATATATAAATTAGATGTATTTTGTTTTTCAAAATGTTATGTGGTCGCTGATATCTATCTATCTATCTATCTATCTATCTATCTATCTATCTATCTATATATATACCTGTATATATATATATATATACCTGTATATATATATATATATATATTTATAAATATATATATATATACAGATATATATTATTCACTGTAATTATGTGGTAGTACACGGCCTATAAATGAGTAATAAGTGTAAATAATATTTTGAGAGGTCTAGAGCCAAATAAATAAGGGCCTATTGATAGATACCTGTATTTTATGGTATGCACCAGCGCCACCATGTGGTCTTTTTGATAACATCTCAGGGTAATTGAGAAATGTAAACATTAGTTTTTTTCTGGCTTGTACGTTTGAGAACCTATGTATGGATTGCAAGGATACTGAACAGCTAGCAAGAATGTTTAAAATTAATTTTATTTTTAAATGTATATGTAAAAAATCTTGAATGTGACATATGTACTAGTATATACCTCTAAAAGTGTGTGTATACCATGATAATTAATAAGGCTTACAGTTGTGAGGATAGGTAACACTCCAACTAATATTTATCTGCATGGCTACCTTGCAATTATGAATGTAGCATAAAAAAGCATTAGGGGCTAAAAGTCCTCTTTGTCTCCTGTACGTAGGTTCACCAAGAGCCAACGCCCTCCCCATAGGATATGGAGGCATTACAAGAAGGTATATGTATCTAGAGATTTATATATCAGAGATCCCTGCCATCGGCCATCCTAAAAAAAGATGTCTTGATTGTTATTTTTTATTTTATTTTACCATTAACCCCTTCGCTGCCATGCCTTTTCCCCCTCAGGTGCCAGGCCTTTTTTTGGCTATTTGGGGCAGTTTGTGGTTAGGCCCTCAAAACTTTTTGTCCACATAGGCTACCCACGCCAAATTTGCGTCCTTTTTATCCAACATCCGAGGACTTCTAGAGGTACCCAGAGTGTGTGGGTTCCCCTAAAGGAGACGAAGAAATTATCCAAAATACAGCGAAAATTTTGTTTTTTTACAAAAAACAGGAAAAAAGGGCAGCAGAAGGAGGCTTGTGGTTATTTAAAGCTGAAAATGGCATAAACAAAGGGTTTGCGGTGCTAAAATCACCATCTTTCAGGCTTTCTGGAACAGGCAGACTTGAATCAGAAAACCCATTTTTCAACACAATTTTGGCATTTTACTGGGACATATCCCATTTTTACTATTTTTGTGCCTTTATCCTCCTTCAGTTAGTGACAGGAATTGGTGTGAAAGCTAAACATTTCTGAAACAGACAAAATTTTGAATTCACCAAGGGGTCATTTGTGTAGCTCCTATAAGGTTTTCCTACAGAAAAGAACAGCTGAAATAACAAAAATATTGAAATTGAAGGAAAAAAACCAGCCATTTTTCTCCACAGTTTACTCTGTAACTTTTTCCTGCGATGTCAGATTTTTGAAAGCAAAATACTGTTATGTCTGCTGGACACTTCTGGTTGCAGGGATATATAGGGCTTGTAGGTTCATCAAGAACCCTAGGTACCCAGAGCCAGTAAATGAGCTGCACCTTGCACTGGGTTTTCATTGTATACCGGGCATACAGCAATTAATTTGGTGAAATATAAAGACTGAAAAATAGGTATCAAGGAAACCTTTGTATTTCCAAAATGGGCACAAGATAACATGTTTAGAAGCAGTGGGTATTTACACATCTCTGAATTCCGGGATGCCCATACTAGCATGTGAATCACAGGGCATTTCTCAAATAGATGTCTTTTTTACACACTGTCTTACATTTGGAAAGAAAAAATGCATAGAAAGACAAGGGGCAATAACACTTGTTCTGCTATTCTGTGTTCCCCCAAGTATCCCGATAAAAATGGTACCTCACTTGCATGGGTAGGCCTAATGCTCACGACAGGAAAAGCAACATGGACAAATCACATTTTTACATTGAAAACTGATGTGTTTTTTGAAAAGTGCATAGCTGTGGATTTTGATCTCTAGCTCAGCCGGCACCTAAGAAAACCTACCAAGCCTTAACATTTTTTAAACTAGACACCTAGGGGAATCAAAGATGGTTTGACTTGTGGGGCTCTCACCAGGTTGTGTTACCCAGAATCCTTTGCAAACCTCAATATTTGGCAAAAAAAAAAACTTTTTCCTCACAGTTCGGGGACGGAGAGTTCTAGAACTTGAGAGGAGCCACACATTTCCTTCCACCCAGTGTTCCCCCAAGTCTCTCCATAAAAATGGTACCTCACTTGTGTGGATAGGCCAAGTGCCCGTGACAGGAAATGCCCCAAAACACAATGTGGACACATCACATTTTCTGAAAGAAAAGAGCTGTATTTGCAAAGTGCCTAGTTGTGGATTTTGGCCTCTAGCTCAGCCGGCACCTAGGGAAACCTACCAAACCTGTGCATTTTTTAAAACTAGACACTTAAGGGAATCCAAGATGGGGTGACTTCTGGGGCTCTCATCAGGTACTATTACCCAGAATCCTTTGCAAACCTCAAAATTTGCCAAAAAAATAAACACTTTTTCCTCACATTTCGGTGACAGAAAGTTCTGGAATCTGAGAGGAGCCCCGAATTTCCTTCAACCCAGTGTTCCCCCAAGTCTCCCAATAAAAATGGTACCTCACTTGTGTGGGTAGGCCTAGTGCCCATGACAGGAAATGCCTCAAAATACACCGTGGACACATCACATTTTCCCAAAGAAAACAGAGCTGTTTTTTGCAAAGTGACTAACTGTGGATTTTGGCCTCTATCTCAGCCGGCACCTAGGGAAACCTACCAAACCTGTGCATTTTTTAAAACTAGACACCTAGGGGAATCAAATATGGGCTGACTTGTGGGGCTCTCACCAGGTTCGGTTACCCAGAATCTTTTGCAAACATCAAAGTTGGGCAAAAAAAAACACTTTTTCCTCACATTTCGGAGACAGAAAGTTCTAGAATCTGAGAGGAGCCACAAATTTCCTTCCTCCCAGCGTTCCCCCAAGTCTCCCGATAAAAATGGAACCTCACTTCTGTGGGTAGGCCCCGTGCCCCCAAAATGAAATGCCCCAAAACACTATGTGGACACACCAAAATTGTCAAATACAAAACTACCTGTTTTGGCTGGGAGGCGGGGGGTCACCTACGTTTTTGGTCCTGGGCTCAGCAGCCATATAGGGAAACCTACCAAACCCAAACCCTCCTGAAAACTAGACACCCAAGGGAGTCACGGGAGGTGTGACTTGCGTGGATGTCCCAGTGTTTGGGTTTTCTTACCCAGAATCCTCAGCAAACCTAAAAATTTGGCCAAAAAAACACTTTTTCCTCACATTTCAGTGACAGAAAATTCTGGAACCTGAAAGGAGCCACAAATTTTCTTCCACCCAGCATTCCCCCAAGTTTTCAGATAAAAATGATATCTAAGTTGAGTGAGTGGCCCAGGTGCATGCAACAGAAAAAGGCCATAAACCTGTAGAGATTGAGGGGATAGCATAGCGAGTTGATAGGCACATATTTTTCTTTTTTACATCTTTAGGCTGACTCTGCTTTGTGGACCCACACAAGTGAGATATCGTTTTACTAGAGAGACTGAGGGGAATGCTGAGTGGTAGGAAATATGTGCCAGAGAGGTGATCCTACAAAGAAAAGTTAGGAAAATATGCTTTTTGAAAGAAAATTAGGTTTGCAGAGGAGTCTGGGTAAGAAAATGTTGGGGAATCCATGCAAGCCACACCTCCCTGGACTCCTTGGGGTGTCTAGTTTTGATAAATGTCTGTGTTTGGTAGGTTTCCCTAGATAAAGGACCACACCCGGAGCTAAAAACATAGGTGCACCTCCCCCCCAAACATAGGTAGTTTTGTAATAGATCATTTTGATATGTCCACATACTTCTGTGATGTTCCAAACACTAAAATTGTGAAAAAAGACACACTTAGTTTATGTTTAAAAGACCCCTCACCCACCAAGTTTGTGGCATGCTTCATCATCGGGTTCCCACCCAAGACACCTAGCGTGTCACGGGTGTGCTGCGACGCCTGATTACAGCGGAGCAGGTTTTGTCATTTTTACCGTACATACTGGTTGTATTTGGCATGAGGGTGAGTGATGGTTCAGTAGATCGAATTCAATTAACAAGAGATTTCACAAAAATGAAATGCACTGTTAATAACTGAAAGTACAAAACTACAAACACAAAAGCTCTAACTGAATACATGACAGAAATGCCGTGAAACTGAACATATGAAAACATAAAACAGGCAGCTTACGCTCACGGTATTTCCCAGAAATTTGTTTTGGTGTGGTAACTCATGAAACAGACGGCCACACACAGCCCACGCTATGAAGGGCAATCGGGGCAGTACAGCCTCGGTCACAGACTCTACATTACTTAGTGGGCAAGTTTTTTTGTGATTAGGAGGAATGTGATCAGGAAAGTGGCGATCTTTCAATCTAGCCACATCCTCCCCTACTGCTACTCTATGAACTCTTGCATGTTCCACCACAATAAGGCTCTCTATCATTGACTCCTGAAATGTAACAAATGTCATCCTTGACTCAGGGGAACAATCCTTGAACACAATGAAAGCATTAAAAGTTGCCAAATGAAATAAATGTATGGCCAACTTTTTCTTACAGACATAAGACTTACGAAGAGCAGTGTAAGGTTCCAACCTCCGATCTACTCCATCAACACCACCCACGTGCTTATTGTAGTCCAAAATGTTTGCGCACTTCGGCAACCTTACCCCAAACAGTCACAGGGGAAATACTCTCATCATGGATGGTAGTTATACATACTTCCTGTCTGAAAATTTCAGAGCTAGCAGCTCTTTATCCGCAAGGCATTGCACTGTCCCCTCTCAAGTTTTTTACAGAGAAGCTCCCTTGGATAGCATGTCCGGTTAGAACCGATTGTGCCACAAGCAACAGTGTCCACTCTGAACAACTCCTTGAACAACTGCACTCCAGTGTAGAAATTATATACGTACAAATGGTGACCTTTGTTAAACAGTTGTCTACCAAGTTCCCACACAATTTTCTCGCTATCTCCAAAAGTGGGCGGACAATCAGAGGGGTCAATACTGGAATCCCTACCGGAAATTATACACGTATCCTGTACTACGTTCTGACAGCATATACAATTTAATTCCATACCATGCCCTCTTGCTAGGAATGCACTGCTTAAAAAACAAACGCCCCTTGAACAGGACCAAAGACTCGTCCACACTTGTTTCTTTGCCTGGAACATACACCTCTGAAAAACGATCTGCAAAATGATCAACGCCTAACCTTAAAAAGACAATCACAATCAGGGTGATCTCGTGGGCAAGGCTAAAGCATTGTCAACAAAATGCAGAATCTGAAGAGGAAGCAAATAGCGATTACAAGTCTTGGTTGCAGGAAATATAGCCATTGTCATAAAGGGACTTGTAGACCAATAAGAAGCCACTGACGGCCTCCTTATCAACCCCATCAAAAAAGTCAAACCTAAGAACTTTTTCATCTCTTCCAGATTTGTGGGAACCCACTGGGTAGCCCTAGACTGAGGCCTACGTCTGGCAGCGTTGTCCCTCAAATACTGCTCTGCATACAATTTAGTCTGCTCAACAATCTCTTCCAAAAATACATTGTCCAGAAACAACTCAAAGAAATTGACAGGCAAAAAGTTTTCTCTATTTACTCTACAGTCTGGTAGACCAGTAAAGACAGGCAACTGTGGCTGCTCCATGTTTGGGGCAACCAAGGTGTCAGGTCTTCCAAAGGGAAACCTTTCAGCCCCAGGCTGCTGCAGTATTGGCACATCAGTGTCCTCCTCTAAAACAGGCCCTTCATCTGCAGTGAGAGTGGCTTCCTCATCAAAAGAATCCTCTCGAACAGAAAACTCACTGTCAGAATCTCTCACTTCCTCCTCTGCCTCAGATGTACAGTCAGTCTCATAATCATGGATAGAAGATGACTCAAAAAGCATGCCTACAACCTGCTGAGCAGTCACTCTACGGCTAGCCATGATCCTTTCTAACAACAAATGGATTGGCAACAACAACCAGCACATCTAAAACAAGTAATAAACAAAGGCCCTCTTTATGACATTGGCGGGAAGAGCTGCTTACGGCTACATACCGTGGCCTCGCCGGTTTACCGCTACCCATATTATGACACACTTAGCAATCCGTCACTACACAACCACACACACAAATCCGCCAGCCCAAAGGTCACTGATAAACTGGTGGTATCAAAACCCACACTGTAACGCCAACAGAACTACGCCCACAGCATTATGACCACAAATCACCGTGGCAGACATTCAATGGCACTAAACCATTGGCGGTTCATACTGCTGCCATCAAAATACACACACACACAAACAAAACAACACCACGTTGGACAATTCAAACTACACACATCTGATACACATACATACACCACACACACCACAGTAAAAAACACACCCACAATACCCACAACCCTTTACAACTAGAAAGAACTGCCACCAGACAGACAGCAATAGCACACACACAACCAGAGCCACATAGCACTGTCACCCATACACCATCCACGCACCTCACAGCATACACCCCAACACATCACCCCACACACCCTCACCCACACCACTCACACTACACCCATGGCACCACAAAGACACCCCAGGTTCTCAGAGGAGGAGCTAAGGGTCAAGGTGGAGGAAATCATCTGGGTAGAGCCACAGCTATTCAGATCACAGGTGCAGCAGACATCCATCGCTAGGAAGATGGAGCTATGGTGGAGGATTGTGGACAGGGTCAACGTCATGGGACAGCACCCCAGAACACGGGATGACATCAGGAAGAGGTGGAACGACCTACGAGGGAAGGTGCATTCTGTGGTAGCAAGACACCAGATAGCAGTACAGAGGACTGGTGGTGGACCCCAACCTCCTCCCCCACATATAACAACATGGGAGGAGCAAGTCTGGCAATCATGTATCCTGAGGGCCTTTCAGGAGTAGCAGGAGGACTGGACTATGGTAAGTCAAATATTTCCTACTATCACCCCCCAACCTGCATGCCATCAAATACCCCCACCCTCACTCCCATCACTCCACCACCTGTAACACACCCCACCATCACAACCCACACCTCCCAAAACCAAGCCCTGCATGCAACACCAATGCATGGGTACCAATCACAGACATGCATGGACAACTATCACTAAAGCATGCACACTAGAGACAATCACCTAGCCCTCCAAATCACTACTCACACAAGGCAAAGCTGCCAGGGCAATAACAACCATACATGGCAACACACCCATGCACAAGATGTCACACAGAGAAACAATAACACTGCATTTACATCCCCACACGCCCCCAAGCCAACGTCACCGGAAAGGAGGTGCCAGCATCATCCAGTGCTCCCCAGAAGAGGCCCACAGAGATGACAGCAGCTCTGCACGCCTGGATCTGGATGAACAACCTGGCCCATCAGGGACCTCCTGACAGTCAGTTACCCAGGCACTGTCCCATACCACCATAGAGCCTCCCCACAACAGCACCCACCCAGTGAGCCCATACCTCTGTCCCCAGGACACATCAATCAGCAGTGTGTCCACCACTACAGGGACCCCAGGACACCGCACAAACACAGGATGATCAGGGACCTGGGGTCAGTGGCAATGGGCACACGGTTCAAGGGACAGAGGCACAGGACAACAGGGAAGCTGGGAGGACTGCTGTGAGACAGGGGGAGGACAGGCCCAGGGAACAGACTCTCCAAGAGGCACTCACCAACATCCTGGGAGCATTCCACCATTCACAGGAGACAATGGGCCAGATACTGTACAAGTTGCAGGAGACCCAGAGGCTGCAGGAGGGACAGTACTTGGGGATCAGGGAGGACCTGAGGGACATCCACACCACCCTGGTCACCATTGCGGGGGTGCTGGCAGACATGGTCAACACCATGAGGGAGGCAGTGGCACACCAATGGGCCCCTGACACTAGCCACACCGATAAACAGCCCTCCACCTCTGCTGCCGCTAGTGGACAGAAGTCCCCGCCACAGGAACAACAGGCCACCAGCACCCCTCCCCCTGCTGAAGGAGAACTACCCTGCAAATGGTTCCTGCGATCCAGGCAGAAGCCAGAGAACATTACCAAGACCCCCAACAGGAAATAAGACTCTCCTGAATGTCACCCATGTGTCCCACTCTGTCACACTCTACACCTCGAACTGCCATTGCTCCACTTCCAATGCCCCCTTGGACAATGCACCCGTGATACAAATAGACTGGACTCTACCCCGGACTTACCTCCATCAACACTCCAGCCCATTGCAATACCCCCTCCACTTAGTAACACTTAAATAAACACCTTTGGAAAAAAATACAAGTATGGAGTCTGCCAAATGACTGAACTATGTATTTGTTTAAAAAGCTGTAAACATTGCAATTAAACTGTACAGTAATGTATACATAGGTATGACCAGTAGTTGGCTGCAGTCAACACACCAGGAGCCAGAGTGGGGCACAAATATCTGAAAATAGAGATGCCAAAGGGTACAGTAAGTGGCCATAGAAGTGGGAAAATCAGCCTGCCATTATAGGAGGCTGGCATGGCTTATAGTGGGTACCTTGTGGTATTTACACCCTATGCCAGGTCCAGTTATCCCTTATTAGTAGAATAGAGGTGTTTCTAGAAGCTTAGGCTGATAGAGGTAGCTATGGCAAAGCAGCTTAGGCTGAACCAGGAGACATGCAAAGCTCCTACTATACCACTTATATCATATAGCACAATATCATAAGAAAACACAATACTTAGAGTTACTAAAAATAAAGGTACTTTATTATAGTGACAATATGCCAAAAGTATCTCAGAGGATACCCTCACTTAGGAGGTAAGTAATATACACAAATTATATGTACACAAACCCAAAACAGGTAAGTAACAGTAAGAAAAGTAGTGCAAACAATGTAGAATCACAATAGGATGCAATAGGTAGGCATAGGCCTAGGGTCAACACAAACCATATACTCCAGAAGTGGAATGTGAATCACAAATGGACCCCAGGCCTATGGGAAGTTGTAGAGGGTCGCTAGGACTGTAAAAAACAGTAAGGGTGTCCAAAATACCCCACCCCAAGAACCTGAAAAGTAGGAGTAAAGTTACCCTACTACCCCAGAAAGACACAATAGTCGTGATAGGGGATTCTGAAGAACCACAAGCACCAGCAAAACACTGAAGACGGATTCCTGGACTTGAGGACCTTTAAAGGAAGGGGACCAAGTCCAAGAGTCACCAAAGTGTCCAGGGGGGGCAAGAGCCCACTAAACCCCGGATGAAGGTGCAAAAGGGATGCCTCTGGGTGGAAGAAGCCAAAGATTCTGCAACAATGAAAAGGGCTAGGAACTTCTCCTTTGGGTGGAAGATGTCCCACGGCGTGCTGGAGGTTGCAGAAGTGTTTCCAGGCAGAAATACCGCAAACAAGCCTTGCTGGCTTTAAGAGTCGCAGTTGAGGATTTTGGGTGCTGCTGAGGACCAGGAAGGACCAGGATGTCGCCCCTTGGAGGAGGAGACAGAGGGGGTGCTCAGCTACTCAGAGAGCCACTGCAAAAGCAGGCAACACCCACAGAAGTACCAGAACAGGCACTTAGAAGATCTGAGGACAGCGTTCAACTCAGAGTCACAAAGGAGGGTCCCACGACGTCGGAGCCCAACTCAGCAAGTTAGGGAATGCAGGACGGAGTGCTGGGGAGGCAGGCTAGGCTGTGCACAAAGGAAGTCCTGGAAAAGTGCACAGAAGTCGGAGCAGCTGCAAATCACACAGTACACAGGTTTGCTGTCTGGCGTGGGGAGGCAAGGACTTACCTCCACCAAATTTGGACAGAAGGGCCAGTGGACTGTGGGAGACACTTGGACCCAGCTCCTGTGTTCCAGGGACCATGCTCGTCAGGATGAGAGGGGACCCAGAGGACCGGTGATGCAGAGGTTTGGTGCCTGCGTTGGCAGGGGGAAGATTCCGTCGACCCACGGGAGATTTCTTCTTGGCTTCCAGTGCAGGATGAAGGCAGACAGCCCTCAGAGCATGCACCACCAGGAAACAGTCGAGAAACCCGGCAGGATGAGGTGCTACAATGTTGCTGGTAGTCATCTTGCTACTTTGTTGTGGTTTTGCAGGCATCCTGGAGCAGTCAGCGGTCGATCCTTGGCAGAAGTCAAAGAGGGAAGTGCAGAGGAACTCTGGTGAGCTCTTGCATTTGTTATCTGAGGAATAGTCCAGAGGAGAGACCCTAAATAGCCAGAAAAGGAGGTTTGGCTACTAAGAAAGGAGGCTTGGCTACTGAAAGAGGTAAGCACCTATCAGGAGGGGTCTCTGACATCACCTGCTGGCACTGGCCACTCACAGCAGTCCACTGTGCCCCAACACCTCTGAATCCAAGATGGCAGAGGTCTGGGACACACTGGAGAAGCTCTGGGCACCTCCCCTGGGAGGTACTGGTCAGGGGAGTGGTCACTCCCCTTCCCTTTGTCCAGTTTCATGCCAGAGCAGGGCTGGGGGATCCCTGAACTGGTGTAGACTGGCTTATGCAGAGATGGGCACCATCTGTGCCCATCAAAGCATTTCCAGAGGCTGGGGGAGGCTACTCCTCCCCAGCCCTTCACACCTATTTCCAAAGGGAGAGGGTGTAACACCCTCTCTCAGAGGAAATCCTTTGTTCTGCCTTCCTGGGACTGGGCTGCCCTGACCCCAGGGGGGCAGAAACCTGTCTGAGGGGTTGGCAGGAGCAGCAGCAGCTCCAGTGGAGACCCCAGAAAGGCAGTTTGGCGGTTTCTGGGTTCTGTGCTAGAGACCCAGGGATGCATGGAATTGTCCCCCAATACCAGAACGGTATTGGGGTGACAATTCCATGATCCTAGATATGTTACATGGCCATGTTCGGAGTTACCATTGTGATGCTACACATAGGTAGTGACCTATGTGTAGTGCACGCGTGTTATGATGTCCCCGCACTCACAAGGTCTGGGGAATTTGCCCTGAACAATGTGGGAGCACCTTGGCTAGTGCCAGGGTGCCCACACACTAAGTAACTCAGCACCTAACCTTCACCAAGTGAGAGTTAGACATATAGGTGACTTATAAGTTACTTATGTGCAGTGAAAAATGGCTGTGAAATAACGTGGACGTTATTTCACTTAGGCTGCAGTGGCAGTCCTGTGTAAGAATTGTCTGAGCTCCCTATGCGTGGCAAAAGAAATGCTGCAGCCCATAGGGATCTCCTGGAACCCCAATACCCTGGGTACCTAGGTACCATATAAAAGGGAATTATAAGGGTGTTCCAGTGTGCCAATGAGAATTGGTGAAGATAGTCACTAGCCTGCAGTGACAATTGTGAAAAGCAGAGAGAGCATAAACACTGAGGTTCTGGTTAACAGAGCCTCAGTGATACAGTTAGGCACCACACAGGGAACACATACAGGGCATACATTATGAGTACTGGGGTCCTGCCTGGCAGGATCCCAGTGACACATGGACAAAAACAAACATACATACAGTGAAAATGGGGGTAACATGCCAGGCAAGATGGTACTTTCCTACAGCCATGTAAAATGTCCAACACAATACTGTCAATGGAAGGTGAAGTTACAGTGTCTTACCTAGGTGTCACTGGAAGTACTGTCTTATGATTGCTGTTCTGTTGTCCTCATCCTCATCCTCTGCCTCCTCTTCTTCACTGTCCACAGGGTCCACTGCTGCCACACGGCCATCTCCAGCTTCATCCTCCTGCAGAAAAGGCACCTGGCGACGTAAGGCAAGGTTATGCAACCTGCAACATGCCACAATGATTTGGCAGACCTTCTTGGGTGAGTAGTACAGGGATCCACCGGTTAGATGTAGACAACGAAACCTGGCCTTCAGGAGGCCAAAGGTCCTCTCAATAATCCTTCTTGTCCGCCCATGAGCCTCATTGTACCGTTCCTCTGCCCTTGTGCTGGCATTCCACACTGGGGTCAGTAGCCATGAGAGGTTGGGGTAACCAGACTCACCTGCAAATATCGAAGGATACCTGTTAGACACACACTAACCCTTATGGCCAACACCATACCCATACACCAACATCCACTGGGTGGGAACCCGGGCTCACCTATTAGGCAACCCAGTGCCTCTGGAGTTGAGCCATCACATATGGGATGCTGCTATTCCTCTTGAAAGCTCTTTTGATTTTTGAACACCTGTTCATTTCTCCAGGCGGGGACAAAAGCAATATGTGTACCATCAATCGGCCCAATTATGTTGGGGATATGTCCCATTGCATAAAAGTCAGCTTTCACTGTGGCCAAATTTTCCACCTGGGGAAAATGATGTAGCTGGGCATGTGGTTAAGCAGGGCAGACAACACTCTGGTCAGCACTATTGAGAACATTGGCTGTGACATTCCTGCTGCCAAGCCCACTGTCACTTGTAAGGAGCCAGTTGCCAAGAAATGGAGCATAGATAGGACTTGCACAAGAGGGGGGATCCCGGTCGGCTGACAGATAGTAGATATCAGGTCAGACTCCAATTGGGCACACATCTTTGTGATTGTGGCCCTGTCCAGTCTATAGGTCAGGATAATGTGCCTGTCCTTCATTGTTGCCAAGTCCACCAGAGGTCTGTACTCGGGCCGATGTCTCCATCTCCTATTCATCCGCAGTGGTTGTAATCTAGGGGACAAAACGGGGAGCAGCTGGTTCAGTATACCACATTTCCAAACACTACACTGCATTGCATGTTGTGACTGATATAGTATATTGTTGAATAGGCCCAAATGGTGCCTATGTGTACTGTGACACAGTGGGGTGCCATGGCCTGCCCCCTAACTGAAGTGGCATCCGCCTGTCCTGTAGGGAGGGACAGGTGGAAATGAGGTAATTTCGCTGACTTTGTGCGCCGTTGCGGGAGGCTGTCGAGTACCGTCGTGCAACTCCTCATTGGTTGTCATTGGCCCCTATGGGTTTCAGTGGCCAATGGTGATGTACGCCGGCGGTGACGGTACACCCCGACGCGGACGTGACCGCCATTTTCTATCTGTTCACTCACTTGCTGCCTGACCTTCAACAGGAGTGGATCTACACTGCAAGTGCTGCTGTGACCTGTGTCTGGAACCGACAATGGCTTGTGTCACTGGGGAATGGGCCCCTGCCTTCACCGCTACAGAGTTGGAGAGACTGGTGGATGGGGTCCTACCCCAGTACCAAATGCTGTATGGGACTCCAGACCAACAGGTGAGTACACTGGGAGCACGATGCAAGGTGCATGGATGCATGAAGTGCTGTGTGAGGGCCTCGTGTGGGGGGGTCGGTTCTCAGGCCCTGCCCCAGTTAGCCCTGCTGCCCTGAGTGAGGAGGATATTGACCTTCTGCGATCCATCTCTATTGGGCAGTCAACCATAGTGAATGCCATCCAGGGGCTGGCAGCCCATTTACAACAAAAACATGAATTCCTGGAGGGCATTAACTCTGGCATGGCAGCCCAACAGAGATCAATCCAGGCTCTGGCCTCCTCCCTGATGGCAGCCATTGTCCCTGTCTCTAGCCTCCCCCCTCAAACTTCCTCTACCCTGTTCCATTCCCCGCATCCCCAACCTATCCCAAGCACACATTCAGACCAGCATGCACACAAGACAACACACAGGAGTGGCTCAGGCAAACACAAGCACCACACATCATCCCACGGTCACTCACACAAACACCATCCAGATGCAGAAATACCAACATCCACTGCCTCCCCTGTGTCCTCTCCTCATCCACCACCCTCCCAGTAGCATCTCCAATCTCACCTGCATGCACTACATCCTCATCCATTACCACCATCACCATCATGCTTACCATTACACAGCCCTCACTGGCAGTCACCACCCCCCATCCATGCACATGTCCCCTGTGTCCCCTCCCACTGTGTCTTGCCCCCTCCTCCCTAAGTACACAAACGCAAGCACTCAGACACCCAACAGCCATCCACCTCACAACAGCATCCAGCCCATACACTGGCACCCAAACACAGCAGACAGACACCTCTTACAATCACTCCCTCTTCCTCTACTCCCAAACCTTCACCCTCTTCCTGACCCAGTGTCCCTAAGAAGCTTTTTCCTCTCTGCTGTTGACCTCTTCTCTATCCCTCAGCCCCCGTCCTTCACGTCAGGCCAGGGTGGTCAGAACCCAGGAGAGCACCTCAGCCACCCAGTCCACGGACACAGTAGTGTCGACAGCTCCTGCAGGTGGGAGAGGCTCCATGGAACCAGCCATCAGCATTGACAGTGTGCCTGCACCAGCTGCCAAGGGGAAGGGCAAGGAGGCACCACCAGCCGCCAAGGGGAAGAGCAAGGAGGCCCCACCAGTTGCCAAAGTGAAGGGCAAGGAGGCACCACCAACTGCCAAAGTGAAGGGCAAGGAGGCACCACCAGCTGCCAAGGGGGAAGTAAAGGGAGACACCACCAGCTGCCTAGGGGAAGGGCAAGGGTCCTGCAGGCAGGAAGGACAGGAGGCCTGGTGCTAGGACTGATTCTGAGCCCCACCACCAACCATGGCTGTTCAGCCATTCGAGGCTGCATGGGAAGGGCTGGAGCCTCCCCCCACCACTGGCATCCCCAACACCAGCACTGCCAAAAGGAGCAGCCCCAGTGGGAAGCCGTCTGAGACTGCAGGGGAAGGGCTGGAGCCTCCCCCCACCACTGGCATCCCCGCCACCAGCAGCAGCAGCCCCAGTGGGCAGCCGTCCGAGGCTGCAGGGGAAGGGCTGGAGCTTCCTCCCACCACTAGCATCCCCGACACCAGCACCGGCAATGCCACTACTGAGCAGCCGTCACCACCGGTAGGCAGTGTACAGTCCTGCCTCCATGGGCTGTAGAGCGTCCTGGCTCCTGCAAATCCTGTAGGTGTGACACCCAGGTGAGAGTCTGACCTTGCACTCCCCAAGTGCTGCATCAGAGGGCACACTTCCCCCTCGAGAACCAGTGGAAGAAGCCATCCACTCATCCCCTCCTTGCCAGGATGAAGCACACTGGGCACAATGCCCCCTCCAGAACCAGTGGAAGAAGTCATCCACTCACCCCCTCCTTGGCAGGATGAAGCACACTGGACACAAGGCTCCCTCCAGAACCAGTGGAGGAAGCCATCCACTCACCCCCTCTTTGCCAGGATGAAGCACACTGGTCACATTGCCCCCTCCAGAATCAGTGGAAGAAGCCATCTACTCACCCACTCCTTGCAAGGATGGAGCACAGTGGGTACAAGGCCCCCTCCAGAACCAGTGGAAAAAGCCATCCACTCACCCCCTCCTTGCCAGGATTAAGAACACTGGGCACAAGGCCCCTTCCAGAACCAGTGAGCAAACCACCCACTTGAGAGTCTGTGGCTTTGCATGTCCCAGGACCAAGCAGTGGGCAAACAACCCACTTGAGAGACTGTGGATTTGCACTCCCCAGGACCAAGCGGAGGGCAAACCACTCACTTGAGAAGAGACTGTGGCTTTGCATTCCCCAAAACCAAGCAGTGGGCAAACCACCCACTTGAGAGACTATGGCTTTGTACTCCCCAGGAGCAAGCAGTGGGCAAACCACCCACTTGAGAGACTGTGGCCTTGCACTCCCCAGGACATCGCACAGGGCATGTAGCCCCCTCCAGGACCAGTGGTGTTGTACCATCTGCCGGCTGAGTTGCCTACCCATCCCCTGTCAACCTGAGGTGCCTGTGTATTTTCGACCTGATGCCCCTGCAGTGTTCTCTCCATGTTGTTGCAGGAGTCAAGTGGGGCCTTGGCCTATCTGATGTGGCCCTGTGGCCCACAGACATTGTGGTCTGGGCAGTGCCCATCCATTTGTATATATGTATATACTGTTTTGATTTTGTAGCACAACTTTCTACTAATTTATCTTATTACACTCACTTTATTCAATTTGTGTAGTCCTTGCATTATTCCTGAGGGGTACGAGGTGAATATGTAATGTTACTGCATCTGTTTGTGTGTATGCTGTTGGGGGTGGGGGTAGGGGTGTTGCGTTTTGCGTGTGTGTGTCACTCTTTTTCCTCCCCTTCCCTAGTGTACTAGGGGGCAGTACTCACCGTGGTCGTCTTTGCTGCCGTTGGAGTTCATAGTGAAGAAGAAGATAGACAAGCATGGGGAACACCTGCCACTCGGGCTCCATGGCGTCGCAGTTCTTCCTTGACCATCCAGAGGCAACTCCTTTGCCTTCTGTGTACTGTTTCCGCTGTGGTTTTGATGACGTTGGTACCACCCTGGAAAAGGTGGCGGATAGGCCTATTGTAATAATGTGGGCAGTACATTGTCTTCCACCTGGCTGTTGTCGGTTACCGCTGCGGTGCTTGTTGCTACTGCCGTGGCGGTTGGTGTGTTAAAGTGGCTGTCTGTGTGAGCAGTTTCCGCTGTGGTCATAGTTCCATTGTTGTTACCACCAGCCTGTTGGCGGTCTTACTGCCGCTTTATCACCGACTGCCAGGATTGTAATGAGAGCCATATGTGGCTTTATCACAAAGACTTATGTACTAAACAACTATACCACTCCCTTGCCTGCAAAACTAGACTCACCAGCAACTACTATGCACAGACACAGCAATCACCAATGATATCCCACTAAAAATAAAAAAATAAAAGCAAATTGGACAAAAGACAACACAAATGTCATTGTGCACAAATCTAAGGACATTTTCACACACAATCCTGCATTTAGTACACCACCTACAAACATGTTATTCATGCATGTTAACAATACTCCTTTGGAGTAAATTGCTTTTACTTACCTAAAACATGCAACTACGCAAACAGCAGGTCAACTACGGCAAGAACCGCAAGGATCCACAGAAAAGGAAGCAAAAGCTTTGAACTAGAACAAAAAGAAGAAATGAACTGTTATAATCATATATACAAATACTTTGTCAGTTGACAAACACCCCGCCACCAAGAATTTACAAATTTCCCTGGAGCCTAAGTGGATTCTGCCCCCCTTGGGGGCAGATGGGCCTAAAAACAAATAAGCTGATCTTTCCCCAAAAATGGGTCCATCTACCCCCAAGCCAATAGTTCTATGCCCCCTTTGGGGGGCGACACTTACCCAAGGGGTCGCTCTCCAAAATAAACCTAAAACAATCCCTGGTGTCTAGTCCCTCGATCATGGAGCAGGAATCCACTCAAAACAGACACAGGGGTAAAGGAAAAACTCTTTCCTTTCCCCCGTCTCTGTTTCCCTACTCCAAATCCCCCAGGAGAAGGAACTCACCTTGGGGACATCCTCTCTCCTAACGCACTGGAAGCTAATGGCTTCCAGGGCGACCTCTGCTGCATTTGAAGACGTTGGCGCACTGTGAGCGCGTTGACGTCATCAGATTGCCGAGGTTGCGGTCGGTGGAAGGGGAAGCGATTCTCCTTCCATCCCTGACTGGGGGTGTGTGGGAGGGAGGCCCACGGGGAGCACTAGAGCTCTCCCCGTGGGCCCGGTGCAGGACAAGGTGGTCTTTTCCCCGGCACATGGGAATCATATGCGAGGAAGAGACCAGCTCGCCCCAGGCACCGTGGGGGTTAATGGCTTCCTATGTCTTTGTGTGCTTTTACAGGTTATGATAAGGAACTACTGCTGGCGGTTGGTGCTCTGCAACAAATCCTCCAGGCTCAAGATGGTTCAAGCACAATGTCTCAGGATGCAGCTTTTGCAGGTAAATAAAAGGAGTCCTTGTGTAAACGCTGTGAAAACCTAAAAAGCCCCCATAAACATAGCATAGAAGGAACCCTCAGAGATCTTGCATAGTCTGTGTATTATAATGTAAATGTAAAAAAAAAAAAAAAAATTAACCCATGGCCCCCTGCGGTACAAATTACTCCTGTGGTAACGACCCAGAATGTGCTAGAGGGCATTAAAAAGATGGTCCGCAAAAGGAAACACCCAGCGTCTAAGTAAGGTCCGCCTATAAAGAAAGGGCCCTCACATTAGAACACCTCAGGTGAGTTTTTAGGAAGTGTAGAGCCAGATGAATTCAATCCTTTGTGTGTCTCAAACCTCTTTCGCCCTAAGATATAGGGGCTACAGCAACACCTAATACGTATTTTGTTATCTTTACTTCCTAGAGTCAGCACAAAAGAGTTCTGTAAGAGTCGGCCATCAGACTACGCGGACTGCTTTGTCTTTAAAGGACCGCAACGTGACCCTTCAAAACCCCATGCACCTGCCGCGACTGTGAACACCGCAGGACACCAGGACAAACCGTGCATCGGCTCTACAGACAGCGGTCATGGCCCAGGTACAGCTCCTAACTACACCGTATCAACAGTAATAAAGGCTATGCCCAGTACCGTAAACACTTCTACAGTAACTACCTGTGTACGAGGGTTTGGACAATGTGACAGCGTAACGCTTACAGCCATAGACGCACACTATCCTGTACCATGTAGAACCTCTGGCGGGGACCCTAACCAGTGCAATAAGCCTAAAATAAATTGGTTGTCCTTAAAGAACCGCAAGAAGAAACTGCAGACCACTGAGCTACAAACCGTGCCTCTAGACCTGTCTTTTAAAAAAGTTGTTAAGGCTCAGCCTGTTCCACCTAGCCCACCGTGTTCTAAATGTTCAATGCTTGAGGGGTCTAATATAGTCGGGTCTGTCAATGCCCTAGTACCAGCAGCCTGTATAACTAGCCCTGCCCTTTTACATGACAGACGCATGGAAACAGATAGCCCCATAGAGGATCCATATTCTGGGTGTATAGGACTTCTAAAGGCACTAGCAGGTCTGACAGAGAGTTCTGAAGCCACAGCAACACCATGCGACCTTTCAAATGCACTCCCCGACAGGTTGCAATCACCAGGGTCTCAATCACCCTCACCAGAGGCCTTGAGTTACTATGATCAACATCTAACTTCCCCATGTCTGACGTCACCAATTACACCCCTGGAGCGTACGACTCCACCAGCCCAGCACCATGTGCCTGCGTGCAATGGTCTTCGCCATCCTCCTCAATATACCCTGATAGCAGTACAGGATGTAGCGGTTCGCAAAATCAGAGTTTTGGAATGCCATCTAGCGAGGATCAGGCCTCCCATGCACCTGGGTGTTCACACTGGGGCCCAGTTCTTTTGACCCGACAACCCACCCGTTCAAAAAGGGCTTATTGCAGTTAACAGTGATTAGACCCCCGGGGTGGTTGTGAGCAATATACAGCACACAGCTAATGACACACGTAGAGTAACAAAATGTGGTGCCCTGACCCCTAACAGGGTTTTGGATACATACCTGAAAGAAATACGACAGGCCGTTAGGAAACTAAAATCACACCTGAAGCTCAAGACCTCAAAACTAGGAAAGTCGGGGGTCAATACTGGGTCCTCCAGACCAGCCCAGAGAGCGTTAATTCTACGGTTAGCAAGGTGTAGAAGGGAGGTGGTCGTAGCTTGTGAATCAGCCATGGCAGACATAGACAATATATAAGCGTGACTAGGCAACTGTGTACCCCTAAGGAGTGCACTAGCTGCTTTTTGTAAAAAGGGTGTCCATAGGTCTAAATATAAAAGGAAGTCCCAGGATTTAGTCAGGGAAGCTCTACGTGTTTTATGATCGTTCAAAACTAAAAAGCTGCTAGGTTCAGCCCCCAACTGTTTAAAACTCCTAAAAGCATCACCCTCAACACCGAAAACACTCCCTATAAGGCCTCAAAATATAAAGTTAGGAGAGAATATAGGCATTTTCAGGGCCCCATGGGGTAAAGTTCAGAGCCAGCTCAACCTCAAACATCTTGAAGGACCCCCACCCGTATTAGCTGAAATGACAAGGACACCTCCTGTAAATACACCAACTATTGTTCAAATAGGCTGGGGTTGGTTGCCTAAAACCAGTTGGGCTTGTAAGAAACAGAAGTGGGCTAGTACCGCTAGAAACCGTTAGCTTTTAATAAGAAAGTTAAAGAAAGCCAGACTAAGCATTACATGGTGGTATAAAAATAAACCAACAACGATTTAGTCAAATACCGCCCAATGATACCGCAGGGAACCCTTCAACCTGCAGCTGAGGATTCAGAACCAGTGTTTTAGAAAGTGTCAGAAGGTATAGTCGTACTGTAGAGAGGTTTAACGCTACAGAGCACTATGAGGAGGTTAGGTTCGTTAACCTAGACCGTCTAAACTCCTCCGATCATGGTGTTATAGCTATACACCAGGCCGTACAAATGCTCATATAACGATTGTTACACGATGTGGGGCCTAACGATTTCTTACAGCTACGTTTTCAGGGCAGGGTCTCAATAGTCCTCTGTTCACCAGACGGTCTCCTCGAGATGTGTTTGATGCTGTGATGTTTCTAGAAAACTTGTCTAAGCAGTTATAGAGCAAGGCTGAATTACTGGCGTACCGGACCTTTAGAATCATCACCCTCGTTGTTAGGGGTCATGAGGGCGGTGCTTCCAGAACCTTAAAGAGCATCATATACAGTAAAATAATTGACAAGAAATATCGATGGTTGCTCAACTTTACCGGAGCTACCAATATATGTCTGGCGGCGAGTATTGCGGGGTTGTTGGTGGACTGAGCTACCCCAGACAACGTCATTAAATCTATGGCAGGGGCAGCCCACAAGGAGTTTCAACTACTTCCCAACAGACTGGTTGGTTTGGGGGACCTAGGCCTTTTTGAGAATCATTTTGCCATTACGGTAAAAGTTCTGTACCACAGCGGTTCTTGGAAGTACTTCACAACCGATAAGCGTGTGAAAAACAAGACCGTTTATGTGCTACATCATGAAAAACACTTTTACGGCATCTTGAACCTGAAGGGTTTTCTAGGAGCCAAGTATGTGTGTGAGCATTGTGACCACATACACAACAACCGGACCAGACACCAGTGTGAAATGCACTGTAAAATGTGTCAGAGGGACGGGTGCGTCGACAACGACGCTCAGAAGGTGAACTGCTCGACGTGTAAGATGTTTTGTCGGTCACAAGACTGCTTGAATGTACACATCAACCTTGCATAGTGTGTCCGTAAATCAGACTGTCAAGCTTGTGGGCGCTACAAGGCCGGCAACCACGATTTTCATGGTATGCAATGTCCCAGGTATAAAGCGTATTTGTAAGGAAATGCCTCCTTGGCATGGTTACCCCCTAACCTTTTGCCTTTGCTGCTGCTAAGTTATGATTTGAAAGTGTGCTGGGACCCTGCTAACTAGGTCCCAGCACCAGTGTTCTTTCCCTAAACTGTACCTTTGTCTCCACAATTGGCACAACCCTGGCACTCAGGTAAGTCCCTTGTAACTGGTATCCCTGGTACCAAGGGTCCTGATGCCAGGGAAGGTCTCTAGGGGCTGCAGCATGTCTTATGCCACCCTGGGGACCCCTCACTCAGCACATGCACACTGCCTCACAGCTTGTGTGTGCTGGTGGGGAGAAAAATGACTAAGTCAACATGGCACTCCCCTCAGAGTGCCATGCCAACCTCACACTGCCTGTGGCATAGGTAAATCATCCCTCTAGCAGGCCTTACAGCCCTAAGGCAGGGTGCACTATACCACAGGTGAGGGCATATGTGCATGAGCACTATGCCCCTACAGTGTCTAAGCAAAACCTTAGACATTGTAAGTGCAGGGTAGATATAAGAGTATATGGTCTGGGAGTTTGTCAAATACGAACTCCACAGTTCCATAATGGCTACACTGAAAACTGGGAAGTTTGGGATCAAACTTCTCAGCACAATAAATGCACACTGATGCCAGTGTGCAAGTTTTTGTAACATGCACCCAGGGGGCATCTTAGAGATGCCCCCTAAACACCTACCCGACTTCTAGTGTAGGCTGACCAGTTTCTGCCAGCCTGCCACACACCAGACATGTTGCGGGCCACATGGGGAGACTGCCTTTGTCACTCTGTGGCCAGGAACAAAGCCTGTACTGGGTGGAGGTGCTGCTCAACTCCCCCTACAGGAACTGTAACACCTGGCGGTGAGCCTCAAAGGCTCACACCTTTTGTTACAGTGCCCCAGGGCATCCCAGCTAGTGGAGGTGCCAGCCCCTCTGGCCACTGCCCCCACTTGTGGTGGCAAGGCTGGAGGAGATGATGAGAAAACCAAGGAGGAGTCACCCACCAGTCAGGACAGCCCCTAAGGTGTCCTGAGCTGAGGTGACCCCTGCCTTGAGAAATCCTCCATCTTGAGTTTGGAGGATTACCCCAATAGGATTAGGGATGTGCCATTGTTTACTGCCCTCCCAGACCTAAACATACCCCTAAATTCAGCTCCCCAGATCCCAGGAAATCAGATTCCTGCAACCTGAAGAAAGAAGAAGGACTGCTGACCTACAAGCCTGTAGAGAAGGAGGAAGGCGACAACTGCTATGGCTCCAGCCCTACCGGCCTGTCTCCAACTTTGAAAACCTGCTCCAGCAACGCATACGACAGGGACCAGCGACCTCTGAAGCCTCAGAGGACTGCCCTAGACTAAAGGACCAATAAACTCCTGTGAACAGCGGCCCTGTTCAAAACCAGCTACTTCTTTGCAACAAAGAAGCAACTTCCAAGGACTTCACGTTTCACGCCGGAAGCGTGAGACTCTACACTCTGCACCCGCGCCCCGGCTCGTCCTGCAGAAAACCAACACCTCAGGGAGGACTCCTCAGCGACTTCAGGTCCGTGAGTAACCAGAGATGATCCCCTGACTCCCCCACAGCAACGCCTGCAGAGAGAATGGACCCCAAGGGACCCGACGCCTGGAACCAACACTGCACCTGCAGCCCCCAGGACCTGAAGGAACTGAATTTCGATGCAGGATTGACTCCCAGGCAACCCTCTGCCTCACTCAGGTGGTGGCTGTCCCGAGAAGCCCCCCCCCCTGTGCCTGCCTGCACCGCTAGAGTGACCCCTGGGTCCCTCCATTGAAACCTATACAAAACCCGACACCTGTTTTGCACACTGCACCCGGCCGCCCCTGTGCCGCTGAGGGTGTGTTTTACCCCCCCAGTGCTCTACAAACCCCCCCGGGTCTGCCCCCGAGGAGGCAGATACTTACCTGCTGACAGACTGGAACAGGAGCACCCCTGTTCTCCATAGGCGCCTATATGGTTTGGGCACCTCTTTGACCTCTACACCTGACCATCCCTGAGCTGCTGGTGTGGTAACTGTGTGGTTGCCTTGAACCCCCAACGGTGGGCTGCCTATGCCCCAGGACTGAGACTTGTAAGTGTTTTACCTACCTCTTAATCTAATCTTTACTTACCTCCCCCAGGAACTGTTGATTTTTGCACTGTTTCCACTTCGAAAATAGCCTATTGCCATTTTTACAAAGACTGTACATGATATTGTTTTCATTCAAAGTTGCTAAAGTATCTAAGTGAAGTACCTTACATTTAAAGTGTTTGATGTAAATCTTGAGCCTGTTGTTCTTAAAATAAACTAAGAAAATATATTTTTCAATATAAAAACCTATTGGCCTGGAGTAAGTCTTTGAGTGTGTGTTCCTCATTTATTGTCTGTGTGTGTACAACAAATGCTTAATGCTACCCTCTGATAAGCCTACTGCTCGACCACACTACCACAAAATAGAGAATTAGAATTATTTACTTTTGCCACTATCTTACCTCTAAGGGGAACCTTTGGACTATGTGCACACTATTTCTTACTTTGAAATAGTATATTCAGAGCCAACTTCCTACAGTATTTTATAGACGGAACAGCACAGAAGTGTTACATGCTCGAAGGCTTCCCCCAGAAAATAACAGAAGACTATAACGTATTCGACATAGAGTTTACGAAGGAGACGGGTGTGCACCAGCCTAACTACTTTTACGCCCATCATCTAACGGCCGATGAAACTAGGAGTTTGAAGGCCGGTCGTGTGCGAACAATTTCCTCCACACATTCATGCAGCCGAAATACTACGACTATACAATACTGGCTCACAACTCGAAAGCGTACGACTCGATTCGTGAAAAGCTGAACGTGGAGCTCATCACCCAGGGTTCCAAACTGATGCTGTTAAAGGTTGTGCCTTTTGAAATTAGGTTCATTGACACCTTGAGTTTTCTGCCAATGAAGTTGAGCAAGTTGCCAAAAGCCTTTGGTTTTGAAGGATGTAAAGGTTATTTTCCTCACTTTTTTAACACATGGGCTAATCAGAATTACAGCGGTCCTATGCCTCCGCCCGACAGTTACGGCGTCGAGTACATGATGCCGTCTGAAAAAGAGAGCTTTCTACAATGGTACGATGAAAACTGTGAAAATAGGTTTCATTTTTAAACAGAGTTGAAAGCTTACTGTCAGGCGGATGTAATGATCTTGCGAAAAGCGTGCAACCTTTTCAGAGACGTTAGACTGGAGATGACGAAATGGGTCAGGAATATCAAAACCAAATCTCGTAAGAGGAAAAAATCGTGGAATACCTAGACCCCGCAAGAACATTACGCATGCTTCCATGTGCATGTCTATTTATCAGCACGTTTTTTAAACCTGAAACTATAGCTCTAGTACCGCCTGACCTCTATAACGGTAAACAGAAACATTACTCCACCCCGTCTATTCAGTGGCTCATGTATGTCTCAGAGAAAGAGAACATTACTACGTTACTACCTCGACGATTATGCGTTAATTAATGGGTACCAACCGCCTTTGAGTTCAATGGTTGCTCTTACCACGGTCGTCTGCGTTGTTACAAACCCCACAAGTTTAATAGACTGCAGGGCACCACGTTTGAACATCTGTACGGTCGTACTCTAGCAAAGTCGCAGTATATTGAAAACAGCGGCTTTGTTCGGAGAACCCTCTCGGATCACAAGTGGTTAGACAAGCTAGCAAAAGATGCGGAACTCAGTGCTTTCATTAAGAGCCGGTAGTTACCAGCACCATTGGAACCCCGCGACGCCTTATTCGGCGGTCATACAAACGCCATACTGCTGTACTGGGTCGCTGGTGAGGGTGAGAAAATACACTACTATGACTTCACAAGTCTGTATCTGTTTGTGAACAAGGTGAAGTTGTACCCGGTGGGGCATCCTAGGATCCTATATAGGAACTTTAAGGCCCACATTTATACTTTTTTATCACCACAATGGCATCATTTTTTTAAGCAAAAGCGGTGCAAACTTACAAAATACAATTGTATTTTGTAAATTTGCACCACTTTTGCGTCAAAAAGCGGCACAAATGCGGCGCTAAAAAAGTATAAATATGGGCCTAAGTCCCTAGACGAGTACTTTGGTCTTGTTATGTGTCAAATCCACCCTCTGCGGAAGCTTTACTTCTCAGTGCTTCCGTACAGAGTTGACGGCAAGCTGATGTCACCCCTATGTCGAATATGCGCTGAAAGTAAAAAGACTAGCGAATGTAGACATAGTGATGAGCAAGGGCTGCTGGAGGGGACACGGTGTACCATCGAGGTGCAGGCGGCCCTCGAGAAAGGATACTGGCTCGGTAAAATGCTGGAAATTTGGCACTTTCCACACACCACAACCCAACTCTTTTCTTACTACATCAACTTGTTTCTCAGAGACAAACAGGAGGCAACGGGGTATCCCAACTAGTGAGTCGATGAGCCCTCGAAGCATAAGTACATAGTTGATTAGCAAGCTCACAAGGGAATTATACTGAGGCCTGAGTTAATTGAGGTTAACCTCGCCAGATGCCAGTTAGCTAAGCTCTGTCTCAATTCCTTGTGTGGAAAATTCACACAGCGTACCAATTTGTCAAACACATCCATCATCGCAGATCCAGATGTTCTTTTTAAGTATCTATTTGCCCCATCCAGTTGTGAATTTATTGACGATGAGATGGCCGTTCTATACGCCAAAGAGTACCCCACAACGTGTAACAAAATAAACATCTTCATAGCGTGCTTCACAACCGCTCAAGCTCGTCTAGAGCTTTACAGGTTGTTGGATAAGCTTCAGGATCGTTGTTTGTACCACAAAACCGACTGTTATTTTTGTGAGTAAAGAGGGTGATGAAGATCCTCCGCTAGGTGATTATCTAAGGGATTTGACCAGCGAGCTCGAAAAGGATGAGTACATACTCAAATACACCTCCTCTGGACCCAAGACCTATAGTTACAAAACTTCTAACAACAAGGTTTGCATGAAAGCCAAAGGTATCACTTTAAAAGTCAGCAATACGGTTAAAATAAATTTTGACAGTCTGAAGAGCCTGGTGCACGAGTACTACGCATCAAGCGATCACGAAAATAACAAAGAAATAGTCATAAATCAACCTAGCATAGTCAGGTCCTAAAAAAGTTTAGAAATTACAACATAGTTGTTTTATAAAACCCTGCAAGTGGTGTTTAATAAAAGGATACTGACTGAGGACTCCAAAACACTGCTGTTCGGTTATTAAAAGACATTAGAGGGGCGAACCCCAACCGCTATGGACACCAGGAGGCAACATCCATTCTCCTGCGTTTTAGCAGGTCCCTCAAATAGCGGTAAAAGTTATTTTATAAAGAAACTGTTAGAAAATGTTCCTGGTGTTTTACCTCAAACTCGTAACAACATCGAATGGCTTTACTCCTGCTGGAAAGACCTTAACACGGAACTATCACTAAAGTTCCCACACATCCGATTTATAGAAGGCATCCCCAGTAATCTCAACGACTTGTTACCTATACAACCTGAAATCAAAACCATTTTGAACTGAACCGATTTAAAACCACATGACAAAGCGGGGCTTTACTCAGGAGCCCTTCAAAACTTTTTACAGTATTATAAACAATTGACCACTGAAAACAACAAATTGACTCTATATAGCCTGACACTGAACAGCCGCCCGAGACCCAGTAGCACCTCTAGACCCAGGACGCGCCTCAAGAACCAGAATCCCCAACCCCAAGGACGCCTTTGTCGAAGACCTTTTAAAAAATATAATTCAGCAGTATAGAGGGGCGGCGTAAATGCTGCTCGGTAAAATGACTGCTACTAAAGATCCAACCTCTTGGAACGACAGGGGTGAATTTGTTTACAAGGGACAACCGGTTGCTGGATCACACATGTACGATATGGTCAGAGGTCTCACATACAGTAAAACACTATTGACACAAAACGCTCCTAGAGGATGGGAGCACTTCCTAAGTGCTGCTACGCAACTCAACATTCCCTCCACGATCGTCGGTAACGTAAACCACGGGCAAAGGCTTGAAAGTTTGAAAGATCCGACCTCTGGTGTTTTTACCATGAATCCCACTGTGTCGACATTGCCTTTCTTTCCTCAGCTAACGCCGTCTAGGAGTAGTGATGCTCTACATTTGAAGCCTAAAAATAGACTGTTCAAAATGAACACATGGCTATCGCTCTAATGTAATCATGACATTTGAACCGTTGTACAGTTTTGTTAAATGGTTTGGGTATCGAAAGATTTCTGCTTCATTTATTTCTTTACCTGTGTACATGTTTGTGCTGAAAACTGTTTGTAATAAACACTTTAAACTTTTCAACAGTTGTCAGTCATCTTTTTAAAAATGGTTTTAAAATGTGCGGTGGGTGAATAAAAATGCATAGTCTGAACTTGTGTTTAAAATGTTTTTATTGTGGACAACCATCAGTACAAATAGAGGCGTTACAAGGCCTTACACTTTTGACAAATGTGTAACATCCTTGTAATGCGGGTCGCGTTAAAGACTAGGGTGTGGGGTCTTTCTGGGCCTATCTCCCCTGGTAGCCCATCGCTAGGAAATACACCTAAAAAGTATTTCTTAGCGTATTTATGCCTGCTTAAGAAGTCACGTATCTGCATAGTGTCCATTCTACAATCTTTTAATGATAGTCAAACATAAGGGGCCACCGGCATGGCGGTCTGAACCGCCATATTACAAACACAGGGAGGGCCGCCTGTGGCGGCCCTCCGCCACCGCCAGGCTACCGCTGACAGGCAGACTGACAATGGCGGATTTCATTATCCGACAGGGCAGCGCTGCAAGCAGAGCCACCCTCCGGATAATGAACCCTGTTTCCCCCAGCCTTTCCCTGGTGGGTTCCCCTACCAGGAAAAGGCTGGTGGAAGGGGTGCTCCAGGGCCACTCTGGGGGTCCATGCACTGCCCATGCAGTTGGCATGGGTAGTGCAGGGGCCCCGTGCAGTGCCCCTTGCCAGGTCACTGCCCGATTTACGGGATCACTGCCCGATGAGGTATTGACGACGGCTCCATGTGGAGCCGTCGGCAATGTCCCAGCCCTGCATTCTGCTGGGCCAGCGGGCAGAAACACTGTTTCCGCCCACCGGACCAGCAGATTGTTCGTAATGCGGCCGGCGGGGTCTCAAGGAGGCTGGCGGTCTACGGAAAGACCGGCAGCATGAACAAGGCGGTGTGTATCGCCATGTTCATAATGACCCCCATAATCTTCCGTGCGTGATTGACTTGAATGACGCTGTCGAATACAGAGAATAAAACCATGTTCATGTTGGTAGCCAGCACCTGTGGAAAGCATATTTCAGCTTTTAGATTTCCGTTTTTGGCCAAGTTGTAGTGGTCACCATCTTCCATGTCAGGAGTCAGGTCAAGCGCAAATAGCGTATAGCCAGTCCCATACCTCTCTCTTGAAACAAAGACTCCTGAGATGTTTCCCCATTATAAGACCAGACTGAGATATTCCATGACAAAGTTGGATGTTCCAAAACTCGGGGTGAACAGTTTTGCGGGGATAACAGCTCCCTCGTGGACATGAGCAGCGTAGTTGATGTCGTAGTGCTTGAAGTTGAACGGGTTAGAGGTCTAGAGCCCACTAAAAGTTGTATTGTCCACACACCCTATGATGTGTTTCAGGAGTTGCCCCAGAAATAGATTTTGCTGCTGCGTTAATCTAGTACCGGCGGGGATGCTGAATATCTTCAGAGCCACTCTTTCAATGGTGTACTTGGCGTTCGATAGTTGTAAAGCTTCGGCGTGGGCCAGTCTCTCACTCGGTGACACTTTCACTGTCTTTACAAACAGGCCAGCGGACAATATAGCCAGTTTATACTGCTCCGCATCGCCGCTGATGAGACAAAACGCATCCTTGTTGCTGTTGAGTTTGATCTTAAGATCTATACCGTTGACAAGATGCTAATATTGGAAGAAAAGGTCTGAATGTATGCACCCTAGGAGGTCAAACTGTCTACTGCCGACGGCAAAGCTGGCTCTTTTTTTAAAACCATTTTTGCCCCCGTCCAACGCAGTGTCCTCAAAATGCGCTTGAGTATCTTTGTAGAAGAGCCCCGCTGAAAGCTGTGTGTCCAGGGCTTTGCAACTGTAATTTAGAGTACTCCCTATGTAGGCCCTGTAGGCGTACATGTTATCACTTTGCCTGACAAGTCAATCGTCCAGGTTAATGTCCACTTGATTAAACATGGGGTAGGCGATCGGCGCCACTTTAGCATCAGCCTCGATGTTGGTGCCGTTCGCTTTGGTCATTTTGCAGACAAGGTGTAGCAGAGTGTTGTTGAGATCCAAATACATATCCGTAGACCCTGACACATAAAACTCTATTGGTGCCAGAGGCATTAGAGCCACTAGAGGCAATACTTCCATGAAAAAACTGTTCTTGATGCTGGTCTGTGTATGTTTAAGAGAAAACAAATTTAGCTCAGATTTGACGCATTCACCTAAGGTGCAGCGTACAAAGGCCATGATCGCTGATTCAAAAAATATTTGTGCTAGAGCGTTGTCTCTTCTTCTTCTTGGAAGATCTCTTCTGTCTTACAACTCTTCTGATGTGTGGGCCTTTTGAAGAAGTCCTCTGTTTTTTATTGGGCATTGGCAGGCCCCTGCACCTCGAAGCCCTTTGCTTCCTTTTAACACCTGCAAGCGCCTTGTACAACAACCCAGCTCCTTCTTGGGTCTGTGTGTTCATGCGCTCGGCGACAGCCGACGTTACAGAGCCCAGGACGTAATCGGCTATGTTCATAGCAGCCGCTTTAACTTGAGTTTTGGAAATTTCGTACCCTCTTCTCAAAAAAGGCATGGCTCTTCTAAACAAACTCAGAAAAAAAAAAAAAATCTGGCCCGGACCATAACAGGTTGAAAGTAGAGCGGCGGTCGTCCATAGCCGGCCTGAACTCTATAATAGTCCCTGTACATAGAGGGATCCCCGTATGTTTTCATGATGACCATCGCAACTGCCTAATAGTCACTGTCAAGGTGCGGCCTTAAATGAAGCTTAACAATATTTTTCCCATATAAAAAGGCCACCGGCTCTGACTGATCATCGTACACCATGATGGTTATAGTGTTAAAATGGTTTTTGGAAATTGCCACGTAGTCCAGTTTGTGATGTTGTATATTAACCATTGTGTTACTTTCTCCCTTCATCGGAACCCAGCTCAACAACGGTGAATAACTATCCCCTACCCTCTCTGAGGTTCTACGATGTCACTATACACGTAAAGTGTATAAAATCCACTGTTAATATCGGGACACGTGGGGTCTAGATCCACCTGTCTTTTCACATGTTGTACGGTCCCTAAACCCCTTTGTAATTTACCTGAACAGTTAAAGATGGTATCGAGCTCCAGGGCTTTAAGAAACACTTTTCTTCTAACGTTATCTGACACTAGATTAATATTCGGATACGTTTCAATGTTTCCTTCAGATTTGTTGATGGCATCGACCACAGCGGTAACGGTTGGGTAATAGGCATGAGGAAATCCTGTGTGGATGCTCAAAGGGTTCTGCTCACGCTTTATATTAAATTTAGCCTTGTGCTTTGTAAATGTATTCCACATTCTAGGGTACTGTATCTCCGTTAGGGCCACCTCCCAGGACCCTTTCAGGTCCACCGGTTTAGCCAGTTTCACAGTATAATTAGAAATCTGATTGTCGGGGAACATGTCCTTTGACGCGTTGGACGGTAGCATAATATAAAAAGGTGAGGTCTCCATCTCAGCGCTTATAGTGCAACCTCACACTCTGTGCAACAAGCTGCCCAAAACCCAGCTGTTAAATTTCTCAGTCCATCCCCACCATTTGACCATCGCCTGTCTCTTAGCTCTGCTGCCTTTCCTTTTCAGAACTTTTTCAACCCTGTACTCTCTGTTCAGATCGTAAGGCACTTTTTGTAACTTTTTGTTGTAAAAGACACCTGTTACCTTTTCCCCATCGTAGTCCTTCAACTCTGCACTGTCCACTATAAATATCTTGTCGCTAAATATTTTCCAGCATCTGTTTGTAGTTTTTGAGGTAATCAACCTCTCGCGAAGGTGACTTTAAAGGCGGCAGTGACGTTGGTACCACTTTTAGTGTTTAACGCTTCTGCATAGGCGTACTTGGACAATACGTCTATGACTGTTAATATATACAATGCCCCTGATAATCTAGCTGTGTGCTAACAACTGTGGCCCTCCTCTTAAAATGTGTTCTGGCTGGTTTGTGGAGGGAAAACGCCTCTTCCCCTGATAACCAAGTCTTCACCCGTGATCGGTTTACAGATTCATTTTCAACTCGAGCCCTTCTAAACAGATATTTGGCGCTTCCGAAGCTTCCAACCCCTAGTGTGTCATAATAAAGCTTCCTTAAACCAGCCCCTGTCATGCTGTCGCACACCGCAACCATGAAATGAAAGCTGTTTCTTTTGTGTAAGGTTGTTTTATTAAACATAAAAAAATAAGTGTGCACTTGACATTTCGCAGAACATAGCTTATAGCTGTCAATGCTGCTGGACACTGTCAGGCCTTTTGACTATGTATACATAGTACGGCACATATTACTCAGATGTGTTCCTCTTACTAGGTCCCAGCGTCACAAGCTTTGATATTTTTATAGCTATACACTCAATAGATCTAGACGTGACTTTCCACTCCCCCCGCCTATAACTCTGGACGCTCAGGATACTGACAGTATTCAACAGTTCATACAGCTCTAAGTTGAACAATACAGAACCTTTATTTGTGAAATAATCTTCAGTCATGAGTTCCAAAACACGGTGTACACAGTCACTGCTGAAAGTCTTAACTCACGTGCACGGTCTTTGTACGCGCTCCAGTATTTATCCTTTGCCGGGAGCCACGCGTTGATACACCAGTTTGCGATACACACAGGGTTGTGGCACTGCAACATAGCCAACGGTTCTGAAATGTTCAGATAACGTAGAGTGACAGGGTGTATTTCAGCTATTCTTTCTTTAATTCTTTAACCAGCACATATATCTGTCTCCCGATACAGATGTATTGTGGGTGTAACTCATAGACATCTTGCACCGCGAGACTCTGATTCTCGTCCTAAAAGTGAGTAAGTATGTAGAGTTAAATAACACAGTTATGGTCTGCTATCCACGACCTCTGTATTTGTTTTTTTTAAAACAAATTTCTTGGTGGTAAAGACCACATTCTTCTATTTTTATAATAAATATCACACATTCGTCTTTATATGACCCTTTCAATCAAACTTTTGTTAAAATAGTTCGAGTTTTGAGCAGGGCTCAACAGTGTATCGGATCTCATTGACCGCTGTTGCCAAGAGCTTAATCATATCAGCATGGACACATTTCTTCACAGCTGACAGCCTGTACACCACTCTTAACAACTTATATACCTTGTGTGAGTCTAACCGGCTACATATGTGTTGAATTGTTCTTGCAGTGTACGACTCGTATAGACAGTCGTGAACCTCCTGCCATGGCTCATTAATTTTATGCCTGTAACACAGGTTATAATAGTCATGTTTAACACAGGTGTTCACAACAGTCGACGCAAAACCTTTAACAGGCCATATGGCGTCATAGGGTACGCCTGAAATTTCCTTTTCAAAATCGATGCTATTGTAGGTGCAAACACATTTCTTATGCAGCTCTTTGTTCTGGCTTGTAATACTTTCAGACTGTCTGGAACAGCATAACCAGTAAATATTTACGTTGTTAACCTTTGGCGTAGACACCCTCTAGAGCATCTCTTTTTGCAGTTGTTTTCTACGGTTCAGACAGAAAGCAAAAGACAAACTATTAGTTAAAAGTATGATATCAGCGTATACACGATAATTGTCTATAGAGTTTTTTACTAACCTCAGCATTTTCGCCACACTCAGCGGCTGCTCTGAAATCTTGCGAGTCGCATAGGTCCATTGGTGCACTGGTGTAGTATTGTGTTTATTTCTAGAACAATATTGTAGGTAGTGTTTTGTTATAGTATTTCAATGTAGGATCATGTTCTATGTTTTAGGAGTATTTGTATTATTTATGATCTATTTGGTATCTCCCAGCTTCACCTGTGGCATTTGGTATCCTCCTCAGCTGGACAGCATTCTGTGCTGGACAGTTGATGGTGCTTGAGGTTTGAGTGAAGAATGGAGTTCCTGTTTTATTATTTATGAATGATAACTGAAATAAATCTGATTTCAACTTCATCTGCTTGGACCTACTCTCATCTTCAAGACTGATACCACAACAAGCGGCTTTGGAGTTTACCCTTGCCGGTTGTACGACGACTGCCTCTGTATCAGGGTCCTCCTGAAAGCTCATGTCTTCATAGGCTGGTGAATTTGGTGGTATTATACCTTCTTCATCATCTTCAGTGCCGCTGAAGTTGATTGCATCATTTAATTTGTCTTTTGGAGCTTTGCTGCCGCTGCTGTCAACCTTAATCGGGGATATCAGTTGTGGTAAATCCTTGAGGCTGAGATATTCAAGCTGCTGGCAAAGTTCCTCATGAAAACCGGTAACGTCAGAACCCCCATATTTAGGGGCCTGCTGTAAATTCTCATCTAACACCAGCGGTGTTAGAGTCCGATAATATCTATTGATAGTGTTCTGGCCCTCTGAGGAGGCGGCTTTTCTGGTGAGCGGATTGTATCTCTTCATATTGCCTTGACAACCTATTTCAGCAATGGTTCACGGTTTGACATGCTTCTCTAACCAGCTCCTTATATGTATTCAATGGTTCAAAAAGGGCTTACCCCTCTACAACACATAGCGGTCACCTACTCATTTTGATGGCTCTGATACATTGGGGGGTTACGTAACACTAACCATATGTCACTACCTATACAGCATTTGCCCAGCCCTTCTTTTTGGATTAGCCAACAGTGTGGAGGTTTGGCCTTACACTCCAAATGCTCTGACCTGTGAGGAGGCCCCCAAGCAGCCACTTGGTCCTGAATGTCTGACGTGTCCAGACTTGTTCGCTTGAACTCTGCTCTAAAACAAGTTGCACACCAGCAAGTCCCTCATTTTACACATCCCATAGACCTAGAAACAGGGGCTAGGACCCTGGTACATGACTAACACGTGACCACATGATGTCACAACCAACGTGACACACCTACATCAGTTCCTACACGTCAGTACAGGGCAGAACACCCACATCATTGCTCACGTCATTGCCTACGTCATCACGGGCAGGGCACCTGTCAAAAGTTTGATGGAAGGTATCCCCTTACACTATTAGCAACGTACTGTTGACAATTCCTGCTTAACTGGCAATTATGGGCTTGGTCAGAGCTGCTCTAGTAGTGAAGCTGTTCTATTTGCTGTCATAGTGCTGCTTTAACTCTAAATGCACCCAGATCTAGAAGTATGCTTGTTTGCAGTGCCTATTTAATCTTGAGTGCTTCAGATAAATCTTATAACCACAAATTACTTGAATTAGACTTGGTCAGCTAGATCTGTTTGAAGTTATAACAGCCTGGCATAGAAAGAAATGGGGAAGAAGAGTAGAGATAGGTATCGAATGACTCTGATTACTCTGGAGAGTAGCTTCTCTAACATTTCAGGGTCCCAGGAGTCATGTCCAAAGACAAACATCACAGCGTCTTCTTGGTGGGATCCACAGAACAAAAAGAGGAAATTAATTAGCAAATCATAGTAATATATATTTCATAGGAATGGTCTTGACTTACAAAACAGCCTTTCAGACAATTCAGATGGGATGAGGGACAGTGGGATTTTGTTTGCATTTCTGCCTAACTCGTAGCTGCAAGGTGTTCGATGAAGAGGGTAAATTAAAATGGGGACATAGGTCATCTCCGAGTGCACCCAGTGACTCAAATATCTCCTTGCTTTATAAGAGTTAATCAGCATAGCAGATGATGCTGCGCTATACAGATTATTAAACCCTTATGAGCTGGAACAAGAATCCAAGCCTTTTCATAATGGGAAATATGCAGTACCAGCTTTACGGGGTCAAAGGCTGTTTCATTATCCAATGGTATAGCTGCTTCCTGATTCTGAGAGTTAGATAAATAGTCCGTTACTTCAATGACATAATTAGTATTTAAAGCGAGATGTTAGCCAGGGATAAAGTCGTTTTATCAAACACAACAAGTGATGGACGGAATTTGCATATGGCTGGATTCAAACTGGGGTGGCATGGTGAGCAAAATAATGGATGGATTAAACCCAGATCTGTGACTGGGGGTGAATGTTTGATTGGTTCCGCATTCCGTCCATCCAGTTATGCTATCCCACAGCGTTTGTGTTTTGTTTTGCTTTTGCCGCCCTAAGTGCGCCGGGTATGCCCAGACGTGGGTCCCGGGCTCACTGTGCCACTGGATTCAAGCTAGCCTGGCTGATGAGGGGTGAAACCCCGAAACCGGTCCCAGGATGCTTGTTTCCGGTCCAGGGAGAACCTGGCCTGGCAGTTTGGGCTGGACTGTTCCCATGAGGAACAGGGTCAAGACTGATTTGCATATGGCTGGGTTCAAACTGGGGTGGCATGGTGAGCAAAATAATGGATGGATTAAACCCAGATCTGTGACTGGGGGTGAATGTTTGATTGGTTCCGCATTCCATCCATCCAGTTATGCTATCCCACAGCATTTGTGTTTTGCTTTGCTTTTGCCGCCCTAAGTGCGCCGGGTATGCCCAGATGTGGGTCCCGGGCTCACTGTGCCACTGGATTCAAGCTAGCCTGGCTGATGAGGGGTGAAACCCCGAAACCGGTCCCAGAATGCTTGTTTCCGGTCCAGGGAGAACCTGGCCTGGCAGTTTGGGCTGGACTGTTCCCATGAGGAACAGGGTCAAGACTGATTTGCATATGGCTGGGTTCAAACTGGGGTGGCATGGTGAGCAAAATAATGGATGGATTAAACCCAGATCTGTGACTGGGGTGAATGTTTGATTGGTTCTGCATTCCGTCCATCCAGTTACGCTATCCCACAGCGTTTGTGTTTAGCTTCGCTTTTGCCGCCCTAAGTGCGCCGGGTATGCCCAGACGTGGGTCCCGGGCTCACTGTGCCACTGGATTCAAGCTAGCCTGGCTGATGAGGGGTGAAACCCCGAAACCGGTCCCAGGATGCTTGTTTCCGGTCCAGGGAGAACCTGGCCTGGCAGTTTGGGCTGGACTGTTCCCATGAGGAACAGGGTCAAGACTGATTTGCATATGGCTGGGTTCACACTGGGGTGGCATGGTGAGCAAAATAATGGATGGATTAAACCCAGATCTGTGACTGGGGGTGAATGTTTGATTGGTTCCGCATTCCGTCCATCCAGTTACGCTATCCCACAGCGTTTGTGCTTTGCTTTGCTTTTGCCGCCCTAAGTGCGCCGGGTATGCCCAGACGTGGGTCCCAGGCTCACTGTGCCACTGGATTCAAGCTAGCCTGGCTGATGAGGGGTGAAACCCCGAAACCGGTCCCAGGATGCTTGTTTCTGGTCCAAGGAGAACCTGGCCTGGCAGTTTGGGCTGGACTGTTCCCATGAGGAACAGGGTCAAGACTGATTTGCATATGGCTGGGTTCAAACTGGGGTGGCATGGTGAGCAAAATAATGGATGGATTAAACCCAGATCTGTGACTGGGGGTGAATGTTTGATTGGTTCCGCATTCCGTCCATCCAGTTACGCTATCCCACAGCGTTTGTGTTTTGCTTTGCTTTTGCCGCCCTAAGTGCGCCGGGTATGCCCAGACGTGGGTCCCGGGCTCACTGTGCCACTGGATTCAAGCTAGCCTGGCTGATGAGGGGTGAAACCCCGAAACCGGTCCCAGGATGCTTGTTTCCGGTCCAGGGAGAACCTGGCCTGGCAGTTTGGGCTGGACTGTTCCCATGAGGAACAGGGTCAAGGCTGATTTGCATATGGCTGGGTTCAAACTGGGGTGGCATGGTGAGCAAAATAATGGATGGATTAAACCCAGATCTGTGACTGGGGGTGAATATTTGATTGGTTCCGCATTCCGTCCATCCAGTTACGCTATCCCACAGCGTTTGTGTTTTGCTTTGCTTTTGCCGCCCTAAGTGCGCCGGGTATGCCCAGACGTGGGTCCCGGGCTCACTGTGCCACTGGATTCAAGCTAGCCTGGCTGATGAGGGGTGAAACCCCGAAACCGGTCCCAGGATGCTTGTTTCCGGTCCAGGGAGAACCTGGCCTGGCAGTTTGGGCTGGACTGTTCCCATGAGGAACAGGGTCAAGACTGATTTGCATATGGCTGGGTTCAAACTGGGGTGGCATGGTGAGCAAAATAATGGATGGATTAAACCCAGATCTGTGACTGGGGGTGAATGTTTGATTGGTTCCGCATTCCGTCCATCCAGTTACGCTATCCCACAGCGTTTGTGTTTTGCTTTGCTTTTGCCGCCCTAAGTGCGCCGGGTGTGCCCAGACGTGGGTCCCGGGCTCACTGTGCCACTGGATTCAAGCTAGCCTGGCTGATGAGGGGTGAAACCCCGAAACCGGTCCCAGGATGCTTGTTTCCGGTCCAGGGAGAACCTGGCCTGGCAGTTTGGGCTGGACTGTTCCCATGAGGAACAGGGTCAAGACTGATTTGCATATGACTGGGTTCAAACTGGGGTGGCATGGTGAGCAAAATAATGGATGGATTAAACCCAGATCTGTGACTGGGGGTGAATGTTTGATTGGTTCCGCATTCCGTCCATCCAGTTACGCTATCCCACAGCGTTTGTGTTTTGCTTTGCTTTGCTTTTGCCGCCCTAAGTGCGCTGGGTATGCCCAGACGTGGGTCCCGGGCTCACTGTGCCACTGGATTCAAGCTAGCCTGGCTGATGAGGGGTGAAACCCCGAAACTGGTCCCAGGATGCTTGTTTCCGGTCCAGGGAGAACCTGGCCTGGCAGTTTGGGCTGGACTGTTCCCATGAGGAACAGGGTCAAGACTGATTTGCATATGGCTGGGTTCAAACTGGGGTGGCATGGTGAGCAAAATAATGGATGGATTAAACCCAGATCTGTGACTGGGGGTGAATGTTTGATTGGTTCCGCATTCCGTCCATCCAGTTACGCTATCCCACAGCGTTTGTGTTTTGCTTTGCTTTTGCCGCCCTAAGTGCGCCGGGTATGCCCAGATGTGGGTCCCGGGCTCACTGTGCCACTGGATTCAAGCTAGCCTGGCTGATGAGGGGTGAAACCCCGAAACCGGTCCCAGGATGCTTGTTTCCGGTCCAGGGAGAACCTGGCCTGGCAGTTTGGGCTGGACTGTTCCCATGAGGAACAGGGTCAAGACTGATTTGCATATGGCTGGGTTCAAACTGGGGTGGCATGGTGAGCAAAATAATGGATGGATTAAACGCAGATATGTGACTGGGGGTGAATGTTTGATTGGTTCCGCATTCCGTCCATCCAGTTACGCTATCCCACCGCGTTTGTGTTTTGCTTTGATAAAGTTGTTTTATAACTATCAATTAGCTCTGCTGCTTGAGCCATTAGCCCATTAGCTAAAATGTTATTAAACTGTTTGTTATCTGTTTATAGAATGTCTATTGACCTATACAAACTTGGGTCTTCTGGCTTTTCATTGGTTTTAGAACTTGTATGACTACACCCTGAGAAAATGAAAAAGGATCCCACCTTCATTCTGTATATTATTGAAAATTTACCAAGAATTATTTTTAGCTCACCTATAAATTGTTAATGACTACTATCCCCACTAGCTGTTTTACCACTTGCCAAATTGGCCAAATGTGCTAATTTCTCTTTAGTAAATGAACAGATTATGGGGGTCATTCTGACCCCGGCGGTCTCAGACCGCCCGGGGCCAGGGTCGGCGGGAGCACCGCCGACAGACCGGCGGTGCCCCGCAGGGCATTCTGACCGCAGCGCTTTGGCCGCGGTCAGTGCAGGAAAACCGGCGGTCTCCCACCGGTTTTCCGCTGCCCGTCAGAATCCTCCAAGGCGGCGCAGCATGCTGCGCCGCCTTGGGGATTCTGACACCGCCTACCGCCATCCTGTTCCTGGCGGTTCGCCCGCCAGGAACAGGATGGCGGTAGGGGGTGTCGCGGGGCCCCTGGGGGCCCCTGCAGTGCCCATGCCAATGGCATGGGCACTGCAGGGGCCCCCGTAAGAGGGCCCCGCTTGTATTTCACTGTCTGCATAGCAGACAGTGAAATACGCGACGGGTGCAGTAGCACCCGTCGCACCTTCCCACTCCGCCGGCTCGATTACGAGCCGGCTTCATGGTGGGAAGGTCGTTTTCCCCTGGGCTGGCGGGCGGCCTTTTGAAGGCCGCCCGCCAGCCCAGGGGAAAACTCAAAATACCCGCCGCGGTCTTCCGACCGCGGTACGGTATTTTGGCGGCTCCCGCCGGGCGCGCGGTGACCGCGCCCGGCGGGAGTCAGAATGACCCCCTATATATCCTGAGCTTGGTAATTTGAGTGTTTTCTCAAATATGACTGCAACAGTATTCCACAATTGATGACCTATCTATTTTTTAATCTGATTGATATACTTTCTAATAAAGAATTAAAAAAATATCTTGGGTTCACTCTGGATCCTTCACTATGGAGGAAGAGGAAAAACAGAACAAACTGACTTTGTAATAGTTGTTCTAATTACGTTATAAAAATAGAAAAGGAAACACAATTCATTTACCTGAAGCCTATCCCCATCTTCCACAAATAAAATATGAAGAAAATGTATTTTCTCAATTTCACATTATGTAAACAAACGAAAATCAAGGTGAAATCGGATTGATCCATATGTTTACTTTGTGAAAAAGTGGAACATGCACTGTTTGCTCCGTTCAATGTTACATAAACGACAACTTGATCTGTGTTTTTGCACCAGGTCACTGTTTTTGTAATATTGCCCCAGTTGTCTCAGGTAAGTGTTGAGACACTCAACAAAAAACTTCTTCATGACATGATTTTACAGGTAACGATTCTGTAACTAGGAACTTTACTTTGGATTTGAGGGCTATTTATTGATTACATTTGCACTTTGATCATTGCATATTTCAGACATCCTGTACAGAAGAACAGTTTGAAAAACGGCTATTTTATTATATGCCTAATATCCTTCAATCTTTTGGTGCTAACAGGCTGATTTCCATAGAACTCTCAATTATTGTAAGCTTGCAATTGGTGAGAAAAATCATGTATTGCAAGAGCTGTTTGAAGATGCCGACTATATTGTTGAGGTGTCCACAGAACTTTGTGAACAGTAACTGCTAAATCCAAACACACCGTTGACACTTTTTGCTAATTCATCCACTGATCCAAGTGGTAGTACCAGTTCTGGTACACTCCTGTGGCAAGAGGATTCTAGGAATTATATCTTATTCAGTATTAGACTTTTTATTCTTGGCGTGATCTCCCTTATCTTTTTGCCTCTGTCTCCCAGGTTGTTGATGTGTGCTGGACTCTGTTTTTACTGTTTCTGTTACTCTGCGCAATTTACCACTGCTAACCAGTGCTAAAGTGCAAGTGCTCCTATACAAAATGTATATGTAATTGGTTCATCCATGAATGGCATATTTGATTACTAGTAAGTCCCTAGTAAAGTGCACTAGAGGTGCCCAGGGACTGTAAACCAAATGCTACTAGTGGGCATGCAGCACTGTTGTCCCACCCACATAAGTAGCTCTATAATCATGTCTCAGACCTGCCACTGCAGTGTCTGTGTGTGCAGTTTTAACTGTAAATTCGACTTGGCAAGTGTACCCACTAGCCAGGCCTAAACCTTCCCTTTTATTACATGTAAGACACTCCTAAGGAAGGCCCTAAGTAGCCACAAGGGCAGGGTGCAGTGTATGGTTAAGGGAGGACATATGTGTCTGATATGTCCTAACAGTGAAATATTGCTAAATTCGTTTTTCACTGTTGCAAGGCCTGTCCCTCTCGTAGGTTAACATGAGGGCTACCTTTAAATATGATTAAAGTGTAGATTCCCTTTGGTAGAGGATAGACATGTGGAGTTTGGGGTCTCTGAGCTCACAAGTTAAAAATACATCTTTCAGTAAAGTTGATTTTAATATTGTGTGTTTGAAATGTCACTTTTAGAAAGTGAGCATTTTCTTGCTTAAACCATTTCTGTGACTCTGCCTGTTTGTGGATTCCCTGTCTGGGTCAGTTTGACAGTTGGGCTGGTTGCACCTCACACTAGACAGTGGCACAAAGGGAGCTGGGGTGTAGTCTGCATTTCCTGATGAGCCATCTGTGCTAGGAGGGAGGGGATGAGTGGTCACTCACACCTGAAAGGGCTGTGCCTGCCCTCACACAATGCACTTTCCAACCCCCTGGTGAGTGTCTGGGGCCTGTCCTGGAAAATGCAGGATTTCACAATCATGAGAGACTTTGCTGTGAAGTAGGCCTACTTCAAAGGAGAAAATGGGTTTAAGAAGGGCACCCAAAACCACAGACTTTAGAACACTTCTGGAAACCAAGTGAAACCTCTGCCTAGAGAAGAGCTGAAGAGCTGAGGAAGAAGAGCTGCCCTGCCTGTGACTGGGCTTTGTGGAGCTATCCTGCCGTTGCTGCTTGTGCCTGTGCTAGAGGACAAAGACTGGACTTTGTGTTGCCTTCCTTCTTGTGAAGAACTCTCCAAGGGCTTGATTTAGAGATTGCCTCCTGTTTGAAGTCTCAGGGACAGCAAAGACTTCTCTCTGCCAGCACCTGGAGTCTCTGCCAAGTGGTGCCCATCCAGTGCCTGGGACCCTGAAAGGAGAAGCTGGCAGCCCAAAAGTGAGAAATCCACTCACTGACCTCCATGCGGGGAAAAGATCGATGCGACTCCGATCTGCGGTTGAAAAATCGACACGCCGCCGGCTTCGTGGCTGAAAATCGACGCTCACCTGCAACGCGACTAGAAGATCGACACCCGGGGCTCAAGAAACGACGCACAGCATTGCTGACGGAGGCTGGTGAGATCGCAACCCACGCTGCGTGGTTTTCGGACCATTGTGTGGCTGGATTTCGAATGCAGACACATCAGGGCATGTAAAAATGACGCAAGGCCTTCCTGGACCCGAGAGTGCTGACCAAATCGACGCATCACTCTCCTGCGGAGATAAGAAACAACGCACACCGACCCGACTAAAGGAGAAACAACGCAAGGTTCGCTTGTGAGTGAAAACGAAGCATTGCAAGCACTTTTTGATGCACACTCGCCCGTTTGGGGTTATTTCTGAAGCGCCCAAGGTACACTTTCACGCTAACAGCATTAGTGTGTGTTTAAAATTACATTAAGACTCTTTTTGCATTTTTTTGTGATAACTTGAATTGTGTATTTTTGTTGTTTTGGTCATGTTTTGTTTAGATAAATATTTTCTATTTTTCTAAACCTGTGTTGTGTCATTTTGTAGTGTTTTCATTAAGTTGCTGTATGTGTTGGTACAAATACTTTACATCTAGCACTCTGAAGTTAAGCCTACTGCTCGTGCCAAGCTACCAAGCGGGTAAGCAGGGGTTAGCTGAGGGTGACTCTCTTTTACGCTGACTAGAATGAGGGTCCTTGCTTGGACAGGGCGTAACCTGACTGCCAAAGACCCCATTTCTAACATTCAGCTTTTCATTTTGCTTTAAATTCAACTAAGGTATTCCACATGTTCTTTGTGTTAGAACCACAACACTGACCCTGGCAGGGACTGCCACGCGTAACCTCAGGTTTGAGATGTCTTCAGTCAGAAATTCAATGTCTCTTTTTTTTTTTTTTTTTTTAACCATTTACAGTTTGTGTTGCTTGTCTGGCATTTTCAAAATTAAGTTGTGTCCTGATGCTGAGAAGTGTAAGGTGCATTATCTCTCTTCTCTGAGTAAACTCATGTGGATCATTGATGGAGTGTAAGTTACTACACCCTCAAGCTGTGTTCATCATTGTGTAGATTGCTTCCTTTGGTTTCTTTGAATGTTTCCTCTAGCATTTCCTGCATACTCTGGGCATGCCATATGCTGTTTCTCTTGTGTGCTTATTCCGTTTCAGTGGTTGCCAGATTCTGTATTACTGGTACTCCTCTCTCACTGGTTGCGGCAATTTCATTTTGGCCTATTAACTGAAAAAATATAATAATGCCGATTGTATTCCAGTGACTCAAGTGGAAATGGTAATAACCCAGATCCGTGTTTTGCAGAAATGACCTTGTTGATCATTATATTGGCAGAATACAGACAGTAGTAAGATAGATTGCAACTAAACTTTTATAAGACACAACACATCCAGAATCTTAAAGAAGGCAATCAAGGATTACTCAAAAATCACCATGAAAAAACAGGCTAAATGAAAACAGAGAAAACAAGCATTGCAGAGCCAATAGGGCTGACTCTGCCAAGCTAGTGCAATTTTTTTTTTTTAAACTGTTCTTAGTCGAGACATTTGCCACAAAACTATTAATAAAGAAAAAAAAACATGCTGATGCTTAAACGTGTTCAACATATGCATGCAATAAATTTTTTAAATTAAAAACATAACCATGGTATTTAATTTTAATAGAACTTTATTGGTGCTTCATAGCAGGTAATGTTTTTTTCATAACAGTTTTAGAAACCCTTTTTAAATTAAGCATATCGATATGCATGCATTTTATCTATACATTTTTCTTTATTTCACGGGACTGATAAGGCTAAATCTGATAAAAAATTATTGTATCAGCTCTACAAATTTCACTGTTTCCGAAATTTGCCCTAAAGATCGATATGTGTTGCAAAAGAGTCTGGAGCAGAGAAAACACTGAACAGATTAAAAAGCACCAGAACATGCTACATCACGGAAAGGTGCACAGCCTGGCAAATGTTTGGTAACGTAGTGTGTGAATCTTGGGAGCTATGTGTGATGTGGGCAATATGTTTGATGTGAGTGACGTGAGTGATTGGATTAGTCTGCGCAAAGGAGTTTGAGTGGTGAAAAAGGTGTGCGAATGCGAGGTAGGAGGGTAAAGTGAGAGGGTGCATGATGTAACTAGATCACGTTTTGACAGTTATCAAAAAACTCGTATAATGTGCATTACTCTGCGAAGTGCATTCATCTTTGTGTCCTTGGTTTTCAATAGACTAGCGTAGTTTAATATTTGAAGTGACTTGTGAGAAAAAGCAACTATAGATGACTCTAGAATTTTTTTTCTCGAAAGAGACGGCCAATTGTCACAGCACACAACATTGACTCCATAATGTTTTATGAAATATTTAGATCTTTCTCTGGCAGTCTTGTCCTTTGTGTAAATGTTCTATCGACCTGTGTTTCTCACTATGATGATAGAAATTGCTGTATAGTGAAATATGCCGTATTGCATAAGCCTTGCTGTATATCGAATAATCTATCGTAGAGGTGGAGATATAGGCAGCACCTTTACTTTATTAATAACTTGCAAACATGTGCCATCAGTAAACTGCTGCTTCTGAATACTGCAATACCCCAACTACAGTCTCGTATTTATGAATTACAGCTGCCTCCTTTGTTTAGAAACATGAAAATTAAGTTGACCAAGCTGTGTACTCTTTTCAGAAGCCATAAGGAAAAAATGTTATGTTTGATCCTCTTGGCACATGACTAACAGGCTATAGTCCTGAATATCGACTACACAAATATAGTCCTACAATAATACCAGGGTCACAATATAGATAATCTCGATATTAACAACTAATTTATTATTAAAATTAAAAAAATATTGATTCCAAAATGTATTGGCCCTCATTACAAGCATGGCGGTCAGCGGACCGCTGCAGTGGAGTGAGCGGTTGCACCGCCGCGGGCCCAGCGGAGAAGACCACCATATCACAAGTACTGCGAAGGCTCCCGCAGAACACAGCCAAGTTATTGTTCGGAGTCTGGCGGAAATGAACAATATAAAAGGGAACACCCACCTTCAGGAACACAGGTACGGCCGTAGGTGCCATGGCACGTTAATTGCAACTCCTCCCAATGCTCTACCTGACCATGCAACTCCCGGACGAGCGACAGTGACCAAGTTACCAACTGTAAGTACACCAGCCTAGCACACACTGGAGGGAATGACGTTAGTACATGCACACAACACACATACACGACACGGGAAGCCACACCGATACACACATGCAAACAAACTCCCATACCAACACGCATACGCGCAAATACCCACAACCACTACTCATACATGTGGAAGGAAAGCCAGGTCTAGTTAGGTAACATCAACACCAATGGTGTTGTGCTGCTTATATATAATAAAATTTAAAACTGTGGCTAAAACTATTAACACAAAGGCCCAAGGGCCAGTCCAAAAGTCCAACAGTGCTCTGAGTTCACTGGGCACAAGGTGACGCCCCAACTTGACTCCTGACTGGAAAGTGCAGGACTCCACAGGGTAGGGGCATCAATGAGGTATGCAGGCACCTAGGGGGTGGGGCGGGGGGTATTTGAACTATGAGGGGGGTCCTTTGCTCTGTACTTGAAAGGGGGTCCTTGGGCTTACCCTTGAAGAGGGGAGTTATAGCCAGGGGGGGAGTTTGGGCTTGGCCTTGGAACTGGAGGGAGGGAGCTTGACCTTGGAAGTGGAGGGAGTGGGCTTGGTCTTGGAAATGGAAGGAGCGGGCATGGACTTTGGTTTGGCAGGAGGAGCAGTGGACGTGACAGGGGTGGAAGTGGGAGGTAGTGGAGGGGCATGTCGAGGGGCAGTGGTGGACTGAGAGGTGGAAGGCAGGGGTCTCGGAAGGGTAGCATGGTGCCTGGGGGAACAGGGACTGGGGCAGTGGTGGGGAACAGGGAAAACTCTCTGAGGAAACATTTTTTGGGAACACAAGGGCGGTCAGGGTAAGGACGTTTGGGAGTGAAGGGAGTGGGTATGGTTGTGAGGGGTGTGCGTGTAGATGCCTTGGTTGCACGTGCATGGGTGGATGAAATGTGTGGGCTGGCGTTTAGATGTACTGGGAGGAGGTGGGGAGGAGATGCAGGGAGATTGAAGGGGGGATGTGTGAGTATATGTTGGGGTGGTGTCTGCAGGTAGGGTAGATGTGCTGCATGTCAGTGTGTTGACAGTTGTGGTTTCTGCGCCAGTGGCGTATCGGGTGCATGAATGGGTGTCAGTCAATGTGGTGACTGGGGCAGTGAGGGCACAAGTGGCAGGATCAGTGACTGATGTAGTGCTTACTGCAGGTGTGAGTGGTGTACTGACTGTGAGAGGGAGGTGGTGGGGGAGTCGGTGCAGGGTGTAGATGTTGTCATGTCTGCATGTGTCTGTTGTGTGTGTGTTTGGTGGTGGTGGCGTCTGTGGTGCTTATGTCTGTCCTTGAAAACCGTGTCTGTTGCTGTGTATGCATGTGCATCAGTAGGTGTGCCTTGGATGGGTGGGGGTAGAGGGATGTGGGCTTGGGAACAGATAGATGGAGGGGAGACAGAAGAAGAAGGGACACTGGCTGCTTTCAATGAGGAGGTCAGAGCCTGAAACGATCTCTGTAGGCCAGACAAGGCACTGTGAAGGCCTTCCAGGAACGCATTGCTCTGTTGCATCTGGGATGCCCAGTCCCTGGTTGGCAGTCTCAGTAGTTGTCTGCCCCACAGAGATGGACCTCCGGAGGTCAATAGCCTCCTCTTTGAGGGCAGCAGGGCTGACTGGGGCAGGTGCAGGGGTGCCTGCGGCAGAGGAGATGCCTACCCTCTTTGGTGAGCGGGCACGGGCAACTGCGTGGGGAGCTACAGAGAGGGCAGCGCTGATAAGGGGGGATGGCAGACAAGGATGGTGCTAGTGTTGTCCCAGATTGGTCAGCCACTGCCAGGGAGCCGCCGTCATAGGAGCAATCGGAAGATGGTGTGCTCGATCATGTTTTCCCCATGGCAATCCCCTCGCCCTCCGTCCCACTGGTGTCAGCCTCCTGGTTCCTGTGGGCTGCAGCTTCCCCACTTGCCAGTACCCCTCCTCTTTCGCCAGATGATGCTGATGCACACAAAGACGAAGTAGGACAGGAAGAGAGGGATAGAAAGAGCGACAGGGTGAAGTCGGTCAATGCCAGCACAACAGTTACACAGGATAGAGCATCAGCAATTGATGCCATGCCATGATACACTATGCCCACCCCTGCACATCCTACAACTAGGGAACACCATGGGGAAAACCACAACAATGCACATGTCAAACGCTGATGCCGTGACTGATGCAAACATCCGCATATTCACCACACCTGTCAAGTACCTGCCCATGGCCGTTGAGACAGGCATTTGATGGACTGCCCACCAAAAAGAATACTGCACAGCTAGTTGGCGGACCTACTTGCCTATAGTCAACTAGCACTCTGACCACTTGGCGCACCCATCCCACCACACAAGCAGTGCCTGCCAGCTTATTGAGGTCCAGGAATGCACCCCTGGCACAGTGTTTGGGAAGGACTCATCACAATGGCCTGACACCCCAGGTCCAATCATCCTGTTGCCATGAGCTGGCAAGCACATCTAGCTAGTAGGTGATGTGGCCACACAGTATCAACGCTAGAGAAATCTGCCCCGCTACCACTGACTGCATGGCATTACCCACACCTGTAATGCCAATCCTGCCCAGATGGACACTACCCATAATGGACAACATTGTACCAAGTACCCACGCCACAGTTACCCAATGGTGCCAACCCAGAGCCACTATGGCAACACATGTAGCAAGTGAGAGTGGGAACTTACCCCCATGTGGCTGCTGTGCTGCCCTCAAGCACCCATCCACCTCAGGATAGGCCACTGCCAATATGCGGGCCATTAGGGGGGTCAAGGTCTGAAGGGGACTGCTCCCTCATTGGGAGGATGTCCCCAGCTGGGACTCTGCGGTCTTCCGGGCCCAGCATCTCAGGTCCTCCCTCCGCTTTCTGCAGTGGGTGCTCCACCGGGCATGGACCCCCAGGGCCCACACTTGCTTGACGATGGCAAACCAAATCCCCTTCTTCTGATGGGCGCTGACCTGCATGGGGACACAGACAGAAGGACACAGTCATGTAAAGTGGCATCTCTGGGACAGCAGTGGACAGCACACATCACACTTCCACACCCACATGTCATCACCCAATGTAGCCCTAGGCCCCTCACCCATGTCCATGCTCAGGACACACTGCTGCCCACCAAAGCCCCCATCCCCATGTGTACAACTCACAAATAGGACAATGACATTCGGCTCACTTGCTGCTCTGGTGCCCCATACAACAGTCCATACAGGGGCAGGACCCCTTTCACGAGCTGCTCCAACTCTTCCTGGGTGAAGGCTGGTGCCCTGTCTCCTGCAGGATGTGGCATCTTGGCTACCAGAGTCAGAACACAGCAGCACATGCAGTGGAGGTCTTCAGTGAACGAGGTTCAGGAGTCAAGTGAGCTTGAGCACATGAAATGGCAGTCACGGCTGCTGCGGACATTACTGTCAGTGCCGGTGGTGATCACCATTGATTCCTGCCTCCCTTGGGCAACAGTGTTAACCAATGGTGAGTTGTGACCACCTATCACTATGACATGTTACGCTGGCAGGATGAGCTCACTTCCACCTGTCCCATATATGCAGGACCGAGGGCTGCCATTTTACATGTCTAATCTCTGTTTGGGTGAAATGTTAGTGCGTCATGGGTGACTTTTGGTGGTGTGTGGCCACATCAAACCAGTCTACACAGTCTATGGTGCACAACATAATACCCGCTCTCTCGCGTTCCCAAGTACGATGCAAGGTTAAGGATGAGAAATGCACTGGTGTACAGGCCCCTAGACGACCTTGCCACCCTGGAAGAGTGTCAGGTCATCCAGACCTATCGCCTGAATCGTGCAACCATCATGGAACTGGTGGCCCATTTGGATCCGGATCTGTTACCTGCCATTCGCCATCCCAATGCCATCCCTCCCATAATGCAGGTGTTGTCAGTCCTCCACTACCATGCCTCAGGCTCCTTCCATGTCACAGTGTGCCTGGCAGCAGGGATGTCACAGCCCAATTTTTTGCAATGTCCTCAGGGATGTACTATGTGCCCTGCTCAAACATCTGGCCAGCTACATCCGGTTCCACCAATGTGCAGAATTGCCCACTGTGAAGGATGCATTCTATGGAGTGGCACACATCCCTCAGGTCTTTGAGGCCATTGATGGCACCCACATTGTCCTGGTGCCACCCAGGAGGAGTGAACAAGTCTATAGGGACTACAAAAACGTTCATTCTGTTAACGTGCAGGTGGTGTGTCTCGCGGACCAATACATATCCCAGGTGACGGCCAGGGTCCCTGGCTCTGGGCATAATTCCTTCATCCTGAGGAACAGCAGCATCCCACATATGATGGCACACTTACGAGGGACCGGGCTAATCGGCATGTACACCTGCATATGTGTGCCCCTCAGCTCTCTGCACTCTTGTGTCCCTGTCCTATCGCACTCCTGGTCTTGACATGCGTCTTACCTCTGTGCACTCATGTGACTCTGGCTATCCCAACCCTCCCTGGCTCCTGACATCAGTGAGGAATCCAACTACTGATGCAGAGGACCATTACAATGAGGACCACGGTCGTACCGGATGGGTCATTGAGAGGTGCTTCGGCCTGCTGAAGTGTGGTTCTAAAAATTCTGGACCCATGTAATTTACTTTGCCACAGCAGTACGATTTTAGTATCAAAAGACCGATAATGACTAGTACACTAAGCATGAGCATTTTCGCTCAATTCCAGCAGCGTTTTCACCTCGAAATTGCCATTTTCCTCCTGCACTCGTGGCTCCCATTTTATACACGGCAGCCATTTTTAAAAGTTGCCCTCACATAGGCTTATAATACAGTCAGATTTGATTCCAAGGACACTTACACCTTGATTGACTTTTCTCTGACCTGGGCAAGCTGGAACCATTGCCTCAGGCCAAACCTGTTTGGTCAGTCCCTCTCCCAGTGGCCGAATCAGATAGCATCAAGGCACACCAAGCCATAAAACCCTTATTATCGCTCACACACCCTGCCTAATCTTGCTCACACCTGCACCTGCTCTTTTCTTCTTCTTACTTTACGAGGGGGAGGTGCCCGTTTTTATTGGGGGTCCACACTTATCTGATGTAAAATACTAGGCCTTGCCGGGTAATTTATTATGGATTGGATGACATGAAATATGAGGTTTCATCATGACACTGTTTTTTCCTTTGTAGTGAAAACATGTGAATGACCAACCAAAATGTCAAGAATGTTTGCCTGAAGCTTAAAAAACTGTATATAAGGAAACCTGACTTTGAATTTAAACACAGTCTCCTGAGAACATACAAACCGTGCTGTTGTACTTCTAGGACGCTTGTTACTTGGCTGCAGCCAATAAATTCGATCTTTGACTTCACCTAGAAGACTCTGAGTTTCTGTGGTCTGAATCAGGAAAGTACCCGAGGTCTTTGGGTGTACCCTGGCACCGCTGGGTTACCGGATCAGTACCGGTTCTGAAAAACCCAGTACCTCAGTTGGCGCCCAACGTGGGGTGATACCAGCGGTACCGGTCCAAGCTTGAGGTCCGTGGGAAGCTTCGTGTGAAAATTCTGGAGGAAGGCCGCCACTTCATCGACCCCTGCATGTCGACGTGGTCCGAAAGTCTTTGCTGCGAGGTTCCCCGCTTCCCGACGGCTACGAAGGACTGCTGCCCTGGCTGTCGCCCTGATTTGGACCCTTGATGTTTGGTAGAGCGAAACGATAAGACGAGTCTTCTGGTGACGTCATTGATATTTTCAGTTAAGTATAAGTGGAGCGTCTCCCAGTCCTTAGTTGGACACTTGGTTTGGTCCTTAAGTTGGACATTTGGTTTGGTATCCCTTTGGGATCACTTTGATTTGGAACTTGCAAGTACCAAAGCCGAAGGACTCGTGTATTCACGAGACTATCGTAAACGATAATCCTTTGAAGTTTGAAGCTAGACTAGTGAGCGAAGATGCCTGGTCTTAGCAGACTTGGAAATTTGTTTTGTCTTGGTTGTAAAAGGGACTCCCGGTTGGAGGACTCATGTCCGGTTCCTCCGATTGGAACTCCAACCTATGAACTATATGTGAAGCACGGAGTGGGCCCCACCACGTTTAATAAAGTATGGGTCCGCTATTCTTGGAAATAAATGTCTGTGAGGCTGTTTTTGCAGTTTTTTGGAACACTATTGAGAAAAGTTTTCTTTTCTCTTGTAAGTATGACTTACAACTAGGATCTGCAAACGGTTCTGTAAGTAAATTGCGACGGCGCTATTTATGAAAAATGGCGAAAGCGCGCTGTATTGTGTGTCCTGAGTGTTTTCTGTTTATATCTGAAATGAGCTCAATGTGTGTTTGTGGGTCTTCTTGATGTTTTCAGTTTGTTAAGTAAAATGTTGGTTAATTAATATTAAGTAGAAACTTAGAAAAAATCCAGAAATGAACCATGTGATGTGCTAACATAGCTATATGTTGCTCTTTAATTTATAGAATGAGCAATTGTGCACATATACAAAACTGCCGTTAAATGCTTAATAAATTAGAAAACACATTCAATAGATATAAATAGGGCCCCAAAAAAAAAACGAAATTATCTATTTTTGCAAAAAAATACATTTACAGCATTTTTCTTAGATGCATTGTATTAGATGTTCACAGGCAAACTTTTCAGCTGCAGTATATTTGATAGGAATGTTCAATTCAGCCAGCACTTTCCCAGTTAAACATGGGTGGAATTTTGCATAACTTTCCTTTTAAATGAAAGTGGCGCAAAAATGTGACGCATTTCAAGTTAGGCTTATGCGCTTAGGCTTGTGAGTTAATGTATCCCAAATAATAGGCAAGGGATGCAGCTTGCTTTTATATGTGGAATTATCACAAAAAAATGAATAATTGGGTTTAAAAAAAAAAAAAATCTTTTTATTAATTATGGAAAAATTAGTTAAAAAATAAGTGCCTTTCAAAATCGTTTTTTAATATTTATAAAGCTTAATACCTATACTATGACCTCCTAGCATTAAAATTTAATTTAAGTTATGTTGCACCGCTAAAATGACATTTGTATGTGCAATTTTCCCTTGGCGCAGGAGCAAACAAGCTAATTTCTATAAAGTATAAGTTAATATTTTCAATGGCTGACTCATGGATTGTGTAATAGACATTCTGGTAATGCATATTATGCAAGAAAATTGTAGGATATTGATTTTTAATGCCTAAAATATCAAAGTCGATTTTGGGCAAAAGCACTGTTTAAACTGCATTTTCTTTCATTCAGAGTACTTTTTAAAGTGTCTCAGGCTTCAGTAAATGCATACATTTAGGTTTGATATATATTTGCAGGTTGTGCCTTCTTATGATTCAATGAGTCAATGTGCCAGTACAAAGGCTTGTTTTAATATCGAGGTTGAAGGTTCTAACTTCAGCTGGGCCTACTGAGACGTTCATTCATTCGAGGTTGATGAAATATGTACCATTGCATGGGATTGCAACAAGCATTTATTCTAACAACTGGTATGTGTGTTATTAAGGTTTGTGAATTATTCACAGTAAATGTAGTTTAATAATCTGGAAATAGAGATAATTTTTTTTAGCGCCTAAAAAGGAAAAATGTTTTTTTTTAAAAATAGAGTGAATTATTGCAGGTTAGAAGGAAAACAGGAAGGCCTACTGTCTTTGACAGATTCAGAGTGGCAGAAGCTAGGAGAGCTACAGAGGCTGGCTCAAGTCACACTGCTGAGATGCTATATTTAGTTTTCCCATAAACAATGGAGGAGGCTGTCATGTTGACACTTGTGACCTTTTAAATTAGGGCCTTGTCTCTGTGAAATGCAGAATGACCCTACGGGCCTCTAAAAGTGGGATTTCTGGTTTCTCCAGAAGAACATCAATACAATTAAAGAACTTAATTCCAAAGGGAAAATATAAAAAAAAGGGGTTTCTTCGAAAGTCCCAACATCATGTTAAATGCTCTGCAGAACTGATACATTTGTGTCTCCGCTCTAAAAAAATAAAATGATGCCTGCTAGTTGCTTTTATTTGACAGAAAACGAAGTGTTGCATTAAGTCTTAGACAGAAAATAAGATGCAGCCCTTTTCTAAAATTTTGAAGGCTACATGCCTTAATGAGAACGATTTACCAATTAAGACTTATTTTTCACAGTGGAAATTGTAGGTGCCAAATTAATATGGAGTGTCAGTGTAACAATTTTTACTTTTAGAAAGGTAAAACTAAGGTGGCTTGATGTTGCGAAGTAACTGACAAGAGGGTAACAGTTAAGTAATGGAAATTTATTTTCATGTATTTGGTCCTATCATGAATTGTTCTTGCTGGTCCTGTATGTTAGAAGAGAAACAGTAAAGTTATATTTGACAGCAGATTTCCATTGCCTGGTGATCTACTGTCAAAAGGAGGGTAAGGATTTTAAACCTGACAAATTAAACAGGCCCAAATATTGGGTTTTGGGCTGCAGGTTTACAGTGCATAAAGTACATGACATGGTGTTGTGTGTCACCGCTTATTCACACATGCTATTGTTTTGTCTATGCTTTTTGTGCTTGATACACAGCAAGTATATCTGATAGCTTGACGTTTTGTGCGTTTTTATTATTTTTTATTTGTTTTTTTTTTTGCATGTTTGTTGCTGCTTTTGATACTATTACAAGCTCCCCTGTGTTGTGAGGGGATGGTCATGACGATGCCCATTGCTACGCAACAGTTGGTTGAACTTGTTCTGGTTACTAAATTCCACAGATAATGATATTTCATGCTGTGAACATAAGAGACAACACTTCACCAGAGCATGTCTATTTGGCTATAATGGTATTGAAGGAAAATAAAAAGAGATATACAGGATCAAAGTGTGTCACCTGCACTTAGTCACGTTACTGCCCCTTCCCTTAAAGGAACAGGCAGCCCTACATTTATGTAGCCTTGATTGGACCTAAGGATGAAATTATAGATCTGTGACTCAAGGTGGCCTAATTTCTATATTACATTAGTTAATGATGTTCTGTTTCCTAAGTAGCATATGGCTTTTGTTCCTTAAAAGAAAACCAGGTTTTCATTTTTTCCTGAAGAAGGAACTGAAACATTAGCTAGGAGTACCGTATATGGTGTATTCGCCAACGGTAGAGTTAAAATTTGTGTAACTTTGGCCTTTGTGTATCACCCGTACTCTCGGTGTTGTGTCACATGCCTGACTATCACCCAAATAATTTTTTTGTTCTTCCTATAGATTTTTTTCTTTTGTTACTTCCCCTGACCAATGTCGCATCATGCTTAGTTATTGAGATTTTAGCTATGTCCTAGTCCCATTTCTCTTTTTCGAATTCCTTTCACCAGTCAGCCCTTTTATTATTATTGATGTATTGTTCAGGTTCACATTTCCAGACTGCAGTGATGTACCAGGGACCCCCATGTTATGTATAATTCCCTTTGGTATGACCAGACTGGTTTTCAAGAATTTGCCTTAGGCCTGCTTCAATGTTTTCCAGCCTGACTGTCAGGGTAGTGATAGACTGGTTAACTGACTCAATATTATAGTAAGACAAGTTTTCCATCTCAATAGGAGATATCTTATGTTTACCTTTTTGAACATGACGAATTTTCAATGTCTATTTTAATTTAGTTCTCGGTTCCCTTCTGTTCCTGCTACTTTAATTTTTGGTGGGATCAGATGTGTCCTAATCATGCAAATATCAGGACCCTCTAGTTCTTGTCTTTTTGTTCGCACATTTGACTATTAGCCTGGGTATTGCATAGTGCACCTGATGCACAGTTTTTAAAGGAAGGTTTCTACATGTCCCTGATAATCGGTATCATGTGATTTCTCTATTGAGATGTTCTAAGATAAGGAGGAACACCTAGACTTAATCATTGAGGAAAATATGTGTTTACCCCATTAGACAATGCCACTGTGTGAGGAAATCCATTCAGATAGAATTCTCATGTAGCTATAGATGGCAGAGAATAATGGAGAGAACCCAATTAAAGATGCTAGAGACCCTGTTTTGCCCTTCTGCCTTTGTCTTTGTATTTTATGCCCATGGTGTATGGCTACTCCTTTGAAGATTGCAGACCACCTGCTTGCAGTCCCCTTGTTAAAAACCATGAACTTTTTTTTTTACTAAATTGAAGGAAACTAACAACTGTGGCACATTTCCTACGTCACTAGATTCTGCGGGTATCAAGTCATAATAACCTGCAGGACATTGATTTAAGCCTAATTCCCATCAGTGACAGCTACAGATGAGAGACGGACGTTTTGGCCCTACAGTCTCAGCACCCAGAAAGTAGCAAAGCTGGACAGCGATCGCCAGCGCATGGTATCGTACTTGCTCCATCAGACGGCGTTGGACATCACAAAACCAAAGTTTCAGTGTAAAAGAGCTAAAGAGAAGGATTCCTGTTGTTGATGGCAGAGCTGTTTTGAGGTTTCATTTCTCTACCTGTCATGTGCTGGTAACCTCTGACAGTGTGCAATCCCTTGAGCCCCTTGGCCTGAGTTTTGGCCACACACCCCCTTTTCTTTGCTCCAACGGAAGAAGGGCAGTGCACCGGAGATTTCAAGTTTGGAAAAAGGCACTATATTGTGGTGCCCATGAAAGAGCAGCTTGAGCGTCCTCTGACACTAAATAATGAGTGTTGGAGTCTGAAAGTGCTGCTGAGCTTGAGCTATTTCCCAATTAATGGTGCTTGGGTCTGCACGAGATGATTTGTGCCCTTGATCAATGAAGAGCACATTGTTTGTAGTGTCTGCCACAGAGGAGAGACACTGGTGCATTGCTTTAAGACATTGAGACTTTCGAGTGAGCTGTGGGTGTTTGCCAGGAGGGCACTCCAACTAAGCAGTACTTTTCTCACGAAGAGGCCTGAATTGAGAGGCCCATGCGAAAGAAAACAACAAAAGAAAATTTGATGGACAATAGAAGCCTGCCAGAGAGGCTTTTTGAACGGACTCTGGGCATAGTTGGTTTCACAAGAGGTTTCCGTGTGATTGTATAGACTAGGTGTTAGGAGACTGATTGTTTTGCTGGCATTGTTTTAAAGTACTATTCTGTTTAGTAAAAGCAGAATAAAGTCCATTTTCTGTGGAAAGAGTACCCCCTTTTCACCTTAGAGCATTGATGAGAGTCACCACTGTTCCACCTGAACATACCAAAATTACTGAAATGCAGAGGAGCCCTAAAAATGTTACTAGATAATTTTAGGATTTGCTTTTTGGTTAGGGTTGTGAAAAATGATTATTTCATTTGTAATAGTGGTCACTACTTTCTCCCGTTGTCTATATGTTCTTAATAACGTGTTTTCTAGTGTCTTTTAAACATGACGTTGTCATTTATGGGTGGGATTGTTTTTCTCTACTCAATTGACTTCTGCACCCACTTCCCAACCTATGTCTTTTCCTACTATTGTTTCTTTGCACTCTTTTCACCCTTTTCCTGAACATGAGCAGGTTAGAAGATCAGAATTCGTAAGCAATTCTTTTGTACAGCTTCTGCATCAACACTAGTTAGTAGTGAACATCACTAATTGTTGGGTGTGTGATCTTATGCCACCTACTGCAGATAGAGGTATTCCTTACTTTGTCCTGCCATATGTGGCCTCTGTGTTACATCATGCATAAGGAAACCTGCACCAAGAGACGAGCTAAATACTAGGATGATGTTACAGCAACATCTCAACGACTTTAGAAACATAGACCTGGACTCAGATTAGCATGAGAATAGGTTTATTGCCTATGTAAGGGCAAAAGGAGGGTTTGTGGTTCTAAAAATTCTGGACCCATGTAATTTACTTTGCCACAGCAGTACGATTTTAGTATCAAAAGACCGATAATGACTAGTACACTAAGCATGAGCATTTTCGCTCAATTCCAGCAGCGTTTTCACCTCGAAATCGCCATTTTCGTCCTGCACTCGTGGCTCCCATTTTATACACGGCAGCCATTTTTAAAAGTTGCCCTCACATAGGCTTATAATACAGTCAGATTTGATTCCAAGGACACGTACACCTTGATTGACTTTTCTCTGACCTGGGCAAGCTGGAACCATTGCCTCAGGCCAAACCTGTTTGGTCAGTCCCTCTCCCAGTGGCCGAATCAGATAGCATCAAGGCACACCATGCCATAAAACCCTTATTATCGCTCACACACCCTGCCTAATCTTGCTCACACCTGCACCTGCTCTTTTCTTCTTCTTACTTTACGAGGGGGAGGTGCCCGTTTTTATTGGGGGTCCACACTTATCTGATGTAAAATACTAGGCCTTGCCGGGTAATTTATTATGGGTTGGATGACATGAAATATGAGGTTTCATCATGACACAGTTTTTTCCTTTGTAGTGAAAACATGTGAATGACCAACCAAAATGTCAAGAATGTTTGCCTGAAGCTTAAAAAACTGTATATAAGGAAACCTGACTTTGCATTTAAACACAGTCTCCTGAGAACATACAAACCGTGCTGTTGTACTTCTAGGACACTTGTTACTTGGCTGCAGCGAATAAATTCGATCTTTGACTTCACCTAGAAGACTCTGAGTTTCTGTGGTCTGAATCAGGAAAGTACCCGAGGTCTTTGGGTGTACCCTGGCACCGCTGGGTTACCGGATCAGTACCGGTTCTGAAAAACCCAGTACCTCAGAAGCCAGATTCCGGTGTCTGCACATCTCTGGGGGTGCCCTGCTCTACAACCCACAGAAGGCGTGCCAGATCATTATAGCCTGCTGCATGCTGCACAATCTGGCCCTGAGGGGTTACATCCCATTGCTGGATGCAGAAGAGGGTGTAGCTGCACCAGTAGATGATGAAGGGGACATGGGGAGTGATGAAGAGGAGGATGATGAGGATGCAGCTGACTCGAGAGCAGAGCTGATTCGACAGTACTTCGACTGAAATGCAGGAATGTGTCAAATGCCTGGTATGTGTCCTTGACGACGGTCTGCCTTGTCCCTGCTACCACCTATTCTCTGTGACCACTGACGGTATTGATTTCAGCTCTGCCTTGGCTAGGTTGGGGGGTGTCACTTGTGCCTATGATTTAGGTACAGGTCAAGCTTATAATCAGGCAGATATTGAGCTGGTGCACTAGTGCCATCAACGTGTATGTTCCCTGAGCTGCCAGTTCAAGTGCTTATCTGTGTGCCACGCAGGGTTGTTGCATCTGTGCAGCATCTATCCTGGGAGTCGACATTGGGTGGCAGTGATAAATTGTTGTTGGTGGCAGTGGGTATAGGATCAGGTCTGGCGCTGGGTGCTGTGAGGGTGGTACCATAGGGTTGGTATGTGTGCCACTGGCGGCTCCACGATTGATCTCCCTGCATTTTGCCCCCCCCTCTGTCACCCTCCCATGCATGTGCTGGGCGATGGATAGACAGTTGCACATGTATTGGCAGTTCCATTCGTACTCATGACAAATAAAGACGTAGTTAGTAACTGTGCTCAATAGTGTTCATGTGGGAGAGACAAGTGCAATGGGTGATGTATGGGGTCATGGTGGCTGAGACCATCAGAGTGGTGAGTCCAGCTCTGGGTAGTCCAGGTCCTGTATGCTGGCTATGAGAAAACGGATACATGAGAGTGGACTGTGGATAGGGTGTCTCAGTCACATACAAGGGAGAATGTTTAGGAGAGGGTCACTTTCTGGTGGTGTTCGTGGTCTTGGTATCATGTCTGGATGGATATCTGGCAGGACATCCTCAATGGTGTGGGGGTTTCTTAGCTAAAGGGGTAGGAGTGCTAGAGTCCTGCGGGTTCTGTGACGGGCATCCATACCACTGGTTGCCGCTGAGGTAGAGGGCTCTGATGGGATGTGGCCAGTGGAAGGGGCCTGCTGGAGGGTGATGGACTCACGCATGATGGTGGTCAGGTCCTTGAACACCCCTTCTATGGTGGCCATGGTGGCATTGTGGGCCTGCCACTGTTGCATGGCCTCCTGATGGTATTCCCCCTGCAGCCTCTGGGTCTCCTGCACGGTAGCCAGGATCTGGGCCACTATGTCTTGTATGTATGTATGTAGGTAGGATCTTTAGAGCGCATTCCGGCTCAAAAGAGCATCGAAGCGCTAGACAATAGGTGAGAAAAAAGAAACAAAGGCGCGATGCAGGAGGTACAAAAATAAAATAGAAGGCCAGATAGATGAGACATCAATTAGCGTGGAAAGAGAAAAGTTTTGATAAGTTTTCAGCAGTTCAAGTAGTTAGATTCCTTCCTAATATGGATTGGAAGAGCATTCCAGTGTCTAGCAGCGGCCACAGTGAAGGCTTTATCTCCCCATCTGACTTTCTGAGTTCGTGGAGCCTGAATCCTAAAGGCTTCAGGGGACCTTAGATTTCACCTGGGCCTATACCAACAGAGGTGAGTGACCAAATAACGAGGGCCAATACCATACACTGCCTTGTGGGTCAAGCACAAGATTTGAAAGATTACCCGTTGGACAACTGGGTGCCAATGCAACAGTTTGAGACTGCCTGTAGCTGAGGCAGAGTGGGGGAGATTTAGAATAAATGTTGCCGCCATATTCTGGATCAGTGGGAGTTTTTTCATAGAAACACTGTCCAAATTAGATAGGAGGGCATTACAGTAATCGAGCCTAGATGTAACCAAAGCTAATGTAACAGTAACTTTCCACTCCTGTTGTAAGTAGGGGGAAATTTTCCTTAACATCTTCAATATGCATAGACAGGTCAAAACAGTCTGAGTGCCTTGGGCTTTGAAGGATAGATGGTCATCAAAGATGATCCCTAAATTTCTGCTGGAGCTAGTGGGAACAGGGAGAGATCCACACTCAGCAGGCCACCAGCTGGAATTCCATCGCTCTAGCCTGGATCCGAAACATATAATTTAGTTTGTTGCCCCATTCAATTTCAGCCAATCGTTGCCCATCCAATTATTAATGGCTAGCTGGCAATTGTGGCAGCAACCAGCCGCCTCCTCCCAGTTCTTGTCCATGGGTATAATAAGCTGAGTGTCATCAGCATAGGATGTTGGCAAAAATCCAAATGACCGTATTAGAGTGGCCAAATGCGACATATAAATATTAAACAAGGTAGGACTTAAAGAAACGCCCTGGGGGACCACACACGGTAGAAGATAAGCCACTGATCTAAAATCCCCGCAACTGACTGAAGTCCATCTGTCCGTCAGGAATGACTCCAGTCATCAATGCTTGATCTCTAATGCCTGCCTGGAATAATCGAGTTAATAGAATTTGGGGTGAGATGGTGTCGAAGGCTGCTGACAGATCCAGCAAAATCAGAATAGCCCTTTTCCCACCATCCACCATCCTCCGTATAGAATCCGAGGATGTAATAAGGGCAGACTCCGTGCTGTGGGATTTTCTAAAGCCATGTTGTGAAGGGTCTAGTACAACCTTGGGTCTGCGGGTATACACCCAGGACTTGGTTGAGCACCTCCTGGGCAGTCAGTTGGTGTGGCTGCCCTAACAGATTCCCCTCCCACTACTCCTGGCCTCCTGTGCCCACTACCAGTAGCAGCCGGGCCTTCATTTTTCTGGGGTATGTGCCCTTGACTCTGGCCCCTGTACTATGGGGGGCACCTCTGACTGTGTGGTCCCTAGGGCACAGGTTTGGGATCCAGGGGCTGGCTTTGGTGTTGTTGCCACATGGATGGGGGCGTCCAGTGTGTCCAGGTTGGGTCTTTTGTTGGTGGACTGTCCAGTGGCCCCAGATTGTCCAGGCATGTCACCCCCATCCAGACATCCAGTGGGGCCTTCATCCTGGGGAGGGCTGTCTGAGCCTGGCATCCTCTGCAGTGTGGCAGTGGCAGGGGTACCTGTGGATGAAACGGTAGAGATTAGTTGTGTGACTGTAGCTATGTTCCTATTGTGATGCATGCAGTGGCTCAACGTGCTTCCCAGTGATGGCAATTACAACTGCTGCACTGCAGACATTGATTTGGAGTAGGGGTTTGTGGCATGGTTTCCATGTGGTATGGGGGTTGTGGATGGTGGTTGGCATTGCTGTCATTGCCATGTTTTGGGACGTAGTAATGGCAGCCAGTTGGTGTGGGCTGTGGTATGGTTGTCCATACAGATGTTCCACTGTGCAGTTGGTCTGTGGTGTGTTGCACTTCGGGTTGTGCTGGATTGTGGGAGCTGTGGTTCTCCACATTGTGGTTGTCATCCGTGCATTAGATGTGAGTGAGTAGGAATGGTGGGAGTGGGGTGGTGTGGCATGTAGAGGAGGGGCCCGGGGTGATTGGGACGGGTGCAGTGGGGTGGGTTGTTGTAGGTTGGAGGGTGGTGGGTGGTGGGTAGGCATGAAGGGGTGGTTGGTGCTTAGGGGTATTGTTGACTTACCAGAGTCGAGCCCTCCACTGATGCCAGTCAGGCCCTTAGTCTGCATGATGTCCAGGACCTTCTCCTCCCAGGATGTCAACCGAAGGGGAGGAGGTGGGATCCCACCGCCAGTCTTGTTGATGGCTATCTGATGCCTGGACGCCATGGAACAGACCTCCCCCTGAGGTCGTTCCACCTCTTCCTGATGTCTTCCCGTGTGTGTGGGTTGCTGCCTACTGTGTTGACCCTGTTGACGATCTTCTGCCATAACTCAGTTTTCCTGCATATGGATGTTTGCTGTACCTGGACTCCCAAGAGCTGTGTCTCTACTCTGATGATCTCGTTCACCATGACCTGTCGGTGAACCCTGGGTGCTTCTGGCAGGACATGTTGTGGGGTGGGTATGTGGTGTGTGTGTCGGGTGCAGTGCAGGGTGTGTGGGGATGTGGGGATGTTTGGCTGTGGGTGCTGGTGGGCTGTGGTGAAAATTTGTACAATGTGTGCAGTGTGATTCTCTTTGTTGTGTTTGGGGTGTGCTTCGTGTCGAGTGTGTCTGCTCGTATTTTTTGCTAGGGATTGTGGGTGTGTGTTTGGGGGTGCTATATAGTGGCAGGTGTGCGTGGTGTGTGTATGAGTTTCAGGTGTGGGATATTAGAACTGGCCAATGTAGTGTTGGCTACTGTCAGCGGTGCCTTTTCATACCGCTGCGGTGCGAACCGCCAACGGTTTATCGCCGTGCATGTACCGCTGTGCTGGAGTTTGCCTCGAAATATGGCGATAGGAATAGTGTTGGCGTGGCAGGGCCGACGGTTGATCAGTCACTCTTTTGTTGTGGGTTGGCCTGGCGGTGATGGTTTTGTGCAGTGTATGTTTTGTGAATCATGAGCTGATGGGTGCTATACTGCCACCACTGGCGGTATGGTGGCGCCATTTCGCATGACAGTCTTGCCCAAAAATTGCCAAACTTGTAATGAGGGCCATTGTCTACAAAAACTTAGAGTTAAAAAATATGCACAAATATAGATTACAAAATCGACTTTTAAAATTAAGAAAAATATTAAAAACCAAATATAATGCAAATTATTGCAACTATAATGTCAAAATATTAAATGTATATACTAAAAATCAATTAACATTTTTTAAAAGGTGCAATCATTTAAAAAATATATTTTTATGAATTTATTTTTCTAATTATTCTTTAATCATTATGGCCCTCATTTCAACCTCAGTGGTCTTTTCCAAAGACCGCCAAGGATCCGCTGAGCCGAAGACCGCCAGTGTTGGCGGTCTTCCGCCAACCATATTATGACTGCTGACAACCCTCCGCCCTTTTTCGGACGGAGAGCCGCAAGCAGCCATACTGGTGGTCAGCGGTGTAGTAGGGGCTGCTCCTCCGTCAACGCCACGTCATTAAAACACCGCCCACCGTAATATGACCCTGTATTCGGGGTGGCGGTTTTCTGGTGACGTAGTGCTGATGGTGGAGAAGCCCCCTTGGATCCTGTTCCCTTCCGGAGAATCACCAAAACAGGTAAGGTGATCGTCCATTAGGGGAGGGGGTTGGAGGAGTGTTGTGTGGTGTGTGCATGCATGGGGGTGTGCATGTGAGTGTGTAGAGGGTGTGTGTGAGTGCGTGTATGTATGCGGGGTATAATGTGTATATGGGAAATGTTGCGTGTATGTATGTGTGCATGTATGTGCGCGTGTTTGTGAATGAGTGGTGTGAGCGTGCATGAAGAGGAGTGTGGGCTGTATGTTTGGGGGTCTATGGGGGTTGGGGGCAGGAAGGGGGTCCTACTACCTGTGGGGGGCGGTAGGGGGGTCATGGGTGTTGGGGGAATACTCTGGGGAGGGGGAGAGAGAGAGGGCGAGACCCCAATCAGTGCCAGGGAATGGATTCCCTGGTACTGATAGTGTATACCGCCATGGATTTCGTGGTGGTTGAAAACCCCACGAAATCCATGGCGGTCTGCGCGGTCCTGATACCGCCGGAGGACTAGTGCCAGCTGCCGGCCTGGAGACCGTTGTCTCCAGCCTGGCGGTCATTACAGCTGTGGCGGACGGTGCCAAACCGCCAATGTCATAATGGAGCGGTAATGACCGCCGGCCTGTTTGCGGTCTTACTGCCATTTTTGCACCGTCCGACAGGGTTGTAATGAGGGCCAATGTATTTTAATTTGCAATTAATGAAAAAATAATGCAGTGTTTCTACATTAAAAATATTTAATTATTTACCCTACAAAACATAGATCAGTTAAAAATGTAATTATTTTTTGTAACTATCAATCAATTTATCTGAAACAACTACAATTAAATCTCTTCAGAAATACATATATTTTCCACTTTTAACAATATGAAATATTTTCATATATAACAATAAAAATTGTAAAACATATACGGGGTCATTTTGACCTCGACGGTCTTTTGACAAGACCGCAGAGGGACCGCCGTGCTGAAGACCGCCAGTGGTCGCCACTCAGCTTATTATGACTGCTGGCAGCCCTCTGTCCTTTTACGGACGGAGAGCCGCCAGCAGCCATACTGGCGGGCAGCGGGAAAGTGGAGGTTGCTCCACCTCCACCGCCACGTCAACAGAACACCGCCCACTGAATCACGTTGTGTGATTCGGCGTGGCGGTGTTGTGTTGACGGTGTGGTGGCGGCGGAGCAGCCCCCATGGACCCCGTCCCCTCCCGGAGGATCAACGGACCAGGTAAGTTGATCGTCCATTAGGGGAGGGGGTGGGGGGGTGTTGTGTGCGTGCATGGGGGTGTGCGTGTGTGTATGTAGAGGGGGTGTGTGAGAGCGTGTATGCATGAAGGGGTGTTGTGTGTTTGGAAATGAGTGCGTGTCTGTCTGTCTGTATGTCTGTATGGATGTGTGCGTGTATGTCTGAATGTGGGTGTGAGCGTATGACTGTGTGTGAGGCTGTTGGCATGTATGTTGGTGTGTGTGTGGGTATGTGTGTTGGTGGTGCCTGCGTGCGTGTCGGGTGTGAATGTGTAATGTGATGTTGGGGGTAGGGGTGGGGAGGGGGGTCCTGCCACCTTTGGGGGTGGCAGGGGTGGTGGGGGGTGTAGGGGAAGGACTCGGGTGGTGGTGGGGGGTGGGGGAGAACCCTATCAGTGCCAGGGAAGGAATTCCCTGGCACTGACAGTGCTCACCGCCATGGATTTCATGGCAGTTCCAAACCCCATGAAATCCATGGCAGTCAGCCGGGTCATGATACCACCGGCAGTATTGTGACGACCACCGGGCTGAAAACCCAGGTCTCCAGCCCAGCGGTCGGATCGGAGAAGTGGCGGATGTGCGGTAACCGCCATGGTCATAATTCCAAAACTTTTACCGCCAGCCTGTTGGCGGTAAGACCGCTACTTCTCCGCCGACCGCCAGGGTTGTAATGAGGGCCATAATGCACTTAATTTTTTTAAAATAAATTAACTTTTATTTCAGGGTTGGGCGTCACAATTACTTTTTTCATTTCAAACAAAAAAATGCTGGGAAAAGCATTGGACTCAGGGATAGGGACGGTTCAAGGATTTTTGGGCCCTAGGCAGAACAGGAATATGCGAGGCTTCTCTAATTTGTGACATCATAGGAAATTAGATCACAGGAAGTGCAACAATTGACTATTAGCCCTCTGACATTGTTATAGTGACTTTGCAAGAAGCAACTTTCCTGCTGCAGCTATCAGTAAAACAATAAAATATCAGTGGTAATAAAATAGGAACTTATATTTTAAAGTCCTATTAAGTGAAAATACATTGCATTACATTAGTCACTTTTGGTCACTGGTTCTGAAGGTGGGACAGGCTGGTAAGGGGAGCCTGTGAAGTTCCATCAGGGTTGGGTGATGTCATATTTCTTCAGGCTATAATGAGATGTACTGCACCTCATTAGTGGACCACAAGACATCCTTGTGACAGGTAAGGGATGAAAAGGTAGGGGGAAGATCTCGTGGTGCACTGGTCAAATTAGGTTTGATTTCGCTAAGGCTATTTATTTAGCCATCCCTTAAAAACTCCTTTATTGACTTCAACTCATACAAAAGCTGTTGCCTGCCCCATATTCGGCATCTCAAGTCATGGCAGGATATCACCATTCCCAAGTATCCTTTATTAGCTACAGCTGGATCGAAAAGTGCCTTTAAAGTCCTTATGGTCATACACAAATTTCATATCTCCATTGTCCTGCCATTCTGAGTTCGAAATATTTACTTTTTACAACAAAATAAAACCTGATGCTCCACCAATTATGTATTCCTAAATGTGGCATGAAACCAGTTACGTATGAGGACAGATTTTTCTCTATTGTGGCTACCAAATTGCAGAACTCTCTCCCAGTTGCCATTCGTTCAAAATATATTTTAATTACATTCAGAAAATACATCAAAACCTGACTTTTTAGCTAATAACTTTTATTTCTCTTTTTCATGCTAGTTATTTTACTGCTTTAGCACCAAGAAGCTTAGCATAACTACACTTTTCAAATCAATATGGCACAACATAACATCCAGACCAGTGAGCAACAAAAGTGAAAAAACCTGAAGACCATAGGCTAATTATATCAAGAAAGTGTGAAACTGGAAGACTGTATATTTCACTATTCAATACATGCCTTCAACTCGTTCATGGTCATATGCTTGGTACAATACCATATATTGTACAATTTAAATCAGTAATATCTGGTAAAAGTATGTGAGCAGTCGTTTAGCCTAACTTGGATGATTAGATTCTTTTTCACACAAACAAAGCAGCTCTGGGAGATGTGGGAACATGGTGGGCAGCTAGCAGCAGGTAGCGTGTGCTCACGGGTGAGATGCAGAATAAGCGTCAGCAATGAGAGATACACATCCGCATTACAGTGCAGAGGCCCAGAGCTTAACTGGAATAGAACATTAGTCTGGGGGTGGCAGAGTACCCACCAGCAAAAAAGGTGTATGAGGCAGCAATGGGAGAAGCCGACGCAGAGGGGTGGCTGAGGGCTGCTCAGGAAGTGAGGAAGGCATGAAGAATTATGCAAGGCTCTCATTGTGGGGGAAGGGTGGCAGCACACTCATGCTGGCTTCCCAGTATCTAGGTGCAAGAGGGGAAGGTCAGTGTCTACAACCTTTCGGTGAGGTTGCGGTGGAGAAAAGAGCTGTGTCGGCCACCGACACACAGGAAAGCAAAGGTGGGCCAGTGAAGGAGGAACAGTGCAAAATTCCTCACAGAAAAGCCTCAGAGGAAGGTAGGAGGTTTGAGGGGGAGATGGAGGGATGGTCAGTGAAAGGTAGCCAGAGTAAAAGTGATAGAAACGCCCTGAGGAGCACAGTGAGAGATCTACATAAAAAAATGGCAGAGTGTGAGCCCATAAAACAGAAGGTAAACAAAGGCCGGAAAAGGACGTGCAATAACCTTCTCAGCCAGTACAGTCTAAGCCTGCCAACCAAATATCCTCATAGAGAGGATCCGGGGAAGGAGATTAAAAAGGGTGCACCTTATAAACAGCAGCTCCTGAAAATAACTCCATCACTTAAGTCTTTCTTTAAGATCCAACCCAAAATAGCAATGCCCGGTGATTCCGTGGCTGCACTTGGCATAGCTAAGACAAGGTCGGTGGAAGAATCAGCAGACAGGGTATCAAGGGGGGAAATGCCATCTACAGAGGGGGAAGAGTGAAGGCTCTTAGCACTGGAGGCTCAAACACTGGGACGGGGATGAGTAGAATCAACAGAAATGTAAACTTCCTTGACCCTAATAGGTTTCAGTGCTTTGTCGAACTGGGGGAAGAGGGGTTAAAAACACTGGTCTGGAATGAGGAGGAAACCAGTGCTAACACAACCTCAACATCAAGGGTCACTCTCAGTCCTCCAGGCAGAAAGCAGTTAGCCCATACCCTGGATACAGAGGGAGATACACCCCAATTATCTTTAAATGCAACCTCATCTTCAACTAATGCCGTGGATCGTATATTGCAGTCCCTCTCAGAAGAGGTCAAAAATGGATTCTCTACCTCTCAAGCTAATCAAATGGAGATACAGGGTGTATGAGAAGGTCTGGCAATAAGGCCTTCATCGTTGTATTGCTAAAGTCAGGGGGAGATGGGAGGAGACAGGGCATGAGCTGTTTAAGGAGAGGCAAAGAGTTCATTGAAATCCATTTAAAAGGCACCCTAATAAAAGTAAACCATGCAAATTCCCGTAAACGTACTCACATATTCAATAAATGAATGCATCCTGAATAAAGTTTTGAAACAGAACTCCCTGCATGGAAGCAGCTTCTCCTTTGAGATCTGGTCAGACATCTCATACACCACCCAGAATAGGCAGTGGGAGCTGGGGAAAAGAATAGAAGAATTTAAGAAACTAGTGGCCACCACCCAGTTGAAATTCCCTGCCACCTTTTGGGTAATGTTTGGTAATAAATAGCACAACTTCAGGGACTACGAGGAGATAGACAAGCTGTTAGAGCAGATAAAAAAGGCCAACTGTCCCTCAAGATAGAGGTGCCCGGTTCCAAATTTCCTCTATCTCTTCTCTCTTCACTCTTGATACAAAATTTAGCCTTCATGAAACAATTAGGATGGAAGAAATGGAGAAGGGGGACTGGGTAGGGTGATGCCTTTAGCTTTGATTCTTAGAGTTTCTCTCACTGTTTGTGTTTTCCTATTTCTTTTTCTTTCTTTCTTTTCATTATTCCTGCCATATCCCAAAGAGCACTCAAAAGGCTGTTCAAGCCTCAACAACATATGGGAGGGTTCTCCAGGGAAGGGAGGTTTGGGGGTTGAGGGATAGGGAGCACTTGGTGGGGAGCGTAGACGGAGAAAAGAAAAGAAAATATTGTCATCAGGAACACCCGTCAGGGTCAACTGATCTCCAGATTATTTGTGCTAATGACATTAACATCATAGATGAGTTGTAGATTGAGGAGCGAGAGATAAACATGGTGCAAATCTTATCTTCGAATGTAAACAGGCATCATATAAAAAAGGCAAGCATGAATACTACAATACCTGAGGGACTCACCTGCTCAGATTACAGTACTACAGGAAACACACATAACCAAGATAGAGTGCCTGGAGGTATTTAGTACACCGACGTGGGTTCAGCAGGTGATATTTTCAGACCAAACCTTTCACACTAAAGGACTGGCCATCTTGATAAAAAAGCAGGCAGACTTCTCTATTAAGGCGTGTAATACAGACAAGAGGGGCAGATGGATAATTGCAAATCTGAGCTAGATGATAGTACCTATACTCTAGTGGGATACTGTGGCCCAAATGTGGAGGATGTGGAACTCCTCAAGAAATTATGTTCAGAGCTATCAGAATGTTCCTACCCAATAATAATCACAAGAGACTTCTATGATATGATGGCAACAACATAGGCAAGAAACATGTCAGCTTTCATATACACCACACCTTGACCTATTTTAGATCATTAAATCCATACTCAGGCACGCACAGCTTTTAGTCATAACAAGAGGACCTTCACATTAAAATTCCCTTGGTACCTTTTAGTTATTCTTAAGTCACTCTACACTGATCTACATATAGAGCACTTCCACACACACTTTACCACAGGGGCTCATCTTCAAAAGACCATCTGCAATGAGCCCCTTCAGGGGCCCGTTGGGCATTGCAGCGCCGGCCCAAAACAGAGCTGCCCGATGCTGAGCCATGTCACTTATTAAGGTATGGGAGGGCTCTTGCTTCTGAGCAATCAAATCAGTCTTGATCAGCTTGATTTCCTCCACACCAAACCTCTGCCATTTTCCACTCTTTATTTCAAAAGGAACTGTATACTCTTTTGTGATTATCTAAGTCAAGTCCCACTAATGCTCAATGGTTAGACTCTGTTATGTACACGTGTAAATTGGATACAAACACTACCTGTGTAAGAAGAGCCAGGATGTGGACACTGCTGATAACATGGATGGGGGAGACAACCAGGAGAACAATTGGGAGGAACAAAGCTGTATCTAAAAGAAGCTACAGTTTTCCCACTGTCCTATGATTACACCCAACTTGGATCTCAGATACACAACCGGGCAAAACCTGATCCATAAGAGTTGTAACTATCAGAATTACTGCAAACCCATTTGCTGACTAATGGACTAGTTGGCAATATAAAACCAGGAAGCACAGTCTGCAATCCCAGCCTCACATTTGGCTAAATTGTATGCTCTTGAGCAAATGCTTTTCTGAACTAATTTCTCTGCTATATTTTTTGACTTTAGTGTGGGGAAGCATATGGCTAAAAAGGGGCTGAATATTGCATGAGGGATGGGAGAATTGCTCAGTCACATGGTATAATCACCTACATGCTATACAATGGTAAATGCAGAGCCTTTGTTGAAGATTGCTGTGTGCTGCAGTCTTGAGGCTACTAATTTTAAAAAAAAACAGTTTAATCCTAGTCAAATACTCTCTCTAAGCATTGATCCACTGATTTGACAATACAATAACACTTTGAAATAGGGCTAATGGAATAAATAAGCACCAAAGGTGTACTGCCTGGACAGGTCTCCAGCATGATATTCACCATCACCTTCAGTACCGTTTATCAAAAAGTGGCTGGATTTGCATCTCAACAGATGAACGTGCTCCTGAAACTGCCCTGTGCAAGGCTCCTCCCGTGCTGAGCGAAAGATGTTTGTCCTTTGAGAGGGTTAAAAGAGGTGGGAAACCAAAACATTAAATAATGGTGTCCCACAGTGCCCCTCTGTAGGCAGTGGGTTGGGAGCCACAACTGCAGGACAAGCCAGGAAATGGGGAAGGGCGGTTGGCCACCTTATGGCCCACATGAGGGGGCATGGTGCCTCAGGTAGGTGGGGAGCCCTGGGCAGATGCCTAGACTGCCCATGCCTAAAGCCAATCCAGTCAGGGTGGAAAGGGTCAGGTTTAATATTCCAATTCCAAACTAAGCAACATCTGGGAAAGTTTTGGACTATTTTTGTTTGGGGGGGAGTGTGGTTTTACTATTCCTGCTCTGAACTAAGCAACACAGGGAAAAGTGTTGAACTCTGGGAAGGATGGTGCACCATTTCCATTCCAAACTAGCATTATGGTGGAAAGTGTTGAATAGTGGTGGGGGTGAGGGGTGAATTAATGGATTCTAAGGGGTGCAACATTTACTTTTCACACTCCAAATTAATCAATTGTAAAGGAGAAAAAATTGAAATTATATACACAGATAAATCTAAAATAAAATAAAACAAATCTATTATCATTTAAGTGAAAATAGCAAAATAATGTTATTATTTTTTAAACCTGGAAAGGTAGTATAAACATAAATGATTTAAGAAGTGTAATAATATCTGATAAACAGTTTTAGATTAACCCAATAAGTTAGTTCACAAAACATAACTTTAAATGTGCAACAATATTTTCCCTTACAAAAAAATGAAACATTTTACAAATCAAAAACAGATTTTATACAGAATTTATAATCTAAACAAATGATTATTTTTTATTAAAACAATATATTTTTAAACATTTTAACCAAAAAACACAAATATTTAAAACAAACAATTTACAATATTTAAATTGTAAAACACTGCTTTCCAAAAGCCCTACAAAAGCAAGGTTTCGAAATGCAAAAAAAAAAGTATATGTTTAAATAGTAAACAATTTAAAGGATGTAATTATCTTCAGAAACATTGAAAACAATACTTTAAAACACCTCCCACTTAAAACTCCTACAAAGCCCAACATCCTGAAAAATAAATAATTTTAAAAGTAAAACAAAGTAAAAAAAGTAAAAAAAATTAGAAATATAACATATTGTTAATAAAAAAATATATATTTTAGAAGACTACTCACCTACTTAAAAACAGAATAAACTAAAACATTAATAAAAAAACAATAAAACACAAAACAATTAAAGGATACTTAGAAAACATTACTCAACTAAATTACACATTAATTAAAAAAAACACATTAAATCAATATAAAAGCCTACAATAGTAATGTAAAAGTTATGTAAAACTTTAATGTTTATGGTAAATAAAGAAAAACGATATATACTTACTATCAGTAATCAAAACTTTGATGTAGTACCCAAAATATCATACTTCGATTTCATTACCATAGTTATTCGGCCATTGGTGTAAATTATCCACACCTCTGCCATCGATAGTAACTAGCCACACCTAACTTAACAAAGTGAAAAGCTGAGAAAACATTTCAGTGTGCTCAATGCTGACACTGCCCATGGAAACGAAAAGTAACTTAAAAATGCAGCATAGACCCCTTAAACTTAGAGAAAAGGGATCTTTTTTCTAGCAAACAGTTACAGACTTTTATGCAAATTACCTTCTTCTGTTTGTTTTATAGCCAAGCCTGGAGCTTTCATCTAGCTGTGCGCAGTCATAACTGTAATGGGTTTGCAAGCAGGGAGAAAAAAAACAACAGACTGCAGCTAAAAATATCTGAGTGGCATGTTGTAGTACCCTATGCAGTGGCACAGCCAGGGTGTCATGTGCTTTAGTGCAAAGAAGGATATGCTCCTCTGGCTGTTATTTCAACTGTAAAATACAGCAATAAGTACGGTTTAATGGGTACCTCAGGCACCTAGGCCTGGTGCCACTGTAGGTGTTGCGCCAATGAAAGTTACTCCCATGTCGGTACAATCACAGTTCTGACAGAAGCCTTCAGGGCACAATGCTATCCTTAGTTAGGTAACAGAATATGCCTCGCGCTGTGACAGAGTCATGTATTCTGTATGGGAAAGTAGTAATTTCATTTTAATTTATTAAACAAATTGAAAGAAACCCAGTGCAGCTATTGATCTGCGGAGGAAAAGAAAAAGCTCTTAGAAAATTGCAGTTGTGAACACAAGTTTGTTCTCTGGCTGTACTTCTTGTCTTGTAACACAAAGGCAGAATAGTGCCAAACGTAATAAATACACTCAGGGCACAAGTCCTTAAAAAACAAGTCGGGGAGGGAACTAACCAAGTTAGGTAGTATGCCAAGTGACATCATGGCACTTCACATAATCTTGTGTGACATCATGGCATGTGTTCTCACAGGAAGTAGAATCACAATCTATTACCTCACAGAAAGTGGCATCACAATAGTGACATAAAATCTTAAGACTTAACACATATGTTTAGCAGGTCTATCATGAGTACATTTGAGCACATTGCATACTAAACACAAACATATTGAAACAGACAGAAGGATTTACAGAAAAGAAAAAGAAAAGCTATCAAGCCTCGCCACGAATGATGCACACCCCTTCTGAAGTGACCACAACACTAAAGAAAGTCTGAGGTGAAGGAACAGCTGATTTTTAAGCCAAAGTGGCTCCAAAATAATTGTAATTTGTTTTTTATACAAAAGTAAAAACTCTTTAGTTTATAGTGAGCTGACAGTCTCTCACTAAAAATGTTTAACGCAAGTATTTAAAAGTGAAAAATAATGTACTTTTCTTAAAAAGAACTGATGAATGAAAAAAGGATCCAAGGATTGCTGCCAATACAGTACCCACGAGGACTGTGGTACAGTGCAAGCTGCAGCGAGAGTGGGGAGCTGCTGAGCCCTTGCAAGAAAACTTTCAAATGGAGTATTTAAAAGAAAAAAATATTTTTTTTTTAAAAGGGTTATATGCACGTTTACTTAAACATAAAACCATCACTCTCAGTTATGAGAACCAGTGGCTGAAGTGGGGAATCCCCTTGCTGAACGTTTTATTGGGTGAAACCAAAGAGTGAATGACAACTGAACAGACTTATTGCTGAAGAGGGTTGAAAAGAGGCTGAATACGTATATGTACCCACAATATGTTTTTTTGTAAAAAAAAAAAACACAATAGCCTGGGGAGACACATCTCTAATCATATAACCTCGTATAATGTTCTTGAGAATGCAAATGATTCAGCCACTGACACAGATATCTTACTGCCTGGATACCGTGACTCATAACAGTTCTGGATCAAAAAGGAAGTGGCAGACGTTGCCTTTAGATAGTTCCCCAGGCCTTCAAAGACCCCAGGGAGCCCACCCATGTGCCCATTTATGTAACTGAAGGGGGCGAGACTGTGGGTACCCCCTCCCCAAGCCATTATAGGCCCTATAGAGCCGATCCCCTGGGCTGGAACTTACAACAAAGGGGAGGGTGGACTCTGGGGGTGGTGGTGTCGCAGTGCTTGGCCACAGGAGAAGCCCTGCAGACAACCGCCCAGGGCTAAAGGCAATGCCTGGCATGGGCTGGCTTTACATATGGTAATAAAATATTACTTTGAGTTAAAAAAAAAAAAACTAGAAATTCACTGGAAAAAACAAAGGTTAAAATAACATGGATACTGGCAACCGCCAGTAGGTGTTGCCAGTAGATACTAACTATAATTACCTACTGGCAGTCACCAGTAGGTAGTTATAATTAGAACCTAGTTTCCATAGGAAGAGCATTTTCTGGTTTGGATAATAACTTTGTCACCTCAAAATCTTCAGGAAATGTTCACTCACACACCCACAGAACCACTCTTACACCCACTCCCACACACATACAGCCACTCACACACCCACTCACAGACCCACACAGTGCTTCACATACCCACTCACCCACCCACTTGCACATCTACACAACCACTCACACCCATATAGCCACTCACTCACAGACACACAAAACCACTCACACACACACTCACATACACAACAGCGACTCGCACACACCCCCACATACCCACTTACACACCTGCACACCCACTCAGACACCCATACCACTCACAGACCCACAAAACCACTCTACACCCACACAGTCAATCTCACACCCACTTTCATACCAACACAGCCACTCACACACCCACATACAGGCAGTGTTACACTTATAGAAATTGCAGTAGTGTATGTTTGCATTAAATGTGTTGCTGTTTTAGTACTGAATATGCACATTTGGTTGAGAACGGATCTGCAGATCTGTCACACCAAAGAGAAAGGGTCCAAAAACAAGATAACTTCCTGTATAAATGTCAGTTCGTATCACATGTGTGGGAGCTTAAACCGGAGGACATGGACCCTAGTCCTCCATTTGAAATATATGTTGCTGGATTACGGTAAGGTCTCACTTTAATAATAGATCTTTTCAAGCATACAATTGCAATTTTAGATCTGCCAAACATCATCCCCAATATAACTAGCAGACCACTTTTTTGTCCTAAAATTAGGAACAGATCTACGGCAGCATCACGGCTGATCCGCAGATTCATCAAACTCGTAAAATAAGTAAATGTGTTGTAAAACATAGATAGGCATCAAAACATTAAGAAATCGTTAAGTTTCTTCTGGTGAAAATCTACAATTTTGTGGGGCCTTTATGTGAGACTCATATTTTTTTTAACATCTTATAGAATATGCGGATCCACTGTGATTTCATCTTAGGAACTGTTAACAATAGAGTACTCATATGGGCTTTCTTGTCGAATTTGTAGCTGACCCACGGGTCCATAAAATAAATTAAAAAAGAAAAACTTTGTGTACTGCAGTTATAGAAAGACTACAAAAGTTATTTTACATTCATTTATTAATTATTAGTTTTAAAATATATAATAAGAATGAATGTGTGAATAAAATGCATTTATAAACTTGTGAAAAGTATATTAGTAAATTGAACTCATGGATAAAATTATAGTACAATTTATATAAAAAAACAATGACATTGACTAAAACACCAAAGGTACAGGGACGTTATAGCTATGAAAAAGCATTAAAAAAACACAGATATTCATTAAAAAAAACAAAGGTTAGAAGGACACTATAGTTAGTAAACAGAACAAAAAACCTTAGAAATTCACTGAAAAAAATAAAGGTTACAGGATGTAACACTTAGGTTCAGATTTACACATATAAAACCATAGAAATTCAGGAGTTATAGTTGCCTAAGCTAACTAAAACTTGCGCCCCCCACAATGCTCTGCTTATGACCTCATATGTTAAATCATTCATGACATGGTCAGTGTCATCATTAATGACATCACTGAAGACATAACTTTTGATCTCATCCAGTGAGTGTGAGTGTCATTTTCTAGCGTGGATTGCACTGTGCTAATCTCATGGTTAAAGACTTTGCTAGAAAAACAAACATTTGAGGTGAGCAAATCTAAATGGTCGCTGGTGTTGTAGGGTGCTCTATACCGGATCTGCCCTCCACCTAAACTTGGGAACTACCCTGAGTTCTCTCGTCTCCTTTTCCATAATTTATGCATCACTCTAACCCTGAAAGGGTTTTGTTCCGGATTATACTGGATGCTTCCTTGTGTCTGGACAAAGCTAAACCTCTCTGAAGAGCAAAAATGATAGAAAAACACATTTCAGGAGTTGTTTTTGCTCATTCCAGGTTGGTTTGGATTGTATTTTACCAATTCACAGCTGTAATACTGTGCGTGGATTGGGGAAAGGCTTTTGCCATTTACAGCTCGGCAAGAATGGCACTGTGCCAATCCTATACTTAAAGACTTTGCTATATAAATGGCAGAAGACTTTGTCATTTTCTAGCTCAGCATGGATGGCAGTGAGCTAATCCCATGCTTAAAAACTGTGGTAGAAAAACAGACATTTGCGGTGAGCAAATCTAGAGTGTCGCTGGTGGTGTAGGGTGATCTATACTGGAGCTGCTCTTCACCTAAACCTGGGAACTACCCAGAATTCACTCTTCTCCTTTGCATAATTTGATCGTCACTAAATTATGCGAGCTAAAGAGACTGCTAGAATGACTCTGTGACTTTAAGGACACAGGATATAAGGGTGGCCTACCTTACCACGTGGTTCTTTTTCAAATCTGACTAAACCAACTACCTATGATTAAGGCTTTTGTGGATAGCCGAAACGCATCAGGAAAGGAAACAACGCTGGTTATTTTTGTCGGAATTTGGTGAATAAAGTGCCTCTCAATGCTGCAAACTGGCGTAACGGCGTATCACTTCTGTTGGAGAAATGTGTTTTGATAAACAGCGGGGTGCTCCGTCCCCGCAACGCCGAGGCCGCCCTGTTGGTGATTAGGCTGTATGCGGAGAGCCTGTGTTGGAGTTATTGAAAAGGATCCGCCAGCTTTTACTGCAAACCAATTTTGAAAGAAAGGTACGGGATTTCCCAAACGTGATATTTATAGTGATTTGAGCAGTAAAAAGTTGGAAAGAGATGTGATTGGGGTATGGCCGACAATCCCATTCACTGTTTGTTCAGCAGTAGGGGGCACGGAATGCAACGTGAGAACAAAAAACAGTCAAGAAGATGATTTATATCACCTTTTTGGAACACACTTTTAAAAAGAACGATAGTAGGAAGAGCTGCAGTGTGTTTGTGAAATTGTGATCATGAGGCAGTGTATTCAAACATGGAATTCGCTCAAAGAGTACCAATTATATAATTTTGAAATCAAGCATCTGACAAAGTACAGATTAGGTGTAATAAGATTGAATGCGCTTTGAAAGAAAATCTGTAAGAAGACGGTGAACATGAAAGTTAATTGATTTCGTACTGATGAGATTAAAACGCATTCTTTAACACAAAAAGTGAAAATTAATAAATGTTAGTGCTTTCTGAAATGAATTCATAAACTGTGAACACTCGGCAATGGTATAATTATGATATTTGTGTATACAGTGCATGTTGAAGAATATATGAACATGACTCTGCAGAGATAAACGAGGAAACCATTTTATTTCAAGGAATGCGAGCTAAAGAGACTGCTAGAATGACTGTGACTTTAAGGCCACAGGATATAAGGGTGGCCTACCTTACCACGTGGTTCATTTTCAAATCTGACTAAACCAAGTACCTATGATTAAGGCTTTTGTGGATAGCCGAAACGCGTCAGGAAAGGAAACAACGCTGGTTATTTTTGTCGGAATTTGGTGAATAAAGTGCCTCTCAATGCTGCAAACTGGCGTAATGGCGTATCTCTTCAGTTGGAGAAATGTGTTATGATAAACAGCGGGGTGCTCCGTCCCCGCAACGCCGAGGCCGCCCTGTTGGTGATTAGGCTGTATGCGGAGAGCCTGTGTTGGAGTTATTGAAAAGGATCCGCCAGCTTTTACTGCAAACCAATTTTGAAAGAAAGGTATGGGATTTCCCAACCGTGTTATTTATAGTGATTCAAGCAGTAAAAAGTTGGAAAGGGATGTGATTGGGGTATGGCCGACAATCCCATTCACTGTTTGTTTAGCAGTAGCGGGGCACGGAATACGACGTGGGAACAAAAACAGTCAAGAAGATGATTTATAGCCTTTTTGGAACGCACTTTTAAAAAGAACGATAACAGGAAGAGCTGCAGTGTGTTTGTGAAATTGTGATCACGAGGCACTGTATTCAAACATGGAATTCGCTCAAAGAGTACCAATTATATAATTTTGAAATCAAGCATCTGACAAAGTACAGATAAGGTGTAATAAGATTGAATGCGCTTTGAAAGAAAATCCGTAAGAAGACGGTGAACATGAAAGTTAATTGATTTCGTACTGATGAGATTAAAACGCATTCTTTAACACAAAAAGTGAAAATTAATAAATGTCACTGCTTTCTGAAATGAATTCATAAACTGTGAACACTCAGCAATCGTATAATTATGATATTTGTGTATACAGTGCACGTTGAAGAATATATGAACATGACTCTGCAGAGATAAACGAGGAAACTATTTTATTTCAAGGAATGCGAGCTAAAGAGACTGCTAGAATGACTCTGTGACTTTATGGCCACAGGATATACGGGTGGCCTACCTTACCACGTGGTTCTTTTTCAAATCTGACTAAACCAAGTACCTATAATTAAGGCTTTTGTGGATAGCCGAAACGCGTCAGGAAAGGAAACAACGCTGGTTATTTTTGTCGGAATTTGGTGAATAAAGTGCCTCTCAATGCTGCAAACTGGCGTAACGGCGTATCTCTTCTGTTGGAGAAATGTGTTTTGATATATATATATATATATATATAAATTTATTTCTCTGCAACTGGCCACGTCTTAGCCTGCACACTTTGACTGTTGGTACTCACACAGGAATTGTGGCCAGGCCTCCAATTAATATTAACCAACAACCAAGAAGCTTTGCATTCTAAGAACAATTGCTTGAGCTGTATTTAATTAACCATAACAAGTGTCCCCACCACCAATGCGCTTCAACCAACATGGTCTTCATTACGGATGAGGCAGTCCCTCCTCGATTACCTTTATATAGTATAAAAGCCCTCAGGAATTCTGGTGTTCATAGTCCTTGTGTTTTGTCTATTGAGATGTATAATATAGATCGGCCTGCTATTATGCATTATTTTTCAAAAAACATGGCAAACTGCTACATTGTCAAACAACCCTCCCTGTGAACATATATTTCCATATTTTCCCATTTATCAAGGTATTGTACAATGTGTACTTCACAAGTGCAGTAACTCAATTGTCACTGTTAAATTCAATTAATAGCTAAGTGCAGTTCTGCAACCATTCCATTGTCTGACATTTCTCATATGCTTGGATAGTAGAAAAACATTCTTCATCTCATGTTCAAAGTGTTTGCGTGAACAAATTTCTCATTAGGGGCTTCTTAATATCCAGAGTGAGGGAACATGCCTCTGTTCAGTACCACCCAATCTGAACTAAAAAGCAACTCAACTTCAGAAAGGGACTTTCAGTCTTAAAATATTTAACTTATACACCTGTTTCGCTGTATTGGACCAAATCCACGGAGGTGTTTATGAAGTTCTTCATCGGCGTTAAGACCAAATGGCAACTTGGTTCGTAGCTTTACAATATATTTGGACTCTTCCTGAAGACGTTTTAAGGTCCTATTTCCACCCCTTTCACTCATTGGTATGTGGGCTATGCCAAAGTAATGAAACATTTTCCAATCAGTACTGTGACATTGTGTATAGTGTTTTGCTATTGCATAACTTAGGTCCTTATTGCAAATTGTCTTTATATGTTCCAAAATTCATGTTTTCAGTTTGCATGTGATACTCCTCACCTATTTTAACCCATATTCACATCTTAGTATATAAACCACATGTGTCATTTCACATGTGATTCTTTGATGAATTTTGTATGCTTGTCCCAAAGTGTCTTTGACTTCTTTTCTATTCTCTCCTATGTGACATGCTTTGCATTTCAAACATCTCACAAAGCCCTCGCCTTCATTTTCCAGCCAGGTTCTATTGCTGCCAACCAAGAAGTGGCTCTTCACCAATGTGTCTTTTATTTTAGGGAGCTTTTCTATAAGAAATATTGGGCTTCATTCCTATCGAAGGTCCTAAATCTGGATCATTTTTAAAAGGTTCCAATGTTTGTCCAAAATATTTAGAATTTTCTTGTGTTCTATGTTGTATGTCATACTCTTTCTTACTATTTGTTACTTAATTTCATCAGATTTGATTGAGTTTCTTGGTATCTATGTTTCAATTCTTGAGAACCTTTGTGCTTTTTTTTTGGTCCTTGTTTGATATGCCATTTAGAGTAGCCCCACTTTTTAAATCTTTGTTTTACATCCTCAAACTGTTCCTTCATGACATTATCATTTGAGAAGTTCCTTCTTACTCTTATGAATTCACCATAAGGTATATTTTTGATCAGACTTTTCTGGATGAAAACTGCTCCCATCCAAAACACTGTTCGTCGAAGTGGATTTTCAAAACATTGTAGTTTCTAAAGTATTCTCTCGTACATAGACTCAAATATACAATTATACTATTTCTGTTTTACTGTTTTCATGTGTAAACTGTAAACCACTTTCATTATTATTCACAATTGTGAAATAGTTTTGGAATTCCACTTCACTTCCTTACCAGATAATGAATAGGTCATCTATGTACCTGAGCCACAATACCACTTTATCCATGTATTGGTCATTTTACTTTCTCCAAGCCACTTCCCTCTCCCACCAACCCATTGTGAGTTTGGCGTAGCTTGGAGAGAAAGAAATTCCCATCGCTGTCCCCTGTGTCTGTAGGAACAGTTCATGATTGAATAAAAAGATATTATTTGTTAGACATGTCTTAATCATAGATAACAGCATCTTAGAGTGTTGTATCTTTTGTATACTGTGTTGTTTTTTGAAAATATTCAATTGCTTGTAGGCCCATATTATGTCTAATTGAAGTATATAAAGACACCACATCTATTGTGATCAGTAGGTATTCACTCTGCCATAGGATGTTTGTCAAGATTCCCAGGAAATCACCAGTGTCTTTCACATAGTACTTCTCAATATTCTCCCGTTTTCTGTTTCTGTGAAACATGGAGGAAGTAGCTGATGACAATGCTGCTACGGGATACGTGCTCCTGACGCAGGTACAGACTGGGTGGCTCCTTCCAGCAGAAGCCCACCCGCCGTCTCCTTCACGCCACAGAGGCCTCCAGCTTCCTCGGTCCGGGTGCGCCCATCAGCGGTCGGAGAGCTAGGCGCAGCCCGCTGGGGGAGTTCACGTGGTGACGGTCCTTATAGAGGATAACGTGGCCGCACCAGCTGCGCAAACACCCACCGGGGAGCACCAGAGCCAGCTCCTCCCCAGGGGAGCGCACCAGCTTCCCGACTTCTCCCAGCCCACGAGCGGCAGCTGCAACACCACATCATCCACATCACCTCCAGGCAAGCGGCCCCCAGCAACCCCCCCGCGGACCCCTGCGAAAGTGGCCCGACCGTGGGTGCGGTTTGCGGGGGGGCAAGGGGGCGAGGGCCCTTACCTTAAGATCCTTTTTAGCTGGGGAGCAACCTGAGGGGACAGACGCCTTGAAGCCAAGCACCAAGCCCCTGCTTTAAAAGTTCAAGGCTCTAATCCATCTCGCCTACCCCCAGCGGGCCCCCAGCACCTCAAGTACTTTTGGAGGTAGGCGAGCGGCGGGGGGGTAGCGACACCCTGGGCCCCACCCTGGGCTCCGGAAACATCGAAATGCCGGCTGTTCACTTGCAACCCCCTGCAAATCCTGCAAACCCTGCAACGCCTGCCCCATCCCCCAACCTTGCACAGTCCAACCTAACTTAATCTGGACCTGGTCCCGGACGAGGGCAACTCCACGCCTAGGGCTGCCTGCTAGGCACGTGCAGGCATAGCAACTCCGCGACACTCAGACACAGCAATCCCTCGACACTCAGCCCGAGGCAGTGCAACCACAGAGCGGAGCGTGAAAGTGCACGTAGAGGGGCACGTAGAAGAGCGCCAGCTCAGCGTTCGGCAATAGCAGCAGCAAGCAGTGGAGCAGGAGCTTAACCCAGACATAAGACTCCACTGACAGATCGTGTACTAACCACAAACTACGGTCGCAACTCAACTCATCCCCCATCAGGAACAGAAAGGAGTGAGAGGAGGCCTGGCGGTCCGGCAAATCCCTGAGAGCTTCTGTACCAGAATCACCGTACCCGCACTTCGGTGTCACAGGCTAGCAGTTCCACACCTGCCCGTCCCTCAACAACGCAAGGAGAAATCAAGCAAAGTGGCATATCACCCACAATTCAAATTCCAATAAGGAGGTTGCGCAGTCAGCAATAGTTGGAGTGTCCTCGGGGCAACTCTGCACTGTGAGAAAAAAGAGCGTGCGGACACTCCCATTGCCTATCAACAACCACTCTCAACTGAAAGCCTTCTGAAGGTCTTTTCGAGTGGACCACCTTCTCACAAGTAAACTAGCAAACAGATTGACCAACCAGGGGTAGGAGCATGTGATCAGGTAAAGCACGAAGTAATGCCGTCAGTCAACCCACAAATCAAACAAAGATGAAAAGGAAAAGAGAACCGGCTACGGATGGAGTGGCAGTAAAAAGGAGAGCAAGCAGCAACTTAGACTTGGATCACCCCATTCCGTGCAGGAGACTCTCCCCAGTCAACGGCCCAGGCAGGGGGCAGGTTGAACAATTCTCTATCATGGAAGAAACAAACTTGGGGGAACCGGACGCTCGGGAAGGTGGGAACCCTCCACCCAATCACCGCAAGATAACTGACTACTTCACTGTTGTAACAACTTATGGTGCCAGAAAAAGGACCACATCACCGGCACCAAGCAATCAATCCATAGGGGGCGGCCTATCACCCATTTTTGATCTGCAAACGCAAGGAATCAGCGGAGAGAGTCCTAGAGTGAACTCACCTGTCCCCGTCCCTCTTTCGCCAACAATAGTGTTCATGAGGAAACAGCCTCTGAAATCAGATGATCCGGACACAGCTCAGGAGCCCCGCACTCAGGCACCAGGAGCATCCCCCACTCTTGGGCAAGAGAAAACCAGAAGGAGCACCAGCTCAGATCCCGCCAATCTCTGTCGAACATCCGGCTCAATAAATCAATCGATTCTGGACTCAGAGATGGGAGCAACTGCGGAAATCCTAGAACAAGAACCCCGGCAAGGCGATCCGCTGTGCCAAAGCCTGAAACTCCATTCCTTCCCAGCATTTGGCCATGAAAGTGAGAAATTAGAGCTCTGGAATAAGGATCAGGGTGGTCCAACTAGATCACCCAAAGAAGAAACCGAGATAGGCGCTCAGACCATGCCCATAAAGCAACTAAAACTGAAAGTACCCTAAGCAGGGATTACAAATACAACTTGCAAACACAATCACAAACACGACCCCCGGATGTTATAAGGGCAGATGACATGTGGGCTGCAATCCTAAACTCAATGCAAGCGACGGTTATGGCTCTGCAATTCCACTCAAATAAAATAGATATCCAAGTAGGCTTGTTAAATACAATGGCAGTATTTGTATCCGGTATCGACAGCAAGCTGGAAGAGTTAAACACCTTAATTAGAAGGGCACAAGTTAAACAACCCAATGACTTTACCATCTGCTCCTGCAAGGAGGTGGTAGATAAATTGTCTCAGCTGCCGCAAATCCTAGAAGGAATACTAAAAGAAATCGGCTCCGCCCAGAATGATGAACACACACATACAACTCCCCTCGCTACCTTGCTAACATCTGCCCCGCTTCTGCAAAAACAAGAGGATAGGCTCCACTCCCCTCAAACAACCTTACCGTCGACCATAAGAGAGAAAAGAACTCAGGCAGATAGTAATGCTTCAGCAAGTTTCAGAATGGAAAATATGGAGAATCACTTTTCTTCGCAAGCTACCGCCAACCCCGGAACATCTGAGAAACCCTCAACATGGGTTCTACCGAAAAGAGAACGCAAACGGGCAAGAAAAGGAAGGAGGTCTGCACGATCACTTCAACTATCCATCTTAAAAACCTCTGAAATTATTTTAAAATGATCAAAGTCAGGAGCATATGGCACCAAGTGAAAGGCAAAACAGCGATATCCACGTTCAAGCAAGTACTAGCACCGACACAAAGGCTGGAGTAAAGACCACTTCTGACCCAACAGGGGTCATCCAGCCAACAAATTCCCCTTTGAAGCCCGCCGCTGTGCCTGGCAAACAAACGGACAATTGTACAAGTCCCCAAAGGGTCCAGCAGACCACAAAAAAACCCTATGCTCAGACAATTCAGACAGCCAGCACAGGCAAATCCAAGCGGCAAGAGGAACGTCCACGGCACAAGGCTGGGTGAAGTGGTCTACATGGAACATATCAAGCACGCAGAGCAAATCCAGGCCCCTCATGCAGGTACCCAAAACGACGAACTAAACCTCCAGCTGCTCTGGGTTCCGGAATTCATCTCAAGATCTTCAACAGATGTTCTCAATCGCTCTACTATCCTAAGACTCATAAAAGCACTCCCGGATCTACAGCACGTGGCCTCAGATGACATCACTGCAATTAAATTTATCCAAGCCAGAGGTAGCCAACACACGGACCCAACGCTTAGTATCTTTGCAGAGCCGGTCCTACCCAAACAGATTATGGAAAGAAGGGACCTTTTGAAAGCCTGGGGTATTGAGGTGGTCATCTACAAAGGTGAACGATATCCACCCCCACTATTAGACTCTCAACATCTGGAAATGCCAAAAGGCACGCGGTCCGTCTTGCATGGAGTTTGCGCAGCCACCCCTGACAGCAGAGTCTCTGAAGAAACGATTATCGAGAGAAGGATTCCCAAATCCCCGTTGAAAGTCCACATATGGAAGGAAGAAGGTAGGAAAAGACTGGTTCAAGGTCAGAGATCCCACCACGGAATGGAATGGGTAGCATCGGCTCCTCCCCCAGTAGCGATGGGTAACAGCTGAACAGCTGAAGAATCATTCCTACAAGGCGTATTGAAAATTTGCTTGTGGAACATAGGTGGCCTGCGGGCAAAAATGGAGGACCCAGAGGTAACAAAGTTTTTTAGCACCTTTGATATTATACTCCTACAGGAATCCTGGGTGATGGAATCAATACCATTATTAGGATTTATAGAATATCTCAGTCCAGCCACAAAAACGAACAGGCCCGACCGGCCAAAGGGAGGCCTAGTGACATATATTAGCACAAGCATCCTAGCAAAGATCTCAGAGTACAAGGAGGAAGATCTACCTTTTCAACTAGTCTGGCATGAAGGGTGGGGAAAGAATACACAGGAACCACTGATCTTAGTCAACATATACATCAACCCAAAATCCAAAACAATTGAAGCAAATAAGTTATTAACTGAACTGATAAGGATGAAAAGTACGGTACAATCAGCATATTGGCTAATATCGGGTGATTTCAACCTCAACCTATTCCATATTCCTGGTGAAAATCACATCCAATCAGGGGCAACAGCTGCGAAGGGGTAGGCCTTTTTGCGTTAAATGGTCGAGAGCGGCCTGACATCCCACCGACATGGACAAGATCTTCTGGGAAAACAGTCTCCCACCTTGACTTTACACTGGTAACACCCACCCTGTATACATTAGGGAGTAATTTCAGCATTTTGGACCAAGTGGAAAGTGATCACAAGCCACAGGTAATCGGGATCTGCTCATCACCATACAAGCCAGAAAAAGCAGTAGCCCTGGAAGGGGTAATTGGCTCCGAAAACCTAAAGCGACTTAAATGGTCATCCAATACCATTGAAAGCCAAGCGGAAGGGGTTCTACTAAGGCTAGAATAAATGGCCACGGGCAGGGCGAATTTGACAACGGTCTGGGAGAACTTTTCCATAAACCTTATTAACAAAGTCAACGTAGGAAACACGAGAAAGGGAGCACAATTGATCCACCGAAAGCTACCACAGCCTGCACAGAGAAGGAAAGCAACCGTAGCTAAACTACTAAGGCAAATGCAAAAATACCCAGACAATAGACCACTATTGGCTGCCTTGTGAGAGCAAAGGAAGCTATTAAAAGGTGAAATATGGTCCTTTAAAAAAACGCAGCAGGAGACGCTTTGGGCCAAACTACAATATGCATCTAAATCATCTGATCCCAAAAGATTCTAGGAAATCATCAATGCAATGGACAAGGGCCCGATGGCAGCTAATAATGCAAACATGTCAGAGGAAGCATTCGTGTGCCATTTAAAAGTCACACCTAAAGGAGTTGGACACCGAAATCGTGCCGCAAACCCAGTAGAAAGCCTGAAGATCTCAGCATCAGAATTAATAAACATCATTGGGAAGTCACAAACTGATTGCGCTCCAGGGCCTAATGGTTTACCACAGGCACTGTTTAAACAGGAAACAGAAAGATGGGCCAAGTTCCTGGCAGCGATGTTCAACTGTGTGCTCACAACGGGAATTGTCCCGGCAACCTGGAGAGGCTCAATAATTCACCCCATCTACAAATAAGGGAACACAGCTTCTCCAAGTAATTACAGACTCATAGCTCTCCTAGATGTCGACCTTAAGTATTTTTCATCTTGTGTGTTAAACCACCTAGAAACTTGGATTACAGACAACAACATTCTGCCGTTCAACCAAAGCAGTTTCACCAAACATCAAGGAACACTAACAAACCTCATGGCACTGGGACTCATTACCAACAGAGCAAAAGCAACCAGGACTCCCTCCTACCTGTGTTTTGTTGACTTTAAAGCTGCCTTTGATTGTATTCCCTGTAGTAAACTGTGGGCTAAACTACAGCTTTGGGGGCTACCAGTTACTATTTTAAAAGCTATCGAAATGATTTATTCTGATACATGGGTGAAGGTAAAACTAGGGGGCGGCTCACATCTATCCAGGGTGGTTAAAACAACAGTAGGTGTTAAACAAGGCTGTGTATTGGCCTCAACACTCTTTACCTGTATATAGCGGATCTGTCTGCAAAGTTAAACGTGGAATCATCCCATTCTCCCTCTCCGGGTGGTCAGCAACTATATAATATGTTATATGCAGATGACCTATTACTAATTAACAACACCAGAATAGGCATGCAGAAACTGCTAAACAAACTAGAAGAGTTTGCAAGGATAAATGAAATAGAAATCAACCACAACAACTCTAAAATGATTACCATAAATTGTAGACCCTCCACCCAGCTTAAATGGTACCTAAGTGAAAAGACTTTGGAGGAAGTAAGCACCTATAGATACCTAGGTGTCGTGGTTGATGCCAGGTGCAACTTCGAGCCACAAAAAGAAGCAATAAAAAACAAGGCGCAGACACTTGCTTATGCCTTTTGCAAGCTCTCTAATTCAATCTGTGGCCTTGCCTTGAACCCCTTGACAGCCATAACGAGAGCAAAATTATTGCCAACCCTCTCATATAGGGCAAAAATAATGAGGGGTATGGAGGTAGTTCTTTTGGAGAAGCTTTTGATAAAGACATACAAGCGTGTCTTTCGGTTACCAAAGCATGCCTCCGCCGCCCAGGTCAGATTAGAATTCATGTTGGTTAAGCAGTCGCTGACTCGCCCGGCAGCATTCATCAAATGTTGTTACAAACTGAGTCGCGCGCCAAAAGGGTCTTTAGCCACCCTAGTCTGGCAGTAAATCACCCTAGAAAGAGGGAATGGAAACTACAAAAGGTATCTGAAAAGAGTATAAGCCTCTTGAACCTAGGTGAGGTATGGGATCAGTCGCTTCCCACGCAGGCTTTTAACAAAGCAGTCAACAAGTCAAGTAAACTACAGAGCTGGTTAAAAGACAGGGAGGCTCTGACCAAAAGGTCGCATGGCTGGTTGACTCTCAAATCGTATAAAACTTTTAAAGAATCATCACTTATGGCTGCCCCCTATTCATGGAAAATTAAGCAACGCTTTCTAAGGCTCAGGCTGTGTGAAGTTCCAACGCCAGACCTCATGCCAAATTGGAACAAGGGGCCACGAGCGGGCATGCATGTGTGCCGCCTTTGTCATCTGGTGGTAGACAACTTGGTGCATGTGGTCTGCATTTGCCCAGCCCTAGCTGTAGAAAGAAAACACCTACTAAAAAAGAACTAAATGGCTTAGGGTTTAGATCCTGCAGACAAGCACTAATTGAAGCATTCAATCCACAAAACACCATACTGAATATTAGATTGTTTCAATTTTTGGAAATCTATTCTGGTAAAATAACATCTGCTGAAACAAGCGTGTGATAGGGTGGGCGCACATAGAGACAAAATCCATCTACTCTGAGTAAACACATCAAAGAAAGAAAGGTAATTTGGTAACATCGCTGGCCACGCAGCAAGACCGCTATGAAGTCTTGCACCAGTAACCGGAGTCAAGTAGGAGTATTTCAAATTTGTAGAATGTATTTAGCTCTCCTCAGTTTTATATATTTATGTAATTTATATATTTCACTGTACTAACATGGTTCTGTCAAATTTTATGTTGAAGGATTACTTTTATGGTTTTAATTAACTAATAAAATAAACATTCTCTCTCCCACATAGGAACTTAGTGTTGGAACTTCAGGTGCCAGGAAATTATCAATGTACAGTGAAAGATTCTCATATAAAGAGCCACAACTTGTAATAATAGGCCTGCCCGGTGGGTCCTTGAATGATTTATGTATTTTGGGAAGAAAATAGATTGTGGATATGATTGGAAATTTGTTGATGAGATACTGATTTCCCTCCTCATTGATCAATGTCTCATTGCAAGAAGTCTGTTTCATGCGTATTTTACAGTGTCCTTGTAATGTTAGTTTCCTTCTTTTTTCAATGAATTTAGCCAATTTGATCTTTGTCACAAATTTATAGAAGTCTGTTTTTAATTCCATACAGTCAAAATGTGTCTGGGGACAGAAAGATAAACCTTTATTCAGTAAACTAATTTCCTCCTTCGTGAGTTCATAATTCAAGAGGTTGACTACCAAAATATTCTCTATTATTGGCTCTGTTTGTGTCGTTTGAGTAACTGATATCAGTTGTTCATTCTGCTTCTTTGCCCTTTCCAGTTTTTTCTTTTTTGTACATGTTCTCTTTTTCACCCTCCTCTTGGCCTCTTATTCCTTGGAGTTTGTTGATCGATGTACAGGAGTTGCATGTCCTCTAAAAAAGTAATTTTAGTGGTACTTGGAGTTGCTGTCTGTTCCTTTTCACTTACTTCTACATCTGATTCACTTATAGTGTCGCTTGATACTGTCCTAGTTGGAAGTTTGCCAGACGCATATTGTCTTTTCATATTTTCAAATCTTTTGGCGAATGTGAGAATAGTTCCATTTAGGTAGTCCTGTTCGTCACTGATATATTTGTGTTGTTTTCTTGCTTCCACTTCTTTCTCATGTTTATCCAGCCTGTTCTCCAAGGCTTGACATGACTTCTTTGTTTCCCCTCTTCTTCTGTCATTTTGACAGTTAATTCTTCTACCTTCTTTATTTCCTTATTCAGTTCCTCAATATCAGACTTGGCATACTTCATTATAATCTGAATCATGTTCCTTGAACATTGCATACTATTCTCTCCCCACTCTTGTATCATTTCAGGTCTTGTCTCAGAATGGTTGGGTAGTGTGAAAATCCTCAGACCTCCCGGGACTCTCCCTACTTCAATATATTTTTCCATTGTTATCACTTCCCAACTTTTCGTGATTTCTTTCCTTAATAGCTTTTCCAATTGGCAATATAGTTGTTTTAATGTTTGTGCATTATCTTCGCTGTTCCTTTTCCTGTTATCACCCGTCTATGTGAACATGCTAGTTTTATTAAATAAGCATTCTGCTTTTTCCCCTCCTTTTCGCTGCTCTAGCTTCCATTTTCCTATGTATTATTTTTAGTCTAAGATACAGCTCTTTAATTAATTTTGTGCCTTTTCTGCAAATTCATATAAGTTCCTATTATAATCTCCTTCCAGTTGCCAAGATAGAAAGCAAGAATGTTTTTTATACAACGTTGTTTGCCTTTGGGAAGTATTCATTTTATCTGTCAGTATGTAAAATTCTTATTTCATATACGGAGTCCATTAGATTCCTCCTTTAGCTCAAAATTTTCAACTGTTAGAATACTTGTTTATCTTCTTTTCCTTAGATGCTGTATATGACCTGTATTCACCGATTTCACTTGACTACATATATTTTGCTTCTCTAGACACTTATCACAATTTATTTTTGCAGAACTCAGTTTACAGTGGTTTCCAGTTTACACATAAAATCAGTAAAACAGAAACAGAGTTTTTGAATATTAAAGTCTATGTATGAGAGAATACCTTAGAAACTACAATGTTTCAAAAATCTTCTTTGACGAACAATGTTTTGCATGAGAGCAGTTTTCACCAGCAAAGTCAGATCAAAATTATACCTTATGTTGAATTCATAAAAGTAAGAAGGAACTGCTCAAATGATAATGACATGAAGTAACAGTTTGAGGATGTACAACAAAGATTTGAAAAGCAGGGCTACTCTAAATGGCATATCAAACAAAGTGCAAAAAAAGCACAAAATCTCCCAAGAAATGAAACATTGATATCAAGAAAAAAAGTCAGATTTGATGAAATTAAGGAACAAACGATAAGAATAATTATGACATACAACAGAGAACACAAGGAAATTAAAAAAAAAGTTGGACAAACATTGGAACCTTGGAAAAAATGATCCGGATATAGGACCTTTGATAGGCACAAAGCTCAATATTTCTTATAGAAAAGCTCCCTTAATCAATGAAAAATTTGTAAAAAAGCCACTTCCCTCCTGGAACCATTAATGGCCCTAGGGACCACCACCTCCCAGGGCCGGCTCCCAAATTTCCCGAGGTGCCCACCCTAGCGACATAGTTGTTTGCTGCTGCTTGGCAGGAGCTTTGACAGCTCCCACCAAACAGTAAGTCTGTTCCCAGCGGGCGGGAGCAGGAAAACTGCTCCTGCTCACTGGGAGCAGACTTTTCATCAGTTTTGCTGCCCAACAAAAGTGGGCAGGAAAACAGATGAGACAACTGCTCCAACACACAGGGAGCAACATTTCTGCTGACCTGTGACCTGCTTGGTCACCTGGAGGAACTGACACTTGCTTGCATCCTCTTTGTGCTGGTGCTGGCCTGTTGCGGGGCCCTTTCACTTGTATGCCTTTTTCCTATACATTGTCCCCCAGGGGCAGGGGTATGGCCCCTGACCCTTGCAAGAACCAGAAGCGCATGAGGAGCGTTCTTAATCAGGGCCCTAGCACCTCGAGGGTCGCTCATCTATTCAGTTAAAGAGAGCTCTAAAAGTGCTTGTTGCCGGAATTCCCTGCCGCAACCCGGGCTTATTACGATGCCCTAGCGCTTTAGAAAGCGCGTCGCTGTGCCTCGTTACACCGCCGCAACCCAGGCTCCTGAATTATCCGGGGGCGACAGAGACATGCTGCTTTTGTGCCCATGTGCCATGGGGAAAATACTAAAGAAGGAACTCGGAGCAAGTGTGCTCCTATCAGTGCCCCTGGAGTGAGGTTCGCTCAGAGGAGCACCCCCGGGGCACCAGTAGGCCCAGACTTAGTCCTATTCACCACAGCCAGGTGCAGGAACACTCGCTCACCAGATCAGGTGCGGGCGAGTGCTTCAAAACGGCCCTAGGGGGGAGGAAGACCTCATCGGAGGTCTCCTCTGGTTCCCAGGGCCACCCAGAGAGCAGGACACAGGGGAAGGTAAGAGTAGGACTCCTCCCCCCCCAGTCGCTGCCGTAGGAGCATGGAGCTCCAGTGACTGTGGTCACGATGAAGGGGGGTGGGGTGGAAGCCTCATCGGAGGCTCCCGCACTGCTGGCCGCCTATCATTGCTTTGGGGCTTTGTTGTGCCCTTTCCCTTTTTGCAGTGCTAGTGAAGGACCGGGGGGCCCTAGAGATCACAGGCTCCAGGAGGGGCCTGTTACAAATGGGAGGGGGTGCATGGCCCCCGTTTGGGAACAGAGGAGGACCGGGGCCCATTTTCGTTCTCATAGCGCTGGAAGTGCCCCTCTTCATAAACAGGTACTGTTAAAGGACAATATATATGTCATTGGTTTTTCATAGAGACATTATTGATTTATATGCTGCCGACCTGTTTTATGATGTATTACATATATGTATGCTAATGTTCCTTTTATGGGCATGACTTGCTAGTATGTTTTCCTGACTTACCGTACATTTTATAATATTCCTTTTATGGGCATGGCTTGCTAATATGTTTTCCTGACTTGCCATACGTTTTATAATGTTCCTAATGTGGGCGTTTATGCTATTTCTATGACAAGTGCTTTGGTGTAGTAACGTGTTTCCTGACTACTCCTTATGTTGCAGAATACTAAGTAACCTGTGTGTTATATGTGACTACTGCTAGTTCTGCAGAGTAACTAATGTGTAACGTTCTGACAACTGCTAAGGTAGCAGGATATTACTGATATGTGGTGTTTGGTGTAATAATTGTGTTGTGTACAATACAGTATATTTTCATATAACTTGGTGTTGTGTTTCCTTTGTGGTGGGGATAGTGCGTCACGTGTGTTGTGTGTTGTGCAAACGCTTTACACATTGCCTCTGGGATAGGCCTGACAGCTTGTGCCAAGCTACTAAGGGGGTGAACAGGGGTTATCTTGGAAGTGTAACACCCCTGCCATGACTAGAGTAGGCGTGTTCTGCCTGGCTTAGGTGCATACCCTAGCCAATCAGAAACCCCATTTCTACAAAGGAGGAAGGAGGCTACCCTCATATTGGAGATGGACACAAGGAACCTCTGGGTATGAATGCTGATGAGGAACTACATAGTTTTTTTTTGTGAACATTTAAATGGGATCAATATAGAAATATATTTTTTTAAGCAATTTTTGGGAAAATCTTTTTTTGAAAATATCTTTTTGGAATATTTAAAAAAAAAAGATTTGTAGAGATATCTCACTAATTTTTTTGAGTATTTAGCATCTAGGAGTTCCGATTCCTGACACTGAGTGCTGAGATAAAACATTGTTAGAGGAAGGATATCCCACTAGTTTTAGAGTGTACTTTTAGCCCTTAGGAGTTCACAGTCATGAAACTAAGCGCTGTGAAAAAAAGTTGTAGGTGTAAATCTTGTCCTTCCCGGACAATCATAATATGTTTAAGTATGTATTATGGTTGTAACACAGTTTGTTTTGGTTCACCCACTGGGGAAAGCAATTTAGATGTGGATCCAGTAATCAGGTATAGATTGGAGGAGATAAATATGAGTATCTCTGATTTTAAAAAATGTCAAATGAATTGTTTAGATGTAATTTATAATTCATGGAAAATTACCATTTTCTATGTATGAAAGTAAGCTTGAAATAGAAGTTAGGTTGGGAAATAGCATTTTAGTTACACAATGAGTCCTTTGTTAGTTTTAATGCCCACTGGGGTGAGTGATTTAGTTGTAGTCAAAGTGATTAGTAATGCGAAGTAAATTTGTTTTGAAACTAAGAAATAGGGGTGAATGAAGTCTTGTTATAATTTAACAGTGTATGCAAACTAGCTATTCGTGCATATAAGCACAGAGTACGAATCGTAACGCAAGAATGCATTACTGAGTGAATGTACTGTCAAAATGGCGACCGCTTTGGAGAACAAAGCGAGTCCGTTGTGAGCTTCATTGAATGTAACAAGGAAATTACGTGATTACAAATGGTGGCGTGACAGCAGTAACGGTATGGAACAGAGATCAAGGCTCTTTCGAGCCGAAACACATTAGTTTGTTTGTTTTTCCTCATAAACTGCTGGAAAATAAATATACTAAAATCACTGTTGGAGTGCTGGTCTTCATTCTTAAGTTAAGGACGGAGAGAAGTGAGCATGTGAACGTGCAGGCGAGCGTGTAGAGGCACCAATAATGTTTGGGAGCACGCAATCACGGCACTGTGGATCATAACATATAATATATATCAGTGGTTCCCAATCTGTATGCTACAGCACCTGGTACAACACTAGAGCTAGCTAGGGGCACCAAGCACAGTTTGGGACTAGAGAAATGTTCGGTCATCCTTTAAGTGGTTGAGTCCTGAAAACAGTGTGTTTGCAGAGCAAACGGCACATCTACCACCACCCTGGCCGTCTATCATGATTGGTGACCACCCTTTACATACGTGTTATTGATCATATGACATTTTTGTTCTATCATTATGTTGTCATTTCTAGTACGTTTAGTTTCTTTTCTACTGAAACATTGATGTAAGTATAGAAATACAAAACAGTCTACCATTTGATGTGATGTGGCTTTGGCATGGATGTATTGTGTACTACGCATTATTCCATTTTTGTTCCACAATACAGCTTACTTATTTTAGAAACCTAAGAGATGCATATTTATCCAGCCAGTGAATTAAAATATATATCGAAAGTGTGCTTGACCTATTTGGGAACATTGACAATTGTGCGTTTCACATATATTTAGAATTTGTATTGCTGAGTTTGTTTTCCTGAGTATAGACTGGGCGAACTAGGGAATATGTATTGTCCCAACATGACCACCATGTTTGCATTCAGTCATCTGTTGCAAATCAGGTCCCAATGTATGAATTATTTGCCTACGACATGCTCTGGTTTACACGCATCTTTTTTCTGCAGGGAGCTTTGTGACAGCAGCTGTGATTAATTCATGGCACTCATGCACCAGGCAGGCTACTCTGACATACCCTTAGTGTTCACGGATGGCTGCGTAGTCTAAGCCAGACAAAAATTAAAACAACATCAATATTCTATTTTCTATTTTGAGTTTTTGCCAATATGATGCTGCACATTTTGGGAACAACGCTTTTTAGTGCAGAAATTAGATCTGATAATAGGATGTTAGAGTCAACACAGATACTGGCCATACGAAGTACACTGCAACGTAGTTGGTCTTGAAAGTAATTACCACAGGAAATTAATACACATATTTTACGTACATTCAAATGCAGCATTCCCTTGTGAAATGTCATAACATTTACCCTGGTTGTCGTTCACCATCTTACTATTTGTACCATTTTTGAAAAAATTTTCATGTTTCCAAATAACTTTCCAAATCTTTTAAGTGGGGTATTTAGACATTTCCATTGGGTTTACCACGACTTTTCAAAACTCTGTATTTAAGAACTACATTTGGAAAGGAAGAAAAAGAAACAGGACTCCATTATGTCCTGTACAAGACTTGACGCTAGTTCCCTGTGGGCATGACCTTAGATGTGTGGCATAATTCTAGGGCAATGGGTGTTTTTCTAGGATTTCAGGCTAATACCTTCATCAGCTTCATCCCTATTACTTGCAGGGAGAAAAACTTAAGTATTCCTGAGGCTGGGCTTGCAACCCCCCCACCGGGCCAAAAGAAAAGTAACATAATGGACTGCTGCGGCCATGGGCAATTGGTTAAGGGAGCCGCAGGTAGAAAAGTTTGGGAACCATTGACTCAACTTCTTACACACAACATCCGTATCTCTAAAACCTTGCTAAATGCTGATGTCATGTCTTATCTCACCAATGATGTAATCAATCATGTTGCATGAGATGTCATCAGTGATGTCATGGAGCCAATGAGGAGTCATCAGTCATGCTGTTCGGGTTTATGAGCAGTCTGCTGCAGGGTTGTGAATTATGGTTTGCACAGATCATATCGTGGAAATTGTGTTTTTTAGGCTTCAAGTTGCAAACATATTTTGAGTTAAAGTATAGTTTTAAGAGCCTTTCTCACTATTACTCACCTTTAACAAAGTTTTTCAGTGACATTTTATGACATATCAGTGCTTAGTTTGTTGATAATAAAAGTCCTAAAGGACAAAAGTTGTATTACGAAGCTGCAGTTTACTTTTCCTTCCAGCACTACCTACTGCTTCTACCACTGGCATCATCTGGTGCCCTCTGCGAGCTGGGCACTAGCTACTAACATTTTTGTTTGCTACCACCAGTGCTGCCAGCAAGTGATCTGGTTAGGTGGGAAGGTCAGTGTGTGTGTAATGGTGTGCTTTACGGTTTTGAACACTGTGCCACTTGTACACAAAACAGAATATATCTTTGTACTTTAAAGGTACAAAGATACACTGTAGTTGAATATCTTGTGCAAAATACAATGACAATGTCAAATCTGGTGCATCTGAAGGAAATACTTGTAAATGATGTCAGGATTGAGTGGTGAAGGTTTCCCTCAAAGAAATCGTCATGAATACAACAAAACACTGCATTTTTAGGGAATTTAAGTTACAATAAGGTTGTGATACATTAACGAGGGATATACGACAAAAATATTATTTTGATTTAAGTGTTTTGGATTGCTTGAATTAGAACTTCCTGTTTAATGGTCTGGTTTAACGTCCTCCACCATTATGTTATAATAGTCTCTTCTTAACCTTATAAATTCCTGCAGAACAGAAACTAATGTCAATTTATTTTGTCATGCTGCGTTTCCAGGTGGGTAATCCACAAGACTGTACAACATGGTTGATGAAGAACAGGACGTGATATTGGCCTCACCACCTGGAAGGAGGGCATTCTTCCTCTGGCGTATCTTGACATAATCACAATGTCCAAGCCATAGATCATGTCTGGATTAATTCTCTCTGGTGAGTAGTGCAGCTTGGACCTAAGAAATGAACTTCTTGAAACAACAAATCACTTGTTTGAAGTATTGGAGAGTCACATCACCATCCAAGTACAAAACAAGTAAAGCTGGAGACATTGGAGGGGTAGCAGGAACGATCAAAGCCATGGACATTAAAATTTAATATGGACTTAATTTATTTTTTTGACTAGGGGAGTCTCAAATTGACCAGAATGTTAAGGATAAGGCATCAGGCCACTTAAGTACTTTATTCATAAATGTTAGACCCTTTTATTTTCATAATTCTGATGTGCCTCAACTTTCGTAGCGGAACTGAGATAGTATGCACAATGGAACTGTTCTGGAATTCCTAAAGCTCTGCATAGTTGTTGAGCTACAGTAAATACAAAGGGAGTTTCTTTATATCTCCCGATCCTCAGCAGTATGTCAAACCTAGGGTTAAAGCTTCAAAGTAGTCTCTTGGCTATGCTGAAAGCATAAACTTGGGTAACATGGGTAAGCTTTAATCAATGAAGAGAATGTGTACAGCAGAAACAGTAGATAAAAATAGAAGCAACGTTGAGGATTCTGGGGAACTTAGTCTATAAATGGTAAAAAGGGTACCATTGGGGAGGACAAGCAGCTATGGTATTTTTTATACCTTTGAAAACATAGTCGGCTTAGTAATAGAAGGGAAATGATGTGCAAACCAATGACTACCAGCAGAACATTTAATCCCATCTCAGCCAACATGTGCATTACCCTCATTCAGCCAGGCTTGATCTGGAAGCAACATCTTGGGGTTAACCACCCTTATTTGCTTTTCTGCCACAATCCATGAAGGTGCATTTCAGATTCATATCTGGCTCATGTACTCTTTTGACTCTCCGAGGCTTGATCCCGTATTTCAGGAACTTGGCTTATAATGGAATCAGGGACACAAAGAGATACCTCAGAGTTGGTGGACTGAGAAACCCTTTTAGCATTCAGCAAAAACATTGCCTTTGGACACCTCATCTCGAATGGATTGGTGAGTAGCACTTTTACCAACTATTAGGGGTAACCGGAGAGCATTAAGCAAACCTTTAACATAGTATCCATTCCTAATGTGGGTCACTGATGAAGCAAGGCACCGTCCTGCATCCAGGCTTTTAAAATCACAAGCTACTTCGAATGCATGTTTAGATTTAGCAAGTCAGGTCATAGAGTTCTGAAAGATAAAATGCAAGCTCATGTAAGAGCTATCTGTTGAAATGATGGAACTGTCATACTTGAGGTGATAGTTAATGACAAGTTTATTGCTACAAGACATAGTACATGGAGCTCCCTCACCAGCCTCCAGGCAACTGTTGCTACCGGACGCTCGACTCGTGTTCCATCCATTGGAATTCTTGGCATGTGTTGCATGCCAAGAATTCCACAAGTACAACACATCCTTTCTCTTTATATAAACCAAGCATAATTACAACATTTTAAATTTGACTTCTATAATAAAATTTTGTAGTCTAATTTACATATCAATAATAATATAACTATACACATAAAGAGAAATAATTCACAGCAACATCTTTTAATCACTCGTACATAACATAGATTTGTAGATATTTTGGAAGCCTCCTACATCTCAGATTCATGTCTCTCGTTTGGCTTCGATGACCAGTATTCTGTAGCTGACTAAAGTTTTCTCCTGCTTCTTTATTCTTGTTAAGTCTTCATCACTCATGAGTAGAAACCTACTACACTGATCACGTCCTCCATGTTCCCTTTTTCTTGGCTCACTATCATTGTCTCTACTGTAGAGAGCTACATTTCTTTTATTCCACCCTTTACTATTTTTCAACACAACACAGAAGTCATGAATTTCCTTCACTTTGTATGATTCGTGGAACTTCATAAGACCTCCCTCAATTCATCCATATCTTATTTTAACCAGATCCCCATCTTTTAGATCACCTTTCAAATTTCCCTTCTTGATGTGTTCTAACTTCACTTTTACCACCCATTACAGAAGACATCCAAGCGGTATTCATTTTTGTGCCTGCTTTTCTTCCCCTTATTACCTCAAAAGGTATTGAATCTGTTAAACCATTTTTAATAGTGTGTAAGCCCATACTGGATCATTCATCATAGTGCGCACATTTTTCCCACTGTTTAAAAACATTTAACTGACTCGTTTCACCATTCGATTACACCTCTCAACTACTCCATTTGCTTGTGGGTTACATAAAGACGTTTGAGAGTGACTTATTCCACATGAATTATAAAACCTTTCCATCTCATTTGATATCAATTGTGTACCATTATCAGTAATGAGCTTTATGCAGAAACCTTCCTCTCTGAAAATTTCCTGCAATCTTTTAATCATGTTTGAAGATGAGATTTCTCTAAAAAATTTAACAATCAAACACTTCGAATGAACATCCACCATAGCCAAAGCACATCTCAAATCTGAAGCAACCCCTCCTAATGGACCAACAAAATCCATGCATACTGTATGGCACGCCTTTCCAGGGTCTCATTACTCTCATCATAGCTTGCTTTCCTACTTTCAGTGCACACTGGGACAGTCCACACATCTCTCCACCCAATCATCACATTACTGTTAACCCCGGACCACAAAATCATTTCCTTAAGCCTTCTTTTAGTTAAAGTTTGACCCAAATGTCCTTCATGTGCCAGCTTATACAATTCATACCTTACACCTTCGAGAGGAATAAACCTATACTCTCTCATGACAATATTTTCCGCCACAAGTGACAATTCTTCCAAAACCTTTAAATATGGTCTAATGTGTACACTTACTGTACTCTCCCGTCTCCCACTTTCATTGATGATTTTGATGGCCCTATTCAAAGTTACATAATTCTCCATGCTTTTGCACCATTCCTCTTTTGACACTGAACCTTGTGTACCTTCCACTACATCCTCCACACTAGCCACCGCACCCTCTCTCTCACATTTCTGTACTTGTTCTCTGTCTACTTCTCTAAAATCTTGTGGAAGGCGTGAAAAACAATCTGCTTGGACATTATGCCATCCAGGATTATATTCTATTTCACACTGATACTCTTGTAACCCTGCAGCCAGTCTGACTAATTGTACTGAAGCTTTGCTTGCACCAGCTGGCATTAACACTCTTAATAAGAGATTATGATCCATTCGAAGTGTTATTTTACGTCCCCAGATGTATATTCTCAAATATTCCACACCCCATACCACCGCTAAGGTCTCTTTTTCAATCACAGAGGCATTTCTTTCGGTTTTATTTAGCGATCGTGATGCAAATGTTATTGTTTTTTCTGTACCACTCTTGTTCTGTAACAAAATCACCCCAATCAAATTGCATTTGCGTCAACTCTTATTAGGGTCTTGGAATTCTCATCAAATGGTACCAGCACCCTTGCTTCACACATTTCTCTTTTTATATTCTGAAATGCAATTTTTTTCTAATCTACCCACTGAAAGCTATGTCCTTTATGCAATAATTTCCTTTGGCTCTTTGTTTTATCTACAATTTTATTTTAGACATTTTGAATAATATTCAATGAGTCCTAAGATTTATCTCAATTGATCTTTGTCTGGTGATAAGGAGTTTTCCTGATAGCCTCTAGGAAATGTTTGGCTTGGCCCCTTGTTCAGATGACGTGTGTCCCAGGTACTCTATTTCCTTCACCAACAATTTATATTTACCTTTTTTTAAGGTGAGCCTTGCCCCCTTGATCCTATCCAAGACACAATTCAAAGTGTTATTATGGTTTTCCTCTGTATCACCAAATACTAGGATGTCATCTTGAAAGTAGATTACATTATTTATGCCCTTAAACACTTATCCCATCATTCTTTGAAATACTCCTGCAGAAAAGGCAAGGACAAATGGCAATCTCATAAACTGGAAGATCCCTTCCATAGTGATAAATGCCGTAAGGTGTTTTGACTCTTTGTGCAATTTAATCTGGGGATAGGCACTTCTAAGATCTAATTTAGAGAAATACTTGCCACCCTTTAACAATAATACCAGTTCATTTATGTTAAGTAGAGGATAATTGTCTACTGCAATGTTTTGATTGAGTGTGCGGAGGTCTACACAAAACCTCAAGTTGCCGTCTGATTTTTCTGTAATCACTACTGGAGGTATCTAGCTAGATGTTTCAATGTGCTAGATTATACCATCCTGCACCACATCTCTTATTTATTATTTTGTGAACTTCTTGTGAATTTCATGTGCTGAAATAGGTACTTTTCTCAATCTATGCTGAATAGGGACTGCATTTTTTTTTTTTTACTATAATCGTAAGCACATAACCTTTGAGTTCTCTCATTTTGATGGCAAAAACTTCCTTATTTTCCTCTAAGAGTTTTACAAGAGTCATGTCTTCAACTAACATAGCATCGTCCCATCCTCTTGGGTCTACCCTAATGCGTAAGTCGTATTGATGATGCCCACCTAGAATAGGGGGACACTCATAGCCACATATACTTTCCCCTCCACCTCTCTTTGTTGAAATTCAATCTTTGATAACGTATCCAACTATATCTATTTTCCCACCCTTGTACCTATCTGGATTGATATATACGACATACATGTGTCCATTCACTTAAAAACATTTCTTATGGTATAATGGTGTATAACGATTCTAATTCCACCATTAACTGAATTGTCCTCCCTCTCACCATAAAATTAGCTGTTGGTCTGGGTGGTCTAGAGATATTCGTCCCTTCGTCACCCCATTACTAATGCACAATACCTTATCTCCCCCCTCTTCAGATACAAGATGCCTTTCACAAATAACTCCTATTCTAGACTTGGATCCAGTTTTGCAGATATCTGCAAGGTGTAACTTTCTTCCATATTTCTTGCAGTCTTTTCCTAAAGCGAACCATGATTTTGATTCCGAGCTATGAAATGTGCTCCCACATCTGGTGTACAACTTACTGTTGACCATATTGGTGTTACAGTGTGTTGTATTGTTATTAGATTTGTGTACAATCTTAGTGCCTACCAGGTCCTCATTATCCTCCCTGTCTATACTGTTATGAGCCACATTACCCTTGTCCTTTTTTAACATTTCCCTCATATAATATTCTGACTGTTCCACAATTTCTGGTATTTCGATAGCATCATTCAATGTTGGATTCTTCCCTGCCCAGAGTCTTTCTTGCATTTTCTTACTACAACACTGTACAGTTGATCCTATATTAGTTCATCAGTCATTGTCCCAAACTGACACTTAAATGACAACTCTCTCAATATGGCAACAAATTAATCTATGCTTTCCCCTATCCCTTGTGGATGAGTATAGAACTTGTGTCTTGTCATAACAATGTTGACTTCTTTTGCAAATCTTTTCTCTAATCTCTTCGTTGCTTCTTTATATACATCCTCCATCTGTTGTCAAGTCTGTTCTTGAGCCACACATCTCCTTGCGGTTCTCTCTATAGGCACTGTTTGTCCTCAGTAAGTCTCATGAGGGCTTACTCATTTCAGCGCTACGCACGATCAGTTAAGTTAACTAGCCGCGTATCGTACTTTGCGATGGTCAATACTCGTCTGCATTCAGGACTGCACTTGAAATGTAAGACACGTAGTATTTCACTGCCATACAAAATACACAAGTACCTTTCCATCTTCTGATATGGTGTGAAGGAGTCCCTTTGATGACCGTTAGAAATGGTTACACATAATTCAATGATGCACTCACCTTCCTCACTCTGAGCTGCCAATCCTCTGCCTCCGCTCCGCTCCTAGGTTCGCTCCACAACATGTGTCCCTCATTGGCTGGTGCTCATCGCCAATGTTGAAATGATGGAACTGTCACACTTGAGGTGATAGTTAATGACAAGTTTATTGCTCAGGACACAGTACATGGAGTTCCCTCACCAGCCTCCAGGCAACTGTTGTTACCGGATGCTCTATTCGGTGTTCCATCCATTGAAATTCTTGGCATGTGTCACATGCCAAAAATTCCATAAGTACAACACTATCAATTCAGCAACTTGAGCAGAGTGTACTTGGAGTAAAAACCAACACTCAGGGAGTCATTCCAACCCTGGCGGTTGGTGTTAAAGCGGCGGCTAACCCGCCAACAGGCTGGCGGTAAAAAAAATGGAATTCTGACCCTGGCGGAAACTGCCAACAGAGACCGCCACTTTAACACTCCGACCGCCACGGCGGGACAAACAAACAGAGCGGCGGTCACCGCCAACAGACAGGCGGGAGACAATGTACCGCCCACCCTATCACAACCCACCAATCCGCCACCTTTTCCGGGGCGGTAGCCCCGCCGATAAAAACCCATCGGAAACAGACATTTCAAATGGAAAACGCTCACCTCAACACATCCCACGAGCAATCTGGACAGCATGGAACCCGAACTACACATACTGCCAGCTATTGTATTCCTGCTCCTCTACCAGGAGCATGAACGCCTGCGCAGAAAACAATGGTGAGTACTGCACCTACGACACAGGGGAGGGGGGGAGGCAAAATATTACAGGGACACACATACGCGACACACCCACCCCCACCCTCACCCACTACAACACACACATCAATGCATAAAAATACATCACAGTTACCCCCCCAAACCCCCCCGGAAGAATGCAAAGACAAAAGAAATTGATAATGAATTTTGGATTATATTGTAAGGCTGAGTAAAAAATATATCAAACATCTATAACTATATATATAAATTGTCCTGTCAGAATAGTGTATCAGCCAATGTTCGTGGGCCACTGGGCCATAGCACATGGGCAAAGCCCACACAGGATACCTGACTCCAATGGAGAGGACACTGCAGGGGCATCAGATAGCAAAACTACAGGCACCTCAGGGGGAAGGGAAGGGGGGGCACCTCAGCCACATGAGTCCACGACGCCAGATCCACGAGGGGTCTCCATGGCCACTGTTCAATCCTGGGGAGTGCAAAGCCACAGTCTCTCAAGTCTCTACAGTGGGTGGGTTCCCCACTGTGCCATCCTGGGGAGTGCAAAGCCACAGTCTCACAAGTCCAGACAGTGGCTGGGTTGCCCACTGTGCCATCCTGGGGAGTGCAAAGCCACAGTCTCTCAAGTCTCTCAAGTGGGTGGGTTCCCCACTGTGCCATCCTGGGGAGTGCAAAGCCACAGTCTCTCAAGTCTCTCAAGTGGGTGGGTTCCCCACTGTGCCATCCTGGGGAGTGCAAAGCCACAGTCTCTCAAGTCTCTACAGTGGTTGGGTTCCCCACTGTGCCATCCTGGGGAGTGCAAAGTCACAGTCTCACAAGTGGATGACAGACTCCACTGGTTCTGGAGGAGGCATGGTGCCCAGAGTGCTTCGTGCAGCCCTGCCCGACACAGATGCGGGCCTGCCCCTTCTGCCAATGTGCCAGCGGTGCCTGAGACGGCGGTGCCCAGCGGAGCGGTGCTTGAGATGAAGGGCCCAGCGGAGCAGTGCTTGAGATGAAGGGCTCAGCGGAGCGGTTCTTGAAATGAAGGGCCCAGCGGAGCGGTCCTTGAGACGGCGGTGCCCAGCGGAGCGGTCCTTGAGTTGAAGGGCCCAGCGGAGAGGTGCTTGAGATGAAGGGCCCAGCGGAGCGGTGTTTGAGACGGCGGTGCCCAGCGGAGCGGTGCTTGAGATGAAGGGCCCAGCGGAGCGGTGCTTGAGATGAAGGGCCCTGTTCAGCGGTTCTTGCCTTGAAGGGCCCTGTTCAGCGGTTCTTGCCTTGAAGGGCCCTGTTCAGCGGTTCTTGATTTGAAGGGCCCTGTTCAGCGGTGCATGACTCGAAGGGCCCTGTTCAGCAGTTCTTGAGACGGCGGTGCCCTGTTCAGCGGTGCTTGACTTGAAGGGCCCTGTTCAGCGGTTCTTGCCTTGAAGGGCCCTGTTCAGTGGTTCGTGACTTGAAGGGCCCTGTTCAGCGGTGCTTGCCTTGAAGGGCCCTGTTCAGCGGTGCTTGCCTTGAAGGGCCCTGTTCAGCGGTGCTTGCCTTGAAGGGCCCTGTTCAGCGGTTCTTGACTTGAAGGGCCCTGTTCAGCGGTTCTTGAGACGGCGGTGCCCTGTTCAGCGGTGCTTGCCTTGAAGGGCCCTGTTCAGCGGTGCTTGCCTTGAAGGGCCCTGTTCAGCGGTTCTTGCCTTGAAGGGACCTGTTCAGCGGTTCTTGCCTTGAAGGGCCCTGTTCAGCGGTTCTTGCCTTGAAAGGCCCTGTTCAGCGGTTCTTGAGACGGCGGTGCCCTGTTCAGCGGTGCTTGACTTGAAGGGCCCTGTTCAGCGGTGCTTGACTTGAAGGGCCCTGTTCAGCGGTTCTTGCCTTGAAGGGCCCTGTTCAGCGGTGCTTGACTTGAAGGGCCCTGTTCAGCGGTGCTTGAGATGAGTGTCCAGGTCAGCAGATCCGGCCATGCCGTGGATGTCACTCGCCACCTGACATGTGGCTGGCGGGGCCTTCCTGCCCATCTGTCCTTTCGCTTGCGGGGCCCTCCTGTGCTGCAGTACTGGGCCTGTGGGTGTCCTTCGGCACACCTGGAATGGGGCTGGTGGGGCCCTCTTGGGCAGCTGGCCTGCTGCCGGACTTGTCGGGCGTGCTGCCCTTGCCACCCTTCCCTGCTCGTCTGTGGCCCTTTCCTCCCTTTGGCGGTGTGCCAGGTGGCACCCCACTTCCTGACGGTGCCAGGGTAGGGCCTTTGGACCCTGCAGTCTTTGGCCTCTCGCACCGGGCACTGGCAATCTTTGTTTTTTTTTCCGGGGGTGGGCTGGCCGTGTCTTGGCTCCTAGCCGAACTAGCTGGCCTTGAGGGTGGGGGACTCCAAAGTCCTTGGACTATTGTCTTTGTCGGTCCGGGTTTTGTGGTGGCTGAGGTGCTGATTGCAGTCTTATGAGATGGACGGGGTGGGGGAGTTGTTGGAAAGAGGTCAACCTTGGAAAGGAAAAGCAATTTTGAAAGAGAGGGACGGGTAGGTGTAGTGGGTATGGGAGTGGAGAAAGAGGATGTGGTTGTAGGAGAGTGAAGTCTGGTGTCTTTGGGTGCAGGTGCTGGAGGCTGTCGTGAGGTGGATGGCTGTTGGGTGGGTGGCTGCCTGCGTTTGTGTGGTTTGGAAGGGGGTGACAGACACACTGGGAGAGGACACAGGGGACGTGTAAATGGTAGTGGGGGTGGTGACTGCACGTGTGCGGAGTGTTCTGGTGGGTGTGCTGGTGATGGACGTAGTGGCTGAAGATGTTGTGCATGCAAGTGTGAGTGGAGACGTCACAGGGAGGGAGGAGGGAGACGAGGAGGAGGGGGACACAGAGGAGGCAGTGGCTGTTGGTATGTCTGCATGTGGATGTTGCTTGTGTGAATGCTTGTGTTATGTGTGGTGCTTATGTCTGGATGAGCTTCCCTTGGGTGTTGAGGTGTGTGCAGGCTGGTCTGATGGTGTGTCTGGGATAGGCAGAGGAACAGGGGTTTGGGTCTGGGTGGAGGAAGTTGGAGGGGGGAGGCTAGAGACAGGGACAATGGCTGCCGTCAGTGCTGAGGCCAGAGCATTGAACGATCACTGATGGGCAGCCTGACCAGAATGAATGCCCTCCAGGTATGCATTACTCCGGTGCACCTCCCTCTCTACACCCTGGATGGCATTCAAAAGGGTAGACTGCCCAACAATGAGCGTCCTCAGGAGGTCAATGACCTCCTCACTGAGGGCAGCAGGGGTAACTGGGGCAGGGTCTGAGGTGCCTGGGGCGAAGGAGATGCCCACCTTCCTGGGTGAGCGGGCACGGGGCGAACACTGAGGGGCTGCTGGGAGGGCGGTGCTGGTGCGCTGGGTGGCGGCTGTACCTGTTGTTGAGGGGGGCACGGATGTTGCCGCCACCTCAACAACAGGTACAGCCGCCACCCAGCGCACCAGCACCGCCCTCCCAGCAGCCCCTCAGTGTTCGCCCCGTGCCCGCTCACCCAGGAAGGTGGGCATCTCCTTCGCCCCAGGCACCTCAGACCCTGCCCCAGTCACCCCTGCTGCCCTCAGTGAGGAGGTCATTGACCTCCTGAGGACGCTCATTGTTGGGCAGTCTACCCTTTTGAATGCCATCCAGGGTGTAGAGAGGGAGGTGCACCGGAGTAATGCATACCTGGAGGGCATTCATTCTGGTCAGGCTGCCCATCAGCGATCGTTCAATGCTCTGGCCTCTGCTCCCTTCCAAGGACGAGTCTGTGTCGCTGGTGTCAGCTCCTGTCCCCGCCGTGAAGCTCCCCTCGCCCTCCGTCCCACTGGTGTACTCAGAGTCCGTTGCATGGCCCTCCCGGGCCATGTGGGATGCAGCTCCCTCGTGCTCCGATGCCACTTCTCCTCCGCCTGATGATGCTAATGCACACATGAACAGGAAGAGCACAAAAAAAGGGTGGGGGGAGAAATAAAGACATGTTGAGTGCATGCATGGGCGACACCGTTGGCTGAGAGGACAGACACAGAAGCCCCCTGCACTACGCCGCGCACTTGGGGTACACTACTCAATCCGTGGGACATGGCCTACAAGCCTATGGACGACATCTGCACACATAGATGACACAGGGCCATGAAAACTAGTACTAGGCACCCTACAGAGGTGGGGGGCAGGGGCACAGGGCCATGCCTTACGGAGGGGCCTAGCCTGCAGAAATCACCCTGGCCTAGGGTTACCCACAGCCCTCCTCCCCCACCCAGACACCTCCACTGCGCGCAAAGATAGCAGAATGTGCTTGTACTCACCCCCTTGTGTCTGCTGTGATGTCCTCACGCGGCCATCCAAATCGGGGTAGGCCACCGCCAGGATCCGGGACATCAGGGGGGTCAAAGTTCGACTGGCACCCCTCCCACGTTGGGAGGCCATCCCCAGCTGAGCCTCCGCCGTCTTCCTGCTCCAGCGTCGGATGTCCTCCCACCTCTTGCGGCAGTGGGTGCCCCGTCTGTTGTGGACCCCCAGTGTCCGGACGTCCTTGGCGATGGCACGCCAAATAGCGACTTTCTGATGGGTGCTGACCTATGTGACATATACAAGGAGAGAAAAAGAATTCATCACCTTCTGCATGCTCGATGTGAGTGGCCCCCCATCCCCACCCTTGCCATGTGGCACATGCTCACATCTGTCGTTTGATGCATGCCTCAATCGCTCCCCTCCCCACCATCTTTCATTCACCCCACTCTACACAGGCATTGCCCACAAAGCATGGTCCCAGTGTACTTACCTGTTGGTCTGGAGGACCGTAGAGTAGCGCATACTGGGGGAGGACCCCATCCACGAGTTTCTCCAATTCTTCAGAAATGAAGGCAGGGGCCCTTTCCCCAGTCGCAGCAACCATTGTCCCTTCCAGACCGAGGTCACAGCAGCACTTGCAGTATAGGTCCTCTCCTGTGGAAGATCAGGTATCAAGTGATTAAGCAGATAGAAATGGCGGTCACGCCTGCGGCGGTGCGTACCGCGGCGGTGCGTACCGCGACCGCCGGCGCACATCGTCATTGGCTCCTGAAACCCATAGGGTTCAATGTTAACCAATGCGGCTTTGCGCCGCGGTCTTCGACCGCCTACCGCCACGGTGTGCCACGCCAGCGCATTGACCTCACATCCCACTGACGCACTTCACAGGTCAGGCAGCCGCCATTTCAAGGTCCCACATGGCTTAATTACTACTGCGTCACACATACCTAGGCCTTGCATCGACACTCATACAAGCCATTCAATGCATAGTGAATCGTGTTGTGTGAAAGCTGTGGGAACGTACCTGTGGGTTGGTTGACTCTGTGCTCGCTGTTGTCCTTCCTAGGCACCGTCCGCTGGGACATGCGAGGAGATGGAGGAATCTTCCTGTGTACAGACCGCTGGTGGACCTGTCGACAATGGAGGAACGACATGTCATGCTGACATAACAGGCTTGACCGAGCCACTATACAGCAACTGTGTGCCCAGTTGGAGCCAGACCTGATGTCACCCATCCGCCAACCCACAGGGATTCCCCCTCTAGTGCAGGTGATGTCAGTGCTCCATTTCCTGGCAAGTGGGTCATTTCAAACAACAGTGGCCATATCATCTAGGATGTCCCAGCCCATGTTTTCCAAGGTGTTGTCCAGAGTGTTGTCTGCCCTGCTCAAACACATGCGGAGCTACATCGTTTTCCCTGAGGTGGGGGATTTGCCTACAGTGAAGGGTGATTTCTATGCCCTTGGACATATCCCTAACATCATTGGTGCCATTGATGGAACACATGTTGCTTTGGTCCCCCCCAGCAGGAGTGAACACGTTTACAGGAACAGGAAGAGTTATTATTCCATGAATATCCAGGTGGTCTGTTTGGCAGACCAGTACATCTCCCATGTTAATGCCAAGTTCCCTGGGTCAGTGCATGACGCCTACATCCTGCGGAATAGCAGCATCCCGTATGTGATGGGTAAACTCCAGAGGCACCGGGTGTGGCTATTAGGGGACTCTGGTTACCCCAACCTGTCATGGCTACTGACCCCAGTGAGGAATCCCAGGACAAGGGCAGAGGAACGGTACAATGAGGCCTATGGGCGGACTAGGAGGGTGATCGAGCGGACCTTCGGCCTCCTGAAGGCCAGGTTCAGGTGCCTCCATATGACAGGTGGATCCCTAATGTACTCACCAAAGAAGGTGTGCCAGATCATCGTGGCCTGCTGTATGCTTCACAACCTGGCTTTGTGACGCCAGGTGCCTTTTCTGCAGGAGGATGGTCCAGACGGTGGTGTTGTAGCAGCTGTGGAGCCTGTGGAGAGTGAAGAGGAGAAAGGCGAAGAGGACGACATAGAGAACAGGAACACAGTAATAGAGCAGTATTTTCAATGACACACAGGTAAGAGTACACACCGGCATATTACATTTACTTAAAGACTTCTACCTCTCTACTGTCTGACTTTTTCCCCCAGTGTCTGGTAACTGTGTTGTGACTTTCCCTTCCATTTTCAGATATGTGGGCCCCACTGCGTGACATCTGCTTTATTTCCCCATGGACTACAGCTGTGTGACAGCGGTTTGTTGGCATCACAATGTGTATGAACGTTTTGGCACGGTCATGTCTAATACATTTATTCTAAATCAAAGCCAGACTCCAGATTGTTTGGTGCATCAAGTGTGTTTATTAAAGTGCTCTAAATTGGATGGGTGGTTGCAAATCGGTGAGGGTGATGGTGGAGGATTGTCCATGGCAGAGTCCAGACTATCAGAATCACAGGTGCATTGTCCAAATGCCTGTGGGAAGTGGAGCAGGGGCAGTTTAAAGTTGGACAGGGTGACAATGTGGGACAGTGGGATGACAATCAGGGAGGTATCCTTTGCTGGCGGGGGTCTTGACATCTTACTCTGTCTTCTTCCTGGATCTCAGGGCCCGCTTGCGGGGTGGTTCTCCTTCTGCAGGGGGTGGGGTTCTGGTGGCCTGTTGGTCTTGTGTCGGGCCTCCTGTCCACTAGCGCCGGCGGAGGTGGTAGGCAGTTCTTGGTCCATGCTAGTGTCAGGGGCCCTTTGTGGTGCCACAGTGTCCCGCAATGTGGTGACTACCTGATTCAGGGCCACTACGATGGTACCCATTGCGGAACTGATGTTTCTTAGTTCCTCCCTGAACCCCATATACTGTTGCTCCTGCAGAAGCTGGATCTCCTGAAACCTGGCCAGGACCGTAGCAATCGTCTCCTGGGAGTGGTGGTATGCTCCCATGATGGAGGAGAGGGCCTCGTGGAGAGTGGGTTCCCTGGGCCTGTCGCACAGCAGCCCTCCCAGTTCCCCTGTTTCCCTGGGCCTCTGTCCCCTGGACCGTGTGCCCACTACCACTGCCCCCAGGTCCCTGTTGTTGGGGTGTTGGGTTTGCCTGGGTTCCCTGTAGTGGTGGACACACAGCTATTTGACGTGTCCTGGGGACAGAGGTATGGGCCCGCTGGGTGGGTGCTGTGCTGGTGTTCCCAGAGGGGGGAAGGTCTGCTGTGGCCTGTGACTGCCTGAGGGGAACCGACTGTCCTGAGGTCCCCGATGGACCTGGCTGGTCATCTAGATCCAGGGAGACAGAGCTGCTGTCCTCACTGTGGGCCTCTTCTGGGGGTGGAGTGGACATTTGTGGACCCTCCTGCGCGGTGACGTGGCGTTCGGGTCCTGCAGGGGTACAAAAGTATGATTATTGCATCTGTGTGTGCCATAGTGTTCAATGGGTGGGTGCCCGTGTACCCCAGGGCTGGCATCCCTTTGTGGGGGCTGTTGTGACGGTGGTTTGGGGGGATGATGGGTATGTGCAGTGGGCATGCTTTGGTGATGGGTGTCCATGCTTTGTGGTCGGATGCAGGGCCAGGTTTTGGGATGGGTGGGTTGTGATGGTGAGACATTTGCAAGGAGTAGGTGTGATGGGGGTGGGGGTGAGGGTGGGGGTATGAATTGGCATGCTGGTGGGGTGGGGGGATGAAGTAGTGGAGATTTGACTTACCAGAGTCCATTCCTCCAGATATTCCTGCGAGGCCCTCAGGATGCAGGATGTTCAAGACTTGCTCCTCCCATGCTCTAAATTCTGGGGGAGTAGGTGGGGGTCCGCCGCCAGTCTTCTGCACCGCGATGTTGTGCCTGGATACTATGGAACGCACCTTCCCCCGTACGTCGTTCCACCTCTTCCTGATGTCTTCCCTATTTCTTGGGTGCTGTCCCACTGCGTTGACCCTGTCGACTATTCTGCTCCATAACTCCATCTTCCTGGCAATGGTGGTGTGCTGCACCTGTGTCCCGAACAGCTGTGGCTCTACTCGTACAATTTCCTCCACCATGACCCTGAGTTCATCATCTGAGAACCTGGGTTGTCTTTGAGGTGCCATGGGGTGGTGTGGGTGATGTGTGGGGTGGTGTGTGTGGTTTTAAGTGTGGTGATATGTAGTGGTGTGTGGTGTTTTGTGCGTGGATGTTGTGTGGGTGATGGTGTTGTGTGCCTGTGGCTGCTAGTTTGTAGATGGTGGTGTCTCTCTCTGGCCTTCTGTCGCAATTGTGGTCGTAAGGGTTTGTGGGTGATGTGGGTGTGTGTTTTATATTGTATTGGGTGTATGGGAGTGGTGTGTGTATGTGTATCAGGTGTGTGTATTTGGAATCGTCCAATGTGGCTGTGTTTTGTAAGAGTGTGTGTATATTGAGCGCGGCGGTGTGTACCGCCAATGGAATACCGCGGTTGAAAGACCGCCGCAGGGATTCGTGTGTCGTGATAGTGTGGGCGTATTTCTGTTGGCGTGACGGTGGAGGTTTGGTCATCGCCAGTTTATCGCTGGCCTTTGGTGTGGCAGACTTTTGTGGATGTCGGGATTTTGGCGGTTTGCCTCTTGTGGGTCAGCATGACCGTGGCGGTTTACCGCGACCGCGGCGGTGTTATGGCGGCCTTCTGTCTGGCGGTAAGCGCATTTTACCGCCGAGGTTGGAATGACCCCCTCAGTGTCTTTGTATGTTTGCCAACAGCATAACCAGCAACCAGGCTTCCCTCGTCCTTTCTGAAGCAAGAATTATCAATATGACATACAAGATCACATTTTGATAAAGGTGCATCAGTGAGGTCAACAAGGGGTCTGCATAGGTGGGCCACAGAGAAATAAAATAATGCAGTTCTCCAGCTGGGGACGTAGGTAACAGTGAGGCAAGAGTCAATATGGGGCATCATTGTAATGTGATATAGAAAGCAAAGAGCAATAGTGTTTCATACTTTGATAATCTAGACAGACATAGAAAGGCAGAAGAATAGTAAGCAATTGGTTTCTGTTTCCCACTGTAATCTTGCACCAACAGTCCTAAACCAAGCCCTTCCTCTCATGACAGAAAGTTTGGTGTAATCATTCAGTCCCAAATCAGGTGCAGAGAATAGAGTATGTTTTAAACAGACGAAGGTCTGTTCTGCCTCCTCAGGCCATGGCAATCATTTTGGGGTATTCTTGTTTGTGAATTCCTGTAAAGATTTAATAATACTAGCATATACCAAAATCCACTTTCAGCAATTACCTTTGTACCTAGGAGATGATAACAGGTTGGGGTAGCTTACAAACAACCTCAGTCCAGTCATCGAATAGATGTCTCTCTCCAGCCAAGATTATTACCTAGACATCAAACATGAGATAGACCAAATTGAAACTTTTTCTCAGAAGCTTTATGCCCTTGCTTAAGTAATTCAGTGGGCACATACAGAGAATCAACCTTCCATTGCTCCAAGGAGACAGAATCAACCAACAGAGCCAGTAGTGAGGGGCTCTCCTGGATAGGACAGGCTGTCCAAAACCTTTTTATTGCCCATAAGAAGATGAATGGTAATTTTGCATATCCCTGGGAAAACTGAATGCACATTAATTGGGATCCTGCAAAACTAAAGTTGAAAAGAAACTAGCTAGGAGCATGAGGATTTTGCTGGTATGCATGATAAAATGCTACCCCGGTTTTCTATAACAGGAACGTTTGATAGTACAACAGCATTAATGGTATAGTGGTCTTGCACAAGTTAGTATGTGCCGTTACCAGACTTTGTGATATACAGGATATGAAAGATACAAAAACTTACAAAGGGTACTAATGCCTTCTGCTTGAACAGAGCATCAATATTCAGTCAGATTCCTGCTTCTCCCGCAGGATGCAATGAGTTTTATGGAACACTAGGGAGCTTTTTATTCAATTCAGCCTAATCCTGACCAGTTGAGGCGTTAAAACACAATCCTTTATGCTGACATGCTGCATTTCCAGGCTTGTAAGCTTCAGAAGGATTGTAATTCTCACATACCACAGATAAAATTTCATTTTCAATAGGCACACTCAAATAAACACTATTACCGGTACAGTAAAATTCAATTTACATAGAAGGTCTCTCACCAGCACATCTGCAGGAGAGGTAGGACTTAGGACAAAAGCATACAGATCTGCAAGTAAAGCCATATGTGTATATATATATATATATATATATATATATATATATATATATATATATATATATACATAGGTTCAGTGCATGTAATAGGGTGAGGAACACGTGTTACAAATATCAACAGCATCAGTTGTTTTGCCTAAAAAAAGAATAGCATGAAATTCATTGTTTTTAGAGCTTTTCGGATTGACCCAGGAATAATAAGACATGAAGTGGGTTTTCCATTAATGACACAGGCTTCTGTAGCCCATTCTGATCTACAGGCTTTAGAACTTGTGCAAACAAGTAGGCTCCCCTGGAGCTGTCCTAAAATACTGGACATATATTGGTCGTGTGGACCCTGAGGTAGGATTGGACAAATCTTATTTCCAACACTCTGCTTGAGCACATTTGAAGCATAAAAATTTACAAGGCTTTTGAAAGTCTCCTCTTTCCCACTCTTTATTTCTTCCAACTCTCTGGCTTCACCTTTCCTTTCTCGCCCCTTCCGCTGACCTTTTCCAGGAAAGATTGCATCTGTAATGGTATTAGTTTAGATTAAGTAAACTCTTTCTTACACTCTTGAACTGCCACACAGTGAAATTCCTTGAGATCAATTCTGAGACATTTTTCTTCTGCCAACCAATAATATCATTCTTAAATGCTCCTGTATATTGGACTACAGCCCTTGAACGAAAACAACTCATACAGGTTCTTGAACCATTTTGGCAACATTCACAATAACAATAGCCATCAAAACATATTTCAAATAATCAAGGAAATTAAAGGGAGCATCTTGCTTATAATGTTTTAGCAGGACACACAGCAGGATTCAACAAAGCATCTCTACTAGCAAGTAAAGCAGCATCAGTTGCAGGTGATTTATGTGGCCAATCGACTTTGCTTACCTGGGGCTCTTTTACCTCTCCTGGCACCATGACATATACAAATAGTTTAACATCTGTCCATTTATTGTTAACACTCAAAACCAGTTTGCTATTATTCTTTGAATTTCAGGGGGTTTTGTCACATTTTGGGGATCTGCAGTTTAATGGTGAAGTCACATGAGGACCGAATACCAAGGATGTTGATACGACCACCTTTTCCAGGTGGTTACAGTTACACTAGTAAGAACAAGTGTGCTTTATTTTTTCACAGAACTGTTAAACAGTTTTCACATTTCAGAGGTACCTGTGAAATATTATTTTATAACACTACACTTTGCGCAATAATAACACCAAACACAAAATATGTATTATCAACATAATATGTATATATACATTCGTTGGAAAAAAAAAAGTTAAAGTCACATAATTGTTGGTTGAAAACGTCAGGTAAAAAATATAGTTTTAAATGAGTAAACAACTGAAATTCACCAGTTATAGATATCTCAAGTAACTGTAACTCGCAGCCTAAAGTAACTGTAACTTGCGTCCTCACCATGCACTGTGATGTCATCAGTGATGTAATTTCAGATGTTGTCGTGATGTTATCAATCGTATCATAGAACATGTCATGAGTGATATATGAGGTATTTAGCAGTGCATGCAAGGGTGCAAGGTATAGTTACTTTAGTGTATGAGCTATAGTTACTTGAGATAACTATAACAAGGGAATAGCAGTAGTTTTGTTGGTTTAAAAAAGCATATTTTAACTGACATTTTCACCTAACTATAACGTCCCTCTAACATTTAGGCCCTCATTACAACCGTGGCGGTGGGTGATAAAGCAGTGGTAATACCGCCAACAACCTGGCGGTAACAAAAATGGAATTATGACCACAGCGGAAACCGCCCACACAGACAGCCACTTTAACACACCGACCGTCACAGTGGTTGCAACAAGCACCGTGGAGGTAACCTTCAACAGCCAGCCAGAAGACAATGTACCGCCCACAGTTTTACAGGCCTATCCGCCACCTTTTCCAGGGCGGTACCAACGACATCAAAAGCACGTCAGAAACAGAACACAGAAGGTAAATGACTCACCTCTGGAGAATCAGGATAGAACCAAGCCGCCATGGAGCCTGAACTGCAGGTGTTCCCCATGCTGGTCTACCTCCATCTAAACCATGATTACCAATGCCAGCAAAGATGACCACAGTGAGTACTGCCGCCTAGCACACGGGGGGGAGAAAGTGTCACACACACACACACACACGCAACACCCCCACCCCCAACACCATACACACAAACAGATGCAACAACATTACACATCCACCCCATAGACCTCAGGAATAATGCAAGGACAAAAGTGATTGAATTGAGTGTAACAAGATAAAAAACTAGAAATACATCCTCAAAAATCAAAACAGTATTTAAATATATACAAATGGAAGGACACTGCCTAGTCCACAATGTCTGTGGGCTACAGGGCCACATCACATAGGCCAAGGCCCCACCTGACTCCTGCATCAACACGGACAGAACACTGCAGGGGTATCAGGTCAAAAATACACAGGCACCTCAGGGGGACGGGGAGTAGGGGGCACCTCAGCCTGAAGATGGTACAACACAACTTGTCCTGGAAGGGGCAACATGCCCTGTGCTTGGTCCTGGGGAGTGCAAGGCCACAGTCTCTCAAGTGGGTGGTTTGCCCACTGCTTGGTCCTGGGGAGTGCAAGGCCAAAGTCTCTCAAGTGGGTGGTTTGCCCACTGCTTGGTCCTGGGGAGTGCAAGGCCACAGTCTCTCAAGTGGGTGGCTTCTTCCACTGGTCCTGGAGGGGGCATTGTGCCCAGTGTGCTTCATCCTGGCAAGGAGGGGGTGAGTGGATGCCTTCTTCCATTGGTTCTGGAGGGGGCTTTGTGCTGAGTGTGCTCCATCCTGGCAAGGATGGGGTGAGTGGATGCCTTCTTCCACTGGTTCTGGGGGCCTTTGTGCCCAGTGTGCTTCATCCTGGCAAGGAGGGGGTCAGTGGATGCCTTCTTTCACTTGGTCTTGAGGGGGCTTTGTGCCCAGTGTGCTTCATCCTGGCAAGGAGTAGGTGAGTGAATGCCTTCTTTCACTTGTCCTGGAGTGGGCTTTGTGCCCAGTGATGCAGATCGTGAGGAGTGCAAGGTCACAGTCTCTCATCTGGGTGTCAGACCCACATGATTTGCAGTGATCAAGATGCATTATAGTCCATGGAGGCAGGACTACACACTGCCCGCCGGCAGCAACGGCTGCTCAATGGTGGCAGTGCCGGTGCTGCCTGTGGTGGGGGGAGTCTCCAGCCCTTCCCCTGCTGCCTTGGATGGCTGCCCACTGGTGGCTTATGCTGCTGGCAGTGGTGCTGGTGGCGGTGCTGGCAGTGGTGGGGGAGGCTCCAGCCCTTCACCTGCAGCCTCGGACAGCTGCCCACTGGGGCTGCTGCTGGCAGTGGTGCTGGTGGTCGTGCTGGTGGTGGTGCTGGCAGTGGTGGGAGGAGGCTCCAGCCCTTCCCCTACAGCCTCGGATGGCTGCCCAGTGGGGAGGCTGCTGCTGGTGGTGGTGCTGGCAGCAGTGCTGGTGGCATCCCAATGGTGGGGGGACGCTCCAGGCCTTCCCCTGCAGCCTTGGACGGCTGAAGTGCCATGGTTGGTAGTGGGGGCTCAGAATCAGTCCCAGCACCAGGCCCCCTGTCCTTCCTGCCCGCAGGGGCAGTCCCTTTGCCCTTGCCATCTGGTGGTGCCGCCTTGCCCTTGCCATCTAGTGATGCCTCATTGCCCTTCCCCTTGTAAGCTGGTGGTGCATCCTTGCCCTTCCCCTTGTAAGCTGGTGGTGCCTCCTTGCCCCTGCCCTTGCCACCTGGAGGTGCATCCTTGCCCTTCCCCTTGGCAGCTGTTGCAAGCACACTACCAGTGCTCACACCTGCAGTCGCTGCCGACACCACTGTGGCTGTGGACTGGGTGGCTGAGGTGCTAGCCTCGGTTCTGACCACCCTGGCCCGACGTGAATGACAGTGGAGGGAGGGATAGAGAAGAGGTCAACAGCAGAGGAAAAGCTTCTTAGGGACACTGGGACGGGAGGAGGGTGAAGATTTGGGAGTGGAGAAAGAGGGAGTGGTTGTTGGAGGTGTCTGTCTGCTGTGTTTGGGTGCAGGTGCATGAGCTGGATGCTCTTGTGAGGTGGATGGCTGTTGGGTGTCTGAGTGCTTGGGTTTGTGTACTTTGGGAGGAGGGGGCACAGACACAGTGGGAGAGGACACAGGGGACGTGTGCATGGATGTGGGGGTGGTGACTGCCAGTGAGGGGCGTGTAGTGATATGTGTGATGGTGATGGAGGCAGTGGAGGTGGATGTACTGCATTCAGGTGTGAGTGTAGACGCAACTGGGAGGGAGGTGGACGAAGAGGAGGAGGGTGACACAGTGGAGGCAGTGGATGTTGGTGTGTTTGCATCTGGATGGTGTTTGTGTGAGTGCCTGTGGGATGATGTGTGGTGCTTGTGTTTGCCTGAGCCACTCCAGTGTGTTGTCTTGGGTGCATGCTGGTCTGAATGTGTGCTTGGGATAGGTTGGGGTTGAGGGGAATGGGACTGGGCAGAGGAAGTTGGAGGGGGGAGGCTAGAAACAGGGACAATGGCTGCCATCAGGGAGTAAATAGTAAAAGTAAATTAGCACTTGTATAGCGCACTACTCACCCGTTAGGGTCTCAAGGTGCTGTACTCATACCGCTATGGAACCCCTCCTGGCTTTTCCCTGTGAGGCGCCCACTCCTGAGCACCCCCAGGGTGAAGCCAGGCATCCAAGCGCTGTTGGGGCCGTTGTGGAGATTAAGCAAGCTATTGCCCAGAGTTGCAGAGTGGGACCCATGAATTAGATTAGGCAGCGAGGCGAGAATTATCTGGTCAAGGGGAATTGAGCCCAAGACCTGCCGAAGCGGGACTTGAACCCTGGTCTTGAGCCAGATCTCTGCTTCAGGGTCTGCAGCTCTAACCATTGAGCCACACTGAGGAGGCCAGAGCCTGCATTGAGCTCTGTTGGGCCGCAATGCCAGAGTGAATGCCCTCCAGGAATGAATTTGTTTGTTGCAAATGCCCTGCCAGCCCCTGGATGGCATTCACTATGGTTGACTGCCCAACAGAGATGGATCTCAGGAGGTCAATAACCTCCTCACTCAGGGCAGCAGGGCTAACTGGGGCAGAGCCTTAGGTGCCTGGGGTAAAGGAGATGCCCACCCTCCTGGGTGAACGGGCATGGGAAACTCACTGAGGATCTGCTGGGAGGGCGGTGCCCGTACGGGGGGTGACGGCTGTACCTGTTGTTGGGGTGGCCACAGAGCTGTCCGCCACCACTAGGGAGCTTCCATCGGAGGAGGTATCACTTTCCGAACTGTCCCCTCCTGTCTCCGCCGTGGTGCTCCCCTCGCCCTCCGTCCCACTGGTGCCCTCACAGTCGGTGGATTCGGCCTCATGGGCCCTGTGGGATTCAGCTCCCTTCATCGCTGGTGCCGCTGCTCCTCTGCCAGATGATGCTAATGCACAGAAGGACAGGATGACAAAACAAAAAGGGGGGGGGAAGAGATATAGGATACACTTGATCAATGGCAGCAACACCACCACCATTGGTGTACACCACACACACACACACACACACACACACACACACACACACACACACAGGGAACCTCCCTATGCAATATGCAATGCACTACCAGTCACAATGCTAGTCACCAGGCCATGGGCAGTAATACCTAATGCCAATTGCAGCATACCTGAGAACCAAAGAGCCCTGCCCAGTAGTGGATGCCCACTAGCTTGGTTGGAGGTGGAGTTCATCAGCCCCTGCCCAACATCGAACCTACCTTGCAATGTCTGGCCTGGCATAGGGGCACCAACAGGCCCATATCCCCAACCCGAATGCCACGCCACCACGCACAAGTAGTATAATGTGAAACTGTACTCACCCCCTTGTGGCTGCTGTGATGACCTCAACGCCTATCCGGCCCTGGATAGGCCACCACCAGTATGTGGAACATCAGGGGAACCCCTTCCTTGTTGGGATGCCATCCCTAGCTGGGCCTCAGCCGTCTTTCTTGCCCAGCGTCTGCCTGCAGTAGACCCCCAGGGTCCGCACATCCTTGGCGATGGCACACCATATACCCTTTTTCTGATGGGCACTGACCTGCAGAGAAATACACATAGAAAAAAGGTATCAGTCATACTGTCCGGCCTGTTACACTCATGGCCCACCATATCCCTCCCATCTCCTTACGTACATACATTGCCCACCATACATCCAGCACGCTGCCCAGGACCTCTCCACCACCGCCCCCTTACACAAGGCTCTCAAATACAGCAATTCATGCCCCATGCATCGTGCCCACAGTGTACTCACCTGTTGGTCTGGAGGCCCATAGAGCATTCGGTACTGGGGTAGAACCCCATCCACCAGTCTTTCCAACTCCACCACAGTGAATGCCGGGGCCCTTTCCCCAGTGACACGAGCCATGGTTGGTTCCAGACACAGGTCACAGCAGCACATGCAGTGTAAACCTCTCATGTTGAAGGTCAGGTAGCAAGTGAGTTAACGGATAGAAAATGGCGGTCACGTCCGCGGCTGTGCGTACCGTCGCCGACAGCGTACATCACCATTGGCTACTGTAACCCATAGGGCCCAATGAGACCCAATGAGGAGTTGTACAGCAGTACTCAACCGCCTCCCACAACTGCGCACATCGTCAGCGGCATTCCCTCATTTCCACATGTTCATCCACACAGGACAGGCGGATGCCATTTCAGGGGGGGAGGGGGGCAGGCCATGACACCTAACTGTGTCACAGCACACCTAGGCACCATTTGGGCCTATACAACAACATACTGTTTCAGTCACAACATGCAATGCACTGTACATTTTGAAAATGGTAAATACTGACCATATGTTCAGCGTTTTTTTCCCCCTAGATTGCAACTGCTGCAGATGAATAGGAAATGGAGACATCCCCCGTGTACAGGCCCCTGGTGGACTTGGTAACAATGGAGGACAGGCACATTATCCTCACCTACAGACCTGACAGGGCCACAATCCAAGAGCTGTGTGCCCAATTGGAGCCAGACCTGATCACTGCTGGGATCCCCCCTCTTGTGCAAGTGACAGTGGGCTTGGCAGCAGGAATGTCACAGCCAATATTCTCAATAGTGCTAACAAGAGTGTTGTTGGCCCTGATGAAACACATGCACAGCTACATTGTTTTCCCCCAGGTGGAGGATTTGGCCACAGTTAAAGCTGACATCTATGCAATGGGACATGTCCCAAACATCATTGGGGCAATTGATGGTACACTTATTGCATTTGCTCCTTCACCCAGAGAAATGAACAGGTTTTCAGAAATAGAAAGAGCTTTCACTCGATTAATGTTCAGATAGTGTGCCTGGCGGACCAGTACATCTCCCATGTCAATGCAAAGTATCCTGGGTCTGTGCATGATGCCTTTATCCTGAGGAATAGCAGCATCCCATATGTGATGGCTCAACTCCAGAGGCACTGGGTGTGGCTAATAGGTGAGCCCATGGTCCCTACACAGTATATGTTGGTGTATGGGTATGGGGTTGGCCCTAAGGGTTAGTGTCCAGCTAACAGGTATCCCTCGATATTTGCAGGTGACTCTGGTTATCCCAACGTCTCATGGTTACTGACCCCAGTGAGGAATCCCAGGACAAGGGCAGAGGAATGTTACAATGAGGCACATGGGCGAACAAGAAGAATTATAGAGCGAACCTTCGGTCTCCTGAAGGCCATGCTTCAGTGCCTCCATCTAACAGGTGGTTCCCTGTGCTACTCACCCACGAAGGTCTGCAAGATCATCGTAGCAATTTGCATGTTGCACAACCTTGCCTATGTCGCCAGGTGCCTTTTCTGCAGGAGGATGAGGCAGGACATAGGCATGCGGCAGCGGTGGAGCCTGTGGACAGTGACGGAAAAAAGGCAGAGGATGAGGATGTGGACAATAGAACATCAATCATACAACAGTACTTCCAGTGACACACAGGTAAGACACTAAAACTTCACCTTTCTTTGCCGTTTTGTATTGGAAATTGTAACTGGCAGCCTGAGATTCCCACTACTATGGCCACTTACTGTACCCTTTGACATGTCTATTTACAGATATATGTGCCCCACTCTGGCTCCTGGAATATTGACTGCAGCAAACTACAGGTCATACCTATGTATACATTTCTGTACAGTTGAATTGCAATGTCTACAGATTGTTAAACAAATACATAGTTTAATCAATTGACAGACTAAAAACTTGTATTTTTTTACAAGGGTGTTTACTTATGTGCTAATAAGTGGATGGGGTATTGCTATAGGCTGGGGGAGTGGTGGAGGAGAGTCCAGGTAAAAGTTCCAGTCTATTTGTATCACAGGTGCATTGTCCAAGGGGGCATAGGAAGGGGAGCAATGGCAGTTTAAGGTGGACAGGGTGAAAGATTGGGACACAAGGGTGACAATCAGGAGAGTCTTATTTCCTGGCGGGGGTCTTGGCAATGTTCTCTGGCTTCTGCCTGGATCGCAGGGACCATTTTCAGGGTGGTACTCCTTCTGCAGAGGGAGGGGTGCTGGTGGCCTGTTGTTCCTGTGGCTGGGGCCTCCTGTCCACTAGCGGCAGTGGAGGTGGAGGGCTGTTCATCGGTGTGGCTAGTGTCAGGGGCCCTTTGGTGTGCCACTGCCTCCCTCATGGTGTTGGCCATGTCTGCCAGCACCCCTGCAATTGTGACCAGGGTGGTGTGGATGTCCCTCAGGTCCTCCCTGATACCCAGGTACTGTCCATCCTGCAGCCGCTGGGTCTCCTGCAACTTGGCCAGTATCTGGCCCATTGTCTCGTGGGAATTGTGGTATGCTCCCAGGATGTTGGTGAGTGCCTCAGGGAGAGTCGGTTCCCTGGGCCTGTCCTCCCCGTCACACAACAGTCCTCCCAGCTTCCCTGTTGTCCTGTGCCTCTGTCCCCTCAACCGTGTGCCCACTGCCACTGACCCCAGGTCCCTGATCATCCTGTGTTTGTGGAGTTGCCTGGGGTCACTGTAGTGGAGGACACACTTCTGATTGGCGTGTCCTGGGGACAGTGGTATGGGCCCGCTGGGTGGGTGCTGTGGTGGTGTTTCTTGAGGGGGGAGACTCTGTGGTAGTATGGGACTGTGCCTGGGTAACAGACCATCAGGAGGTCCCCGATGGGCCAGGTTGGTCATACTGATCCAGGCGTGCACAGCTGCTGTCATCACTGTGGGACTCTTCTGTGGGGAAGACTGGATATTGCTGGCACCTCCTCTCCGGTGATGTTGTGGGGGGGCTGTGGGGATGTAAATGCAGTGTTAATGTTTCTTCATGACATCTTGTGCATGGGTGTTGCCTTGTATGGTTGTGATTGCCCTGGCAGCTTAGGCTTGTGTGAGGGGTGATTTGGTTGGATAGGTGATTGCCTCTAGTGTGCATGCTTTGGTGATGGGTGTCCATGCAGGTCTGTGATGGGTGTCCATGCATTGGTGTTGCATGCAGGGCTTGGTAGTGGGAGGGGTGGGTTGTGTTGTTGGGGTGTATGTAAGGTAGTGGAGTGATGGGGAGTGAGGGTAGGGGTGGGGGTTTGTGATGGCATGCAGGTAGGGGGGTGATAGTAACAGAGATTTGACGTACCAGAGTCCAGTCCTCCTGCTACTCCTGCCAGGCCTTCAGAATGCATCATTGCCAAGACTTGCTCCTCCCATGTTGTTAGTTGTGGGGGAGAGGTAGGGGTCTACCGCCAGTCCTCCTTACTGCTATCTGGTGTCTTGCTACCACGGAACAAACCTTCCTCCGTAGGTTTGTTCCACCTCTTCCTGATGTCTTCCCTTGTTCTGGGGTGCTGTCTCACAGAGTTCACCTGGTCCACGATCCCCCGCCATAGCTCCATCTTCCTAGCAATGGATGTGTGCTGCACCTGTGATCCGAATAGCTGTGGCTCTACCCGGATAATTTCCTCCTCAAAGAACCTGGGGTGTCTTTGTGGTGCCATGGGTGTAGTGTGAGTGGTGTGTGTGAAGGTGTGTGGGGTGATGTGTTGGGGGGTGTGCTGTGAGGTGCCTGGATGGTGTGTGGCTGATGGTGTTCTGTGGCTTTGGTTCTGTGAGTGCTCTTGGTGTGTCAATCCCTCAATTATCAATTTTATTGAGTTGTAAGGGGTTGTTAGTAATTTGGGTGTGTGTTTTATTGTGGTGTGGGATGTTTGTCAGGTGTGTGTAGTTTAATTTGTCCAATGTGGTGTTGTTTTGTATGTGTGTGTGTGTGTGTGTGTGTGTGTGTGTGTGTGTATTTTGAGTGTGGCGGTATGTACCGCCAATGGTTTCCTGCGGTTGAATGTCCGCCGTGGTGATTTGTGGGTCATAATGCTGTGGGCGTAGTTCTGTTGGCGTAACGGTGTGGGTTTTGGTACCACCAGTTTATCACAGACCTTTGGGCTGGTGGACTTATGTGTGTGTCTGTACAGTGACGGATTGCTATGTGTGGGTCATAATATGGGTGGCGGTATGTTGGCGGCAGTCAACAAGACGGTAAGCTGGACTTACCGCTAATGTCATAATGAGGGCCTTAGTCTTTTCAGTTAATTTCTATGTCTTTTATTTATTATGAAGAAAGATATTATTACAATTGTTAACTATAACCTCACTTAAAAAGATGTCATTTTAAGTAAGGCAGACCTACTGGCTTTATCAAAAGATCATAACACCAACATATAGAAGGCTTGCCTACTGGCTTTAGCAGTGTATCAGCACATCAACCTTTATGAAGCACAACTATTGGGTTTGTTAAAATGTCCCCACAAGAATTTTTCAATAACAGTATTCTAAACGTAATAATTATAATGTATTTGAATGTGTGTATTTATAAGGATGTCACAAAAATATTTAAAATAAATCATTTGTACTACACACAACCATAAATATGTCTATGAGTCTTTCTTTAACACTCAGGTCAGAAATTGCAGCCATACAACTAACCACATGAGGTGCTTTAAATATAATGGAAATATTTCCTGGGGCCATGGGTTTAATGACTCAGAAGACTTACATGTTTTTTGGGGAGGCTACTGTATTTCTTTGAGCCACCTATAACACTTTCCTAAATTGTTAGTGGTGCCTCTGCCACTTGTTGGGATACTGCAATAACAGCAATATTAAAAAAAGACCTACACAGGCATTATTGGGTACTCCAGCAGGAGTGCAGTGAATATTTCATGAGTGGCCTTGCCACTTCTATACTGAGGCAACAAAACCGCTCATTCTTTTTCTTTTCTTTTTTTTTCATTAATGGCAGTGCAGGGAACCCTCTCCTGCACTACATTCCCATTTTTTACTGGGCCACCCAAAGATTTTTTATAATAGTTTTCGCAACACAGGGAGCCCACTCCTGCGCTCCCAAGCCAGCTACCTGCTTAGCAAGCACATTCTGTGCTAGCACGAGAGTCAATGCCTTTCTGCTCCCTGTACAAGTGAGGTGTGCCCTTACTCCCTCTAGTGACAGGGAACAGGGGGACACACCACAATGCGGGGGATGCTTCCGGCACCCCTCCCTATCTTTTCCATCAGTGTCCCGGTGAAGGAGTTCTGGGACCCCTGCATAGAGCAACACCACTGGGAAGATGGGGGCCCCAGGGTCTGTATAATGCTCGGGGAAGTGGCCCCATGCAAGACTACTGATATGTGATTCAGGTCCCGGGATTGGAGTTCTGAGACCCCTTACAGTATGCAGTGACCTCATGGAAATCAGGGCCCCTGGGGGATTTCTAAAGAATGGGAAGGGGGCAATACACACACCCCTCCCCCAAATAATTGGAAGTAAATTAAAATAAACACTGGTGCTGGGGCCCCTGGGCCCTGGCCACCAACAGGGGGAGGGATTGACATGACCAACCACTGGGGGGAGGAGGAGCTTTTTAAAATGTGTTTTTTTTGTTGTTGTTTTTTAATGTTTTGTTTTTTATTTTAACATGGAATTGGGGATCCTCTGTGAATTTGCAGTAAAATGACAAAAAAAGTATGTTTTTGGTACCGGGGGATCCTTATGTGTCCCTTCTCCAGGCATGGGTGTTAATGGTATCCCTACCCCGCCCTTTACATGTTTAAAAAAAAAAACTTTTTCACAGGAAAAGGGACTGAGTGCTCAAGTCCTAAAATGGGTGCCGCTACATCTTTTTTGATGTGCTGCCAGCCAATCAGATCAAATCTTTTGATCTGTTAGAAACACTGATCCTCAGCGGCATCATATATTTAAATATATATATCAATTCTGAACCTTAATTTCTCACAAAATACTAGACAGAGTTACACCAAATCACAAAAAGTGTAAATTCTGGACCAGGATCTAGCTTTCTGCTAAATTTGGTGTAATGTTGGTCAGCACTTTTTGTGGTGTCCCTGTTCAATTTTCTTCTGGAACACTGAATGTCGAAAATTCATTTTGGGACCCCTCCTTTTTCTCAGTCCTCACTGGAGAGATCACCCAAAACTTTCCTTGAAGGAGCTGACGTGGATACAAGCTTTTAGAATGTTCGTGAAGATTCATCAAACAGCCTCAAAGTTATTGGCAAACCAAAAGATCCTTTTCCTATGAAAAAGTGGCCTTAATTATAACTACCTAGTGGCAGCTGCCACTGGATAATATACCTGGGAATCCAGGTAATAGTCTCAAGCATTTTATTAAGTTAGGTTTGTGAGCATACATCAAAATTTACTTTACTATAAGTGAGAGGACATTCAAGCGATGATTTGGTTACGTTTTTGATTAATTGCATTACCAGTATATTATTTTAATTTCTTTTGTGATACGGAACGCAGTTTGACTACAAAGACTGTATATGCTATAAGTGAATGGTTTATTTTCTAGGCTCTGTGTGTTTATTTCTTTAAGAGTCGGTGTGGATAGAAAGAGGATGTTCCTTTATATACATGTTTTGCACTGCACCTTGGGATGGCCCAGTCGAAGGCTTTTTGCCGAAAAGCTTAGGCCAGTTTTTTGTGCACTTTAATATGATGAAATAAAAATCAATTTTTTTAAAAGCAAACAACTCATACCGGCTTGTGCTCTCTCCTGGAGCTGCCCAGGCGAATGGATTGTCTATGAAGGTAGGCATTCTCAGGAGAGGAAACCATGAGGAATGCGGCAGTTGGACCACACAAAACTAGCACCCGGATGTGAGGTGTTGGCTCTTTTCCGGAGTGGAGGAGAGGAGTTTATCCATGAACGCCATACGCCTCTGGCCAGGAAACAAAACCCGAGCATTTGTAGTGAAACTGTCTAAATGGACAAATAGCAGGTAACGGGGCGAGTGTGAAGTTGACAGTGTTACTCGGAGGGGGAAAATTAGAAACAGTGACCTTGTCTGTCATAATCCTGTCTTAAGCCTAGCTGCTAAGGGTGTGTGCAGAGGGTAATGTGGCCATAGTCCGACTCCAACAATGTGAAGTAAACACACAAAAATGAATGTGGGGCTAATTAAATGAAGTGTTGATTTATGCAATACCACAGTGCCAAACAAAAGGAGAACAGGTACGATTTGCTTTTGGGGTAACTTCAGAAATTGTGAATGAATGTGATACAAAACAAGGAGAACGGAACAGACTGCGATTGTTGTTTTCTATTTGGAATGAAACCGAGGATAATCAGGAGGATATTGAAAGGTAGAGACTATTACTAAAGGACAGAAATATAGATTTATGCATGGACTGAGAAAGGAAAAATGCCAGCATCACATCCTTTCTGACAGAGGAACTTACAATTTTGGACAGAGATTTGATTTGCAGCCAGACTAGAGTATTGTAATAATTCAGGTATAAACCATTGCTATAGTTGGGCTTTCTTAACTAATGTAGAGTTATGAACAGAGTGCCAGCTACAAACAGAGTGGTGGTAATGAAGGACTTTAATTCAATCACAGTTCTAGTACTAAAGTAAATGGATGGAATATTCAGACTGGATCAACCATGGTAAAACACTTCCTGAACAATCTGATCTATCTAGGTAAACGTGCAGGTGCTACCAGAGACCATTGCTGATATTGTTGAACAAATACAGAAAACTACACTTCCACAAATAATAAAGAGCAGCTGGATAGTATGAGGAGAAAATGTGCATATGAACAAAACAGTGTGGGTTAAAACATATTAAAGCTGATAATTACAGTACTTAGTACATTATACCAGTAATGTTACTTTTCATGAAAAGCTTAGTTCATTGATGATGACATAAGCAATTGTCTGGACTACACGCATAAGAGTTTGATATATCTGGGATTAGACAAGTAATTTGTGGTACCATTCATATTTGGAGAAATGGCTAAAAGACGAAGAAAGCGTGAAGAATTCAATGTTCAATACAGATAGTAGTGAAACCTCACAGATGATGCGAGTGCAAGGAAATGTGAAGGACAGTAATTTTAAAATAATATTAAAGGATTTTGAGAAAGCACGCATTGTGGAAATAAATAAATGGTTGGAGACCATAACTTTAGAGGAGTATATAAAATGTAATCAAATTCCAAGGGTACTGAGAATATTTGTCCTACCAATACTTAGTGATATGGACCCTAAATTATTGAAACAATGGCAAACAGATACAACAGAATGTTCAAATAAATTAATGAATACTCTCATTGTTCATGCTGATAGAATGCGTGCACAAGTTACAGAAAAAAATCAAGGAGCTGGAAAAGACATTGGAAAAATACATTAATTTTGTCCTACCAATACTTAGTGATATGGACCCTAAATTATTGAAACAATGGCAAACAGATACAACAGAATGTTCAAATAAATTAATGAATACTCTCATTGTTCATGCTGATAGAATGCGTGCACAAGTTACAGAAAGAAATCAAGGAGCTGGAAAAGGCATTGGAAAAATACAAAGACACTGAGAAAGGAGCAAAAAGTTTTGAGGAACTTGAAAATAAATTGGATAAGCATGAAAAGGAAGCCCAACAGAAAGAGTTAAAAAAGTTCAATAGAGACAAGACTGTCTACATCACAAGAAGGATTTATACATTTGCTTGACGATTTGATGCAATGTACAGCAGACAAGTGAGGGATCAAGTCCAAGATAAGTTGGAGGTGCCATCCAATGTGGAAAGCTCTGAAGTGAGTTTGGGGGACGAGGGACCATCAATGGCACAACCAAGTGGGACTTTTCAGGAGAAATGAAACTGCTACAGATGTAAACTCACAGGAAGGGCTGGGAAATGACAAAATCAGGAAACCAGATCAATCAAAGAGAACAAGGCGGAGTAGGAAGAGGAAGACGAAGCAGGGGCACAAAGAAATAAAATCAGGTTTGGATGACAATCTTGTTATCAGTCTATCTTCAAAGATCTTCAATCGTAAGCATATGGATCTTTTAAGTAAAGGTTTGCCATTTTGTCCAAGTGAAGGAATGGATTTGGCAACAGCAAGGATTGATCTATATAAGTATTGCAGAAAACTAAAATTAAAAAAATACTTTGGTTGAAAGTAGGAGCTCAGGATTACCCCAGCACATATAAAGCTGGACAGTGGATTATATACCCCCAATGCGAAACCTATGGAATTTGGAAAGGGAATCTAGCACAATTTCTATTTTTAATGAAGAAGATCTATCTGATTGGCAATTTCGCACGTAAATGGGAGTGGAAACCGATAGATTAGTGGCAAGTGGATGCACATTAAAATCCAAATTTTGCCCACAATTACCACCGGGCAAAAAAGTGGATTTGTTTCAGGAAATGATGGTAGAGGACCTAAGGGATATAATCAAAAAGGAGAAACGAAAGTACCATGGCCATGTGAATAACATGACGAAAGATGATTGGTGGGCATTGAAAAATTTGTAGGAGGATAATAATAGTGTGATAAAAGCATCAGACGAAGGGAGAATCATAGTTGTAATGGACCGCTGTATAGCCAGTCAAGAAATAAAGAGACAATTACCGGTTCAAGGTAACTATGAGAGACTAAAATAAAATACTTTGAAAGAAATTATGAGGGAATTTCCTGAAAGACTGAATAGCTGGCATGAAAGGGGCTTGTTGGAAGATGAAGAGTTGTGTTACCAAAAATACACAAGAGTATGAGCAATCCTGTGGGGCGTCCAAGAGTTAGCTCCTGTGACTCCTTACTGGAGAATGCATCAAGGTTTATAGATATTTTCCTGTTTCCATATGTAGCGGCCCTTCCATCTTACATTAGAGATTCCATGGAGGTCTTAAATTGAATTAATGGTATACTGTGGAAGCAGGAATATATAATGACAACAGTGGATGTTGAGTCACTATGTACCTCAATAAAACATGAGGACGGTATAGAAGCTTGTGCATTTTTCCTACACAGCAGATCATTGAGTTTATTGGAACACACAGATGCTGCTGGAGTTGATGAAGTTTTGCCTCACAAACAACATCTTTATTTTTGAAGGAGAATATTGTATTCAGAAGAAAAGGACAGCCATGGGAACATTTTTTCCTCCTATGTATGCTAACCTTACGATGGGCCATCAGGAGGCTGAATGTGTGTGGACAGAAAAGAATGCTGAGGTCCTTAGCAAGGTCATTTTATGGGTCCATTTTATAAATGATCTATTCCTAATCTGGGAGGGTGAGCAGAATTAATTGGAGTTAGTTTTGAATTCTCTAAAATATAATCTGCTTGGATTATAATTTACATTTGAGACAAGTAAAGAGAAAGTAATTTTCTGGATATAGAGATTTATGTTCACTGTGAGAAGGTTTGCACAAGACTATACCGCAAACCCACCACCTGTAATAGCATCTTATTTGCAAACAGTTCACATCCCAAAGCACTTAAGTAGAGCATGCCTTACAGAGAATGTCTAGGGCCCAGGAGAAATTGTTCAGGGCTGAATGACTTAAAAATACAGGGTGGTGAGATGTTCACAAGATTCGCTAGATGAGGGTGCCCGCTATCAGCTCTTGAAGATGCTATGAAGAGTGCAATAGAGAAGGATAAAAAAGCAGGAGAGAGAGGAAAAATGATCAGGAAAACATCATTGGATATATCATGGATTAAAATCACTCGGCCAAAGAGATCAGAGTAGCCCTCAGAAAAAATTAGAGGGTTTCAGGAAAGATGACGAGTTAAGAAATTGGGTAACAGAGCATCCAAAAATAAAATTTAGAAAAACACCGTCCTTGAATGATTTGTTGGTCAAAAGCTACTTATCTGCACAAAAAAGTGGGACGAAGAACTGGCTTCAAAGTAAGAGCCTTTTCAAGTGCTCCAAATGTAAGTCCTGCCAGTATGGCAAGAATGTGTCAGAGTTTAAATGCCTTGATGGGTCCACAAGGGAAATCAGAGAATGGATATCACGTGAAACCTCATTTGAAGTATATTCTTTGAGGGGTGGCTGTGGCAAAAGGAACATAGGGAGTATTGTAAACAAACTGGAACTACATATACTGCAAAATATATCAGCAATAATGAACAAAGACTATTCCTATTTGATTGCAAAACATATTTGCAAACAGCACGCTAGGGAAAATAATAATTTATGCTACTAAGGCATCTATCACATGAGGGCTAACATCAGAGGAGGAGATTGTGAACTGACCCTTAGAAGATCAGAGTCATGGTGGCTAATGATAATTGGAACAGATATACCTTGGGATCTGAATACAGATGCTGAACTTTATGTACATCTTTGAATATACTGATATTGTGGACTTTATATTTTTCATTTTTCTGGCATCTTTGGAATTGGTTCTTGGGGTCTTGGAATGTGGAACGTAGGATAAATCTTCATTGTGTTCCCTCTTTCTCTTTCTTTACCTGTTGTATTTTCACCTGCTGCCTTTTCTTATGCTGCTTTTTCTTATACTGCTTCATCTACTTTTTCCTTTATACAATATCTCATAAGGATTAGTTGAATATGTATTGACATTTTTGTAATATCCGTACTTTACTGTAATTTTTCTTTAAGTTCGTTGGAATCCAGGTAATAGTCTTGAGCATTTTTGTGAGTTAGGTTTGTGAGCATACATTAAAAAGTATTTTACTATAAGTGAGAGGACATTCACGTGACGATTTGGGTAAATTTTGATGAATTGCATCACCAGTATCTTATTTTAGTTTCTATTTTGATGTGAGGAACGCAATTTGACTACGAAGATTGTATATGAGTGTTTATCTCTATAAGAGTAGGTGTGGTTATAAAGAGACTGTTCTTTTAAATAAATGTTTTGCACTGCACCTTGGGATGGCTCAGTCGAAGGCTTTTTGCCAAATCGCGTATGCCAGTTTGCTTGTAGCACCTCACACTCTGCACTTTAATATCATGACATAAAAATCCCTTTTTTTTTAAAGCAAACAACTCGTACCGGCTTGTGCTGTCTCGGGGATCTGCCCTCGTGAATGGACTGATGATGAGGGCAGGCATACTCAGGAGAGGAGACTAATATTTATATATGTAGATATATATATATATACACATGAACGGGTCTGAGGTTTCAAATGGTGCACTGCTGGTTGCGGGACTCACCGCAATGTATAGCTGTACCAGTCACTTGGGATTCCTCCCAAGGACAAATCTAGGCGCGCACTCACAAGAGAGTGTGATTCTAATTCATTCAAAAGATGTGCACAACTAATCACACTCTCTTGACATTTATTTATATTTATATATACACACATATATATATATATATATATATATATATATATATATTTTTTTTTTTTTTTTTTTACGGGGTGGCTATAGCCATTATGTAGTTATAGTTAGGGTGACCCAGAAATAGGGATTGTTTGGATTTGTGTCCCTTAATAACTTTGCCCCGGTTTGACAAATGCCTTCAAAACTTTACAGACATGCTGCTCGGTTTCGTTGTCGGAATACTGGAAGTTTCTTGGCCTTTGGTCAAGGGGGTGCAAAGAATGAAGTGGTTTTCCAAACCGGGCTTGAAATCCAATGCATTTCACATAGACTTTTGTATTTTGCATAGTTTTTGCTGAAATTTGGCAACATTAGATATTAGGGTGCACAGATGATTCTTTTGGGAACTGCACGTAAATAAAGTATTTACGTTATAAGGTTTTTCAATTTAGTGATATCTTATAGCACACTACTACTAAAAGTAGCAAGGAAGCCCAAAAAATAAATTGGACTGCATATGTAAAGTTTCAGATTTACTACATGAACAACTGATAGGCCCATTTATGGGCACATGTTAATGGAAACCTATAAAAAAAATATTGAATAGAATACATCTTAATCTACATAGATTTTCTTTGAATACTCACTGGCTCACAAAATTAATGGGGCCAGCAATTCAAACAAAAACATCTTTCTTATGCACTCCTGTGCAACAAAATGAAAAATTGCCCTAGCAGTGAACCACACAAACTACTATTTAAAGGGCATGATAACCGGCTACTAGGTAAACTAGAACAAAATCTCAATTTTTATAACAATAAAAATGATTGCTTTTCAGTCACTTTGGTCTTCGTATGTAGCACAATCCTACTAAAAGTAGGAAGGAAGCCTAAAGAATAAACTAGACTGCTTATGTAAAATGTCATACTTACTACATGAACAACTGAAAGGCAAATTTATGGTCACATGATAATTGTATAAACAAATACATAACAAATAGAATATAGCTTAATCTACATAGGTTTTCTTTGCATGCTCTCTGGCTCACAATTAAAAGGATCCCAACCAGTCAAATAAAAAACATCTTTCTTATGCACTCCTGTGCAGCAAAACAAAAAATTGCCCTAGCAGTGAGTCACATAAACTACTATTTGAAGGGCATGATATTTGGCCACAAGGAAAAATAATAATATTCTCAATTTTTATAACAATAAATATGATTGCCTTTCATATACTTTGGCCTTCATATATTGCAAAAGCGTACTAAAAGTAACAAGGAAGCCCAAAGAATAAACTAGAGTGCATATGTCAAGTTTCATATTTACTACATGAACAACTGAAACACCCACTTATGGTCACATGCTAATTGAAATCTATAAACAAATACATAACAAATAGGATACATCTTACCCTACATAAGTTTTTGTTCCATGCTCCCTGGCTCACAAAATAAAACGGTGCCCAACAAACCGAACAAAAAACATCTTCCTTATGTACTCCTGTTCAACAAAATGAAAAAGTGACCTAGCAGTAAGCTCCACAAACAGTGAGCTGTGGAGCACATGATAATTTGCCATTAGGAAAAAAGTAATAATCTTAAAATTTATAACAACGATTGACTTTCATTCACATTCCGCTTCATATGTAGCTCAATCTTACTAAAAGTAGCAAGGCAACCCAAAAAACTAGACTGCATATGTAAAGTTTTAGAATTACTATATGAACGACTAAAAGACATAATTATGGACACATGATTCTGCAAACCAATAAGCAACTACTTAACAAATACAATAGCTAAAAAGAAGGAAATCACATTAAATATGATTGCCACTCTGTAGTTACAGTTAGTATTCCCAAAGCTAGGAATTCTTCAGATGTTAGTTCCCTAATAACATTCCACCCATTTGACAAATCATCACAAAACTTTCCAGACCTATAGCATTTTCTACATTATGAGATAATGTAAATTTTATGGTGAATCTTCAAGCTAGTGCAAAGATAAAAGGGAGTCTCAAAACCTATTTTTCCATCAATGCATTTTCCATAGACTAATGTATTTGATGTTTTGGCAGGATCATACGTTATGGGTCTGATGTAGCAATATACGAAATTGCGAGTCGGTTCGACTCGCAATTTCAGATTCGCAAATTCATATGCAGAATGGTGTCTCAGACACCTTCTGCGAATCGCAAGGGGGTAGCAGAGACCCACCTCATTAATATTAATGAGGTGGGTCGCAATTTGCGACCCCCTTGCGATTCCCTGCACTCACAGGGATGGTGGCCTGCTGGAGACAGCAGACCTCCATGTCTGTGACTGCTTTTTCAATAAAGCAGTTTTTTTTTCTTGTAATGCAGCCCGTTTTCCTTAAAGGAAAACAAGTTGCATTACAAAAGAAAAAATGAAACCATTTGGTTTCGTTTTTTCAGAGTAGGCAGTGGTCCATTGGACCACTGCCTGCTCTGAAAAAATATTTTGGGTGACATTCACAAAGGGGAAGGGGTCCCATGGGGACCCCTTCTCTTTTGCGAATGAGTTAGCACCAACTTCACAAAGTCGCGGTCACAAAGCAATTTTGCATCGCGGTGCGAGTCGCAAATAGGAAGGGAACCCCCCTTCCTATTTGCGAGTCGCATTCCCATTTTGCGAGTCGGAACCGACTCGCAAAATGGGAATGTGCATCGCGATGGGCGTTTTGCATGGCGCAAACTGCGATTTTCACAGTTTGCGCCATGCAAAATGGTTCGTACATCTGGTCCTATGTTGCAGAGATGATGCTTTATGGGTACTGCAATTAACTTGGGTTAGTGTTTTATAAAAGTTATAAGTCATTTAAACTTAGTAATATCTGTCTCTGCTGTACCGTACCTTGACAGAATTTCACAAAATTCTGTAAAACTACTGCAGTATATGGACGTAAATTTATTTTAAAATATATATAAAAATTATAATAAATGTCCCTAATTATTACCACTTAAATAAAATGGTAATAGGTAGGGGGGCCTGCTACTTACCTATATCTAAGGCCCGAACACTCAACACAGCCAAAGTGTAGTAAAAACAGTATGGCTGCCTTTTCATTCTCTATAGAAAGCCATTAACAAATTATATACTGCCTAGTCATCACCATGTACCACGGTATACTGCAAAGTTATCACTTTATACCATGGCCCAAAATATAAACTGGGGTGGCATTGTGAGCAAAAGAATTGATGGACTAAACCCAGATCTCGAGGTGAATGTTTGATTGGTTCCGCATTCGGTCCATCATTTGTGTTTCTTTGCTTTTTCCACCCTTAAGGCGCCGGGTATGCCCAGACGTGGGTCCGGGGCTCACCGTGCCACTGGATTCAAGCTAGCCTGGCTTATAACGGGTGATACCCTGAAACCGGTCCCAGGATGCTTGTTTCTGGTCCAGGGAGGACCTGGCCTGGCAGTTCAGGCTGGACTGTTCCCATTGGGAAAAGGGTCAAGACTGGTTTGCATATGGCTGGGTCCAAACTAGGCTGACATAGTGAGTAAAATAATTGATCGATTAAACCCAGATCTATGACTGAGGGCGAAAGTTTGATTGGTTCCACATTCCGTCCATCATTTGTGTTTTTTGCCAAAATATAACTAAGGTCTAGCTGTAGTATTGGGTTGCAGTACCCTTGCGTCACTTGTGGTGTCACTTGGACAATGCAATGCATAAGTGAGATTTACAAAGAACCGCAAGACCACCGTACATGATTGGTAAAGCTGGAGAAACGCAAGGCAGTGCAGTTCACTGTTTTGCGTTACTCTGCACACTATAATCTATATTCCAGCTAAATTTCACATACATCCATATGCCATGACACTGTAGCCACTCAATTATATGCTATTCCACTCCACTCTATACCTCTCCACTGTTCGAAACTTCACTCAATTACACTCCACTCTGTGCTTTTACACTGTATGCAAAGCCACTATACGCCACTCCACTGTACGCAACTCCACTGGACGCTACTCCCCTATTCACTATTCCTCTCTATGCCATTCTACTGTATACCACTCCACTCTACTCTATTCCACTGTATGCCACTGCACTCTACAGCACTCCATTGTACGGTATTCTTCTGTATGCCACTCCATTCTACACCACTCAGGTTCACAGCCCTCCACTCTACGCAAATTCATTCTATGCTATTCAATTGGACCCCCGCCAATGTACGCCACTACACTGTATGCTATCACACCGTACGCCCCCCTAGACTACACCTCTATATTATATGCCATTCTACTGTATGCTACACCACTATACACTATTACACTCCACTCTAAACTATTACACTGTACATAATTCAACTCCACACCAGAGAACCCTATGCTATTACACTGTATACAACACCCCCTACACCTCTTCAGTGCACTGCCCTCCACTGTATGCCACTCCAGTGTATGCCACTCCACTCTGCCCCACACCATTCTATTGGATGCCACTCCACTCTACACCACTCCACTGTATGCTATTACACTCCACTCCATTCCAGTGTATGCCACTCTAGTCGATACCACTTCATTGTATGTTACTGAGCTGTATGCTACTCCACTACATGATATTCCAGTCTATGCCACTCTAATGTACACCACGCTCCTCTATGCTATTCCACTGTATACCACTCCACTATACGCTACTCCACACTATGCCACTCCAGCGTACACCACTCCACTCCACACCACTCCATTCTATGCTAATCCATTAATTCCACTCCACTCAACACCACTCCACTCTATGCATCTCCACTACAGGCTACTTCAATCTACCTCACTTCACTGCACACTACCCCAGTATACATCAAACATTGTATGCCACTCTACTCTATGCTCTTCTACTTTAATCTATTCTATGCCATTCTTTGTTACTCCTCTCTATGCTATTCCATTGTATGCCACTCCATTCTAAGCTATTCCATTGTACGTAATTTAAATCTTTGCCCCTCTACTGTATGGTATTCCACTCGACCCCACTCCACTGTATGCTATTACACTTTACCCCACTCACAGTACAGCACTCCAGAGTAAACCACTTCACTGTAGGCTACTACACTATATACTACTACACTTTGTTACTGCACTGTATACTACTACACTATATGCTGTTACACTCTATGCCATTCCACTCTACGCTATTCTTCTCTTCTCTATTCTATTCCACGTTATGTCACTCATTGTATGCTACTCCACATTATGTCACTCCAGTGTGCTCTCCTCCACTCTATATAACTCCACTCAACTACACTCCGCACTACCCTACTAGACTCTACTCCACTTCAGCCCCATACATGTCACTGTTCAAATTTGCACTCAACTCTATGCCTGCACATTCTAATGTACAACACTCTACAACACTTTCCAACAGTGTATGACACAGCACTCCACATTATTTATGAAAAGCCACTCCAATTTATAACAGTTTCCTCAACTCTATGCTACACCACTTCAATGTATGCCACCCTACTCTGTGCCAATCCACTGTACCCTACCCCATTGTACGCTCTTCCAGTGTACACCACTCCACGATAGTCCACTCTATGCTACTCCACTTTTAAACTCCACTTTACAATATTCCACTGTATGCTACTCCACTTTATAGTAATCCACTACACACCAGTACAGTGTACACCATTCCACTCTACGCCGCTCTATTGTAAGACACTCTCCTCCACTCCATATAACTCCACTCTATAAAAATCTCCCACACTTCATGGCACTCTATGACAATCTACTCCATTCTCTACACTCCACCGTCCAGCTCTATACTCCGCTCTATGCCTGTGCACTCCAATGTACAACACTCCATTCCACTATATGACCCTTTTCTATATGACACAGTACTCCAATCTACTGCACGAGACCCCACTCCAATTTATAATAGTTTATGACCTACCTTATGCCAGTATACTCCACACCACTCTACAACACACCAATATACTGACTTTACTCCACACTACGCTGCACCACTCCACTTGACTCTACCCCACTGTACAAGACTTTACCTCACTCTGCGCTACTACACAACAATCCACTCTACGTAGCTCCAGTGTTTCACACACACTACTTTACACTATGCAACTCCGCTCTACAACACTCTACTACACTGTATGCCACTATTTGACACTTTACTCCTCTCTATACCCCTTCACTCCACTGTACTATACTGTATGCCACTATCCAACACTGTACTACACTCTATTCTACAATACTCTAGAGCACTATACACCACTGCACACAACTCTTTGTATGCCACTGCACCCAACTTTACTCCACTCTACTCTGACACAGTACTTCGCTCTACTCCATTAAACCATTGTACGCCACTGACCTCTATGCCACTCAACGTCATTGTACTCTAAAATGCTGTATGTCAATCCACTATACCATAGAGTACAATACTGTACTCTACAACACTGTACTGAACACCACTTCACTCTACAAAAATCAACTAAACTGGATGCCACTCTACTCTGCTGTAGTATACATAATTTTCCAAAACTGTATGACACCCCACTATATTCTAATGTACAACATGGTACACCCCACTACATTCCAATGTATCACATGGTACTCCAATTTATGACACTTTACTCAACTGTATGCTACACCATTCCACTCTTCTGCACACCATGTTGTTACAGTCTACAACACCCCACTTCACTCTATGACACTTTACTCCACCCCTTACTAGCCAACTACAGTGTACTCCACTCCGTCATACTCCATTCTACTAGACTTTAGCGCACTCCACAGCAATGTACTATACTTCCCTCTATACCACATCATTGTCCGACACTGTACCCCATTGCATGCAACTTCACTCTACAACAGTGTACTACACTCTGTGCCACTCTATGAAACTCTACTCCACTCTGTGCCCATCCACTCTATGCCACTGTATGATACTCAAAGACACACTACTCAATTTCAACAATACGCCACTCCACTGTATGACATGGCACTCCACTCTAAAACACTCTCTTCCACTGTACTCTTCGATACTGCAGTTGTTGATACTCCATTCTGTGACACTCTACATCACCCTACTCAACTCTAAAGCACTCTACTCCACTCTATGACAGTCTAAGCCCACCTATTCTACTGTTTGACATGCCATTTCACTATACAACACGTTGCTCTAGTCAACGATACCTGACTCCACTAGATGAGATGCCATGCCTCTACACTGTATAACAGTTTACTACACTGTATGATACGCTACTACACTCTACTAGTTAGAAATTGGGTTTCTGGTTGGCAGATGTAGGCATCCTGTCCAAGCATGAAACACAATCGTAGTCAGGATAAGTCAGATACACACTAAAAGTTAGCCTGTGCATACTCTCTGGTAGCTTGGCACAGAGCAGTCAGGCTTAACTTAAGAGGCAAAGTGTAAAGTATTTATGCAAGACTTCAAAGAGTAAAAATTTGAAAATACTACACAAAAATAGAGCACCTCAGGTTAGAAAAATAGAACTAAATTTAATGGACAGAACAAGACCAAAACAACAAAAATCCAATAGTTGAGATATGAACTTTAAGGAATAAATGTGCAAGTAGAGCTTAGAAGCAAGAAGCGCCTTTTGGGATATCTGGTTGAGCTGGACCGGGGCCAAATCAAGAGTTCAGGCCGCCCACAACGGGGCACAGGCCAGCAGAGGTCCCATACAGTACCCTCTGAGATACAGTACCTTTATCCTTGTTGCAACACAAGATGCAGCAATAACTTCCATGCAGTTGGGGTGTTGCAACAGAATTTTCCACACAATGACGGAGATGCGTTGGTTCTGAGTGTGATGTGCCAGTTTTGAGTGATTCAGTCCAGTGGCAGGGCGATGCACCAATACTCTCCATGCACTGGCGGCGTTGCGCTGGTTCCGAAGTGGTGGCTACAAGTGCGATGCACAGGTCCGGTCCCCGCAGCGGCGATGATGCGTCAATACCTATCTCACAACAGGCAATGCGTCAGTTCTGATCGGTGCAATGGTAGAGATGCACAGGTTCTGGCAGATTCAGCACTTTATACTCACTTCCAAGGGCCCTGAACTATAGTGCCACCACTCGGCAGAGCAAGATTTGAGAAAGCAAAGACCAGATGCTGTTGTAGATGGAAGAATAGGAGGCAAGCCAGCAAGCCCTTGTAATCACTTTGGTTCTGGGTTGCATAGATGCAGGTCCAGTCCTTCTCATGCCCAGGCAAGAGGCCAGCAGGCAGCAGGTCAGCTCAGCAAAGTACAAGTCCAGCAGAGCAGCAGTCCTTGTAGCAGCACAGCAGTTCCTCCTGGCAGAGTGTCCACGGGTCAAGAAGTGTACTGAGTTGGTGGTGTCAGAGGTTCAGTACTTATACCTAGCTGTGTCTTTGAAGTGTGGAGACTCCAACGAAAGGTCTTTGAAGTGCACTGAGGCCCAATGTTCCTGCTCTAGCTCCAGACTCACTATAGGGGGGCATGCAGCACTTTGTGTGTGGCAGCACATTGCCCTTTCAGGTGTCAGCCCCTCCCACCCATCGTGCCTGGAATGGCCCATAAGGATGGTGGCGTATCAGTCACATCTAACCTCCCTTTGTGTGTGGCTGTCTAGAGGGAATGAACAAGGCAGCTGTCACCCCACCCTAGACATGTACTGGAGACAGGCAGTACCCACCCAATGGCTAAAGTAAGAAAATGCCAAATTTCTACAAGAGGCATTTTCAGAACTGCAATTTAAAATTTGACTTCACCATAGGTTGTAAATTTAAATTGTGAGTTCAGAGACACCAAATCTGACAATCAAATCTCTTCCAGATTGAGAATCACACTTATAAAATATAATAATAAGGTAATCCCAATGTTATCCTGTGAGAGAGATGGGCCTTACAGTAGTGAAAAATGAATTTGGGAGTTTTTCACTACCAGTACATTTAAAAAAGAAAAAGAACACGTACTGCCTTTTAAATACATGCCACCCTGCCCTGTGGGTCGTATAGGGCCTACCTTAAGGGTGACTTATTTGTAGAAAAAGGGAAGGTTTAATCCTGGCAAGAGGTTTAACTTACCAGGTCAACATGGCAGTGTAACTGCACAGACAGGCTCTGCAGTGGCAGGCCTGAGGCATGGCAAAGGGGCTACTTAAGTGAGTGGCACAATCAGTGCTGCAGGTCCGCTAGTAGCATTTAATGTACAGGCCCTGACAACATGTATTACACTTTACTAGGGACTTATAAGTAAAATAGATACTTTAGGTATGAGCCAATGTTACCATGTTTTAGGGAAGAGCATAAGCACTCTTGCACTGGTTTGCAGTGGTAAAGTGCACAGAGAGGAAGATCACCCTAAGGTTATCAGGTCTAACGCTACTCTACTCCACTCTATTTCAATCTCAAATACTCCACTCTACCATAACAGACTTTACAACTCTCTCCTCCACTGTACTGTAGGACACTCCACATAAAAACTCTTAACTTGTGACACTGGACTCTTTGATTTAACACACATTTTTATTAAACATTAAAAAAAATTGAAATTCAATGAAAAAACAAAAGGTTAAAGCTGAGTTAAAGTCAGGAAAACTATTTTTCCCCTATACGATCCAAATTTAAACTACACAAACTTAAAAAATTCTAAAGTTATAGTTATGACTTTCATTTACAATTTATCCACCACCATCGAATTATTATAAGCAGCGGACTCTGTTACACACTCATTTCATACATACTCTTTTCAGCTCGTTAACCAGACAACACTAACTAGAATTCTCCACTCTACCCTGCACTGTGTTGTGATAAATAATGTCATTTGATAAGCTAGGAGTTGTTATGAATGCTCTGATTTCTATGCTGAGCTATGAACTCTACAAGGCATCATCAAAAAGGGACATGGAAGAACCCTTAGTATTGGTGATTGCTGATGACGCAACACTAAATAAGAAAACTATTTTATTTCTCTTTGGATGGCCCCTTTAAAATGCCAATAAGCAGTAGTGAGTCAGAAATATTTTGGCAGATGAATTGAATGAGGGTGCTTAAAGGTTAAACAAAATGGGAAACTAATGTTTATTTTTTATTTCCTTTTCGCTATAACTTAATAATGAAGTGCATCTGTTTGTAAACAATGCCATGTTTTGTTTACTAGAAGAACTGAGGCACAAGGAACTAAAGCGACTTCCTTATCACAACACATTTTTTCAAGAAGAAAGCTGGGGTTCAAACTCAAGGCTCCCAGTTTAAGGCCCCAAACTAGCTTCTAAAGCACATCCAATTCCCACTATCACAGTAATAGAAATAGTCTATTACATGGATTTCCAATCTCAAAAAGGACAACAGAATCTCTCTGATTAGCGATCAATCTGGCTTTAGATCTGGCAACAACACTGAGTGAAGACAAACTATGTAGCATCCATTGACTTCAGCACTGCATTCGACAATGTGTGCAGACTGAGACATTTGCGGAAGTTGCACAACTGGGGCATGCCAGAAAATCTGTTGAGAGCCATTAGGAAGCCTTTACATCAAGACCTGGGTGAGAGTGAAAATATCAACAAATAGAGTCATATCGCACAAGATCAAGACCAACATCTGTGTAAAACAGGGATGCATCTTAGCCCCTCTTCTGTTTAAGCTCTACTTGGCTGATATAAATGATGCACTAGCTTCAGCCTGTGCCTTTCCCCCAACATGTATGCACACCCGTATTCAGTATGCAATGATACCTTGCTATTTCACCATTCTGTTGGGGGACTCCAATGATCACTGAATGTTCTTGCATTGTACAGCAAGGAAAATAAATTATCACTGAATCACTCCAAAGCAAAAAATCATGGCCTGTGGAGCCAGAAACACCAAGACTCCCATTAAGTTTGAATTTGCTATGAACAAAGTCAAAAATCTCTTGCCTATGAGTTGGAGTAATTATTTCTATGCATGTTTTAGTAAGAGTCTTGCTGCTACTTCGGAGACAACGCTAGATCCTGCCAAATTCTTTTAAGCCCAAGGGAAAATATTTAATAAAATTGGTATTTAACTATTTAGCAGTCAGCTAGACTTTGAATAGCAGACCAGAAGTCATCAGTCGTAATGGTCACCCAGCCTCACACAAAGGAAGGGAAGGTTCCCATCTTCAATCTAGAGGACCTTATGCACCCTCTCGCCTTAAAGAAAACACAAACTTCTTGGGTGTCAGAAACTTTCTGAAAAGTGTCTGAAATCTACTTGATATCATATGCAAAGGGGACAGTCTCACAGATTAACCCAAAGTAATCAATTAGCTGTTCGAGTTTACTAGAGACCCTACAATAGGGTAATAGATCCTGGTAGTCTTGCCAGGACAAACTGACATGATAAGTCCTCTAGAAAAATCCTGAATTTAGCTAAAGATTCCAAGACACTAGGATCATGAGTAAACTTGGAAAGATGACCCCAATGAACTTTATACCTTTTTGGACATTATAAACTGTGAACTCCCAGCAAAGAGCCACAGGGGTCTTCTTATACAGAAACTCCAAGTAGGGTGATCTAGTCACATCAGAGGCAAGACCAGTGGTCCAAGGTATTTGGTATTTGGACCCCTCCCCCCAGTGCCTTGAGACCCTTCCGGGTGAGTAGCGCGCTTAACAAATTACTGATTGATTATTGATTTGGTTGGCAGATCATTTTGGGAAGGACCTTGGTAAGTTCACTTTCCTTAATGAAGGCCAAAACTCATTTAAAATCATCCAGGTTTAGCTTTTTGTGGAAGTTGGAAACAGAAAGGCAAAAGTGCCTTCTTTTCGTGCAAGGAGCAGAGGCAGCACAGCACTTTCTTACTTCTATAGGCATATAAGCTGATACTGTTTTCACATAAAGAATCCTTCTGCTAAGGGTGAATACCCTCATCATAGTCATTGGACTAGCAGTGAGAGGAAGAATTGTGGTCCCCTACTCAGAAGGCAGGAGAAAACTAATGGATGTTTTGGTTCCCTAGTTAGTGGTTGAAATTGCCGATGCCCTCTCACTATCCAGAGACCCATTCCCTCTCTATTCATTGCAAAGAGATTGTGCCCTAATGGAAAAGGAGGTACTCAAGTAGTTTCGGGACTGCTTATTGTATTCTCCAAAAGAGTTTTTGGATGAGTCTATTTTTGGCAAACAAGGCTAGTGTGGAGTTAAGAAGCATGTTAACAATATATCTTTGTTTTTGGAGTTTTGTGGCAGTTCCTGCGTATAGGGTGTTTCCGTAGTCCAGGCGGCTTGTGACGAGGGCATGGGTCACAGTTTTTCTGGTGTCGGCGGGAATCCAGCGGAAGATCTTTCGGAGCACACGGAGAGTGAGGAAGCAGGAAGATGATACAGCGTTGACTTGTTTGGTCATGGTGAGAAGCGGGTCCAGGATGAATCCGAGGTTGCGTGCCTGGTCTGAGGGGTTGGTGCGGTGCCTAGGGCCGTGGGCCACCAAGAGTTGTCCCAGGCGGACGGGGTTTTTCCGAGGATGAGGACTTCCGTTTTGTCTGAGTTCAGTTTCAGACGGCTGAGTTGCATCCATTCTGCGATGTCTTTCATTCCATCCTGCAGGTTGGTCTTGGCGCTGGTGGGGTCCTTGGTGAGGGAAAGTATCAGCTGAGTGTCATTGGCGTAGGAGATGATGTTGATGTTGTGTTTGCATACGATGTCGGTGAGGGGGCTCATGTAGACATTGAAGAGAGTCGGGCTGAGCGAGGAGAACCTGTGGGACGCCGCAGATGATCTCGGTGGGATCCGAGCGGAACGGCAGGAGGTAGACTCTTTGGGAGTGGTTAGAGAGGAAAGAGGTGATCCAGTCCAGGGCCTTTCCTTGGATACCGGTGGAGCGGAGGCGGGATATTAGGGTTCGGTGGCAGACGGTGTCGAAGGCAGCCGAGAGGTCGAGGAGGATGAGGGCGACTGTTTCTCCGTTGTCCATCAGAGTTCTGATGTCATCTGTGACTGCGATGATGGCGGTTTCTGTGCTGTGGTTGGCTCGGAATCTGGACTGGGAGGGGTCGGGTAGGTTGTTGTCTTCAAGGAATTTGGTCAGTTGCTTGTTGACGGTCTTCTCGATGACTTTGGCAGGGAAGGGGAGGAGCGAGATGGGGCGGAAGTTCTTCAGGTCACTGGGGTCCGCCGTAGGTTTCTTCAGGAGAGCGTTGACTTCCGCGTGTTTCCAGCTCTCGGGGAAGGTGGCAGAAGCAAACGAGCTGTTGATAATGGTCTGGAGATGGGGGGGCGACGATGTCGTCAGCTTTGTTGAAGATGAAGTGGGGGCAGGGGCACGAGGGGGCACCGGAGTGGATGGTGTTCATGGTAGCTTTGGTCTCTTCCGCGCTGATGTGAGTCCAGGCGTTGAGGGTGATGGCTGGGGTTGTGGGTTCTGTGGTGGTTGGTTGGGTCTGATGACCGAAGCTGTCGTGTAGGTCGGTGATCTTTCGATGGAAGAAGGTAGCGAGGGAGTTGCAGAGATCTTGTGAGGGCGTGATGGAGTTGGAGTTGGCGTTAGGATTGGAGAGCTGGCTTTGAAGGAAGTTCTTTTGGTGGCGCGGATCAGCTGATGGTGTTGTCGGGTGACGTTTTTGAGGGCAGACATGTTTTCTATGGTGTGGTCTTTGCGCCAGGCTTTCTCGAGGGTACAGCAGGTTTTTGGGGATTCCTTGAGGGTGTCTGTGAACCACTGTGGTTTCCTGGTGTTGGTCTGTCTTGGGAGGCGTCTGAGGGGTGCGAGGTTGTCCGCGAAGTTGGTGATCCAATGTGTGAGGCTGAGGGCTGCGTTGTTGGGGTCGGTGGAGATGGTGGGTTGGTTGTGGCTGAGAGTGGAGAGTAGCTGTTCCGTGGGGATTTTGTTCCAATGTCTGCGTGGGATGGGTTGTGTGCGGAGGTGGAGGAGAGTCTTGCGTCTGAAGGTGAAGTGGACACATCTGTGGTCAGTCCAGTGTATTACGGAGGAGTGGCTAAAGGATACGTGGTTGCTGGCGGAGAAGATGGGGTCGAGCGTGTGACCGGCGATGTGGGTGGGGGTGTTCACCAGTTGCTTGAGACCGAGGTTGGCGAGGTTGTCGAGCAGGGTGGTGGTGTTGGGGTCGTTGTTCTGCTCCAGGTGGAAGTTGATGAACACTGAGCCAGGAGTTGAAATGTTTCAACAATAAACATTGACTGGGATTCCCAACTGAGATATTGGGGGGGGGCAGAGTAGGGTGTTGAAAACATCTTCACAGTCTTTTAATGAAGGATCTGACTGGTGGTCAACAGGCCACAGCAACTTCCGTTTCTTTTACCACATACTTACAGCTGGCAGCAGAGCACTATTCATGCTAGTGCCTGTATATTCCCTCAAAATGTCAAGGCATCAAGATCTATTCTAGAGGAAAATCTTTAACAGGTACAGTTTTACTCCAAAGACATGCAGAGTTTATTTGCTTTACAGACTGTAAGTATTTACTCTCCCTGTGGGGGGCTGGGAATCATCAGAAGTGATAAGTGATTCCAGCTGGCTAAGTCACATGGTATAGAATGTTGTAGTAGCCTGTACTTTGACCATACAACCTCTTCAGCCTTTTAGCGTCCTAGTCTGTAGATTATTTACCTCTGGAGAGAACTGTGGGTCATATTCTAACAGGAGACTAACACAACTTATTTCCGGTAAAGAGATTTGTGAGTTTTTAAGTCTTCCTTTTGGACTTCATACAGCCAACTGGTATTTTACCAAGCTTCTGCAGTTAATGACTGACTTGATGGGCTATGCTTGGATAAAATGATTTTCTTATTGCTGCTTGAGGTCACAGTATGGCAACAGTTTCAGATGGCAACATTTCTTCACGATCAAAGCTTTTTGTGGCACTGAAAGAATTCTTCTGTGACAGTGCTATTTCTAATTCTCAAGGCTCTCTATTATCTTCCATCTAATCAAATTCCTGAGCCCTCTCTAGTAAAATGTAGCATCTCAATTTACGTCACTGGTGCAAAGGGATTTTTGATGCAAGGAAAGTTCTCATATCAGAGGAGGCTTGGGCAGAGCTGCAGTGCTGGAAAAAATGATGAGCTAGACGTACGAAGCTCTTTTGCGGTTGCAAACTACGCAAATGTGTTCCAACTCCTAAAATTGCTTTTGCAATAGTTTCTGAATAGCAAACAGGAGTGGCCATGAAAGGCAAGCTCCCTCCTATTTTTTATTCAGAATGGAATGTTTCAATGTTTTTGGACAGCAATGCCACGGAAACCATTGATGAGTTGCTGACCCCACAGTGGAGCTAGTAAGTGGTTTTCAAACAGAAAGTGTCCATTTGTATGGAATTTATGCACGAGGGGCCATATGTACTAACACATTTTCCCATTGACACAGAATGGGAAAAACCCTTTGCTACATCTGGCCCTAAGTGCCAGATGTACTAACAGATGATTTTGCAGTTGCAAACAATACGATTCACAAGACCACCGAGTTTGCAACAGTAAAACACCATTTTGAAATTTAGAAAAGATTTTCTGAATCACAAAATGGGGATAGCGACCCACACTAAATCTCTGTTTGGAAATTGCGATTCGGTATGGTATGTATGTGTATGACTGCAATTCCATTTGCAAACCCTTGATAAATTACTGGCTCCCAAGTTGGAGTCGTTAACTGATTCACAGAGGGGAAGGGGCACCCTTTTGTAAATCAGGGTGACAGCCTGGAGGGCACGGGGTAGGGAGTGATCCAGGGGACAACTTTCTCACCAACCAGAAGAATCCAAAAATGTAACACTTTGTTGTTTTTTTAAAGCTGCCCTGGTTCATTTAATTAATATTAATTAGGCAGGTTATTCTGTGATTCTCTATTTTGCAAACCAACCTATTATATATACACACCACTCCAAAAAATCTGAATCTATTTGCAAAAAGGTGGTGTCCATATTTCCACCACTCTTTGGAAATCAAATGTTCGGGCATCTGACTGAAAGTGTTCCAGGAAGCATGCCATATCATGGGCAGAGCTACCTGAAAAGCCAGGATTTCAGTTTCTTGTGGAATTCAAGAACTGAGGAGCTGGCTCTGATGTGTCAGGGCAGGTCACTCCAGCCTTTAGGAACAATGTAGGACAAAGCATGACCATCAGAACTGGTTCTGTCCATGTGGGGTGCGTGAGCAATTAGGAGTCTGGCTGAGTGGTTAGGTAGGTCTGCGAAAATGTATGTGGTTGTTGAGTTATATGGGGCCAATGCTGTGTAAGAATTTGTATGTATGTGTGAGGAGTTTGAAGAGTGCTTGTAGGTGGATTGGGAGCCAGTGGAGCTCCTTCAGGTTTGGAGCGACTTGAGTGCAGGGTGGAAGGTTGACCGTGAGCTTTGCTGCTGAGTTTTGTATAGCCTGGAGTATTCCCAGTCAGTTGAGCATTGATTCCAACACAGTATACATTGCTATAGTCCAGCTTGCTGGTGTTGAGGGATTGGGTGAGGGTTCTTCAAGTGTTGGTGTGCAGCTATTTAAAGACCTTGGGCATCTTGAGTGTGTGGAAGCAGGAGTTGGAGACTATGTTTACTTGGCTAGACATGGAGAGTTGGTTGTCAATTACTATTCCAAGGTTCTTTGTGTAGGTTGCCAGGAGAGGTGTAGGTCCAAATTCAGCAGGCCACTAGGTGGTGTCCCAGAGCCAGGTGACTTTGTCAAAGATAAATACTTCCATCTTGTCTGTGTTGAGATTGAGGCAATTGGTTTTCAGCCGCCTGGCAACTTCAGTCATGTAGATGGAGAAATTGATCTGGGTGTTTAGGGTCTAATCAGAGAGGGAGACTCCGAACTGGGTGCCATCTTTGTAGGATATGATGTTAATTCCGTGACCATGGATGATGCCCAGTGAGTGAGGTCATATAGGCATTGAACAGGGTGACACTGAATAAAGTTTATTGTGAAACTCTGCAGATGAGATGGATGCATTCGAGGTAAAGGGGCCCTGGTAGTCAGAAAAAAAGAGCAAATCCAGCAAAGTGCTAGTCCTTGGACGAGGTGGGAGACAGTGTTGAAGGCTGCAGAAATGCCCAGTAGTGTGAGGACCACTGTATCACCTCTGTCCATGATCATCCGGTTGTCGCGCCCATGGTGGGGATGAGGGAGATCTCTGTGCTGCAGTTAGGCCTGAATCCTAATTTAGTTCTATCGAACAGGTGATTGTCATTGAGGTGGGTAGTGAGGCATTTGTTTATCATCTTTTCCATGACATTTGCCGGGTAAGGTAGGAGAGAGATAGGCTGGTAGTTGGCTAGAGTCTTCGGGTTTGCTGAAATTTTCTTAAAAAAGAGGAGTAGTGTGGAATGTTTCCAGCCATCCGGGTAGGTGGCTGTGATGACTGAGTTGTTCAGAGGGCTGCTTTCATGGCATCCAGTCCTTTGATGAAGAAGACATGGCGAGGGCAGGGGTCCTAGGCTGCTTAGGAATGTAAGTATTCAGCATTCCACTTTCTCTTGCTTGTATCATTTTGGGAAGTACTGAATAGCTCAAATGCCCTATATGGCAAGTATTTTCTGGCACTGCTTCCTCTACACAAATACTCTGCGCACCAGGACAATCATTGCTGATGAAGGAGTGTAACTAAAACACACAGTGCAAGCTCAAGACCAGAATCAGCGAGTTTACTTGCTTTCCTCCATTTCAGGCACGCTATTATTGGCTATGTCGCTAAAACGCTGTTCTTTCCCCTACATTCCGTGAAGGTATTTTGGTGCAGGCACTGGGTGTACGTTCTTTAGCCACCCAAGCTTGCACAATCTTTGGACAGTTGCAATTCTTTATGACTAGGTTTCAGTGTGCAAACCATTGAATATAATTTTTTGTTGCAGCGGTGTTCTGTTATTTTTATTGTCCCGCTCGGCCTTCATGATTGTAATGCAACACTAAACTGCAGATACATTTGTGAATGCATAACGCTCCATTGTCCTGCCCTGTACTGCTTTTTTGCAGCCTTTAGATGGTGCTTGACCCAAAGGAATTAGGGTGCTTTACATGAGCACCAGATTAGATCACACAAAGCCAGATACCTTTTTTTTGTATTTTTAGGCTTCTGCAATTGCTCGTATGCCTTCGGACTTCACTGCTGTAAGAACTGGATATGCTGCCAGACTAACTATACTTGGTAAACCTCATTTGGCAGTATTATTGAAGTGGGTGACTATGAACTTCACACCTGATGTCTAAATACACAAATCTGTTCGCACAATACTTTGTTATGACAGTTAATTAGTGGGACAGCTACCTTGCATTCTATTCGGGAGCTAAAGCACATTCAGTCATTGAGACTTTGTAATACTTATGATTGCACGCCAATCCCCTTCTATGTGTCGTGTAACAAAAATTGTAATCATTGCGTTTACTATAGTATTTTGGGTGATATTATGAAATAAATATTGGCCGTAATATACACCACCTTATTCACTTGATCATGGACCAAAACTTCAATACATTCTGGACTCTCTACACATTCTATTCTCTAAATATTACTGTATACATCTATTCTGTATAGGTCAAGGTGTATCAATATCTGTTTGACAGTGGAATGCTCTGAAACAGGACGTTTTGGACCTACAATGTGCTATGTAATTGTATTCAATGAGAAAATAATTTCTTGCAGCATGCACCATTAATCGCAACTTTTGCATTTTGTATGATACCACAGAAAATAAGTTAACATTAAATCTTTGAATTTGTTTCCCAGAAATTAGCATTCTTTGGAGGATTTATAATCGCTCTCCATACATACATGGGCCTGAGCATGAACTGTGATTTTAAATGTTCAACACAAATTTCTAGTAGAAGTAGAAGGTATTTTTCTTAGAGGTTATTTTGTTCAGGGCTCTATACTCTATGCAAGTGTACACATTTGTGTTACTTTGAGGAACATAAAAAGAGAGTTAATGGAGGAGGTAACTTCGATTTATCATATTTCCTAGTGTACTTCAAGAGATGGTCATGTTAGCTTCATGAAGCAGTGTAACTCCCCTGGTATTAAAGTGAATAGAAGAACTTAATACTGGAAGCTTCAACTGCATATCAAATATCTTGAGGATCTCATATTGTGATTGAAAAACACTTGCTTCTAAGATTTTTTTTTTAAATAGTCAGCTATGAAACAAACCTCTGAGATGGGATCTTTAAACGGCCATCTTGAGTTGTATTCTGCGCTCAACAATCCATCTGGCAAACCTCTGACAACTGAAGAAAATACTGTTGGACTGAAGAGGGGGCTGGATCGTGCAGATGTGGAGATGGCAACCAAGATATTCCAGTAATTAGACACATCTGGAGCACTAATTGGATTGAACTGAATAATGTCTTTAACTTTTTAAAGTGACTCAGTCCATTCAATGCTGCAACTGCTTCTGTAGTGAATCCTAGTTTGTTTTAATGGGATAACAGGAGTTAGCTTAGCCGTAGGCTTGTAAACTCGTGCCCCCGTCACCCAGTGACTTTTAACCTACTTAGCTTGCTCTGTCTTAGTCCATTTAATTATTTATTTCCTTTAAAATGGCGGCCTTGTTTATAGTTAGGCCACCTGTTATGGGTTCTATTATCAGTGTCACTGCGCCAAGGCGTCAAGATCAAGCACGAAAGACAAACATACAGTAGGCATTCACACTTAGGGATTTTCCCTCTCTATACTTTCGAGGGATTGTTGATATTAAATTGCCGTCCCAAGCATGCCTGTTATCTATTGTTATGAATAACACTTATGTCAGGGGACCTTGTAGATCTGTATAAATACAACACACTTTTAAACAGATAATCAGAGGGATTCCGACCAGAGGGCATCGCCACCATCGCTGATACCGATGCTGCAGTCATCTTGACGCTGACCCAGTCTTCGTGTCCCTGCGGAGTCTGAGATAGAGACCTCATTCCAAGGTAACGAGGGTTGGGGGCTCCTCTCATGGACATGGCTTTGGCAGATTAGGTTTAACGAACCCAGCTCCCCTTTTTTAGGTAGGAGGTTAGACCTACTCTCCTTAGGGTATTAGGGCTTATTACATTTTTATACCTATACATATATTTCTGTCATATATTGCATAATGGTAGGGGTCTTTATAACAATGACTCTCCTCTTCACAATACTGTTGCTTGGTATATTCATTATCCTAATCATTGCAATTCATGCAACTTATAACAAATTGCAGTTATGTTAAATAAAAAACTATTATAACTTCACTGCATCTGTGTTATTGCCTTTGTTTGTATGAGACATAATAATCTGTGAGAAAAGGGTAATATCCGTTTAACCACGACAACCCTGAGAGATCTTATTCCGAGTCCATGCGTAAGCGACTGCTACAAATCACCTTTTTACTATTGTGTTTCTGGTGAAGTACTGCTAGTAAGCCGGTAAGGTTTGGACAACAGTTCCAACTAGTTGTAGGAAGAAACTTAGTCACCTACAAACGAAAGTAATGTCATCCTGAGACCAGCAGTCTTGCTCAGAGCAAGAGTCCAAACTACGACATGGCGCCACCAACGATGGTGTTTAGGCACTAATTTACGGATACCCTGATTATCACTGTCTCACAGACAACAGGTACCCTCAGTACCATTATACGGAGACGTCCGTGGTCTTTGGGAGAATCCTCCTCAGCCAAACAGGTAACACCTAATTAGGCTGTAGGTTGTTCGAGCTCGAACTCACAAAAGGAAAAAGTTTCCACATTTTGGTGTTCAGTTTCTCTAAACAACTATGGCAAATACCATAGATATTCCTGCGAATGCTAGACATGCCCTTACACAAAATTTATTGGCGCATGGCCTTACGGAAGAGGGCGGGGAGGTTACTTTGATTATAGAAGCAACTGAAGCATACCAAACGGAATTTTTTTACTGTTGGGTTGCCTTTCCTGAGGCTGACCAACGAACGCACACATTTCACACTTATGACATAGCGGACGTACCCGTAAGGTACGAAGCATACCAGTATCATGAAATATCGCTCACATATCAGGAGCATCAAAACTGGTTTGAAGGCGCCCTACCACATATACTGCGACGGGTGAGGCTAGGTCCTTTAAGTAATGAAGGGCCTACGTGGCCCATGTTTGCCACATATACACCTCACCCAGGCATACAGACTATGCCGCTTGTAGATTTAAGGATATTATATAATGAATTAGTGGCATTATATAGACGATTGGTCCAGTTCGTAATGCGAACATTGAACACCACACCAGCGCGTCCAGCACCGTCAGTAGCTGGTGGTTATCAATTGGCTATTGGGATTAATCCACAAACAGTGCATACCATTATGGGTAAAGTGCCCTCGGATCGAGAAAAAATACTGTTCTGGATTGCTCAGAAAACAAATCAGCTGGAAGCTGTGTTCCCCCATACGGGGCCACAGGAGAAACATAGATTGCTCACTATGTGCTTGCCATTCGGGATGGTTCCCTCGGTGGATGAATGTGCCACTTGGGGTACAGTCTTCGCTGCCGTTTATACTACCACGCATGGTACCCCTACACTGGCCAATTTACCGGAAGTGTTGAAACAAATACAAAATGAGCATGGGGCTGCACCAGCCCTAGATCTGGGGATGAAATTGATGCGTAACTTTGACGCCGTCTCCTCGATAATATTAAGTAATATTAAGGGGGAAGCAGTGCCACTGGCGATACGCCAGCGTCTCCGGGAAACTCCACACCAGGAACAAGAGAGACAGCTACCGAAAATAATATCTGATACCTATACTAGTATAGGACGGGACGGGCTGGGAGCCAAACCTAAAAAATTGGACATACCGAGTACCACCCATAAGGAAGGTACAAGGCAAGCACTAGAGGGGTCTAAAAAGCGCTGGGACAAACAAAAAGATTTCAAAGACAGGAGAAATATAAGAGCTGATTCTCCGCATCCGGAGTACTCCGACAGGAGATATAATTTCAGGAATAGGGATAACATTAGAACTCCTGACAGATATACTGATTCACGTCCTTCTCGTTCCTTTCAGGACGCACCGGATAAACATAGCGAGAGAGGGGGCCGTCAAGATCGACGTCCGGAATACGTGAAAGAAAAGAAAGACTCGCTGCAGTCTACCATTAAAAAAGAAGAAAAGACTCCTCAGCAAAAGCCACAGTTTAAAAAGAAGAAAGTGGCAGCACTGACAGTAAAAAATGCCAGTAGTATTGAGAACACTGTTGAGGAACAAGAGGTGGGCAGTGACTCTGTTGGACAGCGCAGCAGAGGTCACGATATGTCGCCAGAGTCTGAAAGATCATCTGGATGCGACAGCAACTAGCGATTATATCGCAGTTGAAACGGCAGATGGCCGCGTTCTCCCACCCGATCGGGTTTATGATTTGACAATTCAGATAGAGGGAGACGTGGAACGCATTATTAGTGTAATATTCTGGGATGAACTTACTAGTGATATCTTGTTGGCCGAGAGAGACTGGCCATCTGAACATGTCCGCAAGCTCCCACATGGGGAAGATGTCATTTTGCCTTCTTTCTCCGATCTTGTTCCAGAGGCAGACAAAAAAGCCTATGCTGCTGATTGGGCTTTAGCGCAGGCACCTGCATTATACCGTAATCATGTAGGTTGGGACAAGGAATCTCCTTGTCATGTTATTCCCGTTAGGTCTACACCACAGCCGCAGCCACAGTACCCTGTTAAACATGAAGCAAAAGCTCCAGTGACGGAGATACTGTCACAACTTGAATACCAGGGAGTAATTGAGCCCTGTACATCGACAATGAATAATCAGCTATTTCCCGTTACGAAACCTGATCATTCATATAGAATAGTGGTTGATTATAGACACTTAAATAGTCATGCACGCACTTATGCTATACAAAATTCACATAGCACAGCGCTGATTAATAATATAGCGCGTAAAAAATACAAAACAACATTGGATATATCTAATGGATTTTTCTGCCAGAATTTAGCACATGAAAGTAGAGACCTAAGTGCATTTTCCTTTGGCTCTCAGAACGCTTTTGTCGTTTGCCACAAGGCTATAAAAACAGCCCAGGTCTGTTTTCGGCCCGTGTCACATCAATCTTACAGGAGCTTGATTCCGAGGCATTTTCATATGTGGATGATATCTATCTCACTGATGACACCCTTGACATTCATCTTGCAAGGGTCGATCGGATAATTTTGGGTTTTGCCGCCTTCGGATATAAATTTAATTTTAAGAAAAGCAAGATAGCCTTTCTTAGTGTATTGTTCCTAGGATATGAGCTATCACACGAGGGGAAGAGCCTGGCCCTGCACTTCCTAGAGAAGTGTGCTCAGCTACAGCCTCCAAACACGCTTAAGAAATTACAGTCATTACTGGGTTTCTTTAATTTTGGCAGAACATACATTCCAGATTACGCTGAACGCGTCAAGCCACTATATGACTTAATTCAGCCCAATTTTTCTAGCAGGCGATGGACAATTGAACACACACACATCCTTAGGGACATACAGCGTGACATGCTGGAGGCTAGACACTTGTACACACGTGACAATAAAACAAATTTGGTCATCAGAATAATAGCTGGTGCCCTTGGATTTACCTATGTCACCTTTAATGAGGGTGACACGGTGCCGATAGCATACAAATCACATTTATACTCCAATACAGAGAAGCGTTTTGCTCCTACTGAAAAAATTCTGACAGCAGTTCAGATGGCCGTCATAAAGGAGAGGCCACTTGCCCAAGGGAAGCGCATTATTGTTGTCTCCCCGGTACCGGCCTTAGAGGCTGTCACTAAAGCGAGCGTTCCAAACGCTAAGGCATTACATCCACGCTGGATTCAATGGGCAACGTCTCTGACCGCCACTGATGTTGATTATGTGTTTGACCCAAGACTTCAGACACAAGAATTTCTCCAGTATGAACAGGAGTACCCCGCTCCCTTACACATATTGCCAATAGACAATTATGATACCATCATTTATACTGACGGATCGGCACAACCGGCTGTGGGTACTAAACATCAATACTCTGCAGCTTGCGCAGCCGTGTGCGGTGTAATGGAAGACGGAGTTTTCCATCCTCATAATACCTACACTCAGACCTTAGGGGACTGCACGGCGCAATTGGCCGAGCTTAAGGCTCTTCTTCTAGCGCTCGAACATTCAGAGCCAGGAACACAGACTTTGATCGTCTGTGATTCGTATTACTGCGTCCAGTCATACAATGAATACCTCAATCATTGGATACTGAACGGGTTTAGAGATTCTAAAGGGAACACCATTAAACACAAAATATTGTGGGGAAGGGTGGCTGATCTTAAGGATAAGCTGCCATGTGTCCATGTAGTTCATACATTGGGGCACCAACGTGTAGGAATACATGTTGCCGGTAATATATTGGCTGACGAAGCAGCCAAAGCTTCAGTAGCTACGGCTTCTGTGGCTGCAGTGACTCGTTCTCGGACGAGGTTAGATAATGAAATACTGATTGCTGTTAAAGCCTCGGCTGCAGGCAAGCCCCTTCTGAAAGGATTCCCTACGAACTATACCTATCATATCAGTGCACAGAATGTTGCTTTTGCGACAATTCCTGATGTTGGGGATCGAGTGATCCCAAATGAAGATCAAAGATTGGGTCTGATTACAGCTGCACATGAGGGTGTTGCTTCTGCACATGCTGGTATACAGGCCACTATCACCATTCTACAACAACGGTATTGGTGGCCTGGTTTATGTAGACAGACTAAAAAATATGTCCTTTGCTGTGACATTTGTCAGCAGATTAAGGACTCAAATATCAGACGCCCTCCGCAGACATCTCTCTTAGTGTCAGACAAGCCACTCCATTGTGTGTACCTGGACCATTGTGGTCCCTTGCAACCTGATGGTGCATACAAATACATTTTAGTGGCTGTAGATTCCTGTTCTAGATTCCTGTGGGTATGGCCACAGCGGTCGGCTGACACCCGGACTGTTATAAAAGATTTGCTGATCTTTATCGGTACATATGCGGTTGCAGCATTCCATTCGGACCAGGGCCCTGCATTTGCCTCTAAGGCTTTCAGGGACACCATGAGGACGATGGGTGTTGAACTCCATTACTCCTCACCATACCATCCCGAGGGAAATTCGGTCGTGGAGAGGCGGAATCGTGATCTAAAGCAGTCCTTAACAGCTCGAGTATTAGGTTCAGGCCGCAGTTGGTTACATCACCTATATGGGGTCCAGAGAGCACTGAATAATCTGCCAAGACGGTCCTTGGGGGGGAAAGTCTCCATATGAGGTTCTCTTTGGGACGACTATGTATGTTCCCGATCTTGATGCCCCTGGTATGGTGGCAGCAGAAACACCATTTGACATAAAAGAACGTCTCTCTGTTTTGCAGGAGCTTCAACAATTCCGTGATGATAAATCATCTGCAAATTCTGCCACCTTCGGAGGACACCCCGCTGCAGGATTTGGCTGTTTTTTACACGAACACTTCCACGACTAATAACGTTGTCTGTCAAGAACTTCCACGAGCAGTGGATGAGCATTCCATGGGTCCTGTGTTTGCGGAGACTTCCTCTGGCTATTTTATAGACATTGATGATTTTTCTTCAGATTCATCCTCTACTGAGACTGGAAAACATTCGAGAGGTGGCCAATTCTATCGATGGCTTAAGCAGAACTATTTGATATATCCATGGAACTATCTCTGGTTTTGTTTGACATTTATTGCATTGTTTTTATGGATTGGGTTTGTGACTGTTTTCTTTTTACTAATTAATGGTCACTATATTGCTGATCGCTCCTCAGTTGAGCCTGTTGATGTAATTTTAACACCACATCGTTCATCACATAAGGTCCGGCGTGATTTGTCCCCTGTCAATATTACGGCTATTCCAAATCCTGATGGGATTGTTTGGGACAAAGTTCCATTCGATATCTACGGGCCTACAGAGATAATTCAAATACCATACGTGTTAAAAATTTCTATGTCTGATGTTATTACACCTAATGTTGTCTCTGATGATTGGGATGTCAAAACAGTTGATTCCATGCTAACTGAGATGAAGGACTACTCTGCTTTTGGAAGTGATGATGTATATGATCATACAATGAATTATGGGGAAATGTTCTGCTATAACAATTGGGGACATCACTACCTGCACCGTGCAACTAGATATAGGCCTCTCTTTAACTACTCACAATGGGAACACTGTTCAACACCACGGGTGGGGAGTCCAAAGTATTACAGTAACAAATTCACATACTTTTCTGGGCATGATACGAAGAAAGCTGAATCATATTATTTTAAATTACCTACAACACAATTTAGAAAACTCTTGCTAACAGATACACAACTGATTTATTCAGACCCCCTTGTTTCCCGACTCTCGATTGAAGGTTATGAATATTGGAAGAACACTATCGATTTGAAAAGTGTATGGGGAACACAAGATTGGCAAATACAGGTTAGAGAGGCTTTATTTCGAGCTTGCTTAATTCCTGTACAAATGATTTTCTTGAATGACAATGTTGAGCAGACATCATGTCTGGGATTAGCAAAAATTAAAGATCTAAACACGCCCAATATTCCTACACCGACAAAATTTAGAGATTGGCAACACTTTCTTAATATTTCAGAGGACAGGCAAGATGCATTGGTTAAGGCTGGTACTTATAATTCTTCACTTTCCCGTCCCGGGGGATGGTTGGTATGGCCCACCGACACTGATGAGTGTCAGAGGCGTTTTTTGAACTCTTCAAGGGGTTTTTCCATTCATAGGCCAGACCCTCGCTTTCTATCAGGTCAACATACTGGTATAATTACAACATACAGTGTGGATAAGCTGTGCCAGCAATGGGTGCAGACAAACACGTTAACAGCGGTTAAACAACACCTGAACACTCTTTCTGACAGTATAGATTTACAAGATTTCCTATTAGGTCCTAGGAAACAACGCTCGAAACGTTTTTTATATGCTATGTATAATGAAATTTGGAAGCTTTCGCAAATTGAGGCTGCTGCACGTTTACGACAACTTGATAAGGAGAATTTGGAAAAAACATTGCCTGTTGTCGACAATGGCATGAACACGCTATCCAACAGGATTTATTCACTGTCGAATATAGTGTCATCTGCTATTGATATCACTCAGACTGATTTGTCCCGGTTATATCATGGGCAAACACAGCTACGTTCCATCATGCAGCTGGGTTGGGCATTGCAGACACTGAGAAGTGGCCACATTCCATGGAAATACATTAATGGGAGTGAATTATTCGCTGCTTTTAATTTTTCCAGGGAACAAGAGACAATGGCTAAAAGGGAGGCTCGCTTCACCTTGCTTCAAGTAGAAAAATTAGATAAGTTGCCCTTCACGGTAGCAGAGAGTCCTTCAACTATCTGGCTCTTACACAGCATTATTAATTTACCGTTTTCGACCTTTCGTTTCTCAAGCTGCCTGAAACATCTTGCAGTGGGATGCTATGAACAGCTAGGAGATAGCTTTATTAAGGAAGAGTGGGAGTTGCCCTTTGAGTATCGATGTCTGAACGGCGAACAGGAGGTCTTTCTTAGCGGAAGTGAATGTGAGACTAATGTTCGTCATTCCATGATATGCAAACAGGTGTCTCTTCACGGTCTTTGCAATGCGGGGGTCGCGAATTTGGCCTGTTTTCTAAAGGGTACTCCCGTCCCCTTGATTCGTCCAGTGTTTCATGTACTTTCTAATGGGAGTTATGTTCTACTGAGCGATGACAGCTGTTGCGGCTTGCGACCTGGAATTGCCTACGCAATCTCAGTCACGAAGGTCGATACGTGTTGTGGCCATGTTTTGTTTCCCCCCACACGAGAGATACAAGTATCTGAAATGTGGCCCCACATTGATACTATTAATGTGAACTATGACAAGTTGAGTAGACTGAAGGCGCTATTGTTTCAAAAACGGTAAACATCCTTTTTTAAGACTTTTTTATTACGAAAGTCGTGGTTAATGAAAGCGTAACAACGTTTTTTTTAACCACGACTTCATATTTTTGTGCCTTAACTACGTATGTTCTGAACAACGAACATGCGTGGTTAAGGTACAAAGAAGGGAGTTGGCGAAGGTAAGTGGTGGGTTTAGGTTTTGGGGTGGGGTTGGGGGGGTGGGGCGTTTTTGGTTTTGGGGAGGGGGTAGGGGGTCAGGGGGTTTTAGGTTTTGGGGTGGGGTGGGGCGTTTTTGGTTTTGGGGAGGGGGTGGGGGGTTAGGGGGTTTTAGGTTTTGGGGTGGGGTTGGGGGGGGTGGGGGGTTTTAGGTTTTGGGGTGGGGTTGGGGGGTAGGGCATTTTTGGGGAGTGGGTGGGGGGTCAGGGGGTTTTAGGTTTTGGGGTGGGGTTGGGGGGGTGGCGCGTTTTTGGTTTTGGGGAGTGGGTGGGGGTCAGGGGGTTTTAGGTTTTAGGGTGGGGTTGGGGGGGTCTGGCGTTTTTGGTTTTGGGGAGTGGGTGGGGGGGGTCATGGGGTTTTAGGTTTTGGGGTGGGGTTGGGGGTGTGGGGCGTTTTTGGTTTTGGGGAGTGGGTGGGGTTCAGGGGGTTTTAGGTTTTTGGGTTGGGGGGGTGGGGTGAGGGATGTAGGGAGAATGGTGCCTATTGCTAATGATTTTATCAGGAATGCCTTTACAACAAAATATCGTTGTTAAGGCATTTGTGGTAAAATCATTAGTAGTAAGGACGAGGTCGGTGTTCCGACCTCGTTGTTAAGGTTAGTAGTTGTTTTTAATTCGGTGTTCTGTCATATAATCTTCAAAAACAGGTCGCCTTGACATCCGCAAAAGAGACGTATGCTCTCCAGGTTGCGAGATCATCAGCCGAGATACAATCCCTTTTAAATACCGATTTCCCCAAACACTTTGGAGAGTTGGTATCCAGAATATTCACTGCTTCAAACACCACTGGGATTGTTCATTTCTTTAAGGCTGTCGGTCTAGTTTCGTGTCCATCTTGCAGACTGTCTTCGGAGTCATCTCATCAGCCATCCATTCTCTCTTTTCCAGTGTGTTTGGTGGCTTTCCAATTATTTTGGCTTTAATTGGCGGACTACTACTGCTATTTTTTCTGATTCGCGGTGGTTGTTTTTTTCCAGCGACACAGAGCAATGGAGCCGCTCCCGTCAACCCCGCTGTGCCGTGAACGCATGGTTCGAATCTTCGGTACACCTTTGCTGGTGGAACTAGAGTTTGACTGGTCATTGTCATTCCGGCCTCTACTCTGGTGTGTACAACCGGTGTTCCGCTGCATATGGTGTCTCTTTGAGCATCTGCCTATGGTCTGTCTTGCTGTTGCACCAACATCTCCTGTGGACCACGAACTGCTGATGTCCCCGATGAGGGTTCATACACGGTCATGCCCCTTGAGACTAAGGTTGCTCCGCGAGGCCACCTATGAGCCTTCTGTTATACAAACTAACATGGATGAGGACGCTGCAGCGAGTGTCGATACACCGATGAATATGGCTCACTTCTGCTCTGTGGATCCGTTTGTCCGTCCAGCTCTCAATTTCACTTCAGACGATGTTGATTCATTTTTAAGATCCTTGAATGGTGACTTCGATGACATTCTTCAAGATCCTGTATATAGCTCTTAATTTGATGAATTTGCTTGCCAGTTCCCGATTCTAAAAACTAATGATTATACTAAAAGTTTGCTATACTTGTCATGGTTGATATTAACATATCTCAATATGTTTTTTAAGCTAATTTTTACGCAGTTATTTTTGTCATTAAGTACATTTTTTTTTGTTTGGCTTGAGTTTTCGTTTTAGTTCAGTAGCAGCTTTTTTAGCGATTGGGTTTCCTTACCTTCATCATACCTGTTACGGCAATGGGGAGGGTGTAGTGAATCCTAGTTTGTTTTAACGGGATAACAGGAGTTAGCTTAGCCGTAGGCTTGTAAACTCGTGCCCCCGTCACCCAGTGACTTTTAACCTACTTAGCTTGCTCTGTCTTAGTCCATTTAATTATTTATTTCCTTTAAAATGGCGGCCTTGTTTATAGTTAGGCCACCTGTTATGGGTTCTATTATCAGTGTCACTGCGCCAAGGCGTCAAGATCAAGCACGAAAGACAAACATACAGTAGGCATTCACACTTAGGGATTTTCCCTCTCTATACTTTCGAGGGATTGTTGATATTAAATTGCCTTCCCAAGCATGCCTGTTATCTATTGTTATGAGTAACACTTATGTCAGGGGACCTTGTAGATCTGTATAAATACAACACACTTTTAAACAGATAATCAGAGGGATTCCGACCAGAGGGCATCGCCACCATCGCTGATACCGATGCTGCAGTCATCTTGACGCTGACCCAATCTTCGTGTCCCTGCGGAGTCTGCGATAGAGACCTCATTCCAAGGTAACGAGGGTTGGGGGCTCCTCTCATGGACACTGCTTTGGCAGATTAGGTTTAACGAACCCAGCTCTCCTTTTTTAGGTAGGAGGTTAGACCTACTCTCCTTAGGGTATTAGGGCTTATTACATTTTTATACCTATACATATATTTCTGTCATATATTGCATAATGGTAGGGGTCTTTATAACAATGACTCTCCTCTTCACAATTCTGTTGCTTGGTATATTCATTATCCTAATCATTGCAATTCATGCAACTTATAACAAATTGCAGTTATGTTAAATAAAAAACTATTATAACTTCACTGCATCTGTGTTATTGCCTTTGTTTGTATGAGACATAATAATCTGTGAGAAAAGGGTAATATCCGTTTAACCACGACAACCCTGAGAGATCTTATTCCGAGTCCATGCGTAAGCGACTGCTACAAATCACCTTTTTACTATTGTGTTTCTGGTGAAGTACTGCTAGTAAGCCGGTAAGGTTTGGACAACAGTTACAACTAGTTGTAGGAAGAAACTTAGTCACCTACAAACGAAAGTACTGTCATCCTGAGACCAGCAGTCTTGCTCAGAGCAAGAGTCCAAACTCCGACACTTCTGTCTTTTTTTCTCTTATAAAATAATAGAAATTTCCATTCACTTAGTTAAGTTGAAACCCGAAAAATTGCTATAGCTCATTTAACACTTCCAGAAGCAGAGGCTCTTGAATGCTAGAGATCATAATTGAGAATATATTTGAGCTTATCAGATGGGTTCTATTTTCCTGGCTCTACAGCACCATTACCTCCTCACTCTTTTTTCTCTCACAGTCCAACCGTGATCATGCCATTGCAGGACTGCACAATAACCACAGCATCCTTGACGTCATGTGAAGGAAACTGCAGAAAAGCAAACTATGCTTTTCTTCAGGCTATTAAATCGCCTCAATCAAATGAATAGAGCCAGCAATGCAAGCAAAGGCGTCTAGGGACCCCTGCATAACATAGGTTAGTTAATAATTGATCCAGAGTCTAGAGTGCGGGCGCAGAGTCATACGCACTAGCAGACGCAGACATAGACGCAACTCGCGATAGTGCCGGGTGGCTTGCGGCAGGACCGAGCGTGACACGAGCAGGGCGCGGGCAAGGATGCGGGCCCGAGAGCAGCACACAAAGTAGAGATTTGGGCCGCAAAATCTTCGAAAAGCAGCGGCAGCAGTACAGGGCTGGAAGGCACCGTGGCACTAACGGCAGCAGTGGCGGCTGGCCAGCTGTAAAGAAGTTGGAAGTGCTGGTAAGTGCCACATGGTGCGAGGGAGGGGGCAAGGGGAGTTGCTGCTCCTGGGCATGATTGCTGTGCCTCTGATCCCAGCTTTTTGCCCCCAGGTGCCCCATCAGCAGTGCCATCTGGGCACCCACCTATCCAGTTTTGTTGAAACTCCATATAGGGGCCGGAGAGGGACGGAGTGATAGAGGCAGAGAGGGCCCAGAGAGACCAGAGGGCCCAGACGTCACAAACATTACAACAAGCTCAGGCCCAGGCATGCAGAGGTGAGACACTTCAAAGCTTCTAGGCTCCCAGGGGCCTCCAGCGCACAGCTCAGATCCCTGGGGAAAAAGGACAAAGAATAAAGAACAAAGTGCACAGAGCGTTGCAATATAGAGCCCCAGAGACTTAGAAATTAAGCAGGAAGCAGTGTAGAGACCAGTGGCATTTCCCTAACACACTTGGCTGTAGGCAGCCTTCTCAGCAGAAGTAGCCAGCAATTTTTTGACTCATTGCGCAAATTTAAGGGTCTCTCATCTGAGAAAGAGTTGGCTAGAACACTCAGACCCAGGGGCGGTAGCAGGATGACACTAACACGTGGAAGGAAAAAACCTGCAAAGAGACAAAGGCAAGGCTTCCAAGGGGAAGTCTGGTATGAGCCAAAAAGTGAATCCATAGAATGGAAGATACTTCCCAACCCGGAGCAATGAATGGACTCATTTTACAAATCACCAAGCCAGGGCAGAAAGGTAGGATATAAAATCATGGATTTCTTGCCTAGTAAGAGGGAGTCGAGCTCCACCAATGCCTCAAAAGGTTTGGTTTTCTCAAAGGATACAGATATAAAAGACTCTAGTTGTGGAGACAGCACAAGACATGGAAAGTTCTTGCACTGATTTGGTAACAGCAAATACACCAAACCCTCTGCCTAATAAAACCGGCCTAACTATCTATGCAGAAATTCACAGATGTGACCAAAATGACACCTTTCCCACTTTAAATCTGAGCAGCTGTAACAATTGGGGGGAGGGTTCATGCTGTACCTCATATCTCAAACAACCCTCGCAAGAAGATAATGATACTGACTGCATCATAATAGAGGAATATACACTGATAGATCTCTCAGACACCTGTCCAGACATACCACCAGACTCTCAGATCGCAAATAACAAAGCAAAATTGAGTCCCATCTGCAGCTCAAGCTCACCAAGGGAAGATTACTCACTTTGCAAAGCAATAACTCCTGACACGCACGTAACTCAAGTAGTCACGGTAAAGGAGCGACAACACGAATCTGATGCCCCCGGGCCCACAAAGCTGGGACCAAATCAAACGCTGATCCATTAACATCAGGAGACTCGTGAAAGGCTCTGCTATCAACAATGGACGCGATGTCAGCAGCCATTCAATTTCAAGCCAACAAACAAGATACTCAGGTAGACTTACTTAATATCCTGGCGGTCCACAGGTGACTTGTCAGTGTGCCACTATAGGTGACAACTCACAAAGAACCCTGGAAATTTTAAATGACATCTTAAAAGAGGTAACAGTTCAGACCCTTAGAACTCAAGATCACTTAAGCAGTAATGGTGATAAGGCCCTTGGAACCCAAACAAACAAGGAAAGCACACAAAAAAATGGAGGATCCCCCTAACGAAAGTAATAAGCCCAGGGAAAACTGTCCTTCTGGACAGGAAAGGACTCAGAGTAATATAGAGGGAAGATCATGCCTCAGCATACAAGCAATAGGCCCAACTATGGGCGAATCAAAGTAATTGGCAGCTAATAATTCTACAGTGGAGGAAACCTCCCTTACAAAAAGGGAAAAGAAACGCCATAGGAAAGCACAGAATGAATAAAAAAAATAAAAATAATAATAAATAAAATCGAAGCCAATGTAATATATGGAAATCATTTACTAAATTTAATGGCTTGCAGAGTAAGGAATCAGGAAGAACAAATAATAGCAATAAAACAGTAATCAGGGCAAAATCAAGACAGATGATGGAAGAACAGCCGGCCGGGATAATCCTACGTGTGAACCATGCGCTTCCGGATATCAGCGAACATCTCAGCAACAGTCACCTAAAACTCCCTTCGGTGAGCGGGCGGTAGCCCTGCAAATGGTGAGGTGGCTTCAAGAGAACCACAGGGAAAAAAAAAACAATCTGTCAGTGCCCAGAACAAGGAACTCAGTGGGCTAATGGCAGAATGGAAACTTTCAAAATCGGGGAATCGGGGAGTATAACCCCCAACGTGCAAGCACTGAATATAACACAATCACAATAAACCAGTCTGTGGGAAACAACAAATAGATTCCAGACCAAATTCAATATCCTTGGTCAGACGAGAGTTTAAACAGTGCGGCTCAAAAAAGAATTCTAGGACACCAGACATCACGCGATAAAGCGGTTACAGAGGATAATAAATTACTCTTAATCCCTTGCTACAACTCGAACGGGGCATTCAATATTTTAAATAGAGGTACCATACTGAAGTTAATAATATCAATTCAGCCTCATATTTCAACAACAGAATTGATGACCGTCGAGTTTAAGCCACACCCCAGAAATAAAGACAAAAAGGCAACACTGACATCTTGGCCTACGTCCGCTATTATTGCTCACATTTTATCATATTAAGAAATGTTTAGTGCATGGAGCATCGTCTTGCAAAAATCAGAACCATCTCGATACCCCAACCCTCTGATACTGGAACAAAAAAAGAGCGGCTCAATTTTAAAAGAGGCTGTGGGAGTAGAAACTTCCCCAAACAGAAGGGAACATCTAACAACAGTAAAGCACCAAAGCCTGCTTCAATCAAGGAAAGTACTAACAGGTTTTTATTGGTATGCCCTCAACAGTCACACAGGTTGGAAGGCAACACCCAAATGATAATCGTCATAATTGGTCTTGATGAAAATCCATAAAACATCCATATATGTTCATGGAATAGTCATGGTCTAAAAAACCTGGTCAATGATGAGGCGACAGTAAGTTTCCTACATCATTATGCTGCAAGAAACATGGTGTATGGAGCCAATACAAATTCCAGGATTTACTGTGGCCGATGTCTCCGCAAAACAACCTCAAAAACATGGACACCCTAAGAGGAGGCCACACAACATATTGTTCCACGAAAATCAACTGGGTAATAAAACAGATTGACTTGGGAATCGATTGGCTGCTACCAACAAATTTGGAACATCAGGTTTCATCAGGTAACAATAGAACTTTACTACTGATCAACATATACATTCACCCAAATAAAACACAAAACTGTAAAAACATGGAAACATTGATCAGTATCATAAAAACGCTAGAGGCAAAACAAGAATGCAATTGTCATTGAGTCTGGCGATTTCAACCTAGACTTAAGAAAGGGAAGCACAAAAAACCTTAACGGAACCTATGTGAACACAAAGTTTGATAACTTGGGTTTGTGCTGCCTGGGGCCTCTTTCTGAGCAATATCCACACAAGTAACCTTTTCAAGTGGTACTCAAAAATCTAATATCGGCTTCACATTAATAAATGAAAGCGCATTGTCATTGATCTTAGCATACAGGATTCAACAACGTACAGAGAACTATCATTTCCGATAACTCATTAGGATGAGAAATGAATGGAATCTGCTCCCCTCTGCAAATATAATTTCTGCTCCAGTGACTTATGATATAAAGAAACTGAAATGGAAGGGACATGGCTTGGGCAAAGTAATGAAAGACGTGCACCGCAATGCAGGCACACTTCAAGAGCTTAAAGAACTATAAGAAAGTGGGAACAAAAAGATAATTTACCAGGAGAACGAGTGTCAGCTTGAGAACAATTGAGTGATTTCCTAATTACCAAATTTTCCATAAAAAAAAAGTCTCCCAATTTTGGTCATAGAGGCAAACAACAAAGTTAAGAGTGGCGGAACAGAAAAGCCACTGTATAACAATGGACTGCATTATCAGAAAAATCAAGTCTCAAGAGAATTAAAAAAAAAAAAGTCTGAAAGGACATACAATGGGGCAGGAAATCTGATAACATAAGGCTACTTTAACTAAGAGCCAAATACAAGAAGGATTGCTGGCTGGCAAAACAGAGATACCATGAAGACTTGTGGACCAAGCTACTCGTGTCTAACCAACAGAAAAATCATAAAAAATTCTGGGAACTGCTAAACTGATTAAATCAGGGGGAAAAAAACACATGAACGCAGGAATTGATGCAGCTACATGGGAAGCCCACATACAAACAATGTTCTCACTTTCAGAGCACCATGAGAAAGAGGAGGGCATTAAGGCAGCTGGTAACTTAGGTAAGACAAATTTTGGCTTCAGAGTGACAACGCAGACTGATCTATCTTTATCAGATAACAAACTAAAACATGCGCGAATGAATATAGATATCAAAAAGCTGACTAGTCTTATTAAGAAACTAAAACTGAAAGGGGCAGCTGGCCAAAATGGTATTCCAAATGCCCTTTTTAGAGGGGACCCCTCAAACTGGGCTCACTATCTGGCGTTGCTTTTTAACAACCTCCAGGGCACTACAGGGCTACCAGAAGCATGGAAATATAGCATTATCAATCCAATATACAAATCAGGAAATCAGGCAACTCCTTCAAATTATAGGCTAATAGCCCTGATAGACGTGGAAGCAAATCTCTATGCAGCCTGTCTACTGCAACAACTTGAAGAATGGATTTACGACAGACATCTTATGCCACAATGCCAAACAGGCTTTAGAGCAAGCATGGGAGCTATCACCAACCTGGCTGCCCTGGCCCTGCTGGGAAACAAAGCTAGACTAAAGAACAAAAGGCTATTTGCGTGTTTCATTGACCTGAAGGCAGCTTTTGATTGTGTACCAAGGCTCCGTCTATGGGAGAAACTGAAAGGCTGGGGTTTACCCTGTAGCCTTCTTAAAGCAATTATGGATTTGTATACGGGCACTCGGGCGCAAGAAAAAAATCGAGAGGGCAGCCACCTTACCAACAGAATATCAACAGCAAAAGGATTAAAACAAGGGTGTGTACTAGCTCTCACACTGTTCAACTTATATTTTGCAGACCTAGTGGAGACCCTCATACTCGTAAATAGTCATCCACAAATACTGGCCAGAAAATGAATAGCATGGTTACAATACATAGATGACAGTTTTACTCAGTCAAACACCAATCGGACTACAGCATAGTATGGATGATTTTCACATATATATATCTAGCAAAGCAAGGTCTGGAACTGAATTTGAGTAAAACAAAAGTTGTCTGCCTGGTCGATAAGAAATTTAAATCTGTTTCATCGTACTTAAACCGAACCCGGGTGGAGGTCACCCCACATATAAATACCTGGGATTTACTATGGATCACCTCTTGTCTTTCAAATCACAGCTTGTTGTCGCTCAGGCCAAAGCCCACTCATTGACCTATGGCTCAAAGTACTAAAACAAAAATTGAAATGCCCATCATACACTCATCTACTTTCGGTCATGGCAGCAAGGGTAATGCCTTCTGTCAGCTATGGAGCTGAAATTATGCTGGTTTTTTTTCTTCCAGTAGAGTCCAGATGAAAGCCTATAAATTGTTTTTTCAGATTCCACGTCCAGCATCTCCAGCCCAGGTCCGCTTAGAATTGGGTTTAAAAAACTATGAACATCAGAGTAAATGTACCTTCATCAAATTATGCTGGAGAATGCGTGCAGCGGAGACTGACACCATTAACAATCTATGTTGTATTGAAATTGAGGAGCAACAGCGTTATAACGACAAAGACACTTGGTGACACCACCTAAACAATTGCATAAATGTGCTTGGTGTGCGAGATGCTTGGGAGCAGAACCTGTGTAAAGGGGAGTTTTATCAGAAGGCAAAAGCTGTCACTAAAATGAAGTCTCTAACTTTTGATAAACATAAACTGGCAAGAAGACAGCATGCATGGACTTTTTTAACATAATATAAAACTTTACGGGCTCAGGAATATCTAACAGCATACTTCAACCAGTCATTGAAACATTGGTTTATGCTTTTCAATTCGGGTTGATGGAAACGAAAGACATGGTCCCTTCATGAAGATAGCAAGTACAGACACATCTTTCCCGACTGTGTGGGTATAGATTACAATCATTAGAACACATGTTTTTGCATGTGCCTGGCTTTACTAGGCCTCAGGAAATTGTATAGGAAAAATATCCTTAGGTCATTAAATATTCGCTCATGTAGGCCTGCCATTATTAGTTGGCTTAGCGGTTTCTCAATCCCATTTTCTTGTTGAGGGACCAAACTTATGGTACAGGCCCAAAAAGAACTAGGGAATAAACTCTAGTAAGCCAAGAGTGCATGGTTTATTAATTTGTGTCAGAAGAGTTTTAAACAGCTAATTGCAGCCAAAAATTAGCTTTAGGAATGGGTTAGGGAATTTGTTTTTAGCAATTAACAGTGCAGCTGCAATATGGGAGTAAGAAAGCCGATTAAGAACAAGGCTGCAATTAGTGGAGTAGTTTTTAAAAGATGTATAATTTAATATCATGATAAAAGGATATAGGCACAATTTAGTGTTAATTATATAAGGATACTCCCTGAAATTTATTTTTAGCTATTGATAGTGCAGCTTCAATATGGGAGTAAGAAAACCGATTAAGAACAAGGTTAAAATTAGCAGAGCAGGTTTTTATGATATATAATTTAACATTATGATATGATTTAGTTTTAAATAAGCAAATCATGTCTTTAAGAGCTTTTAACTTATCTAGTGAGTGTTAAGTATTTATATCGAATGTACGCTTGAATTGTGATGGTTTTAATTAACCATGTCAATAAACTTCTTCTAATTGCTTACTAATAATAATCTGCATAAACTTGATTAAGTCACATGAAAATTATCCAAATTTTAAAAGATGGCCTTATTCAGCTGCACCAGCAATGTAGCCCAGGAACCTGGATTTTCTCCTAATTAAGATTTGCTAAATGTGGCTTGAGTTTGTTGGTGAAGACAAGAGCGATCTTGGTAGAGACAAAGTAAATAATATTGCATAAAACATACTGAATGTATGCCTGTCTACACTATATTCTTCAGTAAATGGGTCAAATGGCCTCATTGAGGAATTGCCAACATAACCATTTGGGGCTGAGAAGTGATTCAGCTAGAACCAGTTGACATTGCTCTTGGAGATAGAGGAGGCTGCCCTGTATTGGGTAAAGTCTTTTATTAACAAAGGTCATCAATTCCTGCGCCCATATAAGTTCCATCTAAATGAACATCACTTACTTCATTCTGCAAACTCGCCAGCACATTGGGTATGGTAGTCATGGCCACAACTGCTGGGTTCATGTTGCTCCAGTTGGAAATACCCAATGTCTCTATCAATCTTAGTCACGCATAGTGGAAGTAGAGATGCCTGTGCTGGAAAGCACAGTGCACAACAGAGTATGACTGCTATCTAGCCTCTCCACGGCTCACTAACAAATGTTTTAAAAAGGTCTCCAACTCCCAACTTCAACAAAGGTCGAAGAGCCGGAGAAAGGATTTGTGGTAGAAGGGAAAGACGGAGGGGGAGGACTGGGAAGAAATAACAAGCACCACCCAGGACCACTCTGCATTCCGGAGACTCCTAAAAACCTGGCTTTTCGAGCAGCAGTAACCCCCCCCCTTTCCCCTAGCGCCTTGAGACCCGCACGGGTGAGTAGCGCGCTTTATAAATGTTAATGATTTGATGATTTGGCTCTTGAGAAGCAAATACATGTTCTATTTTATCTGTACTGGTAGCTGCATTTCTTCATCCATTCTTCTATTATTCTTAGCGAAATGTCCATGTTACTATAAGAACCAGCCAGAAAGGGGGTCTTATATACGAGGCAGAGAGCCATAATAGGTCAACATGTATTATCAGTCTACTCCTTTTTTTCAAAACTTGCCTATTTAGTAGGGGAGAAAAGAGTCATAGATATAAATTGGGTGGCCTCTAAGAGATATGGCCCATTTAGATGAGCACAGAAAGTGCTGAGCATGTCTTTGAGACAGACAGAAGTAGTTCAGCGACACAAAAGCTAACATAATTGTAGAAGTAGAAGCCTGGCCCTTTATAGCACAATAACTGGTTGATGTGCATTCTATGAAATTGTAACAAATGGTGGCTGCTCCTACATACGTTGACATTGTTACAGATTATCAGCGATTCTGTGGCACCCACCTCCACTTAACAGAAATCAAAAAAGTTAGCCAGAACACAGCAATGACACCCTTTTGATAAAAATGGCCGGCCTTGGGATTTCTTTTTTAAAATAAACTAAACACTACTGTGCAGGCACATACAGTTCTGTAATAGTTTGATCGGTTCTGGGTTTTACAACCTTGAATGATTCCGTTAACCTCAAAAATTTATATTTGCCTTTGGAATGCTGGACATAGTCACAATTCCTCATGTTGTTCAGCTCCATTTCTCTAGGCAAATCCAGGTCATCAAAATGTACTTCTGTACTGCACAGGACACTTGACTCACTGACAAACCCAGGTCTTGAGGCTTCGAGTGATATCTAGGCGCATAGTTCCATCAGTGACATGTCATAACAATCAGAAAATAAAATGAGAGAGCACCTTAAGAAATCTAGCACTGGGAGGAGGTCACTGATCTCCACTCCATGACAGGCAATTGTGCTGAAACTACAGATCCTGTGCATTTTGTATTGAATTTTCATTAGGTGGATGTTTTTTAGGCTGTCCTCCAACAGTAGACGTTTGGCTGAGCAAGTGAACTCACCAATAAATCTCACTGGGTGTTCGGTCTGCACTGGTACCTTTTGTTCATAAGGGTGTATATGGGTCAGGCCACAACCAACATATCTCCTTATATTTATTTGGTTTCTTATAGAGTCTTGATTAGGCACATTGACATCGACCTGCCTCCCACTACCCACTCACCTTGTGCTCCATCCCTTCTTATTCACCTTTAGATTAGATCCCCTCGGTCTTTTCCATCTTGTACCGTGATATCTTTTTTTCATCCAACAGGTTTTTAAGTCCCATCTGCCCTGTGCCTCACACCCTCCTTATTTCATCTTGCACTTCACTCCCTTTTTCAGGTTGAACCTAGACAGAGCTTGCACTGTTGCTCAGTAACCTGCTGTAGATGGTTGGTGAGGTTCAGCTCCACCCAGTAATTGTCATTTGTCTATGCCAATGTCCTTTTAAAATCCTTGCTTACTACTGGGTAATTCTTCCTCTTTGTCCCACCTTTTTAGGTCGAGCATTAGCGTTCGGCCTGCTGTATACTTTTAAAGTATACTATACAGTGAAATCCAGCGTTTTCATTTGTTAGTTGCAGTGTCCTTCAAAAATCCTTGCTTGCTAGTGGTCAGTTTTGCCTTTTTGTCCTGCCTTTTTTCACTTTGGGAGCAGTACAAAGTACTGTGTAATTACGCTATGTCCTATTCATCTCTTCTGTAAGGGACTTTTGTTTGGCATTTGCCTGTTTCACCTCCACAGTGTGGGTGCTTGCTCCTCCCATAAACCAACAGCAGAGGGGGGCTTTTTCAGGGCCAGCTCACCCTTGCTCTCTTTCTTTTGTTATTTTCAGTCTGTGTGGCAATAAAAATCCAGTCAGTAATTTACAACGCTATGAGCTCTAACTCAAGCAAAACACAGGTTTACTGCATTCCAAATGCTTGTTTTTGTGGGTCTCTCCTTTGTGCTCATGTTCGCACTGCTGTCACCAGCAGCTCCCGTCCGTTCCTCAGTTTCTGTTTGCCCCCCTCCCCCCCACACACACATCGTGGCTTCTTTTCTATCTTTCCTTGAATAATTACAGTGGCGCCTTAAACAGTGAAAAATAACTGGAGCTCCTCGCCCTTACAACTAATGTCAACATCAACGTAATTTCCCCTCATAACCATTAGGTCGTAAGCAACATCATCTCTGTGGAACCGACGTACTCCCTTAAAATCTGTTTCCAGCAATTTTCTAAAGCGGATTAATCAAAACAGCTGAGCGCACAGAAATGGCCACATCGCCCAGTTCAGCCGTCTCTACTTTAACTAGAGAGGAAGAAAGTAGCTGGAAATCAAACTTTTCCAAACCACACTATTATCCTGGAAATTCAATTTACTGCCAGCATTAGCCACATTAATCTTCCCCTGAAGTGGAGCTATCCTAATCCAGACATTTCAGCTGCTATGTTTTTTTTCCTTGTTTTTCCACAATGTTATGTCCTATCTCATGGAGTAACCTGGGAGCTGACGTAGATGTGCCAACGGCTCACTTTCAGAAATCTTAGTCTCGGATTTGCAGAATGAAGGATAGTTAGACCAGGGGTGTCCAGCGTTGGTCCACAAGGACAAACTGTAAAAAAAAAAAAAATTGTTAATGATTCCGAATTGGTTTCCTGAGGCTTCATTCGATTTATCAACTGAAAAAGATTCTAAGGTGTGCAATTAATTCCACATGTAGTATTCCCAATAAAAAATATTCAGACTGGCGGATTGGGATCCATAGATGATAATTCAGAATGATGCAGTAGTTTTGCGCCTACTAATCCCAACTGTAGTGCTAATGTTAGGTGAAAAATTAAAAATGCAGTTTTACTGCAAAGCTTTGAATGCTCTGAGTGTATTAGCCACACTTACAAACTCACCTGAATTATAAGTGCAGAATCATTTTTCTAATTCAAACAAGTGGCCTCAGATAGAGGAATGAGGAAAATGGAAGAGCTTTAGTTATATATGCAGGGCCACTGGAATTATGTGGCAGGAAAAGACCAAATTATGAGGCAGGGTTGACCGATTTATGTGGCAAGAAAAATCCAGTTATGAATTTACAACACCAATAGCTCTGACCCAAGCAAATGCGAGACCTATTGCATTGCAAATGCTTGTTCTGTTTTGTGTCATACCAAGGACATCAGACCAAATACTATATAAATACACTGCTCATCATTTTAACCCCTTCTGTGCCCAGGACGTAATGGTTACGTCCTGAGGCACAGTGCTCGTGTGCCCAGGACGTAACCATTACGTCCTGGGCACAGAGCACAGAGGGAGCGCCTGCTCTCCCTCTGTGGGTGTCCCCCCCCCCCCCCACCCCCCAAGGCAGGGATGGAAGGGGAAGACCTTCCCCTTCCACCCCTGACCCCCCCCCCCCCGTGGCATCAGCGCGCGATCGCACGCTGATTGTCACAGAGGGCCTCCTCCATTGCGCTGGAAGCTCAGCTTCCAGCGCGATCGGAAGAGAAATGCAAAGCATTTCTCTTCCGATCACGTGGAGGAGGCAAGAGAGGCTTCAAAGGGAAGGAAATTCCTTTCCTTCCCTTTGAAGTCTCTCTCAGCGTTTCAAAAGCTGGATTGTAAAGCAATCCAGCTTTTGAAACGCCCACTAGACACCAGGGATTTATTTTTGTAAATGAAACTGGCATGAGGGAGCGACCCCTTGGGCAAGGGGCAAGGGTCGCTCCCAGGGGGGGCAGAAACCTCTAGGCACCAGGGATTTTTTTAATTAATTAATTTTATTTTAGAGGTGGGGAGCGACCCCTTAGGCAAGGGTCGCTCCCATAGGGGGCAAATTATATTTAGGCCATTTCTTAGGCACCGGGGATTTTTTTTGTTGTTGTTGTTTTACAGATGGGGAGCAACCCCTTAGGCAAGGGTCGCTCCCCTGGAGGGGCAAATTGTATTTAGGCCATTTCTGCTCGCTTTGGGGGCAGATTGGCCGATTTTAGGTCAATCTGGCCCCAAGAGGGGCAGAAGCCACTAGGCGCCAGGGCAATTTTTTTTTGTGCAGGGCTAAAAAAAATAATGTGTTTTAGGCTATTTCTGCCCCCCCGTGGCCGGCTGATCTAGAGGCCAAAATCCACAGGTAGGCACTTTGCAAAAAAACACCTCTGTTTTCTGTCAAAAAATGTGATGTGTCCACGTTGTGTTTTGGGCCATTTCCTTTCGTGGGTGCTAGGCCTAACCACACAAGTGAGGTACCATTTTTATCGGGAGACTTGGGGGAACACTGGGTGGAAGGAAATTTGTGGCTCCTCTCAGATTCCAGAACTTTCTGTCACCGAAATGAGAGGAAAAAGTGTTTTTTTGGTCAAATTTTGAGGTTTGCAAAGGATTCTGGGTAACAGAACCTAGTCAGAGCCCCACAATTCACCCCATCTTGGATTCCCCTAGGTGTCTAGTTTTAAAAAATGCGCTGGTTTGCGAGGTTTACCCACGTGCCGATTGAGCTAGAGGCCAAAATCCACAGGGAGGCACTTTGCAAAAAACACCTCTGTTTTCTGTGAAAAAATGCGATGTGTCCACGTTGTGTTTTGAGCCATTTCCTTTCGTGGGCGCTAGGCCTACCCACACAAGTGAGGTACCATTTTTATCGGGAGACTTTGGGGAACACAGAATAGCAAAACAAGTGTTATTGCCCCTTGTCTCTCTCTAAATTTTTTCCTTCCAGATGTAAGGCAGTGTGTAAAAAAGACCTCTATGTTAGAAATGCCCTGTAATTCACATGCTAGTATGGGCACCCCTGAATTCAGAGATGTGCAAATAACCACTGCTTCTCAACACCTTATCTTGTGGCCATTTTGGAAATAAAAAGGTTTTCTTGATACCTATTTTTCACTTTTTATATTTCAGCAAATGAATTGCTGTATACCTGATATAGAATAAAAACCCATTGCAAGGTGCAGCTCATTTATTGGCTCTGGGTACCTAGAGTTCTTGATGAACCTACAAGCCCTATATATCCCCACAACCAGAAGACTCCAGCTGACGTAACAGTATATTGCTTTCAAAAATCTGACATCGCAGGAAAAAGTTACATAGTAAAACGTGGAGAAAAATGGCTGTTATTTTCACCTCAATTTCAATATATTTATATTTCAGCTGTTATTTTCTGTAGGAAACACTTGTAGGATCTACACAAATAACCCCTTGCTGAATTCAGAATTTTGTCTACTTTTCAGAAATGTTTAGCTTACTGGGATCCAGCATTGGTTTCTCACCCATTTTGGTCACTAACTGGAAGGAGGCTGAAAGCACAAAAAAAATAGTAAAAATGGGGTCTGTCCCAGTAAAATGTCACAATTGTATTGAAAAATTGGGTTTTCCAAATCAAGTCTGCCTGTTCCTGAAATCTGGGAAGATGGTGATCTTGCCACCACAAACCCTTTGTTGGTGCCATTTTCAGGGAAAAAACCACGAGCTGCCTTAAACAAAAACAAAAAGAAATTCACTGTATTTTGGCTAATTTCTTGGTCTCCTTCAGGGGAACCCACAAAGTGTGGGTACCTCTAGAATCCCTAGGATGTTGGAAAAAAATGGACACAAATTTGGCGTGGGTAGCTTATGTGAACAAAAAGTTATGAGGGCCTAAGCGCGAACTGCCCCAAATAGCCAAAAAAAGGCTCGGCACAGGAGGGGGGAAAAGGCCTGGCAGCAAAGGGGTTAAGATGTGTTCAGGGACTATTGTCTGCTGTAAACATGACTCTAAGGACCATATGTCAAACACATTTTCTCATAGACACAGAATGGGTAAAACCCTTTGGTACATCTGGCCCTAAATCTTTATTGCAGCATCTCCCTCCCACTGCCTCTCAAGCTGGAAAAGACGAGCTCTGAGCTGAGATCTGAGCCGACTGGAGCTACTGCGTTAGGGGTGCTTTGCAGCTGGGAGTGGGCAAACATGCTCTCTTTTCTCTACACATTTTCCCAAGGGCGCCCAGCATGTGTTATCATGCCAGACTTGTTCCAGGCAAGGCTATTTATTAGGTCGAGCATAAGGTAAGGCCTCATGTATACTTGCTGTTTGCATTTTTTTTTTTATCTGAAAGAGCAGTTCACATGGGTGTTCGTGGTTTGACTAGCTCTTAGCTCACATTTCTTAACCACTCCGACTCCCAACCAGTCCATGCCGGTTTCTTTTCCTCCCCATCCCTCCCTGCTCATTCATGTCAACCAAACCCATTAACAGAGGTAAAATGAACACTGGTGATAGGCCGCTTGTATTGACTCAAGAAGGAAGCACAGCCCCCGAGATGGATTGTACAGCTCTCCAGCTACATCCTCGTCCTGCAAGTAGAGGAGCAGGGCTCTGACATGAGACACCAAAACTCTCCCCCACCCCCCCCTCACCCCATTTTTCTATACCAAGGTTTGAAGCCCAATTGCTGCAATGCAGAAGAAAACCACACACCGGGTGCAAAATTATGCTGTGCTAGAGTTAATGAGGCTTTGCAGAAGTGCAAATTTACAATGAGAAATTGCGTTAATACTGATATCTAGAACTGTATCTAAAAGATGATTTTTAAGCACAAAATTAAAAATACTGTGGAATACCTGAGGATGAGATTAGTTTAGGGCATTCGAGTGCTATTATTTTACTGGAAGCTGTTTTGGGGACCGCCATAATCCTGCGCATTGATAATGTGTGACTGTGGGATGGAAAAGCAGTGGCGGCCGGCAGCTTTAGGAGGGAGGGGGGCCGGCGGGGCACATACACACACACACCCACGCACATACATTAACAACACTCATACCATTCAAACATGCACGCACCAAACATTCAATTTGAAACATTACACACATACACACTTACCTTCGGCCTCCAGGTCCCAGCCTCGTCACATAGTGGGATGGGGTCAGTGAGACTGCTGACCCCACCCCATTCTGTGACGAAGTGTCACTGATTGACACTCGCCCTGGGCACTTCAGGGCTTAAACTGAAGCACCCAGGGAGAGTGTCAATTGGTGACTCTTTCCTAGTCACCCAGGGGAGGGCCTCAAGGCACCTTTGCTGGGCTGAGGAGGTCACGCCCATAGGAGCTGTGATCTCAGCCCAGCAAAGTTCAGCCCAGGCAGCCAGGAGTCTGCGCAAATCACGCATGTCTGCACCTAGCTGCCTGACCTGAACATGAAGAGTGTCTGTCAGGCTGACCTTTGTTCAGCCTGACAGACACTCTTCATGGGGGGCAAAAGGTGGGGGGGTGTGGCCCCTCTGCCCTAAAGGACTGGTCCCCACTGTGGAAATGAGGTTTTACTGGGGTGACGAGTTTTAAATGGCACTTAAGGTATAAGGGCTGAGAAAATTTAAATGATGACGGGCTCCCTGAACGCTGCAAAATCTTCAGTGTGGGGCTGAGGTTATAGGCCTATCAGCTTTTTTTTTTTTAAAGAAATATGCTGCTTACATTTGGGGAATGTTTGTGTCTGCTATTTACAAAGAGAGAAATCGCTAGAGTGTGTGTGCCAGGGGCGGGATTACTGGGACTGCCTTGGATTAAACATGGAGGGAATAGAACTCTTTTCGACATAGACAAATTGCTGAGTATACGGCGAGTTCAAAAACTTGACCCAGAGTTCATTTTAGAAGGGGAGGCAATCTGTCCAGGTTGAAGAGCCATGTTAATCTTTGGGAAACCCCTGTGCAGCGGGGAGAGAAGGGACCTGGTGGTGCTTGGTGGTGAGGAGGTGGTTGTGCTACTTCTTTTCCTGAACATTTATCATATTGTAATTTATATAAGCGTATATTTTTAAATTAAATGAAAGAGGTAGGGAACATGGTGTTATAACAATATTCTATTTAATAGAGTTCTCGACACACCGGTTTCTCAAAAAATGAGGGAAACGCATGTTTGTTACACACATAGAAATGTGTAGCTGGCTCAGGCATAATAACTAAACATGTTTTCTATAAATACAGTGTAAGGAGCCACTGGCTTGACTCCAGCTGACTGCAGTGAGTGAGTGACTGCGTGTAAACCTAGGGTAATTAACACTTAACCCCCTTGTGCCCTCGCTTTCATGAGACAGAATTAGCTGGTTAAGACCCAGCCTTGTGTTGCCAAGTTAAATACTTATAAGGTCCCCAAAACAAGACCTATTGACTATGCCAATGCTTGTTTTCATCCAGCTATTGCCTTGCTCCGCTTCCTCATCCTTCTTGTACGTTGGTTCCTGCTCTCATCTGCTATTTACTTGTTGCCTCATTTATCAGCACCAATCCATTCGCTCATTTGTCTTTTGTCTTGCTTCCTTTTCTTATCCCAGAACCACAATATGGGACATCCCTGTATTCCTGAGAACATGGGAAAACATCAATCCAAACAGACAATAGCTCCCTTGGAGTAATTACATCTAGTGCACTCATACTCACCAATGTCACCTTCACTGGAGCACCTTCTGTAAAATTATTGACATAAAATGTTATTTTTTTTACCAATTTCTAAGAATAACAAAAAATTCAGTCTACTTTGATGTTCATGTGCATGTTGATTATTTAAGGCGGAGGAGCCTAGGTTTGCGGCTTCTTTCAAGAGAACCATTGGCCTTCTCTCACATATCATCTATCTCACTTCACACTAATCTAGTTTACACCTTGATCCTTATCCGCTGTGTACTTTGATCCACTTTCAATTCTGTCTTGTGTCCTAGGGCTCTTTTCTCAGTCACTGTTTAACTTGGTCACACATCTTTCATCTGTCTTGTTTTATAGTCCCACCTCTCTTTCGTCAGATATTTTGAGATCAAGAACATTGAAGAGAGTCTTACTTTTCTTCACACTAACATCTACATGTATCCCTGAAGGGCAACGTTAATAGCAACTGCTCTGTGTTCCCAGCTAAAGCCAGGTCTCCTCCAGACAATATGATATTGATATAGAGACAGGAAAGGGAGATATTCATCAACAAGCGACACTGCTACTTTTTTACATGAACTTTACAAGACTGTCTATGTGGACTTCCCACACTGCCCCCATATCTACACCCCTACTCCTGTTAACCTCGCTCCCTCCCTTCTTCCTACCTCTTTTTCTCTTTTTGTATTTTATTGATCTTTGTGTCATTTCAGAGCTTCCCAAGTGGTATCGGATTCCTTTCATTTAATTTAATTTTGTTATTGTCAATTGGTTTACGGCATGTCACAGGTGAATCTATGCACCTAGATACTGTTTGTAGCCTCATGTTCTGGGTTTGTGCCTGAGCAGTTGTGCTGCTGCTGTACAACAAGACTAAAAATATTTTTTTAAAGTGCTATGACGCAGCCAGTGCTAGTGTACTTTTTAATTACAAAAATACCCAAACAAATGGAGTGGGTCAGGGGACAGGGAAACACATAGGGAGAGCCGGTAGGAGAGAAGGAACCAGGTGGGTGGAGGACATACGAGGGGAATTGGGGATGTACACGGACAATGGATGGTGGGTGGAAGCAGCTGGGGAAACAGACAATTGAGGGTTGGGGCGAGGTGGTGGTAAAACAAGCTGACAACGAAGGCATGACAGGAGACACGGGTGCAGTAAGCTGACAACGAAGGGCTGGCAGGAGACACAGGTGCAGCAAGCTGACATCACAGGGCATGTGGGATGGGTTGAGCAATCAAGCGGACAATGGAGGGCGGGAAGGAGGGGATGGGCAAGTTGACAAAGAAGGGCCAGTTGAAAGCACTTGGGGAGCAAATTGAGATTGGAGGGCAGCCAGGTGGGGCATGGGGAGTATTCCGGAAATGGAGGATAAGAGGGAAAGGCTGGGAGTCAAAGCTGCCAGTGTAGCATATGCCGCAGAGGCTCGGGAATGGAGGGCAGGTGGCAGCGGATGGTGCAGCAAGTTGACAATGGAAGGCTAACCGGAGGTGATGGGGCAGCATGCAGACACCAGGGTTGAGCAGGAGGGGATGGAGCAACATCTGACAACTGAGGGTTGGGCAGATGGGGAAGCAGGGTGACAATGGAGGGCAGGTGGGGCAGCACATGGACAGTAGTGGGTGGGAATGGTTGGGGAAGGGAATAGGGGGAATCGGGAAACAGATAATGGAGGTTGGGTAGGCAGGGGTGGGGAGGCAAATGGACAATGAAGGGTGGGCAGGTGGGGTTTGAAGAGCAAACAGACAAGGGAGTGGTGGGGAAGCAAGAATGACATGGGGAGGTGGGTGGGGAAGAAGCAAGATGGCAACTAAAGGATAGTTATAAATAGGAACACTGGGTAGAAGAACTTAATGAAGAAAGTTGGAAAACACGTGCTCTTGTAGAGTGCTTCAACATAAAGAAGAAAAAAAATAGCACCTGAAAAGTGAGCCGTCGAAAGACACAAGTAATGCGTCCATACTCTAGTGGAGGGACAAACAAAAGAAGAGGAGAAAAAGCCTACGGAAGCTAACAAATAAGGGAGCTATAGCGTGATGATGAAACCAACCAATGGTATCAATAGGTGGGTTTTCAGCCCACTGTAAACTAACTACGTATCTTGCAACAGACTGGGCATGCAAGACGTAAAAATAGTACCTCCTGCCTAACATTACTCTCCTGGCTGGCCTGTTTGGCTTTACAAACTGACTGTTTTACTTGAGGTTCAATACCTCAACAACTGCATTAAAAAAATTCAGAAAACAAAGAGGTCATAGAGGCCCCGCAGAAGTTGCTCCTCTGGTTAGAGTGTTTCAGGGAGACTTTGTGATGTGCAGCATGGCTTCAGAGAGATTTTTTTTGTGTCTTCAGCAGTTTTTATTTTTTAGTTGCCACTCCAAAATCTATGGGATAATTCCCTCCTTTCCTCCACGGTTTCTACACCCATTTGGCCACAAGGAAATTCGTGTAGTGTAAGCTGAAGTGGACTAACGCTTGTTCTACAAAATAAAAATGTAAGATTAATATTTGAAAGCATGTTAATTGATGATGCTGCTTGAAGGAGAAGTTAATATACTTGTCCAAGGCGCGTAATCGTAATATTTTCAATAATGTCTTTCCTGCATCACCAGTTAGACAAATGCTATTGTGGTGTAAAAGAGGTGTGAGCATTATTATTTATTAGATATGGGGTTTGGTCCTATAAACGCACCTGCCATCGAAGGATAAAGGTTTTATCATTTTTTCAGATTCTTTACTTTAACAAATCGTTGTGCAGTGCAATCTGATCCAATATTGCTTCCTACTATTCAAAAGACCAGCGAACTGAGTCGGAGAGTATGCCATCCTCACCAGACTATATTAAATGCCCTGTTGAAATGAAAAGTGAAAAAAGTATCAGTAGTTTGCTTCCCCCTTCACTGTGTAAATGTAGAACACCTGCTATATAGCGTGATGAGTCGCTACAATTCATATAGAATCAAAGTACAATAGAAAAAAGAAGCTTAAAACCAAATGTGATGAACTTTTAAATAAAATGGCTTCATAATTACCTTGAATGGTGCCGGAGTCATTAAGCTAAACTAGACATAACTTAGTTACAGCATTATAAAAACCTTGTAAAACTACCAATGGTTGCGCCATTACCCAGAAGGGCAGATAAAGTGCAATGTGGGCTACGAGCCTGTTACATCTAGTTTGGGAGTATATGTACAGTAGACCTTTGTTCAGTTAGGTCAATTTGAATTGCCATGGTAGTACCAAGTCACACAATGTGTTAACCAGCGGAGTCAAGCAGTTGGAGCTGCCAAATCTCCTTGAGGGCCACCTTGCACAATTCTTTTGTTCCCTGCATCACAAATGTTGAGAATTTACCTGTTAGGTCTCCTGATTGATCCATCAGACACGTTTCCACCGCAGTATGACAGGTACAGAGGTTCAAGGCTGTGACTAGGTGTTTAAGTACCAGAATTTCCTCAGTTCAACAAGTTTAGGGCAAGTAAAAACAATATGGAATAGAGTCTCAGCAGTAGTTATGCAGAGGCTGAATGACTGGTCTGGACCATTCGTAATTCTTTTGCACCAATAAGCTCCTAATGGGATCAAGCCCAGTCTATATCTCATCAACTGCCTGATTGTTCTCAATGCCATGGGATGTTTAAGGTACAATAGCGCATGGGGTGGTTTATACAGGGATGCAGCAAGTTTGGCTTGGGATTTTTTTATCCAGCTCCTCCATGTCAATCAAACCTGACAACAGTTTGAACTGCTTATTTCGGAGTTATTTTTTTTTATTTGGCTGATAGCTCCAAATTTCCAAACTATTCAGCAGCTTACTCATGTAGAAAAAGGTTGAAATATGATTTCCATGAGGAGCGCCCATTGGTTATAGTCAACCATAAAAAATGTTATAGCGTTAGGAGATACCTCTTTAACTTTAATATTGGAGGCAAGAAATCGGGAATAAAGCTGCAGCTGACATCACCTTAGGTCAATTTCCAAACGTAGCTGAGCTTGAGATGTGGCATCTGGAAGTCCAAAAATTAGGCAAAAAGTACTACACTGCATTTTAGAAAAACATTTATCCAGATTGTTTCCAAAGGTTATTATGCCATATGCTATCGGAGATATCAATTTTCTTTCTATAAATTTATAAATCATAGAAACATCTGGTGCTGATAAGCTCTTCACTAGGTGCAAGAATACAGTATTGAGGTTCATTTTGAGGGCTTGCATGTGGGCAGTGGCTTGGCCTTTTCCTCAAACCAAATGCCCACTTACTTGTAGAAGTAAACTTGACTATTTTTTCAATATTGATTTGCTACTCATCCCTTTTCTTCAGTGGACGGCCGAAAGAGATGATCTTGGTTTTTGTTTTATTTATCGCAATGATGTTTTCATTGCAGTAGCCTGCTAATTGGTGCAGGGGCCTTCAAACCTCCACGCAGTCTGGTCTAGTAATGTTGTGTTGTCTGCATATTTCAAGATCTTCAAGCTAAGGCATGCCAATCTGGTGGGGAGTGGGTGAGCAGGCTCTAGCAGACCAGCGTGCCCTCTCCATATCAGCCAAAGATAGACTTAAGAAAAGGGGTGCTAATACGCAGCCTTGCTTCAGTTCTGCTATTAAAAAATGTAACTTAAAAGTTTCAGTTTCTTTTTTTAAACACATCCCGTTTTCCTCCAAGGACAGACATGGTGGTCTGATGAAACCAGCAGGCCACCAGCCTCGGTGGCCATTCCTAATGGGTTGCAAATTCCAACGTACTTCATTAACATTCATGAAGTAGGTCAATTTGTGACCTACTAAGGATCATACATTCGGAACAGCGATTTCCTCATTGCGAGTCGAGATAATCAAGTTTAGGAAATCGGTATTCCTAATGACTTTACAGCTGGCTCTCCTCCTCCTATTTTAAATAGATGTCTAATAACCTACACTTCGATGACTACCATAGCGTGATTAATCTATGCAATTAATGGCATGCTTACTACACTGAGACCATTCAAAGGAATTTACCACACTGAGTTACAACCTTCCTATCAGGTGGTTACATAATTGATTTTGTTTATGTTTGCCTCTCGCCACCACACCTTTCACCTCCAACTAAACTTTTTTTTTTTATCTCAATTCGCTCCAGTCACTTAGATGAATCATTGATATAAATAAAGAATGTAGAATATTTCCATTGCATGAGAACTTTAGTTTTGCTGGTTGTACCAGTTATATCACACACCCCTTTCCATTTGGTGTTGGAAGCAACATCTTTGCCATTATGGAGCAAATGTTTTGGTGACAATGTAAGAAAAGGCCATACTTTTGGTAGATTGTTTTGCCCGGGCTCTTATTATTTCTCTAGTAGAGAAAGTTAATCTTCATTCTTCTGGGACTGTCCTCTTTTTGACTCTTTTCAAGCTGGATCCCGATATATAAGATGGCTTTCCTTTGTTAAATCATCCTTCAGTAGATGCAGTGTATCTTTGGCTAGTTTAATAGTCTGCTCCTAATATATGACCACCTTTAAGAAAGTTTTTAGTAGCGTAATGAATCCACGGTTGATCATCAAGCCCTGCTTTTCATGATTACTGGTGGAGTCTGCCATATTCATATACATTGGTGTATGTTATTTAGGAAACAGTCATGTCTGGGAAATGTTATTTCACCTGTATGTTTGTGTGCCTCTAGAATTACAATAGGTTTAATCATGGCCTTCCAATTTAATTTAGTGGAAAGGTAGCTACAGAGTTAGGTATGATGGGGGCTCTGTGAGCAGTGTGGAGATTTTACAAGCTCCTATTTTCCAGATGCATCTCCTCAGAATCAAAGTAAAGTTTGAATGCTGTTTAAAGTTTTCACTGTATGAATTACTAAAAATAAATTTTTACTCCTCTAATTAGAATACCAGTATCACTATCAATATTTCCATATTTTATGTCTGCTACTCATCTATATGGGGCAGAAAAAAATGCAAAACATATGTTTGAATTGAACTTTATGATGTGAAGGTTTTTTATGTGGGTGGTTATTACTAGTGGTCAAAAACACCACGAGTTGGATTCTTAGAGTCCTATGACAGTAGAACAGCACTTTTAATGCACCTTCTACAGGATTCACCATCTCTTGTGGGGAAGGGGATGCTCCAGAATCTCCTTCTAAGGAACATAGAAACTGTGGTGAGGAGGTTTGGATAACTGGCAAGGATCAGTAAGAGACATCCGTTGGCACCATTGTAATATCAGTGAGACCACTGTAAATCAGAGCAACAAAGAAGGTCTCCAAGGACACATAGCTTGTTGGTGTCAGACCATGTAATTCACTTGTAGCAATAAAGGCATTTACACCCTCAGAGAATTTTCACAAAGCACTGCAGAAACATCTAAGGTTGCAGAATAAAGAGATGGATCTCTAAGCATCTACATAAACGAAGAAGAAAAATATGACAATTCTCTCACCCAGACGAATGCCAATATAAATACTAAGAGTGATACAGATACAGATACAAGTGCCAAGCACAGATGTAACTAAGGTACAGAGAGGAGAGATCTAACATTCTGAGTAGAAAGGAATTTAATCTGGCAGACCAAAGAGGCTCTTTGGCAAAGAGCAACTGTTCTAATAAAACTTAACTTTGTCCAAGAGCTTTGCAGCCTATTCTGGAGAGTGCATTTTTTGTTCCATGTCCAGCCCTAGGATAAATCTGTGGGGCTCTGCAAGTAACTGAGGCCTCTCTTTGGAATTGTGTTTGGTTTGCTTGCTTTTTTTTTTCTCATCTGCCACATTGCCACCTTTTGGACAACTCTTCTACACAGCAGGTTTCAGTATTTGGAGCATTGTGTCTTGTTCTGAGACACTTTGAAATTCTGTCTTATCCAGAGGACATTATTCATGCTGTAATACATCATGATTGATGGATCGAGGATTTATAGAGCATGCCAAATCACCATTGAGTTGCTCACTGCTTTGTGGTAGTCTGTTCATTTGAATAGCTAGGTTTTGAGTCCTTTCTTAAATTGCTGGAGTGAAGAGGCAATCCTGAGGTGTAGGGGAAAGTTGTTTTAAGCTTTGGCCACAAGGTGTGAGAAGAGTCCTCTGCTTTTGCAGATCTGGGGGATGCCTGCGAGGAGGAGGGAGGCAGATTGTAGGTGTTTGATCAACTGGTGGAAGGTCATGTGTCTGTTGATGTGTGCTGATCCTTCCTTGTACAGGACTTTGTAAGCGTGGGTCAGCATCGTGAACTGGTATCTTTTCTGGATTGGAAGACAGTGTAGCTTCCCGAGGTTGGGTGCAATGTGGGTCCATCTGGGGAGGTCAAGGATAAGTCTTGCTGCTGAGTTCTGTATTGACTGTTGTCTCTTCAAGAGGCATGTAATAATTTCTACGTAGAGTGTGTTCCTGTAGCCCAGCCTGCTGGCAACGAGTGCCTGTGTGATGGTCCTTCCAGTTTTCACTGGAAGCGACCTGAAAAGTTTGCTCAGCATGCGCAGAGTGTAGATGCAAGCGGATGCAACCCTGTTAACCTGTTTCTTCACAGATAACTTGCTCTCCAAGTGGATGCTGTGGTTGCTGGCATGGTCTGTTGGGGCTGTAGATGGGCCGAGCTCAGCAGGCTAACATGTGTCATTCCATGGCGAGGTGTTGTTCCCAAAGATAAGAACTTCCATTTTGTCCATGTTGAGCTTGAGACACTTGTCCTTCATTGAGTCAGCAATGTTCAACATACACCTGTGGAAGCTGGCTCTGGTGGTGGAGGGGTCTTATGACAGCAAGAGGATGTGCCGGGCATCATTGTGCTTCGGAGATGATGTTGAGTTTATGTACATTTTGAAGAGGGTGGGGGTTGAGGGACAATCCTTGGGGGATGCCACAGATGAATTTCTTGGGTTCCAAGATGAACGGTGGGAGACAGATTCTCTGGGTTCTTCTGGTGAGGGCATCTCCCTGGATTCTGATGTGGTGGAGTCTATTGATCATGATGTGAGGGTCCAGGAGGGCCCTGATGTCATCCATAGCTCCGATCAGGGCAGTCTCAGACTGTGGGTGGATGGGAATCCAGATTGAGAGGGGTCCAGGAGGTTGTTGTGTTCTAGGTATTTTGTGAGTTGCTGGTTGATGGCTTTGAGAACTTTTGTTGGAAAAAGGAGCAGGGAGATTCCCCGGTAGTTCATTGGTTCTTCTAAGTCAGAAAATGGTTTATTCAGGAGAGGCCTCACTTCAGAGTGTTTCCAGTCCTCAGAAGGAGGCCGCGGCGATGGAAATGTTCAATACCTTGTTGAGCGTGTTGCCAATCAAGTTGCTCCCGAGGTTGAAGATGTGGTGGAGACAGGGGTCCATGGGTGCTCTCAAGAGCATGGAATTCATGATGGAGATTGTGGCTTGAGTCGCAAGAGGGTCCGGGTGAGTGAGCAGGTGCTTGGGGCTTGTGTTTGAGGGTGTGAGCAGGCTGATGCTGTCGGATGCGGGGGCTGGGGTTTGAAGTGTTCATAAATAACTGCGATCTTGTTGTGGAAAAAGTCTGCCAGGGTGTAACACAGTTCTTGGGAGGGTGTGACGTTCTTGACAGCTGTGGGATTGGAGAACTCCTTCATGATGGCGAAGAGCTCCTTTTTGCGGTTAGTGCTAGCTTCTATGTAGTCTTCTAGGGTTAATCTTCTTTGTTTCTTTCAGGAGGCGGTGGTACTGGTTGAGTGCATTTTTGAAGGAGGGATGATCTACGGTCTGTGCTGGTGCACCCCTTCCTTTCCAGTTGCCGGCAGTTGCATTTGGTGGATTTCAGCTCTGCAGTAAGCCAGCTGGATCTTCTTGCAGATCTTTTGGATTTAGCTGGCTTGGCAAAGGCGATTGCATCGGCACACTCTGTGATCCACTGAAAGAAGTTATTCACAGCTTGTTCTAGGTTTGATGTAGTGTCTGGGAAGTGGGAGTTGACAGCGTTGTTCTGATATCTTTTTCCAGTTCCTGAGCGTGGAGCTGGGGGGTATGGTGCCAGTGTTGGTAGGTCTTGCGATGGTGAAGTGGATGCAGCAGTGGTCAGTCCAGATGAGCTGTGATACCTGGTTGTACTTGTCTGGGGGGGGGGAGGGGTCGGAAGGTTGATGGCATCCGTTGCATGTTCAGGGAGTGGGTAGGTCAGGTGTTTGGATATGGTTCCACCGTCCTGTGTAGCAATGGCTTCTGCCACACCGAGTGTCCGTTTTTGTAAGTTTTATACGTTTCTAGGATGCCCTCTTGGTTTTATATGAGTAGTTCTCAATCTCTCAATCTTAAGAATAATGGCATTGCCACAGCTTCCCTTATCTTCCCACAAGTTACTCGCCATCCCTTCTCCAGAAGTACCAATAGCCGCTTCCAACCACTAGGCCCACAATGCCCCTTGCCCCTGGGGAAAGGAAGATAGGCATGAGAGCATATTGCACACCTTTGTAGTTCATGGCTACAAGGTTTGATTTGAGAATATCACAGATTTGCATTGAAGACCTACCAAGAGTCTAAGCACGCAAAGTACAAGACAGGACACCCAACATCTCATCTCCTTTTCTTTGCTTAGTGTTCATTATATACTGTATTCTTTACTCAATAGTTAATAAAACCTTTATCTCGATTACATTACAGCTATGTGATCCATGCAGTTTTAACTGTAAAACGTGTGCTCTTTGCTTTGTGCTTCAACAGGTCAACATTAAGCAGAACACAGACAAAAAGTACACAAATGCACCACTGCGTAGATATGCTTAACCAAAAAGCCATTAAGTTTACTAATTTTTGCCAATAATAATCCACTCACAAAGTAAAATCAAATTCAGATTCCTCTCCTTACACTATCAATATATACTTTGCACAAGCTATGACTCCATCATGCACACAATACGACTCCAAGCAATATAGGGCCTGATTCTAACTTTGGAGGACGGTGTTAAACCGTCCCAAAAGTGGCGGATATACCACCTACCGTATTACGAGTCCATTATATCCTATGGAACTCGTAATACGGTAGGTGGTATATCCGCCACTTTTGGGACGGTTTAACACCGTCCTCCAAAGTTAGAATCAGGCCCATAGTAAGCTATGCATCTAGCACCTCAACAGCACATCAATATCAAGCTCATGCTGCACTAACAGTCCTCAATAGAAACACATCTTTCACCAGTATGGGCACAACACTACTCCAAACCACAAAAGTTAAGTCTATAGATCAAGTTTTTGCCAATTCAACAGCATACCCATAAAGTTATATTCACACTTCATCCTGCACAAACAGTGCAAATTATACACAACAATAGCACCATAACACACAACATGGCTGCAAGATATAGTTGGCCAAGGCAGAATGTGCCACCTCAATGGAACATTCGATCAAGTTACACTTGCATCTTGCAATCCATCAACATTTCATTAGACATTTTTGACATAATTATGCAGACAACACAGCCCGAGCCAGATAGATGGCTAAGCATTTACTTCAACACCACAACTATGTGTTCTTGACAATTTACATATCAGCTATTCAAAAGTTAACATTTAACTTACCACTGCCATCAGAGCCACATGACAGAGAGAGAGGTCTCAAAACAGTAACTTGTAGAATGCTACAACTGGCATTGTCATCTGGCATACCCATTACCCTCAATCTCCCTTCCTCTGCTCCAGGCTAAATGGTCAGGTCAGTGAAAGGACATCCACAACAGCGAAGTAAGAGAAGAAAAGGTCCTTTACTTCTTGGGCAGCAAACGTAGACAACCACTGGCACCCTCCCTGAAAGTCAACCATCAAACCCCACATTCTACTGAACCAAACACACACCACATTCCCTGGAATGAGATGCTGTGCATCACAAAGAGAATCCAAAACCAGGAGTCAGCTATATGAAATTAGATCCAACAGAGGTGAGACAGAAGGAAAGTCCATTGCTGTATTCTTACAGCTTAAATCAGAATAGGTTGTGAGATGCAGAACCACTGACATTAATAACATTGCTTCACTACAAGCTAATGAGCAGTTGACCCTACCATAGCGAATCAGTGGATCTAGGAACAGGATGAATGGCAGAGGATGTCAGCCAGCCAGCCACTTAGTTGAAAGCAGAGTCCACAGGAAGAAACATCATAAGCCACTCTCCTACCCATCCACCTCACCCCCTCACAGTCTATGAACAGGTATCATCTGGTAGGCCTGAAAGAATATCTGCTGCTTAGATGACCATAGCAGCGCACCCCCCTGCAAAGAAGGCTCAAACCAGTCCAAGTGCCTATAGCTGCAGTTATTTGTGGTGACAGTGTAGTGAAGGAAATTGGCTAGTTAGTGCTGCCAGGGAATAGGGACGGTTAGGTAGAATGATAGGGTAGCTATGAGTAGGTTAAGGTTAGTATCAAGTTTTTGATTTTGGGTAAATTGGGGATAAAGTGAGGATGGGAAACTGGTATTTTAGAACAGAGGTAGTTGTGATTACAGAGGGAGTTGGACGGAGGCATCTAGGGAAGGAGTGGGTTTATTTTTCTTTTTTTAATTCTGAAATCTGATAAGTAACATTGCCACTTTGAAACGTTTGGCTTTGTTCCACAGACAAGTCTTCTGCATCATCACTTGAGTTTTCATTGGCACATATTGCCCAACTGTAAAATAATACATCAGTGTGATAGCACAGTTTCCATCGGGTTCCTATGCCAAAGCATTGCCAGCCGAGAAAAGGCTTTGGAAACATATGTGCTCCCAACACCTAAGATCTGCTAGGGAAGTACACAATTGTACTTCAACTCATAAGTGAAACTGTTATAAAGGATCTGTAGACAGTGTAAACGTGTTCTCCCAAGATGGGTTCTATGTGCAGCTAGTAAGTAGATAGAATAAGAGCACAGGACATGTAAAGGGTGTTGGTACCTTCTGATAATTATGGTCCTTTTCATCTGCCTATGGGGTGGAAAGTACTTTTGGTGCTGGTAGCACTCTCCTGGAGCGGCTATAGAAAAGCTTGCTTGCACGTAATGTGCAAATCGCTTGCCTGTATGTAATGTGTGCTTGGTTCATGGTGTTGATGGACTGTGAAAAGTTTTGACTGCGTTCATGGGACCTATGCTTCACTTGATCTACGTCTGACTCTTGTTGGCCTTTGGTCTTCTCAGGTAGTATGAGTTGTTTCAATTTACATCGATTCATTTTGGTAAAATAAAATATTGATTTCCAATCAATATTTGTTAGTGTTGTTGAAATCATGTTTGACACCCTTTAAAATGTACACATGTCCATTTTAGTGACATTTACAACATACCCTATTTGCTCTCAGTTGGTGGTGCAAATTCCCCATGGGCTTGCTGTTGGTTTGGAACTTGTAACCTGGGGAGTGCATCGTAGGAAACTGGCTCTGTATATACTATACCAAAGTAAGGGATAGTGTGCACAGAGTCCAGTGGATCCCCAAAGACTTTGTAGAGGATAAAGTAGATAATATGAATGCTCTCTTCTGTGGTAGTGTGGTCAAGCAGTTGGCTTATCAGAGGGTACTGCTAAGCATTTGTTGAACATACACAGTCAAGAAATGAGGCACACACTCAATGACTAACTCCAGAAAATTATTTTATGTATCAAAAAATATGCTTTGTTACTTTATTACTAGACCCAAAAGGATCTTTTTTGCAGGTAAGTACAGTGTCAAGAATGTATCAATTCCAAGTATCAAATGCACTTTAAGAAATCACAGTTAAAACGTTTAAAGACAAGTAATACTTTTCAGTTTCAAAAGTGGAAAGTGCAATTTCTCATAGAAAGCAATGCAGTCCTGGAGGTGAAAAATTAACAACACAATTCACAGGTAAGTACTTGACATACAACCCCAGTCTTCAGGGGGTTAAGGTGTCCACAGGGAAAAGTTTAGAAAGACACCAAGGGTGCACCACCAGCTACACGACGCCAGCCGGGTGCAGAGGTTAAAGTTGGTGTCAAGCGCCTGAATGGAATGCTATGGAGACAGGAGGTGCACAGAAACAAACTGCTTGCAGGTAAGTACTCGCACCTTCAGGGCACAGAACTAGGGGGTTTAGATCAGCACCGGGGGCCACAGGTCAGCACCAAACATTCTCAGTGGCACAGGGGCAGCTGTGCAGGGTGTAAACACAGCATCGGATGCCCAATGCTTTTCAATAAGGTCGTGGTCACAAAGATGCTGCAGGCCTTGTCAAGGGAATCAACTGAAGAAAACCAACTGTTGGACAGGTAAGTAGTGAGCCCAATGGACATCGCTGGACCATCGGTTGGGATTCCCAAGGCCAGGGGACTGCGGTTGCAGGATTACCTATAGGCGTTAAAAAATCTTCACCGGAGCCAGTTAAGGTCAGGGGGTCCTCTGGATTTAGGCTGCAGGCATCGTCGTGTTGGTCAGGAGGGGTCAACCTAGGGTGGACTCGAGGTTGGAATCACCTGGGGACCTTCTCTGGAATGGTGGGCCACCTGGTCATGGGCCATGGGCGTTGGGTGCAGAGTGGGGAGGAGTCGAGGATCCTGGGCGGTTCTGGAATAATTTTGGGAGGTTTCTTTGTGGACAGGGAAGCTTTCCTCAGGAGACCTTGGTCCTTGGGTAGGCAGGCAGTCCTCTGGGAGTTTGTAGGGGGTCGCTGGTCCTGCAGGACAGGTCGTCTAATTGTAGCATGATTCTTGAAACTGCAGAAAGGCAGGTGGTACCAAGTCCAAGTCAGTTGTCTGGAGTCTTCTCTGCTGATACGGCTCTTCAATCCTCCTCCTTTTCAGGTCTCCAGGAATCTGAAAAGCAGGGTTCAGGGGTGCCCCTAAATGCTAGATTTAGGGGCGTTAAAGAGGTCAGAGGGGACCTGCCACCAAAAGTGGGGCCTGATACGCGGTGCCGGCATCTCCGCTAGCGGGAGTGCCCTAGGGCACTGTAACAGGAGGCAGGAGCCTTTGAGGCTCACCACCAAGTGTTGCAGTTGCTGCAAGGGGAGGTGTGAAGCACCTCCACCCAGAGCAGGCTTGTTGCGGACCCCAGACAGAACAAAGGCTCTCACTTCATGGGGTCAGAAACTGGTCTGTTAGGGGCAGGCTGGCGCAGACAGGTCAGCTGTACACTAAAGGGTTGGGTGATATGCAGAGGGCATCTCTAAGATTCCTTCTGTGTGCATTTTTCAATAAATCCAACACTGGCATCAGTGTGGGTTTATTGAACTGAGATACCAAACTTCCCAGTCTTCAGTGAAGCCATCATGGAGCTGTTGTGTTTGTAATTACAAACTCCCAGTCAATGTACTCAATATGGCCACACCACACTTACAATGTCTAAGAATGCTCATGCAGCTATGCCCTCACCTCTGGTATAGTAAGCCCTGCCTTAGGACTGAAAGGCCTGCTAAAGGGGTGACTTACCTATGCCACAGGCAGTGGTTTCTGGGCATGGCACCCAGAGAGCGATACCATGTTGACCTTACCTTTTTCTCCACACCAGCACACACAAGCTGAATTGGCAGTGTGCATGTGTTTGATGAGGGGTCCCTTAGGCTGGCGAAATACATGCTGCAGCCCTTAGGGACCCTCCTTGGCCACAGGGCCCTTGGTACCACTAGAGACTTAGCTGTGTGGCAGGGATGTGCCAATTGTGGAAGCAATGGTACAGTTTAGGGAAACTAGTGCTGGGGCAGGATAGCAGGACCCCAGCACACCAGGTAATAAGTGGGAGGGTAACTGTAGGAAGGTGGCTCTGTATATACTATTTCAAAGTAAGAAATAGTATGCACAGAGTCCAAGGGTTCCCCTTAGAGGTAAGATAGTGGCAAAAAATAGATAATTCTAATGCTCTATTTTGTGGTAGTGTGATCGAGCAGTAGGCTTATCAGAGGGTAGTGTTAAGCATTTGTTGTACACACACAGGCAATAAATGAGGAACACACACTCAAAGACAAATTGCAGGGCAATAGGTTTCTATATAGAAAAATATATTTTCTTAGTTTATTTTACGAACCACAGGTTCAAGATTTACAAACAATTCTTTAAATGAAAGGTACAGTTTTGACAAAAATGGCAATAAACTATTTTAAAAGTGGACACAGTGCAAAAATCAACAGTTCCTGGGGGAGGTAAGTAAATGTTAAGTTCACAGGTAAGTAAAATACTTACAGGGTTCAAAGTTGGGTCCAAGGTAGCCCACCGTTGGGGGTTCAAGGCAACCCCAAAGTTACCACACCAGCAGCTCAGGGCTGGTCAGGTGCAGAGGTCAAAGTGGTGCCCAAAACACATAGGCTTCAATGGAAATAAGGGTGCCCCGGTTCCAGTCTGCCAGCAGGTAAGTAGCCGCGTCTTCGGAGGGCAGACCAGGGGGGGTTTTGTAGGGCACTGGGGAGGGGGGGGCAGGGGGGCACACAAGCAGGCACAGAAAGTACACCCTCAGCGGCACAGGGGCGGCCAGGTGCAGAGTGCAAACAGGCGTCGGGTTTCTAATAGGAATCAATGGGGAGACCCAGGGGTCTCTTCAACGATGCAGGCAGGCACGGGGGGGCTCCTCGGGGTAGCCACCACCTGGGCTAGGCAGAGGGTCACCTGGGGGTGGCTCCTGCACTGGAGTTCAGTTCCTTCAGGTCCTGGGGGCTGTGGGTGCAGTGTGGTCGGGTTCCTTGAAGCAGGCAGTCGCGGTCAGCCTCTGGATTTCCTCTGCAGGCGTCGCTGTGGGGGCTCAGGGGGGTCAACTCTGGCTACTCACGGGCTCACAGTCACCGGGGAGTACTTCCTGTAGTGTTAGTTTTCTGCAGGTCGAGCCGGGGGCGTCGGGTGCAGAGTGGAAAGTCTCATGCTTCCAGCGGGAAACGTGTGGTCTTTAGAAGTTGCTGCTTTGTTTCCAAAAATTGCAGTTTTTTTTTTGTTTTTTTTTTTAACAGGGCCGCTGTTCTCAGGAGCTTCTTGGTCCTTTAGATGCAGGGTAGTCCTCTGAGGCTTCAGAGGTAGCTGGACCCTGTTGGATGCGTCGCTGTTGCAGTTTTCTTCGAAGTAGTGAGACAGGCCGGTGGGGTTGGGGCCAAATCAGTTGTCGTCTCCGTCTTCACTGCAGGGCTTCAGGTCAGCAGTCCTTCTTCTTTAGGTTGCAGGAATCTATCTTCCTCGGTTCTGGGAGCCCCTAAATACTCAATTAGGGGGGTGTTTAGGTCTGGGAGGGCAGAAGCCAATGGCTACTGGCCCTGAGGGTGGCTACACCCTCTTTGTGCCTCCTCCCAGTGGGGAGAGGGGCACATCCCTAATCCTATTGGGGAAATCCTCCTTCTACAAGATGGAGGACTTCTAAAAGTAAGAGTCACCTCAGCTCAGGACACCTTAGGGGCTGTCCTGACTGGGGGGGTGACTCCTCCTTGTTTTTCTCATTCTCTCCTCCAGCCTTGCTGCCAAAAATGGGGGCAGTGGCCGGGGGGAGGGCATCTCCACTAGCTGGGATGCCCTGTGGCGCTGTAACAAAGGGGGTGAGCCTTTGAGGCTCACCGCCAGGTGTTACAGTTCCTGCAAGGGGGGGGGGGTGGGGGGGGGGGGGGGGAGAAGCACCTCCACCCAGTACAGGCTTTGCTCCTGGCCACAGACTGACAAAGGCACTCTCCCCATGTGGCCAGCAACATGTCTGGTGTGTGGCAGGCTGGCAAAAACTAGTCAGCCCACATTGGAAGTCAGGGATGTTTTCAGGGGGCATCTCGAAGATGCCCTCTGGGTGTATTTTTACAATAAAGTGCACACTGGCATCAGTATGCATTTATTGTGCTGAGAAGTTTGATACTAAACTTCCCAGGTTTCAGTGTAGCCATTATGGTGCTGTGGAGTTCGTGTTTGACAGACTCCCAGACCATATAACCTTATGGCTACCCTGCACTTACAATCTCTAAGGTTTGGCTTTGACACTGTAGGGGCATAATGCTCATGCACATATGCCCTCACCTGTGGTATAGTGCACCCTGCCTTAGGGCTGTAAGGCCTGCTAGAGGGGTGACTTACCTATGCCACAGGCAGTGTGAGGTTGGCAAGGCACTCTGAGGGGAGTGCCATGTCGACTTAGTCATTTTGTCCCCACAGCACACACAAACTGTCAAGCAGTGTGCATGTGCTGAGTGAGGGGTCCCTAGGGTGGCATAAGACATGCTGAAGCCCTTAGACACCTTCCCTGGCATCAGGGCCCTTGGTACCAGGGGTACCAGTTACAAGGAACTTACCTGGGTGCCAGGGTTGTGCCAATTGTGGAGACAAAGGTAAAGTTTAGGGAACGAACACTGTTGCTGGGGCCTGGTTAGCAGGGTCCCAACACACTGTCAAATCTTAACTTGCCATCAGCAAAGGCAATAAGTCAGGGGGTAACCATGCCAAGGAGGCATTTCCTTACAGTAACCATGCCAAAAGGGGCACTTTCTAACACCTAATCCTATCACAGAGACACTTCATTATAAACATACTGTACACTACTGCATTGAAGCATGCATTGTAAAGGAGCATTGGCAAAACCAGTAGGTCTCACTTGTGCAAGCTGTTGGCTTTGTCAACATTTTAAGAAATAAAACACACATCTCTCCTATTTATTTCATAACATATTCAATATTATGATTATACCAAATTGATAAACACATCAATATTTTATTTTCACAAAATGTGAACTTGATATCACAAAATTAAGAAAAAGGATTCATATACAACAATTCCCCCCTGTATTCAAATACCATAAACATATAACACTTTAGGACAACATATAGAAAAACATATAAACAAACAAACACCAAGAAACAAGACCGTACAACACTAAGACACCAAAAATAGACAAATTATCACATACCTATAATAAAATACATGATCCTTTCACATAAAAAATATATCAGATAATGACCAATACACACTTAATATACACAAAAAAAAATGCATTAGTTCCATCCATATCACTATTCAATTATAATGGTCCATTATGAACATCCTCATCATTGTATAAAGTATTCTGCAACTCAAAAATTGAATTTTACAGAAATAATAGTCCATAATACACATCCACATCATTGTACAGAGTATTCTGAAGATCATAAAATGAAGTTCATATGAATCAGTTTCGTCCCCTTCCAGGCATCTGGATCAAACTACCACTGTTGTTTCAAATAGTAGCTGTGGCCGACGCTCGTTTCGGTAGACTTACAAACATCCGATCAAGTCTGAGTTATCTACGCCACCTTCATCTGGGCAATATATCTAAATAGACAGTGCGCCATGTATTGAAATCTAAATGGAAATCCAAACACAGGTATAGTTTCAATCATACAAACTTTCACAAAGGGAATCATTGTATATTCTGTCTGTCCCCGGGGTATGAAGATTGTAAATGTGAATATGCATATTGTAAAAGCAATCCAACTTTTACATAGCATTTAAAAAAAAAAACTGTACTGCTGTGCAGCATGTCTAAGAACGCTGCAAAGCCAATAGCTTGCACAAGCATGACCTATTGGCTTTACGAATTTTGTTCTCAGTCTCAGGATTTCTAGGATACCCAACCTGCTGTGTCACACATCGCATACCCTCATAAGTGCACATGGGTCACTCGGCAAGAACTTTTTTTGATTTTTTTGTTTAAAGTGGAAAAGCATAATTTCCCAGAACGCATACCTTGAGTAAAAAGTCCAAGGATATTGGTTTGTTAAAATGGTGTGTAAATGTAAATATAAAATGAAGAGGCTTTTTTGGTCCGATGTTTTTCTGTAAAAAAAAAAACAACAACAAAAAACAGTAATAATCGCCATATTTCATAACAAGCAACAAGTGGTTCCTCATTGGGATGTGATGTATAATGGAACAACGCATGCGTATAGCACGCATGCCTTTACAACGTGGTCTCTACAACGACCGCGTCTTTACCACGCATGCCTTTACCACACATGCATTTACAACAAAATTTGTTGGAAAAGCATGTTTGGTAAAGGAAAATGTGTGGTAAATTTGTCCCAACACCCTACACCTGACACCATACTCCACCCACCCAAGCCCTTAAAACTGCCCCTTCCACCACCTGCTCTGAGCCCTAACACTTCTGCCCTATCCTAAAACCAACCCCACCCTGTCCTAAAAACTACCCAACCCCCTCAAACCATAAAACCTACCCTGTCCTAGAAACTATCATGACCCCCACACTCCCACCCTAAATGCTACCCTGCCCTGTCCTAAAAACTACCCCAACCCTGCAATGAAACCTAAAAACCTACCCCACCCTGTCCTCAAAATTACCCCAACACCCACCCTAAAAGCTGCCCTGTCCTAGAAACTACCCCTCCCTGTCCTAGAAACTACCCTGACTTCACCACCACCACTGCCTAAACCCTACCCCGTCTTAAAACCTACCCCACACCTCCACTCTGAGCCCTAAAGCCTACCCTGAAATCTACCCTGACCCCCACCCTTAACCGTAAAACCTACCTGTCCTAAAAACTACCCATCTGTCCTAAAAAGCTAGCCTGACCCCTGCCCTAAACCCTACCCTGTCATAAAAACTACCCCAACCCCACCTAAAATGCTACCCTGCCCTAAAAACTACTGCGCTCTGTCCACAAAACGACTCAGACCACTCCACTACCGCCCTAAACCCCAAAACCTACCCTGTCCTAAAACCTATCCTGCCCTTTCCTAAAAAAGTACTCCGATCCCCTTCCCTAAAACCTACCCTATCCTAAACATTACCCTGCCCCAAAACCTACCCTGACCCTCCCCCCCACCCTGAACCCAAAAACCTACCCCGATCTAACGCGTCACCCTAAAAGCCACCCCACCCTGTCTCAAAAGCTACCCCACCCTCTCCTAAAAACTTCCAGACACCTCGGGCCTAAAGTCTAAAAACTATCCCATCTTGAAACCTACCCCACCCTGTCCTAAAAACTACCCCAACCCACCCACCCTAAACCCTACTCTGTCCTAAAAACTACCCCGTCCTAAACCCTAAAAGCTACCCAGCCCTATCCTAAAACCTACCCTGCACTGTGCTAAAAACTACCCTGACCCCACCCTAAACCCTAAAACCTACCCAGTCCTAGAAATGACCCAACCCTACACACCTTGTCCTAAAAACGAACCCGCCCAACGCTAAAACCTACCCTGTCCTAAAAACAATCCCACCCATTACTAAAAACTACCCTGACCTACAACCTACTCCACCCTGTCCTAAAATCTAAAATGACCCCCCCCACCCTAAACTCTAAAAGCGACCCTGCCCTAAAACCAACCCTGCCCTGTCCCAAAAACTACCCCGGCACCCTGCCTTCATCCCTAAAACTTACCCTGTCCTAAAAACTACCCCACTTGTCATAAAAACTACCCTGACCCCACCGCCCTAAACCCTAAAATCTACCCCACCCTAAAAGCTACCCTGCCCTGTCCTAAAATCTGTCCTTCCTCCACTCTAATACCTACCCTGCCCTGTCCCAAAAACTACCCCTCCCTACACCCTAAAACCTACCCTGTCCTAAAACTACCCCACCCTTCCCTAAAAACTACCGTAAAAGCTACCCTGCCCTAACACCTACCTGCCCTGTCCTAAAAACTGCCCCAACCCCCACCGTAAACCTCAAAACTTACCCTATCCTGAAAACCAACCCACCCTGTCCTAAAAGCTACTCTGAACCCCCGTCCCCACCCAGAACCCTAAAAACTAGCCCATCCTGTCCTAACTACCACAACCCCCTCACCTTTGCCCTAAACCCTAAAAGCTACCCTGCCCTGTCCTAAAACCTTCCCCACCCTGTCCTAAAAATTACCCAATCCTCTGGCCCTGTCCTAACAACTACCCCTTCCCCCAAAAACATGGCCCCACTTACCTCTCTCCTCTGGTCGCTACTCCTCCCGGTTACGCTTGGACTGCTCTCTCTTCTGCAGTTACCACGCATATGTGTGGTAAAGGCATGAGTGCTACACGCATGCATAGTAAACACATATGCGTGGTAATGGCAGCGTTGTTAATGCTTAGCGGTGCATTGACCGCATTGCTAGTGTTGTTTCCCCCCCTCATTGCATACTTGTATATGATTATTGCAAACCTAATGGGAGCTCTTGGTGCTTTTTTATATTTTATTTTTTACGTTTCCGAATTGGCGCACCTGTGTATGCATTGGGGCATTACGATGTTAAGTAATTTAGGGCCTCATTTAGATCTCTGCATATGCCATCACAAACATGATGGATATTTTGTCCGCTGTATTAGGATCCCCATAGGATATAATTGGATTGGAATACAGCGGATGTGTCACATTTGAGACAGAGTATTCCCCTCCAACAAGATCTGAATCAGGCCCTTAATCTCCTCTGAATAAGCCCTCTGTATTGTGTCTATCAAAGCACTTTCTTACCCGCTCAGTGGCATACACCTGCGACATTACTTGTTTTGGTTTCCATGAATAAAAAATAAAAAAGAGCACTTAAAGAGAAAAACTATTTACCAACACACTGTAGGACACTAGGATAGTCTTGCATACGAGACAGAACAATGCAGTACTGATGCTGGAGGGTCAGGGTGGGTACAATAACAGCATGGCTGAAAGTTCGAAAAAAGGGCTGTGACACGGCCTCAGATTTTTTTCTGGCAGAAGAGGGCAAGCAACAAAGTGGAAGGGGGTGGAAGTTGGCAAGCAACATAATGGAGCACAGTGGGAGGGTGCAAGCAAAAAGGTGGAGCAGGACAGCAGGGTCGGTGCAGACAACAAAACATGGAGGGGATCGGGGGTACAAAGAAAGAAGGGAGACTGCCTGCAAACGTACTCTTTTGCAGAGCTTCAACTAAAATAAAAAAGTAGTTCCAAAAGCGCTAGCAGTGGAAGAACACAAGTACTTGGCCCCCACGCCATGGTAGAAGCAAAAACACAAACAGGCAGTGAAACCGGCACACACTGGCCAGGGTGAAGGAAGGAAATGAGTGGCAATGAAGTCAAGCAATGGACAGGCTCGAAGCAGTCTAATCTAACAAAATGTCTTACAGGCAGCATGCGCACTGTCTCATGTAAGACCTAAAAACGGGTCCCTGTGTAGAGACTGCTGTAACTCAAAAGCAGGAGGTTTGGGTGTGAAAACAATATCTATGTGATAAGACATACGTCTATTATAGCAGTATCAATCTATAACATTGTATTTTAAAGGTTCATGACTTTTGCTTGATTTGTTACATATACTGTGTCGGAACACATACATTCATCTGTCACCAATGAGGCATCAGGACTGAATATACCACTTTATTGTTTTTACCTGCACAAGGATATCCTCTTCTTGCAAGTTCCTTCCCCCATGCAGGGCTTTATCTCACCTCAAAATAAACAGCATTTCCCATTTTTGCTTTAAACCATTTTATTGTTCCCACCAGCAACTGTGAAGCAGCTTATTGTATCCAACTCTGTCTGCCAGCTGACATAGAATAAATTGTATTTTGTTTTGGAGTCATTTACTTACTCATTGCTGCTATTCTTGAATGAAAAGACAAGGTAACGTACTTTGGGCATCTGTACACTCTCTTTCCTGCTGCTTAACTTAACTGCTTGGGTTTGGGAGGCAGGGTTTGTTCTTCAGGGAAGAGTTGTGAGGAGTCAGCTCTTATAGAAGGCCATGCCACTCCGGTTTACTCAGACAGTCCAGTGTGTACGAAAATTGCCACACACACAACATACACCTTTCCAAGAGCTCTGGATAAAGGTGCTAAGATCCAGGTTTATAAGTAGTCATTGAACTTTACATGAGTAGACCAGTACGCCGCCACTCTTGTGCCACAAACAGGTCTGGTCATGCTAAGACTGCTGAAAACATGGTATACTGCTGCACCCACGCTACACATACAAAGCCATAATGAGGACTCTAATCCTCTGCCACAGTGGAGGGCACGCTTGGGGTGCACCTCCACATCCAACACTGGACACATTCGTAAACACAGGCTAAGGCCATTGCGCGCACGCACACACACACACACACACACACACAAAAGATCAACTTAAGACACTAAAAAGTCAAAAAGTAGAATACCAGACATTCACAGTTTGAGCACACATGGCAAGGAACATGACAGCAAGCCACACAGGGGACGTTCCAGTCCCAGCAGTAAACGTCTGATCACGTTTCTTAAGAGGGGATTGTGGAGAAGCTCACATCTTTTTTTGATCTGTGATTTAGGCACCTTCTCACTTTTTAATTCCTCCAGTTTAAAGTCCCTGTTGTCAGCATTCATATGAAAGCTGAACGCGTCAATGGTTTCATCTGAGCTTTTTTGCATAGAATGGAAAATAAGGTATTCACATTTCAGATTTCTTAGGCCTGAAATGGAGGTGCAGACCACTATCTGAGTTTGTCAAATATGTCAGCCTCAGCTCACGCACATCCAAAGATGTAATCTCTGGAAACACTGTGAATCATCTTCCCCCATCTATACCTGAGAATCCTTATTTCTGACAGATCGATCGAAGTGTAGGAGAAAGCCAAGCACTAGAGCGATATAACCCAATCTGCAATACCTCAGTGGAGAGACCATTTCCACTGTTGAATTTTCTGCAAATCTGATTGTCAGACCTCTGTGAGAAAGTAACCTCTTTCTTGCATGGTTACCCCCACCTTTGGCCTGTTTGTGAGTGTGTGTTAGCGTGTTGTTACTGTCTCACTGGGATCCTGCTAGCCAGGACCCAGTGCTCATAGTTTGTGGCCTAATGTGTGTATTGTCAGTAGTGCTTAACTGTGTCACTGAAGTTCTGATAACCAGAGCTTCAGTGCTTATGCTCCTTCTGCTTCCAAATTAGTCACTATAGTTTAGTAACTTCATTTACCAATTCCAATTGGCACACTGGACCCACCCCCCCCTTGTACGTCCCTAGTATATGGTACCTAGGTACCCAGGGCATTGGGGTTCCAGGAGATCCTTATGGGCTGCAGCATTTCTTTTGCCATCCATTAGGAGCTCAGACAAACCCTTTCACAGGACTGCCACTGCAGCCTGCGTGAAATAGTGTGTGCACTATTTCACAGCCATTTTCACTGCACTTAAGTAACTTATAAGTCACCTATATGTCTAACCTTCATTTACTGAAGGCTAGGTGCAAAGATACTAACTGTGAGGGCACTCTTGCACTAGCAAAGGTGCCCCCACGCTGTCCAGGGCCAATTCCCCGGACTTCATGAGTGTGGGGATACCATTACACGCATGCACTACATATAGGTCAATATCTATATGTAGCTTCACAATGGTGACTCCGAATACAGCCATGTAAGGTGTCAAAGATCATGGAATTGTCCCCCCCCTTCCAAATCTGGCATTGGGGAGGCCAATCCCTTGCATCCTGGGGGCTCCACCATGGACCCCCAGTACTGCCAAACCAGCTCTCTGAGGCTTGCACTGCAGCTACAGCTACCTCACAGACTGGAGTCTGCCCTCCTGGGGTCTGAGCAGATCAGTCCTAGGAAGGCAGAACAAAGCATTTCCTTTGGGAGGAGGGTGTTACACCCTCTCCCTTTGGAAATAGGTGGTACAGGCTTGAGAAGGGTAGCCTCCCAGAGCCTCTGGAAATGCTTTGAAGGGCACAGATGGTGCCCTCCTTGCATAAACCAGTCTACACCGGTTCAGGGACCCACCCCCCCCCCCCAGTCCCTGCTGTGGCATGAACCTGGACAAAGGAAAGGGGAGTGACCACTCCCCTGCCCATCACCACCCCAGGGGTGGTGCCCAGAGATCCTACAGTGTGCCGTTGGCGTTAGGCATCTTGTTTACCAAGGTGTGGGGACACTCTGGAGATCTGAGTGGCCAGTGCCAGCAGGTGACGTCAGAGAACCCTCCTGATCGGTGCAGACCTGGTTAGGTAGCCAATCCCCCTCTCAGGGCAATTTAGGGTCTCTCTTGTGGGTTTCTCTTTAGATTCAGCTTGCAAGTTTCCACCAGGAATCCTCTTCAACTCCTGCTTCATCCTCCGACCACAGATCAACCGCAGACTGCTCCTGGAACCGCTATAACTGCAACAAAGTACCTCGAAAGGCTACTGTGACTCTGCACCTTCAGCTCTAGCCAGCAACAGTTTCCAAGGTGTGCACGCTCTGGGGACTCCCTGCACCAGAAGGACCGAAGAAATCTATGGAGTGACAGTCACTTCCTTGCTCCAGCAGGCACCTTCTAGGACAACGACCGGTTTTCTGGGACTTCTCTCCTGACAACGAGTGTGCTCCCTGGAACACAGGTAGTTGACCCCTTCGACACAGACTGTCCTAATGTCTAGCTGTCCAAATTTGGAGGAGGTAAAAGCTTGCCTTCCCCATTTGCGACAGTACCCCTTGTGCACCACATCATCTTCACCTCCTGAGGCCTCTGTGCGCTATTTGCAAGAATCCTTCATGCACAGCCTGGCCCAGGCCCCCAGCACTCTCTGCGACGCTCAACTCACTGAGTTGTTCTCTGGCGGCGTGGGATCTTCTTTTGTAGTGCTGCAGCAACCACAATTTGCACCTTTTGTCCCCATGTCCTGGGACCTCCGTGGGTGCTGCCTGGTCATCCGTGGGTTCCCTCCTGTGCTGGGAGCCCCCTCTGCCTCTTTAGTCCAAGTTGAGGCCCCCAGGTCCCTACTGGGTCCAGGCAGTGCCATTTTGACAATCTGCGACATTGCTTGAACCAAGGCTTGTTGGACGAATCCTGAGCTGCAACTTGTCTGCACCCAACATCTCCACATGGGACATCCTTTGCATCACACAGGAACCCGCAGCCATCTTCTTTAGTGCTCTTCTGCAGACTTCTTCCAACCGGAGAATCCTCTTTTGCACCATCTTCTAGGTGGGCAGCGGCTCCTGTCCTTCCTGTACTTGGTCTCCTCTCTTACCAGGTCTTCAGGGCCAGGAATCCACCATTTGTTAATTGCAGTCTTGCTTGGTTCTTGCAATAACTCGAATCACAACTTGTAGTGTGTCCTGAGGAAACTTGCAGTACTTTACTCCTACTTTCCTGGGCTCTGGGGTGGGGTATTTTACTCACCTTTGTGGTTTTCTTGCACTCCCATCACCCCTTTACACACTACACTAGCCTAGGGGGGAATTCGTGATTTGCAGTCCACTTTCTTAGTATATGGTTTGTGTTGCCCCAGGCCTATTTCTTCCTATTGCATTCTATGGTATTTTCTATTATTTGCACTATCTTATGACTATTTACTTACCTGATTTTGGTGTCTAGTGTATATATTGTGTATAATACTTACCTCCAGAAGGAGTATTGCCTCTAAGTTATTTTTGGCCTTGTGTCAATAAAATAAAGTACCTTTATTGGTAACACTGAGTATTGTCTTTAATTGTGTACAAGTACTGTGTAACTATAGTGGTATTGCAGGAGCTTTGCATGTCTCCTAGTTCAGCCTAAGCTGTTCTGCTACAGCTACCTCTATCAGCCTAAGCTGCTAGAACACCACTACTTTGCACTAATAATGGATAACTGGACCTGGTATAAGGTGCAAGTACCTAAGGTACCCACTACAAACCAGGCCAGCCTCCTACAACCTCTGCTTATGTAGGGGAGTAAATACCCTTTATTCGGAGCGTAAGTGATCACATTGGTAAAGGTGGTCCTTAAGAGGGTGTCGTTTAAGCAGAGCAGTGTGCTTGCTTCCAGTTATAGATTGTGTACATTGAGACTCTGACTTGTGCTGCCTAGATCGTTTATTCTCTATCTTGCCATGTTTCTGGTATCAATTATGTGTTAGTTGTTACTTTCCAGCACTACAAGACCTTTTTGTAGTGTATAAAATGCCTTAACAACAACAAGTGACACCGGTTTAGATAAAATACATAGCTAGTCAAGATAGAAGAGCTCCTAGACATCTGGTAAATCCTAACATTCTTAGCCCAGCAGATGATGTGTCTTTCTGGCAAACAGTTACCTTAAAAGTGGGGTACATAGCAACAAGCCAGACCATGGCTTAACTCTTCAACCTTTCTTTTAGTTATCAACAGACTGTAAAGTTTGTGCATTGCTGATCCCAGGGAATAATCTGGAAGTACTATTATATCATTAAGGAGTGACTTTCTTTTGCTTGATTAGCACTGCTGTCCATCATTTAAAGGCCACTAACTTTCAAAAACATCTTCACAGCACATCCCCTCACTGTCAGTGTATCACACCACCACCCACACACAGACCCAACAAAAGGTCTTCTACTCCTTTTGGACGAAAATAACGACACCCATTAACACATTTTCTGTCCTGCTATAATCAACACTAGCACCAGTAACACACCTTATGCAATTTCAAAGGACACTAATCACTCTCCTGCAGCACATCACACCACATCCAAGAGACATTCTTTAATCTGTCCAATCTATTTAAAAAAATATGTAGCATTTCAACCTATTGAGAGATATAGAACCTGACTTACTCTTCATAACTGAATCATGGCTAGGGGAAGACATGGCAGTAGTATTGCATGAAAGTCTCTCATTAGGCTACCAAACACTGTCACAAAAAAGCAAAGGCAAAAGAGGAGGCACCTCAACCATCGTATTTAAGGGAAAAAAAAAATAATAATAATCTTCAAAGCGGAGGATATTCGATACAAGGTTGTGAGGCCCTCCTTGTCAGATGCAACCTATCATAACCTTTTTCTGTAACTTTATCCTTTTTTTTACAGACCACCATCCAGCAATGGAACATTCCCATACACCTTTCCAGACAAAGTTTCAAACCTTACGTTATATTCAAACCAATACATCCTTGATGACCTGAACATACTGTTTAACAAACCTAATATGCACCACACTAGAGTGATCCTTACCAGCCTAGACACACTCAATCTACATCCGCTCATCCTCAAACCCACACACACTGCAGGACACATCTTAAATGTCATTTCCACCAACCCAATCCTAGTCATGTTCCAAAGTATTATTACTCCATTCACATGGTCAGACGACCTATTGGTAGCCTTCCAGCACAACTCACCCCAGCTGAACTCACCTGACCTCCACCTACACATTGACCGTGGAACAGACTGAGTTTTGAGGACCTAGAAACTCAGCTTATCTCAAAATAAATTCAGGTCAAAAACTCTATAGATCGATTTATGAAATTTGATATCTTAATACACTTCAAATATCTAAGCATGACAAGAGAAAATGAGCCCCTTGGATGAATGCAGAGTTAAAAAAGATCAAAGAACAAAATGCTAAGCTTCAATGCACCTGGCTCAAAACAAATAACCCTCTAGATAAAATACTCCTACCCAGGCATAACAGAATGTTCAAGTCAACAATTAAAAAAGCTAGAAATCTTCTTTTCAAGCAGAATCCACAACATACCAGTAGTTATTTTATAGAATACTCACAGAATTTCATAAACCAAAAGGCACAGAAGGAACCCATCATATTTCTCAATATATTTTAGCCAACTGGCAAGTCATTGCACAATCAGAGCAGACTTGTTGAATTCTTATCTAACACATAACAAAACCAACAGCACCAACCCATTTCAAACATACCTCTCCACTCCTTCAAATTATTATCACAAACTGAATTTGTGCATCTTGTTCAGGCAAGCAAGCCAGTTGAATGCCCCTCTGACTATTGTCCTTCACGAATCTTCAAACAAATTCTTTTAACATCTTCCGCTACCATCCCAGTCAGAACACTGATCAACAACTTCTTAACAGCATGCGTTTTTCCACAGGACTTACAAAAGGCATAGCCAATATTGAAGAAAACAAACCTGGACCCTCAAGACCCCAACAACTACAGACCTATAACAAGTGGACAGTTTCTGGACAAACATCTAGACAAGGCATGCCTTGCCCAGATGTTAAAATTAATTGAAGAAAACTCCATACTTTCTAAACAGGATTCTGTCCAGGCAGGAGCCTTAAATCTGCCCTAATCACCATTTGGAATGACCTTTGAAACTCGGTAAACCAGAATGAGGGTGCTGCTCTACTCCTCTTGGACTTTTCAGCTGCCTTTGACACAGTTGATCATGCCAAGCTAATCCAAAGCCGGCAGGGAGTGTACAGCTCACTTGGATGAGATCCTACTTACAAAACTGAAAAAATGTCATCCATATTCCTCCTATCTTATTCAACCTCTACAGCACAACAGCATGAGTCTTCGAGGTTCAATGATTTTCAATTCATTTCTTGCATATGAGACACAGCTACATCTTATATTGGAACAACCCACAGAAATGGGAAAACTCCAAACTTTTCAGTTGCCTCCGGGCCATTGATCAGCAGAAAAAAGGGAGCCACCTCAAACAGAATGCGTCCAAAAATGAAATCATCATCTGTGGCAACTAGAAAACATATGACTCTCTCTGTGCTTGGCAGGACGATTTGGGGTCATGACTAAAATATCCAAGTAGGCAACAAATTTTGCAATTACCATGTACTCTAATCTGTCTGAATGCCCAAGTCGATAGATAGCCAGATCAAACTTTCTTACATTGAAAACCCTTTGAAGCATCTTCCTGCACCAACGATTCCCCCCAGAGGGTGAAAGCAACTATCTCTCTTGTCCTATCAAAACCCTGTATCATGGCTCACCTCTAACAACCATGAGAAGACTGCCAAGAATTCATAAGTCGCCTGCCACACAACCTATACATGTAAAGCGCAGCCGTATCTCTCTCCTGCCTTGAAGGCCCCACATTAGTTACTAGTTACCAGAAGATACACCTTCAAGCTACTTGTTCACTCGTAAAGCAATACATGGCAACCTACCAATTTTCATCAGGAAGAAAATCACTAAAAACATACAAGAACCTGCACTCAAGACTGTCAATCCATCTCAAAAGCCCAGCATACAAGAAGAAAAGGATGTGTGGAACATCTTTCTCTGTCAAAGAAGGAAAAATATGGCATTCGCTTCTCCTAAACATAAGATCCATTCACAACCATCTTGGCTTCATAAGATTAGCCAAGACTCGGCTCTTGAACACAATACTTGCACAGAAGTAGTATGCAAAAGATGTAAAAACTATACATATATTTTTTCATGGATTATCAGTTCCAAAATCAACAAACTGGAACCAGATGCACCTCACCTCAGACTCCAAAGATTTTTCATATATTTATTCATTTTGAATGTTTGTAACAACAAACTGCAGTGCAAAGAAGAAAGGTTGTCGCATTGCGGCATTATGTCTGACTGGACCATAGAGTCCTACTTTACAAACTGTCATTTAAAGGGGCCACACAGTGCAGTCCCTCATTCCTGTCTACTAAAAGCTAGAATATCAGCTCTACTAAATGGCACAGATCCTGTCCCAGTTATATTGAAATCGTTGTAAAGTATAACCAGATCAAAATGAAGCAGTATGCAAATACAAAACAAAACATGTCAAGAAAACACACCTAGGCATACTAGATAATAAGTCACAGTGCAATCAAAAAACATTATTCTCTAACCTAAGATTTGAGTTGACATCCATATAATGAAGCTAGGCCTATGTTTAGCATAATAATTTGCAAATTCAATGTATAACTCATTAATTTACCACTGCCAATCATCTATGTAAAGTACACAATTCATACAAAGTGAGCAAGAAAGAAGAACAAATATGTAAATCTTTTAAAAAAAAGACACACAACAATTTCAAATTTGCTTATACTTTCCGGATCTACAGTTTAAACTCTATAAAGTTCAAAGTGCATTATACAGCTTGTTATCAGATGCCAAACAATACAAATGATATATTTATCTCTACTACATATATATATATATATTGTAAGCATGTACATTTGCAACTTTACACACACATTTTTATATATATAAATATATATATATATCTGTGTGTGTGTATGAGTTTATTTCTGCACAATCCAAGCAAATGTTTCAGCATATATATATATATATATTTTTTTTTTCACTTAACTCGCGCTCTCGCCATGCACACTTTGTTCTTCAACAATTTGACTGCTAATGTGTCATTGATATTTTTTATTGACCTTATAAAAGTTGTCTTGAGCACTGTAATGTCTGTGGTTATTAGCAGTGCATGGCAAGGGTGTGAGGTATAGTTACTTGAAATAACTAAGTGCTGAATCTCTCTGTTTTTTTCAGAGTAAATTCAGAGCCTAACTATAACGTCCCTGTAACCTTTGGTCTTTTAAGTGAATTTCTAAGGTTTTTTTAATTATTTTTTTTAATTGTATTTCTTAATTATGATGTCCCTGGAACCTTTGTTTTTTTCCAGTCATTTTCTATTTTTTTAACATGAAGTTAATTTCATTTTTATACAATAATACAATCGTTGCCTGCAGCAAGTCCCTGCGGCCAACCCCCCAGCAGGCCAACCCCACACTGTGCAAGGCCTTTGCCATGCACAGAGGGAGCTGGCAGCACTGCCTGTCTCTCTGGGTGTGAGAGGGTGTCTGTGTGGGGGTGGCTGTGAGTGTCTGGATGTGAGAGAACTTGTAAGGGGGGTGAGCCACTGCAAGGAGTGAGGTTGCTGTCACTCTGCCTCACTGGTATATGTCAGTTGGTGTGAAGCTGCGCTGGTACTGGTTGACTACGTCACAGAGTCGCACTGGCATTGGTTGCAAATGCAGAACAGAGAATTGTGGGTTAAGAGTGATTTCTTGATTGTGAACAAAAAGTCAATTGTGAAATATTGAAATTTCGTTGAAAAATTAAATTCTTTAAGGCATTGCGAAGGTTCATGAAGGGGGATGCATTTATACCAGTTAGAGAGGGAGTGGAGACGCTGGATCGTTATGTGATGCCAAAAATAGGTCTTGTTGCAGGTCTTTGGCGTGAGCAATGGCACAAGAATACTGAGAAAGAGGATGCACTGGCATTTCCACGCTATGGAACACAATTTTAGACTTATTGAGAATCTGAGGCAAATTGTATACATTGTTAAAAAAACTGCCTCCTAGACCCGCACAATTTGAAGCACTTAGTACTTGGGAACACATAGCAGATCAGAAACAGAAAGAAATATGAAGGAAAGGTTAGGAAGCTTATACCATTTCTGTGACTCTGCCTGTTTGTGGATTCCCTGTCTGGGTCAGTTTGACAGTTGGGCTGGTTGCACCTCACACTAGAAAATGACACAAAAGGGAGCTGGGGTGTAGCCTGCATATCCTGATGAGCCATCTGTGCTAGGAGGCAGGGGAGGAGTGGTCACTCACACCTGAAAGGGCTGTGCCTGCCCTCACAAAATGCAATCTCCAACCCCCTGGTGAGTGTCTGGGGCCTGGCCTGGGCAAGGCAGGAATTCACATTCCAAAGAGACTTTACTTTGAAGTAGGCCTACTTCAAAGGAGAAATTGGGTATAAAAAGGGCACCCAAAACCACAGACTTTAGAAACACTTCTGGAACCAAGAGGAACCTCTGACTGGAGAATAGCTGAATAGCTGAGGAAGAAGAGCTGCCCTGCCTGTGACTGTGCTTTGTGGAGCTATCCTGCAGTTGCTGCTTCTGCCAGAGTAAGAGGGCAAAGACTGGACTTTATGTGCCTTCCATCTTGAGAAGAAATCTCCAAGGGCTTGATCTAGAGCTTGCCTCCTGTTGTTTGAAGTCTCAGGGACAGCAAAGACTTCTCTCTGCCAGCACCTGGAGTCTCTGGAGAGACTCATACTCTGCCCTGTGGTGCCCATCCAGTTCCTGAGACCCTGAAAGGAGAAACTGGCAGCCTAAAGACAAGAAAATCCACGCACAGAGCGCCGTGTGGTGAAAAGATTGACGCAAATCCGATCTGCGGCTGAGAAAAACTACTCACCGCCGGTTCCGCAGCTGAGATACAACGCTCGCAGGAAACGCAACCGAAGAATCGATGCACGGAGCAGGAGAAACGACGTGCAGCATCGCTGACTGAGGCTGGGAGATCACAACCTGCGCTGCGGGATTTTCGGATCATCGTGCGGCTGGATTTTTTACTCTTGCATCGCCATGCGGTTATTTTTGACGCACACCCGCCCGTGCAGGGTTATTTTTGACGCGCACCAGGTACATTTTCACTCTAGCAGCGCTAGTGTGTATTTAAAACTACTAAAAGACTCTTTTTGATTTTTAATTGATGACTTGTGGATGGTGGATTTTTGTCGTTTTGGTCTTGTTTTGTTTAGATAAATATTTCCTATTTTTCTAAACCTGTGTTGTGTCATTTTGTAGTGTTTTCATTATGTTACTGTGTGTGTTGGTACAAATACTTTACACCTAGCACTCTGAACTTAAGCCTACTGCTCTGCCAAGCTACCAAGGGGGTAAGCAGGGGTTAGCTGACTGTGATTCTCTTTTACCCTGACTAGTGTGAGGGTCCTTGCTTGAACAGGGGGTAACCTGACTGTCAACCAAAGACCTCATTTCTAACAGGTCCTTTGACTAGAACCATCAAATTGTGGTGTGCGATTCTAGCCCCCTGAATTTGCTTGGACAGGAGCTCTTGTGCAAGCTTAATTTCTCCATTTATTGCACTCCAGGAGGCATAGCGATACAGACCCATGAGGAAGATGATGAATTCAAAATTGTGTATCAAACCCCAGGGGTCAGATTATGCCTTATGCTGACAAGTTACCTCATGTCTGGGACTTTTCAGGAGAAAAAAAATGGGTCTCAAAGGTGTTGAGCTTGTACATAACTGCATAACTATAAAGCCAGAATCACTTAAGAGATGGAGTCAATGATTGAGCAGGGAATTTTAAGGGAGATAAATGGAAAGTCCACAAAACTCACCCATCATAGGACTGTGGAAGCCCAATGGAAAGTACAACATTTGGCCAGGACTTGAGAAAGATGGATAAGATCGTGGTTCCTTGTTGAACGTGGTACAGACCGCAATAGTGATTTTGTTTCAAATTCCATGTGAAGCCGAGGGGTTCACTGTGACTGACCTTTGCCAAGCATTTTTCTCCATACTACTGCATGTGGAAAGACAATTCCTCTTCGCATTTCAGGTTGGCAGTTGTGTTCTGGCAAAGTGCTGAGTCCCACAAGGGTATACTGAGACCCTGTCCATCTTCAATCAGTTTCTGAAAAAGAATCTTGAGACCCTTGGGATGCCCGATCATTTAATCCCGATTCAGTATATTTACAATCTACTGGTGGCATCAAACACACAAGAAGCTTGCAGATGAGACACAATTACCCTGTTGAACCATCTAGCTGAGAATGGACATAAAGCATCCCCAACCAAATTGTGGTACTGTAAGAGTTCTGTACCTTGGACATCACATTAAGAAAGTTGCAAAGAAGGTGTTGTAATGACATCTGTATTTAATCACTGCTTTATTTTGACCACTGACTACTTCCCACTTAGCCTAGCTGCACACTGTCACATTGGTGCAACCACCTCCATTTTGATTACAGACTCCATTTTGCCCGTAACGTAGCTTTAGACACCATGCAGGTATTTTTCAGTGCACGTTATGCAATGTGCTTTTCACTCATGTTTTCTCTCTGCATGTTCTTTCTCATCACGGGCTAGGACATAATATGGGGGAGTAAGAGCGATAAGGATGTACTAGTATGATGTTTGTGTTACGGCAGGGAACGGTTTAGTTTTGGAGACGTACTATGGGATCCTGGCCAGTTCCAACGTGCTCCTTTTAAAGCTGACCTGATGTAGCCAGCATTTTGAATAACAATTTACATGATGGGATGGGTTTTCTAGACTTCTCCTCTCTGGCATGTTTAAGGTATATAAGGAGACTGAAACCAGATTTACCGGGAACAGAGTAAGTCGAGCAGAACCAGGATGCTGGTGTCTTATTCCTTTGAGGGTATCTCTCTCTTCACGGTTGACTGGGTTCACAACCTGTTGCTGGCAGAGAGATGAAGCAAGTTCAAGTTTGCCCCATGGTGATGAATTTTTAACTTACTTTCAACTTTGCATTGTGTATATGTGTGTGTGTGTGTGTGTGTATATATATATATATATATAAATTGCTGTTGATAGATTGAAGTAAAATATCCTTTGCACATGTTTAAGATTATTGGGATTTCATTTCTGTGATTATTTTTTATTGTGCACTTTTGGTTGTACACTTTAAACCTCCTTCTGCTGACCTTGCAGGGTATTTTAATAAATGTAATTCTCAGACTAAGACGGTTGTATTTCATAAATTCCTTTCAGTGTGAGTATTTCCTCTTGGTCTATAGTGAAGCAAACTACATCTCTCTACAGAGCATCTCCGCAATTTTGAAAATGAATCCACGAACAACTCAGAAATAGGGATTTTTTGGGAATGGTTGGCTACTGTAATCAGTGAATTCACTACTTTTCCTTTTTGGTCAAGCCTTTTCAGAGGCTGACACACAAAGATGTGGTACCACTGGATGACAATTGCATGCATGCCTTCTCACAGCTGAGGGAAAGTCTCTGTCGTGCCTCTGCTCTGGGAATGCCAGATTACAACAAATGATCTACTTTGTACTACAGTGAAATGGTGGGATGCGCTCTTTCAGTGCCGACTCAGTTACACGGAAACACTCACAGGCCTGTGACCTATTTTTTGGCTACACTTGACCTAGTAGCTACAGCGTTACCCAGCTGTCTGAAGGCCTTGGCGGCCAGTGGTGTCAGCATAGAACAGTGGAAAAGCATTGCAAGGGTCATCCTCTGAATGCTTTTGTTCCACACTCTGTAGATATCTTGTTGACAGAACAAAGACTCAGCACTTCACAAATAACAGATTGACCCTTTATGAGCAGGTGAACTTTGTAGCTCCTAAAGTGAACTTGAAATGTTGTACAACATTGAATCCTTTAAATCTGTTACTGTTGCCTGTAAATAATGCAAATGCTGATAGTGAAATTGAGCAAGACTGTCTAGATGTCACTGAACTGTGCACCAAGCAAAGACCTGACATACAAGATACGCCACTTGCTGAATCAAGTTATGTAATGTTTGCTGATGGCTCCTGCTTGAGAGACCATGAAGGAACACCTGAGAGCTGCGTATGCTGTCTGTACTGTCTCAGATGTGGTCGAAGCCTCCGGACTTCAAGGAGTCTTTTCTGCACAGGTGGCTAAATTGACTGCCCTTACAAGAGCATGTTATGTTTCAGACCAGCTGAAGGTACCATTTTCACCAATAGTCAGTATGGTAGTTGTGGTCCCAGAGAGGGTTTGACAATCTCTGGATCACCTATCCACAATGGAGAAAACGTTAATGATTTGTTGAGGGCATTACAACTGCCTGCCCAAATTGCGGTGTGTAATGTTCTTCACACCGCAAGGAAAGGACTATGTAACTGTTGGAAATAATTATGCAGAAGAAGTCATCAGATATTGTGCTTTAAATAATTCTGCGTTCAATGGTAATTACTTGAATAGGGGAACAGATTAGACAAATTACAATCTCTTGTTAACAACAGCAGATACATGGGAGGAAGTTAAGAGGATACAGGAAGAAGTGCCAGAAACAGAACAGCAGGGTTATATTTGGAGTTCAAATGATGGAACAACTGTGTTGCCGGATAGCTTGTTACCACCTATCTCGAGACATTAGCAAGATCCAGCTCACGTGGGTAGTAATGCAATGATGAGATTGTTTCAACAGACACAATTCAACCCTAGATTTAGGCTGATGGCAAAACACTGTTTCACATATGTGTTACATGTCAACAGATGAACGTAAGCAAACTGCAGTAACACTGAGTTACAAAGTAAATCAGGAGGTCTTTTTAACAGGATGCAGCTAGATTTTATCGAACTACGGGTGCAATGGACTAAGATACATCTTAGCTATTGTGTGTGCATTTTCTCTCATTGGGTTGAAGCTTACCTGACTAGGAGAAGTTCCATTCTCGCAGTTGCAAAGTTGTTGTTAAGAAAACTCTTACAATGTTTTGGGTCCCCGACTTCTCTGGAGTCGGGACTGAGGGACACACTTCAATAGTGAGGTCCTGAATGTACTGTATGCAGCATTGCAGGTGGAACAGAGACTACATTAAAGTGACAGACCAGAGGCTTCTAGCCTTGTTGGGCAAGTAAGTAGGGCACTGAAATTCAGACTCGATAAAGTGTGTGCTTCCACTTCATTAAAATGACTTGATGCATTGTCTCTTGTGTTCATGAGTCTTCGCAGTACTCCAGATAGGAGAACAGGACTGTCACCCCATGAAATCCTAATGGGTGTGCTATGAGATTACCAGCTGTGTCTGCAAGTGTGCTTGGAAACATTACAGATGACACGGTTCTTGAGTACTGCAAAGCACTGGCTGATGTTCATTCTGTCACATATCTGGTTAGAGAAGCTACTGCACTGCCGCAGTAAGAACAAGCCCATGGCCTCAGTCCCTGGAGACTGGGTTATGGTGAAAAAGCATGTCAGATTATGTACTTTGAGCCTCGATGGAAAGGGTCTTCCCATGTTATCTTGATCTCCAAAACTATTGTGAAGTTTGGAGCTCTCCCTAATTGGATTCATGCAGCACCTACTCAAAGTTCTGTGTCCCCTTGATGATACAAGGGCACCTGTCCCTGAGGGTCTGGTTAATGTGCGAAGAGAGCAGGTCAGTCAAGCTGTTGGGGGTGAGCAGGTAACTATAGAAACACATGTATGGTCTGAGTGGGGTCTGAATGAGTCAACAGGTGAAGTTAGTATGCTGACGAAGGACCTACTGCTGTAACAAAATGAGTTGTGCCACGAGACCAGACTGTGCCTGAAGTACAAATTCCACAGACTATTCTGAAGGAAAATGTGGAGTCTGGCAAAAAAAAAGTGACAGTGATGCTGATGGGTGAGTAACCCAGAGATCAAAGAGCAAGGGTACCCTGTCCGAGGTACACCACACCTGAATGGACTTTTTTTTGCTGCCAATGATTGGAAGGGAGAATTTGGAATCTTTTGTTTTAACAATTCAAATCCAAGTGAGCTTCTTTGAATTGGTCTTCTTTGAACTGGTCAGTGTAGCAGAATTGAACTCTGAGATTACGTTGCCACTTCCTAGACTGCGACATTATATCTTGGATGTGATTATTAGTGAAATTGAACTGCACATTAGACACATTTGACCAACTCTGTAGAGAATAAAGAAGACTACCAAGGTCCTAGTATGCAGAATTAATTGTAGGGTTGTCATTTAGAAGAACAAGGAGTAGGTTTAAGCAAGACTAATGAAGATATTGCAACTAACATTTGAACTTTGCTGAAAGATGCTTGCTATTGCTTTGCTCATCTTAAGAGTGAAGAGATTTTTGCGATTTTCACTGCTGCATTTTACTAAAAGGTCTGAATTGAGAGATGCCACGGAGTCTAAAAACAAAAATGGTAGATGTAAATACACATGCGCAGGATAATTAGTTATATCACCTATAGTAATGACTGCTTTGCTTATAAGGTTAAGCTTACCTACACTTTCTGGAGTAGAAAACTTTACATCTACACATGCTCCTCAAACACTACCTCCAACTGACAATAGGTTGTCTGCAATGGATAAAAAAGATTTACATGTAGATGCTTCTAGAGGGGATTATTCATTGAATGGTTATTCAGAACTACTTTCTGAATATGTTCACACCATGGATGCTACTGACTGCTACATTTGCCTGTATCAGTTGTTGAGGGAAATACTTACCATCACCTACCTTTGACATATGGAGTTACCTGTAGCTTGTTGCTGAGCTTACACTATGGAAAGATGCATTTTCAATACTAACACTCAAATCATGACTTAGTTTTTTCAGATGTTCCTGTGCTGAAACATTTGAATCAACAGTCTGATGCTAAGAACCTTAAGATAGTGTGACTTTTTTTTTTTTTTTTTAGGCCCGCCATGACGCTAGACACTGCCTACGCACCCCCGTTTTACTTTTGTTTTTTAAAAGAGGGAACCTTGACTCCCTGGCCCCCAAAGGCTCCGGGTGAAGTCTTGGGTGAGACCAGCTGTGTTTTCCCTCATAAATTTCAACTATTGGGCTGTGTGACTTTGAGATTACAGACCTCAACCCCTCGGGTCCTCAATCTTCCTGAAAGATGCCCCACCGAATTGTGTTGGTGCTTCCACCTGATCTCCGTGCAGTAATGGAGGAACCGGTCACTCCACATGGAATAAAAGGGGCACTTAAAAACCTAACCTCGGCAGAGATTCTAGGACTTAATATCCTAACGGTTGAATTCTATAAAACATACTCAGCAAATCTTGCTCCTAAGATGTCCCAAATCTTTCAGGAGGCCCTGGATTCTGCAATGCTCCCCCCTTCAATGCATGAGGCTGCCCTGATCAGATCTTAAAACCTGATAAGTACCTTCTCGACCCTACATCATGTAGACCGATCACACTATTGAATGGATTATAAAATACTTACCAAAGTTTTACCAGACAGACCATAGGTATTCTCTCATCTAGTCCACCAGGAGCAGAATGTTTATCCCAACCAGATCGACCTCTCATATAATCTAGAGATTATTTAGATTCATGAATGTAGCCCTAGAATTATAGCCTTTCCCAACTGTGTTAATTATCGAACCGGAAAAAGTATTTGATTCCTTAAGCTGGTCCTATTTGTTTGTAGTCCTCCAAAAGTTTGGATTCAAACGCAAATCATTCAAATAATTCAGTCTTTGCACAAGACTGCACAGGCAAGGGTCAAGCTTGAAGGCAATGTCTCTCTCCACCCCCCCCCCCCCCCCCCAAACAGAGGTCAGTAGGGGAACCTGTTGGGGTTGCCCTGTTTCTCCTGTTATTTACCCTTGAAATGGAACCGCTCGGGTCATGATGCTTCTAGGGGCCAGGTATGGGGAATCCCTCTCTCAGATGGCCCTCAAACCATCTCTCTATATGCTGATGATGTCCTCATATACGTCTCAGAAGTCCGAGAGACTTGATTCGAATGGTCAGGCATTTGGTGGATCCTCGGGCCTCCTAGTCAACACGGGAACATCTTGCCTCATCCCCCCCTTTGTCAAGACTCTCTTCCACGTGCCTTTTCCCTAGGAACTGACTTATTAAGATGGGAGGGTGGTATCTGAAATACCTTGGAAATTTTATATTCCATGACAAGGATGACCTCTGGGATGAAAACCCTACCAGGGCGATCACCTCCCTGAGATCTGAGGTGACCTTCTGAAAGATATTTCCCCTTTCGGTTAGGGGCTGTATTGCCATCTCTAAGGTGGTGGTGGTCTTAAGACTCCTGTAATTTGTCAACCTACCTCAACTTCCTACACCCTGCTTATTCTGTAAACTGGAGTAATTGTTGGTGGAACTCATATGGGCAAGAAGTCACTTTTGCTCTTTCCATTACCTGACCTCCCAATTAGAATGGCTTTCCAGTTGGCTTGTCGGGAAATGCTTTGGAGGAGACTGGGGCCCATATACCACCACTGAACCAGGCTACAATGAATGTTCTGGTTTGTGGGAAGCATATCCCCTGGAGGACTCTCAGCTAGTCGACATGGCTCTTCACTCCTTGGCATGAATCCACATCCCTATGCCCCTAATATCCTGCTCCTTGCCACACTTGCACCCACACCTGGAGTCCCAACACTTGGCACCCTGGACGGAGGTGGGCATAACCACAAATTGAGACATATTTAATAATAACCATTTACAATCCCTCCAGGACCTCACCCACCGTCACTTCATGAGGGCTGATTCCTAACATATGGTCTCCTCCACCATATGCTTTGGACCATGTGGGCAGTGATGGATGAGGAACCAAATATACATCAACCAATCAACACATTATCCATGGGCATTACTAGACACTGTGAGACCTGGCTTTACAAGTCACAAATCCCTAATCCACAGCTCCCCTTGCAATGTCTTTATGAGACATGGGGGCTGAATTTCAATGGGTATTGCAGAAGGAATGGGCCAGAGCGCTTGAACACCCACACACAATTTTGTGCAATGCACACTTTCAATTCATTCAACTCAAAGTAGTAGACCATGCTTACCTCTCTCCTGTCTGACTCAATAGAATACACGGTGCATTATATATATATATATATATATATATATATATATATATATATATACACACACACACACAATGTCCTGATGTTTCTCTTTGAATTTTCTGTTTCACATAAAACTCAACAAAGCATACTTTAAAAAGAAGTAAGCAAAACACATTTTTCAACATCAGAATCCTGCAGAGGGGTCTTTCTGTACCACAGACTCATCCATAGATATGCAACCTATAGAGCGCTTTACACCTTAAAAAATCCAATGGGATTCATACCAGACTCAGGACAAAATAACAATGATCTTGAATGCTACAGCTAGACAAGGGCTGAGCCTAGAGAAGCTGTCATTTCCTTAAGGACTTGGCTCTAAAATCCAAACCAAAACCATAGTCTGATCTCTGCATCACCTACCAGGTGAACCATGAACCAGGACTATCTTTCTACGATCAATACCCAGATTCCATTGCTAACAAAAGGTATCAAAGATTGAGAGTAGTTCCTAATCTGGAACACTACAAAAACACAGACTATGCCAGTGATCATGCTCTGGACAGACATGTAAGCCCAAGAACACTCTGCATAAGAAAATATGGTAAATCATCATTCACTTAGTTTTTAGAGGGGCATGAAAGAGAGCTGTTTTATGAAACATAAATCCAACTCGACACAACTGATAAGGACTACAGGTCTGTATAAACAAGCTGCAAATCTAGCTTTTACTCTTTCTTTACGTACTGGTGCAATGCAGTAACACTGATATTACAAAACTGCAGCACACTACCAAACCTCATTTATAACATCTCTTTGGCAAGCAACATCAAAGTCAACAGCCTTACACCCATGCAGATACTTATTTCTAAACCAGAAAGAGCTTTTGGGCCTTGAAAGCGGTAAGGAGGTGCAATGTAGACATCTATACAACAGTTTTGTCTCTTAGTTTTCTCTACATAAGGTATTTCGTTAGCTTGGTTAGTGTTCACTTTTTCTAAAGATTGCATTTTTTTCTATCTTTTCACCTGCTACATTATAATATGTCCTAGTCTTTTTGTATTATAATGTTTGATCTCTTGCTACCTAAACTGTCTCTGTGCTGCAGTGAGAATTTTCATCTTGGTTGTCGTATGATCCCTCACTTGAAACGTATGGCATTATGTTATTTTAGAGGGAGTATATAAAGAAGTACTCCTGTCGTACTTGTTCATTTAGTATAATTTTATTTGGCAAACACACAAATAGCATAAACCAAGACAAACTTGTCATTATATCAAATATAACATATTTAATATAAGTATGGATAATTTTTTTAATACAGATAGAACGACTTGGAGCTTTCACTACATGACGGAGACCCTGCTAGTGCCACTACTTCGGAAGGACAGAGATGGGGTGCAGGTGACATCTTATAGACCACTCTCTATCTTGAATGTGGACTATAAAACTTAGTAAAATCCTGGTTAAGTCTGCTTCCTCATCTTGGCGACCTTATACACAATGATCCAGGGGCGGCTCCTGGATTAGGGCGGAGGAACGTTACACCCCCGCCAGCAGCAGCAGCTGCAAACCCTTTCAAAGAAAAGGATAATAAACATTGTTTATTATCCTTTTCTTTTAAAGGGGCAGAGCCACGGGGGTGACTAGCACTGAGGGGGGAGTGCACAGCAAGCATGTATGTTTGGCCGGCCGTCTCATTGCCGGGCTGGAAGAGAGCCACAGAGCTCCCAGTCTGATTTCCTTAAATGGGATTTTTCCCATGCTATACTAGCTTACATAGGATTAGGAAGTGGCTTTGCTATTTGGACATGGCTATTCTACTCATCTCCTACCACCCGAGTCAAGACTGGAGGTTGTATCCCTACATCAGTAGCATAACAAAACATGAGGAAGGCCCCATGCAAGATATGAGTCTCCCCCCCCCCCCCCCCCCAAAACACACACACACACACACCTAGTGGCTGGGGGGGGCCTCTCGTATGGGTAAGCTTGGGGGCTCCCCAGCACAGTGGGGTCTGCAGGGGCCCTACACACCTGAACAAGGCATGCAACAGGGTTATTGGCAGTAGCAAGTGCTTTTTGTGATGGCTACAGAACCGCTGTCTCTGCAGGTTCATACCTGCTAGAATTATCAAGAGATGGATGATTGCTTCCTCTACATCTCTTTCTATATGGGTGACTTGTTGCTATACCTTAGAGGAGAACCTTCAGACGTCAAGGGTGCCCGTCACGCTCTGGAGGAATATACTTGTATATCAGGTCTCAGGGCAAACTTGGATAAATAGAATACATTTCTGATTCATGCACCAGCATGACTGTTTCACCACTGGGCATCTACCACAAAGTGGCTAATGTTAGAGGGCAACTTACAATCAGCGTTGTCATCCTATCGCTCCTCCACCACTTTTCAGGTGACCCTACCTTTGTATGTGGCGGGCAGAGCTGCACTCTCCAAGATAGTTCTCCTTCCCATTTTCCTATATTATTTTGCCATCCTGTCGATTTGGCACCTGATATCGTTCTTTGGCAGGGTAGACAGCGTCTTACTCTATCTTGTGGGAGGAAAATCAACAGAGACTGGCATTGGCCAGACTCCATCTCCCCATGGACGGTGGAGGTCTTGCAATTCCGGATCTTGAACTTTACTACCTTGCAGCACACTTAAAATGGGCAGACTATTAAAAACACTGCACATGGGAAGGCATGTCACCTAGGGACCTTTCCATCCAAGCCCAGACTCAGTGTTGCCTACATCAATTGACCCAAAGGCTTGGTTGGAGGACGATCACCCCAGGCTCTTATTGGAAAGTCTACGATTCACACAGACCAAGGCTTTGCCACGCAAGTGAACATGATATCCCTGAGCATAGTACCTCCACTTGACTGCAATTTTGCAATTTCCACATTAGGATAACTGGCCCAGGCTAGGAGACTGGGAGAGAAGGGCATGACAACGCTTGGTGACCGGTATGCAAACAGGACACTGCGAAGATTTAGTAGATAACTATACACTCACTGATCACTATTTTCTGCTATATGGGGCCGTAATTGGCACTGTGAGCTGATTGGAGGGGGGGAAGGGGTGGGGGTGGGACCTTAGAGGAACTACCCCACAGTACCATTTAGCAGTCTATTCCCCTGGCTCTTTGTGGGTGACTACTTTGCACTCCACTTCATTTCCTACTCAACTGTCTGGGTTTTCTACTTTGTGTGGGAATACTTACTCATGGATGAGTGCACAAACAGGGGTTACTGTCTGGACTGTTTTACTTTATAGTATGTAAAAATTGGTATACCTGTGTGGGTCCAGTGCATGAGAGTACAATCCTGTTCACTACCCCACCCCTAAAAGTACTGTGACCCTCCACCCACTCAACTAAAATTACCCCCACCCCCCTAAAGCCTAAACTACCCGACCTCAAAAACTACTTCTAAAAAAAAATAAACACCAACACGACGGCGACCCCCAAAACCTAAACAAACCCTGCCCCTAAAACCTAAACTACCCTGACCCCACCCCTAAAACTACTGCAACTACCCACCCCTAAAACTACTGCAACTACTCACCCCTGCCCTTAAACTAATGCAAACCCCCTAAAACCAAAACTACCGACACACATAAAACTATTGCAACCCTCCCACCCCTTAAACTATTGTGCCCCCCCCCCTAAAACTTAACTACCCACCTCCCCCCAAAAAAAAACTAAAACATACCCCCACCCCTAAAAGGGCCCCAGTCCCACTTACCTGATCGCGTCCTCCTCAGAAGCCAACGCCCTTCTTCTGTGCCTTAATCATGCATGTGCATTGTTCATCACATGCATGGTTAAGGCACACAAGAACGAAGCCGTGGTTAACAAAAGCGTTGTTCCGCTTTCATTGTTCACGACTTCGTTCTTCCAGAGTCGTGGTTCGGGATGTTTCCCGGTAGGGTAACTATGTAGAGGGTCTGGTGGACAAAAACTACCAGATGACTTGGTATGCATGATGAAACAATACTTAATTAAAAATTTTAAAAAAGACACACACACACACACAGCAGAAAAAATGAGGTTACCTGATGGTTCCGATTAGACACTTGCATCTTTCTTACATTAAAAAAAGCACGCAGCAGGAAAATGTCAGTCGGATGCTCCTCATATGGATATTTGGCTCCACATGGTGTTTTCAAGCACAATTACAAAGATAGAAAATGAACATAATGATGAATGTTAAATCGCTGGGAGAGCATCTTGTGGGTTTGAAATGGAAAAGGCAAGGCACATCTGATTTAACAAGGTAAAAGTTTTTTTAACCCCTTGAGTGCCTTAGACGAGCTGGTCTCGCTCTCGGTCACAGTCGACGTGTGCCTTGGATGACACCAGCTCATCCTGCACCCGGCCCACGGTGGGGAGGGTTTTTTTTTTTTTTTTTTTAAATGTGGGGAGCGAGAGCTTGTCTAACTCTCAAAATCATCCCACTTGGAATGGGGAGGGCTGCACTTTGGAACACTGCCATGTAAAAAAAAAAAATCCACAAGATCTAGACACATCTGAAAATTAAACATCTGGGCGAGTCCAGGGTGGTGTGCTTCACATGCACGCTGCACCATTTTCTCACCCACAATGTCCTGCAAACCTCCAATATTGCTGGAAATCACATATTTTTGTGATGGAACCTTCCTGAATATGCAGGTAGTTTTGTATTTGATAATTTTGATGTGTCCGCATAGTGTTTTGGGGCATCTCCTTTCGCGGGCACTAGGCCTACCCACACAAGTGAGGTACCATTTTATCAGGAGACTTAGGGGGAATGCTGGGTAGAAGGATGTGTGGCTCAGATTCTAAAACTTTGTCACCAAAATCTGAGGAAAAAGTATTTTTTGGCCAAATTTTGAGGTTTTCAAAAGGATTCTGTTTAACTAGAGCCCCACAAGTCAACCCATCTTGGATACCCCTAGGTGTTTTGTTTTGAAAAAGAAAAAAAAAAAAAAAAAAAATATGCACAGGTTTGGTAGGTTTCCCTAGGTGCGGCTGAGCTAGAGGCCAAGATCCACAGCTAGGCAAAAAAAACTATCCTGCAAGACATATTCCATAGCATCCTTTTAAATGGCGGAAAGAGCAAAAACTCCAACAGGTTTGTATTTCTGGAAAGAATTAACAAAACTGGCTATGCTTGCACAAGGCCACATCCTTGATCACTAAAGAATTAATCAGAATTTCTTCCCTGCTGGAAAGAAAAAGCAGCACATGGCTGGGTACTGCAATCTATCATCTTTTGCAGGGGAAGGAATTAATATCTTCGACCCTTGCCTTGCCCTACTGATTTCGAGCAAACAGAAAAACCTGATGCCCATCTGGGTGTAGAACACACTACAAACGTTTGCCAAGGATTTGCGCCAAAACCAGAAGATACTGCCATTTTCTACTCTAGATTCACCCTCATCTTACAGAAGATTCTACATCAAACAGCTGTCTCTTCTCAACATTATAGCCCAAAAAACTATTTTTCATACTTAATTACTGGTTTCCTAGATACCAATATCAAGTCGGAATCAGATCGCCTCCTCCTTGGCCATTGCTCACTGCAGCAAACAAGTCTTACCGTAAACTGGAAAGCCACACACAAAACCAATTTTAAATCTTGGCTGAACTGGTTAGCTCAAATAAGCGGCGCGGACAACACTGCTCTCCAAAATTCCCCATGGAAATCTCTTACTCACAACATATGGGGCACCTTGGATAACTTTTCTGCTTCCAGTAAACCCCCGTGGAACAACGTCATGGAGGTTTTATTCCTAATACCATGAGCTCAAACCTCAAACTTTCCAGTACACCAAATTATCTACTCCCCACAGAGACAAGACCTATTTCTTACTCTATTTCTCACTTTCTCCTTTACTCTTTTCTAATCTACTTTTCTCTTGCACTTAATTAGCCAACCTATAAGTCCTGTCCATGTACGTTTACAATACCTTGTTCTACCTATTCATTATTCTATCATGGGTTAAGACTAACAAGTTACGTATGTAATTCTATAATATTAACTACCAATTCTCTTCTTGTCTTTCTGTTAATATGTAAAAATAAAATCTTTTCTGAACAAAAACCTGCAAATGATGAGGAGCAGTTTATACACCCTTAGACTTCAATTACAAGGAGTATCATGTTTGAAATCAGCTGGCCATGGGCGACTGGAGGGTCAGAGCTAGGCCCAGCTAAAGACTGCCACCTTTTAGAGAGCTCCTCTGGGACCTGCCCTGCAGCAGTGCGATTAGAGCAGTTTCACTTCTTGTAAATGCTTTTTTGTTGGGACTCTCCTTTGGAAGTCCTCTGGGAGCGAATCATGTTAATGGCAGAGGCACCTCTGCCTGCAGTATGCCGTAACAGCTGATACAGTGAGCAGAGATCCAACTTCAGGGTCAGACTGATGCAACTGCTATAAGTTGGAGACACCTATTCTAACTAACACTTGCACAAGAGACTAAGCCACTCAATTATCACTGTAGGGGTACCGGTTCTGCCATGAAAGAAGAATGTGGGAAGCCTCCTCCAGGCCCTGAACCAAATGTATAGTACATGAATTAATGGATCGATTTATTCTGAAGTCTTTTTCTCCCTTACTACTAGATTCAACGGCATAATTGGTATGTCTCAGATGCCAGCCCCTACCCAGTCACCGGGGAAGAACCTTATCAGTCACCATCTTACATTGGGAAACACTGGATAGTGGGACTACCTTCTTTCTTTGGGTCGCTTTCTCAAATATCTGTTCACTTCACTGACAATAACAGATGAGGATTTGGACCGAATTTCACTACTTAGTGAACACCACTTAATAAAAGGCTAAAAGGACCCACCTCTTGTACCCATGTATGTTCCAAATATATTTCTGCTTTGATCATTGGAGTAATAGGTAGTTACATCTAGCAATCTTGTGCCAGAACGCCTTCTAGGAGTGCCTTCAATCCAAAAACCTATGACACATCCCTGAAGCTACATTATTTATGGTACTAGTTCTAACCAGGTTTTGGATTAGAGATACAGGCAAAACAGCTTCATAAGCTAATAACACCTACTGGTGTGGAAGGGGGGAACCACACCACACAGGGTTGCCTAATCCCCGTTTAAAATGAGTGAAGAGAGAAAAAAAATTTTAAAAAAAAAAGGGCTCACTCTAAGCTACTAGCCTTGTAGCATCGTTTATCAACTTTCGAAACCAGTCTCTCAGGCCTCCATGGCCAGACAAAAGGACTTCTTTTAACTATTATTCTGAGGCGGTAAAACCTCAAAACCAAGGCAAACAATGTGACCGCTAAGACATTGCATCTTTCCCCTTCGAAACATTAAAGCATGAACCTGAAAAAAACAGAATTGACACTACACTCCATTGAGCTCTGGAAACTACGAAGGAACTTTAAAAAATATATATATAATAATAAACACCGACCTGCTCTTAAAGGACACTACATTTCATGCTAGATTGGACAGTTCAGAGAAGCTGATCTCAACCCTAGAACAGAAAGCATTGCCTACTCCAGACCAAGGTGCTGAAAGCACAGGGTGATATCCCACATAAGGGAAACTCTCGCCGATAAAAGGAGATTTGTCCATGTAGAACTAACTAAAAACTGGGGCGATCCCCAAACTATTGTATAATATACAGCACTCCATGACTTCTAACAATTAGAAACTGAATTCTGAAAAATACTAACTTAATGTCGGCTCTATTCAAAAGGCTGAGAAACTGCTGCAACGGATCAAGAGCAAAGACTATTAAAAGAAGAAGGAAAAAAAAAAAAAAAAAAATACAAAACAGACTCCCGGCTTACTAACATAGAAGAAACATTCAGCAATTCCAGGAATCTATGACAGGTTGGGCAATTTACGCACAAACCTTCAGGTAATAAATGCTGAGGGCAGATCTTTCTATAATGTTCTTTACACATCTGAGTCCATAGAGGACCACGACACAGAATCACTTCCTAATTCACCTTCAAGCCTCCACTCTGACCAATGGAAGTCTCTCAAGGAAGAAGGCTTCCCGATCTCATTTCATAAAATCGCAGCAGAGCAATTCTTCCCCTCTACAGGGGTATATGTTTCGGAGGTAACCAACTGCAGGCTTGAAGGCGGACTTCCTTAAGCCACTAAGCGCTGTCTCTCCACTCCACTCCACTCCAAAAGCCAGGCAAAGATGACCTCTATTGTGGTATCGGCTGATGTAATTAAAACAACCGCAATATTAAAATCCTCACCACAGTTGGCAAATCATTTTAAGAAAGTTAGCCCATATTTCAGTCATAAAAAATAAGGTTTATCCCGGTTCGCTTTTCCTGGAACCATCTGCGTACCTTTCTTCACTTACCTGGAACTTCCAACTGAAGGCTGGCACCAAGTGGAGCCTCGCCCTCGATTTTGTAAAGGACTTTGAGTGGTGTGAGGATGTCATTCATTCAAATAGTATTGTACTCAAACAGGGAGCTCAACAAGGCTGCCTCGACCCACATTACTCTTTCTACCAATAGCCGAAAACCCTGGCAATAGCCATTTAAGCAATTTACCACATCAGCAGGAAACCTTATGATAATGCTTTTGTCTGTCAAACAGCGCTCCCTGAATCTGATACTCTGGAGCAGAGTACAAAGAGAGAACATGGTAGTGACTCTACGCTTCAAATATGTGATAGAAATAATAATCATTTCAATCTTATACCGCTAGCTGTGACAGATTGACCAGATGATTAAAGCCTATATGTGTCAATAAGGATGCCCTCCACGCCTAGCACTACCAAGGTTCTATGCAGGGAACTATACTTGGGGGCACTGGATTCAGGGTATCACAATGTACTACTAGCTCAAGACATTTCCCAATCAGCCAATTATTTTTCTAAGGACCTGGAAACACTGGATCTTTACAGTGAAATAGAAGCTCAACAGTGACAGTTATGCGAGAGCTCTACTTTAACACACTTAATGGAGTAAGAGGCAATCACGCACTGGTCAATACAGTACAAATTTGGGAAAAAGCACACAGGCTCCTTCAACAAGACTAATTGTCACACCCTCAAGCACTTGTCCGGAACACTTCATTACCAATAGGGACCAAACCATTTATTTGGCCCACATGGCAACGGTAGAGGATGAATACAATCTCACATCCTATCTGCAGAAAAAAAATCAAATCCTTTTAAAGCAGAAGAGAAATGAATATCAGTTAGATGTTACCTACCATCTTCAATATCAGCAGCTGAAGAGATGTATAAACAGGTGCCATTCAACGAATGAAGGCAAATCTCAGAGATTCCTCGATCCAAACATACCTGTAAAGACAGTGTGGACTGTACAAAACTATTTCATGGATTTACAGTTTATCGAAGATGTATGCTCCAGACAGTCATTATATTGCAACTGAGATAATCAATCTGCACCCAAATGTCACATATCAGAAATGGATGGACTTACTGTCTACCCACGAGCGTGGCCTCAGAGCATAGATCAAAATCATCCATTTTTAAAATTAATTTATGATTGGCATAGGTCACACTACAAATTACAGAGCTCGACTGACTGCAAATGCTCTGCTGGAGATGCAGGACACAAATGTGATCCATAGTCTCCGGACCTGCTTTAGAATACAAGGCTTTGGGACATTGGTCTAGAGGCAAAGGAGATTGGTACAAGACCTTGGAGCCTTTTGGGCCTCGCTTTGCTTTATTTTACCCAGGCTCCCAGGATACGCCTGATAAATTAAAATGACTACTAATCTCAGCCCTGGCAACTGAAAAAAGTATGTATACCGAGACTTATTTTACCCTACATTTTAAAAAGCTTACAATCTCTAGGATGTCACATTTTTTAGTTTTACATAGAATCCTCAGATGGAGGCTAAAAACCACTTAATAACTAGTTTGACAAACATTAACCAATATGCATTAAAAAAAAATAAAAAATAAAAATTACATTACGCAGCATTTCTAAACAAACATTTACTAAGCCAATATGTCTAGCTTGCTTTTTGAGTCCTAATATTTTTCTAAAAGCCAGTGCCGCACAAAAAAGAATTACAACGCATCTGAAATTTTTTATTAAGTGCACATTTGAGACTTAAATTAGTCCCTCCTGCATCACTGCAGTGTCAAGCAAGATCTAATAGGGAAAAAAAAAATTGCTATCCATTAGACATTAACTTGACACTTAGCGTAAACAACAGTTAAAAATTAACATTTAACGTGGTCTGCTTTCAGAGATGAAATTCCAAAACCACTTTGGATGGAAAAATATGAAGTGGCCAGAAAAGAGACGTTATCAACTCACGCTAATTTGAATTGCAAAGAAGTCTTGAGCATATGACCAACAAATACGATTTTTAACGTAATGCAATAATTACCTAAAATATTCACTTTATTGTTCGCATGTGTTTTGTTTTTATAGTGCAAACCCAGCTTCATAGCAAGAGTCTTAAATGAATTCAGGATTCACACATTTGAAGTTTGCAATGACATTATATAGAACGCAGACAGGGGTTAAATATAACACTTGAGGTAACCTATACTTAATGGACAATTTTCTTGAGTGGAATTATTCCCCAATAGTGCCAATTCACCTATTTTAGGGAGGAATGATCTACACTAGGTTGTGGAAAGCCTGGTATTTATTACAACCAAAATTTAAACGTTATCTTATGGTTGTAGGTCATGAAACACCACGGTCCCGATAATGCCATGGCACAATCTAAATGAGTTTAGATACAATACTCACCACAACTGTTACTGTACAGTGCCTCAATAGTAATGCTGATCAGTAGGCATCTAAAGAATTAGGTACTCTGTACACTCTTAATGTGTTTGAAAGTATGAAACGTGAGTGAAGGGTTACCAATCCATGAGCCGAGTTTGAACTTTCAACTTACTGCTTTATTACAAATAAAACCTTCCTGTGACGCAGTCCCCATTGTAGCATGCAATGGGGACACCTGCAACAGTCTAGACAGCCGATGTGCTTTCCCACTCGGATACATCCAAGATACTGTAATTGGCCACAAGTTCTCAAAGTTCAGAGGCAACCTCCTCATACTTGTATGTAATCAGACATCCAAAATATATGTTTTACTGAAGGTAAACCAACTCAAAAGATGCGTCGTATAGCTGGGTGTCAAAGTCTTGCTCCATGCTGCTGATCCTTAACTCACACTAGCTTTACATTATTTAGTAATCTACGCCAACATGTTTGCTCTTTTACTCCTGACTGGCAACTGCTGGATGGTATTCACAAAAGGGGGTGTGGAGAAATGAGTTTTTTGATGATTCAGAGACACCTTAAGTCGTTCAAATCTGAAAAACACAAACATGTAATGAGTTTGCCGCTTGTGGGACAAAGATTCACTTACAATCATTTCATTCCAGTTTGGTTGCACTCTCACATGGTCCTACACTAAGATACCATACACTTAAATGTTATTCATTTAAATCAAAATGTTGAAATTTCAGTTACACCTGTAGAAGGAGAAGTTGTAACAGCGTTCAGTGTTCTGCAGAAAATCGCTCATTTCTGAAAACAATATCTTACTGCTAAAGTTTTCTTTCTGTTGACAGATTGATAATGACACAATAAAGCCATAACCTTTGTGCCAACAGAATCGAGTGAGTGTGTGAGGAATATTGTACGTAGCCGTGACACTCGAGCAGCCCTACCCCAACTCTCTCAAGAATTCTTTATCTGCAGTTTTAGGTACCCAAAATGCAGACAGTGGGCAGTGTCTAATCTGCAGAAACTACACACTAAGAAAAGCAAGCATGCTCGGAAAAATAATAAAGGGTCAAAGATTGTTATTTTGAAATACTTAACCGGATGTGTAATTTTTGATCTGTTGGCAATCAAGTAGTCATTAAACGTCTCAGTAATCTGAAAACAAGAAAAATGAAAAAGGTTAAAAAATAAACTTTCAAATACGGTCAGTGTTGGAGGACTTGGGTCTACGTAATCTAGACAGTTTCTGTAATTATATTACATCAAGCATAGAGATTATTGTAGGAACTCCTTTCCAGGGATAGTTAAAAAAAAAAAAAAAAAAAAAAAAAAAAAAGACATTTAAAAACGTACTAACAAAAACTCAAAATAAACACCTTTTGAATAGTTTAATAGTACACATTTTAACTCCACTTTCCTGTGGAGGATGCTGCATACACGTTGAGGTTCCAAGGAGCGGGCAAAGAATCCTATCTATGCACAAGTTTAGGGCAGTACTTGGTTACATAACTTATATTTCACTTCACCACCACACGATAGTGCTGGCAATGGGGAGAATCTGAAGACTGAAAATGTGCTGCCAGCATTACATGACTCACCACAAAAGACAATTAACAAAGAATTATCCTGTCTGGTCACTAGATATGAACTAAAACCTGAAATATTAATTATCTTTTACTTCTCTTGGTTACTAACGCGACCAAAAGCTGATTTGCATGTAGAAGGTTATCTTTGCCCACTTCCACAGAAGAGGCAGAAACAAGAAAATGGAAGTTACATGTGTGGGCCGGAGATAATGTATTTACCCAAAGAGCGAGTACAATTTACCAAGGTAATGACTAACCTGGATGCGTGGGACTTTTATCTGAATGTCATGTTCTTCACCAGTTACATTTCACACAATAAAGCGAGCCATTGCCAACATCAGAACTAGTCCTCGGTCGTCAAATTTGGAAGAACATACTTATATGGCATGATATAGTAGAATACTATCAAGCAAGTCTAGAAAGGGAATGATTACCAGACTTAGGATATTGCACCAGCCTCCTGATACCCAGCCCCCCCCCCCCCCAAACACACAGAGAGAAAAGAACGGATAATGTTTTTAAATGATTAACAATACGTTTCACACAGTAGTTTATTTATGCATGAAAAGAATCAGTGTCCTTTTGTACTATTACAGAATATGGGGGAATTTCCATAAGTAGTGTAAATGCAAAGAAAATAAAGCTGCTTTACAGCACCACACCTACAAACATTTCTCTTCTGCTTCCAACCCAATCTTGAGGTACATAGGAGATGAGTGGAGGTCTTTCAGCTGTTAGTTCACAAGTCCATCAACTCAGTCAGTATCTGAAAAGAAAACAAGGAATAGTAATCATACCCAGTTAACTGTGGGCAAAAGTGGTAGGCTTTATGTTTTAAAGTAAAACTGCATACTTCTTGGTTAAGTAGAAGCCTGCTGGGAGAAGAACTTTTTGTGAAACAAATAATACAAAAAAAAAAAAAAAAAAAAAAAATTGCGAGTCTGCAACATACAAAAAATACAAGATGTGTTCGTTTTCTATATATTACTTGCAGTCTGGTTAATATGCAATCTGATGGTTTAGGCACAATTACTCAAAGTTACAACTTCAACAACAGGAGTGTTGGAGGAATATTGCACATGGAACTGCTGATACTTGCACAGTCCTGCCTCGGCTCCTTCCAGAATATACTTTTTCTGCAGTCTCCGACGCCCAATGAACAGCAAACAAAGGGCAAATGCAAGACTGCAGGTGGGAGATTACCAATATTGTATTTAATTTTAGAAAACTAGCTGTAAAGCGTATTTTTAAAAACTCTAAACAAGCTAATAACATTTATTCAAGTAAAAGAAAATTGTAAAGCAAAAACAAAATTTCAGAGACATTTCAATGCAGGTGCTACAGACAAAAAGAATCCCCATCATTGTACACTTTCATGAAAGCAAAATAAAGTATTTTGTGACTGCACCATAATGCATTGGTCAGTAAAATGTCACATGGCACAGAGATTCCAAGTCACTATACATTATAGAGAACATTTCGATTGTGGAACATATTTACAGGTCACACAGTAATTTCAGCAACAAGCAGGTTGGCTTATTTTCCAGAATTACACATTTCTTTAGTCAGTTGAACAGTGGGTCTAGGAAGTAGTTGTTTTCTCTACTAAGGGAGTGTAACAGCTACTAGACCCATCACCCAGTAATGACAAGCTGCACACCGATTTGAATTGTATTGGCTGGAAACCAATTTTCAAGAAGTGTGTTTTAGAACTGAATCGGTCATACAAAGCTGTGTAAAGAGGAAGAAAGGCTTTGACAATGTTCACTGAATGGAGTGGGAGGGTTGATTCAGGGTGCAAGAAGAAAACCTTGACTTCCTTCAGTTCATTGGCACCAAGTGTAGCAGATAAAAAAAAAAAAAAAAAAAAAAAAAGTTCGTTCTGCTCATTATGTGCTTTTATGACCATCCTAGAGCAGGTAGTTATCTCTTTTTAGCCATGGAGGTTAAGAAGGTAGTACAAACAGTTTGACACTCTTAATAAGTGAACAATTCCTCCACCCCCCCCCCATAGTGTTGCTTGGTGGGTGGCTAGTGATGGCTGTCACAAATCTACCACCTACTTGCACCATCTCCCAGTGTTCGAAGTGCATTAAAAGAATATGGGAACCGTGATGCTGCACGCAGTGGAAGTGGGGTCAAAGGCATGGCTAAAAGTCTAAATATAGAGGGGCATATTTATACTCCGTTTGCGCCAAATTTGCGTTGTTTTTTTCAATGCAAATTCGGCGCAAAACTAACGCCATATTTATACTTTGGCGTTAGACGCGTCTAGCGCCAAAGTATGAGGAAAGAGCGTCATTTTTTTGCGTGAACGCCTTCCTTGCGTTAATGAGATGCAAGGTAGGCGTTCCCGTCTAAAAAAAATGAATGCGACGCAAATGCGTCGTATGTATACTCCCGGGCAAAAATCACGCCTGGGAGTGGGCGGGGCAAAAAACCCCGCATTTGCGCCGGATTTTAGCGCCTGGGTCAGGGCAGGCGTTAAGGGACCTGTGGGCTCAAAATGAGCCCACAGCTGCCCTCCCATGCCCCCAGGGACCCCACCTGCCACCCTTGCCCACCCCAGGAGGACACCCAAGGATGGAGGGACCCATCCCAGGGACATTCAGGTAAGTTCAGGTAAGTATAATTTTTTTTTTTGGCATAGGGGGGCCTGATTTGTGCCCCCCTACATGCCTCAATGCCCAATGACCATGCCCAGGGGACATAAGTCCCCTGGGCATGGCCATTGGGCAAGGGGGCATGACTCCTGTCTTTACTAAGACAGGAGTCATGTAAATGGCGTCTGGGCGTCGTAAAAAATGGCGCAAATCGGGTGGAGGCGATTTTTTGGCGTCAACCTGACTTGCACCATTTTTAAGACGTCCTAACGCCATTTTTCCCCTACGCCGGCGCTGCCTGGTGTACGTGTTTTTTTTCCACGCATACCAGGCAGCGCCGGTCTGCTAGCGCCGGCTAACGCCATTCAATAAATACGGCGCCCGCATGGCGCTTCAGAATGGCGTTAGCCGGCGCTAAACTTTTTGACGCTAAACTGCGTTAGCGCAGTTTAGAGTCAAAAAGTATAAATACGGGCCATAAACCTTTTCAGCCTTTCACCTTCAGGTACTTACATATAAAATAACGCACACCTTAAATAAAAAAAACAAAATGCAAGTTAAGTCAAACAGTGGGAAATGCATTATTATACATTATGAAACCCCTGTTAGTGCACTGCAGAGGTCTGTGTCCGTAACCAGAAAGCCACAGAAATGAATCTTGGTTGGTGCAATGGAGAACAGTGTTAGCCAGTCAAAAAGCTTGTTTATGTAGACCATAGTCTATTAAAACCAACACAAATACATCCAGTGCATAAATAGACTGAAACAAAATGAAAAGGGATTGAAAAGACCCATAAATACACCACCAATTTCTTATATGTTCACTATAAATCTTAACTTTGTCAACTTAATACAGACAGAGCTGTGGAATTCCTATAGCATGATGCCCAGTGCCTATTATTTGTCGTCAAGGGAAACACATTTTCATGTTTTTGTCCTTGGTCCTTGACAAGTAGGCCCAACCCACTGCAGCACAAACCCTTTGGCTGCTAGTTTACATTATGGAGCAAGGAAGGGAAATCATCTGCAGATGAGGTAATATTAGCGATCATGTGTTACTACTGTTTGAACTTATGGGTCATTAATGTAAAGCCTTTATTAGTATGAGCATTGTAAATAAATGCAGTAAGCTCAAACTGCACTACAGACAGTGGCTCCAGTAAAAAAAGAAAAAAAAAAAAAAAACCTGTACAAACATTTGAAAAGTTTAATAATATAAGGCTACGTATAATGCTCCCAGGCTGCTCTGATTAGATGCAAATATTTACAAAAGCTTGAAAGCAAGATTGACAATTCTTTACATTCAAAATAAAGTGTTCACAAAAAATGTTTTGCAAAATTACTGTGAAATTTTAGGTACCATTTCTTCATCATTTAGTAAAATCTAATGATGCATGGCAGTAATTCCAAAAAATAGTCATAATGGAAAAATCATTGTAACCGGTTTCAACACGATTATGGGAAACATGAACATAAAATAAGTACCGGCAAACACAGTAGGTCCCACATTGGTAATCGTCAATGCCAGATCCACTGGAATTATGCGATTGTACGGCCTTGGCGATTTTCGCATAATTACAGATTTGACATCTTTGCCACATACGTCATCATCTTCCACCTAATCTGAAGATTTTAACAAAAAAATTGTTTCTCACAGACTTAAGGAACTTTTTGCCTGCTGGACAAGTATATTATTTGAAAAATGTCAAACCTCCCAAAGTACCAAAATGACCTCATGTTACGCTTTTGTAGAAAGGTTACACTGGATGTTAGTCAAGCAAAGAATCCAGCTGAAAACACGATAAAAGGCATTGCAGAACACGCCACCTTCTTTTGCATAAAAGTTGCACTGCATCGTGTGCAGCACTTTAAATGGGTTGTGGGTACCGGTACTGAGTACTGGCACTTTCTCCCCCCCCCACCCCCTCCCACCCCTGTTGAGGACTGGGACTTCTCCAAAGTCAAGTAAAGTACTGGTATGAATAGGGGCCTGGCTTTGACGCAATTGGTGCTGCTCATGAACTTCCTTGGTAGCACATTCTGCACGGGTTAAAGCATGCCTTCCAAACTGAGATGAACCAGGGATGAGCTCGTACAAAAGCTCCAGAACAACAGCAAGTGTCAGTAGAACACAGCAAGTTACGTGTACATCTCTGGAAGATGTGAGGAGGAGGGGTATGGCTCCAAGGTGTTCCAATTATCTTTTAGAGGGGGTAAAAAGGGGACCATAAAACCTAATGGGTGCCTGAGTACGACATTTTTCAGGGCCATACAGGTTTTTAGAAGGCTATTTGTTTTAGATGCTCGGAAATATTTCATTTAAATTAAAGGTTTTCTGTAGGGGGGGGGGGGGGGGAAACAAAAAAAACACACACACACACACACACACACACACACCTCTGCCCCCATTAAACACAACATAAATGCTTTAAAGTTTTACAAGTGAGAACTTCACGCTTCAGATGGAAAATCAGACCTAAACCAATTGCGACAGGAGGCTCACTGGTAGATGCAACATTTTCATGCAGTTCTGTATTTTTAGCTGGCAAACCTTTGCTTTCTGGGGATTTATAGTTTCTTTTTCTCATTCTCAGAAAAAAAGAAGTTACAAACCCCAGCAAGCAAAGTGACCGCTGCAAAAATCAGAAACAGACTGAACAGGTCACATTACACAGTGCCACTTGGGAACCACCAAGCCCCTATCACATTCTGTGGGCGTCCACACACATCATGCTTAAAACATAGCAAAAACATTGTTTTATGTTGATTATGGAACCCTTTCAGTGCGCCGCTTCTGGTGTAGGCTGTATGCAAAAAGTATACTGTTCCAAGAGTGTCTGCCTACGTTAATCATCACGGGCAATTAGTGTCATTAGGAGTACCCTCAAGCATCAATTGCGATGCTGAGCATCATCATCGGGTTGACTCCTCGCCGGACCGGCACTGCAATATCCGACGGGCCACCACTCAAAAGGTGGTAGGCTCTATGACCGAAAATGATGTAACTGATCAAGTAGAGTCAGTGAAATGTGATAATGTATGGTGGAAAGAAAGGAGAGTAAGCGGTGTATTAAAATTGGCTCTGAACACCAAATGTCTTTAATACTATATGTAGGAGTCAGGCCAAGATTAAAAAATGAATCAGGGAGTCTAAAAGGGGAATAATGTACCCCACACTCCTTAACATAAAGTGAGGAAAGGAGGAGAAATACTCGATCCTAACACTAAGGGGTCGACATGTTTCACGCCTAAATGGTCCGTAAAAGATCCAGCGGCGTTTCTTCAGGACCTTAGAAAAGATAACTTCTCCTTAAAAACAAATAACAATAAGTGCTGGAAGGTCACTTACAGTGTATGCATTAAATAGTCGCTGTCAGTCATCTATTAGGTCGCCCTGAAAGAAAGAGACACACAGACAGACGTAGAAAACAGCAAAATATGCATTGATATATGCAGGTGAGTCAAAAGCCCAGTGTCAACACAATAAAAATTCATCATTGTTCAAAAAACCGTGATCAAATTCATTCAGCATGGCATAAAAGGGCTTACCATCCCATTTTGAGAAAAGGCCTCATGAGGACGCTAAAATCCCGACCAGAGACGGAACCACTCTATCAAAGGTAAGTGAAAAATAGTACAAAGTATAGTCAAGAGACCATTTTAGTCAAAGATATGGTAAAACAGTTATAGTCATCCATTTAATCTTTTCAAATAGTCAACAATCCCTTTATTAAAAATGTACTATGAAGGTGGAGCTCGGTGCATCACTCCAACCTCGAACTACAAGCGGACTCATACCCCACACTCGTCTACAGAAACAGTTAGTTGACATGCAAGCATAAATCCATAGACAGTAAATCCCGTCTATCTAAGATGTGCAATGTCCGGGGAGTGAGAAAACAGTGTCGATCTAATTCTGCCGCTATGCGAATCGTGGAATATACTGTATCGCGTGTTTCCGTTAGTAAAATGGAGTTAGCCATATACTGTTACCGCGCCCGCCTATGGATTTATGCTTGCATGTCAACTAACTGTTTCTTACCATATCTTTGACTAAAATGGTCTCTTGACTATACTTTGTACTATTTTTCACTTACCTTTGATAGAGTGGTTCCGTCTCTGGTCGGGATTTTAGCGTCCTCATGAGGCCTTTTCTCAAAATGGGATGGTAAGCCCTTTTATGCCATGCTGAATGAATTTGATCACGGTTTTTTGAACAATGATGAATTTTTATTGTGTTGACACTGGGCTTTTGACTCACCTGCATATATCAATGCATATTTTGCTGTTTTCTACGTCTGTCTGTGTGTGTGTCTCTTTCTTTCAGGGCGACCTAACAGATGACTGACAGCGACTATTTAATGCATACACTGTAAGTGACCTTCCAGCACTTATTGTTATTTGTTTTTAAGGAGAAGTTATCTTTTCTAAGGTCCTGAAGAAACGCCGCTGGATCTTTTACGGACCATTTAGGCGTGAAACATGTCGACCCCTTAGTGTTAGGATCGAGTATTTCTCCTCCTTTCCTCACTTTATGTTAAGGAGTGTGGGGTACATTATTCCCCTTTAGACTCCCTGATTCATTTTTTAATCTAGGCCTGACTCCTACATATAGTATTAAAGACATTTGGCTTTCAGAGCCAATTTTAATACACCGCTTACTCTCCTTTCTTTCCACCATACATTATCACATTTCACTGACTCTACTTGATCAGTTACATCATTTTCGGTCATAGAGCCTACCACCTTTTGAGTGGGGGCCCGTCGGATATTGCAGTGCCGGTCCGGCGAGGAGTCAACCCGATGATGATGCTCAGCATCGCAATTGATGCTTGAGGGTACTCCTAATGACACTAATTGCCCGTGATGATTAACGTAGGCAGACACTCTTGGAACAGTATACTTTTTGTTATATAGGTGTATATATAGGGAGCACGTATACTGGACCTTTAACTCTCCCAGTCCCTCCTGTTTATTAGTAGGCTGTATGCACTCATCTAGGCTGTCAGTAAACCCTATCTTTGGCAACTGTTTAAATAAGATCCAGGTTGTCAGTGTGCTGGATCTGCTGATGCATGAAGTGAAAATCGTATGCAGGAATCTAGACTTAAATCAATGCATTGACGATTTAAAAAAATAAAATAAAAATAACTGCAGCACTAGCACTGATTCTTTAACGTGCCATTTATTGATAGATATTTGTTATAGAACTGTAAACTTGAGTGATTTGCAGTAGCTAAATCACCTAAGTATCTCTGTTCCACAACTGTGGCAGTCTCTGAAAAAGTTTCAAAACGTGAATATGCCCATCACACAAAACAACTCCAGACTTGGCGTGCTACCTGTTAAAATTGTTGACAGTATCCATTGTCCAGCAGAGTGTGTGTGTGTGTGAAAAAGAATATGTGAGAACTAGAAAGTAAAAGCAACAAGTGTGCGAGTTTGCAAATTTGCGTATGCCAGAGAATAAAAAGTGGTACGTGTGTGAATCAAAATGTGGTTCAGAGAGTATGAAATGGGCACTTAAGTGTATGAGTGGGTGAGTGTGTGTATAAGGGGGCAAATGTATTCAGACTTTTCAGCGTGTAGGGAATGTGTGTTAAAAGTCAGTCTGTCTTTTCTTGAGAAAAAGTTGAGAATTTCTTTAAGAAAATGGCTGCTTTGTGAACAAAGGATGCAGCAGGTTTACCATTTAGAAGACAAATGTGTGAGGCGGAGGAGCTAACAAATCAACAGAGAGCAGAGACAATGGTCTGGCTTGGCTCAAAGTGACCTACCATAGCCGAGCATTAGATCTGTTTGCAATATAAGTCATCCAAACATCCCGTAAAATAGCCCAACTGTCTTCAAAATATATATTTAAAAAAGCAACACATATTGCACTCAAATGTAGTAACTTTTATATTAATAAGTCACATTATACGTTTACTGAGATGCAATGGTGAAAGACAGATTTATACAATTGCCCAAGATCAAGGACTTTGGTTTAGTGGGCAAGACAGGATTAATCCTAGGTTTTCTTATTTCACTTTGTACATATCAGCCGTTAAATGGGCATTTAATAGTCTCTACTAGTTGGAGGCTGTTTCTCTATGCAGTGTGCAAAACCAGGCACACTGTGCATACAGTACAGGCAATCACACAGTTTACAGAAGTAAAAACTAGACCACCTAATGTTTCTAATTTTTATGGTAGCTTGGTCGACCAGTTAGGCCAATTTTGGAGAAGAGCTAAGCATTTGTTGTACTCACAGTATCAATAAAGCAAGACACACTCAAAGGAATAACTCAAGATCAATTTACAAAAAGACTCAAACTTTTATAAAATTTAAGACCAAGACCAAAATCGGGTAAGTACTTTTTAAGTTATGAAATTTTCGAACTTTAGCAAAAATAGTATTTTTGCGTAATTACGCACTATGGGAATCACCGTGCTCTGAAGAATGTCGTGGCCTATAACAACTAGAGTTTATACATAGAGGTGAGCCACATCCCAGTCCCCTACAAATAAATTGCAGACATGTCTTGCTTTGCCCATGTTTGTGTTAATTTGCCAGTTTTTTGTGTGATGCTCTTATGTCTGGAGATAAGACAAAGTGAAGGCTTGCCTAATGGGCAGTTAAAAACTGTCGCCCATGTGACAGTGAGAAGCAGAGTGGATGCACAAACTGAGTTCTGCCTGTATATCCACAGTTCACTTCACTATAATTACTACTGTCCTACATGCGTGGCTCCTGTTTGTGGGAAAGACACAGACCATGGACTAAACTATCAGTAGTGTACAACTTGCAGTGGCACCAGAATATAAGGGGCACCGAGGCCGTATTAATAACCAAAATAGATGTGAAGCTCCATTTTTATGTGTCGCCCGAAATATGCACGGTTACTTGACACATTTTGTTTACTAAAAGTGGCTTCAGCCTGCAGATTGCTTACCATTCGCAAGATTCACTATACCCTTATTTACGATCCCTAATTGGTCAGTGTGCGCCACATTCACTTCCCCTTCTTTTGGGTCCCCCTTCTGTGGATCACTGACCAAGTCCGGATTGCTTTATTTTAACAAGTGTCATTCTACTGCCTCCACAATAATTGAGGTACTCCTCCCCCCCCCGTCATGTTGTTGTGCTCGCTTGCCCAGTCCTATGTTGCTTCTTCCTTCCCATTGTCTGTGTTGCTCCCAACCCTATAAGGGAAAAAAAGAAAGAAAAAAAAAGCCAGTGCTGGGCGCGTCACATCACTTTTCCACCAACTTTTAGCCATGATGCATAGAAGTCATGCTGCTATACAGCATGGCTAAAAGACATCAAAGCCAATGGCTCTCGCATGGACGAGACCTACAGGCTTTGCTTTACCAATGCTTATTTTTGCTTGCATTACCTTGCACAACACAAGCAAATTTAAAACAGTACTATTCAAATTGATTGTTAGATTGCAGCAGCTAGTTATAAGCACAAACACTTACCTAGTGCGCAGTGGCGTGTATTTCACCACAAATTGCAACAGAAGCCATGGAATCTGAAAAATAAATTTCAGTGCTTGAGTACTATGAGTCAACCTTCAGAGTTAAAGGCTGATTAACTAGAAAGCGTTTAATATTCTAGCTACTGCCATCTCTGTCATTATTCAGTTTCTCATAGAAGCAAATCACACTTAATCGGTTACAGCCTCATCTGAGGCACCATCTCCAATATAACATTGAAATCACACTTCCCAAACACTAAATCAAAATCCAGGGCTAACAGTAGGGACTTAAAAGCTATGCAGGATGATTTTGCGGACAAATTCTTACAAACAGAATACCAAATCATCTCTTTCCTGCACCCCAAGAAAAACTCACAAGTCAGATTCCCATCCAGCAAGACTGTAAACTGTAAACTTTGTACTTGTATAGCGCACTACTCACCCGTTAGGGTCTGAAGGCGCTGTACGCATACCACTGTGGAACCCCTCCTGGCTTTTCCCTATGAGGTGCCCACTCCTGGGCAACCTCCAAGGTGAAGACAGGCATCCCAGCGCTGTTGGGGCCGTTGTGGAGATTAAGCAAGCTATTGCCCAGAGTTACAGAGTGGGACCCATGAATTAGATTAGGCACCGATGCGAGAATTATCAGGTCTGAGGAAATTGAGCCCAAGACCCGCCGAGGCGGGAATTGAACCCTGGTCCCAGGACAGATTTCTGCATCAGGGTCTGCCGCTCTAACCATTGAGCCACACTTCTCCACTAGACTCTGCATAAGGGGGCTCGATCAGTTAAATTATCTAGTTAGAGAAACACACTCAAATGCTCTCCAAATTAAAAATGTGTACAGAGAACTGTGCCAAAACAATTTTAATAGCCCATATCATGGCGCCTGCGTTTTTTTTTAATAATTGTGTAAAACTGTTTTCTGGGTGATACTCAAAGAAGGTGTATATGTTGTGTCCCCTTTCACTGTGTTCAATAAAGTGGTGTCGGGGGGGGGGGGGGTTGTTCTGGTTATACGGGCTCTAATGGCGTTTATTTTGCCCCTTGCAATAAAGAGTTACGCTAAAGACGAGAAGTAGTAGCCAGTTGGATTGTCACCCAGTGGCATCATGGTGATAGCTTACGCGAGGCGTCCCCAATTTTTAAGCAAGAATAGCTAAGCACCTAGAATAAAGTTGTGTGTGAGATTATTAAAACACACAAGTAACGTTCTTTCAAAGATTTTTTTTTTTTTTAGCTAGTTGGTACCCTTATGCAGACTGTCTCTGAATGGGGATCTAATCCATCAGTTTTTCTTTCAGTGCAAGAACTAGTTACTGTGTTTTAAATGTGAGTGAAGGCTCCTCTTTTGCCTCTACATCCCCCTATGCTCCGTTTTGTGGCGAGATATATTTTTAGCCAAAAGAAGGTAAAAATGTCGAACCATTGAAACAATTAACAAATGAAGCTCCCCAAAACAACCAAAACAGACCTGTAACTTTTTGCAGTAAAGTTTTGTTTTCAGGATGTTACCCAATTAAAATACCAAAAAAACACCGTGAAATATTTTAAAATTCAACCTACTTGTAACTTAGTAAGCCAGACTCGGTTGACTGTTACATGTGTCCCAGCTGCCCATTTGTTTCTGGGAGGGGGTGAAAACAAGCATTGGAAAAGCTGAAAGGTTTCGCCCTTGTGGCCTATTGTCTTCTTAGCCATGCTACACAGCGTCCGTTAAGATCGGCAATTAAGAAAAAAATGAGACACAAAATAGTGGGTGGCAAGCATCGAAGCAATAGGAAGGGGATATGAAAACAATACGCTGGGTGCAAATGAGGGAAGCAACAAGGAGAACACACGTCACCCAAGAGGGAGGTCGGCGGCAAGAAGCAGTTTGTTTAACTGGGAGAAAAAGAGTACCGGAGGAGATGAGTACTTGAGGGAGGCTCTAATGGAGCGATTCACACAAAGTTAAAAATGAGTAGTGCTTGAAAACCAAGCAATGGAAGTAGCGATGCAAGTAAATCAAAGATTGCAAAGAGGCAAAGCTCAAAGGGAGGGACAAACAAGAACAACCACCGGGGGCATGAATACGAAACAGAGAAATGAGAGTGCCAAGGATAGCCAGCCAATAGGCAGGCTCCAAGACCGCCAATCTATGATCGACCTAAAAAAAAAAAACGTACGAGTTCACTGTCAGATTCCGCCTCAGAGGCCCCAATGTAGGGATCCCAAGGTATTTTTATTCCATTCCCAGTAGTGTATTGTGGTCGTTTACATCACACCATAAATTTAAATGGAACTCTCGGTCCCAACTTCAGTTTCTTTAAAGCACTCCTGCTTTCACCTCTCTGCCACTGACATTTAAGTTTCACCATTCCAGACTAATATCTTCATCTGGGAAATGTTGTGGTTTCCCATCACCCCCGTGGGCCCATCCATTTAAACACGTTCCATTTCCTGGTACTCCAGGACAGTTCAGATCTGCTCCCCAATGAAAACCAGCTTCCTCCAAGGTCTAATCTGCAGGAAACAATACGGCACTGCATGCCGAAGACAAGATCTTGGCTGAAATCTCTTTAATAACCCAACCCAGTCCCGTTTTGTTTCCCCCACGGGGCCCCAGGTCCACCCGCACATTTCTACTAAACCGTAGAACACTCACCCTGTTGCATCTCCGTGTTCTCTAGAAGATTTTATGCTCCAAATATCCAAGCACACCGTGCATTAACATCACCCGCGCCACGGCGTACCTGAATCCACGCCGACGTCTCCGGAAAAATGGAGACGATCTTCCGTGGATCGACGCCGGCAAGCAGCTAAAACGCGTTGCTGTTCGGAATCAACAACATAAAGGAAACGCATGGCTGCCTAAAATTGTATTTAAAAAACCGCCCTTCGTTTCTCAATGTCTCCACAGTTTAAAGAGAAACTCGGCTACTGTGGGCATGCGCAGGTCCGCACCATCCTATTGGTCGTCTAACACTACCCGTCGTTACAATTGGAAGACTGGGGCCATCAATCTTCAACTCGAGCCATATTTTACCCTACCTTTTATTGAGGAAGTAAGCTGTACTGCCGTCAGCCAATAAGATTAAAGAATGCTACAGCCCCCACCCACCGCGCAGTTTAATCAACAGTGAGCAGTTAAAAGATCCGCCCTTTCTTGCAGCGCAACCAAAGACTTAACACGTGGAGAATGATGAGAAACGTTGGTAAAGCCAATAAAAGCGAGCGCAAAGTGCTCGGACCATAAAATAATCTCTCTTTGGGCTTCAAACCACGCCCTGGTCACGTCAGTCTCTTTCATTGGTTCATGGGCTTGCTCTTTAAAATCTGCTTGCTTTCATTTGTGAAAGGCATGCATATGTCATGCCTTTTCCGGTGTTTAGCCCACCCACACAGCACTGGTAAACTACTAGAAACATACCAGGCTCAATGTTTTGAGCCTGGTTTCTGGACTACTTTATCTGTTAATTTTCCCTGCAGCGCGATCGTGCTGGGGTTTACATATCGCGCTCCGTATTTCGTTTTAAATTTCAGCGTGATCGCCCTATTTTACAAAGCGTAATCGCGCTGTGTTTTTTTTCTTTTACATTGTGTGGCAAGAAAAGATAGGTTAGGAGTTTACAACGCAAATAGCTCCAACTCGAGCAAATGCGAGCCCCGTTCCACTGAAAATGCTTGTTTTTAGTTATGGTGTATGGTCCCCTAACCACTCCTGACTCAATCCTTTTAAAATTACTTTGGTGAGGTTTGAGAGGTTAAAGACTTTTGGCAGGATTTTTCACTGTATGTGGCCTAATACTAGCATTAAAATAGTCCTGTTTGAATAGAAAATGTTCTAGCATATGCAACAAGAATTTTAGATTCTGTTAAGGACATAGAGGTGAGGATTATGCTTTCTCTATTTTTTAGTACTACAAAATAGCAGCCAATAAAAAAACATATAAACCACATTTCCCTTGAGGCTTTGAACTATAATCATAATCATAACCCCCCATAATCATCCACTAATAACCATGAGGCATAATCAACAAAATAGTGAAATACCATCTTGACTGCCTCTTTCTTTGTAGCGAAACAGTCTAAAAGCAACTGAAACCAAAACAGTAACCATATGATCAAAAGTCTATGTGGTAGAAAACCTCATTTGCCATTAGATAAAGGCTTCGGAGGACAGTGGAGTTCCAAACACTTTAGCTTTGCTTCTGATCCACACCTGGGAAGAAGCGAACACATGACATTAACACCAATACCCTATAGATATATATATATAGCGGGTAAAACACAAAAATCATCAATTTTATATGCATATCAAACCAACAAACGTTACGATAACAATTTCTATTCTCAAGGGTGGGATACTACTCGCCTCTGTGTCCTTAATAGAATCTAAAATTCTTGTTGCATATGCTAGAAAATTGTCTATTCTATATCACGATGACAGGCTCTGATTATGTTGGGTCAAAGGTGACCAACCACAATAGCAAAAGCATGACAAATATGTTTATAATAAAAGGATTTAAACATAGAATAGGATGACCAATCAACCTCTTGTAAAATGTCCTTAACCTGCAACCAAACGGAAATGCTTTAGAAGCCTTCTCCCTCCCCTAGCCAAATGTGCACCATACATGGACACATCAATGCCTGCTTCTGCCATGATCCAACAAACCCATCTAGCTAATGTCACGGATGACATTGGCTTAAAAGGATTCAGAATTGCTCGAAGTAAGAGGACCCAAAGGATCTGTCATACAAGACAAGGTGCTTTCTCCGACATCTGACACCCTTCTACATGAGACGAAACACAGGAGCATTGCTTATTTGGCCGAAATCTGTTTAATAGACAAATCTAGATTGTCAGACCAGGATTCAAACAGAGATAACACAATATTAACATCCCATAATTGAGAATATCTAGGTCTCGGAGAGTTTGCTACCCAAATGCCTTTAAGTAATTTACACACCAGAGGATGCATACCAACCTGTTTACCAGCAATGAGATCGTGACCAGCTGATATAGCAGACTGGAAGTCGTTTACTGAGCTGTTACATAAACCAGATTCTGCACGTTCTGAACGAAAATTAAGCACATCTTTTAATTCTGATCCCACGGGATCCACATCCCTTTGAAGGCACAACCCACCCATCTCTTCCATGCTGAAGAATATCAGTTCAGTTTCAGCTTTATTTCGGTAAAACAATACCATAAAAGCATACTGGCAAAATTCTTACATTTCTAAAAGGAACAAAAACACTTTTTAAGGAAAAAAAAAACACTAAAAACAGATCGAGACCAGAGCATATCTGGGTGGAAGGCACCCAAGCTTGTTGTATAAATGCATCAGTTGCCTCTGAAATACCCTGGGCTTGGCCATGTCCCCTGATATTTTCCATGCCATGAGAATCAGATGGCCTTGGAGAAGAAGAGGATGTGGGGACCCCACTGGATCTAGGAGCAACTGTGGAAACACTGGAAGATGGATGGTGCAAGCAAACAATATCTCCAGTAGAACTGGGAACCAAGCTTGCATCTTCCACAGCGGGGTGACCAGAATAATCCATGCTGATTGCCATCTGACTTGCGCAGCGACCCTCAGGATCTTGGAAAAGGGAGGGAACGCATAATTCAGTGATCTGACCAATCCTATAGAAATGCATCACTGGCCAGAGCCAAATGAAAAACATCTTTGAGTTGAGAATTCACCAGGGTTGCAAAAATAACTATCTGACACTGGCCCAAAGAGAGATCATGTCTTTCTGAAAGATGCGAGGACGGAGTTTCCAGTTGCTGTAATCCACCAGAAACGTGGAATTCCAATCCGCCACTTTGTTGTCCTTGCCCGGCAGATATTCTGCTATCACCATAATCTTCTGAGTGAGGTAGAAATGCCAAAACTCTCTTCTAATGTTCACTAACAGGCAGGATTTGGTACCTCCCAAGTGACTGATGTATTTGACTGCGGATACACTGTCCATCCAGAGAAGGATGCAGCAATTGCTTTTTTTGGGGGAAAGGGATCCTATGGCAAAGGAACCTGACAAAAGCTCTAGACAGTTTATGTGGAGCCCTATTTCTTTTGATGACCATCGACCACCTGTAGAAAAGTCCCTAGACCTTCCCCCAACCACCGCAGCTGGCATCAGATTCTATGGTGACATCTGGGACCGCCCCAAAATGGCCTTGCCATTCCAAGCTTCCATCTGGAGGAACCACCTTTGGAACTCTTCTTGTGCTTCCTTTGATAAAGGAACCTGGAAATCGTGTGGTAGACCCTTCTGGAGAAAATTGATTTTTAACCGCTGGAGGGCTCTCTAATGCAGTGGACCTGGGAAGATCACTTGAATGGAAGATGCTAACAGACCCATGATCCGTGCAAGGGATCTCGAAGACACCATCTGTTTGGACACAATTGATTTCAATTCTCTATGAATGTATTTCACCTTTGCATGGGAAAGAAGGAGTTAAGACTTTACAGAATCTATTTGAAAACCTAAGAATTCTACTTGCTGAGATGTAATCATCATCCACTTCTTGGAGTTGATTACAAATCCCAAATTTTGCAGCAGAAAAACCACCAAGGACAGATGCATCAACAATTCAGCTTTGTCTTGAGCCATCAAACTCATGTTGTCCAAATAGACGATCATGTGGACTCCCATCTCTCTCAGATGTTCTACTACTGGTTTCATTAGTTTTATGAGTGCCCACAGAGCTGAAGACAGCCCGCATGGGAGAGACAGGTACTCATACCATTGATTTCTCCAATGAAACTGAAGGAAACGTCTGTGAGGAGGAAAAATATGAACTGACAGGTAAGCATCCTCTAAATCTAGGCGTACCATTCGTTCTTGCTTCTAAAGCAAGTCTCGTAGAAGATGGATACCCTCCAACCTGAAATGGCAATAGATGACTCGGGTTGAATTGCCTGAGACTCAGAACTAATCTCTGAACATCACCTTTCTTCTGTACCAGGAATATATTACTGCAAAAACCCGTTGGATGATGAAAGGTTAGAGCAATTGCTTGTTTCGTCAAGAGCTCTTGAATTTCTGAGTCCATTAAGCTCATGTCTATTTGGGGAAAAGGAGAGGGGGAGAGGTCTGGGAAGGATGCTCTATGTGGTAACCATGAACCGTCTCTAAAACCCAACAATCCGAAGAGATTAGTTTCCAATTGTGTGCAAAGTGATGAAGTCTGACCTCAAAGGAAGATTTGAAAGAGGAAGAACTATTACCTGTGGATTGAGAAGAGGAAGCCTGGTTGCATCTGCTGACATCTCTGTGGAATCTGCAAGGGAAGGCTCTGGATCTCGAGGGGAAGAAGCCCGCCTTGTTTGGATCTTGCCAAAAGCCTCTGCGTCTGTAGGAAAATCCTTGGAGAGGACCTTGCTGGTTAAAGTGGCCGGTCAGACGTCCTCTGCCATGTCTATCCCTGGCAAAAAGGTGGTTCAGCACCTTCTTCAATGAAGATTGAGCTTTGCCTAAGAGGTGAAGGTATTCACAGATTTTCTCAGATCCTTGACAAAACAGTCTCCAAACAATTGTCCTTCCGTTAAGGACCAGGTTCAGCGGTGGCCAATTCCAACAATTGTGAATCGATCCGTAGAAGAAAAGATTTCTTCCACTCAGAGGCCAAGGCACAATTTGTGTTTACCAAAAGACAAATAGCCCATTGGGTCCATGAAGCCATGATTTCTGGGTTAACGGGGGAACCCGTTTCCTGGGCATGTAGAGCTAATTCAAGCATTTTTTTGAGTGGACCAGAAATATCCAAGACTTTGTCCTGGTATGCAGGGCTCTGTTAATTCCATTGTTAGGGTCTTTGGCAAGTTTATTTCAAGTATGTGGTCATATTAGTGTCTATGTCCAGTGTTTGAGCAGTCTCGTGGGGGAGATTGGGACGGGACATTCAGCCCCGAGTCTAACCCTGGACCTTCTTCTCAAAACTTTTGCGCAGATGTTGCTGCATCCACTCTGCAACGGCAGGGGCAGGGACCCACTCTGACAATCAGGATGGACAATGTCTGAGGGCTCAAAATTGAAAGTAGTGGGGGGAAGGGCCGAGCTAGGTGGGGCGGAAGGGCATTTAAGCCTCTTGGAATGCTTACTATTTTTGGCCTGGTGAGAAGAGGAAGAGGAATCAGTGTCTGTCTCAGCACCTGTTGAGGAGGAAGGGGATTTTGAGCATTTCTAGGAGCTATAAGTATGTACCCCTGAAACATCCTGAGAGAGTTTACGGAGCATAAGGGCATGGGGCCAATTGGGTTCATTGGGAACTTCAGAGATATTGGAAGTGGCAGCCGGAGGAATGGGGGAAGGAACTGAGGAGCGGCCTGAAAGTTTGTAGAGTTTTTTAGTACTGGGCTGAAGAGCTGGGGAAAGAGCTTTGTCCAGGGAGTGCTGGACAGAGTCATCAATGATTTCCACGAAGCCACCTTTGTAATAGTTGTCCTCGTCCTCATTAGGGCCATAAGCCTCAAGGCCCTGTTTGTATTGGTCATAGTCAGATATGGTATCTTGTAGGAAGCAACTTCCAAATCAAAAGTCCCCAGTGGGAAGCAAGGTCAAGTGTGAGGGACAAGGTCTTAAGGCTGGGAGAAAAGCTTGACCAGATGTCCAATTTATATTTATTTCTGCCCTAAACTCAAGGTTAAAGCAGTCACGGGAACTAGCTGGATGCAGGCTAAGCAATTAGTTATGAAAGTTCTTCAAAAATTATTACTCCAACAGGAGGATTTCTACATGCAGCAGAAAGTTAAATTCTTATTGCATCAGGAAATATTAATATATGTGCCCCCAACAGCACGGAAAGTGCCTGCCATCTTTGCCTTTTTGTTTCAGCCTGGGCTGGGTAGCACCAGCGTTCATTTCAGCAAGGTTGCAGAGCGGATAAAGCGCTCCGCTTCAGCAATTCGCAGTGTATGTGCATGTAGCAAGCTATGCGCACATACACAGTCCTAGGGGCAGCTGCCAGGTGGCTGGAGCTTGGACCACGCTAAATGGAAGGGGAATTGACAGAGGAGTTAGGAATGGCGCAACACGTGCCAAAGAGCGGGACGGAGAGGGGTCCAGAGAGCAGTACCTATGTGAGAGGCAGAAGCCTCGAAGAGAAAAAACTTTAAAGCAATTAACAATGAGATGATCGCTCAGGTGAAATGCCAAGCGCATGCATATTGATACCAAATATATGTAAAACCATTATGATCATATCATTAAATACTGGAACACTTATCTTGACTGCGGAGCAGCAAAGAAAGAGGCAGTCAAGATTGTGTTTCACTATTTTGTTGGTTATGCCTCATGATTATTGATGGATGATTATGGGGGTGTGGTTCAAAACCTCATGGGAAATGTGGTTTATGTGTTTACTGTTTTTTGATTGGCTGCTATTTTGAGGTAGTAAAGATAGAGAAAGAATAATCAGAGGCTCAGGTCCTGGCAGAGAATCAGGCCTTTGTAGGTGCACATTTGAGCAGCCCACATTCCAGTGTCAATGACTGCAATCAAATATCATTTTTGAAAAGTTACATTCCTTTCCAGGTGGAAATCCTGGCAACAAAAAAGAAAAGCTGTGAGCAACATAAAATACTTATAGGGGCATGTACAGCACCAGCTCCCTAGGGGCCAGAAGTTGCAGCAGCATAGTATTGCTGCACATCTGAACAGCCTAATGTAGAAGTGCCCCCAGTTGCAGCACTCTCAGTGAGGGAGCTTTACATGGGAACTAGGGTGACCACCTGGCATAGAGGCAAATTCTGGACAGGGCTGTAAAAAATTCAGGACAAAGGGTCAAAATTCAGGACAAAAATTCAGGACAAAGGGTCAAAATTGAGGACAAAAATTCAAGAACAAACGTCAGTTTTACAGACACACGCAAGAGAGGCTATGCCTCAGTATGTTGTCAGTGCATTTATGTACTCTTTTTTAACATAGCACTATTTATTCACTGTGGACCTTTTGTGATTGCCTCCTGGTGTGCTACATTCAGGTGTCACATTACGTCCTTGTTCAGTACTAAATTAATGCCCTTCACGGCAAGGCCATCACCCCTACCCAAATCTACCCGATATTTCCTGAAGAGAAAGTAACAGCAAAATTTTGATTATGTTTCTGAACATTTCAAAACCCCTGGCAAACAGTTTGGGAAACATTAAGGTAATTAACCTTATGCAATTTTAAACAAATTGAACAAAAACATCTGGCTTACCCCAACCGCCCATGGACTTTCAACCTATTTTTTTTTAAAGAGGCAGGGCAGATGGTGTGGGTGACAGTCTCACACCTAATGACAGGATGTGATTTACCCATAACTTGTCTGTAGTCTCACTGCACTCTGTGCCAATGGCACTCTAAACAACTGCACTGTACGCCACTGCCCTCTACTCTGTACCACTGTACTCTACGCCACTGCTCTGTGCCACTCTACTCCACTCTACATCACTGCACTGACACTCTACTCTGCAGTGTTGCACTCTCCACCACTGTACTATACACCAGTGTACTATGTACTACTGCATTCTATGCCACTGAACTCTATGCCACTCTACTCTGCATCACTCCACTCTACAGCACTTTGCCCTACTCTGCACCACTCTACACTACACCACTGCACTCCCTGCAATGTGAGTCTACTCTGTAATCTATGCCACTGCACCACTCTACACTACTGCTCTCTCTGCTACTCTATTGTATGCCACTCTACTCCACTGCACTCTATGCCACTCTACTCTGTCCCATGCCACTGCACTCTAAACCACTGCACTCTACGCTAATGCACTCAAAACAACTGCACGGTACCCCACTGCACTGTACTTTGCACCACTGGGCTCTACGCCACTGCTCCTATGCTACTCTACTCCACTCCACACCACTATGCCACTAGCTTTAAGTCATGCTGAACAGCAGCTACTCTGGTGTATAGCATGGCTAATGGCTAAAACACATTAGCAAAGCCAATAATTATTTCGTAGATGAGACCTATTGGCTTTGCAAATGTTGGTTAGTACTATGAGGTACCGAGGTACCTGAAAGAACTGTGCAAAATACAATTACATCATAATAAAGGCTGCTACAAAATGCGTAAATACATTTCGGTTAAATTAAAAAAAAGTGCTTCTCAAATACAGATTTGAATAATATACAGTTTATACCTAGTGATAAAAAAATGTATAACACTCCATTAAAACCACACACTCCACAGCTCACCTGGGAACACCATTACAATACCTCTCTGAAAGAAATATCTTTGCCACCAGAAAACTTCAAGTGAGTCCTTTTAGTAAAGTCAATGCAGGTTTTCAAGCCCCTTTGTATTTGCAGATTTACCAGTTGGGCACATTTGCATGTCTTTAGGGAAGGAGACCCCCTGGCAAGAAGGCCTTTTCTTATCTGTCTGCCCCTCCCTCCCTCAGAGCACAGGAGACCCCCTGCCTTCCAGCCCAGCTGGGGAGACTCCTCTGCCTCTAATTTCGCCCTGCCTCCATTGCCCTTTAGGTGAAAGGCTAAAATTACGGACAAATGCCGTCCATTAAGCCTTTCATCACGGACAAACGGACAGCAGGGCGAAATTACGGACAGTTCGTGAAATTTACGGACGGGTGGTCACCCTAATGGGAACAACAAAGACCTGCAGGCACCCTGAGAGCAACTTCCATCGGCAGCACTGTGGAGGCAGTGTAAAATAGCCTAAAATAAAGTAGCAGCACCCAAGGGGTATTAAAATATAGCAGTCCCCATACCATTGCATAAAGTTGCAGCTCTCTGGAAGCAGCTTACCTTAGTGACATCCTGGAAGTAGCGTAAATCATAGATGCCAACCTTTTAGAAGAGGAAAGTCGGAGATTAAAAAAAATAATAGGGAGAATGTATTTCTCCCATTGACTACTATTGAAGCAGAGGCAATTTCAGGTGGGAAACAGCCAAAATAAAGCTGTTTACTTGCATGTATTGTAAACTAACGCTCAATGAGCCACAAAGAGTTTCAGTATTGTCGGAAGCAGTACAAAGCAACAGCAACATGGGAGACTCAAACCTGGTTTCCCAACTCCAAAGTTAGTAGCTCTGGCCCTAACGCCACATTGTCTCCTTTATGGTATACAATTACTAAAATAAAGAAAATCTTATCAATAGAGCATGAGTTTAGCATGGTGGTGTGCAGCTGCTGTGGGTATGTATGCACTGCAGTGCTTTGATGTGCTGTAGCTGTTCAGCTGAAAAACAGGATTTCAACGGCAAAGATTCCAAGTGGAGGACAGTATGTCTGGAGTATTCACAATATTTTTCTACAAGTGCTATCAAGAACAGTCAGCAGCAGACACACAAAGCACACAAACACCAGAACAATTGTAAGCGCCAACAAAGACATGACAGGGGAAGAAGCAGAGATATAAGCACTGCAGTCCGAGTGCCACAATCTGAGGCAAACTAATAAAGCTATCAATCAGTACTTGGTCCCTGCTCCACTGAAGGGACAAGCACACACAAGAAAGAAAGTGAAAACAGGTGTGGTGACCAATGAGAAGCATGGACATGAGAGTGACACTGAACTGAACAGGTGGTAAGTAATGGGTGGGCTAAAAGCCCCATTTAGAGTTTTATTTAAGAGGTGCAAGAAGTAGTCATCAAGCAACAGTGAGTGCATGTTGCCTGCAGGAGAGACTTAAAAAAGTGAGGCGCTAATCTTCTATAGCTGCAAGCACTGACAAAGAAACCAGGTCCGACTATTTTATTTGCAGAAACCAGAAGATACCCCGTCCCTTGAGAGAGTAATCACCCACTCCAGGTTTTTTTTTTTCATTGCATGCTGTGATTTTTAGTACAATTTAAGTCATTATTAAACCAGTACAAAAAGTCCTAGAATTGAAAGAAATTCCCTAGCCAGGATAACCTACTCACACATGGAATGGCAGGCATGGGACATGTTTTAAGGGTCTACTTAAAGTGGGTGGAACAATAAGTGATTCAGGTCCAATTAGTAGCATTTAGTTTACCAATCCTGAGTATATGGTTTACCACTTTTCAAATGACTTTGAAGTAAAATAAATATGCCAATCAGTTGTAAACCGATTTTATCATGTTGTAGGTAGTGAGCACAAACACTTTACCACTGGTTAGCCCTGGTAAAGTGCTCAGAGTCCTAAGGCCAACAAAAATGAATACAGCATCACAGGTGGGGAGTAGGCAAAAGGATTGGGAGAAAACCACCCTAAGGCTGACACATCTAACACTTGGACAGCCTCATTTTTAAATAGCTCCTTATTGGCATTTTTATATGGAAAATTAACACTCAATTATGCTTTTGAAAGATACTTAGGCATAGCCCGGCTGACTGATAATGGCTCAGGAACCTATAGGTGCAGCTTTTGTGCAGGAATTGCTATTGAATGTTAGGAGCCAACTGATTACAAGCTGGATCAGATGGCAGACAAAGAAGTTTACTGAATTAGTAACATTGCTAACCATTGTGTGACTTCACAGTAAAGAAAGAAGGAGAATGTTGAATCTAAGCTGATGTTACTGAAATTTCAGAAAATGCACGGGATAATCAAGAGAATGGGACAGAGAGCCCCACAAAAGGGGGAACAAAGGTTTACAGTAAGTGGAAGAGAGGGTGGTGGCAGAGCCAAGAGAAGCAATGGAACGGACAGGTGGAGAGGCCACAGAAGCAGGAGCTTCTTATTTTGCTTGCATGTGGTCTTCCCAATCAGCCTGAGTTTCATCAGATTAGGTTAGTCTGACAGGTTACTTCTGTGCCGTGAACACCTAAACCCCTTTAGATGAGAAGGGCCCCTATGTAGATTGTTTTATTAATGGTAAACATACCACCTACCCCTATGACACTGATGCCAGCATTCAGCTCTGAAAATGTCTGAATTCCCCAATTTACCTCTCTCAGGCATGTCCATAGATGTTGTCGGTATTTCTAACCCATGAGTTCCCCACCTTTTTTTCCAATCCCATTTCTATATTGCTGCAACCTATCAACAATAAGCATTCATTTTTGCTTAGCTCAACCTTCCCAGCCAATCTGCTAGGCACAGATATGCTGTGTAAATTAAATTGCCCTTTGTTTTGTAGTTCGGATGTTGTATTTCTAATAATACCCCAACAGTGAGAAAATGAGGTGCTTTCACTTTTTATGTTGATGCTCAAATTATTAGTGTAATGAGAAATAACTGCCATGTTTCCCAGTTTAACTGAATTGCTTTCACAGCTTCAATCCACATTGTGGTCCAAAGGTGCCAACAATATGGGGCTCAAATCATTGATGGAACCAGTGAACATCTAGGTCGAGCCTCAGATAAAGCTACCCAGGATTTCCCAGTACACGTTGAAGCCTGAGGCCGAGGAAGGGATCTGCCCTGTAATAGCACATTTGATCAAGCAAGAGGTTTTATTGTCTATATTAGACGTGACTTTGCTGATATGCAAGGCAGACCAATGTGTACAGGATCATCCAAGACCTAAGAGCAGTCAATAATGTAGCTATCCCAAGCTTTGCTGCAGTTCTCAACCCTGCCACACTCCTTTCTTGCTTCCCTATGAATGACAAATGATTTACAGTAGTAGACCTTTGTTCTGCCTTCTTTTCTATCACTATGCAGAAAGAAAGATAGTGGGGGTCATTCCGACCCCGGTGGGCGGCGGGAACCGCCAGAAGACCGTACCGCGGTCAAATGACCGCGGCGGTCATTCTGACTTTCCCGCTGGGCCGGCGGGCGACCGCCAGAAGGCCGCCCGCCGGCCCAGCGGGAAAGCCCCTTCAACAATGAAGCCGGCTCCGAATGGAGCCGGCGGAGTTGAAGGGGTGCGATCACCCACTCGCAGAGGGATGAGTGGATCAACGTCGCCACACCATAACATTTAATAACTTTATTTTCTGAGAGGGAATTGCTCTGCTGGACTAATGCTAACAACAGGGTATTATGCTATTTTAATTATATTTCTAAGCATATCTTAGCTATCTTATTTTTTAGAGTGCCATTCTTATCCTTGAACTTGCTTGCTGATGCTGGGTATTAGGCACAGTGGAAATGTTGATATACCCCTAAGGCTTATCAGACTTCTTGTGCTACTGCCAAAATGAAGTGTTCCTCGGTCACTTGAAATTCAATTTGGTACTCCGAACGGAGGGATGAAATATGTACATAATGGATTTGCTAATGTAATAGTCTCTGCATGGGTATAGGTGTATGCTTCCATCCAACCTGAAAATAAGCATATTATCACTAAAGATATATGAGTATGCAGCACACCTTGTTTTTGAAACTGGCGTCCTTGGTGTGGTTTCCCCTGACTTTTTGCCTACTAACCTATTGTTTTGCTGACTTCCTTTTAGCTGGCTTTTGGATTCTGGACACTTTACCAATGCTGACCAGTGCTAAAATGCATGTGCCCATTCCCTAAACCATGGTAACATTTGCCTATCCACAATTGGTATACTTAGTTTACTTCTAAGTCCCTAGTAGAGTGCACTACATGTTGGAATTTTCTTACTTTAACCATTTTGTTCCTCTGCTTCTCTCTGAATACATGTCTGGCTGGGTGACAACTGGGCTTTTATGCATTCTCTAGGCAGTCACACACAAAGGAAGCTGAGGTGTGCCATTTACATCCTGATGTTCCGTCACCAGGCTGATTGGTCTTCCTACGCTGGATAGGAGGGAGGAGCTAACACCTGCACCTGAATAGGGCTGTGTCTGTCCCCACACATAGAGCTGCATAAACCCCTACAGTGTGTTTGGAGCCAGGGAAGGAAGGACATGGACTTTGTACACTTCAAAGGCCTCTCTTTGATGTCTCCCCACTTCAAAGGAACAACTAGGTATAAGTACTGGACCTAAAATACCCTCCAAATCAGTACACTTCTGGACCTGAATCCATTCTGCCAAGGAGAAGGACTGCTGTGCTGCAAAAGAGACTGTTACTCTGCTCGAACTCTGCTGGAGTTTGTTGGACTCCTACATTGTTGTGCCTCCCCTGCTGACTACTGCCCTCCTTGCCTGGAAGTGAGAAGAAGTGGACCTGCATCTATACATCACTAGAACCAAAGTGACCCCTACTGTTTGATGGCTTGCCTCCTGTTCTGAAGTCTCAAGGACATCAAAGACTTCACTCACCCCTGCTTCAGCTTCTGGAATCTGCCGACTGTGAGTCCCACCCTGCCAAGTGGTGCAAATACAGTCCTGGGCCCTTGGAAGTGGGTTCTGCAGCAGTGTTCTTTCGAAATCCACGCATCGCCATCACAATGCTGATCGAAACCGCTGCATCTCTCCTGAACGCTGACGTATCGCTTCTGCCACTGAGTACTTTGCATTGCTGACTGCGCTGCCCTGGATCAAGGCATCAGCACCTTTGCATCAACAGCTGCGCAGCGCAACAACGATGCATCGCCTTCATCGCAAAGGGTTCAACATTGCAACTTGAGGACATCACATTAACAACTGCACGGCTCGGCAATGACACATCCCCAACTGTGCGGATCAGAACCGAACCATCACCTGCACATTGATTCTCCTGCTCCTTGCATCGGATCTTCGACGTCGATGCAACCCTCCGTACAAGGTACATTATCAGCTGGACAAGGTTGGTTCCTGTAGCCGGCCCGAGAACGGCCTGAACTTTGGATTTACCCTATTCTAGCGTGATCATATAGCCCCGGTTGGCACTGTAGGTTCCTAAGCTCAAAATGTGCAGATATTCTTTAAAAATTGATATCTCAATTTCTACTTTGGATTTTTATTGTTTTGGGCTTGTTGTCTTCTTCAAATTAAGATCTATTTTTCTAGCTTGGTGTGGATTATTTGTGTGTGGTGTTTTCACTATTTTACTGTTTGAAGTGTTGCCCAAATACTTTACACATTCCCTCAAACTGAGCACAGGTTAAATTAAGGTGTGTCTGGCTTACCCTGAGTAGGAATGTGGTTCCTGCTTGGACAGGGTGCATAACTCTGCCAACCAGAAACCCAGTTTCTAACATTAGTGATCAGTGGTGAGGATAGGACTTGTGTTTGTGCAGTGCCTTGCTGTAATTTGTTGTACACTACCATCCACATATAAGACTAATATGAATCAATTGTCTCTGATCCTCATTGGCAATTGTTTTCCATATTTTATTTGAGTGGAGACAACATAGACAGATGCCTTGAGGCCTATGGGATTGCTCTGTAGATGCAGACGGCCCCTGGGGAGGATTGGGGAGCTAGTCTTTGGAGGCACATTCCTAGTAAGGGGTAGGACCCTCTACTGGCCCTAGAAGGGAGAGTTGTGATAAGGTATCCCCCCATGAAGGAGGCCCTAATCAAGAAGTTGGGCTGACCCCAGAAGAATACGTACAGAAGTTCAGGGATAGTCAGAAGCTATCCCAACAGACTATGGTGGATTATGTGGATTCTCTTTGCAAGGCAATGAATGGGCAAAGGGCAGTGAGGTAAAGGATTACCAGGGGCTGTATAATTTGATTACAAAAGAACACATGTTCAGTCTTTTTTTCAAGATCTGCACCAACACAATATTGATAGTAAACTCTCTGATCCCAGAGTGCTTGCTAAGGAGGCGAATAACTGGGTCAGCACCAGGATCCATAAGAAGGTATCTGGGGACGGGGGGAATCACAACAAGGGTGTGCAGGGTCCTTACCATAAGAAGAAAGGGGGGGCAAAAGTAAGAGCAATACGTTCTCTAAAGTGCCACCATCTAGTTCTGTGGGTCAGGGCTCCCACCCTCCTGCTGAAAAGAACAAGATGTGATTCCCTGATAGTAATCTTCAGGGAAGGCACCCATATGGGTGTCAGCAGGTAGGACACTACATGGGGGGTGCCAGGTATCCCAAGCGGGTATAACTCCCTACCGGTGGCCAGTCACTGGGCTGGCTAGTGTAGCGCTTGGGGAGGACATGGTACAGAGAACCCACATGCCTGAAAATACTAGAAAGAACAGTCAGTGGGTCACCATTAATGGGCAATGGGCAAAGGGTGGAGGATCTGAGAGACACAGGAGCCAGCAGGACAACTGGCAGGTGTCATCTTGTGTCTTCAGAGTAGGTAGTCAATAATGTGTTCCACAAAGTTGTTGCTGCTAACAACCGTGAGAGCCACTACCCAGTGGCGCTGGTTCCATTTGAATGGGAGGGGTTCTCAGGTCTGCTTAATGTAGCTGTGAGTCCATCCATGCCTGTGGATTGTCTGTTTGGTAATGATCCCGAGCATACCGCCTGGAAGAAGGTGGAGCTCAAATAACACTTGGGAATGCTGGGGTTGCTGGAGTGGGTGTGCCTGACCAAATGGACCATGGCAGCTTGAGAGGGTGATCAGAAGGACCTGGATCCTGGAAGAATGGCCCAGGGTTCTGCCAAGAACAGGAAAGGCAAGGGCATTGGAAGCTGGCTCCTGAGATTCCCAAGGTCTGGTAGGATGTACAGAGGAGGAAGAGGCCGAATTGGGGAACCTACCAGAGCTGCCCAACTGGCAACAGGAAGGGGATCCAACCAGGGAGGAGTTCTGCAAAGCACTGAAGGAGTGCCCTTCTCTTGTGGGTCTCCTGCAGCAGGCGGAGGCCCAGGCAGCTGCTGATGCCTTTGGCAAGCACCTGATTTACTGGGAGCATGTTCCCCTGTATAGTGAGAGTAAGCCTCCGGAGCCTGGCACAGCTTTCCTTGGGATTGGCACTCCTTTTTAGAGGGTGGCCATCAACATTGCTGGGCCTCTGGACCACAAGACAGCCACTGGCAACAGATTTGTTCTGGTTTTGGTGGACCATGCCACCTCGTACCTAGAAGCTGTCCATCTGAGGACAATGACTGCACTCACCTGGACACTGATGGGGATGTGGGTTTCCCCTAGGTGGTTGCATCTGACAGGAATACCAACTTGATAACCAATTACATGAAGGTCATGTGGAAGGAGTTAGGGTAACCTACAAGCTCTCTACTCCTTACCCTCCCCAAACCAATGGGTTAGTTGAAAGGTTCATTCGAACCCTGAAGAGAATGATTAGGAGTCTACCTGAACCCATGAGGAATAAGTGGGTCATCATCCTCCCATGCTTCTTGTTCGCCTACAAGAAGATATAGCAGAAGAGGGTTGGCCTCAGCCACTTTGAATTTCTGTACGGGCTCCCTGTGAGAGGGCCTCTCCGTTTGGTGAAGGAGAGCTGGGAGCAAGCTCCAGGGAGAGCCCCCCAGGATGTGGTCAGCTACATGCTGGCCCTTTACAACCAAACAGCCCACTTATGGTAACTCGCCTGTGAGAATCTGGAAGCTAGCCAGGAGGACATGAAATGCTGGTATGACTAGAATATCACTCTGGTTGAGTTTCAGTACGGCCAAAAAGTGCGAGTAATAGAGCCTCCTGGATCCCCATGCTCTGTAAGAGATCTGGTCTGGGCCCGATGAGGTAAAGGAGTGCAATAGTAATGACACCGGTTTGGTGGACCTCAAGACTCCTAGGAACCCTTTGAGGGTCTTGCATGTGAATCGCCTCAGTCCCACTCCAAGAAGTCTGATATTACCATGCTCTGGGTAAAGGAAGGTGGGGTAGGAGAGGAAAGTAACCCTCTCCCCGACCTCCTATCCTCCGAAGAGCAGGATGGGTCAGTGGAGGGTGTCATCCTCTCCCCCATACACTGACCCTAGATCAAGAGAGCCACTGCCACTAGTTGTTTGAGCTGTTTGCCTCTCCCTTCTCACTTACCCCAAGGCTTACTTCATGGTGAAGTTGACACTTGGGACAGCCCACCTGTGCAAATAAAATTTACAGGTTGTCTGATAAAGTGAGGGCTAACATTAAGGAGGAGGTCTTCAAAATGTTGGCACTATGAGTTATTGAGCCCTCAAAAACTCCTTGGTTCAGTCCAGTGGTGCTGGCCCCCAAGGCTGCCCCGCCAGGTGTCACACCTGAACTTTGGTTCTGTGTGGGCTACTTTTTAAATTAGTATTTATTTATTTGGTTTTAAATGTGATATAAATGGTTTAAACAAACACAATCAGACATCAAGTCACAATAGGCAGCGTGTAGTACAAGTTTGTCAATACAGCATCACAATACTTTCAGCACTCATGTCATTCATGGAATCATGTTACAGAAAATCGAGATGCCAGATAGCCTCCACCCAGTTGACAGCCAGCAACCCATGTACCCTCAAGCCCCCCCAGCATCAGTGCATGGCACAATTGGCTTTTTTAATTTACTTGTAAGTCCCTAGTAAAGTGCACTACATGTGCCCAGGGCATGTAAGTTAAATGTTACTAGTGGGCCTGCAGCCCTGATTGTGCCACCCCCTTCAGTAGCCCTTTAAACATGCCTCAGTCCTGCCATTGCAGACCCTGTGGGTGCAGTTTTAAACTGCCATGTCGATGTGGCAAGTTAACCCACTTTCCAGGCCCAAAGCTTCCATTTTATTACATGTAGGTCACCTCTAATGTAGACCCTGGACAGCCCCAAGGGCAGGGTGCAGATTATTTAAAAAGTGGACATATACTTTTAAGTTTTACATGTCCGAGTGGTGAAAAACTCTTAAATGTATTTTTTACTACTGCAAAGCCTATCCCTCCCATAGGTTAATATTGGGATTACCTTATTGCCTTTTATATGTGCCCTTCCAAATGAGAACAGATCAAACTTTTGAGTTTGTTGTCTCTGGACTTACAATGTAACATACCAATTTATGGTGAGGTTGGATTTTAAGTTGCAAGTCTGGAAACACCACTTTTAGAAAGTTGGCATTGTCTTACTTTAACCATTCTGTGCCTCTCTCTGTCTCTGAGTACACTTGTAGGTAGGTGACAGCGGGGCTTTTGTGCATTCCCTTAGACAGTCTTTGGCTTCCACAAAGGAAGACAAATTATGCCATTTATATCCTAATGGCCCATCAACAGGCTGATGGCTCTTCCTGCTTTGGTGTGCCTACCTTGCTGCCTGCTGCCCTTCTTGCCTGTGAGTGAGAAGCACTGGGCCTGCATCTCTACATCCCCAGAACCAATGTGACTCTAAAGGTTGCTGGCTTGCCTCCTGTTTTGAAGCCTCAGGGACATCAAATACTTCACTCACCCCTGCTACAGCTTTTGGACTCTGCCAAATGTAGGTCCTACTCTGCCAAGTGGTGCCAATCCAGTCCTGGGCCCTTGGAAGTGGGTTCTGCAGCTATGTTCTTCGAAACCCAAGCATCATCATCACAGCACCTATCGAAAACCACTATACCTAAACCACCGTACCTCTCCTCGATGTGACGCATCACCGCTTAGGATGAGTACTTCACATCGCCGACTGTGCATCTTCGGATCGACGCATCACCATCAGCCCTGGCGCATCACCTTTGAATCGCCTGCTGCGCAGCTTGAAGACAACACATTGCCTTCATCACAAAGTGCTTGGTGCTGCACCACCAGGATATTGCATCAACAACTGTATGGCTCGACAACAACACATCTCCAACTAAGCAGATCAGAACCAACGCATAGCCTTTGCATCTGCCCCCCTGCTCCTTGCATCGGATCTTCGATGTCGACCCAACCATCCATACAAGGCACTCTATCAGCGAGACAAGGTTGGTCCCTGTAGCTGGCCAGTGCTCCATTGTGATCGGCCTGAACTTTGGATTTACCCAGGTCAAGTGCGACCAGATAGCCTCGTTTGGCCCTGTAGGTTTCTTAGCACTACATTTGAAGATTTTCTTTGAAAAAATCATATTTCGGCTTCTACTTGTTGGATTGTTGTCATTTTGTGCTCTTTTTGTTCATTAAATTAAGATCTGTTGTTCTTTTGCATGGTGTTTTCACCGTTCTACTGTTTGAAGTGTTGCCCAAAGACTTTACAACTTGCCTGCTAAGTTAAGCCTGCCTGCTCTGTGCCAAGATACCGGCGGTGTGTACAGGTTATTTTAAGGTGTGTGTCTGACTTATCCTGACTAGGATTGTGGTTTCTGCCTGGGCAGGGTGTATACCAGAAACCCAATTTATAAAACTTGATAACTGGATACTATCTATCTGAAGGTACACAAAGGAGCCCAAATGGGGCGGGTGAGCAGCAGGAGAGGTCTTAATACCTTTTCCACCATTGTGAGATAGACAGGTGGCACTGGAATGGCAATAATATTGGGATATGGAGGAAAAGAAGAGTGTATACCAATTGGTTGCTGCAGCACATCACATGCAGTCATTATTGACAAGGGCTGCTCCATTAAACAGCCATGTGAAGTAGGGAAGTATGAATTTCAGTGCAACAACACACCAAATGCTGTCTCTCCACACCTCTCAGGGCCTTTTTCACATATTTTCTTGATCCAATATTGTTTCTCACTTACAGAAGGCTTTTTCCTGCACTTGAGTCAAACCTTTTAGTGATGGCAAGGGAAACAGATCAGTTCTCACAATAAACATAGCAACATCATCACTTGCAGACAAGGCAGTATTTTGGCACCTGAATCTACCGGTTGTTACCCCTGGAGACTTCGTCAGAATGTTGGTGTATGGCAGGCTTTACCACAGCCACCTTCTTGGGTAACTGTAGTACATTTAGGAGGTTTTGAACATATTGGTCATTCTTGATGGTGTTTCTGCAGAAGTTAACAAACCTCTTCGCAGCCATAGGAGCCAAGAGTCATGCATCACTCCAAATGCACCTTTGAGTTTACACAGTTTAAACTTTTCTTTGGCTAACATACAGGCTGTGGTGAGGGCTACAAGCTGCTACTTGAGAAGATCTCACATTTGCTAGAAAACAACATTTGACAATTTCATAAACACTGCATGTTGCATAATCAGGAACTTGGGCACCATCTTTATTTCTGCAACATAATCTGTTAACAAATTTAATCATTTCACAATTAGGAAGGGGAACATCAGTTACATCAACAGGGGCTAGGTTGCATGAGCAGTAATGAGTAAGCCATTATAGGGTTCCCTCTCAAGTGTAGGCATTAAAGAGATAGGGTTTATGGCAGGATAACGAATAAGGATGACATGAGAAGTAGGCAACACTACATTTCATAGCAATATAATCGGGTTGCAGAAAGGTTCTAGGTTTTGAAGTGAGGAGGAGTGCAACAACAGAATGAGGCATAGCAACAATATTAGGAGAATTATTCTCAGAAGCGTCAACAAGATTGCGGCAGCTGTAAACATGGTGGGGGCCCAGCTATGACTGAGTCTACGATTGAGACAAAGTAAACTAGGACTTTTTCTGTACTCCATAATTCTGTACTAACACACAACGTGTTAATCCATTAAGCTCACAACATTACAAAGTGAAAGGCTTGGAAGCCCTAGAGCAGGCACGGAAGTCAATGCTTGCTTGATTTTCCCACATACATGTTTAGCTTCACTAGACCCCTGCAAGATTTCAGTGGTGTCCTTTCTAATGTAATCTTTCACAGGTTTCACTATTTCGGCAAAGCCCATAATCCACTGTCTACAACACCCAGCCATGCCCATAAAAAGTACATACCTGATCAACAGTGATGGGGCAGGGCAACATACGGATAGCTTCAACTCGACAAGAGGACAGGTGGCTCTTACCAGTAGAGATTCCATGACCAAGTTATCATACTTGGGGAAGGCAGGAATGCAGTTTTAACTTTTTCCCTCTATTGGCCATTTCATTGAGGAGGTAGATGGAGTCCGCCTTGCACTGATCTAGAGTAATGGATGCCAAGAGCAAGTCATCAACATATTGAACTAACATGAAACCCTGGGAGAAGACCAATGTGTCCAGATCTTTCTTTAGGGCTGGGAAAAAAATTTATGGTGATGCTTTAAATCCTTAAAGGATCCATCTCCACAAAAGTTGAGACCCATGGAATGGGAATGTGAAAAGATACTGGGCCTCATTCCGACCCTGGCGGTCATGGACCGCCAGGGCCGGGGACGGAGGAAGCACCGCCAACGGGCTGGCGGTGCTTCATGGGCAATTCTGACCGCGGCGGTAAAGCCGCGGTCAGAAAAGGGCAACCGGCGGTTTCACGCCGGTTTACCCCTGCCCCAAAGAATCCTCCATGGCGGCGCTGCTCGCAGCACCGCCATGGGGATTCCGACCCCCTTCCCGCCATCCTGGTCCTGGCGGTAAAAAACGCCAGGAACAGGATGGCGGGAATGGGTGTTGTGGGGCCCCTGGGGGCCCCTGCACTGCCCATGCAACAGGCATGGGCAGTGCAGGGGCCCCCTAACAGGGCCCCATAATGATTTTCAGTGTCTGCCTAGCAGACCTAGACCTCTGTTGGGATTGCCACTGCTGCTTTGTCGTCATCCATGCCCATCTTTACTGCCTGCCCTTCCACAGCTGTGCAATGCTGCACCCATAGCCTCTCACGGTTACCACCTATATCTCAGGTTAGTGGCCCTTTTCCGGATACTCAATTCCTTTGTGGGTCCCTGTACTATCTCTTCTGCTGCATTCATCGTCTGGCTGGTGGTAAGATACATTGTTGCGGAGGAATGGAAAGTTATTCAAAGGCCTTGTTATACTGAACGTGTCCTTGAATGGAGTCACCGTGCTGTCTACGTGAACCACTCCTATGTGCTATTGCTAGAAAATGGTTAATGTTTCCTGTTGCTGGATTTGCACTCACATGCTTGTGAAGTGAGGGAAATGTCACCTTGATGTTAGTGCCTATCGAAAAGAATGAGACTTGTATTTAACATTTGTACCGTGTGCACAGGCTGTCAGAGTGTTCTGGTATTTATGCCAAGTCTTATCAAGGCACTGAAAAGAATAACAATCCATATGACTGTAACTGTCATGGTTTGTGAGCAGCATGATCCAAGCATTCAAAGTGTGGTTATGGGTCGAAGTGAGAGTGACACTGATGTGGAAGCAAAATACTTTAATTTTATGGCAGGATAAGAGGCTAGCATTATACATAACCCCTTTTATTCACCACTTCCAAACAACCTTTAAATGTCCATGCAAGAACCAAGTATGACAACCTAAGCCAATTAGAACTTCTAGTCCATAAAACTCCCCAACACTCTAGCATCTTCCTCTTCTGTTTGCTGCTTTTGAGCAGATAGGTATACCTTTAACTTAATTTATCAATAGAGAAGTAGAATGTGATATGTTGAGTGTTTTTTGATGAATTTGTGGAATTTAGTGTGTAATTTAAAAAGACGTATAGGAAAAAAAAAAACAATTTGTGGGTTTATTTTAGAGTCAAATTTTTTAATAATTTTCTTACTAACAATTAAAGTGTTTTTAATTATTATTACTTAGCTAACTTAAGTATATAAGGTTGATTTTATCAAATTTAGGTTGGATTAAAGGCTGAAGGTTTTAAGGCCAAAAACAAAAAACAAAGTGTAAGTGCCTTGTGCCTGTACCATTTAAGATTGAAGGTAAACAGGATAATCGAGCAGTGCGCTTGTCGCTGCGCGTTTCCATGGTTCCTATTATTCAAGGCCGCTTCAGAGCATGTGTGAGGAAGGGCACAAGGCTCCCGTAACTCTGGCAGAACATTGGAAAGCCCTCGCTGTTTTGTGTGACTCACATGGAGCAAGGTTGCAGCTCTGACTGTTTCAGCGGCTCCGGTCTGGTGGAGTGAAGAAGTCATGCGTACAATGTAACAGCAATATCGACGCTGGGGGATTTTGAACTAATAAACTGCTCTGGCACCCCGGGAATTGGAATTAAGAGGCTTGTTAAAAATAAGAGGCTTGAGGAGCCAATGAGATAACCTCTTGCTAGTGCAGAGGAGGAAGTACAACAACAAAAGGTACTTTTTTCAAGTGAAATAGGTTGTGACCTACAATGGATTGTGGAGCCAGCAAGCATCTCTGTAGGATTTAGGAACATTTTGTCAGCAGAACAAAACAGAACAGAACAGACAATCAAAATCCTTTCAGACAGTTGCACTGAAGGATTAACAATCGCTTTACTGCTCAGCTATGTAAAAAAATCACACTTTTTTTTCTCCAAAGCTGTATTATATTTCAAGCTGGGAGATTATGACTGGAGAGACAGCAGGGAATGAAATGCAGGAAGAGAGAGTAAGGGACATTATTAGGAGAGAACGGAAGGAAATTGTGCAAGAGACAATTAGGACTATGTTAAATAACAGGAAAAAAGAAAGGAAATATGAATGAGGAAGAAAAGTATTGGTCCATGTCTGAGGAGGAAGGTACCTCAAATAAAAGGCCAGAGGGAAAATGTTTTAGAAATAAAAAAACATTTGCTAGCCCAAAGAGGCTCACAAGGAAAGGTTGCCTGAAGCGGCACAAATGTATGGCAGGCTAACCTGCATATGAGATTACTTATGAAGGGAAAGAGATAAAGCTAACAGAGAGCTAGATGAGTACATATTTGACATGGACTACGATGATGGGGAAGAATACACAGGAACAGAATTTGGGAACAGTGATAGTTTTCCACAAAACCCACGAGAAGTGTATTAAAGATCCCCTGGGACAAAAATTATTTGACCCAAAAGAAATACACCACTCCAGAAATTCCAACTGTTGGCCCTTTGGACACGTAGCAAAATATGTAAAGGAGAGAATAAGGAAACCCCTAGAGAAAGAGGAAAGGAATGTCATGAGGGCAGAGTGTTCAGAACACATTGTTGGTGATAAGGACACTAAGAGGCCATTTTGGACCCAGATTTAATCACCTATTCATTCAAGCAGATAGCCTAGAAATGGTCTAGAATGTTCCCTGAAAAAATACAAGTGGAAACCTTTAGATGTTTTGGGCCCTTTAACCTGTATCTTTGATCTTGTGGAAGACACATATGTAAAAGAAGGGAAGATTGACTTAGGACTCCTAAGAGGATGGAGCCGAAAGCCATATGTTTTAGAGGAAATGTCAATGCACGTATTATAGCAGAGAGGAATAGGGCAGTATTATTTAAGATTAGCCCTAAATTAGGACACTTGGCAAGGAAGGATTCTGCTGAAGGTGAAGGTATGGTCATTAGGGAAGGCCCAAACGTCCTTGAAAAAAGTTTTCGGGGATGTAATTTATATCAAAGGGCAGGAAGAAGTAGGCATTCTTCTGGCCGAGGATACTATAAGACCCAAATGGATAAGGTAATTCCAGAGGAAGTCAAGGATCAACAGGATTTTACCCACAGATTGGGAGAAGCGCTAGAGGCAGATGCTCCAGAGGAGGGAAACAATCCACCTCAACAGGTAAGTATAGAGACTATTTCGGGTTCCTCCCAGATAAAAGTGGAAGGGAGGTTGAAATTTGTCCTACAAAATGGGAAAATAAAACATAGAATCAATGGGTGATTGAAACAGTAGGTGGTTACAAGGTAGAGGTCTATCAAGATCCAGTTTAGGAGATAAACTTACAGAACTAGTTTTCAAGAAGAGCAGAGAGAGATAGTGAGGGGAGAAATACATCAGATGTTAAAGAAAGGTGCTGTAGTGCAGGAGAACGAAGAAAGAAAATTGTTTGTGAGTTCCTTATTTCTAAGGAAAAAGAAGGACAAGATACATCTTTGGCAGTTGAATCAATATGTGAATTACTATCACTTCAAAATGGAAGGGATTCATATGTTAAGAGACATTTTGCAAGAGAAGGACCGGATGGTGAAATTGGATCTGAAAGATGCTTATTTCAAAATAGCAATGGAGAAGGAGAGTCATAAGTTATTGCAGTTTAATGGAACGGACAGCATTTTTGGTTCCAATATTTACCTTTTAGTCTTTCATCAGCTCTGTGGTGTTTTACAAAGGTATTGAAACAAGTGGATGGACTGTTGTAAGAACAAGGGGTGAGAATGGTTATTTATTTAGACGATATTCTTCTGTCATGAACCAGGAGAAAGAAGTTTTGAAGGAGCATTGGATTATGGTAAAATGTTCATTGGAGAATCTGGGATTTATTGTAAATTTGAAATAATCAATTTTGCATCAAGCTCAACAATTGGGGTTTCTATGATTCATCATCGATACAGAGAAGGTGTAAGTGAAATTACCAAAAAGGAAGATTACGTTGATAAAGAGAGAGGTGAATCACGTATGAACCTCAATGTCACTTCCCACCTCAACCATACGTGACTCACCTCTCTGTTTATCAAGTGGTGTGTCTTTTGTCATCTTCAATTCAGGCTGTATTCCCAAGACCTTTACACTACAGAGCCCTTTCAAGACTGAAGACTTCAGGTCTCTCTACGGGGGCCTGTGGTATGGAGACAAAGTTAAGATCACAGAAGACGTGAGAGAGAAGCTAATGTGGTGGTTGGAGAATTTGAAGCATGGAATGGACGAGCTGTTTTTGGGACAGTTCCAGATTTTGTATTAGATTTGGATGCAACACTAGGATGGGGTGCAATGTGTCTAGGTCAGAAGGCAGGAGGGAACATGAATGTGGCAGAGAAACAGAAACACATAAATTATTTGGAGATGAAAGCTGGTTTCTTTGCTGTATGCAGCTTCAAAACAAATGTACAGGGTTGTTCAATCTTCTGAGGATGGACAACATATCTGCAGTGACATATATAAACAAGTTAGGAGAAAGCAGATCCAAGGCATTGGCATTGAAATCTGTCGGGAGCAAGAAATACCTTTGGCAGCACAATATTTACCAAGGAAAGAGAATGTGATAGCAGATTGGCATATATCAAAGATTACAGCGAATGGATGTTGTGGAGGAAGGAGATTTTTATGGAAAAAGAATACACTTTCAGTTCGATAGGGGTAGATTTCTTTACATCTTGGTTGACTGCCCAAAAGGAAGATTGTTTCAGTGGGCATCCAGATCTGCACGTGATGGCAGTGGATGCTTTTACCCAGAATTGGGAAGGTCTGAACGGGTATGCTTTCCTGCTTATTTCAATGATTCAGAGAGTGTTATTGCAAGTGAGGGGGGCAGAGATGTCAATTGATTTTAGTGACACCTTTTTGGAAGACACAGATTTGATTTTAATTGGTTATGGAGATGTTGGTGAGAATTTCTTTACTAGTAGAATGCTGCAGAGGATTGTTGAGAGGTCTAGTAGCAGCGGGTATACTCAACCTTCTATTATGGAGGATATCAGGAGTTCAGAGAGACTGACATGACTTTCGTTGAAGGCTTCAGAGCTTTACAATGAGTCCTGGGCTCTGGGTACAAAGGAGAGGTATCAGAGAGCATGTAGTGTTTAGATACATTGATGCATGGAAAGTGATTTGGATATGGTGGACTCAGACAAGGTTGAGGTAGCCAATTTTTTGGCAGAATTGTTCGGTCAAAGTTTAGCGTATGGGACAGTGAATTGCTATAGGTCTCCTATTGCCGCACGTCATTCACTATTGGAAGATTTATCTATAGGTCAAAGCCCTTTGATTTGTGTAGAGTTATGGAGGGTATTCGCTTGAAGAGCGCACCCAAAGCAAGGTATGAAAAACGTTAATGTGAATTTGGATTTGAAATTGTTTGATAGCTGGCCAGTGAATATGTTTTTAGCACTGAGGGAGTTTTTAAGTATGTTGGTGACCTTGCTGTGTTTGATCTCGTTTAGAAGAGTATCAGATATTCAGGCTTTGAATTTGGGAGGAAGATGTTTTCAACCAGGTGAAGCAATATTTGAAATTTGGAGAAGAACTAAGACTATGTCAGAATCTGTATTTCATCCAATTTTCGAAGCAACTCCGGCGGTTGTCTCCTGAGGCTTTTTGGCTGAGCGCTACGACGGGACTGATGAATTGGAAGGAGGGGGGGAAAAGGTCAATTTGACATAGGGACAGTTTCTGACGGACACTGGGATGGGTAGCTGGAGGGGGTCTGGGAGAGGAGAAAGAGGAGGTGGTTGTAGGAGGTGTCACTTTAGGTGTTTTGGGTGCAGGTGCAGGTACTGGAGGCTGTCGTGAGGTGGATGGATGTTGGGTGAGTGATTGCCGGCGTTTGTGTACTTTGGGGGGGGCGTCACAGACACACTGGGAGAGGACACAGGGGACGTGTAAATGGCAGTGGAGGTGGTGAGTGCAGGTGAGCTGCTTGTGGTGCTGGGTGTCCTGGTGCGAGTCCTAGTGCCTGTAGATGTGGTGCATGCAGGTGTGTGTGTAGACGAGACTGGGAGGGAGGAGGGAGAAGAGGAGGAGGGGAACACAGTGGAGACAGTGGATGTTGCTGTGTCTGTATGTGGGTGAGGCTTGCATGAGTGCCTGTGGTGTGTGTGGTGCCTATGTTTGCTTGAGCTACTTGTGTGTGGTGACTTGTGTGCATGCTGGTCTGTAGGTGTACTTGGGATGGGCTGGGGTACAGGGGATTGTGTCTGGGTGGAGGAAGTTGAAGGGGGGAGGCTGGACACAGGGACAATGGCTGCCATCAGTGCTGAGGCCAGAGATTGCAGGGTTCGCTGAAGGACAGCCTGACCAGAGTGAATGCCCTCCAGGAATGCATTACCATGTTGCAACTCCCTTTCTACACCCTGGATGGCATTCACAATGGTAGACTGCCCAACAGTGAGTGACCTGAGGAGGTCAGTGGCCTCCTCACTGAGGGCAGCTGGGGTAACTGGGGCAGGGCCTGAGGTGCCTGGGGCGAAGGTGATGCCCACCCTCCTGGGTGAACGGGCACGGGGCGAACGCTGAGGGGCTGCTGGGAGGGCGGTGCTGGTAGGGGAGGTGGCGGCTGTACCTGTAGAAGTGGGGCGCACAGATGGTGCCGCCACCACAGGGGAGCTCCCATCGACGGACGAGTCCGGGTCGCTGGTTGGTGATCCAGTGGCTGACGTGAAGCTCCCCTCACCCTCCGTCCCACTGGTGCATTCAGAGTCTGTGGTGTGGCCTTCCATGGCCATGTGGGATGCAGCTCCCTCGTGCTCCGGTGCCACTGTACCTCCGCCTGATGATGCTGATGTACAAAAGGACAGGGAGAGCAGGAAAAGGGGGGGAGACAGAAGAAAGAGAGTTTTAGTGCATGGCATTCCGCTACCGTTGGCGGATAAGACAGACGCAGCAGCCCCCTGCATAACGCCGTGCTCCTGCCCTCTGCACATGCAATTTCTGGGATATGGCCTACATGGCAATGGTGGACATCTGCGCACATGGATGCCACAGGGGCAACTATAACTCAACTTGGCACTCTGCTGAGGTGGGGTTGAGTGCCACATGGCCTACATTACGGAGGGGCCTTGCCTACCGAATTCGCCCTGGCCTAGGGACACCCACAGCCCACCTCCCCCACCCAGACACCTCCACTGCACGTAAGGTCTACAGAATGAGGTTGTACTCACCCCCTTGTGTCTGCTGTGATGTCCTCAAGCGCCCATCCAACTCCGGGTAGGCCACCGCCAGGATCCGGAACATCAGGGGGGTCATGGTGCGACGGGCACCCCTCCCACGTTGGGAGGCCATCCCCAGCTGCGCCTCCACCGTCTTCTTGCTGCAGCGGCAAATGTCCTCCCATCTCTTACGGCAGTGGGTGCCCCGTCTCTGGTGGGCCCCCAGGGTCCGGACCTCCTTGGCGATGGCACGCCAAATGTCCCTCTTCTGGTGGGCGCTGACCTACATGACGTGCACAAGGGAAGAGGTACAGTCATTACCAACTGCACCGTCAATGTGAGTGACCCCCTCCCTACTCTGGCCATGTGGCCCATTCATTCCCATGCATTAATGTTCTATGAACTCTGCCCCCTTCCCTCTTCCACCCAGCCCTCTCCACCCAGGCCTAGCCCATACAACGTGCTCCCTGTGTACTAACCTGTTGGTCTGGAGGACCGTAGAGTAGCGTGTACTGGGGGAGGACCCCATCCACAAGTTTCTCCAACTCCGTTGCAGTGAAGGCAGGGGCCTTTTCCCCAGACGCAGCAGCCATCGTCGCTTCCAGACCGAGGTCACAGCAGCACTAGCAGTGTAGGTCCTCTCCTGTCGAAGGTCAGGTATCTAGTGATTGAAGAGATAGAAAATGGCGGTGGCGTCCACGGCGGTGACATCCGCGGCGGTGCGCATCATCACCGCCGGCGCACCTGTTCATTGGCTCCTGGGACCCATAGGGTCCAATGTTAACCAATGCAGCATTGCGCCGCGGTCTACGACCGCCTACCGCGACGGTGTGCAACGGCAGCACAGTTACCCCACTGCCCATTGTCCCAGTTTAGAGGTCACGCAGCCACCATTTCAGGGGCCCACATGGCTTCATTTACTACTGCGTCACACATAGCTAGGCCTACACTCAACACACATACAGGAAGGGTTTTGTGTCTGATGTAGTCTTGTGTGTAACTGTGGGTACATACCTGGAGGAATAGTGACTGGTTTTTCGCTGTTGTCCTTCGTAGGCACCGTCAGCTGGGACATATGAGAAGATGGCGGAATCCTCCGGTGTACCGACCGCTGGTGGACCTGTTGACAATGGAAGAAAGACATGTCATCGTCACCTACAGGTTTGACCGTGCCACTATCCAGGAACTATGTACCCAGTTGGAGCCAGACCTGATGTCACCGATCCGCCATCCAACTGGAATCCCCCCTGACGTGCAGGTGCTGTCAGTGCTCCATTTCCTTGCAAGTGGGTCTTTTCAGACAACAGTGGCCATGGCATCAGGGATGTCCCAGCCTATGTTTTCCAACGTCTTGTCCAGAGTGTTGTTTGCCCTGCTGAAACACGTAAGGAGATACATCATATTCCCTCAGCTGGAGGATTTACCTACAGTGAAAGGTGACTTCTATGCCCTTGGACATATCCCCAACATCATAGGTGCCATTGATGGGACCCATGTAGCTCCGGTCCCCCCCGCAGGAGTGAACAGGTGTACAGGAACAGGAAGAGTTATCATTCCATGAATGTCCAGATGGTCTGTTTGGCAGACCAGTACATCTCGCAGGTAAATGCTATGTTCCCTGGCTCTGTGCATGATGCCTACATCCTGCGCAATAGCAGCATCCCTGATATGATGGGGCAACTCCAGAGGAACCGTGTATGGCTATTGGGGGACTCTGGTTAGCGCAACCTTTCCTGGCTATTGACCCCAGTGAGGAATCCCAGGACCAGGGCAGAGGAACGGTACAATGATGCCCATGGGCAGACTAGGAGGGTTTTAGAACGCACCTTCGGCCTCCTTAAGGCCAGGTTAAGGTGCCTCCATATGACAGGTGGATCCCTATTCTACTCACCGAAGAAGGTGTGCGACATCATCGTCGCCTGCTCCATGCTCCATAATTTGGCATTGTGATGCCAGGTGCGTTTTCTGCAGGAGGATGATCCAGATGACGGTGTTGTAGCAGCTGTGGAGCCTGTGGACAGTGATGAGGATGAAGCTGAGGAAGAAGAAAATGACAACAGAGAGTCAGTCATACAGCAATATTTCCAGTGACACACAGGTGAGAACATTTTCTGGTTTAACATTACATTAACTTTCACACGTCTACCTCTATCCTGTACCTACATTTCACTCACTATTTATTAATTGAGTTGTACACTCCATTTCAGTTTCACAAGTGTGGTAACCTACGTGTCAACTTCTTGCATCCTTCAAGGGCTTGTGATGTGTGACATAGGTATGTTAGCCTTACAATGGGTAACCCATTATGACACTGTGATTGATAATACAAAGTACCAAATCATAGACTGACTCCAGATTTTTTGGTGTTTCAAGGGTGTTTATTTAAGTGCTCAAAAAATGAAGGGGGGTTGTAAAATGGTGATGGGTGATGGTGGAGGAATGTCCATGGCAGAGGCCAGTCTATTAGTCTCACAGGTGCACTGCCCATCTGGGCATTGGAAGTGGAGCTGGGGCAGTTCCAATCTGGACACGGTAACAAAGTGGGACAGTGGGGGGACAATCAGGGTGGTCTTATTTCCTGGCGGGGGTCTTGCCATCATGCTCTGTCCTGTTCCTGGATCTCAGGGACCGCTTGCGTGGTGGTTGTCCGTCTGCAGGGGGTGGGGTGCTGGTGTGGTGGTCCTGTGGCGGGGCGTCCTGTCCACTAGCGCCGGCGGAGGTGGTGGGCAGTTCATCGTCCTGGCTAGTGTCAGGGGCCCCTTGGAGTGCCACGATGTCCCTCAAGGTCTTTTGAATGTCCGTCAGCACCCCTACGATGGTGCCCAGGGCGGAGCCGATGGTCCTGAGCTCCTCCCTGAACCCCAAATACTGCTCCTCCTGCAGACGCAGGGTCTCCTGCAACTTGTCCAGGACCGTTGGCATCGTATCCTGGGAGTGGTGGTAGGCTCCCATGATGGAGGAGAGGGCCTGGTGGAGAGTTGGTTCCCTTGGCCTGTCCTCCCTCTGTCGCACAGCAGCCCTCCCAGTTCCCCTGTGTTCCTGTGCCTCCGTCCCCTGGACCGTGTGCCCACTACCACTGCCCCCAGGTCCCTGTTGTTGTTGGGGTGGGGGGTTAGCCTGGGTGCCCTGTAGTGGTGGACACACCGCTGATTGACCTGTCCTGGGTAGGGAGGTTTGGGCCCGTTGGGTGGGTGCTGTGCTGGTGTTACCAGAGGGTGGAAGCTCGGTGTTGGGCTGTGGCTGGGTAAGGGGAACCGACTGTCCTGAGGCCCACAATGGTCCGGACTGGTCATCAAGATCCAGTGGGGCAGAGCTGCTGTCGTCACTGTGGGCCTCTTCTGGGGGTGGAGTGGTGTTGTCCTGCCAAGGCCTGAGGTAGTGGATGTCTTTCTCCACTGGTTCTGGAGGGGGCTTTGTGCCCAGAGTGCTTCATCCTGCCAAGGACAGAGGTAATGGTTGTGACACTCCACTGACGGTGGTGAAACATGCAAGCTGCCCAGGCCCCTGGAACTGACCACCAGCCTCGTAAGAATGACCACTGGGGATGGCAGCCATGTTGCGGTGGTGCCACTGGCTCAGGATGTTGCGGGGCCGCTAGCGGTGCTGGCGGCGGAGTCAGTAGCGGCGGTGCTTGCGGCGGTCATTGTGGCGGCGGTGCTGGTGGCGGCCTCACTGACTGCGGTGCAGGTGGCTGGCTCACTGACTGCTGTGCCAGTGGCTGGCTCACTGACTGCCGTGCTGGCTGCTGTGCTGGTGGCAGGCTCACTGACCGTGGTGCTGGCGGCGGTGTCAGTAGCGGTGGTGCTGGTGGCGGGCTCACTGACTGCGGTGCTGGCGGCGGTGTCAGTAGCGGCGGTGCTGGTGGCAGGCTCACTGACTGCGGTGCTGGCGGCGGTGTCAGTAGCGGCGGTGCTGGTGGCGGGCTCACTGACAGCGGTGCTGCTGAAGGGCACAGTGTCTGCAGTGTTGGTGAAGGGCTCAGTATCTGGGGTGCTGGCGGCGGTGTCCGTGGCTGCGGTGCATGTGGCGGTGCTGGTGGCTGTCTTGTCCGCTGTGCAGGTTGGCGGCGACGTTGACTTGCCTTTCATTTTCAGGCCCTTCCCCACCTTGGGCAAGACCCCGCCAGGAAATAAGACCACCCTGATTGTCCCCCCACTGTCCCACTTTGTTACCCTGTCCAGATTGGAACTGCCCCAGCTCCACTTCCAATGCCCAGATGGGCAGTGCACCTGTGAGACTAATAGACTGGACTCTTGCCACTTCCAACAATTGTCTTGCCTGAGCCCTTGGTGGCAGGTGTTTTGGCCTTTTCCCTCCGGGATGTGGGCAACTTATTCTGTTTTGGAGGTGGGGGAATGTCCTTGGCCTCGCTCCTTGGTACACTGGCAGCCCTGTTGCTTGGCGCACTCCAAAATCTGGCTATTGCTGGAACCACTGTGCCCGGTGATGTGGTGGCTGAGGTGCTGGGTGGGACCTGGAAAGGCGGGCCCTAGGGGACGGACGGGATGGAGGAGGTGTAGGGAAGAGGTCAACATTTGATAGGAAAAGCTTTTTAGACACACTGGGACGGGTAGATGGAGGGGGTTTGGGAGTGGAAGAAGAGGTAGTGGTTGTAGGATGTGTTCGTTTGCTGACTTTGGGTGAAGGTGCATGGGCTGGAGACTGTCGTGAGGTGGATGGCTGTTGGGTGGGTGTGTGACTACATTTGTGTACTTTGGGAGGAGGGCTCACAGACACACTGGGATGTGTGAATGGTAGTGGGGTGGTGAGTGCACGTGAGCGGTGTGTGGTGATGGGCGTGCTGGTGATGGAGGTAGTGGCTGAAGATGTAGTGCATGCAGGTGTGAGTGGAGACGTGACAGGGAGGGAGTGGGAGACGTGGAGGAGGGGACAAGGTGGAGGCAGTGGATGTTGGTATGTGTGCATGGGTATGATGCTTGTGTGAGTGCCTGTGGGATGTGTGGTGCTTATGTTTGCCAGAGCCACTCTTGTGTGTTGAGGTGTGTGCATGCTGGTCTGATGGTGTGCTTGGGATAGGCTGAGGTACTGGGGATTGGGTCTGGGTGGAGGAAGTTGGAGGGGGAGGCTAGACACAGGGACAATGGCTGCCATCAGTGCAGAGGCCAGAGCCTGAAATGTTCTCTGTTGGGCTGCCTGGCCAGAATGAATGCCCTCCAGGTATGCATTTGTCTGTTGCAACTGCCTCTGTACACCCTGGATGGCATTCAGAATGGTAGACTGCCCAACAGTGAGGGATCTCAGGAGGTCAATGGCCTCCTCACTGAGGGCAGCAGGGCTGACTGGGGCAGGGCCTGAGGTGCCTGAGGCGAAGGAGATGCCCACCCTCCTGGGTGAGTGGCCACGGGACACACGCTGAGGGGCTGCTGGGTGGGCGGTGCTGGTAGGGGGGAGTGACGGCTCTATCTGTAGATGCGGTGGGCACAGAGGTGCCCGCCACGGCAAGGGAGCTCCCATCAGAGGAGGAGTCAGTGTCGCTGGTCTCTGTTCCTGTCCCCGCTGTGGATCTCCCCTCGCCCTCCGTCCCACTGTTGACTTCAGACTCCATTGTCTCGCCCTCCAGGGCCATGTGGGATGCAGCTCCCTCCTGCTCCGGTGGCACAGCTCCTCCACCTGGTGATGCTAATGCACACAAGAACAGGGAGACCACAAAAAGGGGGGGGGGGAAAGAAGAAAGACATGTTCAGTGCATGCAATACCGCTACCGTTGGCGGACACAACAGACATAGCAGCCCTCTGCACTACGCCATGCACTTTGAGTTCCCTAATTAATCACAGGGACATGGGGTACATGGCCTATGCCCGATTGCTGCACACATGGAAGTCACAGGAGCCTGACTAGGTGTGGCTCTTAACACTGGTGGGTTTGGGGTGCCACTTAGCCTGCCTCACAAAGGGTCCTTGCCTACAAAGCTTGCCCTAGCCTAGGGGAACCCACTGCCCACCTCTCCCACCCAGACACCTCCAATGCGCACAGAGGCAGATGGATGTGACGGTACTCACCCCCTTGTGGCTGCTGTGATGCCCTCAAGCGCCCATCCAACTCCGGATACGCCACCGCCAGGATCCGGAACATCAGGGGGGTCATGGTGCGATGGGCACCCCTCCCACGTTGGGAGGCCATCCCCAGCTGGGCCTCCACCGTCTTCTTGCTCCAGCGGCGAATGTCCTCCCATCTTTTATGGCAGTGGGTGCTCCATTTGTGGTGGACCACCAGGGTCCGGACGTCCTGGGCGATGGCATGCCAAATATCCTTCTTCTGGTGGGCGCTGACCTACAGGAATAGTACAGGGGAAAAGGAAAAACTTTAACCGTCCGGACCATCACAGTCATTGTCTTACCTTCCCAACCTTGCCCTGACACACATACACTCACCGTCCGATCATGCAGGCCTCATCCGCCCCCGTATCTTCCATCCACACCACTCCAAACAGGCATTTCCCATACAGCATGCTCACAGTGTACTCACCTGTTTGTCTGAGGACCGTAGAGTAGTGTGTGCTGGGGAGGACCCCATCCACTAGTTTCTCCAACTACTCCGATGTGAAGGCAGGGGCCCTTTCCCCAGACTCATGAGCCATCGTCGCTTCCAGACTGAGGTCACAGCAGCACTTGCAGTGTAGCTCCGCCGGCGTACATTGTCATTGGCTCCTGGGACCCATAGGGCACAATGTTAACCAATGCAGGATTGCGCCGCGGTCTTCGACCACCTACCGCGACGATGTACAACGCCAGCGCAGTTACCTCATATCCCCTTGTCCCACATTACAGGTCAGGCAGCCACCATTTCAGTGGGCCACATGGCATTACTTTTAAATGTGTCACACATATCTAGGCATTGCATACACACAAAGACAGGCACGTAGCGGACTGACAAATGTGTGCAATAAAATTGAAAATTGTTTTTTTACTACCTCTGTGTTGGCTGACTCTGTGCTCGCTGTTCTCATCCATAGGGCACGTCCGCTGGGGCAGGTGAGATGGCGACATCCCATGGTGTACAGACCGCTGGTGGACCTGTAGACAATGGAAGAGAGACATGTAATAGTCACCTACAGACTTGATCTTGCCACAATCCGGGAACTGTGTGCCCAGTTGGAGCCAGACCTGATGTCAGCTATCTGCCATCCCACAGGCATCCCCCCTCTAGTGCAGGTCCTGTCAGTACTCCACTTCCTGGCAAGTGGGTCTTTTCAAACAACAGTGGCCATAGAATCAGGGATGTCCCAGCCGATGTTCTCAAACGTGTTGTCCAGAGTGTTGTCTGCCCTGCTGAAACACGTGCGCAGCTACATCGTGTTCTCTCAGGTGGAGGATTTGCCTACAGTGAAAGGTGACTTCCATGCCCCGGGACATATCCCCAACATCATGGGTGCCATTGATGGGACACATGTGGCCTTGGCCCCCCGCAGGAATGAACAGGTGTACAGAAACCGGAAGAGCTACCATTCAATGAATGTGCAGATGGTGTGTTTGGCTGACCAGTACATCTCCCATGTGAACGCCAAGTTTCCTGGCTCAGTGCATGACGCTTACATTCTGAGGAATAGCAGCATCCCTTATGTGATGGGGGAAGTCCAGAGGCACTGTGTGTGGCTAATAGGTGAGGACAAGGGCTCTATACCCTGTGAATAGTTGTCTGGGTCTGGGGTTGTCCCTAAGGGTTAGTGTGTGTCTAACAGTTGTCCCTCGACATTTGCAGGTGACTCTGGTTACCCAAACCTGTCATGGCTACTGACCCCAGTGAGAAATCCCAGGACAAGGGCAGTGGAACGCTACAACTAGGCACATGGGCGAACTAGGAGAGTGATAGAAAGGACCTTCGGCCTCCTGAAGGCCAGGTTCCGGTGCCTCCATATGACAGGTGGTTCTCTGTACTACTCACCAAAGAAGGTGTGCCAGATCATCGTGGCCTGCTGTATACTGCACAACTTGGCTTTGCGACAACAGGTGCCTTTTCTGCAGGAGGATGGCCCAGAAGGAGGTCTTGTGGCACCTGTGGAGCCTGTGGACAGTGAAGAAGAGGAGGCAGAAGAAGAGGATATCGACAACAGAAACAACGTGATCCAGCAATACTTCCAGTGAGACACAGGTAAGAAGACATCACTGCTTCCTACATCTGATAAAATTGTTAGACCTATCATCTGTCTGTCACTTTCGCCCAGTGTATGGACCCTGACCATTTGCCTTTCCATTTCACAGATGTGGGTCCCACTGTGTGACCTCTGCTATGTTACCACATGGATTAGAGCTGTGTGACATAGGTATGTTGACAAAACAATGGGCATTGCTATTTTCCTCAGTTACGGCAAATACACATTTGTGAAAGCACAGACTGACTCCAGATTGTTTTGTTATTCAAGGGTGTTTATTTAAGTGCAAACTAGTGGAGGAGGGGGTTGTAAAATGGTCAGGGGTGATGGTGGAGGAATGTCCATGGCAGAGTCCAGTTATTTGTCTCACAGGTGCATTGTCCAAAGGGGCGTAGGAAGTGGAGCTAGGGCATTTTAAGGATGGACAGGGTGACAAAGTGGGACAGAAGGATGGCATTCAGGGTGGTCTCATTTCTTGGCGGGGGTCTTGGCATTGTTCTCTGTCTTTGTCCTGGATCTCAGGGACCGTTTGCGGGATGGTTATTCATCTTCAGGGGGTGGGGTGCTAGTGTCATGGTCCTGTGGCAGTGCCTCCTGTCCACTAGCGCCGGCGGAGGTGGTGGGCAGTTAATCATCCAGGCTAGTGTCAGGGGCCCCTTGTTGTGCCACAGTGTCCCTCCTGGTGTTCACAAGGTCCTTCAGCACCCCTACAATGGTGACCAGGGTGGTGTAGATGGACTTGAGTTCCTCCTTGAACCCCAAATACTGTTCCTCCTGCAGCCGCTGGGTCTCCTGAAACTTGGCCAGTACCGTTGCCATCGCCTCCTGGAAATGATGGTACGCTCCCATGATGTTGGAGAGGGCGTCGTGAAGAGTGCGTTCCCTGGGCCTGTCCTCCCCCTGTCACACAGCAGACCTCCCAGTTCCCCGATTTTCCAATGCCTCTGTCACCTGAACCGTGTGCCCACTGCCCCGAGGTCCCTACTGTTCTTGGGTTGGTGGGTTTGCCTGGGTTCCCAGTAGTGGTGGACACACTGCTGCTTGATGTGTCCTGGGGACAGAGGTATGCGCCCGCTGGGTGGGTGCTGTGCTGGTGTTTCCTGAGGGGGGAGGCTCTGTGGTGGCTTGTGACTGTGTCAGGGGAACCGACTGTCCCGAGGTCCCAGGTGGGCCGGGCTGGTCATCTAGATCCAGTTGGACAGAGCTGCTGTCATCACTGTGGGCCTCTTCTGTGGGGGGGGGGTGGACATGTCTGGAACCTCCTGTCCGGTGACATTGGGTAGCGGTCCTGCATGGGTGTAAAGGCATAATTATTGTATCTGTGTGTGCCATTGTGTGCAATGGGTGGGTGACCCTGTACCCCAGTGCTTACATTCTTGTCTAGGACCTTGTGTGATAATTGATTTGGGGTCTGTGTGGGTATCTGTAGTGGACATGCTTTGGTGATGGGTATCCATGCTTTTTTGTTGCATGCAAGGCTTGGTGTTGGGATGGGTGGTTTATGATAGTGGGACATATGTGAGGTGTTGGAGTGATGGGGGTAAGGGTGAGGGTGGGGGTATGTGATATCATGCAGGTAGGGTGGGGGATATGGTAGTTAAGATTTGACTTACCAGAGTCCATTCCTCCAGCTACTCCAGCGAGGCCCTCAGGATGCAGTATAGCCAAGACCTGCTCCTCCCATGTTGTTAGTTGTGGGGGAGGAGGTGGGGGTCCTCCGCCAGTCCTCTGAACTGCAATCTGGTGTCTAAAGACCACGGAACGCACCTTCCCCCGTAGGTCGTTCCACCTCTTCCTGATGTCATCCCGTGTTCTTGGGTGCTGTCCCACTGCGTTGACCCTGTCCACTATTCTGCACCATAGCTCCATCTTCCTAGCTATGGTGGTGTGCTGCACCTGTGATCCCAATAGCTGTGGCTCGACCCGGATGATTTCCTCCACCATGACCCTGAGCTCCTCCTCTGAAAATCTGGGGTGTCTTTGTGGTGCCATGGGGTGGTGTTTGTGATGTGTGGGGTGGTGTGTGTTGTGATGTGTGGGATGATATTTAGGGGGGTGTTGTGTGAGGTCGTGGATAGTGTGTGAATAATGGTGTTGAGTGTCTGTCGATGCTAGTGTTGTTTCTGGTGGTGTCTCTCTCTGGCCTTCTGTCGCAATTTTTGTCATAGGGGTTTGTGGGTGATGTGGTTGTGTGTTTTATATTGTATTGGGTGTGTGGGTGTGGTGTGTGTATCAGGTGTGTGTATTTTGAATTGTCCAATGTGGTTGTGTTTTGTAAGTGTGTGTGTATTTTGAGCGCGGCGGTGTGTACCGCCAATGGAGTACCGTGGTTGAAAGACCGCCGCGTGGATTCGTGGGTCGTGATAGTGTGGGCGTATTCCTGTTGGCGTAACGGTGTCGGTTTTGTTATTGCCAGTTTATCACTGACCTTTGGTGTGGCGGACTTGTGTGGGTGTCTGGATTTTGGCAGATTCCGAGCTGTGAGTCGTAATAGCTGTAGCAGAATTCCAGGGCCACAGTGGTGTGTTGGCGGTCTTCTGCACGGCGGTAAGCGGCATTTACCGCCAACTTTGTAATGAGGGCCTTAATCTTTAAAAAAAAAAATCTTTACTTGTGTAAGTTGGATTTTTGTTGTTTTGTTCTTGTTTTACTCAAATAAATCATGGCTATTTTTCTAAAGTGGTGTGCAGGACTTTTGTAGTGTTTTCACGGTGTTCTGTGTGAGTGTACAAATACTTTACACATTGTCTGCGAGATAAGCCTAACTGTTTGAGCCAAGCTACCAGGAGTGATCCCCTGCTATGTGACTCCCTTACTCTGACTTGCGTGAGGGTCTCTACTTGGGCAGGGTGCAGACACTACCAACTAGAGACCATATTTCTAATGATATTAATAAAGTAAATAATGTGCATCATCCTATGCACCTGTACAAACAGAGGCATTGCCCAAACCTTTCCATTTTCTACTATTGAAAATTATGAAGGTAGCGATAATTAAGATGTGCATGCTGAAATAATGTGCTTATTTACAACTGAACTATTGTAAAGGATTTTCCCTCCTGGCAAAAAAGGGTGGTTGAGAAAGCAGAAATGTGTATACTCGCTGCCCTAATACCAATTCTTCTTTACACATGTATGCCTTAACTTTCACTGATATGCTACATAACCGAGTTTTAATGTCGATCTTGTATTACTCTGAGGTGTTCAATAGCCTTAGCATACATGCTAAATTTAATGGTTTGATTATGCTCAGAAACCAATTTATTTAGTGTTGTACCTTTGCACATTTTCTAATTCTCGACCCTGATTTTCCGAAATTAATGAATTCAACATTATGGGGGTCATTCCTACCCTGGCGGTCCGAGACCCCCAGGGTAGGTGACGGAGGAAGCACCGCCAACAGGCTGGCGGTGCTTCTGGGGCAATTCTGACCGCGGCGGTAAAGCCGCAGTCAGAAAAAGGAAGCCGGCGGTTTCCTGCCGGTTTCCCGCTGGTTTCCCGCTGCCCCAGGGAATCCTCCACGGCGGCGCTGCAAGCAGCGCCGCCATGGAGATTCCGACCCCCTTCCCGCCAGCCTGGTTCTGGCGGTTTTCACCGCCAGAACCAGGCTGGCGGGAACGGGTGTCGTGGGGCCCCTGGGGGCCCCTGCAGTGCCCATGCCATTGGCATGGGCACTGCAGGGGCCCCCTAACAGGGCCCCACATTGATTTTCAGTGTCTGCTTGGCAGACACTGAAAATCGCGACGGGTGCAACTGCAACCGTCGCACACCAGCAACTCCGCCGGCTCCATTCGGAGCCGGCTTCCTCGTTGCTGGTGCTTTCCTGCTGGGCGGGCGGGCGGCCTTTTGGCGGTCGCCCGCCAGCCCAGCGGGAAAGTCAGAATGACCGCCGCGGTCTTTTGACCGCGGTACGGTCTTCTGGCGGGGGAACTTTGGCGGGCGGCCTCCGCCGCCCGCCGAAGTAGGAATGACCCCCTATGTGTATGTATCTTTAGCTGCACCTCAAGGACTCCTCACATTCTTCCCATGAAAAGATGCTGCCACGCATACTCGTTGACTTGTATAGGGAGTAAAGTGTTTAAAACCTGTCTAAATCAGTGCTTAATTTGGAAATAAAAACGTGCCGGTGCCCAAAGTTCTCTTCTGAAATATGCGACTGCTGCAATTAAATGTGCATTTAAATGTGCGAGCACTGAATACTGAGGCACCGTAATCCTGAAGCCATCTCAGGCCTCTTTAATCCTTTTACAGCCACTCCTTCCCCTTCAGCTCACTCTTGCAGCTTTCTCCTTTCTCCCTTTGTGACTCTTTTTTGTTTTCCTCTGTTTTTCCCGTATGTATCTTTTGCTCGCAGTAAATGCTTGAGGCAGAAAAATAAGTGCCACCCCTAAAAAATAAGTGTGGGGGCTCCGCACCAGAAACCACTGGCTCTAATTAGGCACTGGTCTAAATTCAATAGACATTAGCATTATGTGCATCAATCTGGATTTTGCGCGGATGCTTTGATTCGCTGAAATGGCAATTGACATTGGTCTTTTTGCTTGCCTGTTTGCTATTTTTTTATTAAACTTATGTTAGACTGTTGGTCTCCTGATGGGTTGTGTTTTATTTTACACCTATGTCTGCAGTTCTCCTGAACTCAATGCTACCTCTGTAACTTTCTGTCTCACAACATCACCTTTCTTCTGAATCTTGCATAAATCTCTCCAATCAAGCTGCTCTCTTATTCCCCTTCCATGGTGAAGCAGCACCATTTTTCTTTTGCCTCCTGCAGAACTCCCACCATATATGATCAAGCAGCAGTCCATCCATCCATGGTCATGCAGCCTCCCTCTGGCCTCCTGGCTTACTCCCTTCACCCATGGCCAAGCTGCACTCCCTCCATTCAGCGAAGTTCTCAACTGAATTTGTGACAGGAGGACCAATTTCTGCCTGTGCTGTTGTTTAATCCAGCATCAATGAGGACTAGGATGGATATTGCTCTTGGTTACAAATGGGGATTGCTGAAAGTAATCATTATTACAAGGTGTTGGGTAACAGTTGTAGTTGAGACTCTAACAGCCCATCATCCTTTCTAGCTCCTGAAAATACTATAAGGGCACTTCGCCCCTGTAGACTCTCTGTTGCTGTAGATTGGTGCTTCAGTGACAGTGAAAGGAGTAGCCATCTGCTTCATCACTGTAACTAAACATCACTGGATCGATTAAAGTTATCATTTTCTCCATGTCACACCCTCTTTTTCATAGTTTTGAATTCTCGTACACTTAGGGGGTCATTCTAACCCTGGCGGTAAAAACCGCCAGGGCGAACGACCGCGGTAGCACCGCCAACAGGCTGGCGGTGCACCGCTGGGCATTCTGACCACGGCGGTTCAGCCGCGGCCAGAAACGGAAAGTCGGCGGTGTACCGCCGACTTTCCGCTGCCCTTGAGAATCCTCCATGGCGGCGGAGCGCGCTCCGCCGCCATGGGGATTCTAACACCCCCTACCGCCATCCTGTTCCTGGCGGTTCTCCCGCCGGGAACAGGATGGCGGTAGGGGGTGCCGCGGGGCCCCTGGGGGCCCCTGCAGTGCCCATGCCAATGGCATGGGCACTGCAGGGGCCCCCATAAGAGGGCCCCAAAAAGAATTTCAGTGTCTGCCTAGCAGACACTGAAATTCGCGACGGGTGCAACTGCACCCGTCGCACCTTCACACTCCGCCGGCTCCATTCTGAGCCGGCGTCCTCGTGGGAAGGGTGTTTCCCGCTGGGCTGGCGGGCGGACTTTCGGCGGTCGCCCGCCAGCCCAGTGGGAAACCCAGAATGACCGCTGCGGTCTTTTGACCGCGGTACGGTCTTCTGGCGGTTCCCGCTTGGCTCAGAATCAGCCCCTTACTTTTCACATACACAGATGTGGGTAGCCATATTAAAAGTTTAGTAAACATATTTTGTATGACATGTGTGGCAGCAGTGCCTAAGGCCAATTAACTTAGAGTTCAGCCTATGTGCCGTCTGATGCTGGCTCTCAAAATACAATGTTTATGACAGCACCTGGTACATCCATTTCAACAGACCACATTTCGCTAGAGACTTTCAATTTTCGAAGCTGACAATTGCATTACTATAGCAGCCCTGCCAAGTACCACGCATCAGACGTTAGACTAACGCATTTCAGGTTGGGGGGTTAGCATCACCACACTGAAATGCAGTGTCACATGTTATAGCTGTCAAGCTGGGACGCTGTTATAATAATGCACCTTTCAAGCTTCAGTGGCAGCCCGTGCTGCTCCTGGCAGGCATGAGGGCTCTGGCTCAGCTGCTAGAGTTGCTCAGTGGTACAATGTAACACCAAGGACAACCTACACCACGCGGCATTAAAATTCACACTGATGTCAGGGCATCGGAGTCAGCGCCTAATGGCTGCAGAGACAGTGTGAGTTGTTGAGACGCATGACTACTTATTGTGGGTCCCCCCCTGCATCGCGAGCTGGTGTGCCGCAGAGTTCTCATAAAGTGTTGGATGAGCCAGATTCAGCATTGCAGCAGGAGTCAGTAAGTCCACGGCGCGAGTCGTTGCGGCCACGGGACAATATCTGGCTTGCCTCGAAAGAAGTGTGTCTGAGTCAGTGAGCCAGCATATCTAGTATTTACAATGCTATGGCTGCTATAATAAATAAACTTTGCTTTATTCCGAGCTGCCTTCCCCTGTATTGAGAACTGTGCAGTTACGCAGTCTGTGTGCTCTGCTCAGTTTTCAGCTGCGATAGCGCATTTACTGCAACTCGTCAAGTAATTTTGGGTTGGGCTGGTGCAACTGGCCACTGTGCAACCCGCCTGGTTACAGCGCCCTAGGTGGCGTGCCGGACAATAACGATCTCTCCAGCACCGGAAGGCAAAACTGCTGCACCGCCGATTACCTTTGTATGTTGGTAAGAAGTACAACACATGATTCTAAAGTCCTTTGTAATAAGTCAGAATTCTCTGAACCACAGAGTGTGGTTTCTCGACCATAATGCTTGCCTCTCTCCTTTGAACACGAGTCTGTGAGCCTCTAAGCATCGTGTACCGGGTGTTGGCACTTCATCCTAATACATCGCTTACCCGACGATGCTGGGAGAATATTACTCGACACAAACTTCCGCATAATCCTACGACCACACATTATCCTGGGCCAGACCACTCTGCTATTTTGAATGGATTATTTCTTTTTGAAAGAAATAAGCCTCTCTGGCTGTGACCTACAAGCGCCTTTGAAAGACTTGTTTAAACGTTTAAAAAAATATCATGGGTACACATTTTGTTTAACAGCACCTTCAGATTACAAGAGCACTAAGTTAGTGCCCTCCCATTTCTGGTGCTTTGCAGCAGTTTTAAGGGTTTCTCGTTGCTCAAATGGGTGTACTTTCCGTTATTTATATATGCCCCATTGTTAGAGATGGGGTCTCTTGTTGGCAGTCGGTTTGCACCCTGTCCAAGTAGGGACCCTCACTCTAGTCAGGATAAGGGAGATACCCGCTCAGATAACCCCTGCGCACCCCCTTGATAGCTTGGCACGAGCAGTCAGGCTTATCTCAGAAGCAATGTGTAAAGCATTTGCACATAACACACAGTCATAAGTGAAAACAAGCCTCTGTGGTTTTAAAAAGTGGGGGGCAGTAACCCCAGGTGACTTACACCCTTTTTCTACTTCCCTTCCCACCAGTTCAGGAGTGGTGTTCTGAGACTGGTCACTCACCCTTGGGTCTGTACCCTCAGGCTGAGCAGGGGACAGGGGTGGGCTCTCCCTCCTCCTGTCCCTCGTGCTGGGATCCGGTACCCTCCGCCTTGAAGTGGTACCCCCAGACAACTGAACTGTGAGGGTGCCTCTGGGGGCCACCCCTCCCAGTTCCCCTGACACCTGGGGCAACTCATTCCCCAGAAGGCAGTCTATTGACATCTGGGGACTGACCATGACCCGCCTCTGGGTCACCTCCCCACCTCACTCTAGGGATACCAGGGCCATAGGACGGAAGAAGTCCTGCCCATGGGCTAATGTCACCCTACACACCTAGCCGGTGTACTGTTCTGGGGAGAAAAGCCTTTCCACCATCATTGTATGGCTAGCCCCACTGTCCCTCAGAGCAGTGACTGGGGCCCCATTCACTGTTACCTGGTGGAAGTGACGACTCCCACCCTCAGGGATCACCAACTCACCCTCTAAGGTAACCTCCCAACTAAGGGATATCATAGTATGGTCTTTGACCTGCCCCTGGGGGCTACCTCCCCCTAAGGCCACATTAGCCACCTTGGTAGAGGGGCCACCAATGTGGGTTGTCTTAGGACAGACAGAGTCCCCTTTCATGTGTCCTAACTGGGAACACTCAAAGCACCGGGGTTGAAAATAGGGTGCCCTGGGCCACCGCCTACCAGAACCTTCCTCCTTCCTGTCAGTAGGGGCCTGGGACTCTTTTTCTCCCTCCTTATCCTGGGACATGTCTGCGTCTCCCTTGACTTCCCTCTCCTTCTTCTGGGAACCCTGCCCACCTTTGGCGGAGTCTCCCCCATAAATCTTCTTGTGGACCCTGGTACTCCCCCAGTGGTCCGCCTCCATAACAAGCTTCCTGGGGTCAGTCAGCTTACTATCAGTCAAGTGCTGGTGTAGCTCTGAAAAACACAGACTAGACAAGTGCTCCAACGCAATTAAGTTGTACAGCCCCTGAAAATCTGTCACATTACTGCCCTTCACCCAACCATCCAGTGCTCTGCAAAACGAATCTACGCACTCTAACCAGGACTGGGACTCAGTTTTCTTACTCTGCCTAAACTGAACCCTGTACTTGTCAGGAGTGAGACCATACCGAGTGAGAAGGGCCTCCTTTATGTCAGCGTAGGTGAGGTTGTACCCCTTACCCAATGCTAGCAAAGTGTCCCTCCCCTCCTCTGTTAAGTGGTTCCACAATCCTGCTCCCCAATTCTTGTCAGGGACCCCAATCATGTGGATGGACGCCTCATATCCCTGACAACCACCTCTGTATGTCATCTCCCTTCTTGTACTCTCTCCCTACCTTTTTAGGAATGTGCACAATTCTGTCTGACTGCACTGAGGAATTGCTGCCACCATCCTGGCTGGACCTGCTCCTCACATCCAGCTCTTTTACTTTAAGCTCATGGTCCAAAAGCATCTTTCTTTCTTCCATGGCTCGTTGCTCCCTCTGAGCCTCCATTTTTAATCTCTCCAACTCAACCTGGTGCCTCCTGGCTTCTCTGCTGTCTTCCAGCTCATCTGGAGTCAGACCTTTTGATCCAGCACTGCTGCTTGGCACAGGGGGTACCTCCCCCCCCAGCAGGTCCTGCACCCTCAGTACATCTTCCCTAGAATTTGTGTCAGCAGACTCTCCATTTGGATCCTTAGACTGCCCACTGGCAGTTCTGGCTGCTACCCAGGCCCTCAGTGCCTTCTGTAGCTCCTCCTTTTTGGTGAGGCCTCTGATCTGAACTTTGAGGTTTTTACAAACTGCCATCAGTTCCTTCATGGAATAGGTCTCCAACCTACCTTCCTTAAAAAACTAATCCTGGGATGCAACTGAAGATGCTCTTGATTGAGACATGATGTCGTTGGGGTACACTTGAACTCAAGATCAAAAATAGGTCAAAGAGAAAAAAATAAAAACAAAAAACTGTATGTGGCACGTAATGGTCTGAGATATGGTAGTAGTGTACACCAATGCCTGTAGGTCAAGTGCAAATGCAAGTCCTATCCCACCGCTGACAACCAACGTTAGAAATGAGGTCTCTAGTTGGCAGTCAGTTTGCACCCTGTCCAAGTAGGGACCCTCACTCTAGTCAGGATACGGGAGATACCCGCTCAGATAACCCCTGCTCACCCCCTTGGTAGCCTGGCACGAGCAGTCAGGCTTATCTCAGAAGCAATGTGTGAAACATTTGCACATAACACACAGTAATAAGTGAAAACACCACAAAAGAACACCACACCAGCTTTAGAAAAATAGCCAATATTTATCTGTATAAAACAAGACCAAGTACGATGAGAATCCAACATACAGTAAGAAAAATATGAATTATGCAAGATTTACTCAAAACTACAGTTCCTTGAAGTCGATAGCTCCACCTGGGGCTACGTGATCAACAAAACCAACAGTTCAGGCGGCGTTGCGGGCCAGCTACGGTGTCGGGAAGACCCGCAAACAGTATCTTGGATTTGCAGGGCGTTGTGATCCTCGCAGTGAGCTCCAGAGGGTGGCGTTACTGACGTCACGGTGTTGGGTCTGGAGTCGGTGCAGGAGTCATCGGGCCCTTGAGGTCACACACGTTGCATATCGAACTCCAGGCTGATGAAGTCAGGTGCGCCGGCATGGATGGCGTCGGGGCTGCGGTGCGAAGTGGGACGATGTGACGTGCGGTGCCCACAGGTCACGGTGCAGGCAGCAGCTCGGTAACGGCGTCCAGCGGCGTTGGTGAAACCAGGGCTGCGGTGTGAAGCGGGGCGGTGCGACGTGTGGTGTCCACCACGGTGCAGGCAGCGTCATCGTCGTTGCTGAAGCGCTGTCGTCGGTAGGCCCAAGCAAGTGATGCGGGACGGGGCGGTGCTTTGTGACCCTTAAGAGCGGTATCCACAGACCACGGTGCAGGCATGATGCCTGGTGACAACACAGGAGTTGATGGTGCTGGCGTCGGGGGACCGGGGCTGTGGGACGGGACGGTGCTTTGTGTACCTCACGAGCGGTGTCCACAGGCCACGGTGCAGGCAGCGGCACCGGTGTCAGCAAGAGCAGCGTCATCGGGGATGCCCAGGCTGCGCTGTGAGCAGGCGATGCCGGAGTGCCGGCCCACAGGTCGCGGTGCAAGCAGCTGCTCAGTGAAGTCGTCCAATGAGCGCGTCGGGGAGACCAGGGTCGCGGTGCGAAGCAGGGCAATGCGACTCAGTGTGGTGTCAGCAGGTCACGGTGCAGGCCAGCGGCATCATTGGCGGCGGCGCAGTGCTTTCTCCCTTTGAACAGCACAAAACACACAGGGGGTGATTCTAACCCTGGCTGTCGGTGATAAAGCGGCGGCCAACCCGCCAATAGGCCGGCGGTCCAAAAAATGGAATTCTGACCCTGGCGGGAACCGCCAACACAGCCCGCCACATTAACACTCCGCCCGCCACGGCGGGACCGACAAACAGCGCGGCGGTCACCGCCAACAGACAGGCGGCAGACAATGTACCGCCCACACTATCATGACCGGCCAATCCGCCACCTTTTCCGGGGCGGGAGCACCGCCGATAAAAACACGGCAGAAACAGACTACGAACGGGAAAACGCGCACCTCTACGCACTCAACGAGGAAGGAGGACAGCATGGAACCCGAATTAAACATCCTACCTGCTCTCGTCTACCTGCTCATCTACCACGAGTACGAACGCCGGCGCAGACGACAACGGTGAGTACTGCACCTACGACACAGGGGAGGGGGGAGGACGAAAGGTTACGTGCACACACATACGCGATACACCCACCCCCCCCAAACCATGTACACACCAATGCAGAGCAACAAGTCACAGTGAAACCACCCAAACCCCCGTAAAAAGAACAAGGACATAATTAAATTGTGACTCGAAATTTATGGGAAATAAAAACCACTGATAAGTCACGGTCAAATAGCAATAACAATTCAAATATACCAATTCAATATCCAGTGCATACGATAAACCGAGGCAATAAGTCCTGCACATCTAACGAGATTCCAAGTGTCCGTGGGCCAAAGTGTAGCAACACAAGGGCAAAGCCCACACAGGAGACCTGAGTCCTTTGGAGAGAACACTGTAGGGGCATCTGATGAAAAAACCACAGGCACCTCAGGGGGAAGGGAAGGGGGGGCACCACAGCCACATGATTCCACAACGCCAGATCCACGAAGGGGCCACCATGCCCACTGTGCCATCCTGGGGAGTGCAAAGCCACAGTCTCTCAAGTCTCTACAGTGGGTGGCTTGGCCACCCGGCCATCCTGGGGAGTGCAAAGCCACAGTCTCTCAAGTCTCTACAGTGGGTGGCTTGGCCACTCGGCCATCCTAGGGAGTGCAAAGCCACAGTCTCTCAAGTCTCTACAGTGGGTGGCTTGGCCACTCGGCCATCCTGGGGAGTGCAAAGCCACAGTCTCTCAAGTCTCTACAGTGGGTGGCTTGCCCACTCGGCCATCCTGGGGATTGCAAAGCCACAGTCCATCAGGTGGATAACAGTCTCCACCGGTCAAGGAGGAGGCATGGTGGGCACAGTGAACCGTGAACAGTAGCTCGAGACAGATCCGGCACTGTCATTGTGCCAGTGGGGCTTGAGACGGCGGGGCCCAGCGGAGCGCTGCTTGAGACGGCGGGTTCCAGCGGAGCGGTGCTTGACAGGAAGGGCCCAGCGGAGCGGTGCTTGAGACGGCGGGGCCCAGCGGAGCGGTGCTTGACAGGAAGGGCCCAGCGGAGCGGTGCTTGACACGGCGGGGCCCAGCGGAGCGGTGCTTGAGACGGCGGGGCCCAGCAGAGCGGTGCTTGAGACGGCGGGGCCCAGCGGAGCGGTGCTTGAGACGGCGGGGCCCAGCGGAGCGGTGCTTGAGACGGCGGGGCCCAGCGGAGCGGTGCTTGAGACGGGGGGGCCCAGCGGAGCAGTGCTTGACAGGAAGGGCCCAGCGGAGCGGTGCTTGACAGGAAGGGCCCAGCGGAGCGGTGCTTGAGACGGCGGGGCCCAGCGGAGCGGTGCTTGAGACGGCGGGGCCCAGCGGAGCGGTGCTTGACAGGAAGGGCCCAGCGGAGCGGTGCTTGAGACGGCGGGGCCCAGCGGAGCGGTGCTTGACAGGAAGGGCCCAACGGAGCGGTGCTTGACAGGAAGGGCCCAGCGGAGCGGTGCTTGACAGGAAGGGGCCCAGCGGAGCGGTGCTTGAGACGGCGGGGCCCAGCGGAGCGGTGCTTGACAGGAAGGGCTGAGCGGAGCGGTGCTTGAGACGGCGGGGCCCAGCGGAGCGGTGCTTGACAGGAAGGGCCCAGCGGAGCGGTGCTTGACAGGAAGGGCCCAGCGGAGCGGTGCTTGACAGGAAGGGGCCCAGCGGAGCGGTGCTTGAGACGGCGGGGCCCAGCGGAGCGGTGCTTGAGACGGCGGGGCCCAGCAGAGCGGTGCTTGACAGGAAGGGCCCAGCGGAGCGGTGCTTGATACGGCGGGGCCCAGCGGAGCGGTGCTTGACAGGAAGGGCCCAGCGGAGCAGTGCTTGACAGGAAGGGCCCAGCGGAGCGGTGCTTGAGACGGCGGGGCCCAGCGGAGCGGTGCTTGAGACGGCGGGGCCCAGCGGAGCGGTGCTTGAGACGGCGGGGCCCAGCGGAGCGGTGCTTGAGACGGCGGGGCCCAGCGGAGCGGTGCTTGACAGGAAGGACCCAGCGGAGCGGTGCTTGACAGGAAGGGGCCCAGCGGAGCGGTGCTTGACAGGAGGGGCCCAGCGGAGCGGTGCTTGACAGGAAGGGGCCCAGCGGAGCGGTGCTTGAGACGGCGGGGCCCAGCGGAGCGGTGCTTGAGAGGGCGGGGCCCAGCGGAGCGGTGCTTGACAGGAAGGGCCCAGCGGAGCGGTGCTTGACAGGAAGAGGCCCAGCGGAGCGGTGCTTGAGACGGCGGGCCCAGCAGGGCGGTGCTTGAGACGGCGGGGCCCAGCGGAGCGGTGCTTGAGACGGCGGGGCCCAGCGGAGCAGTGCTTGACAGGAAGGGCCCAGCAGAGCGGTGCTTGAGACGGCGGGGCCCAGCGGAGCGGTGCTTGACAGGAAGGGCCCAGCGGAGCGGTGCTTAACAGGAAGGGGCCCAGCGGAGCGGTGCTTGAGACGGCGGGGCCCAGCGGAGCGGTGCTTGACAGGAAGGACCCAGCGGAGCGGTGCTTGACAGGAAGGGCCCAGCGGAGCGGTGCTTGACAGGAAGGGGCCCAGCGGAGCGGTGCTTGACAAGAAGGGCCCAGCGGAGCGGTGCTTGAGACGGCGGGGCCCAGCGGAGCGGTGCTTGACAGGAAGGGCCCAGCGGAGCGGTGCTTGACAGGAAGGGGCCCAGCGGAGCGGTGCTTGAGACGGCGGGGCCCAGCGGAGCGGTGCTTCAGACGGCGGGGCCCAGCGGAGCGGTGCTTGAGACAGCGGGGCCCAGCGGAGCGGTGCTTGACAGGAAGGGCCCAGCGGAGCGGTGCTTGAGACGGCGGGGCCCAGCGGAGCGGTGCTTGAGACGGCGGGGCCCTGTTTAGCGGTGCTCCTCTCCACGGCGGGGCCCTGTTCAGCGGTGCTCTTCTGCACGGCGGGGCCCTGTTCAGCGGTGCTTGAGACGGCGGGGCCCTGTTCAGCGGTGCTCCTCTCCATGGCGGGGCCCTGTTCAGCGGTGCTCTTCTGCACGGCGGGGCCCTGTTCAGCGGTGCTCTTCTGCACGGCAGGGCCCTGTTCAGCGGTGCTTGAGACGGCGGGCCCTGTTCAGCGGTGCTCCTCTCCACGGCGGGGCCCTGTTCAGTGGTGCTCTTCTGCACGGCGGGGCCCTGTTCAGCGGTGCTCCTCTCCACGGCGGGGCCCTGTTCAGCGGTGCTCGTCCAGTAGGTCAAGGGAGCCAGACCTGGCCTGGACTCCCTGCTCAGTCGCCCTCCGACCGTGCTGTTGCTGGACCCTTCGGTGACGGAGTCCTGGGCCCTTTGGTGTCCTTCCTAACACCCGGGATGGGGCTTGTGGGCCCCTCCTGCTCCGCGCTCCTGCTGGCTGACTTTTCCGCCCTGCTGCCCTTTCGCTCCTTAGATGGGGCTCTCGGGCCCTTGCCTCCCCTAGATGTTGTGGCTGGTGAAGTGGGCGAACTTTGCTCCGTGGGGGCAGCCGTGTCAGTCCTCTCACGGCGGCCCTTTAGCTTCCTGGTCTTCTTGCCTGGTGGGGGGCTGGCTGTCCCCTTGCTGCTGATTGAAGTGTCACTGCTGGCAAAGGGTGGGCTCCAGAACCCATGCACCACAGTGACACTCGTAGCTGGGCTGGTGGTGGCTGAGGTGCTCTTGGGACTCTTTGCAGATGAAGGGGGTGGGTCAGTGGAGGGAAAGAGGTCAAGATTAGCAAGGAAAACTTTCTTAGGACCAAGGTAAAAGGTAGGAGAAGTGGTGATGGAAGTGGAGGAAGAGGATGTGGTTGTAGGAGAGTCAGGTGTGCTGTCTTTGGGTGCAGGTGCTTGTGCTGGAGGCTGTCGTGAGGTGGATGGCTGTTGGGTGGGTGTCTGCCTGCGTTTGTGTGTCTTGGAAGAGGGGGTGACAGACACAGTGGGAGAGGACACAGGGGACGTGTAAATGGTAGTGGGGGTGGTGACTGCACGTGTGCGGACTGGAGGGTGTGCTGGTGATGGAAGCACTGGCTGATGGTGGTGTGCATGCAGGTGTGAGTGTAGACGTCACAGGGAGGGAGGAGGGAGACGAGGAGGAGGGGGACACAGAGGTGGTAGTGACTGTTGGAATGTCTGCATCTGGGTGTTGCTTGCGTGAATGCTTGTGGGTTCTGTGGTGCTTGTGTCTGGATGAGCTGCCCTTGGGTGTTGAGGTGTGTGCAGGCTGGTCTGATGGTGTGGATGGGATAGGCTGAGGAACAGGAGACAGAGACAGGCTGGAGGCAGTCAGAAGAGGGAGGCTGGAAACAGGGACAATGGCTGCCGTCAGTGCTGAGGCCAGAGCATTGAACGATCGTTGATGGGCAGCCTGACCCGAATGAATGCCCTCCAGGTAGGCATTGCTCCGATGCACCTCCCTTTCTACCCCCTGGATGGCATTCAAAAGGGTAGTCTGCCCAACAATGAGTGTCCTGAGGAGGTCAATGACCTCCTCACTGAGGGCAGCAGGGGTAACAGGGGCAGGGGCTGAGGTGCCTGGGGCGAAGGAGACGCCCGCCTTCCTGGGCGAGCGGGCACGGAGCGTAGGCTGAGGGGCTGCTGGGAGGGCGGGGCTGGTGCGCTGGATGGCGGCTGTACCTGGAGAGGCGGGGGGCCCGGATGTTGCCGCCACCGATAGGGAGCTCCCATCCGAGGACGTGTCGCTGGTGTCACCACCGGTCCCCGTTGTGGTGCTCCCCTCGCCCTCCGGATCACTGGTGCCCTCGGTGTCTGTTCCTGGTCCCACCGGGGCCTTGTGACTTGCAGCTCCCTCGTGCTCCGATGCCAATTCTCCTCCGCCTGATCATGCTAATGCACAGATGCACAAGAAGACGAAGAAGAAGGGTGGGGGGAGAAAAACGAAGACCAGGTTGAGTGCATGCAATGTCAACACCATTGGCGGAGAGGACAGACACAGGAGCCTCATGCACTAAGCCGCGCATTCGGGGTACACTACTCAGTACTTCTGACTAGGACAACAGGTGTAGAGACGACAAAGGCGCACATGTGTGATGCTGGACCATCGATAGCTGTACTTGTCACCCTACAGAGGTGGGGGCCGGGAGCACAGGCCCATGCCTAAAGGAGAGGACTACACTACAGAAAGCGCCCTGGCCTAATGTCACCCCCAACCCTCCTCCCCCACCCAGACGCCTCCACTGCGCAGAGAGATAGCAGAATGTGCTGATACTCACCCCCTTGTGTCTGCTGTGATGTCCTCAAGCGCCCATCCAAATCAGGGTAGGCCACCGCCAGGATCCGGGACATCAGGGGGGTCAGGGTACGACTGGCACCCCTCCTAGGTTGGGAGGCCATCCCCAGCAGTGACTCGGCGGTCTTCCTGATCCCGCGGCGGATGTCCTCCCACCTCTTGCGGCAGTGGGTGCCCCGTCTGACGTGGACCCCCAGGGCCCGGACTTCCTTGGCGATGGCACGCCAAATGTCCACTTTCTGATGGGCGCTGACCTATTTGACATGTACAGGGTGGGAAGGAAAAATCATCATTTTTGTGCATGTTAGATGCGATTGGCCCCCCCTCCCCAACCTTGCCATATGGCACATGCTCTCACCTGTCGTGCGTTGCACTCCTCATTCGCCCCCCACCCCACCAACTTAGCATCCACACCACTCCACACAGGCATAGCCCATTCAATTTGCACCCAGTGTACTTACCTGTTGGTCTGGAGGACCGTAGAGTAACGCATACTGGGGGAGGACCCCATCCACAAGTTTGTCCAACTCCTCAGACGTGAAGGCAGGGGCCCTTTCCCCAGTCGCAGCAGCCATTATCACTTCCACACCGAGGTCACAGCAGCACTTGCAGTATAGGTCCTCTCCTGTGGATGATCAGGTCTCGAGTGATTAAGCAGATAGAAAATGGCGGTCACGCCCGCGGCAGTGCGTACCGCGGCGGTGCGTACCGCGACCGCCGGCGCACCTCGTCATTGGCTCCTGAAACCCATAGGCCTCAATGTTAGCCAATGCGGCTTCGTATAGCGGTCTTCGACCGCCTACCGCCACGGTGTGCCACGCCAGCGCATTGACCTCACATCCCATTGTCCCACTTCACAGGTCAGGCAGCCGCCATTTCAAGGGCCCACATGGCATTATTTGTACTGCGTCACACAGGCCTAGGCCTTGCATTGCCACACATACACGCCTTTCAATACATAGATAATCGTGTGCTATGCATGCAGTGGTGAACGTACCTGTGATTTGCTTGACTCTGTGCGCCATGTTGTCCTTCCTAGGCACCGTCCGCTGGGACTTGCGAGGAGAAGGATGAATCCTCGCGTGTACCGACCGCTGGTGGACCTGTTGACAATGGAAGAACGTCACATCATACTACGATACCGACTTGACCGAGCCACTATACATGAACTGTGTGCCCAGCTGGAGCCAGACCTGATGTCCCCCATCCGCCAACCCACAGGAATTCCCCCTCTAGTGCAGGTTCTGTCAGTCCTCCATTTCTTGGCAAGTGGCTCATTCCAGACAACAGTGGCCATGTCATCTGGAATGTCTCAGCCTATGTTTTCAAAAATCTTGTCTAGAGTGTTGTCTGCCCTGACGGAACACATGCGGCGCTACATTGTATTCCCTGAGGAGGTTGATTTGGCCACTGTGAAGGGTGATTTTTATGCCCTTGGACATATCCCCAACATAATTGGTGCCATTGATGGGACCCATGTGGCTTTAGTACCCCCAAAAGACGATGAGCAGGTGTACAGAAACAGGAAAAGTTACCATTCGATGAACGTCCAGGTGGTCTGTTTGGCTGACCAGTACATCTCCCATGTGAATGCCAAGTTCCCTGGGTCAGTGCATGACGCGTATGTGATGCGAAATAGCAGCATCCCTTATGTGATGGAACAGCTACAGAGACAACGTGTGTGGCTAATTGGTGACTCTGGTTACCCCAACCTGCCTTGGCTATTGACCCCAGTGAGGAATCCCCGGACCAGGGCAGAGGAACGGTACAATGAGGCCCATGGGCGAACTAGGAGGATCATTGAAAGAACCTTTGGCCTCCTGAAGGCCAGGTTTAGGTGCCTGCATATGACAGGGGGATCCCTGATGTACTCACCAAAGAAGGTGTGCCAGATCATCGTGGCCTGCTGTATGCTTCACAATCTGGCATTGCGACGTCAGGTGCCCTTCCTGCAGGAGGATGGTCCAGATGGTGGTGTTGAAGCAGCTGTGGAGCCTGCGGAGAGTGAAGAGGAGGAAGACGAAGAGGACGACCCAGACAACAGGGACAGAGTTATCCAACAGTATTTTCAGTAGCACACAGGTAGGAATCACCCACGCCATTTAACATTTACTGAATGCCCCCTGCATCTTTACTTTGTGTATTTCCCCCCAGTTCTTTTAAACTGAAGTTTACTTTTCCCTTCCCTTTTCAGTGCTGTATGACCCACTGCGTGACTTCTGCTTGGTTAGCCCATGGACTAATGCTTATTGACATCGGTATGTTGTCCACACATAAATAACAGAACATTATTGATAAGTAATGTGTTATACATTTGTAAATAATACAGGCTGACTCCAGAATGATTTCTGTGCAATGAGTGATTTATTTTTAGTGCTATATTGTGGTACATGATATTAAAACGGTGATGGGTGGGGGTGAAGTTATGTCCATGGCAGAGTCCAGTTCTCGGTCGCACAGGTGCATTGTTCATCGGGCTGTGGAAGGATGGAGCAGGGGCAGTTCAAGGTTGGATAGGGTGACACTGTGGGACAGTGGAATGACATCCGGGGGGATATTAGGCTGGCGGGGGTCTTGGCATCCTACTCTGTCCTCCTTTGAGATCTCAGGTTCCTCTTGCGGGGTGGTTGTTCTTCAGCAGGAGGTGGGGTTCTGGTGGCCCGTCGTTCTGTGGGGGCCTCCTGACCACTAGCGCCGGCGGAGGTGGTAGGCTGTTCCTGGCTAGTGACAGGGGCCCTTTGCGGTGCCACATGGTCCCGCAATGTGGTTTCTATCCGGTTGATGGCCTGGACTATGGTCCCCATAGCGGTAGCGATGTCCCGGAGTTCATTGCTGAACCCCATGTACCGTTCCTCCTGCTGTGCCTGGATCTCGGTGAACCTGGCCAGTACCGTCGCCATCGTCTCCTGGGAGTGATGATATGCTCCCATGATGGTGGTGAGGGCCTCTTGGAGAGTCGGTTCCCTGGGCCTGTCCTCCCCCCCCTGTCGCACAGCAGCCCTCCCAGTTGCCCTGTTTCCCCGGGCCTCTGTCCCCTGGACGGTGTGCCCACTACCACTGCCCCCAGGTCCCTGTTGTTGTTGGGGTGTTGGGTCAGCCTGGGTGCCCTGTAGTGGCGGACACACCGCTGATTGACGCGTCCGCGAGACAGAGGCATGGGCCCGCTGAGTGGGAGCTGTGCTGGTGTTCCCAGAGGGGTTTGGGTCTGCTGTGGCCTGTGTCTGTGTGTGGGGAACCGACTGTCCAGAGGTCCCCGATGGTCCGGGCTGGTCGTCAGGTTCTAGGTCGACAGAGCTGCTGTCCTCGCTGGGGGCCTGTTCTGGGGGTGGGATGGACAAATCTGGACCCTCCGTGGCGGTGTGTTGGCGTTCGGGCCCTGCAGGGGTAAAGGAGTATGGTTATTGTTTCTGTGTGTGCCATGGCATGCATTTTGAGTGCCCTTGGCCCCCAGTGCTGGCATTCCCTTGTGGGAGGTGTTGTGAGGGTTTGGGGGAGGGGGTGTATGGGTATGTGCAATGGTCATGCTTTGGTGGTGGCTGTCTATGGTTTGTGTTGGCATTCAGGGGTTGGTGTTGTTTAGGGTGGGTTGTGCTGGTGAGACATTGGCAGGGAGGTTATGTGCTGGGGGGTGAGATTGGGGGTGAGGGGGGGGTTGGCATGCTGGTGGTTGGGGGGGGGTGAAGTAGTTGAGATTCGACTTACCAGAGTCCATTCCTCCGCCTACTCCAGCGAGGCCATCCGGATGCAGGATGTTTACCACCTCTTGCTCCCATGCTGTGAATTGGGGTGGAGTGGGTGGGGGTCCGCCGCCAGTCTTCTGCACAGCAATGTTGTGCCTGGAGATCATCGAGCGCACCTTCCCCCGTAGGTCGTTCCATCGCTTTCTGATATCTTCCCGATTTCTGGGATGCTGTCCCACAGCGTTGACCCTGTCTACGATCCTTTGCCATAGCTCAGCCTTCCTTGCTATGGTGGTGTGCTGCACCTGTGTGCCGAAGAGCTGGGGCTCAACCCTCATGATTTCCTCCACCATGACCCGGAGTTCTTGGTCCGAAAACCTTGGGTGTCTTTGGGGTGCCATGGGGTGGTGTGGATGAGGTGTGGGGTGGTGTTTGTGGTGATGTGCGTGGTGATATGTGGTGATGTGTGCGTAGATGTGGTGTGGGTGATGAAGTTGGGTTCCTGTGTGTGTTGGGGTTTTCTATTGCTGTGCTCGCTCTCTCGATCTCTATCTCTCTTGCTCTCGCCTTCGCTCCGATTTCCAACTAGTGGGGGTTTGTGGGTGATGTGGGTGTGTGTTTTATAGTTGATTGGATGTGTGGGTGTGTTGTTTGTATGTGTCTCAGGTGTGCGTATTTCAAAATGTCCAATGTGGCAGTGTTTTGGAGCTGTGTGTGTATTTTGACCGCGCCGGTGTGTACCGCCAATGGAATACCGCGGTTGAAAGACCGCCGCGTGGATTCGTGGGTCAGAATGGCATGGGCGTGTTTGTGTTGGCGTGACGGTGGAGGTTTGGTCATCTCCAGTTTTCCGCGGCCCGCTGATGTGGCGGCCTTCCTTGGATGTCGGATTTTTGGCGGTTTCACAGTTGGTGGTCAGAATGACCGTGGCGGTTTACCGCGGCCGCGGCAGTAGAATGGCGGACTTCTGACCGGCGGTAAGGGCCTTTTACCGCCGAGGTCAGAATGACCCCCACAGTTCCTAGTGCTGCAGGTCAAGGAAACTGAAGTCTTTGGTGTCACTGAGACTTCCAACAGGAGGCAAGCTCTACCCCAAGCCCTTGGAGAATTTTCTCAAGCAGGACACACAGAAAAGTTCACCCTTTGCACTCTTTTCAGGCAGAAGCAGCAATTGCAGGCCAGTCCACAAAGCAACATAGCAAAGGAACAGTACTCCTTAATCTCTTCAGCTCTTCTCCTTGGCAGAGGTTCCTCTTGATTCCAGAAAGATTCTAAAAGTCTGGGGTTTTGGGTCTTCTTCTTATACCCAGTTCTGGCTTTGAAGTTGGCAAACTTCAAAGCAAAGTTTCATGTGTTTGCAAGATCCGTCCTTGTTCAGGCCAGGCCCCAGACGCACACCAGGGGGTTGGAGACTGCATTGTGTGAGGGCAAGCAGAGTCCTTTCAGGTGTGAACGACCACTCCTCCCTCCTCTCTAACTCATATGGCTCATCAAGATATGCAGGCTACACCCCCACCCCCTTTTGTTTCACTGTCTAGAGGAGAGGTGTGAACAGCCCAACTTTCAAACTGACCCAGACAGACAATCCACAAACAGGCAGAGTCACAGAGTGGTATAAGCAAGAAAATGCCTACTTTCTAAAAGTGGTATTTTCAAACAGATAATTTAAAAACCAACTTCACTAAAAGATGTATTTTTAAATTGTGAGTTCAGAGACCCTAAACTCTCAAAGGGAATCTGCGCTTTAAGGATATTTAAAGGCAGCCCCCATGTTAACCTATGAGAGAGATAGGCCTTGCACAGTGAAAACTGAATTTGGCAGTAGTTCACTGTTAGGACATTTAAAACACACTAGCATATGTCCTACCTTAAACATACACTGTACCCTGCCCACAGGGCTACCTAGGGCCTAACCTAGGGGTGCCTTACATGTAGTAAAAGAGAAGGTTGAGGCCTGGCAAGTGGGTATGCTTGCCAAGTCGAATTGGCAGTTGATAAACTGCACACACAGACACTGCAATGGCAGGTCTGAGTCACGTTTACAGGGCTACTAATGTGGGAGGCACACCCAGTGCTGCAGGCCCACTAGTAGCATTTGATGTACAGGCCCTGGGCACCTCTAGTGCACTTTACTAGTAAATCAAATATGCCAATTATGGATAAACCAATAAACAGTACAATTTCTATAGGGAGCACTTGCACTTTAGCACTTAGACAATAAACCGGCAAAAACAGACCTAAAAAAATAGGAGAAGAAGGCAAAACGTTTGGGGATAACCCTGCAAAAAGGGCCATTTCCAACACCCCCCATCTTTATTGGCTGATTTTGCTTCTGAGAAAGTGTCACTCAAAGTCGTTGAATTGTCACTCATAATTATACTGAAATTATGAAAGTGTTACACATAGAAGCCTGAAGCATTGGCAGCTATGCTCTAGCTGTCTACCATATGCAATTACCTCTGCTTCAGGGCACATGTTAGGGACAGCAACCACCCACTATTTTCACAGGGTGGACTCTGCACCCCCACCTCCCTCCCCTGAAGTCGGACTCCAGTGAAATATGCTGAACTTGTCCCGGTGTCATTTTCCGACACCGGGACTTATTCAGCAGCGTCTGCATGTTATTTGCTTTCCATTCCGAGCAGCAACATGCAGGTGCAAGGGGGCTTTCTTATTTCAGCTCCAGCTTGGCCCAAGATAAATAGCTGACCTAAATGTGCATAAGCCCTCCTTTTGTTCGAGTAGGATCCTGGCTAGGAGCTATTTCAACTCTATCACCTAGATGCCAGAGCAATGGTGGTGAAACCAAAGCACACTACGTTTGGAAGCAAGCTTTTGGCTTTGTTCAATACTATATAAAAGAGATATGAATGCAGTGGAAAGTCAGATATATCGGCCTGCATGAATATTTACAGAAAAACAATTTAAATGCCATGATTATTCACATTTACTTATTTTATAGTGCTACCCCTCCCAATAAATTGTGTCAGGGTGCTTTACAACACACGCACACATTATATATTGACAATAAATAATACAAGTGTGTAAAACAGTGTACAGGATGTGTTCAGTAAGACAATGAGGGCAGGGCCACTGGTGTTATTCGACAGGGGTGGACCAAATTATGAAGCAGTGCTGACTAAATTATGTAGCAAGGAAAGGCAAATTATGTAGTGTAATGCAGCACAGTTAATGCTAGTATTACCTCCTTATTTTGTAATTTTTACACTTTTTACCACTAGCTGTACAAAAGTTTTACCCCTCATTAGTACCACTTTGACACCCCAATACAGAAATAAGCAAGTGATAGGTGACCAGTCAACCTTTCCAAATGGCCTTCCACTGGGTGGCAACATGTGTCATTGCACTTTTAGTAACTTTTGATTTGAGCTAGAAACGTTTTTTTGTTCAAAGCTGCAGAGTATGCAGAGATGCAAGCAGTTTTCCTCCCAATATGAAAAACGAGTGAAATAACAAACCATGTGGAGGTATAGAGAGTGGACAGACTACTAGGATCTAAAGTCAATGGAGGATGAGATGATTAAATAATCACCCTAAGACAGAATACCATGACTAACAGGTGCTACCTATAGCAAACTAACAGTCCTGAGGATGACCCAGGATAGATTGATTTACATGATTGGGGTTGAAACGTCGACAATTTGATAGTGTGAATTTTCATGAGAGACTAAAAAGTGACTTCTGGACCTCTGAAGTGATATGAGTCCGCCTATAGAACATCGCAAAGAAGTTTTTATGTTTTAACCACATTTTGTATTTATTGTACAGAGCACATTTGCACAAACGACTTTCACTACATGCACTTTCACTGCGCCATCACTATAGGAGCACCATAATGATTGAATTCAAAATCAAGAATGATTGTGTTTTTTAGTAATGATATAATAAAATGTGAATTGTTGATAAAGCTTGCACATGTTTGATTATGGTAAAAAATTATTTACTAGGAAGACAAGGGTTTTACTTCCCCCTGTAGGACCATTGTTTAATTGCTTATTTAATTGCTTAGAGTATGCAGAAGCAGATAGATTATGTGGCAAATCCATATTTATGCGGAAAGTGCAGCGGCTGCAAAATCATCTAAATCCAGTGGCCCTGAATGAGAATTACAAAGTATAGGAGCCATACATCGTCCTTCAGAGCTCACTGTCCTAGAGTATAAGGATTGCATTTAAGAACATCAAGTAACAAAAGGATCTCTGTGATAACAGCGGTAACCTACTTACCTCGCTACCTAAAATACAAATCTGTCATCTGGATGTTACGTGATGCGCTGTGCAGGAGACAAATTAGCTGTCTTTGATACTTTAAGTCAAAACTGTGACTAAACAAAGCATAGACATAGCCAGCACATGCATTAATCAACATTGTTATTTTATCATTCTTATTATGATTCACTGAGATTTACTGGGCATGCAAAGATATCTGCAGCAAATGCGTTAACCCCATAAGAACTTTTAAAATGCAGCCTTTGCAACCAGTAAAGCAAGAACAGATTTACTATCACATTTCTTCTTGCTGCCAATTCTTGCAACAGAGTTAATTTTTTTTTTAAAAGTTGACTGTCAAACTGCTTTCCATTACCCCGTCCCCCATGACCCCACCCCATTTTCATTACCACACCTTGACTTCCAATTAAAGGGTAAAGTTTTTCCAATTCCAGCATTGCTGTAAGGATCATACATGGGGCAGTAGCAAAGCTGTTTCTAGCTTCCCACGTGTCTGCCCAGTGATTTGTTCTCAGAAGGGAAATCGGCAGGAAGAACGTGGCAAAATGTCCAACAGGCAATTCTCCCAGAGTGCTGTTCACCAGGAACCTGGAAGATCAACATTTGTCGCACATAGAGATGGATGAGCCAGGAGAGCCTAGCCGGAACCGAACAAAAGATCTGGCTTGACTCTATAAGCCTGCACACAGGCCGAGGCCTGGGATTGTTTGGCAAGTAAATCATGCAATAAACACTATGGGGGTCATTAAAAGCCGGGCAATCGTCGATAATGTGGTGGTAGTGCCGCCAACAGGCTGGTAGTACTTACCACCACATTATGACATGGGCGGGTTGGCTGAAGCCAACCCGCCAATGTACCACTCCGACCGCCACGGCAGTAACAGCAGCCAGGCTGGAGATATCCATCTCCAGCCCGGCAGCAGCCATTGTTCCACCTGTGGGATTATGACCCCGCCTATCGCCATGGTTTTCGTGCTGTTCGTAATGCCACGAAAACCATTGCGGTTGGCACTATCAGTGACAGGGAACTCTTTCCCTGTCACTGATAGAGGTCACCCCCCCACCTCTCCTGATAACCCCCCAAACCCCCACATCTCCAACCCCTCCACCCCCTACATCCACGCCCCACCTTCACACACACGCATACACACACTCATTCAAGATACATACACTCATGCATACATCCAATCACAGACACATCTGCGCATACTTCCAAACATACACGCAGACAGGCATTCACATTTCACAACATACACGCACTCACACTCCTGTACATGCACAAACGCATTCAACACTCAACACCCCCCGCATTCACGCACACGCATACATTCACCCCCCCCCCCACACACACCACCCCTCACCCCCCCCCCCCTGTCGGAGACCTGACTTACCTGGCTCCAGGGGGTCCTCCAGCAGGAGACGGGACAGGGCGCTGCTACCGTCAGCAGCGTCCGACAGCAGAACACTGCCAGGCCGTATTATTTGTCATAATACGGTCGGCGGCGGTCTACTGGTGTGGCGCTGCTGGTGGTAGCAGCACCACCTTACCGCCATCCTCCAGCATGGCCACAGACAGATTTCTGCCCTTCTTGTGGCAGAAATCCATCTGTGGTCATATTATGGCAGAAAGATGGTAGCCGCGGCAACAGTCTTTTGGCAGCCGTCGCCGCAGCGGTAGGCGGTTAATACCACCAATGTTATAATGAGGGCCTATGTTACAATATGGTAAGGTGTCTTCAAAATTAAAAAAAGTGTATTTATTGAGCATGCAGGAGTGTTTAAACTTAGCACATCAGAATATATCAATGCATTGAGAAGGATTTATTAAGAGAGATTATTTTTTTTAAATAAACTTGTAAGCATTCCTGTCTACCCTTGCCCCGACCTCAATGGCATTAGTAAATTAAGCAGCAAGTCAGTTGAGACCTGTACCCTAAAAAATAGCCTATATCAGTGGTTCTCAACCTTTTGACCTATGTGGACCCCCACTTTATCATTACTGGAACCCGGAAACCCCTACTATATCATTATTGGAATCCGGGGACCCTCCACTGAGTCATTACTGGAAGCCGTAGACGCCTGACCTAAACATCGCTGTTGATTTGAACCACAAAAGAGTACACAAAAAATGTAGAAACAAGCACTCATTAAACACATACACAAATGATAACACATTTTATTTATTTTGCAAACAAATGTAAAAAAATACAAATGTTAATTTTAATAGGAAGGTTGGAGTTTTTCTAAATTCAGCTGAAGCCACACATTGTAATATCGTACTAAATTCAGGTTGATGCACCTGCACTGCTCCCATAAATTAATCTGAGGATGCTAATTTAATTTTCAGCATTAAATTTCAAATTCCATTATATTTAAAATACGTTTTACAAATTTCTATTGTACATTTAGCCACCTTATTTTTATACACTTTAATAATTGTTAATAGCATTTATTTTTCTAAGCAGTTGCGCCCCCCCCCGAGCAGGCTTTGTGGATCCCCAGGGGTCCCTGGACCACAGATTGGGAACCACCGGCTTAGATTCTTAATATTGATAGGGCAACATTGTAATTTATTAAATCAAACACAAGTGGTTTTTGAGCAGTGCACATCCTGAAAACACCTATCTGAACATACTCTATTATGTAGTGATAAAGAAAAAGGAGGCTCAGTGAAATAAAATACTTGCCTAGGATCCCACAACTGATGAGCATTTCAGCTGGAGTTGATTAGTGGTTGTCTTGTTGCACATTGTGCAGTTCATCCCCCAGATGGGTATCTTTTTCTGCCAACCGTTAGTGCTTTGTCTTCAATTCTCGGTGCATGAGGTTATAGCATGGAGGCCGACAGAAGCCAAATGAAAGCACATGTTAAGAGCCCAAGAAGACCCTAAGTGCGCCAGAGCCAGCCATCTGTCTCAAGCTGTCAGTGGCTTGCCCACCACTAGTTGCACACAGTTTTAAAAGGTAAGCAGCCAGAATGTTGGGTCTTTTTGCTCCTGGGTCCGTACACCTGCCTTAGTCACTCTGTGTCTGGCTTTCAATTGGAGCTGGTGCACACACTGCACATGGACAGAAAGAGGGATGAAAAATGCCAGATGGAGATTGCTGGTAGAGAGGAGTCAGCGGTATCCGGGTGTTAATTCCAGCTCTAGGTAAGTACTACATCCCCAGACAGAATTCACCCCATCCTACTGCAAAACAAATACTGCCTTTTATCTTTTGACAAAAAGTTGCCCCTATGATGCTGCATCTGCTTTGATGTAGGCCAATTTCGAAGAGATGTTTCTGACTCCAAAGGCTGGGTACAAATTTAACCGGCAAATCCCGTGCATGACCTGAGACATGAAAATGGCAAGTAATTCATGCAACAAAATATGCAATGTCGCTTCACAATTCAAAAAAGAGTATTTCGTTAAAATGCAGAAATGTTTCACCATAGTATTTCAGGTTCCTTCACTGCATTTCCAGATATTTACTATAATTGATACCTTAAATTTAGTGTTAATATAAAAACATCCATGCCCAACCCTACCCTGACAACAATACTGTTAATGAACTAAGAGGAAAGTCATTTGTCATAAGCACCATATATGTGGCCTAGATTCTTATTGTGGAGCAACACTATAGTCTATTAGATCAAACACAAGCAAATGATTTGCCCAGGATCACACAATTCGGTCAGGTGGGGAAGTCAGGGCTGATTCCAGGTTTTCTGCTTTCATATTGTGTGATACTGCCACTAGATTGAAATTACTTTATATCTTTTGTTTTAAATTCTTTGTCTTTAATTCACGGTGCATAAAGTTAGAGCATGGGTGACAGTCAGAAGCCATAGGCTAGTCATTTGCCATGTGCACCTTATACCTGGCCTAGACTTCTTTTTATACAATAAGTAACATTAAAGTCCACTAAACTAAACACGAAAGAGAGATTAGTCTGGATCACATAATAAGGTCAAGTGTAGATTCCGGGATTGAGCCCAGCTTTCCTTCTTTCACATTATTCAATTCAGCCATTTGAGGGCTATCTCCTTATTTCTACAGTTTTACATCAAGGTTTAATGGTTTGTCTTCATTCTTGGCACATGAGGTTGGAGTGTGGAGGCAGGTGGAAGCAATATGCAAGTCAATTGCCATGTGCACCCTATAAATGGCCTAGATTTGTGTTATAGTTGGAACAGCATTATAGTCAATTAAATCACTTAAAAGAGTTATCTGGCTATCGCTCTTAGGTAAGCCCCAGTTCAGTTTCCACTTATTGCTGCTGTATGTTTGTGAAAATGCATAGACCGATGTATGTATGTTAAACTTGTCGACTTCAACAAATTGTTTCACGTTTGATCAATGCCATGGACTTTTATGCACTTATAAGTAGCAAGCTCGTTTCTTCTCTCATTTATGCAACAAATGTGCATCTTTCCCTTCAAATAAGGGCTTTCTTGCATAATTGTGCTTGGTCTTCCATTACCTAAATAATTCAGGTTTGTGCAGAAGTATCTAAATACGTCATACCACAAAAAAATGATTTCCAAACATAAAAAATTGTGTGCGTTAATTACTAGTTCCAAATACTAGGGCCCTCATTACGAGTTTGGCAGTCTTTTTAAGAAGACCGCCGTGGCGGCGGGCGGCAAAAGACTGCTAGTGTTGGCGGTAGCACGACCGCCGTATTACTAGTCAGGAACTGAAGACCGCCCAAAAACAGCCACAAATCTGACGCCACCAGGCTGAAAGACAACAGGAGAGAGGCTGTCCCACCACCCATACCGCCACGCTGACAACATCCCGCCCTCCAAATTACGACCCACAATTCAGCACAGCGGTCTTTGCACGGCAGTAAGCCATTGGCATAAAAAACGCAACTCCACCGGCAAACCACACCACATTGGACAGTACGAATACCCCACACCTGACACACATACACCCACCTGATCACTGCACTATAAAACACCCCCCACACATACCCACAACCCCTTGAATCCTGAATTTTTCACAGAGAAAGGGAAGAATGCACAAATAGAAGACACTGCACCTGGATACCACAAGCACAACCTCACCTAACATGCAGCACACACTACACAACTGCACCCCTGCACACAACAGACACGTCGCGCAGCACACAACTACCACATACCACAAGCACACCGAACCACACAACCCCACCTCACCAAACAGCACACTCGCACCCCTGCACATTACACACCCCACCACCCACAACACATCCACCTTGTCATGACAGAAACACCCACGAATCACAGGCGAGCAGTTGACGCTCATGGTAGACGAAATCATCAGAGTGAAGCCACAACCGTTTGTACCACAGGTCCATAGCCAGGAAAACTGAGTTATTGCAGAGGATCATCGACAGTGTGAACTCAGTGGGAAACCATCCATTGACAAGGGATGACATCAGGAAGAGGTGGAATGACCTACAGGGGAAGGTCCGGTCGTAGGCGGCAAGACACCAGATAGCCATCAACAAGACTGGCGGTGGACCCTTACCTCCTCACCCAGAGTTATCATTGTGGGAGGAGAAGTCTTGGCCATTCTGCACCCAGATGGCCTGACTGGAATACCAGTAGGACTGGACTCTAGTAAGTCAACAACACTCCCTGAGCACCATGTACTCGTGCACAGCATGCACCCCCACCACCTTTATACCCCCTCACAGCACCCTTACGTGCACCAGTCCACCCTGAACCCAATACCCTCCCTTGCATGCCACACCTCCCCACTACCACTAATCCCACACAGGCCCACCAAGTGCTTGGATACCTCCCACTGTAGCAAGTACTACAACTACCACAAGGCAACACTCCCCACCCTTGTGTAAGTGCCAATTCCACTTCACATTAGGACACCTGCACGTATAACCATGTCACCCTTTCACATACAGGATACTTGGACTGCTCACTTGTACATGGCAATGACAGCATTGATGACCGCAACCTTCTATACTACAAGCTTACAGCACCACTATCCATCAGCCCTTAAACATTCCCAGTGGACAAGCAGCTGCCATTGCCATCACTGGAAAACATGTCAAGGCTATGATTGCAAACAAAGATGTGAAAAACAAGTACATTTCAACAATGTAACACACTTCCTCTCCATCCACAGGCATCCTTCCTACTGCCACCCAGCAGAGGATTCCAGAGACAGTGAGCCCCTGGAGGTAGGCCGAATTGAGGACTACAACTCTGGATGTCTTGAAAGGGATGCCTCACCTGGCCTATCCGGGATGACTGGTCAGTCCACCACCACCAGCCTCACCCTACCCACATCTGAATCTCCCACCTCTGTGGCTACTACAGCACAGGAAACCCCTCCTCCCCAAACCTGTGTCCCAAGGACAGATCAAGCTATGGTGCGCCCCACAATACAGGTACCTGAGTTGACCTCTAACATTCAAGACGATGAAAGTCCTGGTGTTGGTGCGAGTGGGTGCACTTTGCCAGGGTCACAGGCACAGGGGGCAAGTTGCAGTGGGAGGGCAACTGTGGGTCAAGGGATGAGGTACCAACAAGACACCAGTGGCCAGGAGGCCATCTCCAGAGTCCTGGGAGCATACCAGCAATCCCATGACAGGATGGGTCAAATACTGACAACCTTGCAGGAGAACCATAGGCTGCAGAGGGAATACCACCAGGAGGCCATGTAGCAGTGGCAGGCTCACAATGCCACAATAGCTTCCATTTGTTGGGTGCTCACTGAACTTACAAGCATAATGCGTGCATCCTCCACCCACCAGAAGGCCTCTACCAGTAGCCAATCAACACCTGTGCCATCTTCATCTGCCACAGCTACTGCAATGGATGCCCAGCCAGAGGACCCACAGGCTAGTAGCACCCCTGCCCCAGCAGCTGAGAATCCCCCATGCAAACAAGGTCTTCCAACCAGGCATCCTGCAGGACCTGAGGCCAAGACACTGCCAGAATGTGATCTCTCTCTTGAACATTTTCCCTTGTGTGCCACTAAGACACCCAGTTGACTGTCCACTGCCAAAACTCCATTTACCCTTGGCCCTTGGAGATTGGACCTGTGAAACCAACCGCTGGGCCACCTACTCTGATGCTTTCAAACCCCATAACTCCACTCCTCAGCAAATGCACTTTGAATTACAATAAACACATTTCAGCACAGTAATGGCTTCCATGTCATCACTGTCACCAGTACCATTTAATGTGAAAGATATAAATTGAAATGCACATATAGGTGCCAATAAGTCTGACAGACCGACAGATGTGACAGGAATGTCCAGCCGGTGTATTATCACATCCTTCCTGTACTGTAATCCTATGCCAAGGGTGCCAACAGTCATGCCAGAAAGCAGAGTGGAACCACACATCTGACCTGAAGATAGACCAAGATAGGTTAAAGCTTCAATGATGTCTCCCATGTTGCCCATCCAGTACACATACAGGACATAATGCAATCCACAAGAATCATGTTGCAGTGGGGAGGTTACCACAAATCTACAAGGTAGGTCTGTAGGCCACACACATGCAGAGTAAAAAAAACATTCCTTATAGCTAACATCACCAACAGAAAACCTATCTTGCAATGTCTAAAACAGGTAGGTACCAGACATCAGCTTTGGGAACAGTGTGGATGGGTAGATGGACTGTTATGTGAAAGGATTAGGCCAGACCATTGACATCCAAACTGCAGTCTTGAACCATGCAACATGGGGAACCCTATGCTGAAGTCATACAATGCCAACAACAAGTACCACATGCCTTTAGCAGTACAGCAGTTACACCTCCCCTGATGATAAGTCACTATCACATTAAAATGCATAACACAGACGGATTGATGTAGTGCACTCATATCCCCTGATGCAAAACACAAGGAGGGACATTGTTACTAGATAGACAGAGTTAGAGGTTCCATTAACTTTAGACCACACATACCTGGAATTCATTGGAAGAATTGCCAAATCAACTCAGTCCTAGAGTCAGTTGCATCCTCCTTATCTGCCTCCTTGTCAGTTCCAAAGTCATCAGGCTGAGCCACTGGTCCAGCTGCCACCTCCTCCTCATCCAACAGTGGAATGTGTCTTCTTAGGGTAGAACATGCTGCAATGATTTGGCAGACTTTCTGTGGTCTGTACTATAGGGCACCACAGGACACATGTAGGCATCTGAAGCTTGCTTTCGGTAGCCCAAATGTCCTCTCAATTACACACCTCATTCAGCCGTGAGCCTCATTGTAACTGTCCTCCCCATCTGTTGAAGGGTACCTCACTGGTGTCAGAAGCCAGGGCAGGTTGGGGTAGCCAGAGTCACCTGTGTGCACAAAGGTACAAATCATTAGGTAACTATGAGAGACATAAAGCTGACTATGAAGTGAAGTGAAGTAGCATAGACATTAGACATAGACAGTGGTACACTTACCAATGAGCCACACCCTCTCTCTCTGTAGTTCCGACATAATTTGTGGGACACTGCTGTTCCTCAAGATGTATGAATCATGTACAGATCCCAGAAACGTTGCCGTCACATGGGATATGTATTGGTCGGCAAGACACACCATATGCACATTGATCGAATAGTGATTGTTCCTGTTCCTGTAGACTTGCTCATTGGCCCTCTGAGCAACCAAAGTGATGTGTGTGGCATTAATGGCCCCTATTACATGTGAAATGTGTGCAATGTCATAAAAAGCAGACTTCACAGTGTACAGATCAGCAAGTTGTGGGAACCTGATGTAGCTGTTCAAGTGCTTGAGTAAGGCATCCAGTACATCCTGCAGCACTAAACTTAACATAGGCTGTAACATGTCTGCAGCCAGTACCACTGTCACCTGAAAAGATCCTGAGGCAAGGTAATGCAGGACAGATAACACCTGTACTGTTGGTGGGATGGCATAGGGATTACGTATGGCTGGTAGGAGATACGGCTCCAACTAGGTACACAGTTCCCTGATGGTCTGATGGTTCAGACGATAGGTTTGTATAATGTGTCTGTCTTCCATGGTAGCAAGGTCGACTAGGTGCCGGTAGACCAGTGCATTTCTCAATCTCCCCATTGGACAGTATCTAGGTATAGGACAGAAGAAATTTCAGGACATCTGTTAAACCGTTGTTACTAAAGTACACCACAGAAGTGAAAAACAGGACATTTAAGGTATTTGAAACCTGACACAGGGAAACAGTTATCCACAAACTACACAACTGCGACATCCTGGCTGTTAATTCCATTGTTATACTTGTCACAAGGGTTCCGTACAGAGATGGAAGTCAGGCTTAGTAAACTCGTACCTAAGTTGGATTCAGTTATCAACCGTCCACAAATGAAAAGATAATACATCAGACATATTGGCAGGTGACATTCACTTCACTTGTGAGCTCACATGAGCTGACATAGTACATCAAGCAACTAGTGATTAACATCAAGCTAGGAAACACTAGGATGAAATAGATAGCTTAAAAATATGCAAAATGACAGCCGCCTGTCCTGCATGCAGAGGACAGATGGAAGGGCCTCATTCCGCCAGAGTTAGTCGTCATGGCGGGAGGCGTCAGAAATGCCGTGCAACTCATCATTGGTTAACATTGATGTCTATGGGAAACTGGGGCCAATGATGATCACCGCCGGCGGTGCCGATCATGACCGCGGGTGCCGTGACTGCCATGTTCTATAGCCCAGCTCACTTGACTCCTGACACTTGAGAAAGCAAGACTTCCACTGCGTGAGCTGCTGTGTTCTGAATCTGAAAGCCACAAGGGCACGTCATGCAGGAGTTAGGTCCACAGCCTTCACCCGAAAGGAACTTGAGAAACTGGTCGAAGGGGTCCTACCCCTGTATGGAAAGTTGTACAGGACTCCAGATAAAAAGGTCAGTACAATGTGGAATAATTATCAGCTAGGGTGGTGTTTGACAGCAAAAGTGTGTGAATATTGACATGTCATGATTGACTGCTGGGTTTGTGTTGTATGAATGATAATGAATGTATGAGCATGTGATATGCATGCTGTGTGTAGGCCACTTCTGTAGCTGTACTGTAACTCTACATGAATATCTCTTTTTGTCTGTGTCTTCCATGCAGGTCTGCACCCATCAGAAAAAGGGGTTATGGACAGACAAGCAAGAGCGGACCCTGGGGGTCCATAGCTGGCGAAGTACCCATTGCAGAAAGTGGTGGGAGGACCAGAGATGCTGGGCCCGGAAGACTGTCGAGGCACAGTAGGGGACATCCTCCCAACAAGGGAAGGGTGCCCGTTGGACCCTGGCCCCCCCCCAATGCCTTGTATATTGGCAGTGCCTACCTGAAGATAGATGTGCGCTTGAGGGCAGAGTGAGTATAGACTGTTTAATATCAGTTGTATGGGCTTCTATTGTAACGCAAAAGGAGTGCTGAACAATGCAAACACTCACCCCCAGTCACAGATCTGGGTTTAATCCATCGTTCTTTTGCTCACCATGCCATCCCAGTTTGGACCCAGCCATATGCAAATCAGCCTTGACCCTGGCCCGAACTGCCAAGCCAGGTCCTCACTGGACTGGAAACACGCATCCTGGGACCGGTTTCAGGGTTTCACCCTTCATCAGCCAGGTTAGCTTGAATCCAGTGGCACAGTTAGCAAGGGACCCATGTCTGGGCATACCCTTCCCACTTAGGGCAACTTTAGCAACACAAAAGAATGATGGACGGAGTGCTGAACAATGCAAACACTCACCCCCAGTCACAGATCTGGGTTTAATCCATTGTTCTTTTGCTCACCATGCCACCCCAGTTTGGACCCGGCCATATGCAAATTAGTCTTGACCCTATTCGTCATGGGAACAGTCCAGCCCGAACTGCCAATCTAGGTCCTCTCTGGACCGGAAACAAGCATCCTGGGACCGGTTTCACTGCTGTAGGTGTACTGTAACTACATGAATATCTCCCTTTGTCTGTGTCTCCCATGCAAGTCTGCACCCATCAGAAAAAGGGGTTATGGAAAGACAAGCAAGAGCGGACCCTGGGGGTCCATAGCTGTCGAAGTACCCATTGCAGAAAGTGGTGGGAGGACCTGAGACGCTGGGCCTGGAAGACTGTCGAGGCCCAGCTGGGGACATCCTCCCAGCAAGGGAAAGGTGCCCGTTGGACCCTGACCCCCACTAATGCCCTGTATATTGGCAGTGCCTACCCGGAGATAGATGTGCTCATGAGGGCAGAGTGAGTACAGACTGTTTAATATCAGTTGTATGGGCTTCTATTGTGTCAGTTAAATTACTTAGGTACTAATGAGGTGTGTGTACATTAGATAAGAATATAGTCTTGGCTATTACTTCCACTGTTTAGAAGTGGTGTAAGATAGCTTTTAAACACCAGGCAAGCAGTAATATGTTGGTGCTATGCCTCCTTATCCAGCTACATTTAGATACACTCCTATGTTGAGTGATTTCAAAAACTTAATTCCCTATGCCTGAGTCTACTTTAGATAGCCAATGTCATCTATTTAGGGCTGATATTGGGTTATAAGTCCTGTGAGTAGGGAACTTCTACTGTGAAATCATTGTATTGTCAAAGGACTTCTGTACATCATGAATCCTTTACTAACCTGTCCTATATTTTATGTGCAATGTACTTATCCAGGACATTTGAAAAACAATGTGTCAGAAGTGTCAGATTGGTAAGTAAATGTGGGTAGTTGCTAGTTTTTACCATTGTAGAACAGCTGATGACAGACTAAAGCATGTCCAAACTAGTCATTTTGTTAGAAGTAGAAGGTAATAGCTTGAATATTAGGTTATGTCTTCATGACCAATATTTGGGGACAATGTATCATAGCCATTCCTGGCCACGCCAGAGGAGGAGTAGATTATTTGTTGGTATGTGTACTAGATGGGTAGGTGTTCACTCTTCCCTCCCTTTCTTTCTCTCCCGCCCTCTCTCCCTGTCCACTTCTATCCTTGTGTGCATCAGCATCATCAGGTGAAGGAGAAGGGGCACTGGCAAGTGGGGAAGCTACAGCCCACAGGACCCAAGAAGCAGAGTCCACCGTCGCCGAAGGGACCAGTGGGACGGAGAGCAAGTGGAGCACCAGGAGGGAGACCGGTACAGCTATATCATCTTTGGATTTCTCCACTGATGTAAGCTCCCTGGCGGTGGCAGACCTATCTGGGTCCATCCCAGCACCATCTTTGTCCACCACCACAATTACCAGCACGGCCCTCCCTGTAGCTTCCCACCCAGTTGCCCGCTCACCCAGGAGGGTGGGTGTCTCCTTTGCCGCAGGCACCTCTGCCCCTGCCCCACTCAGCCCTGCTGCCCTCAATGAGGAGGCTATTGACCACCTGAGTTCCATCTCTGTGGGGCAGTCAACCATTGTGAATGCCATGCAGGGACTGGAAACCCAGATGCAACGAAGTAATGCCTACCTGGAAGGCATTCACAGTGCCTTGGCTGGCCTGCAGAGATCGTTTCAGGCTCTGGTCTCCTCTTTGATGGCAGCCAGTGTCCCTTCATCTTCCGTTCCCCCCTCCAGCTACCTGTGCCCGTCTATCACCCCTCACCCATCCAGAGCACACATACAAATCAGCATCCACCCACTACAACAGACAAGGTGGGCAAAGGCAAACACAGGCACCACAGGATACACTACAAGCATGCACACAGTCAACACACACCTGCAGAAACAACAGCCATTCCCTACACTGTCTCCCCACCACCTTCTCCATCACAGTCACATCACCACTCATACCTGCTATCACTACATCAACACTCCCTGATCCTGCCACCAGTCCTGTCATACCCACAGACACCACAAGAGCAGACCTGCAGACATCCACCCCACATACCACATTCGTACTCACTACGACAACCTCCACGATCACATGCAGCACATCCAACTCACTTGCAGCCACCATCCCAACATACTCTCACACATCTTGCACACCATCTCCCTGCATCTCTTTCCCTCTCCTCCCAAAAAACATAAATGCCCTCACTCACCCACCCAACATACACCCTCCACACACAAGCACACATTGCACACACCTGCATCCACATTGAGCACACCATCTCCTACAACCACTCCCTCTACCTCTGCTCCTAAACCTTTTACCCAAGACTGCCTCTGTGTACCTAAATATGTTTTCCTTGTCAGTCTTGACCTGTTCCCTGCTCCTGTCCCACCCCGTGATGCCACTAAGTGCCATGTCTCCCTGCCTCAACCCAGACCTTCAACCTCCCAGACCTCCCATGGCCCCCCTAGTAGCCCCCATGCCCCTACCCCTGCAAAGAAACCACCCCCTTCAAATCATAAAGTCCCTACGCCTACCCCAAAATCCAAACCCTCTCGCCCACAATCAAAATCTAAGCCTAACCCTCCCTTCCAGACCTAAACCCAAGGCCCCCCCTTCCAAGCCCAAGCCCCCATCACCGCTACCCTTCCCCCTCACCCCTCAGGTACCTGCCTGCCCCATTGATGCCCCTGCCATGTGGAGGCCAATTTGCAGTCAGGAATCAAGTTGGGGCATGTTACTGTGTCCAATGTCCTGGGGCACTTAAGAAATTTGCTGGACTGGCCAGTAGGCCTCACTTGTACATAGTTTTTACTAATTATTTATTTATTCAATACATCTGCCCACATAGATGTGGATTACAAGCCTGAGAAATTGTCCTGAATTTCCTTCAACATGGTTGTGTTATATCTGTATACTTTGGTGTTTGTGTTGTATGTGTATGGGATGTATATGTATTGCTGCATACGCTTGGTTGATGACTTGTGCCATGCACTTGTTGTGATGAGTTGTTATGGTTGTGTGTGGCACTGTTTGGTAGTGGTGTGTGCGTCCGTGTGTATGGTGATGTGTTAGAATGGCAGCTTTTTGGCGTGTCTCCCCAGTCTTTTTGCCTCCTGACCTCCTGTTTTTATGGTATACTGGACTCCCTATATAAATTGTACTGTTGATTGGTTTTTCCATGATTGTCATATATGATTTACTGGTAGGTCCCTAGTAAAGAGCATTGGAGGTACCCAGGGCCTGTAAATCAACTACTACTGGTGGGCCTGCAGCACTGATTGTGCCACCCACATAAGTAGTCCTGTAAACATGTCTCAGACCTGCCACTGCAGTGTCTGTGTGTGCAGTCGTGCACTGCCTATATGACCTGGCAAGTGCACCCACTTGTCAGGCCCAAACCTTCCCTTTTACTACATGTAAGGCACCTGTAAGGTAGGCCCCAGGTAGCCCCAAGGGCAGGGTGCAGCTTATGCTAAAGATGGGACATGTACTGATATGTTTTACATGTCCTAACATTGAAATACTGCCAAATTCGTTTTTCACTGTTGCAAGGCCTATCTCTCTCATCCTTAAAGTTATCCATTGAGAAAAGATAGAGATATGGAGTTTGGGGTCTCTGAACTCACAATTTAAAAGTACATCTTTTAGTGAAGCTTTTTTTTAGATTGTTAGTTTTAAAATGCCACTTTTAGGATGTAAATATTTTCTTGCTTTAAGCATTCTGTGACTTTGCCTGTTTGTGGTTCCCTGTCTGGGTCAGTTTGACAGTTGGGCTGTTTTGCACCTCTCCTCCAAACAGTGACACAAAGGGAGATATGGTGGAGCCTGCATATCCTGATGAGCCATCAGAGCTAGAGTGGATAGAGGAGTTGTCACTTAAACCTGACAGGACTGTGCCTGCCCTCACACAATGCAGTCTCCAACCCCATGGTGTGTCTGGGGCCTAGCCTGAGCAAGGCAGGATCTTGTCAACAACAGAGACTTTCCTTTGAAGTTGGGCAACTTCAGAGGCAGAAAGGGGTATAAGTAGTGGACGCAAAGCACCAGACTTTTAGAATCTTTCTGGATCAAGAGGAACCTCTGCCAAGGAGAAGAGATGATGAGCTGGAGGAGGAGTACTGCCCCTTTGCTGTGTTGCTTTGTTGGGTTGGCCTGCAGTTTCTGCTTCTGCCTTAAAAGGGAGCAAAGTGTAAACTTTGCTGTGTATCATGCTTGAGAAAGTTCTCCAAGGGGTTGAAGTAGAGGTTGCCTCCTGTTGGAAGTCTCAGGGACACCAAAGACTTCAGTTTAATCTGCCTAGAGCACTGGGGACTGTGTGTTTTGTACTATTCAGGAAGAAAAATCACTACAAAATCACTGGCCTGCATTGTGACCTACGGCACGGAGCCGCACTGCCCCGCTTCACACCGCAACCCTGGTCTCACCGACGCCGCCATATGTCACCGCCGCCACAGAGCCGTCACTTGCACTGTGGGCCCCACACTCCGGCATTGGCGACGATGCTTCTGCTAACACCAGCGCAGCTGGCTGCACCATGGCCTGTGGACACTGCTTGTGAGGTACACGAAGCACCGTCACACGCTGCAGCCCCGGTCCACCGACATCAGCACCATCGGCTCCAGTTTCGTCACCAGGCATTCGCGGCTGCACTGCGACCTTTGGACGCCGCACAGATTCCATCCTGTGCTGCACCGTCAACTTTGGCCTACCAATGACAACACTGCTGCCTGCACACATGACCTGATGACACCACACTCGCAACGCTCTGCTTCACACTGCAGCCATGGTCTCACTGACCCTGCTGGACACCTGCACCGCGACCTGTGGACACCAATGTTGCATCGTCCCGCTTCGCAGCGCAGCTCCAACACCATCCACGCCTGATCTCACTGACCCTGCTGGATGCCTGCACCACGACCTGTGGGCACCAAATGTTGCATCGTCCCGTTTTGCACCGCAGCTCCGACACCATCCACGCCAGTGCTCCTGGTTTTGTCAGCCTGGAGTTCGATCCGCAACACGTGTGACTTCAAGGGCCCGACAACCCTAGCACCATCCTCCGAAACTGACACTGCGAGGCTGCTCTCCGGATCACGATGCCCTGCAATTCCAAAGGTACTATTTATGGGTCTTCTCGACACCGTAGCTGGCCTGTGATGCTGCGACCGGCCTGAACTGTTGGTTTTGTTGATCACGATGCTGTGATAGCCCCAGGTGGAGCTATCGCCTTCAAGGAACTGTCTTTTTTAGTTAATTCTTGCAAAATTCATATCTTTATTACTGTATGTAAGATTTTACTTGTTTTGGTCTTGTTTTGCATAGGTAAATATTGGCTATTTTTCTAAAACTCATCTGGTGTCCTTTTGCAGTGTTTTTGCTGTACGACTGTGCTTCTGAGATAAGCCTGACTGCTCATGCCAAGCTACCAAGGGGGTGAGCAGGGGTTATCTGAATGAGTATCTCCCTTACCCTGACTAGAGTGAGGGTCCCTACTTGGACAGGGTGCCAACCGACTGCCAACTAGGGACCCCATTTCTAACATGATGCATCTGTGATGTCCTTTGTATGTTGGTTGGAGGTGACGTGTCACCTGAGGCCTTGTTTGGATGTCTGTACTATTTATATGAATGTGTGTTGTTGCTACGTATTGCTGTCAGTATGTGTTGTCAGGTAGAGTTGTTCGATGTGCCTTTCTGACAATGCTTTTGTGTGTTTCTGTTGTTGTTGTCGTTGTGTGATTGTGGGTTGTTGTGTATTGATATGTTTGACAGTGGCGGTGGTGGTGGGCATGTGCAGTGTGCTGTGTGAATGGCACGTGTCTGTTGGCCTTGGTGTGTGTATTTACCATTTTCGTTTGTGTAGTTAGTGGGTGCGTGTGTGTCTGTAAATGTGTGTGTTGATACGGCCATTTTTTTGCGTGTGTGTGTGGTCGTCGCTGTCCGTGCAGCATGTGTGTTGTGTGTGGGTATGTAATACTGCCTCTCCCTCCAGGGTCTGCTAGGTGGGGGAACTTATGGTTGTCGTCTTTGTCGTCGTCGCTGGTCCTGGAGGTGTATGGCGAGATACAGCAGAGGGAAGACTTCCAGTTCAGGTTCCATGGCAGCCGTGGACGCGTCTATGTACCTGGATGTGAGTGTCTCCTTTTATACTGGCAGTTTCCAACAGGCTTTTCATGGCGGTCGGACCACCCCGGAAATCCTGGTGGTCTTCTGACTCGTAATATGGTGGGTGGTGAATGGTCCCCGCCGGCCTGGAGATGGCTAACATTGTCAGCGGAGGTCCAACTGCACTTGTGGTACTGGCGGAACTTTGGCTGTGTGGCGGTGGTATCACTGCCATGGTCATAAAATGGGGGACTACTCCACCGGGCCCGCAGCAAGGCGACTGCTTCCTCCAACGGGACAGTCAGGTGACTGCCAAATTCGTAATGAGCACCTAAATGTTGAAGAGCTGTTTTCCTTGAAAGAAGAGAAGCTGGTTTGTTGTAGCTCTGGAAATTCAAGAGCGTTGGATATGGCAGTGTTAAGGTGGTTTAAATATAATATTGGCAACAATAAGAACATGAGAGATGCCTGCTGCTTATTGTGGAGGTGACAACCTTTTGAAGGCGCACTAGGTAAATTATAAAAACATAAATGTAGAGCCCCAAGTCTTTTTACATTCACTTTTCTGCCCTCATTTATTTTGTCTCACTTTCTCCTTCTTTCTTCCATTTCTGTCTTTTTCTCTTGCTCTGGGTCTTGGTCTGTTGGTAAAAAATGAGCCATTGGCCCTCATTACAACCCTGGCGGTCATGATAAAGTGGCGGTAATACCACCAACAGGCTGGTGGTAACAACTGACAAATTATGACCATGGCGGAAAGACCCATGAAAGACAGCCAATGGCCTACACCGACCGCCATGGCAGAAACAACAGATACCACGGCGGTAGCCGCCCACAGCCAAGCGGAAGTCAAACATCAGCCCACCATATTATGAGAATAGCAATCCGCCACCTTTTCCGGGGCGGTCCCAATGACAGCAAAAGCCTGGCGGAAACTGAGCTCTGAAGTGAAAGGACTCACCTTTGGAGACACAGGGAAGAACCACCCCGCCATGGAGCCCGAACTGCATTTGTTTCCGATGATATTCTACGTCCTGCTTCACCATGAACACCAACGCTGGCTAAGACGACAACGGTGAGTACAGCTGCCTAGCACACAAGGGAGGGAGGAGGAAAAAGAGAGTGACACACACATGCACAACACACACCCCATACACACAACCAGATGCACAAGAAAGCAAGTTAACCCCCGAAAAAACGCTGAAAAATGCAAGGACAAAAAGAATTTACCAAAGTGAATGTAATAAGAACAACACAGTAGAAATAATAATTTAGGTAAAGTAACAGCTCTATACAAATGTACAGAACAAGGGAGACAGGTTAGTCTTCAGGAAGAGTGGGTCACATGGCCACAGGCCAAAGTCCAAGGCCCCACTTGTCACCTGCATCCACATGGAGAGAACACTGCAGGGGCATCAGTTGGTATATAGGCAGGCACCTCAGGGGGAGGGGGTAACCTCAGCGGGAGCTGAAACAAGACCACTGGTTTTGGAGTGGGTGGTCACAGAAGTGTCCGCCACCACCAGTGAGCTTCCATCGGAGGAGGTATCAGAGTCTGTTTTCTCACTCCAGTCTCCACCGTGGTGCTCCCCTCGCCCTCCGTCCTACTGGTGCCCTCCGCATTGGTGGACTCTGCATCCTGGGTCCTGTGGGATGCAACTCCGTCCGGTGCCTGTGCTCCTCCGCCAGATGATGTTTATGCACATAAGGACAGAATGACAAAACACGAAAGAGGGGGAGAGAGACAAAGGATACACCGGGTCAATGACTGCACCAACTCTACCGTCGATGTACACAGCACCCTCACACACAGGGAACAGGCCTACGCACTAGGCATTGCACCACCATGGATATTACTAGCCCCCAAAGCCTAAGGAATGGCACACACCGCCAACTGCAGCACACCTGGGATCCACACAGCCCTGGCCAGTAGTAGATGTCTACGAGCTAGGTAGCAGGATTATCCCTTCAGTACTCTAGCCACCAGGGGACCTTTGCTGCTATGTCAGGCCTGGCCTAGGGGCACCTACTGACACACATCCCCCACCCGGATACCACCCTACCATGCGTAAGTTGTAATGATGGGCACTGTACTCACCCCCTTGTGGCTGCTGTGATGCCTTCAAGCGCCCATCCAGCTCCGGATAGGCCACCGCCAGTATGCGGGCCATCAGGGGTGCCAGGGTTTGACGGGCACCCCTTCCTCGTTGGGAGGCCATCCCCACCTGGGCCTCCACCGTCTTCCGTGCCCAGTGTCTCAGGTCCTCCCACCATTTGCGACAGTGGGTGCCCCGCCTGCCATAGACCCCCTGGGGCCGAACCTCCTTGGTGATGGCACACCATATACCCTTCTTTTGATGGGCGCTGATCTGCAGAGGCAAAATACACATGGAATATCATTAGACAACGAGTCCAGCCTGTTACACATATGGCCTACCATACCCATTCCCATCAACTTTGGCACACACATAGCTCAGCACACAACCTGAACACCGCAAAGACGACATCCACCACCCCCCTTTCACAAGGCCTTCACACACACCACTTCATGCATTCATGTCACATGCATCGTGCCAACAGTGTACTCACCTGTTGGTTTGGAGGCCCATACAGCAGTCCGTACTGGGGTAGGACTCCATCCACCAGTCTCTCCAACTCCTCCGAAGTGAAGGCTGGGGCCCTTTCCCCAGTCACATGGGCCATGGTCAGTTCCAGACACAGGTCACAGCAGCACATGCAGTGTAGGTCCTCTCCTATGGAAGGTCAGGTAGCCATTGAGGATTCAGATAGAAAATGGCAGTCACGTCCGCGGCGGTGCATACCGTGACTGCTGCGTAAAGCACCATTGGCCACTGTACCCCATGGGGCTCAATGTTAACCAATGAGGAGTTGCACAGCGGTTCTCGACCACCTCCAACAACGGCGCATAACGTCAGCGGAATTACCTCCCTTCCACCTGTCCCTCCACACAGGGCAGGCAGACACCATTTTGGGGGGGGGGGGCAGTCCTCTCTGTCAGGAATAAGGCCATGCGCGGTCCAGGTCCCGCCTGAAACTCCGCTGCGCGGCTCTGCGGCACTTTATGCACACCACTTGTCATCCCCTCTTGTTCTAAAGGTGGTCATCAGCGTCGTCTGCCCTGTGGCAAAGCTCATAGAGCTGCAGGTTCAGGACATTGGTGGACAAGATGCACTTATCAGTGCTATTCCATGAAGGGACTACAATTCCCATGTTTTTAGAGGCAGCAGCCATCTTGGGGTGTGGCAGGCCTATAAAGCCCAGCCACACCCAAGCACGTTGCTCACTATTTTAAAGACTTTGATGCAGTCAGACCTCGTGGGGGGTTCAGTGATGAAGAGCTGAGTTCCTGCTTGGCAGAGTGACATCCAATCGAACTATCCTTGTTTCCATGGTGAATTCACAAAATGAGTAGGTCGAACTCATAGCGGTAAGGCCTTGATGAATCCAATTTTGGAGGAAGCATTACTTCCAGAAGCAAAGCACCCATTAGCACAACTAGCAAAGCGTTTTCAGTTTCCAGAGCACAGCGGCCTTGGCACGACGATCAAAGGCGTTTCAGAGCACAGATGTAAAGCGCTCTTTGCATGACAATTCAAGTGCTTCAGTTCACAGATGTAAAGTGCTCTAGGCACGGCAATTCAAGAGCTTCAGTCCACAGGTGTAAAGCACTCTTGGCACAGCAATTCAAGCGCTTCAGTCCACAGATGTAAAGCTCTCTTGGCACAGCAATTCAAGCGCTTCAGTCCACAGGTGTAAAGTGCTCTTGGCACGTCAATTCAAGCACTTCAGTCCACAGATGAAAAGCGCTCCTGGCACAACAATCAAAGCACTTCAATCCACAGGAGTAAAAGCCTCTTGGCACAACAATCAAAGTGATTCAGGCCACATGAGTATAGCACCCCCTTAGCATAACGAGCGTAGCGCTTCAGGCAAGACAAGTAAAAGCGCTTCCTGGTATTATTAGTAAAGCGCTTCAAGTTCAATGAGTAAAATCTTTTTGGCCTTTATAGTTGTGAATGTGAAAGTATTTTTAGAGATAAGCAAATCATAGTTTTCATTGTTTTTTTGGAAAACATAATATGTGAAAAGCATATTTAATTTTTTGAGATTTTCTAGGTCATGATCAAAGGTTCATGTTATGAATGCATAGATGTTACAGGATTGATATTCTGAGTATGATCATAGTCCAAAGATCTTGCCATCTCTTGGTTCTGAGGTCGTAGTTTATTCTTGTTCCATGATGATCATAGTCCAAAGCTCTTGCCATCTCTTGGTTCAGAGGTCATAGTTAATTCTTGTTCCATGATTCAAAGGGGCTTTGCCCTCATTTAAAAAGGGGTCTCCATCTGATATCGGAGATGCATTTAGTCAAGAGTCTATTGATGAGTTATATTTTTATGAATGAGTAAGTGCATATTTGTTCTAACCTTTTCTTTTCAGATCTCTCTCCCTGCTGTTCCTTACCCTAATTCCCTTCCCCCCCGACTGGCTTCATCATAACTCGGTGCTATAATAGCTTTCTGAGTTGGTGACGCCGGAAGGTGGGCCTTTTGTTCAGCAACGTGCAGATCCCATGGAAAGGACACTGTGACACTCTCTAATAATGCTGCGCCACAAGAGGTATTGGCACATACTAGACAAATCACACTGACCCATTACATGTTCACAGTATGCTAATTACTGTTGTAGCTCCATTGTTCAGGTTGTGACCGGCTCCTCACTCATGTGTGCTCTAGATTCCTACAGCTGCAGATGAATAGGAGATGGTAACATACCCCTGTGTCCAGACCCCTTGTGGACTTGGCAACACTGGAGGACAGGCACATTATCCTCACCTATAGACTTGACAGGGCCACAATCACTGAGCTGTGTGCCCAATTGGAGCCTGACCTGATATCTGCTACCCGTCAGCCCACTGGGATCCCCACCCCCCTCTTGTGCAAGTGCTATCAGTTCTCCATTTCCTGGCAACTGGTTCCTTCCAAGTGACAGTGGGCTTGGCAGCTGGAATGTCACAGCCAATATTCTCAAACGTGCTGACAAGATTGTTGTCTGCCCTGATTAAACACATGTGCAGCTACATTGTTTTCCCCCATGATGAGGATTTGCCATTTGTCCACAGTGAAGGCTGAATTTTATGCAATGGGACATATCCCAGACATAATCGGGGCGATTAATGGCACACATATTGTATTTGTCCCCCCCCCCAGGCAGAATGAACAGGTGTTTAGGAATCGGAAGAGTTTCCACCCCATGAATGTTCAGATTGTGTGCTTTGCGGACCAGTACATCTCCCATGTCAATGCTAAGTATCCTGGGTCTGTGCATGATGCCTTTATCCTGAGGAATAGCAGCATCCCAAATGTGATGGCCCAACTACATAGGCACAGGGTGTGGCTACTCGGTGAGCCCTGGGTCCACCAAGCATATGTTGGTGTATGGGTATGGTGTGGGCCATATAGGATGCTTTGTGGCTAACTGTTGTCCCTCAATAATTGCAGGTGACTCTGAATACCCAAACCTATCATGGCTGCTGACCCCTGTGTGGAATGCCAAGACAAGTGCAGAAGAACATTATAATAAGGCACATGGGCAAACCAGAAGGATCATAGAAAGGACCTTTGGCCTCCTGAAGGCCAGGTTCCGGTGCCTCCATCTACAGGTGTATCCCTGTGTTACTCACCTAAGAAGGTCTACCAGATAGTAGTGGCATGCTGCATGTTGCACAACCTGGCCCTCAGACGCCATGTTCCTTTTCTGCAGGAGGAGGAGACTGGAGATGCCCCTGTGGCAGCAGTGGACCCTGTGGACAGTGAGGATGAGGAGGCAGAGGATGAGGATGAGGACAACAGCTCATCTGTGATCAGACAATACTTCCAATGACACACAGCTAGAACAGTGTAGCTTTACATTTCATTTACTTTGGTTGTAATCTGTGTGGCAATAGCATGCTGATATTTCCCACTTCTATGCCCACTTACTGTTCCCTCTGGCAATTCACTTTGCAGATCTTGGTGACCTGACATATACTCCTGGTGTGATCACTACAGCCACCTACAGGTCATTATTCTGTGCTAATTCTATTTACAGTTGATTTGCAACAGTTGTACCTGTTAAAATCAATACATATTTGAAATACGTGACATACTCAACATCGATTTTGATCCAAGGGTGTTTATTGAAGTGCTAACATATGGCGGTAAGTGCAGTGGGATAGGGTGATGATGGAGGAAAGTCCAGGGTATTGTTCCAGTCTGTTTATAACACAGGTGCAGTGTCCATGGGGACATAGGAAGGGGAGCAATGGCAGTTCAAGGTGGACAGGGTGACTGAGTGGGACACAAGGGTGACAATCAGGAGAGTCTAATTTCCTGGCGGGGTCTTGGCAAGTGTCTCTGGCTTCTGTCTGGATCGCAGGGAATGTTTGCAGGGTGATTCACCTTCTGCAGGGGGGGTGCTGGTTGCCTGTGAGGCCTGTGGCGGGGCCTCGTGGCCACCAGCGGCAGCGGAGGTGGAAGGCTGTTCAGATGTCTGGTTAGTGGCAGGGGCCCGCTGGTGTGCTGCTGCCCCCTTTATAATGTTCATGTCTGACAGCACGCCTGCTGTGGAGATCAGGGTGTTGATGAAGGCCTGCAAGACCTCCCTGATCCCCTGGTACTATCCCTCCTGCAGCCGCCTGTTCTCCTGCACGTTGTCCAGGATCTTGCCCATCGTGTCCTGGGAATATAGGTAGGCTCCCAGGATCTCAGAGAGTGCCTCCTGGAGAGTTGGTTCCCTGGTCCTGTCCTCTCCCTGACGCACAACAGTCCTCTCAGTGTCCCTGATGGCCTGTGCCTCTGTCCCCTGAACCGTGTGCCCACTGCCAATGACCCCAGATCCTTGATTGTCTTGGGGGCGAGGTGTGGCCTGGGGTCCCTGTTGAGGTAGACACACTGCTGATTGACGGGTCCTAGGGACAGTGTTGTGGGTACGCTGGGTGGGTGCTGTGGTGGTGTTTCCTGATGGGGGAGGCTCTGTGGTAGTGTGTGATTGGGCCTGGGTAACTGGCTGTCTAGTGGTCCCTGATGGGCCAGGTAGGTTATCCAGATCCTGAAGACCAGAGTTGCTGTCATCACTGTGGGCCTCTTCAGTTGGAGGACTGGATAGTGCTGGCACCACCTCTCCAGTGACATTGGCTGGGGTACCTGTGGGGATGTACATAATGTGTTATGGTTTATGTGTCTTACATATTGTACATCCCTGGCTTCCCCTCTATGGTTGTTATTGCCTTGCCAGCTTTCACTTGTGTATGTTAGTATATGGTGGGATTGTTAGTTCTCTCTGCTATGCATGCTTTAGTGATGAGTGTCCATGCAGAGCTGTGAGGGATGTCCATGCATTGGTACAGCATGCAGGGCTTGGCATTGGGATGTATGAGATGTGATGGTGGGGTGTGTGGGATGTAGTGGAGTGATGCGAGTGAGGGTGAGGGTACGTGATGGCATGCAGGTAGAGCAGTGAAAATAGTTGAAAGTTGACTTACCAGAGTCCAGTCCTCCTCCGACTAAGGCCAGGCCCTGAGGATGCAGAATTACCAAGACTTGCTCCTCCCATGCTGGAAGTTGTGGGGGAGGAGGTGGGGGTCCACCGCCAGTCCTCTGTACAGCGAACTGGTGTCTTGCTGCTATGAAACGTACCTTCCCCCATAGGTCGTGCCACCCCTTCCTGATGTCATCCCTTGTTCTGTGGTGCTGTCCCATGGCGTTGACCCTGTCGACGATTCTCCGCCAGAGCTCCATCTTCCTAGCTATAGATATTTGCTGCACCTGTGCTTCAAATAGCTGTGGCGCTACCCTGACAATTTCCTCCACCATGACCCTTAGCTCCTTCTCTGTGAAACAGAGGTGTCTTTGTGGTGCCATGGGTGTTATGTGATGTGTGTTGGTGAGGGTGTGTTGGATATTATGTTGGGGTGAGTGATGTAGAGTGTGTGAGTGGTGTATTGGTGTGAGTAATGTGTGGCTCTAGTTGTGTCAGTGATCTTGGTGCCTGTCTCGTGCCAATGAATTGTATTCATAAAGGGTTGTGGGTAATGTGTGTGTGTGTGTTTTATAGTGTGTGGGTGTGTGGGTGTGGTGTGTGTATGGGTGTCAGGTGTGTGTTGTTTGAATTGTCCAATGTGATATTGTTTTGTTTGTGGGTGTCCATAGTGAGCACGCAGTATGTCCACCAATGGTTTACCGCTGTTGAATGTCCGCTGTGGTGATTTGTGGGTCATAATGTGGTGGGCGTTGTTCTGTTGCCGTAACGGTGTGGGTTTTGAAACCGCCACTTTATCACTGACCTTTGTGCTGGCGGATCCGTGTGTGTGGCTGAATTCTGTCGGATTGGTGTGTGCGTGTCATAATATGGTGAACGGATTTCCGCCGCAGCAGTGGTAAGTTGGTGGACGTTTGCACTCAGTAAACAGGATTTCCCTTTAATGTCATAATGAGGGCCATAATCTAAAATGAGTGCAGCTTCCCACCACAGACACAGTGAGTGGTGGATATGGCTGGGGAAGCTTACCTCAAGTAGAGAGCACAGGCAACTAACGCAATCACATTTACATGGAAATGTGGTGCACATGGAATAGTACTCGTGGTGGAGTAGTCTGTGGTCAGAATTAGTTTGTTCAATCTTTGGGTAAAGGACTGACAAAAAACAACATTATTTTACGTGTTGCTCAAAAAAGTGTGAGTCTTTTGTCTAAATCAGGAGTGTTGGCGAATGTACTTCTTGTCCCTTGGATTCATAATCTACTTCACAATCTCTGCAAACCTGATGGATGGTTTCCAAATATTTGAGGATGGCACTCACTTTGTGTCCAACGCCTTATACACTAATCTGTCAGAGAAGGTATAGTGCTGTTTTCTGCAGTAACTCGTATCTCCCTCCGTTCAATGTACCTACCTCATGACTTTATTTGTTTCTAATTCAACTCTACTGTTCTAAATAAATACCTTTTCTACAACAGTGAAAGTCTGAGGTGATGTTGCTATGATTTAAATGTATGTGCATGCTACACATAAGTCTCTGCAGTAGAGATGTTTAACTCAGACAGCAAAAAGAAGAGTTTAAACCTTTGGGTTAAATTTTTTTACTCTGTATATTTAAGCCTTTTAGGGATGTAATAGTTCCCCCAACGTTTTATATTGTTTGTTTACTGATGCGGACCCTTGAATGCAAAATGTGCTTCCTGTATTTATTTAACACTGTTTTAGGACATTGTAAGGACATTGTAAGGTGTTGGGTTATAGCTGAAGGGGTCGCGCCCACAGAGCAGGCACAAGCAACTTATGCTTAACTAAGAACATGCTAGCTATAGGATGTACCTAAGGACACTCGCTACACTAATGACTGCAGAAATACCCTCCTAGCAGTCCTCTTAAACATATTGAAAAGATATTAATTTTGAGTGTGTGTAGCTTACGTACTTATAAAGACATGTGCAGGATATTCCTCCTTAATCATAAACTTATATTAGAAGATTTCAGAGACTATATTAACAATGATGGGGATTAAATTACAGAACAACTGAAATCTGTTTTGAGAGCAATAAACACACCACCATTGACTTCAAGTAACTGTGAAAGGGGGTTCAGCACCATAAACCTGATAATGTCATCATTACAAATCTGTTGTGGTATCGCACACATTTCTTTGCTAATGTTCATGAATCTCTTTGGCCCTCCTCTGCCTCTTTGGAATCTATCATCATATGTTAACAGATGGCTGGCTGCTCATCGCCATGTGAATCATATTCAGTCTAGGAAGGTATATCCAACTGCCCATCACAACAAAAGATACCAGATGCATGGGATTTTTTAAAGGGATTTTGTTACTCATGTTAGGGATTCAATTATGTAAAAGGTCTCATTAATTACTCATTTCTTATGGGTAAACAACCTGATGGAATACAGCATGGTCTATAATGTCTGAGTTAATATATGTGCAGAATAACTCTTTCTTAGGGAATACTTATTTGCCATACTTAGAAACCAAAATGCAGTGTGCAACTCCTGCCCCGACTACAATGGTCTAGGCGCTAGAGTTGTCAGTGTATATAATGGTGGTATGTTTGGCAGGTTAATAAATTTTATAGTTTAGTTTTGAGTCACAATTTCAGTTTTAGCATTTCTAGCACAATGTATGAACAGTGCATTGTTCTTGGTTCAGAGTTTTGTGTGCCTTCCTGGTAGAATTGAGTGGCTTGCCCACTGTAGTTAGTCAGGCATCTAACCTCATCCACAGTAGGTGCCAGATGTTATTAGGTCAGGTTTTGCGACTTGCAAATTGCGAGATTTAGTGACTCGCAATTTGCGAGTCGCAAAATCTGATGTACAACAGTGCCTCATGCACTGTTAGCAGTTCCCAAATGGGTCACAAGGGACCTGCCTCATTAATATTCATGATGCAGGTCACAATTTTTGACCCACTTGGGAATAGCCACACTCACAGGGATGGTGGCCTGATGGAAACAGCAGACCACCATATCTGTGACTGCCTTTTAAATAAAGCAGTTTTATTTTATTTTTAATGCAGCCCGTTTCCCTAAAGGAAAACGGGATACTTTTTTTTTTTTTTAAATGAAACCCCTGCCTGCTTTGAAAAATGTTGGCACCCCCAATCACAAAGGAGGGGAAGTGGTCACTTGGGGACCCCTTCCCATTTGCAAAACGGTTTCCTCCAATTTGAAATTGGTGGTAACTGCAATTGTTTTGCGACAGCATTTACCGAATTGCAAAATTGGGTGTGTATATACCAAAATGCTTTTTTCTTGTCACAAACTGCCCAATTCTGAGAACTGGGCCATTTGCAACAAGAATATAGCTACATACATCTGGCCCTTAGTCTGTTAATTTCTTCAGACTGGGATCTCAAGTCACAGACTTAAATACTGATCCACTTTAATTTGTTAAATCTTATAATACTCTCAAATATACTTATGATAGACCTACTAAACACATGTGAGGTCTTAACCTCTTATGGTGAATTCTTGTGATATCACTTCTGTGAGATTGCAGTGCCACTTCCTGTGATGTCACTCTCTGTGTTAACAAAGGTGATGTCACGTGTTATGATGCCACTTGCATACTGCCTAACTTGAGTAGTCCTCCCACTTCGTTTTTAGTATGTGCCCTTCTTTGCTCCAGCAGAAGTCAATGGTGTAAATATATTTCCTGATTTATTTTTCAAAACCACCCACTTTCCTGTTTGAAAATTTTAGCATTTAAGATGGTGTAAGAAGAATCAGAACTGAGGGCTACAGGAAGAGAGCTGGGCGATTTGGGCTGCAGCTTGTTCGTCTGTGCCAGACTCGAACAATACAAAGTTCACTCTACTGATCATTTGCAGCATTGGCTTCCGGAGTGCCACTGTGCACCAGAGATCCGGGTATGCAGTTTACACACACATATGCTGATCTCTGGTGAGCAATGTGGTGTAGCTCGGTGGTTGATGAACATCCTTTGCTCAAAGACCATTTACAACTGTGCAGCAGAATGCGCATATCTGAAACTGAACTGTGCATTTAGTCAGCCAAGGGCTTTGGGATTCTTGTATAACCTGGAAGTGAAAGAAACACAAGGGTAGTAAGGGTGACGGAAGCCGCACTTCTAGGTAGTAACACAGTAGTTTTTAGCAAATATATATGGAAGAACAATGTCTGGTGCAATCAGGCCGAGTGCCCTACTACCCAGCAGGCACACAAGTGAGTAACAGAATACCCACAACCAAGCCTAGAGAAAAAAAATATTTGGCCAGAGCACACAGAATATAGTGTCCAATAGTATTGCAGGGATGAGAAACCCTGATGGTATGTTGAAGGTAAGCGAAAGTTTGAGGTTGACGAAAACGTCCAGAGTCTTGTTAGTAGAAAGTGCCTTTATTCGTAGGTGTTGTAGAGCATGATAATCGTCATGGATAAACAGCCGAAAGAACTTTTTTAGCTTGAGCTTGCGTATGAATTAAAAAAGATCTATGTGGATGGTAGTATGATCAGGTTTGGAAGTGGGACAGAAACCCAGACCTTTTTTCAAAACATTTATTTCATGTACAGAAAGTTGCAATTTAGAAAGATTCATAACCTGTACTGTTTCCTCTGAAAAGTTGGTAGTTTGTTGTAGAGGGAGAACATTCAGGATCTCTGGATTTTCACGGTTGCGCGAGTTGTCATTCCCTCCCTGGAGTTTATTAAGGTGTTTCCTACCGCCCCTGCGGGTGGGTTTGTACTTGGGCCTGACCTGTTGTAGTTCTGTCGTAATCCCTTTCGGTATCTGCCAAGTTCCTCTAAAAAAGAACTCGACTGTTGAGTAGTATTTTGTGGATGTGTGCCGACAGAGGACCCATCTATGTGTGATTCACTACAGTCACTGGATAGGTTAGAGATGTCAGATAAACTACCCGTGGTAGACCCAGCAGGCGTGTTGGGTTTAGCGGGTATGTTACCAGAGTCTTTGTTAAGCTGGTCAAATTTCCGTGCAAAGGTATAAATTCTACTGTTACTGTAGTCATTGTCATCTCTGACAAGTTTGCGCATTTTTTTGTCTTTAATAAATAGCTGATACCCTGTAAGTATTTCCCTCATAATAGTGTAATTCTTTTCTGTAGCTTCCGGGAGGTTGAGATTTTTGATCTCCTCCTCCAGGGATGCAATGTCCTGTAGTAGTTTGTTGCGTTTTCTATCAGCATGTTTGATCAATATGTTAATCATGCTGAAGGAAGTGGAGGAAATAAGGTGTTCCCATTCCCCAAGTAAGTCAGGGTCAAGGTCTTCAAAGGATGGAAAGATAATCACTCGGAGTCCTCTAGGGACTTGTTTAAGTTCCAAGTAACGTTTAAGAGTGGTAATGTCCCACCAGCGGGCAAGCTACTGTTTTTTTAGTCTCTCAAGTTTAATAAATTTCTGTCTAAGTCCTTCCTTAAGCGGTATAGAGTCTGTGGTACGTTGTGTCAGGGTTTTTTTAGAAAATAGCTCCGCAGGTAAGGCGTCCCGGTTGTCATCAAAAGAGGCCATGTTGTGAAGCCTAACGATGGGGTAACACTTCCGATCAGAAGAGGTACAAGTAATACAATCAGAAAATGTACAGTTTCTAGAGTGCAGCTGACCCTATTCAGACAGAATATAACCTGGAAGTGAAAGAAACACAAGGGTAGTAAGGGTGACGGAAGCCGCACTTCAAGGTAGTAACACAGTAGTTTTTAGCAAATATATATGGAAGAACAATGTCTGGTGCAATCAGGCCGAGTGCCCTACTACCCAGCAGGCACAAAAGTGAGTAACAGAATACCCACAACCAAGCCTAGAGAAAAAAAATGTGGCCAGAGCACACAGAATGTAATGTCCAATAGTATTGCAGGGATGAGAAACCCTGATGGTATGTTGAAGGTAAGCGAAAGTTTGAGGTTGACGAAAACGTCCAGAGTCTTGTTAGTAGAAAGTGCCTTTATTCGTAGGTGTTGTAGAGCATGATAATAGTCATGGATAAACAGCCGAAAGAACTTTTTTAGCTTGAGCTTGCGTATGAATTTAAAAAGATCTATGTGGATGGTAGTATGATCAGGTTTGGAAGTGGGACAGAAACCCAGACCTTTTTTCAAAACATTTATTTCATGTACAGAAAGTTGCAATTTAGAAAGATTCATAACCTGTACTGTTTCCTCTGAAAAGTTGGTAGTTTGTTGTAGAGGGAGAACATTCAGGATCTCTGGATTTTCGCGGTTGCGCGAGTTGTCATTCCCTCCCTGGAGTTTATTAAGGTGTTTCCTACCGCCCCTGCGGGTGGGTTTGTACTTGGGCCTGACCTGTTGTAGTTCTGTCGTAATCCCTTTCTGTATCTGCCAAGTTCCCCTAAAAAAGAACTCGACTGTTGAGTAGTATTTTGTGGATGTGTGCCGACAGAGGACCCATCTATGTGTGATTCACTACAGTCACTGGATAGGTTAGAGATGTCAGATAAACTACCCGTGGTAGACCCAGCAGGCGTGTTGGGTTTAGCGGGTATGTTACCAGAGTCTTTGTTAAGCTGGTCAAATTTCCGTGCAAAGGTATAAATTCTACCGTTACTGTAGTACTGTCATCTCTGACAAGTTTGCGCATTTTTTTGTCTTTAATAAATAGCTGATACCCTGTAAGTATTTCCCTCATAATAGTGTAATTCTTTTCTGTAGCTTCCGGGAGGTTGAGATTTTTGATCTCCTCCTCCAGGGATGCAATGTCCTGTAGTAGTTTGTTGCGTTTTCTATCAGCATGTTTGATCAATATGTTAATCATGCTGAAGGAAGTGGAGGAAATAAGGTGTTCCCATTCCCCAAGTAAGTCAGGGTCAAGGTCTTCAAAGGATGGAAAGATAATCACTCGGAGTCCTCTAGGGACTTGTTTAAGTTCCAAGTAACGTTTAAGAGTGGTAATGTCCCACCAGCGGGCAAGCTACTGTTTTTTTAGTCTCTCAAGTTTAATAAATTTCTGTCTAAGTCCTTCCTTAAGCGGTATAGAGTCTGTGGTACGTTGTGTCAGGGTTTTTTTAGAAAATAGCTCCGCAGGTAAGGCGTCCCGGTTGTCATCAAAAGAGGCCATGTTGTGAAGCCTAACGATGGGGTAACACTTCCGATCAGAAGAGGTACAAGTAATACAATCAGAAAATGTACAGTTTCTAGAGTGCAGCTGACCCTATTCAGACAGAATATAACCTGGAAGTGAAAGAAACACAAGGGTAGTAAGGGTGACGGAAGCCGCACTTCAAGGTAGTAACACAGTAGTTTTTAGCAAATATATATGGAAGAACAATGTCTGGTGCAATCAGGCCGAGTGCCCTACTACCCAGCAGGCACAAAAGTGAGTAACAGAATACCCACAACCAAGCCTAGAGAAAAAAAATGTGGCCAGAGCACACAGAATGTAGTGTCCAATAGTATTGCAGGGATGAGAAACCCTGATGGTATGTTGAAGGTAAGCGAAAGTTTGAGGTTGACGAAAACGTCCAGAGTCTTGTTAGTAGAAAGTGCCTTTATTCGTAGGTGTTGTAGAGCATGATAATCGTCATGGATAAACAGCCGAAAGAACTTTTTTAGCTTGAGCTTGCGTATGAATTTAAAAAGATCTATGTGGATGGTAGTATAATCAGGTTTGGAAGTGGGACAGAAACCCAGACCTTTTTTCAAAACATTTATTTCATGTACAGAAAGTTGCAATTTAGAAAGATTCATAACCTGTACTGTTTCCTCTGAAAAGTTGGTAGTTTGTTGTAGAGGGAGAACATTCAGGATCTCTGGATTTTCGCGGTTGCGCGAGTTGTCATTCCCTCCCTGGAGTTTATTAAGGTGTTTCCTACCGCCCCTGCGGGTGGGTTTGTACTTGGGCCTGGCCTGTTGTAGTTCTGTCGTAATCCCTTTTTGTATCTGCCAAATTCCTCTAAAAAAGAACTCGACTGTTGAGTAGTATTTTGTGGATGTGTGCCGACAGAGGACCCATCTATGTGTGATTCACTACAGTCACTGGATAGGTTAGAGATGTCAGATAAACTACCCGTGGTAGACCCAGCAGGCGTGTTGGGTTTAGCGGGTATGTTACCAGAGTCTTTGTTAAGCTGGTCAAATTTCCGTGCAAAGGTATAAATTCTACCGTTACTGTAGTACTGTCATCTCTGACAAGTTTGCGCATTTTTTTGTCTTTAATAAATAGCTGATACCCTGTAAGTATTTCCCTCATAATAGTGTAATTCTTTTCTGTAGCTTCCGGGAGGTTGAGATTTTTGATCTCCTCCTCCAGGGATGCAATGTCCTGTAGTAGTTTGTTGCGTTTTCTATCAGCATGTTTGATCAATATGTTAATCATGCTGAAGGAAGTGGAGGAAATAAGGTGTTCCCATTCCCCAAGTAAGTCAGGGTCAAGGTCTTCAAAGGATGGAAAGATAATCACTCGTAGTCCTCTAGGGACTTGTTTAAGTTCCAAGTAACGTTTAAGAGTGGTAATGTCCCACCAGCGGGCAAGCTCCTGTTTTTTTAGTCTCTCAAGTTTAATACATTTCTGTCTAAGTCCTTCCTTAAGCGGTATAGAGTCTGTGGTACGTTGTGTCAGGGGTTTTTTAGAAAATAGCTCCGCAGCTAAGGCGTCCCGGTTGTCATCAAAAGAGGCCATGTTGTGAAGCCTAACGATGGGGTAACACTTCCGATCAGAAGATGTACAAGTAATACAATCAGAAAATGTACAGTTTCTAGAGTGCAGCTGACCCTATTCAGACAGAATATAACCTGGAAGTGAAAGAAACACAAGGGTAGTAAGGGTGACGGAAGCCGCACTTCTAGGTAGTAACACAGTAGTTTTTAGCAAATATATATGGAAGAACAATGTCTGGTGCAATCAGGCCGAGTGCCCTACTACCCAGCAGGCACAAAAGTGAGTAACAGAATACCCACAACCAAGCCTACAGAAAAGAAATGTGGCCAGAGCACACAGAATGTAGTGTCCAATAGTATTGCAGGGATGAGAAACCCTGATGGTATGTTGAAGGTAAGCGAAAGTTTGAGGTTGAAGAAAACGTCCAGAGTCTTGTTAGTAGAAAGTGCCTTTATTCGTAGGTGTTGTAGAGCATGATAATCGTCATGGATAAACAGCCGAAATAACTTTTTTAGCTTGAGCTTGCGTATGAATTTAAAAAGATCTATGTGGATGGTAGTATAATCAGGTTTGGAAGTGGGACAGAAACCCAGACCTTTTTTCAAAACATTTATTTCATGTACAGAAAGTTGCAATTTAGAAAGATTCATAACCTGTACTGTTTCCTCTGAAAAGTTGGTAGTTTGTTGTAGAGGGAGAACATTCAGGATCTCTGGATTTTCGCGGTTGCGCGAGTTGTCATTCCCTCCCTGGAGTTTATTAAGGTGTTTCCTACCGCCCCTGCGGGTGGGTTTGTACTTGGGCCTGACCTGTTGTAGTTCTGTCGTAATCCCTTTCTGTATCTGCCAAGTTCCCCTAAAAAAGAACTCGACTGTTCAGTAGTATTTTGTGGATGTGTGCCGACAGAGGACCCATCTATGTGTGATTCACTACAGTCACTGGATAGGTTAGAGATGTCAGATAAACTACCCGTGGTAGACCCAGCAGGCGTGTTGGGTTTAGCGGGTATGTTACCAGAGTGTTTGTTAAGCTGGTCAAATTTCCGTGCAAAGGTATAAATTCTACCGTTACTGTAGTCATTGTCATCTCTGACAAGTTTGCGAATTTTTTTGTCTTTAATAAAAAGCTGATACCCTGTAAGTATTTCCCTCATAATAGTGTAATTCTTTTCTGTAGCTTCCGGGAGGTTGAGATTTTTGATATCCTCCTCCAGGGATGCAATGTCCTGTAGAAGTTTGTTGCATTTTCTATCAGCATGTTTGATCAATATGTTAATCATGCTGAAGGAAGTGGAGGAAATAAGGTGTTCCCTTTCCCCAAGTAAGTCAGGGTCAAGGTCTTCAAAGGATGGAAAGATAATCACTCGTAGTCCTCTAGGGACTTGTTTAAGTTCCAAGTAACGTTTAAGAGTGGTAATGTCCCACCAGCGGGCAAGCTCCTGTTTTTTTAGTCTCTCAAGTTTAATAAATTTCTGTCTAAGTCCTTCCTTAAGCGGTATAGAGTCTGTGGTACGTTGTGTCAGGGTTTTTTTAGAAAATAGCTCCGCAGCTAAGGCGTCCCGGTTGTCATCAAAAGAGGCTATGTTGTGAAGCCTAACGATGGGGTAACACTTCCGATCAGAAGAGGTACAAGTAATACAATCAGAAAATGTACAGTTTCTAGAGTGCAGCTGACCCTATTCAGACAGAATATAACCTGGAAGTGAAAGAAACACAAGGGTAGTAAGGGTGACGGAAGCCGCACTTCTAGGTAGTAACACAGTAGTTTTTAGCAAATATATATGGAAGAACAATGTCTGGTGCAATCAGGCCGAGTGCCCTACTACCCAGCAGGCACAAAAGTGAGTAACAGAATACCCACAACCAAGCCTAGAGAAAAAATATTTGGCCAGAGCACACAGAATGTAGTGTCCAATAGTATTGCAGGGATGAGAAACCCTGATGGTATGTAGTGAATCACACATAGATGGGTCCTCTGTCGGCACACATCCACAAAATACTACTCAACAGTCGAGTTCTTTTTTAGAGGAACTTGGCAGATACAGAAAGGGATTACGACAGAACTACAACAGGTCAGGCCCAAGTACAAACCCACCCGCAGGGGCGGTAGGAAACACCTTAATAAATTCCAGGGAGGGAATGACAACTCGCGCAACCGCGAAAATCCAGAGATCCTGAATGTTCTCCATCTACAACAAACTACCAACTTTTCAGAGGAAACAGTACAGGTTATGAATCTTTCTAAATTGCAACTTTCTGTACATGAAATAAATGTTTTGAAAAAAGGTCTGGGTTTCTGTCCCACTTCCAAACCTGATTATACTACCATCCACATAGATCTTTTTAAATTCATACGCAAGCTCAAGCTAAAAAAGTTATTTCGGCTGTTTATCCATGACGATTATCATGCTCTACAACACCTACGAATAAAGGCACTTTCTACTAACAAGACTCTGGACGTTTTCGTCAACCTCAAACTTTCGCTTACCTTCAACATACCATCAGGGTTTCTCATCCCTGCAATACTATTGGACACTACATTCTGTGTGCTCTGGCCACATTTTTTTTCTCTAGGCTTGGTTGTGGGTATTCTGTTACTCACTTTTGTGCCTGCTGGGTAGTAGGGCACTCGGCCTGATTGCACCAGACATTGTTCTTCCATATATATTTGCTAAAAACTACTGTGTTACTACCTTGAAGTGCGGCTTCCGTCACCCTTACTACCCTTGTGTTTCTTTCACTTCCAGGTTATATTCTGTCTGAATAGGGTCAGCTGCACTCTAGAAACTGTACATTTTCTGATTGTATTACTTGTACCTCTTCTGATCGGAAGTGTTACCCCATCGTTAGGCTTCACAACATGGCCTCTTTTGATGACAACCGGGACGCCTTACCTGCGGAGCTATTTTCTAAAAAAACCCTGACACAACGTACCACAGACTCTATACCGCTTAAGGAAGGACTTAGACAGAAATGTATTAAACTTGAGAGACTAAAAAAACAGGAGCTTACCCGTTGGTGGGACATTACCACTCTTAAACGTTACTTGGAACTTAAACAAGTCCCTAGAGGACTACGAGTGATTATCTTTCCATCCTTTGAAGACCTTGACCCTGACTTACTTGGGGAATGGGAACACCTTATTTCCTCCACTTCCTTCAGCATGATTAACATATTGATCAAACATGCTGATAGAAAACGCAACAAACTACTACAGGACATTGCATCCCTGGAGGAGGAGATCAAAAATCTCAACCTCCCGGAAGCTACAGAAAAGAATTACACTATTATGAGGGAAATACTTACAGGATATCAGCTATTTATTAAAGACAAAAAAATGCGCAAACTTGTCAGAGATGACAATGACTACAGTAACGGTAGAATTTATACCTTTGCACGGAAATTTGACCAGCTTAACAAAGACTCTGGTAACATACCCGCTAAACCCAACACGCCTGCTGGGTCTACCACGGGTAGTTTATCTGACATCTCTAACCTATCCAGTGACTGTAGTGAATCACACATAGATGGGTCCTCTGTCGGCACACATCCACAAAATACTACTCAACAGTCGAGTTCTTTTTTAGAGGAACTTGGCAGATACAGAAAGGGATTACGACAGAACTACAACAGGTCAGGCCCAAGTACAAACCCACCCGCAGGGGCGGTAGGAAACACCTTAATAAACTCCAGGGAGGGAGTGACAACTCGCGCAACCGTGAAAATCCAGAGATCCTGAATGTTCTCCCTCTACATCAAACTACCAACTTTTCAGAGGAAACAGTACAGGTTATGAATCTTTCTAAATTGCAACTTTCTGTACATGAAATAAATGTTTTGAAAAAAGGTCTGGGTTTCTGTCCCACTTCCAAACCTTATTATACTACCATCCACATAGATCTTTTTAAATTCATACGCAAGCTCAAGCTAAAAAAGTTCTTTCGGCTGTTTATCCATGACGATTATCATGCTCTACAACACCTACGAATAAAGGCACTTTCTACTAACAAGACTCTGGACGTTTTCGTCAACCTCAAACTTTTGCTTACCTTCAACATACCATCAGGGTTTCTCATCCCTGCAATACTATTGGACACTACATTCTGTGTGCTCTGGCCAAATTTTTTTTCCTTTGGGATTCTTGATAACCAGTTAGTGCCCGGGGAAAAGTATATCCTCCCGCATAAGGGAAGGAAAGAAAAAAAATCTTAATGAGCATGCTATCAACAGAGATCAATTGATATGCGTGTCAAATCAAAGGACCTGCATAGTAAAGCAAGGAGGAACCTAAAACGTATTAACCTAACCCATGAGAGGACTGTCTGTTATTACATTCTGCAACATAGCATAAGCAGCTGAGACACATGTATAAAAATCTCATACATGTCACAAATTTTCTTATTTGTTGTTTACCATTTTAAAACTTTAGTGTGTCAAAACATGTCTATAACCTCTTAAGTTCTGGCATCAGCAAATGGCCAACACCCATACTCCCTCCCCAGTGCATCTCTCGATCATTGACTGACAATGGGGAGGGTATAAAGGACTCCCTTTGCACCAGAGGGAAACATTTAGTTCATTTTTAGAATAGCCGGCTTGGAAAGAGCTTAACGAGCAGCCTAAGACTTGTTTTTTTAATGACTGTCAGTGTGCAGGGCATGCTGACTCATTTACTGGTAAAGCTAGGTAAAATTATCTGATGGGCTTGTTTTACTTTCACTGCATCAGTGCTCTGGAGGATATATCAGCCCTGAGCACTGATTGAGGTGGGGGAGGTATCACTGGAAAAGGGAGAATTTCCCCGCATTTCTAAAGGTATCCCTGCCCAGATGGACCCCTGCTTGGGGATCACCACAGGAGAGCAGTCTCCGAGTAGAGATCCACCCACTAGACACCAGAGACAGAGTGGCCACTTAGGCAATGACTTGTGCTCCCCCCTGAACATCACCAATACTTAGGCCCTCATTACAACATTGGCGGTAAAAGCCGCTTACCGCCATGCAGAAGACCGCCAACACACCGCAGCGGAATTCCGCCACAGCTATTATGACCCACATTTCAGAATCCGCCAAAATTCAGACACCCACACAAGTCCGCCACACCAAAGGTCTGTGATAAACTGGCAAAAACAAAACCTCCACCGTCACGCCAACAGAAATACGCCCACACTATCACGACACACAAATCCACGCGGCGGTATTTCAACTGCGGTATTCCATTGGCGGTACACACGGCCGCGCTCAAAATACACACACTTTTACAAAACACAGCCACATTGGACAATTTGAAATACACACACCTGATACACATTCACACACCACTCCCACACACTCATTACAATACAAAACCCACACCCACAAACCCCTACTACCAAAAATTCTGAAAGAAGGCCAGAGAGAGACAGCACTAGCAAGAACAGCATCCACAGGCACACAACACCATCACCCACAGAAGTTCCACGCACGTCACACAACACACCACTACATATCAGCACACTTATCACCACCCACTCCACCCCACACATCAACTACACCACTCCATGGCACGGCAAAGACACCCCAGGTTCTCGGAGGAGGAGCTCAGGGTCATGGTGGAGGAAATTGTCCGGGTAGAGCCACAGCTATTCGGATCACAGGTGCAGCACACCTCAATTGCAAGGAAGATGGAGCTATGACGAAGAATAGTGGGCAGGGTCAACGCAGTGGGACAGCACCCAAGAAATCGGGAGGACATCAGGAAGAGGTGGAACGACCTGCGGGGGAAGGTGCGTTCCGTGGTCTCAAGACACCACCTGGCGGTTCAGCGGACTGGCGGCGGACCCCCACCTCCTCCCCCACAACTAACAACATGGGAGGAGCAGCTCTTGGCGATTCTGCATCCTGAGGGCCTTGCAGGAGTAGGTGGAGGAATGGACTCTGGTAAGACAAATCTTAACTATTACATCCCCCACCCTACCTGCATGCCATCACATACCCCCACCCTCAACCTCACCCCCAGCACTCCAACTCCTCACATATGTCCCAACATCACAAACCACCCATCCCAACACCAAGCCCTGCACGCAACAACAAAGTATGGACACCCATCACTAAAGCATGCCCACTGCACATACCCATACAACCCCCTAAACCATCATCACACAAGGTCCCACACAGGAATGCAAGCACTGGGGTACACGGTCACCCACCCATTGCACACCATGACACACACAGATGTAATAACCATCCTTTTATACCCCTGCAGGACCCCTACCCAACGTCACCGGACAGGAGGGTCCACACATGTCCACACCACCAGAAGAGGCCTACAGTGATGACAGCAGCTCTGTCCACCTGGATCTAGATGACCGGCCCATCGGGGACCTCTGGACAGTCAGTTCCCCTCACCCAGTCACAGGCCACCACAGACCTTCTCCCCTCTGGAAACACCAGCACAGCACCCACCCAGCGGGCCCATACCTCCGTCCCCAGGACACGTCAATCAGCTGTGTGTCCACCACTACAGGGAATCCAGGCTAACCCACCACCCCAACAACAACAGGGACCTGGGGGCAGTGGTAGTGGGCACACGGTCCAGGGGACGGAGGCCCAGGAACACAGGGGAACTGGGAGGGCTGCTGTGCGACAGGGGGCGGACAGGCAAAGGGAACCCACTCTCCACGAGGCCCTCTCCTCCATCATGGGAGCCTACCCCCAGTCCCAGGAGATGATGGCAACGGTACTGGCCAAGTTTCAGGAGACCCAGCACCTGCAGGAGGAACAGCATATGGGCTTCAGGGAGGAACTCAGAACCATCAGCTCCACCCTGGGCACCACTGTAGGGGTGCTGAAGGAACTCGTCAACACCAAGAGGGATACTGTGGCACTACAAGGGGCCCCTGACACTAGCATGGACGATGAACTGCCCACCACCTCCGCAGGCGCTAGTGGACAGGACGCCCCGCCACAGGACTACCACACCAGCACCCCACCCCCTGCAGAGGGAGAACCACACCGCAAACAGTCCCTGAGATCCAGGAACAAGACAGAGCACGATGCCAAGACCCCCGCCAAGAAATGAGACCACCCTGATTGTCATCCTACTGTCCCACTTTGTCACCCTGTCCATACTTAAACTGCCCCAGTTCCACTTCCTATGCCCATATGGGCAATGCACCTGTGAGACTAATAGACTGGACTCTGCCATGGACATTCCTCCGCTATCACCCCTCACCATTTTACTACCCCCTCCAATATTGAGCACTTAAATAAACACACTTAAAGCAGAAAACAATCTGGAGTCTGTCTGTGCTTTCGAGATAGTGTATTAGCAATTACAGTGACAAAATGCTCTTTCAATTGTAATGTCAACATACCTATGTCACACAGCTCTAGTCCATGAGGAATCTAAGCAGATGTCACACAGTGGAACCCACATCTGTGAAATCGTAAGGGAAAGTGACAACTCTGTGACCATACACTGGGTGAAAACGACAGACAGTAGAGAGGTAGTAGTGTTAAAGTACATGTAGTAGGCAGGTCCGTACTCTTACCTGTGTCTCACTGGAAATATTGCTGGATCACTGAGTCCCTGTTGTTCATGTCTTCTTCCTCTGCTTCCTCCTCTTCACTGTCCACAGGCTCCACAGCTGCCACAACACCGCCATCTGGAACATCCTCCTGCAGAAAAGGCACCTGTCGTCGCACAGCCAAGTTGTGAAGCATACAGCAGGCCACGATGATCTGGCACACCTTCTTTGGTGAGTAGAATAGGGATCCACCTGTCATATGGAGGCACCGGAACCTGGCCTTCAGGAGGCCGAAGGTCCGCTTGATCACCCTCCTAGTTCGCCCATGGGCCTCATTGTAGCGTTCCTCTGCCCTTGTCCTGGGATTCCTCACTGGGGTCAGTAGCCATGACAGGTCGAGGTAACCAGAGTCACCTGCAAATGGCTGTTAGACACGCACTAACCTGGAGGGATATCCCCAGACCCAGACAACCATTCCCACTGTCTTGCTTCCAGGTGCTCACCTAATAGCCACACACTGTGCCTCTGGAGTTGACCCATTACATAAGGGATGCTGCTATTCCGCAGGATGTAGGCGTCATGCACTGAGCCAGGGAACATGGCATTCACATGGGAGATGTACTGGTCTGCCAAACATACCATCTGTACATTAATCGAATGATAACTCCAGTTTCTGTACACCTGTTAACTCCTGTGGGGGGGGACCAAAGCCACATGGGTCCCATCAATGGCACCTATGATGTTGGGGATGTGTCCCAGGTCATAGAAATCACCTTTCACTGTAGGCAAATCCTCCACCTGAGGAAAAACGATGTAGCTCTGCATGTGTTTCAGAAGGGCAGACAACACTCTGGACAATACGTTGGAAAACATAGGCTGGGACATCCCTGATGCTATGGCCACTGTTGTTTGAAAAGACCCACTTGCAAGGAAATGGAGGACTGACAGCACCTACACTTGAGGGGGGATTCCTGTGGGATGGCGGATTGCTGACATCAGGTCTGGCTCCAACTGGGTACACAGTTCCTGGATTGTGGCACGGTCAAACCTGTATGTGATAATCACATGTCGCTCCTCCATTGTCGACAGGTCCACCAACGGTCGGTACACCGGAGGATGCCGCCATCTCCTCACATGTCCAAGCGGACGGTGCCTATGAAGGACAACAGCGAGCACAGAGTCAAACAACTCAGAGGTACGTACCCACAGTTTACACAGAACACCATTCATACACAAAAGGTGGCCTGTATGTGTGTTGAGTCTAGGCCTAGGTTTGTGTGACGCAGTTGAAAATGAAGCCATGTGGGCCCCTGAAATGGCGGCTGCGGGACAATGGGACAATGGGATGTGAGGTAACTGCGCTGGTGTTGTACACTGTTGCGGTAGGCGGTCGAAGACTGCGGCGCAATGCTGCATTGGTTAACATTGGACCCTATGGGTCCCAGGAGCCAATGATGATGTACGCCGGCGGTGACGGTACGCACCGCCGCGGACGTGACCGCCATTTTCTATCTGTTCAATCACTCGATGCCTGATCTTCGACAGGAGAGGACCTACACTGCAAGTGCTGCTGTGACCTCGGTCTGGAAGAGACAATGGCTCGAGTGTCTGGGGAAAGGGCCCCTGCCTTCACATCGGAGGAGTTGGAGAAACTCGTGGATGGGGTCCTCCCCCAGTACACGCTACTCTACGGTCCTCCAGACAAACAGGTAAGTACACAGGGAGCATGTTGTATGGGCTATGCCTGTGTGGAGAGGGCTGGATGTAAGAAGGAAGGGGGGAGAGTGCTGCGTGCATGAAAGACGGTGAATGCATGTGCCACATGGCAAGGGTAGGGATGGGGGCCAATCAGTTTGACGGTGCAGTTGGTAATAACTTCCCTTTTTCCCCTGTACATTTCATGTAGATCAGCGCCCACCAGAAAAAAGATATTTGGCGTGCCATCGCCAAGGACGTCCGGACCCTGGGGGTCTACCACAGACGGAGCACTCACTGCCGGAAATGATGGGAGGACATTCGCCGCTGGAGCAAGAAGACGGCGGAGGCTCAGCTGGGGATGGCCTCCCAACGTGGGAGGGGTGCCCGTCGCACCATGACCCCCCTGATGTTCAGGATCCTGGCGGTGGCCTACCCGGAGTTGGATGGGCGCTTGAGGGCATCAGAGCAGCCACAAGGGGGTGAGTACACTCTCATTCTGCTGACTTTGCATGAAGTGGAGGTAACTGGGTGGGGGAGGTGGGCTGTGGGTTTCCCTAGTCCAGGGCGAGTTCCGTAGGCAAGGCCCCTCCGTAAGGCAGGCCATGTGGCACCCCACCCCACCTCTGTAGAGTGACAACTACACCTAGTCATGCCCCTGTGTCATCTATGTGTGCAGATGTCGTCCATAGCCTTGTAGGCCATTTCCCAGGATTTGAACAGTGGAGCCCAAGAGCGCGCCGTAGTGCAGGGGGCTTCTGTGTCTGTCGTGTCCACCAACAGTAGCGGTAATGCATGCACTCAACATGTCTTTCTTCTGTCGTCCCCCCCCTTTTTGTGGTCTCCCTGTTCTTGTGTGCATTAGCATCATCAGGCGGAGGAGCAGTGGCACCGGAGCACCAGGGGGCTGCATCCCACATGGCCATGGAGGGCCACACTACGGAATCGGACTTCACCAGTGGGACGGAGGGTGAGGGGAGCTCCACAGCGGGGACAGGAGCTGACACCAGTGACACGGACTCGTCCTCAGATGGGAGCTCCCTTGTGGTGGCGGCAACATCTGTGCCACCCCCATCTACAGGTACAGCCGCCACCCCCCCTTCCAGAACCACCCTCCCAGAAGCCCCTCAGCCTTCGCCCCGTGCCCGCTCACCCGGGAGGGTGGGCATCACCTTCGCCCCAGGCACCTCAGGCCCTGCCCCAGTCACCCCTGCTGCCCTCAGTGAGGAGGCCATTGACCTCCTCAGGTCCCCTCACTGTTGGGCAGTCTACAATTTTGAATGCATTCCAGGGTGTAGAAAGGCAGTTGCAACAAACAAATGCATTCCTGGAGGGCATTTAATCTGGTCAGGCGGCCCTTCAGCGAGCTTTTCAGACTCTGGCCTCAACACTGTTGGCAGCCATTGTCCCTGTGTCTAGCCTCCCCCCTCCAACTTCCTCCACCCGACCCAATCCCCTATACCTCAGCCTATCCCAAGCACACCTACAGACCAGCATGCACACACCTCAACACACAAGGGAAGCTCAGGCAAACATAAGCACCACACATCCCACAGGCACTCACGCAAGCATCCTACACATGCAGACACACCAACATCCACTGCCTCCACTGTGTCCCCCTCCTCCTTGTCTCCCTCCTCGCTCCCAGTCTCGTCTACACTCACACCTGCATGCATTACCTCTACAGCCACTACGTCCCTGTCCAGCACACCCACCACCACACCCCGCTCACGTGCAGTCACCACCCCCACTACCATTCACACGTCCACTGTGTCCTCTCCCAGTGTGTCTGTGACGCCCCCTCCCAAGATACACAAACGCAGGCACACACCCACCCAACAGCCATCCACCTCACGACAGCCTCCAGCGCATGCACCTTCACCCAAAGTCACCAAACGTACACTTCCTACAACCACCACCTCTTCCTCCACTCCCAAACCCCCTCCAGGTACCCATCCCAGTGTGTCCACCCTTGACCTCTTTCCCACACCTCCCCCAACCCGTCCGTCTCATAGGTCCTGAACTAGCACCTCAGCCACAACATCTCCAGGACCATTTGTGCCTGTAGTCACCGGAATCTGGAGTGCACCGGCCACCAGGGCAGCCAGTGTGGCACGGAGCCACAGCAAAGACAGTCCCCCACCTGTGAAGCATCAGAAGTTGGCCAGTGCCCGGCAGGAGAGGGGGAAGACTCCAGCCACCAAAGCCGCTCCCAGGGGTCCCGGTGGGAGTGAGGAGTCAGCTATGACACCTTCCAAGGTGGGGAAGGGCAACACGAAACCCGGCAAGTCTGGGAAGAGCAGCACGGCGGAGAAGACCACCATCATCCCCGCTGCCCAGGAGGCCACCTCCAGCACAAGCCCAGCTGCCCAGGACAAGACCGCCAGCACAAGCCCAGCTTCCCAGGACAGGCCCTCCAGCACAAGCCCAGCTGCCCAGGACAGGACCGCCAGCACAAACCCAGCTGCCCAGGACAGGCCCGCCAGCACAAGCCCAGCTGCCGAGGACAGGACCGCCAGCACAAGTCCACCTGCCCAGGAGGGGCCCACCAGCACCAGCCCACCTGCCCAGGAGGCCACCGCCAGCACAAGCCCCGCTGGGCCATGAACGACCGTAAGCACAAGCCCCACTGGGCCATGAAGGACCGCCAGCAAAAGCCCCGCTGGGCCATGAAGGACCGCCAGCAAAAGCCCAGCTGGGCCATGAAGGACCGCCAGCAGCTGAGTCCCTGCAATGGAGACCGCCGCCTCAAGCACCGCTGAACAGGGCACCACCATCCCAAGCACCGCTGCACAGGGCACCGCCATCTCAAGCACCGCTGCACAGGGCACTGCCGTCTCAAGCACCGCTGAACAGGGCACCGCCCTCTCAAGCACCGCTAAACAGGGCACCGGCGTCTCAAGCACCGCTGCACAGGGCACCGGCGTCTCAAGCACCGCTGCATAGGGCACCGCCGTCTCAAGCACCGCTGAACAGGGCACCGGCGTCTCAAGCACCGCTGCACAGGGCACCGCCGTCTCAAGCACCGATGCACAGGGCACCGGCGTCTCAAGCACCGCCGAACAGGGCACCGCCGTCTCAAGCACCGCTGCACAGGGCACCGCCATCTCAAGCACCGCTGAACAGGCCACCGCCGTCTCAAGCACCGCTGAACAGGGCACCGCCATCTCAAACACCGCTGAACAGGGCACCGCTGTCTCAAGCACCGCTGGCCCATGAGCAGCCAGGGCACTGACGCAACTGAGTCTGTCACAGGGTGAATGATGCACTCTGGGCACAAAGCCCTCTCCAGAACCATTGGAGACTGTCATCCACTACCTCTGTCCTTAGCAGGATGAAGCACTCTGGGCACCATGCCCCCCCCAGAACCAGTGGAGACTTTCATCCACTACCTCTGTCCTTAGCAGGATGAAGCACTCTGGGCACCATGCCCCCTCCAGAACCAGTGGAGACTGTTAGCCACTTGAGAGACTGTGGCTTTGCACTCCCCAGGATTTGGCAGTGGGCAAACCACCCACTGTAGAGACTTGAGAGACTGTGGCTTTGAACTCCCCAGGATTGGACAGTGGGCAAACCACCCACTGTAGAGACTTGTGAGACTGTGGCTTTGCACTCCCCAGGATATGGCAGTGGGCAACCCACCCACTGTAGAGACTTGAGAGACTGTGGCTTTGCACTCCCCAGGATTGAACAGTGGGCAAACCACCCACTGTAGAGACTTGAGAGACTGTGGCTTTGCACTCCCCAGGATTGAACAGTGGGCAAACCACCCACTGTAGAGACTTGTGAGACTGTGTCTTTGCACTCCCCAGGATAAGGCAGTGGGCAACCCACCCACTGTAGAGACTTGAGAGACTGTGGCTTTGCACTCCCCAGGATGGAAAAGGCCATGTGGCCCCCTCGTGGATTTGGCGTTGTGCACTCAAGCGGGTGAGGTGCCCCCCCTTTACCTCCCCCTGAGGTGCCTGTTTAGTTGCTCTCTGATGCCCCTGCAGTGTTCTCTCTGTCATGGTCGGGGATCTTGTGTGGGCCTCGCCCATACCGTGTGGTCCCAGTGTTCCACGGACTTTCTTAGAGCACTACCTGGACTACTATGCTTGGTATATATATTTTGTACATGGTGTATATATATATATATATATATATATATATATATATATATATTTCTGCCTACTTGCTTTTAATATATTACAGTGGTTACACTCATTTTCAATTGTCTTTGCATTTTTCTGGGGATTTGGTGGGTGTAACTGTGATGTATTGATTTGCATTAGTGTGTGTGTTGTAGTGGGTGAGGGTGGGGGTGTTGCGTGTGTATGTCCCTGTTTTTTCCCTCCCCCCCCCTGTGTCGTAGGTGCAGTACTCACCGTGGTCTTCGCCGCTGGCGTTCGTTCTGCTGGTAGAGGAGCAGGAAGACTATTGCTGGGAGAATTTAGAGTTCCGGATCCATGGCGTTCTCGTTCCTCGTGGGGTGTATAGAGGTGAGCGTTTTTCCTTTGGTATTCCTGTTTCCGCCGTGTTTTTATCTGCGGTGAATCCGCCCCGGAAATGGTGGCGGTTTGGCCTGTCATAATAGTGTGGGCGGTACATTGTCTCCCGCCTGTCTGTTGGCGGTGACCGCCGCGCTGTTTGTTTGTACCGCCGTGGCGGTCGGAGTGTTAAAGTGGCTGTCTTTGTTGGTGGTTTCCGCCACAGTCGTAATTGCTATTTTTTTACCGCCGGCCTGTTGGCGGTCTTACCGCCACTTTAACACCAACCGCCAGGGTTGTAATGACCATCTTAGTCTTTCTGCCTACCCTGGAGGGCAAAAGGGTGTGATTTCCTACATTGTGACCCCAGGGAGGAGTGGAAGGCCTCTAGACACCGGAGATAACAAACATAATGTGAAAAAAGAAGGGATGAGGGCTGACTACCATGGACAGGGCCATGCCCTCAACTCCAAAATGGGCAAACAATGTGTCTGCCCCCCTGAGGAGTGAATGGGGGCAGTTACCCCCAATGAGCCCTCTAGATACCATGGCTAATGACACAAATTAGCAAAAGGGAGGGTGGCTACCATGGACATGGCCATGCTACTACCTAAAAAAGGGGCAAACAGTCTTTCTGCCCCACTGGGGGGGTGGATTGGAGATTTGCCCCAATCCACTTACCCCTGGGGTGGGGGGCAGAATGCCCAATACATTCCAGGGAAAGATGGAGAATAAATTAAAACATAAGGGTCATGGCTGCCCACCATGAACTTGGCCATGCTGCCTCACCAAAAAAGGCTGCAACATACTTTCTACCCCACTTGGGGGCAGATGGGGGTGATGGCCCCCAATCTGTACCCCTCCCCCTTGAGGGGCAGAAAATCCACTAGACACTATGAAATAAAATGAAATAATTATAAAAAGCAGGGTGCCTACCATGGGCATGGTTATGCCCCCACCCCAAAAAGGGAACAACAGTCTTTCTGACCCCCCATGGAGGGGGGGGGATTGCAGGTTTGCCACAATCTGTCTCTCCTGAGGGAGGGGGGGACAGAAAACCCACCATACACCAGATAATTTAAAACGGTGCAAAAACAAACACAAGGAGGGTGCAGCCTACCATGACATTTAGACATACCCCTGCCCAAGAAGGGACAGTGCTCTCTTTCTCCCCCCCCGAGGTGGATATGAAGTTTGTTCCAATAGGGGAGGTTGCCTCAAATCAAATCTATCAGATCTACCTTCTGCAGGGGTAGAACGCCTACTAGACACCAGGGACCTTGCATTTGGGGCAAAAGAACGGGCTGCAGGTGTTGAACTCTGGCTTTGGCCACATCCTCACCCCAAAAGGGACAAATCAGTGTTCTGCCACCCCCCAGTGACAGACAGGAGGTTTGCCCCCACTTCACCCCCTGGGGGCAGATAGCACACTAGATACCAGGGAATTCAAAATGGCACCCAAATAAACAAAAGGAGGGGAAGCCTATCATGGTTTCGAGCCATACCTCTGCCCCAGAAGGGGCAATAGTGTCTTCTAGCACCCCTGGGGCAGATAGGAGGTTTGTCCAAACTAAGGTGGTTGCCACATATCTGCCCCTCCCTCACCGGGGGGGCGGCAAGCCCACTAGATACCAGGGATTTTGCATTTTGGCCAAAAGAAAGGAGTGCAGGTATTGTACTCTGGCATTGGGCATGCCCCACCCAAAAAGAGACAAACCAGTCTTTCTGCCCTCAGAGGGAATTTGGGGGTTTCTCCTCAATTTGCCCCTGGGGGAGCTAAATGCCCACTAGACACCAAGAAATAAAAAATTGTGTCAAGACAATAAAAAAGGAGGGGGCAGCCTACTCTGGCATCAAGCCACAACACTGCCCCAGAAGGGGTAATAGTGTATTCTACCACATTGGGGGCAGATAGGAGGTTTGTCCCAGTCAGGATAGTTGCCTCAAAACTGTCCCCTTCCCCCAAGGGAGACAGAAAGACCCCTAGACATTAGGAATTTTGCTTTTGGGGCAAAGAATGGTTGGCTGGCATTGCCCTCTGGCATTGGCCACACCCCCACCCCAAAGGGACAAACCAGCATTTCTGCTGCTCCCCCCACTCCGTAGCAGTCAGAGGATTTGCTCCCAATTTGTCCAGAACACAGTATGGCAGGAATATCTTTTTAAATAAAATAATGGGGTGGGTGTGGCCCCACCCAGGCTTCAACCGTTTTTCTGCTCCCTTGCGAACTAAAACTTCCCATCTCAATGCAAATGAGAGTATTTTTGATTCTTTTGGGTGATGTTTTTACATGCAGGTCATGAGAGTGGGGCTAAATTCCACATTTCCCTTTCACTTCTGTGATGTTGACTTTTAGGTTCCACAGGGATCCAGAAAATTGCTACCACCTAGTGTTTCCCCACTTGTTCTCATAAAAACGCTATCCCACTTGTCTAAGGCCTGTAACAAAAATGGATCGCACCAGGTCAATCCTAGTCCACAAAGGCAATTTCCACTGTTGCTGGTTTGGACCATTCATGCAGCGGGCACAAAAGCCCAGACACCCGAGTAGGGCAATGTTTTTATTGGGACAAGTGGGGTATTGCTGGATGGTAGGAATTTTGTGGATTCCTGTGAATCCTGGAAATTTCCATCACAGAAATGAAAGGTAAATGTGTGACAGTTGTCAAGGTTTGAGGTTTGCAAGGGCATCTGAGTAACATGGTGAGAGCCAGACATGGTCACCCTACCCTGGAGTCCCCTAGGTGAAAAATATGCAGATTTGCTAGATTTCGATCGGTGTTAGATGAGCTAGAGCCTAAAATCCACAGTTAACCACTTTGGAAAAAAGGGCCAGTTTTCAGTGGAAAAATGTGATGTGTACATATTGAGTTTTTGGTCCTCTCCTGTTACAGGCACTATTCCACCTAGAGTGCACGCTAGGATGGCCATGTACATTGTATTTTATTGCTGTGCAGGACCCCCAGAGTGCGCTTTACAAAGGGCCCTTCTGCTTATAAGCAGGAGAGCTCTTTATGGCATCTGAAAATCAACACGCATCTGAAAAATAACAAAGACAAGGCCAAACACAATAAAAAGAACAACAGAATGCAGGAGTAACTTGCTCTCTTCAGGTAAAGCACAACAGAATGGATCATATTTTACCTTTATAGGCAGTTTACTTTGGGCTTCTACTGTTGTGGCATTTGTTGTGCTAATGATAAGACTAGAACTGAATAAGAAGAGCACTGTAAATCTAAAGTATAAACACATTGCAAAGAGTGATATTTTTTCGTTTTCAACAAAGACTGTATTCTGTTTCCACTTTTCTACATTTTATAGTGTACAGAAACTCCTTTAATTTTAGCTCTAGACCAGTGTTCCCAAAACTTCGATTTATGGTGGTATGTCCAAGCTGTAATTAAAGATGCCTTTAGATTCTGTATTTATTTTGTTACGTTTGCTTCCCGCTTCAAACACATAGATAAAAAGACAGGCTACGTCTTCTTCTGCTTATGTTTCTTTAACAGGGGGCTGGAGTTTATAAACTCCTCTCAGGTTGCAGTCAGAGAAAGAAAAGTAAGATTGATCATGGTCCAATCTTGCTGGGGCACATGAAGTGTGAAAAAAGGAAAGGCAAAATGAAAATACCTGTAAAAACGGTATAAATTTGGCAGTAAGAAAAGCAAAAATGAAGCACATTGATGTATAATTTCAATGGAAATGTGTTTTCTGTAAAAAAAGGCAATGCACTACTACACCAAGTTTAGTTACATTAAAAATGTGCCAGTCTCATGTTCTTTAAAGTTAGGTTGGCTGCAAAAGTTTGCTGTGCTAAAAAGTGGGTAGTGGTTCTAAAGCACTGGGCTAGGCACAAGTAATGGTAGTAAAATTACACTGAAACATACTTTTACTAAATATGTTGGATCAGATGTATGAAGCATTGGTCGCAAAATACTGGTCACACTTTCCAACCAGTATTTTTGCAACCAGAGTGGTATTTATCGAACTGAACTTTGTACTAATAGATCGATTCGAAAAATACCAAATGGTAGTGGGTCGCAACCTGCCTCCAGAATACTAATAAGGTTGCAGTTCACCCTTTTTAAGCGGTAGCACATTCACTCACATAGTGACTCCATTACAATTCAGTTGCACACACAGGTCAGAAAAGTGTGTACACAGACACTGCACTGCTGCGCAGCAAGAAAATAAATAAATTAGAGGGAACATTGGCCTAGGACACTAACTCTACCCAAGCAAGTCAGTGGCTTAACTAGGGCCCAGAATCCACATCTACCACTAAATAAAAAAGTGTCAATTTTCAGTCGATAAAAGTGATATTTCCATATTGTATTTTGCGCCATTTTCTGTCATGGGTACGAGCAATACCCACAGAAGAGAGGTACCACTTTAATCAGGAGATATGTGCAAATGCAGACTAGTCAGTGGTAGAAGTGTATTAAAGAAAATCTGTTAACTGTGATGCTGCACACAAAGGGGGGGGGGGCTGGCTGAATGAGCATGGCGGCATGGTAAAAGGTGTGGCTAAAAAAACAAAATATTTTGTAACATTTTTCGGTCTTTCACCTTCAGGTAACTACACGTAAAATAATGCACAACTCAGAGAAAAATGAAATGCAAGTTATGTTAATCAGTGGGGAATGCACTATTGTACAGCATGAAACCTCTATTAGTTAATGTACTGCACCAAAGATTCACAGAATTGAATCCTGGCTGGTGCAGAGGAAGATAGTGACTTATGTATGTCTAGTGCTACATAAGTCCCAGTCTGTGATAGAAAGCACTGTGAACATGTAAGTAAATCTGCATTACACACAGTATACGATAGAGTGCTGCAAAAATGTGCAAAATGTTTAAGATAAAAAAGTGTTTCCAGAGTAAATATTTTTGCAGACTGTACATAGTGCATTTTTTATAACTGTCTTTTAAAAGTACACACTTCACAGTTTAACTGGCAGCTTCCTTACAATACCTCTCAAAAACAATATATGTGTGTCATCAGGAAGAATGTTTTTTATAACTGTCTTTTAATAGTACACACTTCACAGCTCAGCTGGTAGCTACCTTGCAGTACCTCTCAAAAAGAAAAATATATGTCATCTGGAAGTTTCAGGTGGTTCCATCAATTAATGACAGTACCAGCTTCCAAGCACACTTTACATTTGCAGACTGACCAGTTGTGCACATTTACATTTGTTCAGGGAAGCAGGCATCCTGGCAAGAAGGTTTATTTAACCGTCCTGGTATGGTTTTTCTAAAATAATCAAATTATGGGCATGTTGTGCACCTCAGCTCTCCCCCACTTCAACCACTCAGAATAGTAAAACATTAGTTATTTGCAATTGGTGTCCCTGCATTTGTGCCGTCAATATGCAAGCCAGTGTGTAAGAAAGGAGACATTTTGTGAAATGCACTCTGATTCACATGCTAGTATGGGTAACCATAAAGTCAGAGATGTGCAAATAATCACTACTGATAAACTCAGTATCTGGTGCGTATTTCAGAAAAACAGGTTTCCTACATACCCATTTTTCAGCCTTTATATTTTACTATATGAATTGCTCTATACGCTGTACATGATAGCCATGAAAAAAAACATTGTAAGGTGCAGCTCCATTGTCGGCTCTTGATACCTCAGATTCTACAAACCTAACTTGGGAATTGAAGTCTCAGTATTATACTGAGGAAAGGGCACACTTGTTATCATCAAATTACATTCCTCTGTTATTGGTGCTTTGGCACCATCAACCTTAATTTTCGGCAATGTCTATATAAACCTGTACCCCACAAAAATATAGTCAGTCCAAAATCTCTAGTTGAGGTTCTACAAAAAGAATTGTTGTCCTGTTCTGATGCGCTATGGCTCCCTATAGGGGACTTCAACTCTAATTTGTTGGTGATAACATTACATCAATGTGGCAGCAAGTTGAGGACTCTGAGATGGTGATCCCCCAAATAGTTAAGAACAATACAATGGAAGTACAGAATGACTTCCATTTGCCCAGCACTCCGAATAACTTAGGTTTCAAAGCTATGAATGGCAGATTTACGACTGACCAGTCTGCTTCATACAGCGCTGCTTGGGAACCAAAGTGTCAATGTTTGGCTGTATTTGGATCACAGCAGCTCACTTCCAAAGAATAAAAATAAAATTCACATTGACTATACTGGCAGCATTGACCACACAATGCTTTGGTGCCAATTATCGGTGAGCCCGTGTTTGAGGGACCACATTCCTCTACTGGGAAATGGATGTCATGACCATTAGGAAAATCAGATGGAAAGTAGAGCGTTGGGAAGAAGACACCACTAAACAGACACATTCCTTAGCTAGCCTGAGTAAGGAAAACTGAGTCTCGACAGCTACTTGGGCCATCATCATCATAAATGGCATATGAGAAAGGTATGAAAGCAGGGTACACCAACTGACAAAATCACACCAGAAGTAGAATATGCCTCTAATGACATCAGGGCAATTACTCAATTAAAAAGAAGAGTGAATCATAGTGCCAGATTTTTGTCAAGAAATAAACAGATAGGGTCTATGCGGATTGTGCTAAGGTTGGCATGGAAGGAACACAGAACGATGAGACGGGAATCTGACTGATCACAAGAAGAATAACAGTGAATAAAGCTACATAAAGCAGCAAAATATACCAATCCTTGGACTTTCTGGGTGCTCGTACATGAGATGATGAACCCCAAAACCAACAAAAGCATTCTGGTCGACCTGTGTTGCTAAATTGTACAGGACAAATAAACAAGTGGAACCACTATGTCTTTTTGACATAGTGGAACACTCCTGCGCTCCTGATTCCAATTACCTATTTTTGAGGAAGTCCACAAGAGCATAAAGTCCATGTGGCTGGCAGGTGCATTGGGACCAAAGTAGCACATAAGAAATTGGTAGGGATGATGCACTTGTTATTTATTCAATGCTGGATCCAAAACACCATTCCAGAGAGCTGTTGACGCTCTGTCCTGTTTCCTATACATATAAAGGGGTCTTATGATAACCACGTCAAATATAGATTAATTGCTTTGTTGGACATAGATGGCAAGGCATATGCTCAGATCTTACTTCAAGAGCATGAACAATGGGCCAAGTAAAAAAAGAATAATACCCCTGACTCATACAGCTTTCTGTAGTGGATGTGGGACAGAAGACTAGTTGATGGTACTGCCTGTCTATCGGACATGGCCACGATGAAGAACTTTCCCCTGTGTTTGCTGCATTTACTGATTTTACTACAGCTTTCGATTGCATGAACAGGGGAAGGCTGTGGTATAAACTTCATAATTGGGGGGTACCAGTCTTTCTACTAAAGGCCATTATTAACTTCTATTCTGACACATGGGTAAGGGTGCGGATCCCAACCAATTGGGTAACATCTAAAACAATGACACCCTTTAGAGGAGTTAAACAACGGCGTATCCTGGCTCTGCTTCTTTTTAACTTATACCTTGCAGACATTAATAATCATCTAGCCACTGTGTGAGCCCTTCTACCAAAACCTGCAGGAAGGCAAGATCCATCTTCTTCAGTGTGCTGACAATATCATTATTCTTGATCAAACCCAAATAGGCTTACAGCATTTTCTGAATGCTTTGAATGATTATTGTTAAATTAATAACATTGAAATCAATAGTGGGAAAACAAAACTTTTAATGATCTGTAGGACTAACACCAGAAAAGTATCATGCCACTTGAGCACCAAAATACAGAAACTGGAAACAAATCCATCATTCAAATACCTTGAAGTGCATTTCAATGGCCGAGGCAGCCATAAAGAACATCTAGCCTCTCAGAAGCAAGTTGGTTTAGCATTAATGGTCTTGTTTTGGAAATTCATATGCAAGATGAATGGGCCTCAGGTAATAGCACTGTGTCGAGTGATAAAATCCAAATTAATGCCAACTTTAATGTACAGAGCCTTCACCTTTAAAGATCACATAGAGGTTTGGCTAGCTCACACACAGAACAGTTGTTATTGTGCTGTCTTCTCGCTACCTAACTGTGACCTGCAGCATGCCTACGCCTTGAATTCAGCTTGCCCAGACAGAGCTTACTATTAAAATTTAGCTTCATTGTCTTTTGTGCAAAGGCCAGGAATGCAGTCTCTCCACATTGAGACATCTGATTGGGCAATCAATTTCAAGCAAGGATCTGAAGTAGCATAAGTATCTTGTATCAGCTGTAAATGCCTTAGCAGGAGAAGACATTTGGGGCAGTAGCACCCCACCAAATCTCACATCCAGTCTTGTCCAAGCAAGCCAGATTAATTTCTAAGTCAATGGACAGTGAAGCTGTCCCTGCTGTGGAGCGATCAGGAGTCCTACGCTCCCAACATAATGACACCAGAGTCTCAGGGTTTTTGGCTTTGCCCTAGAAGTGTCAATGAAGCAGAGTTTATTATGCCTAAAGTGTGGGGTGATTCCATTCAAAGAATATTGCTTTGGGCAAGTTAAAGGCACAATACAACGAACATACGACTTTGCGGAGTGCAGTCAGAGTTTCTAATGTAGATACCTTGCATCTGGGCCCTTCAGTTTGCTTGGATCTAAATTTGTTTTTTTGTTCTCTGTTTTTATTATCCTTTTTCTACTTTCTTTTTATTTCATTTGTAAAGCTTTTCATTAACTGAAACAAATAAAGATTTATTCGTTCATTCATCCGTTCTACAAACTCAAAATATCCCTGCAATAAGAAGAGTATACCGGACGTAAGAGTATTTTGCTTTTGTAAATTGCCCATTGTGACAAGAAGTTACAGATGAAAATGGCCTGTTTTTCCTACTGATTTTCAATATTTATCAAGCTCAACAATTAGTTCTTTGCCAAAACTGTGAGGTATCTACATACATTAGCCCTTGCTGAATTCAAAATGTTGTCTACTTTTCAGAAATATATAGCTTTCTGGGATGACTTATGGATTTCACATCAGTTTCCACCAGAAACTGGGGGTAGGTTGAAAGAACAAAAATTAGGAAAAATAGGCTACATCTTTGAAAAGTGCCACAACTGTGGTACAAAATAAGCTTTATGATTCAGCTCTGCATGTTTCTGAAAGCTGGGAAGATGGTGACTTTAGCACAGCAAACATTTTGTTGATGCCATTTTTAGGGAAAAAACACTGCCACTTTTTTGACAAGCACTTTTTCCCTATATTTCCCAAAAACCCTCAAAATGTAGCTATATTTTTGGTATTTTATCTGCCACCTCCAGGGGAATCCACGAACCATGCATACTTTTAGACTCCCATAATGCTGGGAAAAAAGGGCACAAATTTAGCATGGATACCTCTTGTGGAAAAAAAGCTGTGGTGACTTAAGAGCAAAGTCTGCAAAATACCTATAAAAGGGCTCAGCACTGGGGTGAAAAAGCCTCAGCAGTTAAGGGGTTAAAACTGACTAACAAGCAGGACAGATGTCCTAAAAAATGAAGTGGGGGGACTAACCAAGTGACATCATGGCGCGAGACATCATGGCACGTGGCATCTCAGCGCATGACATTGCATGTGGCATCACAGGAAGTGGCTTCACAACCCAGGACCTCATAGGAAGTGACATCAGAAGAAGTGACATCAGATCTTAAGACCTCACACATATCTTTAGCAGGTCTGTAATGAGTACACTTTACTATATTACAATATTTAACAAATGAGATTTTGACAAAAAAGTGACACAACCCTGACGCAAAATCTGGTCCTGAACTTACATATTTATTTTTTTCAAGCCCTCCACAAAGCAATTGGCAATAAGGAGAGATGAGGCAGTAAATCAGTTCTGCTTAATTGATTGCAAAATCTGCATTTTCTTTGTTTGCCAATTAAATCTCAAGGAATAATAATAATAGTAAGATAACTCTGGAGGTTAACGTATTTGCTGGAGAGATCTGTGTTTTGTCTAGTCCCAGTTTTTAATCAAAGTAACATAGAGGTTTAATGCGTCTCCTGCAAAGCACATTATGTAACACGCAGATGACAGTTTTTTATTTTATGTAAATGAATAAGTGGGTTACTACTTTTATCACACAGATCCTTTTGTTCCTTGCAGTTTGCAAATCGTAATCCTTCTAATATAGCACATCTATCTATGTCTGACCTGTGGCTCCTACACCTTGTAACCCTCAAAGTCTTAGGTAAAACATCCTCTGCACCGATTTACACAAAGATGATTTATTGTCAATGTCTGATGTGTGTGTGTGATACAAAGTGACACCCTGCATTGGGATCAGTATCTAAAAAAAGAAATAAAAAATCTAAATACTTGGCCAGAGCAACACGACTGACATTTTTACAATGAATGCATATCTCTTATATGAAGAGACAGAACAAAAACAAGTGTGCCTCTGCTAAGTGCCCGTGAAGTGATAAGCTGTGTCTCTTTGTTTGCCTTCCATTACATTTACGTGTGAGGCTCCCCAAAGCTCCCAGCCAGGATACTCCAAGGAAAATGTATTCTTAAATTTGGCCTTTGTTATGGGTCCAGTTGGAATCTGATAAGCCCCCTCAATGCCTGCACTTTCCTGCTTGGAAAGAAAGGTGACAGTGCAGGCGCTGCTGAAGGTGTCCCAGTGTCTGAAAATTACACCGGGACAAGTTCATCATATTTATGTTGGGCCCGAGCCTCTTTGCAGGGTAGATAGTCCACCCTGTGAATAGAGTGAGCAGGCACCGTATACCTGTGTGTACCCTCGACTTGAGCCCTGCTGACAAGATTTGTATGATGAATGTCCTAAAGAGATCATGGTGACTAGGGTCGCCACAATCCCAAGAGAAAGATACCAGCTATATTTTAGTTTTAAGAGTCTAAAAGGGCCCTGACTTGATGCTAAATAGCACTTTAAACAAAATCGTATGCACTCATTTATAACATGACTTTTCAGTATTTGTTTACTTTAACTATTAGCCAGTGACCGTTAAAAGTGATTGCTGTTTATATTTGCAGTTTGAAGTATGTAAAGATCAGGGCTATAAATACCGACTTTAGGTGATTTTGCTCACTTTTGTACCAGCCTGGAAATTAAGATACCGGTGGTGTCAGTAGAAAATCAGCCAGGTGGTCAATGACAGTGTAGTGGCAAGTATGAAGGATGCGAGGGAGCCGGATTTCATGTTAATATCTTTTATTCTTGCCACAAGAAATAAGGCCCACGAGCAGCCGGCCGGCCGCAACACCGCGCTTTGTTCGCGCCTCTGCCTTTCCGCCGCGCCGCCCCCTGACATCACGACAGTCCTCGCTACGGATTGGTTGTGGCGTCATGAGGCGCCTAAACATAGAAGACAGACCAGTTCTGTCCCTCCGGCCTCGTACGTTAACTCACGTACGACATCTCCCTTTTCAACAGAACAAGAAAACTTAAGGAACTTCACCTCATAACAAAATCTTCGAACCTCTTGGGTGCTCGGATACGCCTAATTGGCCTGCTCGGAGTAACATACTGAAGTGAATTCGCCTTGACGGCGCACGCATCCTCTCGGCTTGACCCCATTACATTGTGACTGTCGCTCTCCACAGATTCGGGCCTGCAACCATTCTGTCCTGAGGCAGCCGTCAAGCCACGCCATGCCTTCTCGCATCGCTCTGCACTCCCCTGTCCACTTATTCCTCGCCTGGAAGGCGTATTCGCACATTCCTCCTCATCAATGACTACATCCCTGGCTTCGTGAGTTTGCCACTCGTCAACATCATCCGTGCATTCGGCCCCATCCACACGGACATCTTTCATGATGATTTTCTCTTGACCAGCCTTGAGCCTAACTATGTCGTCCTTGCTCCGCCACCCCGCTCCTTCCAGACAGACTGCCCCTCTTGTCACTCCTTGCACACGCACCGGGGTTTGAAACACAGACTCCCCCTTCATCACCCTGTTGGGTTTCTTCACCGATACCCAATCCCCTTGCGCTATATTTTTAGTTTTGGCTCCATTCACCATGTCAGCGTACCGCTTATTGTTTTCCTGTTTGGCCACAATTCTTGCTTTGACTCTCAACCTCTCATCAGATTCTGCCTCAATTTCCCGGTTCATGTCATACCACTTATTGAATTTGGGGGTAAGCTCACTCATGCATCTTCTCCCTCTCATCAAATAAAACGGAGTGTGTCCAGTAACCTCACTGGGCGTGTTGTGGAAAGTGTGCACCTTGTCCGCCAGAAACGCTTTCACATTCATGTTGGAAGCGATCGCCTGTTGCACGCCCTCTTTGAGGAATCTATTCATACCCTCAACCTGCCCATTGCTCTTCGGGCTGTACAGCGGGGTCTTCTCCTGCTTAATCCCCAACCTGGACAGAAAATCCGTCATCTGCCTGGACACTAGCTGGGTGCCGTTGTCCGACACCATGATCTTCGGCTGTCCCTCAATCGCGAAAATTTTCGTCAATGCCTTGATCACTCGTTCAGTGGTAACTTCCCTGACGAACTTGTAGTGAATCCATTTGGAGAAGTAATCCGTAAGGACGATGAGATGTCTACACTCGTCAGGTAGCATTGTAAATGGGCCCGCAAAATCAATGGCAATCTTGTTCCACGGGCCGGCAGGAATGTCCACCAGCTGCAACTCTCCTTTTGTCGTCTTCCAGTGCTTATCGGCCCTTAAGCACGGTCCACACCGATCAATGAATCTGCTGACGTCGCTGCACATCCCTGGCCACCAGTAGTACTGCTTGAGGAGATTCTTTGTAGCGGTATTGCCCGGGTGGCCCTTATGGGCAATCCTGATTAGCTTGTCTCTTAAACTTTCCGGAGGTACAAACAGCTCGTGTCTCTTCACAAAGCCGCCTTCGATGGTGAGTTCGGAACTAATCTGTTGGAAACTTCTGAGTGCCCCGTGCAAGTTCCGGATAGGTGGCCAATGAGCCTTCATGTGGTCCATCACCCTCCGCATAGTCACGTCCTTCTCCTGAGCCGTCAACCATTCTTCCTCTGATATGGATCCCTTGCACATGGCTGTTGCGTCAACCATTGCCACAACGCACTCCGTGTCGTCCAGGGAATCATTCTCCTCATCCGGGATCGGTATGCGAGGTAGGCAATCCGCCCTGCAGTTGAGACCCCCTTTGATGTGTCTGACGGTGAAGTGATATTCTTGCAACTTAGACAGTAGACGTAGGAGCCTCGAGCTGGCTTTGCTATTGCCACGTCCTTCACCGTCCATCATGTATATCAAGGGTTTGTGGTCGGTGACTAATTCGAACTCCCTGCCCCACAAATAATTTCTCAGTTTCTCCACGGCCCAGACGCACGCGAGCGTCTCCCGCTCGATGGTGCTGTAGTGCTTCTCTGCTTCGCTCAATGTCCGCGATATAAATGCAACAGTGTTCTCCTTCTTCCCTTGGAATTGGCAAAACACTGCACCGATTCCCTTGGCACTAGCATCAACCGTGATTACATTCCGGAGGTCCTTGTTGTACGGTCGTAATACTGGGGCCGCGGCGATTGCCTGTTTGACGGATTCGAAGGCAGTGCTTTGTTCCTGTGTCCATGTATATTTTTCGTTCTTCCGTAGCAGTTTCCTTAGAGGCTCCACAGTGGTTGCGTATCCTTGCATGAACTTGGAATAGTATTCGCTGAGTCCCAGGAACGATCGCAAGGCGTCTTTGTCTCCTGGGCAAGGGGCATCTCGTATGGCCCTCACTAAATCATCTTTCGGCGCAATGCCATTTGGGGTAAGCACATGCCCTAAGTATTCTATCTTGCCTTCCATGAATTTGCACTTGTCTTTGGAGACTGTCATCCCCCTTTTTTGTAGCACCTCCAACACTCTGAGCAGCAGTTCCAAGTGCCCCTTCTCGTCTTCCGTGTGTATCAGAATGTCGTCCTGAAATGCTTCAACCCCCTTCATATCGCAGAAGAGGAGGTCCATTAGCTTTTGAAAGACGCCCGAGGCCGATGCAAGGCTGAATGGAAGACGGATGTACCTGTATGCTTCAAACGGGGTAATAAAGGTGGTAAGTTCCTTGGATTCCTCCGTGAGACATACCTGGTGGTATGCAGACTTCAGGTCTATCAGGGTGAAAAACTTCGATCCTGCTGTGGCCGACAATATCTCCTGAATGTTGGGCAGTGGATGGCAGTTCACCAGGATATTTCTGTTCAGTGATCGCAGGTCTACACACAACCGAATGTCCCCTGTCCTCTTCTTCTTGGACACCACGATTGCGGACACCCATTCTGATGCACCTGCTTCCTCTATTACTCCTTCCCTTTTCAGCTTATCAAGAACAGCCTTAAGCTCCCCCCTTACAGACAGAGGAATCGTTCTGACTTTGTACTTAATTGGTAGGGCACCCTTTTTTAACCGTATAGCATGCACAAATCCTCTTACACACCCTACCTTGTTTTCAAAAACGGAGTCAAACATTTCGAGGACCTCAGCTAATCCATCATGTAAATCATCAGGCTGCACATAATTGACCCAGTCATCTCTCAGAACTATGGGATCTTCTGCCCCAGAGACTAGCATCACACCTAGCTTCGCCAGGTCCTTCCATCCCACAAGGCTCCTCCCATTTTCAGCCACATATATCTTTGTTCTCACAGTGCGCCCTCGAAAGGTGAGGGAGTCCCAGAAGTAACCTTTCATCACTATGTCGTGTTCCCCGAAGGTCTTTGGACTCACATCCGTCTCATGCAGTCGTACATCTTGCCATTTCGAATCAAATGTCCTATCAGAGATCAGGGTAAGGGGGGAACCAGAATCAGCCGTAAATGGCAATTTTATCACACCAATCATGACGGAGCCAATGGGACCCTTCACTCTACCGTCCTCACCATCAATGGACAACACAATGTCCGCATCCGCATCAGTGTCACTCTCGCTTACCGAGCTCACTTTCATGCCCGTATTATATTTTTTTGCTTTACATACTGCCGCAAAGTGGCCCAACTTCCTGCATTTAGAACAGCTTTTGTGCACGGCAGGGCAGGCCCTGCTATCCGCTAAGTGATCCTTTGACCCACATCTAAAACAGACGAGCTGCCTCCTGCCTCCCCCTCTATCACTCGCCGCCCTGTCTGAAGTCTTGGGCACATGTTTACGGCTGTCCTGTACATAGAACACATTTGAAGCCTGACTAGTGTTCGCCAGTTCCTTGGAAGATACCATGGAGCGTTCCACTGCCTTTGCAATGGCTATTACGTCCTTCAGTGAAGGATTCCTGCATGAAAGCAAACGTTCCTGCACTTTCTTTGAATGGCAGTAGAACACCACCTGATCTCTAATGTACGTATCAGTCATCGATGCAAATTCACAATCTTGAGCTAGAACACGTAGACATGCAATATACTCTTCGATAGTCTCTCCTTCCTCTTGTTTCCGCAGTGCGAATTTATGGCGCCCCACCATGATGTTGCACTCCTCCGCATACTGCAACTCAAGCCGCCGTACAGCCTCCTGGTACTCATTCAGTGGAGCTATGGCTCCATGGGGATTCACATAAACCGGCAGGCTATCGAAAACCTCTTGTCCAGCCTTCCCCAACAGTCCGAATAACAAAGACTTTTTCCGTTCGGGGCTATACCCCTGACCATCAATTGAGATAATATAGTTCTCAAATGCGCGCAGCCATCCTTTCCACTTCATGCATGGCTTACCAGGAGAGTCCAGGAAGAGAGGAGGCACGCAGATATGGCCTGTCTGCGACATGGCCGGAAAGCGGGCGCCACACTTGGAAGGACCGCGTGGTACAGGTGCAGCATCCACTATGGGAGGCTACTGGGCTGCGCAGAACGGTAGGAGTCGTCAAAATCAATCGTGTGGAGATCGCAGCATCAGCGCCTTAGGGGTTGCATGTAGTCTCACGTGAAGAGATATCAGCGCTTTCCACTGGCCTCCCGAAACACCAGGTAAGGTGGGCTACACTCGTGGGCCTTTGGTAGAAGCTGTGACCCTCGTCGCCCTTTGTAGTGGCAAGTATGAAGGATGCGAGGGAGCCGGATTTCATGTTAATATCTTTTATTCTTGCCACAAGAAATAAGGCCCACGAGCAGCCGGCCGGCCGCAACACCGCGCTTTGTTCGCGCCTCTGCCTTTCCGCCGCGCCGCCCCCTGACGTCACGACAATCCTCGCTACGTATTGGTTGTGGCGTCATGAGGCGCCTAAACATAGAAGACAGACCAGTTCTGTCCCTCCGGCCTCGTACGTTAACTCACGTACGACAGACAGTTGTCACCCTAAGGCAGGGGTCTTCAAATTGGGAGGGCGTCCCCCCCTAGGGGGGCCTCAAGTGATCCAGAAGGGGACGCCAGGCTCTTGCCAAAAAAAAGTATTATGTTCATAATAGGACTTTAAGTGGGAAAAAGTGAGAGGCAGTAAACCGCTCTGTGATGGGCCATTACTAACACCTTTTGTCATTTATATCCTAGCAGGGAGTATGTGTCAAAAGGGAAGGGACTTCAAATATTTTTTAAAACCCCTGCAGCCCACTTAAAATAACCACAATGTGGATACCCTTGTTAGTAAGTCCTGCCTGACCAGAACAGTATGTTTGTCTAACGTGTTTGATTGAGTTTTTAAAAAGATGACAGAACTTAACTGCAATGTTTAAATAAGTCTAGACATATTTAAACATTGACAACTTAATAGAATAATTGTGAAAAAGTCGGAGGGGGGCGGGGGGAGCGATTATTTTTTTCCCCACTGAGGGGTTGAGGCATGAAAGGTTTGAAGTCCACTGCCCTACGGTCACAGTTCAAAACAGGTGCTTTTGGAAAGTGTTTCTTGTCACGTACCAGGGTACCTTCGACAAACACACGTAAGCTATATAAATGTAATCGATCATGACAACTATTTCAAAACGATTCGCTGATCGTCACTTCTCCTTTCTACCCTTGAAGAGTGACGTGGAGTCTTCCAGTCTTGTCTACGCTCTATCAATTCAAGTGTCAGAACGGGAGTTGCGTCAGAGCTCTGATCGGTTCCGTAGAAAGCCATTCGTATCTAGGTTATTTAATTTCTCATTGGAGCCTTGCTTGGCCGTGTCTTACTAGACGTAGGCAATGTCTCTGTTTGAAAGATTTTAAGTGGTTCCGAGTGCTGATTGACAGCTTTTCTTGTCCAATAGAAATGCGGTCTCCCGTGAGGCAGCCAATAGGTGTTTTGAGAAGGAAGTTCTAAGGTTGAGACGAAGTTTGGGTTCACTGCAAGTTACTGGTGGTGACCCTTCAGAGCTGCTGCCGATATCTGAACTCGACGTCTGTGGCTGCCATGAGTGCCCCCATATTCCGTACACTCTTGTCTCGGAGCGTGTCACTAAGGCCATGGGCCTGTGGCGGTCTGTACGTCCGCTGGCTGGGCAGCGCAGGCTCCACCATGCCTCGGGAGGAACTTGAAGCGCTGGTGAAGCAGCACAAGGTGGTGGTGTTCATCAAGGGCACACCTGTCCAGCCCATGTGTGGATTTAGTAATGCGGTGGTACAGATTCTTCGCATGCACGGTGTACACGAGTATGGCGCCCACAATGTGCTGGAGAATCAGGACCTGCGGCAGGGTGAGTGTTGAACGTGGTAGGCACACTGTTAGTGGATTTTTGACTCTGTGGGCTGATGGTCCACTGTCCACTCGCAGTCCATTCCTCCCTGGCGCAACTATTACATTACCCATGCCTCTACTTCTCATTATCGTTACTACCAAAGCCCCAAGGCTTTTCGTAACTGAGTCCCTTTCCTATCACTGCCCCTTCGTGTGTTTTTAAAAAAAAATTTTTTTTAGTCTTTGGCTCATGCCATTGCTCCTCCTCTTTCTCTCCCATATTTCATCACTACTAACCAGATGGCATGTGATTGGTAATGTCGAGGCTAAGTCAACCTGCCTTATTACTGGTTGACTGTACCTTAACACTTCAGCCTTTAACAGGCCCGGGGAGTGACAGTGCTCTCGTCCCTCCTGTTGTGCTTTTTTTTGTGCGTTTGCAAAAACGACTTAAACAAGATACCAGGGGTCAAAGGGGGCGGGATCGGAGGTGCACGAAGTACCCATACTTTTTTAAATTATGAAAAAAACACTCCCCTACATTTTGTAACATGACAGTTCCTTGGGACGCTTACTTTTGGTAGTTTAAATGCTTCAGCTGAAGTGTCATTCAGTGAGTCTCCTGTGCTGTGAAACCAAAGCTGGACAGAGAAGCTAAACAACCCTTTCTGCCAAGGTCCCTGCTTGCCTGAAAGAAATGCAAAAATTTGCTATGAGCTAATCTGTAAATGGAAAGGGTAATCTGTAAATGTCAAGGATGCTTGTGAGCTGGTACTGACTATAATTGTTCAATCACTCAAAGTTTTGTAATGGAAGAGGTTTATTCTTTTTAAGTAGTAGTGCAAAAGCTGTGAAGTACGTGCTTTTAATTGTATTTATATAGCACTTACTACCCCTGGCAGTGTTGAAGGGAAAGTATTGTGAAAAAAAATCCATTACATACAGCCTAGGTATTACTAAAGTGTATGTTTTTGAAGCACCATTTTATCTAAAACCTTTTTACACATTTTGTAGCAGTCTGTTTTATAGTGTGTGTAATGCCAACTTAAAATAATGACTTGCTTATTTACAAGGGTTTCTGTCCTTCGGCTGTGCCCTCATAGCACTAAAAATACAAGTCACTACTCTCCGCTGCACTAACCAAGAATTAATTCTGTGGCCTTCTGGTTACACACAGACCTCTGCAGTGTAATAACTAAAAGAGGTTTCAAAATGTTCTATAGTGCATTTCCCACTGAGTAACAACTTTTCTATTTTTCATTTAAGCTGAACATTATTTTGTATGTAGCTACCTGCTGGTGAAAGGCCAAAAAAACTTACAGAATATTTTGTTTTTTTTAGCCCCCCCTTTGTTTTGATTTCTTCCCCCACTGCATGCAACATCACAGTTCCCATACTTCGACCACTACAAGACTCGCTAGACCAGGCCTCTGTAGTCTGCCCCATCTCCCTTCAGTCCTTCTCAAATTCTGCCCATTGAGAGAAAGTTAGCCGTTTTCGCAGAAAAACACAAATTATTTCTTAAAAAATATAAATATATATATTTACACTTAGCAAATAAATAAGAAACATTGTTTATTTTTCTTCTGTATTACATTAGATATTTGGTGCTTACAAAATAATCTCTGCTGACCTAGTGGCTGTGGTCTGCACAATATAAAAATACACAATAAATAACTGATGTTGACATTTATTTAATGATTAAAAGACTTCCTGCCATCTCTTGGACATGCTGCCAGATCCTTCTTCATCCCTCCACACAGACGTGTTCGAATTTGTATGATTATGGGTATATTCGGTGTTGTTTGTTAATTAGTGGTTTCATATAGCATGGACAAGGCTCAGTGGGTGGCAGAGTGCTCTACATAGGATCTGCATTATTGTTGTATGTTCCAGTATATCAATTAAGAATGAAACAAGTGGGAAAGAGCATTGATCCTTGAGTGATGCCTTACTGGAGCAAAGAGAGATCTGTGAGGGAGTTTGACACTTTTATTTATTAAAGTTGCTTTCAACATATGGCCCAAACCAGCTCAGCACTGCTTTGTCTAACCCCTTTCTACCCTTAAAGATTCCCAGTAAAGCAGAGACCTTTTTAATTTGCAAATGCTCCTGATAGATCCGAGCATGAAGAATTAGAGTCCAGGATGTAATCAGTTATGTTGAGAGTTGCAAGTGTCATGCTACTTCTGGCCATGAAGCTAGATTTACAGGTGACAAGAATATAGTTCCTATATGAAACATCAGAACTGAGCCCCAACACAACTCTCCAGGACTTTTCAAGAATGAGGAAGCTCGATACTGTACAGAACGTGTTCTGATATTCGGGATGCAACCTGATCTATTTGTAACCTCTTAGCTGCTGGGCCTTTTCACCCCCCAGTGCTGAGCCCTTTTTTATGGCTTTTTGGGGTAGTTCACGCTTAGCCCTTCATAACTTTTTGTTCACATAAGCTATCCATGCCAGATTTGCCCCCTTTTTTCCCAACATCCTAGGGATTCTAAAGGTACCCAGAGTTTGTAGGTTCCCCTGGAGTAGACCAGGAAATTAGCCAAAATACAGCTAAAAGTTCGTTTTTTTTTTTCTTCCAAAAAGTGGGAAAAAAGGGCTGGCGAAGAAGGCTTGTGGTTTTTTCCCTGAAAATGGCATAAACAAAGGGTTTGCGGTGCTAAAATCTCCATCTTCCTGGCTTTCATGAACAGGCAGACTTGAATCAGAAAACCACATTTTTTGCATTTTACTGGGACATACCCCATTTTTATGATTTTTGGTGGTTTCAGCCTCCTTCCAGTTAGTGACAGGAATGGGTATGAAACCAATACTTGATCCTGGAAAGCTAAGCATTTATGAAAAGTAGACAAAAGTTCTGAATTCAGCAAGGGGTCATTTGTGTATATCCTACAAGGTTTTCCTACAAAAAATAACAGCTGAAAAAAAAAAAAAAAAATGAAATTTGAGCTGAAAAAAAACAGCAATTTTTCCTCCACGTTTTACTCTGTAACCCTTTCCTGCAGTGTCATATTGTTGAAAGTAATATACCATTAAGTTTGCTGGACTCTTCTGGTTGAAGGAATATATAGGGCTTGTAGGTTCATCAAGATCCCTAGGTACCCAATGCATGAGCTGCACCTTGCAATGGGTTTTCATTCTATACCAGGTATAGACAAGTTCATTTGGTTAAATATAAAGAGTGAAAAACAGGTTTCAAGAAAACCTTTTATATTTCCGAAATGAGCATAAGATAAGGTGTTGAGAAGCAGTGGTTATTTGCACATCTCTGAATTCCGGGGTGCTCATACTGGCATGTGAATTACAGGCCATTTCTCAAATAGACATCTTTTTTACACACTGTCTTACATTGGAAGGAAAAAATATAGAGAAAGACGAGGGGCAATAACACTTGTTCTGCTATTCTGTGTTCCCCCAAGTCTCCGATAAAAACTGTACCTCACTTGCTTGGGTAGGCCTAATGCTCGCGACAGGAAAGGCAACATGGACACATCACATTTTTACATTGAAATCTGACGTGTTTTTGCAAAGTGCCTAGCTGTAGATATTGGGCTCTAGCTCCGCTGTCACCTAGGGAAACCTACCAAACCTGTGCATTTTGTAAAACTAGACACCAAGGGGAATCCAGGCTGGGCTGACTTGTGGGGCTCTCACCAGGTTCTGTTACCCAGCATCCTTCGCAAACCTCAAAATGTGGCCAAAAAACACTTTTTCCTTACATTTCGGTCATAGATAGTTCTGGAATCTGAGAGGAGCCACAAATTTCCTTCCACTCAGCGCTACCCCAAGTCTCCCGATAAAAATGGTATCTCACTTGTGTGGGTAGGCCTAGTGCCCGCGACAGGAATAGATCACACAGCGGTCAATGTTGTTCCTTACATGAGACAACTGTTGACCCTGGGGTGATCTATTCCTGACGCAGGCACTAGGTACAGGCACTCAAGTGGAGTAGTGGTTTTATCAGGACAGGTGAGGAATCACTGGGTGGTAGGAATTTTGTGGATCCCAGCATATTCCTGTAGTTTGTGTGACAGAAATGCAATAAAAATAGTTTTTATTTAACATTTCAGCTTTGCAGGGTATTCTGGGTCACACCTCTGTGGACTCCCCCTGGATGTGTAGTTTCCAGAAATGTTTGGGTTTAGGATGTTTCCCTATATTGCCACCGAGCCCAGGACCAAAAGTACAGGTGCCTGCCTTACAAAACCAGTTTATTTTGTGATAGATAATTTTGATGTCTCCACAATAAGATTTGGGTGGTGGAATTTGGGGCTGAACTAAATTGGGGCATTCCCAGGAGAGCACTCTCTCTCTGTGCTTGCCGCCACATTCACCTGCTCTCTGGGTTGGGCTAACCCACTATTGCCCCGTTGCACAGACTGTGCTTGCGAACGGACAGCAGGACTGTCCCCATCACCTCCTTCATAGTTACTGGAAGAGGAGTTATCGAATGGGACTCCTCCGACTGAAAAATAACTTCCAGAGTCTGCGCCATTGTCCTATCCTTCAGATGCTTTCTCAGTATCTGCTGTCTCAGTCTCTGTTCCTTCATCAGAGCTGCCCTCTATAACCAGAGTGAGGGCGTCAGCAGCAGTCATCCAATGAGATGCCATCTCTGCTACTGGCTAAACTGTTGCTCTAAAACACCAGCCTACGTAGACAGTCACAAAATTGCCGGTGTGTGTGTGATACGTGCAACAGTAGAGGTCACCTTACCTGCGCTTCTTCCCCCAATCAGCACGTTCTTTCAAGACACTCAAAAAACACCTTGTCACAAACCATTCGTCACAGTCTTTAGCACCACCTGCACCCAGCCCAACAATCATTATTGGTGCTCCCACTCCCATGTCCTCCTCCTCGGATTCCCTCATTACCATCCATCAAAAGCTGCCCCACCCCGCACATACATTTCATTTGTATTATAGCGCAGGTAATGGCTGACTTTAATATTGTACTCGGCTATTTACATAAAATACACATTTGCTCTTTATAGTAGGCATATAAACCTTCTGCGCTTCTTTATGGCACTAAAACTGCCACTAGACAAAAGTCTGATCCTTTTCTAGCAGAAACATAATCACAAGACTTACTTGACTTTTTTTATTGCTGCCTAAAAGCTCCAGTTGAAATGCTTCAGTTGAAGTATGTGCTTTGCTTTGAAGACGCAAGCTGCAACTGCAAGACAACTGGTGGCAAATGTATATACAGAGATCACTTTTATATGTGGGTCTGGTTTTCCTGGGGGCACATACATACATAGATAGATAGAGACACCTACCTTCATGTGAAATAATATGCCCCGGAGGGGGAGGGGGGTGTGGCCCGTTTTCCGAATGGGCCGACCCCACCCAAGTGAAATCCCTGGTGTCTAGTGCTGCGATCGAGGGCCAGGAAACACGTTCAAGAAGGCCTTGTGTGAAAGGGGAGAGTTTCCCATTTCACACGAGGCCTTCCCGAACGTCAGACGTCACAAAGGGGCGGTGGGGGAGACACAGAAGATCTTCCGTGTCTCCCAGGGGGTTTAAAAAAAATGAATAAAAAATCCTCGGGTGCGATGCATCCGAGGGATTTTTAATTTATTTTTTTAACCCCCTCCCTCGTGTCAGCCACTGGTCGTGCCCCGCACCGGGAGGTAGTGTGCCTGTACTAAACGGGTTAAAGTCTGGGACTGTAACTTATGCTATGGTAGTCTTGCTCGGGTTCTGAAAGGAAAGATAACAGAGTGGCTGGTCTCATTGAGTGACGATGGTAAAGGTTTTACAAAATATGATGAAGGGCTAATTTTGGTATTTGTGCTAAATACATTGGTCTAGATTCCACAGTACTTATTGTGAAGCAGCTGATGTAAATTTTTATCATTTTATCCTTGAAAATATGACCGACGTCCCATGATTTTCTTTGACCTAGTAGATGTTCTCAACAGGGGTTTGGAGATGTTTGTACTATTTAAAATTCTTTTTGAGGAACATTTTTTTTTTAAGTTCTTTTAGTTCTAGTGAATCTAAATTTGAGAATGTTTCATTCACTTAATCTTTAGTTTTACAATTGTCTATGTGAATGGATTTATGTGCCACTTTTGTTCCGTCACTATTACCCTCCAACTCCGGTGCCCGTACGGGCGAGACACCTGTAAATGATCCAGAACACTCTGCTAGTCCGCAGACGCGCACTAGAGGACAGTGTATTTGCAAAATCACCAAGTGTTTATTCCAGTGCAAGTCACCAAATAAAAAACAACCCAGCTTATTATTTTATTACACTAAACCTGCGATCAAGGCGTGTGTCACGTTGCAACGCGTTTGGTTGATTTTCATTTGGTGACTTGCACTGGAGTGAACACCTCATAATTTTGCAAATACGCTGTCGTGTGTGTGTGTATATATAGCTCCACTGATAAACCAAAGGTTACAGGGATTTTCAGGGGTTTTACACACGCAAAAATATAGACATTTAGCAGTTATAGTTATCTCTAGTAAATATAGCTCGTGCCCTAATGTAACTATAACTCACACCACTTTCATGCAGTTTTTATATCAATTATTTTATTACAAATGTTCCAGTGATATTATCAGTGATGTCATAGAAGATGTCATGAATGAGGTAATTATCAGTGCATGCCGAGGGCTTAAGTTCTAGGTACTTCAGGGCAGGAGTTATAGTTTCTTTTGAGCTAAGTATAACTATAACTGCTACATTTCTATGGTTTTGTGTTTGTGTGTCCACACCCCAGTGCCTGTCAGGAGTATCTGACTTAATTCTTTCCTTCACTTTTCCAGAAAAAACTAAGTTTGAGACTAGATATTACCAGATAGACAGTCTGTAGTAACAGTTGCTACACCACCCTGAATGGCATATCTGTAAGAAGCTCCATTGGCTCTTAGCTTAATCACATGGGCACCTTTCTCTCTCCGCACTACAGGCATTTGTCAGTAGCTTGTTTCCAACTGCGCTTTCATAAGTAGTAGCAACAGAATTCTCCAAAATTTGAGTTAAATATAAAATGTCCAAAACATTCTAATCCACATTGATGGTTCACTTTTACTCATTAGCGCTCTAAAATTAATGCTCACATTTACCCATTAGGGTTCCAAAAGGAAGACCTACACTACTGATTAGTTTTCCATATCGGATACTACCAGTATACCCTTATCTCTATTAGAGGAGGCATTAGAACATCTGTATTCCGGGATAAAGATTATAGTAACTGGTGACTTCAACACAACATTCGAGCCGTCCCTCCTCTTGAAAGAGGTCACTATTTCACAAGATACATTTTGGAATATTCCATCTATGGCTGGGAACCCCTGTAAGAATCATTCAGCCTCTGTCCTCAATTTAGTTTCAATGGTGGCCAGTTGGGGTCCTAGAACCTGTAACGGCGCACAGTATCCGATTCTGCGATGGCTAAAATATTTAAGAGGGGCTCACAATCTACTGTCATTGATTACATCCTATTAGACGTTAGACTGTGGGGCCTTCTAGGAGGTATGATAGGTGAAAACCACCTGGATAGCAACCACAATTCTCTCTTTTTGATGCTAACGGGGGACACAGTAAGGAAAGCTAACATTGCTTATGAGATGACGACCTCTGAGCCTGTTGTGGCCAGTAATGGCTTCTATCTGTCTTGGCCCGTCATGGTGGCCAATAGGAACCTGCACTCGGAGATATATGACCTTTTTTGTATCTCATCTCTCTGTTTACGAGGGTCATCTCCTCTTAGATATCCCGATTTTAGAAGTATACACTAAGCTTTTCACTAAATTAAACAAACTATTTTTTAGGTATGGTCATGGGAAGGTGATAAGGGAAAGAACAACCACCTGGTTTAATGTAGACTGTAAAACACTAAATCAAACTTGAAAACGGCTTTAAGGGTGGGAGATAGAGAGGGTATCATGGAATCCAGGCGGGAATATGATAGAACACTTCAATCAGCAAAAAAAAGAGAGGGATGATTTAGTATGGCGTGATATGCTAAAAGCAGTAGAAATGAGAGATTCACAGGCTTTCTGGAAGCTGGCACCAATAGCAGGATCGGATGATAAAAACCCTCTCCATTATCACATAGATCCAGACAGCTGGGTCTCCCATTTTTCAATTCTGTATGATCAAGTTGATATTCTGGAGAAGGAGCATAATGAGGCTGTAGTGCACAGAGGGAGAACTGTCTGTGGGCAGGGTGGAACAGAGGAGTCTGGCCCATTAGAGTTCAGTATAGCTGACACACTCAGAGCAATAAACGCCCTAAATTGTGCCAAAGCACCTGGCCCAGACAAAATCCCTGGAGACCCATATAAATCCAAGACATTAATATGGAGCCTCTATATAAATCTGTTGACTAATTCAATATCAAGGGGAGGGAACATTCTGGAGTCTTGGAGGGGTGCTGATATTATACCGATCTACAAAAAAGGGATGCCAGCTGCTCTTCCAATTATAGACCAACAAGACTCATTGATAATATTCATAAAACCTTTGCAAGACAAATCCTAGAGAAACTGCTTGTGTGAGTAGATGATAAGAAAATCTTGACCCCCCGCTACAGGCAGGATTTTGCCCTAAGACTAATACTACGGATCAAGTCTTTCGGTTGGTCTGTTTATATTGGAAATATGTGTTACTAGCTGGTCAGAAGCTTTATGTAACCTTTGTTGATCTTAAGGCTGCTTTTGACTCCATCCCACACAATATGCTATGGCAAGTTCTGTCGAACATGGGGATTCCATCAAACCTGGTTACATTTATCATAAGGTTACACTCAATGAGTTATGCCCATCGGGGGTGAAAGGAAGGGGTGAACTAACAAATAAGATTGCTGTCAGACGTGGTGTTCGCCAAGGGTGCATACTAGCCCCTACCTTATTTACTCTCTATGTGAACGAAGTGGCGAAGGAACTCTGCAACTGCAAGAATGATGCCCCCTCATTGAACAGCGTGAAAGTCCCTGATGATTCCCTACTGATTTCCAGATCGCCAATGGGGCTCCAAGTTTTAATTGAAAAATGTATGAACTTTTGTAACTCAGGAGGATTGGAGTTGAATGTGGAGAAGACAAAATATATGGTTTTTGGACAGAGCGGAACCAAGTCAAGACCAATTAGAGCAGGGGGCAAAATACTGGAAAGAATTGAATCATTTGATTACTTGTGGGTAAAATTAACCAGTAATCTAAAATGGCTCCCCCAGTTATCCAAGTCCTCTCTAGTAATTAAGCACAGCTCGAACGCTATCATTAGGGTCTATAATGCAACCAGCTCATGATCTGTTACTCCAGCGCTAGCAGTTCATTGAGCAAAGGCGTAAGGAGCTGCCATGTCCGGTGGTGAACTGTGGGGGTGCAGCAACTTGGACTGGCTGACTATTGCAGAAAATACATTTACAAGGAAACTTTTAAAAATACAGTTGGGTATCCCATTAACTCCTCTCTGCGTTGATTCAAATTTATGCAGAGTGGCGAACCTGGCAACTCTGAGGCCTCTTGCTTACTGTGTCCGCTTTTGGTCTACTGACAAACTTGAGTCACTATAGGGACTCATTAAGGGACCTGATTACTCCAGCTACCATCTGCTGCATATCCTGGATGAAGTCAGTGTGAGACTGGCTCAGTGAAAGAATCTGAATAGATTTGGGGATGAGCCTGATTGTCTATGTAAAACTGATATCCATATATTTAAAAAAACTATATTGGGAGTTTATAAATGAGAAAGTAGTTTTGTCAGGCACTCACGGCACTCTGACAAGCAGTTTCTTGGAGATAAAGCTCTTCCCATGTTTTGAACCATACCTTGATAGGATCACCCAGGCCTTGGCCAAAAGTTTGTTGATAAGATTCAGGTCAGGCTCCCTCCCCCTAAATTCTTTCACCTGTAGGTGGAAGGGGGGCACTGCTTCAAGCTTATGCCCTGCTTGTGGCCTGGCGAATGAGACTGAAGCCCATTTTTTATTCATGCTTCCAGAGTATAATGAACAAAGAAGAAGATTGATTCGCCCAATCTGCTTGCAGCTTGGCACAATATACCATCAACAGGCCCTAATAATTCTAAAATATGATACATCAGAGGCAATAGCATTTTCAATAAGCAGATTCTTGCTGTCATTCTGGTGCAGGCGCTAAAATTTTCTTAATTCAGGAGGATAAACATCTAAATGGGAAGTTTTATTTTAAGCTACTGGATTGGATCGGCCTGAAACAGTATACTTGATGACAGGGACTTCTGGTAATTGAGGGAAGATGCACGTCTCCCTAGGGTTTGATATTTTCAAAGGATTGAGTTGTTTAATGATCCCTACTAGACAAATTTCTACTTATATTATATCTTTCCCTACTTATGAGTTTTATGCTTACATTGTGGAATTTTTTGAAATGTAACATACTTATGTGCACTTTGATGGTCATGCAGCACTGAATAAAGTAGTTTTACTACTTCTTTACCTTTACTTGCTAAATACACAGGGTAATTATTGTGAGCACTGTACTTAGTATGTGTTTTTAACACACTTTGGAGTTGTAAAAATGTTAAGTGTTTACCTAGTCCCACAGACACCCATGCCTCAAATACATTGTTGCTGTAGTGTAACTGATTCTCATTGCAGTAAATCTGGGCATTTGCTTAGACTACTGTGCAGCTACTCATATTTATACATTTCCTGAGTAATCTTAAGTGTGCAAATTGACTCGGACATTTAGCTGCAGGACATACTGCGATATGCCTTTCATATGCAGGTTATAATTCCACCATGTTTTGTAGTGTTTGTTTTTTTTTTTTTTTTTTTTTTTTTACACCTTTTGCTCTGCCACTGTACTGTGTTTTTATTTTTTAAAATGTTTTTCTTTCCTGAGGCGTCTACCCTCCAACCCCCCGCTCCCTTGCTTTTTTTCCCCCCCTCTATTTCGGGAGACTCGAAGTATGATCGACTGACTTTACGCGGCCGTTAGCTGATGCAGTCTACGCCGTAAAATGTCTGCTGTGTTGCGGTACATATTAACTGTTTAGTAGTTGTTCATGGCACTTGCCTTTTTGTCTTTTTTTATGCTAATATGGTGTCTAAAATGGGAATTTGTTTGTGAATCTTGTGTCTAAAATTTAATAACTATGATGCAACCTTGCTACTGACATCTGTTACAGTGTGATTTGATTGTATATCAATTTTGGGCCAGATGTACGACCGTGTTTAGCAGTTGCAAATGGAGATTCTGCCCATTTGCAACCGCTAAAATGGCCTCTGGCATATGCAAACCTTATTTAGCGAGTTGGTAACCTATTCTCAACTCGCAAAATAAGGTTTGTGAGTCGCTATTGGGAAAGGACGTGCCAAGGATGTCCCTTCCTAACAGTGAGTCGCAGGGGGATGTATGATTGTTTTGCAATAGGAATGCAGTCGCAAAACAATCACAGTTTACCACCTATTTCATGTAGGTGGTATGCCAGCTGTAAACGGGAAGGGGTCACCAGGAGAACCCTACCCCTTTGTGAATGGTAGTGAAAATGTTTCCACGGATCTCTGCCTATCCATAAAACATGAATCAGAAATGTTTCATTTTTCTTTTTGAAACACACCCTGTTTTCCTCTAAGGAAAATGGGCTGTTTATATTTAAAAAAAAAAGTTGCTTTATTTAAAAGCAGACATAGACATGGTGGTTTGCTGTCCCCTAGCAGGCCACCATCCCTGCGTTATTGCCCATTCCCAAATGGTCACAAATTCCGACATGCCTCATGAATATTTATGAGGCAGGTCAATTGCGTCCCCATTGGACATCGCTAAATGTGTCTGTGTCGCAAAAGGAAATGGTCATACATTTGGCCCTTTGAGTTTATCTGATATGTACGTAAATTGCGTTTGCTATTCATTTCCATAGAATATACCTAAGTAGAATAACTCTGATCTGAAGGGAGTCTTTACTTAGTGGTTCTCACAAAAATATGACACAGAACTGGCTTCACATACATTGGACACCCATGTACTAGCGAATGCCTGTGATCGCCAAATGTCTCCCTTCCATCCCAAGTACAAAAATATGAGGTAACGTATAGCACTAGGTAGACTGCACTCGTTTGTTTTTGGCTGTTAAAAAGCACAAAAAATAAATGTATTACCCTAGTTCTAGTTTGTGATTCAAATGCTTGTTGTCAGTATGATGTTCATTCACCTATGTATCTGTTGATGTTGCTGCGTTTTTTTACAAAGCTACTTTAAAGTCATCTCATAAAGTAGCATAGAGGAATAATGTGTCCCTTGCAAAGCACATCGTGTAACATGCAGATGACAGATTTTCATTTTATGTAGATAGGTAAGTGGGTTGCTGCTTTTTCCACAGAGATCCTTTTTATTACTTGTAGTTCATAATTTGCAATCCACCTAATATAGCACAGTGACTTATGAACCGGTATCAAGGACCTGCATGCAAACTGCAAGGCATAACTATAGAAACTTACTGTTTTTTTTTTTCTCAATCTGTTGTTATTAGAGAGATGCTGAAAAGGATTTATTTTGTTTATGTAGTAATAAAAACTTATTAGTACAGAAAAACCCAAGCACTGTGTTACGTTTTAATTCCTGACTTTGTGTATTCCTAGTCGTGCACTCTTAACATAGAATCCCTACCAGTAAAGACCGTGTGTGACTTACTAGAAACCCTCACTGTCTTATGTACCTTCATGTATATTGATTTACACCTTGTATAATTAATTTTCAATATATGATGTGTGCGTTTGTTGTAAAGCGCTCTGACACCCTAAATTGGGTCATGGAAGAATTGAATAAAAATAAATCAGAACTGCCATTTAAATTATTTGTGCAAATACTCTTCAGAATGATAAGTCTGACATTCTTACAGTGAATGCATATCTCCTGTATGCAGGGGTTGAATAAAGTTAAAAGCTTGCCTCCAAATCATAATTTTTAAGTACTTGTGAAGTGATAAACTGTGTGCCTTTGTCTCTCTCCATTACATTGGTATCCGGGTCTGTGGGGTTCCAGATAGTTCCCTGCCATGATAATTCTTGAACAGAAGTGGGGCTGCTGGGCCATAGTTCGAGGGCCTGTCTGAAACCTAAATAAGAAAGTCACATTGCTTCTCGGAACAGAAAGCAGTTAACATGTGGGCGCTGCGGAGTTGTCGTGTTCTCTGCATATTTCACTGGGGTTAGATGGTTTCCCAATCTGGCTCAATAATGGCCCCCAGATCTGTCTGGGTCCCCCTTCATTCCAACACTGTTGATACATATACAGGGAGTGCAGAATTATTAGGCAAATGAGTATTTTGACCACATCATCCTCTTAATGCATGTTGTCTTACTCCAAGCTGTATAGGCTCGAAAGCCTACTACCAATTAAGCATATTAGGTGATGTGCATCTCTTTAATGAGAAGGGGTGTGGTCTAATGACATCAACACCCTATATCAGGTGTGCATAATTATTAGGCAACTTCCTTTCCTTTGGCAAAATGGGTCAAAAGAAGGACTTGACAGGCTCAGAAAAGTCAAAAATAGTGAGATATCTTGCAGAGGGATGCAGCACTCTTAAAATTGCAAAGCTTCTGAAGCGTGATCATCGAACAATCAAGCGTTTCATTCAAAATAGTCAACAGGGTCGCAAGAAGCGTGTGGAAAAACCAAGGCGCAAAATAACTGCCCATGAACTGAGAAAAGTGAAGCGTGCAGATGCCACTTGCCACCAGTTTGGCCATATTTCAGAGCTGCAACATCACTGGAGTGCCCAAAAGCACAAGGTGTGCAATACTCAGAGACATGGCCAAGGTAAGAAAGGCTGAAAGACGACCACCACTGAACAAGACACACAAGCTGAAACGTCAAGACTGGGCCAATAAATATCTCAAGACTGATTTTTCTAAGGTTTTATGGACTGATGAAATGAGAGTGAGTCTTGATGGGCCAGATGGATGGGCCCGTGGCTGGATTGGTAAAGGGCAGAGAGCTCCAGTCCGACTCAGACGCCAGCAAGGTGGAGGTGGAGTACTGGTTTGGGCTGGTATCATCAAAGATGAGCTTGTGGGGCCTTTTCGGGTTGAGGATGGAGTCAAGCTCAACTCCCAGTCCTACTGCCAGTTCCTGGAAGACACCTTCTTCAAGCAGTGGTACAGGAAGAAGTCTGCATCCTTCAAGAAAAACATGATTTTCATGCAGGACAATGCTCCATCACACGCGTCCAAGTACTCCACAGCGTGGCTGGCAAGAAAGGGTATAAAAGAAGGAAATCTAATGACATGGCCTCCTTGTTCACCTGATCTGAACCCCATTGAGAACCTGTGGTCCATCATCAAATGTGAGATTTACAAGGAGGGAAAACGGTACACCTCTCTGAACAGTGTCTGGGAGGCTGTGGTTGCTGCTGCACGCAATGTTGATGGTGAACAGATCAAAACACTAACAGAATCCATGGATGGCAGGCTTTTGAGTGTCCTTGCAAAGAAAGGTGGCTATATTGGTCACTGATTTGTTTTTGTTTTGTTTTTGAATGTCAGAAATGTATATTTGTGAATGTTGAGATGTTATATTGGTTTCACTGGTAATAATAAATAATTGAAATGGGTATATATTTTTTTTTTGTTAAGTTGCCTAATAATTATGCACAGTAATAGTCACCTGCACACACAGATATCCCCCTAACATAGCTAAAACTAAAAACAAACTAAAAACTACTTCCAAAAATATTCAGCTTTGATATTAATGAGTTTTTTGGGTTCATTGAGAACATGGTTGTTGTTCAATAATAACATTAATCCTCAAAAATACAACTTGCCTAATAATTCTGCACTCCCTGTACATATGCATTCAACAGCCAGCAAGGGCTTGCCTGCAGTGGCGGAAACATTGGGTGACGAGGTGGAGAAGCAGAAAGGCTCAAGTGCTTTTTGGAGGCTTGGGGAAGGAAGGGACTGGTGAAAGATCCTTTTGCCTCCTCTCGTTGGCTTACCTTGCAAGAAATGGGTCTGCCAGTAAGAGGAGAACCTTCCCTTTCTCCTCATCAAGTGTGGGGGCACTGTGAGAGTTGCTGACAGATTGATACAAATGCGCAACAGCAATGTATTTGTTGCAAGGAATTAGAATTCGAAATTTCAAATGGTACATATGTGGCCATCACAATATGCACTCTGTAGAGAGGCCAATAATAGGATGAGTGTGTAATTTGAACACTGATATGGCTCCCTGACGCACACTGCCTTCAGCCTCTGCACCGTAGCTCTGAATTGTGCCCCATTTAAACTCTCTCAGCAGGACAACTAAATGCGACTCAGCTCAAATGTACCATGCAAATATTCGGAATGCCAAATAGCTCAGCCAAGACTTCTTCACCTTCCCTGTACTTAGTGAAGTCAATTCCAGTTCAAAATCTTTACCGTGTAAAATATGCTGTGTATATAAACTATTATAGTGTTAAAACCATTGGCAAAAGCAGTCTGTACTAAAAGCGTGATCTGTTTGTTTTGCCAGTTTTTTGCTATACTGTGACTTAGGGCCAGATTTACAAAGCATTTTTCTAGTCGCAAAGGGGCCGATTCTTAGAATCGGCCCGTTTGGACTTGAAAAATGCTTTTGGGGATTTTGGGAATCACAAACTGTGATTCGGTAACTTTTACTGAATTGCAATTTGGGTTTTGCAATTCGGTATTAGGAAGGGGCGGGTCAAGGGCGTCCCTTCATAATTCCTAGTCCAAATGGTATGTATGATTGTTCGCAAAACAATTACAGTTAGAACCAATTTCAAATTGGTGCTAAACCATTCGCAAAAGGTAAGGGGTCCCCATGGGACCCCTTCCCCTTTGTTAATGCATGCAAAAACATTTTTGCGGAGCAGGCAGTGGCCCCACGGACCACTGCCTGCTCTGAAACAATCAAAAGAAAACTTTTCATTTTTGTTTTCGAAATACATTCTGTTTTCCTTTAAGGAAAACGGGCTGCATTTATTCAAACAAAAAAAATTATTTATTTAAAAGCAGACACAGACATGGTGGTCTGCTGACACCAGTAGACCACCATCCCTGTGAGTGCCGCCATTCCCAATGGGGTCGCAAATTGTGACCTCTCTCATGAATATTCATGAGGTAGGTAATTTGCGACCCCATTGCGAATCGCAGACTAGGTCAGTGACACTGTTGTACATCCGGTTTTGAGACTCGCAGTTTGCGAGTCGTAAAACTGGATCTTCGTATGTGTGGCCCTTAATCTTGACTTGGTCCCTTTTTGAAATTACTCTTTCAGTGAATGTGCCTTGCTTTTAAGGTCATGCATGCTTTATGAACCAAAGTTTGGAGGAGCAAGGAACGCCTCTTGCTTGCTGTAAATCCTCTTTTCTGCCAATGTTTTCCGATTGCATTTGGTTATCTTCTGCTTCACCCAGTCACCAACAGAAAAAATGCTGTATCTTGGAGCATACTGTTGGCTCCTGCGAAAAAGTGTTATGTCTGTACAATTTTATATAGTTTGAAAATGAATGCCCATATCGCAATGAATCAACTGAAGTAGAAAACATTAGTATTTCTTGGTTAATTGGCAAAGTCACCTATTTCTACCCCGTTAAAAGATGAGCCAGCAACAGCCTCTAATTGGCTGGAGTCTTTCAGGGATGGATAAGATAACCGACAAACACCAAAATATGTGGCACCACCAGGGCAACCAGAATGACTCTGCACATTTTGCTCTCTGAAGCGAAGTAAAACGTGCAGTGACAAAAACTTGGTACTGATTGAATCCCTCAGCCCCGAATGTGTGAGTGAAGCTTTTAGTTTTAGTGGTCAGTTGGAGTGACCCCAAACTGCAAATGTTTCTGCATAAGAGCTAACTTGCGATCCAGATGTGCAAGTTCACCTGTTTACTTTAAGGAGCTCTGGGTACCAAAACAAATGAAAGGCATAGTTCTTAGTTGTCTTTCTGTGACGGGAAAGACTTGATGTTATTGATACCTGAAGGAGAACAAATGAAAGGCTTGATTCATAGTTATCATCCTCCAAAGGTAGGGACAAGCTCTTACTGAAACCTGAAGGAGAAAGGCTTGGTCTGCTTTGCCTGATGAAAACACCTTTATTCAAAGTTAGAACTACAGGCCCTAGTGCTCCACTTGCTGCTGTGAAAATATCTGCCTTTTGAAAAGCTAACTACAATGGAGACCCCCCCCCCCCCCAACTTATCATGGCTGAGTATAGCAGAACTCTTACCCAAAGATTACATTCACCTCGAGAGGATAATAATTGTGCAACCCAGCTGCCATTGACCTAGGACGAAGTTTATTAACCTTTGGGATGGGCCTCTGGACCTAAGGTACTTCTCGTCCCCTCCATGACTCGCTTTTCTCTTTTGTTAGGTGCTCAAGAAGCACAGACCTTGACATGCTTTATTTCCCTTGTGGTTTCTGCTGCTTCATGATGATGCTGCCTGATGGGCCAGCCTTTATTGTGGTGCTGATCAACTTGTGTCTGTGCTTGCTGAAGGATATTCTGCCTCAAAGACACGTTGTTGCCACCACTGCCACCTCCTTGAACGACTCACTGACCGTACATTGAACTGAACCGTCTGCCCTGCTGTGCAAACCAGACTCCACACTTAAGCTGCGACACATAAATAAAGTTGCTGCCCCCATATTTGTGTAGCGTCTTGAGGGTCAATATAAAATTATACTGCTTTATTACTAAAGAATAGAACTTAAGAAGGATAAGTCACAACTCTGTTGTTAAATAAAATTCACTGGACAATACAATTATTTTGCGTTATCTCTGTGCTACCTCTTTTGAATGTTCAAGCCCGTAAAACCCCCTCAAGAGGAATGCTCAACAGTTTGCAACTGCTCTGAGGTAATGTATGTAAAAAGGGAAGAACAGTCTGTAATTGAATGGCTTCTGGGTTGGCGAGTCCACTAACCCTTGCTGTTTGACAACAGAAGGTTTACTTCAAGAGACTGGCAGCACAATTTTTCCAGGAATGACTTGATCTGTGCAGAGGAGATAAGTATTGCACGCATGTTGCTCCTTCAAAGCTGATCTCGCGATTCAATGTGCATCGAAAAAAACTACTGCAAGGCGGGGCGGAAATGGTCATTTAGATTGTGAACTACTGTGCGTTCTGCAATTACTGACTATGCTTTTTCAGTTTAAGATAAATGCTGACGTAATTTGTGTTCCTCTCTAAGCTTCACACTTCTATTTTCAGCTTTAAACGTTTGTGGCTCCACATGTTTTCCAGTTACCCTTTTCCCCACATCTTCTCTTACCCCATGAGACACTGAAATGAAAACGAATTCATTATATATTTTTTAAAATTTACATACAGACATGAATTTTGTTATCCGCTTTTGTGTGAAATCACAACGTGCAGCACGGACTGGAAATAATCAAATCACTTTCTGTACACTTGCACCCTGTTCCCCAAAATGTTTGTTTGTGGCAGTGCATAATGTAAGCAACCACATAAAATGTATCTTCTGCTGCTTGATCATTTTAGGCAATGCTATTCCTTGTTGCCTTTCCCTGCAAACTTCCTCTGGCGTCCCCAGTGACCCTCTTCCTTGCGTCATTTTACCTTTTTAGGTATATCTCGCCAGCACATATATAACAACTTTGTGTATTTAATTCGTGAAAGTAGCTTTTCGGGTTACGCTTATTTTCATGTCAATTAAAGCCAGCCTTGTTGGCTTCGCCATTGCTTGTTTTGCTAGACAAACAAAATCATTCCACTGCTGACAACACCCACGGTGATCCACACTGCTTTCTGACAAGTCACAGCATAGTAAATACTCTAGTAAACCAGTGTAACTAACTACTCGATGCCAACATTTTGCTAAACGACTTACTGTTAAAGAGATGTGCTACATAAAACTCTTCTCCCCAGTTAAGGCCCTCATTGCAGTTCCTGATCTCAGTTTTGTCCATTATCAATCCAAAACACCCCATAGCCACATAAGGAATAGCTGAAAAGCAGGTTATCATTGCCGATCGGTCTCTTTATTTTCCCACTTTTTGAATTCATGCCCGCCGCTGCCACTGCAGGATTTACAAGATTTTTCAGAATTAGCAACCCCACAGCTACAGTTCGCAAGGGAAATTAACTGAAAACTACATTGAACACATAAATACAATCCTGACCATGCAGTACGTGATTCAAATGTAGATGCATATAAGCTGCATGGGACACCAGAGGGTTGCTCCCCCTTGGCAACATATATATCTTACGAGTTTACTGTCAAGTCTGATTTCTTTCTTCCAGCTTTACCTGTCAAAGTTACATTACCGTAATATTTTTGCAACCGAGGTGTACTCTTTGAGTTGAGGTTTTAGACTTTGTGCGTCTTCACCTGCAAACAGAAGGTTTATTTTAATTAGGAGACCGCTCCTGGTAGAAGGGAGATTGTGCAAGGGGTTTTCTTTCTCCTACTAAAAGGGACTAGAGTTATGTAGTTCGTAAAAATCCATTACTAAATGACACAGCTGAAGTTGTCGAACTAAATCCACTCCTGTGAACAGGGCTTTGATTGCACTTATTCAAGGAAGAACGTTTTTATATGACAAAATCCTAGATATTATTGAATTGCATAATTGCTGGTATCCTGTTTTATAGACTGGTAGCAGCCACACTCTTATATTTTTTGTGGTGAGTGTTAGTTCATAATTTAGTAGTCTGAGCTCGACTAAACTCTACAAATTCAGCACTTTACATGGCTTATTAAATACGAAAGTTAGGACAGCAGCAAATTAAAAATGATTTCACCCACAACGAGGTGGCATGCTTGTTGAGCAAATAGTAGATGGTACTGAACTGGTCTTAAACAGATGTTTATTGCATATAGGCATGAGTCTTGTTTGTTTGTTCTTAGAAGACTGCTTTCGAGACATTATTAACACTGTCTTGTGGTTAGTTTATAATGTGCGGGAGCATCTCACCAGATGAGGCTTTTGGTAACTCAATGAATGGTGAGATGTAAGACCACTGGTCCCTTTGGTGTAAAGCCACAAGGTAATCTGGTGATCTTTCATGTTGGGTAAGAGAGGTGAAGTCTCCATAAGTGCGGTCTTGGTGGTGATTAGCAGCACAGTGCAGCTCTACATTTGTTATGGAACATTGACTAGGTGGATTACCTGCGCACCAGACTAGTCTATAGATATAATTGATATGAGTTCTGCTTTTTCCATGAGTGTAGTAAACTAGCTATAAGGGAATGTACACCTTTTGATTAGAAGAGCAAAAACATAATTTATAATAGGAGTGTTAAAGCGAAATAGTGCAGCTTCTTCTGTTCCCCTTACTTGTGCCCTTAGACGATTTTGAGGCTTGTTAGCGAATTACAAGTTGATCCGTGTATAAAATGTGGAATGGACATAAAACATATGAGACAACTGTTGGTATATCCCCATCATTGCCCTCTTTTCGACTGCCTCCACTTTGGTGCTAGATTTCAGAACGAAAAGGACTCTGAACTTGTTCAAAACTGCAGGTTTTATTCATAATGTTTTAGTAGTCATCTTCCTTTAGCAACGTTTAGATAGTTGAAAATACAGTGGTTTTAACTGGTGGTTACAGTTTGACTACTTGTGAGAAAAATGTCTTTGGAATTCAGTTTTATTAGCAAATACATTTTGGTGATGTGTAGATTTTTTTTTGTTTTTTTGGTTCTCCTAAATGTTCATTGCTGAAGTGAGTTTGTTTACGTAATACGTCTTGGCCACACAAACATATTTTTTGTATTCTTTTTGTAAAGTGCTGAATCTAGCCCTTGTCATAAAATCAAAAGACGTTTTGTTTTAGTATGGCCACACAACCAAATCTTTGTAGCCACACAAAGGTATTTTTTATGTAGAGTGCTGAGTCCAGCTCCTGTGATGCGATCAAGACTTTATTTTGTACACAAGTTTAAATCTGTAATTTTAAAATAAGTTAACCCATGTCGTTGACTACTAACATTGAAACAGTGAAGGGAAAATATTTGTGCTGCATTTTAAAACTTTAAAGGGTATATAACCTAACTGGCATTTCCTTTTCATGCAGGAATTAAAGACTATTCTAACTGGCCCACCATCCCTCAAGTATATATGAATGGTGAATTTGTTGGTGGTTGTGACATACTTCTCCAGATGCATCAAAACGGAGATCTGGTGGAAGAACTGAAGAAGTTAGGTCTACGCTCTGCTCTTGAAGATGCGAAGCAGAGCCAAGAAGAAAAGTAAACAGAAGATGATTCAGAGCGTGGACTGTAGCTAGTTTGTAAAAAAAAAAAAAAAAAATCTTATTGAAGATTCTTATTGCCAGCAAAGCCTTACCGATGTGTTACCCACTTAAAAGAAAGTATTCAGTAGACACTAAGATGTACAGTTTGCCGTGGGTAATCAACGGACAATTCCATTGGTGGCTATACTTTGTAGACTACAGCTGTCTTGTGAAACCCTGACAATATTTTGTTTGACTAATTAACCAAAGGCTTATCTTTTCTATTTTTTGTTGTTGTAATAAACAGCTTTTTTTGCCCATTATACTGGACATGTCAGACTGTTTGTCACTACTACTTTTCCTTCTGGTCTGTTTATTTCTTCATCTAAAATACAGATTAGGTTAGGAGGGTCACAAAGAGTCTTCGCATTGAAACTGATATTCTTTTACTTTTCTGCTTTGTATATCTGTTTCTCTGAATACTATTTTTATGTTCATTCTTACTCTCCACATTGACTGTCTCTTCCTAACAGAAACTTGGGCGAGGCCTGACTCGGACCCCGATTTTATTGAAGCAACTCCTACCGGCTTCTCCTTTTACAGGGTGGACAGGAACACAGGCAGAGGAGGAGGCTTGGCCATTATTTGTAGGTCTGAGCTCATCTGTACCTGGACTAGTGCCAGTCACACTCCAGAGGTCTGTGAAGCTATGGCCTTTAAACTACTCCGTGATAAATCTCTAGTTTGGGAAGGCCTGCTAATTTACCGCCCCCCCCCGGCCCCGTTTCGAAGTTTCTTTCGATATGGCCCTCAGTATTGGAACCTCTAATCATGGCCCCTAAAGCCATCATCTTGGGTGATTTCAATATCCATTTTGATAATACGCGTGACTCGCAGGTTGCGGAATTCCTCAATCTTATGATGGTTCTGGATTGGGTCCTAAAGGATGGGATGGCCACTCATAGAGCTGGGCATACCCTAGATGGGATTTTTACCCGTCCTGAGGAAGCATTATATCTTTCTACCACCCCATTAGAGTGGACAGATCATGCCCTCCTGACGTTCAAATTTCTGGCCAAGCAGCAGCCCATCATATCCATTCCCCAGAAAAAACTGATAAGACCCTGGAGAAAAATTGTAGTAGAACCACTGAAAGCTACACTTCTACACAATTGGAATGATCCAAAGGTGTCCATGCTGTCTCTGCTTGCTAGATTCAATCTAGGCATTAAACAAGCAATGGACACGCTAGCACCGGCAAGAATCTCTGCTTCCCGTAATAGGAAGAAACTTAATCAACCTTGGTTCTCTCAAGCCCTCAAAATCCTACAGAGGAAATATCGGCAGAAGGAGCGCTGTTGGAAACTCAGCCTCTGCGAAGCCGAGAGGGTGGATCTCAAGCTCGCACTTAACACTTATAAAGAAGCTTGTCGGGTAGCCAAATCGGACTACTTCACATGTAAAATCAGCGAAGCAGCCAACTCTTCTAGAGAACTATTTAGAACTGTTAATGCTCTCACCACTCCTTTAGGCTCTCCCAAAGTAGAAAATTCCCAAGACTTCTGTAATAAAGTAGCCAAATTTTTTGAATGTAAGGTTCTTGATATTTACTCCAGCTTTAGGCTGGAGAAGAAACTAGCTAGCCCGTCCCCCTGGCTGACTGTTCATCTGCTCCCTGAGGTGACAATGAACGGGTCGCCAGACAAGCCACTCCTATTTTCAAAATTTAAGATGCCCTCTCATGAGGCTCTGTGTAAACTGCTCTTGGAGGGTAAATCTGGCTCCCCTATGGATCCCTGCCCCCCGGCTATCCTCCAATTAGTACCAGAGCTAGTGGTTTCTATGCTGGCCCCTATTTTTCAGGAAGTGTTAGCATCGGGCTGTTACCCCAGGGTTTGGAAAGAAACTACCATTATTCCGCTAAAAAAGAAGGCAGGTGGTAAACCCGATGACTTGACGAATTTACGCCCAATATCCCTTCTCCCCTTTGCGGCCAAAATCTTAGAAAAACATCTTAATAAAGAATTGGTTGATTTCCTGTCTGCCTCCAAAGGCTTGGACAGCTCGCAACATGGTTTTCGGAAATCCCACAGCACTGAATCAGCTCTTATTGCATCATCGGACACCATACGCAGATTGGTGGATAAGGGGCAGGGGGTCTTTCTGGTGTTATTGGACCTGTCGGCAGCTTTTGACACCATTGCTCCCCATATCCTGCTTGACCGCTTATATCAGGCAGGCATTAGAGACCAGGCCCTTAAATTGATCAAATCTTTTCTATCTGACAGGTGGGCCACAGTTAGCAGTGGCGATTTTAGATCCTTTTCCTACCTTTTGCCGTGTGGGGTCCCTCAGGGCTCCTCTTTAAGCCCGACGCTATTTAACGTGTATGTGGCACCGCTGGCAGAGCTGGTTTGCTCCTTTGGCTTTATTCCCACTTCATATGCAGACGACACGCACATTATTATCCCTATTGATAAAAATCTTGAAGAAGTGGCTATCCGTTTCAGCGCCTGCATGACAGCAGTCAATCACTGGATGAAGTCCAACTGGTTGAAACTCAATTGTGAAAAAACTGAGATTCTGTGCTTTGGAATTGAAAGGGTACATTGGTCTTCTAGCTGGTGGCCTGAGGAGTGTGGGACGCTTCCTGTTCCACAGTCTACCTCAAGAAATTTAGGAGTAGTATTTGATGAGCAACTGTCATTTAAACCTCAGGTCAATCTGACAGTTAAGTCCTGCCTGTGGATTATGAAGAAATTAAAAAAAATATTTCCTTTTATTCCACAGACCCGTAGAACCACTGTCATTTTGGCTTTAGTTATTTCCAGATTGGATTATGGAAATGCACTTTTTCTCAATCTGGATAAAGAATCTTTACACAAACTACAGTTGATGCAGAATACTGCTGCCAGGCTATTATTAAAATTGCCTCGTGGGGCCTCTGTTAAGAGCTGCCTTAAAGATCTACACTGGCTGCCGGTAATTCATCGGCTCTCTTTTAAGGCTCTCTGCATCACTCACAAGGCTGTCCATGGGATTGGGCCTATGACACTTACCACCAAGCTGCAATGGCACAGGCCGAATCGGCTGTTGCGCTCGGCCTATGCCTATCAAATTCAAATATCCCGCACTAAGAAAGTAAAGTGGCGAGACAGAGCATTTACCATTGCAGCTGCTAAAATCTGAAACTCTTTACCGCTGAATATAAGGCAAGAACATAACTATTTAACATTTAGGAAATTGGTCAAGACCTGGCTGTTTCCTCAATAAGTTTGGGAGATCTCCGGTCTAGTTACCCCGCCTCACCCAGTTAGCGCTTCGATGCCCTTGGGCCGGAATGCGCTTTATAAATACTCAATACATACATACATACATACATACATGTTTTGTTTTGTAACTGTCATTTTGCAATGATCTGGTCTTTAGTATAACTGAGGACCTTTGGAGCCGGTGATGCAATAATTGACTGTAGAAGTAGTTACTGGAAGGAGTACAGCAGATCGACTTTCTCCTGCGTTCTGGACGTGTCCAGAATCATTCACAGATTTTTTCCTTAAAAAGAAATGGTGCATATTAAGTTGTGTATTTTTTTTAATGTGTTAAGGAGACAAAGAATCTCTTATAGGCACTAAAAAAATACTGACATTATAGACTAACTTGGAATGTGGTGTGTGTCCTTTAATAATGCTGTGCAAACTGGTAGCGACACCACTGTGACTGGGAGTACATCAATGAAATTGCATGATTAGGCAGAAATTCAAATGAAAGCTGTTACATTGTAAGATATTAAACCACATTCTACCTAGTAGCCTACATCAGCAATCTGAAGCAGCTCTAGCTTTTCTACAATTGTTAACCTACCTTTAATTGAGTCAATTTTTCCTGTCCTCATTTTGACCACTTCAGGGGTGTGGAATTTATTAAAATATCTACTTGTCCAGGGGACAGGTTGCTTCTCAAATCTACTTGTCCTGTAAAAAGATCTACTTGTCCCTTTGGTGCCATGTGGTGTGGCGACAAATTATGGCAGCAATCTCATTATGTAAGAGCTCTGATAATAGCCTCTCTGATTATGCCAGGGCTACTACCATAGTAGGGCTTGAATACTTGCAGTTTCAATCCCTACTGTAGCAATTTCCTTATTTTGCCACCTTTCTGCAGATCTGCATACTGGGGCTGGAGGAAGCAGTAAGCAATAGTTCCAGGGCTGGAATGCCTTTGAGTCTGCAAACCTACTAACCTGCATGTTTTAAAGATTTTCATCAGCTTCTCTCTAATATTTTCCCATAATAAGAAACGTTGGACATTTACTCCTGACAATGGCAGAATTAGAACTTCTTCCAGGGTTGGGAAGAAAGTGGCCGGAAATGAACTTGCAAATGCTCAATAGATTTTCACATGAGCAAATCTACACATGCGTATTTACCCATGCTAAAATACAGTTCACAAATATTTTATAGGGGTGCGACATTTACCATGGGTGCACTTTTGTGACTTTCTTTAAGAATTTGGTGCCACATGTAGGTAGGTTCAGATTTGCGACCCGCAAATTGCGAGTCGCAAATCCGAATGTAGGATGGTATCCCTGACACCATCTGTGATTCGCAAGGGTTTCGCAAATGCCCACCTAGTGAATAATCATGAGGTGGGTCGCAATTTGCGACCCCCTTGCAAATAGTGGCCCTCACAGGGATGGTGGCCTGCTGGAGACAGCAGACCAACATGTCTGTGACTGCTTCCTTAAAGGAAAACGAGATGCATTACAAAAACGAAAAATGACCAGGACCACTGCCTGCTCTGAAAAAATGTTTACAGTGACATTCACAGTGGGGAAGGGGTCCCATGGGGGACCCCTTCCCTTTTGCAAAAGTGTTAGCACCCATTTCAAATGGGTGCAAACTGCGATTGGTTTGCACCCGCGTTCGCGGTCACAAAACAATCCTACATTGCACTGCGAGTCGCAATTAAGAAGGGAACACCCCTTCCTAATTGCGAGTCGCAAACCTGTTTTGCAATTCGGTAACCTGGTTACTGAATCGCAAAACTGGGTTTGTGCATCGCAATGTGCTTTTTGCACGTCGCAAACAGCGAAAGTCGCTGTTTGCGACATGCAAAAAGCTACCTACATGTGGGTCTTGGTCCCTAATTAGGTCTGGTGTTAACAAAGACATTTTGTTTTTATTAAACTTCTATTTCTCTCTCTTTCGGCTGGCTTTACTGTGAGTGATCGCATTCTCCTCTTCCACAAGGAGCATATTGGCACACAAAGTAGTTTTGTTCAGTGTCAGGAACTACAGTGGCAATCAGTGACGTAACTAAACTGGAGGGTGCCCCTTTGCAAAGAACATGGAGGAGCCCCCTCTCCAGACTCACTCAGGGCAGGTGCTGTGCTGAAGGGGCCCCCTGGAGAGCGGCTGCAGGGCCTTTGTTATGCCACTGGTGGCCACGTGTGCTTTTAGAGTTCAAAAACGTTTTGGTTTTTTTTTGCCAGTGTTTGTTACAATGTTGAGGGCCTGGTAGCTCCCACAACAATAAAGTGTTACAAAAGCCATGTCAAAACAAGACACGCATTGATGAAACTAAAAGACTTCTAAAAATATGTCAGACCAGTTGGCTTTGTCAGTGTTTGTTTATTGTCATGCTTCCCATATTCGTGTTGAAAATGGTTACACTGATTTTCCATTAGAAATATTTTTGGGAAATACTAGCATGCATCAACACATTTTATTGCATCTAATCAGAGAGCATTCTGGGAGCATTATACTTAGCCTCATAGCCTTAACTTTTCAAACAACTTCTTGCGACCCTGTTGACTATTTTGAATGAAACGCTTGATTGTTCGATGATCACGCTTCAGAAGCTTTGCAATTTTAAGAGTGCTGCATCCCTCTGCAAGATATCTCACTATTTTTGACTTTTCTGAGCCTGTCAAGTCCTTCTTTTGACCCATTTTGCCAAAGGAAAGGAAGTTGCCTAATAATTATGCACACCTGATATAGGGTGTTGATGTCATTAGACCACACCCCTTCTCATTACAGAGATGCACATCACCTAATATGCTTAATTGGTAGTAGGCTTTCGAGCCTATACAGCTTGGAGTAAGACAACATGCATAAAGAGGATGATGTGGTCAAAATACTCATTTGCCTAATAATTCTGCACTCCCTGTAATGCACCTCTGAAAAGTGTTCCATAGCAGTGCTTGTGAGAAAGTGGACATGTTTTGTGACTTGTTTTATTGGGGTGAGTAACTTATTGAAGACTTGATTCATTTTGACAGGATGAATGTAGATAAGATGATGGTTTATATTCGGCGATTTGTCAAATACATTTAGTGTTGGTGTTTATAGAGCCCTGAGTATAAATAGTAACGCAACACATTGTTCTGATCTGTAATAAAATACATCTTTAATTCATTTTTATTTCTATTTGGTTAATAGACTTAAACAACATTAGTTGTTTTTTACTGCGTAAGCTATAGCTCATTTATTTTGTACTTTCTTTAATGTGAACTTCTGTTTTCTAAGTCTTTTGAACAAGACCTCAATCTTCAAGCAATTACGGACATTTAAAGCTAGCGTAATCTGTTGGCCTGTGAAAACCACTCTGTGGAATGTAAGCACTGAAAAGTATTTAAAATTCCCTTCTTTATAGATACTTCCTCGTGTGCTTCCTCTTCTCCTTTGTGTGCATAGAGGTCGTTTGGAGGGAATAATGGCATATTTTAGATGACCATTGAAGAAGTAACACAATACATGACATTTGGACTTTAAATGTTTGGGGTAAGGGAGGCTGGTGGCTGGATATCCTGACTCAAACACTTGGTCAGTATAACACTGCAACCACCAACCGGCTACTCCTTACTGCACTTTCCAGTAAGTGAGATGTGGGACATGCTGGCATGTAAGGCAAGTGACTTAGACTCAGCAGAGTTAGATGGCTAGTCATCAGGGCCATTGTCCCCAGGCAAGATTGGACTACCAGTAATCACAGACCAGTAGCAGTCACAGTTGTGAAGATTTGAGAGCTTGGCATGCAAGTCAGGAACTCATGGTCCTTGAAATGCCAGGAAGAAATCTGGTCGCCACGTGGAAGGCAGGAGACACTCTAAAACCAAGCAATGTGAAGATCCAGCCAGGTGCCACAGAGTGGGTTACAGTGCTATTCCCACAAGGCATGATAAAGGGTGATTGTTAGCAATTGGGTCTCCAGTTGGCAGAGGTATGCTCCCTGTCCAAGTAGGGACCACAATCCTAGTCGGGGTAAATCAGATACATAACCTTAGTTAACATGTCCTCCCCCTCTGGTAGCTTGGCACAGAGCAGTCAAGCTTAACTTAAGAGGCAATGTTTAAAGTATTTGTGCAACACTTAAATTAAAGTAACCCAGTGAAAGACACCACAAAAATACTCCACACCAGTTAGAAAAATTGAGAATATTTATCGGAGCAAAACGACAAAAATTAAATCAGTAGAAGTTGAGATATTATTTTTTAAAGATTAAACTCAAAGTAGTTCTTGTAAGTCGTTAGCAGTCGGGTTATCTGAGGTTGTGAGAGACCGGTGCATATCCAGAGTACAGGCAGACTGCAGTGGAAGTTAGGCCAGCTACAGAACCCGCATAGGGTTTGCTAAGATAGTAACTTGGATGGGGAAGGCGTTGACATCCCTGAGCAAATGCCAAGGTGATGCGTTGATATATTTCCCTCAGTCGAGTCACTTTGTCGTCTTCGAGCTTCGCAGTCTGGTCCTGAGTATCTGCATCTAACTCTGTTGAGGAGAATGAGATGCATCGTCGTCAGGCGGCACAGAGCGTCATTGTCGAGCCACGCAGGCTGTGAATCTGCTGTCATTGAGCAGCCTTTGCGTCTGCATTGAAGTGATGTGCTGATTTTTCACATGCAGTCGGGCGATGCATCTGTTTTCACAGAAAACCGCTGCAGTACCCATTTCTGAGGCCCAGGACTCAAGGGGGGGCACCTCAGGCAAGGGTAGGACTCACAGATGGCAGAGTGCAGCAGTACTAGGAGAGTTGCAGGGAGTCTTTGATGTCCCTGAGACTGCAGGAGAACAGGGGGCAAGCCAGCAAGCCCCTGGAGTAGTTTGGGTACAAGGATGTAGAGAACAAGTTAAGTCCTTCTCACTCCTGACAAGAGGTAGGTGGCAGCAGGCCAACACAGCAAAGCAGGTAACCAAGTGCTGGTCCCTCCTACAGCACAGCACAGAGCAAGCAGTATGCCAACACAGCAATGCAGTTAGCAGATTGGCAGTCTCTTATGGCAGCACAGCAGCCCTTCTTCCTTGGTTCCAGTAGAGTTCTGATATGGTGGGGTTTGGGGTCCAGTGCTTATAACCAGTTTAACCTTTCCTAACCTTTCCTGGCTCCAGACACACTACAGGGGTTATGGAGCCCTTTGTGTGGGGAGAGGCACAGCCATATTTAGCTGTCTGCTCCTCCTTCCCACCTAGCCCAGGAAGACCCATCAGCCTGGTGATGGGTCACCAGGATACAAATGTCACACCTTAGCTCCCTGTGCGTTTGATTGTCTAGAGGGAATGCACAAAGCCTAGCTGTTATCAACCCCAGACGTTTATTCAGAGATAGGCAGTGGCACGGAATGGTTAAAGTAGGAAAATGCCATCTTTCTGAAAGTGCCATTTTCAGACTTACAATTTAAAATCACAACTTATAGTGAAGTCTAAATTGTAAGTTCAGAGATACTAAACTCTATATTTCTATCTTTTCCCAATCAGAAGTTACACGTAAATGCATCAGTGTAACACCAATTTTAACCTATGGGAGAGATAGGCCTTGCAGTCTTGAAAAAACGAATTTAGCAGTTTTTCACTAACAGTACATGTTAAATTTAAAGGGACATGTCCAACGCTTTACATACACAGCACCCTGCCCTTGGGACTACATAGGGCCTACCTTAGGGGTAATGTATTACAAACATTTGCAATGCATTAGGTCTTGCATTTACTTGAGTTGGAGAAATTGGCATTGTAAATGCATAACTGGACTTTTTTGTCTCATTAATTGGTCAACCCTGCTGCATATTTTGATCCTTTCTGCCATCTAATTCCATTGGCCCTGCATATAACTAAAGGGCTAGTAGGCCTACAGGAATATTTTTTAAACCAGGCTCCTAGAACGAAGATTACGTCCAGGTGCAAAATATATTTAGTTGGCAGTTGTTACAGGCAACATTGCCCGCGGGGCAATTAATAAATAATTATACTCCCGAATGCCTGCTTGCTGGATCACTGTCCCTTTACTGCAGTCTGGGTTGTCGAAATAAATACCCAGATTTTTTCACACGCTTGAGAAGAGCCATCTCACATGATGTTAATGATCCTCAGCCGTTTTTTAACTGAAATATAAGTTATAAAATATTGATCATTGTACAGCGCAATCAACTGTAAACTCTCCTTGAGGTTAGTTTTGTAAATACACGCACACACAGCTCAAGTTTCACATACTCAAACGTGTAGTTCATTCAGGCAGGTTTCTGCTTTGTATTCTCAGCTTGTATCATGATATAAAAATAAACTACAAGTCCCAGAATGCAAAGCAGAAATGGAAACAAAGTGAACGAATCAAGCATTGAACTAGGTAGCTGGACAACAGTATAAATACTACTCCAAGTGCTGATTTCCAGCATGTATCAGGTTATAAAAATAAAACTACCAGTCCCAGAATGCAAAACAGAAACAAATTAAATGAGAAAATCGTGTTTTGAGCTAAGGAGCTGGAGAACTCTACAAGTACTACTCCAATGACTCGTTTCCAGTTTGTGTTGCGTAATAAAAACAAAAGTACAAGTTCCAGAATGCAAAGCAGAAACATAAAGTAAATGAGCAAATCACGTTTTGAACTAGGGAGCTGGACAACTGCAAATACTACTCCAAGGGCTGGCTTCAAACAATGATATTGTATATTGTAGTTGGAATGTCCTCTTAAATAGTAGTGTATCACAGTAAAAACGCATTTAAGCAGGATTCAGCACCTTATCTGACTGTTTTCATTGCGGACTGCAGCTACAGCTCATGAGCTTGTGTAGGCTTCCTGCACAGGGCCTGGAAGGGGACGAAGTGCAGAAAGTTCAAAGGTATTTATTAAGGAGTTCAGTAAAGTTGTAATATTGCGCCCAAACAAATAACTTCATTTTTCCTGGAGACCCAAAAAAAAAAAAACATCTTCAAAGCAGAAAATAGTTGTAAAGAGTGATGCAGTAACGCAATTGCTACATACAAATGTTAAAGCACAAAATACTGAGGCAGCGCAATTTTACAACCAAATCGTGCCTATATATTCCATGTCAGGTCACTCCCGGCCCCTTCAGCTCACTGTTTGTGATGTTTTTTCTGTTTAGAGTGCATCTAATGTAAAATGTCAAAATAACTCCAGTGATTAATGTTCTTTTTGTAGAGAGAACATACTTTTGACTAGTGGAAGCTTGGACTTGTAAGGTAGCACATGAGTGTTAATGTGCCTCCTGCAAAGAACGTGTACTAGGCAAATTACAAAGTGCATATAATGTAAAAATGTCAAAATAACTGAGATCAATATTATTTCTGGAGAGAGAACATACTTTTGTCTAGTGGAAGTTTGGACTCATAATAAGGTAATGCAGGGGGTTACAATACCTGCTAGAAAGAACATGCACTAAGCAGATCAGAGTGCAAATAAGTAAACATTTCGAAATAACTGGTGATTAATGTGCTTTCTGGAGAGAGAACTTATTTTTGACTAGTAGAAGCTTGAACTCATTATAAGGTAGTGCAGAGGGTTAATGTGCCTGCTGCAAGTAATGGGTACCTGGCAGGTCAGAAAGTGCATGCATATAATGTAAAAATGTGAAAATGACTGGCGATCAATGTTGTTTCTGGAGAGAGAACATACTTTTGTCTAGTGGAAGCTTGGATTCATTATAATTTTAGCTCAGAGGGTTAATATGCCTGGTGTAAAGAACGTGTACTTAAAAATAGGGCATACTTGCAAACTGTGACGACATGCCTGCCTTTCCGGTTATAAACTTTTATCAGCACCTCTGGCTTGCAGACCACGTAGGGGCCAATGTAAAGCCCGCAAACGTGTCCTGACCCTCCAGTGCCGGTAGGTGGCTGCAGCCCTTCCGTTTTACCTACTCTACGAAGAACAGCTGTTTACACCTGTGGCTGACAAAACCGTTACTATATGATTGCCTTCTCCACAGCAAGATGTCATTACACTGCAGAGATATGACAATTATGCTCGACTCTGGTTGAAGGGGTTTGTCAAGAGCCGAGTTCGAAATGCCCGACAAGAAAACACAGTAAAAATGTCACGCAATTAAGACAACGCATTATAGCTCATAATATGTATAACAAGGTCTTTACAACACATACAATTTCCACAATTCTACACCAACCTGTACCACTAGCATGTGCTCTATATTTGTATGGTCTTTATTGAAAAACTAATACAAATGGTTTAACAAGATGGGAGGAGAGGCAAGAACCTAGTTTGCTAATTATTGCAAAGATTAAAAGCTTTACAGCATCCAAGGAAAAACACTTGGAAATGCAAGAAACTATGTCAATTTTAACTCTCAACAAGATACATGTTCCTCTGTACACTCACTTAAGGACCCAGCGTGGTATGGTCCAGTCCTTAATAGGTTGCAGTCCCTTCATGGGGAGGTAACCGGGGTGCAACACTTTGGCAAAGTTGTAAACTCACAAATCATGCCCCAAAAACCAAAAAAGCATCATGCACTGAAATGTATGGCTACATTTCGTTTTGACCCACTTGAATCAGAGATTACCCTCGGCTGAGAAAACATGACTACAAGTCCATGTGGATTAGGGTAGTGATTGGGGGGGGTACTTCCTTTTTTTTAAAATATTTATTCTGTGTGGATTCTTTGAGGTGTCAAAGATCATTTTGCTTTTCGTAGTCTGTTTCTGAGTTTTCTGTATAATATGTAGGGGCCCTTTTGCTACATCAATACTTCATCTCCCAGCAACCTCTTCTGAATCTTATGTCACTGTCTCGCTCACGTGCACCTATCTACTCTGGCTTACAACACATCAACAAGCATTTGCAATGCAATAGATCTCGCATATTTTTAACAAGTTAATTGTCATCTTTTGACAAAAGCGCCCATGAGCAAAAACGAAAGAAAACAGAAGAAACTGAGAAAAGATGACTTGGCAAAATAAAGTTAGCTTTAAAAAATAAAACTTTGCAATTTTGTGCCTGCTGGGCACCTTTTTTGCCAGTCACAAGCCTTCTGTTTGCAGGGCACTCAAATTTAAAAACAACAAATAGTACCTCAATTACGTGGGGAGCAGCGGATGAGCACTAATTAAGTTGCATCCATTTAAGCTAGATCCCTGCTCCACACAGAGAAACAGAAGTGATGCCAATTGTTCCCTGACAAATTATGAGGCTGTAAAGAAGAGTGCCACGCACACCAACAAAGGGTGAGCAACAGGTGTGCTCCAAGCCCAGTACTGAGTACAACAGAGTCTCGCAAGCGAGACGCATGCGCTAGCAGGCTCGATCATAGAAATTCCTATTGCCTATAGAAACAATACAGAGCAGTATTGTTCCTTCCTTAGTGCAGGAAATAGAAATAAAATACACATAAGCAGTGTAAACATTTTGACAAAGCATATATGTTGCGTCACACCAGTAAAGTATCATTGTAGTGCGCTGCAAAAGTAATCTGAGTGCTTGCTTAGTAACGTATAAATATTTATAATCCTCAAGAAACTCTGGCGTTAAATCAACCTTTTTCTCCTACAGTTTTAAGTCCGTTTCTGCATTTCCGTTCCGGACTAATTTTGTTGTGAAGCACACTAGCACCTTTGGAAATGTCCATGCCATATAAAAATAAACCGCGCTTTCTTTCTTTTGAATCATCTCTCCCAGCTGCCCTGCTACGATCTTCCTAAATAGTTTAGCCAGGAGGGGTTATCACATGCTGTAACAGGAGGAAGCGTGACCTAGTGTGATGGCCAACAAAAATGTTCTCTTAGTGAAAGCTCCCTGGGTGGGAATTTAGCACGTAAAGGAGGGACATTTAGCAAAATGCACCAATAAAAATGAAGCATTTAAGAAAAGCACATACAAGATTGAATGGCAAGAGTGGGTGTGGTGAAAACTCCATATTGAATACAGTACGTCTTGCAGACAGCGCTGCCAAGCTCGACCTAAAAAAGGATGGTTTGGGCCTGGTGAGTGGGTGCACTTGCCAAGTTGAAATGGAAGTTTAAAACTGCACACAGAGTCTCTGCAGTGGCAGGCCCGAGATATGTTTATGGGGCTACAGTAGTGGGTGGCACAATCGATGCAGCAGGCCTACTAGTAGCTTTTAAATTACTGGCCCTGGGCACATATAGTGCGCTTTACCTGGGACTTACAAGTCAAATAAATATGCCAGTTGTGGATAAACCAATGTTACAATGTGCTGGTGAGTACAGAACACCTAAACTTGAGCACTGGTCAGCCGTGGTAAAGTGCCCAGAATCCTAAAGCCAACTAAAACAAATTAAGCAAAAAGTGGAGGGAAAAGGCAAAACTTTTGGGGATGACCCTGCAGAGAGGGCCAGGCAACACAGTGGTGAACTGCAATGTTAGGATGTAACAGGCTGAGCACCTTAGTGGGGAATAACTATGCAATAGTGAAGTAACTGATAAGTGAGGTACCTCCCCCTAGTTGATAATATGGTGGAGTGCACAGACTTACACTGTGGCAAGGGGAACTCTCATTTGCACAAGTGATGTTATAAGTGTGTTAGAGAAAGGAGCCTCACATTTGGGAGCTGGGTCTTTCAAATCCTGTCAGTTGAGGCAGTAGCATAATTTATTACATATGTTTATACACAGAATGTTATCAACTGTTATACAAAAAAATAACACAGATACGCTGCAGATGTTCATGTGGAATGTGAATGGCCTGAGCCACAAAATTATAATGGGAATGCTCCTCCTTCTTATCAATAGACCTTAACTGTATGTGGTAATGTAACAAGAAACACATTTGAACAGGAGTAACTATATTCGTAGGAGAACCCAAATAGGTTCTGGTACATGCAAGGGTCATGACAGGCTCAAAGGGGATGCTGATTCTCGTAAGGATGTGACTACCAATTATGCCACGGCAACATGGATTGAGTAACTGGGGGTTACGATGGGGGAGAGAATCACACTTGATATTGTTGTACCCACCCCCTATATTGCAGACTCAAGGATTGTACCTGGTGGGTGTGGTGATCAGGATCGGACAGGCCTTTTAATCCACTGGGTACCTAGTGCGCTCGAGCCCGTGGAGGTCGATTTTTAGGGCCAGAGGCAGCTGCTGGCACCTCTGTCACTTTCCCTAGCTCCCTGAGGTTAATTGCAGCCGGTACGAGGAGGCTTCAAGAGGGAGAGAGAGAGAGAAAAAAAAAAAAAAGAATGGGCGGATGGTAAGACTGAGATTGCACAAGGAGATGAAGGGAGTGGGGCTGGATGGATCGTTTTTTGCCAAGGTAGCTTTTGGTCCCCCGTGCAGTCCTGCTAATGATAATGTAAACCCAACTGCTAACCTAAACCTTTTTTAGGGGTTCTCTGTACCTGATTAGATAGCTCATACTACACAGATTAAGATAGTGGGGAAACCCGCAAAATAGGGAATTCATTGAGGCAATGGGACTTCGGAACACAGCGAGAGAAAGGTAACATAACACTTTCACATTCTGCTACTGCGGGGCTAATAACGTCTTCTCAAGACTGAGTTATCTGTTTTGCACTGGTCCCACAGTGCAGACGTTTCAGGGATGTGTCCTATCTCGCAATGGGAATATCTGACCATTCCATGTTAATATTGGCGTTTCAGTTCAGAATGTTCAGTATGCAAAACAATTGGAAACTAGAAGTGTAAAGACTACAGTACTGAGCTTCTGAGAGTGGCTATTGCTTTAAGGAAAATTAGAACATTGGAAGTTGGCAACTCCATTGAAAACAATGGAGTGCTGCGGGCTTTTACTGGCCGGTAAAAGCCCACAGCGCCAACATTCCAATGGGCTTTGTTCACAGCAGCAGCTGTGAACAAAGCCTCACGGAACCAAGGGGATTGTAACTCCCTCGGGCTCCGTGAGCAATTTGTTTTTTTTAAGAGAACATTCTGCCCTGAGTGGCAGAATGTTCTAATAGCCTTAGAACCCGCCGTAGCGGGCTCTACCGGCTATTAAAGGCCCTTTCCCTTGTTAAATGCCCTCGCCTTCGGCTCGGGCATTTAACTCGGGAGCGGGCCTTTAATAGCCGGTAGAGCCCGCTACGGCGGGTTCTAAGGCTATAGTGGACCAAGTCCACTAATCGAGATGTGTGGGAGACATGTAAGATAGGTCAGAGAGTTGGGGTTGGGGGTGACCATTTAAAAAATCTCTGGAATAAAAAAGTGAAAAATGAGAGATTGTATCAGATTAAGAACTAGTGGACCTGGGAAGTGACCTGACAGATTTCTTTGGATGCCCAGTGCAGACTAGAAAAGAACAATACAGGGCACTAGTGGAGAGAGGCGCTGGAGCTTAACACTTAAGCATACCTCATTTACAGTACAAGCAGTAAGGCAGGCAAATTGATAGCGTGGCTCAGTAGCAGAGAAGATGGCTGAAACTGGGTGTAGCCACGTGGAGGATCTTTCCTTGGGGACCCTTTAGATGTGGAGCCTGGGGTGCTTCATGAAAATTTGATGATGGAAAAAGTAACAGAGGCATTGAAACTGATTAAGAGAGGGTAAACCCTGAACCTAATGGGTTCCTGGCTGATGTGTTCAAACGTTATCTAACAAGGTCACACACAATATACGTAATATGTGGTTGGAGGCAAGGAAGGAGGGTAGCCTTGTGAGCCTGGGCCCTGTAGTGATGAGATACGAATCTGGAAAACAGCCTGAAGAATGTATATCATAGAGGCACGTATCCTTTTTAAATACATAGATTAGGATGCTTTCAAAAGCTATAGCTAATCAGCTACCTCCGGTGGTTGACTCCATGATCCGTCCACACTAGTCAGCATTTATGCTGGGTAGGTCAACAAGAAATAATCTGTGACATTATGGAATCCTGTTCCGTGCCACAACTTTACCGGAGCCGGCTGTTCTATAGTTAGACTCCAAAAAGACATTTGGTTCAGTTGAGTAGTCAGTTCTGCTCACCCTTCTAGAACAAACAGCCTTTGCACCAGCATTTATATCGTGGGTACCACTGCTTTATACTCTCCCCAGGGTGCGGGTGAAGGGTGCGACACCAGAGCCATTTCTGCTGGACAGAGGAACATGCTGTGGTCTAGTATCGAATACTTGGCATGGTGGATCTGGCGGATGCATTGGTAATATGGTTGAGATAGAATCATAACTGGGAGGATGTTGTTTCGTTACATATATGCTGATGATGCACTTTGTAACTGGCAGATCCCGTGGCATCAATCAGCAGAATCATAGACCTATTAAGCACGTACAGCAGATTACTCTGGCCTTCGTATAAAATGGGCTACATTAATAATGTTTCCTCTAATACAGTGGATTCGGCTGGTGGATTGGTTCGCCCAATTTAAAATGGCCATAGAACGCTTTCAGTATCTGGCGATGTTTGTAATCTGAATGAAAGTTATCTTAAGTCTTCAAAAGATTTACTTGAGGATGTATGTCGCCGAGGAAACTCCCAATCTCACTGATGGGAAGGACCGTGTGTAAATGATCACTCCCCAGAGAATTTTATATGTAGTGGGAACAGGTGTATCTAGATTCCAGAGATATATTTTGCATAGACAAGTTAGCGCAATCCCTGCTATGGAGTAGGGGTACACTGAGGGTCTCGCTTATCACCTTCTGTTTAGGGGTATACAAGGGAGAGATTGTGCCTCTGGATGTAGGCAGATATTACTGGACCACCCACCTGGTAGTGTGTACTGACTAAGCCTTTTCCTCAAACCCATCAGCCCGAGAGAGTAAGTTGGTGCTTTATATATGAGATATCTGTGCTAGACAACACCAGAATAGTGTCTTATGAAATTGGATAGGAGAATGCCTCAGTCTTTGAAAGGCTATTTTGTTACTCCACACAAATGCTACACGAGTTTGAAAAATGCATTACTGTATGAGATAACATGTAGAACTCCTAGTGTAAAGGGTCCTGTGATACCAATTACGGAAGCACGCTGGATCCCGGATACAGGACGCTTATTAATGCCACACAAAATACGCTTCAACCACTGGGAAGAGGCAGTGTTGTGTAGGTCCACAGGAAGACGAGGGCTCATTGGAGGCCCGAATGTATCTAAGGGAGGTGGCCATCCGGTCTGGGTTCATTCTCATATGGATAAAGGTACTGCACCGAACATACTTCATAAGGGAAGGGCTGGTGAATTTATGGCTTTTCGAAGAAAATAGCTGCTTTCGTGGCTGTGGTCGGGGCGGCGGCTTTTATACATACCAACTGGAACTGCCCTTGATATGGGCTAGTAGACCTCAGGTGCTGGCTACTCGCTCTGATCTGCCCATCTGATCTGTTTTTGAAATTCCAGGAGTCACATTTTTGTGTACTTTTGTAAGGGTTCGATGGTTGGTATTAGTACATACATTTAACAAAACAAAAAAAAAAAAGATATTCAGAGCTGAAATGGATGAGAAAGCCCCATGTCAGAGCACTTGTGCAACGCATCACCCGAGCTTGGGTAGAACATATTTGTTATCATAGAACAAAATGTTTTGGACATGGTACGTCAGTCACATCAGAGAGTGCTGCATGCGAGAAACAGTTCCTTAAAAATACATCCACAAAAATGTGCTCTCATCTAGTTAATTATTCTGTCCATCTATCTTAACAATCACCCGTTCCCTCCTCTCCCCTCCCCTCCCCCCTACTGATTTAAACGTCTATCTCCTTAGCTCGTATTCCTACTTATGTGTACACCCACGTCCATCCATCCATACCCCCATCCCTTATACTCACCCATGCTCAGAATTTCATAATTTTATCCTCACACCAATATATGCCATGCACCACGCATTCAACTATAAACAAACACAGTTAGTGAAAAAAGCCTTATCTATTAGCTTTGCAAATGTTAGTTATTTTAATTATGATTAAGCTTGAGATTATTTTGTTAAGATTTCCTTCCTTTCACAACTCGTTGGAAGTTAGCTGGCCTGCAGACAGTCCAAGGAATGCAGGTAGACTGTGGGGAAAAGCAATTGAAAAGAACGACAATGCTAGTAATATAAATACGGTGAACAGAGCAAGAGCGAGTTTCTCGTCCTTGCTAGCAGGCATCACATCAATCGTAAAGTGTGTCACCCACCGTATCAGGCCAGTTCCAGGACAGAGAGAAGCCTCTCCCTTGTCCTGTGCTGCTGGTGTTTTTGCCCTGCCCCCACTTCCTCTCCTTTAAGTGGTCTTTTCAACGTTTCCATTTCTGATTGGGTTACAGAAGAAAGAAACGTATGGTCAATGGCATGGCACATGTGACAACCTGCTTCTACACAACCACAATCTGTTACTCATTTTAACATTCTGGCAGTCCCTTTTTGTTTTCTTGTACAGAAGACCTATAGCACCAGTTTTATGCTTAGGAATGTGGACAAAATGGCGTGGTGCTTGACGAGTGCGAGGTTTTGTTGGGTTATTGGGGTCCCACTAATTTTAACTTCCCCCCCGACCAGACTACGACACTACTAACAGTTGGTGGCAGCTACTTATTATTGGGGACAGTGCTTGAAATGGAAACATAGAAGTGCACGTACTCTGTACCAAAGTAGCTGCTTGTTTCTGAGAAGTGCCGGTACTCTCCAATGAAAAGTATTATGTTTTTCTTGAGAAGTACAGGTACTCTCCCTCGCAAAATAAAAATTTGCCTGTACTCAGTACCAGACGGTACTGGCCCATTTAAATCACTGGTTGAGGAGGAGGTACAGATGCTATTTGCCTGCATTCCAGTTAGGAGATTGCCTAATGGATGTCCCTAGTATGTTTGTGCAGTAGGTCAGAACTGGCCCCCCTTCATTTCTGCAATAGTAAATGTAGAAAATATGAGAGTTCCTTTGAACATGTGAAGTGAGGTACCTCTGGCGTGATCCTTCTCTGTATGTATGGACCTTGTTTGGTTATTGTGTGCTTCATAGGAGCAGTGGTAATCAAAATGTGCTCTCTCCCTTCTTGGTGCATGTCTCATGTCCACCTGTACTGCTCCTTTCAAGCTCCCACACCCACACCCCCCACCAGAACCTTTTCTAGAGCCAAGTGTACAGTCAAACGTCTACAGGCTGTCACCTGGCCTTCTGAAAAGAAAGGACCAAAAGATAAAGATAGTGTACACCATGGAGATGTAACATATTGGAAAGGGAATCCATTTTGTTTATTGATTCTTCCAAATGCTTGGAGTATACTTTGAATCTGACTGTTGGATTGGGGTAACTGCTGTCAAAGTGGTGCATTTATGATACAGAGGGCCTGATTTAGATGTTAGGGGTAACGGGTCTGCAATCACTTTTTTTCGACAGAAACCCCGTTCGCCGTCTTTGCGGTCCGCCCACCCAATTTAGATGTTGGCAGTCCCATAGACAGCACTCCATAACTTCGGTGATTGTGAAATCTCAGTACCATTCACAAAGAGCACCTAAAAGCAATACAGTGCCTTGCTTGTGCCATTACATTGCATACTGTAATACTATTTTGGATAGGGTGATCGTTGGTTCAGTGTTGTCTGTCAGCTGAAGTCACATTGCCCCCCTCCCTGTGCATTGTCAGAAATCTATAGTAATACATGAACTCTGGCTTGGTTTTCTAAGAGTCCTTCTATTATCTCTGCCCCTGTTTCCATGGGCGTTGAGATAGTTTATTCCCTTAAAACTAAAAAGTGGTAACAGGATCATACTTGGCATTCTGTAAATCCATTTCAGCTAGTTATTATCTGTGCAGTGACCCAATGTCAGGGGCCACTAGGCAGATGGTCCATGGCGACCCTTATTGGTTTACAGGGGTAAAAATGACTATCCTAAAATATCTCCTTCGTGGTAGTGTGGGCGAGCAGTTAGGCTTATCAGAGGGTAGTGCTAAGCATTTAATGAATGCGTCAATAAATGAGACACACTCAAGAAGCAACTCGAGATCAATTGTTTAGAAAAATATTTACTCTGTTGTATTATTCATAAATACCAGAACATTTGCAGAAAAATAAATACTGTTGCAGTTCTTAGAACGATTGGCAAGTAAGCAACACTTTTTTAAGATGAATGCGTTTTTATGCAGCACGAGTTCCAAAGTACTATTGCTGCATGGAAGTTCTTACACTCTGTTCTTGGGAGTCCCCTGAAGGTAGTGAGGTGGTAGGGATGCAAAGTTTTATAGACGACGAGCAGTTCAGGCTTACCTGCCCAGGAGCATGCAGGTGCAATGGTGTTGGTCGTGTTGGGTTCCTTCGCACCGAGCACTTGTTGACGAGGGGGGCCACCTGGAAAAAGAATTCAAGGAGGGACTTTGGAACAAGCCTGGGAGCTCCCAACAGGGGGACTCGGTGGGTGCCCAGAGAGCGGGGGTACACTGTTGGAAGTGATGGACCCGGGCAGGGTCCATGACTTCCAACAATCGGGTGCCGGTGTCCATGACTTCCAACGACCTGGATCGTGTGCAGTGGATCCTTAGCAGTGGTGCTCATACGTCAAGGCCCACACAATTCTTGGGGGGGTGAAGACCTGCTGAAGGAGTTACAAAACAAGGCAACTGCACAACTGTGACCTTCCCTGCGATGCTGAAGTCCCTCACCGGCAGGTCTTCGGATATGCTGTTGGAGTCTGGGGTGAGCTTTAACAAGCCTTGGTTGGTGCAAGGGGTCCACTATCACTTACTACAGACTTACACGAGTAGAGGAGTGTGCCAATTGTACACCACGTTACCTGTATTGGGGAAAAGAGCACTGGCATTGTGGGCCTGTTTAGAAGGAATCCAGTGTACCTCAGTTGGAACACCTTAGTACCAGTGGCGAAAGGTGGTGGGTGACCATGTAAACAAGGGGCACTTTCTGACAGTTATACTAAAGAAAATAGTTTTGCCTTTTTCTCTTAAACCCCACGTTCCAATTCTGCCTGCTTGGTCTCCCTAGCCCTTCTGACTATACATAGACATTGAAGTTTTTTGGAATAACTAGATAGGGTGTCTTTACATTATTTGCCAACCCCCCCTGCAATGTCTTCTGATGGAGAGGATCCTCTTTTACTGCTGGTGAACTCCCATTTGTTTTTGTTTTTAATTTCAGTTTTTCTGGATTGTAGCATGTTGATGTTAGCCAAAGAGTTGTACGAGTCTGTGTGTGTTGTAGAGGGTGGGCCCCAACTTTGTCTTGTCGGGTGCTTGGTCTGGCCAGTCTCCCACCTAAATGACTTTAATAATTGCTTCCAGTAGTGCAGTGCGCTTAGAGTTTGGAGCTCTGGATGTTTCTTTCTTGTAGTGTTGCCTGTAGAATGTGGACCAGAAGGTATGAATTCACCTGTGAGGCACATCGCGGATGTCTTATTTTGGTCTTGAATTTGGCCAATGGGATCTCCTTCTGCTGTGTACATTCTTTTTATCTTCTGTGTCTGGAGAACAATTGCCACTAGAGCAGTTTGCCCCTTCTGTTCCACCGGATGCATTTACAATGATCTCGCCACTGATTTTTCAGGTGTTGCTTCTTAGCATGGTTCTGTGCTTGTAATCTTTTATCTGTGACAGTGTCTGTTTGGTTTCTGGGGAGTGGAGGGTGCGGATGGGGATTTAGCTTCACTAGCCTCCTGTGCATGAGGGAAATGGGGTTTTGTTGCCTGGCACACCCCCATAATGTTGTCAGTAGAGCTCTTCTCAAGGTCCCGTCAGCCAGACTGTGCTACTCAGCCCTCTAATTTCGGATGACCAGTCTCCCGGGCCAATGGAGTTCAGTCTGACAGACACTTCTGTTTCCTTCTGTACTGCCTCCAATCACTACCTAAATCCCTTAGTTTGGCAAGTTGGTGGTTTGAGGGTGGGTGGTGGAATAGCTGACTGTTATCCACTGTCACCTGTGTGATCTTTGTGGAGTGGATCGGTTTCCACTAGCCTTGCCCTGTCCTATTTTGATCATGCTTTGTGGTTAGGTATCGGATGGGTTAGTTTTTCCTGTTCTCAGAAATATTGGCTGCAGTTCTCTCTTGAATGAGCATCTTCATGAATGTCACCTGTACAGGCCTTACAACATATCCTGGGACGAGTATAGCTGAGAAGGAAGGCGCAGTTATTTTCTCGGTTTGATCCTCTCATTTCAGCTGACTGGCCATTAATACTTTGTAGGGCTATCGTTTGGAGAAAAAGGCCAACTGGATAATATGATGATCACAGTCCAGATCTGTCAAGCTTCATCCTACCTCCAGTTCGGGAAAGCACTAAAAATATCTCTCTTCAATCAACATCTTGTGACAGTGTAACCACATGGTTTCTCCCTATCGAAATAAACTAATTTCCCATCCAGACCTAGCCCCATCCATAGCAATGTCCCTCTCCCTACTTTCAACTGTTCCCTGTCCTTGTTAATGCATACTGCTCTACATGCTCTCCCTCCCCCGGGACTCGGCACTAATCTCCCAGTAAAAAAAATGTGCACACCCTCAACTGTATACCCTCCTAGGCCTCCTCTGTCTTCTTGTATACAGCCCTCCGTTGCTTTATACCTAAGTGTCTGAATTGCAAATCACATCCACACAATCCTGCGCTTAGTGGTTTTGATCTGACCCTTTATGTACAGATTTTGGCGATCAAGACCTCTGCTATGGGCTATCTATTTTAACTGTGACCATACCTCCCTTCCAAATAGCAGTCGCTAATGCTTTGATTTGTAATATCATGCTTCAAAGGATAAACTTGCTATTACCATGTTCATTCGGATGTAGTTATTATAGCTGAATTAATTTGTCAATGAGAAGTGTCTGATCCCACTTGTTCATGCTTTGGAAAATGTGCAAAGAAAAAAGTTTTCCAAAATACTTCCCTTACCTTGAAATGCCTCAATACCGCCGCTATTTTATTCTGTTCTGCCCGCCCTTCCGTAGCACCCGAAGACATTTTGAGTTTGTGAGTGTGAAGAAACAGCTGCTAAGTAGCTGAAGATTGACACGTTGAGCAACACAGCTGGAGGCGTGCATTGCATCAGCATATGCCAACGCGCTTAGACGCGCACATTCTCCGTACACAGACATTCAAGCTAAGTGACGGACCTGCCATGTGATGGCAAAACATTTTTACCTTCTACTGATTCAAGTCTAAAATATGAATGGAAACGACAAGTTCCTTGAGTCCCATTAACGCTCCGTCCAGCCATCAGCCTTGCCATTGCCTTCATGCCTTACAGCTACACAAAGAGAGAAAGGGGCTAAAGGCAATCTTCATTTTCAAATAGAAAGTCCAGAATTCAACCCTCTTCCACTCGTGACATTACAAGAAATTTGGTTAACTCCTTAATAAGATGCAGCTCCTGCCTTCTGTCAGCATGAAGGAGCATGCATCAGTGATGGAAGAGGGCCCTTAGTTGCACCGAGATTATGTTACGCAAGTTCAGAGAATTCTGGCAACAGTCAGAAATAACAGCAAAACAGGGATTGGACAGTATTGGTGACCGAGTCAGGCATTTATTAAGCAAAGCAGGTTCCTGCACACATAATGCTTCCAGCTCCACATTCTTATGTTGCTTTCAAGAAGGAGCATCAGCAATACCTATTGTTTCCCAGAACATTATAACATTATTAATACAGGTGCCTTCCCATTGACATCAATTTGAAATTGAGGTTATTGACATGGGTGCTCTTTCTAGTCATCTTTTAACCTCTGCCTAGCAGGGCCACATCTATTCCCCTGGGTAAGCTCCCTCCTTTTTAGATATTTACATGTATAGGAGCTCTACCTGATGCCTCTAAAAGAGTTGCATTTTCTTCCACCAAACAGAGACCCCTAAGCAAATAATCCACTATTAAAAGACAAGACCCTTAATCTGTACCTTAAAATGAGTACTTTCTTAAGATGCACACTCCCTAGCATTGTCTAGTAATTTTTGGGACATAACGAGTCATAGTTGAAATGAATATGTGTGCAAACGTGTTCTGTGAGGCCAATGTGCTAAACAGTTCCTTGTTTTAAGCACTTTTGGTGTAATGACAGTGATTACTAACCCCTCTCTGTATGGCAGAAGAGCTTATTTCTAGAACCTGGGAATTTGCTGAAAGTGGTCTGATCAGGAAATAACTATACCCTTAAATAGCATGGAACACAAGGTAATTTTACTAGGCCCAAAGTTTCCTATTATTTAATAGTATATTGCTTAAATGTAGGGATAACTACTCAAGTGAGCAAAGAAGGACGTTCTGTTTGTCAGTTTTTTATTGATATTTTACAACTCCTAAGCATAACATTCGCTCTATTCACTGGTAATTTACTTACAGACGTATCCACTACAATGACATACTCCTAATTTGCCTCAATGTCCCTCCAGTCAGACCAGATAACACCCAGGCCCTTTCTAACCTACTAGTCCATGATAGTCCCACAATTTGATCCAAAGTTTGTTGTATTTGTGGGGGCAGCCCCTCTCTTCATAGATTTGCTTCCAGCTTGCCTCACAAGTCCATACCTCTCATCTCCATGCCTCCACGAAGGAGGCTCTGTGGGAGGTCCATTGCTGGGCTGTCTCTCTTGGCTATTATTGTTCCTAGGCCCACTTGTTTTCTGCCCCGTGTAATTTGTGGATAAGCTTCAATGGGGGACCACACTACGGCTGAGAGGACAATTAAAATGATAGTCCAATAGGCATGTATCTTCAGGCTCTTCCATATCATATGAAATAAGTCCCCCATGGGATCCCGGCACCGGTAACAGGCTGGGGAGTCACAAACCTTTCCATATCCGAATGGGTATCAAATATGCTTGGAGTATTTGAACTGTAACAGGCAGAGCCTAGCAGATATCACCAAGACTCTGTGGGTCATGCATGCGTTTCTCCAATCGGCTTCATTAAAAGCTCCAACCAAGCACACCGTTTTTTTTTTCTCCTTCAGAGGGTCCAACGATAAAAGTGAGTGCACTACTAATGACCTATAGATTTGGGACACCCCTCCCTTGCCCAGGTGACCTACCCTCTAAGGGGCTATATTCAGGAATATCTTCCATCTCCTCACGATAAGTGGAGAGGGCATGACGAAGCTGTTAGTAGCGGAAGAACTGGGAGATCGGCATGTGGAATTCTGTTGTAAGATCTTCAAAGGACTTCATATGTCTGTTCTCCAAATATCTCCTATTTTTGATATTCCTATAGAATCCCAGCTCCTGAACCCCTCTAGGGTTGACAACCTGGCCAACCATCCGCCTTCCCAAGGTGGTCTCCAGCTAAGTTTATGGTTCCACCCCAACTAGCGAAGTGTGGACATACATACTCTAAACACCACCTGGGTCACTTTTGGAATATGTGAGGGAAGAGAAGCACCATATAGAATACTCACCACGTTATCCAGAGCCAGCTCTCCCCTATAGGCGGGATCATCCCACCCCTCACAGCCAATCATTAATGGGGAGAAGTCGTGTCACCAAGTAATACAAACATATGTCTGCCATTGCTAACCGCCATCATATGTTGCTTGAATGCATTTTGTAAAGGCCACCCTGGGAGCTCCGCTGGCCCATATAATTTTGCATCCCGTGGCTAACTATGCCTGCGGGATATGCGAGGGGTAATTCTGTAAAACGTACAGTAATCTCTGGAGGGCTGTCATTTTGAAAAGTGCAATGCTTACCCATAAGGTTAAGGGTGAGACTATTCCAATGTGACATGCGTGACAGAGGGCAGAGGTTCAGACTCCACATGAGGCCTGACTCCCAGGAGATATGCACCCCAAGGTATTGAAAATTATCCTGACGTATCTGGGACTGCCAAGCCTCGTCCTTTTGATCACCCCTCAGGGGAACCAGCAGACACCTGCTGAAGTTCACCCATAGCCCCCGAAAACCCCTCTGGATATGAACATATCTGGGTCCTTTCTGAGCTGGGCAGGACATAAGCAAAGGAACGTTATCTGCATAAAGGGCTATACTGTCTTCCCAGTGCTAGGCCCCAGTCTAAACCCCACACCTGACCGTCACACTTGATCCACCCTGCTAAGAGTTCTATAACCAGCGAAAAGAAAAGCGGAGGGAGGGGCAATCCTATCTGGTGCCTCTCCTTATTGGGAATGTGTGGGATAACACACCATTAACACGTACCAGGGCTGTGGGCCTGAATAGAGGACCTCGATGTAGGCTTGAAACCAGGGCCATAATCTCATCTTAGTATAGGCTTCCTCAAGGAAGAACCAGTCAACCATATCAAACGCCTTTTCAAAACCAATTAAAAGAAGAGCTACAGGCCCCACGAGGGCTTTTATACCGGTCATGGACACGTGCACTCTGTGAATACAGTGCCTGGTACTACGGTCGGGGATTAACCCACATTGATCTGGGTGAATGAGATCGGTATTGACAGTCAATAGTGTGTTGGGTAGGAGCGTTGCATATAATTTTACTTCGGTGTTTATAAGGGAGATGGGTCAAAAGGATGCACATGCATATTGTGGGTGGCCGGGCTTGGGCAAGACCACAATTGTGGGCTTATCTGTGTCAGGGGGAAAGCGGCCTTTGCTAATTGCCTAGGTGTATAATTTGAGTAAGAGATGGATGATACCTTGATGGAGCTTGTGATAAAAAATCCACCAGGTACCCTTTTGGTCCCGGTGTCTTTGCAGGGTTTAGGTCCGCCAGGTCGCCCCCTATCTCTTCTACTGTAATATCTCGATCCAGTGTCATAAATCTGAGCAAATTCTGCTGCAAATCCTCAAGAGTCTTCAGTCCACCCCCCAGATTCTTCCATTATGCAGGATATTACCCTGGCCTCCAAGTGGGTGTGGTGAACAAGTGCAACAGTTTGCTCGATTTGTCCCCGCATCCATACACTTGACATATGGAGGCCATCCAGCACTTATGACCCTCATTTATGTAAAACTGGCATGGAGATGTTCTGTCAGTTTCTAGTTGGCACTTCTCCAAATCACTCAGCGGTTCTGGATCCTTGCATTCTCTAGTCAATATCAATGTTTTGAGTTTGGTAATACAGCTATGCTTGTCACAGTCAGTGCCTCGAAGGTATGAGCGCACCGCACCTCTCATAAAAGAATTACATGCCTCCTATAAGGTCCCAGCCGAATCCATCCATTCAACCCGAGGATAATTTTTAATTCATCCAGAAGGAAGCCTGCAAATTTTTCATCTTGGAGGAACCAGGCATTGAGGTACCTTAGAGGGCAGTCGCCGATGGGCACCATGTCAAAGTTGAGTAGGACTGGAGTATGGTCCTATATCCAGCGGGGCAGAATTTGCAATCCAGTACTCTGAAGCAGATCAGCGGCTGGTAGAAATGAATAGTCAATGCAAGATAGTGACCCATGGGCAACCCGAGGCATGAGTGTATCCTAAATCCTCCGGGTGCCATACTTGCTATGTTTTGCTATGACAAAGCCCCCGTGCCCAGTCCTTTAGACCTTGACTGCGCCTTAGGGCGCTCTCCACACCCGATTCATGCCAATCCCGTTATCCCATGCAGGGCTAGAAATATCCCCTCAAGCGAGTCTTATTTCATCAGGTCGAGCTACCCTTTCTGCCTAGTTGACACTGAACTGGTGTTCTGTTCAGTTGAAAAGTGGAGGGGCAATAAAAGCTGCCTTTAAATCTTGTTATTATGTCACATTTTCTCTGTGTTCACAGACAGAGGTCAAAAGTCAGTTTTTCTTACAATTAATTTTCCTTCTGACTGCAGAGTTCCATGACTTTGTAAGGTGAACTGTGTGACCTGCTGCTTAGAATGTAAAATAAAAGGAGATATGGTGTCAGGTTTTTCCTAACACACAACATTTAAATGACTAAGTCAACTGTACAAACATTTCAAAATATATTTGTAGTTGTGAAAACCCTTTTTTTGTATTTCTGTGTGATGAGAAAATATTTTAATAGGATGAAAACAAATCAGAATACTTTACCTGTTGATGTGCAAAGGATATGTTTCTGAAACCCAATTTTCACAGATTGTTAATACACTACATAGTTTTATCAGTAAAGCTGCAAGTTAGTGGAGAGAGTTTTGGACGTCTCTTGGAAAGTTACTGTGTGTAGACAATATGTTACAACATCATGGCTTAGTAATATATTTATTAAAATTGAGTGTTTAAACAAACTGAGTAACACTCCTACCCTGATGGCAATGTTGTTAGTAAACTAAAAGAAGTCCTAGGTTATATGGGCTAGATTCTTGTGATGCATGCAACAAACCTTTGTCTACTTAATCAATCAAAAGACTGCAGGAATGCTGATCTCACATATTTGAAGGTGCAATCATATGTCAGAATTAAGAAAAAGGCAACTCTGTAAACTATTTGTCTAGGACCAAACAATTTGAGACACGCTTACGGGTCAAGTACATTACAGTTAGGTCGAGTAGATTATTTAATTTACTCGACCTGCAGGTCTAGTAACATTTTGATGATTTTTCAAGCCCTGCCATGTAGTTGTTAAAGTCTCCCCCTGCTATAGTTGTCCCTAGGGGAGCACCGCCACCAAATCTCAGAGAACTCTCATCTTAGTCTGGTTCATCACTGGTGGGGTATAAATCCTCAGAATATTCTATGTAGTGCCCTCCATTGTGCCTTCTAATATTATGTATTAGCCCTGGGTGTCACGTGTAATCTTAGTTACAGCCATTGGCAATGACTTGTGTAAAAGGATGGCTACCCCCTGAAACCCCTTGGTATGTCCTGGGTGGAATATGCTATCATATCCCCTGTGGGCTAGGAATTGACTGTTCTGACCCAGTAAATGAGTTTCTTGTAATAGCACTATCCTTGGGGCACATCACTGTAGAATTTGAAATGCTGCGCACCTCTTAATATGATCCAGTAGGCCTTCGACATTCCATATTGTAATTAATAAGGACGTAGGCATAGCGGAGGTGATAAAGTCATCATGTGGCTGTTGTATTTTGTCCTTCCCTCACCCTGGGGGTGTGGCTGATAAGGGTGCAGCTTGTGGGGTCATCCATCTGGGATCTTATCGGGGGGGGCAGAGAACACCATATTCCTCCGTAGTGGATATAAAGCAAATCAGAGAATTACAAACTGAGAACAAAGAAACATAACAACACCCCTTCCCCCCAATTTGCCCCCTCCCTATGCTTCTCACCTCAAAGAAGCATCTATCACCCATTCCCAACTGAGACCTAGAACTAACTATTCAATTGTGAGGGGTAGATGTAGATGTACCCACGTGGGCCAAGAAGTCTCCTGCCACCCCTTGGAACTTGATTCAACAATACCATTTCAGGATACAGTGGTGCTGGTGTGCTAACATATCTAATATGCAATATGAGTCATCATCTCGAGTTCAAGTCTGCAGTAAGCCGGGATTTAGTGGAGGTGCAGGGTCAGTGTGTCTCAACTGATGTTGCGTTTCTCCCTTGGAATCTGTTGTGGAAAAACAATGTCCAAACATTATGCAGAGCGAATGCCCTATGTAGGTGAAACCACATACACAATTGGCTGCTAGAGTGGGTTTGCTATCTGAAAATGGGATGTTGTCTTTCCTTAACGAATCTTAAAAATCTTCTATCGCGGAATTAGGAAGACTTGATCCATAAGTGTACTGGTACCTGAGTCAGTTTGGAATACAATACAGTCGTAAATACGGGACAGTGCCTCAGGGTTACACACTGTGAACTGCATGTAGGGCCAAGTTGGGAACTGGTATCTGGAGCCAAATGGACCTGGGTACTGTAGTTAAACTCAAGGCAAAAAGATGAGAGTGGCCTTGTGCAGCTGTCACAACAAAGCCAGCTGTCATATCTGTCTTAAAATTTCACAGTCTTATACTAAATTTGCTGGGTGCATAAACAATACAGTCAACATTTTTTACTTCAGTTTTTCCTTTTATTTCTAACATATCATAGTGCAAATATTTTCATATATACAGCCAAATGATTGTCTTGAGTACCTCTATTAGATCTTAATATAAAACAAATAACCAACTAAACATCACTGTATTCTAAAATAATATCTTGATAATTTTCAGCTAACATATGTATCACAGCAAATTATGCCAATTCTTCAGGGCTGAAAAAGAATAATCAACTTCAACAAAATTAAACAACTTCATTTCACATAAACCAATAAGAAAAGAGGGCAAAAACAAAAAGAGAAAAAAGGCAACTAAAAAGCCAATTCAATACTATAAGTAACAACTGTCAAACATTCATATTGCAGTCATGCATTTTAAACTATATTCAATTCGCCCAATGAAAATGTGCATTGTCTAAGGAATTACTTCTTTGTTAAAGAAAACAAACCATTTGACACATCAATAATCCATAAAATCAATAGGTACTCTCATGTTTATCAAAAGATCCATAAGGCCACATCCCTATGACTAAAAGATAGATGTTGATGCACTCACCCCCTTAGAGTAATCTGTAATGAATCATATAAAGGAAATTCCTCAATATTTTCTTCTCTCAAGACAAGATATGTGATCAATTTGGTTTCCCAGGCACTCTACATATAGCTGAAATATGATACTCTATATAATTATCTTAAGTAGTGACTCTTGCAATACATCTATATGTATCACATTCATTCTGTGTTCAGCTTACCTTCTAGAGCACAAATTACAAGCATGGATCAATAGTAGGACCATGTGAGTCATCAAACCTAATTTTCATTAATGCAAACCAGAGAACTGAAAAAAAGATATATTTATTAGGAACAAACTCATTGAATTCTGCAACCTTATCTATAATGTTATAACCATACTACACTAACCACATACTGTCTCTCACAAGGCTCAAATGTTCAGTTCACAATAAATAAAGGACGTCCGCAATTATCACCTCTACAATAGATTTGGTCCACAACTGTGGACTAATCCTAGTTCAATCTGCTGGGATGATTCCTTAGTGCCAAAATATACTTTCTATATTGATTCCTTTCACTTAGAGCTATTTAAGAAACAATACATATAAATACATTTAAACAGAAAAACGAAAAACTAAAAAAAATCATAATAAAAGACACTTAAAATTCAAATCTAAATACCATGTAACCTCTGAAAATACATAAGAGCCCTGATGAAACTTACAGCAGCAAAACCAGTTACATAAATACACAAATAGCAGCAGTTTACAAATATCTCAACCATATTTGAATGGCATAAAGCGGTTAAGTTTATAAATAGGGGGGAAGAGATAAGGCCAAGGCACAAAATACAGAGGAGCATAAAGTGCATAATAAATTGGTTTAAAAACATTATCACACACATAGCACAATGAAAAATCTTAAAATTCAAATCCAAGTACCATATCCGTAATTTCATAGCAGTCCTAATAACACCACAGCAGAACAAATTTCCAGTGTAGCAGCAGATTTCAAATATCTCAGGCCACTTTTACGTGACTTAAAGTGGTTATGTTTTAAAACGGGGCAAGAAAAAAAAGTCTGAAACTCAGAATACAATTTACATAAAAACATAAAATGAGTTGTAGATTGACTTGAGACGTTATCACATCGAGAGTAAATAGTAACTTTTGAGCCAGCTACCAGAAGGGCCACCAGGGGATGAGTTATATTAAGCTGCAGCCTTGTCAGATAAAACCTTTCCTGTGGGTTATTTAACCATATTAAATACAAATTCACCTCTGAAGTATTATCAAGCTGCATAAAATTCAACACTGGAACCACCTTAAGGGACCTTACAATGAACCCTTCCTCCCTATGGGGCAAATAACGCCTTTTAACACATTCCTTTCTTTGTGGGCAAATCTTATCAGGTGAATCAAAGAGAGTATTCAAGTCAAGTTCATAAAAACGTTTATTTTGAAATATGCCAACCATGGGATGGCATGCCAATTGTCCATCTTTAAGCAGTCTGCTAATTCAGAGCAGGGAAATTTAGCCTTTAGAGTGCCCCTAATTTTTACCCATAACGACAGGGTAGCCATGCCCACAGAATCCTCAAGACAATCCATTTCTAGTTCAACATGAAAACTACATCTTGCAGTACTCTGAGGTATAGCTAACACGCTCTGAGATTTATTCTCACAGCCTGAAGTTTCCCTGGAGATACACAATCCCATACACCAGCACTATATACAAGAGTGAAAATAATTTGCTTCTGTACAGCTGGATCAGTTCCCTATTAGGTTCGCAGCCAAGCCAATTAGCAAATCTAAATAGAGCATCGGACATGGCCCCCACTTTAAGCACTCTTTGGGCAGTAAAAAACGGATGATTAACTATCTCCCAGAGGAGTTTGCCATCCTTTAACCTAGCAGCTTTATATAAATCCTCCCATGCCTTATTCCTCAAGTCCTGCTTCCTTTTCAATAGGGCTTGTTTCTAAACCCGTTTGGCACTGTTTATAATCTCTGGATTTCGTGGCAAATGAGTAGTGGCCTTTTTAAGCGCTGTTGAGCACTCCTGACTAAACGAAGGTATAATTGATTGCCCTCTAATCTGTTTATTAGAAATTAATTTGTGTGCTGCCACACTACTAATATTACTAAAGCTCTCAAGGATATCCCCAGGGGACCTATCTAGTGATAAACAGCAAGTAAAATCATTCTCCATATTTTTAATTAAATCATAAACAAATACTTCCTGATTGACATCATTCCACTTCATGTGAACCCCTTTATTTGCCATATAAGTAATGGACAAACCAGTGACTTTTAATGAGCTACACAATCATTATCAACCAAACAAATATGGATGGGATTATGATCGTTAAAAGGTAGATTATGCACTTTAAAATGTCCCAATTTGCATGCCAAATTAGATGATACACGTGCAAAATCTATTGTGCTTCTTCCTCTCCCTGTGAATGTGGGAGGTCTAATGTCATTTCACCAAATATATCTATAGCATCAGCCAGATTAGGATTAGATTAGATTAAGACAAAATTAATTTATTTATAGCATTACCATACACAGAATGTGAAAAATGGTCACTAAAATTCCCCTGTGAATCAGAAAACCCACACATGCGTCCCCCACTAAACTGTCATTTTGTGATATTAAAATAGCCTGCCCACAATAACGAGAAAGATACATTCTCATGCCCAATAAAAAATACTGCAAGCATCTTCTCTGGATCCTCAACAATCTCTGCTGATTGAGAAATAAAATAGTTATTGTAAAAAGTAATTAAAATCAAATTTATTGCCTTAGCTTTTTGCAGATGCAAAATTTGGAAATTGGGGATAGAGACAAAACCCTTAAGCTTCAGATCATATAACACAGAGGAGAAAAAGACCTCCAATACCCCTTCCCTTTTCCAGACGGCGATCATATAGCAGCTGAGCAATAAGATATATACCCATTTAGTGTAACAGGGTACGTGGCCCACATTTCCTGGTAGCCTATGATGTCATGTTTAGCAATATAGTTCAACCAATCCTCATTAATGAGTTTATCTTGCACACCTGCAACATTCCATGATAAAAACTGCAATCCATGGACACCTCCAGTGCAGATCACATAAGATTTTACTTCTAAAGATAGATCCCCAAAAGCAGGACAAAGAACAATATCTTTAGGAGGGGGCACCATTTGCTTGATCTCACCCCCAAATTCTTCAGGCTTTAACGGGGTCAGGTATCAGTCAATGTCCAATACATCTGATAAAACCACAAAATGATTAGGGTGGACAAATGATGTTGGCGAGAACAGCTTACGAGGGGACCTTTTATACTTGAGAGGCCTGACATGAACTTAATTCCAGAGATCAACTGATGGTGGCGGGTAAAAAAAGCCTAGCGGTCTGACCATTCTTCCATTTTGGTTTTTATCTCTACAACTCAGGCGAGACAGCAAAAAACCGACCCACTGGGCATCCCTAAAGTTTAACACAACACAGTCCCCTGGAGAAGACTTTAAGGTGCAGCCAACCCAGCTAAATCTGCGGGCCATTATAAGTTTATTGCTCACTATTTGATGGGAATCAGAGTTTTTACAGCAATCCACTGCTTTATTCATTAAACTCCAGGTATCCTCAGATATATCAGCTGCTAGAGGTGAGACACAAACAAACACTTATGCGTATGGGGCACTTTCAAGGGGCAAATGGAAACAAGTGGAAGCCTCTCTAGCCTGTGAGATAAATGTCAAGGTGTTTGGGATGGGCTTAGCCCCATTCAATTGGTTTGGAGGAATACTACACGGTATGGAACCTGACCCAGAGCCATCACCTGTGCCAGAGGTGTACATAGAGGAGCTGGTAGGATGGTTAATAGGAGCTCACAAACGTTTAACGGAGAGCACAAGTTATCTCATCCCTCCTGAACACCAATTGGAGCACCAAGAAATGACTGACCACTTTCCTGGGCAGACTCAGGACAAAGGCCCCTTTTAGGTACATTTAACAATTGGTCCAGTTGATTCTCAATTTTCCACAGACGGACCAGTATCAGATTCAATGTGTCATTATTCAGCTTCATTCTCCTCCTGTGAAAACAGTGCCCCCCCCCTTTTGGCCATCTGACAAACCCCCAAAACTCCTCCTTACTCGGGCGGGGCCCATGTTTATGAACAGCAACCTTCTGCTTTTTTGATCTTGTAACAATCTCTGCTTTCTTTCATTTCCCAGCAGTGGCCTTGGCATTAGTTTTAGGGGTTTTAGTTTTAGAGCTTACTCGACCTCCAATAGGATGAGTCAACATTATAGGAGACTGGCTTCTGTCCTTCAGGAGTCCTCCACAAACTACTGGCAAGAGTGGCACTACCGATGGAACAGCCTGCACAATTTGACATGAATTACCTCAGGGTGTTCCATCACGCCCGTTAAACACAGGATTAGTGCTGGGCTAACACTAGGGTTCAAGGAAAGGATGAGGATACTGACAACCTTCCCTCAGCCAATTCAAGCTCCTTAGTGAGAATGCCCACAGCTCATTCTAAAAAGCCATCCAATGTAGAATTACAAGTGGAAGGGGTTGATGGAACATTGTGTGTGCCCATGGTAAACGGTGGGGCCAATAACTCCCTCAGACAAAATAACAAGCTGTTACTGGAAAATAACCATGCCCGGGTTCAACATGCAAAAGGGCGACATGGAAATGTATGGGATCCAGTGAGCACTACGCCTCCATATTTCCATGACAGAAAACGTGAGTGTATACATTCTCCCTGTTTGTCTTTCCGTTTACTTTTATTTTAATATTTTTTCTGTTTTTGTAATTTAGGTTAATTTTATGTTGAAAACAGGCCAGTGTGTCGGGGGCTCTTTGGCTAACATGCAGTGGTGCAACTTAAACTTAATTTAATTGCCGAGCCATACCATCATGTATTCTCTTGACCTAATAATGCACATTCCCTTCTGTGACGGGGGCTCTTTAGCATCCTAAGGAACCTAGAGTTACCTACTTGAGTTTAAGACCTCTTCTATACATTCGGCAGAGAGGACCTGGTAGTGAATTATGCCACGGTCCTCCGTCAGAGTGCTCCCCTATTTTGCCTCGTTGGGAGGCTTTTACCAATCTACGACCAGATTACTTTTTACTACCTATTCTTCTTGCCTTCTGATTTCCTTTGATTCAGCTTATTTTCTCTCACAGTGGTGACTATAAGGGGCATCTCCCCCATACCAGGGGTCACCTGCCCTTACTGTTTAGGGTAAGAGATTTAGGTCCTCATTACAACCCTGGCGTTCAGTGTTAAAGCGGCGGTAAGACCGCCAACAGGCCGGCGGTAAAAAAAAATGGAATAACGACCATGGCGGAAACCGCCAACATAGACAGCCACTTTAACACTCCGACCGCCACGGCGGTAGAAACAAACAGCATGGCGGTCACCGCCAACATACAGGCGGAAGACAATGTACCGCCCACACTATTATGAGAGGCCAATCTGCCACCTTTTCCGGGGCGGATTCAACGCGAACAAAAACACGGTGGAAACAGGACTTGGAAGGGGAAACACTCACCTCTACACAACCCACGAGGAACCAGGACGCCATGGAGCCAGAACTCCCAATCCTCCCTGCGATAGTATTCCTGCTCCTCTACCAGGAGCACGAAAGACGGCGGCGACGACCACAGTGAGTACTGCACCTACAACACAGGGGAGGGGGGAGGGAAAAGAGAGTGACACACACACGCAACACGTAACACCCTCACCCACAACAACACACACACCAATACATGCTGCAACAATAGATTTACACCCCTTAGCCCCCCCCGGAAGAACGCAATGACAAAAGGAAATGATTGTAACGATTATAATCAATAAAAATCCATTAGTCAAAACTTTAAATACAGTATAAACTATTATGTACACCAACTATACAAGTCCGGATAGTGCACCATTCAAAGTCCGTGGACCACTGGGCCCAAAATGCATGGGCGAGGCCCACACTCAATACCAGACTGCAAACGGAGAGAACAATGCTGGGGCATCAGATCGAAATGAAACAGGCACCTCAGGGGGATGGGAAGGGGGGGCACCTCAGCAGGATGAGTGCACAACGCCAGCTCCACGAGGGGGCTCCATGCCCATTGATATATCCTGGGAAGTGCAAAGCCACAGTCCCTCAAGCCTCTCCAGTGGGTGGTTTGCCCACTGCTTTATCCTGGGGAGTGCAAAGCCACAGTCTCTTAAGTCTCTCCAGTAGGTGGGTTGCCCTCTGCTTTATCATGGGGAGTGCAAAGCCACAGTCTCTCAAGTCTCTCCAGTGGGTGGGTTGCCCACTGCTTTATCCTGGGGAGTGCAAAGCCACAGTCTCTCAAGTCTTTTCAGTGGGTGGGTTGCCCACTGCTTTATCCTGGGGATTGCAAAGCCACAGTCTCTCAAGTCTTTTCAGTGGGTGGGTTGCCCACTGCTTTATCACGGGGAGTGCAAAGCCACAGTCTCTCAAGTGGATGTCTTTCTTCACTGGTTCTGGAGGGGGCTTGGTGCCCAGAGTGTTTCATCCTGCCAAGGACTGAGGTAGTGGATGTCATTCTCCACTGGTTCTGGAGGGGGCTTTGTGCCCAGAGTGCTTCATCCTGCCAAGGACTGAGGTAGTGGATGCCATTCTCCACTGTTGCTTGCCGCTCTCCAAACTCCCGCTATTGCTGGCACCACTGTGCCCGGTGATGTGGTGGCTGAGGTGCTGGGTTGGGACCTCGAAAGACGGGCCCTAGGGGACGGACGGGGGGTGGAGGTGTAGGGAAGAGGTCAGCATTTGATAGGAAAAGCTTTTTAGACACACTGGGACGGGTAGATGGAGGGGGTTTGGGAGTGGAGGAAGAGGTGGTGGATGTAGGAGGTGTACGTTTGCTGACTTTGGGTGAAGGTGCATGTGCTGGAGGCTGTTGTGAGGTGGATGGCTGTTGGGTGGGTGGGTGTGTGACTGCGTTTGTGTACTTTGGGAGGAGGGCTCAAAGACACACTGGGAGAGGACACAGGGGATGTGTGAATGGTAGTGGGGTGGTGAGTGCACGTGAGCGGTGTGTGGTGATGGGCGTGCTGGTGATGGAGGTAGTGGCTGAAGATGTAGTGCATGCAGGTGTGAGTGGAGACGAGACAGGGAGGGAGGAGGGAGACGTGGAGGAGGGGGACACAGTGGAGGCAGTGGATGTTGGTATGTCTGCATGGGTATGGTGCTTGTGTGAGTGCCTGTGGGATGTGTTATGCTTATGTTTGCCTGAGCCACCCTTGTGTGTTGAGGTGTGTGCATGCTGGTCTGATGGTGTGCTTGGGATAGGCTGAGGTACAGGGGATTGGGTCTGGGTGGAGGAGGGTGGAGGCTGGACACAGGGAAAATGGCTGCCATCAGTGCAGAGGCCAGAGCCTGAAATGCTCGCGGTTGGGCTGCCTGGCCAGAATGAATGCCCTCCAGGTATGCATTTGTTTGTTGCAAATGCCTCTCTACACCCTGGATGGCATTCAGAATAGTAGACTGCCCAACAGTGAGGGATCTCAGGAGGTCAATAGCCTCCTCACTGAGGGCAGCAGGGCTGACTGGGGCAGGGCCTGAGGTGCCTGGGGTGAAGGAGATGCCCACCCTCTTGGGTGAGCGGCCACGGGACACACGCTGAGGGGCTGGTGGGAGGGCGGTGCTTGTAAGGGGGGTGGTAGCTGTACCTGTAGATGCGGTGGGCACAGAGGGGCCCGCCACCGCAAGGAAGCTCCCATCAGAAGAGGAGTCGGTGTCGCTGGTCTCTGCTCCTGTCCCCGCCGTGGAGCTCCCTTCGCTCTCCGTCCCACTGGTGAGATCAGACTCCGTTGTCTCGGGCTCCAGGGCCATGTGGGATGCAGCTCCCACCTGCTCCGGTGGCACTGCTCCTCCACCTGATGATGCTAATGCACACAAGAACAGGGAGACCACAAAAAGGGGGGGGAAGAAAGAAGAAAGACATGTTCAGTGCATGCAATACCGCTGCCGTTGGCAGACACTACAGACACAGCAGCCCTCTGCACTACGCCATGCACTTAGAGTTCCCTAATTAATCACAGGGACATGGGGTACAAGGCCTATGCCCGATTGCTGCCACCTGGAAGTCACAGGAGCCTGACTAGTTGTAGATGGCTCTTACCACTGGTGGGGATGGGGTGCCACATAGCCTGCCTCACAAAGGTTCCTTGCCTATAAAGCTCGCTCTGGCCTAGGGTAACCCACTGCCCACCTCCCCCACCCAGACACCTCCTAATGCGCTGAGTTAAATGGATGTGACTGTACTCACCCCCTTGTGGCTGCTGTCATGCCCTCAAGCGCCCATCCAACTCCGGATAAGCCACCGCCAGGATCCGGAACATCAGGTGGGTCATGGTGCGACGGACACCATTCCCACATTGGGAGGCCATCCCCAGCTGGGCCTCTGCCGTCTTCTTGCTCCAGCGGCGAATGTCCTCCCATCTTTTCCGGCAGTTGGTGCTCCGTCTGTGGTGGATCCCCCGGATCCGGACGTCCTTGGCGATGGCACGCCAAATATCCTTCTCCTGGTGGGCGCTGACCTAGAGGAATAGTACAGGGGAAAAGGGTGATCTTTAACCGTCCGGACCGTCAGAGTCATTGACCCACGTTCCCACCCTTGCCCTGACGCACATTCACTCACCGTCCGCTCATGCAGGCCTCAGTCCCCCCCGTATCTTCCATCCACTCCAAACAGGCATTGCCCATATAGCATGCTCACAGTGTACTCACCTGTTTGTCTGGAGGACCGTAGAGTAGCGTGTACTGGGGGAGGACCCCATCCACTAACTTCTCCAACTCCTCCGAAGTGAAGGCAGGGGCCCTTTCCCCAGACACCTGAGCCATCGTCGCTTCCAGACACAGGTCACAGCAGCACTTGCAGTGTAGGTCCTCTCCTGTCGAAGGTCAGGTATCAAGTGAGTGAACAGAGAGAAACTGACGGTCACGTCCGCGGCGGTGCGTACCGTCACCGCCGGCGTACATCGTCATTGGCTCCTGGGACCCATAGGGCCCAATGTTAACCAATGCAGGATTGCGCCGCGGTCTTTGACCGCCTACCGCGACGGTGTACAACGCCAGCGCAGTTACCTCATATCCCCTTGTCCCACATTACGGGCCAGGCAGCCGCCATTTCAGGGGGCCACATGGCATTATTTTTAAAAGCATCACACATATCTAGGCCTTGCATACACACAGTGACAGGCACATAGCGGATTGACAAATGTGTGCAATAAATTCTTTTTTTACTACCTCAGTGTTGGCTGACTGCTCGCTGTTCTCGTCCATAGGGCACGTCTGCTGGGGCAGGTGAGGAGATGGCGGCATCCTCCAGTGTACAGACCGCTGGATGGAAGACAGACACACCATTATCACTTACAGACTTGATCGTGCCACAATCCAGGAACTGTGTGCCCAGTTGGAGCCAGACCTGATGTCAGCTATCCGCCATCCCACAAGAATCCCCCCTCTAGTGCAGGTCCTGTCAATACTCCATTTCCTGGCAAGTGGCTCTTTTCAAACAACAGTGGCCATTGCATCAGGGATGTCCCAAATATGTTCTCAAACGTGTTGCCCAGAGTGTTGTCTGTCCTGCTAAAAACACATGCGCAGCTGCATCATTTTCCCTCAGGTGGAGGATTTGCCAACAGTGAAAGGCGACTTCTATGCCCTTGGACATATCCCCAACATCATAGGTGCCATTGATGGAACACATGTGGTATTGGTACCCCCCACAGGAGTGAACAAGTGTACAGAAACAGGAAGAGCTATCATTCAATGAATGTGCAGATGGTGTGTTTGGCCAACCAGTACATCTCCCATGTGAACGCCAAGTTTCCAGGCTCAGTGCATGACGCTTACATTTTGAGGAATAGCAGTATCCCTTATGTGATGGGGCAACTCCAGAGGCACCATGTGTGACTAATAGGTGAGGACAAGGACCCTATACCCTGTGAATAGTTGTCTGGGTCTGGGGTTGTCCCTAAGGGTTAGTATGTGTCTAACAGTTGTCCCTCGACATTTGCAGGTGACTCTGGGTACCCCAACCTGTCATGGCTACTGACCCCAGTGAGAAATCCCAGGACAAGGGCAGAGGAACGCTACAATGAGGCACATGGGTGAACTAGGGGAGTGATCAAACGGACCTTAGGCCTCCTTAAGGCCAGGTTCCGGTGCCTCCATATGACGGGTGGTTCCCTCTACTACTCACCAAAGAAGGTGTGCCAGATCATCGTGGCCTGCTGTATGCTGCACAACCTGGCTTTGCGACGACAGGTGCCTTTTCTGCAGGAGGATGGTCCAGAAGGAGGTCTTGTGGCAGCTGTGGAGCCTGTGGACAGTGAAGAAGAGGAGGCAGAAGAAGAGGATATTGACAACAGAAAGAACGTGATCCAGCAATACAGTGAGACACAGGTAAGAATACATCACTGCCTCCTACATCTCATACAATTGTTAGACCTATCACATGTCTGTCACTTTCACCCAGTGTACGGACCCTGACCTGCCACTTGGCCTTTCCATTTCACAGATGTGGGTCCCACTGTGTGACCTCTGCTATGTTACCTCATGGACTAGAGCTGTGTGACATAGGTATGTTGACAATACAATGGAAATTGCTATTTTCGTTAGTTATAGCAAATACACATTTGTGAAAGCACAGACTGACTCCAGATTGTTTTGTGATTCAAAGGTGTTTATTTAAGTGCAATATTAGTGGAGGGGGTTGGAAAATGGTCAGGGGTGATGGTGGAGGAATGTCCATGGCAGAGTCCAGTTATTAGTCTCACAGCTGCATTGTCCAAAGGGGCATAGGAAGTGGAGATAGGGCAGTTGATGGATGGACAGGGTGACGAAGTGGGACAGAAGGATGACTTTCAGGGTGGTCTCATTTCTTGGCAGTGGGTATTGGCATTGTTCTCTGTCTTTTTCGTGGATCTCAGGGACCGTTTGCATGGTGGTTCTCCATCTGCAGGGGGTGGGGTGCTGGTGTCGTGGTCCTGTGGCGGTGCCTCCTGTCCACTAGCGACGGCGGAGGTGGTGGGCAGTTCATCATCGAGGCTAGTGTCAGGGGCCCCTTGCTGTGCCACAGTGTCCCTCCTGGTGTTGACAAGGTCCTTCAGCACCCCTACAATGGTGACCAGGGTGGTGTTAATGGACTTCAATTCCTCCCTGATCCCCAAATACTGTTCCTCCTGCAGCCGCTGGGTCTCCTGAAACTTGGCCAGTAATGTTGCCATCGTCTCCTGGGAATGATGGTACGCTCCCATGATGTTGGAGAGGGCCTCGTGGAGAGTGGGTTCCCTGGGCCTGTCCTCCCCCTGTCGCACAGCAGTCCTCCCAGTTCCCCGGTTTTCCCCTTCCTATGTCCACTGAACCATGTGCCCACTGCCACTGCCCCCAGGTCCCTGATGTTCTTGGGTTGGTGGGTTTGCCTGGGTTCCCAGTAGTGGTGGACACACTGCTGCTTGACGTGTCCTGGAGACAGAGGGATGGGCCTACTGGGTGGGTGCTGTGCTGGTGTTTCCTCAGGGGGCAGGCTCTGTGATGGCTTGTGCCAGTGTCAGGGGAACCGACTGTCCCGAGGTCCCAGATGGGCCGGGCTGGTCATCTTGATCCAGTTGTGCAGAGATGCTGTCATCACTGTGGGCCTCTTCTGTGGGGGGACTGGATATGTCTGGAACCTCCTGTCCGGTGACGTTGGGTAGGGGTCCTGCAGGGGTGTAAAGGCATGATTATTGCATCTGTGTGTGCCATTGTGTGCAATGGGTGAGTGACCGTGTACTCCAGTGCTTGCATTCTTGTCTTGGTCCTTGTGTGATATTTGGTTTGGGGTCTGTGTGGGTATCTGTAGTGGACATGCTTTGGTGATGGGTGTCCCTGCTTTTGTGTTGCATGCAGGGCTTGGTGTTGGGATGGCTGGGTTGTGATAGTGGGACATATGTGAGGTGTTGGAGTGATGGGGGTGAGGGTGAGGGTGGGGGTATGTGATAGCATGCAGGTAGGGTGGGGGATGAAGTAGTTAAGATCTGACTTACCAGAGTCCATTCCTCCTGCTACTCCTGCGAGGCCCTCAGTATGCAGTATAGCCAAGACCTGATCCTCCCATGTTTTTAGTTGTGGGGGAGGAAGTGGGGGTCTGCCACCAGTCCTCTGAACTGCAATCTGGTGTCTTGAGACCACGGAACGCACCTTCCCCCGTAGGTCATTCCACCTCTTCCTGATGTCATCCTGTGTTCTTGGATGCTGTCCCACTGCGTTGACCCTGTCCACAATTCTGCGCCATAGCTCCATCTTCCTAGCAATGGAGGTGTGCTGCACCTGTGATCCGAATAGCTGTGGCTCTACCTGGACGATTTCCTCCCCCATGACCCTGAGCTCCTCCTCAGAGAACCTGGGGTGTCTTTGCGGTGCCATGGTGTGGTGTGGGTGATGTGTGAGGTGGTATGTGTTGTGATGTGTGAGGGGATGTGTTTGTGTGTGTTGAGTGAGGTGCGTGGATGTTGTGTGAGTGATGGTGTTGTGTGCCTGTGGATGCTAGTTTGTTGATGGTGGTGTCTCTCTCTGTGCTTCGTTCTCAATTTTTTTCCTAGGGGTTTGTGGGTGATGTGGGTGTGTGTTTTATATTGTATTGGGTGTGTGGGAGTGGTGTGTGTATGTGTATCAGGTGTGTGTATTTCGATTTGTCCAATATGGTTGTGTTTTGTAAATGTGTGTGTATTTCGAGCGCGGCGGTGTGTACCGCCAATGGAATACTGTGTTTGAAAGACCTCCGTGTGGTTTTGTGGGTCGTGATAGTGTGGGCGTATGCCTGTTGGCGTGATGGTGTCGGTTTTGTTATCGCTAGTTTATCACTGACCTTTGGTGTGGCGTACTTGTGTGGGTGTCTAGATTTTGGCAGATTCCGGCCTGTGGGTCGTAATAGCTGTAGTGGATTTCTGCTGCCGCAGCGGTGTGTTGGCAGTCTTCTGCACGGCGGTAAGCGGCATTTACCGCCAATTTTGTAACGACGGCCATAGTCCCTTTATTTATAGAAGCAGTGCATACAGTAATTAAGGCACTGCATCCACTACAATGAGTAATTGCATGGTTGTGAAATCACTTTTGGTGTGTGTTTTTACACCTTGTGTTTTTACACCTTGTGTGCAGTGTTTTGCTGTGATTATTCTCATGTATATTTAGCCTCTATGCATGCTGTTTTAACTTTCCTCCCCGTTTCTTTCCTCCCATATTTGAGCTATTTCTGAGGTAGGCTCAGAGTGGATTGCGTATGTGCCTTTCACCATTAATTTAGTAGAGGCACTCTTATCACACTACTTTTAGGAGGGACCCCAGGCCCTGACGAATGCCCCAGACCAACAGTGGCTAGACGAGTGGGCAGAAACATGTTGGCCAGTAGGATTAGAGTGACATGAGTCGTTATACCCAATAGTGTCCCAACTTTGTTTTTATTTTACCAACAGACACCATCATTAAAAGGTGAGAGCTACATTGGTGATCTGTTAGGTAATTTTATTCATATAGCTGGATTCCTACATTATCCAGAGAAATATAATTTCCGCACTCCATCAGGCTTCATCTAACCACGATGTTGAGTCCGCCCAGGTGGTATTATCCTACCTGGGTGGGGATCGGTGGTCAAATGATGAAGCGTGACACTATAAGGTGTGTGAGACCACCTACTCCATAAGGAGGAACCTCCTAATAGGTCACCAACACACGGTTATCACAAACATACTTCATCTTTAACTAGATCACAAAAAAGAGTGATTTTATTACAAGTTGAACAGGCCCTGACGGCTCGTTCGCTAGATCCCCCATACTTTTTGTGTATATTACTTCCAGCCTCCTCAAACTTGATTATTGAACCTACTATCTCCCAACAACCTTTTTGATCTTCCCCAAGTTTGGGATGTCCTGATTTAGCAAGTGGGTAGTGGGGGTCATTCTCTTCACCTCTCTGTACTAGTGCTGAGCTTATGAGCTTGATACCTAAAACTTACACTGTGCACAGTTGGGAATATTAGACAAAAATATTGCTTCTGTGTCTGCTACCAGGAAGACCCCAGGAGGCTGCAGTGCAGAAGCAATTGAAACACATTTGGATCCTTTGCATGCACCTTAAATCAATGTATTGATAGTGTGTGAGTGTGCTAAGAAACATCTGGGTCAATAGTCTAAGTTTTGCCATGTCACTCGGTAGAGCACCTTCTGAAATATAGAGAACATTGGTTGTCAGCATATGTGGATTATCCTACGTAACATCAAAACGCAGAGGTCCTACCCAAGCTACCAGAAATCAGGCATGATGCTGTTTTTTTGGCTGAATAGAGGATCCGTCAAGCTTCTCCGTCAGGTTTGTCTTTTTTCTCAAAATCAGCAGGGAAGGCTTGGTTGACAACCAGAGTCTAAACAGACGAGTCAGTTGATCTGTCTTCTGGTTGTTTGTGATTTCATAGAAACAGGATTTCAGCAAATACCATTACTGAGAAACCATTTCTCCTAAACTGTTTAATGGAAATGTGCAGAATGAAGGGCATTTACCATTTTGAAGAAACTAATTAATAGATTATATTTTTTTCAAAATTGGGTTTTGCATGCTTATTTTTGAGGTGTAAATGCAATGGGTGCGTGACTTACTTTCAGAAACATTTTTGTCCAAGGTATTCATTTCAGTGCTTAACTTCAGGCGACGTTATTTCAGAGAAATACCTTTTATACTGTCAAACAGTTGGTTTGGATGCTTTTAATTCACTGTCCCCTTACCACCCCATAACACTATCCATCTCTGACCTCCTCACAACAATGAAACATTATCCATGCCTGCCCCCTAAAGCCCCATGCTACACCTAAACTTCACCCATTTAGGACCCCTAAACTCCACCCATCCCTGAACACCCTTTCTACCTCTAAACACTACCTGTTCTTGAACTCCAATATCCCTCACTACCCATGAACTCAACCCATGCCTGAACCCTAAAAGCCCCTTCCTACGCCTAAACCCTAAAAACACCTCTCCACCCCTGAACAACAGAAGACCTCACCACTATGCCTGCCCTCTAAAAAGACTTATTACACCATCCCAGAACCCTGAAAACCCTTTAGACATCTAAATTCTGTCCTTCTTTGAACCTAAGCTCTGCTTTTCTTTGAACCGTTAAAACCCCTTACTCCACCCTTTCCTAACCCCAAAACCTCTCACCAGCCCTAAACTCCACCCATCTCTAACCCCTAAAACCTCTCACCACCCTGAACGTGCACTATTCCTGGACCCTAAAAGTACTTCAATACCTGTAAACTCCACATCACTGAACCATACAAATTCTCCCTAGCCCTAAACTTCACACATACGTTAACCCTAGAAACCTATCATCACCCCTACACTCTACCCACCCCTTTCACATAAAACCCTCCCTTCACATAAACTCCACTCATCCGTGACCCATAAAAACCTGCTCACCACCCCCAAACCCCACTCATTCCTGAACCCTAAGAAACCCTACGAGCCCTAAATTCCACCCATACTTGAACCAAAAAAACTCTTACTTTCCCTTAAACTCCACCCATGTGTAGTGTAATTGTGTCTTTACTTAAACTTGTCTTTCCTCAAAATTTGTTTTCCATGATTTGGTTTCCATCAATGTTTTCTCAGTTTTTGTTTTTCCACTAATTTATACATCACTGTCTTCTACCTCCACATAAGAGTGTCATGCATGGTCAGTGAGCACAGTTAAGAGACAAAACTCCATATGAATATATTACCTAGGAGTGACCTATTCCCCATGGACTTAACCAACGTGAATGCAATAGGCATTCAGGTAAACAGTGACCTAAGAATCACAAAGGGATTGCACAGAAGGGGTTACCAGGGTTATTGCAAATTAAAGGTGCAATGGAAACTGCTTTGGCACACTACTTAGGTAAACCAGGACTCTGAAAGCTCCAGCACCATAAGTAATTTTGCTTATATCCCATACACCTAATTCCTACAAACAGCTCCCTGTGCTTTTACAAGTCAATGAATAGAGCTGAACACACAAGGCTTTGCCTACTGCTACCTGCAGGCCTGGTCAAAGTAAAAAGCAGTTGAGTCGTTGCTGTGTGCATCTAATTATAACCAATGTGCTTTTACACCAGAGAGTAGATGTATCTGTATAATATACCACCACAGCATGTATTAATCATAGTTGCATTTTGGTGTTTTAAATCTGGTGTTAGCCCAGGCCTTTTGATTGTAGGATCATTAATTGTACAATATTCCTAAACGGTTTGTCAGCCAACCCTTTCGTTCATTGGTCTGTTGGGGTATTCATGTTTTTCTTCCACCTACTACAGCAGACACCATGAAAGAGCAGGTCGGCCAGCATCAGCAATTGACTAACTTCACTGTGGCAAAATGTGTTTTTTTTCTTTTAGCAAATGTTCTTTTTTATATATTGGTGAAAGCATGTTTTCATCCTTCACAGGAATCAAATGCTTCACTCCGGTCGACTGAACTTTTGTCCCAGGAAGAAGTGTGGTGTGGTGTGGTGAACCAATTACGTCAACACCACCCCAACAATTTAGACACCATGACCAGTATGGCCACGGAAAGTCCAGTCAATGAAAGTTTAAAAACTTTAATTTGTAATGACAAAGTAAGTGTCATGAAGACATTATGCAAAATAAAATTATAAAGATATATCAACACCATAGGCTGCCCATGTCGGTGAAACAAGTTTATTCGAATTAGTATCAACACAATTAAGCATTCAAGAAGAATAACACATATCATCAAGGCGATTATCTGAGACACATCAACATATCTCTGGTCAGATTACATTAGCATTTGTCAAGCTGAGTTAAGCAGAGTATGCAAATTTAAGTCTGGATGTAGGTTGTCCCTGCAACTAATCAAATTAGGAAATGCACATATGCGGATGGGCTAACACTTGAACAAAATAAAAAAAGAATAAAAATAGTTTTAAAAGATATATCTAGGGTTACAGAACACTAACTACAAAAATAAAAGAGTGTAAGTGTCAGCATGCTAGCTTCTAATCTAGAAAAAGGGGCATGTTGATGGAAATGTCAATCAGCAGAGAGCTGTACGTCTCCAAGGGACAGCATTCAAGGATTCTTGATCAGCAAAGCAATTTGTTCAGCAGCAAATCCATTCCAAAGCATCATCAGGAAAGGTGCAAAGAGACTGCACAGAGTCTAGGGGTCTCAAGAGCCGAAGAAAGACTGACTAAAACTTATGAAGTCCATCCGTATTCAAAATGCACGATACTCTGATTCATTGATCCAGTAGCTCATGCAAATAAGGACATCTTCCAATCAAAATATCAATATAATTTCAGGTTGCAACAGTCCATTTAATTCCCAGGTATAGACTGAGATCATCTCCTCTTTCTGTGTGACTTCAAACAGTTTTGCAACATTTTGTATTCCTTTGCAGCATTCCAGTCTCTTCCCAGAGTTTACAAAATGCTGGTCTCTGTTCCATGTGAATCTGTATGTCAATTGAAACAAATGTTTTCACATTAAGTCCACAGGCCTAAATGTTCCAGACCAAGGTCACAAAACTAAAATCTCTGTGCCATTGCTACTCATGGAAATGGAACCTAGAGGAAAAATTCACATTAGAAAGAACAATGATTCATCACTTTACTTGACTGCAAATACACGCTCTGTAGGCATAGTTATGCTAACACAAGAAATATAAACCTAATTAAAATACTTGTTAATAAACACATAGGTGGTCATTATGACATTGGCGGTGACTTGTAAAGTGGCGGTAATGCCGCCAATGGGCTGGTGGCAATTACTACCAAATTATGACCACTGCGGTGATACCTCCCATAGACAGCCAATGTACCACACAACCGCCAGGGCGTTAACACCACTGACCACGGAGGTAGCCATCAACAGCCAGACGGAAGACAAGGTACCGCCCACCATATTATGACATAGCAAACCACCAGGATTTCTGGGGTGGTACCAATGCCATCAAAAGCCTGGCAGAAATACTGCACAGACAACGAAAGACTCACCATCAGAGACACAGAGAAGAACTCTGCCGCCATGGAACCGGGACTTCAAGTCTTCCCGATTCTCTTCTACGCCATGGTCCACCAGGAACACCAACGCCAACAAAGACGACGACGGTGAGTGCAGCCGCCTAGCACATAAGGGAGGAAGGGAGGGAGGGAAAGGAGAGTGACACACACACGCACAACACACACCATTCACAGGCACACCATACACACAACCAGCTGCAGAGTAAAACCAATGTCACAGGACTGCATTGAGCTGTAACAGATACTGTAATATGATGCCAACAGCCACCATATTGTCCATGCAATAACAAAAACAGGCGTCACTGTCTAGAAATGGCGAATGGCCAGTCCAAAGTACAAAAGGCCCACATGGCCACAGGGCAAGCACCAACTTGATTCATGATAGTATCCGGACTCCACTGTGCAGGGGCATCATGTTTGAAACAGGCAGGCATCTCATGGGGATGGGGGGCACCTCAGCTGAAGTGGGTAACGTGCCCACTAGTTCTGGAGAGGGCTCCTTGCCCAATTGTCCCTGGTGGGGAATGTAAGGCCACAGCCTCTGAAGTGGAGAACATGCCCACTGGTTCTGGAGGGGGCTCCTTGCCCAATTGTCTCTGGTGGGTGGCCTACATACCCTCTGCTGGAGGTGAGGGCTCCTTGCCCACTGCTGTTGGAGGTGTGACCGTAGCTGCCTCTGCTGGAGGTGAGGGCTCCTTTACCACTGCTGGTGGAGGTGTTACCCTGGCTGCCTCTGCTGGAGGTGAGGGCTCCTTGCGCACTGCTGGTGGAGGGGGCCTCTTGCCTCTCTGACTAGGAGGTGCCTCCACTGTCCCCGGCTCATGTCCCTTGGTTTTCACCACCCTAGTCCTCCCTTTCTGAGGCGGAGGTGTGTTCACAGTAGGAGTGGCAACCGTCACACTCTGGGGCCCCTTTGTGCCAGTAGCTGAAGATTTGATGGGAGCAGTGGCAGACTGTTTGGCTGAGGTGCTATGCCTGGTCATTGGGACCCTGCTCTTACGGGCAGGACGGGGAGGGAAGAGGTCAAGATGGGCAAGGAAAAGCTTCTCAGGGACATTGGGGCAGGATGTGGGGGGAGGGATGGGAGTGGAGGTTGAGGGAGTGCTTGTCGGAGGTGTATGTTTGCTGGGCTTGGGTTCAGGTGCATGGGCAGTGTGCATGTGTGAGGTGGATGGCTGTTGGGAGTCTGAGTGCGTGCGTTTGTGTCTCTTAGGAGGGGGCAGACAGGGTGGGAGAGGACAAAGGGGATGGGTGGATGAATGTTGTGGAGGTGTGTGCAAGTGAGATGTGTGTGCTACTTGATGTGGTGATGGTGGTGGTGGCTGCCTTGGTCAAACACATGTGCAGCTACATTGCATTCCCCCAGGTGGAAGATTTGGACACGGTGAAGGCAGGATTCTATGCAATGGGACATATACTAAATATTATTGGGGTGATTGACGGAACCCATATTGCGTTTGTCCCCCTCCCGTGCCAAGGAACAGGTGTTCAGGAATCGGAAAGTTCCCACTCACTCAATGTGCAAATGGTGTGCCTGGCTGACCAGTACATCTCTCATGTCACTGCCAAGTATCCTGGGTAGGTGCATGATACCTTCGTCCTGAGGAATAGCAGCATCCCAAATGTGATGGCACAACTACAGAGGCACATGGGCCCTCATTACAACATTAGCGGTAAAAGGCGCTTATCGCCGTGCAGAAGACCGCCAAAACACCACCGCGGCCGCGGAATTCCACCACAGCTATTATGACCCACATCTCGGAATCTGCCGAAATTCAGACACCCACACAAGACCACCACACCACAGGTCAGTGGTAAACTGGCGAAAACAAAACCTCCACCGTCACGCCAACAGAAACATGCCCATGCTATCACGACACACGAATCCACGCGGCGGTCTTTCAACCGCGGTATTCCATTGGTGGTACAGACCGCCGCGCTCAAAATACACAACTCCAAAACACCGCCACATTGGACAATTCGAAATACACACACCTGATACACATACAAACACCACTCCCACACACCCAACACAATATAAAACACACACCCACATCACCCACAAACCCCTAAGACCAGAAATTTTGACGAAGGCTAGATAGACAGAGGGCACAGCAACTGAGAACCCCACCACACAGAGGCACACAACACCATCATCCATACAACATTACACGCACAATATACCACACACCACTACACATCACCACACACATCAACACTTACACCACCCCACACATCACCCACACCACCTCATGTCACGCCAAAGACACCCCAGGTTTTCCAAGGAGGAGCTCAGGGTCATGGTGGAGGAAATCCTACGGGTAGAGCCAAAGCTATTTGGCTCACAGGTGCAGCACACATCCATAGCCAGGAAGATAGAGCTATGGCAAAGAATCGTGGACAGGGTCAACGCAGTGGGACAGCATCCAAGAAATCGGGAGGACATTAGGAAGAGGTGGAACGACCTACGGGGGAAGGTGCGTTCAGTGGTATCGAGGCACAACATCACAGTACAGTGGACTGGCGGTGGACCCCCACCTCCTCCCCCACAACTAACAACATGGGAGGAGCAAGTCTTGACCATCATGCATTCAGAGGGCCTCGGAGGAGTCGGTGGAGGAATGGACACTGGTAAGTTAAATCTCAACTATTACATCCCCCACCCTACCTGCATGCCATCACACACCCCCACCCTCACCCCCTGCCCTATCACTCCAACTCCTCACTAATGTACTCATAACACAAACCACCCATCCCAACACCAAGCCCCGCATGGAAAAACAAAGCATGGTCAGCCCTCACCAAAGCATGCTCACTGCACATACCCATAACAACCCACTAACCATCATCACACAAACCCACACACAGGAATGCTTGCACTGGGGTACACAAACACCCACCCATTGCACACCATTACTCACACACATGCACTAATCATGCTCTTATATCCCTGCAGGACCATTACGGAACGTCACCACACCGGAGGGTCCAGACAACTCCACTCCACCCACAGAAGAGGCCCACAGTGACAACAGCAGCTCTGCCCTACTGGATCCTGATGACCAGCCCGGACCATCGTGGGCCTCGGGACAGTCGGTTCCCCTTGCACAGGCACAGCCCAACACTGACCTTCCACCCTCTGGTAACACCAGCACAGCACCCACCCAGCGGGCCCATACCTCTGTACCCAGGATACGTCAATCAGCGGTGTGTCCACCACTACAGGGAACCCAGGATAACCCACCACCCCAACAACAACCGGGACCTGGGGGCAGTGGTAGTGGGCACACGGTCCAGGGGACGGAGGCACAGGAACACAGGGGAACTGGGAGGGCTGCTGTGCTACAGGGGGCGGACAGGCCAAGGGAACCCACCCTCCACGAGGCCCTCTCCATCATGGGAGCATACCACCACTCCCAGGAGACGATGGCGACGGTACTGGCCAGGTTTCAGGAGACCCAGCGCCTGCAGGATGAACTGTATTTGGGGTTCAGGGAGGAGCTCAGAACCATCAGCTCCGCCCTGGGCACCATCGTAGGGGTGCTGAAGGACATACAAAAGACCATGAGGGACACCGTGGCACTCCAAGGGGCCCCTGACACTAGCATGGACGATGAACTGCCCACCACCTCCGCCGGCACTACTGGACAGGACGCCCCGCCACAGGACCACCACACCAGCACCCCACCCCCTGCAGACGGACAACCACCCCGCAAGCGGTCCCTGAGATCCAGGAACAGGACAGAGCAAGATGGCAAGACCCCGCCAGGAAATGAGACCACCCTGATTGTCCTCCCACTGTCTCACTTTGTTACCCTGTCCCGATTGGAACTGCCCCATCTCCACTTCCTATGCCCATATGGTCAGTGCACCTGTGCGACTAATGGACTGGACTCTGCCATGGACATTCCTCCACCGTCCCCCATCACCATATTACTAGCCCCTCCATTTTTGAGCACTGAAATAAACACCCTTGAACCACAAAACAATCTGGAGTCAGGTGTGTGATTTGGTAAATATGTATAATCAATGACAGTGTCAACATGCTTTCCATTTTTATAGCCAACATACCTATGTCACACATCACAAGTCCTTGAAGGATGCAAGCAGATGACACACGTTTCTAACCACACCTGTGAAACCGTAATGGAAAGTACAACTCAGTGACCAAATACTGCTATGAAATGACAGACAGGATAGAGGTAGAAGTGTGAAAGTGAATGTAATGGTAAAAAGAAAACTGTTCTCACCTGTGTGTCACTGGAAATATTGCTGTATGACTGACTCCCTGTTGTCTATGTCTTCTTCCTCAGCGTCCTCCTCATCATTGTCCACAGGCTCCACAGCTGCCACAACACCGCCATCTGAACCATCCTCCTGCAGAAAAGGCACCTGGCGTCGCAAAGCAAGATTGTGAAGCATTGAGCAGGCGAAGATGATCTGGCACACCTTCCTTGGTGAGTAGAATAGGGAACCACCTGTCATATGCAGGCACCTGAACCTGACCTTCAGGAGGCCGAAGGTGCGTTTGATCACCCTCCTAGTCCGCCCATGGGCCTCATTGTAGCGTTCCTCTGCCCTGGTCCTGGGATTCCTCACTGGGGTCAATAGCCAGGACAGGCTGGGGTAACCAGAGTCCCCCAATAGCCACACCCGGTGCCTCTGAAGTTGACCCATCATATAAGGGATGCTGCTATTGCACAGGATGTAGGCGTCATGCACTGATCCAGGGAACATAGCATTTACCTGCGAGATGTACTGGTCTGCCAAACATACCATCTGTACATTAATGGAATGATAACTCTTCCGGTTCCTGTACACCTGTTCACTCCTGTGGGGGGGGGGGACCAGAGCTACATGGGTCCCATCAATAGCACCTATGATGTTGGGGATATGTCCAAGGGCATAGAAGTCACCTTTCACTGTTGGCAAATCCTCCACCTGAGGGAAAACGATGTAGCTCCTTACGTGTTTCAGCAGGGCAGACAACACTCTGGACAACACATTGGAAAACATAGGCTGGGACATCCCTGATGCCATGGCCACTGTTGTCTGAAGCGATCCACTTGCAAGGAAATGGAGCACTGACAGCACCTACACTTGAGGGGGGATTCCTGTGGGATGGCGGATTGGTGACATCAGGACTGGCTCCAACTGGGTACACAGTTCCTGGATAGTGGCACGGTCAAACCTGTAGGTGATGAGTAAATGTCGCTCCTCCATTGTCAACAGGTCCACCAGCGGTTGGTACACCGGAGGATTCCGCCATCTTCTCAAATGTCCAAGCTGACGGTGCCTAGGAAGGACAACAGCGACCACAGAGTCACCAAAATCCCAGGTATGTACCCACAGATACACAGAACACGACACCAAAGACAAAAATCTTCCTGTATGTGTGTCGAGTGTAGGCCCAGGTATGTGTGACGCTGTTGAAAATTAAGCCATGTGGGCCCCTGAAATGGCGGCTGCCTGACCTCTAAACTGGGACAGTGGGATTTGAGGTAACTGCGCTGGCGTTGTACACCGTTGCGGTAGGCGGTCGAAGACCGCTACGCAAAGCTGCATTGGTTAACATTGGACCCTATGGGTTCCAGGAGCCAATGATGAAGTGCGCCGGCGGTGATGAGACGCACTGCCGCGGACATCACCGCCACGGACGTCACCGCCATTTTCTATCTGTTCAATCACTTGATACCTGATCTTCGACAGGAGAGGACCTACACTGCAAGTGCTGCTGTGACCTCGGTCTGGAAGAGACAATGGCTGCTGCGTCTGCAGAAAGGGCCCCTACCTTCACTGCTCAGGAGTTGGAGAAGCTCGTGGACGGGGTCCTCCTCCAGTACACGCTACTCTACGGTCCTCCAGACCAACAGGTAAGTACACAGGGAGCACGTTGTATGGGCTATGCCTGGGTGGAGAGGGCTGGTTGTAAGAGGGAAGGGGGCAGAGTGCAGGGAACATGAAGGACTGTGAATGCACTCACTTCGACGGTGCTCTTGCTAATGACTTCTCTTCTTCCCCTGTGCATATCATGTAGGTCAGCGCCCACAAGAAGAAGGACATTTGGTGTGCCATCGCCAAGGACGTCCGGACCTTGGGGGTCCACCAGAGACGGGGCACCCACTGCCGTAAAAGATGGGAGGACATTCGCCGCTGGAGCAAGAAGACGGCGGATGCTCAGCTGGGGATGGCCTCCCAACGTGGGAGGAGTGCCTGTCGCCCCATGACCCCCCTGATGTTCCGGATCCTGGCGGTGGCCTACCCTGAGTTGGATGGGCGCTTGAGGGCATCACAGCAGACACAAGGGGGTGAGTACAAAATCATTCTGGGGACTTTGCGCGCAGTTGAGGGGTCTAGGTGTGGGAGGAGGGCTGTGGGTTTCCCTAGGCCAGGGTGACTTCCATAGGCTAGGCCCCTCCGTAATGCAGGCCATGTGGCATTCCACCCCACTGCAGTAGAGTGCCAAGTACAGGTATACATGCCTCTGTGGCATCCATGTGTGCAGATGTCCACCATAGCGATGTAGGCCATATCCCAGGAATTGCATCTGTAGAGGCCAGGAGCACGGCGTAGTGCAGGGGGCTGCTGTGTCTGTATTGTCCGCCAACGGTAGCGGTATGCCATGCACTCAACCTGTCTCTCTCCTGTCGTCCCCCCCCTTTTTTCTGCTCTCCATGTTCTTTTGTGCATCAGCATCATCAGGCGGAAGTACAGTGGCACCGGAGCACGAGGGAGCTGCATCCCACATGGCCATGGAGGGCCACACCACGGACTCAGAAAGCACCAGTGGGACGGAGGGCGAAGGGAGCTTCACGTCGGGCACCGGATCACCAACCAGCGACACGGACTCGTCCGCCGATGGGAGCTCCCTTGTGGTGGCGGCACCATCTGTGCCCCACACTTCTACAGGTACAGCCGCCACCTCCCTTACCAGCACCGCCCTCCCAGCATCCCCTCAGCGTCCGCCCGTGCCCGCTCACCCAGGAGGGTGGGCATCACCTTCGCCCCAGGCACCTCAGCCCCTGCCCCTGTTACCCCTGCTGCCCTCAGTGAGGAGGCCATTGACCTCCTCAGGTCACTCACTGTTGGGCAGTCTACCATTGTGAATGCCATCCAGGGTGTAGAAAGGGAGTTGCAACACAGTAATGCATTCCTGGAGGGCATTCATTCTGGTCAGACTGCCCTTCATCGAACCCTGCAATCTTTGGCCTCAGCACTGATGGCAGCCATTGTCCCTGTGTCTAGCCTCCCCCCTCCAACTTCCTCCACCCAGACCCAATCCCCTATACCCCAGCCTATCCCAAGCACACCAACAGACAAGCATGCACACACCTCAACAGACAAAAGTAGCTCAGGCAAACATAGGCACCACACATCCCACAGGCACTCACACAAGCATCAGACACATACAGACACAGCAACATCCACTGCCTCCACTGTGTCCCCCTCCTCATCGTCTCCCTCCGCCCTCCCAGTGTTGTCTACACTCTCACCTGCATGCACTACATCTACAGGCACTAGGACTCGCACCAGAACACCCAGCACCACACCCCGCTCACCTGCACTCACCACCCCCACTCCAATTTACACGTCCCCTGTGTCCTCTCCCAGTGTGTCTGTGACGCCCCCTCCCAAAGTACACAAACGCGGGCACCCACACACCCAACATCCATCTACCTCACGACAGCCTCCAGTACCTGCACCTGCACCTAAAACACCTAAAGTGACACCTCCTACAACCACCTCCTGTTCCTCCACTCCCACACTCCCAGACCCCCTCCAGCTACCCATCCCAGTGTTCGTCATAAACTCTCTGTAGTATCAAAGATGAGTAAGAGTCCAAGTCCACGCAGGTGATGATTATAGAACCATTTATTCCAGGAAACTTCATAGGTAAAATAACAGGAACTCCAGCCTACAGTAAAACCTCCCGCTCCATCAACTGTCCAGCACGGAATGCTGTCCAGCTGAGGAAGAAACAAAATGCTGAAGGAGGGACCAGAAGATACCAAATGAGAACAACACTAAACAAATAACCTTAAAACATAACATACAAACATATCCTAATATACTACAAAACAATACCTACAATGTTGATAAAGATATAAATACAATACCACACCACCCCCCTCTCTATATAAGTTAAATCACAACAATTCTATTCATATTCCAGATCCTCCCATCATCAAGTTTGACAGCCCCTCTAAACACTTTGACAACTTCATGTACAGGACTGAACTTGGAAGTACTAGACCTGCAAATTCTAGGTAATTTGACTCTAACTTTGTCTCCAACACGTACAACGCTTTCTTTGACAGATTTACGAACATCATAGATTTCTTTCCTTTTCAGACAGTGATATTCATCTTTATCTTTAGCATTTCTTTCAATAGATTCTCTATCCACAGCACAAGAAAGATGTTTCCTAAGCCAGGGAGGATTGATTTTGGTATGTGGCACTCGTTTCCTAAACAATAAGAACGGAGTCTGTCCAGTGCTGGAATGTGGAGTAAACCTGTACTCTTCAACTTTTCCTTCCACCCAACTCTCCCACGCAACTCCATTTAATTTAGCTAATTGTATGGTTTCTTTCAAAGTTCTATTAAAACGTTCCACCATACCATTGGTTTCTGGATGATAAAGAGCACATTTTTTGTGAACAATTCCCCTTGACAAAAGAAAATCTCTCACAAACTTCGAGGTGAACTGAACCCCATTGTCTGACAATATCGCACCAGGATTCCCCTCCCTGCTGAAAACTTTGGACAAAAAGTCCACCACTATCTTTGAAGTGATCTCAGAAGCTATGCACACCTCAGGCCAACGGGAAAGCATGTCCATCAGCACTATGATATACTTAGAGCTAGACCCGTAGGACACAGGACCCAAAATGTCAATAGCAACTTCTTCCCACACTTCATTTGGAATCTCTTTAAGTACTAACGGTTGAGTCCTCACCTTAAGTGTCTTGTCTGCTAAACGGCATTCAACACAATCTCGTACTCTCCTTTCTAAAGCAATATCCATTCCTGGCCACCAATAAGAAGCCCTCATTCTTTCTTTAGTTTTGCTTATGCCAGGATGACCCGAATGAGAGAGAGAAAGAAGCCGATCACGTAAAGATGTTGGAGGAACAAGCTTGTTACCCCTTAGCAACATACCTTCATGTGACCACAACTCATCCCACACCTTCTTGAAAGGAGAGAATGAGGTGCCATGGTACTCCTTCAGTTTCCCAGATTCCACCAATTTTATAACCTCAGAAAGATCTTGATCTTTACTTAATTCATCACGTCATTCACCTTCTAAAACACACCCATCCGTTATAGTGCAAACTTTAACTTCTTCATCCGTCCACCACGACAAACTATCACACTCATTAGTCTCATCACCAGACCCTAACCTAGACAAGCAATCTGCTGTCTTGTTGTCACATCCTGGAACATATTTTACTGTAAAACGATAATCTTGGAGCCCAACAATCCATTTACAAATGCGGGAAGAAATATTATCCAAACCTTTCTTCCCAAAAATCTCTTGTAATGGTTTATGATCGGAGTGAACTTCAAAAGAAATTCCCCAAAGAAACTGTCTAAATTTCTTAATAGCCCAATAAATTGCCAGAGCTTCTTTCTCTATGGTAGAATAATTAAATTCTGCACCACGTAGAGTGCGAGAAGCAAAAGCAACCGTAGATTCATTTTTTCCCCTTAGTTGCTTTAACACACAACCCAGACCTTTATCAGATGCATCTGTAATAAGATGACAAGGAAGACCAGGTTGAAAGCCACAAAGAGAATGAGCAGAAGAAAGAGCTTCCTTGAGATCTTGAAATTCTCTCTCACAATCTGAGGACCAAACAAACTCACTTCCCTTCTTGAGCAAAGATCTAATAGAGCATGATCTTTTAGCAAAGTCGGAAATGTACCTGGCATAGAATTCTGCCATGCCTAAAAAGATTTGAATGTCTTTTTTACACATAGGAGTAGACAAACCTGTAATGGTACGTACTAGATCATCTTTCGGTTTGACCCCATCACATGAAATGACATGTCCTAAATACGTTATCTGAGACTGAACAAATTTACATTTTTCTTTTTTCAGCGTGATACCCTTGCTCTGAACAATGAAAGTACACATCTTAATTTCCTAAGATGTTCTTCATGAGTATTGGTGAATACCAGAACATCGTCTTGGAAAAAACATACACCTTCTAACTTCCCTAATATATCTTGCATAAGCCTTTGGAATACAGCTGCTGCAGAACACAGACCAAAAGGCATACGATTGAATTTGAAGACACCAAAGGGAGTAATGAAAGACGTGAGAAGTTTCGAATCTTCAGTCAGTTGCACTTGATGGTATGCAGAAGTTAGGTCAAGAGTAGAAAAAACTTTTGCATTTCCTAAAGAACTTATCATTTCCTTAATGTTCGGTAAAGGAAATCTGTCTTCAACCACTTCCTTATTCAGGTTGCGAAGATCAATACATAGTCTAATGTCTCCAGAATGTTTGGTGGCAACAACAACCGGAGCTATCCATTGTGCTGCTTCTACTTCCTGGATAATTCCACTGCCTTTAAGTCTTTCAAGTTCTTGCTTCACCTTACCTCTTAAACTTATAGGAATGTTTCTCAATTTTGAAACTATGGGTTGTGCATCTTTCTTCAAAACAATCTGATGTTTGTAGCCTTTTATGCATCCTACTTTAGCACTAAACACATCCGGATATTCATTCCATAATTGATGTTCAATATCTGTCACCTCTTGAACCATAACTTGAGGCACAGCATTAGGGTTTAAAACTATTCCCAATTCTTTCTGATGTGGCCAACTCAAAATGGTGTCACCAACCACAGGAACGTAAATTTTACCAGATATTTCATTGCCTTTAAAATTTATCATTGCATTAAAGTATCCTTTTAATTCAATGGGTTTACCCCCAGACAACATGAATAGCAGGACAGTCTTTAGAATTCGCAAGATGAGAAGGTGAGCCACATCTAAAACAGAAAGTTTTGGTTTTGTTCCTTGGGTTGATGAAACTTTTAGACTTTGAATCAATTTTGTTTATGGAAGAAGAGGCTTTAGAATTCTTCAAAGTTTCAATACAAGATTGTGAATGTTCAATTTGCTTTACAACCTTCAACACTTCATCAAGAGAAGGATCACTCTTGGACCATAGAGCCTCCCTAACTTTATCACTTTTGCATTCCAACATGAATTGGTCCCGTATGCGTTCATCTATAGAAGAGCCAAATTTGCAAAGAGAAGCGAGTTTGCGAAGCTTCGTTATATAATCTTCTATAGATTCTTCATCCATCTGTTTACTTTTGCCAAAATAGAACCTTTGTAAAAGAACAGATACCCTTGGTAAAAAATGAGTGTCAAGGCGAAGCAGAGTTTCTTCAAAGTCATTTAAAGGAGCATCACCAACAGCTCCATCCACAATAGACACTGCAGGTAAGGTCTCCAAAATTTCTTGCCCCTCCGCACCTAAACAATGTTGAAGCAGAGAAGTTTTCCTTTCAATAGATAAATTGGTTCCACAGACCTTTAAATAAGTTAAAAAAACTTTTTTCCATTTTGGCCAAGGAATTGTTGGATCACCAGGAGAGGATAAGAAAAAAGGAGGAGGAGAAATATTCAGCATTATGACAAGAAGCAAAAAGAATGTTAAGGTGAAAGAGAAACAGAGTAACAGAGTAAAAGATTAAGTAAAAGTAAAGGATCAGTATCAAACTCAAATCCAAAGAAATACAATGTTCATATTAATTAAAAAAAATAAAAAAAAATAAACAAGTAACAATGAAATTTCCGATTGCAATATGAAACGGAAGAATATAGCAAGAACAACAGGTAAATGATGATTTAAAAATTCACACAATTTAAATATTAATGTGCACCCACAATACATAAAATGTAAGATAAGCCAAAAGTTAGAAGCTTTATAATGCAGGTGGAAATAGAAAAGAAAAGAAACTGGAAACGCACAAATTAATGTGAAAAAGAAACCAGCTGTACGTTAGAACAGTATAGCAATTATGTCTGTTTGTAGGCCTGTGATTCCTTCGTACATCCACCAGATTAGGCGAGTTTGCCTATCTGCTTCACCTATCTGCAGTACACTGTACTGCTGCACTGTGCAATTAAACACAACGCGTGCCTCGTTGCCGCGTGCCTAGGTGCTTTGAAATCGCACGCGTATTAGAACACAATACTTAGTTGCTTGGCAACCGCACGCTCTGCTAAAGCTTGATATTGTAAAATGCAACGCGTGCGGTTGCCTGGCAACGAGGCACACACGCGGCCGATAAACGGAGAAAGACGGCGCGTGTGAATATAAACGCCGGCCTCGTTCCTAATCAAAATTAACTCGGGCCGCAAAGAGAATTCGTTTCTCAATTTTTGAAGAGAAACAAAATGAAAAGGCACCCTGAAAGACAAAACGTGGAATAAAAAACATTACGAAGGGGAAAGGAAAGAGATTCCCCTAAAGATTAACGGCAAAAGTAAAAGTAAAAAACAGAACACTACAAAACAAATGAGGATAGAAAAGAAAAGAAAGAAAGATAGATATTAAATAACACACAAGGAATATAAAATAAAGAACAAATAAGAGTAAGATGAGGTGATCAACAATACCAGGGCCAAAATTTCGACTAGAGTTCCTGTTGCAGGAATGAAGTTCGCCAGTTCGTCGCCAAAATGTAGTATCAAAGTTGAGTAAGAGTCCAAGTCCACGCAGGTGATGATTATAGAACCATTTATTCCAGGAAACTTCATAGGTAAAATAACAGGAACTCCAGCCTACAGTAAAACCTCCAGCTCCATCAACTGTCCAGCACGGAATGCTGTCCAGCTGAGGAAGAAACTAAGGGCCTGATTCTAACTTTGGAGGACGGTGTTAAACCGTCCCAAAAGTGGCGGATATACCACCTACCGTATTACGAGTTCCATAGGATATAATGGACTCGTAATACGGTAGGTGGTATATCCACCACTTTTGGGACGGTTTAACACCGTCCTCCAAAGTTAGAATCAGGCCCTAAATGCTGAAGGAGGGACCAGAAGATACCAAATGAGAACAACACTAAACAAATAACCTTAAAACATAACATACAAACATATCCTAATATACTACAAAACAATACCTACAATGTTGATAAAGATATAAATACAATACCACACTCTCCCTCAGCAACGTTGACTTCTTTGCCCCCATCCCCACCCCTCCAATTCATAAGTCCCGTAGTAGCACCTCAGCCAAAAAGACTCCAGTACCAGTGGTGCGTGTTACAGGTGTGTGGAGTGCACCGGCCACCAGGGCAGGCAGTGTGACACAGAGCCAAAGCACTGCCAGTCCACCCCCTGTAAGGCATCTCAAGTTGGAAAGTGGCCGACGGGACAGGGTGAAGACTCCAGGCGGCAAAACTGCTCACAAGGGTCCCAGGGGGATTGCAGAGTCAGCTGTGACTCCTCCAAAGGTGGTGAAGGGCCAGAGGAAGTCTGCACAGTCTGGTGAGAGCAGCACGGCGGAGAAGGGCGCCATCCTCCCCGGCGGCCGGGACGCCACCGCCAGCACCGTCGTCACTGGTCAGGTGACCACCGCCAGAGTCATTGCCCAGGAGGTCACGAGTATCGTCACTGGTCAGGAGACCACCGCCAGAGTTATTGCCCAGGAGGGCACGAGTATCGTCACTGGTCAGGAGACCACCGCCGGAGTCAATGCCCAGGAGGGCTTCGGCTGCCACAGCCCCGCTGGAAAATGAGGGACCGTCATGCCACACACCAATGCACAGGTCAGAGACCGCCATGGCAAAGCACCACTGAACAAGGGAATCACCGCCATGGTGAAGACCACTGAACAGGGCACAGCACCGCTGAACAGGGCAGAGAACCGCTGAACAGATCAGAGACCACCATGGCAAAGCCCCGCTGAACAAGGGAATCACCGCCATGGTGAAGACCGCTGAACAGGGCACAGCACCGCTGAACAGGGCAGAGAACCGCTGAACAGATCAGAGACCGCCATGGCAAAGCATCGCTGAACAAGGAAACACCGCCACATCAAGCATCGTTATCCCATGTACAGCTGGGACTGTGACGGTACAGGAACCGTCACGAGGAGCTAAATGCAGTGTGGGCACCATTCCCCCTCCAGAACCAGTGGAGACTGTTATCCACTTGAGAGACTGTGGCTTTGCACTCCCCAGGATTGTTCAGTGGGCAAACCACCCACTGTAGAGACTTGAGAGACTGTGGCTTTGCACTCCCCAGGATTGTTCAGTGGGCAAAGCAACCACTGTAGAGACTTGAGAGACTGTGGCTTTGCACTCCCCAGGATTGTTCAGTGGGCAAACCAACCACTGTAGAGACTTGAGAGACTGTGGCTTTGCACTCCCCAGGATACATCAATGGGCATGGAGCCCCGTCGTGGATCTGGCGTGGTGCTGTAATCCGGCTGAGGTGCCCCCCCTTCCCTTCCCCCTGAGGTGCCTGTTGTATTTCGATCTGATGCCCCAGCAGTGTTCTCTCCGTTTGTGGACAGGTATCTATTGTGGGCCTCGCCCATGCATTTTTGGGCCAGTGTTGCACGGACATTGTTATGTGCATACCTGCACTGCTTCTCGTAATGTATATACTTTTGAATGTGTATATATATATAAATGTATATATTTGGTAACTGTATTTTGATACATTAAAATTTTTCGACTGATTTCCTTTGGTCTTTGCATTCTTCCGGGGGGGTTGTGGGTTGTTACTGTGATGTTTTGACATGCATAGCTGTGTGTGTTATAATGTGCGAGGGTGGGGGTGGGGGTGTTGCGTGTGTGTGTCCCTGACTTTTGCCTCCCCTATGTCGTAGGTGCAGTACTCACTGTTGTCTTTGCCGCCGCCGTTGCTGGTGTTCATAAATGAGCAGGAAGACAAGGGCAGGTAGGATTTGTAATTCCGGCTCTATGGTGTCCTCCTTCCTTGTGGAGTGTGTTAAGGTGAGCGTTTTCCCATTGCAAAAGCTGTTTCCGCAATGTTTTTATCCACTGTGAATCCGCCCCGGAAAAGGTGGCGGATTGGCTGGTTGTGATACTGTGGGCGGTACATTGTCTTCTGCCTGTCTGTTGGCAGTGACCGCTGCGATGCTTGTCTGTACCGCCGTGGTGGTCGGAGTGTTAAAGTGGCTGTCTATGTTGGCGGTTTCCGCCACGGTCATGATTCCCTTTTTTTGTCCGCCGGCCTGTTTGCGGTATTACTGCACCTTTAACACCGTCTGCTAGGGTTGTAATGACCCCCATGCTGTGGCTAATAGGAGAGCCAGAGTCCCCAGCCACTGTATGTCAGTGTATGCCTTCAGGAGTCATCCCCCAGACCGTAGTATAAGGCTAATATTTGTACCTTAATACTTGCAGGTGACTATGGCTACCCAAACCTATCGTGGCTCCTGACCCCTGTGAGGAATGGCAGGACAGGGGCTGAGATTCGATATAATGTGCACATGGGTGAACCAGGCAAATCATAGAACGTACCTTCGACCTCCTGAAGGCCATGTTCAGATGCCTCCATCTGACACGTGGATCCCTGTGCTACTCCCCTGAGAAGGTATGCCAGATAGTAGTAGCATGCTGCATGTTGCTCAACCTGGCCCTCAGAGGACATGTGCCTCATCTGCAGGAGGAGGAGATTGGAAATGCCCCTGTGGCAGCAGCGGATTCTGAGGACAGTGAGGATGAGGAGGCAGTGGATGAGGAGGTGGACATCAGTTATACATCAATACTTCCAATGACACGGGTGAGACAGTGGAACTGCCATTCCTTTGATTATATATGTTTTCATTGTGGCTGTAGCAGGATGGTATTCACTTCCTTTGCATCTCAACTGACAGTCACCTATGGCTTCTCATTTTACAGATGTTGGTGTTGTAACAACTGTGTACTAGTGTGATGACTACAGACAGCTACAGGTCCTTATTTGTATGCTATCACAGTGTCCAGGTCATTTGCACGTCATGTGACTGTTTCCATATTTGCACATTTTCATCACATAAAACACTATCACTCAAGTTGTGTTCAAGGGTGTTTATTGTAGTGAAATATATAGACAGAAAGGTGGAATGGTATGGGGTGATGGTAGAGGTAAGTCCAGGGTATTGGTCCAGTCTGTAGCACAGGTCCAGTGTCCAAGGGGCCATAGAGCAAAGCCAGTTCAAAGTGGACAAGGTGACAGGGTGGGACACAAGGGGTACATTCAGGAGGGTCTCATTTCCTGGTGGTGGTCTTGGTCTTGGCTAGTGTCTCTGGCTTCTGCCTGGGTCGCAGGGAACGTTTGCGGGGTGGTTCACCTTCTGCAGGGGGAGGGGTGTTGGTGGCCTGTGGGTCCTGTGGCAGGTCCTCCTGTCCACTAGCTGCAGCAGATGTAGTGGGCTGTTCAGTTGATTGGCTAGTGGAAGGGGCCCGCCGGTGTGCTGTCCATTCCCTCGTGATGTGGGCCATATCAGCCAGCACCCCTGCTATGGAGACCATGGTGGTGTTGAGGGCCTACAAATCTTCCCTGATCTCCTAGTGGTGTACCTCCTGCAGCTGCTTGTTCTCCTGCATGTTGTTAAGGATCTGGACCATCTTGTCCTGGGATTGTTAGTAAGCCCCCAGGACATTAGTGAGTGCCTCCTGGAGAGTCGTTCCCTGGGCTTGTCTCCCCCTGGCACACAGCTGTCTTCCATGCGTCCCTGTGCCTGTGTCCCCTGAACGGTCTGCCCACTGCCACTGACCCCAGGACCCTGATTGTCTTGGCTGTGGACTGGGGTCCCTGTACAGGTGGGAACACTGCTGATTGATGTGTCCTGGGGACAGAGGCGTGGGGACGTTTGATGGGTGCTGTGGTGTTGGATACTGAGGTGGGAGGCTCTGTGGTGGACTGGGAGTGGGCTGGGGTGGCCGACTGACCAGTGGTCCCTGATGGGCCAGGTAGTTCATCCAGATCCAGAAGTCATGAGTTACTGTCATCACTGGGGGCATCTTCTGGTGGGAGACTGGATAGTCGTGGCACCTCCTCGCCGCTGGGATTGGCTGGGGCACCTGTGGGGATGTAAGTGATGTGTTATGCTTCATGTCTGTGATATTGTTTACATCCCTAGCTTCCCCATTATCGTTGCTGTTACCCTGCCACCTTTGTGTATGATGATATAATGTGGGATTGTTAGTTCTCCATGCTGTGCATGCTTTGGTGTTGGGTGTACATGCAGGGCTAGGAGGGCTGTACATGCATTGATATGGCATGCAGGGCTTGGCATTGATGTTAGTCACATGTGTAGGTGCACTGTGTGGGGTGGAGTGGCATGATGGGAGTCCGGGTGAGGGGGTGAGATGGCATGCAGGTATGGGGGATGATGGGTAGCAAATATTAACTCACCAGTGTCCAGTCCTCCGGCTACTCCTGTGAGTCCCTCAGGATGCAGTATTGCCAGGACTTGCTCCTCCCATGTCATCAGCTGTGGGGGAGGAGGTGGGAGTCCGCTGCAGGTTCTCTGCATGGTGAGATGGTGCCTTGCTGCCACGGAACGTACCTTCCCCGTAGGTCATTCCACCTCTTCCTGATGTCGTCCCTTGTTCTTGGATGCTGTCCCACGCCGTTCACTCTGTCCACGATTCTCCGCCATAGCTCCTTCTTCCTGGCAATGGATATTTGCTGTACCTGTGCTCCAAACAGCAGTGGCTCTACTCTGACTATTTCCTCCACCATGACCCGCAACACCTCATCTGTGAAACGGGGGTGCCTAAGTGGAGACATGGGTGTTGTGTGGTGTGGGTTGTGCAGAGAGTGTTGAGTAATGTGGTGGGGTGTGGCGTGTGTGACGGATCAATGCGTATTTGTGGTGTGTGTGTGTTGTTGTCTCTGCGATTTGCATGGCTATCTCTTGCCTATTTTTCATGATTGTAAAGGGTTGTGTGTGATGTGGGTGTGTGTTTTATAGTGCTGTTGGTGGGTATGTGTGGTGTGTGCATGAGTGTCAGGTGTGTGATTTTTGTTTTTTCCAATGTTGTGTTGTTTTTTATTTGGGTGAGCATTCTGACCGCGCCAGTATGTACTGCCAATGGTTTACTGCAGTTGAATGTCCGCTGTGATGATTCGTGGGTCATAATGTGGTGGGCGTTGTTTTGTTGGCGTAAAAGTATGGGTGTTTGTACCGACACTTTACCACTTACCTTTGGTCTGGCAGTTTTGTGTTTGTGGCAGTATTCTGTCAGTTTAGTGTGTGTGTCATAATATGGTGAATGGATGTTCACCTCCGCGATGGTATCTTGGCGGTCGTCACCGCGGCGGTAAGTGGGATTTACCTCCAATGTCATAATGAGGCCTATAATATTAAAACTTGTAAATTTAGCATTAATAATATAACATCAGAAAGAATAAAACATTTCATCATAAATTGTAAAACGTGTTAATGCATCACATTAGCTATAACAGAGAAGTACATTTATTTTTATGTGCCTATTTATTTAAACTTATAAATCACACATTGAACATTTAAAATGCTAATTTATTTTGATACTAGCAGTTAATCTACTGTCTAAAATAAACGTTGGCATTATTTAAGTCTTATTAGCACATTATTAAATCAAGTAGGCACAATTGTGACCACCGCAAATGAACAATTTAAAAATATGTGTCAGTGCAGCTTTCTACATTAGGCTGTCAAACATGAGACATAATTTGTCACCCTCTGCTGACATCTGGGTCACTAAAAGCATAACTAATTTACGCTCCAAAAGTTCTGCCTCTGACTGCAGTCTATGCCGTCACGAAAAGGACACATTCTCATTTCAATGAGACAACTCAAAGTCTTGATGTCTTTTTCCGGTTTGGTCTGCTGTAATTCTCAATTTATTTGAGATTAGAATAATAAACACTTGTCATCTTCTCCATTTCAACCTCTTCCCTCCTGTCTATTCTTAGATATTTCTATTTCTATAGTTTGTATAATTTGTATGATCCAAGTGAAACTAAGTCACACAATGCCACAATCAACACAGGTCTCAAAATCATTCCTACTACTCCCTTGCCCAGATTTCCAAACCACTTTCTAATGGTTGAAGACCCATTACCTATTGTCTCCCAGGCGTTGGTGGCTGCCAATCCTTTCAGGTAATTTTTCAGATTTGATATGTTAGAGATAAACTTCCTTATCTCCTTACTATTGTCTGGTATGTACAATGTTGAATATTCAAATCTTTACAGACTCCGCTCTCCTTTGCCAATAAGATGTCTAATGCAATACGATTTAGCAAAATCATTGTTCTCACAGCAACCATCTCTGTACCCATTAGAAGCACAGCACCAGCATAATCAGTAGCCATTTTATCTACTATTGTTGACAATTTACTAATCTTGCCTTTTTTCAAGATTACTCCAACTGATGGAATGATGACACTAAATATACCTCCTGTAATCTTAGCTGCACTAGCTCCTCTCTTAACTCTGGAATGTGGGTTCTCTTTCCCAACTGGATTATCAAAACTGTCCATATGATACATTTTCAGAAATGCTAATCCCAAGTAACATGTATTCTACCAGCCTTTCGGCAGTTTGTAATAGGCATTCTTTCCACAAATTAAATAAACACCTGACATGGGGGGTCTTTTCCATTCAACATAAAAGTCTAAACACCCTTAAACAAAAATACATGTCTACATCACTAGGACCTACACAATGTATGTCTGTCTGCGACTTAGGTCTACATATACCCAAATTTCATATGTGTTACCAGTCTAAAGCTAAGTGTCCTTGTATATTGCAACCTGTAGCATGTGCAGTATCTCTCTGCCAGTATTGCAAAACTACTTTTTTCTATCTTTGTTTTCATTGCTTTCTTTCTGTCATCTACTTGTCCAATTAACTCCTTTTCTACTGGTATAACAAAGCAGGTTACATTGTTTTTGTGTGCCTATGTGGTTCCAAAAGTCAGGGTCGGTTCAAAGAAAGCTCGCACAATGTCAATGTTTTTCGCTTTAGCAGTACTACTCGAGTCGTGATTGACAGGCATGAAGAAAACACAAGATCATAACTGGAATAGAAGTATTGGATATACTTCTTGTCATACAACCGTATTAGTAAAAGGCTGTAAGAAATGCTATATGTTAGTGGCAAGCTGTGTTAGGTGATTCCTTTCTGAAATGATGAAGGGAGCTGTGTACAAACATAAAAATCACCACCTTCATCATTTCAATATATTCATACAATAGTTTATAATATACATTGGATGATAAATCTCCCTTAGAATCGTCAATGTGAAACATTCTCTCATCCTCATATAGGGGATCTTGTTCTGTATTTGAATCTCATCAGTGTAATTGTGCTTTCAATCTTTTCTTTCGCTGGCAGACTCGATCCAATTATCATTAAAATTCTTACAATCACACATTTTGCTAATCCTACGCACACATACTCTCATTTACTCCATTTACCTTTATCAGATTTTATGGTTTGTCTAGATTCAGAACAAAATATTGAATTCAAAAATTAAAATAAAAACCGAAAATGCAATAGGGGTTCTCAATTATTTTGCAGCATATTTTCTTTTCTATGTGAGAGCAAAGCAAATCAAAATAAAAAATCTCTTCTCAAATCGTTGCACTTATTTACAAAGTTCTTGATTTTCTAGAAAGTTCATCAAGATTTTCTACTTGCAAATGTTCAAATCACTATTAAAAGTTCAAATGTCTCTAATAATAAACCATCTGGTAGTCACTGATTAGCACTTCCAGCAAATAATGTCTCTGTTCATCAATCGGCAATGAGTTTTCAAAGTTCAATTCTAAAGCAATTTCAAGTTCCAAAATGTTCAGCTGAATTTGAATTGTTAACACAAAAGGCAATTAACTCCTTCTCCCAGTCATCAGTTGCGTAATAAGTCCATTCAGGAGCTGAGTATTTTTGACTGGACACTCTTTCTTTTTTAACTCCTTGCTGCACGCCCTTCACTGTCCCTTTGATCAGATTCTTCAGTTACTTCAGTAATAGTAGGAGGCACATTTACCACTGGGTCTGTACTTTTTGCGGGCCATTGGTCTCCAACCACAATTCTTTTCTCAGGCACAACTGGGATATCAGCATTCTCTCAGCTATCAGGAGTCGACTGACTTTGACTCAACCCTCCTGCACATTTGATTGCTTTTGACACACTCAGATATTCACCCAACTGTGCATACTCTATGATAGCCACTTGCCCAGTCCTCACAGCTTGGCTAACATGGACATGGACCTCTTCTCTCACTGTATCTGACCCTTGAGAAACAGGCACATGAACTTTGCATGTGTGGCTCACATGAACCAAGTGCAGTAGACCAGCACACTTCACAGCATTCGTGGCAACTAGGACAATAGGAATGGTCCTTTCCAGCGCAGCTTTAAGCATGACTTTCTGACATGCTTCTTCATCAGAACCCAGTTTCCAGAACTCAGGCACTGTTCATGTTGTGGTTGAACAGTTGCTTCTTCAACCTGGTGAGACAAAGTACAAACCACATCAGCTAGTCCTTTGCAATAATCCAGCACTAAGCCATCAATAATATTAACTAGTGCATTTGCAGGCACAGCTGGCAACCTCATAGCACGCCTGTAGAAAATTACCCTTGTTGGCATAGTTGCCCCCTACTTTTTGCCTGATATCGATGCCAACATTGAGAGTGTGCTGGGATCCTGCTAACCAGGCTCCAGCACTAGTGTTCCTTCTCAAAATATGTACCTTTGTTTACACAATTGGCACAGCTCTGGCACCCAGAAAAGTCCCTTGTAAAAGGTACCTATGGTACCAAGGGCCCTGTGACCATGGAAGGTTCCCAAGGGCTGCAGCATGTATTATGCCACCTTGGGGGGCCCCTCACCAAGCACATGCACACTGCCTTTGCAGCTTGTGTGTGTGTTGGTGGGGAGAAAAGGGCAAAGTCAACATGGCAGCACTCTCAGGGTACCATGCCCACAAACCCCTGCCTGTGGCATAGGTAAGTCACCCCTGTAGCAGGCCTTGCAGCCCTAAGAGAGGGTGCACTATACCACAGGTGAGAGAATAGCTGCAGGAGCAAAATGCCCCTACAGTGTCTAACTCCATTCTTAGACATTATAAGTGCTGTGTAGCCATATTGAGTATATGGTCTGGGAGTTGTCATTACGGACTCCACAGCTCCATAATGGCTTCACTGGATACTGGGAGGTTTGGTATCAAACTTCTCAGCACAATAAACCCACACTGATGCCAGTGTTGGAATTATTGAACAATGCACCCAGAGGGCATCTTAGAGATGCCCCCTGTATTTTACCCAATCCTTTAGTGCAGGACTGACTGGTCAGTGCCAGCTTGCCACTAAGAGACGAGATTCTGGCCTCATGGGTTGAGAGCCTTTGTGCTCTCAGTGGCCAGAAACAAAGCCTGCACTGGGTGGAGGTGTTTCACACCTCCCCCCTGCAGGAAATGTAATACCTGTTGGTGAGCCTCAAAGGCTTAGGCCTCATGTTACAGTGCCCCAGGGCACCTCAGCTAGTGGAGTTGCCCGCTCCCCCGACAAAGCCCCACTTTTGGCGGCAAGTCTGGCAGGAAAGTTAGGGAAAGCAGGAAGGAGTGACCTTAGTGGCCTAAGGTGTCCAGAGCTGAGGTGACCCGCTCCCTGCAGAATCCTCCATCTTAGTTTGGAGGACAGGGACCAATAGGGTTAGGTTTGTGTCCCCCTCCCCAAAGGGAGTCGACACAAGAAGGGTGTAGGACACCCTCAAGGTCAGTAGCCATTGGCTACTGCGCTCAGGCCCCTGCAATGCCCCTAAATCTCGGATTTAAGGGCTCCCCTGACCCCAGGTTGTCAGATTCCTGGCGACCTCACAAGAAGAAAGAAGGAGGACTGCTAAGCTGAAGCCCCAGCAGAGAAGACGAAAACTGACTTCGCCCCAGCCCTACCAGCCTGTCTGCTGCTTCAAAGAACCTACAAAAGAAAGCAATGCATCCTGCAGGTCCCGCAACCTCCGCCAAGCCTCCAGAGAATGTCCTACATCACAGAGGACCAAGAACTCCCATGGAAAGCAGCCCTGTCCAAGAAGAAACTACATCTAAGGACTCCAGAGCCTCCCCAGATGCGCAAGTCCTTACCACTCTGCACCCGACGCTCACTGCCCGTGTCCAGGTGGCCCAACTGGCTAGAAATGATCCCCAGGTGATTCCAAGCAAGTGCCCACCCTGGGTTGACCTCTCCTGTCCCCCACGACAATGCCAGCAGTGTGAATCCAGAGGACAGCCCCCTGACCGCGAAAGCTCTGGACGAAGATATCCGATACCAAAAGGCACACTGCACCCATATCCCACAGGCCTCGGGGAGCCCGACCTCTGGTGCAGCAACGTTCATCAGGCATCCCTCTTACTTGTCCAGCCTGTCGTTTTCCGGAACCGACCCCCTGGGCCCAGCCTGCAGCATCTAAGTGACCCCCGGGGTCCCCTTATAGGAAAGCATTGGGACCCGGGCGCTCTATTTGCACCCGGCAGCCGCTGAGGATGTGAGTTTGGTGCCTACTTGTGGCCCCCCAGTGCTCTTTAAACCCCCCAGGTCTGCCCTCCGAAGATGCAGGTACAGGATCAGACACATCCTTGTGTGTCAGCTTCTGTAAAGGCTTGGACAAAAAGAAAACATTCTGAATCCATTGGCGACAGCAGCCAACCATGCCCAAAACATTCTGACATCTCTCTGTGTCACTGGGGGATTAATCTGCGTGACTACTGAAATTCTGTCTTGGGGCCCCTTCCTTGATTTTGCTAACTTGTTTTCTCTGATCCTTCACAGGAATCAAAATGCATCACTGAAGTGAAGGGGTCTTTTGACCCACTAAAGAGTGTGGTAAACCATACGCAATTATTTCAAACCCACCCAACAAATTTAGACACCATGACCAATGTGGCCACAGAAGGAAAACTCCAGTCAATAAAACTTTCAAGCCTTCATTTTACATCGACAAAGCTAAAGTCACATAAACTGTGTGTGAACCAAATTATAAAGATAAATCAACACCAGTGGTTGCCCAAAACGGCAAAACAAGTTTAATCTAATTAGCATCAACATCATTAAGAATAATACATATCATTAAAGTGATGCCCTGGGCAACAGAAACATATCTCAAATTAGACTGTGTTAATATTTGTCAAATCAAATTAAACAGAGATCAAGAATCAGGGTTGGACGTGGTGTGACCCTACAACTAACCAAATTAAGACATGCATGTGTGGAGATGGGCTAACAAATGCGGAAAAAAAGAGACAAAAATAATGTGGAAAAACAATCTATCAGGCTAGAAGAAACTAACTAGAAAAATAAAATAGACAGATGTCAGCATGTTTGCTTCTATTCCAGGAAAAGGGACATGCCAAGGGAAATAGGATTAATGGGGAGGTATACCTCTCCTAGGATTCTTCATCAGCAAAGCATGTAGATCATCAGCAAAGTCTGTCAGGGAAGTGCAGAACATGAAACTGTACAAAGAACAGTTCTTGAGGACAACTAGAGAACAACTAACTGAAACTTATGAAGACCAATCCCTAAATAAAAGGATCAATAGTTCTGCTATGTCAGTTCACTGGTGCCACATCACACAAAAGGGGCAATTTCCAATCCGAGTTGAAGCACATATTGAAGCTGCAACAATCTGAAGTTTTCTCAGGTTTGTTCTGAAGTCATCTCCTCTTTCTGTGTGAATCCAACAGTCAATTACAATTTTTATGCCAGTTGCAACAATACAAATTCTTCCCAGGGTAAACAATGGACTCATCTTCTTCCTTGTGAAACCATATGTCGATTGAAACAATTTATTTTATGTTTAGTCCACAGGCCTAAATGTTACAGAACCAAGGTCATTTAGATACAAGTTTTGTAAAATTAAACAAAGATACCTTTAGCTTAAGCTTTCTACATTAGGCTTTTAAACATTAATCTAAATGTCACCCACTGCTGACAGGTGGGTCACTAAAAGCATAACTAAAATCTTCGCTCCAACACACCGTTCTCTATGTGGTGACCTAGATATTCCACTTCTTTTTGTCAATACTGCAGCTTTGCTGGGGAGATACTTTATGTCCATTTTCTCCTAAATGATTCAACAGGGCAGTTGTATTTCTCCTATAGGCTTCACATGTGTTTGATGCAACTGTCAAAGCATCAATGTATTGCACTAAAACTGAATGAAGAGGCAATTTAAGGGGCTCAAAATTATTTTTCAAAATATGATTAAAATTGATGGTGACTCTGTATCCTTGAGACGTACCACACCATGAAAAAGCATGGCTTCCAAACACAAAAAGAAATAAGAATTGACTGTCCTCATGAAGGGGAAGGGAGAAAAATGCCTTTCACAAGTCAATGACCGAAAACCATTCAGCCTCACAAGGAATCTGGAACAAAATCGCTGCTTGGATTCAGTATCATAGGACAACATGGAACGACAATCTTGTTCATTCTTCTTAAATCCTGAGCTATGGGGTATTTTCCATTGGGCTTCTGCAATCCTAAAATAGGGAATTACATGGGCTTCCCAAGATTTGCTTTTAAACAACCTGCTCAATGAAGTTTTCAATTTCCGGAGTTATTCCTGCAATCACTTCTGGGGTCATGTTATAAGGTGGTATCCTCGGATACACTGCACTTGGCCATACTGTTATTTTTACTGGCTCCACTCCTTTTATGAGTCCTGTCTCGTTTCCTGAAAGATTCCAAACTCCTGACAAAACTGTCTCATGCAACTCATCAGGCAAATCTTTAACTATCATTATTGGGAACAATGTGATAATCGGATACTGTTCTTCAATTTTACATGGCACTTCTTCATAATCATTGTTTGAATTTCTATTCCATTGGGTGTGCAACTAAGAGGACAATTTAGCTTACATGATCCTGACCTAACATGCTAACAGGACTTGAATCACAAACCACAAATTGGTGCTGTTCCTCAAATTGCCCTATTTAAACTGGGACATGTTCTGTAATCTTCATAATCAGAGATACCGATATTAAATTTTTCTGAAAACTCCTAATCACTCAAATCAATTAAGGGAAACTGTCACCAACTGATTTATATTTGCATTTGCTCTCTGAATCATGTTTTGCTGAGGAAAAATCACTTTCTGCTGTGTCATCGGAGCTTGTCGAATCTGCATTTGTTGCAGGACCTGCATCTGTTGCAGGACCTGCCTCTGCTGCGGAACCTGCATTTGTTGTGCTCCTATAGAAGCAACCACATTTTTAACTCAAGGACTTTGAATTCTCTTAATTTCAATTTGATTGTTGCTAACAGTCTGAGAAATACCACCATTCTGCACCAAATTATTCATGTTATTATAAGGACTCTCCCATCGCCAATGTCCAAAATTTCCACACATATGATATGGCTGCATAGACTTCATTGACTGCATACAATCTCATTGCCACTCTGATCTATCCGAACACCACGTCCTCTACCTCTAAACTGAGGCACATTGTAAACCTGCTGTTGCACATCTTGCATTCCCATAGTGTTCATCATCATCTTCAGGCTCTGATTTCCTGCCTTATCTTTCAACTGTTTCTGCTTCAATTCAATTTTGTCACTATAGTACCTTGCGTACTGCAATACATCTTCAATGGGCTTCTTCTGCCAACAAATTAAATGCTGCTGAATGAAGGTGCTAATCTCAGGTTTCAATCCTTCCACACATCTAAATACAAAACGGCTCATATCTTTTGGCTCAATAGTTTTAGAACCACTGTGCTGCTTGAAAGTTTGCAACAATCTCTCATAATAGGCATGAATCAACTCTTTTGTTTCCTGGCTGACCTGTCAATCCTCTGCCAATCAACATCTTTCAGGGAAACTTTGTTTATCAGGAATTCAATCACTTTATAATATTCTTTTATCACCTCTTCAGACAGTACGCCTGTTACTGGATCTCTCTGTGGTTCATGATCAGGCCAATCAGCACTTCGCTTGCACTCAACCCATTAATCAACTGGACCCATAATGCCAAACAATGTGTTAAAATCCTCCCACAGGCATTTTGAAGCCTTCACAAACCTCTCTGTCATCTTGTACCACTCCACTGGCTTCTCTCTCAATCTCAGGTAATCATTTGTGAATAACAGTATGTCACTTTTGCTCCATGGGACATGTACGTCAACTGCACCTTGAAGTCCTGTCATCCGCATCATTTTTACATTATCATCCCCTTGATTCGTTCCAGCCAGAGGCAAATTCTGCTTTGCTTTCTTTTGATTTCTTTTTGTAGCTCATCTGCCTTCCCATTTATTTAATGCACCTCATGTTTGGGTGTATATGGTTAATTCCTTAATGTGCATTATCATTCGGGATGATCTCATGTTTGCTATGTCTTTGGTACTGAACTCTAAACGGTAAATTCTTCTTAAGAGGTTTAGTTTTTCTAGATCTACCTCATATTTTTCAGACAATTCTGTTAATTTCTCATAAGCCAGTCCTGCATGTTATGTAAAGTCTTTGCACATGAAGCGCAGTTCATCTTCCATATATGTTTATAATTGCTCCATCTCAAGCGTCCCCATAATTAATTCATTTAATTCTAATTTTAATCTGGGCACATTCACTGTTCTGTCCCTCTCTGGTGTCTCTTCTGTTCCAACGTTATTATTTGTTGCACCTGTTGTTCTTTTTGGTGACAGATTATCTAACCACTCAGTTAACTGTTGTGCTGAAAAAACTTGTAAACTAATATTGGTTTTCTGTGGCATGTTTTGCAGGGTACTGCAATGTACACTGGTAATCTGATCTGATGTGAGCATGTTAGGAAGTGGAATTTCCTGAGGACATCTTGCATTTAATACTGACCCTGCTTGATTTAACATCTGGTTGGGGTCTGCAATTAGTGTAGGGATCAAAGGTTGAATAAGAGAAGTTGTCCTCTGTATCTCTGAATTGCTTGAATATACCAATCTCTGCATATCACATGGTGACATCCCTGCAAATACTGATTTCATTTACTGGGCATTATTTCCAGGGTTGCCTGAAGCATACAATGGAACAGCTGGACCTAAAGTCACTGGAACTGTTAATGCATCGATTCCGGTGGATCCTGTCTGATTCTGTGGGATTTGTATTCCAGTACTCTGACCTGTTAAAACAGTACTGAAAATCTGTCCTGTTTGACTCAGGGTAGCATTTGACATTGTCTGCACTGGTGTCTACATAGGAATAGTCTGATTAAAATTCTGCACAGGAGTTGTCACATTAGGTGTGGACACCATCTGGTTCATATGAGGACTTGGCATTACCTAATTCGTAACTGGGTTGTAATGTACTGTGCTGTATTGACAGTCAGAACTGGTAGCTAAACCATGAGCACTTGTGTTACCGAATTCACAGGTGTACTTGGAACTATCTGAATTGGGCTCTGTGTAACTGGAGCAGTTGGCACATTCAGGGCTACTTCCGTACTGCTACCTCAACTGAATGATGTGGTGGAGGACGATTCATTAAAAGCTGATTTATAAACTTGTGTTCCGAATCACTTTCATGTGTGGCTGTCCTTTTACCCTCATCTGTTGTCTGTTCTGCTTTAGCTGTCTTTCTTTCTTGTTCTCCCATCATCTTCCTCTGTGATAGATGGAAACATTCTTAGTACGGCTGGTATCTCGGTTGTCTATATTTACAGTTCTGCATCCCATCTAATTTTCGCTAATGTCTTAAGTGCTTTCTTCATTCTACTCTCAAATTTTGCTATTTCTTTCTGTCTTGCTACAAGTTCCCAAATAGCAAGAGCTTCAAATTGTGCGGGCCTTGGAGGAGGCTTTAATTCACACATCAGTCTCCTCAAATTGTCTAAAATTCTCAAATTAAAAGTTCCATAACAAGGAAAGGCTAATGGGCCTTCCTCCTCAGTGATCTTACACCATTGTTTAACTCATAAGCATGCTGAAACTTCTTTAATTTTTGACACTTCGTAAGCTGGTGTTCCCTCGGGTGCTACATGTTCACCCTGACTGGAATAAACTCATCTCCTTTTAGCGCACTTCCTAAAGCTTTGAAAAGTTTCATTTTCACACACATTCAATTAATCACAACGATTTCCAATGAAACCAGGAGGTAAATTCAATCCTACAATCCTTTTTGCAAGCTGTTCTCAACTAATATGATGTGAGGGGGCATCTCATTAACCCACCTATCCCAGCGCAGTACAAAATGACACCACACTCACTTCACTCAGCAGCTGCAGTCCCTTTGCAATTGTCTCTCACACAATCGCTCACACATACACTAAATGCAAAATATTGAGAACAAGATCAAAAAACAAAAAACTATCTGCACACTATGGGTAAGGCTCAAATGCTTTGAAAGCTGTACTGGCTACACTTCCGACTGTGGCTTTCACAATTACACAAAAAGTGAAACTTGACCAGAATTTCTCACTCTGAATGATATAGATCCTCAGTAGGCCTTTTGGATTCACAAAAAAACAACCATAACTCACACACACTCAAGGAAAACTAATAGCACTGTCAATGGTACCACATGACACATACCTCACTGCAGACAATAAATTAACCAAGTGTCTTCCACATCTGTGCATTATCCCAGGATCTTAGGCCTAGATGGACCCGTGAACAACAACTGCTGACAATTTCTGAGCACAAATCGCCACAATCACTTCCAGTACGATGACTCCGCAAAACACTACACACCTGGCCTGAGTGTCCTCAGGCCAGGTCCGCTCCCCCACCGCGCTAGCGTTCCCTGCTAGTGCTCTGCCTGCTGCCTGCTCGCCGGTGTTGCTGGTCGAAGTTCGAGGCCCTCCTCCACCCGCAGGCTCCCACCTGCGCCTCATCCCTGGTGGCCCAGTGGTGGGCGGTAAGTATCAAATCTGACCTCTTCCTCTGTCCGTCTTTCTCTCTCCCGATTTCCCTCCTCCTGCTTGTCTGCTGCCCTTAATTGTACTCTGCCTTTAGCCTCTGCTCGTTTCTCTCTCTGCCCTTAGCCTGCCTGTTTTGCTCTTATTGTATTCATTGTTTCTTGCCTTTAGCCTCTGCTCGTTTTAATCTCTTTCTGCCTTTAGCTTTCTGCCTCTAGCTTGCCCGTGTTGCTCTCGCTGTTGGTTTCTTTCAGTGCCCTTCTCCCCCCGCCCACCCCTGCTCTCCTTTCCCGCCGCTGCCTCCCCTGCGGCCCCACCCCCATCCTCTCCCATTCGCCACCCGCCTCTCAGCTGCTGCTCCTCCCTCCCTCCACCCTTCTTAATGCAGGCTGCTGCACGGCGAGGGTGTGAACCTTGACCTGTTCTCAGGCCAGGTCCGCTCCCCCACTGCGCTAGCGTTCCCTGCTAGTGCTCTGCCTGCTCGCCGCTGTTGCTGGTCGAAGTTCGAGGCCCTCCTCCACCCGCAGGCTCCCGCCTGCGCCTCATCCCTGGTGGCCCAGTGGTGGGCGGTAAGTATCAAATCTGACCTATTCCTCTGTCCGTCTTTCTCTCTCCCGATTTCCCTCCTCCTGCTTGTCTGCTGCCCTTAATTGTACTCTGCCTTTAGCCTCTGCTCGTTTCTCTCTCTGCCCTTAGCCTGCCTGTTTTGCTCTTATTGTATTAATTGTTTCTTGCCTTTAGCCTCTGCTCGTTTTAATCTCTTTCTGCCTTTAGCTTTCTGCCTCTAGCTTGCCTGTTTTGCTCTCGCTGTTGGTTTCTTTCAGTGCCCTTCTCCCCCCGCCATCGCAGACTTCATCAGCCCGCACGCCCTCACCTCCTCTGACTACATCCTCCTAGGGGACCTCAACTTCCACCTGGAGAACAACACTGACAGCAACACCACCACCCTGCTGGACAACCTCACCAACCTCGGACTCAAGCAACTGGTGAACACCCCCACCCACTACGCCGGCCGTACGCTTGACCCCGTCTTCTCCTCCAGCAAGCACATCTCCTTCAGCCACTCCACCGGACTTCATTGGACTGATCACAGCTGCGTCCACTTCAACTTCAGGAGAACCACGACCCACCACCACCCGCAACAGGCTCCCCGCAGGAGCTGGAGCAAGATCACTGCCGACCAGCTCACCACCTCCCTCAGCCAAAACCCTCCCGCCACCGCAACGGACCCCAACGAAGCAGCCCGCAACTTCACAAAGTGGCTCACCAACTGCGCCGACGATCTCGCACCTCTAAAGAACCCACCCAGCAGACCCGGCACAAGAAAGCCTCGTGGTTCACCAAAGAACTCAAAACATCCAAGAAAAACTGCTGCACCATCGAGAAAGCCTGGCGCCACGACCAGACTACAGAAAACATGACAGCCCTCAAGAACGCCACCCGCATACACCACCAGCTGATCCGCACCACCAAAAGAACAACATTCAAAGAACGACTGGACAACAACACCCACAACAGCAAGGAACTCTTCAGCATCGTCAAAGAGCTCTCCAACCCCAGCGCCGGAAACAACGACATCACACCCTCGCAAGACCTCTGCGATTCACTCGCCTCATTCTTCCCCCGCAAGATCGCTGACATACACAACAGCTTTGGCGCACAGACAGCGCACCCAACCACCGAACCAACGCCCCCCACCACCACCCTCTGCAACTGGACCCCGGTCAGCACCGGAGACACCACCCGCACAATGAACACCATCCACTCCGGATCCCCTGCCGACCCCTGCCCCCACCACGTCTTCAACAAGGCAGACTCCATCATCGCACCCCAACTCCGAGACATCATCAACATCTCCTTCACCACCGCCACCTTCCCGGAGAGCTGGAAGCACGCCGAGCTCAACGCCCTCCTGAAGAAACCGACATCGGACCCCACCGACCTCAAGAACTTCCGCCGCATCTCGCTCCTCCCTTTTCCTGCCAAAGTCCTCGAGAAGACGGTCAACAAACAGCTCGCCGCCTTCACAGTCCAGTTTCCGAGCCAACCACAGCACTGAGACCGCCCTCATCGCAGCCACCGACGACATCAGATCCCTGCTCGACAACGGGGAAACAGCTGCCCTCATCCTCCTGGACCTCTCTGCAGCGTTCGACACAGTCTGCCACCGCACACTGACACAGCGCCTCAGCAACACCGGAATCCAAGAAAAGGCATTGGAATGGATCATCTCGTTCCTCGACGGAAGAACCCAAAGAGTCCGCCTCCCCCCGTTCCGGTCCGCAGCCACCGAAGTCATCTGCGGCGTTCCTCAAGGATCCTCGCTCAGCCCCACCCTCTTCAACGTCTACATGAACCCCCTCGCGGCCATCGCACGCCAACACAACCTCAACATCATTTCCTACGCCGACGACACCCAGCTGATCCTCTCCCTCACCAACGACCCCGCCACCGCCAGAGCCAGCCTACACGAAGGAATGAAAGACGTCGCCGAGTGGATGAAGAACAGCCACCTGAAACTGAACTCAGACAAGACGGAAGTCCTCATCCTGGGATCATCTCCCTCCGCCTGGGACGACTCCTGGTGGCCCCCTGCCCTGGGCACCACCCCCAAGCCAACGGACCACGCACGAAACCTGGGCTTCATCCTGGACTCCTCCCTCTCGATGACCAAACAAGTCAATGCCGTCTCGTCATCCTGTTTCAACACCCTGCGCATGCTCCGAAAGATCTTTCGTTGGATCCCCACCGAAACCAGGAAAACGGTCACCCAGGCGCTCGTCACCATCCGACAGGACTATGGGAAAGCCCTCTACGCAGGAACCACAGCCAAGCTTCAGAAAGGACTCCAGCGCATACAGAACGCCTCCGCACGACTCGTCTTGGACATCCCCCGCCACGCCCACATCTCCGCCCACCTGAGAGACCTGCACTGGCTCCCCGTCAACAAGAGAATCACGTTCAGACTCCTCACCCACGCACACAAGGCTCTCCACGACCTGGGCCCCAAGTACCTCAACAACTGCCTCACCTTCTACACGCCCACCCGCCAGCTGCGATCGACCAGCCTCGCCCTCGCCGCCGTACCACGCATTCGCAGAACCACCGCCGGAGGAAGATCCTTCTCCTACCTGGCGGCCAAGACATGGAACTCCCTCCCCATCCACCTTCGGCAGACCCAGGACCATCTCTCCTTCAGGAAGCAACTCAAGACCTGGCTTTTCGAGCAGTAATGGACCCCCACCCCCGCTACCCAGCGCCTTGAGACCCTTGCGGGTGAGTAGCGCGCTATATAAATTGTTGATTGATTGACCACACTTCACAGCAGTATTCAAGCAAAAAACATCATAAGCACAAATCCCTACTTATAATTACACAGCTGATCACTTGTAGGCACAGTGCTGGAACTTCATCAATCTCTGTAACAGACCATGGGACAAATTACAGGGTCGACAAAATTTGGACTGGACAATGACGTGGACTCCCCATCACTATACAAAATATGGTTCCCCCTCTTATGGGATGAACCATAACCTAACTATGTATCCTAATTCCCTTACATTACCCTATGTTATGGGATGAAACCGTCACTCTATTACCAAGCTGTCAGTCCTAATACTTAACAAAATATGGGTTCCCCACTTATGGGACATAACCATAACTCTACTACCAAAACAGTAAGTGCGTTTTCATCCTGCACAAGAATAAAATGCTTCACCGAGTTCAACGGACTTTTTGACCCAGAAAGAAGTGTGGTGAACCATACACAATTACTTCAACAACACCCCAACAATTTAGACACCATGACAATGTGGCCACGGAAGGAAACTCCAATCAAATAAAGTTTTAAAGCTTTATTTTATAACCACAAAGTTAGAGTCATGAAGACAGTACGCAAAATTAAATTATGAAGTTTTATCAACACCATAGGCTGCTCAAATTAGCGAAACAAGTTTAATTGAATTACCATTAACATAATTAGGCATTAAAGAAAAATAATACATATCATTAAGGAAATTATCTGGAACACAGAAACATATCTCAGACCAGACTGTATTAGCATTTGTCAAGCTCAATTAAGCAGAGTATGCAAATTTAAGGCTGGACATGGGTTGTCCCTAAAACTAACCAAATTAGGAAATGCATGTGTGGGGACGGGCTAACACATGCAGACAAAATACAGAAGAAGACAAAAATAATGTGGAAAATATATCTAGGGCTACAGAATACTAACTAGAAAAACAAAAGTGTGTGAGTGTCAGCATGCTAGCTTCTAATCTAGAAAAAGGGAGATGGCAATCAGCAGAGAAATATACCTCTCCAAGGGACAGTGTTCAAGGATTCTTCATCTGCAAAGCAATTTGATCACCAGAAACTTTAGTCCAAAGGATCATCAGGAAAGGTGCAGAGAGACTGCACCGTCTAGGGGGTCTTAAGAGCCAAAGAAAGACTGACTAAAATGCATGAAGTCCATCCCTTTTCAAAATGTACATTCTACTCTGATTTGTTGATCCATTGGCACTATATCATGCAAAAAGGACATTGTCCAATCAAAATACCTATATGAATTCAGGTTGCAACAGTCCATTTAATTCCCAGGTCTAGCCTGAGATCGTCTCCTCTTTCTGTGTGACTCCAAACAGTTTTGCAACATTTTGTATTCCTTTACAACATTCCAATTTCTTCCCATGGTTTAAAGTATGCTTGTTTCAGTTCCATGTGAATCAGAATGTCAAAAGAAAAAAGTTATTTCACGTTAAGTCCCTGGGCCTAAATGTTCCCGACCAAGGTCACTAAACTAAAAGTCTCTGTGCCATTGAACAAAGAACCTACTGCAACATCTGGGAACAGAACTTAGAGGAAAAATTCACATTAGAAAGAACAATAATTCATCACTTTACATGACTGCACATACAAGATCTGCAGGCTTAGTTATGCTAACACAAGAAATATAAACCACATTTTTGTTAATAAACGCACATAATATGCAAACTTGGAAATTCAGCATTAATAATATACAATCAGAAAGAATAAAACATTTCATCATAAATTGTAATACTTGTTAATGCATTACATTAGATGTAACAGAGAAGTACATTTATTGTTATGCACACATTTATTTAAACTCATAAATCACACACTGAACATTAAAAATGCTAATTTGTTTTGATACTAGCTGTTCCTCTATATTCTAAAATGCACTTTGACATTATTTAAATCTTAATTAGCACCTTTTTAAATCTGGTAGGCACAATTGTGACCACCACAATTGTGAACACTTTTAAAACATGTGTCAGTGCAGATTTTTACAATAGGCTGTCAAACACGAGACATCATTTGTCACCTTCTACTGAAGTCGAGGTCACTAAAAGCATTACTAAAATTTACGATTCAACATTGGTGAGGGCCCAGCAGCTATCCCAACAAAATGTTTTTACAAAAAACATGCAAAAACGATGACTGACAAAGCCAAAACACTAGCAGCCAATGCCACAACTTTTGGCTTTGCCAAACTTTGTGTTAATTTGTGGGTGCATCTTTGGGGGTCTGACTGCCACATTACAATCCTGTTCGGCGGACCCGCCAGGAGACCACCGTTTCCACCAGGAACATTGTTTCCGATTGGGTGAAGGCAGTCTGAGGTGTACTCAGCCTGGGTGCGCTGAACTCAGCACTGCCTGGCTGATTACAATTCACCTTACCTCCAGCCTTTTCATGGCAGTCACCTTGCCATGAAAAGGCTGGCTATAAGGGTGTGCTGGGGGCCACATGGGGGGCTCTGCACTGCCCTTGGCATGGGCAGGGGCCGCCCTGTTCAAAACACCCTCGGAATGCGCACTGTCTGCTCTGCAGACAGTGCACATTCTGAGGGTGCTTGTGCTATGACATTGGCCTCAGCTCCCTTAAAGGAGCCAAGGCCAATATCGTAGCCCTCTTCCTGGTCAGCCTGGTGGGAAGGTGTATTACAATGTTCCCGCCGGTCTGCCTGGTGGGAACATTGTAATACGCTCTGGGGGACGTCACCACCATGGTGGTGGCATCCTCACTGCGAGTTTCACTGTTGTGGGTGGGACCGTCAAACTCATAATTAGGCCCTTAGTCTTTGCTTAAAGTTTGCAGCTTATAGGTGATAGAGGATATATTTTCCAGAGTGCACAAACACATACAAGGATTGACTTCTTCATAGTAAGTAGAATGCTGACGACCTCAGTTCCATCTATAGTCAGTATTGTATTGTCTGATCATTCTCTGGTAATGCTCATACTGGACTTCATACCACCCTCTTCTACCCACCCCAAGCAGTAGTTTATCAACGAAATAGCCTTCTGAGTTTTGACACTTTGAGCCTTTGTTGAGGAATACCTTGAACATTATTTGAATGAGAATGTAAATTAGGAATTTTCTTGAGACAATCTTGGTGATGTGAGTTGATTCAGTTAAACATGTAGCCACTTTTATAAGACTGTCTGAATCTAAAGCAGATTACCTGTTTAGAAAATCTATAGGGAGCTGTGGAAAGTTGGGGGTAAATTTGATCAGCTTCTAATGATGGATGCTAATAGGAAGAAGAATTGAGCATAAAAATGAATGTCATCCCCCACCTTCTATATTGAATCTCACAAATTTCCAGAGAAAAAATACTACAAATACAACACAATTTAACTGCTTTTGTCAAGATGAATAACTTCATGAAGGGATTGAATCATACACTTTATCCAATAGATGAAGTAGTGGGATTCCCTTCCTTAGAAAATTACATCAGTACATTTTATTTGTGGACATTAGAACAAGACTAGATGGCATTGGACCCTAATTCTTTGTCTTCAGTGTCCATATTACTAGGCTACTAGAACCCGTTGGTTAGAAAATATAGTCTGTTGACATTTCCATCCCCGATGTCTCCAATAGCCTCCAATGAAGATTTTCAACCTAGGATTAGAGATATTGGCTTTTGTATGTGAAAGTCACGCGACACACTGCAAGTGGAAGTTTTGTTCCATAGTAAGGATGCGCTGAGTAACAATGCCTGTGTAGATTCAATCCATCTTTTAATGTGATAGATATTGCCCCACTCAAAGTTTGCATTGGATTGGCCCAGAAGAGATTAAAGCCACATGAGAATTGTTCACTCATGACAAATCAGAAGCAGGGGTTTCATTTCCAATATACAGTCTGCATAAAAACACAGTTATATGACTATTTAGGATAAAGACTTGAACACTTACATTTCTTAAGAAGGATGGTCCACCATGCAATTAGAGTACTGTACTATACAGTGTGGAATATGTTGCTCATACTTTGAAGTTTGCAGCTCACAGTTTTATGGTATGGGATCCAACAAAAGACTAAGGGAATATAAAGGTTAATGGATGAGTGCAAGACAGACTTCCAATTGGCATGTGAAACAATGAAAAATCATTGATTATTGAATATACAAAGAACGCTAACATTTGCGATTACCATTTAAATTATTAAGGTAACCATCAGCATTCAGTGCACCGCACAAAAGCATTTAAGTAGGAACTTAAGTGAAATGGATTTTTTTACAAACCCTTTTAGTAAGAGCAATCACAATTCAAGTGTCTCTAGCCACAAATGTTTCTCCCCACTGAAGCAGGTAAATGTTCGACTGGGACCTTCCACCATGAGGCAAGAAGAGAGAGGGCAAATGCTAAAAGTGACATGAGATCAACAGTTATCTGCTTTGCTGGGATGGAGGTCCAGTAGCAATGAATATTGGGATAGCTCCTTGCACTAGATATTCCTCAGAGGTGAGGTTTACAGCCACATCTAATGGTACTCCCAGGTCCAGAGACTAACACTCATTCAGAGAGAGGTGAGATGGCCACCTACCCTACAGTCAGATCTTGCCTGATTCAGAAATCCCCAGCTGACTTCCGGAGATCTCTAATCTTTCAGGACAAACACTGCTTCAGTGGTTTCTGCTTCAGTTGCTGTTGTCAAGGCTGAAGACATTTGGTGACATGGTTGCTGACAGAAATCCAATTCATGTGGTTCCCCTGAGAAATCTGTACCAAGTTCAACAGTATCAAGCAAGTTTAAAGATAAGAATGAACCACAATAAAATTTACAAATCAGTTTGTCAAGAAACATTTAATATTTAATAAGTAACATAATTAAAAATGGACATGGGGAGATGTGGATGTTCAAAGTTTTAAGGCATAAAGTGCTAAAAAAACACAGAGTGCAAATCAAAGTCAATGTTTGTGGGAGACTGGGTCCTAGATGCTATTTAAGACTGACCACGATTGATCAGGGGTCTGGTAAGCCTAGTGAATAACAATGATCAAAGGTTTACTTAGGGACTTTAATATATTTTTGGTTTTCAAAAGCCTCCAACTGAATAAGACAGGAAGATGAAGTGAGTGATGCTTCCTTACAGGTGGGTCTGTTGTTGTCGAGCTCCTGTTCAAAACTTTTTGGCACCAAAAGATCTGAGCAGTGCAAAGCATTATTTCATAACCACTAATGTTTCTTTGCCACAGGATTAACTATGCTTCCTCACCTCGTTCCCAGATTTTACCTTCAGATTTTTTTGGTTCTCAAAATTCTCCAGTGAGGCACTGTTGGATGCTACAATCATGGAGCGCTCCATGAGACCAAATACCTTCATTGTGAGGTCTCAATGAACTGGCCTTCTTTCAGCAAAAAGCTCAGAGCATGAACCTGGAAGTCTTGACCCCTGGGGCACACCCTCCCTGAGATACCCTCAGCATCTTACCCTGGTCCTCAAAAGATTAAGGCCCTCATTATGATCATGGCGGTGTGGGCCGCCATGCCGGCGGTGGAGGCAAATCCCGCCATCCGGCATGGTGGCCCAGACCGCCACATAATGATGACAGGGAGGGCCGCCTTAGGCGGCCCTCCTCCACCGCCAGGCTGCCTCCGACAGGCAGCCTGGCGGTGGACGGTGTCATTATCTGTCAGGGCAGCGCTGCTGCCTCTCGGATAATGATCCCATTTCCACCAGCCTTGAAAGGCTGGTGGAAGGGGTGCTCCAGGGCCTCCCTGAGGGCCCCATCGCGCAGGTCATTGCCCGATTTACGGGCAGTGATCTGCGCGACGGGTGCAACTGCCCTCGCCGCACAGAGGCATTGACGGCGGCTCCATGTGGAGTTGCCGGCAATGTCCCGGCTAGGCATTCTGCTGGGCCGGCGGGCGGAAACAATGTTTCCACCCCCGACCCAGCAGAATGTTTATAATACAGCCGGCAGGGTTCCAGGGGGGCTGGCGGTCACTAGAAAGACCTCCAGCATGAACACGGTGGTGAAAACTGCCATGTTCATAATGAGGGCCTAAGTAATGATTGAGTCCCAAACGTTTTTTGATGCTGGGAAAGTCACCCCTTGTCTGTACTACAGGACTTCAGGGCAGGCGTCTGGACACCATGTCTCTCTTCAGGTAGGGCTCGCTTATGCTAATGTCTCAAGCAGTAGACTGGTTCTTCTTTGGAACAAGGAGTCTTTCTGCTTTTTGCATCCCTGTAGAAACAACAGGAGGACTGCGAATTGACCCTTAAAGAGAACAGTTCCTGTCCCTAGATGCGACCAGGGGTCAGAGGTCCTTCAACCTTCCTTCGCAAACAGTGAGGCAGAATCTTCTTCTTCTTGATGGTCTTCCCAGGTCCAGGAATATTCTAAGTTGGTGCTAGTGAGGTTTGGTCTTTTATTGATCACTAGCCAGTGATTGAAGGATTTCCTATACCCAAATATGGCAAGTTTGCCTCAGAATCACCACTGCCTCCTTCAGCACTTTTGGCCCAGTTTACTGCAGACCATGTCTGAGTTCTTCCTTCAGGTGGTACAGCTGGTGACGTGTTTACGCAAAAGGCTTCAGACTAATGGAAGCTGCACTGCCTGCTATTGCTGGAAGAAGAACAGCCCCAGGAGTGCCAAAACTCTCATTATGTTTGGAGATGGCAGTGGCCATCTTCGACTGCTGGGTATAATTTCTCTTGTTTTTCATTGTATCTGTGCTAGGCAGTCAAGTTGCTATACTGCCGCTGCCAGGACCCTTGCTTTCTGTGATTTGTGTGAAAGGAACAATGCCTTCTGTAGCCATTGCACTTCCCTTACTACCCATACATATGTCATTATGGGCACAGGAATGGCTATACGCTCTGGCAGTGAAAAGGTTAAAGAGTTGCTTTAAAAAAACGTATATACTTACAGAGTAGAATACAAAATTTTCTCTCTATCGCAACAAGAATTTTCAATTCTGTTAAGGACACTGAGGTGAGGATTATGCTTCTCTGTCTTTACTGAATAAACTCACAGCAGCCAATGAAAACATTATAACACAAAAAACTACATTTCCCAATATCCTATGTAGTCCACCATAGTGTCCAGTTATAGGTAGCCCTCATATCTAAAGGTCACCATTCACAAAGTCCTTCCTCTTTCTTTGCGATAAATTAAATCCAACATAGCGTCATCAACCGCACGAACACTAAACTGCAACAGCCGGAAATGTAATCAACAGGACACCAACTTGCAGAAAAATCAGGATAAATCCTTGGAATTCACAAATTCTTATCTCCATCTAAACAGAGGACAAATAAAATAGTACTAAAAACAGTTCTCAGACTTAGAATAACAGGTGGAGAGCAAATATAGATACACCCAAATTTGACATAATGTTACACCATTTCAATCAGTAACATAAAATAATTATCATTACATCATTGTAATATTGTTTAAAAAGGGTGGGATAATCCTTGCCTCCGTGTCCTTAATGGAATTTAAAATTCTTGACGCGATAGCTAGATTATTTTTTATTCTATGTCAGGACCGGAGGCTTCGGATTATGCTAGTTCAAAGTTGATTTACTATTACTGAGGCCACATCAACAATAGGCTTATGGTAAAACACTTCAAAGGAAGAGTTGGTTAACCAAACAGACGCTGCCATAATGTCTTCCAAACGAGAACCTGTCGAAAAAGCTTTAAACGCCACAGCTCGCCTGACTGAATGAGCCCTAAAATTGGAGGTACTAATCCCAGCTTCTGTCATTAGCCATCTAACCAATCAAGCTAATGTAGCTGATGACACCGGACAAAAAGGTTTTTGTAATGAAATGAGTAGTTGACCCTGGAAGTCTCGATGAACTTTCCGAGGGGACTCCTCATACACCTTCAAACATTGAACTACGCACAATTTCTTATGATGTGGAAAAGCTGAGTAAGAAACACATTTAGAATCTGTTTTCATTCTTTTGGAAATAGTAAAGGACACTCCCGAAGGAGTAAATACTCTACCTGCTAAATCCAACACTTTAACATCCAATACTCTATGACAGGAAATTAGACAAATAAGGGTTGTAAGTTTTGCAGCTAATTGTTTGCGTGTAAGATCTTCGCTACAGGGCCAAGCTTTCACAAATCGCAAAACCACATCAACGTCCGAAAGCACAGAATATTTAGGCTTGGGAAGATTAACCATCCTGATACCATGCAACAGCTTACAAACTAGTGGATGTTCACCCAATGATTTACCATCAATATGGGGATGGCCCGATGAAATAGCTGATCTAATATCATTGATCGTCCATATGCCAAAACCTGAGCCGCTAAATCGGAAAGGAAATTTCCAAATACACTAATGTCTGCCCCACGGGATCGATACTCCATTCACTACGCCAACAAATCCATCTCTTCCATGAAGATTTGTATTGTTTGTGAGTAGAGGGAGCCCAGGACCGGGACAGGAATTCTGACACATTGTCTGACACACCTGGCATTTGCCAACGTTTCCTGAAAGACTCCATGCCATGAGGGACAACTGTCCCGACACTATTAACGGATGGGGTAACCCTGCTGGGTCCAACAATAGAGATTGAAACACAGGGATCCAAATCGGAAGGCAGATGAGAGTTCCATCACCACTGTGAACCATGGCTGAGCTTTCAAAAGCGGAGTCACAAGAACCAATTGCGCTGATTGTCTCCTCACCTGAGACTGTACTCTCTGAATCATGGTGAACGGGGGGGAAGGCATATAGCAGACCCATCATCCGCGACTGAAGGGAAGCATCTGACCCCATCGCCAGAGGATCTGGCCTCCAACTGAAGAACCGAGGAAGTTGAGTGTTCAGTTGAGAGGCAAAAAGGTCAATGGAGCAAGGGCCCCATAATAGATTGATTCTGGAGAAGATCTGATGGTTCATCTTCCAGTCACTGCCATCCCTCAGGAAACAAGAGTTCCAGTCCGCAATCAGGTTGGACCTGCCCGGAATGTACTCCGTTACAACAGAAACCTAATGGAGGAGACAATACTCCTAAAATTCTTTGGCTATCGTTACCAGCACTTGTGATCTGGCCCCCCAGATGGTTTATGTATCGAACCACCGACACATTGTCCAAGCATAGCAAAATGCAACAACTTGCATTCTGAAGGGATAGAAAGCAGATCATGAACGATCCCGCCAAAAGTTCCAGGCAATTGATGCGGAGTAGTTTCTCCTGAGAGGACCATCTTACCCCTGTCGTCACTGAGCCACAATGGGCTCCCCAACTCCAAAGGCTGGTATCCGACTCTATCACAAATTCCGGAGTGGCTGCAAAAATTGCTCTGCCATTGCAAGCATCCATATGATTTAACCACCAAGAGATCTCTGCTTTGGCCTCGTCGGAAAGCTGGATCTGCTCGGAATAAAATAGGCCCCTGCGAAGATGCAGGATTTTCAAGAATTGAAGAACTCGATAATGGAGAGGTCCTGGGAAAATCTCCTGAATGGAAGAGGCCAGAAGACCTTCCAGGAGAGCTAACGTCCTCAATGATATAATCGGAGAGGCAAGGGCTCTCCTCAACTCTTTCTTGATTGAAAATCTGTTTGAAACAGAAGTTGCGCGTTGATGGAGTCTATTTGAAAACCTAAAAATTCTATATTCTGAGAGGGAGTCAATAGTGACTTCTCCAGGTTGATGAGAAAACTTAAGTCTTGGAAAAGACAGATAGTCCATGAGAGATGTGTCATGAGTGTCTCTTTGGATTTTTGGCCATGAGTAAGATGTTGTCCAGGTAAATAATCAGACAAAGACCTCTCTCTCTGAGGGACTGAACCACAGGTTTTAAGAGCTTGGTTAAACACCCTGGGGTGGAAGAGAGACCGAATGGGAGGACGGAAAATTCGTAACATTGATCTCTTCAAAAAAATTGGAGAAATCTGCGATGTGGTCCGAAAATCGGGATAGTTAAATAAGCGTCCTTGAGGTCTAATCATACAAGAAAGTCTGGATACCTTCCATCTTGAAGTGATGATAACACTATCCAAGAATTGAAGTCCTTGAGATTGAGAACCAGTCGAGAACCCCCGCCTTCTGCACCATAAAAATGGTACTGAGAAAGCTGAGAGGGTGAGGATTGGCCTTGACTATGGCATGTTTGCGAAGTAAAGCGGAAACTTCTAGATCTTTGAAAGAACTCCCTTCTTGGGAAAAATGAGTGTGAGGGAAACAGGACTGTTGAGGTGTTGCATAGAACTCTTGTCTGAACCCTTGAACGGTTTGCAAGATCCAGGGATCTGTAGAAATTTTCTCCCAGTAACTTTAACAATGTCTTATTCTGCCACCCAGGATTACTTCCAAAAAGGGAATATCTCTCACCTGTGGTGCTGTCTGAAGTGACGAGTCGGCCTCGGCTACCACCTCGGTAGCCACGGCCGTAGCCCCTTCGAGACCTGGAGGGATATAATCCCCCTGAGGTAGAACCTCTTCCTCTGTGTCCAAATCCTCCTGAGGCCTGATGGAAACCACGGTCTGCGAACGACCTCCTCTGAATCGCCGGGCCCTGGCAATAAGGCCACCACTAAACATCTTTCTCATTGATGATTGAGCTTTGTCCAAGGCCAAAAAAGTGGCCACATATTTTCCTAAATCCTTTGAAAACTTACCCCCAAACAACATTCCATTTTCTAAAGTGCCCGCCTCATTGGGGGCTAACTCTGTCAGCTTAGGATCAATCCACATGAGGAAGGACCGTAGAAATTCTAGGGCAGTTTGCATTGCCAAGCAAGCATATGGCTCTTTGGAACCATTGTAATACAGGTGGTCATTATGAACATGGTGGGAAAGACCGCTCTGCTGGCGGTGGCGGTAACTACCGCCAACAGGCTGGTGGTCCAGACTGCCAAAAAGTGAAGCACATGAGAAATACGTAGCGGTCTCGCCACACACCGCCAGAATTGGAGTGGCGACGAGGACGGAGGAGGCTGCCGACAGGCCGGTGGAAAGACCCCACCCGCCCACCAAATAATGAAGCATAAGACCGCCGACAGTTCTGGGGCAAGAACCACCTCCACGCAAAGCATGGCGGAAACAAACAAAATAAAAGGAAACATTCACCAAAGGTACACACAACACGCCGAAGCAGACATGGAGAGAGAGTTAGAAAATAATGCCGGTGCTGCTCCTTTCCGTATAGCTCCACGACTGTGACCGCCGACGAAGACGACAATGGTAAGTACTGCAAGCTAGTACACATGGGAAGAAAGGGCACAGTTACACACCCACCCTGCAACGCATTCCCAACCCCTCAGACCATCCCACACCATACACACCAGAACAAGATGTACTTACCCGACACAAGGTAACTAAGACCGGCACCAAAGTACACACATGTGCACACCACCCCCCCCACAATGAAACGATGAACAACATCACCATATTGTGCCAACATCTAATTTAAGTTGAAAAATGCAATGTCCGAATAAGGCCATTAGCCAGTCCATACCGAATACCCCGAAGGGCCCAAATATGCTGGACTTGACTCCCACATGTGCACAGGGTACTCCACTGTTAAGGGACATAAATGGGGCAGCCAGGCACCTCAGGGAACAGGGGGTGGCAGGGGTAGGGACTTACACCTGGAAGGGGGTGGTTTGGGCTTACACTTGGAAGGTGGGGGAGTGGGCTTGGACCGGGGGTGGCAGAGGGACCTGGGGAAGGGGCACGGGAATGGGAAGGTCGGACTGGGGCGGACTTGGACGAGGAAGGAGTGGACTGGGCAAGGAGATGTGCACGTTTAGGGACGAAACGGGGTGAGCCAGTGGGTTCAAACAGGTCAACACAGGAGAGGAAAAATGTCATAGGGGCAGTTGGGGTGGATTTGGTGGAAGGTGTGGGAGTGGAGGTAGAGGGGGTGCTTGTACCAGGTGTATGTGTGTCGGACGTGGATGCAGGTGTCTGTACAGTATGCTTATTTGTGGTGGATGTGTGTTGTGTGGGTGTCTGTGAATGTTTGAGTGTTTTGGGAGGAGGGGGGTGGACACAGTGGGACAAGACAGGCTGCCAGTGTACATGGATGGATGTACATGGATGTTGTTTGGGTGTCTGCAGGTCTGGAGAGTGTGCTGCATGTGGTAGTCAATGTAGTTGTAGTGATTGCAGGTGTGGTGTCTGGGGTCGATGGCTGGATGTCAGATGTTGTGGTGATTGCAAGAATGGGGGCAGTGACAGAGGGTGCAGTGCTTGTGGGTGTGCATGTTGAGGTGACAGACAGGGAGGCGGGGGAGGCGGACACACTGGGGGAAGTGGATGTTGTTGTGTGTGCCTTTGTATGCTGGGTGTGTGTATGACTGTGGTGGGAAGTGTGGTGCTTGTGTTTGTCTGTGTGCTTCTTGTGTGTTGATGTGTGTGCATGGCTGTCTGGATGTGTGCTTGGGATGGGTGAAGGAAGTGGGGTGCTGGAAGGGGTAGAGGTGGTTGGAGGGGGGAAAGAAAGACCAGGGACACTGTCTGCCATCAAAGAGGAGGCCAGAGCCTGAAAAGATCTCTGTAGGTTAGACATGGCACCGTGAATGCGTTCCAGGTATGCATTGCATTGCTGCATCTGGGATGCTAGCCCCTGGATGGCTTTCATGATGGTTGTCTGCCCTACAGAGATGGTCCTCAGGAGGTCAATAGCCTCAACCCTGAGGGCATCAGGGCTGACTGGGGCAGGGGATGAGGTGCCTGGGGCAAAGGAGACACCTACCTTCCTGGGGGAGCAGGCACATGCAACTGGATGGGGAGCAACTGGGAGGGTGGAGATGGCATGGGGGGTGGCGGAAGATCACAAAGAGAGGGTGGGGCCACTAGGGTCCACCTCCACCAGGGATCTGCCATCGGAGGAAACATCAGAGTCACTACCGCCAGTGGTAGTTGCCTCCCCTGTGGTACTCTCCTCGCCCTCCAACCCACTGGTCGCCTTGGCCTCTGTCGACTCTGCCTCCTTGGAACCATGGGCCGCTGCATCCCCACTCACCTGTGCCACTGCTCCCTAGCCAGATGATGCTGATGTTCACAAAGGACACAAGAGCACAGGGGTGGGTAGACAAAACATGAGAGAAATCTGTAAATACCTGAATGAATGTACATTCCTGGTTCACACACACCCCCATCCAGGTCACACACCTACACGCAGCACGTACAACAACAGTCATGACTGTGCCCCTGACTAGTGGCCACTATGCCAGAATACACCCCATTACCCACATGAAACACAGACCTGAGAAACTGGGTGCACTACACACATGGGGGACCATGGCCAGCCAATGTACCCACTAGTCCATGGGCCCACAAAGCATCCAAGAGTACAAGAAGGAGAACCCCCATGGGCCTATTTGGACCATCCATACCTGCCCCACACCATCTCCGTGTCTATGGGGGGGCAGGACTGCAGGAACACACCTGTCAGAGTGCCTGGCACTAGAAAACATACATACCACAGCATCCAAACACATCTATAAAGTAGTATTAAACAGTTTTGGTACTCACCCCCTTGTGGCTGCTGTGCTGCCTTCAAGCACCCATCCAAATCCAAATAGGCTACCACCAGAATGTGGGACATTAGGGGGGTCAGGGTCAGATGGGCACCCCTTCCTCGTTTGGAGGCCTTCCCCAGCTGGGCCTTGCAGGTCTTCCTGGCCCAGCGCCTCAGGTCCTCTCACTGCTTCCTGAAGTGGGTGCTCCACCGGCTGTAGACCCCCAGGGTCCGTACCTCCTTGGCGATGGCTTGCCACAGTCCTCTCTTCTGATGGGCTCTGACCTGTATGGGACACACAGATCAGAAAAACATACATCAGGATGTGGGCATCTCATACAGATGACATTTCATCCCCTAAGGAATGCACATTTCAAAAAGTCATGTTACCAACTCACAAACAGTATGTGCCACACAATCTATGAGCTGTACAGTTACCAATCGAACACACATGCATACACAGGCATCCTCCCTATCACACACATCCAAGCAACTCACCTGCTTCTCTGTTCGCCCATATAACTTGGCATACAGGGGTAGGACCCCGTCCACCAGCTTCTCCAGCTCCTCCATGGTGAGGGCCGGTGCCCGTTCCCCTGTGACTTGCACCATTGCAGTGACCAGAGTCAGGACACAGCAGCACATGCAGTGGAATACTTGCTTGCACAGGAATCAGGAGTCAAGTGTCATGGGTGTGACGACATGGCGTACGTTCCACGACGGTGTGCACTGTCACTGCCGGCGGCGATCATGATAGGCCCAGGTTCACTATTGACAACCATGTAATCCAATGATTGGGTCTATGGCGGTGAACACCGCCTTCCGCCATGACGATTACCGCCAGCTGAATGATGTCACTTTCACTCCATCAGACCTGGATGGCAGGAGGCTGCCATCTTGTTAGGACCTCGTACATATATCCTGGCCAGGGGCCCCATTCAGGGCCTCCAACTCTCAGCCCTTAGTCACTTGCTCACATGAGTGACTGATCCTCACATGCACCCATCTTATCAAATGTGTCCACACTGGGATGCCATTACAACATGCACACATGTGCGTAACGTTGTACATAATACATAGCATCTGTGTGTGTAACCTATGTATTGCACATTCACTAATACAATTATAACCTGTTTTGCACGTGTATGTGTGCCCCTCATATGAGTTCTTTCATCCCCCATAGGTACAGACCCATGTGGCGAGGGAGGCCCCATCTGTGTACAGACCTCTTGTTGATTTGGAAACCATGGATGAACGTCCCATTATTGTCACCTACAGACTCAATCGTGCAACAATCTATGACCTATTTGCCTTACTGGATCCTGTACTTAGACCGGCTAATCGGAATCATGCATGCCATCCCTACTGAAGTGCAAGTGCTGTCTGTACTCCATTTTTTGGCTACAGGCTCATTTCAGGTGACAGTGGGCATGGACGCAGGGTTCTCACAGCCAATGGTTAGCCTCATCCTGTCAAAATTCCTGGATGCATTAGTCCAACACCTGCAGACATATGTCCAGTTTCCCCAAAGGACTGAACTACCTGCCATCAAGTCTGGATTTTATGAATTTGCTAACATTCCCCATGTGATAGGTGCCATTGATGGAACCCACATAGCTCTCATACCCCCAAGAGAGAATGAACAGGTGTACAGGAATCAAAAGAAGTTCCACTCCATGAACATACAATTGGTGTGTACTGCTGACCAGTACATATCACATGTAAATGCCAGGTTTCCAGAATCAGTCCATGATTTCTTTGTCCTGAGGAACAGCAGTGTCCCACACTTGATGGAACAACTACAAGGGGACAGAGGATGGCTTATAGGTGAGTGTGTATGACACTGGATCAGTACATAGCTGACAGCCAGGCTGAATGCAAGTAAAGGCAGTTTGTTAAAGTCCTATTTCGCCCACTTTTGCAGGTGATTCTGGGTACCCCAACTTGCAATTGCTCCTGACACCTGTGAGGAATCCCAGGATAGATGCAGAGAGGAATTATAATGAGGCCCAGGGACGCACTAGGAGGGTGATTGAGCGCACTATAGGTTTCCTGAAGGCTAGATTTAATTGCCTCCATCTATCTGGGGATCCCTGTGCTATGGCCCTGAGAAGGTGTGTATAATAGTGGTGGCCTGTTGCATGCTTCACAACTTGGCTGTGAGGAAGGCTATCCCCCTTCTAGAGGAGAAGGGTGCTGTCCAACCAGACCTGCAACATCTGAGAGGGGATGATAGTAATGGTGAGGATGAAGAGGGGGAAGATGTCAACTCCAGGAACCAGCTAATCCGCCTATATTTCCAGTGACTATGAGGTACTGTTCACTGATGCTGTTGTCTTCACTGCATAGTGTAAGTCTGACTCATGTGATTGGTGATGTGGTGTCTGTAGTCATTGACACTCGTAACTGAAGACTGAAGTGGCATGTGCCAGAGACACCGAAATGGAGTACATTGTGACTTACTTCAGACAGTACAGTGCGTGGGATTCCCTTCCTGCAATAAAGGTATGATTATGAAATTGACTGGCTAATGCATACACACTCACAATAGTGTACTCATAATGACAGAGGACATACGATTTGGTTTAGATGTGTTTTATTGATTGTCACAAAAGTGTAAGTTCGCTGTACAGTGATATGGAGTGGGCTCATGGTGCATATCCATGCTCTGGTGCATGGGCTCAGCTGTTGGTGGCAGTGGTTATTGGTCCATTTGTCCCTTGGTAGATGGTGTGTTGGTATTGGCAGGTCAACATGGTAGCACAGTGGCACACTTGGGAGACAGTTCAGGACAGAGTCACTTCTTAGCGGGGGCCTTGGTCTTGGCAGGTGTTCCAGTGCCATATCTGGGTCTGAGGGCACATTTGAGTGACTGGTGCAGGGCTGCAGGGCTAGGGATGCTGGTCACCTGTGTGTCCTCTGGCAGTGCCACCAGTCCAGTAGTCCCCGGGGCAGGGAGGAGGGGGCCACGCAGCTCCCCCTGCCAAACTACAGTCTTGCCCCAGGGGGTAATGGTCCCCAGGGGGTGGGGACGTCATTTGGCCACGCTCACCTCCCGAAACTACAGTCTTCCCCCAGGGTGTGGTGGTCCTCGGGCGCAGTGGTCCGACACAGACTCCCTTTAGTTTTTTAAACATTTGCCCTTGGGTGGGGGGGGTCCCCAGTGTGTGTTGGGGGGGGGGGCGCGTGGCCCTGCCCCCCACTCCACCTACAGTCTTGCTCTGGAGGAGGTGGTGGCGCTTGGGGCAGCCACAGGGTGCCCCACATTAATTACAAGATCACCCCGGGGAGGTAGTGTCCCTGAGGAAGTGGGGGATGGCCAGGAGGTATATTGCAATAAAGCCCTGGGGAGGTGGCAGTCCCCACATCCCAATAAAATGAGCCCCGGGGAGGTGATGTTGTGCTATCTGCAGCCTTTGATACTGCTCCAGGGTGGCCAGGATCTGGCCCATCCTGTCCTGGGTATGGTGGTATGCTCCCAGGACCTCAGAGATCACCTCCACCAGTCTTCTGTACTGCAATGTTGTGCCTGGAAGCCATAGACCTCACCGTCCCGCGCAGGTCGTTCCATCTCTTGCGGATGTCGTCCCTTGTGCGTGGATGGTTTCCCACTGCATTGACCTTGTTGACAATCGGCTGCCATAACTCCATCTTCATGGCGATGGTTGTCTGCTGCACCTGTGCCTCGAAAAGTTGTGGCTCGACCTTCAGTATTTTGTCCACCATGGTCCGTAGCTCCCTATCTGTGAAGTGTGGGTGCTTAGGGGGTGCCATGGTATGTGTTATGGGTGTATTGCTGAGGGTGCTGTTGTGTATTTGTGCGTGTGAATTTTGATATGTTGTGTTCAGTGTATGCGTGTTGTGTTGTCAGTCTCATTCGTACAATTGGCGTAGCAAAGGATTTTTGGGGTGTGTATGTGAGTGTTTTATAGTGTTGTGGATATGTGTCAGGTGTGTGCGTTTCAAACTTGCCAATGTGTGAATTTGTTGTGGTTGGGTCCCATCGCTGGCCGTGGCGGTCTGTACCGCCAATGGTCGTTCGACATCCACCATCTGCCACAGTGATTTGTGCATCATTATTTGGTGGCAGAGGTTTTGTCTGCATGGCGGTGTACAGCTTTTCCACCATCATGGGCCCTGGCGGAGGCTGGAGGTTGCAGGATTTTTGGAGGTTTTAGATTTTGGCATCATTATACGGCGGTGTGATGTTCACCGCCACTGGCAGTCTTCTGTTCACTGTCACCACAGCGGTCGGCGGTGATTGCCGCCATGTTCATTATGAGGGCCATAGTGTCTGGATCCAAAGGAGTATTGGACTCCTTAGCTTGTACTGCCAATTTGAGAATCTTAGTAATAGGACCAAATATGTCCAACAACTTGTCCTGGCATCCTTTCCAGGCCCCGTCCAAACCATTCTTGGGATCTTTAGTGAACTTTTTAATGAATGGTGCCAGATTTGGATCCAACTCTGGGGTATCTGCAACTTTCCCTAGAAGTGAGGGGCGTGGACATTCAGAGCGTAGAGTGCTATGCACGTCACAGTCAAAAGCTTACGAATTCTGTCCTGGACATATTGTGCAACCTCAACACAAGGAACCCATTCGTTAGACCTTGGGTGGATGATGGATGAAGGAAAGAGTCTTTTGGGTCTGGCTATCCTCCTTGAGATTGTTAGACTTACGTTTGCATTTTCCTTTTGGGTTTTGGGTCGTTTGCCTGCTCCGATTTGGAGGAATGAGATGACTCAGACTCCGATGTCTCTAAAGTATTTGAAGACAGTCTAGGGAGAGACCCCACAACTTCCAAGGAAAAGAAAGGGTCATATTCGTGGTCCTTCAGCACTGACACAGCAATTTGCACAAGAATATTAGCCGAGGATGGTGGACCCACAGAAGCTCTCATTCCTAGTCATATTCACCATAGGAAATTTCCCTCTTAATTCACGTTGGCCATACCGGACTAGAGGGTAGGGAAAATGCTTCACGGCCTTTATCAGAGCCTGGTTTAATGAGTCCTGGACATGGGTGCCCAGTGCTTCCACAAGTCTTTACTCCATTCCGAATTCTTCATGTGTGTCAGGATTTTCCTGATAATACTCCTCTTCATCGGCGTAGTACGCTATCCTAATAATGAGAGGAGATGAGAAGTTCACGGGGGAGGGCACCCAGCATGTAAAACAATGTTTGGCACAAAGTGCTTCCAAAAATAATAATGCTCTTCTGACAATAGTAGGCGGAGGGAGCACCTGTAACCCCTAGAGCAAGGCCCTTTTACGTTTGTTATGTTGTCAGTTATGACAGTTTGCCGGTGTTTCGAACTCGCGTTGTGCTCTGTGGCACGATCGACAGAAAAAATGCCTCCAGAGCGCAAACGCGAGTCGGAAGTAGAAAGAGGAAAAGGTCCTCTGCCTCCGGCCTCCGCCAAAGCACCCATGCACGCACTGTGCCCACAAGCTCCCAGGAGGAGTGAAGACACTGAGAGATCCGCCACAGTGAAGATCACGGGTCCAGAGACCCAAACACTGTAGTTTTACCGAACACGCGTCACCGAAGAGAAAGGCGAGATCACGCAATCTGAAGATAATTGGGCACAGCAGGAGGTCAGGTACACATCCCGCTCTCACTCCTCAAAAGCTAAATACAAAGAATTAACAATTCTGTATCAAAATAGAAAGAATGACACTTATCTCGTGCTGTGAGCAGCAAAGAAAGAGGAAGGACTTTGCGAATGGTGACCATTATATATGAGGGCAGCCATAATTGGACAATATGGTGGACTACATAGGATCTTGAGAAATGCAGTTTTTTCTGTTATAATGTTTTCATTGGCTGATGTGAGTTTATTTAGTAAAGATAGAGAAGCATAGTCCGAAACCTCCGGTTCTGACATAGAATTGTGAAAGTTAAGCTTGTTTAGAAAATTGAACTTTGAACTTTTTTGGAATTTTACTGTATTGCCAAATACTTTGGATATTAAATATAGTCTTTCAAACAAATTAATTTGTAAAATTACAGAAAAGATGGTACTATCAAGTCTTCTGCTGCCCATGCCCAGCAGAACGACAAGGCAAACGCCTATATCCAGAGTTCCTTTTTTTTCATTTTTATTATACTCTTGTTTTCCCACTTCTACCATGTATCTCACATCTGATATTGTTTGTGGTCAGTAGTGGCTGTGGTGAGGGGTGGAAGAGTACACCACGCTCTATGAATCAAGAGTACAAGGTTAGTGCTTACTAACACTACTCAAAAGGAAGGGCTTTTCGGGCAGTCTTTTGTGGTGTCATCTGTTTCTGTCTTCCTCCCAGATCACTCATTGCTGCTAAATGGCCAATGTTTACGTTGCCTCAACCATTCTGCTCACATAGCAAGCACCATTGTCTTCTAGGAGGACAGCCATTAACAGCTATTCTGGGATTTGTATTCATGTCTCTGGAATGGGGCCACCAGGCAAACATATTTTCATCCTGTTCGCTCACGGACAGCACAGTCGGTGGCACAGACTAGGAAGGCCACAAAGCACAGAGGCATAGTTGGGATTTTGTACCAAGCTCATAATATCTGACTTACTGCTACTGCATCTCATGACTTGGCAGCCTCTGTGCTTTATTTTTAGGTTTAAGAGTATTCTCAGAGCTTAGCATGCTGCCATGTTTACATCATGTGGTTAGGCGTTGCTCATCTAAGGTGGTGTGTCAGGTTGTAAATATTAGTTCTGCATTCATTTGCAGTACTGGTTTGTTCAGAACATGTACCAGGAAATCAAATGCTTTAAACAGTAAACAGAGTTTATTCCATCAGCCTAAATAGTATCTAAAAGATATATACATTCTCTGAGCAATGGATTAAATTTCCAATATATTATTTTACTATAATTACTATTTAGCCGCTGATGACACGTCTCTGGCTTAACAGCAGTGTTTTATGATTGTAATAGGTAAAGGCAGCTAAGAGACTCCACGACGATCAACGTAGCCATACTTCTTTCTCATTTGATGCCCGAGATTTTGAGTAGACTCCATGTCAGCCGAATCTTCAGAATCTCAAAGTAATGAGCCTCTACCAGAGGCCAGGCACTGCCACTCAGTGATTTAGTTTTATCAGGGTATGCCACCCTATTGTGACATGAGGACATTTTGTAAAACTACAACCATCTCATCAACATATTGAGTTTAATCCTGAAAAGGCTGCATCTACAAAAACAAGCACTGGCAACCCAGTAGATCTGGCTTTATTGTGCTAACATATTCAAGCAGCATTTTCCTGTATTTTTATGTGCTAGCTCCCTAACGCCAGACTTGCTGGCATTACCTATAGAGAAAGCCAGCCACCGTTTGCAAGCCACACACATTCAAAGTGCACACTGCATGCTGGGAAGAAGTGTATCAGGCATGGAAAAAGGCTGCAGACAAGAGAGGTAATTGAAAGGAGGGAAACCGGAAGCCTGGTGCACTGGTGCATGAAAAGAGACCTACCATAAGACGATATCCCACCATGAGTATTTCAATGCCTTTATGACCCATACATTTGTTATAACTGGCATATGAATTCATATAAGCCCTTGTAGTAAGTAGCGGCTGGTGACTTCGAAAAGTGGCAGGGTCTAGGGGTGGGTTATAAAATTAAAATAAAATATAAATAAAAATAAAAAAGTACCTGGACGTCGCTACCGCTCTCTGACACTCTCCAATGCACTGCAGGCTCCCAGCCTGCTCTGCGGCCTATCATGATGCTGCTCAAAGCAGTGTTATGATTGGCTGGAGCGCTGTGGCTGGTTTCTCCAAGGCAGACTGGCACCCTGGGCTGGCTCTTTCCAACTCGGCAACAGAGTGTCGAGTTGGATTGAGCCTTTGTGCGCATGTGTGTTTGGCCGGCCTGAGATGGCTGGCCAAAATACATGCGCACTGAGGGGAGTGCTCTGTGCTCTCCCCTTACTCTCGTCACCTTCATGGTCTCGCCCCGTTTAAAAATAAAACAATAATAAACATGGTTTATTATCATTTTATTTTCAAAGGTTTTGCAGCTCCTGCTGCTGGCGGGGGTTGACGCTCCTCCGCCCTAAAGGAGGAGCTGCCCCTGCTTGTAGTGAAAAAGTTGTTTAAAAAAGTATACATTAACAGATTTAGGAAATTAAACTTTGAACTGTTTTGGAGTTTGGCTGTACTGCCAAATTCTTTAGGGACTGATCGCAGTCCTTTAAACTTGAATTCATTTGTAATGGAACAGAAAGGATGTTATTGTCAAACCGACAGCGATTATCGTTTATCTATAAATCGTGCATTTAATGTACAACTGATGTGAACCAGGTGTCTTCTAGTTATGGAATCATGAGGGATTATCAAATGTTAATTACTTTTCAGTTACATGTAGGTGAGATTAGAAACTAACTACTCAATGACGTTAGGGGTAGTTATTGAAAGAGCATAGCTTTCCTGTGCCACTACCTCCCTGGGAAAAAGAACGTAAAGGGGTAATCATTTTTTTGATTGTCACAAGTTGGTGGCCACATTTTGTGTAACATTTAATACGATTCATTTAATTCCTGCACTGCAAAACATGTGAGCTGAGTGCATCTTTGTTTATGGCATATAATCAACATTTTATGATTATCTTTTCAGGACTAACGCTTTAATAGTATTATTTTGCATACCTGTCTTATATGTTCTTAATTGAAGTGTTTCGCATTTATGTAATTTAAAAATATGAGAATTTTAATATAATCAACATTTTATGGTAATCTTTTCAAGACTAACGTTTTAATATTATTATTTTGCATACCTGTCTTATATGTTCGCATTTACGTAATTTGAGAATATGTTTGTGTTTTATTATGTTGGCTGGAGTGAAGACCCACATATATATATATTTTTTCATTTAACATTCATTTTAGAGTTTTTTTTTCTAAAATGTTTCCTTCAAGATGCAGGCGTTAGGAGCAGAGATGGAGTCAACAAGAAGCTCATTGTGCATGAAAAACAAGAAAACCTGAGACAAACTATGCAAAGATGAAGAGAGGAGTTTTCTGGAAGCTTGGCAGTCGTCACTCTTGTGAATTTGCTGAGACCGAAGAGTATCAAGATGGGATGTGTCAGGGGTTGGAAATTGTAACTTACAATTAATTAGGAATCATTCAAGAAGCTTCGAATGGGATTTCATCGTCCTGGGAAATTGTGATTTAAGGAGGGTTTAGTTAGTGAAGATTCAGATCCTTTCCTATCTTTATAGTTGAACGGACTCTTCTGAGGTATAAACCTCATACTTTATGTGGCTTCATGCCATCACCTCTCTTAACAGAATATTCTACTGAATTTCAGTTTGCAGACCTTTCTCAAATATTTCTAGTATTAGGATGGTTAGAGTTCAGTTTAAATGGTTAGGCAGGAGAGTTTGGATCTCGTGGCCAAGAAACATATGCTTTTCCTGATCTTTTGTATTGTTGCAATACAATTTTTAGTCTTGTATATGCTAAGTATGTTTAACATTGTGCGACACTTTAGTTCTCCTTCAGTGATATTATTTGTTTATACTATGGTTTAGATACTGATTTATGTACCTTGATTTGAGTCTGTAATAAACCCATTTAACCCTATGAATTGACTCAGGGTGTTATTATTTGATATTTGGATTATAAGAAACTGTTTGATGAAATTGAAATTTGTTACTCTTCACTCCTCGGAACTGAGAAGAAAAGATTTATAGGACCCCAGAATTAGTGAAAGGGCCCCAGTGTCTATCATTATCTTGCCAAATAAGGAGGGAGTGAAGTCAGTGTTTAATTGGGTGCTTAAGTCTTTTATAAGTGCCATGAGTAGTTGGTACTCATAATGACTCTCAGTACCTCTGAACCGCTTTTGGGTAGATTATGCACTGTTGTAGGAGGCTGGCCTGGTTTGTAGTGTATACCAGGTCCAGTTATCCCTTATTAGTGAAATGTAGGCAGTGTCTAGAAGCCAGGCTCTCTAGAGGTAGCTGTAGCTGAGCAGCCAAGGCTTCTCTAGGAGACATTCAAAGTTCATGCAATACCACTGTAGTCACATAGAACTCAGACACATGAAAGAAAATACTCAGTGTTATAAAAATAAAGGTACTTTAATTTGGTGACACAAATGCCAAAAATACCATAGAGACTATACTCCCTTAGGAGGTAAGTAATACACAAATGATATACACTAGTATTGCAGAAATAGGCATAAAACAGTTAGAAAACAGTGCAATTTGTGAAAATGACAATAGATAGAAAAGGTCCGGGGGGAACACAAACCTTATACTAAGAAAGTGGAATGTAAATGTTGATTTCCCACGTAGGCAAGTGTAGTGTGTAGAGGGGTGCTGGGAGTATTAGAAAACACCAAAGGCAAGCAATAGACCCACCCCAGAGCCCTGGAAAGCAGGAGTAAATCATAGTTACTTTCCTAGAACACACAGAAACACGAGAGAGAAGATAATGCAAGAACCAGAAGAGACTGCAAGACACCAGCAGTTGATTCCTGGACCTGAAGACGTGTGGAAGAAGGGAACCAAGTCCAAGAAGCACAGAAGAGTCCAGGGAGAACAGGAGCCCCTGCTAACCCGGATGAAGGTGCAAAAGAAGAACCACCAGTGAAGAACAACAGTCAGTACTGCACCCAAGAAGACGGATGCGGGTTCCTCGTTGGTGCAGATGATGTCCCACGCATTATGGAAGACTGCAGTCTGGTTTGCGACTCTGGATTCCGCCAACAAGCCTTGGCACATGCAAAACTCACGGTTAGCGGAAAATGGCACTGCTTGAGACCAGGAGGGACCTGGTGAACTCTACCCAGAAGGGAGACTCAGAGGGGGCTCTCAGCAACTCAGAGAGCCCACAGAAGACCAGGCAGCACACACAGGAGTCCCACAGCAGGGGGACAAAGAAGGTGCAAAAGAAGGCCCACGCAGCACTACAACAAAGGATCGCACACCGCAGGAGAAACACTCAGGATAGAGTGCTGGGGGCCGGATCTGCATGGTGCACGAAGAGCTTCGTGGAATGATGTCAACAAGCCATGGCAACTGCAAAGCATGAGATGCACGAGAGGTAATGTCTTGCATGGGGAGGCAAGCTATTACCTCCACCAAAGTTGGACAGTAGGATGTCAGGACGGTCAGGACCATTTCAGTCCATCACCCGTGATGCAGGATCCACGCAACTTGTCAGGAGAGGGGACCCACACAGCCAGTCGTTGTTGCAGGGAGGTGCCTGCTGAAGCAGGGGAGTGACTCCTTCATTCCAAGGGAGATTTGTTCATTCTTCTGGTGCAGGCTGAAGACAAGCTGTCCTCTGAGGATGTGCAACTGGGAAACAGTTGCAGTTGCTGGCAGGAGCTGAAGATACAATGTTGTAGAAGTCGTCTTTGCTTCTTTGTTGCCGTTTGTAGAGTTCATGGAGGGTCCAGATGCTGTTTCATCGGTGAGAAGGTGAAGTAAAGGATGCAGAGGATTCCTGCTGGAGTCTTGCAATCCGAATCTGAAGAACCATCCTAGAAAGAGACCCTAAATTGCCCTGAAAAGGGGAATGGTCAGCTAAACAGGTAAGCACCTAACAGGGGAGGGCTCTGACGTCCCCTGCTGACACTGGTCACTCAGATGCCCCCAGAGTTCCCTGCCAACTTGGAATCCAAGATGGCAAAATCCAGGGACCCTCTGAAGGAGCTCTGAGCACCACCCCTAGGGTGGTAATGGACAGGAGAGTGGCCACTTCCCTTTCCTTTGTCCAGTTTTGCGCCAGAGCAGGGACTGGGGGTCCCTGAACCAGTGTAGACTGGTGTATGCAAGGAAGGCACCAAATGTGCCCGTCAAAGAATTTCCAGTGGCTTGAGGAGGCTACCCCTCCCAAGCATGTAACACCTATTTTCAAAGGGAGATGGTGTAATACCCCTCTCCTAAAGGAAATCCTTTCTTCTGCCTTCATGGGCTTGAGCTGCTCAAGAAACAGGAGGGCCGAAACCTGTCTGAGAGGTGGCAGCAGCTGGGGGTGCCTAGAAAAACTCAGAAGGCTGCAATAGCAATATTAGGGGTCCTCTAAGGGGCCCCCAGGGTGCATGGAATCATACAACCAATGCTTGCAAAAGCCTTGGGGTATGATTCCAACATGTTTGATACCAGACATGCCTATGTTCGGAGTTACCATTATGTAGCTGGACATAGGTAGTGACCTATGTCCAGTACACACGTAAAATGGTGTTCCCGCACTCACGAAGTCTGGGGAAACGGTCCTGCAGGTCGTGGGGCCACCTCTGCTAGTGCAAGGATGCTCTCACACACAGGTACTTTGCACCCCACCCCCAGGGCTGGAGGGACTGCTATGGGGGCGAGTTATAAGTGACCTGGTGCAGTCTAAATGACAGTAAAAGGGTGCATGCACCTTGTCACACAGGCTGCAATGGCAGTCCTATAGAAGCCTTTCCATGGGCTCCCTATGGGCGGCAAAAGGTATGCTGCAGCCCATAGGGATCCCCTGGAACCCCAATGCCCTGGGTACCTAGGTACCAAATACTAGGGACTTATAAGGGAGCACCAGTATCCCAATTTTGGGTAAAATACTGGGTTACCAGTATGCAACAACCATAACTTAAGGGAGAGAGCATAACTACTGGGGTCCTCATTAGCAGGATCCCAATAGACACAGTCAAACATACTGACAAACAGGCCACATGTGTGGGTAACCAAGCTAGAAAGAGGCTACATTCCTACTACTGTACAATGAATATACAGAACTGTAAACACAAAAGTATACCAAGCAATGAGGTTTAATAATACATCAGTTTTATACAGTGCATGCTGCCAGAGATCTGTATTTTCTTATTAAATAAAAGATGTACTATTACCTGTGAGAAATTGGGTTACTAGTTGTGGGGAGGGGGGTGAAACTGTACTCAACCCAGAACCACAATCCCTGTCAGGGTGAGGCACAAGCCAACGCTAAATTAACCTGTGCTCGCTCAACCCTCTGATAATTTGGAACAGAGGCGTTCCAAATCTTAGAGGCAATGTGTAAACTAACACTTCAAACACTAATGAAGTGAAAAACACCATACAAAAAGGGTCCCACACCAAAACAGAGTTATTTTTTATAAATACAACAGGACCAAAATGACAAAAGTCAAAGCAGAGAACCGGAGATATGCAATATTAAAGATTTCTGTGAAAAATAGCGTCAAAATGTACAAGTGCCATCTGTGGTTCTCTGGCCATTCCGGACCGGGACAAAGTTAGTAGTTTAGGCCAACAATGATGAATCATGGGCTACCTAGGGGGACCAAGTTAGACCTGCTGAACAAAGTACCTTAATTCTGGTGCGCGGCCTGTGTGGCATTGCTGTGCGAGGTTTTGCGTTGTCCGGTGTCGGTTCCGATAAAGCTGTGTGCCTGAGGCTTTGTGGGGCTTGCAGTTGCTTTATGGCAGTTCCCATGAGTTGTGCAGCAGTAGGGTGGTGGGGCTTTGCATCACTTGGGGTCGGGCCCCATGGTGCTGGCAGCTGGGCGGCAAGGCTTTGTGGGACCTTGCATCGCTCGGCTTCGCTTCCAATGAGGCTGGCAGCTGTTCAGTGAGGCTTTGCGGGGCTTTGCATCAATTTGCGTTGCTTCTCATGGGTTCCAGAAGGGACCACAGCTGGACTTAGCAGAGCACATTCAGGCCCACTTCCAAGGGTCCAGGACTGTTGATTTACCACTTGGGAGGGAAGGTGCTGGGTTCAAGGTTGTTAAAATCCTGTTATGTTCCTGAAGCTTCTGATCAGGAGCCAGTCAACTAGCCCTTGGAATCAATCTGGGGTCCTGGAATCAGAGTTGCAGGTCGAGTTCTTCTCACATAGGCAAGAGAGCAGCAGTCCTTTCAGGCAGCAGTACACCAGAGTGGCACTCCTTCCAGCAGCACAGATGTCCTTCTTCCTGGCCAAGCATCCACAGGTCTAGAAGTGTACTGAAGAGCTGGTGTCTGAAGACCAGTGTTTATACCCAGTTGTGCCTTTGAAGTGGGGAGAAGCAACAAGAATTCCCTTTGAAGTCACCAGGCATCCTGCTTTCCCTGTCCTGGCTCCAGATAACAACAGGAGTTATGCAGCCCTTTGTGTGGAGGCAGGACACAGCTCTTTCAAGTGTAAGTAAGGCTATGTCCTGCTCCTTCCTCCCGTCCTGCCAGTGAATGCTATCCTACAGGAGAGGTAGGCCATGCAATAGTGAAAAGAAAATGTAATTTTTCATTACCAGGACATGTATAACTTAGAATTAGATATCCTAATTTTTAAATACATTGCACCCTGCCCTTTGGGCTGTTTAGCACCTACCCTAGGAGTAACTTATATGTGTTAAAAAGTAAGATTTGTTGGTGGCAAAAGGTTTATTTTGCCAGGACAAAATGGCAGTTTAAAACTGCACACACAGGATGCAATGACAGGCCTGCGACGTTTAAAGGACTAATTAAGTGAGCAACACAATCAGTGCTGCAGGCCTATTAGTAGTATTTAATTTACAGGCCATGTGCACATGTATTGCCAATCTATTAGGGAATTACAGTACATTAAAAAGGCCATTTGGGCATAAGCAATTTCTACCATGTTTTAAGGAGAGAGCACTGAGCGCAAGCACTTTAACACTGGTTAGCAGTGGTAAAGTGCACGGAGTCCTAAGGCCAACAAAAAACGAAATCAGCAAAAATGGAGAAGTGAAGGCAAAAAGTCTGGCAATGACCCTGCAGAAAGGGCCAAGTCCAACAAGACCCTTTTACAGACTAAAGCCATGATAGACTAATCAATGCCTTGATGGCCGTCCCTGCTTAGGCAGTAGAATATGGACGAAGGGCCTATTAGGCAAGTGGTCATGTCAATTCAATGCCTCTCTGAACTCAGTTGGATCCCTCTATCTATACTCCCCTGAGCCACTGAACTGGCCCAAGGAGAACCCTTCTTCTCATCTGTGACCCCCATCTGTGAATTGCCTAACCTTAATTTGCTCACAGAGGCCTCCCAGTAGGCAAACAGTACCCGGGCCAGCAAAGTGATGTGGCCCAGTCTACCCCTTGGATCAGACGTCTGTACCAAACTGGTTAGCAGCAGTAAAGTGCAGAGAGTCCTAAGGCCAACAAATAAAACTATCAAAAATGTAGCAGTGAAAGTTAAAAGTCGGGGTTGACCCTGCAGAAAGGTCCAAGTCTAACATTACCCAACTTAATTAGGAACTATGGAAGGATGAAAGGTTGAGTATGCCCTGACAGAATCAAAATTGCAGATTATGTACAAATGCCCGCAGCAAACACTTAACTGAGCTCTCCTGGAGGTGGGTATTTGTGGTGAAAAGTATTATATTGTTTGTAGGTAGAAATATACACTTAGAAAAGCGTTCTCATTCTCCTGGCCCCCTAGTGATGGCCATTCAGCTCGTCCATGGTAATGTATTGCTGCTGCTACCCGGAGGCACCTAAAACGCTCACTGTTCTACCTGTGTTTACTTCCAAAACATCATATGCCTGCATTAAGTATTGGTTTAATGTGTACATTAAGATGATATCAAATTTTAAAAAAATAAGCATGACCCGAGAATTTCTGATTGCGTGTGGAGGGGTCTCACTAAGGATATAACATTTCCTTAAGAGTTAGCAGAAGGCTGAGTGGTCATTTAGGCCAATACTCACCTCTGTCAGTACTTTCTAGATTTGGAGCCTGCCCTCATGGACTTTTTTTTTCTAAAACTGCTAACTTTCCACTTGTAGCACTAATGGACCCGCTCTGTAAGAATGTCTGCTTTGTAATGCTGCTTTATTTTTTTTCACCATTATGCTTCATGTTGCTGTTTAGAAGTGCGATCTAAAAAAAACAACAATTAAATAACGGTGTGGCACTGGTGCCCATCTTCTCATCTTTTCATTCGGTGTTCACGCCCAGCGCCCAACGTTGCCACCTTGCTGGTCAAAAGTCTTGGTGGAAGAGTGCCTGCATCTAAACTTCCCATACTGACTTCAGAAGCACCCATTCTGTCTTGAATATGATAATGTAACTTTTTTATGCCTGCTGCACATAACAAATAGCATTGCATAAAACCTAGATTCAGAAAGTGTAATATCCTATTTATTACAGTTGTTTATAGTGGTGTGGGGCATCATGACCCACGGCACCTCTCGTGAGTGACTGGTGAGATCCTCTTCCAGAGCACTGGGCCAGACCCTGGAATAAAACGTGTTTTTTGTCAAATGTGATTTAAAAATAAATGTTATACACAAGTATGTTTCAAATTGTCTTGGAGGGACAGCCCAAATATTCATGGAAATGGTCAGTTTACCTTGCTGTACTTGCTCCATACAAAAAGTAACTATGAAATATTTTTCATGGGGGCGTTGGTTTCCACTCCAGCTTTGCCAGACAAATCATGAAAATGGAAGGGGGTATTGTGCAGTTTTCTCCTGCTCTCCCGCTGTTCACTCATCCTTCCCCAAAATCAGAAGAACAGTCGAAAAGAGGACGATTGAGATTAACATTGAGGTCACCACATCGTCACAGCAAAGACGTTTTGAAATTGCATATAATTAACACTCCAAGTGCCCAAGTCAAAAAGTAGACGAGTGGAAACCTATTGTTGTCTGAGGAAAAAGTAATCAGAAACACTCTTTACATTTGAAAAATAGGTCACTGTCAAATTATTAAAGAACCATAATTGGTCAATATGTGTTAATAATGGTCCTGAAGTGTGTGGACAGAGATGTCGTAATTGCAAACACTTCAGAGGTTCATGGAGGCCTGAGCCTGGAGTGCTCTGCCCAAATAAAACGGCCCTCTTCCCGATACTGGTGCCATCCTCAGTAGATGAGTATTGAAGCCAAGAAAGAGTCCACGCAGGTTGGAAAGGATTTATTCTTGATAAGCAAAGTACCCACGACTTTAACAGGTCTGGCAGCACTCCGAATCCAACAGCAACTGACTGCTGCTGAAAGCTTCTAATTCTCCTATTCCGTTCCAGAAAGTGGAATGAATAACGAGATTTAAGAAATAACACGAAATAAATAACAACTTTTTAAAACATAACATGCCCACAGAACCTTGCCAACCATTACCTACCATTACATACAACACCCCCCCCTTCAAAAACAATAAAAATCCAAACCTATAATGCAGAAAAAAAAAAACCATTAATATCATATATCAACAGCAAGCATGCTAAAACAGCACGTAGTCATTGAATTTGCTTGGTGCCTAGCTTTGCCGACCGATGAGTTTACCTTCCACTGGTTCTTTGCCCTGAGATGTATTGAACCTACTTTTCTCTAGTTCTTTTGACGGTCCAGCTTGTGCAGCAGAGACGGTTGCAGTGACACAGATTTCTCTGGTTCCTTTGACACACCAGTTTGTGCAGCTCGACATGGTTGCAATGATACAGAATCTTTACCCGAAACATCAGTATGCCCAACCTCTATGTTGCTTCTAAAGACAGGTTGCAACCAATCAGCCCAGTCACAGTTTTCTACCTTATTATCACCACGACCTTTTAGCAGGCCTGCTTGTTGCTTGGACAGACGAACAGGGTTCATTCTGTTCCACCAACTTTTGCCATCAAGAAGAACAGAGCCTTTTTTTCACTCTTGTCACAAGAATTGGTGATGAAAATCTCGATGTCCTTTTCTGCACTCTTTTTTTAAATCAAGATCCAATCACCAATATGTAGATCAGTATTCTGCCTTTCCTTTCCCCAGCATTTTCCTCATTGCATTCTGTTTCTGTGACACCTGAGATCTCTGTTCATTATCTGACATAACTTTACTACAGCTACCTTTTCCACACAACCAGTTTGAAAATAAATGTATGTGTACTACTCTTCCTCTTGTAAGTGTGAAAGGGGCTACTCCAGTGGTAGAATGAGATGAGGTGTAGTGTTGTAACTCCACACCTTGTTATTCACAAAAACCTGAGTATGTAACCCCGAGGACAATGCTGTTTGAATGCCCTCTTTGACTAATCTGTTAGCCCTTATTACTTATCCATTGGATTAAGGAGATTAAAGAGCTACTTTGAAATGTTGCACATCATGGAACTTTAAAAACGTGCACATGTGGAGTTATGTAAAATGTGTGCTATTGACTGTAGCTATTGTCTTATTAGAACCTTCTAATACAAATATTTGTTTCAAACATTGTATAACTTTCTCAGAATTAGGGCATCACAAAAAATATAGTAAGACCACTATGATTGATAGTCAATGAGAAAAATCAAGTACCTGTTATCAGTAGTTAATACCTCATCTAGTCCTGAAAAGTCTAATCATACCTTTCCCAGAGATTGACTGGAAAAGGCACCGGATGAAGTGGTGTTTCCATATTTCTCCAATGTTTGTCTGAAAGGAGACCTTCAGTACATCCATCAATCATGAATTTAACTTGCATGTCTATTGAAAGTGACCAATAATATTGCTTTATACATTTTGAGGTTTTAGTGGTGCCCAGATGATCTTGGTCAGCTACACGAATGATGTCTTTCCTTAAACCCTCAGGAGGAAAAACAAATTATGGCACATTATCATATTGACAATTAATAGATTAGCAGCTACCTGTGCAACATTTCTGAGTTCCCCTGATAGATTTCTGTACTCTGACCAACCATTACTTATATAATGTTTGACTTGAGTTAGAGTCTGTTTATTAGAGTAAGCAGTTTGCCACATCTGTTCAGTTAACTCTTGGGAGGACTCTTCAATGGCATCCACCACAGTAGCCACACACTCAGTTTCATCCCCCTCATCATCCACACTTTCATCCTCCAATGCCCTTCTTGACAGACATTCAGCCTTAAAGTCTTCTCTACAGGCAAGTGTTGAACTATGAAGTGACACTTGCATTTTAGACAGCAAGTGCACCAGTCTCGCAGACGTTCTGAGAGAACCACTACCATCGAGAATGTGTACCAAAGGTTTGTGGTCTGTATACATTTAAAATTCACATCCCCAAATGTAATTTTTAAAATTCTGTACCACCCATACACACACATACAATCATCTCCCTTTCTATTGCGCTGCAATGCGTCTCTGCTTGTCTCAATGTTCTAGAGGCAAAAGCAATGGGCACCAAAAGTCCAAGAATTGCCCCTAGACCTGATAGACCGGTGTCTACAGTAACCAGGCATTTCCAATTATCCTGGAATGGACTTAATGCAGGAGCTTCCTCAATGAGTTTTTCAACATTTTCAAAAGTGTTATTTAGATTATCTGTCCACGTATACCTCACTCCTTTTCTTAACAGTGCTCTTAAAGTTTTTACTGTCTATGTATACCTATGAACAAAGCGAGCATAGTACTCTGCCCACCCCAAAAATGAGAAGAGGACGTCCATATCTTTGGGTGGAGTAGCTTCATGAATAACTTTAATAAGAGAACATTTTAGTTTGATACCCTCTAAAGAAATGATGTTTCCCAGATATTAGAGTTCCTGCGTGCCAAATTTACACTTGCGTCTTACTGTCCATCCAGCATGAAAAAGTATGGCCAAGGCTCTTCTCAAAGTCTCATTCTGTGTATCCCAACTCTGAGCAAATATTAGAATGCCATCCTGATACGTTTAGACTTCTTGCATCTCCCCAAACAAATAATCTGTGAGCTTTGGCAAAAGCTGGCCCCGAGGCTAGAACAAATGGCATTATAAATGTTGTAAGCTCCTGAAACTCAACTGTGAATGGTACCTGGTGGTATATAGAGTGTGAGTGTATGGTGCAAAATATTTTCACATCCCCCTATGTTAGCTAGCAGCTCCTGAATTTTTGGAAGGGGATGGCAATTCACCAGCATGTTTTTATTTAAAGAACGCAAGTCAGCACACAGTCTGACCTCATCACATTTTTTCCTGGCTACCACGATGGGTTATACCTACTGGGATGAATTAGATGGTGTAATTACACCTTCAGAACACAATTTTTTAAGTACTAGTTTAAGTTCTTCCCTTACGCTCGGAGTTATGGGATGAACTTTATGAGTGACTGGTTGAGAATCAGGTTTGAGTCGAATGTGATGCTCAAAACTTTTAAATATCCCTGCCCAATCACTAAACACTTTTTTATGTAGAGTCAAAATCCTCTCAATGTCTGCTAAGTGTGGATTTTCTTCCACAAGTGCTATTGACATTTCCCTCAAGGATACAGGATTTTCTGCTCCAGTTATGAGGTACAGACCCATGGTGGCTAGGTCTTGCCATCCTATAATGTTTTTTCCCTTGATTGCTACATATAGCTTGGTCAAAATGTATCTACCTAAGCACTGTACTTCGGATATGAAGAATCCAAGCATATCTATATCCTTTTCCCCAAATGCCTTGGGATTGATGTCAGTTTGAGTTAATTAAACCTTATCGCCCCATTTACTCATCAAATGTCATATCTGATGTACTCTTTATCCACGAACCACAACCAGCCTTCACCTTCAAATAAATATTTTCAATTGTAGCATCACATAATGGACTCTTCACCTTATTTGAACTGATTATGGAATTGCACTCAAGAGTAAGAACAACATTTCCCAACCTCTCAGCACAAATGAAAACATTCCCTTCTGAAATTTCTATACTGTTCATTTTTGCAGGTTTCTTGTTACCACTTTTGCACACTGCTTGAAAGTGTCCCACATTTTTGCATGAAATACACTGTTTACCAATTGCTGATTGTTTCCCATGCTAGTTTTAGACCCACACCTGAACTAATAACCAATGAGTTGTATAGCAGGTTGTTTCCATGTTTGAACATTAGTATTCACAACAACATTCACCGTGGTCTCAATATATTTAGTGTTCATGGACAAAGTTTTAACAAAGTGATCATTATGTATTGCTTTTGATGATATCATGGAATGTTCAATTCCTTTGGCTAGATCAATGGTTTCAACTAATGTAGGGTTCCTGCAGCTAAGTAATCTTTCCTGTATTTGACGAAGACGGTCAGGAATGCAGCCCTTTGACAACTAAAACCAAATTGGCCTCTTATGTAAGTGTCCCCAGTAGCACTACATTCGCAACTTGCTGCTAAAACTCTTAATGCGGATACATATTCTTCTACACTTTCATTCATGTTTTGTTTTCTTTGAAATAATTATGTCTTTTGAGCATTAGGCTCGGTTCTCCTGAGCACTGCTTTCCACGATGTGCCAATGCCTCCTTGTACTGATCCCACTCGCCATCACCCATCATAAGGTGAGGCTATGGAGGTAAGTTATCAAACACCTGTTGTGCAGCAAAAACAATGCAGCTAAACAATGTTGCCAGTCTGCGCTCAGGACTGAACGTCGCTGCATCTGTGGCAATCAAATAGTTTTCAAAAGTCCTCAACCAGAGCCGCCATTTAATAACTGGTTTGCCAGGTTATTGTAAGAATATAGGTGGCTGAGCTAATTGTTGAGAAGCTGCCGTTATTGGTACCTAGAATAAAATTGTCCAAAATATGTAAAATTTCAATATGGATGCTGCATTGAAGAATAACCTGAAATCCTACTTGAAATTAATGCTGCAATATGTAGTAACCATACGAAGTGACTGCCGGATGAGCAAGTTGTCTTTCTCAGGTTTTTTTTGTAGAAATTAATTAATAAATTCTACCTTGAAGAGCAGAGAACCACTCAATAAATTCATGTTGTTGCGGCTCCTGAAACAAGCCCAGACAGTGCCGTAGAGCATGAGCGTTGCTAGGACCCATGGACGACTTGGGAATGTAATGCAAGATCAATGCATGTCCTGACACGCGTGACGTTACATGCAACCATCAGCTGCTGAAACACCATGACGCAACAGCATGCATGTGCATTTATGGCTGCTCATCTCTCTTTGCATGACTCTCCATGCACTGCTGACACAGCTCGCACAATGATGCTTGAGCAGTCTGCATGCAATCAGGATCATGCGCACCTTAGCACTGCAACCAAGAACAGTGTGCCTCAGAATCAGTGCTTGGAAGCGGGGTCTCTTTTCAGCTCCAGCAGCTTCCAGCTTCTCAAATGGCTCTCCAAGTGCTCCTGTCATGAGGTGAGTCACTTGAAACTCATTGTAAAGCAAGTACAACTGCAGGAATGAATGATTGCTTGAGCCTGACACCAAGAGTTAGGGGGTGTCACTATGTTCTTCACCTTGGCACCAATTTATGTTGAAAGCTAAGGAATAGCAAATGTAGGGTTGAAAGGCTTTATTATTGATGAGCAAAAGACCCACAACTGTATCTGTTCTCGTAGTAGCCCGAATTCAGTAGCAACTGACTATCCGCTGCTGAAAGCTTCCTATGCTCCCATTCCACTCCAGAATGTGGAATGAATAAGAACATTTTAGAAATAACATGGAATGAATGACAGTGTTTAAGAAAAAACATGCCCATACAAATTTACCTACCATTACATACTCCAATGGGACCACCAAGTGTATGTCATTATGTCTTGATCCAGAAAGTGTTGTGGGTTCCCTTAGGGCCTAGGCTGGACTTCCTTATTTTAGCTTTAGGCCGTAGCATGTGCCTTTAAATATACACACTTGTTTTATTTATTTTATTCCTTTTAATATTTTTTAGTGCAACTAGCTTTCATCTTGTTGTTTTGATATTCAGCTACCTTTTCTGAGATGGCATAGTTGTTCTCATTGCACATTTTATCAGCACCTTTGCACACATTTCACTCTGTGCCCTGCTCAAGGCTGCCATGATAGGCACATGATATTCTAACTAATGATTGCCGCTCCAGGAGTAACGGAGACAGCATTCAACCTTAGACATATTGGTACTGAGGCGTTGTCTTAAGCAGATTACATCTATCTGACAGATGACGGCCTCAACACACATTTAGCCTGGGTGGTCCCCATTGTATTGGGTGTCCCCAAACATGGCTATTAATTAAATTTCAAGAAAACAAAAATTGCTTTCCTCAGCGTCCTATTCCTAGGATATGAACTATTGAATGAGGGAGGAAGCCTGGCATGACAGTTCCTAGAGAAATGTGCACAATTACAACAAACAAATGTCACTAAGAAACTGCAATTATTGCTTGATTTCTTTAACTTTGGCAGAACATACATTCCAGACTATGCACAATGCATCAAACCTCTTTAACTTAATTCCTCCTGTTCTTTCAATCACTGGACACTGCGGTACACACAGATTCTCAGATCATTACAGACTGACATGCTAGAAGAAAAACATTTACACACATGTGAAAACAAAACAAATTTGGTAATCAGGGTTATTCCGGGTGCCATCATTAAAAAAAAAGGGGGCACTATACTCATAGCATACAAATCACACCTGTACTCCAACACAGAAATGGGTTTTGCAACAACTGAAAACATTCTGACTGCTGTCCAGTTGGCGGTCATAAAGCAGAGACCACTAGCCCAAGGGAAACACATATTTTGTCATTACCCCAATACCAGCCGTTGGGGCTTTCACAAAAGCAAGTGTCCCCAACGCAAAAGCATTACATCCATGATGGATACATTGGGCTACCTCCTTGACTGCAACTGATGTTGATTATGTTTTCGATCCAAAATTACAGACCCAAGAATTTCTCCAGTATGAACTTGAATACCACATGCCTATTAACATTTTGCCTCTTGATCAGTACAGAATCATCATCTACACCGGTGGTTCAGCTCAATTAGCTGTAGGAACCAAACACCAATATTATGTGGCCTACGCAGCCTTTGTGAGGTAGAGGAGGGCAAACTCCACTCCCAACAAACCCACACGCCAACCCTAGGGGACTGCACAGCACAACTGCCAGAGCTAAAAGCTTTGATTTAGTCGATGGAACAAAGGATCTTTAACAGTCTACACCAACTTTGTGTGATTCATATTATTGTGTCCAGTTCTTCTATGAATACTTATTCTACTGGCACCTTAATGGGTTCAGAGATTTAAAAGGTGGCACCATAAAACAAAGATTTCTGTGGGATAAAGTTCAACGTCTTGAAAACAAGCTGTCACAGGCTCATGTAGTATATACATTGGGTCATCAAAGTTTGGAATACACGTTGTGCGAAACATTTTGGCTGAAGAAGCGGCCAAATCTGCCGTTACTGCAGCTTCTGTTGCTGCGCTAACTCATTGCCATACGAGGGTGGATGATGAAATTTTAGTTGACATTAAATCCTCTGCTGATTGCAAGCCTTTACCAAAAGCATACCCAGCAAGGTATTCCTACCACTTAAGTGCCCAAAACATTGCCCTTGCTACGAGGAGTGGGTGATTGTGTGATCCCCAACCAAGATCACAGATTAAAATCGATGATAGCAGCTCATGAGGGTATTGCTTTTGCCCATGCTGGTGTGGCGACTACCATCCCCTAATTGCAAAAATGTTATTGGTGACCAAGTCTGTACAAAGGGACCAAGCAGTATATCCTTAGTTGTGACATTTGGCAACAAAATAAAGGGTCCACCATTAAACTCCCGCCACCAACACCCCTCTTAATTTCTAACAACCCTTCACAGTGTGTGTACCTGGACCATTGTGGTCCCTTAAAACCAGATGGTGCATGCAAATATATTTTACTTGCTATTGATTCTTGCTGCAGATTCCTATGGTCATGGCCTCAATGATCAGCTCATGCTCAAATATTTGCAAAGCTTTATCGGGTCATACGCAGTTGCAGCATTCCACACAGACCAGGGCCCTGCTTTTGCCTCCAGGGCTTTCAGGGACACCATAGCAATGATGGGTGCTGGAGTGCATTATTCCATTACCTATCATCCTGACGAAAATTAGGTAGTGAAGCAGAATATCAGAAACTTAAAGCACTCCTTAACAGTCAGGGTATTAGGTTCGGGTCGTAGTTGGTTCCATCATCTATATGGAGTCCACAGGGCATTGAACAATCTGCCTAGAAGGTCTCTGGGAGGACGAACCCCCTATGAGGTCCTCTTTGGGATCCCCATGTATGTCCCAAAACTTGATGACCCTGCGCGGTGGCAGCAAAACACCTTTTGACATAAATTAATGTGTCACTGTTTTACAGGAACTACAACAATTTTGTGATGAAAATTGATCAGCACATGCCGCCAACTTGGGAATGAGGGATTTACCAACATCAACATGCTGGATTCCTAAGGTTGGGCACCTAGTTTGAGAAAAGATACTTGCGAAGAAGGAGTTTGTACTATCCTAACGAGTACTGGTTACAGTTCTAGGATTATATGGTACCGATACTGTCATTTTACCACTGCTGCCTGGTTCTATAAACAACTGTTTTGTCTCCATTGTCAACGTCAAATTGAATCATGTACCCGATCCTGCACAGGTGACTGAGAGGATTCTTGGGTAGTTCCCTCATCCCTCTGACTACCATTCAGGATATACGTCTTCAAGCACTAAATAACGCTTAGATTATTTCCCGAGGGCTGGGGAGGGCGTAGAATGCATGTTTGTTAATTTATGTCACCATTTCATTGACATGAAATGTCCAAAATATAAATCTCAAATTTACCAATGCAACACAAACGGATGGAATTGTTTGTGATGAACTACATGTGGACACATCTACCACTTCTATTTCAGATGCAATGGCTCCAGTTTTTGCACAGGCTGCTTACTTTGTTAAAATTGATGACTTTTCTTCAAATGCTTCAGCATCAGGTTCTCCACCTGTGTTTAATGTATGTAAGCTTTTTGATTGGCTCAGACATAACTATTTTGTTTGTCCATGGTATTATCTGTCAATAATTTTGACACTGTTCACCTTTCTTATATGGATCAGATTTGTTATTGTTTCCTTCTTGCTGATACATGGTCAATACCTTTCTGAGCACTCTGCTGTTAAACTGGTGAATGAGGTTTTAAGGCCTCATTTATCCTCACATAAAGTGTGAAGAAACTTGTCCCTTGTGAACATAACAGCTGTTCTGGTTCCTGATGGGATTGTTTGGGATAAAGTACTGTAGGAAGCTGGCCTGGTGTGTGGTGGGTACCTGAGATACTTACACCTTATACCAGATCCAGGTATCCCCCATTAGTGCAGTGTAGGCAGTGTGGTAGCAGTGGATGAGCAGCCAAGGCTTATCTAGGAGACGTGCAAAGCTCATGCAATACCACTGGGTCACACAGCACTTACACACATGAAAGAAAACACTCAGTGTTACACAAATAAAGATACTTTATTTTAGTGACACAATACCAAAAGGCACTAGAGAGGCAACCCTCCAATAGGAGGTAACACACTAGATATGTACTCAAATAATCAGCAATAGGCATAGAAAGTGATAGAAAACAGTGCAAATGCAGATAGACAATAGTGACCCTAGGGGGAGCCCAAACCATGTACTAGGACCCCCACCTAGGTAAGTGGAATGTGTAGAGGGGAGCTGGGGGTACTAGGGAACCCCAAAGGTGAGTGTCACAGTGCCCCCTAGCGACCAGGAAGAAAGAAGTAAGTGAATGGATTTTCCCCAAACAACCCAACAGGAAGAAAATGAAGAAAATGCAACACCCAGACAAGACTTCAAGAAACCAGTAGTGGATTCTTGAAGAGGAAGACCTGTGGAAGAAGGGGACCACGTCCAAATGTCACAGAAGAGTCCAGGAGGAGTAAGAGCTACTACCCACCCAGCTGTGGATTCATCAGTTGGTTGATGGTAGGATGAAGACAGTCAGGATTGCAGCCCCAGAGCAGGTGAAGAGTTCCTGGAGGATGCAGTTGACGTCCTACGTCGAATTGATGATTGCAGTTGGTCAGTGGTGTGAAAAAGCCACCAACAAGCCTTGGCAAAGGCAGAAGTTGGGGTGAAGTAAAAGGGGAGCTGCCGAGGATCAGCAAGGAGGTCCAGGAGGACTCAACCCATGGGGTGAGTCCAAGGGGGACCCTCACCAAGGCAGAGAGTCCAAAGGAGAAGAGGCAGCCCCCACAGGAGACCTACTGGACAAGGAACCAGGAGTCACAGAGGAGCCCACGCAGCACTACTGGTCCCACGCTGCAGGAGAAGCATGCAGTGGGCTGTGCACCGCAGGAAGGAGTGCTGGGGCCAGGGCTATCTGTAGCGTGAAGATCCCTTGGAGGAGATTCAAACAAGCCTTGGCAGCTGCAAGAGATGTGCGGTGCACAGGGTACTGTCCTGCGTGGGAAGGCAAAGGCTTATCTCCATCAATGTTGGACAGCTGGCAGAGAGGACCAAGAGGACTACTCCGGACCACCACCAACCATGATGCATGATCCACGCAGCTCAGGATTACAAGAGATCCACGCAGCTGGTCGTTATTCTAGTTGGTGCCTGCGGATGCAGGGGAGGGACTCCTTCACTCCAAGGGAGATTCCTTCATCCTTCTCATGCAGACTGAAGACTTGCCGCCCTCAGAGGATGCACAGCTGGGGAAATGTTACAGAAGTTGGAATGAGCCATGAAAACAATGTTGGAAGTAGAGTCTTCCTCGTGGATGCAGATTGTCCGTTCCTGGAAGGTCCAGTCACGGTTCCAGTGGCTAGAGGTAGATGTAGAGGTTGCAGAGGAGTCCTGCTGGAATCTGAGGACCCACCCAAGAGAGAGGCCCTAAATAGCCCTGAAAGGAGGATTGGTCACCTATTCAGGTGATCACCTATCAGGAGGGGGCTTTGACGTCACCTGTCTGACCTGGCCACTCAGATAGTCTCAGAGGACCCTCTGGAGGAGCTCTGGCACCACCCCTGGGGTGGTGATTGACAGGGGAGTGGCCATCCATTGTCCAATTTCGCACCAGAGCAGGGACTGGAGGTCCCTGAACCAGTGTAGACTGGTTTAGGCACAGACGGCACCAAATGTGCCCTTCAAAGCATACCAGTGGCTTGGGGAGGCTACCCCTCCCAAGCCATGTAACACCTATTTCTAAAGGGAGAGGGTGTTACCCCCTTTTCCCAAAGGAAATCCTTTGTTCTGCATTCCTGGGCTTGCGCTGTTCAAGCAGCAGGAGGGCAGAAACCTGTCTGAGGGGTGGCAGAAGCTTGGGTTGCCCGGAAAAACCCAGAGGGCTGGTAGGAGCAATGCTGGGGATCCTCAAAGGAGCCACCAGAGTGCATGGAATCATACTTCCAATACTGGTATGATTCCGGCATGTTTAATACCAAACATGCCTAGGTTTGGAATTACCATTATGTAGCTGACATAGGTAGTGACCTATGTTCAGTGCACGCCTAAAATGGCATCAATGCTCTCACAAAGTCCAGGAAAATGGAACTGGTAGTGCAGGGGTGCCTCACACACAGGTACTTGCACCCTGCCATCTGGGCTAGGAGTGCCTGCCATACGGGTGACTTACAGTGACCTGATGCAGTGACCTGTAGTAAAAAGGGTGAATGCACCCTTTCACGCAAACTGCAATGGCAGGCCTACAGTTACACTTTGCATGGGCCCCGCACGCATGGCACAATACATGCTGCAGCCCATGGGGATCCCCTGATACCCCACTGCCCTGGGTACCTTGGTACCATGTTCTAGGGACTTACATGGGAGCACCAGTATGCCAAATGTGGGGTGAAAATGGTACAAGTAACCAAGTTAGGAGGGAGAGAACATCACTGGGGTCCTGGTTAGCAGGATCCCAGTGAACACAGTCAAACAAAATGACAAGAGGCAGAAAATGGAGGTAACCATGTCAAGAAAGAGGGTACTTTCCTAGAAATACCATTTTATATATTTAGTCCCACAGAAATTATTTAAATTCCACATGTGCTTAAAGTATCAGTGAGTGATATCATTACACCTGGGGTTGTTTCTGATGACTGGGATGTAAAAACAGTTGATTCTATGTTTTCTGAGCTTGAATACTACACTGTATTTGAAAGTGAAGATGGTCATATGAATATTGCGAATTATGGGGAAATGTTCTATTATCATTATGGCCACCATTATCTCCAAAAGCAGTTTTCAACTATACACAATAGGAATATTGGGGGTCATTACGAACTCAGAAGGAAAACCTGCCGAGTTCGGAGATCACGGTCAACAGAAGACCGCCATAGGGCAGAACCCCCCGCTGGCCACATAAATAACACCTAGCTGGGCCAGCAGGCGGAAACAGTGTTTCTGCCAGCTGGCCCAGCTGGATGCAGGGCCTGAATATTGATGCCGGCTCCAAATGGAGCCCGCGGCAATGAAGCAGTGCGGTGGGTGTAGCAGCACCCGTCACACATTTCACTGCCCGTAAATCGGGCAGTGAACTGCGTGACGGGATTGTGTTTGGGGGCCCCTGCACTGGCCATGCCAAGTGCATGGACAGTGCAGGGGCACCCAGGGGGGCCTAAGTCACCCATTCCGCCAGCCTTTCCCTGGTGGTGTAAACCGCCAGGGAATGGCTGGTGGAACATGACTCATTATCCAGCGGGCAGGGCTGTTTGCAGTGCTGCCCAGTCAGATCAGAAACGCCGCCACCGCCAGGCTGCCTGGTGGCAGGAGCCTGGTGGTTGCGGCGTTTCATACATGGCGGTTCAGCCACGTTCATTATATGGTGGTCTGGATCGCCATGCCGGTGGCACAAAGTACTGCAACCGCCGGCATGGCGGTCCAGACCGCCATGTTCGTAATGATCGCCATTGTCTGAGTCCACAAGTGGGGAGTTCTAAAATATATGTAGAAAAGTTTACTTATTGTACTGGACATGAGTCCTATCATTTCAAATTACCACATTCGAAAGCAAGAAATATAGTGCTGACACTGAATTGATCTTTACAGATTCCTTTGTTTCCAAGTTGGCCGTAGAAGGTTATGAATGCTTGAAGAGGTCAATTGATTTGAAGAGTTTTTGGGGAACGAAAAATTGGGAAAAACATGGCACGGAAAGCTTTATTTAGAACATGTTTAATTCAGTTGCAAATTTTATTTCTAAATGACACTGTACAGCAAAAGACTTGCCCATGATTAGCAAAAATAAAATAAATAAATTCACCTGGTATTTCCTTACCAGCTAAACTTGAAAATTGCCAGAATATTCTGAATATTACAGAAGAACAGCTCAATGGTTGGGTTCAGAACAATAACTTTAATTAATCACTTTCAGGTCCCAATGGGTGGTTATTGTGGCTAGTGGACATAAATGGTTGTCATGCATGTTTTATTAACTCAACACAGTGTTTTAGAGCGAGCAGACTTGTTACACCATCACGCAGCACTCATGTAGCGTCATAACATACAATGTAGGTAAACGTTACAGCCATAAAGAAAGACCTATCTCCCCTTTCTGAAGATGTTGACTTCTTGTTGGGACCCAGAAAACCACACTCAAAATGTTTCTTATATTCAATATATAATGAAATATGGAAGCTTACACAAATGGAAGTCGCTGTACGTTTGAGACAAATAGATAAAAAGAATTTAGAGAAAGCCTTAGCTGTTGTCGATAAAGGTATGAACACATCCAACCACATTTACACATTAAACAACATCGTGTCTTCTGCTATTTACATTATTCAAAATGTCACTTTTACACAGTGGACAGAGTCATCTTAGGTCCATTATGCAGTTGAGTTGGACTTTACATGTTCTAAAAAATGGCTGCGTGCTTTGGAAGCATGTTCATTTATTTGCCGCATTTAACCTTACACGAAAGTAACAGATAATGGCTAAAAAGGAAGATAATTACATCACGCTTAGCAGTGAGAAGTTAGAAAAGTTGCCTTTCACTGTAGCCGAAACACCATTATCAGTGTGGTTAACACATGGAGTGATTGCCTTGCCAATATCAACATTCCAATTCACTTTGTGTTCAAAACATTTTCCTGTTTGTAGGTTTGAGCAGTTAGGAGGCAGTTACACCCACGAGGTCTAGGCATTGCCCTTTGATTACAAATGCCTAAATGGTCTCAATGTCGACAAAGAACTTTTACTTAGCGGACATGAATGTGAAATTTTTGTAAGCCATTTGTAGAGAGATGGCTCTGCAAGGTGTATGTAACGCATCTGTTGTGAATTTAGCCTGCTGTCAGAAGGGTTATTCTGTCCCTTTAATTCGCCCAGTATTTAAGTTACTTTAGAATGGGAGTTACTTGATGCTGAGTGATCAAGTTGGCTGTGGGATAAGAGCAGGTGTCACTTATGTGATTTTTATTTTCCAAATAGTGACTTGCTGTGGGAACGTTCTCTTATCCCCTGCACATAAGATAAAAGAAGCAGATTTGTACTTATAACATCAAGTTCAACAAGGTGAGCAGACTAAAAGCACACATGGCACTTACATCAGCCTCTAAAACATATTATCTGCAAGGTTGTCTGCAGAGATACAGTCTGTATTAAATACAAAATTTGCAAGACACTTCTGTAAATTGGTCAGTCTCATCTTTAATGCGCCCAACACTGACGGGACTGTACAATTATTTTAAGGCTGTAGGTTCTAGATTTGTCACTACCTTCCAGTCTGTATTCAGAGTTATACCTTCAGCCATCCACTCACTTTTTTGAAGTGTTTTTGGGGGATTCCCAATAGTTTTGGTATTAATCGGTGGTATCTTGGTGTTGCTGTTTTTGATTCACAATGGCTACCCCATCTCAACTAAGAGAAATGGTGGAGCTTCCACCAGCCCAACTTTGTCATGAATGAATGATGCTATATATTGTGGAGCATTGCTATTGGAGGATCTCAACCAGGATTGGTCACTGCCATTCAGACAATTTTTTAGCTGTGTGCAGTCTGTCTTCCTCTGCTTATGGTGCACTTTTGAATAAACACTGGAATTTTGCAACATGTACTTTCTATGTAAGTGAATCTGATGATGTTCTCGATGACGGTTCATTGCCAGAGGTGTCCTATGAGATTGTGGTTGTTATGCGACACCTTTTATGAGCTGCTATTTGTAGATCTAGAGCCTCCTGGTGCCTCAACATGTGTATCAACATCTGGCACTACACAAAATGATATGCCCTTTTTTCTAGAATTTAATGAATGTATATTCTATGTATGACTTTGTGATTTATGGCTTTCAGGATTTACAATATGAAATCAAATAAATCTTTATGAACTGATACCCCATTGGCCGGAGCTATGGCCGAGGCAATGGATCATGTTTGCTCCTTCTAGCTTTTGGCTGATGAACTAGTGGTTTTATTGTCTGTCAAAGTGGAGGCTATCATGGATTCCATCTCCAATGATGTGCTTGGTGACCTCCTGCAAGATCCCAATGATTTTTAATTTGGCATATTTTAAATAATGTGCTTTAATTTGTCCTTTGTGGTTGGGCCTGGTTTGCTTGTTGACCTGGGCATTTAGGGGGTTATTCCGACCCCGGCGGGCGGCGGGCGCCGCCCGCCGGGCGGAAACCGCCCAAACACTGCCCCGCGGTCAAATGACCGCGGGGAGCATTCTAACTTTCCCGCTGGGCCGGCGGGCGATCTTCAAAAGATCGCCCGCTGGCCCAGCAGGAAAGCCCCAGCAAAGATGAAGCCGGCTCCAAATGGAGCCGGCGGATTTGCCTGGGTGCGACGGGTGCAGTTGCACCCGTCGCGATTTTCAGTGTCTGCTTTGCAGACACTAAAAAATCTTGATGGGGCCCTGTTAGGGGGCCCCTGCAGTGCCCATGCCAGTGGCATGGGCACTGCAGGGGCCCCCACGTGCCCCACGACACCCGTTCCCGCCAGCCTCTTCCTGGCGGTGTAAAGGAACAGGCTGGCGGGAAGGGGGTCGGAATCCCCATGGCGGCGCTGCATGCAGCGCCGCCGTGGAGGATTCCCTGGGGCAGAGGAAAACCGGCGGGAAACCGCTGGTTCCCCTTTTCTGACCGCGGCTTTACCGCCGCGGTCAGAATTGCCCCAGAAGCACCACCAGCCTGTTGGCGGTGCTTCCTCCGTCCCCGGCCCTGGCGGTCCATGACCGCCAGGGTCGGAATGAGGCCCTTAATCTTTTTATGTATATTTTTAGCATCTTTTTAGAGAAGTTAGCCTTTGCTTCTGCTTTTTACGTTGTGGACACTGCACTCCCGTACAGACAAACAGGAGGGTGTTGTGGTTCCCCTTAGTACCTAGGCTGGACATCCTTATTTTAGCTTTAGGCCCGTACACTGTGCCTTTAAATATACACACTTGTTTTAGTCATTTAATTCCTTTAAATCTTTTAGCACAGCTGGCTTTTAGCTAGATGTTTTTATATTTTAATCAGCTGCCTTTTCTGAGAAGGCATGGTTGTTTGTTTTGCACATTTATAAGCACCTTTACATGCATTTCACTCTGTGCCCTGCTCAAGGCAGTCATGATCGGTACATGATATTTTAACAATGATTGCCACTCCAGGAGTAACGGAGACAACATGCAACCTTAGACATATTATCACATCAGGCCTGTTGTTGGAACACTGTTCTGTTTGTTATATAAACACCATGTAGGCGTAAGGAGGGCAGAGAACATTCCAGTGATGGCCGCCCGAGACATACATAATTTAATTGACAGCTTTATTGATCCTAGCACTGACTCTTCAGCCAACTGGGTAGATTGCCAGCAGACCACAGGCAGCCCCTTGCCTGTCTTTCAGGTATGGGGTCAGAGGTCTTCCCATAGATCGGGATAGGCAGAAGGGCTAACATTACTATGCTCTTGGATTTCAGACATTACGAAGTATGTAGGAATCATTAGATTTTTAGGATAATGCTAGGATGGTGGTATTGTTTATTTCCTTCACTATAATGGTTACAATGATCACAGTATTATGTTTCGTCTGCCTAATTATCGTAGCCCACAAATGCAATCACTTCAATAAATGTATTGAAACTTATTTTGCATCTCCTTATTTGCATTGTCATGTGTGAGACTTAGTGTAACTGAGAGAAAGGGTGCGATCTGTTCACCATGACTTCCCTGAGGAGTCAGAGTTTAATGTTTTTAGGATGTCTCAAATCACCTTTACTTTTTAGATTCAGGTGAGGCACTGTGAGTTAGCCGACGAAGTCAGGCCAACAGCTTCCAGACGTGTGGTACCGACACTCGGTGGTGCCACCACCCTAAACTACGCAGTCGTATTCCCAAGGTAAAGGTCCTACGACAACAGTGACAGCTTGTGGTGCTATATTTTGGCAAGCCAACAAATACTGTGTGACTTTGAAGCCTCCTGCCCCACATAAATTTGGGTGCTAATAGTTGTACTGCTTTCATTATTGCATACCCTGATTAAATCAATGTAGGAAGCTGACTCTCTGTATTGTGTAATAAAAAGAAATACACAGTGCAGAGAGTACAGTAGATCCACAATTGGATTGCAGAGGCGAAAGTATATAAGATTAATGCTCTATTTTGTGGTAGTGTGGGCGCACAGTTAGGCTTATTAGAGGGCAGTGCTAAGCATTTGTTGTAGTCATAGAGGTAATAAATGAGACACACACTCAAAGAATACATCCGAGGCCAATTTAGAAAAATAACACTTCTTTTTAGATATAATTTTAACGCAAGAACTTTGTTATAAGATAAATACGTTTTAGTCATAAATTCTTTTCACTTGCAAAAATCAACACTTAGGGCCTGATTCTAACTTTGGAGGACGGTGTTAAACCGTCCCAAAAGTGGCGGATATACCACCTACCGTATTACGAGTTCCATAGGATATAATGGACTCGTAATACGGTAGGTGGTAAATCCGCCACTTTTGGGACGGTTTAACACCGTCCTCCAAAGTTAGAATCAGGCCCTTAGGGCAGTTTCAGAATTCTTCAATGTTAACCTATGGAGGGAAACACATTTAGCAAACAAACACTTTACGATGACTTATGGGGGACCAGTCATGTAAAACTTAAGGTGAGTACTGGGCAAGGGTCAGGACCACACCAACAGGTCACTTCAGGCAGCACTGGGGTGGCCGGGAGCAGAGGTGGAGTACGTCGTTGGGTGCCCAATATATTTCAGTGGGGATTGGTTCCTGTGGATGTGGGATTTGGCTGTGGGGGCCAGTTGGAACAATCCACCAGGTAGGTCACAAACGTGGCGTGCTCGAGATGTAGGTGCAGCGTTAGTCCTCTTCACCAGGGCCCTGGGGTGATGGATGCAGGAGTGTCCCTTGACTGTGGCTTCCTGTGGTCTGAGTCTGCAGACAATCACTCAAAACACAAGTGACAAAAGTGTCCATTATGTGTTTTGGCCTACTCAAGACTTCTAAGAAACTTATACCAAATCCAGCTGACATTCACATAACAGTAGTCAATATCTTTATTCAATCTAGGTTGAATTACATGAAGGCCATTTATCTAGCATTCCCTGAAAATCTCCTATATCATCTTGAACTCAAGCAAAATGCTGTGGCCTGCCTCATTTTCTGCATCTCAAGGCATGGCAGGCTATTGGTAATATTAAAAACTGTGCAGTGGTTACTATTTGATCTAGGGCTGCCTTCAATGCCCTTATTATCATACATAACATCTTACATCACTGTCCTAACTTTATAGCCTCCCAATGCTAACCTTACCAGCCAAATAGAACCATATGCTCCACCTATCAGTTCTTACCAATTGCACTATAAGGACAGTTGTATATGGGGACAGATCCATCTCCACTGCAGCTGCCAAACTGTGAAACCCTCTCCCCAATGCCATTCCCTCTGAATCTTTTTTATTTAAATTCAAGTTTCAAGAAAACCATCATACAAGTAACTGGTACTTTTCTCTTTTCAGGTTGTAACTGCTTTAGCTCCAAGAAGCTTAGCACAACTGCACTCTACAATTAAAAATATCACAACATAGCATCTGTTTTATCTCCAGACCAGTGTGATAAGAAAGTGAGAAATCAGGGCTACACCTGAACACTAAGTAGACTAGATATGTCAAGAAAGTGGGAAACTGGTAGATAGGATATTTCACTGTTCAATATGCTCCGTCAATTCAGTACTATCAGATATATATTGTACAATTTCAATCCATCCTATCTAGTTAAGGAAAGTAGATTGCTTTTCAGCAAAATATAAATGATTAGCTACTTCTTCAACACAAACAAAACATATTTTATTAAAAGACGTTGCTGAGCAATTTGAAATGTGCTTGCACAAAATGTTAGAGCAATTTTGTGCAAAGTTGAACTGGGATCTGGGGAAATCAATGCCTGTTTGGAGACAGAAAAATAGCTAACAAAAAATTCCTAAAACTGGGCCATGGCTTGGAGCCCTTGGTGACAAGAATCAATCCCTAACTTTTAAAAGGCAAGAACAGGATCCACCCTCATGCACCTTATTCCTACAGCTCCCTCTGCAGTACAGAAGCCAAATTGTCTTCCTTATCTGTCATTATCTCATCAGCTGACTTGCCATTATTTCAAAGTAAATATTTTAGGATGGGCGGCTGCTCGTTAAGGGAGGTTGAATTCCCAGTTTTTATATTCCTCCTGTTTAGCACCTCTATAGGTAAATGTTTTAATAAAGTGGCCTATGTAGGTCACTTCACGTGGCTCAAGTCCTCCGTCCAAGTTACCATGTTAGCTCTGCACAGTGGCTGCTCCCACGTCAGTGCTGGAACCTCCCACTGAGCTGGACTGCTCTAGGCTTCTAAATAAAACTGTTTGTTTGACATCCCCTATTGGTTAGTCTGGTTGCATGCATGATTTCCTTTGCAAGTAAAAAATAATGTTGGAAATTTGCCCATTGCAATACTCAGAGCAAACTTCTAAAATTAATAAACTTGCATCCTGCCAACCTACTTTGCTGGGCCTCACTGCACTGTACCATGGGTGTAATGGTCTTTGGAGGATGGGCCTTTCCTGCGCCTCACAGTTTAGGATCATGGCTGTGAAGTGGGTGGAAGAAGGGGCTAGTTTCATAGTAACAGAACCATGGGCCCTGAGTCATGTTAATGATGCTGGACAGTGAAACAGCCATAATTTGGGTGCACTAGGTCCCTTGCATCTATGAGCCCTGGTGTCACCGAATCTGCTGCATGACTGATGGCTATGCCCCTGACATGGATCCAATCACAGAGCCATGGTACATGGAGGTGGGAAGCAATTGTATTTGGGCTGAGAGAGAGAAACTCCATATCCTGGGCCATACATGGCTGGACCATAGCTGCAATGCCCAAGGGTGGAGGCCCATCTGTAGGCCCTGCAATGTGACACCATAGCTACAAGTCCTTGGGTAGGGCCCCCCTCTCCTATGACCAGCAACCATAGTCTAGCGCTGCAAGTTGCATGAAAAGGAAGCCCAGAATTGTGAAGCCCTTTGTCTGGACCTCTCAGCAATGGTCTAGTGCTGTAAGCTCATGGGATGGGAGTTGCCTCCCTTGGGCCTCACCACTATGGTCTAGAGCTGCAAGGGCCAGAAGAGGGAGTGGGTGTTTTCCCCTAGGCCTTACATCTCTGGTCCAGGGCCAAGAGGCTCAGGAGAGGGCTTAATATCCTGGGTCCCCATCCATGGTCTAGTACTGTGAAGGCAGGGGACGGTGGCCCCAACCCCTCGGCCTCACAGTCATGCTCTAGTTATGCAAGGTCCATAGGTGGTGGCCCCTGTGCCCTGAGCCTTGTATCCATGATCTAGCACTGCAAGGCCTAAGGAGAATGACTCAGCACTGTGAGCACCATGAAATAGTGCTCCCATCCTTTGGTCCTTGTAGCCAGGGTTGAGCGGTTAAAGGCCCAAGTCGGATGGCCAATTTTCCATTATCACTTCACAAGACTTCGTGCCTTTGGAGGTACATTGCACATACAGAGACACATTGCACTTGCAGAAACATCAGACGTTGTTTGGGAATAGGGGTTCTTTGAATCACATAGCAGATTTTTTGAATTTCATTCTAAACTCCCTCCTCTAAAGCAGACCATCTTAAAAGATATCTCTACTGGAGATTGAGATTGTGATAACTTTTCATACTATATTAGAGCCATAACTGCTCGCTATTAGAAATTGTGAGCAACAAGTGTAGAAAACGAACAACTCTGGCACCAAAATGGAATGAATTATGTTTAAGCTTTGAAACCCCAGTGGGAAATATCAGTATCTACCACGCATACTACAAAGTAACTACCTACTGCCACATTACCTGGTCCAGTGCTTATGTTTTAGCCTTGGAACTAGGCTATTTGAAATCTTATTTCAGATTTACCACTTCACCTAAATATGATGGAAATAAATACTGTGTTCTAATTGTGCGCAGGACCCATGACTGAGTGACATTTCCCTGAGAGGGGCAGCCTCTACTTGAAAATATGGAACCAGGAAACACAGTTTCTAATCACAGCCTCCCATTTGGCCAAATTATGGGGGTCATTACGACCTCGGCGGTCTTTTCGCAAGACCACCGAGGTACCGCCATGCTGAAAACCGCCAGTGGTCGCGGTCTTCCACGCCGCGTATTATGACGCTGGCAGCCCGCCGTCCTTTTTCGTATGGAAAGCCGCCAGCAGCCATACTGGCGGACGGCGGGAAAGTGGAGGTTGCTCAATCTCCACCGCCACATCAACAGAACACCGCCCACTGAATCACGTCTCATGATTCGGTGTGGCGGTGTTCTGGTGACCCCATGGATCCCGTCCCCTCCCGGAGGATCAACGGACAAGGTAAGTTGATCATCCGTCAGGGAGGGGGTGGAGGGGTGTTGTGGGTTGTGTGCGTGCCTGGGGGTGAGTGAGTGAGTGTATGCATGCGGGGGGTGTTGTGTGTATGAGAAATGTGTGCGGGTCGGACGGTGTGCATGTCTGTTTGTATGTGTGCGGGTATGTGTTGTCGGGGTGTATATGTCCGTGTAGGAGTGTGTATATTTGCATGTTCGGGGTCGGGGTGGGGAGGGGTGTGTATATGTGCATGTTCGGGGTCGGGGTGGGGAGGGAGTTGTGCCACCTTTGGGGGGTGGCAGGGGGTGGGGGTGTGGGGGGGAGGATTCATGGAGGGTAGCGGGGGTGGGGGAGACCCCTATCAGTGCCAGGGAAGGAATTCCCTGGCACTGATAGTGCCTACCGCCATGGATCTCATGGCAGTTCCCAACCACCCGAGATCCATGGCGGTATGCAGGGTCCTGATACCGTCGCCGGTCTAGTGACGACCGCCGGCCTGGAGACCGCAATCTCAGTGCTCATACATAGTTATTGGTTTATGAGCATAAAAAAGACTATTCACCAACAGTGTGCATAAAAGGTGACTCAATCAGAAAGGGTGAAACAGTGGGACCTCGAGTTATGAAGGCGCAGCATGTCGCAACAATACACTGTGAAACCTCTTCTCTTATACGCGAAGTGAGACTAGTACCGTTACTCATACCATTGGTGAGAGGCTTGACACAACTCACTATACACTCCTATGTTAGCTATACAAGAGCACAACTATGTGCCTACTGATCGAATCACGTCCCGTAAAACAAACTGTGAGAGTTGATAAGACGGTAAGGTATCATGTTTTAATAGAGCTAAAATCATCCTTTTTCTGCAACAATTGTCTGGTAGAGAGGGAGTCATAGCCCACCACTATCTGGTTCGAGGAAGACCAGGCATGCTCAATCAGGTGGAACAAACACAACCATGTTAGAAAACTGCAGTTAAAACACCATATCTATCCCAGTCAAATGTTTCAGTGCAGGGGTGTATCCTTTAATCCTCTTCATACCAAACGTGGCAAAGCTGGTCCCATCCAGATCAAACCAGTACCAAAATTGCCCAAATTGTCATTGCAATTTATTCTAAAATAAATATGACAATATTGGAGAAGCTCATACAAATGGGATTGAGGTAAAAATCTGTTATAACCAACACCCTAACCTTCAACAAGAATGCAGCAGAACTAATCTCACTCTTTTCGGCACCACTGAAGTATGGAGAGACAGAAGGAAGACAAAGCAGAACCTGTCGGAAATACCTACTCTGCTAGCTCTGCAATACTAGAGTGCTAACCATGGTCCGCCATCTTAGGTGAAGGAAATGCCTCATATTAATGAGTTGGTGGCATGTAACCTTTTGCTACACATGCATACCATTAACATATGCACCAGTCCTCCTCTCCATGAAGTTTAAACATCAGCCGTGTGTGCCTACAGGGAAATTATTTTCATGAGTCACACATGAAACCACGGTCATCATCATACATGTTCTGAATGTGAAGTAGGTATAATATCCTTATATGACCATTATGAAAATGGGTCAAAGATGTATATATTACTAATACTAATATCCAGTATTTATTCATGGTACTGAACACAACCAGAATGACATATGCTGTGACCCAACACTGTTGCACTCTCTTAGTGATACATGCATGGATATTTTATATTCAAAGCATAATGAAATGATTTAAAGTGGTCTTAATAATAAGAATGCCTATAGATTCAATGTTGGTTTACTGCTAATTTCTGCATGTCATTGGTATCATTCAGATCATTCATAGTATTGTCCAGAATTTCTTTCCATATGCATTCCTTCCAATCCAGAAGTGCTATGATGTTGCCCCCTCTGCTGTACAGGTTAATGAGCTCTACCTCCCGCCAGTAGATTTGATATTCTGTGTGCCCACATTCCTCAAAACATCATATGAGTGAGGCTCCTTCCACTTTTCATTTGATCCAGCTTTTGTGCTGGGCTTTTCTCTGTTTACCCATTTGTATTGTCTGTCCCACATAAATCTTCATACAGGGGCATATAATGTCATTTACAAAATTGCAAGTACTGCAGTTTCAAAAGGATTGTAAATTTAAAATTATGTTACTGATTGCAAGAGTTTTAATACTAGACGTACGTTTGCAGGTAGTGCATCCACAACATTTGTAGTGACCTAGGACATTAGATAAGCCCCATAGTGCTCTGATGGCACTTTTCACAAAAGCTTCTCTATAGGGATGGCCCCTTAATAACACAGTTCCTAATATGTGTGTTAAACTTAAATGCAAACAAGGGAGATTCTTCACATTTCTTTAATTAAAGGCCAATGTTTTCTTAATGATCCTCTGCATTTCATTACTGATGGGAGAGAAAGTGCTCACCATCACCACTCTATCTTTGGATTCCTTTCTCTGTCTAGGAGCAAACAAACTTTCCCTAGGATAAAACCAAGCCCCTGCAATGGCTCTGGAGATGATTTTCCTTGGATACTCCTGTTCTAGAAGTTTTGATGTGAGTACTTCTGCCTCTTTGAAGTAGTCTTCCTTGAGATGAGAACTACGGAGAGGCGCAAGAATTGGCTATACTGTAAATTGCCTCTCATGGCCCGGAGATGATGACTGTTATGTCTCAACAAGGGAATTTGTGCCTGTCGGCTTTCTGTATAGACTATTGTATAGAATACCATTTCTCTGTCTTACTGAGATCGAAATAGTTAATTTCTATAGTGCTGTAGTTCACATTGAAAAATAAATGTTGTCTTTGGTTATTTAACCAAGTAAGAACATTTTTTAGGTCAGTCACACTTCCATGCCAGAGGTGGAAAACATTGTCAGTGTATCACTTCCAGATGTCAATATTGGTCAAGTAGGGGCTGTAATGTTATTGACCACCTTACCCTCAAATTCTCCTAAATACAAATTAGCCACATTTAGAGTGAAACAAGACCCCATGGCTACACCTTTAACTTGTAAGTATTTTTTTCTTTGTAAACATAAATTCATTTTATATAAGATGCACTCCAACTAGACCAGTAATTAGCTCAGATAGTTTGTTGTCCATATTAATTTCAGATACAGTTCACTTGATATCACTAAAGGCCTCATCTTGGAGAATGTTGGGATGCAATGATTCCACATCTAAAATAACCAAAATGTCCTTACGTACCTCAAAGCCCTGATTCTCTATATCATTAATGAACTGCATACTGTCTTTGACATATGATTTAAATTTGGGAACAGCATCTCTGATATACTGGTCAATGAATCTGCAAACTAGTTGTATAGCCAAACTACATCCAGATACGATGGGGCGGCTGGGGGGTTGGACAAAGTCTTATGTGTTTTGGGTATGGTAAAAATCTGCGGTTTATACCATAAATGCTCTTGCTTCCTCCAGAGCTCTGAAGGTAATACCTCTGATCTCTTCCTGAATTCTCATGAGTGGGTCTAAGGTGAGCCTTAGTTAATATCAGAAGTCTGAAAGCTGTTTGCATATTTCTTGATCAAAGTTATGAGTGTCTTGTGTTATTATAGCACCACCTTTGTAGGCTGGTTTGATAGTTACGTTTGGGTTAGGTACTAAGTTATTGAGAGCTTCCCTTTCACATCCACACCTTTTCCATTTTTCGAATTCCTTGTTTTAAGACAATGGTGGTCATTCTGACCCTGGCGGTCTTTGACCGCCAGGGCGGAGGACCGCGGGAGCACCGCCGACAGGCCGGCGGTGCTCCAATGGGGATTCCGACCGCGGCGGTAAAGCCGCGGTCGGACCGGCACCACTGGCGGGGTCCCGCCAGTGTACCTCGGCCCCATTGAATCCTCCGCGGCGGCGCAGCTTGCTGCACCGCCGCGGGGATTCCGACCCCCCCTACCGCCATCCAGATCCCGGCAGTCGGACCGCCGAGATCCGGATGGCGGTAGGGGGGGTCGCGGGGCCCCTGGGGGCCCCTGCAGTGCCCATGCCACTGGCATGGGCATTGCAGGGGCCCCCGTAAGAGGGCCCCTACATGTATTTCACTGTCTGCTGCGCAGACAGTGAAATACGCGACGGGTGCAACTGCACCCGTCGCACAGCTTCCACTCCGCCGGCTCGATTCCGAGCCGGCTTCATCGTGGAAGCCTCTTTCCCGCTGGGCTGGCTGGCGGTCTGAAGGCGACCGCCCGCCAGCCCAGCGGGAAAGTCAGAATTACCGCCGCGGTCTTTCGACCGCGGAACGGTAACCTGACGGCGGGACTTTGGCGGGCGGCCTCCGCCGCCCGCCAAGGTCAGAATGAGGGCCAATGTTTTTAAATGATAGGTTTTAAACACTCATGCGATGGCTGGGGGATCAATTGAGATGGCTGAGTCATCCCAGAATCTCTTGCAAGCTGGGTATCTAGTTTACCTTTAAAGTGTTTTAATCTTAGTGTTCTAAAAAAAATCAATATAGTTCACCCCTCAATTTAAAGAAATCATATTTGTCTGTTAGCACAAAGCCTAGTCCATTGCTCAGAATATTGGTCTGACCATGGTTGAGAACATAATTATAAATATTGAAAATTGGGATCTATTAGTCTCAGCAATATTCACCAGCTGTAGTGTTGATTGGGGGTTTGTCTTCCCACTAGTTGGTAGTTATAGCCCTGCCATCCCCTCCCAGGGCCTCTGCCCCTCAGTATCTGCCTCCTTTGTTGTGGGCCCAATTCTAATAATGCCCAGGGTTACTGCTCTGGGTAGGACTGTTGTCTTTATTACTAAAGCCAGGGAGTTCTTAGTCATCTGAACTGACAAAGGAGTTTGAGAATGTCATTTTTTTTTAGCTGATTCATTGCTAGTAGAAGTGTGGAAATCTGGCCTCAGATAAGGATATAATTGTTTTATATTGAATTTAGCTTTCTCTTTTTGCAACTTATCAATCTTTTCATCCAAGTGGATCAAATGGAACTCTCTAATGTGTTCTGTAAGTTGTCCAACACTGCTTTTGCAATTCTCTTGGGTGTTGTTGTTTTTTATTTTTTATTCCCAAATCACTGATCTGGCATTTCAAAATATTTAGTTTTTCCAATGCTGTATCTATTCCTAGTACCATCAAATGGAGGGAACAGTTATTCCCAATTTAATTAAAGTTCTTTTTGAATTTCTCATTATATATACAAAAATGATGGGAATATTCCTGACTTGCAACTCCAGTGGAATTACATCTGCTTTTAAGCATTTTTTGTGTAGTTTACCATGCATTTCTGTTCTTACTGCCTTCTTCTTCAGTTTCTCTAGTTCATCCACTCCTGTGTGATAACACGTAGAAGGTGCGGTGGTTGCACTTAACAAAGAGGTGCCCCCTATAATGTTGACAACATATTCATTGAATATGACTGTCAAGGGGTCTGGACCTCGTGGTATTCGGTTAATGTGGGAAGGATGAACACAGGACTGAGGAGGGTAGGTTCCAAGTTATTTTATTTCTCCTATTTTTAATGCCGCTCACAAAGTATATGAAGGAAAGGATCACAGGTGCTATGACACACCACTGGTTCCTTGGTTTTAGCTTCTCTTCTTTTTTATTCCCCTTTTGGTGGCTCACACCTCCTGGTTCTGCAATGCCCTCTTCCTTGGGCAGGTGACTCAGGAAACACAGAAGAGGGACAAAGGTTCAGGGAAGTCTATTTCTTCTGATGAGTAAGTCAGGGGAAGAATAGTGAGGGGACCAAGGGTTAACAGATGGTGCACTGCCCTCACCAGTGGGACCGTCACCAAGTTTGTGCTCTCGTTTTTTTTTCTTTTTAACTATAAACACCTCAGACAACTTCTGGCATTAGAGTAGCCCCAGTCTCAGTAGTGGTGAATATTCCTAAGGCCCCCTCCACATGCACCAACATTGTTCTGCTGTACTCTGTCCTGCTCACAGCTCCCCCTCCAAACTTCCCCCAGTGCCTGCGAATGCGAACCTATACCTGAGACAGCCATGTTCCTCCAGGAACATGGCAGGAGGGCTTTCGTTTAGGCTGGTTACCTGATGCCGCAGACTCAGCGGCCCCACTCGTTTGGTCTCCATTGTTTCCCTGCTCTTCTTTGTGCTGCGCTCCTTCTGGCTCCCTCCATTCGGCTCCTATGACGCTTCCTCCTTCCTTCTCCACACTGTGGCCTCCTCCTTCTCCCTATGAGCTGGTCCCACATCACTGTGGGATGTGTCCGGGGCACAGCTGGGTTGGCGCTCCTCCTTACATTCTTACCGGTGGGGCACCTGCGGATTTCTTCAGTCTTCACCGCATCAGGGCCCATAGGCATCGGCTCTGTAAGTACTAGCCCATCACAATGACAGTGTTTCTTTAGCCATAATAACCTCCTTTTGTCTGTAGGTGTACAGAGCTTAGTTATAGCGGCCTTGCAGACAACTGTGTGTGTTAATCAATGTTTAAATAACAAGGACAACCCTATCTGCTCACGTGGACCAAGGTAAGTATGGATTTATATCACAATTGTCCAATGGAACTCATTCAAAAGTGCTACCTTATGTTTCATAGAAGGAACCCACACATAAGAAAGTACCACTTTTGAATGAGTCCCTTGGGACAATTGCTGTATAAATACATATCTACCCTGGTCCACTGGGTCAGATAGAGCTGTCCTCATTGTTTTTACACAACACAGGCCCACTGGCAGCATTTAATTTAAAGGCCTGTGGATAAGGTATATCACTCTACAAGGAATGTTTAAGTAAATTAAATATGCCAGTTGGGTATATGCCAGTCAAATCATGCTTAGGGGAGTGAGCACAAGCACTCTAGCAGTGGTTAGTAGTAGCACAGAGCACTAAAGCCAAGAAATTCAAATTCAGAAAACATAGGTAGTGTGAAGGTAAAAAAGTTTAGGGGGAGACCCTGCAGAGAGGGTAACGTCTAACAAATCATTATACTCTTTTAGAGATCAATATTTTTAAAATCCTGTTTAGATCACAGGCAATGTTAACTTGTGTTCATTTGGAGAAAAAATAAATGTGCCTTATGATTCCTTAATGGGTAATGATGTCTATGCAGTTCTGCTGACCACTTATAAAAATATGAAAATTAGTAGTAGGGGCAGTGAGATTTATGGTCAACTTATAAACATCAAATTTAAGATGCTAAATGGAAAATTCCTGAAGGAACAGCCCACATGTATTACACATTGTTAGAAATGGGGGTCCTGTTTTGCTAGGGTAGGCCAGGCAGTAGCCACCACTCTAGTCGAGGCAAGGGAGTTACACACCTAGGACCTGCTCACCCCTTGGTAGCTTGACACGAGCATTCAGGCTTATCCCAATTTGTAAAGCGTTGGCACAACAATCATAACCCAGTGACACAGTAAATAAAACACAAAAATACAAGTTATATAAAAACAGTTTTGCATAAAACATTAAACCAAAAATGACATGAATCAGTAATATTTTTCCAAACATGCAATTATCACGCTATCATCATCATCAGGAGTGCAAATAAAAAAAATATGCACATATCATGTAAAACATTACCCTCCCACTGCATACAAAGTAGGCCGTAAAAGTATGTTTGTAACCCCAACATGGCAGACACAACATATGGCACACATCAGTTCATGAAACAAAATGAAGAAACAAAAAACAATATAGGGTAATGCACCATCTGCCGGGATCACCATCAACACCTTCTACACGAAGAACCCAGAGCAACTACAGTTCTTTCACAAGATATACGGTAGGCACAGGCCACCATGACTGCGCTCCCACTCCTTTAAGCACGGTAATCCTCAATAGGTTTAATTCCACCAGGCATTATTTTCCAACCCGCAAGGAGGCAGGGGACAACATTTGTGACCTGGGGGGGCCTCATGCAGGGTCGGCACCTGTGTCACATGGATCCCGTCTGCCCATCAGGCCCGATCCTCAAGCCCAGATTACCAAGGGTGAGAGGACTCCATGAGCAGCCCTCCCAGCATGGCTGTGAGCAATTTTGAAAGTATCCCTAGGGGACACACTGGCAGAGTACCACAGTACCTTTCAGGAGTGCAGTGAAGCAGGTGGACCGGACGGGAAGGCACCACACTGCGCTCGGTCCCTTTGAGGTGGCAAACATGTGGCCATGCTGGTCTCCTCCTTCCGGTAGTCCTGAGAGCAGCGATCGGCTGTTGCAGGAATGTGGGTGGCTCCTGAGGGTGGAGACAGGCAACGCGGACTCCTTGCAGTGGTTATTCTGTTGCAAGGCAAGCTTCTGACTTCATGCTTATCCTTTGGCAGAGGGGGAGCTGATCAGCACAATGAATGTTGGGTGTGAGGTGAGGGCCCTATCTCCTCGGTGCAGTCAACACACTGAATAAAGTGTCCTTCCAATCCTTTGCGACCCATAAGGGGTCAAGCCTAGCAGTGCACACGGCAGCGAGGTCACAGCCTTCTTCTTCGTGAGCTCCTGACAGCCACACACTGCCGCTGGTGAATCTGAGGTCAGGCAACCAGCACAGAGTTTAATGGACCAAGGTGGTGCGGCAGTGACAGTTTCGTGCAGAGAGCCCCTCCCTTCCAGCCTGCGCTCTTGCCCCAGTAACTCGGGCGCAGGGCTAGGGGAATACTCTCCTAAGCTTCACAAGGCATGCTGTGTATTTCAGAACTCTGGCCACATGCCGGTGAGGTACGATGTGGTGGGTCCCCACAATGCTCCCAATGGGCTTAGTGAGGGGGCAAACAGAGGTGAAGAAGGCAAAGGACTCAAGCAGACCCTCCAAATATAGCGCTTCCCACGCCCTAGTAAAATAAGTAAATGAAGGAATGGTGATCTGGTTAGGCCACACTCAGTGTCTCATGGCCATCTCCCGGAGAACACTTACAGTTAGAACAAAAGCTGGAAGGTCAGCACATGTAGATCATTATGGCGGTTCCTCCTGGCAGTCCCTTTGGGGGTCTTAGTCCTCCAAGAATCAGGGGGCAGCTGGCAGCAGGGCAACAATCAGAAAAGCAATCCTGATCAGTCCTTTGGCCCACCCAGCAGACACCAGGCAGCAGGGCAACCCACAGAGGAGCAGTACAGATGAGTCATTTGTGCAGTCCAATAGTCCTTCGGACACAGGATCAGTCCCAGTTCCATACATGTTTTAAGAATCAGGGGCCACAGCCCCTCTATTTATACTCAAATATATATATATATATACAGCCAGATCTGACCAGCTCCAAGATTCTCCCTTCTCCTCTGTCCAGACTCCAGACATCAGTAGGGGGTAAATGAGCCCTTTGTGTGAGTGCTGGGCACAGCCTATTCAGGTATAAAATGTGCCTCGCCTCCCTCTCTCCCAGCCCAAGAAGATCATCAGTATGCAGATGTAACCCTGTCACGCCTAACCCTCCCTGATGGATGGCTGTCTGGGGAACATGTACAAAGTGAAGCCGGCACTCTGCCGTAGAATTGGATTGGAGCCATGCTGCAAAGCACCAGAGTTATAAGGACAGAGAAATGCCCACGTTCTAAAAACTGCATTTCTGAAATAGTATTGTAAAATCTACCTACACCAGTAAGCATGATTTCGCACTACCTATTCCAAACATACCAAACATGAACATGCTACTCCTTTTAGATCAGAAATTACCACTTAGACGATTTCCAATGCAATCCTATGAGAGGAGCAGCACTCACAGTAGTGAGAAACTAAATAGGCAGTTTATCACTACTAGGAAATAGAGCACATAAAGACATATGTCCTACCTTTCACATACACAGCACTCTGTCCAGAGGGCTGTCTATGGCCTACATGCAGATGACTTAAGTGTAGTAAAAAGGGAGTTCAGGCCTTGGCAAGTGGCCTGGCTTGCCAAATCAGTGTGGCAGTAAACTGTGCACACAGGCCGTGCAGTGGCAGGCCTGAGACATGTTTGAAAGGCTACTTCTGTGGGTGGCGCAATCTGCGCTGCAGGCCCACTGGTAGCATTTAATTTACAGGTCCTAGGTATGTGGTATACCACTTTACAAGGGACTTACAGGTAAATTAAATAAGCCAAACCGGGCTAATCCAATTATACCAGGTTTTAGGGGAGAGAGCACATGCACTTTAGAACTGATTAGTAGTGGTAAAGTGCCCAGAGTCTTAACGCCAACAAAAAGAGGGTTCAAAAAATAAGAAGAGAAAGGCAAAACGTTTGGGACTAACTCCGCATAAAAGGCCATTTCCAACACACATATCATATATTCTGCAGTTAGGAATGTTTTTAGACTACAGATGGGGCATGTTTTAAGTCATAACTGATTTTTCTCTCAGTGATGAGTTCCTACATGACCAATTTACACAATTTAATAAATTGTGTTTTAAGAGAAAGTGGTTTCATCTATCACCCCAGATAAATGTAGAGGGAACTAACTGTTTGATAGTGAGATGGGAGAATACATATAAATATCTTTGTGAGCTTTTGAATAATAAAACAAATGCCACTATTAATTTGTGAGGGGGCAGGGACTGTGGTTTGTGAAGACAGGGTCATTCATGGGTCAATGCAAAATGGTAACATAAACAAGATTTGTCTTCTCAATGGGAATGGCATTTTTTACGCAATAAAACAATATCAATTCTCAATGGGAATGTCATTTTTTACGCAATAAAACAATATCAAGCAGTTTTAGCAGAAGACAGATTTGTGTACCAGAACAGAACCTGGTGCCTTCTTTGCCTATTTGGTAATCCGGTATTGATGGATTTAGTACAATGTGGCTTGGTGGACCGTCCATACCTTAAATTCGAAAGCAGAACTATACGTATCATAGTGCAAACATGGATAAATTCAGAAAACCACAGCTCGAGATCAACATCTCTATACGGCTATCTCCCTTTGCGCAGGCTCAGTTGTCAGAATCAAGACCTAATGCAGGAGGTTCGCGCTCGCGAAGCTCTGATTAACCAGTGAGATGCTGAGCCCACCTCCCTTCCATAGGTGGACTCATTAGGCTGCTATAACTCACTAAGCATGAACTGGTTTCTGTTTTGCTGTGTTGGGAAATTGTGGTTGTGGGGAAGAGGGATCACTGTACCTTTGGTGGTGAATTCTGACACTGGGATGTTTGAACTAAAGTTTAATATTTTCTCTACTGCATGTGAAAATTTCATTTGTACTGGTGATCTGTTTTTCTTTATTAATATATATTTATTTTTGTAGGAGTAATTCTTTAAAGTGTTTAGTGTTGTGTATGTTGTGGGGAGTTTCGTTCTCGTTAGGGTGACCAGATTTTGAGAAGCAAAACCGGGACTGGTCAGACATAAAAGAACGACTAAATACATTACTCTCACTTTTATATCTGGCCTTTCCCGTTTTTTTGCGTAGCTTTTTGAATGTGTGCCTATACATGTGTGCGCACACACACACACACACAGATTTACAAGACTATATAGATATAAAATTAGCTATGGCTTGACCTCCCACCCTGCACCCCTAACCTGCCCCCACCCACCTCTCTCTGCTCCAGTGGCAGCTGGTAATTTTAGGAGGGAGGGGGCAGGTGGGAAGCACACGCACACTCATTCATTCACAAATGCATGCACATCCATTCACAACACTCCTCAACATTCAAACATACACACATGCACCAAACATTCATTTAAAAACACACACATTTACTCCAGCTCAGAGGTCCGAGGAGGGTTGGGACTGCTGCCTTTCCTCTTTGGCTGGCCTCAGGTCAGCCAATGAGGGAGGGCAGCAGTCCTAACTGCGTCACAGAGTGGGATGGGGTCAGTGAGACTTCTGACCCCATCCCACTCTGTGACGAGGTGTCACTGATTGACACTCGTCCTGGGCACTTCAGGGCTTAAACCTGAAGCAACCAGGTCAGAGTCAATGGGTGACGCTTCCCCTCGTCACCGAGGGGGAGCGCCTTGAGGCACCTTTGCTGAGCTGGGGAGGTCAGGCCCATAGGAGCTGTGACCTCTTCAGCCCAGCAAAGTTCAGCTCAGGCAGCCAGGAGTCTGCGCAAATCACACATGTCTCGCTCCTGGCTGCCTGAGCTGAACAGGAAAAGTGTCTGTCAGGCTTACCTTTGCTCAGCCTGACAGCCACTCTTCATGAGGGGCAAAAGGTGGGGGGGGGGCGTGGTCCCTCCGCCCTAAGGAACGGGACGCGGCTGCTCTGCTCCCCACTCCCCCTTTCTGCTGGGAGCAGACAGGGGATTGTGTTACCTGACAGTAACAGGTAAAGTACTTTCATTATTTCATACTTTGTAGGCCCCTTTAACTTGTGCTTCCCTAGATGATCTGACCTTTGTCCCAAATACCGGGACATTTATTTAAAATTAAGAGAAGCGTCGGGACACCGGGACAGTCCTCTCAAAACCGGGACTGTCTGGGAAATCCAGGATTTCACAGATCACCATAGGTCACCATAGTTCTCTCAGTTCTCGCTGCACTCATAAATGTCACTTATCTGCTGAAGTGCATTTATTTTTATTTTTTGCGACTGGGTGCGGCAAATCACAAAACACTCGATGGCTGTGCAAACTCAATAACCAGTTTCAAGGCCGGAGAGTTGTCTTTTAAGCTAGACTTACTGAAATACATTTAGTGTTTGAAATTAACAGCTAATGGTGTAGTAATGGTGGCGTGCTGTGGGTATGGATGATGGATTGCTCTGGGCAATTTGATGCCTTTCCTGGTGAGATTATTGCTCACCCTCCACCCACTCCGGTTTTTTTCAGTCTACACCTTTTAGACTTACCTTTTTCTCCTCCTTGGCGTGGCCGGAGAGTGCTTCGTCCTTTACCTTGATGCCGGTTGAGATTTTCCTGGCTGGGTGATGGTGATGAGAGGTGTGCATGGCTGCCTCTGTCGGTGTTGCTGCAGTGTTGTCTGACGTGGTTGGTCGGCTCTGTTGTGGCTGGGGCTGTGCTTCCGGGTCGCAGTATCGCAGAGCAGGACGGGTGCCCAGCAGCATGGTTTATCACTTTCTGTGCAGTAAGGCGGGCTTTGGACCCGCGTTTTTTAATTTTTTTTGTGTTTTTTCCTGATTGGGGGACTATTTCTGATACATTTCTGATTGGTGTTCAGAGGTGGCGTTTTTTCCCTTTTTAAAGCGCTGAGGGTGGATTTGGGCATTCCTTGTGTTCCAACATGTCGGGGCAGAAGGGTGCTAAACGGAGACGTATTATTTCATCCTCTTCCGCATCTGAGGAGGGGGGTTCCTGTTCCATTACAGTCTGTTAGAGTTGTCAGGAGTGATGTTGCTGGAACTGCCCCTCTTATGTCTCGGGAGGAGGTTCAAGATATGATTCAGGTGGCGGTTTCAAGAGCTCTCCAGGCTGGGGCTGTCCAGTCAGATCGTACCTCTGCTGCTCCTTAATCTGTGGAGGCTGCTGGCTCATCTTCATCGGAGGAGGATGTTCCTTCTACCTCTTCTGGGGCCAAATATGTGTCTTGTGAAGAGATGTGGAGCATTTTGGCTCATGTATGTGACAATCTGGGATTTCCTGCTTTTCAGCCTGTAGGGGAGGATTCTACCTTATTTCCTCAACATGTTACCTCTTCGCGGTTTGGTATGCCTTTCCAGGGGCCAGTAAAGGACATGGTTTTCCGTGAGTGGAAGGAGGTTGACAAAGCCCAGGTTCTGCGTTTTCTCCAGAAATTTTATTTAGTAGAAGGGGAGGATGCTCTGTCTCCTTCTGTGCGTTTGGATTCAATGTTGGATACTTTGATTGGTAAAACTGCTGTCAATCCTGAAGACTGTACTCTTTCTGATGCCACCGACTGGAAGGTTGACTCTGGTATGAAACAGGCTTTTGCTGCTGGGAATTTGACTCTTCGGTCTGGTATATTTTCTGCTTATTCTGCGAAGTCCTTGGTTCAGGACTTTGACAGAACTGCTGTGGCTGTGCAGGATGGGTCAGAATGTTCTGAATTGCTGTTGGTTATGGAACAGCAGGCCCGTTTGTTAGAGGATATTTTTTCTGATATTATCTGCTCCTTGGCTATGGCTTCTGGGGCCGTGATTGGAGCCCGCAGATCTCTGTGGTTGCGGCAATGGAAGGCTGATGCTGGGGAGAAGGCGGCTCTCCTGAGACTTCCTTTTGAGGGCCAGGCTCTGTTTGGTGATCAGTTGCCTAGCATGATTTCTAAAGCCTTTAAGTACCGCAAGCATACCTTACCTTATAAGGGGAGTTCCGCATCAGGCAAGGGGTGAAAGTCGCATTCTAGGTCCTCTCCCAAGTTTGTTTCTCAGTCCTCTTCTTCCAGGAAGCATCGGTTTCAGCCTCGGTTTTCTCCAAAGACGTCTGTTCCCTCGGCAAAGGGTGCTCCCAAGAAGGGCTCCTGACAATGAAGGTTGTGGAGAGTGGCTGGTGGCTGGTGGCTGGTGGGAGGAAGACTGCGTCATTTCCTGTCCGACTGGTGAAGGGATGTCACCAATCATTGGATTCTGAACATTGTGGAGAATGGATACTCCATTGAGTTCGATCTTGTTCCTCCGGACACTGGGGTTCGTCCAACTCCTTTGCCTGTGGAAGAAGGCAGACGGAGGCCTTGGTATAGGGAGTCAGAGATTTGCTGTTCAACTGAGCCATTTCCAGGGTGCCGGTGGGGGAATGGGGAAATGGGACTTATTCTGTTCTGTTCCTTGTTCCGAAAATTACTGGGGGTTTTCTTCCTGTCTTGAATCTCAAATGGGTGTATTCTTGGACCAAGACTGCGCACTTCCTGATGTTGACCATTCGGGATATTCTTCCTCTGATTGCCCCAGGGGATTTTTTAGGATCTCTGGATCTTCAGGATGCTTACCTCCACGTGCCTGTTGCAGTTTCCCCTCAAAGGTTTCTGCGTTTTGCACTCGGTCCGGACCATTTTCAGTTCTGTGTTCTTCCCTTTGGTCTGAAGTCATCCCCAAGGGTGTTCACAATAGTACTGGCTCCTCTTGTGGCTCTTCTGCATGCGGAAGGGGTGTTTGTGCATCCTTACCTGGACGATCTTTTGATACAGGCTCCAGACGCCAATCTCATGAGGATTCATGTGGAATGGGTCTTGGGGGTCCTCCAGGGTCACGGTTTCTTGATCAATTGGGGGAAATCAAATTTGGTGCCTTCCCAGGACCAGGTGTTTATCGGGGCTCAATTTCTGAATCTGCAAGGGTTGGTGACTATATCGGAGAGGAGGTGGCTGGGCCTTCAGAATCAGGTGAACGCTATGCTGTCTCAGGTGGCTCCCAGGGCACTTCAGTGGTTGCGGCTGTAGGGTCACTTGGCTTCGGTGATATCCCTGGTTCCTTGGGCCAGGTTTCATCTACTTTGTCTGGTCAACTGGTTGCTCTCACGGTGGTCTCCGGATCCTTGCAATCTTCTGGCCCACATTCTTGTGTCAGATTACATTCGCTGGGAGTTGGGTTGGTGGATTGTGCAGGATCCTCTCCAAATAGGGGTTCTTTTGTCTCCTCCAGTGCCTGTAGTGCTGACGCCCAATGCCAGGGGGCTTGGCTGGGGTCGGAACAGATTCAAGGGTTTTGGTCTCTCAGACACTCAGAGAGGTTGTCTATTGGAGGGAGTTGACTGCGGTCTGGCTAGCTCTGGTGTATTTTCAAGTGATCTTCCGTGGGGTGGCTATGTTAGTCCAGACGGACAACTCGGTGGCCAAGTCTTATATCAACTGGCAAGGGGGGGACCAGGTCCTGCTCGCTGAATCTGGTTGCTCGGGCCATTTTTTATGGGCTCAGCATTCCGTTCTCTCTTTGGGCCACATACATTCAGGGGGCGGACAATGTTCTGGCAGATCGATTGAGCAGGATCATTCCTTCCTCCCAGGATTTATCCCTTCGGTTGTCTTTGTTCCATTGTTTGGTGCGGAGATGGGGTCGTCCAGTTGTGGACTCGTTTGCCTCCCTGGGAAATGCAAAGGTGGGGATGTTCTGCTCCCAGTTTCGGTGTCCTCAGGCATGGGCATTAAACGGTCTGACTTGTCCATGGCCGCAGGGTTCCTGGTCCTTTGGCTGTGTCTTTACAGGCTGCTAGGCGTAAGTCCACATTGCATTCCTATGGACGTCAGTGAAAGTTTTTTTCCTCTTGGTGTTTGTGGCAACAAATTGACCCTACGGTGGCTTCTCTGTTTGTTATCATGCAGGTTTTGCAGATTGGGGCACGTATGGGGTTGTCGGTGGCTATGTTGCGTGCGCAGTGGGCAGCCATCCAAGCCTTTAGGGGTCCTTGGCAGAATTTGGAGGATGATGGTCGTTTGATGCCCAAATTTTTCAGCGTCTGGTGAATTTGGTTCCGAGACCTGTACGTTCTTTTCATGGCTGGAATCTCCAGTTGGTGTTGGATTTGTTGCTGGACACCCCTTTCGAACCTTTGGGGAACATTGATTTAAAACATTTGACTTTGAAGACTTGTTTTGTGGTGGCTATTACTTCGGCCAGTAGTTTGGGGTGAGTTGGGTGTGTTATCCTGCTCTTTTCCTTTTTGCTAAATTTTTCCTGATTGGGTTGTGCTGGTTCTGGTTCCCTCTTTTGTGCCTAAGGTGAATTCAGTTTTTCATGGCTAGCAGGAGGTGATTCTCCCTGCCTTTTGTCCAGACCCTTCCTCTGAGGAGGAGGTCAGATTACATGCTTTGGAGTGCGGCGGGCTTTATTGTGTTATTTGAAGGTGGTTGCCGCATTTCGAAAAGGGGATCTTTGTAAATTTTGGACCTGCACGGAAAGGGGAGAAGCCCTCTACTGCTTCCCTGAGTCGTGGATCCGGTCGATGGTGCTGTTGGCCTATGATTTGAAAGGGGTGGGGCCTCCTTCTGGGATTCAGGGTCATTCCACTCGGGGTATGGCTGCTACCGTGGCTGAGTTGCAGGGCGCTTCGGTGATGGAGATTTGTAGGACTGCTACTTGGGCGTCTCTATCCACTTTTGTTCGCCACTACTGTATTGCTGAATTGGGGTGTTTGGAGTCTGTTTTGGGGCACAGAGTATTGTCCTCTATGATGGAATAGGGTCTTTCTGTGTCTTGGCTGGTTGTAATTAAATGTGTTTTTTATGCATTGCGTTGTTGTCTGTCTCCTGTTTTTCTGGCTATGTCTCATTGGTTACTAAGGAAGGCGAGGGAGGGACGCGAGGTAATGTGTCCATTACTTATTGTTAATGGCATTACTCCTAGTCCTACTCCCTCACCTTCCGTACAGTTCCCTCCCTCCAACTGAGTTGCCTTTGGCTTGTTTCTGTACAGGAGTGGGCGGGGGACCTTTTAAAAAGAGAGGGGTGGGGCCTAGGTGAGGCAAAAGGGCCTCCTTGGTTATTAAGGAAGGCCAGGGAGTAGGACTAGGAGTAATGCCATTAATGATCAATAATGGATGCATTACCCTTTGTTTTGCCGAACATTTTAGGACATATCGATGCTTTCCCTCCAGCATTTTGTATGATAAAATGTTGGACCATACACTCCTAAAAACCTACCTATGTGGCAGACTGTTAATACGGGCTATGCTTGTAATGCCTGTGGGACAAGTTCTCGCTGGATAAAACAAAACAAAATGGTGCACAAGGGCCCCACCAGCCTGTCTACACATAGGTTGGTGGGGATAGACGGCTTGAACAGTGCTGGAACTGGACAAACTTCACTCCTGGAACCCATAAATTGGTGGTAAGGGTGGGCCACAAAAAGGAGATTGAGTCACATGGACGGGGTCACGAAAAGCAATCGTACAGGCAACTTCACCTTATTTCATTTTTAAGAACTCGGTCACAAAGATATTGGCACCAAGGAAACTGGTGACAGTAAATCTGTTCTGGCGAAATTGATTGCAAAGGCTGCATTTTAAAGTATCTTATGTGGTTAAAACATCTGCTGCAGATAGTTTTGTGTGACTAGTAAATCTCAGGAAATAATAATAATAATGGTTAAATTACTGGAGGCAAAAACATTTGCTGGAGAGCTCTTTTTAGTCGCAGATTTGACTCACAATGTTACATAGAGAGGGTAATGTGTCTCCTGGACAGCACATAGTGTAGCATGCAGCGGACAGGTTACTATGTTATATAGAAAGGTAAGCCGGTCACTGCTTGTGACACAGCTTCTGTTTATTACCTGCAGTTCGTAAACTGAAATCCTATGAATATAGACGATTGAGGTATGAGCCAGCATCAAGTAACTGCATGGGAACCGCAATACACGGGTTTAAAACCTGATTGTTTCTCCTCAATCTGTTATTTGAAGGCTGCTAAAGTTTCTTAGGACAGCCTCAAGCACTGTTACGTTTTAAAGCCTGACTTTGTATTTTTCCCCAACTATATAATCTTAGCCTATAATCCCGACCAGAAAAACGACGTGTTACTTCCCCACCTTGAAATCTGCTCCTTGATGTACATTGATTTACACTACACACATGTATGATTTATTATCATTGTGTAATATGCGAGTGTAATGTAGAGTGCTCTGACCCCAATAGTGGAATAAATGCTATAAAAGTATTAAATAAAAGAGTGGCAAATGCTATTTACATTACTAGAGTAAAACTGATAACATATCACATTCCTACAGTGCATGCATATTTCATACATGGGGTCGAACAAAGTTAGGAAAAAAAAAACGACTCCAAGTCATATTTTCTCTTCAGTACTTGTGAAGTGATAAGATGTGTTCCTTTGTTTTCCCATTGCATTGGCATCTAGGTGTTACGGTGCAGATGGCTACCAGCAGGATAATATATGAAGAAAAGGAGGGCTGAGGTTCTTTAAATACACCTTTTGTTTATGCTGGAAGAGAAAATAAAGCCCTGCACCGCTGGATTGTGTGCAGGTGTCACCGGAACACTTCAGCATATCTCATTAGGACCAGACGGAACCTTGATCTGTCTGAATAATAGCTGCCGGATAAGGTATCCAGCTCCTTCCCTCTTCTTTCCTGCATTGTCCTTCAAAAATATGCCTGAGAGGCCTCCCCTGGCAGCGACTTCACATACATGGAAGGTGCACAAGAGCCAGTTACTTGTCAGACGGTTTCACACTGCTTACTCTGTTGGGGTGTTTTAACAGTGAGCCCCTGTTGTGAGAAGTTTTCAGTTACCAACCTGTCCTCCCCATCACCCCTGTTACCAATATCAGTGAAAAGTGAATGGTATTTCTAACCAGCAGAAAGTGATCAACTGGTGATTTGATGGCAGCAATGCTTTTCAAACTACCCTGCCTCTATGCCTACTTGGCATGCTGACAGCACAGATCGGTTTCATTTTTCATGCCCAAATTATTTTCAAATTAGCAGTTCCTCTCCAGCTGTGTTGTTTTTTTGGTGCTTAACCTTCTAGGGAATCAACTTTGCCTCTTAGTGTTGACTCACCAGGGTACACTAATACTCTGGCAAAGAATATCCAATTTATGAAAGAAAATGTGCCTTACGCATCTCCCTTTTTTCAGTCGTATAATCTTTTAGATTGTAACACTCCATGCATAGTGCAGGTGGGTTTCAACTGTGTGTAAGTTGAGTAGGTCTCGTATGCCTTTCTCCTTCGAATGATCTGGAGTTAGTTTTACTTTCTTCTTTGAGTGATCAGCAAGATATTAAATCCTTAGAGCCCGCTGTAGCAGGCTATACCATCCATGAAAGGCCCACTTCAGCATTAAAGACCCATTGGAAGGCCTTAAACCAAAGAGGGGTACTTTATGTCCCCTGTAGCCAAGCTATTAAGGGCTATAAGGCTATTAGAACATTCCACCACTAGATGGCAGAATGTTCTAATAAACAAAACAAACCCTCACAGATACTGAGGAGACTAAAACCCCCTTGCTGTGAACAAAGAACATTGTAATGTTGAGACTTCAGGCTTTTTTTTACCTGCCATTAGAATCCTGGAGCACTCCATTGTCCTCAAAGGCTTTCCCAACATTTCAATGTTCTCATCCATCTTTCTCCTTTGAGAGCTGGCTGATCACCAGTAGGCAGTCAGAGATGCAGTACATTGTCAACACTGGAGTGGAGTATAAATTACACACAAACCTGTGCTGCTGCTGAATTTAGATATGATGGATTATAAACATTAATTCCGAATAAAAGCTACACACAAACTGAAGCGGTTTGCCATCTAACTTGTATGCTGAAGTGAAATTGTGTACAGCTCGCTGTTAATTTGAATCATTCTATTCAGATATTCGTTATTTAATCACTGTTGAAGAAAAGAGATAAGTACTTTCAAGCTCTGGCATTGTTGTCGAAAACAACAATATAATTCAAATAGCAACCTGGCTACTCAGTAGGCCTCTACTGTAATAAGTCATAAAACTGATCAGAATTAAGAGAGGGAATTTGTGTCTGTTTCTAAAATTATGTTGTAAATATATCCTTTTGTTTTTAAAGTATGCTGACGGCCGTTCAGACTGGGAATAGTTCATCATGATGTAGCAGGCAGAAAAGTGGGGAAACTAAGGGGGTCATTCTGACTCTGGCGGTAAAATCCGCCAGGGCCAACGACCGCGGGAGCACCGCCAACAGGCTGGCGGTGCTCCCATGGGCATTCTGACCGCGGCGGTACAGCCACGGTCAGAAACGGAAAACCGGCGGTGTACCGCCGGTTTCCCGCTGCCATGGGGATTCCGACCCCCATACCGCCATCCTGTTCCTGGCGGTTTTAGCCGCCAGGAACAGAATGGCGGTATGGGGTGTCGTGGGGCCCCTGGGGGCCCCTGCAGTGCCCATGTCAATGGCATGGGCACTGCAGGGGCCCCCGTAACAGGGCCCCACAAAGATTTTCAGTGCCTGCCATGCAGACACTGAAAATCGCGACGGGTGCAACTGCACCCGTCGCACCCCTTCCACTCCGCCGGCTCTATTCGAAGCCGGCATCCTCATGGAAGGGTGTTTCCCGCTGGGCTGGCGGGCGGCCTTCTGGCAGTCGCCCGCCAGCCCAGCGGGAAACCCAGAATACCCGCAGCGGTCTTTTGACCGCGCAGCGGTATTCTGGCGGTTCCAGCCAGGCCGGCGGCTTCCGCCACCGGCCGGGCTCAGAATGACCCCCTAAGTGGAAAGGGGCATCTTAAAATCTTAAATTGACCCAGAGGCATAGCGCTAACGTTTACATCTCATATTTACATTCTGTGATTTTATTTTTGAGTGAGACCTTAAGGTTTGGGTCATGGAGCAGGAAGAAGAACGGTAGGACCTTTATAAAGGGGCAACACATCGAAATATGGGTAAAAATTCAGTGAATCAGCATGTTTAATCATCACTGCATGAAAGGAAACGGGGCCATACCACTTGGTATAGCAGAGACATGTTTGACCGCTAAGAAGAAGGGCTATAAAAAGTGAACGATATACAAGCCAATTTTTTTTATAGGATTCAACAGTGTTGTATACATTCCTGAAATAAGTGAATAGAAAGTGTGGACAATTTATTACAAGACCGCACAGTACTTGTGGATGAACTGTGACATGGGTGATAAGCTGGTCGATCAGCATGCTCCATCCCTGCCTGCATCAGGAAAGGTCCCCATATGAAACACTGATTCCATGTGTAAATGCATAGGGTGTCAATTTAACTACAAGCAATGCAGATAATAACAGTGAAAAAGGACAAAACCGTAGCAAGTACACATTTACTACTGTTGTATTTAAAAAGAGAATGTGCTTGTGGGTGTTCGCATGATTATCAAAATAATTGTCTAAAACAGTGATCAAATGAGTGATTAAAAATTATGTGTAAAAAAAATAATAAAGAAATATTTTCTGGAAAAGGAACCAAATCAAGTAATGGAATAAGATACTGTTCAAACATCATTTGTAAATCAGCAGTAGGATAAATCCATTTGTGTTCCATTATCTTTGCACGTAGACACGATTTCGACAACAACCAAATAATGGATCATCAGGATTGTTCGGAGCTAAGCAAAGTGCCATACAGTACTGGGAAATGTAGGGAGTACGATAGATTGGAATTAGTAGGAATACGTTGCGTTATAAAAAGATAATTGAGCCAAAGGGCTACTTACTTGATGAAAGAGTTCAGCAAAAATCTGAAATAATGCAACGTGTGAATGACTAATTCACAGAGATATGAATGGTAAGTACTAAGATGTGCCCATCACCAATCACCCAAGATGGATACTTACCACAGGGTGTCAGGGGAAACGTATTCATTAAGTTACGGGTAAAATCAGTAATGTGTGTGCAGACTGAAAACGCAGTATCAATGTATCTCAAGAGAAATCAAGTAGTGTACTCTAGGGTAGGATCAGACAGAATAACACAGCATATATTGTAACAGACTTATAACAGCATAGAATATGTGTCCTGAATGGAAAAATTCTTCTTAGTCTTGAGTCCGATGGGGTTTTGCTGCAGGAGTGTCTAAGAACCACAGGAGATGGTGTCTGTCTTCACAATCTACAGCGGTGCTGGTTACGATGGTTTTTCTAGGTGATGCTGATGGATTGAAGGTTGTGAAGGCTGGCAAGGAGATCCATTGGATTTTGATCAGGATGGGAGTGACGTGATCATCTTTTTTTATTCAGGCCTTGGATGACACATGCTGTGATGTATATGTTTCCTCTAAGAGGTGCCACTGTGGAGTCTTGGAGGCCGTGGAGCAGGGTGTAACCACCAAAAAGATGCAAGAATACCAGGGCTTAAACAGCAGTTCTGAAGTTACTTTTTGGAAGAAATGTATCTATAGAGTCCGGTAGTTTGAAGCAGTCAATTGTGACCCTTCAGTATTTTAGGAAGACTAAAAAATACAAGGTATACTGGTAACTCAGAATATGTTTCATCCACATATTGTATTAGAGTTGGACTTTTTTCTAAATGCATAAGTGCTGACGAGCAAGGAGAGAGAGGCATGGTTTAAATAACATATTATAGATGTAGATTACACCATGATCTCTAGAGTCTGTGAAGTTTAAGGCAAGTTTTCTTAATACCCTGGACAAAAATCTCTGTGAGGTTGAAATCCACCCTTTCTTTGAGATCAGTTGATGTAATTGAATTTGTTATATTGTATATTCCAGCAAAAATACAATATGAGTAAAAAACATTAAAACACTTATAAAGTCTGTAACAAATATTAACTGTTGGAGGAATGAAACAGAACATTTGCTTGCGACTATGTCACAATATCATACTTAAACAATATTGGTAATACATAATACTTACATGGATGAGCTAGTCCTGAACAAACAAAAACATGGCATCACATTATTGTGTTGGTCAAGTACAGAACTTATGAGTTAAGAGCAAAATCATAGGTGGAATTTTGAAGCTCAAAGCAATTTGTTTTATTCACAAGTTAACACCATCAGAGCGTTCTGTCATCACCCCTGTGGCAACCACACAGTTACCGGTAGTGATGTGAAATAGTTTTTGATTTGCGGATGGCAGGGTGAGTACTCTTAAATTAATCTAAAATTGTTCATGTTTTCGGGATTGCATCCATCAGCATTCAATTTATGAATGTTTCCTTGGTTTATTGATGGGGCAATATACTAATACTCTATGCCTCATTATTTTACCTTTTAGTGGAAACCTATAAATGGCAAGTTTGCTACACAAGTGAATTGCTTAATAGGCTAAAAAACGCAAAATAAATGGTTTGAAAATAATAGAGGTTGATCAAAAAATAATACTTGGCTACCGGGAAAAATGCAGGGTCCCTGTCCGATGGGTGCAGATGTGCTGTCAGCTATGCGCTTAGTGCACAGACTCTCCATAACAAAGGACCCAACTGAGTACACGCCCAACCAACTATATGTCAGTTGGACAGTCAAGAGACAGAGCAGGTAGTTCAAATATCAATGGCCAAGTCTACTTGGTAAGAACTTATCAGACACTATTGACAAGTAAGCACCGTGTATTACAAAGAAAATACATAGGTGTTCCAACAGCATGATTGCAGGAGTTTAAACACATTCCTTTGTTTTCGGTCCATTTAGTAGTTGTCTCTGTAATAAACAAAATGGCAAAATCTCTTTTGTAAAACATTGGGTGATATTGTATTTTACATCAGATGATAGTAATTATAAGCTATTACATGAAGTCCATGGGTAACATTTAATAGTGTGAAAGTTCCATTATGCCACCTTAGGAGACACCTAATGGTTTATCAAATGGTTAATTTGCTAAAGCATGAATTGACAGCCCTTAAGCATCCATCAGAAACCAAGCTGTTTCAGCCCTGACCTTTGCCCACTACTCTGAGACAAACTGGTGTTCACTTCAAAGTGAAAACAGCAACTTTTCCCTTGTGAAATCTAAAAGTAGCTCTTACCCAATGACAACTTCCTCATTCCATGAAAATATGCTATTTATATGTGGGAAACATCTGCCTATTATGGCTGCCAGCCTGTCAGGTATAACAATGGCCTAGCAACACTTGGACATCTTTCTTCCTGTGCCAGCATTTACCACTTCCTCAAGCAAGAGATCCCTGCAGAAGAGCTATGTTGGAGACTTAACAAGCAGGCCAAAATTAGCTGCTCACACCTCCCAAGTTTCCAGACTGCAAATTTAAATTCACCAATGCACACATTTTCAACACAGTACGAAATTACAACCTCTTCTTCCAGACAATCGCAGAAGACATGGCATTTTGTCCCTTGTGCTCAACTGCATGGGTGAAAAATTCTGTGCCTTGATAGGTGGGAGAGTAGCCCTATGTATTTCGGTAAGAACAAATCACTGTGCAGTGCTACCATCATGTTTTAACACTCTGTTGTGCAGCCAGTTGCAACCAGGGAGCTTTGCAAACTCCCTCACTCTGATCATTCTTGGTGGCGGTAAGCCCTAGCTTTCCTAGGAATACAGAACACGTGATGGAGCTCTTCCTTTCAGAAGATATGGTGTAGCTGTGCTGCTTCCCTGAGTGTGAAACATGTTCTTGATTAAAAAGCTATACATTGGTTTTACAGATCCAACAGTACAGCTTTGGTACCACTTTGGTATCCAACAATTGTTAGAGTTGGTTAAACTTTTAATGTGTCATATAATCTCATGAATCTGGGAGTGAAATGGCTTCATCATCCGGTTCTGAACACAGCAAGTGATTTCTTTTTTTATTTATCCTCTTCTAGTCTACACAATGGTTCTGTGCCTAATCTACTCAATCCCCCATATGGAGTAAAGTGGTGCATCATTTTTGAAAAAAAAAGTTTTGGATGCTGGAATTGTTAGCTGTAGTGGCATGAAGGGTACTAACAGAATCTGTGGTAAACTAGGAACTAGGTTTACTCATTGAGAGAGCCTAGCCCTAGATTTTGGAGAAAACGTGAAGCAAAATGCCTTGATATTATTTCATAAAAGAACGGAAGAAACATATTTGCATGACTAGATGATAGATGTTGCTCTGATTTAAGGTTGTGATTTGTGCTTTTTGTGGGTTAAGCAGTTGTCCTAATCTATATTCATAAAATGTTCATTTTGACTCTGAAGTGTATATGGGTAGCAACTGCAGTAATACAGCAAAGTCGAAAGGTTGGAGACCCTACTCAGTATTCTGGGAAGTTACTTTTTTCCGGAATAATTCTAACTCTGAATGAGCATGCTAGATCAATATAACCATTTTGAGGATCAATTAGCAAGTCATTTGTTCACAACTATTTGAATATAGCTTATCTTGGCTCATTCACAATTTACACCAGCAATTTTTAACTAGGGGTCCACAAAGCCTACTCGGGGGGGTGGGCGGATACTATTTAGAAAATTCAATAATAGCAGTTTAACCCCTTTGCTGGTAGGTCTGTCACACTCTGTGCTAAGCCTTTTGTTTGGCTATTTGGGATAGTTCGTGCTTAGAGCCCTATACCTTTTTGTCCATATAAGCTATCAACGCTATCAATTTTGTGTCCTCTTTTTCCAACATCCTGGCAAATTCTAAAGGTACCCGAGGTTTGTTCATTCTCCTGAGGGGACCGAGAAATTAGCCAAAATAAAGCTACATTTTGGGTTTTGGGGAAAAATAGGAAAAAAGTGGTCCAGTAGAAACCTTCAGTTTTATTCCTTGCAAATGGCATCAACAAAGGTTTACAGTGCTAAATTCACCTTCTTCCCAGCTTTCAGGAACAGCAGACTTGAATCAGAAAAGCAGATTTTACAACATGGTTTTGACATTTTACTGGGACATAGTCCATTTTTCCTATTTTTTGTGTGCTTTCATTCTCCTTCCAGTTAGTTTGAGAAATAGGTAGGAAACCAATGGTAGATCCAGGAAATCTATACATTTCTGAAAAACAGACAACATTCTGAATTTAGCAAGGGCTCATTGGTGTAGATCGTTGAAGGTTTTCCTGTAGAAATTAACAGTTGAAATAAAAAAAGTTTGAAATTGAGTTGAAAAAAAGTTGTGTGTGTCTGCGTTTTCAACTGTAACCTCTTTTAAGTATGGCAGATTTCTAAAAGCAATATGCCGTTACATCCGCTGGACCCTTCTAGTTGCGGGGATGTATAGGGCTTGTAGGCTCACTAAGAACCCGAAGTACCCAGAGGTAATAACTGAGCTGCACCTTGCAATAGTTTTTCATTGTGGATCGGGTATAAAGCAATTCATTTGGTAAAATATAAAGAGTAAACAAACAGATATCAAGGAAACCTATGTATTTCCAAAATGTTCACAGGAAATGGAGTTTAGAAGCAGTGGTTATTTGCACATCTCTGAATGTGTGGATACCCATACTAGCATGTGAATTGGAGGGAATTTCTCAAAATTACTTCTTTCTTACACACTGTTTTACATTTGGAAGGCACAAATGAAGAGGCAGACAATTGGTAATAACACTTGTTCTACTATTCTGTTTTTGCTAAAGTCTCTCTATAAACATGGTACCTCAGTTGTGTGGGTAGGCCTAGTGTCAGCAATAGGAAATGACCCAAAATACATCGTAGACAACACATTTTTCCACTGACCCTTTTTAAGAAAAGTGCTTAGTTGTGTATTTTACGCCCTAGCTCAGTCGTCCCCCAAGCATGCTCAGCAAACCTGTAAAAATTTTAAAACGAGACACCTAGGGGAATTCAGGATAGGGCTGACTTGCGTGACTCTCATCAAGTTTCTTTTTTCACCCAGAATTCCTTTCAACCCTCAACTTTGACTAAAAAACATTTTCCCCACGTTTCTGTGATGGAAAGTTCTGTAATCTGCAGGGAGCCACATACTTCCACCCACCCTGCATTTTCCCAATTCTTTTGATGAAAATGATACCTCACTTGTGTGGGTAGGCCTTGTGCCCGGGACAGGAAAGAGCCCAAAACACAACTGGAAAACATCACATTTTTCCACTGAAAACTGACTTTTTTTGCAATGTGTCCAGCTGTGGACTTTCGGCCTTATCTCAGCCCGCCCGAGGGAAACCTAGCAAACCTGTAAAAATTTTTTAAAACAAGACACCTATGGGAATCGAGCACCTGACCTCAAAACTCAAACTTTAACTAAAAAAACACATTTTCCTCACATTTCTGTGATGGAATGTTCCGGAATCTGAGGTGAGCCACAAATTTCCTACCACTCAGCATTCCCCTCAGTCTCCTGATTAAAAATGATAACTCACTTGTTTGGGTCGGCTATGTGCCTGCAACAGGGAAGGGCCAAAAATGTGTAAATTTGAGGTGGGGACCAAAAGGGCAATTTTAAATACGTTTTTAGGCTGACTCTGCATTGGGCACTCACACGTGAGGCATCATTTTAACTGAGAGTCTGAGGAGAATCTGAGTGGCAGGACACTTGTGGTTTATTTCGGCTTCTGGAAAAATATGTCACAGAAATGAAAGGAAAATGTGTGTTTTTTAAACCCATATTAAGACTTGCTGGGCAAGAAAACATGTTGGGATCCACAAGAGGCACACTACCCTGTACTCCCCTGGGTGTCAAGTTTTCGAACATATCTAGAGTTGGTAGATTTTCCCTAGACAAGAAGCGAGCATGCTACCAAATCTCTTACTTCTGTGATGTTCTAAACACTCAAATTCTAAAAAAAACACACTTAGGTTTTGTTGAAAGAACCCCTCACCCAGCAACCTAGTTGGTGCATGCTTCATCATTGGGGTCCCACCTGAGACAGCTAGCATGTCAGGGGTGCACTTTGACTCCTGATTACAGCAAAGTGTTTTTGTTTGTGAGCTGAATTACCAACTGAGAGTAGTGCAATAAAATTGTATTGTGGTTACTCGCTAATATGGCATGTTTGTAATTGTGGTAACCTTGGACAAAGGTTAAAAACAGTGATTTTCATACTTTGTGCTTTTGGGACATCACAGAAGTAAGTGACTTGGCAGCATGCTATCTTCTTGTGGTTGTTGATAGTAATTTGGGAAGGTGATCTAGCTCTCTTGTCACTCTTTATTGTTACCCTTTAGATTTTTTCTAGGGACAATGTACACTTTGGCATAGAGACAGAAAATACAAATATTACTTCCCAACCATCTACTCCTCAATTACAAACACACATATTGGTTGGATTTGTCACGAGGGTGAGCAAGGGTTCAGAACATAACATTTTTACTAAAGAAATTTCACAAAAATGAAATGCACTGTTAATAATTAAAAGTTTTAAAACACTGAAACAATGACTCACAGCTTGTGAGCTGCAAGTCTGCAACAAGAAACCAACTGCTTTATAGGCCATTCACACACCTTTCGTACAAGTCACACACAAGACCATTCACACCGTCATTCCTGAGCCAAGCACATTACAACACTCATATCAACAAACAGCGGCATTCAAGGGCCCATCACTTTCATACACTCACACGCCTGACACAGCACTCACACCGGCTGATGGAGTGTGTGGGATGGCATTTGGCTAGCAGGGTCTACTAGTGTCCAGCAGCAAGTTACTACTCACCAAGTCTTTACACAGAACCACCAGCTCACACGCACTGCAGCCAAGCACCAGCTCTCACACACCACATCACATTTTTTGATAAAAAAACACACAAACCAGTTGGAAGTATATACAAAACTACAAACACAACACTCTAAATATATCATACTAATGCCAACTGGAAAAACTGAACAAAAAACAACACAGACTAGTCAGTTCACTTTTACACTCACGGTTGCTCCCAAAAAGTCAGTTGCATGTGGTACAATGTAAAACATGTGGGCGCACACAGCCCAGGCTTAGAAGGACACTCCGGCAGTGCATATGACTCTCCTTCCCCACACCTCTTTGCATACAGACTTTACATTGCTTACAGGGAATTTTGTTGGGGGGGGCGTGGGAGGAATGTAATCAGGAAAGTGGTGATCTTTCAATCTAGATGCATCCTCCACCACTCCTGCTCTAGGAACACTTGCCTGTTCCACTACAACAAGGTTGCCTATCACAGACTGCTGAAACTGAAAAAGTTTCATCTTCGAATCTGGAGAACAATCCTTGTATACAACAAAAGCATTGAAGGCACTAAATGGAACAAATGGATAGCCAACTTCTTAAACGAAATGTAAGCCTTACAAACAGGAGTGTAAGGTTCCAACTTCTGATCAACATTATCTACATCACCCATGTGGTTATAGTAGTCTAAAATGATCATAGGTTTGTGAATTCTAGCAACCTGTCCCCAAACAGTCACAGGTGAAGTACGTTCATCATTGATGGTAGTCAGCATGTAACATCAGTCCTGTCTGCAAATGTCACAGATAGCAATTAATCACTATGCAAGGCACTGCACTGTCCCCTCAAGTCTTTTTTTTTTTTTCACAAACAAGCTCCTTTGGATAACCTTTTAGGTTAGAGCGGACTGTGCCACAAGCAACAATTGCACACCAGCGTATAAGTTATTTATGTACAAATGGTGCCCTTTGTATAAAAGTCCTGAACTAAGTTCCCACTCAATTTTCTCACTGACTCCAAAAGTGGATGGAGAACATGGGGATCAATAGAACAATCCCATAATGTGCCCTCTTGCTAGGAATGTTCTGTCTAAAACCAAACAGCCTTTGCACATGATCAAAAACTCATCCACAGCTGTTTCTTTCTCTGGAACATCGATCTCTGAAAATCAATCTACAAAGTGATCAAGGAGAGGCCGAATCTTAAAAAGCCAGTCACAATCAGGGTGATCTTATGGCAATGCTAAATCATTATCAACAAAATGCAGCATTGAAAGCAGAAGGAAATTCCGATCATGACTAATGATTGCAGGAAATATGGCTGTTGCAATTTAAGGACTGAAAAAAATCATGAAGACAGTGACAGCTTCCTTATCAAGCTCATCAACAAAGTTAAACCTAAGAACTTCTTCAACTCATCCACATTTGTGGGAGTTCCCTGGGTAGTTCTAGAGCAGGGCTTAAGTCTGGCACTGTTGTCCCTCAAATACTGTTTAGCATACAGTCTGGTCAACAATCTCATCCAAAATACATCGTCCATGAACAACTGAAAGAAATTCATAGGCAAATAATTTCAGTTTTCACTCTACACCCTGCAACACCACCGAAGGCAGGCAACACTAACTGCACCATGTTTGGGGCAACCCAGAGTCCAGCTCTTCCAGTAGGAAGGTTTTCAGCCACCAGGATGCAATCCAGATGCCTCTTGCTGCACGACTGGCATATCAGTGTCCTCCTCTAAAAGAGGCATTTCCTTCGCACTGGGAGTGGTTTAATCATCAGATGATTCCTCTCGGACAGAAAATTCACTTCCAGAAACTTGCACTTCCTCCTTTGCCTCAGAGGCAGTGTCAGTCTCATAATCCTGGTCAGAGGAAGAGTCAAAAAGCATACCAACAATCTGCTGATTGGTAATCCTGTGGCTTGCCATAATCCTTACTAATAAAAGTAACTTGAGAAATAAGTCAACAATATTGTGTATAAGATGTAATAAACAAAGTGTGACTTTACCAAACAAAGTAAAACTACAGGCATAGAGTGACCTGGAAGGAAAAGTCATTCAGTACAAATCACACAAACATGTATATATTCAAATACAATACCACTTGCTTGCCAGAGACAGACTCAGGATCACCTGCACCTTCTTTGCACAGACACAGCAAGCACTAACAATATCCCACTAGAATGAAAAACAAAAGAAAATGACATACAAGATGACGCAATACACATCATGCACAAATCCAAGGAGAATTTAGTACACAATAAAACAGAAGCTAAATATGGTGCTGTTATTATACCGTTTACAAAAAGCTCATTCATGCACAGCAATGATACATATTTAGAGTAAACAGTGCAAAAAAGTTGTTCTTACCAAACACATGCAACTATGCAAACTGTAGATCCAGCGGTGCTGAAATCACAAGCAGGAGTCACAGCAAAGGAATCTCAAGCGCTGCACTAGAATAAAAAGGAGAACTAAAACCTTACAATCACAAATGCAAATAATGCGCCACTCCACGCACACCACCAGTCAAGCGCAAGCCCACACACAACGACAGCCAAATGTTAGTACATGCAAACAGTTAGACGAACTCCTGTTAAGACACACACAAACTTTCCCATGAGGGGGAAGTGGTTGGGGGGGGTGGGGACAGAATGTCCTGAACAACAATACTACAAAAAATAAAATCCCTGGTGTCTAGTGACTTCTGTTCCCCTGGGGTGGAAGGTGGGCCTAATATTTGGGCAATCTGCCCCCAGGGGGGGCAGAATAACCACAATAATTACCCACCAAAAGAGCAGCGACCCTTGCCCAAGGGGCCACTCACCACAACAACAATATTACAAAAAATAAAATCCGTGGTGTCTAGTGGCTTCTGTCTCCCCTTTGGCAGATGAGCCTAATAATATTAGGTAGATGGGGGCAGAAACAGCCATAATATTTTTCCCCACAGGGGGAGCGACCCTTCCCCAAACACCTAAGCATACAATGAAAACACAAATCCCTGGTGACTAGAGGCTTCTCCCCTCCCCCTTGGGGGGGAGAAGGGCCTAATAATATAAGGCTGATCTACCCCCAAGTGGGGCAGAAATGGCCACATGTGTCCCCAAAAGGGGAGTGACCCTTCCCTAAGAGGCCCCACCCCAAATTCCGAAAAAACACCAAAAATACCATCAGAAAATAAATCACTGGTGTCTAGCGAGCTGTTCATGATTGTGCAGCAGGAATGCACACAAAAGAGACATCAGGGGAAAGGAAAACCCTTTCCTTTTCCTCAATGCCTCTTTGTTCTCCCGTAACCCCCCTCCCAGAGGAGAAACATACCTGTTTCTCCAACAACGTGCTGGAAGCAAACGACTTTCAGAATTTCGGGCAACTTCTTATGACACACACCAACATCATCAGATGCCAAAGGGGGTTCGGTGGCAGTGGAAGTGCTTCTGTTGCCATCCCTGGTTGGGGGCGGGGGTGTAGAAAGGCTGTGCTTCCCCTGTGGGAGGGTGCCAGGACTGCAGGGAACCATCCTACAAACACGCCCACTGTGTCATCAGATGGTTCCTGGCTGTCTGACGCACGGAAAGAGTTAATGGGGAATATATGATATACTTTGAGATGATACATCCAAATTGTGTTGGAGAGTCAATGAATCATTACTCTCAGACAATTGCTTCTTGGCTTTAAATGAAACCTTTGAATTAACGTTTTGAATAGAATGACACCGAAAACCTCCTTTAATTTTGTATGGAATGATCTTAATGCAGCTTGTAGTGGCTTTATTATTAATTATGTGTCATCTAGGAGGGAAATCTACTGAAAAATAATCCAGTTCCCTTCTAATCAACATCAAGTGGCTAGACTTCCAAGAATAACAAATCAGATGAAGATGCACTGGTATCAACTAAGATCCAATTTAACAAATTATCTACAGAGAAGACATGTCACACTCCCTAAAATAAATGGCAGATAATATGGTAAAAAGAACAAAGCCGGTACTCTACTAGCTAATTACATAAAATGAAGGAAATTGAAATCTTCTATTAATTCTGTCTCCAATACTTTAGGCAACCAATTGAATAGAGATACTGACTTTGCAGCATTCTTTACAGACTACTATCAAAACCTTTATACTCCGGAATGTAATCCTTCAGACGAATTAATTGATTCTTACTTTTCTAACCTAAGAAACATTGATTACTGGTACTTCTTCCCTTGAGCACCCACAAAAAATTGAAGAACTATTTTCAGCGGTCAAGTGTCTTCCACCTGGGAATGAATCAGGTCCTGATGGCTCACAGTAGAATTTTTATCCTCATTTTTCAAAAGTATTTCCTCAGGTTATTTAAATCATTTTCTTTATCTGACTAACTCCTCAGGCCCCCTTACTGAAGCCATGATTTGTCTCATTCTGGAAAAAGATAGGGATTTAAGCCTTCCTGGAAATTATTGTCCTGTTTCACTGATAAGTACTAACTGCAAAATCCTTGCCAAGGCATTAGCCCTTAGATTGAGAGAAGTAATGACAGATTTAATTGATATAGATAAATATGGTCTAGTGAAAAATAGGAACATAGTAAATAACTCCCTTATCTTCCTGAAGATTCTTAGTAAATCTCATAAACGTAATCATTCTCTTGCTGAGATTACCATTGATGCACAAAAGGCTTTTGATAAGGTAAATTTGCATTTTTTATGAATGCTTTTGTGTTGGCACAGGTTTGGTCTTCAATTTTTAGAATTCATTTCTTTATAAAATTAATTACCACATTCTGCGGTTGTGGTTAATGGAATCCAGGCCCCTTACTTCCCCCTCAATAAAGGTACACTGCAAGGATGCCTCTTATTCCCCCAGTTATTTATTCTTGCGATTGAGACATTTTTGTATCAATTTATAAATTCAGAAAATCTCTCTGCTTTCAAACTTAAACACAGACCTATTTAATGCATATGCTGACAACATTCTTCTTTATGTTTCAACACCAGAAACTTTCCTTCCAAATGTTTCTTAATGAATTACGATTATGTTTAGAGGTGTCAGGATATATAAATATAAATTCTGTACAAAAACGTCCTTTGAGACAGGTTATCTTGGAACACTACTAAATTTAAATGTCTGGGGTTTTGGTATAGCAAGTCTCAGACACGTTGAGATTTAATATGCATATTCTAATTTCCAGGATCATTAACCTTACACAGGGATGGTCTCCATTATTTCTATCCTGTTGGGATCATCTGGACACCATCAAGATAATGATTCTTCCTATTATAAATTTTTTGCTTATGATGTTGCCTATAAAGATTCTCAGAAAATATTTTGTTACTATGGACAACCTAATATCGTGTTTCCTTTGTAATGAGAAAATCTCTTTAGATAGCTTGACAATTTCTAAGACTTCAGGAGGGGTAAATTTACCTGATTTCTTCCTCTACCACAAAGGATTTTGAATTAGACAAATTCAGAGTTGCTTTTCAAGAACTTCAATTCAAAATTGTGGTTTTCAATTTGAGTCAGTCATGTTACCTCTTTTTCCCCACAGACATTCTTTTCATGTCTCCTCCTCCTAAGTGCTGGTCACCATCTGTCGCAACCCACTTTTGCTCTTTACTTAGGCTGTATTTTATCTCTAATAGGTCCCCTTTTGAACAATGTCTTCAAAGTCACATCCGATATAATAATTGGCTCTAAAAGAGCGGAAAGACGTTGATGTTTAAAACTTGACTAGGTAAGGGCCTTATTACTATTTCACAATTACTGCATTCTAATTCCATTATTCCTTTTGAACCACTTTCTTCTTCCTATAATCTTCTCTCTAAGTGGCTTAAGTAGTATAAAGATTTGGAAAATGCTCGTCAATCTGCGCTTAGATCTTTCACAACTCCTCTGAGTCAGGGGTCTAATCTGCAGATTATTACATTCTCCATTACTAACCCCCACTAAAGCTGCACTGATAATTACTTAGAATGTCCTCTTGTGATAGACATAATTCAAAATGGGAACTTTTATGGGAATCTGAATTACATTGTAATTGGCCTCTTTCCTTAAGGGAGAAACTCGGGGCAAAGATTTATTCTACATCTCATTCGGCTAGCCGTGCTCAAAAGTTATATTTTATTAATACTAGGCTATTTAACACTCCTCCACACCTATTTACACTTAAGCTCCTGAAACGCTTGCTGCTGTTGTAATACTCATCTGGTTCCTATGGTCTGTCACTGGCCAATAATTTCAGATTTTGGAGTTCAACTCTGGGCTTGAATTTGAGCTATTCCTGGGATTTGTACACCTTATTAATTCCATAAAGTATTCCTTTGTGGCATAAGTGGATCTCATAGTAGCAATTGGTCTACAGGTGATTACATCAGACTGGAAATCCGCTGACTTATGATTATAGCATAATAATTCAGCAAAAGAGAATTGTCTTGTCAATTCATAACTGTGAAGTTGTAGCTACTGTTGTTGTGTAGCTATTTTAGTTATAGCTCCATGCACGTTATTTTAACACACTAGGCCGCTGTGCACTTTAACCTAGATATATTTTATTCAGCTTCGTCTTATTATTGTTACAATAACCATTTTTATGGTCTCGTTTTATTTTCCATTTATAACAGTTTTTGCCTAGGCCAGCACTCTGTTCCCAAGCAAGACATTCTTGACCACTCTGTGCTTCTTCGAAGGCTACAGCACGGTACATTGCCGGTGAACGTGGTAGAAGTTTAGTCTTCAACATTCATAGAAAACACACATCCTTACGTAGGGACATTTTCTCAGAACATCAGCTGTGTCATTATAAAAACACTTCCTTGTCCCTTACACGTTAGAGGGAGATTCCAGCCAGGAAAACACAACTGTATGCTGATTGCTGAAGGCTTTGCTACAGATGCTAACGGAGACCGCAGGCCTTTGCTCAGGTATGGTGGTTGATGTCTTCCCGGGGGAACCTGAAGGGCAGAATTAGAGCTTAAAAATGCCATACTCTATCATAGCCTAGGTAGGAGCTAGTCCATTGATTATAGTGACAATATGATAGCGTTGTTTTTATGCTTCACTCTTCTTGTCACAATTTTAATACTGCTATGTTGTGTCATCCTGGTTGTTGCAGCTCACGCTTTGCTATCTAAGATGCAGTTTTATTAAACTCATTATTGAAACATATACTGCTTCTGTTTGCCATTTATATATGAGACTAAATTGTAAATGGGAGAAACGGATGAGACCTGAGTGACCACGACTTCCCTATGTCATGCGCTCGGCTGCCCAGTCATCCCTATCCTTGGTTAGAGATGAGGCACTGTTAGTTAGCCGGAGCAAAACCCGGATTGGAGCGAAGGTGTCACCAGCAGTGGGTTAGACTTAGGGGGTTATTACAACTTTGGAGGAGGTGTTAATCCGTCCCAAAAGTGACGGTAAAGTGACGGATATACCACCAGCCGTATTACGAGTTCCATAGGATATAATGGACTCGTAATTCGGCTGGTGGTATATCCGCCACTTTACCGTCACTTTTGGGATGGATTAACACCTCCTCCAAAGTTGTAATAACCCCTTTAGGGGGTGATTCTGACTTTGGCGGGCGGCGGAGGCCGCCCGCCAAAGTCCCGCCGTCAGAATACCGCTGCGGGGTCAAAAGACCGCCGCGGTAATTCTGAGTTTCCCGCTGGGCGGGCGGGCGACCGCCAGAAGGCCGCCCGCTCGCCCAGCGGGAAACCCCCTTCCACGAGGATGCCGGCTCCGAATGGAGCCGGCGGAGTGGAAAGGGTGCGACGGGTGCAGTTGCACCCGTCGCGATTTTCAGTGTCTGCTATGCAGACACTGAAAATCTTGGTGGGGCCCTGTTAGGGGGCCCCTGCGGTGCCCATGCCTTTGGCATGGGCACTGCAGGGGCCCCCAGGGGCCCCACGACACCCGTTACCCGCCAGCCAGGTTCTGGCGGTCAAAACCGCCAGAACCAGGCTGGCGGTAAGGGGGTCGGAATCCCCATGGCGGCGCTGCCTGCAGCGCCGCCATGGAGGATTCCTCAGGCCAGGGGAAAACCGGCGGGAAACCGCCGGTTTCCCTTTTCTGACCGCGGCTTTACCGCCACGGTCAAAATTGGCCTGGATGCACCGCCAGCCTGTTGGCGGTGCATCCGCGGTCCCCGGCCCTGGCGGTCCATGACCGCCAGGGTCGGAATGACCCCCTTAGTCTCCAACATCGCGGGCGATTCTGCCGCTCAAAATCCAATAGTCTCATTAGAATAATGAGAGTCTACGTGACATGGCGCCGCCAACGTTTGGTCAGGCTCTAATTTTCGGGTCCTCCAGAGTATCTCTGTCTCATTATATACAATGACGCCTCAATACCGTATATGGAGACGTCCGTGGTACTGAGGGTTTCCACCCCGCTACGTAGGCTATCCTACCTGAGGTTGGAGGTTGTCCAAGCTTGAACTTTCAAAGGAAAAACCCCATTTGGTGTGCCTTCTCTGAAAATATAGTTTGGCTATGATGGCGAATCCACAGCACATACAAATAGCAGTTAATATGAGACAAACACTGACTGTACATTTATTAGCAAATGGCCTATCGGCCCAGGTGGGTCCAGTCACATTTGTGGTGGATGCCCATGCAGCTTATAGAACAGAACTCTTTTATTCTTGGGTCACATTTCCAGCAGTTGATGGGAACACAAATACATTTCATAATTATACACTTGCAAATGCACCTGGACAATACAGAGCATACACATATTTAGAAATACCATTATCTTATCAAGAACATAATAATTGGCTTGATGGCACCCTACCCCACACAATTTTACCAGTAAGGTTAGGTCCTCTAAGTAGCGATGGCCATATCTGGCCTTTATTGGCCACCTATACACCACATCCTGCAGTTGCAAATTTAGCGGTAGCTGAGGTTTATCGCTTATATACAGAATTAACAGCGATATATAGACGATTAATACAATTCGTAATGCAAACATTAAATACAAACCAAGCACGTGCTGCTCCAGCACATCCACATGCAGTATCGCCAGGTATAAACCCTGTGATTGTACATTCAATCATGTGTAAAGGACCCGCCAAACGAGAGTAAACTCAGTTTTGGTTAGCACAAAAAATAAATGCGCTGGAGGCAGTATTTCCCGGGACCTCAGGATAAACATAATATATTAACGATGTGCTTGCCCTTTGGGATGGTCCCTACAGTAGATAACTGTAATTCCTGGGGCACGGTATTTGCCACGCTCTATACAACCGCACACAGTACACCGACACTAGCCAATTTACCAGAGGTGTTAAAGCAAATTCAAGATGAATACGGGGCTGCCCCGGCCCTAGATTTAGGGATGCAATTGTTGGGCAATTTTGCCACAGTATCCTCAATCATTTTAAGTAACCTTAAAGGGGAAGTGGTCGCACTGGCAGTGCGCATGCAGCTCTGTGACGTTCCGCAACAGGATCAGGAATGTGAGCTGCCTAAGATTACGGCAGAGACCTATTCTAGTATAGATCGAGACAGTTTAGGGGTCTCACCATCTATACCACAATTTCAGGGCAAATCTAATAAAGATTTTCCCAAGCAAGCTCCTGAGGGTAATAAGAAACGCTGGGATGAAAAACAACAAACTCCTAAAAAATAGAGGGAGAATCTCCACAAATGGAGACCCCACAAAATAGATATAATCTCAGAAATAGAGATAATATAAAAACGCCTGATAGATATCATTATACTGACACACGCCAATCTCGTTCCTTTCAGGACTCATCGGAAAAATGAAATGAGAGAGGTGTGCGATCAGAGCGAAGAACAGAGTATGTGAAACCGAGACCGGAATCACAACGTTCATCTGAGGTTTCTGTTAAAAAGGAAGAGAAACCCGCCCAACAAAAACCCCAATTAAAAAAAAAAAAAGTGGCAGCAGTGGCAGTCCGACATGCCACTCAGGAAGAGGGTCCTCTTGAAGAACAAGAAGTGGACACTAGCACTGCTGAACAGCGCGGCAGAGGTCACAATAGTTCGCCAGAGTCTTCTAGAGCATCTGGAGGTGAAAGCAACTGATGACTTTATACAAGTAGAAACTGCAGACATGCGTGTCTCCACGCCTGATAGGGTGTATAAAGTAACGCTACAGTTAGAAGGAGACATTGAGCGCATAATAGACACAATCTTTTGGGATCACGTAGTAAACATATATGATGTTTTGTTGGCCTAACAAGATTGGCCACCTAAATTTGTCCATACCTGCCCACATGGAGAAGACGTCATTAAGCCTTCCTTCTCGCCCCTTGTTCCAGAGGAACTTGCTGAATCCTATGCCATTGATTGGGCTTTGCACAGGCACCTGCGTTATACTAAAATCACGTAGGATGGGATAAAGAATCCCCCTACCATGTAATTCCAATAAAAAATGAACCTCAGCCCCAACCTCAGTATCCAATAAAACATGAAGCAAAAGCACCTGTGAGAGAAATACTCACACAATTAGAGTACCAGGGTGTAATTGAACCCTGTGTCTCCCCAGTGAATAATCCATTGTTCCCAGTAGCTAAACCAGACCATTCATATAGAATAGTCTTAGACTACAGGCACTTAAACAGTCATACATGCACTTATGCTATATAGAACTCACATAGCACAGCACTAATGAACAATATAGTGCGTAAAAAATACAAACCAACACTGGATATTTCCAATGGTTTCTTCTGCCAGAATATAGCGCCTGAGAGTAGAGACTTCACAAGTTTCCGTGCACTAGGCTCCCAGAAAAAAATCTGTTGTTTACCTCAGGGGTATAAGAACAGTCCAGGACTGATTGCAGCTCGTGTGACAGCAATTTTGCACTAGATTGATCCTGAAGCATTGTCCTATGTAGATGATATCTATCTTACGGATGATGAATTGCTACAACATTTAAGATGGGTAGCCCGCATTGTTGTAGGATTTGCTGAATGTGGCTACAAATTCAATTTAAAAAAACAAAAATCTCCTTCCTCAGCGTCCTGTTTCTGGGATATGAGCTGTCAAGTGAAGGAAAGAGCCTAGCGCCACAATTCTTAGAAAAATGTGCACAGTTACAACCTCCAAAATACAATTTAAAAACTCCAATCTCTATTGGGTTTCCTTAATTTTGGCAGAATTTACATTCCAGATTATGCTACACGCATAAAACCTTTAGATGATTTCATACGTCCTGATTTTTCAAGCAAATTCTGGACAATTGAACATACACGCATTCTTAGAGAATTGCAAACAGACATGCGTTCAGCACAACATTTACACACAAGGGACAACAAAACACGTTTGGTCATCAGAATAATAGCTGGTGCCATCGGTTTCACCTATGTAACATTTAATGAAGGTGAGACAGTCCAGATTGCGTCCAAATCACACTTATATTCAGCGGCAGAACAACGCTTTGCTCCCACTGAGAAAATCCTCACTGCTGTACAGATGGCTGTCATCAAAGAATGACCTCTTGCCCAAGGAAAACTCATTATTGTTGTTTCTCCGATCCTGGCCCTGGAGGCTGTTACAAAAGCCAGAGTTCCAAACGCAAAAGCATTACATCCACGCTGGATACAATGGGCTACGTCTTTGACAGCCACTGAAGTAGACTACATTTTTGACCCAAAATTACAAACTCAAGAATTTTTGTAGTATGAACTAGAATACCTACTTCCAGCAAATACATTGCCTATCGAACAATGTCATAGAGTCATGTACAGCACAATCTGCAATTGGCACAAAACACCAATATTCTGCTTCTTGCGCTGTCGTAAGCGGCTACATGGAGGACGATAAATGTTGTCCCCTAAATACATTTACGCAAACCCTAGGGGATTGCACAGCACAATTGGCAGAGCTAAAAGCGCTGTTCATGGCACTGGAACATAGGGATCCTGCACAGCCTACACTGATTGTTTGTGATTCATATTATTGTGTCCAGTCTTTCAGTGAATATCTGCATTACTGCCGCCAGAATGGGTGCAGAGATTCCAAAGGCAACACCATTAAACACAGACTTCTGTAGGGGAAAGTAGCAGATCTGAAAGAAACGCTACCAAATGTCCATGTTGTACATACACTTGGACACCAGCACGTTGGGATACATGTTGTTGGAAATACATTGGCTGATGAAGCCGCAAAGTCAGAAGTGTCTATGGCTGCTGTAGCTGCAGTGACTCGTTTGAGTTCAAAACCGGACGCAGACATATGGACGGCTGTGACAACTACGGCTGATGGTACGCCCTATCCAAAAGGATTTCCTGACAAATATTCCTACCGAATTGGAGGTATGCTGAACGCTGATGTTAAGATACCAGGCGTAGGGGTACGAGACATTCCCAATAGAGATATAAGATCACAATTGATTAAAGCAGCGCATGAGGGGGTGGCATCTGCCCATGCTGGTGTGGCGGCTACAATTTCAATCTTGCAAGCCCGTTATTGGTGGCCAGGCCTCTATAAAGAGACCAAGCAGTATGTCCTTTGCTGTGACATGTGACAACAAATTAAAGTTTCCACTGCCAAACGCCCACTGCAGACACCCCTCTTGATTTCAAACAAACCATTACAATGTGTGTACTTGGACCATTGCGGTCCCCTAACACCGGATAGTGCATACAAGTATATATTAGCTGCTGTTGATTCATGCTCCAGATTTTTATGGGTGTGGCCACAACGCTCAGCTGACGCTCGGACTGTTATTAAAGATTTGCAAGTCTTTATCAGTACATATGCGGTTGCGGCTTTCCATTCTGACCAGGGACCTGCTTTCGCCTCAAGGGCATTCAGGGACACCATGGCTTAGTTGGGGGTCCAACTCCAGTACTCGTCTCCATTTCATCCCGAGGGAAATAGTGTCGTGGAGCGATTGAACCGTGATTTAAAGCAATCCTTAACAGCCAGAGTCTTAGGTACGGGTCGTAGTTGGCTTAATCACCTATATGGAGTCCAGAGAGCACTTAATAATCTGCCTAGAAGGTCCCTGGGGGGTCGTACTTCATATGAGTGCCTGTTCGGAACTCGAATGTATATGCCGGATCATGATGGTCCCGGCGTGGAGGCAGCAGAACCACCTTTTGACATAAATGAACGTGTCACTGTCTTACAGGAATTGCAACAATTCCGTGACGATAATTCTTCTATCAGTGCTGCCTCCACATGAATCAAGGATGTGCCTGTAACACCTACCAGCTGGATTCCCAGAGTTGGGGATCTTGTATGTGAAAAAGTCACTGTGAAAAAGGAATTTGGCCCTTCCTATCGAGCACCAGTCCCAGTATTGGGGATACACGGTACCAGAACTGTAATTCTACCACTGTTGGCAGGTGCCAAAGAAAATCGTTTTGTCTCCATTGACAATGTCAAACTACACCATGTAGCCGATCCTCCACAGCAAACCAAGAGGAACATCAGTAGTTCCCGAATCCCTCACTACTGGTCAAGAAGTCCCTCAGGTATTGGGTTTGATGTCTTCCCAGGGGAACCTGAAGGGCAGAATTAGAGCTTAACATGCCATGCTCTATCATAGCCTAGGTAGGAGCTAGTCCATTGATTATAGTGACAATATGACAGCGTCGTTTTTATGCTTCACTCTTCTCGTCACTATTTTAGTACTGTCAAGTTGTGTCGTCCTGGTTATTGCAGCTCACGCTTTGCTATCTAAGATGCAGTTGTTTTATTAAACGCATTATTGAAACATATACTGCTTATGTTTGTCATTTATATATGAGACTGAATTGTAAATGGGAGAAACGGATGAGACCTGAGTGACCACGACTTCCCTGAGAAGCCAAGTATGTCATGCGCTCGGCTGCCCAGTCATCCCTATCCTTGGGTAGAGATGAGGCACTGCTAGTTAGCCGGAGCAAAACCCAGATTGGAGCGACAGGTGTCACCCCCAGAGGGTTAGACTTAGGGGGTTATTACAACTTTGGAGGAGGTGTTAATCCATCCCAAATGTGACGGATATACCACCAGCCATATTACGAGTTCCATAGGATATAATGGACTCGTAATACGGCTGGTGGTATATCCGTCACTTCACCGTCACTTTTGGGACGGATTAACACCTCCTCCAAAGTTGTAATAACCCCCTTAGTCTCCCACACCGCGGGCAATTCTGCCACTCAAAATCCAGTAGTCTCATTGGAATAATGAGAGCCTATGCAACACTGTTATATGAAAATGTTATAATTAGATGCTCTTTTCCTTTCTTCTTCCTTTTTGTTACCTCTTTTCTTTCTATACTTCTACTCTTTAGTTGCCTTTCCAGTATTATATATTAATTTTGTATGCTTAACATTAGTTTTTCTGTATATTTTGGTTTTATTTCAATGAACATATTTAACATCTTTATTTTCAGTTTTTTCCCCAGCGTATCAACTGCATTACATAACCTCAGGCAGATCAACATACCATGCAGTGCTAGTGCACAGAACCCGCACAGTCACAAGAGCCACCCATTTCCATACCTTCCTCATGACTTATTTCAATGAACATATTAAACTGATGGTGAACATAAATAAAAAGGCAAAATTTAATACTTTAAACTGTTCTGTAAACGTGAAGGAAATCAGACTTGGAGGCTAAAAGTTAAATTGGCACCATTAGCTTAATTTGTGGGAGTGGCGCAGCTACAACAAATCAAATATCGCACTGATGATGGGTGACCTGCATTGAACAACTGACAGAAAGCATGCATTAGAAGCAAGAAAGAGAGCAAAATGTTAAGGGCTAAAGCTGAAACCTGAATTTAGAAAAACTCCAACTCGTCCCTTGAAATTTGGATTTTTCTATATGTCTTTGTAACTTAAATAAACATATCTAATCACTTGTGTATTTTGTTTAATACGTATATATTTCTGTATTTTTGTGTAGTGTTATGAGGCACAAATGGTAGAAATTCCCAGGTTCCCAGCCTCCAGTAATGACTTGGGAGGGTCCCTGAATTCCCAAAATGATTCAGGAGGGAGGGGTACAAGTAGTCAAAAGGTTAAGACCTGTTGCTTTAGACTCCTGTATGCTGAGAAGTCTGATCTGAATGAAAGTCCTTACTTATTCTAGTTACCATGCTGTTGGTCATGTGGTGTGGGTACAGTAGTAGACACTCATGCATTTGTTATGTAATTGCCCTGGGTCACTCGAAGCAAGAATGTAATATTGTAAACAGATACTTATAACCTATGATACTAAACATGGTTTTGATGCTCACCTCTGTTTTTAAAGAGGGTACTAAATTATAATTGTGCAAGACGAGCAAAAAAAACCTCATGGATGTTTCAATGTGTACTGAAATTACCTACTGTGGTGAAACCAACAGTGGTATTTTATTTGTATATTGCCTTTTTAATCTTGGTTTTTAATGCATAATTATATTCAAAACCCTAAATGCAACAACATTTATCATTACAAAGCCCCTGCTTTTTTCTCATCTCCCACTCATTTTGGCTTAGGAAAACATTGATCTGATCGTAGTGCGTGCTTTTTATACTGTGAACAAATATGCTGTAGACTTCTTGATTTTTCATTAATGAAGTCTCTGGGTCTATTTTGTCCTTGGCTTCCCTGCGAAAAACAGTCAAACGAGTGTTGATTATGTACTATTTGTGAGAGAACAGCAGTCTATATATCCCGTCACGGGATCTGTCTCGGTATGTTGCCATTGCTCGCTCAGTAGACTAATGCATTCCCACCAGGTATCTGTGTTTGAATTCACAGTCACAGGTTCAAATCCAGGCAGTTCCACTCAACTCTTCATCCTTCGGAGTTCAGTAAATTGAGTTGGGTAGCAATCCATATCTTATATTCAAGCACCAAGAAAGCAAAGGGTGAATGTGTGCTTAACAAATATGGATATTAAGCTACATTCCAACATTTGGGAACACCTAGCACAGACAGTGTAAGCAGAAAGCCCAGGTAATTTAGTATAATTCTTAACATAATTTGGAGTGGAAGAAGTGTTAGGCAGAAGAAAGCTAAAATAACATCACTTTTAAAAACTGGGAGCCTCCGGCCTAAATATTAAGGCCCTCATTACAACCCTAGCGGTCCAAGACCGCCAGGGCTGTTCCGGACGAAGCACCGCCAACAGGCTGGCGGTGCTTCCCAGAGTATTACGACTGCAGCGGAAGCACCGCGGTCGCACCGCTGGGGCTGGCGGTTTGCCGCCACAATGGCCCCGGCGGTTGTAATCCGCCAGGGCAGCGCCGCTTACAGCGCTGCCCAGGGGATTAGGAGTCCCTCTACCGGCAGCCTTTTCCTGGCGGTTTGAACCGCCAGGAAAAGGCTGGTGGTACGGGGAGTCACGGGGCCCCTGGGGGCCCCTGGGGGCCCCTGCACTGCCCTTCCATTGGAATGGGCAGTGCAGGGGCCCCCTGACAGGGCCCCGTGCAGCTTTTCACTGTCTACTATGCAGACAGTGAAAAGCGCAACGGGTGCAACTGCACCCGTCGCACGGCCGCAACACCGCCGGCTCCATTTGGAGCCAGCTCCTGTGTTGCGGCTGAGATCCCCGCTGGGCCGGCCTAGTTTCCACCCACCGGCCCAGCGGGGATCTCCAAATGGCCGCGGCGGGGAGTGACTGCATTGGCGGCCACCCGGCGGTCCGATCTTGGCCAAGGTCGTAATGAGGGCCTAAGTGTTGACAGGTATACATGAGGGCACCATTCAGCCAGTCTAGTATCTTCAGGCTGAAGCACTCAACAGGTTTGGACTTGTTGGACTTATATTGTCAGATGTAAAACTTCAAGGCCCAGCTTTGATTTGTTATCTGAAAAATCAACATTTCCTGAAAGTCAAGTCATGGCATTAAACAAGTTGAAAATTATGAAAGGGTAATTTTGTGCCAGCTAGGAAAGCAGAGGATGTAATGAACTATTGATAGACTGAAGCGTAAACATACTAACATACATGTCACTCAGCTGTACTTCTAACAGTGTTTCAGAGGCACAGTTTGACTAGTTTTTCCACAAAACCAGTCACCTTTCAGAGGCACGGTCTAGGCTTGAGATGGTTAGCTGTGGATAGGCACCATCAATGGAAGATCTTTCCTATCGAATTAAGTTCCATGTCTACAATGGTGGTGCAATTGTCGCCCAGCAGATACACTAGGAGGCTAGTAATGGGTGCCCCGGAAATATAGTTTGCGCTGGTCTGAGGGCCTTGTAACGCCAACTAATTGTACCTGAAGGTAAACCGGTACTCCCTGAGAACAGACAGAGGCCCTCATTACGACCCTGGTGTTTGGTGGCCAACAGGCCAGCGGTAACTACCGCCAAATAATGACCATGGCAGAAAGATCTCCAAAGACAGCCAATGTACTACACTGACCGTCAGGGCGAAAACAACAGGCATCACTGCGGTAGCCGCTTACAGCCAGGCGGAAGTCAATGTTCCACTCACCATAATATGACCCAGGGAACCCCCACCGTTTCCGGGGTGGTACCAATGACATCAAAAGCCTGGCGGAAACTGAGCTCAGAAGGGAAAGGACTCACCATTGGAGACACAGGGAACAGCCACACCGCCATGGAGCCTGAATTGCATGTCTTCCCCATGATCTTCTATGTTCTGCTCCACCACGAACACCAACGCGGCAAAGACGATGACGGTGACTACAGCCGCTTAGCACACAAGGGAGGGGGAGGAAAAAGAGAGTGACACACACACGCACAACACCCCCCCACCCAACACCATACACATAATCATCTGCATTACAAAAACAATTTTACCCCGTAACTCAGATGAATAATTCAAGGACAAAACGATTTCGCAAAAGTGAATGTAATGATATCAACACAGCATAAAAAATAAGTTAAGCAAGATAATAGATATGTACATGTGTACAGAAAAAGGGACACAGCCCAGTCCACTATTTGCGTAGTCCACATGGCCACAGGCCAAAGTCCTAGGCTACACATGTCACCTGCTTCAACACAGAGAGAACACTGCAGGGGCATCAGTTGGTAAATAGGCAGGCACCTCAGGGGGTTGGGGGACGGGGGGCATTTCAACCAGGGGATGTTACAAGACCACTGGTCCTTGAGGGGGCAATATGCCCTGTGCTTGGTCCTGTGGAGTGCAAGGTCACAGTCTCTCATGTGGGTGTCTCACCCACTGGCTCTGGAGGGGGCAACATGCCCTGTGCTCTTGGTCCTGGGGAGTGATGGGCCACAGTCTCTCGAGTGGGTGTCTTGCCCACTGGTTCTGGAGGGGGCATCATGCCCTGTTCTTGAGCCTGGGGAGTATTGGCCATGTGGATGTCTTACCCACTGGTTCTGGAGGGGGCATTGTGCTCTGTTCTTGATCCTAGGGAGTGTTGGGCATGTGGGTGTCTTGCCCACTGGTTCTGGAGGGGGCAACATGCCTTGCACTCTTGATCCTGGGAAGTGCAAGGTCACAATCTCTCAGGTGGGTGTCATCTCCACTGGCGTTGCAGGGGGAAGGCCGCACAGCAGCCCATGGAGGCAGGATTATATACCGTCCGCCGGCAGTGACGACTGCTCAGTGTTGGTGCTGCTGTTGGTGGAGTGAGGCTCCTGCCCATTCCCTGCAACCTCTGACAGTTGCACATTGTTGGTGGTGCTGATGGTGGAGGAGGCTCCTGCCCATCCCCTGAAACCTCGGACGGTTGCTCAGTGGTGGTGCTGCTGCCAGTGGGGGGAGGCTCCTGCCCATCCCCTGCAATCTCAGATGGCTGCCTAGTGGTGGTGCTGCTGCTGCTGGGGGGAGGCTCCTGCCCATCCCCTGCAACGTCGGATGGCTGCTCAGTGGTGGTGCTGCTGCTGGTGGGGGGAGGCTCATGCCCATCCCCTGCAATCTCAGACGGCTACTTAGTGATAGTGCTGCAGGGGGGGAGGCTCCTGCCTATACCCTACAACCTCGGACGGCTGCACAACCATGGTTGGTGGTGAGAGCTCCATCACAGTTCCAGCCCCAGGCCCCTTGCTCTTTCTGGCAGCTGGGGCAGGCTCCTTTCCCTTCTTGCCTGCTGGTACAGGCTCCTTTGTCTTCCTGGCAGCTGGGGCATGCTCCTTTCCCTTCTCGCCTGCTAGTGCAGGCTCCTTTGTCTTCCTGGCAGCTGGGGCAGGCTCCTTTCCCTTCTTACCTGCTGGTGCAGGCTCCTTGATTTTCTGGCAGCTGTACAGTCCTCTGTACAGCGAGCTGGAACATACCTTCCCCCGTAGGTCGTTCCACCTCTTCCTGATGTCATCCCTAGTTCTTGGGTGCTGCCCCACGGCGTTGACCCTGTCCACGATTCTCCACCATAGCTCCATCTTCCTAGCTATTGATATCTGCTGCACCTGTGCTCCAAATAGCTGTGGCTCTACCCTGATGATTTCCTCCACCATGACCCTCAGCTTCTCCTCTGTGAAACAGGGGTGTCTTTGTGGTGCCATGGATGTTGTGTGAGGTGTGTAGGTGAGGGTTTGTTGGGTAATGTGTTGGGGTGTGTGATGTGGGGTGCGTGAGTGGTGTATAGGTGTGAATAGTGTGTGGCTCTGGTTGTGTCTGTGATCTTGATGTCTCTCTGGTGGGAATGGTTTGTAGTCGTAAAGGGTTGTGGGTAATGTGGGGGAGTGTTTCATAGTGGTGGGGGTGTGTGGGTGTAGTGTGTGTATGGGTGTCAGGTGTCTGTTGTTTGAATTGGCCAATATGGTGTTGTTTTGTCTGTGTGTGTCCATTTTGAACACAGCGGTATGTACCACCAATGGTTTACCGCTGTTGAATGTCCGCTGTGGTGATTTGTGGGTCATAATGTGATAGCCGTAGTTCTGTTGGCGTAATGGTGTGGGTTTTGACACCGCCAGTTTGTCACTGACCTTTGGTGTGGCGGATTTGTGTCTGTGGCTGAATACTGACAGATTGGTGTGTGTGTGTCATAATATGTTGTACAGATATCTGCCGCCACTGCGGTAAGTTGGCGGCAGTCAGCGTGGTGGTAAGTGGGATTTACCACCAATGTCATAACGAGGGCCAGAGTGTTTAAGGACAAACTTGAGGGAATCTAAGTGCTGGTTGAGGGAAATTGAGAGTGACACAGAATTTCTGATGACTACTATGGGCATGTGAAAGCTGGGACAGTGTCTTTGAGGGACTCCTGGAGGTGTTTAAAAACTGGTGGGGGGTGTCTCAAGGGTGCTGAAGGCCTGTGAAGAACAGATGGTTCCCAATGATGATGCAATGGGAGTGTTTAACTGCAAGCTGTAGAGGCTGAATGCCAGCTGAGAGCATATGAGTGTGGGATGAGGATTTCGTAGGGCTAGCATTCTGATGGCAGGCTGGCAGTCTGAGAGCTGGCTGGTGGCCTTTAAGGATTAGCTGAAGACTGACTGAGGTCCCTTTAGCATGGGATGAGTGTGTCATGGGGCACCTTGCTAGTCTCCGAATGTGTGTGGAGGGTCTTTTTTGGTTTCATAGAGGCCTTTGATGACCTGCTGTAAGCCTCTAAGAGGTGGGTGAAAGAAGTGTCCAGTTTGGGCTGGGGCTATCTGAATGCCTGCTGAAGTGCCTGGAAGGCGTTCCTGATGTCTCCATGATGGTTTTTGAGTGCCATCAGGGGAGGAGTGGGGGAAAACATTCTCTTGAAGTAACATCTAAAAATGGAAGGAAATGGGTTTTAGTCACAGTTCGATCTGTCTGCCGTAGGATGGTCTTCCTGCAAACATTTTGCCTCTGCTCACCAGTGCTAAAGTATATGCGGTCACTCCCCTAAAACAAGGTAATATTGGTGTATCTACAAATGACATTTAATTATAAGCCCCTAGTAATGTGCAATGGATGTGCTCAGGGCCTGTAAATTAAATGCCACTAGTAGGTCTGTAGCACTGATTGTGCTACCCTCTTAAGTAGACCTTTAAACATGTCTCAGGCCTGTCACTGTGGAGCCTGTGTGTGCAGTTTGACTGCAGTGTCGACTTAGCATTTAAAACCCCATGCCAAACCTTAGACTTTCCTTTCATTGCGCATAAGTCACCCCTAAGGCAGGCACTGTGTAGTCCATAGAGCGGGGTACTATGTTATTAAAAGGCAAGGTATAGACTTAAGTTTTACATGTCCTGGCAGTGAAAAACTCTCAAATTCGTTTGTCACTGCTGTGAGGCCTATATCTCATAAGATAACATTGGGGATTGCTTATTACATTTAATAAGTGGTAATTACCCTTTGATAAGGAGTAGACCTGTCATGTTTAGTACATATGGAACTGTAATGATAAATCCTGTTTAGTGATAAAGTTAGATTTACTATCACAATTTTGAAAATGCCACTTTTAGAAAGTTGGCATTTTCCTGTTCTTAGCCCTGTGTGCCTGCAGCCTGTTTCGAATACACATCTGCGCTGGGGTGACAGCTGGTTTCCTGTGTTCCCTCTAAATAGCCTCACACAAAGGAAGGGTAGGTGTTACTTAGTGGTTATATACATGTTGATAGGCCATCGTGGGCAGGATCGGCGTTAGGAGCTAACACACCTGCATAGGCAGTCTCCTGCTCCCACACAAATTACTGCATAACCCCCTGTAATGAGTCTTTAGCCAAGGCAGAAAGAAAGGACCTCTGTGCCCTTTACAAACCCTTCTTTGAAGTCCCCCACTTTAAAGGCACAACGGGATATAGGAACTGGACATCTGACCCTACCAACTTGGTACAATTCTGGACCTGTGAAGAACCCTGCCAGGAAGTACTGCTGTGCGTCTACAAGGACTGCCACTATGGACTGCTGCTTTGGAAGAACTGCTTTCTGCTGTGCTACCCTGCCGCTCTCCTCCCAGCTGAGGAAGGACTGGACCCATCTCACTTGAATCCAAAGTGACTGCAAGGGCTTGCTGGCTTGCCTCCTGTTCTTTTGAAGTCTCAGGAACACAAAAGACTTCCAACATAAGCTGCAACAGCACCTGAACTTTACTTGCTGCAAGTCTTGCCCTGCCAAGTCGTGACAATCAAGTCCTGGGCCCTTTGAAGTGGGTATAAAGTGCTGCAACTACCAAAATCCATGCATCGTCATCATTGCACCAGTTGGAACAGATGCATATCTCCTTCGAAGATAACGCTTTGCCGCTTCAGGAGACATCACATCGCTGGCTGTATGGCTCGATGACGATGCATTGCCTACACCTAAGGGGTTCGGCAGCGACACATACTCAATTGCACGGTTCAGAACCGACACCTCCAGGATTGACAAGGATGTATCGACTCAGCTGCTCCTCACATTCTCCCTCAACACCGATGCAACCCCAAACCAAGGTACTCTTTTCAGAGGGCCAGGACAGGTCCTTGTATCTGACTTATGAACCACCGTAGGTGGTCTGACTTTTCAGATTTGACCCAGTCTAGGATGACCAGATAGCCCTGGTTGGCTCTTTGTTTCTAAGCACTACAGTTTCATTTATTCTTTAAAAATTTATTTCTCAACTTCTACGTATTAGATTTTTGTCACTTTGGTCTTGCGGTGTTCATTAAATTAAGGTCTATTTTTCTAAGCAGGTGTGATATTGTTTTTGTGATGTGTTCACAGTTTGACTTTCTGAAGTGTTGCACAAATATTTTACACATTGCCTTCTAAGTTAAGCCTGTCTGATATGTGCCAAGCTACCAGAGGGTGATCACCAGTTAATTTATGGAGTGTATCTTGGGCAGGGTTCATACCTATGCCAACCAGAAACCCATTTTCTAACAATAACATGGACCTGAGTCCCCTGTTTCCATATTCTCCATTTTCTGGAAGAAATACAGTTTGAATTATGAACAAAGCCAGATTGTCTTTTATAAAGATCACTGTTTACAATGATAGTTGTTGTGCATACTTATTTTATTACCTTGTAGTACTATCTGTGTATGTTTGAATATAGCAAGTTTTGTAAATGAGAAACAGTTGTAATTACTTAGCATCTAATCATCAATTGAGAAGTTCTGGCACATCCATAATAAATACAGTATAACCAGTCTTAGATTAGTAACAAATCATTTGAAATACACAACAGCTGAATTTAAATTAACTTTTATATTTGTTATTTTCACTCGTATTCCTTTCCCCTCTGACTTATTGTCTCTCTTGCTCCCTTTCACTTTCATTCCCCATCTCTCTCTTTCTGTGATTGTAGCTTTGTGCAGGGTAATTTAAGATGGGACTGACTCAAGGTAATCTAATTCTATTTTAGGGTGTGGTAATGTGAGCTATCCAAGGCACTTCAAAGAGACTAAACGGTATTTACTGCTGTACAGGTTGAGCCTGACATGGTGTGGCTCATGATTGAGCCCTGTGCAATCTGTTTCAGAAGGGACAAGTCCACGTTCTGTTCTATGGGTGATAGATTTTTACACATCGACCCAAAATACTAAATCCTGCTGAAACTATTTTTTAAGAAAAGCAGAGGCCTACACAATGTAGTAGGAGGCTGACCTCTGCAGTGTGCATAGACACTTTCAAGGAACGCTGCGAACAGAATATGGGGATAGTGACAGTTGTCCTGCCCCAGAAGTGATGAAAGATCCGTTACAGGGACTTGTGGTCCCCCTAAGAGCCCGCCCCGGAACTGACATAGGTGTAGGTGAGTCACATAGGTTTCATGTGATCACGTGTGTAGGAAGTTGGCTCTGTATGCACTATTTCAAAGTAAGGAATAGTATGCACAGAGTCCAAGGGTTCCCCTTAGAGGTAAGATAGTGGCAAAAAGAGATAATACTAATGCTCTATTTTGTGGTAGTGTGGTCGAGCAGTAGGCTTATCAAAGGAGTAGTGTTAAGCATGTGTTGTACATACGCAAGCAATAAATGAGGAACACACACTCAAAGACAATTCCAGGCCAATAGGTTTTGTATAGAAAAATATATTTTCTTAGTTTATTTTAAGAACCACAGGTTCAAATTTTACATGTAATACTTCAAAGGAAAGGTATTGCAGGTAGGTACTTTAGGAACTTTGAATAATCAAAATAGCATACACAGTTTTCAAATAAATCACATATAGCTATTTTAAAACTAGACACTGCAATTTTCAACAGTTCCTGGGGGGAGTAAGAGTTAGTTAGTTTTTGCAGGTAAGTAAACCACCTACGGGGTTCAAGTTTGGGTCCAAGGTAGCCCACCGTTGGGGGTTCAGAGCAACCCCAAAGTTACCACACCAGCAGCTCAAGGCCGGTCAGGTGCAGAGGTCAAAGTGGTGCCCAAAACGCATAGGCTTCAATGGAGAAGGGTGTGCCCCGGTTCCAGTCTGCCAGCAGGTAAGTACCCGCGTCTTTGGAGGGCAGACCAGGGGGGTTTTGTAGGGCACCGGGGGGGACACAAGTCAGCACAGAAAGTACACCCTCAGCAGCAAGGGGGCGGCCGGGTGCAGTGTGCAAACACACGTCGGGTTTCCAATAGGTTTCAATGGGAGACCAAGGGGTCTCTTCAGCGATGCAGGCAGGCAAGGGGGGGGGCTCCTCGGGGTAGCCACCACCTGGGCAAGGGAGAGGGCCTCCTGGGGGTCACTCCTGCACTGGAGTTCGGATCCTTCAGGTCCTGGGGGCTGCGGGTGCTGAGTCTTTACCAGGCGTCGGGATCTGAGGAACAGGCAGTCGCGGTCAGGGGGAGCCTCGGGATTCCCTCTGCAGGCGTCGCTGTGGGGGCTCAGGGGGGCAACTCTGGCTACTCACGGTCTCGCAGTCGCCGGGGAGTCCTCCCTGAAGTGATTGTTCCCCACAAGTCGAGCCGGGGGCGTCGGGTGCAGAGTAGCAAGTCTCACGCTTCCGGCGGGAAACGCAAGTTGTTTTAAAGTTGCTCCTTTGTAACAAAGTTGCAGTCTTGGGTGAACAGAGCCGCTGTCCTCTGGAGTTTCTTGGTCCTTCTAGAGCAGGGCGGTCTTCTGAGGATTCAGAGGTCGCGGGTCCCTGGGGAAAGTGTCGCTGGAGCAGTGTCTTTAGAAGTGGGGAGACAGGCCGGTAGAGCTGGGGCCAAAGCAGTTGGTGTCTCCGTCTTCTCTGCAGGGTTTTTCAGCTTAGCAGTCCTCTTCTTCTTAGGTTGCAGGAATCTGAGTTCCTAGGTTCTGGGGAGCCCCTAAATACAGAATTTAGGGGTGTGTTTAGGTCTGGGAGGGCAGTAGCCAATGGCTACTAGCCCTGAGGGTGGCTACACCCTCTTTGTTCTTCCTCCCAAGGAGAGGGGGTCACATTCCTATCCCTATTGGGGGAATCCTCCATCTGCAAGATGGAGGATTTCTAAAAGTCAGAGTCACCTCAGCGCAGGTTGCCTTAGGGGCTGTCCTGACTGGCCAGTGACTCCTCCTTGTTTTTCTCATTATCTCCTCCGGCCTTGCCGCCAAAAGTGGGGCCGTGGCCGGAGGGGGCGGGCAACTCCACTAGCTGGAATGCCCTGGGGTACTGTAACAAAGGGGGTGAGCCTTTGAGGCTCACCGACAGGTGTTACAGTTCCTGCAAGGGGGAGGTGATAAGCATCTCCACCCAGTACAGGCTTTGTTACTAGCCACAGAGTGACAAAGGTACTCTCCCCATGTGGCCAGCAACATGTCTTGAGTGTGGTAGGCTGCTAAAACCAGTCAGCCTACACGGGTAGTTGGTTAAGGTTTCAGGGGGCACCTCTAAGGTGCCCTCTGGGGTGTATGTTACAATAAAATGTACACTGGCATCAGTGTGCATTTATTGTGCTGAGAAGTTTGATACCAAACTTCCCAGTTTTCAGTGTAGCCATTATGGTGCTGTGGAGTTCGTGTATGACAGACTCCCAGACCATATACTCTTATGGCTACCCTGCACTTACAATGTCTAAGGTTTTGCTTAGACACTGTAGGGGCACAGTGCTCATGCACTGGTGCTCTCACCTATGGTATAGTGCACCCTGCCTTAGGGCTGTAAGGCCTGCTAGAGGGGTGACTTATCTATACTGCATAGGCAGTGTGAGGTTGGCATGGCACCATGAGGGGAGTGCTATGTCGACTTACTTGTTTTGTCCTCACCAGCACACACAAGCTGGCAAGCAGTGTGTCTGTGCTGATTGAGGGGTCCCCAGGGTGGCATAAGATATGCTGCAGCCCATTAGAGACCTTCCCTGGCATCAGGGTCCTTGGTACCAGGGGTACCAGTTACAAGCGACTTACCTGGATGCCAGGGTGTGCCAATTGTGGAAACAAAAGTACAGGTTAGGGAAAGAACACTGGTGCTGGGGCCTGGTTAGCAGGCCTCAGCACACTTGCAAATCAAAACTTAGCATCAGCAAAGGCAAAAAGTCAGGGGGTAACCATGCCAAGGAGGCATTTCCTTACACAACCCCCCCCCCCCAAACGAAAGAGGATGAGACTAACCTTTCCCAAGAGAGTCTTCATTTTCTAAGTGGAAGAACCTGGAAAGGCCATCTGCATTGGCATGGGCAGTCCCAGGTCTGTGTTCCACTATAAAGTCCATTCCCTGTAGGGAGATGGACCACCTCAACAGTTTTGGATTTTCACCTTTCATTGGCATCAGCCATCTGAGAGGTCTGTGGTCAGTTTGAACTACAAAGTGTGTACCAAAGAGGTATGGTCTCAGCTTCTTCAGGGACCAAACCACAGCAAAGGCCTCCCTCTCAATGGCACTCCAACGATGCTCCCTGGGGAGTAACCTCCTGCTAATGAAAGCAACAGGCTGGTCAAGGCCATCATCATTTGTTTGGGACAAAACTGCCCCTATCCCATGTTCAAAGGCATCTGTCTGCACAATGAACTGCTTGGCGTAATCTGGAGCTTTTAGAACTGGTGCTGTGCACATTGCTTGTTTCAGGGTGTCAAAGGCCTGTTGGCATTCTACAGTCCAGTTTACTTTCTTGGGCATTTTCTTGGAGGTAAGTTCTGTGAGGGCTGTCACTATGGATCCATATCCCTTCACAAACCTCCTGTAATACCCAGTAAAGCCAAGGAATGCCCTGACTTGAGTCTGGGTTTTTGGAGCTGCCCAGTCCAGAATAGTCTGGATCTTAGGCTGGAGTGGCTGAACTTGGCCTCCACTTACAAGGTGTCCCAAGTAAATCACAGTTCCCTGCCCTATCTGGCATTTGGATGCCTTGATAGAGAGGCCTGCTGATTGCAGAGCCTTCAAAACCTTCTTCAGGTGGACCAGGTGATCCTGCCAGCTGGAGCTAAAGACAGCAATATCATCAAGATAAGCTGCACTAAAGGACTCCAAGCCAGCAAGGACTTGATTCACCAACCTTTGGAAGGTGGCAGGGGCATTCGTTAAACCAAAGGGCATAACAGTAAACTGATAATGCCCATCAGGTGTGGAGAATGCTGTCTTTTCTTTTGCTCCTGGTGCCATTTTGATTTGCCAGTACCCTGCTGTTAAGTCAAAGGTACTTAAGAATTTGGCAGCACCTAATTTATCAATCAGTTCATCAGCCCTTGGAATGGGATGGCCATCTGTCTTGGTGACAGAATTAAGTCCTCTGTAGTCCACACAAAACCTCATCTCTCTCTTTCCATCTTTGGTGTGAGGTTTGGGGACTAAGACCACTGGGCTAGCCCAGGGGCTGTCAGAGTGCTCAATGACTCCCAATTCCAGCATCTTGTGGACTTCCACTTTGATGCTTTCCTTAACTTGGTCAGACTGTCTGAACATTTTGTTTTTGACAGGCATGTTGTCTCCTGTGTCCACATCATGGGTACACAGGTGTGTCTGACCAGGGGTTAGGGAAAAGAGCTCAGCAAACTGTTGCAGGACCTTCCTACAGTCAGATTGCTGTTGGCTAGAGAGGGTGTCTGAGTAGATCACTCCATCAACTGAGCCATCTTTAGGGTTTGTGGAGAGGAGATCAGGGAGAGGTTCACTCTCAGCTTCCTGGTCCTCATCTGTTACCATCAACAGATTCACATCAGCCCTGTCATGGAAGAGCTTAAGGCGGTTCACATGGATCACCCTCTTGGGGCTCCTGCTAGTGCCTAGGTCCACCAGGTAGGTGACCTGACTCTTTTTTTCTAGCACTGGGTAAGGGCCACTCCATTTGTCCTGAAGTGCCCTGGGAGCCACAGGCTCCAGAACCCAGACTTTCTGCCTGGTTGAAATTCAACTATTGCAGCCTTTTGGTCATACCAAAACTTCTGGAGCTGTTGGTTGGCCTCAAGGTTTTTAATAGCCTTTTCCATGTACTCTGCCATCCTTGAACGTAGGCCAAGTACATAGTCCACTATGTCTTGTTTAGGCTCATGCAGAGGTCTCTCCCAGCCTTCTTTCACAAGAGCTAGTGGTCCCCTTACAGGGTGGCCAAACAGAAGTTCAAAGGGTGAGAACCATACTCCCTTCTGAGGCACCTCTCTGTAAGCGAAAAGCATACATGGCAAGAGGACATCCCATCTCCTTTTGAGTTTTTCAGGGAGCCCCATGATCATGCCTTTTAATGTCTTGTTGAATCTCTCAACAAGGCCATTAGTTTGTGGATGGTATGGTGTAGTGAATTTGTAAGTCACTCCACACTCATTCCACATGTGTTTCAGGTATGCTGACATGAAGTTGGTACCTCTGTCAGACACCACCTCCTTAGGGAAACCCACTCTGGTAAAAATACCAATGAGGGCCTTGGCTACTGCAGGGGCAGTAGTCGACCGAAGGGGAATTGCTTCAGGGTATCTAGTAGCATGATCCACTACTACTAGTATGTACATGTTCCCTGAGGCTGTGGGAGGTTCAAGTGGACCCACTATGTCCACACCGACTCTTTCAAAGGGGACCCCCACCACTGGAAGTGGAATGGGGGGGGCCTTTGGGTGTCCACCTGTCTTACCACTGGCTTGACAGGTGGTACAGGAGACACAAAACTCCTTGACTTTCTGGGACATGTTGGGCCAGTAGAAGTGGTTGACTAGTCTCTCCCACGTCTTGGTTTGTCCCAAATGCCCAGCAAGAGGAATATCATGGGCTAAGGTCAGTATGAACTCCCTAAACTCCTGAGGCACTACCACTCTCCTAGTGGCACCAGGTTTGGGATCTCTTGCCTCAGTGTAAAGGAGTCCATCTTCCCAATAGACCCTATGTGTTCCAGTTTTCTTGCCATTGGACTCTTCAGCAGCTTGCTGCCTAAGGCCTTCAAGAGAGGGACAGGTTTCTTGCCCCTTACACAACTGCTCCCTTGAGGGTCCCCCTGGGCCTAAGAGCTCAACCTGATAAGGTTCTAACTCTATAGGCTCAGTTCCCTCAGAGGGCAGAACTTCTTCCTGGGAAGAGAGGTTCTCTTTTTGTTGTTGTGTTTCAGCTGGTTTCCCGGTTGTCTTTCCTTTTCTCTTGGTAGGCTGGGCCCTTTTTCCAGGCTCCAACTCTACTTTTTCACCCTGAGCCTTGCACTGTGCCCTTGTCTTGACACACACCAGTTCAGGGATACCCAGCATGGCTGCATGGGTTTTCAATTATACCTCAGCCCATGCTGAGGACTCCAGGTCATTTCCAAGCAAACAGTCTACTGGGATATTTGAGGAGACCACCACCTATTTCAGGCCATTGACCCATCCCCACTCTAAAGTTACCATAGCCATGGGATGTACTTTAGTCTGATTGTCAGCGTTGGTGACTGGATAAGTTTGTCCAGCCAGGTATTGACCAGGGGAAACCAGTTTCTCTGTCACCATGGTGACACTGGCACCTGTATCCCTCAGGCCTTCTACACTTGTCCCATTAATTAAGAGCTGCTGCCTGTATTTTTGCATGTTAGGAGGCCAGGCAGCCAGTGTGGCTACATCCACCCCACCCTCAGAGACTAATGTAGCTTCAGTGTGACACCTGATTTGCTCTGGGCACACTGTTGATCCCACTTGGAGACTAGCCATTCCAGTGTTAGCTGGAGTGGAGTTAGAAGTGGTACTTTTCTTGGGACAGGCCTTGTCTCCAGTTTGGTGTCCAGGCTGATTACAGCTACGACACCAGGCCTTTTTGGGATCAATGTTTTTACCCTTGTACCCAAAATTGGATTGTGAAGAGGCTCTGGGCCCACCCTCCTGTGCAGGTTTTTGGGGGCCTGTAGAAGACTCTTTACTATTTTTATTTTTGGATGTCTCAACACTCTTCCCCTGGGGAGGCTTTGTGACCCCTTTCTTTTGGTCACCCCCTGTGGAAGTCTTGGTCACCCTAGTCTTGACCCAATGGTCCGCCTTCTTTCCCAATTCTTGGGGAGAAATTGGTCCTAGGTCTACCAGATGCTGATGCAGTTTATCATTTGAACAATTACTTAATAGGTGTTCTTTCACAAATAAATTGTACAGCCCATCATTATCATTTACACCACTGCCTTGAATCCAACCATCCAGTGTTTTCACTGAGTAGTCCCCAAAATCAACCCAGGTCTGGCTCGAGGTTTTTTGAGCCCCCCCTGAATCTAATTCTATACTCCTCAGTGGAGAATCCAAAGCCCTCAATCAGGGTACCCTTCATGAGGTCATAAGATTCTGCATCTTTTCCAGAGAGTGTGAGGAGTCTATCCCTACACTTTCCAGTGAACATTTCCCAAAGGAGAGCACCCCAGTGAGATCTGTTTACTTCTCTGGTTGCACAAACCCTCTCAAAAGCTGTGAACCATTTGGTGATGTCATCACCATCTTCATATTTAGTTACAATCCCTTTAGGGATTTTCAACATGTCAGGAGAATCTCTGACCCTATTTATGTTGCTACCACTATGGATGGGACCAAAACCCATCTCTTGTCTTTCCCTTTCTATGGCTAGGAGCTGTCTCTCTAAAGCCAATCTTTTGGCCATCCTGGCTAACAGGAGGTCATCTTCACTGAGGCTTTCCGCAGTGATTACAGAGGTGCTGGACCCTCCTGTGAGGGAAGCAGCATCTCTGACTATCACAGTTAGAGACAGGGCTTGAGGGGCCCTGATCTCCTTAATTAGGACTGGAGGGGGGGAATTCTCCTCCAAGTCACTATCTTCATCCCCTGGGAGGTCATCCTCAGAGGGGTTGGCTTTTTCAAACTCTGCCAGCAGCTGCTGGAGCTGTTGTTTGGAGGGTCTTAAGCCAACTGGGATTTTCTTTATTTTGCAGAGAGACCTTAGCTCCCTCATTTTAAGATGGAGGTAAGGTGTGAGGTCGAGTTCCATCACATTCTCTTCTGCACCAGACATTATGGCCCTCATTCCTACTCTGGCGGGCGGCGGTCGCCGCCCGCCAGGCGGGAACCGCCAAACAGCCGCCACGCGGTCAAAAGACCGCTGGCGGCATTTCGACCTTCCCGCTGGGCCAGCGGGCGCTACCTATGTTAGCGCCCGCTGGCCCAGCGGGAAGGTGGCCTGCAACACAGAAGCCGGCTCCGAATGGAGCCGGCGGTGTTGCAGGTGTGCGACGGGTGCAGTTGCACCCGTCGCGCTTTTCACTGTCTGCTAAGCAGACAGTGAAAAGCATGCTGGGGCCCTTTTAGGGGGCCCCTGCACTGCCCATGCCAGTGGCATGGGCAGTGCAGGGGCCCCCAGGGGCCCCAGGACACCCGTTCCCGCCAGCCTGTGCTTGCCGGTGAAAACCGCCAGAAACAGGCTGGCGGGAAGGGGGTCAGAATCCACGGGGCAGCGCTGCTTGCAGGCCCTGGCAGTTTTTACCGCCAGGGTCTGAATGACCCCCTATGTTTCTAAAAGTTGGAATACCTTTTAAGAATCTAAAACTATTTCGCGGCCATGGCGGTTTTTACCGCCTGGGTCTGAATGACCCCCTATGTTTCTAAAAGTTGGAATACTTTTTAAGAATCTAAAACTATTTCTAGAACTTTATTCAAACTTTCACAAACTTTTAAACTCTAAAAGAAATGCTAACTGGGACTAACGCTAGGCCCTAGCAGGACTTTTTAAAAATTTAGAAAAATAGCTCAAATTGCAAAAATCAGTTTCTAATGACAATTTTTGGAATTTAGTCGTGTGATCAGGTATTGGCTGAGTAGTCCAGCAAATGCAAAGTCTTGTACCCCACCGCTGATCCACCAATGTAGGAAGTTGGCTCTGTATGCACTATTTCAAAGTAAGGAATAGTATGCACAGAGTCCAAGGGTTCCCCTTAGAGGTAAGATAGTGGCAAAAAGAGATAATACTAATGCTCTATTTTGTGGTAGTGTGGTTGAGCAGTAGGCTTATCAAAGGAGTAGTGTTAAGCATTTGTTGTACATACACAAGCAATAAATGAGGAACACACACTCAAAGGCAATTCCAGGCCAATAGGTTTTGTATAGAAAAATATAATTTCTTAGTTTATTTTAAGAACCACAGGTTCAAATTTTACATGTAATACTTCAAATGAAAGGTACTGCAGGTAGGTACTTTAGGAACTTTGAATAATCAAAATAGCATACACAGTTTTCAAATAAATCACATATAGCTATTTTAAAACTAGACACAGTGCAATTTTCAACATTTCCTGGGAGGAGTAAGAGTTAGTTAGTTTTTGCAGGTAAGTAAACCACCTACGGGGTTCAAGTTTGGGTCCAAAGTAGCCCACCGTTGGGGGTTGAGAGCAACCCCAAAGTTACCACACCAGCAGCTCAGGGCCGGTCAGGTGCAGAGGTCAAAGTGGTGCCCAAAACGCATAGGCTTCAATGGAGAAGGGGGTGCCCCGGTTCCAGTCTGCCAGCAGGTAAGTACCCGCGTCTTCGGAGGGCAGACCAGGGGGGTTTTGTAGGGCACCGGGGGGGACACAAGTCAGCACAGAAAGTACACCCTCAGCAGCAAGGGGGCGGCCAGGTGCAGTGTGCAAACACGCGTCGGGTTTCCAATAGGTTTCAATGGGAGACCAAGGGGTCTCTTCAGCGATGCAGGCAGACAAGGGGGGGGTCTCCTCGGGGTAGCCACCACCTGGGTAAGGGAGAGGGCCTCCTGGGGGTCACTCCTGCACTGGAGTTCGGATCCTTCAGGTCCTGGGGGCTGCGGGCGCTGAGTCTTTACCAGGCGTCGGGATCTGAGGAACAGGCAGTTGCGGTCAGGGGGAGCCTCGGGATTCCCTCTGCAGGCGTCGCTGTGGGGGCTCAGGGGGGCAACTCTGGCTACTCACGGTCTCGCAGTCGCCGGGGAGTCCTCCCTGAAGTGATTGTTCTCCACAAGTCGAGCCGGGGGCGTCGGGTGCAGAGTAGCAAGTCTCACGCTTCCGGCGGGAAACGCAAGTTGTTTTAAAGTTGCTCCTTTGTAACAAAGTTGCAGTCTTGGGTGAACAGAGCCGCTGTCCTCTGGAGTTTCTTGGTCCTTCTAGAGCAGGGCAGTCCTCTGAGGATTCAGAGGTCGCTGGTCCCTAGGGAAAGCGTCGCTGGAGCAGTGTCTTTAGAAGTGGGGAGACAGGCCGGTAGAGCTGGTGCCAAAGCAGTTGGTGTCTCCGTCTTCTCTGCAGGGTTTTTCAGCTTAGCAGTCCTCTTCTTCTTAGGTTGCAGGAATCTGAGTTCCTAAGTTCTGGGGAGCCCCTAAATACAGAATTTAGGGGTGTGTTTAGGTCTGGGCTACACCCTCTTTGTGCCTCGTCCCAAGGGGAGGGGGTCACATTCCTATCCCTATTGGGGGAATCCTCCATCTGCAAGATGGAGGATTTCTAAAAGTCAGAGTCACCTCAGCTCAGGTTGCCTTAGGGGCTGTCCTGACTGGCCAGTGACTCCTCCTTGTTTTTCTCATTATCTCCTCCGGCCTTGCCGCCAAAAGTGGGGCCGTGGCCGGAGGGGGCGGGCAACTCCACTAGCTGGAATGCCCTGGGGTGCTGTAACAAAGGGGGTGAGCCTTTGAGGCTCACCGACAGGTGTTACAGTTCCTGCAAGGGGGAGGTGATAAGCATCTCCACCCAGTACAAGCTTTGTTACTAGCCACAGAGTGACAAAGGCACTCTCCCCATGTGGCCAGCAACATGTCTCGAGTGTGGCAGGCTGCTAAAACCAGTCAGCCTACACTGGTAGTTGGTTAAGGTTTCATGGGACACCTCTAAGGTGTCCTATGGGGTGTATGTTACAATAAAATGTACACTGGCATCAGTGTGCATTTATTGTGCTGAGAAGTTTGATACCAAACTTCAGAGTTTTCAGTGTAGCCATTATGGTGCTGTGGAGTTTGTGTATGACAGACTCCCAGACCATATACTCTTATGGCTACCCTGCACTTACAATGTCTAAGGTTTTGCTTAGACACTGTAGGGGCACAGTGCTCATGCACTGGTGCCCTCACCTATGGTATAGTGCACCCTGCCTTAGGGCTGTAAGGCCTGCTAGAGGGGTGACTTATCTATACTGCATAGGCAGTGTGAGGTTGACATGGCACCCTGACGGGAGTGCTATGTCGACTTACTTGATTTGTCCTCACCAGCACACACAAGCTGGCAAGTAGTGTGTCTGTGCTGATTGAGGGGTCCCCAGGGTGGCATAAGATATGCTGCAGCCTTCCCTTCCCTGGCATCAGGGCCCTTGGTACCAGGGGTACCAGTTACAAGGGTCTTACCTGGATGGCAGGGTGTGCCAATTGTGGAAACAAAAGTACAGGTTAGGGAAAGAACACTGGTGCTGGGGCCTGGTTAGCAGGCCTCAGCACACTTTCAAATCAAAACTTAGCGTCAGCAAAGGCAAAAAGTCAGGGGGTAACCATGCCAAGGAGGCATTTCCTTACAACGTGTTAGTCACATACCAGGGTCCTACTACGTGGTCGTGGTTAGGTGTCAACCCTCAGCGAATCAGAGCCACCAAGGAGAGTAGGTGTCCGTAATGTCTTGTAGAGGAGTACACCCTATTGAACTGTAGAATGCATATAAAGAGCCTCCTACGCGGCCTAAGCCAAACCCTAAGCCCCATTCTGAAATAGATTGCCAGGTCATTATGAAGAGATAAAACCACCTCACCAAAAAGGCGACCCCTTTGGGATCATGAACACTATCAATAGATATCATTGTACCTTAACACCTATTGTATTGAATGAGAATGTGCAGCAGTATGCCCCTTAAGATGGGGGTTCCGACATTATGGGATTTCAAGAGGACCTCTGCCACCAGCTTGAAAAGCTCAGCCTCAAGGATTTACCTTGGCTGATATCCCCGATTAAGGCTGACAGCAGCGACTCATCGAACGGTAAATTAAATTTGGAATCAACATTGACACGGATGATGATGAAGAAGCTATAGTATCTCCAAACTCGCCAGTCTATGAAGACATTACGTTTCAGGAGGAACCTACTTGAGACTGTCATCGTACACCCTCAGAGCGTAAACTCCGATGCCGCTTATGCACCGATGGACTTATGCAACTCAAAATTTCAGAGCAGCCGCCGAGTGCAGCGATAATGGCGACGTTAGTTAAAAAAAAAAAACTCTATAGACACAACGTATATACAACAATATTTTACTTTTAACTAAGATTGTCTATCTTTTTGGTGGAACCGTAGAAAGCAACCACAAAAAGCAGTGGTACAAGGCCCGTTGTCAAAGGTTAACAACTTAAATTTTTATTGCGTATGCTGTTCAAAACGGTCTGAAAGTTTTACAAGCCAGAAAAAAGAGCTGCGTAAGAAAAGTGTTTGTACCTCTAATAGCACAGATTTTGAAAAGGAAACTCTGGGCGTCCCCTACGATGCCATATGGCCTGTTAAAGGTTTTGCTGCGACTGTTGTGAACACGTTTTAAAATGACTATTATAACCTTTATTACAGGAAACAAATTAATGAGCCGCATAAGGGGGCTCACAAGAGTCTATGGCCCTCATTACAACCCTGGCGGTCGGTGTTAAAGCGGCGGTAATACCACCATCAGGCCGGCGGTAAACAAAATGGAATCACGACAACGGCGGAAACCGGCAACACCGACAGCCACTTTAACACTCCGACCGCCACGGTGGTAGCAACAAACACCGCGGCAGTAACCGCCAACAGACAGGCGGAAGTCAATGTACCGCCCACCACATCACAACTTGCCCATCTGCCAGCTTTTCCAGGGCGGTACCAACGCCATTAAAAACACGACAGAAACAGTAGACAGAAGGGATACCATTTACCGCTTGACACTCAACGAAGAACCAGGATGCCATGGTGCCTGAACTACAGGTGTTACCGATGTTGGTGTATCTCCTCATCTACCAGGACTACGAATGTCAGCGGTGACGACCACGGTGAGTACTGCACCTAGCAGACTGGGGAGGGGGGGAGGAAAAAGAGAGTGACACACACAACACGCAACACCCTCACCCCCACCCCCACCCACACAAACACATGCAACAACATTACATATACACACTGTAACCCTCTGGAATAACGCAAGGAAGAAAGGAATTGAGTGAAATGAATGTCATATTAGAAATAGTCAAATTCAAAAACAGTATTTACAATATATACAATATGTACATAAGGCAGTACATTGTCCACTCAAAATGTCAGTGGGCCAAAGGGCCATATCACATAGGCCAAGCCCACACTTGACTCCTGCCTCAATACGGAGAGAACACTGCAGGGTCATCAGGCCGAAAACATACAGGCACCTCAGGGGGACAGGGAGGGGGGGCACCTCAGCCAGAAGATGAGACAATGCCACTGCTCCTGGAGGGGGCTCCAGGCCCACAGCAATGTTCTGGGGAGTGCAAGGCCACAGTCTCTCAAGCCTCTCAAGTGCGTGGTTTGCCCACTGCCTGGTCCAGGGGAGTGCAAAGCCACAGTCTCTCAAGTCTCTCAACTGGGTGGTTTGCCCCCTGCCTGGTCCTGGGGAGTGCAAAGCCACAGTCTCTCAAGTCTCTCAAGTGGGTAGTTTGCCCACTGCCTGGTCCTGGAGAGTGCAAAGCCACAGTCTCTCAAGTGGGTGGTTTGCCCACTGCCTGGTCCTGGGGAGTGCAAAGCCACAGTCTCTCAAGTCTCTCAAGTGGGTGGTTTGCCCACTGCCTGGTACTGGGGAGTTCAAAGCCACAGTCTCTCAAGTCTCTCGAGTGGGTGGTTTTCCCACTGCCTGGTCCTGGGGAGTGCAAAGTCAGTCTCTCTCTGGTCTCTCAAGTGGGTGGTTTGCCCACTGCCTGGTCCTGGGGAGTGCAAAGGAAGTCTCTCAAGTGGATGCCTTTCTCCACTGGTTCTGGAGGGGGCTTTGTACCCAGTGTGCTTCATCCTGCCAAGGAAAGGGTGAGTGGATGCCTTTCTCCACTGGTTCTGGAGGGGGCTCTGTGCCTAGTGATGCAACACTTGGGGTGTGGCAGTTCACAGTCCCTCACCTGGGTGTCTGAGCCACGAGATTTACAGTGACCAGGATGCATGATAGTCCATGGATGCAGGGCTAGAGTCCATCTGGCGGCGGCTACGGCTGCACACTGGTGGTAGTGCTGGTGTCCCGGTGGGGGTGCTGCCAGTGGTGAAGGGAGGCTCTAGTCCCTCTCCTGCAGCCTCGGACGGCTGCCCATTGGGGCTGCTGGCAGTGGTGCTACTGTCAGCAGTGCAGGTGGCGGTGCTTGCGGCGGGGATTGTGGCGGTGCCTGTGACGGTGCAGGTGGCGAGGGGGCTGCGGTGCAGGTGCAGGTGCTGCCAGTGGTGGGGGGAGACTCCAGGCTTTCTCCTGCAGCCTGTCCACTGGGGCTGCTACTGCTGACAGTAGTGGTGCTCGCGGCGGTGCTGGTGGGAGTGCAGGTGGCAGTGCTTGCGGCTGTGCTAGCGGCTGTGCTAGCGGCGGTGCTGCCGGCGGTGCAGGTGGCGGTGCTGGCGGTTGTGCTGGTAGCCACCAGACTTTCACCTGCAGCCCCGGATGGATGAAGTGCCTTGCCTGGTGTTTTGTGCCCCTTCCTCACCTTGGCAGATGGTGGTGTCACCTTGGGTCTGGCAGCGGGAGTCTTTGAGGTGGCCCTGCTGGGTGGTTGTGGCTCCTTCCCCTTTCTGGATGCTGTCCCCTTCTTCACCTTGCCAGGTGGCAGAATGGATTTAGCCTTGGCAGGGGTTGGTGGCACACTGGCTGGGCTGACGGGTGCCCCCTTTGATCCTCTGACAGCTGCAGGAACCACAGCTGACGTGGACTTGGTGGCTGAGGTGCTGGGCTGGGTTTTGGCCCCACGCGGGGGGAGGGGTAGGGAAAAGGTCAATGTTTGCCAGGAAAATCTTCTTAGGGCCAATGGGGCGGGAAGAGGGAGAAGGTCTGGGAGTGGAGAAAGAGGGAGTAGTTGTAGGAGGTGTCTGTCTGCTGAGTTTGGGTGCAGGTGCATGGGCTGGATGCTGTTGGGAGGTGGATGGCTGTTGGGTGGTTGGATGCTTGTGTTTGTGTTCTTTGGGAGGAGGGGTCAGACTCACACTGGGAGAGGGCACAGGGAACGTGTGCATGGATGTGGGGGTGGTGACTGCCAATGAGGGGTGTGTAGTGATGGACGTGCTGGTAACGTAGGTAGTGGATGAGGATGTAGTGCATGCAGGTGTGAGTGGAGACGCTACTGGGAGGGAGGTGGATGAGGAGGTGGAGGGGGACACAGAGGAGGCAGTGGATGTTGGTGTGTCTGCATTGGGATGATGCTTGCCTGAGTGCCTGTGAGATGAAGTGTGGTGCTTGTGTTTGCCTAAGTCTGAAGGTGTGCTTGGGATAGGTTGGGGTTGAGGGGATTGGGACTGAGTAGAGGTAGTTGGAGGGGGAAGGCTAGAGACAGGGACAACGGCTGCCATCAGGAAGCATTTTAGGAGGAGACCTATCATCATGAATGTGCAAGTAGATTATTAATAGCAGGCAGATATAATCAGTCTTCAAGATTTAGCAAAGCATAATAATGGTGCTCAATACATATTAACTGTAATAAATGTATTGTCCAAGTATGCCTATGCCTATGCAGAAGCGCTAAGTGCTAAAAGCGTGACCGAAGCCTTTAAAGCCCCTATATGATGGGGTGGCCCACAGGGCATAACTTCTGTGAAGTCAGATTAATGTACTTTCTCACTCTCGCTGTACAACTTTATAGGGTTTGTACGCCCCCCCCGAATAATGCATCATGGGGCTCCATAGGCTCAGGTAACTCACGGCTTTTAATGAAAGAAACAAATTCTGCATCCAATGTCAGCATATCTAACGACTCATGCTCCCATAGGGTTCTCATGAGAAAGCCTCAGTTTTCAACATATTGCACCTTCACCAGAGTATGACGGTGTAAGTGTTCAAACTTGGTGCCCAGCAGTCTGTTAAACTTGTGGGGTTTTTAACACTGAGGACAACCGTGATAAAAGCACCCGTTGTAATCAATAGCCGTTGGCACACCGTTAATTACAGCATAACAGTCCAGATAGTAAGGTCCCAATCCGTATTCACCACCCTGGAAGGTGTGTTTAATGAAGATGTTCTCCTTGTCAAAGATGTACCTGAGTCATTGGATAGAGGGTGTTGAAAAATGATTCTGTTTGCCGGTATAGAGGTCGGTCGGTACTAGAGCTATTCTGTTGAGTTTCAAAAACATCTGTTTGTAGATAGATATACACATGGTAGCTAGTGTAATACTTTTGAAAGGGTCTATGTGTTCCAAGTCTTTGTCATCTGGGGTGTGTTGGGCCTCAAAACATTCACTCGTTTAATTATCTCCACAACTACATCTCTGAAAAGGTTGCAGGCTTTTCGTAAGATCATTACATCAGTCTAGGATTCTGCTTTTAACTAAGTTTGAAAATGAAAGTTATTTTCAAGGTTTTCAAGGTACCAATGTAGAAAACTTTCACCGCAGGCATCAGATACTCAACCCTGGTGAGGCAAGGGTCCCTCATAATTCTGATTAGCCCAGGTTTTGAAAATGTGGGAGAATAACCTTTACACTCTGGAAAGCCAAAGGCTTTTGGTCATTTGCTCAATTTCATGGGGAGAAAATTCAGGGTGTCGATGAACCTTATTTGTAAAGGCACAGCCATTAATATCAGTTTGGAGCCCTGAGTGGTAAGTTCCACCGGCATCTTTTCGTGACTCATGTTCTCAAACATAAAGGAGTTGTACGCTTTCGAGTTATGAGCCATCATAGTTTCCCCCATGAATTTTGGCCGCATGAATATGGTGAGGAAATAGTTCACACTTATGACCTTCAGACTCCCAACTGTGATTGGAAGTTAGATGATGAGCATAAATATAGTTAGGTTTGTGAACACGTGCCTCCTGTGTACACTCTATATCAAACACTATGTAGCCTGATGTTTTGAGATGGGGCCGCCCTTTAACCATGTAACACTTGTGTTCTGTCCCAGCCTGAAAACTCACCTTATACCTGGGCATTTTATATCTTTGCACATATGATCATCGGGTATGTAATGCCCACATTCCCTACAGTTTGTTTTAAAGCGGCAACAAACAAACCTGTTGTGTATGCTCAAGCAGTTTTGCAAGAGACAAAGCAGATTACATTTGTGACACTGCATCTTCTGCTCAGCGACTAGAGGTCAACCGTCCCTCTGACACATTTTACAGTGCATTTCACAATGGTGAGTTGCCTATGTGTTGTAGATATGGTCACAGTTTGGGCACATGTACTTGGCTCCTAGAAAACCCTTCAGGTTCAAGATGACATAAAAGTGATTTTCATGATGGAGGACATAAACAGTCTTGTTTGTCAGATGCTCCCCGGTTGTGAAGTACTTCCACAAACCGTTGTGGTAAAGAATTTTTACCATAACAGCAAAATGGTTCTCAACAAGCCCTAGGTCCCCAAATCCAACCATTCAGTTGTGTGGTATTTCGAGTGCCGCATGAGCTTCAGCCGCTCTAGACATATGAGCATCAGGGTGGTGCGATCCATCAGTAACCCCACTATGCTAGCCATCAGACATGTGTTGGATGCCCTGTTGTTAAAGTTGAGCAGCCAGGGTTGTTTCTTACCAATGATTTTACTATACAAAATACTCTTTAATTGTCCTGAAACACCCCCCTCACAACACCGAACAACACAACGAGGGCAATGACTCTGAAGGTCCCAAATGCTTCTATTTCTGCCTTACTCTGTAAAAGGCTACAGAGGTTTTCTATAAATTACACAGCATCACGATCATCGCGGGTTGTTCGTCGTTTGAACAAGGGACTGTCAATGCCCTGCCCCTAGAAGCTCAGTTGGAAGAAATTAGTACCCAGAACATGTACCAACTTTTCTATGAGTGTTTGTGCAGCTTGATGAATAGCTAAAACCCTGTGATCAGATGAGTTTATACGCTCTAGGTTAACAAACCTGAATTCCTTGTAGTGCTCTGTAGCGCTAAGCCATTCTACAGTACGACTGTACCTTCTTACACTCTTTAAAAGCACAAGTTCTGAATCCTCAGCTTGAGGATCGATATTGGATGGTGCGATCTCAGGGAAATCATTTTGGGTCGGCTGACAAAGGGTCTGTGCTGGTGTATTTTTAAGACTCGTTGTAGCTTTCTTTAATTTACTCATTGAATGCCTACGCTGCCTATCACTTTTATCCCACTTCTGTTTCTTACAGACCCAGCTGTTTTTAGGCAACCTCCAGCATCCTATTTGTACATTCGCAATTGTATTTGCGAGCTGTGGCCTTGCAACTTCACCTTCTACAACCCCGGCAGAGGGCCCTTCAGTGTGTTCATGGTATTCCAATCACTGAACTTTAACCTATGAGGGCCTACAATATCCAATGCTTGTGCTATTCTCTCTTAAATGTATGTTTTGAGATCTAGCAGGAGTTTTATGTTACTGTAGCCTGAGGATTTTAAACCGCTGTTGAGGGGTTCTAGCGGCTTTTTGTTTTTTGAACACGTGTAAGAATCTTACGGTTTTACTGAGTATATCTTGGGTCTTCTTTTTATATTTAGACCTCTGGACTCCATTATTAATGAATGTGGATCTGACATTCTTTAGGGTGCGCCACAGGTCTAGTCATGCTAGTATAATGCCTATGTCTGCAGCGGCTGATTCACAAGATTGTACCACCTCCCTTCCACACCTTTCCAGCCTCTGAATTATCTCCCTCTGGGCGCCCCTGAGGGAGACGGTTTTGTACCCTGCCTTCCCCAGTTTTAAGTTTTAGGAGTTCAGTTTGGATTCTAGCATTCTGACAGCCTGCTGTATTTCTTTCATATATGTCTCTAGTACCGGGTTGTGATCATATTTTGGGGCATTTTTTGCTGCATTAGGAGAGAGGGCGAATTATAGCATGATGCGTCTTTACTGCAGTTCCCAGATAAACATCAATAACCCCTTTTTGAAGGGGAGGACTAGGATGGGTAAAAAAACTATGGTCCCAATGCGTACACCCAGATGCTTCAGAGGACTGCTCCTCGCTAGACAGTGTTCCAAAACTCTGATTTTGCAACCTGCTACCACCTGTACTGCTGTCAGGATATGTTGAGGCTGGGGGTGGCATGCATACACTTGATAGCATGCTGGTGGGATCGTACGCTCCCAGTGGTGTAATTGAGGACTTCAGATGTGGGGAAGCTAAATGGTGGTCATACTAGCTCATGGCTGCAGAGGTATAGAAAGCGCTGGGGCTGGGAACAGGCGATTGTTGAACAAGAGGATTGCTGTCCCTCTGGGTCTACACTGGAGGGTCCATTGTGTGATGTGGCTGCTGTTTCAGAACACTCTACCACACCCGCATTTGCCCTGAGAAGCCCTGTACATCCAGTATAAGGGTCCTCTATGGGGTGATCATTTATAAAATTAGTGTACAGAAGACTGAGCAAAGTAGATATAGGTGGTATTGGGACCTGTCCTCTGAGAAGCACATCTACATTAGGCTTGTCTAACGTTAAACATTTAGACCTTTGCGGATTATGAGGACCTGTCTGCGCCGTAATGGTGTTTTTAAAAGATAGGTCTAAAGGAACTGTTTGTAGCTCAGGGGTTGTCTACTTCTTTTTCCTGTTCTTTAAGGAAAGACTATTTGATTTAGGTTTGTTGCACTGCATGGGATCCCCTTCAGTGGTTTTGCACGCTATCTGCTGATGGGTGTCTGCGGCTGTAAGTACTCCACTGCCTGTGTGTCCAAGCCCTTGCACAAATGGAGTTCCTGTAGAAGTGTTCAGTGTACTGGTCGTAGCCTTTATTTGTAAAGGGGTGAAGGGTGTTTAGGTCTGTACCTGGTATATGACTATTATTTGCAGAGCTAGCTCGTGGTTTGTCCTGATGCAGGGCATTGATCTTGGCGGATGCTAAGTTCTTTGTGTATTGAAGGGTCCCAGTGCTGTCCTTTAAAGGTGAAGACGACCACTTAGCCTTATGGCTGACTCCTCCAGAGATCTTTTGTGACAGCTCTACGATGTAACGATAAATACCTATTAAGCATTGCTATAACTGCTATATCCTAGAGGAAAAAGCTGCTTGAGAAACAGAGGTTATAATTCATTAGGCTCTACAGTTTGTAAAACACACCCAATGTGTTCCTTTGTAAGGCTCCTTTCTTTATAGGAGGTCCTTCTTTAGGCATTGTAGTCTTCCATTTTTGGACGGTCTTTTTAGAGCACCTTTCCACCTTTTGCAGTGCCGGCATGCAGACCGTGTGCCCCAGGGGGCCTGGAATAAAAGAATAAATGTCACATTTACAATATAATAGACTGACTACTCAGGCTCTCTGAGAATTCCATTTATAGGGCTTTTTGGACTGTCAAGGCTGATGTTTACATAGCATTTACACAAGGGCTCATTTTATTTACCTGCAAAAGTTGTATCCTAATGCACTATGACTGTTGCGTCTTGAGTCTCTAGGTGTTTCTGTAGAGCATTGACCGGCAACTGTAGTTCGGCGTCGTAGCATGTAAAAAGCACATGAAGACAGGAAAACATTATTCGAAAAATAACAAATAAGACAATGTTATTGAGGATGGAGGTTGATGTGGTTCTCTGAATTATAAAGCTCTGGATAGCTGTACCTTGTTGAAAGGCAGCCATTTCCTCTGGGGACAGTGTTAGCTCTTGGGGATCCTGCGTACAGAAGAGACAAAATTGACTTTTAGAACATAGCTCCTTTTACACTACATTTTAGAATGGCCTCCCAACCAGTCATTTTAAATTATGTACTAGTCCTGCATGATATACAGCTAAAACCAAAATGCAACAAAATGGAAAAAACAACTATTCCAGGAGACACTGCTGCTAAGTACAACAAATAAAGATAAAATTAAAGGGCTCTAATTACCAGGTTGTATTCACACTGTTTGTTCAGAACAACAATCAAGTAGTTTGCATAAATGTTCCACATATATACACACAACTCTCAAAGTCTCTTTTAACAATGTTTTCTAATTAATACCCTGACTAGGACCATGCACCATACTTACTTTTTCTGCTTAACAGCATTACTGTATACATGACAAGCCTATTAACAAAGACTTTAAAAAATATATAAAAGGCTGTGAAAGCTCTTACTCAAATAATTGTATTGAAACGCCACCCCTCCTATTGAATGTAACTTTTATTAAATAGCAGGATACACATACTTTCAGAGGTATGTTGACATTTGTCCAGTTTCACCAAGAATATTTACATAGATAATTAAGAAATACAATTAATTTTAAGCATTCTCCCTCAAGATGCTATTTGTTAAGTACCCTATCAACCCACACACATCTACGCCACTACAATGTTTATAAAAAAAACACATGGTGGCACTGCTGCACAACATAAGATCTAGAACTATCTCAATATTGTAATATTTATTTGGTTCGATCGTCTTCACAACATTATTTGACTTACAACATCAAAGCGACATTTACAGTCTATGAAATGTCACACGATTAAACTAATTATAAACAATACAGCATGATTATCTTACAGACACACACAGGTGCTAGGTTTTATATGTATATATATATATATATATATATATATATATATATATATATATATGGTGCACACTCAGATCCTGGGATCCAGTTCTGTTTTTTTTCTCTTTTTCTCTCCCCACATGCTCTCAATTGCTGTGTTGTGGTGGAGCTATGGGGTTTCCTTGCCTGGAAGGAGGGAGCGAACTGAGGCCGAGCCTCGCTCTCCTCACTCTGAACTGTAAACCTCGTGGCCTCTTTGAAATGCAGTCCAGATAAGGAGCAGGCTGTGGGGGGGCCTGTGCAACACACGCCACTGGTTCCACCAGCCCCCTCCTGTGTACTGCAAAAGGTGGTTAAGGGCTGGGAAACCGAGCCATGCGCTGCTCGGTTTCCCACCATGTGGGTGTGGCGCTGCTACTGGATTAGGGCCGTGGTCCAGAGCGTTATGGAAATGCTTGGGTTAAAGGGGTTGGTGCGGTGCTGAGGACCCGGAGTCGCACGTTGCTCGAGCCCCAGCGATAAGAGCAGTTGGCTATTGTGGAGGTAGGGTCCCGAGCAGCACACGCTGCTCAGACTTCCACCTGCTATTGCATACATGCTGGTTAGGGGCAGGTGGGGACCCAAGCAGCTCGCTGCTCAGATCCCCAGCCCCAGCAGTAAGAGCAGCAGACTTTTGTGGGGGTTAGAGTCCCAAGCAGCATGGGCCAGGGTACTATGCCCTGTTAAGTTACAGTGACAGAAGAGAGAGCAACGCGTTGTAATTCCCCGTATACACTGCTGTTACGGTCCCTCCTTTTCATGCAGTACAGCTGCACAAGTATGGTTACTTCACTGTGTAAAAAAACATAGTACATCTTGCCCTTTTGTTCTCCAAACAAAACATGCTAACCAATATTGCCTACATGCTACTCCTACCCTTTGCAATCCTCTTAGTCTTGCATAACGTTTCTTATAAGCTAATTTACCCACTTATATGACTCATTCTCTTCAAATAATATGTTTGTGATGCTAAGTGCTCTGACATTCTACACTAATATGAGTACGGTTATAAAATAAAATGTGTGAGACATAGATTGTTGTACTATGACCCAACAAAGGTAAACCAGGGGCTGTTGTGAGGCTGCTTCCCACCTTGCTGCACCTACATTGTCCCTCTGTAATGTATTTGCGTCTTTCCCACTTTAACAGGTAGCAGTATGGAGTACACAGATTGATCTGTACCACGAGACAATCTATCTACACACACACATCATGACATACCTATAATTGAGGACAGGCCATTGACCGTAATGAAGTGTGTATTTACCGTAATGAAGTGTGTATTTACTATTCTAACTCCACCCGTGCTTTGATAGTAGGGAAGGTTATAAAGTGGACCAAGGCAAATATAACTGCACTTTTAGTTTTTTGATGCACTTGCTCGAAACTACCTAAACACACTACGGGGACCGGTCCTCCTAATGCACCAGATAGTGTTTCTCTGGAACTGACAGTGTTTACCCATGCTATGGAGACCGAACTGGTCTCACAGCATGGGCTATACATGCCCACACATACACACACACACAAATAATGCATGATTTTTACCCATGTCTGTGAGAGTGTCAACTTTTACTTAGCACGTGACGTATGCAGTTTATTATTTACAGTGTTTTGTGAATGTACCTGTATGAAGCACTTTATATAAGTGATAAGAACAAAGTCATAGTTTCTGAATTTGTGAAAGAGTGCTGCTTTTTCAGTTCCGTTTTTAAAATAATAAAAAACAAACTACATTATACATATAATTACAGAACATAGGCCCTCATTATGACCCTGGCGGTGTTGCACCGCCAGGGCCAATGGGGGCGGGAGCACCGCCGACAGGCCGGCGGTGCTCCCTTGGGCATTCTGACCGCGGCACTTTGGCCGCGGTCAGAAATGGAAAACCGGCGGTCTCCCGCCGGTTTTCCGTTGCCCATTTGAATCCCCCATGGCGGCGCAGCTTGCTGCGCCGCCATGGGGGATTCTGACACCCCCTACCGCCATCCTGTTCCTGGCGGTTCGCCCGCCAGGAACAGGATGGCGGTAGGGGTTGTCGCGGGGCCCCTGGGGGCCCCTGCAGTGCCCATGCCAATGGCATGGGCACTGCAGGGGCCCCCGTAAGAGGGCCCCGCTAGTATTTCACTGTCTGCATAGCAGACAGTGAAATACGCGACGGGTGCAGTAGCACCCGTCTGCCCTTCCCACTCCGCCGGCTCGATTACGAGCCGGCTTCATGGTGGGAAGGTCGTTTTCCCCTGGGCTGGCGGGCGGCCTTTCGGCGGCCACCCGCCAGCCCAGGGGAAAAGTCAAAATACCTGCCGCGGTCTTGCAACCGCGGTACGGTATTTTGACGGCGGGACTTTGGCGGGCGGCCTCCGCCGCCCGCCAAGGTCCGAATGAGGGCCATAGTTATTTACCTTGAGTAGGAGTTGATCTGCATCCGCAGTTTGCGATCTGGCTGTCATATTTTTCTCCTTGATGGTCCGGGTAGCCCTGCTCTCCGCAAACTTCAAATATGTAGTTCAAAATGTGTTGTGAATGTTGGGGGCTTTTGTACTTGCTACAACATGCTAATAATGCAGAGGCTTTGTGGAGGGATTGGTTGCATAAATATACATCTGTGTTTTAGGGTTACTTTTTTTTTTCATAACATTGGGATGCTTCAACCAATGAGTATATCACCTTGGGTGACACTTTATACTTTGACCTCTGGTAATCACGTTTGAACCCACTCCTTGGTAGTCTAGGTTCATACATCTGTGATTTAGGCTTTCATTTTGCGGCATCTGTTTCAGCTAATGATTGTGTGGTCACTTTATACTATGACATCTGCAGATCACCTTTGAACCCTCTCCTGGGGAGTTTAGAGCAAGTATCTGTGTTTTAGGTTTTCATTTCATGGCCTCTGTCTGTTTTACCATTGATTGTGTAGTCACTTTATAGTTTGACATCTGCTGATCACCTTTAAGCCCTTTCCTGGGAAGTCTGGAGCAAACATCTGTGTTTTTAGGTTTTCATTTTTAAATTGAGTAGCTGGCTCTAACAAAAGACACTTTTTTTTTAAAGCCACCTTTGACCAGCCACCTTTTTATGGTTGAGCCTGCGATAGCAAATGCGTATCGCTTGTGAGACGCTAATGTAGTTAGAAAAGGGCTTGGAGCCCGCCTGTCGATCACCATTTGTTAGCTTGCATGGCATTCTTCTTTACAGCCCCGTAGTTCGTCCACTTCAGGTCTGTCATCATTTCTGTTCCTCTCTGTGGCATAGGGACCAAGCACTGATTGATTTATCTTAATCGTGATCGAGGTACTACTTATTTCACCTCCCACCCACTTGTGTACATGCACATGTTTATTAGCGCATGTTAGACAGTCAAGCACAAGCAAAAACAAAACACATGTATGCACTCACCACACACGTGCATGCATACACAAACAGACGTCCAGTGTGACAAGTTCTCAGAAATGATCTGAGATGGCTACAATCTGGTTAAATTAGGTCTTGGTTTCTCTCTTTGTATTGCAAGGTATATTCATACCCCAAGCACTGTCTTAATTGGGTGCAAATTGAGCACTGAATTACTCTCAGAGCTGGGCAAACATTTACTCAGTGCTCTGGCTGCAGCTGTGATGTGGGTCTGGTTGGCTTAATTGGACGGGCCACCCACCTGTTGTTTGTGCTAATATATCTTACCCCAGCTTGAACATTTACTGATTTCCCTTAAACCAACCATACTCGCCAGGTTCGCTTCAAAAACCACAATCCAATGAGTTTCCATAGCAACTGCAGTGCCATTTCTGCTGCTCTGACTGCTGCTCACTTGCCCTTTTGTGAAAACGAAACACATTGATCAAATAATACGCTGCAGTAAACTAGAAGCATTGCCAGCAAGGGTCCAATGCAAACTGCGAAAGCATGTTTTTATGTGCGACCAAGAGTACTAGTTAGCAGTTCGTAAGCAGTTAACCTACTTGAGCACCATAGTCAGGAAGAGCAGGTTGGGATGTTAATAATTGATGTTGTTGAACGACTGCAACTTAACTACTTGGTTAGGTTTTATGTGTGTTTCAGTAGGACCGCTTCCTAAACTTTCAACTCTTATTGCATCAAACATTGCAAAATCACGGAGCGTATCTAACACATGCTCAGAGTTATTACCTCCCGTCCCTCCCTCGCCTTCCTTTTAGACCAATGAGGCCTCCCGCCTCCCCCCTAGACCCTCCCTTCCCCTTTTAAAAAAACCCCCACCCTTATCTCCTCCTGTTCTTTTGTCTAGCCCACGCTAGACGTTTTCTTTCCCTTTACCTGCACGGCGGGCCTGGAGGTCTTCAATGGAGGCACTCTTCGGGACGCGGAGCTCCTCGAGGAGTGCTACAGCCTGGACGCAACTTTGACGAGCAGCCGGGCTGCTCAGGAAGCGCGTACTGAGGGCCGGCTGACGGGGTCAGCTGGCCCTCTGTGGCTGGGGCGTCGGCTTCCGGTTTTCCACGCCGCGGAGCCGTGGGGAAATGTGGGAGTGCGGCTTTTGAATTGTCTGCAGGTAGGACGGGCGTTCTGCCCGCAGTTTTATGGTCTTTGCAGTAGTTTTTGACCTTTTTAGGGATTGGTGGATTGCTATTGGAGGAGGTCCAGGTCGCTATATATGTAGAGTGATTTTAGGTGAAAGGCAGTATGTTTTGGATTATTAGCATGCCTAAGGTTCCGGCTAAGAGACGTAGGATTGTCTCTTCTTCCTCCTCGGAGGAGGAGGGTGCAGCTGGCGTGTCCACTCCTGGGGGCTCCCAGTTACAGGAGGGTAGGGGTACTCCCCTCATGTCCAGGGAGGAGGTGCAGGAGATGATTGAGGTGGCTGTTACCAGGGCTCTTCAAGCAGGGATGGCCAGGCCTGGTCAGTCTAAAATTGCCCATACATCGGCAGCTGCAAGGAAGTCCTCGTCAGATAGTGAGGGTGATGAGGCACCATCTACGTCCTCTGGGGGTAAATATGTATCCAGAGAAGAAATGTGGGAGGTGATGGCACATGTTCAGGACAATTTGGGTTTCCCAGTGTTGCAACCTTCAAACTCGGATTCTCACTTATTTCCACAATATCAGACACCTTCTAAGTTTGCCATGCCTTTTCAGGGACCTGTGAAGGACATGGTGTTTCGCGAATGGAAGGATGTGGATAAGGCTCAAGTTCCACGATTCCTGCAGAAACTGTATTTACTTGAGGGTGAGGAGGTATTACCTCCGTCGGTCCGCCTGGATTCAATTTTAGCTACTCTGATTGGCAAAACGGCAGTCAATCCGGAGGATTGTGTGCCTACGGATGCCACGGACCGTAAAGTGGATTCAGGTCTTAAAAGAGCTTTTGCATCTGAGAATCTGGCGCTAAGGGCGGGTATATATTCTGCTTATGCGGCCCAGTCGTTGGTGCAGGACTTTGATAAGCTGGCGGTGGCTGTTCAGGAAGGGGCGGAATGTTCGGAGCTCCTGGCTGGTATGGAGCAGCAAGCCAGATTGTTGGCTGATGTGTCTTCGGATGTGGTCCGTACTTCGGCTCTGGCCTCTGGTGCTTTGATTGGGGCTCGTAGGTCCCTCTGGTTGCGTTCCTGGAAAGCTGACCCAGGGGAAAAGGCGGCCTTGCTGAGACTGTCGTTTGAAGGTCGTAGCTTGTTTGGAGAGCAATTGCCATCCATGCTTTCCAAAGCATTTAAGGAACGGAAGCATGCCTTGCCTTATAAAGGGGGTTCTACTTCGGGTAAAGGGTGGAAGAAACATTCCCGATCTTCTCCTAAAATGGATGCCAAATCCTTTTCATTTAGGAAACGGCGTTTTCAGCCGCGTTTTTCTCCTAAGAAGTCTGCTCCTGCGAACCGGGGTGGGTTCAAGAAGGGGTCCTGACAATCACTGTGGGCCTGGCATCTGGCCGGTTGGGGGAAGGCTGAGTCACTTTCTTTCAGCTTGGTAGGAGAGTGTCAACGATCGTTGGGTGCTAGACATTGTGGCCAATGGTTATGTCATTGATTTTGTGGTGGTACCTCCAGATTCATGGGTACGTCCCACCCCTCTGCCTTCAGGGGGGTCACGGAGAAGAGCATTATTGGATGGAGTACGGGACTTGCTGGTAAAAGGGGCCATTTCCCGCGTTCCGCTGGACGAACGTGGTCAGGGCACTTATTCAGTCTTGTTTCTTGTTCAGAAAGTTTCAGGGGGATTTCGACCGTTGCTCAATCTGAAGGAGGTGAATGCTTGGATCAGGACGGTGCATTTCCGCATGCTGTCTATTCAGACTATCTTTCCGTTGGTCAGACAAGGGGACTTTCTAGTGTCGCTGGATCTGCAGGATGCTTACCTGCACGTGCCTGTGGCAAGGTCTTCTCAGAGGTTCCTGAGGTTTGCTGTGGATCAGGAACACTATCAGTTTTGCGTTCTACCTTTCGGTCTCAAATCTTCTCCTCAAACTTTTACGAAGGTGCTGGCCCCCCTGGTGGCTTTGCTACATTCAGAGGGGGTGTTTATTCATCCATATCTGGACGACATCTTGATTCATGCCCAGTCACGGGTCCTGTTGCAGAGGCAGGTGGCCCAAGTTCTGGTGGTCCTGCAAAACCACAGATTTTTAATCAACTGGGAGAAATCAGATTTAGTTCGGTCACAGGATCTGGTTTTTCTGGGTGCTCGGTTTCGGACTCTTCCAGGCTTGGTGACGGTGTCAGAAAAGAGGTTAGGTGTACTCCAGTCCTTGGTAAAGAAGGTAGTGTTACTGACAGCACCCCGAGCTCTTCTATGGTTACGTCTGCAGGGTCATTTGGCGTCTGTGATATTTCTGGTTCCTTGGGTGCGTTTCCATCTCCTGTGCTTGATGACATGGTTCTTGAGAAGGTGGGCGCCAGGGTCCGGTTCTCTGAGGGTCAGGGTTCCGGGGTCCGGATTGATTCGCAGGGAGTTGCAATGGTGGTTGGATGCAGATCGTCTTCGGGTAGGGTTTTTTTTGTCACCTCTGAGACCCGTGGTGGTGACTACGGATGCCAGCCTCTCCGGTTTAGGGGCATGGATGGGGTCGGCTCAGATTCAGGGGTTCTGGTCCCCTCGGGAGGTGAGTCGGTCGTCGAATTGGCGCGAATTGAGAGCTGTCTTACTGGCTCTGGTCCATTTCCAGGTGTACCTGAGGGGGGCAGCGGTTCTTGTTCGGACGGACAACTTAGTGGCCAAGGCTTATGTCAACCAGCAAGGGGGGACCAGGTCAAGGGCTCTGTTCAATCTAGCCAGGGAGATTTTTGTGTGGGCTCAGGAGTGGGTTCCTTCTCTCAGGGCTACTTACATTCGGGGGGTGGTCAATGTTCGGGCGGATCTGCTGAGCAGGGTGATTCCTTCTTCTCAACTTTTCTCCCTCTGGAAGTCTCTGTTTCTACATCTGGTTCGGCTTTGGGGGCTTCCAGTGCTGGATGTTTTTGCGTCTGCAGAAAATGCGAAGTTGGATCGCTTCTGCTCCCGGTTTCGGTGTCCCCAGGCCTGGGAGGTGGACGGGATGTCATGTCCTTGGCCGAGGGGCCTTTTGTATGCGTTCCCACCGTTTCAACTACTCAGGTCTTTTCTCTTGCTGGTGAGAGATCTGGGGTCCAGAGTTATCCTGATTGCGCCACTTTGGGCGCGAGCGAATTGGTTCCCGTTGTTGAGGCTGATGGCAGACGGGAGGATGTGGCCTCTGCCTCTTTGTCTGTCTCCCCTGGAGTTTCCCTGCCTCCCATTGGGGTCGTTGAGGAGGTTGCACTTGACGGCCTGGAAGTTGAACGACGGGGCTTGACGGGTCTGAGGTTACCTGTAGCTTTGAGTTCTACCTTACTGGCTTCCAGGCGGCGTTCCACTTTCCTTTCCTATGGTAGACAGTGGAAGGTTTTTTCTTCTTGGTGCTTGAGTCATGAGTTGGATCCTACCTGCGCGTCTATCTTTGAGGTGATGCAGTTCCTGCAGGACGGTGCACAATTGGGATTGTCGGTGGCATCTCTACGGGTACAGTGGGCGGCTATTCAGGCATTTAGAGGTCCGTGGCGTAATCTTCAGGATGAAGGGCGCTTGATGCCTAGATTTTTTCAAGGTCTTATTAATTTGTTTCCTCGCCCTGTACGTTCTTTTCCTTCATGGGATCTTTCTTTGGTTTTGGATGTTTTGACGGATGCCCCTTTTGAACCATTGGGGGCCTGTGATTTGCGCCATCTGTCCTTGAAGACGTTCTTTTTGGTAGCCATTACTTCGGCTCGTCGTTTAGGGGAATTGGGGGCCTTCGCCTGTTCCTTTCCTTTTTGTAAAGTTTTTCAAGATCGGGTGGTTCTGGTTCCGGTCCCTTCCTTTTTTCCGAAAGTCAATTCTTCGTTCCATTCTCGCCAGGAGGTCATCCTTCCTTCATTTTGTCCAAATCCCTCCTCGAGGGAGGAGGTCCGTTTGCATTCGTTAGATGTACGCAGGGCTTTGTTGGAGTACCTGCCGGTGGTGGCTCCTTTTCGTAAGGGGGATTTGATTTTTGTTAATTTCGGTCCGGCACGTAAGGGTGAGAAGACTTCCACGGCTTCCTTGAGTCGGTGGGTGAGATCGTTGATTCTGGTGGCCTATTCCTTAAAAGAGGTGGTTCCTCCTCAAGGGATTCAGGTTCGGTCTACCAGGGGTATGGCGGCTACGGTGGCGGAGCTTCAGGGGACTTCCGTGGTGGAAATTTGCAGGGCCGCCACTTGGGCTTCTCCTTCGACGTTTGTGCGTCATTATAGGCTGTCGGACTTGGGTAGTTTGGAGTCAGTATTAGGTCACCGAGTCTTATCCTCTATGAGGTAATAGGGGTAGGTTTTTTTTGGGTGATCTTGGTGCAGGATATTAATAAAGTTCTTGCAACTCAGTGTCCGTTTCCTGTGTTTTTCTTGCTATTTCTCATTGGTCTAAAAGGAAGGCGAGGGAGGGACGGGAGGTAATGCTTCCATTTTCTTGCGATAATGGCATTACTCCTAGTCCTACTCCCTCGCCTTCCTTTCCGTTCCCTCCCACCCTTCCCTCATTTACCTTATTCATAGACATCAAATGTTCTTAAAGCGTGGTATGGGTTTGTTCAGATTAAGTTGACTGTCTTTCACTGCGCTCATAAATATCCAATTGGCAAACTTCTCTTAATGGGTTACTGGCTTTTCAATCCAGAAAGTGTTTTCTTCTAACACCTGAAGGTGTTGGAGAATGTAAGAAGATAAAAGATTTTTTAAACATTTCTGTGGAATAAAGTTGCCTACTTTGAATACGGTTAGGGTGTTCTGAGAACTCCTAATGATTTAGAGCTTTTATTATAATTTTTAATTGACATGTTTTCCTCTTTTGGCGAAATATACATAGTTTACAATAAAGTGCGTGTTACAGCTATTCCAGACTCGACCTGCCCGCCAGTGTCCGTGCTGCCGGTATGTAGTTGCATGGGCACTGCTTTCTGTTTATAGAGGACTTGCTATGAAGACTATGGAAGATGTGGAGAGTTAAAAAATGATCAACTCGCTTATTTAGTAAGTAAACACTACTATGAGAATTTCACACCTGTCAACTAGTGTTAACTAACTAGTTTGTCAACCACCTATTAGCATTGCCACTGCAATTGTATGGCAGAGGAGGATAACATTATGGGGGTCATTCCGACGCCAGGGCCGCGGATGACGGAAGCACCGCCAACAGGCTGGCGGTGCTTCCCTGCCCATTCTGACCACGGCGGTAAAGCCGCGGTCAGAAAACCGGGTCCAGTGGTTTCCCGCCGGATTTCCCCCGGCTGGGCGAATCCGCCATGGCGGCGCTGCTGACCCCCGTACCGCCAGCCTGTTTCTGGCGGTTTACACCGCCAGGAAGAGGCTGGCGGTAACGGGTGTCTAGGGGCCCCCTAACAGGGCCCCAGCCTGCTTTTCACTGTCTGCCTAGCAGACAGTGAAAAGCACGACGGGTGCAACTGCACCCGTCGCACACCTGCAACACCGCCGGCTCCATTCGGAGCCGGCTTAAGTGTTGCAAGCCCCCTTCCCGCTGGGCCGGCGGGCGCTAACAATGTTAGCGCCCGCCAGCCCAGCGGGAAGGTTAGAATGGCTGCAGTGGTCTTTTGACCGCGGAGCGGCCAAATTGCGGTTCCCGCCAGGCGGGCAGCGACCGCCGCCCGCCGGGGTCAGAATGACCCCCTATGTGTCAGAGCTGACTACATTATGCGCTTTGCTGCTTGCCCCCTCCTCATCCATTCCTCGCCCTATTAATAATTGCATTGAGGACGCCATTCTTTACATCAGTCACTCCTATCAAGCAACTCGCAAAAATAGAGCTAGAAAAAGATGGAAATCCAAATCTTCCTGTTCTTTTTGGTGCACGCTCCTTAAAGGTACTCTACGCAGGCCTGTGTTCTACTTAAGGAAGGTCAGTGCTCCACCTGGCTTCCTTAATGTATTGAATATTTATAACTTAAGGGTCGCACTAGGTGCTTCTACTTTTGTTTTCTTGCATGATGGGTTCACACTTATTTTGAATTTATGGCAAGTGTGATTAGCATGTTTTACACTTTTATCGTAACCGTGCATTTTTCCTCGATTTCCTTTTGTTTTCTGCAAGTTTTTTTTCCGATGGACAGTAACATATTCGTAACCTTCTGCATACACCATGTGTCTTTCTTTTAGAGTGTCGGAGCCCGCTTTTATCTTTTAGGAGATCGAGTTGGCAAATGCCTTTGCAACTCCTTAAGCCTGGCTCTCTGTTCTAATTTTTTGTATGGGGCTAGCAGTAAGTTACTTCTTCCCCTGAGCATTGGGGCAGCAATATGGGCATGCGCTTTCTTTCTAGCTGCTGATAAACTCGGTTGGTTGGGCCCTTGTTCTGTTGATTAACGGCCTTCATTATCCCCTGTTTTCTTTAGCAGTGGAAACAGCCTGTTTTTATTTCTATTAAAGAGAATTTTTGGGAGCCTTAGTCAATTAGGATGAATTACAGGGACGGATGTTTATTTCCTGAACTTGTAGCGTAAGCCATCGTTTGTCTACAAAAAATTACACCTTATTTGTAGGTCTCACTCGCTGTCTCTAGAAGACATTTACAATCGCAATAACCCTTGTTTTCACTCTGCAGTAGAGTGCATGATGGGAACTGTTTCTTATGGGGATACCGAACTCCATGAACTTCATTCCAGTGGGAAATTTTACTGTTCACTGTCTACTTTTGCCCCACACCCACCTGCACCACTATTGCTCTGTCTACCCTGTGTGCTCAGTGCATGTTTTCAGTACTCTTTCTTTACTGTATCTTTCCATGGGCAGACCAACTTCATTGGATCCTGGACTTCTGCATGTGGACCTAGCATTTGTCCATCTCTGCAGTGAGCTGCCTCTCGGGTTGCTGTTTCTATATTCCTAGACGGTGCCTCTGGGCTCTCGCTGACTAGGCTTCTGTAAGAGAACACTGCAAAATTGATGCAAAACATCTTTTAATTTCCTCTTGCAAGTCCTTGCAACCTTTAGTAAAGCTGCTACTGGGAAGAGACATTGTGAATAATCAATATACTGTGCCCCAAATAAAATGGGTCATCCTCCACAGCACTCCCCATGTCACCCAGAAGCACTGTGTGCTTCTGTGCAACCTAGCAAGAAGTATTACGGTTGCCGTCTGTTTTTGACCGCCTCCCTCACCCGCACTGCTTATTGCTCTCAACTCATTGCAGGCTGTAAAGCAGTCCTCACAGCAAACCTGAATTCACAGAACTTAACTTGCAGCCAGATGTTTCCCATCAAGCACATTCCTGCTGTACCTAATGTTGACCCTTCTACTCCTATAATTTCTGTGACACCCTCTCTTCCAAACATCTGCTGGTATGGCAAAGCAGGTTAACCATATACTTCAAATGTTTATTAAAGCCCATTGGCAAAGCCAATAGCTTTCCAATCACCAGGACCAATTAGCTAGCAGTTATTATTAGAAATCTACTTTAATAAAGTGTGATCTTGAGGTTAAAAACTGACTTTTTATTATTCCCTTAGTGCCTCTTTTGTTTTTCTATACTGATGAGCACTGTCATTCTGTGCACCTTCGACGATGTTGAATTGAGTCCTTCTATTTTAGAAAAATACCCCGGTTTGTGGCTTTCAAGATCTGGTCACCATAATACATCAGTTCAATACAATTAGGAGAGTTTGGGGACCCAGGTATTCAAGGGTGTCTTTGTGAATACAACTTAAATAAATCCCAGAATGGCTAACTTGACTGGATATGGCCGAAGAATAAGAAATGTCCATACATGCCGCCATATTCACTCTGAAATCCTAGGTTTTAGTAAATCACTCTTCTGGTGGCGTAATAGCAAATTATTTCTATATTATTTCCGGTCTGCTTACTCTTGAACACTCCCACTGCCTGGTCCAGGGGAGTGCAAAGCCACAGTCTCTCAAGTCTCTCAAGTGGGTGGTTTGCCCACTGCCTGGTCCTGGGGAGTGCAAAGCCACAGTCTCTCAAGTCTCTCAAGTGGGTAGTTTGCCCACTGCCTGGTCCTGGAGAGTGCAAAGCCACAGTCTCTCAAGTGGGTGGTTTGCCCACTGCCTGGTCCTGGGGAGTGCAAAGCCACAGTCTCTCAAGTCTCTCAAGTGGGTGGTTTGCCCACTGCCTGGTCCTGGGGAGTTCAAAGTCACAGTCTCTCTCTGGTCTCTCAAGTGGGTGGTTTGCCCACTGCCTGGTCCTGGGGAGTGCAAAGGAAGTCTCTCAAGTGGATGCCTTTCTCCACTGGTTCTAGAGGGGGCTTTGTACCCAGTGTGCTTCATCCTGCCAAGGAAAGGGTGAGTGGATGCCTTTCTCCACTGGTTCTGGAGGGGGCTTTGTGGCCAGTGTGCTTCATCCTGCCAAGGATAGGGTGATGGATGCCTTTCTCCACTGGTCCTGGAGGGGGCTCTGTGCCCAGTGATGCAACACTTGGGGTGTGGCAGTTCCCAGTCCCTCACCTGGGTGTCTGAGCCACGAGATTTGCAGTGACCAGGATGCATGATAGTCCATGGATGCAGGGCTAGAGTCCATATGGCGGCGGCTACGGCTGCACACTGGTGGTAGTGCTGGTGTCCCGGTGGGGGTGCTGCCAGTGGTGAAGGGAGGCTCCAGTCCCTCTCCTGCAGCCTCGGACGGCTGCCCACTGGGGCTGCTGGCAGTGGTGCTACTGTCAGCGGTGCAGGTGGCGGTGCTTGCGGCGGGGCTGTTGGCGGTGCCTGTGACGGTGCAGGTGGCGAGGGTGCTGCGGTGCAGGTGCTGCCAGTGGTGGGGGGAGACTCCAGGCCTTCTCCTGCAGCCTGTCCACTGGGGCTGCTACTGCTGACAGTAGTGGTGCTCGCGGCGGTGCTTGTGGGGGTGCAGGTGGCAGTGCTTGCGGCTGTGCTAGCGGCGGTGCTGCTGGCGGTGCTGGCCGCGGTGCAGGTGGCGGTGCTGGCGGTTGTGCTGGTAGCCACCAGACTTTCACCTGCAGCCTCGGATGGATGAAGTGCCTTGCCTGGTGTTTTGTGCCCCTTCCTCACCTTGGCAGATGGTGGTGTCACCTTGGGTCTGGCAGCGGGAGTCTTTGAGGTGGCCCTGCTGGGTGGTTGTGGCTCCTTCCCCTTTCTGGATGCTGTCCCCTTCTTCACCTTGCCAGGTGGCAGAATGGATTTAGCATTGGCAGGGTTTGGTGGCACACTGGCTGGGCTGACGGGTGCCCCCTTTGATCCTCTGACAGCTGCAGGAACCACAGCTGACGTGGACTTGGTGGCTGAGGTGCTGGGCTGGGTTTTGGCCCCACGCGGGGGGAGGGGGAGGGAAAAGGTCAATGTTTGCCAGGAAAATCTTCTTAGGGCCAATGGGGAGGGAAGAGGGAGAAGGTCTGGGAGTGGAGAAAGAGGGAGTAGTTGTAGGAGGTGTCTGTCTGCCAGGTTTGGGTGCAGGTGCATGGGCTGGATGCTGTTGGGAGGTGGATGGCTGTTGGGTGGTTGGATGATTGTGTTTGTGTTCTTTGGGAGGAGGGGTCACACTCACACTGGGAGAGGGCACAGGGAACGTGTGCATGGATGTGGGGGTGGTGACTGCCAGTGAGGGGTGTGTAGTGATGGACGTGCTGGTGACGTAGGTAGTGGATGAGGATGAAGTGCATGCAGGTGTGAGTGGAGACGCTACTGGGAGGGAGGTAGATGAGGAGGTGGAGGGGGACACAGAGGAGGCAGTGGATGTTGGTGTGTCTGCATTGGGATGATGCTTGCCTGAGTGCCTGTGAGATGAAGTGTGGTGCTTGTGTTTGCCTAAGTCTGAAGGTGTGCTTGGGATAGGTTGGGGTTGAGGGGATTGGGACTGAGTAGAGGTAGTTGGAGGGGGAAGGCTAGAGACAGGGACAACGGCTGCCATCAGGAAGCATTTTAGAAGGAGACCTATCATCATGAATGTGCAAGTAGATTATTAATAGCAGGCAGATATAATCAGTCTTCAAGATTTAGCAAAGCATAATAATGGTGCTCAATACATATTAACTGTAATAAATGTATTGTCCAAGTATGCCTATGCCTATGCAGAAGCGCTAAGTGCTAAAAGTGTGACTGAAGCCTTTAAAGCCCCTATATATGATGGGGTGGCCAACAGGGCATAACTTCTGTGAAGTCATAATAATGTATTTTCTCACTCTCGCTGTACAACTTTATAGGGTTTGTATGCCCCCCCGAATAATGCATCATGGGGCTCCATAGGCTCAGGTAACTCACGGTGTAGCAGGGAGGTTCGTCAAATAACAAAGAAACGCATTTAAAATTTGCGTGCAGGAGAGTTTATTCATACCAAAGGGACCCACGTACATAGCTGCCTCTCCGTCCTGTCGTAACGGTCAACTCGAGACCGAGCTGCTCGCACTCCAGAACGAAGAGAAGCAACCAATGAAACAAGGGTTCCATCGGAACCATGCGCGTGAAACATACAAAGAAATAACATGGTACAATACAATATTTGAAAGAAGATTAAAAGTAAATTACATGTTACAACATCTCCCTCCTTTATAATAAAAAACAGTAAAACACTAAGACAGAATAAAATCTCTAAATTTAACAGGTAAGTTAACTTGTCTCGAACTTCTAGTAGTAACACATTTAGAATGAGCCTCATTCATGTATTTGTCACTATCAGGACTTGAACCATTATCAACAGTTTGATGATCAGAATTAAAATTCAGAACCTCAGAATCATACAAATGATTTGAATCCAAATTATTAGATTTCAAAGACCCATCACATTCAAATTCTTGTAAATCTGTCGACAACATTGACCCCTCGTCATGTTTTAAATGAGACATGCTCCTGAAAATCTTTAATTGCACCAAATTAATAGGAATTACACAACTTCTGCTCCACCAACCTTGTCCCTCTAATAATACAGAAGCTTTGGTAACCTTGAGAACTTTAGATGGAAAATGAAACTTACATTCTCCTTTTCTTACCCTAAAAGGTTTTTTAAGTAAGACCCAATCATTTACTTTTAAATCAACAGTTTTTGTGGGAAATCTGTGATCAAAATTACATTTCTGCTTAAGTTGTTTATCAAAAACAGAACATCTCATGGAGTTTTTAACCAACTGAGATTTTTTGTCAACATCATTCAAGACATGAAACATCCATCTTGGTACAAGTTTGGTTCTGGGATCCCTTCCCCTTAGTAATTTGAATGGAGAACAACCTGTAGTTGAATGAGGAGTAGAAAGATATGCCCAAATCTTCTCTTGCAGAAATTCTGCAACATCAACATTTGATACTAAAGCAGTCTGAATTCCTTCTTTAAGAATCCGATTGACCCTTTCTACTAATCCATTCGCCGATGGATTGTGTAGTGCCACTCTGAGGTGTTTGATATCATGCAGAGTCAAAAAATCTGATTTTTTTTTAGACAAAAAATGTGAACCATTATCAGTAACAATTATATTGACAGGCCCTTCTGATCTAAATAATTTGCTCAAAAAACTACATCAGAATCAGTTTCAGAAGTGAAGGAATAATAAACCCATTTTGAAAAATAATCCACCGCCACCACAAGATATTTAATGTGCCTTGGTAACAAATGAAATGGCCCAGAAAAATCCAATGCGACTTTATCCCAAGGTTTCTCCGGCAAAGGAACAGGATATAAAGGCTTAGAGACAGTCCTCCAATGTTTATCAGAAACAATACACTCGGGACACCTGTTGACAAAAGAAACAATTTGCTTATCCAGGCTAGGCCACCAATATGACATTTTAAATTTTCTGGATGTAGCTGAAATACCCAAGTGACCTTCGTGGGCAAGTTTAATAATTTTGTCCCTGATGTTGGTAGGAGGAACGATGAGATCACCCCTCAGGCAAATACCATTCTCACATGTGAGCTCACTTGACACATGATAATAAGCTCTAAGCTCCCCTGACAAACTTCTCTCAGCAGGCCATTTGGTTTTCAAAAATTCTGCTACTTTAGACAACGTAGAGTCAGAGGACATAGCTGACACCCATTCTTGCTCAGTGACATGATTGTTAAATACAGCTAAAACATCCAACAGGGCTACCACACACTCTTTTTCAGCATCAATCTCAACTGAAGCTTCATAGGGTAAAGGCAAACAGGACAAACAATCAGCACGAAAGTTCATGCCTCCTTGCACATACTTCAGCACCAGATTGTATTCTTGCAATTTGGATAGAATGCGAACTAAACATGCCGATGCCTTACCTAGACCATTTCCATTCAACAAATGAACCAAAGGTTTGTGATCAGTGAATACTTCACACCTATTGCCTCAAATATAAGTTCTAAACTTCTGAACTGCCCATACACAAGCTAAGGCCTCCCTTTCGATAGCGCTATAATGTTTCTCTGCCTCTGATAACATCCTAGACGCAAAAGCAACAGTGTTTTCACCACCATTCACCCACTGACCAAAAACAGCCCCATTACCAACTAAACTGGCATCTACCATGACAAAAGGAATACCTGCAGGGTCAAAAGGTTGTAACGCAGGAGCTTTGATAACAACATTTTTAACTCTATCAAATGTGAGATTTAATTCCTTTGTCCACTCAAATTTAGTTCCTTTTTTAAGCAATGATCTAAGAGGTTGTACTTCCATAGCATATCCCGGAACAAATCTAGCATAGTATTCACAGAGTCCTAGAAAAGATTTTAACGCATCTTTGTCAGAAGGAGGACATGCCCTACTAACAGCTTCCACATTGCTAAATTTAGGTCTGATTCCCTCACCAGAAATGACATGACCAAGATATTCCACCTCGGTTACAAACAATTTACACTTGCCAGGTTTTACTGTCATACCCTTCTCTTTTAGAATGCTCAAAACCTTTTTTTAAACTAATAAATGTTCTTTCTCTGTTACTGTGTGTATCAAAATGTCATCTTGGAAAGCCAACACCTGAGGTAAGTCAGAAAATAAATCATCCATCAATTTTTTTAAAACGCTTGCTGCTGAAGCAAGGCCAAACGGTAAGCGTAGATACTTGAATACCCCAAATGGAGTTACAAAAGTGGTTACATCTTGAGAAGATTCGCTTAATGGAATTTGATGGTATGCCGAGTGAAGATCTATGGTAGAAAACACCTTGGAGTTACCCAAACTCGTAATCATTTCTTGAATACGTGGAAGAGGATGATTATCAATCACAATGTTTTGGTTAACAGACCTCAAATCCACGCATAACCTCAATTCGCCATTTTGTTTCTTGGTAATTACAATGGGTGATACCCATTCTGAGGCATCTGCAGGAGTAATTATCCCCTGAGATTTAAGTTTATGTAATAAGGCCTTCAAATCCACTCTTACACTCAAGGGTATGGGTCTTACTTTGTGTACAACAGGAGTTGCCCCCTTTTTGAGTTTTATGCAATGCTCATATCCTTGCACTCTCCCAATTTGGTCTTGGAATACTTCTGGAAACAAATCAATTATACTTTGCGTGGTGTCTTTAGAAATGCACACACTGGCTACCGAATCTGATAGAAATAAATTAGGTAATTCACCTAGAATCACTGGAATATCATGGCCAGGACGCAGTATTATTCCCAAACGTGCTAAATCCTTCCAACCCACAATATTACGTCCTTTGACGGCTACATAAATTTTTGTTACAATAGTTCTGCCAAGACATTGAAGATCTGATACAAAATAACCCAAGAGGTTAATGTCTTGTTCTCCAAACGCTTTAGGAGCAACATCAGGATACTGTAATTCAATGGAACCCTTCCACAACTTAAAAAATGTGTGATCTGCTAAAATAGTAATGGGGGCTCCTGAATCAGCTAGAACAGGAATGGTTTGAGAACGAATCACTACATCACACACAGCCCCTTTAATGACTTTCTCAGTTTTCCCGCCCTGACCATCCGAAACATCAATGGTTAATAACATATTCGAAAATTGGTTAGACATCTGTGAGATTTCGTCATCAACATCAACACTGTTGATTTTGACTTTGCTATAAAAGCCTCTGTTTGAGGGTTGTGACTGACAGACTATTTGAAAATGTCCCATTTTACGACAATTATTACATTTCTTACCATGTGCCGGACAAGAAGTGTCATTACCAATATGAAATTTTGAGCCACACTGGAAACACTGTTTTGAAAATTTAGCCACTCTGATCTTTGGCTGTTTGCTCAGTTTGTTATGAATGGCACAAACAGTTTCTTTCTCACTAATAAGATCAACAGTGCTGTTCTGATTAGCTTAAACTTTGGAAGTATTTATGGACCTTTCAATCCCTTTAGCTAAAACCATAACTTCTTCCAAAGTTGGGTTACAACATGACAAAAGTATTTCTTGAATCTTTTTGTGAAAGCAATGAAACACAAACTGATCCCGAATATAAACATCAGTATTTGGACCAAATTCACATTTAGCTGCTAAAACTCTTAAGTTTGCTATATACTCCTCAATTGACTCATCACTCATTTGTTTGCGCATAGCAAAATTAAATCTTTCAAGTAATACATCTGAGTCCCCAGAATAATGCTTTGCCATACGTTCCTTTGCTTCAATATAGCAGTTCCATAGTACATCACCTCCACCTGGAGATGAAATGGCTGGTAAGTTGTCGAATATTCTTTGAGCTGCAATTCCTAGATGATTAAATAATAATGCCTTCTTCCTATTAGGAGAAAATTCCATAGCATCAATGGCTGCCAAATAGTTTTCAAAAATGCGAATCCATTCTGCCCATTTAATGTCAGGTTTACCTGCTTTCTGTAAGAAAACTGGTGGGTGTACAATATCATGACTTGATGCCATATTAAAATTTGGGAAAATACACAAAATATTTTTCTTTTAACCCCTTCGCTGCCAGGCCTTTTCCCCCTCCTGTGCCGAGCCTTTTTTTGGCTATTTGGAGCAGTTCGCGCTTAGGCCCTCATAACTTTTTGTTCACATAAGCTACCCATGCCAAATTTGCGTCCTTTTTTTCCAACATCCTAGGGATTCTAGAGGTACCCAGACTTTGTGGGTTCCCCAGAAGGAGGCCAAGAAATTAGCCAAAAAACAGTGAAAATTTCGTTTTTTTAAAAAAAAAATGGAAAAATGGGCTGCAGAAGAAGGCTTGTGGTTTTTCCCCTGAAAAGGGCATCAACAAAGGGTTTGCGGTGATAAAATCACCAGCTTCCCAGCTTTCAGGAACAGGCAGACTTGAATCAGAAAACCCAATTTTTCAACACAATTGTGGCATTTTACGGGGACATAATCCATTTTTACGATTTTTTGAGCTTTCAGCCTCCTTCCAGTCAGTGACAGAAATGGGCATGAAACCAACGCTGGATCCCAGAAACCGCAACATTTTTGAACAGTAGACAAAAATCTGAATTCAGCAAGGGGTAATTTGTGTAGATCCTACAAGGGTTTCCTACAGAAAATAACAACTGAAAAAGAAAAATATTTAAATTGAGGTGAAAAAAACATCAATTTTTCTCTCTACGTTTTACTCTGTAACTTTTTCCAGCAATGTCAGATTTTCGAAAGCAATATACCGTTACGGCTGCTGGACTCTTCTGGTTGCGGGGATATATAGGGCTTATAGGTTCATCAAGAACTCTAGGTACCCAGAGCCAATAAATGACCTGCACCCTGCGTGGGTTTTCAATCTATGCCGGGTATACAGCAATTCATTAGCTGAAATATAAAGAGTAAAAAATAGCTATCAAGAAAACCTTTGTATTTCCAAAATGGGCACAAGATAAGGTGTTGAGAAGCAGTGGTTATTTGCACATCTCTGAATTCTGGGGTGCCCATACTAGCATGTGAATTACAGGGCATTTCTCAAATAGACGTCTTTTTTACACACTGTCTTACATTTGGAAGGAAAAAATGTAGAGAAAGACAAGGGGAAATAACACTTGTTTTGCTATTCTATGTTCCCCCAAGTCTCCCGATAAAAATGATACCTCACTTGTGTGGGTAGGCCTAGCGCCCGGGACAGGAAACGCCCCAAAACACAACGTGGACACATCACAGAAAACAGAGGTGATTTTAGCAAAGTGACTACCTGTAGATTTTGGCCTGTAGCTCAGCCGCCACCTAGGGAAACCTACCAAACCTGTGCATTTCTGAAAACTAGAGACCTAGGGGAATTCAAGATGGGGTGGCATGTGTGGCTCGGACCAGGTTCTGTTACCCAGAATCCTTTGCAAACCTCAAAATTTGGCTAAAAAAAACACATGTTCCTCACATTTCTGTGGCAGAAAGTTCTGGAATCTGAGAGGAGCCACAAATTTCCTTCCACCCAGCGTTCCCCCACGTCTCCCGATAAAAATGATACCTCACTTGTGTGGGTAGGCCTAGCGCCGGCGACAGAAAACGCCCCAAAGCGCAACGTGGACACATCCAAATTTGTGAAGGAAAACAGAGGTGTTTTTTGCAAAAAGCCTACCTGCAGATTTTGGCCTGTAGCTCAGCCGCCACCTAGGGAAACCTACCAAACCTGTGCATTTCTGAAAACTAGAGACCTAGGGGAATCCAAGATGGGGTGACTTATGTGGCTCGGACCAGGTTCTGTTACCCAGAATCCTTTGCAAACCTCAAAATTTGGCTAAAAAAACACATGTTCCTCACATTTCTGTGGCAGAAAGTTCTGGAATCTGAGAGGAGCCACGAATTTCCTTCCACCCAGCGTTCCCCCACGTCTCCCAATAAAAATGATACCTCACTTGTGTCAGTAGGCCTAGCGCCCGTGACAGAAAACGCCCCAAAGCGCAACGTGGACACAGCCAAATTGGTGAAGGAAAACAGAGGTGTTTTTTGTAAAGTGCCTACCTGTAGATTTTGGCCTGTAGCTCAGCCGCCACATAGGGAAACCTACCAAACCTGTGCATTTCTGAAAACTAGAGACCTAGGGGAATCCAAGATGGGGTGACTTGTGTGGCTCGGACCAGGTTCTGTTACCCAAAATCCTTTGCAAACCTCAAAATTTGGCTAAAAAAACACATGTTCCTCACATTTCTGTGGCAGAAAGTTCTGGAATCTACGAGGAGCCACGGATTTCCTTCCACCCAGCGTTCCCCCACGTCTCCCGATAAAAATGATACCTCACTTGTGTGGGTAGGCCTAGCGCCCGTGACAGAAAATGCCCCAAAGCGCAACGTGGACACAGCCAAATTGGTGAAGGAAAACAGAGGTGTTTTTTGCAAAGTGCCTACCTGTAGATTTTGGCCTGTAGCTCAGCCGCCACCTAGGGAAACATACCAAACCTGTGCATTTCTGAAAACTAGAGACCTAGGGGAATCCAAGATGGGGTGACTTGTGTGGCTTGGACCAGGTTCTGTTACCCAGAATCCTTTGCAAACCTCAAAATGTGGCTAAAAAAACACATGTTCCTCATATTTCTGTGGCAGAAAGTTCTGGAATCTGAGAGGAGCAACGAATTTCCTTCCACCCAGCGTTCCCCCACGTCTCCCGATAAAAATGATACCTCACTTGTGTGGGTAGGCCTAGCGCCCGCGACAGGAAACGCCCCAAAGCGCAACGTGGACACATTCAAATTTGTGAAGGAAAACAGAGGTGTTTTTTGCAAAGTGCCTACCTGTAGATTTTGGCCTGTAGCTCAGCCGCCACCTAGGGAAACCTACCAAACCTGTGCATTTCTGAAAACTAGAGACCTAGGGGAATCCAAGATGGGGTGAGTTGTGTGGCTCGGACCAGGTTCTGTTACCCAGAATCCTTCGCAAACCTCAAAATTTGGCTAAAAAAACACATATTCCTCAAATTTCTGTGGCAGAAAGTTCTGGAATCTAAGAGGAGCCACAAATTTCCTTCCACCCAGCGTTCCCCCACGTCTCCCGATAAAAATGATACCTCACTTGTGTGGGTAGGCCTAGCGCCCGTGACAGGAAATGCCCCAAAGCTCAACGTGGACACAGCCAAATTGGTGAAGGAAAACAGAGGTGTTTTTTGCAAAGTGCCTACCTGTAGATTTTGGCCTGTAGCTCAGCCGCCACATAGGGAAACCTACCAAACCTGTGCATTTCTGAAAACTAGAGACCTAGGGGAATCCAAGATGGGGTGACTTGTGTGGCTCGGACCAGGTTCTGTTACCCAGAATCCTTTGCAAACCTCAAAATGTGGCTAAAAAAACACATGTTCCTCACATTTCTGTGGCAGAAAGTTCTGGAATCTGAGAGGAGCCACGAATTTCCTTCCACCCAGCGTTCCCCCACGTCTCCCGATAAAAATGATACCTCACTTGTGTGGGTAGGCCTACCGCCCGTGACAGGAAATGCCCCAAAGCGCAACGTGGACACATCACAGAAAACAGGCCTGTTTTTAGCAAAGTGCCTACCTGCAGATTTTGGCCTGTAGCTCAGCTGCAACCTAGGGAAACCTACCAAACCTGTGCATTTCTGAAAACTAGAGACCTAGGGGAATCCAAGATGGGGTGACTTGTGTGGCTCGGACCAGGTTCTGTTACCCAGAATCCTTTGCAAACCTCAAAATTTGGCTAAAAAAACACATGTTCCTCACATTTCTGTGGCAGAAAGTTCTGGAATCTGAGAGGAGCCACAAATTTCCTTCCACCCAGCGTTCCCCCACGTCTCCCGATAAAAATGATACCTCACTTCTGTGGGTAGGCCTAGCGCCCGTGACAGGAAATGCCCCAAAGCGCAACGTGGACACAGCCAAATTGGTGAAGGAAAACAGAGGTGTTTTTTGCAAAGTGCCTACCTGTAGATTTTGGCCTGTAGCTCAGCCGCCACATAGGGAAACCTACCAAACCTGTGCATTTCAGAAAACTAGAGACTGAGGGGAATCCAAGATGGGGTGACTTGTGTGGCTCGGACCAGGTTCTGTTACCCAGAATCCTTTGCAAACCTCAAAATTTGGCTAAAAAAACACATGTTCCTCACATTTCTGTGGCAGAAAGTTCTGGAATCTGAGAGGAGCCACGAATTTCCTTCCACCCAGCGTTCCCCCACGTCTCCCGATAAAAATGATACCTCACTTGTGTGGGTAGGCCTAGCGCCCGGGACAGGAAACGCCCCAAAGCGCAACGTGGACACAGCCAAATTGGTGGAGGAAAACAGAGGTGTTTTTTGCAAAGTGCCTACCTGTAGATTTTGGCCTGTAGCTCAGCCGCCACATAGGGAAACCTACCAAACCTGTGCATTTCTGAAAACTAGAGACCTAGGGGAATCCAAGATGGGGTGACTTGTGTGGCTCGGACCAGGTTCTGTTACCCAGAATCTTTTGCAAACCTCAAAATTTGGCTAAAAAAACACATGTTCCTCACATTTCTGTGGCAGAAAGTTCTGGAATCTGAGAGAAGCCACGAATTTCCTTCCACCCAGCGTTCCCCCATGTCTCCCGATAAAAATGATACCTCACTTGTGTGGGTAGGCCTAGCGCGCGTGACAGGAAATGCCCCAAAGCCCAACGTGGACACATCACAGAAAACAGACCTGTTTTTAGCAAAGTGCCTACCTGCAGATTTTGGCCTGTAGCTCAGCCGCCACCTAGGGAAACCTAACAAACCTGTGCATTTTGGAAAACTAGAGACCTAGGGGAATCCAAGATGGGGTGACTTGTGTGGCTCGGACCAGGTTCTGTTACCCAGAATCCTTTGCAAACCTCAAAATTTGGCTAAAAAAAACACATGTTCCTCACATTTCTGTGGCAGAAAGTTCTGGAATCTGAGAGGAGCCACAAATTTCCTTCCACCCAGCGTTCCCCCACGTCTCCCGATAAAAATGATACCTCACTTGTGTGGGTAGGCCTAGCGCCCGTGACAGGAAATGCCCCAAAGCGCAACGTGGACACAGCCAAATTGGTGAAGGAAAACAGAGGTGTTTTTTGTAAAGTGCCTACCTGTAGATTTTGGCCTGTAGCTCAGCTGCCACATAGGGAAACCTACCAAACCTGTGCATTTCTGAAAACTAGAGACCTAGGGGAATCCAAGATGGGGTGACTTGTGTAGCTCGGACCAGGTTCTGTTACCCAGAATCCTTTGCAAACCTCAAAATTTGGCTAAAAAAACACATGTTCCTAACATTTCTGTGGCAGAAAGTTCTGGAATCTGAGAGGAGCCACGAATTTCCTTCCACCCAGCGTTCCCCCACGTCTCCCGATAAAAATGATACCTCACTTGTGTGGGTGGGCCTAGCGCCCGCGACAGGAAACGCCCCAAAGCGCAACGTGGACACAGCCAAATTGGTGAAGGAAAACAGAGGTGTTTTTTGCAAAGTGCCTACCTGTAGATTTTGGCCTGTAGCTCAGACGCCACCTAGGGAAACCTACCAAACCTGTGCATTTCTGAAAACTAGAGACCTAGGGAAATCCAAGATGGGGTGACTTGTGTGGCTCGGACCAGGTTCTGTTACCCAGAATCCTTTGCAAACCTCAAAATTTGGCTAAAAAAAACACATGTTCCTCACATTTCTGTGGCAGAAAGTTCTGGAATCTTAGAGGAGCCACAAATTTCCTTCCACCCAGCGTTCGCCCACGTCTCCCGATAAAAATGATACCTCACTTGTGTGGGTAGGCCTAGCGCCGGCGACAGAAAACGCCCCAAAGCGCAACGTGGACACATCCAAATTTGTGAAGGAAAACAGAGGTGTTTTTTGCAAAGAGCCTACCTGCAGATTTTGGCCTGTAGCTCAGCCGCCACCTAGGGAAACCTACAAAACCTGTGCATTTCTGAAAACTAGAGACCTAGAGGAATCCAAGATGGGGTGACTTGTGTGGCTCGGACCAGGTTCTGTTACCCAGAATCCTTTGCAAACCTCAAAATGTGGCTAAAAAAACACATGTTCCTCACATTTCTGTGGCAGAAAGTTCTGGAATCTGAGAGGAGCCACGAATTTCCTTCCACCCAGCGTTCACCCACGTCTCCCAATAAAAATGATACCTCACTTGTGTGGGTAGGCCTAGCGCCCGTGACAGAAAACGCCCCAAAGCGCAACGTGGACACAGCCAAATTGGTGAAGGAAAACAGAGGTGTTTTTTGTAAAGTGCCTACCTGTAGATTTTGGCCTGTAGCTCAGCCGCCACATAGGGAAACCTACCAAACCTGTGCATTTCTGAAAACTAGAGACCTAGGGGAATCCAAGATGGGGTGACTTGTGTGGCTCGGACCAGGTTCTGTTACCCAGAATCCTTTGCAAACCTCAAAATTTGGCTAAAAAAACACATGTTCCTCACATTTCTGTGGCAGAAAGTTCTGGAATCTGAGAGGAGCCACAAATTTCCTTCCACCCAGCGTTCCCCCACGTCTCCCGATAAAAATGATACCTCACTTGTGTGGGTAGGCCTAGCGCCCGTGACAGGAAATGCCCCAAAGCGCAACGTGGACACAGCCAAATTGGTGAAGAAAAACAGAGGTGTTTTTTGCAAAGTGCCTACCTGTAGATTTTGGCCTGTAGCTCAGCCGCCACATAGGGAAACCTACCAAACCTGTGCATTTCTGAAAACTAGAGACCTAGGGGAATCCAAGATGGGGTGACTTGTGTGGCTCGGACCAGGTTCTGTTACCCAAAATCCTTTGCAAACCTCAAAATTTGGCTAAAAAAACACATGTTCCTCACATTTCTGTGGCAGAAAGCTCTGGAATCTGAGAGGAGCCACGAATTTCCTTCCACCCAGCATTCCCCCACGTCTCCCGATAAAAATGATACCTAACTTGTGTGGGTAGGCCTAGCGCCCGTGACAGGAAATGCCCCAAAGCGCAACGTGGACACATCACAGAAAACAGACCTGTTTTTAGCAAAGTGCCTACCTGCAGATTTTGGCCTGTAGCTCAGCTGCCACCTAGGGAAACCTACCAAACCTGTGCATTTCTGAAAACTAGGGACCTAGGGGAATCCAAGATGGGGTGACTTGTGTGGCTCGGACTAGGTTCTGTTACCCAGAATCCTTTGCAAACCTCAAAATTTGGCTAAAAAAACACATGTTCCTCACATTTCTGTGGCAGAAAGTTCTGGAATCTGAGAGGAGCCACAAATTTCCTTCCACCCAGCGTTCCCCCACGTCTCCCGATAAAAATGATACCTCACTTGTGTGGGTAGGCCTAGCGCCCGTGACAGGAAATGCCCCAAAGCGCAACGTGGACACAGCCAAATTGGTGAAGGAAAACAGAGGTGTTTTTTGCAAAGTGCCTACCTGTAGATTTTGGCCTGTAGCTCAGCCGCCACATAGGGAAACCTACCAAACCTGTGCATTTCTGAAAACTAGAGACCGAGGGGAATACGAGATGGGGTGACTTGTGTGGCTCGGACCAGGTTCTGTTACCCAGAATCCTTTGCAAACCTCAAAATTTGGCTAAAAAAACACATGTTCCTCACATTTCTGTGGCAGAAAGTTCTGGAATCTGAGAGGAGCCACGAATTTCCTTCCACCCAGCGTTCCCCCATGTCTCCCGATAAAAATGATACCTCACTTGTGTGGGTAGGCCTAGCGCCCGTGACAGAAAATGCCCCAAAGCGCAACGTGGACACAGCCAAATTGGTGAAGGAAAACAGAGGTGTTTTTTGCAAAGTGCCTACCTGTAGATTTTGGCCTGTAGCTCAGCCGCCACCTAGGGAAACCTACCAAACCTGTGCATTTCTGAAAACTAGAGACCTAGGGGAATCCAAGATGGGGTGATTTGTGTGGCTCGGACCAGGTTCTGTTACCCAGAATCCTTTGCAAACCTCAAAATGTGGCTAAAAAAACACATGTTCCTCACATTTCTGTGGCAGAAAGTTCTGGAATCTGAGAGGAGCCACGAATTTCCTTCCACCCAGCGTTCCCCCACGTCTCCCGATAAAAATTATACCTCACTTGTGTGGGTAGGCCTAGCGCCCGCGACAGGAAACGCCCCAAAGCGCAACGTGGACACATCCAAATTTGTGAAGGAAAACAGAGGTGTTTTTTGCAAAGTGCCTACCTGTAGATTTTGGCCTGTAGCTCAGCCGCCACCTAGGGAAACCTACCAAACCTGTGCATTTCAGAAAACTAGAGACCTAGGGGAATCCAAGATGGGGTGACTTGTGTGGCTCGGACCAGGTTCTGTTACCCAGAATCCTTTGCAAACCTCAAAATTTGGCTAAAAAAACACATGTTCCTCACATTTCTGTGGCAGAAAGTTCTGGAATCTAAGAGGAGCCACAAATTTCCTTCCACCCAGCGTTCCCCCACGTCTTCCGATAAAAATGATACCTCACTTGTGTGGGTAGGCCTAGCGCCCGTGACAGGAAATGCCCCAAAGCGCAACGTGGACACAGCCAAATTGGTGAAGGAAAACAGAGGTGTTTTTTGCAAAGTGCCTACCTGTAGATTTTGGCCTGTAGCTCAGCCGCCACATAGGGAAACCTACGAAACCTGTGCATTTCTGAAAACTAGAGACCTAGGGGAATCCAAGATGGGGTGACTTGTGTGGCTCGGACCAGGTTCTGTTACCCAGAATCCTTTGCAAACCTCAAAATGTGGCTAAAAAAACACATGTTCCTCACATTTCTGTGGCAGAAAGTTCTTGAATCTGAGAGGAGCCACGAATTTCCTTCCACCCAGCGTTCCCCCATGTCTCCCGATAAAAATGATACCTCACTTGTGTGGGTAGGCCTAGCGCCCGTGACAGGAAATGCCCCAAAGCGCAACGTGGACACATCACAGAAAACAGACCTGTTTTTAGCAAAGTGCCTACCTGCAGATTTTGGCCTGTAGCTCAGCTGCCACCTAGGGAAACCTACCAAACCTGTGCATTTCTGAAAACTAGAGACCTAGGGGAATCCAAGATGGGGTGACTTGTGTGGCTCGGACCAGGTTCTGTTACCCAGAATCCTTTGCAAACCTCAATATTTGGCTAAAAAAACACATGTTCCTCACATTTCTGTGGCAGAAAGTTCTGGAATCTGAGAGGAGCCACGAATTTCCTTCCACCCAGCGTTCCCCCACGTCTCCCGATAAAAATGATACCTCACTTGTGTGGGTAGGCCTAGCGCCCGGGACAGGAAACGCCCCAAAGCGCAACGTGGACACAGCCAAATTGGTGGAGGAAAACAGAGGTGTTTTTTGCAAAGTGCCTACCTGTAGATTTTGGCCTGTAGCTCAGCCGCCACATAGGGAAACCTACCAAACCTGTGCATTTCTGAAAACTAGAGACCTAGGGGAATCCAAGATGGGGTGACTTGTGTGGCTCGGACCAGGTTCTGTTACCCAGAATCCTTTGCAAACCTCAAAATTTGGCTAAAAAAACACATGTTCCTCACATTTCTGTGGCAGAAAGTTCTGGAATCTAAGAGGAGCCACAAATTTCCTTCCACCCAGCGTTCCCCCACGTCTTCCGATAAAAATGATACCTCACTTGTGTGGGTAGGCCTAGCGCCCGGGACAGGAAACGCCCCAAAGCGCAACGTGGACACAGCCAAATTGGTGGAGGAAAACAGAGGTGTTTTTTGCAAAGTGCCTACCTGTAGATTTTGGCCTGTAGCTCAGCCGCCACATAGGGAAACCTACCAAACCTGTGCATTTCTGAAAACTAGAGACCTAGGGGAATCCAAGATGGGGTGACTTGTGTGGCTCGGACCAGGTTCTGTTACCCAGAATCCTTTGCAAACCTCAAAATTTGGCTAAAAAAACACATGTTCCTCACATTTCTGTGGCAGATAGTTCTGGAATCTGAGAGGAGCCACGAATTTCCTTCCACCCAGCGTTCCCCCACGTCTCCCGATAAAAATGATACCTCACTTGTGTGGGTAGGCCTAGCGCCCGGGACAGGAAACGCCCCAAAGCGCAACGTGGACACAGCCAAATTGGTGGAGGAAAACAGAGGTGTTTTTTGCAAAGTGCCTACCTGTAGATTTTGGCCTGTAGCTCAGCCGCCACATAGGGAAACCTACCAAACCTGTGCATTTCTGAAAACTAGAGACCTAGGGGAATCCAAGATGGGGTGACTTGTGTGGCTCGGACCAGGTTCTGTTACCCATAATCCTTTGCAAACCTCAAAAGTTGGCTAAAAAAACACATGTTCCTCACATTTCTGTGGCAGAAAGTTCTGGAATCTGAGAGGAGCCACGAATTTCCTTCCACCCAGCGTTCCCCCATGTCTCCCGATAAAAATGATACCTCACTTGTGTGGGTAGGCCTAGCGCCCGTGACAGGAAATGCCCCAAAGCGCAACGTGGACACATCACAGAAAACAGACCTGTTTTTAGCAAAGTGCCTACCTTCAGATTTTGGCCTGTAGCTCAGCCGCCACCTAGGGAAACCTACCAAACCTGTGCATTTCTGAAAACTAGAGACCTAGGGGAATCCAAGATGGGGTGACTTGTGTGGCTCGGACCAGGTTCTGTTACCCAGAATCCTTTGCAAACCTCAAAATTTGGCTAAAAAAACACATGTTCCTCACATTTCTGTGGCAGAAAGTTCTGGAATCTGAGAGGAGCCACAAATTTCCTTCCACCCAGCGTTCCCCCACGTCTCCCGATAAAAATGATACCTCACTTGTGTGGGTAGGCCTAGCGCCCGTGACAGGAAATGCCCCAAAGCGCAACGTGGACACATCACAGAAAACAGACCTGTTTTTAGCAAAGTGCCTACCTGCAGATTTTGGCCTGTAGCTCAGCCGCCACCTAGGGAAACCTACCAAACCTGTGCATTTCGGAAAACTAGAGACCTAGGGGAATCCAAGATGGGGTGACTTGTGTGGCTCGGACCAGGTTCTGTTACCCAGAATCCTTTGCAAACCTAAAAATTTGGCTAAAAAAACACATGTTCCTCACATTTCTGTGGCAGAAAGTTCTGGAATCTGAGAGGAGCCACGAATTTCCTTCCACCCAGCGTTCCCCCACGTCTCCCGATAAAAATGATACCTCACTTGTGTGGGTAGGCCTAGCGCCCGTGACAGGAAATGCCCCAAAGCGCAACGTGGACACATCACAGAAAACAGACCTGTTTTTAGCAAAGTGCCTACCTGTAGATTTTGGCCTGTAGCTCAGCCGCCACATAGGGAAACCTACCAAACCTGTACATTTCTGAAAACTAGAGACCTAGGGGAATCCAAGATGGGGTGACTTGTGTGGCTCGGACCAGGTTCTGTTACCCAGAATCCTTTTCAAACCTCAAAATTTGGCTAAAAAAACACATGTTCCTCACATTTCTGTTTCAGAAAGTTCTGGAATCTGAGAGGAGCCACGAATTTCCTTCCACCCAGCGTTCCCCCACGTCTCCCGATAAAAATGATACCTCACTTGTGTGGGTAGGCCTAGCGCCCGCGACAGGAAACGCCCCAAAGCGCAACGTGGACACAGCCAAATTGGTGAAGGAAAACAGAGGTGTTTTTGCAAAGTGCCTACCTGTAGATTTTGGCCTGTAGCTCAGACGCCACCTAGGGAAACCTACCAAACCTGTGCATTTCTGAAAACTAGAGACCTAGGGGAATCCAAGATGGGGTGACTTGTGTGGCTCGGACCAGGTTCTGTTACCCAGAATCCTTTGCAAACCTCAAAATTTGGCTAAAAAAACACATGTTCCTAACATTTCTGTGGCAGAAAGTTCTAGAATCTGAGAGGAGCCACAAATTTCCTTCCACCCAGCGTTCCCCCACGTCTCCCGATAAAAATGATACCTCACTTGTGTGGGTAGGCCTAGCGCCCGTGACAGGAAATGCCCCAAAGCGCAATGTGGACACATCACAGAAAACAGACCTGTTTTTAGCAAAGTGCCTACCTGCAGATTTTGGCCTGTAGCTCAGCCGCCACCTAGGGAAACCTACCAAACCTGTGCATTTCTGAAAACTAGAGACTTAGGGGAATCCAATATGGGGTGACTTGTGTGGCTCGGACCAGGTTCTGTTACCTAGAATCCTTTGCAAACCTCAAAATTTGGCTAAAAAAAACACATGTTCCTCACATTTCTGTGGCAGAAAGTTCTGGAATCTGAGAGGAGCCACAAATTTCCTTCCACCCAGCGTTCCCCCACGTCTCCCGATAAAAATGATACCTCAATTGTGTGGGTAGGCCTAGCGCCCGTGACAGGAAATGCCCCAAAGCGCAACGTGGACACATCACAGAAAACAGACCTGTTTTTAGCAAAGTGCCTACCTGCAGATTTTGGCCTGTAGCTCAGCCGCCACCTAGGGAAACCTACCAAACCTGTGCATTTCTGAAAACTAGAGACCTAGGGGAATCCAATATGGGGTGACTTGTGTGGCTCGGACCAGGTTCTGTTACCCAGAATCCTTTGCAAACCTCAAAATTTGGCTAAAAAAACACATGTTCCTAACATTTCTGTGGCAGAAAGTTCTGGAATCTGAGAGGAGCCACGAATTTCCTTCCACCCAGCGTTCCCCCACGTCTCCCGATAAAAATGATACCTCACTTGTGTGCGTAGGCCTAGCGCCCGCGACAGGAAACGCCCCAAAGCGCAACGTGGACACAGCCAAATTGGTGAAGGAAAACAGAGGTGTTTTTTGCAAAGTGCCTACCTGTAGATTTTGGCCTGTAGCTCAGACGCCACCTAGGGAAACCTACCAAACCTGTGCATTTCTGAAAACTAGAGACCTAGGGGAATCCAAGATGGGGTGACTTGTGTGGCTCGGACCAGGTTCTGTTACCCATAATCCTTTGCAAACCTCAAAAGTTGGCTAAAAAAACACATGTTCCTCACATTTCTGTGGCAGAAAGTTCTGGAATCTGAGAGGAGCCACGAATTTCCTTCCACCCAGCGTTCCCCCATGTCTCCCGATAAAAATGATACCTCACTTGTGTGGGTAGGCCTAGCGCCCGTGACAGGAAATGCCCCAAAGCGCAACGTGGACACATCACAGAAAACAGACCTGTTTTTAGCAAAGTGCCTACCTTCAGATTTTGGCCTGTAGCTCAGCCGCCACCTAGGGAAACCTACCAAACCTGTGCATTTCTGAAAACTAGAGACCTAGGGGAATCCAAGATGGGGTGACTTGTGTGGCTCGGACCAGGTTCTGTTACCCAGAATCCTTTGCAAACCTCAAAATTTGGCTAAAAAAACACATGTTCCTCACATTTCTGTGGCAGAAAGTTCTGGAATCTGAGAGGAGCCACAAATTTCCTTCCACCCAGCGTTCCCCCACGTCTCCCGATAAAAATGATACCTCACTTGTGTGGGTAGGCCTAGCGCCCGTGACAGGAAATGCCCCAAAGCGCAACGTGGACACATCACAGAAAACAGACCTGTTTTTAGCAAAGTGCCTACCTGCAGATTTTGGCCTGTAGCTCAGCCGCCACCTAGGGAAACCTACCAAACCTGTGCATTTCGGAAAACTAGAGACCTAGGGGAATCCAAGATGGGGTGACTTGTGTGGCTCGGACCAGGTTCTGTTACCCAGAATCCTTTGCAAACCTAAAAATTTGGCTAAAAAAACACATGTTCCTCACATTTCTGTGGCAGAAAGTTCTGGAATCTGAGAGGAGCCACGAATTTCCTTCCACCCAGCGTTCCCCCACGTCTCCCGATAAAAATGATACCTCACTTGTGTGGGTAGGCCTAGCGCCCGTGACAGGAAATGCCCCAAAGCGCAACGTGGACACATCACAGAAAACAGACCTGTTTTTAGCAAAGTGCCTACCTGTAGATTTTGGCCTGTAGCTCAGCCGCCACATAGGGAAACCTACCAAACCTGTACATTTCTGAAAACTAGAGACCTAGGGGAATCCAAGATGGGGTGACTTGTGTGGCTCGGACCAGGTTCTGTTACCCAGAATCCTTTTCAAACCTCAAAATTTGGCTAAAAAAACACATGTTCCTCACATTTCTGTTTCAGAAAGTTCTGGAATCTGAGAGGAGCCACGAATTTCCTTCCACCCAGCGTTCCCCCACGTCTCCCGATAAAAATGATACCTCACTTGTGTGGGTAGGCCTAGCGCCCGCGACAGGAAACGCCCCAAAGCGCAACGTGGACACAGCCAAATTGGTGAAGGAAAACAGAGGTGTTTTTGCAAAGTGCCTACCTGTAGATTTTGGCCTGTAGCTCAGACGCCACCTAGGGAAACCTACCAAACCTGTGCATTTCTGAAAACTAGAGACCTAGGGGAATCCAAGATGGGGTGACTTGTGTGGCTCGGACCAGGTTCTGTTACCCAGAATCCTTTGCAAACCTCAAAATTTGGCTAAAAAAACACATGTTCCTAACATTTCTGTGGCAGAAAGTTCTAGAATCTGAGAGGAGCCACAAATTTCCTTCCACCCAGCGTTCCCCCACGTCTCCCGATAAAAATGATACCTCACTTGTGTGGGTAGGCCTAGCGCCCGTGACAGGAAATGCCCCAAAGCGCAATGTGGACACATCACAGAAAACAGACCTGTTTTTAGCAAAGTGCCTACCTGCAGATTTTGGCCTGTAGCTCAGCCGCCACCTAGGGAAACCTACCACACCTGTGCATTTCTGAAAACTAGAGACCTAGGGGAATCCAAGATGGGGTGACTTGTGTGGCTCGGACCAGGTTCTGTTACCCAGAATCCTTTGCAAACCTCAAAATTTGGCTAAAAAAACACATGTTCCTCACATTTCTGTGGCAGAAAGTTCTGGAATCTGAGAGGAGCCACGAATTTCCTTCCACCCAGCGTTCCACCACGTCTCCCGATAAAAATGATACCTCACTTGTGTGGGTAGGCCTAGCGCCCGTGACAGGAAATGCCCCAAAGCGCAACGTGGACACAGCCAAATTGGAGAAGGAAAACAGAGGTGTTTTTTGCAAAGTGCCTACCTGTAGATTTTGGCCTGTAGCTCAGCCGCCACATAGGGAAACCTACCAAACCTGTGCATTTCTGAAAACTAGAGACCTAGGGGAATCCAAGATGGGGTGACTTGTGTGGCTCGGACCAGGTTCTGTTACCCAGAATCCTTTGCAAACCTCAAAATTTGGCTAAAAAACACATGTTCCTCACATTTCTGTGGCAGAAAGTTCTGGAATCTGAGAGGAGCCACGAATTTCCTTCCACCCAGCGTTCCCCCACGTCTCCCGATAAAAATGATACCTCACTTGTGTGGGTAGGCCTAGCGCCCGTGACAGGAAATGCCCCAAAGCGCAACGTGGACACATCACAGAAAACAGACCTGTTTTTAGCAAAGTGCCTACCTTCAGATTTTGGCCTGTAGCTCAGCCGCCTCCTAGGGAAACCTATCAAACCTGTGCATTTCTGAAAACTAGAGACCTAGGGGAATCCAGGTTGGGGTGATTTGTGTGGCTCGGACCAGGTTCTGTTACCCAGAATGCTTTGCAAACCTCAAAATTTGGCTAAAAAAACACATGTTCCTCACATTTCTGTGGCAGAAAGTTCTGGAATCTGAGAGGAGCCACAAATTTCCTTCCACCCAGCGTTTCCCCACGTCTCCCGATAAAAATGATACCTCACTTGTGTGGGTAGGCCTAGCGCCCGTGACAGGAAATGCCCCAAAGCGCAACGTGGACACATCACAGAAAACAGACCTGTTTTTAGCAAAGTGCCTACCTGCAGATTTTGGCCTGTAGCTCAGCCGCCACCTAGGGAAACCTACCAAACCTGTGCATTTCTGAAAACTAGAGACTTAGGGGAATCCAATATGGGGTGACTTGTGTGGCTCGGACCAGGTTCTGTTACCCAGAATCCTTTGCAAATCTCAAAATTTGGCTAAAAAAAACACATGTTCCTCACATTTCTGTGGCAGAAAGTTCTGGAATCTGAGAGGAGCCACAAATTTCCTTCCACCCAGCGTTCCCCCACGTCTCCCGATAAAAATGATACCTCAATTGTGTGGGTAGGCCTAGCGCCCGTGACAGGAAATGCCCCAAAGCGCAACGTGGACACATCACAGAAAACAGACCTGTTTTTAGCAAAGTGCCTACCTGCAGATTTTGGCCTGTAGCTCAGCCGCCACCTAGGGAAACCTACCAAACCTGTGCATTTCTGAAAACTAGAGACCTAGGGGAATCCAATATGGGGTGACTTGTGTGGCTCGGACCAGGTTCTGTTACCCAGAATCCTTTGCAAACCTCAAAATTTGGCTAAAAAAACACATGTTCCTAACATTTCTGTGGCAGAAAGTTCTGGAATCTGAGAGGAGCCACGAATTTCCTTCCATCCAGCGTTCCCCCACGTCTCCCGATAAAAATGATACCTCACTTGTGTGCGTAGGCCTAGCGCCCGCGACAGGAAACGCCCCAAAGCGCAACGTGGACACAGCCAAATTGGTGAAGGAAAACAGAGGTGTTTTTTGCAAAGTGCCTACCTGTAGATTTTGGCCTGTAGCTCAGACGCCACCTAGGGAAACCTACCAAACCTGTGCATTTCTGAAAACTAGAGACCTAGGGGAATCCAAGATGGGGTGACTTGTGTGGCTCGGACCAGGTTCTGTTACCCAGAATCCTTTGCAAACCTCAAAATTTGGCTAAAAAAACACATGTTCCTCACATTTCTGTGGCAGAAAGTTCTGGAATCTGAGAGGAGCCATGAATTTCCTTCCACCCAGCGTTCCCCCACGTCTCCCGATAAAAATGATACCTCACTTGTGTGGGTAGGCCTAGCGCCCGTGACAGGAAATGCCCCAAAGCGCAACGTGGACACATCACAGAAAACAGACCTGTTTTTAGCAAAGTGCCTACCTGCAGATTTTGGCCTGTAGCTCAGCCGCCACCTAGGGAAACCTACCAAACCTGTGCATTTCTGAAAACTAGAGACCTAGGGGAATCCAAGATGGGGTGACTTGTGTGGCTCGGACCAGGTTCTGTTACCCAGAATCCTTTGCAAACCTCAAAATTTGGCTAAAAAAACACATGTTCCTCACATTTCTGTGGCAGAAAGTTCTGGAATCTGAGAGGAGCCACAAATTTCCTTCCACCCAGCGTTCCCCCACGTCTCCCGATAAAAATGATACCTCACTTGTGTGGGTAGGCCTAGCGCCCGTGACAGGAAATGCCCCAAAGCACAACGTGGACACATCACAGAAAACAGACCTGTTTTTAGCAAAGTGCCTACCTGCAGATTTTGGCCTGTAGCTCAGCCGCCACCTAGGGAAACCTACCAAACCTGTGCATTTCGGAAAACTAGAGACCTAGGGGAATCCAAGATGGGGTGACTTGTGTGGCTCGGACCAGGTTCTGTTACCCAGAATCCTTTGCAAACCTAAAAATTTGGCTAAAAAAACACATGTTCCTCACATTTCTGTGGCAGAAAGTTCTGGAATCTGAGAGGAGCCACGAATTTCCTTCCACCCAGCGTTCCCCCACGTCTCCCGATAAAAATGATACCTCACTTGTGTGGGTAGGCCTAGCGCCCGTGACAGGAAATGCCCCAAAGCGCAACGTGGACACATCACAGAAAACAGACCTGTTTTTAGCAAAGTGCCTACCTGTAGATTTTGGCCTGTAGCTCAGCCGCCACATAGGGAAACCTACCAAACCTGTACGTTTCTGAAAACTAGAGACCTAGGGGAATCCAAGATGGGGTGACTTGTGTGGCTCGGACCAGGTTCTGTTACCCAGAATCCTTTTCAAACCTCAAAATTTGGCTAAAAAAACACATGTTCCTCACATTTCTGTTTCAGAAAGTTCTGGAATCTGAGAGGAGCCACGAATTTCCTTCCACCCAGCGTTCCCCCACGTCTCCCGATAAAAATGATACCTCACTTGTGTGGGTAGGCCTAGCGCCCGCGACAGGAAACGCCCCAAAGCGCAACGTGGACACAGCCAAATTGGTGAAGGAAAACAGAGGTGTTTTTGCAAAGTGCCTACCTGTAGATTTTGGCCTGTAGCTCAGACGCCACCTAGGGAAACCTACCAAACCTGTGCATTTCTGAAAACTAGAGACCTAGGGGAATCCAAGATGGGGTGACTTGTGTGGCTCGGACCAGGTTCTGTTACCCAGAATCCTTTGCAAACCTCAAAATTTGGCTAAAAAAACACATGTTCCTAACATTTCTGTGGCAGAAAGTTCTAGAATCTGAGAGGAGCCACAAATTTCCTTCCACCCAGCGTTCCCCCACGTCTCCCGATAAAAATGATACCTCACTTGTGTGGGTAGGCCTAGCGCCCGTGACAGGAAATGCCCCAAAGCGCAATGTGGACACATCACAGAAAACAGACCTGTTTTTAGCAAAGTGCCTACCTGCAGATTTTGGCCTGTAGCTCAGCCGCCACCTAGGGAAACCTACCAAACCTGTGCATTTCTGAAAACTAGAGACCTAGGGGAATCCAAGATGGGGTGACTTGTGTGGCTCGGACCAGGTTCTGTTACCCAGAATCCTTTGCAAACCTCAAAATTTGGCTAAAAAAACACATGTTCCTCACATTTCTGTGGCAGAAAGTTCTGGAATCTGAGAGGAGCCACGAATTTCCTTCCACCCAGCGTTCCACCACGTCTCCCGATAAAAATGATACCTCACTTGTGTGGGTAGGCCTAGCGCCCGTGACAGGAAATGCCCCAAAGCGCAACGTGGACACAGCCAAATTGGAGAAGGAAAACAGAGGTGTTTTTTGCAAAGTGCCTACCTGTAGATTTTGGCCTGTAGCTCAGCCGCCACATAGGGAAACCTACCAAACCTGTGCATTTCTGAAAACTAGAGACCTAGGGGAATCCAAGATGGGGTGACTTGTGTGGCTCGGACCAGGTTCTGTTACCCAGAATCCTTTGCAAACCTCAAAATTTGGCTAAAAAAACACATGTTCCTCACATTTCTGTGGCAGAAAGTTCTGGAATCTGAGAGGAGCCACGAATTTCCTTCCACCCAGCGTTCCCCCATGTCTCCCGATAAAAATGATACCTCACTTGTGTGGGTAGGCCTAGCGCCCGTGACAGAAAATGCCCCAAAGCGCACGTGGACACAGCCAAATTGGTGAAGGAAAACAGAGGTGTTTTTTGCAAATTGCCTACCTGTAGATTTTGGCCTGTAGCTCAGCCGCCACCTAGGGAAACCTACCAAACCTGTGCATTTCTGAAAACTAGAGACCTAGGGGAATCCAAGATGGGGTGATTTGTGTGGCTCGGACCAGGTTCTGTTACCCAGAATCCTTTGCAAACCTCAAAATGTGGCTAAAAAAACACATGTTCCTCACATTTCTGTGGCAGAAAGTTCTGGAATCTGAGAGGAGCCACGAATTTCCTTCCACCCAGCGTTCCCCCACGTCTCCCGATAAAAATGATACCTCACTTGTGTGGGTAGGCCTAGCGCCCGCGACAGGAAACGCCCCAAAGCGCAACGTGGACACATCCAAATTTGTGAAGGAAAACAGAGGTGTTTTTTGCAAAGTGCCTACCTGTAGATTTTGGCCTGTAGCTCAGCCGCCACCTAGGGAAACCTACCAAACCTGTGCATTTCAGAAAACTAGAGACCTAGGGGAATCCAAGATGGGGTGACTTGTGTGGCTCGGACCAGGTTCTGTTACCCAGAATCCTTTGCAAACCTCAAAATTTGGCTAAAAAAACACATGTTCCTCACATTTCTGTGGCAGAAAGTTCTGGAATCTAAGAGGAGCCACAAATTTCCTTCCACCCAGCGTTCCCCCACGTCTCCCGATAAAAATGATACCTCACTTGTGTGGGTAGGCCTAGCGCCCGTGACAGGAAATGCCCCAAAGCGCAACGTGGACACAGCCAAATTGGAGAAGGAAAACAGAGGTGTTTTTTGCAAAGTGCCTACCTGTAGATTTTGGCCTGTAGCTCAGCCGCCACATAGGGAAACCTACCAAACCTGTGCATTTCTGAAAACTAGAGACCTAGGGGAATCCAAGATGGGGTGACTTGTGTGGCTCGGACCAGGTTCTGTTACCCAGAATCCTTTGCAAACCTCAAAATTTGGCTAAAAAAACACATGTTCCTCACATTTCTGTGGCAGAAAGTTCTGGAATCTGAGAGGAGCCACGAATTTCCTTCCACCCAGCGTTCCCCCATGTCTCCCGATAAAAATGATACCTCACTTGTGTGGGTAGGCCTAGCGCCCGTGACAGAAAATGCCCCAAAGCGCACGTGGACACAGCCAAATTGGTGAAGGAAAACAGAGGTGTTTTTTGCAAATTGCCTACCTGTAGATTTTGGCCTGTAGCTCAGCCGCCACCTAGGGAAACCTACCAAACCTGTGCATTTCTGAAAACTAGAGACCTAGGGGAATCCAAGATGGGGTGATTTGTGTGGCTCGGACCAGGTTCTGTTACCCAGAATCCTTTGCAAACCTCAAAATGTGGCTAAAAAAACACATGTTCCTCACATTTCTGTGGCAGAAAGTTCTGGAATCTGAGAGGAGCCACGAATTTCCTTCCACCCAGCGTTCCCCCACGTCTCCCGATAAAAATGATACCTCACTTGTGTGGGTAGGCCTAGCGCCCGCGACAGGAAACGCCCCAAAGCGCAACGTGGACACATCCAAATTTGTGAAGGAAAACAGAGGTGTTTTTTGCAAAGTGCCTACCTGTAGATTTTGGCCTGTAGCTCAGCCGCCACCTAGGGAAACCTACCAAACCTGTGCATTTCAGAAAACTAGAGACCTAGGGGAATCCAAGATGGGGTGACTTGTGTGGCTCGGACCAGGTTCTGTTACCCAGAATCCTTTGCAAACCTCAAAATTTGGCTAAAAAAACACATGTTCCTCACATTTCTGTGGCAGAAAGTTCTGGAATCTAAGAGGAGCCACAAATTTCCTTCCACCCAGCGTTCCCCCACGTCTTCCGATAAAAATGATACCTCACTTGTGTGGGTAGGCCTAGCGCCCGTGACAGGAAATGCCCCAAAGCGCAACGTGGACACAGCCAAATTGGTGAAGGAAAGCAGAGGTGTTTTTTGCAAAGTGCCTACCTGTAGATTTTGGCCTGTAGCTCAGCCGCCACATAGGGAAACCTACGAAACCTGTGCATTTCTGAAAACTAGAGACCTAGGGGAATCCAAGATTGGGTGACTTGTGTGGCTCGGACCAGGTTCTGTTACCCAGAATCCTTTGCAAACCTCAAAATGTGGCTAAAAAAACACATGTTCCTCACATTTCTGTGGCAGAAAGTTCTTGAATCTGAGAGGAGCCACGAATTTCCTTCCACCCAGCGTTCCCCCATGTCTCCCGATAAAAATGATACCTCACTTGTGTGGGTAGGCCTAGCGCCCGTGACAGGAAATGCCCCAAAGCGCAACGTGGACACATCACAGAAAACAGACCTGTTTTTAGCAAAGTGCCTACCTGCAGATTTTGGCCTGTAGCTCAGCTGCCACCTAAGGAAACCTACCAAACCTGTGCATTTCTGAAAACTAGAGACCTAGGGGAATCCAAGATGGGGTGACTTGTGTGGCTCGGACCAGGTTCTGTTACCCAGAATCCTTTGCAAACCTCAATATTTGGCTAAAAAAACACATGTTCCTCACATTTCTGTGGCAGAAAGTTCTGGAATCTGAGAGGAGCCACGAATTTCCTTCCACCCAGCGTTCCCCCACGTCTCCCGATAAAAATGATACCTCACTTGTGTGGGTAGGCCTAGCGCCCGGGACAGGAAACGCCCCAAAGCGCAACGTGGACACAGCCAAATTGGTGGAGGAAAACAGAGGTGTTTTTTGCAAAGTGCCTACCTGTAGATTTTGGCCTGTAGCTCAGCCGCCACATAGGGAAACCTACCAAACCTGTGCATTTCTGAAAACTAGAGACCTAGGGAATTCCAAGATGGGGTGACTTGTGTGGCTCGGACCAGGTTCTGTTACCCAGAATCCTTTGCAAACCTCAAAATTTGGCTAAAAAAACACATGTTCCTCACATTTCTGTGGCAGAAAGTTCTGGAATCTAAGAGGAGCCACAAATTTCCTTCCACCCAGCGTTCCCCCACGTCTTCCGATAAAAATGATACCTCACTTGTGTGGGTAGGCCTAGCGCCCGTGACAGGAAATGCCCCAAAGCGCAACGTGGACACAGCCAAATTGGTGAAGGAAAACAGAGGTGTTTTTTGCAAAGTGCCTACCTGTAGATTTTGGCCTGTAGCTCAGCCGCCACATAGGGAAACCTACGAAACCTGTGCATTTCTGAAAACTAGAGACCTAGGGGAATCCAAGATGGGGTGACTTGTGTGGCTCGGACCAGGTTCTGTTACCCAGAATCCTTTGCAAACCTCAAAATGTGGCTAAAAAAACACATGTTCCTCACATTTCTGTGGCAGAAAGTTCTTGAATCTGAGAGGAGCCACGAATTTCCTTCCACCCAGCGTTCCCCCATGTCTCCCGATAAAAATGATACCTCACTTGTGTGGGTAGGCCTAGCGCCCGTGACAGGAAATGCCCCAAAGCGCAACGTGGACACATCACAGAAAACAGACCTGTTTTTAGCAAAGTGCCTACCTGCAGATTTTGGCCTGTAGCTCAGCTGCCACCTAGGGAAACCTATCAAACCTGTGCATTTCTGAAAACTAGAGACCTAGGGGAATCCAAGATGGGGTGACTTGTGTGGCTCGGACCAGGTTCTGTTACCCAGAATCCTTTGCAAACCTCAATATTTGGCTAAAAAAACACATGTTCCTCACATTTCTGTGGCAGAAAGTTCTGGAATCTGAGAGGAGCCACAAATTTCCTTCCACCCAGCGTTCCCCCACGTCTCCCGATAAAAATGATACCTCACTTCTGTGGGTAGGCCTAGCGCCCGTGACAGGAAATGCCCCAAAGCGCAACGTGGACACAGCCAAATTGGTGAAGGAAAACAGAGGTGTTTTTTGCAAAGTGCCTACCTGTAGATTTTGGCCTGTAGCTCAGCCGCCACATAGGGAAACCTACCAAACCTGTGCATTTCTGAAAACTAGAGACCGAGGGGAATCCAAGATAGGGTGACTTGTGTGGCTCGGACCAGGTTCTGTTACCCAGAATCCTTTGCAAACCTCAAAATTTGGCTAAAAAAACACATGTTCCTCACATTTCTGTGGCAGAAAGTTCTGGAATCTGAGAGGAGCCACGAATTTCCTTTCACCCAGCGTTCCCCCACGTCTCCCGATAAAAATGATACCTCACTTGTGTGGGTAGGCCTAGCGCCCGGGACAGGAAACGCCCCAAAGCGCAACGTGGACACAGCCAAATTGGTGGAGGAAAACAGAGGTGTTTTTTGCAAAGTGCCTACCTGTAGATTTTGGCCTGTAGCTCAGCCGCCACATAGGGAAACCTACCAAACCTGTGCATTTCTGAAAACTAGAGACCTAGGGGAATCCAAGATGGGGTGACTTGTGTGGCTCGGACCAGGTTCTGTTACCCAGAATCCTTTGCAAACCTCAAAATTTGGCTAAAAAAACACATGTTCCTCACATTTCTGTGGCAGATAGTTCTGGAATCTGAGAGGAGCCACGAATTTCCTTCCACCCAGCGTTCCCCCACGTCTCCCGATAAAAATGATACCTCACTTGTGTGGGTAGGCCTAGCGCCCGGGACAGGAAACGCCCCAAAGCGCAACGTGGACACAGCCAAATTGGTGGAGGAAAACAGAGGTGTTTTTTGCAAAGTGCCTACCTGTAGATTTTGGCCTGTAGCTCAGCCGCCACATAGGGAAACCTACCAAACCTGTGCATTTCTGAAAACTAGAGACCTAGGGGAATCCAAGATGGGGTGACTTGTGTGGCTCGGACCAGGTTCTGTTACCCATAATCCTTTGCAAACCTCAAAAGTTGGCTAAAAAAACACATGTTCCTCACATTTCTGTGGCAGAAAGTTCTGGAATCTGAGAGGAGCCACGAATTTCCTTCCACCCAGCGTTCCCCCATGTCTCCCGATAAAAATGATACCTCACTTGTGTGGGTAGGCCTAGCGCCCGTGACAGGAAATGCCCCAAAGCGCAACGTGGACACATCACAGAAAACAGACCTGTTTTTAGCAAAGTGCCTACCTTCAGATTTTGGCCTGTAGCTCAGCCGCCACCTAGGGAAACCTACCAAACCTGTGCATTTCTGAAAACTAGAGACCTAGGGGAATCCAAGATGGGGTGACTTGTGTGGCTCGGACCAGGTTCTGTTACCCAGAATCCTTTGCAAACCTCAAAATTTGGCTAAAAAAACACATGTTCCTCACATTTCTGTGGCAGAAAGTTCTGGAATCTGAGAGGAGCCACAAATTTCCTTCCACCCAGCGTTCCCCCACGTCTCCCGATAAAAATGATACCTCACTTGTGTGGGTAGGCCTAGCGCCCGTGACAGGAAATGCCCCAAAGCGCAACGTGGACACATCACAGAAAACAGACCTGTTTTTAGCAAAGTGCCTACCTGCAGATTTTGGCCTGTAGCTCATCCGCCACCTAGGGAAACCTACCAAACCTGTGCATTTCGGAAAACTAGAGACCTAGGGGAATCCAAGATGGGGTGACTTGTGTGGCTCGGACCAGGTTCTGTTACCCAGAATCCTTTGCAAACCTAAAAATTTGGCTAAAAAAACACATGTTCCTCACATTTCTGTGGCAGAAAGTTCTGGAATCTGAGAGGAGCCACGAATTTCCTTCCACCCAGCGTTCCCCCACGTCTCCCGATAAAAATGATACCTCACTTGTGTGGGTAGGCCTAGCGCCCGTGACAGGAAATGCCCCAAAGCGCAACGTGGACACATCACAGAAAACAGACCTGTTTTTAGCAAAGTGCCTACCTGTAGATTTTGGCCTGTAGCTCAGCCGCCACATAGGGAAACCTACCAAACCTGTACATTTCTGAAAACTAGAGACCTAGGGGAATCCAAGATGGGGTGACTTGTGTGGCTCGGACCAGGTTCTGTTACCCAGAATCCTTTTCAAACCTCAAAATTTGGCTAAAAAAACACATGTTCCTCACATTTCTGTTTCAGAAAGTTCTGGAATCTGAGAGGAGCCACGAATTTCCTTCCACCCAGCGTTCCCCCACGTCTCCCGATAAAAATGATACCTCACTTGTGTGGGTAGGCCTAGCGCACGCGACAGGAAACGCCCCAAAGCGCAACGTGGACACAGCCAAATTGGTGAAGGAAAACAGAGGTGTTTTTGCAAAGTGCCTACCTGTAGATTTTGGCCTGTAGCTCAGACGCCACCTAGGGAAACCTACCAAACCTGTGCATTTCTGAAAACTAGAGACCTAGGGGAATCCAAGATGGGGTGACTTGTGTGGCTCGGACCAGGTTCTGTTACCCAGAATCCTTTGCAAACCTCAAAATTTGGCTAAAAAAACACATGTTCCTAACATTTCTGTGGCAGAAAGTTCTAGAATCTGAGAGGAGCCACAAATTTCCTTCCACCCAGCGTTCCCCCACGTCTCCCGATAAAAATGATACCTCACTTGTGTGGGTAGGCCTAGCGCCCGTGACAGGAAATGCCCCAAAGCGCAATGTGGACACATCACAGAAAACAGACCTGTTTTTAGCAAAGTGCCTACCTGCAGATTTTGGCCTGTAGCTCAGCCGCCACCTAGGGAAACCTACCAAACCTGTGCATTTCTGAAAACTAGAGACCTAGGGGAATCCAAGATGGGGTGACTTGTGTGGCTCGGACCAGGTTCTGTTACCCAGAATCCTTTGCAAACCTCAAAATTTGGCTAAAAAAACACATGTTCCTCACATTTCTGTGGCAGAAAGTTCTGGAATCTGAGAGGAGCCACGAATTTCCTTCCACCCAGCGTTCCACCACGTCTCCCGATAAAAATGATACCTCACTTGTGTGGGTAGGCCTAGCGCCCGTGACAGGAAATGCCCCAAAGCGCAACGTGGACACAGCCAAATTGGAGAAGGAAAACAGAGGTGTTTTTTGCAAAGTGCCTACCTGTAGATTTTGGCCTGTAGCTCAGCCGCCACATAGGGAAACCTACCAAACCTGTGCATTTCTGAAAACTAGAGACCTAGGGGAATCCAAGATGGGGTGACTTGTGTGGCTCGGACCAGGTTCTGTTACCCAGAATCCTTTGCAAACCTCAAAATTTGGCTAAAAAACACATGTTCCTCACATTTCTGTGGCAGAAAGTTCTGGAATCTGAGAGGAGCTACGAATTTCCTTCCACCCAGCGTTCCCCCACGTCTCCCGATAAAAATGATACCTCACTTGTGTGGGTAGGCCTAGCGCCCGTGACAGGAAATGCCCCAAAGCGCAACGTGGACACATCACAGAAAACAGACCTGTTTTTAGCAAAGTGCCTACCTGCAGATTTTGGCCTGTAGCTCAGCCGCCTCCTAGGGAAACCTACCAAACCTGTGCATTTCTGAAAACTAGAGACCTAGGGGAATCCAGGTTGGGGTGATTTGTGTGGCTCGGACCAGGTTCTGTTACCCAGAATGCTTTGCAAACCTCAAAATTTGGCTAAAAAAACACATGTTCCTCACATTTCTGTGGCAGAAAGTTCTGGAATCTGAGAGGAGCCACAAATTTCCTTCCACCCAGCGTTTCCCCACGTCTCCCGATAAAAATGATACCTCACTTGTGTGGGTAGGCCTAGCGCCCGTGACAGGAAATGCCCCAAAGCGCAACGTGGACACATCACAGAAAACAGACCTGTTGTTAGCAAAGTGCCTACCTGCAGATTTTGGCCTGTAGCTCAGCCGCCACCTAGGGAAACCTACCAAACCTGTGCATTTCTGAAAACTAGAGACTTAGGGGAATCCAATATGGGGTGACTTGTGTGGCTCGGACCAGGTTCTGTTACCCAGAATCCTTTGCAAACCTCAAAATTTGGCTAAAAAAAACACATGTTCCTCACATTTCTGTGGCAGAAAGTTCTGGAATCTGAGAGGAGCCACAAATTTCCTTCCACCCAGCGTTCCCCCACGTCTCCCGATAAAAATGATACCTCAATTGTGTGGGTAGGCCTAGCGCCCGTGACAGGAAATGCCCCAAAGCGCAACGTGGACACATCACAGAAAACAGACCTGTTTTTAGCAAAGTGCCTACCTGCAGATTTTGGCCTGTAGCTCAGCCGCCACCTAGGGAAACCTACCAAACCTGTGCATTTCTGAAAACTAGAGACCTAGGGGAATCCAATATGGGGTGACTTGTGTGGCTCGGACCAGGTTCTGTTACCCAGAATCCTTTGCAAACCTCAAAATTTGGCTAAAAAAACACATGTTCCTAACATTTCTGTGGCAGAAAGTTCTGGAATCTGAGAGGAGCCACGAATTTCCTTCCACCCAGCGTTCCCCCACGTCTCCCGATAAAAATGATACCTCACTTGTGTGCGTAGGCCTAGCGCCCGCGACAGGAAACGCCCCAAAGCGCAACGTGGACACAGCCAAATTGGTGAAGGAAAACAGAGGTGTTTTTTGCAAAGTGCCTACCTGTAGATTTTGGCCTGTAGCTCAGACGCCACCTAGGGAAACCTACCAAACCTGTGCATTTCTGAAAACTAGAGACCTAGGGGAATCCAAGATGGGGTGACTTGTGTGGCTCGGACCAGGTTCTGTTACCCAGAATCCTTTGCAAACCTCAAAATTTGGCTAAAAAAACACATGTTCCTCACATTTCTGTGGCAGAAAGTTTTGGAATCTGAGAGGAGCCACGAATTTCCTTCCACCCAGCGTTCCCCCACGTCTCCCGATAAAAATGATACCTCACTTGTGTGGGTAGGCCTAGCGCCCGTGACAGGAAACGCCCCAAAGCGCAACGTGGACACAGCCAAATTGGTGGAGGAAAACAGAGGTGTTTTTTGCAAAGTGCCTATTTGTAGATTTTGGCCTGTAGCTCAGCCGCCACATAGGGAAACCTACCAAACCTGTGCATTTCTAAAAACTAGAGACCTAGGGGAATCCAAGATGGGGTGACTTGTGTGGCTCGGACCAGGTTCTGTTACCCAGAATCCTTTGCAAACCTCAAAATTTGGCTAAAAAAACACATGTTCCTCACATTTCTGTGGCAGAAAGTTCTGGAATCTGAGAGGAGCCACGAATTTCCTTCCACCCAGCGTTCCCCCACGTCTCCCGATAAAAATGATACCTCACTTGTGTGGGTAGGCCTAGCGCCCGTGACAGGAAATGCCCCAAAGCGCAACGTGGACACATCACAGAAAACAGACCTGTTTTTAGCAAAGTGCCTACCTGCAGATTTTGGCCTGTAGCTCAGCCGCCACCTAGGGAAACCTACCAAACCTGTGCATTTCTGAAAACTAGAGACCTAGGGGAATCCAAGATGGGGTGACTTGTGTGGCTCGGACCAGGTTCTGTTACCCAGAATCCTTTGCAAACCTCAAAATTTGGCTAAAAAAACACATGTTCCTCACATTTCTGTGGCAGAAAGTTCTGGAATCTGAGAGGAGCCACAAATTTCCTTCCACCCAGCGTTCCCCCACGTCTCCCGATAAAAATGATACCTCACTTGTGTGGGTAGGCCTAGCGCCCGTGACAGGAAATGCCCCAAAGCGCAACGTGGACACATCACAGAAAACAGACCTGTTTTTAGCAAAGTGCCTACCTGCAGATTTTGGCCTGTAGCTCATCCGCCACCTAGGGAAACCTACCAAACCTGTGCATTTCGGAAAACTAGAGACCTAGGGGAATCCAAGATGGGGTGACTTGTGTGGCTCGGACCAGGTTCTGTTACCCAGAATCCTTTGCAAACCTAAAAATTTGGCTAAAAAAACACATGTTCCTCACATTTCTGTGGCAGAAAGTTCTGGAATCTGAGAGGAGCCACGAATTTCCTTCCACCCAGCGTTCCCCCACGTCTCCCGATAAAAATGATACCTCACTTGTGTGGGTAGGCCTAGCGCCCGTGACAGGAAATGCCCCAAAGCGCAACGTGGACACATCACAGAAAACAGACCTGTTTTTAGCAAAGTGCCTACCTGTAGATTTTGGCCTGTAGCTCAGCCGCCACATAGGGAAACCTACCAAACCTGTACATTTCTGAAAACTAGAGACCTAGGGGAATCCAAGATGGGGTGACTTGTGTGGCTCGGACCAGGTTCTGTTACCCAGAATCCTTTTCAAACCTCAAAATTTGGCTAAAAAAACACATGTTCCTCACATTTCTGTTTCAGAAAGTTCTGGAATCTGAGAGGAGCCACGAATTTCCTTCCACCCAGCGTTCCCCCACGTCTCCCGATAAAAATGATACCTCACTTGTGTGGGTAGGCCTAGCGCACGCGACAGGAAACGCCCCAAAGCGCAACGTGGACACAGCCAAATTGGTGAAGGAAAACAGAGGTGTTTTTGCAAAGTGCCTACCTGTAGATTTTGGCCTGTAGCTCAGACGCCACCTAGGGAAACCTACCAAACCTGTGCATTTCTGAAAACTAGAGACCTAGGGGAATCCAAGATGGGGTGACTTGTGTGGCTCGGACCAGGTTCTGTTACCCAGAATCCTTTGCAAACCTCAAAATTTGGCTAAAAAAACACATGTTCCTAACATTTCTGTGGCAGAAAGTTCTAGAATCTGAGAGGAGCCACAAATTTCCTTCCACCCAGCGTTCCCCCACGTCTCCCGATAAAAATGATACCTCACTTGTGTGGGTAGGCCTAGCGCCCGTGACAGGAAATGCCCCAAAGCGCAATGTGGACACATCACAGAAAACAGACCTGTTTTTAGCAAAGTGCCTACCTGCAGATTTTGGCCTGTAGCTCAGCCGCCACCTAGGGAAACCTACCAAACCTGTGCATTTCTGAAAACTAGAGACCTAGGGGAATCCAAGATGGGGTGACTTGTGTGGCTCGGACCAGGTTCTGTTACCCAGAATCCTTTGCAAACCTCAAAATGTGGCTAAAAAAACACATGTTCCTCACATTTCTGTGGCAGAAAGTTCTGGAATCTGAGAGGAGCCACGAATTTCCTTCCACCCAGCGTTCCACCACGTCTCCCGATAAAAATGATACCTCACTTGTGTGGGTAGGCCTAGCGCCCGTGACAGGAAATGCCCCAAAGCGCAACGTGGACACAGCCAAATTGGAGAAGGAAAACAGAGGTGTTTTTTGCAAAGTGCCTACCTGTAGATTTTGGCCTGTAGCTCAGCCGCCACATAGGGAAACCTACCAAACCTGTGCATTTCTGAAAACTAGAGACCTAGGGGAATCCAAGATGGGGTGACTTGTGTGGCTCGGACCAGGTTCTGTTACCCAGAATCCTTTGCAAACCTCAAAATTTGGCTAAAAAACACATGTTCCTCACATTTCTGTGGCAGAAAGTTCTGGAATCTGAGAGGAGCCACGAATTTCCTTCCACCCAGCGTTCCCCCACGTCTCCCGATAAAAATGATACCTCACTTGTGTGGGTAGGCCTAGCGCCCGTGACAGGAAATGCCCCAAAGCGCAACGTGGACACATCACAGAAAACAGACCTGTTTTTAGCAAAGTGCCTACCTGCAGATTTTGGCCTGTAGCTCAGCCGCCTCCTAGGGAAACCTACCAAACCTGTGCATTTCTGAAAACTAGAGACCTAGGGGAATCCAGGTTGGGGTGATTTGTGTGGCTCGGACCAGGTTCTGTTACCCAGAATGCTTTGCAAACCTCAAAATTTGGCTAAAAAAACACATGTTCCTCACATTTCTGTGGCAGAAAGTTCTGGAATCTGAGAGGTGCCACAAATTTCCTTCCACCCAGCGTTTCCCCACGTCTCCCGATAAAAATGATACCTCACTTGTGTGGGTAGGCCTAGCGCCCGTGACAGGAAATGCCCCAAAGCGCAACGTGGACACATCACAGAAAACAGACCTGTTGTTAGCAAAGTGCCTACCTGCAGATTTTGGCCTGTAGCTCAGCCGCCACCTAGGGAAACCTACCAAACCTGTGCATTTCTGAAAACTAGAGACTTAGGGGAATCCAATATGGGGTGACTTGTGTGGCTCGGACCAGGTTCTGTTACCCAGAATCCTTTGCAAACCTCAAAATTTGGCTAAAAAAAACACATGTTCCTCACATTTCTGTGGCAGAAAGTTCTGGAATCTGAGAGGAGCCACAAATTTCCTTCCACCCAGCGTTCCCCCACGTCTCCCGATAAAAATGATACCTCAATTGTGTGGGTAGGCCTAGCGCCCGTGACAGGAAATGCCCCAAAGCGCAACGTGGACACATCACAGAAAACAGACCTGTTTTTAGCAAAGTGCCTACCTGCAGATTTTGGCCTGTAGCTCAGCCGCCACCTAGGGAAACCTACCAAACCTGTGCATTTCTGAAAACTAGAGACCTAGGGGAATCCAATATGGGGTGACTTGTGTGGCTCGGACCAGGTTCTGTTACCCAGAATCCTTTGCAAACCTCAAAATTTGGCTAAAAAAACACATGTTCCTAACATTTCTGTGGCAGAAAGTTCTGGAATCTGAGAGGAGCCACGAATTTCCTTCCACCCAGCGTTCCCCCACGTCTCCCGATAAAAATGATACCTCACTTGTGTGCGTAGGCCTAGCGCCCGCGACAGGAAACGCCCCAAAGCGCAACGTGGACACAGCCAAATTGGTGAAGGAAAACAGAGGTGTTTTTTGCAAAGTGCCTACCTGTAGATTTTGGCCTGTAGCTCAGACGCCACCTAGGGAAACCTACCAAACCTGTGCATTTCTGAAAACTAGAGACCTAGGGGAATCCAAGATGGGGTGACTTGTGTGGCTCGGACCAGGTTCTGTTACCCAGAATCCTTTGCAAACCTCAAAATTTGGCTAAAAAAACACATGTTCCTCACATTTCTGTGGCAGAAAGTTTTGGAATCTGAGAGGAGCCACGAATTTCCTTCCACCCAGCGTTCCCCCACGTCTCCCGATAAAAATGATACCTCACTTGTGTGGGTAGGCCTAGCGCCCGTGACAGGAAACGCCCCAAAGCGCAACGTGGACACAGCCAAATTGGTGGAGGAAAACAGAGGTGTTTTTTGCAAAGTGCCTATTTGTAGATTTTGGCCTGTAGCTCAGCCGCCACATAGGGAAACCTACCAAACCTGTGCATTTCTAAAAACTAGAGACCTAGGGGAATCCAAGATGGGGTGACTTGTGTGGCTCGGACCAGGTTCTGTTACCCAGAATCCTTTGCAAACCTCAAAATTTGGCTAAAAAAACACATGTTCCTCACATTTCTGTGGCAGAAAGTTCTGGAATCTGAGAGGAGCCACGAATTTCCTTCCACCCAGCGTTCCCCCACGTCTCCCGATAAAAATGATACCTCACTTGTGTGGGTAGGCCTAGCGCCCGTGACAGGAAATGCCCCAAAGCGCAACGTGGACACATCACAGAAAACAGACCTGTTTTTAGCAAAGTGCCTACCTGCAGATTTTGGCCTGTAGCTCAGCCGCCACCTAGGGAAACCTACCAAACCTGTGCATTTCTGAAAACTAGAGACCTAGGGGAATCCAAGATGGGGTGACTTGTGTGGCTCGGACCAGGTTCTGTTACCCAGAATCCTTTGCAAACCTCAAAATTTGGCTAAAAAAACACATGTTCCTCACATTTCTGTGGCAGAAAGTTCTGGAATCTGAGAGGAGCCACAAATTTCCTTCCACCCAGCGTTCCCCCACGTCTCCCGATAAAAATGATACCTCACTTGTGTGGGTAGGCCTAGCGCCCGTGACAGGAAATGCCCCAAAGCGCAACGTGGACACATCACAGAAAACAGACCTGTTTTTAGCAAAGTGCCTACCTGCAGATTTTGGCCTGTAGCTCAGCCGCCACCTAGGGAAACCTACCAAACCTGTGCATTTCGGAAAACTAGAGACCTAGGGGAATCCAAGATGGGGTGACTTGTGTGGCTCGGACCAGGTTCTGTTACCCAGAATCCTTTGCAAACCTAGAAATTTGGCTAAAAAAACACATGTTCCTCACATTTCTGTGGCAGAAAGTTCTGGAATCTGAGAGGAGCCACGAATTTCCTTCCACCCAGCGTTCCCCCACGTCTCCCGATAAAAATGATACCTCACTTGTGTGGGTAGGCCTAGCGCCCGTGACAGGAAACGCCCCAAAGCGCAACGTGGACACAGCCAAATTGGTGGAGGAAAACAGAGGTGTTTTTTGCAAAGTGCCTATTTGTAGATTTTGGCCTGTAGCTCAGCCGCCACATAGGGAAACCTACCAAACCTGTGCATTTCTAAAAACTAGAGACCTAGGGGAATCCAAGATGGGGTGACTTGTGTGGCTCGGACCAGGTTCTGTTACCCAGAATCCTTTGCAAACCTCAAAATTTGGCTAAAAAAACACATGTTCCTCACATTTCTGTGGCAGAAAGTTCTGGAATCTGAGAGGAGCCACGAATTTCCTTCCACCCAGCGTTCCCCCACGTCTCCCGATAAAAATGATACCTCACTTGTGTGGGTAGGCCTAGCGCCCGTGACAGGAAATGCCCCAAAGCGCAACGTGGACACATCACAGAAAACAGACCTGTTTTTAGCAAAGTGCCTACCTGTAGATTTTGGCCTGTAGCTCAGCCGCCACATAGGGAAACCTACCAAACCTGTACATTTCTGAAAACTAGAGACCTAGGGGAATCCAAGATGGGGTGACTTGTGTGGCTCGGACCAGGTTCTGTTACCCAGAATCCTTTTCAAACCTCAAAATTTGGCTAAAAAAACACATGTTCCTCACATTTCTGTTTCAGAAAGTTCTGGAATCTGAGAGGAGCCACGAATTTCCTTCCACCCAGCGTTCCCCCACGTCTCCCGATAAAAATGATACCTCACTTGTGTGGGTAGGCCTAGCGCCCGCGACAGGAAACGCCCCAAAGCGCAACGTGGACACAGCCAAATTGGTGAAGGAAAACAGAGGTGTTTTTGCAAAGTGCCTACCTGTAGATTTTGGCCTGTAGCTCAGACGCCACCTAGGGAAACCTACCAAACCTGTGCATTTCTGAAAACTAGAGACCTAGGGGAATCCAAGATGGGGTGACTTGTGTGGCTCGGACCAGGTTCTGTTACCCAGAATCCTTTGCAAACCTCAAAATTTGGCTAAAAAAACACATGTTCCTAACATTTCTGTGGCAGAAAGTTCTAGAATCTGAGAGGAGCCACAAATTTCCTTCCACCCAGCGTTCCCCCACGTCTCCCGATAAAAATGATACCTCACTTGTGTGGGTAGGCCTAGCGCCTGTGACAGGAAATGCCCCAAAGCGCAATGTGGACACATCACAGAAAACAGACCTGTTTTTAGCAAAGTGCCTACCTGCAGATTTTGGCCTGTAGCTCAGCCGCCACCTAGGGAAACCTACCAAACCTGTGCATTTCTGAAAACTAGAGACCTAGGGGAATCCAAGATGGGGTGACTTGTGTGGCTCGGACCAGGTTCTGTTACCCAGAATCCTTTGCAAACCTCAAAATTTGGCTAAAAAAACACATGTTCCTCACATTTCTGTGGCAGAAAGTTCTGGAATCTGAGAGGAGCCACGAATTTCCTTCCACCCAGCGTTCCACCACGTCTCCCGATAAAAATGATACCTCACTTGTGTGGGTAGGCCTAGCGCCCGTGACAGGAAATGCCCCAAAGCGCAACGTGGACACAGCCAAATTGGAGAAGGAAAACAGAGGTGTTTTTTGCAAAGTGCCTACCTGTAGATTTTGGCCTGTAGCTCAGCCGCCACATAGGGAAACCTACCAAACCTGTGCATTTCTGAAAACTAGAGACCTAGGGGAATCCAAGATGGGGTGACTTGTGTGGCTCGGACCAGGTTCTGTTACCCAGAATCCTTTGCAAACCTCAAAATTTGGCTAAAAAACACATGTTCCTCACATTTCTGTGGCAGAAAGTTCTGGAATCTGAGAGGAGCCACGAATTTCCTTCCACCCAGCGTTCCCCCACGTCTCCCGATAAAAATGATACCTCACTTGTGTGGGTAGGCCTAGCGCCCGTGACAGGAAATGCCCCAAAGCGCAACGTGGACACATCACAGAAAACAGACCTGTTTTTAGCAAAGTGCCTACCTGCAGATTTTGGCCTGTAGCTCAGCCGCCTCCTAGGGAAACGTACCAAACCTGTGCATTTCTGAAAACTAGAGACCTAGGGGAATCCAGGTTGGGGTGATTTGTGTGGCTCGGACCAGGTTCTGTTACCCAGAATGCTTTGCAAACCTCAAAATTTGGCTAAAAAAACACATGTTCCTCACATTTCTGTGGCAGAAAGTTCTGGAATCTGAGAGGAGCCACAAATTTCCTTCCACCCAGCGTTTCCCCACGTCTCCCGATAAAAATGATACCTCACTTGTGTGGGTAGGCCTAGCGCCCGTGACAGGAAATGCCCCAAAGCGCAACGTGGACACATCACAGAAAACAGACCTGTTTTTAGCAAAGTGCCTACCTGCAGATTTTGGCCTGTAGCTCAGCCGCCACCTAGGGAAACCTACCAAACCTGTGCATTTCTGAAAACTAGAGACTTAGGGGAATCCAATATGGGGTGACTTGTGTGGCTCGGACCAGGTTCTGTTACCCAGAATCCTTTGCAAACCTCCAAATTTGGCTAAAAAAAACACATGTTCCTCACATTTCTGTGGCAGAAAGTTCTGGAATCTGAGAGGAGCCACAAATTTCCTTCCACCCAGCGTTCCCCCACGTCTCCCGATAAAAATGATACCTCACTTGTGTGGGTAGGCCTAGCGCCCGTGACAGGAAATGCCCCAAAGCGCAACGTGGACACATCACAGAAAACAGACCTGTTTTTAGCAAAGTGCCTACCTGCAGATTTTGGCCTGTAGCTCAGCCGCCACCTAGGGAAACCTACCAAACCTGTGCATTTCTGAAAACTAGAGACCTAGGGGAATCCAATATGGGGTGACTTGTGTGGCTCGGACCAGGTTCTGTTACCCAGAATCCTTTGCAAACCTCAAAATTTGGCTAAAAAAACACATGTTCCTAACATTTCTGTGGCAGAAAGTTCTGGAATCTGAGAGGAGCCACGAATTTCCTTCCACCCAGCGTTCCCCCACGTCTCCCGATAAAAATGATACCTCACTTGTGTGCGTAGGCCTAGCGCCCGCGACAGGAAACGCCCCAAAGCGCAACGTGGACACAGCCAAATTGGTGAAGGAAAACAGAGGTGTTTTTTGCAAAGTGCCTACCTGTAGATTTTGGCCTGTAGCTCAGACGCCACCTAGGGAAACCTACCAAACCTTTGCATTTCTGAAAACTAGAGACCTAGGGGAATCCAAGATGGGGTGACTTGTGTGGCTCGGACCAGGTTCTGTTACCCAGAATCCTTTGCAAACCTCAAAATTTGGCTAAAAAAACACATGTTCCTCACATTTCTGTGGCAGAAAGTTCTGGAATCTGAGAGGAGCCACGAATTTCCTTCCACCCAGCGTTCCCCCACGTCTCCCGATAAAAATGATACCTCACTTGTGTGGGTAGGCCTAGCGCCCGTGACAGGAAACGCCCCAAAGCGCAACGTGGACACAGCCAAATTGGTGGAGGAAAACAGAGGTGTTTTTTGCAAAGTGCCTATTTGTAGATTTTGGCCTGTCGCTCAGCCGCCACATAGGGAAACCTACCAAACCTGTGCATTTCTGAAAACTAGAGACCTAGGGGAATCCAAGATGGGGTGACTTGTGTGGCTCGGACCAGGTTCTGTTACCCAGAATCCTTTGCAAACCTCAAAATTTGGCTAAAAAAACACATGTTCCTCACATTTCTGTGGCAGAAAGTTCTGGAATCTGAGAGGAGCCACGAATTTCCTTCCACCCAGCGTTCCCCCACGTCTCCCGATAAAAATGATACCTCACTTGTGTTTGTAGGCCTAGCGCCCGTGACAGGAAATGCCCCAAAGCGCAACGTGGACACATCACAGAAAACAGACCTGTTTTTAGCAAAGTGCCTACCTGCAGATTTTGGCCTGTAGCTCAGCCGCCACCTAGGGAAACCTACCAAACCTGTGCATTTCTGAAAACTAGAGACCAAGGGGAATCCAAGATGGGGTGATTTGTGTGGCTCGGACCAGGTTCTGTTACCCAGAATCCTTTGCAAACCTCAAAATTTGGCTAAAAAAACACATGTTCCTCACATTTCTGTGGCAGAAAGTTCTGGAATCTGAGAGGAGCCACAAATTTCCTTCCACCCAGCGTTCCCCCACGTCTCCCGATAAAAATGATACCTCACTTGTGTGGGTAGGCCTAGCGCCCGTGACAGGAAATGCCCCAAAGCGCAACGTGGACACATCACAGAAAACAGACCTGTTTTTAGCAAAGTGCCTACCTGCAGATTTTGGCCTGTAGCTCAGCCGCCACCTAGGGAAACCTACCAAACCTGTGCATTTCTGAAAACTAGAGACCTAGGGGAATCCAAGATGGGGTGACTTGTGTGGCTCGGACCAGGTTCTGTTACCCAGAATCCTTTGCAAACCTCAAAATTTGGCTAAAAAAAACACATGTTCCTCACATTTCTGTGGTAGAAAGTTCTGGAATCTGAGAGGAGCCACAAATTTCCTTCCACCCAGCGTTCCCCCACGTCTCCCGATAAAAATTATACCTCACTTGTGTGGGTAGGCCTAGCGCCCGTGACAGGAAATGCCCCAAAGCGCAACGTGGACACATCACAGAAAACAGACCTGTTTTTAGCAAAGTGCCTACCTGCAGATTTTGGCCTGTAGCTCAGCCGCCACCTAGGGAAACCTACCAAACCTGTGCATTTCTGAAAACTAGAGACCTAGGGGAATCCAATATGGGGTGACTTGTGTGGCTCGGACCAGGTTCTGTTACCCAGAATCCTTTGCAAACCTCAAAATTTGGCTAAAAAAACACATGTTCCTAACATTTCTGTGGCAGAAAGTTCTGGAATCTGAGAGGAGCCACAAATTTCCTTCCACCCAGCGTTCCCCCACGTCTCCCGATAAAAATGATACCTCACTTGTGTGCGTAGGCCTAGCGCCCGCGACAGGAAACGCCCCAAAGCGCAACGTGGACACAGCCAAATTGGTGAAGGAAAACAGAGGTGTTTTTTGCAAAGTGCCTACCTGTAGATTTTGGCCTGTAGCTCAGACGCCACCTAGGGAAACCTACCAAACCTGTGCATTTCTGAAAACTAGAGACCTAGGGGAATCCAAGATGGGGTGACTTGTGTGGCTCGGACCAGGTTCTGTTACCCAGAATCCTTTGCAAACCTCAAAATTTGGCTAAAAAAACACATGTTCCTCACATTTCTGTGGCAGAAAGTTCTGGAATCTGAGAGGAGCCACGAATTTCCTTCCACCCAGCGTTCCCCCACGTCTCCCGATAAAAATGATACCTCACTTGTGTGGGTAGGCCTAGCGCCCGTGACAGGAAACGCCCCAAAGCGCAACGTGGACACAGCCAAATTGGTGGAGGAAAACAGAGGTGTTTTTTGCAAAGTGCCTATTTGTAGATTTTGGCCTGTAGCTCAGCCGCCACATAGGGAAACCTACCAAACCTGTGCATTTCTGAAAACTAGAGACCTAGGGGAATCCAAGATGGGGTGACTTGTGTGGCTCGGACCAGGTTCTGTTACCCAGAATCCTTTGCAAACCTCAAAATTTGGCTAAAAAAACACATGTTCCTCACATTTCTGTGGCAGAAAGTTCTGGAATCTGAGAGGAGCCACGAATTTCCTTCCACCCAGCGTTCCCCCACGTCTCCCGATAAAAATGATACCTCACTTGTGTTTGTAGGCCTAGCGCCCGTGACAGGAAATGCCCCAAAGCGCAACGTGGACACATCACAGAAAACAGACCTGTTTTTAGCAAAGTGCCTACCTGCAGATTTTGGCCTGTAGCTCAGCCGCCACCTAGGGAAACCTACCAAACCTGTGCATTTCTGAAAACTAGAGACCAAGGGGAATCCAAGATGGGGTGATTTGTGTGGCTCGGACCAGGTTCTGTTACCCAGAATCCTTTGCAAACCTCAAAATTTGGCTAAAAAAACACATGTTCCTCACATTTCTGTGGCAGAAAGTTCTGGAATCTGAGAGGAGCCACAAATTTCCTTCCACCCAGCGTTCCCCCACGTCTCCCGATAAAAATGATACCTCACTTGTGTGGGTAGGCCTAGCGCCCGTGACAGGAAATGCCCCAAAGCGCAACGTGGACACATCACAGAAAACAGACCTGTTTTTAGCAAAGTGCCTACCTGCAGATTTTGGCCTGTAGCTCAGCCGCCACCTAGGGAAACCTACCAAACCTGTGCATTTCTGAAAACTAGAGACCTAGGGGAATCCAAGATGGGGTGACTTGTGTGGCTCGGACCAGGTTCTGTTACCCAGAATCCTTTGCAAACCTCAAAATTTGGCTAAAAAAAACACATGTTCTTCACATTTCTGTGGCAGAAAGTTCTGGAATCTGAGAGGAGCCACAAATTTCCTTCCACCCAGCGTTCCCCCACGTCTCCCGATAAAAATTATACCTCACTTGTGTGGGTAGGCCTAGCGCCCGTGACAGGAAATGCCCCAAAGCGCAACGTGGACACATCACAGAAAACAGACCTGTTTTTAGCAAAGTGCCTACCTGCAGATTTTGGCCTGTAGCTCAGCCGCCACCTAGGGAAACCTACCAAACCTGTGCATTTCTGAAAACTAGAGACCTAGGGGAATCCAATATGGGGTGACTTGTGTGGCTCGGACCAGGTTCTGTTACCCAGAATCCTTTGCAAACCTCAAAATTTGGCTAAAAAAACACATGTTCCTAACATTTCTGTGGCAGAAAGTTCTGGAATCTGAGAGGAGCCACAAATTTCCTTCCACCCAGCGTTCCCCCACGTCTCCCGATAAAAATTATACCTCACTTGTGTGGGTAGGCCTAGCGCCCGTGACAGGAAATGCCCCAAAGCGCAACGTGGACACATCACAGAAAACAGACCTGTTTTTAGCAAAGTGCCTACCTGCAGATTTTGGCCTGTAGCTCAGCCGCCACCTAGGGAAACCTACCAAACCTGTGCATTTCTGAAAACTAGAGACCTAGGGGAATCCAATATGGGGTGACTTGTGTGGCTCGGACCAGGTTCTGTTACCCAGAATCCTTTGCAAACCTCAAAATTTGGCTAAAAAAACACATGTTCCTAACATTTCTGTGGCAGAAAGTTCTGGAATCTGAGAGGAGCCACGAATTTCCTTCCACCCAGCGTTCCCCCACGTCTCCCGATAAAAATCATACCTCACTTGTGTGGGTAGGCCTAGCGCCTGCGACAGGAAACGTCCCAAAGCGCAACGTGGACACAGCCAAATTGGTGAAGGAAAACAGAGGTGTTTTTTGCAAAGTGCCTACCTGTAGATTTTGGCCTGTAGCTCAGACGCCACCTAGGGAAACCTACCAAACCTGTGCATTTCTGAAAACTAGAGACCTAGGGGAATCGAAGATGGGGTGACTTTTGTGGCTCGGACCAGGTTCTGTTACCCAGAATCCTTTGCAAACCTCAAAATTTGGCTAAAAAAACACATGTTCCTAACATTTCCGTGGCAGAAAGTTCTGGAATCTGAGAGGAGCCACGAATTTCCTTCCACCCAGCGTTCCCCCACGTCTCCCGATAAAAATGATACCTCACTTGTGTGGGTAGGCCTAGCGCCCGTGACAGGAAACGCCCCAAAGCGCAACGTGGACACAGCCAAATTGGTGAAGGAAAACAGAGGTGTTTTTTGCAAAGTGCCTACCTGTAGATTTTGGCCTGTAGCTCAGCCGCCACCTAGGGAAACCTACCAAACCTGTGCATTTCTGAAAACTAGAGACCTAGGGGAATCCAAGATGGGGTGACTTGTGTGGCTCGGACCAGGTTCTGTTACCCAGAATCCTTTGCAAACCTCAAAATTTGGCTAAAAAAACACGTGTTCCTCACATTTCTTTGGCAGAAAGTTCTGGAATCTGAGAGGAGCCACGAATTTCCTTCCACCCAGCGTTCCCCCACGTCTCCCGATAAAAATGATACCTCACTTGTGTGGGTAGGCCTAGCGCCCGTGACAGGAAATGCCCCAAAGCGCAACGTGGACACATCACAGAAAACAGACCTGTTTTTAGCAAAGTGCCTACCTGCAGATTTTGGCCTGTAGCTCAGCCGCCACCTAGGGAAACCTACCAAACCTGTGCATTTCGGAAAACTAGAGACCTAGGGGAATCCAAGATGGGGTGACTTGTGTGGCTCGGACCAGGTTCTGTTACCCAGAATCCTTTGCAAACCTCAAATTCTGTCTAAAAAAACACATTTTCCACACATTTCGGTGACAGAAAGTTCTGGAATCTGAGTGGAGCCACAAATTTCCTTCCACCCAGCGTTCCCCCAAGTCTCCCGATAAAAATGATACCTCACTTGTGTGGGTGGGCCAGGTGCCTGCAACAGAATAAGGCCCAAAACTTGTAGAGATAGAGGGGATAGCACAGCAAGTTTATAAGGACATATTCTTTTATACATCTTTAGACTGACTCTGCTTTGGGGACCCACATAAGTGAGGTGTCATTTTACTTGGGAGGCTGAGGGGAACACTGGGGAGTAGGAATTTTGTGCTGGAGTGGTGATCCTACGAAGAAAAGTAAGGAAAATATGGTTTTTTAAGCACATTTTGAGGTTTACAGAGGAGTCTGGGTAAGAAAATGTTGGGGGATCCACGCAAGCCACACCTCCCTGGACTCCTTGGGGTGTCTAGTTTTATAAAATGTCTGGGTTTGGTAGGTTTCCCTAGATGAAGGCCGCACACAGGACCAAAAACATAGGTGCCCTCTCCCCCCCAAACACAGGTAGTTTTGTAATATATCGTTTTGATGTGCCCACATACGTCCGTGATGTGCCAAACACTAAAATTTTGAAAAGAAACACAGTTAGGTTATGTGAAAAAGACCCCTCACCCACCAACCAAGTTGGTGGCATGCTTCATCATTGGGGTCCCACCTGAGGCACCTAGCGTGTCACAGGTGTGCTGCGACGCCTGATTACAGCGGAGCAGGTTTTGTCATTTTTACCACACATACTGGTTGGATTTGGCACGAGGGTGAGTGATGGTTCAGTGGATCAAATTTTACTAACAAGAGCTTTCACAAAAATGAAATGCACTGTTAGTAACTGAAAGGCAAAAAACTGAACCAATGACTCACAGCTCGTGAGCTGTAAAGCCGCGACAAGGCACCAACCGCTTTACAGTCCATTCACACAACTTTCATACATGACACACACAAGGCCATTCACACCGCCAGCCACGGGCCCAGCACATTACAACACTCACATCGACAGACAGCGCCACTCAAGGGCCCATCACTTACATACGCCCACATGCCTGATACAACAATCACACCAGCTGATGGGAGTGTGTGGACTGGTGTTTGGCTGGCAGTGTGTTGCAGTAGCCAACAGCAAGTCAATATGTACACTCTCAGCCAAGCCCCACTCCACCCACAATGGCATAATTCTTTTTTTTTTTTTTAACAGAGGAACCCCTAACTAAGTAGAAAGAATTACAAAACTACAAACACAAAAGCTCTAACTAAGAACATGACAGAAATGCTAACCATGAAACTAAACACATGAAAATACAAAACAGACATGAGTTTACACTCATGGTTGTTCCCAGAAATTCTTCTGGGTGTGGTCATTCTTAAAACAAGCACCGACACACAGCCCAGGCTTTGAAGGACAATCTGGGCAGTACATTCGAGTCTCCCTCCGGATACCTCTTCGAAAACACACTCTACATTTCTTAGCTAGAAAGTCTTTTTTGGGTGTGGGAGGAATGTGCTCAGCAAAGTGGCGATCTTTCAATCTAGCCACATCCTCCACCACTGCTCCTCTAGGAACTCTGGCCTGTTCCACCACAATAAGGCTCTCTATCACTGACTCCTGAAATTTCACAAATGTCATCTTTGACTCTGGAGACCTATCCCTAAACACAATAAAAGCATTGAAGGTTGCTAAGTGGAAGAGGTGAAGTGCTAACTTCTTATACCAAACGTAAGACTTACGAATAGCAGTATAAGGTTCCAACCTCTGGTCAACTCTATCTACACCTCCCATGTGCTTATTATAATCTAAAATGCGCACAGGTTTGCGCACTTCAGCAACCTGGCCCCAAACAGTCACAGGGGAAGTACTCTCATCATGGATGGTACTTAGCATGTAGACATCCCTCTTGTCTGAAAATTTCAAAGCTAGCAGCTCCTCGTTCCACAAGGCAGAGCACTGTCCTCTCTCAAGTTTTTTACAGACAAGCTCCCTTGGATAGCCTTTCCGGTTAGAACGGATTGTGCCACAAGCAACTGTGTCCACTCTAAACAATTCCTTGAACAATTGCACACCAGTGTAGAAGTTATCTACATACAAATGGTGACCTTTGTTGAACAGTCGTCTACCAAGATCCCACACAATTTTCTCAGTAACTCCAAAAGTGGGAGGACAACCAGGGGGGTCAATATTGGAATCCCTACCAGTGTACACACGGAAACTATACACATATCCTGTCCTACTTTCAGACAGCATATACAATTTAATTCCATATCGTGCCCTTTTGCTTGGAATGTACTGCCTAAAAACCAAACGACCCTTGAAGAGGACCAAAGACTCGTCCACACTTAACTCTTTGCCTGGAACATAGACCTCCGAAAACCGATCTACAAAATTATCAAGGACAGGCCTAATCTTAAAAAGACGGTCAGAATCTGGGTGATCTCGTGGCAAGGCTAAAGCATTGTCAACAAAATGCAGCATCCTAAGAAGCAGCAAATACCGATTACGACTCATGGTCGCTGGAAATATAGCTGTTGCCATCAAGGGACTAGTAGACCAATAAGAAGCCAGCGACGGCTTCCTTATCAACCCCATCAAAAAAGTCAAACCCAAAAACTTTTTTAACTCCTCCAAATTTGTGGGAATCCACTGGGCAGCTCTAGAGTGTGGCCTAAGCCTAGCAGCGTTGTCCCTCAAATGCTGCTCCGCATACAAATTAGTCTGCTCAACAATCTCTTCCAAAAACACATCATCCATGAATAACTCAAAGAAATTGATAGGCATAAAGTTCTCTGTATTGGCGTTACACCCCGGGAGTCCAGTAAAGGCAGGCAACTCTGGCTGCTCCATGTTTGGGGCAACCCAGACATCAGGTCTTATAACGGGAAACCTTTCAGCCCCAGGTTGCTGCACTATTGGCACATCAATGTCCTCCTCTAAAACAGGCCCTTCATCTGCACTGAGTGTGGCTTCATCATCAGAAGATTCCCCTCCAAGAGAAACATCACTGCCAGAATCTCTGACTTCCTCCTCTGCCTCAGATGCAGAGTCCGTCTCATAGTCATGATCAGACTGTGACTCAAAAAGCATACCAACCACCTGCTGAGCAGTCATCCTGCGGCTAGCCATGATCTCTCCTGCTAAAATTAACTGGACAAATTCACCACCAACAACCAGCACTGTGTAAGACAAGTAACAAAGTGTAGCTTTGTTAGTAAGAGTTATAAACTCAAAAACTATACCGCTCACTTGCCTGAAAAAGCTTGATTCACCAGCTACTACACAGCAATCACCAATGATATCCCACTAAAAATAAAGAAAGAAAGGCAAATTAGAAATAAGACAAAACAAATATCATTGTGCACAAACCTAAGGACAATTTCACACACAATGCTGCATTTAGTACACCCCCTACAAACATGTCATTCATGCATGGCAACAATACTCCTTTGGAGAAAATTGTTTTTACTTACCTAAAACATGCAACTGTGCAAACTGCAGGTCAACCACCGCCAAAACCGCAAGGAGCCACAGCAAATAAAGCAAAAGCTTTGAACTAGAACAAAAAGGAGGAAAACATTTTTTATCACAAATGCAAAGACTTCTTCAGTTGACAAACACCCCACCATCAAACATTTAGAAATTGGTGCCTAAGTGGATTCTGCCATAGGGGCAGATGGGCCTACTAATAAAATAGGCCTGTCTACCCCAAGGAAGCCAGAAAATACCTTTAGTAGTGTGTCCCCATGGAGAGCGACCCTTGCCAAAGGGGACAGCCCTCAAAAAAAAAAAAAAAAACACACACACAACACTATCCCTGGTGCCTAAGTGGCTTCTACCCGCCTTGGGGGCAGGTGGGCCTAACAAAATAGGCCCATCTGCCCCCAGGGGGTGTAGAAATGGGCAACAGGTCAATGCCCCCCTTGGGGGGGGGGGCGCCTCGTGACCAAGGGGACGCCCCCCCACAAAAATAAACAAATAAAAAAAATCCCTGGCGTTCTAGTGGTTTCTGCCCCCCTTGGGGGCAGACCAGCCTAAAAATAATAGGCTGATCTGTCTCCAAGGGGTGCAGAAATGGCCTGGGTACATGTGCCCCCAAAGTGGGGGGCGACCCTTGCCCAAGGCCCCCCCATCCACTAACACACACTATCCCTGGTGTCTAAGTGGCTTCTGCCCCCCTTGGGGGCAGGTGGGCCTAACATAATAGGCCCATCTGCCCCCAGGGGGTGTAGAAATGGCCAACAGGTCAATGCCCCCCTTGGGGGGGCGCCCCGTGACCAAGGGGACGCCCCCCCACAAAAATAAACACATACAAAAAAATCCCTGGCGTTCTAGTGGTTTCTGCCCCCCTTGGGGCAGATCAGCCTAAAAATAATAGGCTGATCTGCCCTCAAGGGGGGCAGAAATGGCCCTAACAGACATGCCCCCCAAAGGGGAGCGACCCTTGCCCAAGGGGGCGCCCCCCCCCTCCACTACACACACAATCCCTGGTGCCTAAGTGGCTTCTGCCCCCCTTGGGGGCAGATGGACCTAAAAAAAATAGGCCTATCTGCCCCCAAGGGGGGCAGAAAAGGCCAACAGTTCTCTGCCCCCTTGGGGGGGCGCCCCTTGCCCAAGGGGGCACCCCCCCACACATAAATGCACATACCAATATAAATCCCTGGTGATCTAGTGTTTTCTGCCCCCCTTGGGGGCAGACCAGCCTAAAAATAATAGGCTGATCTGTCTCCAAGGGGTGCAGAAATGGCCTGGGTACATGTGCCCCCAAAGTGGGGGGTGACCCTTGCCCAAGACCACCCCCATCCAATAACACACACACACACACACTATCCCTGGTGTCTACATGGCTTCTGCCCCCCTTGGGGGCAGGTGGGTCTAAAAAAATAGGCCCATCTGCCCCCAGGGGGTGTAGAAATGGCCAACAGGTCAATGCCCCCCTTGGGGGGGTGCCCCGTGACCAAGGGGACGCCCCCCCACAAAAATAAACAAATAAAAAAAAATCCCTGGCGTTCTAGTGGTTTCTGCCCCCCTTGGGGGCAGACCAGCCTAAAAATAATAGGCTGATCTGTCTCCAAGGGGTGCAGAAATGGCCTGGGTACATGTGCCCCCAAAGTGGGGGGGCGACCCTTGCCCAAGGCCCCCCCCCATCCACTAACACACACACACACTATCCCTGGTGTCTACATGGCTTCTGCCCCCCTTGGGGGCAGGTGGGTCTAAAAAAATAGGCCCATCTGCCCCCAGGGGGTGTAGAAATGGCCAACAGGTCAATGGCCCCCTTGGGGGGGCACCCCGTGACCAAGGGGACGCCCCCCCACAAAAATAAACAAATAAAAAAAATCCCTGGCGTTCTAGTGGTTTCTGCCCCCCTTGGGGGCAGACCAGCCTAAAAATAATAGGCTGATCTGTCTCCAAGGGGTGCAGAAATGGCCTGGGTACATGTGCCCCCAAAGTGGGGGGGCGACCCTTGCCCAAGGCCCCCCCCCATCCACTAACACACAATCCCTGGTGCCTAAGTGGCTTTTGCCCCCCTTGGGGGCAGATGGACCTAAAAAAAATAGGCAGATTTGCCCCCAAGGGGGGCAGGAAAGGCCAACAGTTCTCTGCCCCCTTGGAGGGGGCGCCCCTTGCCCAAGGGGGCACCCCCCCCCACATAAATACACATAAAAATAAAAAACCTGGTGATCTAGTGTTTTCTGCCCCCCTTGGGGGCAGATCTGGCTAAAAAGTAGCCAATCTGCCCTCAAGGGGGGCAGAAATGGCTCTAAAATACATGCCCCCCAAAGGGGAGCGACCCTTGCCCAAGGGGGCGCCCCCCCATCCACTACACACAATCCCTGGTGCCTAAGTGGCTTCTGCCCCCCTAGGGGGCAGATGAACCTAAAATAAATAGTCCGATCTGCCCCCAAGGGGGGCAGAAAAGGCCAACAGTTCTCTGCCCCCTTGGGGGGGGCGCCCCTTGCCCAAGGGGGCACCCCCCAACACATAAATGCAAAAAAAATTATAAATCCCTGGTGATCTAGTGTTTCTGCCCTCCTTGGGGGCAGATCTGGCTAAAAAGTAGCCAGTCTGCCCTCAAGGGGGGCAGAAATGGCCCTAAAATACATGCCCCCCAAAGGGGAGCGACCCTTGCCCAAGGGGGCGCCCCCCCATCCACTACACACACAATCCCTGGTGCCTAAGTGGCTTCTGCCCCCCTTGGGGGCAGATCGACCTAAAAAAACATAGGCCGATCTGCCCCCAAGGGGGGCAGAAAAGGCCAACAGTTCTCTGCCCCCTTGGGGGGGCGCCCCTTGCCCAAGGGGGCACCCCCCAACACATAAATGCAAAAAAAAAAAAAAATCCCTGGTGATCTAGTGTTTTCTGCCCCCCTTGGGGGCAGATCTGGCTGAAAAGTAGCCAATCTGCCCCCAAGGGGGGCAGAAATGGCCGTAGTAATTGCCCCCTAAAGGGGAGCGACCCTTGCCCAAGGGGCCGCTCCCCGCGTGCCAAAAACAGGTAACAACAATAAAAAAATACAAATCCCTGGTGTCTAGTGGGCATTCCTGCTGCCCGATCGCAATGCGATCGGGCAGCAGGAATGCTCAAAGAGACACCGGGGAAAAGGAAAAGCCTTTCCTTTTCCCCGGTGCCTCTTTAGCCCCAACCCCCCACCCACCGGGAAGAGGAACTCACCTCTTCTATCGTCGCCGCACAGGAAGCAAATGGCTTCCTGTGCGGCGAGGATCCCATAATGAAGTCAGCGCGCGATCGCGCGCTGACGTCATTATGCGGGGGTGGGAGGGTCGGGGGTGGAAGGGGAAGGGCTTCCCCTTCCATCCCTGACTTTGGGGGGTGGGGGGGAAGCACACAGAGGGAGCGAGAGCGCTCCCTCTGAGCTGTGTGCCGAGGACGTAGTGGTTACGTCCTCGGCACAGCAGCACTGTGCCGCGGGACGTAACCACTACGTCCGCGGCACAGAAGGGGTTAAAGAAACAGGAAATTTACAGCAAAGTACCAGTGAATTTTAATGCGATGTAGAAAAATACACAAAAAACGAAGAATCCGTCTTTAAATGACACTACCAGGAGGACAAGCATAAACAAGGCAACGTCATTTAGAAAAAATGAAAAAATGTGTGTCCATTGTTAAGGTAACCAAAAATCATGACGAATCGGAGAAAAAGAAGAAAAAAAAAAAAAAAAAAAATGTGTGTATCCGTTGCTAAGGCAACCTTAGAATCACTGCCACGTAGAACTCGTAGAATAGTTGTGTATCCGTTGCTAAGGCAACCTTAGAATCGCTGCCACATAGAACTCGTAGAATAGGAAACCGTCACCAAGGCAACCTTTTTTTATAAAATAATTTCAGCTGCGCAGCGCATGAAGAGCGCGAAGGATCGTAATCAGTTTCCAAGGCAACTACAGGCCTAACTGAAGCGTAACATATAAGGCCAGTCCAATAGAGGCAAAAAAAAAATATATATGTATATATGTCCCTCCTACTCACACCTCCACGTGCAGCCAATCAGTTTCAAATAACTTCTTTCCAAGAAGCAGAACAACTGAAGTGAGCACAGCAACAAGAATCAGCTCACAAATGCCAGGAAACGGAACAGCGCCAAAACTGACACCAACAAGGAACAGCTCACCAATGCAGCACCGATGTCGGGAAATGGAACAGCACCAGAACTGACACCAATAAGAAGCAGCTCACCGATGGGTCCCTTCTATAAAGTAGCTCTTTTTTGACCCCACTCCTGGTACCAAATATGTAGCAGGGAGGTTCGTCAAATAACAAAGAAACGCATTTAAAATTTGCGTGCAGGAGAGTTTATTCATACCAAAGGGACCCACGCACATAGCTGCCTCTCCGTCCTGTCGTAACGGTCAACTCGAGAATGAGCTGCTCGCACTCTAGAACGAAGAGAAGCAACCAATGAAACAAGGGTTCCATCGGAACCATGCGCGTGAAACATACAAAGAAATAACATGGCACAATACAATATTTGAAAGAAGATTAAAAGTAAATTACATATTACACACGGCTCTTAATGAAAGAAACAAATTCTGCATCCGATGTTAGCATATCTGACGACTCATGCTCCCATAGGGTTCTCATGAGAAAACCTCAGTTTTCAACATATTGCTCCTTCACCAGAGGATGACGGTGTAAGTGTTCAAACTTGGTGCCCAGCAGTCTGTTAAACTCGTGGGGTTTTTAACACTGAGGACAACCGTGATAAAAGCACCCGTTGTAATCAATAGCCGTTGGCACACCGTTAATTACAGCATAACAGTCCAGATAGTAAGGTCCCAATCCGTATTCACCACCCTGGAAGGTGTGTTTAATGAAGATGTTCTCCTTGTCAAAGATGTACCTGAGTCATTGGATAGAGGGTGTTGAAAAATTATTCTGTTTGCCGGTATAGAGGTCAGGTGGTACTAGAGCTATTCTGTTGAGTTTCAAAAACATCTGTTTGTAGATAGATATACACATGGTAGCTAGTGTAATACTTTTGAAAGGGTCTATGTGTTCCAAGTCTTTGTCATCTGGGGTGTGTTGGGCCTCAAAACCTTCACTCGTTTAGTTATCTCCACAACTACACCTCTGAAAAGGTTGCAGGCTTTTCGTAAGATCATTACATCAGTCTAGGATTCTGCTTTTAACTCAGTTTGAAAATGAAAGTTATTTTCAAGGTTTTCAAGGTACCAATGTAGAAAACTTTCACTGCAGGCATCAGATACTCAACCCTGGTGAAGCAAGGGTCCCTCATAATTCTGATTAGCCCAGGTGTTGAAAATGTGGGAGAATAACCTTTACACTCTGGAAAGCCAAAGGCTTTTGGTCATTTGCTCATTTTCGTGGGGAGAAAATTCAGGGTGTCGATGAACCTTATTTGTAAAGGCACAGCCATTAATATCAGTTTGGAGCCCTGAGTGGTAAGTTCCACCGGCATCTTTTCGTGGTCAATGTTCGGGCGGATCTGCTGAGCAGGGTGATTCCTTCTTCTCAACTTTTCTCCCCCCGGAAGTCTCTGTTTCTGCATCTGGTTCGGCTTTGGGGGCTTCCAGTGCTGGATGTGTTTGCGTCCACAGAATATGCGAAGTTGGATCGCTTCTGCTCCCGGTTTTGGTGTCCCCAGGCCTGGGAGGTGGACGGGATGTCATGTCCTTGGCCGAGGGGCCTTTTGTATGCGTTCCCACCATTTCAACTACTCATGTTTTTTCTCTTGCAGGTGAGGGATCTGGGGTCCAGAGTTATCCTGATTGCGCCACTTTGGCCACGGGCAAATTGGTTCCCGTTGTTGAGGCTGATGGCAGATGGGAGGATGTGGCCTCTGCCTCTTTGTCCGTCTCCCCTGGAGTTTCCCTGCCTCCCATTGGGGTCGTTGAGGAGGTTGCACTTGACGGCCTGGAAGTTGAACGACGGGGCTTGACGGGTCTGGGGGTACCTGTAGCTTTGAGTTCTACCTTACTGGCTTCCAGGCGGCGTTCCACTTTACTTTCCTATGGTAGACAGTGGAAGGTTTTTTCTTCTTGGTGCTTGAGTCATGAGTTGGATCCTACCTGCGCGTCTATCTTTGAGGTGATGCAGTTCCTGCAGGACGGTGCACAATTGGGATTGTCGGTGGCATCTCTACGGGTACAGTGGGCGGCTATTCAGGCATTTAGAGGTCTGTGGCGTAATCTTCAGGATGAAGGGCGCTTGATGCCTAGATTTTTTCAAGGTCTTATTAATTTGTTTCCTCGCCCTGTACATTCTTTTCCTTCATGGGATCTTTCTTTGGTTTTGGATGTTTTGACGGATGCCCCTTTTGAACCATTGGGGGACTGTGATTTGCGCCATCTGTCCTTGAAGATGTTCTTTTTGGTAGCCATTACTTCGGCTCGTCGTTTAGGGGAATTGGGGGCCTTGGCCTGTTCCTTTCCTTTTTGTAAAGTTTTTCAAGATCGGGTGGTTCTGGTTCCGGTCCCTTCCTTTATTCCGAAAGTCAATTCTTCGTTCCATTCTCGCCAGGAGGTCATCCTTCCTTCATTTTGTCCAAATCCCTCCTCGAGGGAGGAGGTCCGTTTGCATTCGTTGGATGTACGCAGGGCTTTGTTGGAGTACCTGCGGGTGATGGCTCCTTTTCGTAAGGGGGATTTGCTTTTTGTTAATTTCGGTCCGGCACGTAAGGGTGAGAAGCCTTCCACGGCTTCCTTGAGTCGGTGGGTGAGATCGTTGATTCTGTTGGCCTATTCCTTAAAAGTGGTGGTTCCTCCTCAAGGGATTCAGGGTCGGTCTACCAGGGGTATGGCGGCTACGGTGGCGGAACTTCAGGGGACTTCCGTGGTGGAAATTTGCAGGGCCGCCACTTGGGCTTCTCCTTCGACGTTTGTGCGTCATTATAGGCTGTCGGACTTGGGTAGTTTGGAGTCAGTATTAGGTCACCGAGTCTTATCCTCTATGAGGTAATAGGGGTAGTTTTTTTTTTTGGTGATCTTGGTGCAGGATATTAATAAAGTTCTTGCAACTCAGTGTCCGTTTCCTGTGTTTTTCTTGCTATGTCTCATTGGTCTAAAAGGAAGGCGAGGGAGGGACGTGAGGTAATGCTTCCATTTTCTTGCGATAATGGCATTACTCCTAGTCCTACTCCCTCGCCTTCCTTTCCATTCCCTCCCACCCTTCCCTCATTTACCTTATTCATAGACATCAAATGTTCTTAAAGCGTGGTATGGGTTTGTTCAGATTAAGTTGACTGTCTTTCACTGCGCTCATAAATATCCAATTGGCAAACTTCTCTTAATGGGTTACTGGCTTTTCAATCCAGAAAGTGTTTTCTTCTAACACCTGAAGGTGTTGGAGAATGTAAGAAGATAAAAGATTTTTTAAACATTTCTGTGGAATAAAGTTGCCTACTTTAAATACGGTTAGGGTGTTCTGAGAACTCCTAATGATTTAGAGCTTTTATTATAATTTTTAATTGACATGTTTTCCTCTTTTGGCAAAATATACATAGTTTACAATAAAGTGCGTGTTACAGCTATTCCAGACTCGACCTGCCCGCCAGTGTCCGTGCTGCCGGTATGTAGTTGCATGGGCACTGCTTTCTATTTACAGAGGACTTGCTATGAAGACTATTGAAGATGTGGAGAGTTAAAAAATGATCAACTCGCTTATTTAGTAAGTAAACACTACTATGAGAATGTCACACCTGTCAACTAGTGTTAACTAACTAGTTTGTCAACCACCTATTAGCATTGCCACTGCAATTGTATGGAAGAGGAGGATAACATTATGTGTCAGAGCTGACTAAATTATGCGCTTCGCTGCTTGCCCCCCATCATCCATTCCTCGCCCTATTAATAATTGCATTGAGGACGCCATTCTTTACATCAGTCACTCCTATCAAGCAACTCGCAAAAATAGAGCTAGAAAAAGATGGAAATCCAAATCTTCCTGTTCTTTTTGGTGCACGCTCCTTAAAGGTACTCTACGCAGGCCTGTGTTCTACTTAAGGAAGGTCGGTGCTCCACCTGGCTTCCTTAATGTATTGAATATTTATAACTTAAGGGTCGCACTAGGTGCTTCTCCTTTTGTTTTCTTGCATGATGGGTTCACACTTATTTTGAATTTATGGCAAGTGTGATTAGCATGTTTTACTCTTTTATCGTAACTGTGCATTTTTCCTCGATTTCCTTTTGTTTTCTGCAAGTTTTTTTTCCGATGGGCAGTAACATATTCGTAACCTTCTGCATACACCATGTGTCTTTCTTTTAGAGTGTCGGAGCCCGCTTTTAACTTTTAGGAGATCGAGTTGGCAAATGCCTTTGCAACTCCTTAAGCCTGGCTCTCTGTTCTAATTCGGGACAAACATACATTGACACTCATTTCTAGTGCAAAGGGTCATTTATTTAGGACAGGATTTAACATAAACATCAACAACTTTGAACTGTATGAAATCCCTCTCGCCCAACTTTTAACTTAAAAGCTTCCTTATGCCCTTCCTTCTCTTCTAATAGCTCTCTTCAAATCCCCTCCCTAAGACACTCCCCTATTCCTTTCATGCCCTCCTTGTTTGTAAACAATCCACCCCCCCATTCTGATCCTTCATCTCATTTTTCCCCTTGGAAGGGGGGAACAAGCCCGCATCTGGCACTCCCCCCTCCCCCATTTCCTACCAACCCTTGTGCACCGCACCTGTCCTAACTGACGTCAAAACCTAACCCTACCTACTTAATCACGCCTTACCCTTAACAAACCTCTCCTTGCTGCCTACCTTCTGTGCAGGGCGGGTGGGTGGTCAAAACCTTCCTCCCTCTATGGTCGGCCTGGAAAGAGGCCGACCCCACCCCTTTATCCCCCTTTTAACCCATCCCTAAAGCCCACCCCTACTTACCTGTCCACCAATCCTGGCGCACCCGCGCCACTTCCTGCTGTCCCGAAAAGACCCGCGGAGAGACTAGAGCGAGTCTCTCTCTCCGCGGGCCCCCCCATCGGGACAAACATACATTGACACTCATTTCTAGTGCAAAAGGTCATTTATTTAGGGCAGGATTTAACATAAACATCAACAACTTTGAACTGTATGAAATCCCTCTCGCCCACCTTTAAACTTAAAAGCTTCTTTATGCCCTTCCTTCTCTTCTAATAGCTCTCTTCAAATCCCCTCCCTAAGACACTCCCCTATTCCTTTCATGCCCTCCTTGTTTGTAAACAATCCACCCCCCCATTCTGATCCTTCATCTCATTTTTCCCCTTGGAAGGGGGGAACAAGCCCGCATCTGGCTCTCCCCCCTCCCCCATTTCCTGCCACCCAGGAAAACCCATGTGGCGTTTTGCTGCCCCACCCAGCAAACCCCCGTTTGCCGCACTGATTCCTTCTCATTTCCTAATCCACAGATTCTCCCCCCATAAATTCTCTAGCATCAGCCTCAAACCCATCAAATAATACGCATTTCCCAATTGCGATAAATGTACTCCATCATCTCTGAACAATGTACCCTCTTGTTCCTTAATATCCTCGTGCCTCAGCACCTTAATCCCTTGGGCCCAGCAAAATACCCTCATTGCCCTATTCAACTTTTTCCGAGCCCGTTCAATGGCTCCGTGATTGATTGCCCCTCTCCATACCTGCCTGGGTATAAACTCTGTCCATACCAGACATGTCCCACACAGTTTCCGCTTCAATAGCTCCAAATCTTTCTGCATAAATTGTATCAATGTGAGCCCTGATTGCCTCACCAAATCATTTTCTCCCAAGTGTATTAGCAACAAATCCGGGCATCCCCACTGCGGCAAATTCCCTGTGATAAATGGGAGTAAACTCCCCCACCTCATTCCGCTCTTTCCCCACCAACGCACTTCGTGGTGTCTGCTGGGCAGTCCCATTGATCTGCCGTAGATCTGTTTTTCAGCGAATTTTGCCGCCCAATGTACGAATGAATGGCCGACCAGTCAAGTCACTGTCTTATCGTTCCTCGGTCCGGCCACGCATCCTGTAAAGAAAAAACACTATAACAACAGTGATACACTTCCAACCCCTCCCCCCCAACCTGGGTTTCATTAGGGCCTAACATAGCGCTCGCAGCTTCTGGATTTCCATCTACCTATTGCTTTAATCTTAGCCCAATCCCAACCTAAATGAGCTGCTGCTGTTGCTGCCCCCATCCTAAAGGAGTGCGTTCCAAATTCCCCTGCTTGCCGACCAGTCCGGCCCAAAGCCATCCTCAAAACCTGTAGCAACTGATAGCTAGTGAGTTTTTTGCCTGAAGCATGCACAAACACCCCTGCTTCCCCCGCCTTTCCCCACTTTTGTTTGAAAACCATCCACTCTTTCACTGGGCATGCTAGATCATCACCTCCTTTCTCCAACCATACCCACTTCCCTTTTCCTAACTGGTCCGTCTTGGACTTCCTGAGCCATATGCCCAATCTCCCTTGATGCATGCAGATCCCCCTCTCCTTCACACCGCACTCCTTGCCTATGCCCAACAATTCAGATACCCTAAATGCCCGAAAAACATCCAGACCATGCACAACCTGAAGAGTCCTACTTCGTGTTCATCAGTGCAACATACTGGCAAAACATGCAAAAGTTCTTTCAGTATCCCAAAGGTAATGGGCTCTCTTGCCTTACTTCCCTCCCCGGCCCTAACCCTGCCCCATCCTTTCAAAAGTTTTCCCAATAAATCATGCCGCGCCGGATCCGTACCAAAGAAAAGCTTCCCATAAAATGAGACACCTGCTAATTTCCCACCTATCGTGGCCGGGGATAGCCCCTCCTTGATCAAAAACAGCACGAAGCGTAAAGCCCGTGCTTCCAAACGCTCAGGCCCCTGAGCCCAGAAATTGCCCTTAAACTCTTCAAAAGATTGAAAATCCAACCATGCCAGTCTGTAACTTCGCCGCGTAGAGAAAGCTAAAGACATCTCCACCAGCCCCGAGATCATCATGCCCCCCACTCCCAAATGTCTGCCGGGACCGTAGTCTTGGTCTGCTCCGCTCCTGGCGCCAGGTCGCGATAAAAGGCCGCCACTGTGAACGAGATAGGGAGTCTTCAATCTTGTTGTATACCCCTGGTTTGTGAGCAGCTTTAAAGATAACATTAAGAGATAAACATTGCAGCATAACTTGACGCAACAAACGCAAAACTCTTAGATCTCTGTTTCTCTGTCTGTTTACCAATTCCACTACTGTCATATTGTCCACCTGGAAAACCACCGTCCTGTTGGCCAGTTCCCGTCCCCAGACTGCCAGTGCCACCAACAAAGGAAAGAACTCCAGGAACGCAATACTCCTCCCTTGTTGCAACCACTGCCGGGGCCATGTCTCCGCGCACCACCTCCCGTCCCAGTAAATGCCAAAACCAGACGCGCCTGCTGCATCTGAAAATATTTGAACTTGCCATACTGTCTCCGCATCTCCAAAAGACATTGGTACCCCATTAAACTTCTTCTGAAAACCTCCCATACCTTGATGTCCTCCCTCAGGGCCACGGAAACTCTTATCCTATGGTGAGGTAACACCGCCCCTGACATGGACAGTCCGAGTCTTCTACAAAAAGTACGTCCTCCCCTCACTACTCTACACGCAAAATTGAGATAGCCTAGTAGTTTTTGTGCAGTTTGTAACTCCATTTTGTGCAGAGTTCGCACCGCTGCTAGGCATTCTAGAATTTCCTTCACTTTTGATGCTGGCAATCTTGCCACCATTAACTCCGCATCTAGCTCTGTGCCCAAGAAGGTCATGATTGGCAGCGGGCCCTCTGTCTTTTCCGGTGCCAATGGCAATCCTGTCTGCTGCATTAGTCTCTGAAAGGCTGCCAAGGCCAGCCCACATGCCCCAGATGCGGCTTCCCCTACAAACAGAAAATCATCCAGATAGTGTGTCACCGCTTTGTGGCCACTTGTTTTCACAAAAACCCACTGCAGAAAAGTATTGAAAGTTTCGAATAGCGCGCATGATATCGCGCAACCCATAGGAAGAACCCTGTCCACATATTTGGCTCCATCTAACTGCATGCCTAGAAGGTCAAAATCTGCTGGATGAATTGGCAGCAGACGGAAGGCAGACTGTATATCACATTTCGCCATCTCCGCTTTTAACCCGCACCTCAATACTAATTTCACCGCATCATCCACTGACGCGTAAATTACCTTGGTATCTTCTTGCGCGATAAAATCATTTACCCACGCCCCCTCAGGCCATGACAGATGATGTATAAGCCGGAATTCGCCTGGCGCTTTTTTGGGTACTACCCCTAATGGGGATATCATCAAATGATCCGTTGGCCAGTCGAAGAATGGACCTGCTATTCTACCAAGTGCTACCTCCTTGTCTAGTTTGTCGCGTATTACTTGCGGCTGTTCTTTTGCAGACCGTAAATTGTCTGCCCATCGCCTCTGCCGAGGACCTTGATATCCTACCCTAAAACCTTCTCGAAAACCCCATTCCAATTGTCTGGCCTTCTAATCTAACTGGTGTAGGCCCCTTTTGGCGCAGGAGCACCTTGTGAGCCTCTTCCTCTTGTCGCCCTCCATTGCTCTGCTGGGCTGTTGAGGGAGAAACATTGTATGACTGGATGACGACCCCTGCACTTGGAGCAGTCATGTTTGAACCTACACTGAGCCCTTAAACAGAAACCCTTGTTGAAATTCCAACAAGCCCCTGTGTTACCCGCCTGCGTTTTTGTAGTATTTCCCGCCCCTCCCAAGGCGGGGTGCGCCTGAAAAGGCTTATATGTTACCGGCAATCCGCTCGCCGTATGGGTGGATGCCGCTGCCTGTGCTGATGCCATCCATTGCATCCATAGCTCCGGATCTACGTCCCCCCATGGTTTCTCGGGGTTGATGCTCACCCGGGCCCTAAACTCCTCGTCATAACTTAGCCATGCAAAACCCCCAAAATGCATCTGAGCCTTTCTAATGATATCCATGTACTTGAAAAGCGCGATGGCCTGGTCTGGGTATTTTTCGCAGTATATACTGGCGAAAATCAAAAATGCGGACGTCCAATTGTCCATGGTAATGGGAACCCTAGGCCTGCGTGCTAACTCCCAATCCTCTTCCTTGGAGCCTTCCTTGGCCTGTATGTCCCTATGTAATAGTTTGAAAACAACGACATATCCGTGTTTCCATATCCTCGCCTTAGTTTTCTCTGCGACATGTGACCCTAAAGGCATGGCCAAACCCATGTACGGAAGACGCTTCTTGTGAGCTCCCCCTTCTTTATCCTCCCCGTTCTTGCCCTCCCCTACGGGCGGGCTAACCGTCGTTGTGACACTGGTGGCTGCCGTCTCCTTGTCCTTGTTCGTGTAACCCTTCTGTGCTACGACCTCCCCCGGATTATCTAAAACTGACCCATCTCCCACGCCTATGGATTTGCTCGCACGTGTCACCTTGTTAGCCACTCCCCCATCACCCCAGACTGACCACCATCTCCCCTTACCTCCAATTGGTTCCTCCACATAGCGCAGTGTTCGCCTTGACATTCCGCCGCGTGGCCTTGTTGGCCTTAAACCTGACGGCCCTTCGGCCATGACGTCGTCCTGAAAGACAAAAGCAGAGGCAGGGGTTGCGCCGCACTTGCGCCCCCGCCCCCCCCTTCTTAGCCCTGCACACTTCCTCGTCACGTAATTCTCCATCTTCCCAATCTCCTTCGTCCTCGTCATAATCCAATTCCAACTCCTCTTCGCCTACGCCACCTCCTTTGTTTTCCATATACCCTTGATATTTGGTTGCCGGTGGCTCTGTTTTATATTGCCCCACATGGCGTCCGCCATCCTGATGATGTCCCCACTCCCGCAGTGTGGAGAAGGCCACCGCAGACCCCTCTATTGCTTTGTTCCAACGCGCTTGGGCCGTATTGCGCCCCGTTGGGGCCCCCTTTTTCTTGCCAACCTCTGACATTGACATTGTGCTGCCTCTCCCCAAGTGGCCGCCTGAACCACTGGGGCTTTCCAAGCCAGCCTGCCCTTTGGCCGCACCAGCCTCCTGAAACCTACCCTCTCCTGCCTGCGGTATCCAGACCCAGCTACCTGATCTGGCCCCTGCTGTCTGTACCCCCTTCATGTATGTGACTTCTCTGACCTTTTTGTTATCCTCGTGTTGCCTCCCTAACTCCTCCCTGTCTTTGCATAATTGCACCCACCTGGCCTCCGTTTCCACCACGGCCCTGCACTGCTCGCGGATTCTAGCTTCCAGGTCCCATGTTTCTGACTGGTCCCACGTTGCCTGGGGTCAGGTCCGGGCAACCCCCCCTCCAAGGTCTCATCCCTGGCTTGCTTAGGTAACTTCGCCTGGTGTGGGGCAGGTTTGGCCCGGCCTGCCCCTCCTCTGGGTCTCCCCATGTATTTACCTCTTTTCTTGGCTGGTGGCCCGTGATCCGTGGGTAAGGTATTCCCGTTCCTGGGGCGTGACAAATCCAATGGGGTCTGTATCCCACTGGGCCCCGGTGCTGGCTGCTCGGTCCCGTCCCCTTGCTGCCCCATGGCTTGCCCTGCCATGTCATCCCCCACTCTGCCTGAGGGCCCCCCGCTTGGTGGGCCTGCGCAGCCTATTCCTGTGTCGCCTGTGCCCGGGTCCTGCGTGCTCTGAGTCTCCCCTCCAAACATCAGCGGACTAAACGTGTTAGGAGTCTCTGGCCGTACCTCTGTGGCCCGTTCTTGTCTTACTGGTACTTCATCTTTGTCCCCCTCCGAGTCCTGGGAGTCGCATGCTGCGATTGCCGCCGCTACCCCGCTTGATGCGGACCGCGCTGGACGTGTCATGCCCACCCAAGCCTGATCTAATACCCCGGGCCTGAGCAAATCCGCCCGTCCGGCCTCGCCCAGTACCCGGAGCGCTGCCCTGACAGCCTCCGCATCATGAAGGTTAGCCATGTCCCCCAACTGCCCCGCCCTATACAGCTCCCTATTTGAAAACCTTGAGAAAAAAAAAAAAAAACTTTCTTTTATTTTATTTCATATATATATCTATATATATACACGTGGGCCCCTGCAGCTGTGGGCCTTAAAACTTTACTTTGTGGCCCCGAGCCCCTGTTTTCCCCCTGTGTCCAGCTTCCCTGGTATCCTCATGATTCCCAAAATTGTAAGCAGACCCGCCCAGGCGCTGCAGGCTGTGTAGCCGTGGGGCCTATCTTGGTTGCACCCTGCCCTTGTGTTCTTCGGCGTGCCGTCAATCGTATAGCTGTGGTTGGGTGGGGGGGGGGTGCCTCGAATCCCTTGTGTTGGCTGCCGCCTCGCGGCTACCTGCCAAAACGGCTCCGGCGCGTCGCACCGGGAACCGCAGCACTTCCAACAGGCTTCCGTGTGCCTGTCCGCTCTTCTTCTGTGCCCCGGGGCCGGATGAAAGCCTCCGTGTCCCCAGAGCCTGCAGGGTGCACCCGGGGGGTGCGGCCGCGTCCACGTGTGCGTGCCAATGATTTTTGGGCGGGCCGCCGCCCACTCTTACTCCTGCCCGGCTCCCGCGCCGGCCTATAATGTGCCTGCCTCCTCCGCCCGCAACCAAAGCCGGCCGGTAAACTTAACCCACCGTCTCTGCCTACGCGCTGCCTCGACCTGACCAGGCCTGGTCCCTCGCTGTTTCCCTGGCTTCGCTGTTCCCTGGCCTACCGAAAACCTTCCTCCCTCTATGGTCGGCCTGGAAAGAGGCCGACCCCACCCCTCTATCCCCCTTTTAACCCATCCCTAAAGCCCACCCCTACTTACCTGTCCACCAATCCTGGCGCACCTGTGCCACTTCCTGCTGTCCCGAAAAGACCCGCGGAGAGACTAGAGCGAGTCTCTCTCTCCACGGGTCCCCCCATTCTGAATGGGGCTAGCAGTAAGTTACTTCTTCCCCTGAGCATTGGGGCAGCAATATGGGCTTGCGCTTTCTTTCTAGCTGCTGATAAACTCGGTTGGTTGGGCCCTTGTTCTGTTGATTAACGGCCTCCATTATCCCCTGTTTTCTTTAGCAGTGGAAACAGTCTGTTTTTATTTCTATTAAAGAGAATTTTTGGGAGCCTTAGTCAATTAGGATGAATTACAGGGACGGATGTTTATTTGCTGAACTTGTAGCGTAAGCCATCGTTTGTCGACAAAAAATTACACCTTATTTGTAGGTCTCGCTCGCTGTCTCTAGAAGATATTTACAATCGCAATAACCCTTGTTTTCACTCTGCAGTAGAGTGCATGATGGGAACTGTTTCTTATGGGGATACTGAACTCCATGAACTTCATTCCAGTGGGAAATTTTACTGTTCGCTGTCTACTTTTGCCCCACACTCACCTGTACCACTATTGCTCTGTCTACCCTGTGTGCTCAGTGCATGTCTTCAGTACTCTTTCTTTACTGTATCTTTCCATGGGCAGACCCACTTCATTGGATCCCGGACTTCTGCATGTGGACCTAGCATTTGTCCATCTCTGCAGTGAGCTGCCTCTCTGGTTGCTGTTTCTATGTTCCTAGACGGTGCCTCTGGGCTCTCGCTGACTAGGCTTGTGTAAGAGAACACTGCAAAGTTGATGCAAAACATCTTTTAATTTCCTCTTGCAAGTCCTTGCAACCTTTAGTAAAGCTGCTACTGGGAAGAGACATTGTGAATAATCAATATACTGTGCCCCAAATAAAATAGGTCATCCTCCACAGCACTCCCTATGTCACCCAGAAGCACTGTGTGCTTCTGTGCAACCTAGCAAGAAGTATTACGGTTGCCGTCTGTTTTTGACCGCCTCCCTCACCCGCACTGCTTATTGCTCTCAACTCATTGCAGGCTGTAAAGCAGTCCTCACAAGAAAACCTGAATTCACAGAACTTAACTTGCAGCCAGATGTTTCCCATCAAGCACATTCCTGCTGTACCTAATTTTGACCCTTCTACTCCTATAATTTCTGCGACACCCTCTCTTCCAAACATCTGCTGGTATGGCAAAGCAAGTTAACCATATACTTCAAATGTTTATTAAAGCCCATTGGCAAAGCCAATAGCTTTCCAATCACCAGGACCAATTAGCTAGCAGTTATTATTAGAAATCTATTTTAATAAAGTGTGATCTTGAGGTTAAAAACTGACTTTTATTTATTCCCTTAGTGCCTCTTTTGTTTTTCTATACTGATGAGCACTGTCATTCTGTGCACCTTCGACGATGTTGAATTGAGTCCTTCTATTTTAGAAAAATACCCCGGTTTGTGGCTTTCAAGATCTGGTTACCATAATACATCAGTTCAATACGATTAGGAGAGTTTGGGGACCCAAGTATTCAAGGGTGTCTTTGTGAATACAACTTAAATAAATCCCAAAATGGCTAACTTGACTGGATATGGCCGAAGAATAAGAAATGTCCATACATGCCGCCATATTCTCTCTGAAATCCTAGGTTTTAGTAAATCACTCTTCTGGTGGCGTAATAGCAAATTATTTATATATTATTTCCGGTCTGCTTACTCTTGAACAAATCTCAACGTTCTTCTGAATTGGAGGACACCCAATAATTACAAAGAACTCTTTTTGTGAATACTACACTGTGGATCAGTCGTAAGAAAACATTTCAGTACAGAATTCCCTGAGTCCTACATAAATTGCACAAATGCCATTATTATTCAGTTTTCTTGCCCTCACTTCAAATCTCTTAATACATCTGTTGCCTCTCAGGAAGCACAATATATGGTTTCATTAGAGTGTACAGAAAATTCCTAAAAAAACAGTCCTTTAGTGATTAACCAAATGAAATTCACACAAAAGCAAAACAGGCCAAGTGGAAAAAACGGTTTCCGGTTCCAATAAAAGCCAGTGGGATCAACTGTTAATATGAGCTTCTCTGGGATGTCTGAGACACCTATAGGAAAATGTAAAAATTATAAGTATGTGAAATGTGTGTAATTTGTTCTTGAATAGTTACGCATAATTACGCAAAATGTAAAACCAGCATTTGGCATTATATTTTAGCACAAGATACATCCTTGTATCCACTACACATACACTCCAACCAACACAATTCTGCCCCACACAATTCCACAACTAACAATTCCAATACAACCTACACAATTCCATTCCACACCACATGAATACACTACACTCTGAACCAAAACACATAGATGAAGTACATTGTCATTTACATTGCCAATAGCTCTAACTCTCACAAATGCGAGACCCATTGCATTGCAAATGCTTGTTGGATTAGACAGCTGTGTGGAGGCTGGCCGTGCATTTCCTCTGCTCCTCCTTGTGAGGAGGCACACAACATCACAGAGTCCTGCAGGCCTGAATATGTCCAGACTTGTCCTCTTAGGCACACAAACATGGCACACACCTGTAGGGACCACATTTTACACAGCCCAAAGACCTAGACACTATGGCAGGGACCCTGGCACGTGACTAACACATGATTACATCATGTCACAACCCACGTGACTCACCTACACCTACGTCAGTTTTGGGGCAGGCTCTCTGGGTGACCGGAAGTCGTGGTAACGGAGGTGTCATTACTTTTGGGGTGGGACAACTGTCGCTTTTCAGTTTGATGAGGAAAGGTATCCCCATATTCTACTACTCCACACTTGGTTGCCATTGTGTGATATGTAATTGAGGATCCCAGTTAAAACTCTTTTTAGTGAAAATGGACGGTTTGAATACAGTTGTGTGTCCTTCAAGGGATCTATGGGGGTCATTATGACCCTCGTGGTCACTAGACCGCCAGGGTCATGGTCACAGTCGGACCGCCGCCAAAGTGTTGCTCTGGCCGTGACATTATGACTGTGGCGGAGCTGCCACGGTCAAACCACTGACACTGCCAGGCTGCCTGCAGCCTGGCAGTCCCATTGGTTGTAATGGGCCAGGGCAGCACTGCAAGCCCTGGGGATTATGAGTACTCATCCGCCAGCCTGTCCATGGTGTTAAACACCGCCATGGAAAGGCTGGCAGAATGAGGGGCTCAGGGGGGACCCTGGGGGCCCCTGCACTGCCCATGCACCTCGCATGGGCAGTGCAGGAGCTCCCATGAACAGCTCCAAAGTGCATTCCACTGCCTGAAAAACAGGCAGTGGAATGCGTGACGGGTGGTGCTGCACCTGCTGCACCGCCATTTTGCCGCCGGCTCCAATGTTAAGGCCCTTTTCCCCGCTGGGCAAAGCGGGGAAGCCATAATAGTGCAAGCGGAGTTCATGCCGCATACCTGATGCCTCCGCCACCCCCCAATGTCAAAATGAGGGCCTTTGCCTTTAATGTAGTTTGCCAGTAATCAAAGTGAATTCTCCTAAGCAGCTTTAGGAGAACCTGATCCGTCATTCTAACTTATATTTATATATTTATATTTTAGTCTATTACCCCTCTAATGTTAAATGCAAAATGTTATGCAATCTAGCCAGAAGATGTCGTCATATTTTAAGCAATCTATATTTCCTATCAACCTACCATTTGTCGATACGATTGACCCAACGCTTTCTGGTTATGACCCACAGGCAACCAACACACCCAACAGCACCAGATGATTTTATGTAATTTAAGCATTTCCATTTATACGGTTACAAAACGAAAGCATGTTAATAATTGTTCACAATCACTTCTTTACAGGAGTTGAGGAGAATATGAAAGGGCAAGGCTAGCTTATGGTAAGGGTTTCCAGTGCAAAAGGTTAGATACATTATGTGATATGTGGTTAGTTTGGCAGTGAGCAGAGCTTTGCCTCCTATAATGCACTGATTTAATTAAAATGTGATCTTTGCTCTATAATGTGCTTCATAACTGTTCCACTCTCTGGTGATTCTTGGGAGAGAGAATGGATAAAAACTTTGGGTCTGTTAAAGCATGACTTAGAGGAAGATTCTTTACTCTGATAAACTGACATTCAGTGCTCACTGATTTATATGTCCTTGGATGTTGTGGCAAAACTCTCCCATGCTCTTCCTACCTTCATCCCCTTCTGAAGATTTAGGCCTCATTACGAGTGTGGTGGTCTCAAGACCACCACACTTGCGATTGCAGTTGGACCGATGCTGACCGCCCTATTATGACTGTGGCAGATGGGCCATGGTCCGACCGCAGGCACTGCCAGGTTGCCATCTGTCGACAGCCTGGCAGTCTTGGCAGACACAATCCACCATGGCAGCGCTGCCCTGAGGTTCACGAGTCCCCTTTTGCCAGCATTTGCATGGCAGTCTCACCATTATGCAAAGGCTAGCAGAAAGGGGGCATCGGGGGCCCAATGGGGGCCATTGCACTGCACCGTCCCCATGGACAGCCCCTTCGTGCATTTCACTGCCCTAATTACGGGCATTAAAATGCACGAGGGGCGCTCTCGTACCTGACGCACCACAACATTGCAGCTGGCTCATAATCGCTCCGGTGTCAATGTTGTGGTGAGTTTTCCGCTGGGCCACTGGGCGGAAACATTGTTTTCGCCTGCTGGCCCAGTGGAAACCTCCTAATAGGGTGGCCAGCATCCCACCAGCACTGGCAGTATGCTGACTGCAGCAGCTTTGACGGTCTTCTGTGAAGACAGCCGAAGTCATAATGAGGCCCTTATATTTAACACCCATCTGAAAGGCCAAAGAAAGCATGAGGCAAAAACATTGTTCATTATTCTTTAATCTCAATGTCTGTTGAGTATTTAAAATGAGGTTGTGGCAGAATGTGGTTGCAGGAAAACCTTTCCCAAAGTGTTTGAGAGGGTGATACTGGTTGAAAGGAGTTGGAGCAAGGGAATTGTTAATCATTGAGTGCATTACTTGGGATTAACAGTAGAATGAGTGGGGGCGTGGCCTGTCAACATGGCGGCCAGGACGTGAGCTCCAAAGCTCCCGTCAGTGAGGTGGCAGATTCATTGTAATCCTTCAATAATCCTCTGTGATCCTGACCCATCAGTGCTGCATCTTCCTCTGCTGCTGACCCAACACCCACAGACTGCTGCATGGCACCATACATGTTGAGGCGGTGCCGGAGGCAGAACCCACCAGGGCAGAGATTTTAGCTGCGATACATGGGACCCGCACCGCCTTGGAACATAGCATTGAATATGTCTTTATAGATGTCAATTTATTGTGCACTGACCTTCGCAGAGTGGCAGAGAAAGCCACAACTGTGGAATCAAACATTGAGTTTTCTGCAGGGAGAGGTCTCTACATTAAAACGACAGATGGTGCAGATGACAACAGTGGTGGCAGAGTTGGACAGGAGGGCGGAAGATGCGAGGTGCCACTCTAGCCGCAATAATGTTCAGCTTCTCTGCTTCCCAGAGAGTTTGAAGGGGGCCTCTGCAGAGACATTAGTCGGAAATTGGGTGCAGACCGTTCTGAAACCACTAGGCCTTTCCAATCTGTTTGCGATAGAGAGGGCACTCACAGGGCTCTGGTGTCCCCCCCTCCAGCCAGGAGCTCTCCCTAGAGCTATCCCTCCTGCAGGCAGAAAAGGGAGCAGGAGATCCCTCATTATGGGAATTGCAAGATAGCCATTTATCCCAAATACACTAAGCAGGTTCAGGAACATCGAAAGTCCTTTCTCAGTGTCAAACAGAAACTGAGAACACTACATTTAAGCTATATGCTCCTGTACCCAGCCCGTCTACAAGTCATCTTTAATGATAAGGCTAATTGTTTTGATAAACCTGAGGAAGTGCAGGGAAAGCTGGAGCTCAGACATATTTCTTCTGCAGGAGGGCATGCTGGCCCCGGAAACAAAACATGGGGCACGTGCCCTGGGAGGGGGATAGACCACTCAGGTACAGATAATCCGAATCTTACACCTCTGGGGGTTGCATTGAGTGCTCATTGGAGAATGGCCTTGTTAAGTGGGGAGCATGGTTGCAGCTTGTAGATCAGCCAGGTGGGGTCCAATGAGGCTCTGCTGATCTCCGGCAGTTTGTTATAATCAAAAGCCATGAGAGTACTGCATTACTTTGGTTAGCATACATTGACAGAGTTGATGTTTCTTGCCTGGCTGGTGGAGCTCAGTAGATATTGGTTGGTCCTTGTTGGACCAGGTGAGTGACTGCATGCCTGGCAGACATATGGGTTGGGATACAATGGACTAGCAGTTGCACCTTGTTTGCTCGCAGGTAGGAGAATGTATTGTTTGTAAATGTTTAGTTATGTTTTGTTTATGTGGTTTTTGTTATCACAGCTGGATGTGGCCACGGCGGTTTGGGTGGGAGGGTGGTGAACTCAGTAAACAGCACATAGATGAGGTGTAGTGACTACAAGATACTTACCTGGAATGTCCGGGGCCTGGGTACATACGTGAAGAGATAGAGTTTTGTCACTATTTAATGTATGTATGTATGTATGTATGTTTTTTTAAAAATATAAACAAAGTATATATTTTTTTAAAAACAGTAGAACGAGTGACTAACACCTATGTTGTGTTAGACATAGGGGGTCATTCTGACCCTGGCGGTCATGGACCGCCAGGGCCAACGACCGCGGGAGCACCGCCAACAGGCTGGCGGTGCTCCCATGGGCATTCTGACCACGGCTGTACAGTCGCGGTCAGAAACGGGAAACCGGCGGTGTCCCGCCGGTTTCCCGCTGCCCAAGGGAATCCTCCATGGCGGCGCTGCAAGCAGCGCCGCCATGGGGATTCCGACCCCCTTACGGCCAGCCCCGCCAGAACCTGGCTGGCGGTAACGGGTGTTGTGGGGCCCCTGGGGTCCCTAACAGGGCCCCACCAAGATTTTCAGTGTCTGCCAAACAGACACTGAAAATCGCGACGGGTGCAACTGCACCCGTCGCACCCCTTCCACTCCGCCGGCTCCATTCGGAGCCGGCATCCTCATGGAAGGGGGTTTCCCGCTGGGCTGGCGGGCGGCCTTCTGACGGTCGCCCGCCAGCCCAGCGGGAAACTCAGAATTACCGCGGCGGTCTTTTGACCGCGCAGCGGTATTCTGCCGGCGGGACTTTGGCGGGCGGCCTCCGCCGCCCGTCAAAGTCAGAATGACCCCCATAATGCAATGGGTGCAAATGGGGCATTTTTGGATGTTAAGCTGTGATGTGCACTCATTTTTGTATTACAGAAATGTAAACAGCGCTGTAAATTAAGTTGTGTTCGGCACCTCTAGTGCTAGTAAGTATACCATTTTCTCTACATAGCATTTATTTAGCAGTTGTATTGAGCATTTAGTATTTCTTTTGGGGACTTTGAGAAAATGCAATGTATCCATGCTATCACTCCTGCTATTTAAACAAATAAAACATACCACAGCAGTAACCACAGCTGAAATAATGTATATAAGTAAGGCCTATCCTCCAAGATTATTTGACCAATGTACCATGATTTTCAGTTTGAGCACTGCATGTAAAAGAATTAGGAAACAAATCTGGCAAATATACTAAAGTCACATGGGTTGGGTTTGCCTTAGGCCTCATGTGTGTTCAGGTAGGTTACACCAAAAAGTTGGAACAGGATGTGTTTGATATAACCATACGCTATGAACTTGATATTTATAGTACAACAGTACATTCTGATAATTGTCATGCACCTTTCTGAATAATTGTGGTGGGTCCCCTTCTTGAACCATTATGTGCGTATACTCTGTTTCAGATGTCTGCACCCAGTTTCTTTTAGTTCTGTGTTTGGCTGTTAATTTATACATTGTGGGGGTGATTCTGACCCCGGCGGTTCCTTACCGCCGGGGCCAGGGTCGGCGGGAGCACCGCCAACAGGCTGGCGGTGCCCCGCAGGGAATTCTGACCGCAGCGGTTCAGCCGCGGTCAGTAGAGGAAAACCGGCGGTCTCCCGCCGGTTTTCCGCTGCCCTGGGAATCCCCCATGGCGGTGCAGCTTGCTGCGCCGCCATGGGGGATTCTGACAGCCCATTCCGCCATCCTGTTCCTGGCGGTTCTCCCGCCGGGAACAGGATGGCGGTATGGGTTGTCGTGGGGCCCCTGGGGGCCCCACTTTGTATTTCAGTGTCTGCATTGCAGACACTGAAATACGCGACGGGTGCCACTGCACCCGTCGCACCTTCCCACTTCGCGTCTTAGTGGGAAGGGTTTTTGCACTGGGCTGGCGGGCGGCCTTTTGGCGGTCGCCCGCCAGCCCAGTGCAAAAGCCAAAATACCCTCAGCGGTCTTGCGACCGCGGAGCGGTATTTTGGAGGGGGGAAGTCTGGCGGGCGGCCTCCGCCGCCCGCCAGACTTAGAATGACCCCCTGTGTGCCTTAAATGGATCCTTAAGAAATAGTCCACCAAAGCAATTATGTTTTACAACTTAGGAGAGCCCAATTGTTATACCAATGCCAGTTAAGCTGCTCCACTGTGCAATATAAATTAGCTCTGAATACTCCATGGAGTAGGTGAAGAAGTTTATCAATTTACTCACTCTTTTACTTAAGAAAGGATTATATAACTGCCTGCTGTGGGTATTTATTCATGAATTGAAAGGTACCATATCAGTAGTGGCTAATCATGTGGTTGTTTGGCCTTTTCCCTTAAAATGGATTGGAGATTTCCATTTGTTTGAACAATAGTTTAATAATTCAGTTTATGTAAGGAATTCACTGAGATTATTCAGCCTCACCTACATTGACAACTATGGGTTCAACCATGGGTTCTGGAGGCATCGTATTCCTTCCCAAAGTCCATTTTGTAGCTTTGTGTTTCTACTGATCTACAGCCTTGGTCATGTCAGCAATTCAGCTCTGTCGGGGACCTTCATACCCTGCAGAGGCTTCATGGAGCGAATCCATGATACTGTTAGCCCAGAATCTATATCACAATGATCTCGAGAGTCATGAAGGGTGGCAGCCATCTAGTGCTTGACAACAAGGGGTGTCTCCCTGAGCAACAAGAAAAGGGTCCCAGGATGAATCTGAAATAACTGATTCTTGCACTGGGTATATGTACAGGCATTGGATGATTAAACAATCTGATATGGGCTTACCTCAGACTCACTGGCAGTCAGACTGTAAGAGTCCAGCCCAAACTGCAAGGCCAGGTCCCCTCCAGATAAGAACACTAGCAACCCTAAACCGGTATTGACCTACTTAGTTCTCCTCAACAAAGTGTAGCTTAAGTCCTGTAGTACAGTGAGTATGGCATCCATGCCTGCCCATTCCAGTCATAACCATGGAGTCTACTGCAAAAACAAGGTGATGGAAGGAATGCTTGAATTTATCTTAGCCATTTTTGGTGGTTGTGGGCCGACTACCAGACCATCATTTTGCATTCTAGACATAGGCCTCCGTTATGCAAATCAATATTGGTCCTGCTCCAATAGGAATAGTATAGCCCAACCTGTCCTAAGTGTAACGGGTATGCACACATGTGGATCCTGTGCTCACTATGCAAATGGAACCCAGCTATACCTGATTGATGAGCTCCAATAATGGCAAACCAGTCCTGAGTTGCTTGTGTTCCATTTCCGGGAGGATCTGGCCTGACCGTTCAGGCTGGACAGTTCCCATTGGAGCAGGGTCAAGACTGATTTGCATATGGCTGGGTCCAAACTTTGGTGGCGTGGTTTGCAACAAAAAAAAACAATTGGGATGTGGCCTTGAATGATTGCCAGTGGCTGATATTAATTCAAGCATACTATCCATCACTTAGTTTTTGATTTCCCCTTTTATCCACCACCAGCATGTTATGCTATGAGGGATGCCCTGGATATATAAAAAATGTAAGAAATATGGTCTGCCCTTGGTTTCTATATGGATTTGTTTGTCATGAGTAGCAGTCTTACCTCGCAGGGTGATACACATTGTGGCACAATGCACGTGTGAAAAAAAACAGTTTGATATCAGTATGATACTTCAATCTATTATTTCAGTGGTAAGTATACATTTGTATACCAGACCGCTAGAGAAAGCGAATTAGTATCTTTATATGGATATTATGAATGTTTGACTGAACTGTGGAATTTCCCACAACTGTAGCTGGATACATCGATTAAATGTCATCAAATAATACACATTTATACTCACCAGGGGAAATTATTTGACAGGTCCCTGTGCAATGAACCATTAATATTCTAGACACACATTGATGCTGCCATGCACGCTGCAGAGAATTTTCCATTTAGATGTGCATCAGTATGACATTCAAAATAGTAAATTACCTCTTAGGTAAATAACCTCCGTGCTGTTGTCGTTTTGTGTGGTTTAAAATATGATATCAACACGTGAATATAGATAAAACATGTTTTGAGAGGTATTATGCCATGAGAGGATTTTTGTGGGCCATAGAATAAACAAAGCGGAAACATAATATAATGAGCAGAAGGTGGTAAATTTTGTATAATTTAGGATTCATTATTTTTTACTACTGGCATGTTCTGACATCCGAATGTGCCTGTAATAAAACAATTATATAATTCCTCACTTGTAATAGCAGATTAGGAGTAGTGACATTCAGCCACGTGTACATCCCACTGTTTGTGCGATTGTTACCCAGCGGGCTACTTTCTGACTTCACTCCCAGAAGCAGGGAGCCTTCGCAAAAAAAAGGCAAAGAGCCCTGCCAGTAGGAAGAGAAGCCGCACATGCTTTTGTCAGCCAATCAAGCCGTCTAGAGCTGAGAGGCTGCCATCAACGGGGCATCGAAGTAGGGAGAAGGCTCGCATGGTGGCCCAACAGAGTGAAATGAAGGAACGTACAGAGGACCGATAGAGAGAGGTGAAGCCACGCGCAGTGGGCCAACTGCATCCCCACAGCTGGGTACATTATAAAGATATCGAAGATTCCTTGGAGTTCATTGCCTTTAAAAAGACACCATGCCTACGGCCTCATTACCCTATGTAGTCATTGAACTCCTTAGTAGTATACAACAGCCTTGTAATGTAAAGTAGAGGGACACATTGCAACCAGTTATTTATAAATCTTAACATTTCTTATCACGTGACAGTCTGTATGGACCATCAGCCTAGTACGAGATGCAGGATTTTACTTATGTACGGTTTTTGCAAGTCTTTGATTGAGGGAGTCCCATGGTACAAATAATTTCTATTAGCAGACTTTGTATACTTTATAAACTATGCTAACTTGTGGTGCGAAGATCTAGGAGGGGCTTTTAATGACATACCTCTTGTTTTTCAAGTTGATGCAGTAGACGTTTTCCGCTCAGAGGGTTTGTTGGGATTATTCTCTGTTTGATACTGCAGGGCCAGAAAGCAGCTGTCACACCTGTCACTATTGTCAGACTGAAATGTGGCTATGCCATTTCTTTGGATTTTACCAAATGTGTGGCAGCATACTCTAATTCAGCAAGTGGTAGCTCTGATAATTTGTGAGGAAAGGAACTTCATTTTGCTGCTACTTTGTTGTCAATTCACTGAAGTCCCATCTGCTGAGCAAGGCCAATTTAAAGTCATGTGCACAGGAGACGAGCGGGGTCGGACTGGCCCACTGGCCAATCAGGCAGTCCCCTATGGACAGGTCTCCTTGATCAGCGTGTGGGCCATTTTATTTAGCAATTTGTGGGCCTCATTTATGGCCGGGGGCTGTTTTTTACTGTTGATTACACCAACATTAAAACAAACGTTGTCTGCAGCAAATCCAAATGTGTGCATTTTCCCATAACTTGCAAAATACTCATACAGCGTGTCTTTACAATTTCAAACGTGGCCTGATTTGCAAATGTGGGCCGCTTTTTTTTAGCTATCTGGTTAGAGACTGGGGCCTCTGTTATTTTGCTGCCCATGCCTATTTTTTGCCCCGGTTCAACCCTCAAGACCAGTTTACCAGACTGTCAACCGTATTCTTCACTTCAGAACTGTGGCATACCTTCTTTGTGAGACTACTGGGGGATTGAATAATGTTAGAGGCGTCTCTTTCAGCATTGCAATCACTGATGCTTATTCAAATCATGCATTGAAGGACTGCCTTCACCCCGGTCTCAAAAAACAGAATATTCTGTTCTTCTTGTCTCCTCTATGTTGACAGGTTCAAAGATTGCATCTGTAATGTGGTTGGAGATGGAGATCCAATGTACCAAAATAAGTGAATACCGTGGACTATGGCATGCCTGATCTATTCCACAAAATGGGTTGGGAGAATCTGGGACCTAGTCACAGAAGTAGAATACCAGGATACCTTTACTCATCCTGTAAAAAGTGACAGGTGCCTGCCCCTGAAATGATGTAATCAATGACTGAGAGCCCTCCCCGGAACTGACATAGATGTAGATGGGGGTCACGCGGGCTGTGACATCAGCCGAACATATTAGTCACGTGCCAGGGTTCTATCACGTGGTCAGGGTTATGGTCCAGCCTTCAACAAATTAGAGCCACCCTGGACAGAAAGTGTACGTGATGTGCTGTAAAGGAGTACACCCTTTTTGATCTAAAGAATGTATATAAGTAGCCTCCTAAGCAGCCTGTGCCAAACCCAGGAGCCCCATCCTGAAAGAGCATTATGAAAAGATACAACCCCCTCATCAAAAAGGCAGCTATCGATGGTTGATTGAACAATATCAATAGATATTATCGTAGCCTAACACCATTGGTATTGTATGAGAATGCGCATCAGGGCACCCCTAAAATTGGCTTTATGACATTATGGCTTTCAAGAGGACCTCTGCCATCAGCTTGAAAAGCATGGCCTCAAGGATTTACTTCAGCTGATATCCCCAATTGAGTGTGACAGCAGCTGAAGCAACGCCTCATGCATCAAATTAAATGTTGGAAACAATTTAATTGACACAGAAGATGTTAAAGAATCTATGGCCTCTCCCATCTCACTGGTCTATGAAGAGATGGGGTTTCTGGTGGAAAGTGCTCCTGAAGCTGTAGCCGTGCAGCAGTGGCATGTAAACTTCGATGCCGGTTATGCACAGATGGACCTATGCGACTCAAGATTTCAGAGCCACTGCCGAGTGCCACCAAAATGACAAGGTTGGTGTAAAAAAAGAAAAAGAAAAAATGCAATGGATATACAGCAATATTTTATTTTTAACTAATAATTTGTCTTTCTTTCTTTATTGAACCATAGAAAGCAGCTGCAAAAAGACCCATGGTAGAGGGGCTGCTGTCAAAGGTTAACAACGTGCATTTTTACTGCTTATGCTGTTCAAAATATTCTGAACTTTTCACAAGCGAAAACAAAGAGTGGCATAAGAAATGTGTTTAAACTTATTATAGTGCTGATTTTGAAAAGGAAACTCCATGTGTCCCCTACGATGCCAAATGGCCTGTTAAAGGTTTTGCTGCAACGGTTGTGAGTACCTGTGTCAAACGTGACTATTATAACCTTTGTTATGGTCATAAAATGAATGATCCACAACAGGAGGCTCACAAGTGTCTATATGACTCATACACATCAAGAACAATCCGCCAATTATGTAGCAGGCTAGACTCATACACGCAATGTAAGCTGTTAAGGGTGGCGTATGGGCTGTCTGTAGAAAAGAAATATGTCCACCCTGATATGGTTAAGGCCTTGTCAACAATGCTCAAAGAGATCCGATACTTGAGCAAAGCAGACTCAAAACTCGAGCGAATGCAAGGCATGTGCACGTATTTTGACAGAAGGATGATAGAAAGGGCCATAGAAAGACGTATGTGTGATATTTATTTTAAAAATAGAAGAAACAGGTCTTTAGCCCCCAGAAGATGGGTTTAAAAAATGCTGAGTCCGATAGCAGCGGGTCATCACTGTGTTATTTAACGTTACATACTTAGGGGGTTATTACAACTTTGGAGGAGGTGTTAATCCGTCCCAAAAGTGACGGTAAAGTGACGGATATACCACCAGCCGTATTACGAGTCCATTATATCCTATGGAACTCGTAATACGGCTGGTGGTATATCCGTCACTTTACCATCACTTTTGGGACGGATTAACACCTCCTCCAAAGTTGTAATAACCCCCTTTAGTCACTTTTGGGACAAGCATCAGAATGTCGGTGTGCAAGATGCCTGTGAGTTACACCCGGGATACATGTGTATTGCCAGATTGGTATATGTGCTGGTTAAAGAAAGAATAGCTGAAATACACCCTGTAACTCTGCATTATCTGAGGCTTTGTGAGCAGCCCACAGCGATGCAGTGCAACAGTCTTGAGTGTATCGCCAAACGGTCTATCAGTGCATGGCTACCTCCAACGGATCAATACTCAAGCATGTAAAAATTTATACGCTGGATTTAAGACTATTGCCGACGACCAGGTTACGCAGCACCCTGGTGCTTCAGACCAAAGCTTATTTCAGAAATAAAGGTTTTGTATTGTCTGGCCTAGAACTGTACGAACTTTTGAATGCCATCAGTATCCTGAGTGTACAAAGTTATAGGAGGGGTGAGCGGGAAGTCATGTCTAGAACCACTGAGTGTATATCTGTAAAACTATCAAAACTTGTGATGCAGAGGTTGATTAGTGACCTGGCCCCTTTTAATGTTTGTAGCATGTCCCATACTATGTATACATAGTGAAAAGACAGCAAACTGTGACGATAAGACGTGTACCAAGGATCTGTAAAATATGCTGTTTATGTTTTGCTAACATTCTTTATTTATAATAAAATGTCCTTACACAAAACAAGTGTCTTTCATTTCATGGGTTGTAGTGGCTGATAACATGCCAGTGGACGGGTTAAGGAAGCTTTATTACGATAGAAGAGGAGTAGGTAGCTTTGGGAGCGCCGACGTGCTGTTTAGAAGGGCTCTAGCTGAAAATGAGCCAGTAAACAGAGAGCGAGTGAAGACTTGATTCTCTGGGGAAGAGGTGAATTCACTCCACAAGCCTGCTAGGAGGCATTTTAAGAAGAGACCTACCATCTTTAATGTGCAAATAGATTATCAATGGCCAGAAGTCATAATCAGGCTTCAATATTTAGCAAAGCATGATAACAGAGCTCGATATATATTAACAGTCATAGATGTATTGTCCAAGTCCGCCTTTGCACAAGCGCTAAGCGATGAAAGTGGGACTAACGTCACAGAGACCTTTAAAGCCATCTTCAAGAAAGGTCGAACCCCTCAAAAACTACAAAGGGATGCAGGAAAAGAATGTTCAAACAAAGTAATTTCAGAAATTATTAAAATGGTACGCTGTTCATCATTTTGTAATGCACATGAGGTAAAAGCCGCTGTTATATAGCATTTTAACAGAAAGTTAAAGTCTAAGATGTGGACATATTTCATGGCCTACAACACCTACGAATATGTGGATGTTCTACAGGCTTTTATAGGTGTTTATAATACCAGTTACCACAGAACCATCAAAACGTCTCCAATAGAGGTAACGCCAGGTAATTCATTAAAGGTCTGGACAACAGTGTATGGGAGCCTGTTCGCTGAAGGTTTGAAGAAGCCTCTTTTAAAAGTATGAGACCATGTTAGGGTTTCTTTTTTATTATTTTTATTATTGGAAGGAAACATATAACACATATATTCTTAAGTCATTATACACTGAAAGCTTACAATATAATAGAATATAGGGTGGAAGAGATGAGAAGAAAAACATCGCCAAGTTAGATCATACGTAATACAAAACACAAAACCTAGCCACCCCTCAAATTCTATCTAGGAGTGGTGCCCATTAATTCAAAAGGGGGTGGCCCCGATCATTATGGGCCTGTATCCAAGCCTGAAACAGACCCCATATTGTCGTCCCTTTCCTCCTGGCCTGTCTCCCCTTCCGTTCATACAATGACATCTCCAAGTAATATACAGACAGCAGCCTAGCCAACCATTGTTGCCAGGACGGGGGTCGTAGATCCAGCCATTCTGTTGATATACAGATTCGAAACACCGCCATGGCTACAAAGATAAACGCTCTATGTGGTCCAGCGATTTCGCCATCAGTCCCAAAGACCATGATCTCAGGTGTAAGGACAAGATCATAGCCCACTACCTCCTTCTAAACAGATTGGATACCTTCCCTTGAGGCTTTTAATTCCCCACATGTAGCCATCATATGTATGATATCTGAACCGTGCATCCCACATCTTGGACAGTTTGTTCCTGACACACATCCCCATTTGGCGAGATGGGCTGGTGTATGATACAGATCAAACATAGTCTTGTAGTGCTGCGCTTGTAAGGAAGATGATAATAGAATAGTGCATCCCAACTCCAGTGATCTCAAAAAGTTGTTACTACCATCTGCCAACTTCTTACTCCACCTCTCCTTGTTCTTTTCTAGATCATCTGCTTGTTCTACCATTAAAATAGGGTAAATTGACCTAATAGTTATGCTGGGCTTAGCCAGAATATCCTTCAACAATTGGTTACTTTTAAATCCCTGGACCCCCCCTGTTTTGTTCCCTAAAAAGTCCCTTATCTGTAGATATTTGAAGAAGTCCCTTTTCTGTAGACCATACTGTTCCTGTAGAGTTGTCAAAAAAGTTTCCTAACCTGGTTATACCTGATGTACACCACTTTGCCATATATTTATCATGAAATATTTCAGGGAGTAGTGGATTCTTCTCGATCATGGTATAATAGTTGTATCTACCAAATCCTTTCTTTTTGTACCATAATCGCCAGCACTTGTGAGCCGCTTCTAAGACTTTATACCTAGTTTTCTTATAATATCCAGGCTCATGGTATGTTACCAGACACCCATTGGCTTTCAGCTCCTATCTGCAGCTCGTATATGTTGGGGCTGTCAGCCTTTATAGCTCCCTCTGTGTCAGGTCCCAATAGCGGGCGCAAATACTGAAAGGCTGCTGCCATTTGATATAATTTTAAATTCGATAGGGACCACCCACCCCTTTCACGAGGAAGAGACATAAATTTGCTCGATCTCCTACACTTACCATATGCCCATATAAACCTCATGATTATTCTATCAATCTCTTTAAATTTTAAGTTAGTAAAGTTCAATGGTATAGCACGAAATAGATACAACAGCTTCGGGAGGAAGATCATCTTTATCATATTGCATCGTCCTACAATGGTTAAATGTAGGTTATTCCATCTGCATGCATCTTCTCTAAATTTGGCAAGTATGGGATCTATATTTAAATTTACAACTTCATCTACATTTGGTGTAATATTAATACCTAAATATACTGCATGATCCACCCTCCGTGTATCTTTAATATTTGTATATTGATTAGCCAGCAGCTGTGTCTTAGCTCCATTTAGCAGATATCTGGAAAAAATTCAAAATGTTTTCGTCACCACTTCAATCTCTCTCAGTGCTGAATCAGGAGAGGGGGTTAGTATGGCTATATCATCTGCATATGCTAAGACTTTGGTATCTCATCCCTGCCTATGGATTGGTGGAATCTTACTATTTTCTTCCAATTGTCTCAGCAGAGGATCTATATACAAAGCAAACAGAAGAGGAGAGCATGGGCACCCCTGCTTGGTGCCTCTCCTAATCGAAATAGTCTCAGATTGTCCTCCCATTAGTTGTATTTTCACAGCCGGGGATCTATATAAAGCCCTAACTGCTGTAATAAATTTCTTCCCTAGCCCATAATATTCCATAACGTACCACAAATACTTCCAATTCACCCGATCGAATGCCTTCTCTGCATCCAAAAAAACAGCTGCCATAGGCTCTTTTGCAACTTCCGTGGAATCAAAGAGTGCTAGAACTCTCTGGATATGATTAGTTGTATCTCTTCCTGGGATAAACCCATGCTGCCGCGGAGAGACCAACTTTTTAATCACCAATGACAATCGGACTGCCAAGATCTTTGAATATATCTTGGCATCACTATTTATTAATGTGATCGGGCGATATGAGGCTGGATTTAACAGGGATTTTCCCTTCTTCTGAAATATAACTATATTAGCTAGATCCCAAGATGGGGGGATTTTCCCTCCATTTTGTACCTGAATATACAGCTCCAACATAACCGGAAGCAGAGGTAGTTTAAAAACTTTATAAAATTCTAGAGGGATCGAATCAGGACCAGTAGCCTTCCCTGTGGGCAGATTGCTCATTGCAATTTCTATTGCTGAGACATCTATCTGTTCTCCAAGGCATGACTTGTCACTCTTATCTAGTTTTCCCATCTTAATGGGGTACAAGAACTCTAAAGCATCTTCATCCGAATATGCTGATGTTTCATCGTAAAGTTCCTGATAATATCCATGGAACACCTTTCTGATTCCGCCCACTTCTGATGTTACCCGTCCTTGCCGGTCTGTGATCTCCCTAATTACCCCAGCCGCTGTTTTCTGGGTTGCCCGAATCGCTAGCAGCCGCCCAACTTTTTCTCCAAACTCAAACCCTTGTGCGCGCTGCGTTAAATATTTCTCTGCTATTTTTTGGGCTGTAGCCTCATTTGCTGTCACTTTTATTATGGCAACCTCTTCCTGTGCTTTCCTTATATCTACTCCAGCTTCTATAGCTATAGCCAACTGTCTTTCTGCACACCGCAGCTTCGCTTGGGACTCTATTGTTCTCCCTTGAGCCTCCTTCTGCCTTTTAATACTAAAACTTAATGTTTCTCCACGAATACCAGCTTTCAGAGTGTCCCAAACAATCTCTACTGAGGCTGACCCCTGATTGAACCCCAAGAATTCAGTTATCCACTTACTCATATGCTCACAATATTCTGGATTTTTTAAAAGTCCCCTTTCGAATGTCCATCTGCTGACTTTTGGTTCTAACCCATCCAGTTCCACATCCAGCACTAAAGGATTATGATCTGACACCATCCGTGAGTATAACTCAATCCTGGTTTGTTTAAAAAATACAGGGGAGATTAGAAAATAATCAAGTCGTGCTAATTTCACATGAGGAGCCGAGTAATAAGTATATCCGGGGTCGGGTTTGCGCAACTTTACCCAAGCATCCACCAGCCCTAATTCTCGCTGAATAGCACCCATTGCCTTATACACCCGAGGTTTACGCCCTTGATACTTCTTAGTTGTGGGTGCTAATAGATCCTGTAGTCCCTCCCACGAGCCATTAAAGTTAAAGTCACCACATATGATATAGGGAGGGGCCCATCCTGTTAGCTCGATAGCGAGGGTATCAATTACTATTGGATCATCCGTAACTACCCCATATATGGAACATAATGTAAAGCTATTATGGCCGTAGCTACATTCTACTATTACCCATCTTCCACCGGTATCGGCCATTTGCCGAATAAATTTTAATTTACTAGTCTGGTCTAGAATCGCCACTCCTTTAGTTCTAGCTTCTTGTTTGGACCAAGCAATTGCCTTCAAACCAAGTGAGCCGAGGATCCCAGAGTTTTTATATTCCATGTGTGTTTCTTGCAGGCAGAGAATATCTGCCTTAAAAGTTTTCAATTCTTCAGCAACTCTCCTTCTTTTATGAGGATCGTTCAGTCCACATATATTGATTGACACAATTCTGAGTCTAGCCATACCCCTTCCTTTTTGTAATTTCAAATCTTTTCTCTTTGAAATCCCTCAGGTTAACATATCTAACTGCACCATCTCTTAAGTTCCCTTTCCTTCCTTTTCCACTTCTTTGCCCCATATCTCTCACCTCCATTAATCGTTTCCTTTCCTTTTTCTTCCCCTGTTTTACCCCTATCGCTCCTCCCCCAGCCCCTCCTACTTTCCCCTTCCCCTTCCCATCCCTCTTTCCCTCACCCAGGGCCAGTCTACCCTTGCCCCCTCCCTGGCCCCCTCCCTCCCCCACTGATACTGGCCCCCCATTCTGTTGAGCAATCAGACCCCACATGGCCTGAATGTTGGTGTCGTGCATGCATCGACCTACCCCCACCCACCGGTACCCCGAGTGCCTATGCCTTCCCTATTTCTTCTATACTTTATACATTCACCCCCATCAGATATTCTTTTGCCTTAATTTCTGACGTGAAGACTCTTATTTTTCCACTCATTATTGTTTTTAGCCTAGCGGGGGCCAACAGATAAGCCTCCCTCCTTTCTCAAAGAATGGTTTAATAAGCTGCCGGAGCCGCCATCTCCGCTCCACTGTAGCGTGACAGAAATCGGGGCGGGTAAAGAAGGTAACCCCGTTGCAGGAGCGTGGGGTATTGGGAGGAGTCTTATCAGCTATCTCTTGACGTACCAGATAGCTCCCAAAATATACCAGAATCACTCTTGGGTATTTAGAGTCTGCCCGTTGACCCCCCTCCCGTCGGTTTATCAGGAACCTGTGAGCCCTCTGCACCTCATTGTCCCAATCCCGATTCCCCAGTTCTGGAAAAGCCCCACGCAAAAGAGTAACCATGTATGCCTGTATATTGTTCCCTTCTAGTCCTTCTGGTATACCCAGAAATCGTAGATTGTTCCTTCTCTGTCTATTTTCCAAATCTTCTATCTTCCACATCACATCCGTCAGTTGTCCGTCTCGGGCAGCATTCTGTTCTTTGAGAGTATCCATGTTATCCTCGACTGCCACTATCCGATCTTCCATAGAACATAGCTTAGCTTCAATTTCCATACATGATTTCGCTACCTTACGAACAGATCCTTGCAGCCTCTTTGTGGCAACCCTTGCCCGACGGCTTTCGATCCTAGTCTCCGTTTGAAGCTCTTTAATTGAACTGTAAATTGACTGCAGAATCCCCGCCTCGGTGCCCATCGCGTGAGCATTACCAGAATTACCAATGCTCCCAGCTGCAGCTCCCGGATCACTTCCATTTTTATCTTTGGCGGGGCTTTGGTTGCCACCGGTAGGAGTATCTGCCAGGCCGATCCCCGAATAGTCCCACCTTAAATTCCTACCACTCATAGGTGCCATGCTTTCTGAGCCCTCTTGTAAACCAGAACGTGATTTAACAAATTTCCGTTGACGAGCCTTACGTACTGTGTGTTCCCCACTTGGAGATTTGTTGCCCGTTTCAGATGTCTCACTCTCATCAGTTTCACTAAAACTGCAGTCGGCACTGCCGAGATCAGACTCCTCTGTCAGAGAGTAAAACTTGTCACTGCTTTCTCTGCCCCAGTCAGTTAGTTGGAGATTTTTCCCCCCCATAATTTTATCCCGTTTTTTAGGGCTGCCTAAGGGGTTGGTAGAATCGTTCTCCTCCGCTGTGTATCCTGATGGACTTCCAATTCTCCCCTTATTTTGAAGGTCCACCTGTTCGCCTTGCTCCATCTGTTGAATTTGTAGCTGTCCATTTCCGAGGAGACTGAGCACTTTTCCGATTGCTTCCCGGCTGATGTCCTGATTTTCTGATGGGCTTTCTATGGGTTTGTCACAATGATCTTGGTTTCCCATACTTGAGTCTAGGGGAGTAGATCCTTTTCCTGACCAATTATTTTCAGGGGAGGGGATTGCATTTGCAGCAGAGGCACCTTGTATCCCACCGGCCAGAAAAGCCATTATAGTAGATTGATTTTTACCTTTCAATTTGTTTTCCAACAGGGAGGTAGTGCTGTCGCTTATCTTAGCACTCATCTTGGCATCTTTCATCAGTCCTGAAGTAGAAGTATTTTCCCCACCCGTTTTACCAGTTGTAGACGTTAAGCGTTTATTTAAGCCTGCTGACTCTCCTTTTCCCCTGCCAGAGCGTGCGATCTTAGCGCCCTCGCTTTTATCTCCCAGATACCTATTAACTTTGGGTGCCATATTTATTGTTATAGTCTGAGATAGTAATCTGATGAGTCTTGTTATGCCCACCGCTACCGCCAATACCTCTGTTATTGCTTGCTTAATCACACTCCTTAATGGCCGTGCGGGGGTAGACATATGCCATAATACATTACTATGTGTGGTTGGAAGCATTGACACTTCCTAGGATTCTTCCTCTTCCCTCCCCTGGATAATAGAGTCTTTTCAACACTTTTTCCAGATCATTTCTCCTCTATTTTCCTTCCACGCCCTTGATTGTTGTCATGTTATGACAGAGATGGCAGCAAAAACGGGTGCAAGTATGCGCAGAGTCCTTTATGCTGGCTATTGCGGCAAGAGAGAGCACGACCACTTAATAAGTAACAAAACAATTGTCACTAAAATGCTGATGTCCGGGGGGAATTCCCTTTGCTATAGCATCCGCGCCGCTGATACAGTAGAGCGACAGTCAGCACTGCCCGTAGCTAACTTGATGAATGCTGCAGCTAAAACAGCAGCCAGACGCGGCGCGAAGCTCCTGTGAGCACAAGCTGCAGACCTTTCATTTTGCGCCTTCACCATCTTGCTGAAAGCAAACCCCCTCGCATTGTTTCTTCATTGTTAGGCCCGACCGGCCATAAAGTTTTGTAAAATTCCAGCCCGCGATCAGGCTTGAGCCGCCCTGCTCCGAGACGGCTCCTAAGTTTGCGCTGTTTCCCGCGCACGCCATTAGTTGAGAGCCGCCGCCTCTGCCCCTGCCGCTGCCGCCGCTCTCACCTCCTTTCCGCGGCAAAAATCCCCCCGGGACGCCGGAGGTTGGCCGGCGATTCTTCTCAGTGCCTCCGCTCCCGATACTGCTCAGCCGCAAACGCGGCACCAACTGCGGCCTCGGGATACCGAGTGGGCGGGGCAGGAAGCCTCGCGATTACACGGCCACCATGTTGCTCCATGTTAGGGTTTCAAAGTTGAAAGTTGGCTTTACAAAGGGTTAGCAGCGGTGTTTTAGCGACAAGATATTTAAGTTTAAAGTCTTGGAGCTTAAGGAGAATGTGTATATTTAGAGGTTAAAGGACTACGACTGGGAAACAGTGTCAGAGTTTCTTTTCCAAGGAGCTACAAAAAGTTTCTGACGATCCGCAAAGGCTGTACAGGGGTGAAAAGATACCGAAAAGGAAAGGTAGCGGGGCTAACAGGAAGGCCTTTGTCAAATGGATGGGATGTCCTGAGAAATTTAACAGTTGGGTGTTGGGTGTTGGCCAGCACCGCTGCAGGGTGTGTGAGTACGGGGAGATCTCACTGTAGGTGTCAAGATGGAGCCGCCGCCATTTTATATGACTCTGCCATCCAACGCCTCGAGGGGCATGTTCCCTGATAATGAAATATCTAATTATACAGTGAAATTGGCTAAATCTGTAGACCTGAAAGGGGATTGGGAGGTAGCCCTTACATAAATCCAATACCCTAGAACATGGAATACATTTTCAATGTTCAAGGCAAATTTACTATAAAGTGTGGTCAGGACCCTTTGAGCATCCATGCCGTATTTCCTCATGGCTATTACCCATCCGTCGCAGCGGTGGTCGAAGCCATCAACAAATCCTTAGCTAGCATTGAAACATACGAATATTCAGCTAGTGCTAGATAACTTTAGAAGGAATGTGTTGCTTAAAGCCCTGAATCGCCATAGTGTTTAGCTGCACAGGTAATTTAAGAAGGATTTTAGGAACAGTACAACATACAAAAAGTTACGTAGAACCGGACCCGTTGTGCCAAGATATTAATGGCAGTTTCTATGCACTCTACGTGTATAGCGACATCGTAGAGTCTCAGAGGACAGAGGATACTTATTTGTCGGGATGGGTCCAGGTGAAGGTTGAAAATAACACAATGATTAATATACAACAATCCCGACTACTTAGCAATTTCTAAAAAATGTTTTGACACTATTGCGATCATGATCTACAACGATAAATCTGACCTGGTGTCCTTTAAATATGAGAAAGTTATTGTTAATCTTCATCTAAGACCACGACAGCGACTATTAACAAGTCATCATGGTGATTATGAAAACATACGGCGACCCCTCTATGTATAGGGATTATTACAGAAACCAGGAGAGATATGGAGCCCCACCACCATACTTTCAAGGAGCCCCTGTTAAGTACGAGGCCGGCTAGGGTGGTTTCTTTCGTAGTTTGTTTAGAAGAGCCATGCCGCTCTTGAGATGGGGCTACAAAATTGCAAAACCTCACGTCAAAGAGGCTGCTACAAACATTGCACAGGATGTGGTGGTTTCCGTGACATCTGCAGTTGTTGAACACATGAATAAGCAACCTCAAGAAGGAGCGGGACTGGTGTACAAATCTCGCACATGTGTTAAAAGAAAGCAAGGGGTTTCAAGGCGCAGGGGGCCGCTGGCCCCCTGCAAAAAAAAAAAAAAATGCTGATCTTATAAAAGCACTTGCAAATGAAGATCCATAAGTTGGAAGAGAGCTTCGAAGAAGAGAACAGGCGCCAACGCAAATATTTTTAAAGTGGAACAACCTGCAAACATGGCCTTCGTACATTGCGCATCAGGTGAATGTGCTAAATCAGAGTTAGCACTGTTTTCTCTAAAACCCACGCAGACTAGCATCAAACATTATTTTCATGGAGATATCACCGCTAGCTGCTTTGAAATAAAGTTTTGTGTCAGGGTCCATAGAAATGTATCTGGATATTAACAGCATGCTGCTGCACCTCATCTGCAAAATTGTAAAAGCGGACGGTTCCAACATAGTGAGCAACGCTAAAGTGGCGACAATCGCTTACCCAGTTGCACCCATGTTTAATCAGGTGGACATCGCCCTTGGTGACTGGCTTATCACGCAAAGTAATTACATGTACTTGTATACGGCATACATTGAGACCATTCTAAATTACAGCCGTGACTCCCTGGGCACCCAGGTTTCAGTAGGGCTCTTCTACCAAGATGCTTATGGACATTTTGAAGACAGGGCGCTAGATGGTCACAATCAGGGTTTTGTAAAAAGAACAAGCTTTGCTGCAGGCAGTAGACAGTTTGACCTCCTAGGATGTATACATTCGGACCTTTTCTACCAAGATAAACTACTCGTCAACGGTATCAATCTTAAGATCAAACTAACCCGCAACAAGGACTCGTTCTGTCTCATCCGTGGGTTGTGTAACAGTATATACTTGTCATACTGTCCATAAGGTTGTTTGTTGAGAGTGAAAGTGTCACCAAGCGTCAGACTGGCTCAAGCCGAGGCCTTACAGCTATCGAATGCCAAGTACTCTGTGGAAAGAGTAGCTCTGAAGATATTTAGCATTCCAACCGGTACCAGGTGAACCCAACAACAACATTTATTTCTGGCACAGCTTCCGAAAATTATTATCGTTTTTTTGGACAAAACAGCTTTTAGAGGCCTGTATACCTCAAACCCTTTCAATTTCAAACACTGGAGGCTAGATGTATTAAAGCTTTTTGCATTCGCAAACTGTGCGAATTGCAAAAATGGACTGTTTGCGAATGCAAAATCGCCTTTCACGATATATGAAAGGCATTCGCAGTGCAATTCTAAGGAATCGCTAAAATAGCAATTCCTTACAATTGCGACGAGTTATTGTGAATCACACACTGCGATCCGCAAATAGCGATGAGATATTGCAAATCGCATACTGCAATTTGCAAACAGCGACGAGATATTGCAAATCACATACTGCGATTCGCAAAACCCGATTCTCAATGCAATGCATCAACCAGTCGCAATTTGCGATTATTTGCAGAATGGGTTTTTTGCCCGTGCAACTTACCATGAACTGAAATCAGGTGGTAAACAGGTGCAACCTATATAAAAAGACCCAGAATGACTTAGCCTCTTTCCCACAATGGCTGCACTCTACGTCATGGCGAGGAGGATGAGGATTTTCGCAGGTTTGAGGAGAGGGAGGAGGAGGCAGGAGCGCATTTTCAGAGTGCTCATTACTCTTTTTGACCAGACAGAGGAGGAGATATTTGAGAAGTGCAGGTTAAACTCCGCCATGATACTTGACTTGATAGCTGATCTACAACCCCTACTGCAGCAAAACACACACAGAACCAATAGCATACCCACCCATGTACAGGTATTATGCTCCTTGCACCTCTTAGCCTCAGGGAGCTATCAAGGGGTCATAGTAGCAGCTGGAGGTGTCTCACAGTGTGCGCTTTCACGCTTCTTCAGTGCATTCCTTAATGCCATGCTTAGCAAAGTCCATCTGCACATAAGATTCCCCAACACCCCACAGGATTTGCAACAAACCAAATTCAATTTCTACCAGACTTCCAAATTCCCACATGGCATTGGCTGCATCGATGGGACACATATAGCTATCTGTCCACCATCTGCCACAGAGTATGTTTATCGGAACAGAAAGAGTACACATTCCATGAACATACAAGTCATAAGCAATGCCTCTAACGTTATAACGGATCTTATGGCCAGATACCCAGGTAGCACACATGACTCCTACATCTTCAGGCACAGTGGAATATACACAAGACTACTTGCTGGGGAGTTTGGCGAAGGATACCTAATTGGTAATGAAATAGTTGACAATGTCCCCTTAATGTCTATGTGATGTCACAGATAAAAATTACTCATTTTACTCTCCTGTCATTCTAGGAGACAGTGCATATGCAGTGCGGTCCTTCATCCTAACACCCTGTCTGAATCCTGCCACTCCAGGCGAAAAGGAGGTACAATGCAGCACACAGGAGGACACGCAGCGTTGTAGATGGGACCTTTGGCCTGCTGAAGAGCTGTTTCCGATGCCTGCACAAGAGTGGTGGTGCACTGCAATACAGCCCCGAAAACATCTGCGAAATAGTGGCCACATGTGCTATGTTGCACAACATCGCAACAACGAGGGGCATACCAGTGGAACCCACAGAGCCTGACTCCGATGAGAATGACGATCCCGTACCACCCCAGCAGACAGAAGCAGTGTAGTAGAGGGCAGACAAAGATGTGCTGAGATCACGCACAACTATTTCTGATGTAAGTAATGACAACACCACGTCTACTTTTATGTATTGTTGTAGGTAGCATCTTTATTGCCTTGACTTCAGATGATATATGTGTGATTAGGACATAGGTAAGCAGTATACACAAACAGGTCCTAGTTACACTGTCACACCATTTGCATCATAGTATCACTGCATTGCCACATGATATGCAAGTCCCCTGTACTTCTCAACATTACTTTGCACGTCCACGCACTCCACTTGAGTGCTCAGTGGTCCAGGGTCACCTCTTGTTGCGGGTTCAGAGATAGTACTGTGTCTGGTACAGCAACACCTAGGATCCATCACAGGGGCTGTGAGACTGCTGAGGCTAGAGAGTTCCTCACTATCCCCACCACTCAGTTTGCTGTTTATAGCACTCCGGGCTGTCTACCTTGTCTCCAATACATTGGTGATTTGCACCTCTCTTCGTGCAACGTCCCGACTGCAATGTGCCATCTCCACTTGCATGCCCACAGCACATCGTGACACCAAAGCAGTTATGGTAGTGAGCTGATTGACAGATCTGCTGAACCAATCCAACCTGCCCATCAATTGGTGATGGAGCCTACTGTGGCTGACATGCTCCTGCTGCATCACAGTGTAGAGTTCCCTAATGGTATTTGTCATCTCCCTTGCATGTTCTGCTGCTGTTTGCTGTACCTCTTGCAGCTTGCACATGTTGTCATTGAGAGATTCCAACTGCTTGTGCATTGATCCCATGTTGTCATTGACAGACTCAACCTGCTTGTGCACTGATCCCATGCTGTCATTGAGAGACTCAAACTGCTTGTGCATTGATCCCATGTTGTCATTGAGAGAATCAAACTGCTTGTGCATTGATCCAATGTTGTCAATGATAGGCTCCAACTGCCTGTGCATTGACCTTATGTGTTTACATTGCAGGTGCTGCACTTTCAGCATGGAAGCCTCAAGGCCACCAAACAGTGATGGGCTCTCACCTTCCTCTGTGCACTGTCTGCCTTCTTCGCGACGCCTCCTGAGGGGAGTAGACTGATGCTGGGACAGGGACTGCTGTCTGTCAGTGCTTCTAGCCTCTGGCGGTGGTGTGGGTACTTCTTCAGGCAATTCATCGGAGTCCAGGATAAACTCAGGGAGGGGCAGCACTCTTGCCCTGCGTCTAGTTGGTGCTTGTAAGATGGACTCACTGGTGTTTGTGTCGGACTGTGGCTGACTTTCACAGTCCCCCGCATTTCCACCTTCTGCTGCATCAGGGCCCGGAACATCTGCAACAACAATGCGCAGCATGTCATTCTTGGATATGTACTCTCACAGTCACGTAAATGAAGTAAATTGACCCTGGCATTGTATCTCTGAAAGTCTGTTGTGTCATAGATCTGTTTGGTTTTACACTATCTTTCTATTTATGTGGTAGATGCACCTTAGGGATGTGGACTACCCACTCATAATGCATTGTTGTATTGTATGTAAAATGTGGCATGGACTACTTATCACACTGCATAGTGCCAGAGCTATTTTCTGAGGGGCATTTGTACATGCACATATGGCGAATCACATCATTACTGCCCTTACCTTTGCTGGTGCTGGGTGTGCCTGAGATGTCAATGTTAGTGACACCACTGACAACTTCAGGAAGCAGTGTTGACTCCACCATGTATTCCATTGGTGTGGACTGTGCTTGGGTGGGTGGTCCTCCTCCAGTACTCCTTGCCTCCTTCAGCCTGCTTGCTACCCTCTCTTTGGCACGTGAACGCAAGTCGTACCAGCGCTTGCATATCTCCTCAATGGAGCGCTGCGCAACACCCAATGCGCATATTTTGGTCTGGATGTCTGTCCAAATTTTTCTCTTCTCAATTTCTGGCACCTGTAGTGAGCGTTTTCCAAATAACTGGTTATGGTTCTTGACCACCTCTTCTGTGAGCACCTCCAATTCCTGCTCACTAAATGTAACTTTACGCTTCCTCTCTCCTTTGTCCTTCCCATTCCCATCAGTAGCCATTGTTTTGTTTGGTCCTGGCTGACTCTCCAGACTGCCTCCCTGGTACTGTGCTGGGTCTCTATGCCTGCTTCTGTGGCTGGGGCTTCTGGAAACAGCATGCACTGGCTCACTTCCTGGTTGTGATGTCATCTGGCTGCTCCAGATTGCAGGAATCACAATTAGCGATTTCCAAATACCGATTCGCTATTTTAGCGATTCGGTATTTGGTACTTGCTATTTGCGATTGCGATTATTAAGAAATCGTTATTACCGAATCGCAATTTTCATACATCCCACTTTGCATTTCTTAAATAGATATTTCTTAAAATTCACTATTTAAGAAATGCAACCCGTGAGCTTGATACATCTGGCCCTGTGACATCAACTACGTGTCACTGGTAGACAAGGGGGCTGTGATTTCTGCAAAGCTGTACACTGAAGTTTGGAACAGCTAATTTTAGCAGGGAATATCTTGGGTTGGTGTCGATAACAGGGAAATGTCTGAGGGACTCAGGAGTCGTATCAAAAGAAGGATTGGGGCTGGCTACACACTGTTCGCTTTCGATCTGACGCCCGAAATGGAAAACGGTGATCACTATAATTTGATCAAAAATAGAAACCTAAAAGCTGAAATACATTATAGTCAACCCCTGGCTACCAAAGTGAACATTATTGTATTCTTTGTGTTTGACAGCGTCATTCAGGTCAACCAAGCCCACCAGATTGTTTGGCTATCTTTAAAATATTGTGAACATGGACACTGTACAGATACGTGAGTTCTTGAGCCTTCATAAATACACTAAGAAATACTTTTAGTTGTTTTCCCAAGCAACTGACTCCCTGAGGAAATAGGTGTAGAAAGACTACGCTCGCTCGCCTTTTACACAGATCCGCATTACAAGGGTGGAACACACTGGGTGGGCTTGTTTTCGGATATTGACAAGGTTACAGTGTTTGACAGTTCATCGGCGTTCCCCGAGCATAGCTTCTATACAAACTCTGTATTCATGTATATAAAAATAAAAAGATGCTGCTAGGGTAGAGAATAACACGATGAAGGTACAGGATTCTCTAGCCATCACATGTTGGGAGCACTGTATATATTTTATTAGTAAAATGTTTGAGGGTATGACGTTTAGAAATTTTCTAAATCTATATTTGAGCGATCTAGTACACAACAACCATATTGTTGAGAAATATGTAAAAGAAAATGCCAGGTCTATGGCGAGCTCTGTTAAAACAGAATAGTGTTTGTCACAAGTGTAAGGCCGCTTAACGCATGTGTGTATGTAACGATAAATGTCTACATTAAAAGAAATGAAACTGGAAACCAGACTATGGGGGTCATTACAACCCTGGCGGACGGTGTTAAAGGTGCGGTAATACCGCAAGCAGGCCGGCGGACAAAAAAAGGGAATCATGACCGTGGCGGAAACCGCCAACATAGACAGCCACTTTAACACTCCGACCGCCACGGCAGTACAGACAAGCAGCGCGGCGGTCACCGCCAACAGACAGGCGGAAGACAATGTACCGCCCACAGTATCACAACCCACCAATCCGCCACCTTTTCCAGGACAGATTCACAGTGGATAAAAACAATGGGAAAACGCTCACCTTAACACACTCCACGAGGAAGGAGGACACCATGGAGCCGGAATTACAAATCCTACCTGCCCTTGTCTTCCTGCTCATTTATGAACACCAGCAACGGCGGCGGCGAAGACAACAGTGAGTACTGCACCTACGACATAGGGGAGGGGGAGGGGGAGGCAAAAGTCAGGGGGACACACACGCAACACCCCCACCCCCACCCCCACCCTCGCACACTATAACACACACAGCTATGCATGTCAAAACATCACAGTAACAACCCACAACCCCCCGGAAGAATGCAACAACCAAAGGAAATCAGTCGAAAAATTGTAATGTATCAAAATACAGTTACCAAATATATACAGATATATATATACACATTCAAAAGTATATACATTACGAGAAGCAGTGCAGGTATGCACATATCAATGTCCGTGCACCACTGGTCCAAAAATGCATGGGCGAGGCCCACAATAGATACCTGTCCACAAACGGAGAGAACACTGCTGGGGCATCAGATAGAAATACAACAGGCACCTCAGGGGGAAGGGAAGGGGGGGTGCACCTCAGCCGGATTACAGCACCACGCCAGATCCACGACTGGGCTCCATCCCATTGATGTATCCTGGGGAGTGCAAAGCCACAGTCTCTCAAGTCTCTACAGTGGTTGGTTTGACCACTGAACAATCCTGGGGAGTGCAAAGCCACAGTCGCTAAAGTGGATAAAAGTCTCCAACGGTTCTGGAGGGGGAATGGTGCCCACACTGCATTTAGCTCCCCGTGATGGTTCCTGTACCATCACAGTCCCAGCTGTACATGGGATAACGATGCTTGATGTGGCGGTGTTTCCTTGTTCAGCAGTGCTTTGCCATGTCGGTCTCTGATCTGTTCAGCGGTTCTCTGCCCTGTTTAGCGGTGCTGTGCCCTGTTCAGTGGTCTTCTCCATGGTGGTGATTCCCTTGTTCAGCGGGGCTTTGCCATGGCGGTCTCTGATCTATTCAGCGGTTCTCTGCCCTGTTCAGCGGTGCTGTGCCCTGTTCAGCGGTCTTCACCTTGGCAGTGATTCCCTTGTTCAGTGGTGCTTTTCCATGGCGGTCTCTGACCTGTGCATTGGTGTGTGGCATGACAGTCCCTCATTTCCAGCGGGCTGTGGCAGCCGGGGCCCTCCTGGGCACTGACTGCGGCGGTGGTCTCCTGACCAGTGACGATACTCGTGCCCTCCTGGGCAATGACTCTGGCGGTGGTCTCCTGACCAGTGACGATACTCGTGATCTCCTGGGCAATGACTCTGGCGGTGGTCTCCTGACCAGTGACGACGGTGCTGGCGGTGGCATCCCGGCCGCCGGGGAGAATGGCGCCCTTCTCCGCCGTGCTGCTCTCACCAGACTGTGCAGACTTCCTCTGGCCCTTCACCACCTTTGGAGGAGTCACAGCTGACTCTGAAATCCCCCTGGGACCCTTGTGAGCAGTTTTGCCGGCCGGAGTCTTCACCCTGTCCCGTCAGCCACTTTCCAACTTGAGATGCTTTATAGGGGGTGGACTGGCAGTGCTTTGGCTCCGTGTCACACTGCCTGCCCTGGTGGCCGGTGCACTCCACACACCTGTAACACGCACCACTGGTACTGGAGTCTTTTTGGCTGAGGTGCTACTACGGGACTTATGAATTGGAGGGGTGGGGATGGGGGCAAAGAGGTCAACGTTGCTGAGGGAGAGTGTATGACGAACACTGGGATGGGTAGCTGGAGGGGGTCTGGGAGTGGAGGATGAGGAGGTGGTTGTAGGAGGTGTCACTTTAGGTGTTTTGGGTGCAGGCACTGGAGGCTGTCGTGAGGTGGATGGATGTTGGGTGTGTGGGTGCCCGCGTTTGTGTACTTTGGGAGGGGGCGTCACAGACACACTGGGAGAGGACACAGGCGACGTGTAAATGGGAGTGGGGGTGGTGAGTGCAGGTCAGCGGGGTGTGGTGCTGGGTCTTCTGGTGCGAGTCCTAGTGCCTGTAGATGTAGAGCATGCAGGTGAGAGTGTAGACGACACTGGGAGGGAGGAGGGAGATGATGAGGAGGGGGACACAGTGGAGGCAGTGGATGTTGCTGTGTCTGTATGTGTCTCATGCTTGTGTGAGTGCCTGTGGGATGTGTGGTGCCTATGTTTGCCTGAGCTACTTTTGTGTGTTGAGGTGTGTGCATGCTTGTCTGTTGGTGTGCTTGGGATAGGCTGGGGTACAGGGGATTGGGTCTGGGTGGAGGAAGTTGGAGGGGGGAGGCTAGACACAGGGACAATGGCTGCCATCAGTGCTGAGGCCAAAGATTGCAGGGTTCGATGAAGGGCAGCCTGACCAGAATTAATGCCCTCCAGGAATGCATTACTGTGTTGCAACTCCCTTTCTACACCCTGGATGGCATTCACAATAGTAGACTGCCCAACAGTGAGTGACCTGAGGAGGTCAATGGCCTCCTCACTGAGGGCAGCAGGGGTGACAGGGGCAGGGGCTGAGGTGCCTGGGGCGAAGGTGATGCCCACCCTCCTGGGTGAGCGGGCACGGGGCGAATGCTGAGGGGCTGCTGGGAGGGCGGTGCTGGTAGGGGAGGTGGCGGCTGTACCTGTAGAAGTGTGGGGCACAGATGGTGCCACCACCACAAGGGAGCTCCCATCGGCGGACGAGTCCGTGTCACTGGTTGGTGATCCGGTGCCCGACATGAAGCTCCCCTCGCCCTCCGTCCCACTGGTGCATTCTGAGTCCGTGGTGTGGCCCTCCATGGCCATGTGGGATGCAGCTCCCTCGTGCTCCGGTGCCACTGTACCTCCGCCTGATGATGCTGATGCACAAAAGAACATGGAGAGCAGAAGAAGGGGGACGACGACAGAAGAAAGACAGGTTGAGTGCATGGCATACCGCTACCGTTGGCGGACAATACAGACACAGCAGCCCCCGGCACTACGCCGCGCTCTTGGGCTCTACAGTGCAATTCCTGGGATATGGCCTACATCACTATGGTGGACATCTGCACACATGGATGCCACAGGGGCATGTATACCTGTACTTGGCACTCTACTGCGGTGGGGTAGAGTGCCACATGGCCTGCATTACGGAGGGGCCTAGCCTATGGAAGTCGCCCTGGCCTAGGGAAACCCACAGCCCTCCTCCCACACCTAGACCCCTCAACTGCGTGCAAAGTCCCCAGAATGATTGTGTACTCACCCCCTTGTGTCTGCTGTGATGCCCTCAAGCGCCCATCCAACTCAGGGTAGGCCACCACCAGAATCCGGAACATCCGGGGGGTCATGGGGCGACAGGCACCCCTCCCACGTTGGGAGGCCATCCCCAGCTGAGCCTCCGCCGTCTTCTTGCTCCAGCGGCGAATGTCCTCCCATCTTTTACGGCAGTGGATGCCCCATCTCTGGTGGACCCCCAGGGTCCGGACGTCCTTGGCGATGGCACGCCAAATGTCCTTCTTCTGGTGGGCGCTGACCTACATGACATGCACAGGGGAAGAAGAGAAGTCATTAGCAAGAGCACCGTCGAAGTGAGTGGCCCCCATCCCTGCCCTTGCCATGTGGCACATGCATTCACAGTCCTTCATGTTCACTGCACTCTGCCCTCTTCCCTCTTACAACCAGCCCTCTCCACCCAGGCATAGCCCATACAACGTGCTCCCTGTGTACTTACCTGTTGGTCTGGAGGACCGTAGAGTAGCGTGTACTGGGGGAGGACCCCGTCCACGAGCTTCTCCAACTCCTGAGCAGTGAAGGCAGGGGCCCTTTCCCCAGACGCAGCAGCCATTGTCTCTTCCAGACCGAGGTCACAGCAGCACTTGCAGTGTAGGTCCTCTCCTGTCGAAGATCAGGTATCAAGTGATTGAACAGCTAGAAAATGGCGGTCACGTCCGCGGCAGTGCGTCTCATCACCGCCGGCGCACTTCATCATTGGCTCCTGGGACCCATAGGGTCCAATGTTAACCAATGCAGCTTTGCGCCGCGGTCTTCGACCGCCTACCGCGACGGTGTACAACGCCAGCGCAGTTACCTCACATCCCACTGTCCCAGTTTAGAGGTCAGGCAGCCGCCATTTCAGGGGCCCACATGGCTTAATTTGCAACTGCGTCACACATAACTGGGCCTACACTCGACACACACATACAGGAAGATTTTTGTCTTTGGTGTCGTGTTCTGTGTATCTGTGGGTACATACCTGGAATTTTGGTGACTCTGTGGTCGCTGTTGTCCTTCCTAGGCACCGTCAGCTTGGACATTTGAGAAGATGGCGGAATCCTCCGGTGTACCGACCACTGGTGGACCTGTTGACAATGAAGGAGCGACATTTACTCATCACCTACAGGTTTGACTGTGCCACAATCCAGGATCTGTGTACCCAGTTGGAGCCAGACCTGATGTCACCAATCCGCCATCCCACAGGAATCCCCCCTCAAGTGCAGGTGCTGTCAGTGCTCCATTTCCTTGCAAGTGGATCGTTTCAGACAACAGTGGCCATGGCATCAGGTATGTCCCAGCCTATGTTTTCCAACGTGTTGTCCAGAGTGTTATCTGCCCTGTTGAAACACATAAGGAGCTACATCGTTTTCCCTCAGGTGGAGGATTTGCCAACAGTGAAAGGTGACTTCTATGCCCTTGGACATATCCCCAACATCATAGGTGCTATTGATGGGACCCATGTAGCTCTGGTCCCCCCCCACAGGAGTGAACAGGTGTACAGGAACCAGAAGAGTTATCATTCCATGAAGGTACAGATGGTATGTTTGGCAGACCAGTACATCTTGCAGGTAAATGCTATGTTCCCTGGATCAGTGCATCACGCCTACATCCTGCGCAATAGCAGCATCCCTTATATGATGGGTCAACTCCAGAGGCACCGGGTGTGGCTATTGGGGGACTCTGGTTACCCCAACCTGTCCTGGCTATTGACCCCAGTGAGGAATCCCAGGACCAGGGCAGAGGAACGCTACAATGAGGCCCATGGGTGGACTAGGAGGGTGATCGAACGCACCTTCGGCCTCCTGAAGGCCAGGTTCAGGTGCCTGCTTATGACAGGTTGTTCCCTATTCTACTCACCAAGGAAGGTGTGCCAGATCATCATCGCCTGCTCGATGCTTCACAATATTGCTTTGCGACGCCAGGTGCCTTTTCTGCAGGAGGATGGTCCAGATGGCGGTGTTGAGGCAGCTCTGGAGCCTGTGGACAGTGATGAGGAGGACGCTGAGGAAGAAGACATAGACAACAGGGAGTCAGTCATACGGCAATATTTCCAGTGACACACAGGTGAGAACAGTTTTCTTTTTACCATTACATTCACTTTCACACTTCTACCTCTAACCTGTCTGTCATTTCATAGCAGTATTTGGTTACTGAGTTGTACCTTTCCATTACGGTTTCACAGGTGTGGTTAGCAACGTGTGTCATCTGCTTGCATCCTTCAAGGACTTGTGATGTGTGACATAGGTATGTTGGCTATAAAAATGGAAAGCATGTTGACACTGTCATTGATTATACATATTTACCAAATCACAGACTGACTCCAGATTGTTTTGTGGTTCAAGGGTGTTTATTTCAGTGCTCAGAAATGGAGGGGGTAGTGATATGGTGATGGGGGACGCTGGAGGAATGTCCATGGCAAAGTCCAGTCCATTAGTCACACAGGTGCACTGACCATATGGGCATAGGAAGTGGAGATGGGGCAGTTCCAATCGGGACAGGGTAACAAAGTGAGACAGTGGGAGGACAATCAGGGTGGTCTCATTTCCTGGCGGAGTCTTGCCATCTTGCTCTGTCCTGTTCCTAGATCTCAGGGACCGCTTGCGGGGTGGTTGTCCGTCTGCAGGGGGTGGGGTGCTGGTGTGGTGGTCTGGTGGCGGGGCGTCCTGTCCACTAGCGCCGGCGGAGGTGGTGGGCAGTTCATCGTCCATGCTAGTGTCAGGGGCCCCTTGGAGTGCCTTGGTGTCCCTCATGGTCTTTTGTATGTCCTTCAGCACCCCTACGATGGTGCCCAGGGCGGAGCTGATGGTTCTGAGCTCCTCCCTGAACCCCGAATACAGTTCGTCCTGCAGGAGCTGGGCCTCCTGAAACTTGGCCAGTACCGTCGCCATCGTCTCCTGGGAGTGGTGGTATGCTCCCATGATGGAGGAGAGTGCCTCTTGGAGGGTGGGTTCCCTTGGCCTGTCGGCCCCCTGTTGCACAGCAGCCCTCCCAGTTCCCCTGTGTTCCTGTGCCTCCATCCCCTGGACCGTGTGGCCACTACCACTGCCCCCAGGTCCCTGTTGTTGTTGGGGTGGTGGGTTATCCTGGGTTCCCTGTAGTGGTGGACACACCGCTGATTGACATGTCCTGGGTACAGAGGTATGGGCCCGCTGGGTGGGTGCTGTGCTGGTGTTACCAGAGGGTGGAAGGTCAGTGTTGGGCTGTGCCTGTGCAAGGGGAACCAACTGTCCCGAGGCTCCTGATGGTCCGGGCTGGTCATCAGGATCCAGTACGCCAGAGCTGCTGTCGTCACTATGGGCCTCTTCTGTGGGTGGAGTGGAGTTGTCTGGACCCTCCGGTGTGGTGACATTCCGTAGTGGTCCTGCAGGGATATAAGAGCATGATTAGTGCATGTGTGTGAGTAATGGTGTGCAATGGGTGGGTGTTTGTGTACCCCAGTGCAAGCATTCCTGTGTGTGGGTTTGTGTGATGATGGTTAGGGGGTTGTTATGGGTATGTGCAGTGAGCATGCTTTGGTGAGGGCTGACCATGCTTTGTTTTTCCATGCGGGGCTTGGTGTTGGGATCGGTGGTTTGTGTTATGAGTACATTAGTGAGGAGTTGGAGTGATAGGGGAGGGGGTGAGGGTGGGGGTGTGTGATGGCATGCAGGTAGGGTGGGGGATATAATAGTTGAGATTTAACTTACCAGTGTCCATTCCTCCACCGACTCCTCCGAGGCCCTCTGGATGCATGATGGTCAAGACTTGCTCCTCCCATGTTGTTAGTTGTGGGGGAGGAGGTGGGGGTCCGCCGCCAGTCCGCTGTACCGTGATGTTGTGCCTGGATACCACTGAACGCACCTTCCCCCATAGGTCGTTCCACCTCTTCCTGATGTCCTCCCAATTTCTTGGATGCTGTCCCACTGCGTTGACCCTGTCCACGATTCTTTGCCCTAGCTCCATCTTCCTGGCTATGGATGTGTGCTGCACCTGTGAGCCAAATAGCTGTGGCTCTACCCGTAGGATTTCCTCCATCATGACCCTGAGCTCCTCCTCGGAAAACCTGGGGTGTCTTTGGCGTGACATGAGGGGGTGTGGGTGATGTGTGGGGTGGTGTAAGTGTTGATGTGTGTGGTGATGTGTAGTGGTGTGTGGTGTATTGTGCGTGTAATGTTGTGTGGGTGATGGTGTGGTGTGCCTCTGTGTGGTGGGGTTGTCTATTGCTGTGCTCTCTCGGTCACCTTCGTCTCAAATTTTGGGTCGTAGGGGTTTGTGGGTGATGTGGGAGTGTGTTTTATATTGTGTTGGGTGTGTGGGAGTGGTGTGTGTATGTGTATCATGTGTGTGTATTTTGAATTGTCCAATGTGGCGGTGTTTTGGAGATGTGTGTGTATTTTGAGCGCGGCGGTGTGTACCGCCAATGGAATACCGCGGTTGAAAGACTGCCGCGTGGATTTGTGTGTCGTGATAGCATGGGCATGTTTCTGTTGACGTGATGGTGGAGGTTTTGTTTTCGCCAGTTTAACACTGACCTTTGGTGTGGCGGTCTTGTGTGGGTGTCTGAATTTCGGTGGATTCCGAGATGTGGGTCATAATAGTTGTGGCGGAATTCCGCGGCCGCGGCGGTGTTTTGGCGGTCTTCTGCACGGCGGTAATCGCCTTTTACTGCCAATGTTGTAATGAGGGCCTATATATTTTCCTTCTGCCTCCAAGACACACAATATATTTAAAAAAAGTTATTAAAATATGCCATAAGTGTGTTGAAAAGTGTTTCTTACAAATAGTTTTAGTATAAGCATTAAGCAGCCAATCATGCTAAAGAAAATGAATTATGAAAAAAAGCAATCAATACATTAACGGTTGTAAAGCTATACACAAAAACAATATAACACATATTCATAGGATCAAAAATCAGAAGTATCACACATTTAACAATGTGTTCCTTATAGACAATGTGTTTTTAGGTTCCAAAGTAAGAGTCGAGGTGTACAAAGAGGGGGATTGTTGGGTAATAAATTGGGTCGCAGGCATCTCAGGGTTGGGTTTCAAAACAACAGATGTTGGAGTACTTGGCGGGGCAGTAAGTCTGATCTTTCAAACTTTCAAGCAGATGTCTGTGTTCGGCATTACCCATGATTGTACAAGGAATGTTGAATTTTGCCGCTCCTTGTAGAAAATGGTCCCAGCCTCTAGGCACTTTTTGAAGCTATAGTGTTTTGGAATGTGCGAGACCTTTGACTAGGCCGTACACATGGGACCTGACAACCGGTTGCCCTTTCTAGAAGAATTCGCCCTGCTCATTTCACGAGGTTAGATCTCTAGAAGCTGCCATTTTACTTAGCAACATTCACGCTGCCCCTCTTTACCTTTGACTTATATTTTTAAAAAAGTTCTTCAACAAAGACATCTGAGGATGAGGGTGTTGGTGTCACTGGTTGTGGGGGCTGTTGATCCTGAGGCACTGCGTGGGTTGGTGGTTCAGAGTCAGGGGTATATATGAGTCAGCTTGTTTTCTTCAGAGTACTATTGCTTGTAATACTGTAAAAAAAAAATTAAGAGCTCTGGAGTAAAGATCTGCTTTGTTGTGACGTTTGAAATCAGTACGGTTGAAAATGTTTTTAATCTTGGCATCTAGATGTAGCGTTTCATTTTTCCGTGTATCCCAGGCATTGCTCGTAGACGGGCCCAACTGTTCTAGCTGCTGGCATGATACCAAGTACGTCTTTTGGGCGCAATCCATCAGTTCTCGGTTAGGAGGATTGTAATTAAAGGTATAGCTATGCCCAGTAGCGACCCTATAAAACCCCCTAATTGCTTTACCAGTTTCTTCTTAGAAATGAGGGGAAGACATTTTATTACTAAGCTTTTGTGACGCTTCTTCAATACGTGGAACTAGCTTCTGATACAGGGACATTGCATTTTAGGGTGTTTAGGTCGATTTCTGAAATGGTAGCCACAAAGTCATCTGAAGCCGCACAGGATGGCTTTTCTTTGCTGGGGGCTAGCGGTGACTAGCATTTTAAGGAGGGCTAAATTACGGCGTACACATGCTGATATGTCAATACCTTATATTATAAGGTTTGGAGTGTAAATGTTACAAAAGTCTTTTTAACGATTCTTTTTATAGGCTCGTGGTCTGGTTTTAGGTTTTAAGCTACCAGAAGATTTGGTGGGAAAATTTCGGCACGTAGTTTGTAGTTTTCTAGTGTACTGGGTTTAAGTCTACCAGCATGTATCCGTGTGGTTTAGTGGTAGCGTCGTTAAAGGCTTCCAAGAAAAACTGGAAGTTTCCAGGGTACATCTGCTTAGCGATGATAGATATTTGCTGTTTGTCACAAAGGTTTTTAAATAAAACAAGCTATGAAGCGTTGCCGCTCTTACCCTTGTAAAACAAATTCTGCACGATGTAGCATATGCTTAGATTATGATAGTGTGAATATTGGGTAAAACATTTTTCTTTTTCTGGGTGATCCCCGCCCTCGCGCATAAGATCATCTACAATCACCATGTTTACAAGGTGTGTAGGTAATAGTGCATTACCCTTGAGATTACTAGGTGTGCCTGCTAAAAATCTGATGTGGAGAAACCTTAGGGATAGTTCCGTATAAAGATCTTGCCAGCATGAATAAAACCATACAATATTGTTAGGGGTTTGGGATAAAACAGTGGGAGCATTTTCTAACAACTTCTTTGCAAAATAACTTTTACCGCAATTTGAGGGACTTGTTAAAACACAGGAGAGTGGATGCTGCAAGCAGGTGTCTATAGTCGTGGGAATTTGACAGTCTAACGCTCCTTTAATAAACATACTACAGAGTTTCATAGTCCTCAGCCAGGACCCTTTTATCAAACACTACACATAAGGCTTTATGCAATAGTTAGGGTTATGATTTCCCACCGCTTTTTGGACCACACTATGCTAAGCTGTTATACAACAATTGTCTTATTATTTTCATGTTCATTTAATATAGCGTAGCAAATCTCCTAGATGATCACCTAATGGAGGGTCTTCATTCCCTACTTTACTCACAAAAATAACAGTTGGTATCATAATGCAAGCACCTGTCTGGCAGTTTATCCCTCAGTCTGTAAAGCTCTAAACGAGCATAAGCGGTTGTGAAAAAGGCTACAAAGATGTTTACTTTGTTACACATTGTGGGGTATTCTATTGTGTGCTTCCAACACAGAGCTGCGTTCTCAGCATAGATAAACTCACAACTGGACAGCTCATGACATCAGGCAAAAAGGTACTTAAACTCACCTAGATCTGCTGTTATGGTCGTATTTGTCATGTTTGTATGCTGTGCGAATTTTCCCCATAAGGAGTTTAGACAGAGCTTGGCTAACTGTTGACGGGTAGGGTTGATCTCGATGAACTTGGGTCTCAATTGAATACCCTCGTGAGCTTAGTAATTATCAATGTACTTTTGCTTAGTGGTCCCATTAACACACCATGCTGGAAACCCTGAAGCCTCCTGCATGTCTCTTAGAAATAGGTTGATATTGTTGAGACGGGGCCACTCACCTGAATAGCAGGATGTCAGCAGGGGTGATGGTATGCCCCCTGACCTCCTTGAACACCTCTCGGCACTTCCTGGTGGACACAGAAACCCTGGCAGGTGTCCCAAAAGGAAAGGGGGAGTGGAAGAGAAAGAGACAAAACACTGCCACGTCTTGCCGGTCGAGTCAGGCACCCTGTATCTTCGGGGAGGGCAGGTTGTTGTTGACAGAGTGATAGTAGTGTTAGTGCACTCAACTTCCTTGAAACTGAATCTCTCTTTCTGATAAAGGCAGAGGAGCAGTAGAAGAACACCGGGATGCTCTAGCACTTTTCTTGGATAATAACAACTGTTGGCACAATTATTAACACTGCATTACCAAAAACCCAAACTGAGTACCATAACAATAAGTACTGCGACACTAGGGCTGGTTTCATAGAGATTCACTGTTGCACACTACAATTAGAATTGTGGTTCCACTTATCATGCACAAAAAAGACAAACAAGGGCATTAGTTATATCACATATAACTTTCCTGCATGCATAGGGTTAAACTAAAAGGAACAAAATCTGTCCAAGAAATACAAATGTCCACTCTCGGTTTGAACAGTTAGGGTGGCACAGTTTGGTTTCACTGTGTGGGTGAAAAACCCTTCAAACGCAAATTCCTCAAACCTGAAACACAGGCATGAATGACACAATTTAAATCCAAGGGTTATGCTATTAGAGAATGAAAAGTCACGTAAATGCTCTTTTAAAATTGCACTGTCACTTTTTGCAGCACTTGAGCTCAAGCAGATTTCCTGAAGCACATTTAGGCAAGTAACTACAATAATAATGTAGAATGTTCAGAAATGCATTTGTCCCTTCAAGATAAGCACTCTGCCAAAATATGAGGTCTGAAATACACCAGCTGTCCTAGGAAAGCGCGGCGCTCAAAGAACAAACTCCCTGGAGAATACTAGTCACTTAGCTGCAGTCTTTTCCGGAGTGCTGGAGGAATGCCTGGTGTCAGCTGGTACAGGAACGAAGAAAATAATTGCCCCAAAAGTCCTGAATATGAGCATGACAGCAGGGGATGGAGATCAGGAAGCAAAACAAAGCCAAGCAGGGAGGCATGCTTTACTCTGCTATTTATAGCCAATCAGGAAAGCAGTTGAGTTTCCACATGTGGATGAGTCACCACACCCAATTAAAAGCACATGTCTACACCACACCCAATTAGAAGTACATGTCTACACCTGCTCACATTAGTGAACAAGCATTGGTAAAACAAGCATTGATAAAACCAATTGTGTAACACAGCACATTATGTTTACTTAGAAACATGAAGGTTTAACCAAGAACAGAGATATGATTTAACCCTAATCCCTGGGGATGCTGACAGATAACGCAGGAGGCACCTTGGGGATTCCTGACAGTTAGAGTCAGAAAAGAGTCTGTTTGTTGTCCTTTCAAATTGCCATATTTCCACTATTTTCTCAAGTCTGTATCCTTTTCCTAGGGCCTTATGTACTTCAATGCTACACCATGTACCTGTCAACACCCTTTGCTCTTCACTGTGTCTGCACTCGCTAGTCTCGTTATTTTCAGTGCATGTATGACATAGTGGGAACATTAACTTGCCATCGACACTGTATGGTAGCGCAGGGAAGTAAAGCCATTTCATAAGCCCAAAGTATTCGCCTATGGGTTTAAAGTCCCTATATATGATGGTAGAGTGCCCTATGGGGTATAACTTCTGCTTGTTCACAAATGGATACAGGCTTGTGAGTCGTAATAGTGTATTTTCTCACCCGCGCCCACAGCCCTGTACAACTGAATGTGTCGCGGGGCTCCATAGGCTCGGGTAAATGATGGCTCTTAATGAAAGAAAGAAGTGCTGCATCTGATATTAGCATATCGAACCACTCATGCTCCCAAAAGGTTCTCATGACAAAGCAGCAGTTTTCAACATATTGGGGGTCATTCTGACCCCCCCCGGGCGGAGACCGCCAGAAGACCGCACAGCGGTCAAATGACCGCGGCGGTCATTCTGACTTTCCCACTGGGCGGGCGGGCGACTGCCAAAAGGCCGCCCGCCCGCCCAACGGGAAAGCCCCAGCAACGATGAAGCCGGCTCCGAATGGAGCCGGCGGAGTTGCTGGTGTGCGACGGGTGCAGTGGCACCCGTTGCGATTTTCAGTGTCTGCTAGGCAGACACTGAAAATCATTATGGGGCCCTGTTAGGGGCCCCCTGCACTGCCCATGCCTGTGGCATGGGCAGTGCAGGGGCCCCCAGGGGCCTCACGACACCCGTTCCTGCCATCCTGTTCCTGGCGGTTTTTACCGCCAGGACCAGGATGGCGGGAAGTGGGTCGGAATCCCCATGGCGGTGCTGCGAGCAGCGCCGCCATGGAGGATTCTTTGGGGCAGGGATAAACCGGTGGGAAACCGCCGGTTGCCCTTTTCTGACCGCGGCTTTACCGCCGCGGTCAGAATTGCCCATGAAGCACCGCCAGCCTGTTGGCGGTGCTTCCGCGGCACTCTGCCCTGGCGGTTTTCAACCGCCAGGGTCAGAATGACCGCCATTGTGCCTTCATAAGAGTATGACGGTGTAAGTATTCAAACTTGGTGCCCAGCAGTCTGTTAAACTCGTGGGGTTAGTAACACCGAGGACAACCATGGTAGAAGCACCCGTTGTACTCAGAAGCCATTGGCACACCATTAATTACAGCTTAACTGTCTAGATAATAAGGTCCCAATCTGTATTCATCACCCTGTGAGGCATATTTAATGAAGATGTTTTCGTTGTCAGAGACGTACATGAGCCATTGGATAGAGGGGGTTGAATAACGCTTCTGTTTGCCATTATAGAGGTCGGGCGGTAGTAGAGTTATGCTGTTTCGTTTCAAAAACATGTTTGCAGATAGACATACACATGGAAGCCAGTGTAATATTTTGGAAAGGGTCTATGTATTCTACGGTCTTTGTCATCTGGGGAGTGTTGGGCTTCAAAACCTTCACCTGTTTAGTCATCTTCACAACTACGTCTCTAAAAAGGTTGCAGGCTTTTCATAAAATCATTACGTCAGCCGGGCAGTACACGTTCAACTCGGTTTGAAAAGGAAAGTTATTTTCACGGTTTTCACCATATCAGTGTGGAAATCTCTCTTTCTCGGCAGGCACCATATACTCAACACCGTAGCTGTTGGGCGGAGTCATGGGTCCGTCATAATTCTGATTAGCCCAGGTGTGGAAAAAGTGGAAGACTTTTGGTATTTTGCTCAATTTCACTGGGAGAAAGTTCAGGGTGTTGATCAACCGTATTTGTCAAGGCACAGCCTTTAACAACATCAGTTTGGAGCCCTGGGTGATACGTTCTACAGGCATCTTTTCGCGAATCATGTTTTGCAACATAAAAAAGGAGTTGTACGCTTTCGAGTTAGGAGCCATCATACTATACCCTTTGAATTTTAGGTGCTTGAAAGTGGTGAGGAAATCCTTCACACACGTGGACATTCAAACTCCCAGTTGTCATTGGAAGTTAGATGATAAGAATAAATATAGTTAGGCTGGTGAACACCTGTCTCCTGTGTACATTCTATATCAAACACTATGTAGTCTGCTGTTTGGTCTAGGGTTGTCCTTTAACTATGTTACACTTGGGTTCTGTCTCTGCCTGAAAAAACACTTACACCTGGGGCATTTTATATTTTTGCATATATGATCATCCGGTTCATAACGCCCACATTCCCTACCGTCTATTTTAAAATGGCAATGAACAAACCTGCTGTGTGTGCTCAAGCCTTTTTGGGAGCGACACAACAGATTACATTTGCGAAACCGCACCTCCTGCTCAGCGACAAGAAAGCAACCGTCCCTCTGACACACTTCACAGTGCATTTCACAATGATGAGTTGCCTGTGTGTTGTAGATATGGTCACAGTGTGGGCACACATACTTGGCTCCTAGAAAACCGTTCAGGTTCAAGATGCCATAAAATTGATTTTCATGATGGAGAACATAAATGGTCTTGTTTTTCGTATGCTCCCCATTTGTGAAGTACTTCCGGGAACCGTTGTGGTAAAGAACATTTACCATAACTGCAAAATAGTTCTCAAAAAGCCCTAGGTCCCCAATCCCGACCATTCTGTTGTGCGGTATTGCAAGCACCACATGGGCTTCAGCCGCTCTAGACATATGAGCATCGGGGTGGTGCTAGCCACCAGACAGGTGTTGGATGCCCTGTTGTGAAAGTTGAGCAGCCAGCATTGTTTCTTACCAATGATTTTACAATACAAGATACTCTTCAATTGTCTGGAAACAGCCCCCTCACAATCCCAAACAATGAGGGTAAAGGTCCCAAATTCTACTATTTCTTCATTACTCTGTAACAGGCTTGAGAGATTTTCTGGCAATTACAGAGCATCACAAACATCGCAGGGTATTCCTCGGGTGAACAAGGGACTGTCCAGGCCCTGCCTCTGGAAGCGCAGTTGGAAGAAATCTTTAGGACCCACATAGTGTAACAACCTTTCTATGAGTGTTTGTGCAGCTTGATGGATAGTTAAAACCCTGTGATCAGAGGAGTTTATACGCTCTTGGTTGACAAACCTGAATTCCTCGTAGTGCTCTGTAGTGCTAAACCATTCTACAGTACGACTGTACCTTCTGACACTCTCTCTAAAAACACAGGTTCTGAATCCTCAGCTTGAGGATCGATAGTGGATGGTGCGCTCTTGGGGGTAATCATTTTGGGTCAGCTGACTAAGGGTCTGCGCTGGTGTATTTTTAAGCCTCCTTGTAGCGTTCTTTAATTTCCTTATTAAATGCCTACACTGCCTAGCGCTAGTAGCCCACTTCTGTTTCTTACAGACCCAGCTGTTTTTAGGCAACCTCCCACAGTCTATTTGTACAGTTGCAGTTGTAATTGCGAGCTTTGTCCTTGCAATTTCACCTACTACAACCCAGGAAGAGGGCCCTTCAGTGTGTTTGTGATATTCCAATCTCTGAACTTTACCCCGTGAGGGTCTAAAACACCCAATGCTTGTGATGTTCTCTCTTAAATTTATGTTTTGAGGTCTAGCAGGGGTCATTTTTGTCACTGTAGTGGTATTTGAGGGTTTTAAACCCCTGTTGAGGGGTTCTAGCAGCATTTTGGTTTTGAGCATGCATAAGAATCATATGGCATTATTCAGTATATCTTTGGTCTTCTTTTTAAATTAGACCTCTGGACCCCGTTATTAATAAATGCAGGTCTAACACTCTTTATGGTGCGCCACAGGCCTAGTCATGCTGGTATAATGCCTATGTTTGCAGCAGCTGATTCACGAGATTGAACCACCTCCCTTCTACACCTTTCCAACCTCTGAATCATCTCCCTCTGGGCACACATGAAGGACACGGTTTCCCTCCTTGCCTTCCCCAGTTTTAAGGTTTTGGAGTTCAGTTTGGATTTTAGATTTTAGCTTTCTAACACCCTGCTGTATTTCTTTCATATATGTCTCTAGTACTGGGTTGTGGTCTAAAACATCATATTTTGGGGCCTTACTTGCTGCATAAGGGGAGGGTCTGAATATTAACATGTAGCGTCCCTACTGCAGTTCCCTGATTAACATCAATAACCCCTTTTTGAAGGGTAGGACCAGGATGGATCAAAAAAACAGGGTCCCAATGCTTACACTCAAGTGCTTCGGAGGACTGCTCCCTGCTGGATGGTGTTCCAAAACTGATTTTGCAATCCGCTACCAATTGTTCTGCTGTTAGGATATGCTGAGGCTGGGGATGGTGTGTATACACTTGATGGCGGGCTGGTGAGATCGTATGCTTCGGGTGGTGTAATTGGGGATATCGGATATGGGAAAGTTAAATGGTGTTCGTAATAGCTCATAGTCGGGGAGGTGTAGGAAGTGCTGGGGTTGGGAACAGGTGATTGCTGAACAGGGGATTGCTGTCCCTCGGGGTCTACACTAGAAGCTCCATTGTGCATGGTGGCTGCTATTGTTTCAGAACTCTCCACCACACCCGCCAGTACCCTTAGAAGCTCTATACATCCAGAATAAGGGCCATATTTATACTTTTTGACGCACAACTGCGCCAACGCAGTTGTGCGTCAAAAATGTTAACGCCGGCTAACGCCATTCCAAAGCGCCATGCGGGTGCCTTATTTATGGAATGAAGTTAGCCGGCGGAGCTGACAGGTGTGCGTAAAAAAAAATGACCCACACCAGGCAGCGCCGGCGTAGGGGAAAATGGAGCTTGGGTGTCAAAAAATGGGGCAAGTCGGTCTGAGGCAAAAAATCTGCCTCAACCCGAGTTGCGCCATTTTTTTTGACTCCCACCCTCCATTGACATGACTCCTGTCTTAGCAAAGACAGGAGTCATGCCCGCTTGCCCAATGGCCATGCCCAGGGGACTTAAGTCCCCTGGGCATGGTCATTGGGCATATTGGCATGTAGGGGGGCACAAATCAGGCTCCCCTATGGCACAATACATTTTTAAAAAAAATACTTACCTGAACTTACCTTAAGTTCCCTGGGATGGGTCCCTCCATACTCGGGCGTCCTCCTGGGGTGGGCAAGGGTGGCAGGGGGTGTCCCTGGAGGCATGGGAGGGCACCTCTGGGCTCCTTCCGAGCCCACAGGTCCCTTAACGCCTGCCCTGACCAGGCGTTAATAAATGACGCAAAAGCGTCTGGACGTCATTTTTTTTGACCCGCCCACTCCCGTGCGCCATTTTTGCCCGGGAGTTTAAATAAGGCGCACATGCCTTGGAGTCATTTTTTAGACAGGAACGCCTACCTTGCATATCATTAACGCAAGGTAGGTGTCCACGCTAAAAAATGACGCAAACTCCAAGATCTTTGGCGCTAGACGGGTCTAACGCCAAAGTATAAATATGGAGTTAGCTTTGCGTCGGATTTGCGTAAAAAAAAATGACGCAATTCCGGCGCAAACAGAGTATAAATATGCCCCTAAGTGTCCTCTATGGGGGTGATCATTTTCAAAACTGGTGTCTAGAAGACTATGCGAAGTTGTTATAGGCTGTTTTGGGACATGTCCTCTGGGAAGCACATCTACATTAGGCTCCTCAAACGTTAAACATATAGACCTTTGTAGATTAGGGGGACCTGCCTGGAGCGTAACTGTGTTTTTAAAAGATAGGTCTAAAGGAGATGTTTGTAACTCAGGGGACGTCTGCTTCTTCTGGTTCTTTAAGGAAAGACTATTTATTTTAGGTTTGTTGCACTGCATGAGATCCCCCTTCAATGGTTTTACATGGTACGTGCTGATGTGTGTTGCAGCTGTAAGTGCTCCACTGCCTGTGTCCAGCCCCTTGCACAAATAGAGTTCCTGTTAAAGTGTTCAGTGTACTGGTTGTAGTCTTTATTTGTAAAGGGGAGCAGGGGTTAAGGTTTGTACCTGGTCTATGACTGTCGTTTGCAGAGCCAGCGTATGGTTTGTCCTGACGCATGGCGTTGATCTCGGCAAACGCTGACATCTTTGTGTTTTGAAGGGTCCCACTGCTGTCCTTTTAAAGGCGTTGACGACTGCTTAGCCTTACGGCTGACTCCTCCAGAGATCATTTGTGACTGCACTATGATGTAAAGATAAAAAATATTGCTATAACTATTATATCCTAGAGGAAAAAGCTGCTTGAGAGATAAAGAGGTTAGGATTCGTTTGCCTCTATAGTTTGTTAAACACACCTGAGGTGTTCCATTGTGAGGCTCCTTTCTTTATAGGAGGTCATTCTTTAGGCGTTGTAGACTTCCTTTTATTGGACCGTCTTTTTAGCACACCCTTCCATCTTTTGTGGTGCTGGCATTCGGACCGTGTGTGCCACCGGGGGTCTTGAAAAAAAAGAATGAACATCAGATTTACAATATGATACACTGAATATGCAGGCTCTTTGAGGGTCCCATCTACATGGCCTTTACGGGGCTTTTTGGAGTGTCAAGGTTGATGTTTACATAGCGTTTTACGCAAGGGCTCATTTTATTTACCTGCAAAAGTTGTATCCTGATGCACTATGACCATTGCATCTTGAGCCTATAGGATTTGCTATACAGCGTTGACCGCCAAGTGTAGTTCAGCGTTGTCGCCTGTAAAAAGCATACAAACACAGGAAAACATTATTAGAAAAATAAAAAACAAAATAACAAAGAAGACAATGTTTTTCTGGGTGGAGGTTGACGTGGTTCTCTGAACTATAAAGCTCTAGAGAGCTGTAACTTGTTGAAAGGCAGCCATTTCCTTCAGGGACAGCGTTGGCTCTCAGGGATCCTCCTTATAGAAGAGACTAAAATTGACTGTTAGACCATTACACCTTTTACGCTACATTTTATAATCGCCTCCCAACCATTCATTTTGAATTGTGTACTAGTCCTGCATGATATAACAACAAACTGGAAAAAACAGCCATTCCAGGAGACACTGCTGCTAAGTACAAGAAATAAAAAGATAAACGTAAAGGGCTCTAGTTACCGGGGCGCATTTACACTGTTTGTTCAGAACTACAATCATGTAGTTTGCATAAAAGTTCCACATATAAACACACAACTCTCATAAAGTCTCTTACCAATGTTTTTTTAATTAAGACCCTGTCTAGGCCCATACGGATGGTGACCCAAGCAGCTTGCTGCTTGGGTCCCTGCACTCCATTAAATAATGGCTTGGGATTAGGATTGGGTGGGCAGGGTCTCGAGCAGCATGCTGCTCAGGACTCTGCCCCTTGTTACACACATGCTTGCTAGGGCTGGGACAGATTCCCGAGCCACGTGCGGCGCAGGACCCTGCCCCTACATTAGGAGGTTTGGGTTAGGACCTGGGTGGGGATCAGAGCAGGACCCTGCTATGGCACTGAATAGTCTAAGGCCTTGAAGCATGGGGCAGGGTCCTAGGCCCTATTAAGGTACTGTGACATCAGAAGAGAGAGCAACAGCATTGTAATACACTGTATACACTGCTGTTATGCTTCCTTTTTTTCATGCAATGCAGCGGCACAAGTATGGTTACTTCACTGTGCAAAAAAAGTAGTAAATATTGCCCTTTTATCTCCAAAACAAAGCATGCTAATAGACGGTGCCTACCAATATTGCCTACATACTAATCCTACCCTTTGCAGTCCTCTTTGCCTTACATAAAATTTCCTACAAGTTAATTTACACACTTATATGACTCAATGTCTTCATATAATATGTTTGTGATGTTAAGAGCTCTGGCACTGTACACTAAGATAAAGACGGTTATAAAATAAAATGTGTGAGACATAGATTGTTGTACTATTCATCAACAAAGTAAACCAGGGGCTGTTGTGAGACTGCTTTCCACCTTGCTGAACCTAAACTGTCCATTCTGTAATGTCACTGTCTCTTTCCCACTTTAACAGGTAGCATTGTGGAGTGCACAGATTGATCTGTAGCACAGCACAATTTATCTATACAGACAATACACGTGACACAAATAATGAGTGATTACACCCAGGTCTGTCAGTGTCAACTTTTACTTTGCATATGATGCATGCATTGCGTTATTTACAGTGTTTGTGAATGCACTTGTATGAAGCACTTTATATAAGTGTTAAGTACAAAGTCAGTTACTGACTTTGTGAAAGAGTGCTGCTTTTTCAGTTCTGTTTTTAAAATAATTAAACACAGACTACATTAAACATATAATTACAGAACATAGTTATTTACTTTGAATGGGAGTTGATCTGCATCCGCAGTGTGTGCTCTGCCCTTCATATTTTTCTCCTTGATGGTCCGGGTAGCTCTGCTCTCCGCAAACTTCAAATATGTAGTTCAAAAAGAGTCTTGTGAAATGCGCATATCAGTGCAATTGGAACAGATTTAGTGCAAAAACACTAGGACAATTTAAGAACATTACCTTCTATATTGACATAAAAAGGACAGATAAAATACTATGTATTAAATAATGGGATAAAATATATACATGGACAGTCTAGTACTTTGCCCACCTGCCCATAAAAATAGAAAAATAATCATTAGTACAAGATAGAATGTTCACCAATCGTACCCAGCTCTTCATAAAGTGCATCATAATAAAGTGCTTCAATACAGAAACAACCTATAAATCATTGGGTTAAAAACTAGCAAAAACTGTCACATACCTTGTTCATCCGCATATAGAAACACCTTATTAGGTATGTAACAGAGCACATCAATATCTTTGCCTTATGGTATATTGGTGTGATAAAGTGCATCATTGTAACAGATCCACCTAGTTATAATATTTCATATAGCACCTCAAGGTCCATTTTCCTGTAAATCAATAATTTTGCAATATGTAAACTTAGAATAGATATAAAAAACATTTAAAAAAATTCTAAAACAGAATAGTTCATTGGGCGGATCATATAAGGCTCGGAGAAACTCGGACGCAGACAACAAGGCAAGCTGAAGACAGATAGGCTTTAACCATTTACGCTGGAATGGGACAAGGGATGGACAGACAAATAAAACATGGTGTAAATCTTGAGTTTTGGAAAGACAAAAATTACACTCTCTGACCGAGCCGTGCCATTTCGCCAGAAGCATATTCAAAGGAAGCAACCCCTGGCGAAGCATCCAAAAATGCCTAACCCTGTGTGAAATATTCCATGAAATATAGGGTTGTGTTTTTTTAGTACTAGAGAATTTGCTAAATTATTGAAATTATTAAAATAACTTTTTTGCACAGCTCTCACGTTGTAGCCAAAAACTCAATGACACTGTGCCTGCTTCAATCCAATTTTCAAAAGTAAGGGGGACAATGTCAGGACCTGATTTCGGTCTAACTCCAACCTTTCAAGAGCATAAGAGAAGTTCTTACAAAGGGAGTACTTGGCATTATTTTTATCTAGAAAGATTTATTTCCTTAGCACAGACCTTATACTGTTTTCCTTGCACCTTATAAGTGAAGCGGCCAAGCGTATGACCCGTGCTAATCCTTGGACATACGCACTTCATAGCGCATTTCGTGCCTTAAGGCTGCCATAGAAACTGCAGTGTTAACAGACAAACGTTTTCTAAGAATTTTACCTTCCAACTGATTCAAGAACCCTAATTTAGAGATATCAATAAATTCCACACCATAAAGAAGGGATGCAGGGATTTTGGCTTGATATACTGACAGGAGGTATGAAAAATGACTTCTTCTTGTAGTTATATATATGGCCCCTAGATAGCTTGCTTGATAATCGGTTTTCAATTTATTAGAGGAAATATGAGCTACATGTCAGAGTCACCAGATCCTCGGGATCTGTGCACGTTCCCAACACTTCCACCACAAGACAGCTCCAATACTCTGATTAGAATTGTCACAGAGTCTAAGGGCGTCCAAGTGGGAAAAGAGGATTAGGAAGGGAACAGCTGGGAAAGAGACCTGTAGGAAGCAAAAGTTAAAACACACAATATCAAAATTACACCACATGAAACCAATACTAGACTATGGCGGTCATTCCAACCGCTGCGGGCGGCGGTAGCAGCCCGCCATGCGGTTACCGCCGAATGACCGCACCGCGGTCAAAAGACTGCGGCGGCCATTCTGGTTTTCCCGCTGGGCCGGCGGGCGACCACCAAAAGGCCGCCCGCCGGCCCAGCGGGAAAGCCCCAGCAACGATGAAGCCGGCTCCAAACGGAGCCGGCGGAGTTGGTGGTGTGCGACGGGTGCAGTGGCACCCGTCTCGATTTTCAGTGTCTGCTTTGCAGACACTGAAAATCATTATGGGGCCCTGTGAGGGGGCCCCACGACACCCGTTCCCGCCATCCTGTTCCTGGTGGTATTTACCGCCAGGACCAGGATGGCGGGAAGGGGGTCGGAATCCCCATGGCGGTGCTGCAAGCAGCGCCGCCATGGCGGATTCCTTGGGCCAGGGGTAAACCGGCGGAAAACCGCCGGTTGCCCTTTTCTGACCGTGGCTTTACCGCCACGGTCAGAATGGCCCTGGAAGCACCGCCAGCCTGTTGGCGGTGCTTCCGCGGTCCCCGGCCCTGGCGGTCATGGACCGCCAGGGTCGGAATGACCCCCTATGGCTCTAAGCATCGTCATTCTGAAAACATGAACAACCTAAGCATAGACTTAAAATGACTAGGCTTCAAGATGACTGGATACCTGTGAGGGAATTAAGAAAGGTTAAATAAAACTTTCAAATTCAAGTACTTTCCTTAGCATGAGAATCAGGAAACAATCTGAATGATTTCTAAACCATCATATGAATGATTTTTGAGAAAACATATTAGGAGCACACAACATTACATCTAGAACTGTGGCCATTTTTTGTTCTCTCAAATTGTCGGAACATGAATTGCGCACATTGTAGATTTTCACATAGGTAGTAAACACCATAGAATGATTGTGCACCATGAATAACACAACTTAGACTCGAGAAATAAATCATGCGACTTGTCAACTCGAAAACCACCAAGTAAATGCCTTAGAATGGTAGCGCATAATGAACACCGTGATTTCAAAACAGATAAAATGAATCGCGCGTCTTGCCGATTCGAGTACCACCATGTAACTGCCAAGGAATGGTAGCGCACAATGAATAACATGAATTCAGCAAGAGAAAAGAATCGTGTGTCTTGCCGATTCGAATGCCACCATGTAATTGCCAAGGAATGGTAGCGCACAATGAATATCGAGGGTTAAAACACAAGAAAACGAATTGCGCGTCTTGCCGATTCGAATGCCACCATGTAACTGCCAAGGAATGGTAGCGCACAATAAATAACATGAATTGAGCACAATAAAAGAATTGCGCGTCTTGCCGATTCAAATGCCACCATGTAACTGTCAAGGAATGGTAGCGTACAATGAATAACATGAATTAAGCACGAGAAAAGAATTGCGTGTCTTGCTGATTCGAATGCCACCATGTAATTGCCAAGGAATGATAGCGCACAATGAATAACATGAATTAAGCATGAGAAAAGAATCGTGCGTCTTGCCGATTCGAGTATCAACATGCAAATGCCACGAAAAGCCCAAGCGCACATTCACACGCGCAAGAGTAAAATTGTTTATCATGCAAAGATTAGGCCCAAGAACTCGAGCGTCCTCGATAATGGGGTCAGGGGCCCAGCCCAACCTCCGTCTTACCACCCTGATCAAGGATCGCCAATGTAAAATGAAGGGCAGAGGCCTGGAAGATAAAAGTAGGCCACCGGAACAGGAGCTCGGGAAGTTGCTGCTGCTCTGCACCGGGACCTCTGAATAGTGAGCACGTGGAGCTGGGGTGGCTCTCTTATATGGAGTATTGGCCCAGCCCACAAACTACACCCAGGCATGCTGCAGGGAAAATTTCTAGAAGGCCCTGGAAGGAGACCACACCCTGACACAGTCTGAAAACCTGCAGCAATACATAGCATGTGAACAGTATTTATATGCATGCTGAACATAAGTCTTTAAGATTAAACTCTGCAATGCAAAAGGTTTAACAACATCACATTAGCACAATGCATAAATTATGTTAGCTTGAAATTGTTGGGTTTTTGCATTCTAGTCGCCCGTAGAGCGCGCACTGCCCTGATGTTGACAGTACTCCCCTCTCCCAGGCGCGCTCTAGGGCCTGGTTTGTCTGGATTGAGACGATGAAAACGCCTCACAAGTACTGGAGCATGGATATCAGATGCGGAAACCCATAAGTTACTTTCCGGGTCATATCCTTTCCATGAGATTAAATACCGTAGGTTAAGCCCTCTCAGTTTAGAATCCAATACTTTCTTGACTTCGTATTCTTCTTCTCCCTGTACTAGAACTGGAGCTGGATGAGGGCGGACCTTCTGGACTGCTTTTTTCAAGAGGGAAGTGTGGAACACTGGATGAATCCGCAATGATCTCGGCAATTGCAGTTTATAGGTCACAGGATTGATTTGCTGAAGGACAGTGTAAGGACCTATGAATTTGGGGTTGAACATGTGCTTGTTCTTGAAGTCTATGGGGCATATTTATACTCTGTTTGCGCCGGAATTGTGTCGTTTTTTTTTACGCAAATTCGACGCAATGCTAACTCCATATTTATACTTTGGCGTTAGACCCGTCTAGCGCCAAAGATCTTGGAGTTAGCGTCATTTTTTAGCGTGGACACCTACCTTGCGTTAATAATATGCAAGGTAGGCGTTCCCCTCTAAAAAATGACTCCAAGGCATGTGCGCCTTATTTAAACTCCCGTGCAAAAATGGCGCACGGGAGTGGGCGGGTAAAAAAAAATGACATCCAGCCGCTTTTGCGTCATTTTTTAGCGCCTGGTCGGGGCAGGCGTTAAGGGACCTGTGGGCTCGGAAGGAGCCCAGAGGTGCCCTCCCATGCCCCCAGGGACACCCCCTGCCACCCTTGCCCACCCCAGGAGGACACCCAAGGATGGAGGGACCCATCCCAGGGAACTTAAGGTAAGTTCAGGTAAGTAATTTATTTTTTATTTTGTTGTGGCATAGGGGGGCCTGATTTGTGCCCCCCTACATGCCACTATGCCCAATGACCATGCCCAGAGGACAGAAGTCCCCTGGGCATGACCATTGGGCAAGGGGGCATGACTCCTGTCTTTGCTAAGACAGGAGTCATGTCAATGGAGGGTGGGAGTAAAAAAAAATGGCGCAAATCGGGTTGAGGCAGATTTTTTGCCTCAGACCGACTTGCCCCATTTTTTGACGCCCAAGCTCCATTTTCCCCTACGCCGGCGCTGCCTGGTGTGGGCCATTTTTTTTGACGCACACCAGTCAGCTCCGCCGGCTAACGTCATTCCATAAATAAGGCGCCCGCATGGCGCTTTGGAATGGCGTTAGCCGGCGTTAACATTTTTGACGCACAACTGGGTTGGCGCAGTTGTGTGTCACAAAGTATAAATATGGTCCTATATGTTTTGTGGAAAGCCACACTTTGTCTCCTGGTTGATACTGCGGTCTCTCACAATGTTTCTTGTCATAATGCTTTTTGTATTTTTGTTTGGCCTTTTCTAAATGCTGTTGAATCAATATCTGGGTTTGATGCAAATGTTGAATGGTTTCTGACACAGCTGGAGTAAGAGAACTTTCTTGAGGGATTGTGATGGGCAAGGTGTCAGGATGATAGCCAAACAAGCCAAAAAAAGGTGTAACACCAGTAGAAGTGTGAAATGAGTTATTGTAGGCTAACTCAGCTAACCAGAGCATATATGTCCAAGAATGAAGTGCTTTTTCAGCATAAACACGTAGGTATTGCTTCAAAGTCTGATTTAGTCTCTCCGTTTGACCATCTGTTTGATGAGGGTGGCTAGTAGATAGTGTAGATGTCACTTGGAGTGTTTTCCACCATGTCTTCCAGAAATTGGAGGCAAATTGCGACCCCCGATCGGAGAAGGTCATTTTTGGCAGTCCATGATAACGAACCATTCTACTCAGTAAAATAGTTGCCAGTTCACTGGAGGTGGGCAATTTCTTACAGGCAATGAAATGTCCATATTTCGTGAGACTATCTACTACCACCAGAATTACTGAATGTTGTTGAACCACTGGCAGACCGGTATCTAAGGAAATGTGCTCCCACGGACGACTTGGGGTTGGGAGTGGATGCAACAACCCTTTCCGTTTTGAATGACTCATTTTAGTGTGAGCACCAACTTCGCAGTTGTTTACCATCGCTTTTACATCTTTTGTTAAGGTAGGCCACCAAAAATAGCGTTGGATTAATTCAAGAGTTTTTGGAGTACCTGGATGACCTGCCGTAGGTATAACATGCAACTAATGAAACATTATCTTGCGAAATTTGGTAGTGGGCACGAACAAAAGAGCATCATGAAAAGGTAATCCTTGCTTGATCGACCTTTTGGGATCTGCTTGGGCCCATGTCTGCCATTTCTCAACAGTGAAAGAATTGCGGATGTCTTCAAAGAAATCTTCAGTTTTTATGATACATAGGACTTTGTCAGGAGCAATGATAGCTGTGGAGGTTTGAACTGCAGGCAACGTGGTAGACTCTTGGCGGGACAAGGCGTCAGCTTTGCGATTGTCTTTACCAGGACGGAAGGTTACCACAAAATCAAATTCAGCAAAAACAGCATTCAGCGTAATTGCCGAGGAGTCAAAAGTTTGGCGGAACTCATGAACTGAAGATTGCGATGATCAGTATATACCGTGACAGTGTATTTGGCACCCAACAAATGATGTCTCCATTCTTTAAAGGCGTCACAAATCACCAGAAGCTCTTTTTCAGCAATGACATAGTTCTGTTCGGCTTCATTCAACTTCCGAGACATGTAAGCCACAGGATGAAGTAGACCAGTGTCTTTGTTTCGTTGCGACAAGACTGCTCCTATTGCCACATCTGAAGCATCAGCTTCCATTATAAAGGGTCGATCTGCGTCAGGATGAGTCAAGACTGGGGCAGTGGAGAAAGTTTCTTTCAAAGTTGAAAAGGCTTGGTCAGCTTCTGGGGACCATACAAATTTCTCCTTCTTTCTTAATAACTTAGTGATTGGAGCCACTGTCTGGGAGAAATGATTTATGAACCTCCGGTAAAAATTTGCAAACCCCAGGAAACATTGTACATCACAAACAGTTTATGGGGTGGGACAATAAGATATGGCCTTTACTTTCTTTTCTGCCATCACCATACCTTGAGGGGTAAGGAGAACCCCCAAAAACTCAACTGTGGTAACATGAAACTCGCACTTGGTTAGTTTGCAATATAAATGGTGCTTTCGAAGGGCTGTAAGAATTTTCTTGACATGTTGGACATGTTCATTTTCATTGTCTGAGTAGATCAAAATGTCATTGATGTAGACTATGGCAAATATGTTGAGGTACTCTCTAAGAACGTCATTCAAGAAAAATTGAAATGCTGCTGGAGCATTACACAGACCAAAAGGCATGACGGTGTACTCAAAAAGGCCATATCTTGTCTTGAACGCTGTTTTCCATTCATCACCCTCTCTCATTCTGACCAAATGATAAGCACCTGGAAGATCAAGCTCTGTGTAGATTTTTGCTTTCTTTATTTGCTCCAGTAACACCGGAATTAGGAGCAAACAATACTTATTCTTGATGGTAACTTTGCTCAATCCCCTATAGTCGATACAAGTTCAAAGTTCTCCATTCGCCTTTGTAACAAAAAACAAAGGAGAAGCTGCTGGAGACTTAGAAGGGCGAATGAAACCATTCTCCGAAGAATTGATCTAGATATTTTCGTAAATGTTGATTTTCATGTTCTGACAGGGCATATACACAACAGTTGGGAAGTATGGCACCTGGGACTAGATCAATTTGACAGTCATAAGATCTATGAGGAGGTAAGTTCTCTGCTTCTTTCTCATCAAATACATCTTCGTAGGATGAATACTGTTTGGGCAATTAAACGACTTTCTCCGCAGCAGTGGCTATGTAAGAGTTGCAAACTTTTGATACTTGAACCTTTTTGAGGCATTGTTCTTTTACATAACGCAGACGAGAACATGACCTTTCGTTCGGCCCAATTAATCTCCGGATTGTGATGAGGTAACCATGGTAAACCAAGGAAAATCCCATACTGGGGAGCATGGATCACATCAAGGATGAGTTTCTCTTTATGTTTCTTTCTTTGGTTCTTATCCTCACAAATCACCGAAAAGGGGACAGTCTGAAGAGTTACCGGACCTCCAGTCAAAAGTTTTCCATTGACTGCCTGGATGATTTCTGGGGTCTTCTTTTCAATACATGGGATCCCCCATGCACGGACCAATTGGGCGTCAACAAAGTTCCCAGTAGCCCCAGAATCGACTAGAGCCTTCTTGAAATAGGTCTTTTTCTGAACCTGAACTCTTATTCCCGTTTTGAGATGTCTAGATTGTGAAGAGTCCATGGTGACACCCAAGAGCAACCCTTCTCTGCATCTTGGGTGCTTTAGTTTTCCGACTCGACTTGTGCATTGGCTGCAACCTTCTGAACTGGACTCCGTTTGCTCTTTGGTTTGATTGGACAATCTTTGGCAAAATGTCCCTTCCGCCCACAATAGAGACATTGTCTATTCTTTCTACGTAGGTCCTTTTCATCTTTGGTCAAAGGTCTCCTGATGGTTCCAATTTCCATCGGTTCCAGCGTTCTTTCTCTCGGTGTTCTTGAGTCTCTATTATCGTGAACACGCCAGGAATATTTTTCAGTCTTTCTGCGCGTTCCTTTTCGTTCCATCAAACGATGATCAAGCATCAAGACAAGGTTTATCAATTCTTGACAGTCTGTAGGTTGCAGGTCGATTTGAGTTAGGATATCTTTAGCTCCTCTTTGAGTCCCTTTAAAGTTGGCTAAATATTACAACCCTGGCGGACGGTGTTAAAGCGGCGGTAAAACCGCAAACAGGCCGGCGGAACAAAAAAGGGAATTATGACCGTGGCGGAAACCGCCAACATAGACAGCCACTTTAACACTCCGACCGCCACGGCGGTACAGACAAGCAGCGCGGCGGTCACTACCAACAGACAGGCGGAGGACAAAGTACCGCCCACAGTGTTGAAACAGGCCAATCCGCCACCTTTTCCGGGGCGGATTCACCGTGGATAAAAACTCGGCGGAAACAGCTTTTGTATTGGGAAAACGCTCACCTTAACACACTCCACGAGGAAGGAGGGCACCATGGAGCCGGAACTCCAAATACTTCCTGCGCTTGTTTTCCTGCTCCTCTAGGAACATCAGCAACGGCGGCGCCGAAGACAACGGTGAGTACTGCACCTACGACATAGGGAAGGCAAAAGACACGGACACACACACGCAACACCCCCACCCCGACCCTCGCACACTACAACACACACACCAATGCATTTCCAAACATCACAGTAACAACCCACAACCCCCCCGGAAGAATGCAAAGACAAAAAGGAAGTCAGTACAACCATTGTAATGTATCAAAATACAGTAAGCTCATATATACATAAATATATACACATTCCAAATATATACATCACGATTAGTAGTGCAGGTATGCACATTTCAATGTCCGTGGACCACTGGGCCCAAAATGCATGGGCGAGGCCTACACACGATACCTGTCCAGAAACGGAGAGAACACTGCAGGGGCATCAGATAGAAATACAACAGGCACCTCAGGGGGAAGGGAAGGGGGGGGCACCTCAGCCGGATGACAGCACCACGCCAGATCCACGACGGGGCTCCATGCCCATTGATGTATCCTGGGGAGTGCAAAGCCACAGTCTCAAAAGTCTTTTCAGTGGGTGGTTTGCCCACTGGACCATCCTGGGGAGTGCAAAACCACAGTCTCACAAGTCTTTTCAGTGGGTGGTTTGCCCAGTGGACCATTCTGGGGAGTGCAAAGCCACAGTCTCACAAGTCTTTTCAGTGGGTGGTTTGCCCACTGGACCATCCTTGGGAGTGCAAAGCCACAGTCTCACAAGTCTTTTCAGTGGGTGGTTTGCCCACTGGACCATCCTGGGGAGTGCAAAGCCACAGTCTCACAAGTCTTTTCAGTGGGTGGTTTGCCCACTGGACCATCCTGGGGAGTGCAAAGCCACAGTCTCACAAGTCTTGTCAGTGGGTGGTTTGCCCACTGGACCATCCTGGGGAGTGCAAAGCCACAGTCTCTCAAGTGGATAACAGTCTCCACTGGTTCTGGAGGGGGCTTTGTGCCCAGAGTTCTTCATCCTACCAAGGACTGAGGTAGTGGATGTATCTCTCCACTGGTTCTGGAGGGGGACTGGTGACCAAAGTGCATCACACTCCCCATGACAGTCCCTGTTCCGTCACTGCCCCTGCTGCTCATGGGCAAATGATGCTTGAGTTGGCGGTGCTTGCCCTGTTCAGCGGTGCTTTCCATGGCGGTCTTTGCCCTGTTCAGCGGTGCTTGCCCTGTTCAGCGGTGCTTTCCATGGCGGTCTTTGCCCTGTTCAGTGGTCCTTGCCCTGTTCAGCCGTGCTTGACTTTGCTGTCTCTGACCTGTGCAGAGGTGTGTGCCATGGCGGTCCCTCATGGCCCAGCGGGGCTGTGGCTGCCGGGGCCCTCCTGGGCACTGACTCTGGCGGTGGTCTCCTGACCAGTGACGAATGTGCTGCCCTCCTGGGCACTGACTCTGGCGGTGGTCTCCGGACCAGTGACGATTGTGCTGCCTTCCTGGGCACTGACTCTGGCGGTGGTCTCCGGACCAGTGATGATGGGGCTGGCGGTGGCGTCCTGGGCAGCGGGGAGGATGGCAGCCTTCTCCGCCGTGCTGCTCTTCCCAGACTTTGGAGACTTCTTCTGCCCCTTCACCACCTTGGGAGGAGTCACAGCTGGCTCGACACTCCCCCCGGGACCCTTGTGAGCGGCTTTGCCGGCAGGAGTCTTCCCCCTCTCCCGTCAGGCACTGTCCAACTTCTGGTGCTTCACAGGGGGTGGACTGGCAGTGCTTTGGCTCCATGTCACACTGGCTGCCCTGGTGCCTGGCGCACTCCACATACCTCTAACAGGCACCACTGGTACCGGAATCTTTTTGGCTGAGGTGCTAGTACGGGACCTATGAATTGGAGGGTGGGGTGATGGGACAGAGGTCAAGGTTGCTCAGGAAAAGTTTCTGACGAACACTGGGACGGGTAGCTGGAGGGGGTCTGGGAGTGGAGGAAGTGGAGGTGGTTGTAGGAGGTGTAACTTTGGATGCTTTGGGTGCAGGTGCATGTTCTGGAGGCTCTCGTGAGGTGGATGGATGTTGGGTGTGTGTGTGCCCGCGTTTGTGTACTTTGGGAGGGGGTGTCACAGACACACTGGGAGAGGACACAGGGGACGTGTAAATGGTAGTGGGGGTGGTGAGTGCAGGTGAGCGGGGTGTGGTGCTGGGTGTTCTGGTGCGAGTCCTAGTGGCTGTAGTGGTAGTGCATGCAGGTGAGAGTGTAGACGACACTGGGAGGGTGGAGGGAGACGACGAGGAGGGGGACACAGTGGAGGCAGTGGATGTTGCTGTGTCTGTATATGGGTGATGCTTGTGTGAGTGCCTGTGGGATGTGTGGTACCTATGTTTGCCTGAGCTGCCCTTGTGTGTTGACGTGTGTACAGGCTGGTCTGATGGTGTGCTTGGGATAGGCAGAGGTACAGGGGATTGGGCCTGGGTGGAGGAAGTTGGAGGGGGGAGGCTAGACACAGGGACAATGGCTGCCATCAGTGCTGAGGCCAGAGATTGCAGGGTTCGATGATGGGCAGCCTGACCAGAATGAATGCCCTCCAGGAATGCATTAGTGTGTTGCAACTCCCTTTCTACACCCTGGATGGCATTCACAATGGTAGACTGCCCAACGTGAGTGACCTGAGGAGGTCAATGGCCTCCTCACTGAGGGCAGCAGGGGTGACAGGGGCAGGGGCTGAGGTGCCTGGGGCGAAGGTGATGCCCACCCTCCTGGATGAGCGGGCACGGGGCGAAGGCTGAGGGGCTGCTGGGAGGGCGGTGCTGGTAGGGTGGGTGGCGGCTGTACCTGTAGAAGTGGGGGGCACAGATGGTGCCGCCACCACAAGTGAGCTCCCATTGGAGGACGAGTCCGTGCCGCTGGTTGCTGATCCGGTGACCGCCGTGAAGCTCCCCTCGCCCTCCGTCCCATTGGTGTATTCCGAGTCCGTGGTGTGGCCCTCCATTGTCATGTGGGATGCAGCCCCCTCGTGCTCCGGTGCCCCTGTACCTCCGCCTGATGATGCTGATGCACAAAAGAAGAGGGAGAGCACAAAAGGGGTGGGGAAACAGAAGAAAGACAGGTTGAGTGCATGGCTTACTGCTACCAACAGGGGACTATCTTTACGCCCAAGAGGAATAGCCCGGGTAGCTGCATCTCCAGACAGATATGATAACAAGAAAGCTACTTTGAACAGTAGAAAGTATGTGGTCTGCAGGTGAAGTGTAATTCCACTTGAACCAGGAAATGTTGCGCTTTCAAGGGGTCACCTGAGAAACATTCTGGGGGAGCTAAAGGAATGGCTGAAGGAACATTGAGGGAAATGTTTGTCGGATTACCTCCAGAAGTCTGAGACGAAGTACCTGGCCAAGACACACCTGTGGGACTTTGTTGCTTCTTCTCTACCTTATCCTGTAACTGACTCACTCTCTCAGCTAGGCTAGTTGCCAAATCTTTTGATGATACCACCTCTGCTTGGAGCTGAGTGATAGCCTTGACTAGCTCGTCCAGTGTGGCCATGTTTAGAACATACACAAACCAGGAGGATAATAATTTGTGGGCTCACTATTCTGTCAGAGTCACCAGATCCTTGGGGTCTGTGCACGTTCCAAACACTTCCACCACAGGACAGCTCCAATACTCTGATTAGAATTGTCACAGAGTCTAAGAGAGTCCAAGTGGGGAAAAGGGGATTAGGAAGGGAACAGCTGGGAAGGAGACCCGTTGGAAGCAAAAGTTAAAACACACAATATCAAAATTACATCACATGAAACCAATACTAGACTATGGGGGTCATTCTGACCCCCGCGGGCGGCGGTCGCCGCCCGCCTGGAGGGAGCCGCCATATGGCCGCTCCGCGGTCGAAAGACCGCGGAGGCCATTCTGGCTTTCCCGCTGGGCTGGCGGGTGACCGCCAGAAGGCCGCCCGCCAGCCCAGCGGGAAACCCCTCCCCACGAGGAAGCCGGCTCCGTATGGAGCCGGCGGAGTGGGTATGTGCGACGGGTGCAGTGGCACCCGTCGCGTATTTCAGTGTCTGCAAAGCAGACACTGAAATACAAAGTGGGGCCCTCTTACGGGGGCCCCTGCAGTGCCCATGCCATTGGCATGGGCACTGCAGGGGCCCCCAGGGGCCCCACAACACCCCATACCGCCATCCTGTTCCTGGCGGGCGACCCGCCAGGAACAGGATGGCGGTATGGGGTGTCAGAATCCCCATGGCGGCGCAGCAAGCTGCGCCGCCATGGAGGATTCTGCAGGACAGCGGAAAACCGGCGGGAGACAGACGGTTTTCCTGTTCTGACCGCAGCTGAACCGCCACAGTCAGAATGTCCTGAGGAGCACCGCCAGCCTGTTGGCGGTGCTCCCGCATCCCCGGTCGGAATGACCCCCTATGACTCTAAGCATCGTCATTCTGAAAACATGAGCAACCTAAGCATAGACTTAAAATGACTAGGCTTCAAGATGACTGAATACCTGTGAGGGAATCAAGAAAGGTCAAATGAAACTTTCAAATTCAAGTACTTTCCTTAGCATGAGAATCAGGAAACAATCTGAAAGATTTTTAAACCATCATATGAATCATTTTTGAGAAAAAATATTAGGAGCACACAACATTACATCTAGAACTCTGGCCTTTTTTTGTTCTCTCAAATTGTCGGAACATGAATTGCGCACATTGCCATGAATTGCGCAATTGCGCACATTGCAGATTTTCACATAGGTAGTAAACACCATAGAATGATTGTGCACCATGAATAACACAACTTAAGACTCGAGAAATAAATCACGTGACTTGTCAACTCGAAAACCACAGAGTAAATGCCTTAGAATGGTAGCGCATAATGAACACCGTGATTTCAAAACACAGAAAATGAATCGCGCATCTTGCCAATTCGAGTACCACCATGTAACTGCCAAGGAATGGTAGCGCACAATGAATGACATGAATTAAGCACGAGAAAAGAATTGTGCGTCTTCCCGATTCGAAAGTCTGAGACATATAAGGAAAAAAGCAAGGTCGCCAATTGACATCCTTGCTTTAGTCCATTCAGAATGGGTATCTCTTGGGATAAACCTTTATCACCCCCTAGAAGAATTCTACACCACGTAGTGGAATGAAGAGCTATTACTAACTCTAGGAGGAACCAAGGTATCCCCATACTGGCTACCTTTCTACATAACAAATCTCTGTCCATCTTATCGAATGCCGTTGAAAAATCAATCAAGGCAGCATAGACCACTCCACCTCTCAGTTTTACATATTTTTCTGTAATAACTTGTAACATGACATTGTTATCCAGGGTACTATGATTGCGTCTAAACCCTGATTGTTCCAAGGGAATAATGTTATTCTCCTCTTCCCAGGTGGTAAGGCTTGAAAGCAGACATTTAGTAAAGATTTTCCCAACTGCATCAAAAAGGGCGATCTGCTGGTAGTTGGCATGACAATTTTGATCATCCTTTTTATATAAGGGTACAATAATACTACCAACCAAGGAGGGAGGAATGCTTCTGTAGAGGAACACCTTCTGAAGACCACATATACAATCTTACTCCAAGAGCAACTATCTTGTTTATTACAGAAATGGGAAATTTGTCAGGGCCCATTGCAGCAGAGAAACTCATAGAGCGAATAACACGTTCTATCTCCTTTACTGAGGGAGAGGTGAAAGAATGCATACCATTACTTTTGGGGACCGAAATGGTTCTACCCCATCTGAAACATAAAGGGTGGCAATCAATTCAGACCAGCAGGCTTCAGCTATGGCAACAGGTGACGACTGAACTCTGGACCCACAGCCTTCACCCACCAATGCCCAAAAGAGCCCAGCCTGACCCTTTATTGCTGCTTCCCGGAGTTGGATCCAAAGCTTATCCCCAGATTCCCTTTTCGAGGTGGGCCTTCAAATGCCTCTTTCTCCTTTTTAACAAAGCCACACTGGAATTCCTTTCCCTTGAGTTAGCTAAATACTGGGACCTGACCAGGTTCTTTATTTCCCTCTTTAAATCAAGTAATGGGCAAGGGATCAATCTCTGGTTATTTTTTGACACTCCAGAAGAGGAGTTAATCAACAGCTGCTTCATAAATTTAAAAACGTTTTCCAGTTTATTCCCCTTCCAATTAATAAGGTCAGCGACCACAGCTACTAACATCTCCGATACACCTACAACCCTTTTGAACTCCCACTGTGTCCTCCCTGTCTTTTTATCAAAGTTTGGAATTAACCCAACCAACTTCCAGAACTCCATCATTGGTAAATTAATTTCTAGTGTGAAAAGAAGCAAGTTATGGTCGCTGTGAGCAGTATTTATGATCTTAAGATCATCCAGTAAATAATAAGTGGAATAACCAAGCACCAAATATTCTAAGATTGCCCTTCCCCCCCGAAGAAATGTGTGTAAAGGAAGCAGGAGAATCAGAGGGAGGCCGTCAATTGGCAATGATGCAGTCATTTTTCCTAAGAAGTTTCCCTCTTTTATTTGTTCTTATCCGGGGGGGGAAAACGCAGGCTGGAATTTGCAGCACAGCTTCTCTTTCTGCTTCGCACATTTGACATAAGACATGGTGGGATAGCTTGCAATTTAGATCTCCCACTAGTACTATAAATGGGGGGTACTCTCTATCTAGTGCGTTCTCAATATAGGCAAAAAACATTCTGTAGCAAAGAATCATAGGCTGCCTCAAGAGGAACATCAAAATTAATTAATAGCAACAGGGTAGAACTCCGAGAAGTATTATACAATTGAAGGGTTAAGGCCATAAAAAGATTACTGGGTCTTTCTAGCAGACGAAATCCCATTTAAGTGCGTAGGACAATAAACAGGCTATCCCCCTTTAGCATGCCCACTTTGAGATGTAGTGGGCTTGCAGTCAATAACAAAATAGTCCTCCTACAATAAATCTGTGTCAGACCAGGTTTCCTGAAGGCAGATCAAATCAGGATTTGACAGGCTAAGATAGGATAGTTTTTCCCTTCTGAATTTTACACCTACTGCATTCCAGGTAATAATGTTTAGGCCTCTGCTAGTTGGAGAGTTGGGACAGGGACCTGGGCCCGAGCCTGATTTAAGACACCCGGGAGCCAAGCCCACTCATCCAGAACATTAGTAGTTTGTTGCTTGGGTGCAGGTCGTAATTCCTGCAATAGCACCTGCCTATCATTCCCTATTAGGGAGACTTTAAGAGCATGCAATTCTAGATCTAAAGCCAGAATTTCAGTGCATTTAAAAGGCTCAGGAGATAAAAGACAATTAAGGGCCTGATTCACTACCATGTCTCCAGGGGCACCAGTGTAACTCAAGAAAGGGTCTACATCAATCCCACAACATTGCAAAAAGTCAACATTTTGAAGGACCAAATTTGCTGAACGCTTAGAGCGAAATGCGATCCTAGATTTAAATCCTGCATTAACCACCATTAGGGAAACAAAAGCAATGTCATGGCTTAGAATTTGTTTCAATGTACTAGACTCTGAAAAGCATCTTAACAGAGTGGATCTATTTAAGTTAAGTCTGCATCAAAAATTGGAATAAAGTCTACTACGTAGGCATTCACATTATGACCTATTGAAGAAGCACCTTCCCCAGATGAAAAGAGATTAATGTCATTAAGGTCTACCACCTGCCTTGGAAGCAAAGACGATAACTCCTGGTGTATTTGCAGGGAAACTATCAACTCAGGGAAATGTACTTTCCTTCTGCCTTTCTTATTAATTCACAGATTTGATCTTTTTGATCTTTTTTTCTTTTCACACCTTTAACTTTGTCTCCCTTCTTTTTTCCTTCTTCTATAGATGGTAAAGATGATTCCATGGGACTGTTCTTTTGGATGGAGGAGTTTCCAAAAATTGGGAATACCTTCTACGTAGTCTGTTTGGACTTTGCCGATTATTTACACTTTACTGATTGTTTACACTTGCACATTGGGGGTATCGAAGATAAATTGAATACAAGCTACTGGGCTGTCCAGCAATGTCTTTGTATCACAGGGTCTGTTGCACTGAGGTGTACTGGCTTGTGTACTCGCATCCACTCTCAAGTATACCCTAAGATTCACCGTAGGGGTTCTCTAATCATTTGATAACTGTGAGCTTGCAGCTCTGATCTTCGATGGGTCTAAAATCAAGTCCCCCTTTTTATTGTCTTTAGTCAAATCCTTTAAAATTGCTGTCACGAAGTCGAGGATACAGTCTGACCCTCCTACAAAATTCTCTAGAAGCTTTAAGATTGATGAAGGTACATGTTAAAGGCTATTCAAAGAGGCCGAAAGCCTGACCTCCTGATCAAGTGTTGAATGGGCAAGATTCTGCTTACTTCTTGATTAGGTGTCAAACAGATGAGAATACACTGAGTCTTGTAGAGAGGGAGTACTATTAAACAGATGCAAACTGTGGATGGAGGAATACACGTGGGCCTGGAGTCCCCAGGTGGAGGAGAAAAATCTTTAGCCTGGAAACCATATCTCCGACATAGATCTAAATCCAAATAAGGCAAAGTAAAATCTTAGGGTCCAGCAGCTGAGGACGCTGTAGACAACAAAAGTTGACCACATTCTTGGGGGCTTTTGAGTGCCATGTCAACTAGTGGGAGTGAGCTAGCTTGACTGGGTGGATAAAGAGGGAGGAGAAAGATTAAGGGTGTAACCTGGACAAATTCTGAGAGTTCTCGGTACACTGAATGTTCTGAATATTCTGTAAATTCTCTGTGATCTCTACAGATGGCTCCAGATAGCCCTGTTCCAGATCATCAGCTCCTCTTTTCTGTTTTTTTCCACATTATAGGACTCCCTTGAAGACTCCCTTGAAAACCCCTTAAGTGGCTCCATATCAAGTGCTGTATTAGAAGGAGCAGCTCAGTTGGATTCCTCATGTGGAATTTTTTCTTTTCCCCAGAAAGTAAATATTTGCTTCTGCTTCTGGCCCTTTGGCTGAACTGCAGGATTTGCTTTATTCTGGAGGGGATTGGGTTTAGTTTTTATGCATGATCTTTTGGGAGCAGGCAACCTGAGCGTAACTTCTTCATAGTTATAGTTAAGTTACTCCCTCTGGAATACACCAAGTTGTTAATCTTAAAAAGTCTATCGGAGAGAGCAGAGTACTGCACTAGAAATGCTAGGGGTCAACACCAAAAGACCCAAAGAACTATTCACTGCAGTTTTTGCACCTTGCAAGGGTGGTCGTCGAGGTCCAGGATAAGTAACAGGATAAGTGATAGTATAAATGCCACTACTCACTGCCTGATGCCTCCCAGACTTAATGTGCGCCAAAGCTTTGGGAGTACTCTGCTTCCCTCTCTGCCCTACAGGGTTACGCTGATAAGGCGTGCCTTACAACTCAGCAAAACAGGCAGGTCAATTCACATCCGACCTCTTCCCCTACCCCTCTGGTCAGGGCCAGGGTCCAGCTGATAAAACTCTTAGGCCCTTTTAGCTGCTAAGAGCCTGCTAAGACTGTTACTATAGCTCTATGTAGCTCTATGCATTGGCTCAGTCTCCTGCTTAATCACCAACCTCCAAGGTACTTCAAGCACTTCAAAAAGCACTTCAGGCCACTTCAGACCACTTCATGCTACTTCAGACCACACTTCGGGCTTCTGGGCTTCTAGCCCCCGACTTCTAGCCCGAGCTCCCGGGGTTCCCTGATTCGCTCTTGGTTCTGCTCTTTGCAGCCACTGGGCACCGTCACTCCCCAACACGGGCCGCGCTTCAGGCCCCCAGCTCCTGCTCACCGGTTGCCGCTCTCTAGGCAGGCCACTATGAAAACTGGGGAAAGCTATGCAGCCACTTCAGCGCCTCACCGCCACACTCCTCGGGTGCCTCACTACCTCACTCCTTGGGCTCCTTACTCGATCCTCGAGCCGCTGTGGTGGCAGTGGCCGCTGTGGCCATGGCTGCACCTCACTCCGTCTCCTTGTTCCTCTGCTGCTGAGTCTTAACTCGGGATCGTGCCTCGGCTTTGGCCCTCTGCAGCACTCACCATTAGCTCCTCAGGCAGCCTTCGACCAAACCCGGTAGAGGCCCGGTGGATACCCAGGGAGCTTCACCCCCCTCGCCTCACTCCACGCCTCACGCCTCACCATGGGTGTGGACAAGGAGCGACGAAGATTCTGCGGTTTCCGGTTCCAGATTCTGGTCAGTGTTCAACATTAGCACTCCTCTTTATGCTTTGACATCTGCTGATCACCTTTAAACCCTTTCATGGGAAGTCTGGAACATGCATATGTGTTTAGCTTTTCATTTCTAAATTGACTAGCTGGCTGTAACAAAAGACACTTTTTTATTTATATTTTTTAATTTACTTATTTCAAGCCACATTTGACCAGCCCCTTTTTTGGATTAGACAGCTGTGTGGAGGCTGGCCGTGCATTTCCACTGCTCCTCCCTTGTGAGGAGGCACACAACAGCACAGGGTCCTGTCAGCCTGAACATGTCCAGACTTGTTCTCTTAGGCGGGGAAACATGGTGCACACCTGTAGGGCCACCATTTTACTCAGCCCATAGACCTAGACACTACGGCAAGGACCCCGGCACGTAACTAACATAATCACATGATGTCACAACCCATGTGACTCACCTACATCTATGGCAGTCCGGGGGTGGGCTCTCAGGGTGACCGGAAGTCCCGGTAACGGATGTGATGTCATTTCCGATGCGGTACAACTGTCACTTTTCAGTTTGATGAGAAAAGGTATCCCCATATTCTACTACTGCACACTTGGTTGCTTTAGTGTGATATATAATTGAGGATCCCAGTCAAAATTATTTTTAGTGAAAATGGATGATTTGAATGTAGTTGTGTGTCCTTCAAAGGAACTATGCCTTTAATGTGGTTTGCTCGTAATCAAAGTACATTCTCCTAAGCAGATTTAAGAGAACCTGATCCGCTGTTCTAATTTATATTTTAGTCTATTACCCCTCTAATGTTAAAACGCACAATGTTATGCAATCTAGCCAGAAAATGACACCATATTTTAAGCAAACTATATTTCTTACAAACCTACCATTTATCACTACATTTGACCCAACGCTTCCTGGTTATGACCCACAGGCAACCAACACATCCAACATCACCAGATGATTTTATGTAATTTAAGTATATCCATTTATACGGGTGCAAAATGAATGCATGTTAATAATCGTTCACAATCACTACATTACAGGAGTCCCAGAGAATGTCAAAGGGAAAGGCTAGCTTATGAAAAGGGTTTCTGTGGAAGAGGTAAGAAACATTATCTGATATGTGTGATATGTGTGATACGTGTGATATATATGGTTAGGTTGGTAGTGAGCTGAGCTTTGCTTTCTATAATGCACTGATTTAATTAAAGTTTTATCTTTGCTCTTTTGAGTGCTTCATAACTGTTCCACTCTCTGGTGATTCTTGGGAGAGAAAATGGATAAAAACTTTCGGTCTGTTAAAGCATGACTAAGAGGAAGATTATTTATTGTGATAAACCAACATTCAGTTCCCACTGGTTTATAACTCCTTGAATGTTGTGGAAGAACTCTCCTATGCTCTTCCTACCTTAACCTCCTTCTGAAGATTTAGATTCAACACCCATCTGAAAGGCCACAGAAAGCATGAGGCAAATGGACTGTTCATCATTCTTTGGCCTCAATGTCTGTCAAATATTTAAAATTAGGTAGTGCCAGAATGTGGTTGCAGGAAAACCTTCCCCAATGTGTTTGAGAGGGTGATGCTGGTTGGAAGGAGTCAAAGCGAGGGAATTGTTAAACATTGAGCGCATCACTTGGGATTAACAGTAGAATGAGTGCCTAACACCTGGGTTGTGTTATATAAAATGCAATGGGTGCAAAAGGTGCAGTACTGGATTTTAAGCTGTGGTTTGAACTCATGTTTGTATTACAGAAATGTATACAGTGCTGTAAATTTAGTTATGTTCAGCACCTCTAGCACTAGTAAGTATACCATTTTCTCATCATAGCATTTATTTAGCAGTTTTATTGAGCATTTAGTATTTCTGCATGATGACTTGGAGAAAATGTGGTCTATCCATGCTATCACTCCTGCTATTCAAACAGACATAACAAGCCACAGAAGTAACCGCAACTGAAATAATGTGTAGAAGCAAGGCTTATCCTCCAAGATTGTGACCAATGTTCCATGATTTTTAGTTTGAGCACTGCATGTTAAAGAATTAGGAAACTAATCTGGCAGTTATACTAAAGTCTCATGGATCGGGTCTGCCTTAGACATTGTGTTGTCTGTTCATTTAGGTTACACCGTAAAGCTGGAACAAGATGTGTTTGATATAACCATACACTATGAACTTGATATTTCTAGTACAACAGTACATTTAGATAATTGTCATATAATGCAACTTTCTGAATAATCGTGGTGGTGCTGCTTCATGAACCATTGCGTGCGGATACTCTGTTTTAGATGTCTGCACCCAGTTTTTTAGTTATGTCTTTGGCTTTGAATTTATCAATTGTGTGCCTTAAATGGATGCGTAACAAATAGTCCGCCAAAGCAACGACGTTTTACAACTTGGGAGAGCCTAATTGTCATAGCAATGCCAATTAAGCTGCTCTACTGTGCAATTTAAATTAGCTCTGAATACTCCATGGAGTAGGTGAAGAAGTTTATCAATTTACTCATTCTTTTACTCAAGAAAGGATTACATAACTGCCTGCTGGGGATATTTATTAATTAATTGAAACATACCATATCAGTAGTGGCTAATCATGTGGATGTTTGGCCCTTTCCCTTAAAGTGAATTGTTTGTTTGAACAATTCACTTTAAGTGAATTCAATTTATGTAAGGCATTCACGAATTAGATTATTCAGCCTCACCTACATTGACATCTATGGGTTCAACCACGGTTTCTGAAGGCATTGAATTCCTTAACAAAGCCCATTTTGTTCCTTTTGTCTTTCTACTTACCCCCATCCTCTGTTTTGTCGGCAAACCAGCTTTGTCAGGGACCTTCATACCCTGCAGAGACTTTATGGAGCACATCCATGATATTGTTAGCCCAGAATCTACATTGCAATGATCTTGAGGGCCATGACAGTTGGCAGCCATCTAGTGCTTGAGGTACAACTACAAGGGGTGTCTCCCTGAGCAACAAGAAAAGGGTCCCAAGATGAATCTGCAATAACTGATCCTTGCACTGGGTATTTGCTACAATGAACAGCACTAGGATGATTAAACAATCTGACATGGGCTTACCTCGGACCCACTGGTAGTCAGACTGAAAGAGTCCAGCCCAAACTGCCAGGTCAGGTCCCGTCCAGATGAGAACACAAGCAACCCTAAACTGATTTTGACCTACTTAGGTCTCATCAACGAAGTATAGCTTGAGTCCTGTAGTACAGTGAGCATGACATCCATACCTGCCCATACCAGTCGTATCCAGGGAGTCTACTGCAAAAACAAGATGATGGAAAGAATACTTGAATTCATTTTGCCCATTTTCAATGGCTGTGGGCCTCATAACAGACCATTATTTTGCATTCTAGACATAGGCCTGCCTTATGCAAATCAATATTTGTCCTGCTCCAATAGGAACAGTATAGCCCAAACTGCCCTAAGTGTAACGGGTATGACAAATTTGGGTCCTGTGCTCACTGCGCAAATGGAACCAAGCTTTAACTGGTTGATGAGCCCTAATAAGGGCAAACCAGTCCTGGGTTGCTTGTGTTCCAGTTACAATAGGATCTGGCCTGGCCGTTCAGGCTGGACTCTTCCCACTGGAGCAGAGTCAAGACTGATTTGCATATGGCTGGGTCCAAACGTAGGTGGCATGGTTTGCAAAAACGATTGGGATGTGGCTTTCAACGATTGCCAGTGGCTGACATTACTTCAAGCATCCTATCCATCACTTAGTTTTTGAATTCCCCTTTTATCCACCATCAGCGTATTATGCTAAAAGAGGTACCCTGGATATATAAAGTATTTAAGCAATATGGTCTGCCCTTGGTTTCTATATGGATTTCTTTGTCATGAGTAGAAGTCTTTTCTCGCGGGGTAATATATATTATGGCACAATCCACCTGTGAAGAAACCCACTTGATTTCAGTATTATGCTTGAAACAATTATTCAGTGGTAAGTATACATCTGTACACAGACCTCTAGGGAAAGCCAATTAGTATCTTTATATGGATATTAATGGATGTTTGACTGAACTGTGGAATTTCCCACGACTGTAGCTGGATACATTGATTAAATGTCATCCAATAATAAGAAATATTTATACTCACCAGAGGAAAGTATTTGACAGGTCCCTGTGCAATAAATCATTAATTTTCTAGAAACGTATTGATGCTGCCATGCACGCTGCAGAGATGAATGATTTTCCATTTAAAAGTGTATCAGTATGACATTCAAATATTAAATTACATCTTAGGTGAATAAACCTCTGTGCTGTTGTCATTTCGTAGTTTAAGATATGATATCAACAGGTGAATATGATAAAATATGTTTTGAGATGTTTTGTGCCATGAGAGGATATTTATGGGCTATAGAATAAACAAAATGGAAACATAATATAATGAGCAGAAGATGGTACATTTTCTATAATTTAGGAGTCATTATTTTTAACTACAGGCATGTTCTGACATCGGAATGTGCCTGTAATAAGAAAATTATATAATTCCTCACTTGTAATAGCAGATTAGGAGTAGTGACATTCAGCCACGTGTACATCCCACTGTTTGTGCGATAGTTACCCAGCGCTCTCCTTTGTGACTTCACTCGCAGAAGGAGGGAGCCTTCGCATGGTGGCCCACCAGAGTGAAATTAAGGAACGTATAGAAGACCGATAGAGAGAGGTGAAGCCACGCGCAGTGGGCCAACTGCATCCCCACAGCTGGGTATATTATAAAGATATCGAAGATTCCTTGGAGTTCATTGCCTTTAAAAGGACACCATGCCTACGGCCTCATTACCCTTTGTAGTAATTGAGCTCCTTAGTAATACGCAACAGCCTTGTAATGTAAAGTAGAGGGACAAATTGCAGCCAGTTATTTATAAATCATAACATATCACGTGACAGTCTGTATAGACCATCAGCCTGGTAGGGAAGTACGAGATGCAGGATTTTACTTATGTAACATTTTGCAAGTCTATTTGATTGAGTGGATCCCATGGTACAAATGCTTCCTATGAGCAGATTTTGTATACTTTATAAACTATGCTAACTTGTGGTGCGAAGGTCTAGGAGTGATACTGTGGGCTATTGACAGGAGACTTTAATGACATACATCGTTTTCCAGGTTGATGCAGTAGCCTTTTTCCGCTCAGAGGGTTTGCTGGGATTATTCTCTGTTTGGTACTGCAGGGCTGGGAAACAGCTGTCACACCTGTGACTATTGCCAGACTCAGACTGAAATGTGGCAATGCCATTTTTTGGGATCTTACCAAATGTGTGGCAGCATACTCTAATTAATTCAAAAGGTGGTAGCTCTGATTAGTGACGTAAGGAATGTCATTTTGCGGCTCATTTGTTGTCTATTCACTGAATGCCTATCTCGGAGCAAGTCCAATTTAAAGTCATGTGCAGAAGAGAGAGCAGGGTCTGTCTGGCCCACTGGACAATCAGGCAGTTTCCTATGAACAGGTCTCGTTGATCAGTGTGTGGGTCGGGTTTTTGTAACAATTTGTGGGCCGGATTTATGGCCGGGGGGCTGGTTTTTACAGCTGATTTCTCCGACAACGTTGCCTGCAGCAAATCCAAGTGTGTGCATTTTCCCATAACTTGCAAAATACTCCTAATGCGTGTCTTTACAATTTCAAAAGTGGACTGATTTGCAAATGTGGGCCACTTTTTTTTAGCGATCTGGTTCGAGACCGGAGCCACTGTTATTTTGGTGTCCAGGCCTATTTTTTGCCCTGCTCCTACCCTGAAGACCAGTTTGCCAGGCTGAGGCTGTCAACTGTATGCTTCACTTCAGAACTGTGGCATAGCTTCTTTTGTGAGGCTACTGGGGGCTTGAATATTGTTAAAGAGGCGTCTCTTTCAGCATTACCTTCATCTGGTCTAAAAAAAAAAGAATATTCTGGGTTCCTCATCTCCTCTCTACTGACAGGCTCTAACATTGCGACTGTAATGTGGTTGGAGATGGAGATCCAATGTACCAAATTAAGTGAAAACTGTGGACTATGGCATGCATGACCTATTCCACAAAATGGGTTGGGAGAATTGGGGACGTAGTCACAGAAGTAAAATACTGGGATACCTTTACTCATCATGTAAAAAGTGATAGGTGCCCTGCACTGGAAGTGACATCATCAATGACTGAGAGCCCTCTCAGGAACTGACGTAGGTGTAGGTGAGGTCACGTGGGTTGTGACATCACCTGAACATGTTAGACACATGCCAGGGTTCTACCATTGTGGTCAGGGTTAAGTGCCAGCCCTCAACGAATCAGAGCCCCCCTGGAGAGCAGGTTTCCGTGATGTGCTGTAAAGGAGTACATAGAATGCATATAAGGATCCTGATAAGCAGCCGATGCCAAACCCAGGAGCCCCATCCTAAAAAAGATCGCTCTGTCAATATGAAGAGATACAGCCCCCTCATCAAAAAGGCGGCCTCCGATGGTTGATTGAGCAGATATTATTGTGGCCTAACACCATTGGTATTGGATGAGAACATGCAGCAGGAAGCCATCAAAGATGGGTGTTCTGGCATTATGGGTTTTCAAGAGGACCTCTGCCATCAGCTTGAAAAGCTCAGCGGCAAGGATTTACATCAGCTGATATCCCCAATTGAGGGTGACAGTAGCGGCAGCAACACCTCAGTCACCAAATTAAATGTTGAAAATAATTTCACTGACACAGAAGATGTTGAAGAATCTATAGCCCCTCTAATTTACTGGTCTATAAAGATATGGGGTTTCTAGAGGAAACTGCTTTGGCGGCTGTCGTCGTGCAGCAGCGGCGTGTAAACTCAGACGCCAGTCATGCACAGATGGACCTGTGCGACCCAAGATTTCAGAGCCACCCCTGAGTGCCGCAAAAAAGACAAGGTTGGTAAAAAAAACAAAAAACAAACAGCAATATTTGATTTTTAATAGTTTTCTTTCTTTTTTTTTTAACCACAGAAAGCAGCAGCAAAAAGAGCCATGGTAGAGGTGCTGCCGTCAAAGGTTAACAAAATACATTTTTACTACTTATGCTGTTCAAAACAAGAGCCGCGTAAGAAATGTGTTTATACCTATAATAGTGCCGATTTTGAAAAGAAAACTCCACACGTCCCCTACGATGCCATATGGCCTGTAAAAGGTTTTGCTGCGGCGGTTTTGAACACCTGTGTCAAACAATGACTATTATAACCTTTGTTATGGTAATAAAAAATGATCCACAAGAGGAGGCTCACAAGTGTCTTTCCAACTCGTACACATCAAGAACAATCCATCATATATTTAGCAGGCTAGACCCATACAAGGTATATAACCTGTTAAGGGTGGTGTATGGGCTGTCCGTTGAAAAGAAATATGTCACCCTGATATGATTAAGAGCTAGTCAACAACACTCAAAGAGAAACGATACTGATAGAAAGGGTCATAGAAAGATGTATGTGTGATATTTATTTTAAAAATAGAAGAAACGGGTCTTTAGCCCCCCGAAGACAGTTTAAAAAAAATGCTGAGTCTGACGGCAGCAGGTCATCACTGTGTTATTTAACGTTACATACTTACTCAGTTTTAGGAGAAGCATCAGAATGTTGGTGCGCAAATGCCTACGAGTTAAACCCAGGATACACATGTATTGTCATATTGGTATATGTGCTGGTTAAATAAAGAATAGGTGAAATTAACCTTGTAACTCTGCGTTATCTGAAACTTTGTGACCCGCACACGGTGATGCAGTGCAACAGTCTTGAGTGTATCGCCAAACTGTGTATCATTGCGTGGCTACCTATAACGATAAATACTGGAGCGTGTGAAAATGTGGTACACGGGTTAAGCATCACCTTGAAGCTATTGACCAAAGATTATTTCAGAAATAAAGGTTTTGTATTATCCGGCCTAGAACTGTACGAACATTTGAATGCCGTCAGTATCCTGAGTGTACAAAGTTATAGGAGGGCTGAGCAGGAAATGATGTCTACAGCCATTAAGTGTATATCTGTAAAAATATCAAAACTTGTGACGCAGAGGCTGATTAGTGACCTGGCCCCTCGTAATGTATGTAGCATGTGCCATACTATGTACACGTGGTGAAAAGACAGCACACTGTCCAACAAAGATAAGGCGTGTACCAAGAAACTGTAAAGTATGCTGTGTTTATGTTTTGCTAACAATCTTTATTTTTAATAAAATGTTCTTACACAAAACAAGCATATTTCATGGGTTGTAGCTGCTGATAACATGTCGGTGGACGGATAAGGAAGCTTTATTATAATACAAGATGGGTCAGTAGCTTCGGGAGTGCTGAAGTGCAGTTTAGAAGGGCTCTAGTTGAAAATGAGCCAGTAAACGGAGCGTGGATGAAGACACGGTTATCTGGGTAACCAGCCTGCACAAGCCTGCCAGAATGTGTTTTAAGAAGTGCCTTCCATCGTTAGTGCACAAATATATTATCAATGGCTGGCGGTCATAATCAGTCTTCAAGATTTAACAAAGCATGATAACTGAGCTCGATCTATTTTAACTGTCATAGATGTATTGTCCAAGTACACCTTTGCAGAAGCGCTAAGCGATGAAAGCAGGACTAGCATCACCAAGACTTTTAAAGCCGTCTTCAGGAAAGGTCGAATCCCTCAAAAACTACAAACAGATGTAGGAAAAGAATGGCTAAACAATTAGTCTCCAAAATGATTAAAACAGCACGCTGTTCATCATTTTGTGATGCATATGAAGGTAAAAGCAGCTGTTATAGAGCATTTTAATGGATCTCTAAAGTCTAAGATGTGGAGATATTTCATGACCTACAATACCTACCGATATGTTGATGTTCTACAGGCTTTTATAGATGTTGATAATGGCAGTTACCACAGAACCATCAAAACGTCTCCCATTGAGGTAACGCCAGATAATTAATTAAAAGTCTGGAGAACAGTGTATGGGAGCCTGTTTGCTGAAGGTGTAAAGAAGCCTCTTTTTTTAAAAGAATAAGACCATGCTAGGGTTTCAGAGTTGAAAGGGGTCTTTACAAAGGGTTAGTAGCAGACTTTTGGCGACAAGATATTTATTGTGGAAAGTGTGGAGCTTAAGGAGGATGTGTATATTTACAGGTTAAAGGCCTATGACGCGGAAACGATGTCAGGCGTTTTTTACAAGGGGGAGTTACAAAAGGTACCTGACGATCCGTGCAGGGTGTACAGGGTTGAAAAGGAAAGGTAGTGGAGCTAACAGGAAGGCCTTTGTCAAATGGAGGGAATGGCCCAAGAAATTTAAAAGTTGGATGTTGGCCAGCTCCCTGCAGGGTGTGTGAGTACGGGGAGGTCTCTCTGTAGGCGTCAAGATAGAGACACCGCCATTTTATATTAGTCTGCCATCCAACTCCTCGACAGACATGTTCCCCGTCAATCAAATTTCTAACTACACAGTGAAACTGGTTGAACCTGTGGACCCAAAAGGGGACTGGGAAGTGGCCCTAACAGAAATCAAAACTCTAGAATACAGAATACATTTTTAATGCTCAAGGCTAAATTTACTATAAAGTGTGATCAGGACCCTTTGACTATCCATGCCAGCTTTCCTCATGGCTATTACCCATCCATCGCATCAGTGGGCCCAGCCATCAACAAATCCATAGCCAACATTGAAACATATAAGAATATTCAGCTCATTTTAGATAATGTTCAAAGGAAGGTGTTTTTTTAAGGCTCTAAATTGGAATACAGTGTTTAGCTGTACCGGTAAATTAGGAAGGGTTTTAGGAACAGTACAACATTTAAATGGCCAAGTAGAACCAGACTAGTCATACCCCAATATTAATGGCGGTTTCGAAGCACTCTGTGTATAGTGACAATGTAGAGCCCCAGTGGATCGGGGATTGTTATTCACCATTGCTAAAATGGGTCCAGGTGGAGGGTGAAAATAACACAATGGTTAATATTTAATACAACAAACTACGTTGCGATTTCTAAAAAACATTTTGACACTATTCCAATCATGATCTTTGACGAACAATCTGAGCCCGTGTCCTTTAAATACGGGAAAGTTATTGTGAAACTTCCTTTAAGGCTGCGACGTGACGGCGATTATCAAGAAGTCATCATGGTGATTATGAAAACATACTGCGACCTTCTATGTACCGGGATTATCAAAGAAACCAGGCTGATATGAAGGACCACCAGCATATTTTCAAGGGTCCCCTGTTATGTACAAGCCAGTTTGGGAGGTTTCTTCTGTAGTTTGTTTAGAAGAGCCATGCCGTTCTTGAGAAGAGGTGATGGAATTGAAAAACCCATGTTAAAGCGGTGGCTATGAACACTGCACAGGGTGTGGTGGGTTCTGTGTTGTCTGCTGTTGTCGACCACATGAATAAACAACCCCAAGAAGGAGCAGGTCTGGTGTACAAATCTCACACACATATTAAAAGGAAGTGAAGGGCTTCAAGGCGCTGGGGGCCACCAGCTCCCTATAACAAAATACTGCTCTGTTCAAAAAGTGCTCACAAAAGAAGATCTGTAAATCGGAGGAGAGCTTCAAAGAAGAAGAGAATTGATGCTAGCCTAAATATTTTTTTAAACGCAACAACCTGAAACACGGCCTTCGTATATTGCGCATCGGAGTAATGCGCCAAATCAGAGTTAGATTTTTTTGCTGTAAAACCAACCCAGACCAGTATCAAACAGTTTTTGTCATGAAGGTATTGCAGCTAGCTGCTTTGAGGCCTTTGGCGCCAATAGAGTTTTTTGTGTTCATGTTCACGGATATTTATCTGGATCTCAACAATACGCTGCTGCACCTTATCTGTAAAATCGTAAAAGCAGACGGTTCTAACATAGCAAACAATTCTAAAGTGGCCACAATTGCTTACCCCATTGCAACCATGTTTAATGGGGTAGACATCACTCTCAGTGACCGACTTATCATGAAAAGTGACATGAACACCCAGCTTTCAGCGGGAATCTTCTACATAGATACTTACGGACATTTTGAAGACAAGGAGCTGGACGGGAACAAATCCATGTTTTGTAAAAAGAGTAAGCTTTGCTGCAGTCAGTAGGAAGGTTGACCTCCTTGGACATATACATTCAGACCTTTTCTTCTAAGATAAACAGCTCTTTAACGGTATCAGTCTAAAGGTCAAACGCAACCGCAACGAGGACTCATTTTGACTCATCAGTGGAGATGCAGAAGGAACAGTATACAATGGCCATACTGTTCGCTAGCTTGTTTGTAAAGAGAGTGAAGGTGTCACCAAGCGTCAGACTGGCTCATGATGAAACTTTACAGATATCAAACGCAAGTACGCCATTGAAAGAGTATCTCTGAAGATATTCAGCACCCCTATCTCTACCAGATAAACCCAGCAGCAATATTTTATTTCTGGGGCAACTATCGAAGCTTATTATCATAGGTTTTGTGGATAATACCTCTTTTAGTGGCCTCTCTACCTGAAAACCTTTAAATTTCAAACATTACGACATCAACTACTCTGCGTTGGTCCACAAGGGTGTCTGTGATTCCTGCAAAATTGTACACACCTAGTTTTGGAACCGCTAATTTTATCATGGTTTCGATAACCAGGAAACACCTGCCTGCTTGGGAGTCATTGAATCAAGAGAAGAATTTGGGGCTGGCTACACACTGTTGGCTTTCGATCTGATGCCTGTAATGGAAGATGGCGACCACTATAATTTGATCAAAAACTGACATCTAAAAGCTAAAAATACGTTTTAGTCAACCGTTGGCTACGAATGTGAACATGGTTGTATTCTCTGTAATCAACAGCATCATTCTGGTCAACCACGCCTGACAGATTGTTTGACTATCTTTAAAATATTGTAAAATGGACACTGTTCAGATACGTGAGTTCTTACACCCTCCTAAATACACTAAGAAATACTTTTAAGGTGTTTTTCTAAGTGACAGACTAGCTTGGGAAATAGGGGTAGAAAGACCCTACACACTCATCTTTATCACAGATCCACATTACAAGGGTGGAACACACTGGGTGGCCCTGTTTTTGAATATCAACAAGGTTCCAGTATTGACAGTTCAGTGTTCTTCCCTGGACATAGCATCTATACAAAACCTATATTCAAGTATGTAAAAAAGCTTCTGCTAGGGTAGAGTATAACACATTGGGGGTACAGGATCCTCTAGCCATCACATGTGGGGAACAGTGTATATATTGTATTAGTAAAATGTCTGATGGTATGATGTATGGAACTTTTTAAAATCTATATTTGAGCGATCTAGTAAACGATGACAGATTTGTTGTGAAACATGTAAAAGAAAACGCCAGGTCTATATCAATGTAGGAAGCTGGCCTGGTGTGTGGTGGGTACCTAAGGTACTTACAGCTTATACTAGGTCCAGGTATCCCCTATTAGTGAAGTGTTGGCAGTGTCTAGAAGCCAGGCTCTCTAGGGGTAGCTGTGGATGAGCAGCAAAGGCTTATCTAGGAGACATGAAAAGCTCATGCAAAACCACTATAGTCACACAGCACTTACACACATTAAAGAAAACAGTTGTACAAAAATAAAGGTACTTTATTTTTGATCACACAATACCACAAAGTACTAGAAAGGCAACCCTCCAATAAGAGGTAAATAATACACTAGCAAACAGTAAAAGGCAAGGAAAAGGCCAGAAAACAGTGCAAATGCAGTTAACCAATAGTGACCCTAGGGGGAGACCAAACCATATACTAAAAAAGTGGAATGTGAACACAAACCCCTCACCTAGGTAAGTGGAATGTGTAGAGGGTAGCTGGGAGTACTAGAAAACCACAGATGTAAGTAACACAGTACCCCCCCCAGCGACAAAGAAAGCAGGAGCAAATCACTGGGATTTCCCCAAACCACCCAAAAGGAAGGAAGAGAAAAAAAGAAGACACCCAGACAAGACTGAACAAAACCAGCTGTGGATTCCTGGAGAGGAAGACCCCTGGATAGGGGGGACCAAGTCTCAGAGTCACAGTGGAGTGGGAGCCACTACCCTCCCAGCTGCAGTTGCAGGAGTTGATCGACAGTGATGAGAAGAAGGTCAGCACTGCAGCCCTGGAGCCGAAGAAGAGTTCCTGAGGGTTCCAGGCGACATCCCACGCTGGAAGGAGGATTACAGTCGGGTGTTGGTGCAGGAATTCCACCAACAAGCCTTGGTAAAGGCAAATATTGTGGTTGGTGGGAAGTGGTGCTGCCAGGGACCAGCAATGCCCAGGAGGACTCAACCCAGGACGGGGAGTCATAGGGGACCCTCAGCAACACAGAGAACCCACAGGACCAGAGGCAGCACCCACAGGAGTCCCACAGGAGTCCCACAGGATGGGGGCACAGAGGCCCATATTTATACTTTTTTAGAGCCGCATTTAAGCCGCTTTTAGACGCAAAAATAGCACAAACTTGCAAAATACTATTGTATTTTGCAAGTTTGTGCCGCTTTTGCATAAAAAAATTACGCAAATGCGGCGCTAAAAAAGTTTAAATATGGGCCAGAAGGTGCCGAAGGAGCCCACACAGCACACAGAAGAAAGGTCCCACACCACAGGAGAACCACGCAGAGGGCTGTGTGTCACAGGAAGGAGTGCTGAGTGCTGAGGGCTGGAGCTGCACATAGCCTGAAGTTCCCATGGGGAGACGTAAACAGGCCTTGGCAGCTGCAAGAGACGTGGTGCACAGGGGTACTGTTCTGTGTGGGAAGGCAAGGGCTTACCTCCACCAAAGTTGGACAGCTGGCAGAGAGGACCAAGAGGACTACTTTGGACCACCACCTGTGATGCAGGATCCATGCAGCTCAGAATGAGAGGAGATCCATGCAGCCAGTTGTCGTTGCAGTTGGTGTCTACTGATGCAGGGGAATGACTCCCTCACTCCCAGGGAGATTCCTTCTTCCTTCTCATGTAGAATGAAGGCTTTCCACCCTCAGAGGATGCACAGCTGGGGAAATGTTGTAGAAGCTGGAGGGAGCCATGGGAACAATGTTGGAAGCAAAGTCTTCATCGTGGATGCAGATTGTCGGTTCCTGGAGGGTCCAGTCGCGATTCCAGTAAATAAAAGTTGACGTAGAGGTTGCAGAGGAGTCCTGCTGGAATCTGAGGACCCACCCAAGAGAGAGACCCTAAATAGACCGGAAATGAGGATTGGTCACATAGCCAGGGGACTGCCTATCAGGAGGGGGCTCTGACATCACCTGCCTGATCTGGCCACTCAGATGCTCCCAGAGGTCCATGCCAACCTTAGATTCAAGATGGCAGAACCCCGGTAACCCTCTGGAGGAGCTCTGGGCACCACCCCTGGGGTGGTGAATGACAGGGGAGTAGTCACTCCCCTTTCCATTGTCCAGTTTCGTGCCAGAGCAGGGACTGGGGGGGTCCCTGAACTGGTGTGGACTGGTTTATGCATGGAGGGCACCAAATGTGCCTTTCAAAGCATACCAGTGGCTTGGGGAGGCTACCCCTCCCAAGCCAGTCACACCTATTTCCAAAGGGAGAGGGCGATACCTCCCTCTCCAAAAGGAAATCCTTTCTTCTGCCTTCCTGAGCTTGATCAGCTGAAGCAGCAGGAGGGCAGAAATCTGTCTGAGGGGTGGCAGCAGCTTGGGCCCCCTGGAATACTCTAAAAGACTGGTGGTAGCAATGCTGGGGGGTCCTATACGGAGCTCCCATAGTGCAAGGGATCATACTTACAATACTTGCAAGAGTATTTGGATAAGATTCCAACATGTTTGATACCAAATATGTATTGTGTTGCTGGACATAGGTAGTGACCTATGTCCAGTACACACATAAAATGGCGTCCCCTCACTCACGAAGACCAGGAAAATGGAACTGAAGTTCCTGGGGGCACCTCTGCTAGTGCAGGGGTGGCCTAACACACAGGTACTTGCACCCTGCACTCTAGGCTAGGAGGTCCTACCATAGGGGTGACTTACACTGACCTGGTGCAGTGGCCTGTAGTGATAAGGGTGCATGCACCCTTTCATGCAGACTGCAATGGCAGGCCTGCAGAACTTCAATTCAGACTATACATCTTTATTCTGACACCAGGACACATATTTTTAAAAGACTTTTAAAAGATGACAGAAGCGTGTTGAAAAGTTAAGTGTTCATTACAGTCAGTTTTAGTACAAACATTATGCTGATAAACTTACTAAAGAAATAACTTTTTGAAGGATTTTTCTTCTTTTATCAGTTGTGAAAATTACACACAAACATTGGAACACATATACATAGGTCCAAAGGTCAGAAGAAACATCAGACATTTAACCAGGTGTTCATTTTGGACATTGTCTTTTTTTTTCAAAAGCCAGAGCTGCGGTTTTCCAGGAGGGGGGATAGCTGGGGGGAAAAAAGGGGGCTGCTGGCATCTCAGGGTAGGGGTTAAAAAGAACTGGTTCTGGAGTACTTGGGAGCTGTAAGTCAGATCTTTCAAACTTTCAAGGAGTCACCTGTGTTCGACACTACCAACAGATGTTGAAGGAATGTTGAGTTCTGTGGAGACTCATGGAAACTGTTCTCTACCTCTAGGCACTTTCTGGAGTGATAGTATTTTGGGATGAGTAAGATCTTTGGCTTGATCGTTCATGTGGGACCCAACAACAGGTTGACGTCTGTAGAGGAATTCACCCTGCTCATTCCGCAAGGTCAGGCCTTTAGAAGCTGACATTTTACTTAGCAACATTTGTGCTCCCCCTCTGTACCTTTGCTTATATTTTTTTTAAAGTTCTTCAATAAAGAAGCCTTAGGATGGTGGTAGTGGCAGAGGTTGGTGGAGGTGGTTCAGAGTTAGGGGTCTATAAAGGCAGTTTGTTTTTTTCACTATTCTATTGCTTGTAATATTGTAAAATGTTTTTAAGAGCTCTGGAGTTTTTAAGACCTGCTTTGTTGTGCGGTTTTAAATGGTATGGTTGAAAATGTCTTTCATCTCAGCATCTAGACGTAGTGTTTCATTTTCTCGTAACCCCAAGCGTCGCTTGTTAATGGGCTAAACTGTTCCAGCTGCTGGTGTGGCACCCGCCACATATTTTGGGCATAATCCATCAGTTGCCTGCTAGGAGGCTTGTAATTAATGGTATAGCTATGCCCAACAAGGAACCTATAAAACTACTGACTGCTTTACCAGTTTCTTCTTAGAAATGAGTGAAGCCCTTTTATTACTAAGCTTCTTGATAAGATGACGTGTCGTCTTCAACACACAGAATTGGTTCTCTGATATAGGGACATTACCTTTTAGGGCGATTTCCGAAACGGCAGCCACTAAGTCGTCCGAAGCCACACACAGAATAGCCTTTCTTCGCTGGGGACTAGCTGTGACAAGCATTTTTAGGAGGGCTAAATTATGGCATAGACGCGCAGGCATAGTCAACACATTATATTATAAGCTTTAAAGTGTAAATGTTATGAAAGTCTTTTTAACAAATCTTTTTATAGACTCTGGGTATAGTTTTAGGCGTGTAAGTGACCACGATATTGGATGGGAATATACCAACACATAGTGGGTGATTCTGACCCCAGCGGTCAGAGACCGCCGGGGCCAGGGTCGGCGGGAGCACCGCCGACAGGCCGGCGGTGCCCCGCAGGGCATTCTGACCGCGACGGTTCGGCCGCGGTCAGATGCGGAAAACCGGCGGTCTCCCGCCGGTTTTCCGCTGACCTTGTGAATCCTCCATGGCGGCGGAGCGCGCTCCGCCGCCATGGGAATTCTGACACCCCCTACCGCCATCCTGTTCCTGGCGGGTCTCCCGCCAGGAACAGGATGGCGGTAGGGGGTGCCGCGGGGCCCCTGGGGGCCCCTGCAGTGCCCATGCCAGTGGCATGGGCACTGCAGGGGCCCCCGTAAGAGGGCCCCACCTTGTATTTCAGTGTCTGCTATGCAGACACTGAAATACGCGACGGGTGCCACTGCACCCGTCGCACCTTCCCACTCCGCCGGCTCAATTCTGAGCCGGCGTCCTCGTGGGAAGGATGATTTGCCCTGGGCTGGCGGGTGGCCTTTTGGCGGTCGCCCGCCAGCCCAGGGCAAATCCCAAAATACCCTCAGCGGTCTTTCGACCGCGGAGCGGTATTTTGGTGGGGGAAGTCTGGCGGGCGGCCTCCGCCGCCCGCCAGACTTAGAATGACCCCCATAGTCTGTAGTTTTCTAGAGTATTGGGTTTTAAGTCTACCAATAAGTGGCCTTGGGGTCTTGAGGTAGCGTTGTTAATGGCTTCCACAAAAAACAGTGTGTTTCCAGGGTAGATCTGTTTAGCTAGGATTATATCTGCTGTTTGTCACAGGGTTTTAAAACAAAACAAGGTATGAGGCAGTGAGAGCTATAGATCGGCTGCTCTTACCCTTGAAAAACAAGTTCTGCACAATGTAGCATATGCTTAGATTGCAATGGTGTGAACATATAAGTATTGTTAACATTTAGGGTGATGCCATTGACTTTCATACACACTGCATTGTAAGATATTTTGTAAGACTAGGTCTTGGGTCTGGATGAGGTGAACTCCACTATTTACTCATCCTTTTCTAGCTCGCTGGTCAAATCTAGATAATCACCTAGTGTAGGGTCTTCATCCTTCCTTTGCTCACAAAAATATTAGTCGGTATTGTGATACAAATAACTGTCCTGAAGTTTAGCTTGTAAAGCTCTATATGAGTGTGAGCAGTTGTGAAACAGGCTATGAAGATGTTTATATTGTTATATGTTGTGGGATACTCTTTTTTTGTGTATTTCCAATGTAGGGCTGCGTTCTCATCATTGATAAACTCGCAGCTGGACACCTTGTAACACAGCACAAAAAGGTACTTAAACAATTTGTCAGGATCTGTTATTACGTTTGTGCTTGACAAGTTTGTACCCTTTGCTAATTTTCCCCATAAGTAGTTGAGGCAGAGCTCGGCTAACTGATGCCTGGCTGGATTGACCTCGATAAACTTGTGTCTCAGGCTTATACCCTCGTTGGAATAGTATTCATCAATGCACTTTTGCTTAAAGGTCTCATTAATAGACCGTTCTGGAAATCCCAATGCCTCCTGCTTGTCTCTGAGAAATACATTGGTCAGAAAAGAGCTGGGTTGTAGTCTTTTCAAAGTGCCATATTTCCAGTATTTTACCAAGTTGGTATCCCTTCTCTAGAGCCGTTTGTATCTCAACGCTACATCAGGTCCCTGCCAGCATCCTTTGCTCATCATTGTGTCTGCACTTGTTAGTCTCTTTACTTTCAGGGCATGTTCGACATAGTGGGAACATTAGCATGCCATCAACTCTGTACAGTAGCACTGGGAAGTAAAGCTTCCAGGGTGGATAGATTTGGCATTTAATTAGCCCAAAGTATTTGCCTATGGGTTTAAAGTCCCTATATATGATGGTGGGATGGCCTAAGGGGTATAACTTCAGTTTGTGCTCAAACGGATACAGACTTGTTAAACTGTAATAATGTATTTTCTCACCCTCACCCATGCGGGGTTCCATAGGTTCGGTTAACTGGTAACTCTTAATGAAAGAGCAGAGTTCTGCATCTGATGTAAGCATATCTATCCACTCGTGCTCCCAAAGGGATCTCATAACAAAGCCGCAGTTTTCAACATATTGAGCATTCACCAGAGTACAGGGGTGTAAGTGTACAAACTAGGTACCCAACAGCCTGTTAAACTGGTGGGGTTTGTAATGAGGTCAGCCGTGGTAAAGCACTCATTGTATTCAAAGGCCATTGGCACAGTGTTAATTACAGCATACTCATCTAGGTAATAAGGCCCCAGACAGTATTCACCACCCTGTAAGGTGTGGTGAATGAAGATGTTTTTCTTGTCAGAGTCATACATGAGCCATTGGATAGAGGGGGTTGAATAATGCTTCTGTTTACCATTATAAAGGTCGGGCAGTACTAGAGCTATGCTTTCAGGTTTTAAAAACATGTGCTTGTAGATAGACATACACATGGAAGTGAGTGTAACGTGCTGAAAAGGATCTATGTATTCTATGAATTTTGTCATCTTGAGGGTGTTAGGTTCCAAAACCTTTTCCTATTTAGTCATCTCCGCAGCAATGTCTCTGAAGAAATTGCAGGCTTTTCGCAAGATCATTACATCCACTTGACAGTAAGCTTTCAACTCTGTTTGAAAATGAAACTTATTTTCACGGTTTTCACTATACCATATCTGTCGGGCAGAGGCATGGGACCCTCATAATTTGATTCGTCCAGGTGTTAAAGTGGAGGAAATAACCTTTACGCCCCAGAAAACCACAGGCTTTTGGCAACTTTCTCAATTTCATGGGCAGAAAATTCAGGGTATTTACGAACCTTATTTGTAAAAGCACAGAGTTATCAAAATCAATTTGGAGCCATGGGTGATGAGTTCTACAGGCATCTTGTCATGAATCATGTTTTGCAAAATAAAGAATGAGTCACATGCTTTTGAGTTATGCACCATCAGGGTACACCCTTTGAACTTGGGCTGAATTAAAGTACTGAGGAAATCGTTCACACAAGAGCAGCCTTCAAACTCCCAGTTGTCATTGAAAGTTAGATGATGAGTGTGTATATATAGTTTGGTGTTAACCTGTTTCTTGTGTACACCCTATATCGAACACTATGTATTCTTCTATTATGGTCTGGGGCTGCTTTTAACCATGAAACATGTGTTCTGTTCCCGCCTAAAAAGACACCTTACATTTGGGACATTTCATGCCTTCGCATTTTTGATCTTTGTCTACGTATCACCCAACTCCCTACAATCTGTTTTAAGGCTGCATCAAACAATTCTGTTGTGTATGCTCAAGCAGTTTTATGAACGACAAAACCGATTACATGTGCGTCATCTCACCTTCTGGTCGGCAACTGCGATGCAGCCGTCCCTTTGGCACATTTTACAGTGCATTTCACAATGGTGAGTTGACTGAGTGTTGTACATGTGGTCATAATGGGCACACACGCACTTGGCTCATAGGAAACCCTGCAGGTTAAAGATGCCATAAAAGTGATTTTCATGATGGAGAATATAAACAGTCTTGTTTTTCACATACTTCCTGGTTATGAACTACTTCCAAGATCCATTGTGATAAAGAACTTTCACCGTAAGGGTAAATTACTTTCAGAAAGCCATAGGTCCCTGAAGAATGACCAGTCTGCTGTGCAGTATTTCAAGCACCGCATGGGTTTCAGCCGCTCTAGACATAATATAGGGGTTGGGTGCTGCGTTCTAGCAGTAACCCGGTGATGCTAGCTGTCAGACTTATGCTGGATGTTCCGTTGTTAAAGTTGAGCAACCAACGATGTTTCTTTCCAATGATTTTACTGTACAGCATACTCTTTAAAGGTCTGGAAACACCCCCCTGACGGACCCGAAGAACAAGGGCGATAACTCTGAAGGTCCCATATGCTACTATTACTACATTACTTTCTCAAAGATTAGAGAGGTTTTCTGGAAATTCCACAGCTTCAAACACATTGTGGGGTGTTCGTCTGGTGGACAAGGGACTGTCAATGCCCTGCACCTGGAAGAGTAGTTGGAAGAAATCATTAGGCCCCACGTAGTGTGACAACGTCTCTGAATGTTTGTGCGGTGTATAGCTAAAACGCCTTGATCAGATGAGTTTATCCGCTGGTATTTCAGAACTCTCGATCACACCTGTCAGTGTCCTGAGAGGCTCTATACATGCAGAATAAGGGTCCTCTATGGGTGATCATTTTAAAGCCTTGAGTCCTAAAGAATATGCATGATAGTTATAGACTATATTGGGGGGTGGTCCTCTGGGGAGCACATCTACGCTAGACACCTCAACTGTTGAACATTTAGAGACCTGCAGATTATGGGGGACTGCCTGAGGTGTAACAGTATTTTGAAGGATAGATCTAAAGGAACTGTTTGTGGCTCAGGGACCACCATCTTCTTCAGATTCTTTTTAAGGAAAGGCGATTCGCTTTTGGCCTTTTTTTTTTTTAGCTTGAGATCCCCTTCAATGGTTTTATACATCCCCTGCTGTTGTGTGTATGTGGCTGGAAGTGCACATCCTTTGGGGTCTCCAGCCCTATGCACAAATGGAGTTTCAGTAGGAGTCTTGTACTGGTTGTCTGCTTTACTTGTAAAGTGGTGTTAGTGTTAAAGTCAGTACTGGATCTATCAGTTATTTGCAGAGCAAGTGCATGGTTTGTCATGACGCACCATGTATCTCTCACTGGTTGTTGATGTCTGGGTGTTTTAAAGGGTCTTGGTGATGTCCTTTAGAGACATTGACGTCTTCTTAGCCTTATGCAGGATTCCTCCAGAGAACTTTTGTGACGGCTCTATGATGTAAACATAAAAATACATATTAAATATTAGATTTTTTTTAATGCCTCTTACAATATGCTAGAGGAACAAGCTGTTTGAGAAGAAATGCAGTAGTATTCTTTTGATTCTGCATTTTATAAAAACACACCTGATATGTTCCTTTGCGGTGTCCCTTTCTTTATAGGAGGACGATCTTTAGGCACTTTAGACTTTTTTTTTTCAGACCCATCTTTTGACCCCTTTTGTGCTTACAGTTCTACCTTTTGCGGTGGTATGCTGTTCTTGTATGCCTCCAGGGGATCTGTAAAGAAAAAAACGAAATACATTTCATATTTACAATATAATGCACAGACTTTGCACGCCCTCTGAGGGCTCCACCTATAGGACCTCTCAGGGTTTTTTGGACTGACAGGCTTGATGCTTACATAGCATTTACACCAGGGCCCATTTTATTTACCTGCAAGAGCCATATCCTCCTGCACTATGGGCTCAACGTCTTGTGCTTCTAGGATTTGCTGTAGTGCATCGACCACCAGCTGTACTCAGGCATCATAACCTGTAAAAAACACACATGCACATGAAAATATTTTTTAGAAAAGAAAACAAATAACAAGTAAGACAGTTTTGTTGAGACTGGTAAGTTAACAATGGTCTCTGAACTATAGAGCCCTAAATAGGGCTCGCTATTGTACTGTACCTTGCTGAAAGGCAGCCGTTTCCTCATGGGTCCTGTTAGTTCTGGGAGATCCTGGGAACAGAAGAGACAAATTTGGCTTGAAAAACAACTCTAACAATCACAGGCAGCACTAGACCATAACTCATTTTGGGCCACATTTTATAAACTCCTGACAATTCATTTTGAATGATGTATTAGTCAACATTAGTATACTGCTAAAACATAATACAATACCCTGGAAAAGCAACAACTCCTAGGAGACAGTGCTGTTAAGTAAAACACATGAAGCATAAACATAGAGGGCACTGATTACCATGACATTTTTACATTATTTGTTCAGAACTACAACTGTGCATTTTGCATGAAAAGTTAAGCATATTTCTCTCAAGACCCTCAAGAAGTCTCTTTCAATGGCTGTTTTCAATTATGATCCTGACTAGACCCTTTGCCACACTTACCTTTCTGTTTAAGAGATTTACTGCGCTCACAACACACATATTAAAAAAGACTATGAAAATATGAAAAGGCGGTCAAACTGTTACACATGGGCACAAGCAGAAAGCCAGAGCAAGATCTGAAGTGGGGCTGGTATTGGGTATAACCTGTATTAAAGAAAGACCTGAGACTGCTTAGGATTACCAGCCCTCAAGGTTCTGTGCACTCATATTTTAATTGCAGTCGTCATATGTTTTCAGAGGACAGTTTTGGACCCTGTCACGTAGTTTACTACATTGGGCATTTACTACAAAACAACCCAATCATTTGCAATGCAATGGTTCTCGCATTTGCTAGAGTTAGAGTTAGTGGCGTAAATGCATAGTTTAACTTTTCTTGCCACATAAATTGGTCAACCTGCTGCATAATTTGATCCTCTTCTGCCATATAATTCCAGTGGCCCTGCAAATAATCAAAGTGCTTCTATTCCTCTATCAGCAGAAAAAAATGAAAATGTTGCCATTTAGCAACCTTATTTGAATCTGCCATGCTAATTACAAAAGAATACCATTTTCACCGCCCGGCCATCAGAGTTGCTGACTAATACAATAATAAAAAATAAAAAAAGACATAGGTGAATGGAGCACAGAGCCTAACGCTTTAAAAACAAATACAATCCTCAACAGATGCCTCACTACTACTACAGCTACAACCAGAGACTACCCTTGAAGGCGCAGACAGCCACCCTACAAATAATGTCACCTTTGGGTGGGTACATGAAAGCATTGTTTTTTATTTATAAATTGTTTAGTATATGGAGGCAGCTCTGACCCTACAGCATCACACACCCTGCAAAACAGGTTCAATGAGCTGTAAAGCCTTAAGGTTACAGGGGTACCACCTAAATACAAACCCAACACGCAGTGAAAATCTTTCAAAACTACATTGTAAATATAAAACATTCCATAGTTATTTACCTTAAGTAGAAGATGGTTTGCACTAACACTTTGCACCCTGTCCTTCTCATCCATACCTTTTCTCCTTGAAGGCCTGGGAAGCCCTGCTCTCCGCAAACTTCAAATAAATAGTTCAAAACGACTTGTGAATGTGGTTGTGTGTGTGATCCCTGAGGGCGGGGTTTTTGTACTTGTTACAGCATGCTATTTATGCACTGGACTCACTTTGTGGATGGGGTGGGCTGAGAAATATGGTTGTGTTTTGGGGTTTTATTTCACAGCTTCTGTCTGCTTCAGCCATTTAATGTGTAAGCCTTTGTGGCCCCTTTATACTTTGACATCTGTTAATCATGCATGAGCCCTCTCCTGGGAAGTTTGGAGCAAGCATTGGTGTTTTAGGGGTTTCATTTCCAAACTGACTTTTTGGGTTTAACGAAAGACACTTCAATTTTTTTTAAAGACACATTTGACCAGTCCCCATTGGGTTAGACAGCAATGGGGAGGTTGGCTGTGAAGTCACACAGACCCATACTCTGATGAGCCAGACAGCTGCCATAGGCCTGTGTCTGTAACACCATGCCCAGGAATGCCATCTTATACTCAGAACCACTGCGCACACTGATAGGGCTGCCGTTTTAAATATCCTATAGCCCTAGACACTATTTCAAGGCCCCTGGCATGTGACTAACACATGTTCAGATGATGTCACAACCCATGTGACACCCACAAACATATACATCCGTTCTAGGGAGGGCTCTCAGTCATTGAGGACGTCACTTCCGGGGCGGGCACCTTTCATTTGTTACATGATGAGTAAAGGTATCCTGGTATTCTACGCACAGAAAATATAGTAGTCTAGTACTTAGGGAATTGCACTCAAAAGCCCATTTGGTATTCAGGAGGGAATGACTGGTTGTTCAGGCCGGGGTAAGAATCCAAACGGGAGCCATACTAGCTGATCTACCTTGATCTACCTCATCCGATTGATGATCAGGGCATGGAGTAACATATCCAGAATGTTGCTGGGTCCTATCCTAGGAGTGAGCATACACCATGCTGCTGGAAAAAACTCTCATTTTCAGTTTCCTGAAATATTTAGTGAGGATCAATAATATTGGTGCCCAGTTACAAGAAGTGGTTTGTCACAGATTAACTGAATAATCAGTGATGAAATCAAGGGGATAGTGTTTCTTTAGAGAAAGCTTGCAAATTTGTTGTTAGTGATATTAGGTATTCACAAAATAAATAATGTGTAGCCAATCTGTTGAATACTACAAGACGGGAAATGGTGAAATAGAGATTTCGAAAATGTCACTGATTTGAAAGAAGATGAATTAGTAAACTCAGAGAAGTGGATGTTTACTTGCAATTGATACTATATCATTACATACTTGCATGACATTGTGTAGAACATATTCCAGAAATTGCATAAGTTTGCCGCTCAAAGTTATCCCTCCTATGACAAATGCCAAATCAAATTTGGCATAAATTGGCATATTGTGAGATGAATGGAAATTGGGTTGCTTGTTGGGGGTGGGAGGTGAAACCCTGTTCAAGCAGAAATCACAATCTGTCAGGGTGAGACAAAAGGAACACCAAATTAACCTGTGATCAACCCTCTGGTAACTTAGCACAAAAACAGTCAGGCTTAACTTCACTGACATCACCCTAGTCACAAGTTAGTCACATGCACATGGCAAGCGCTATGCGGCAAACATGAGAAAACCCGAGCCCCTGGGGATCATTTGACCATGTGGTGATGTGGAAGAGGACGCCCCCCTTTTTGATGCATAGAATGCATAGAAGGAGTCTCCCAAGCAGCCTATGCCAAACCCTGAAACCCCCCTCCAGAAAAAGATTGTTCGGTCGTTATGAAGAGATACAACCAATTCACCAAAAAGACATCCTCCGATGCGGTTTTGAACACTATTGATAGATATTATCATAGCCTGACACTCGCGATGATGAAGCAACCAGCACAGCAAAGCGGGATTAAAGAGGATGGTCACAATGTCACTGGTTTTCACGAGAAGCTCTGCCACAGGTTTGAATCGCTCAGCCTCAAGGATTTACTGCAACTGATATCGCCTATTTAAGGGCTCCAGCAGCAGCAGTGAAGCCTCAAGTACTGAAACAAGGGCTGAAAGCAAAGTCATTGAAATGGTAGATGGTGAAGAATCTATCTCCTAATTCATCTGTCTATGAAGATATGCATTTTCTGGAGGCATCATCTGCGCGCAAACTCCGATGCCGGGTATGCCTCAATGCACCTAAGCGACTCAAGATTTAAGACCCACCACGTCTGACGAAGTTAGTAAAGATCATTATAGACACCTACACTGTATATAAGCCTATATATATTAAATTGTAACTATTAGTTTCTTTCTTTTTTGAACCGTAGAATGCATCAGCAAAAAGTACTGTGGTGGAGGGGACACCACTAGCAGTTAATGCTGTAAAGTTTTACTGCCTGTTCTGTTCAAAACAGACTGAAAGTTCCACAATCAAAGACAAAGAACCTCATAAGAAATGTGTCTGTACATACAATATTACAGATTTTGAAAAAGAAGCCCCAGGCGTACTCTATGATAACATATGGCCCGCTAAAAGTTTTTCTGCAACTGTTGTGAATGCTCATCTCAAACGTGACTTTTATATTCTCTGTTATGGCCATGAAATAAATGAGATCCGCAGCAGTAGGCTTGCGAGTGTCTTTACGCCTCATACACATCAAGAATAATTCATGTATGCAGCTTGCCAGACCCACACAAAGTGTATAAACTGGTAAGGTTGGCATATGGTTTGCCTGAGGTAAAGAAAAATGCCCACCCGAAGTGATTAAGATCTTGTCAACCACACTCAGAGATCCAATGTGTGTGTGTGAGCTGAGCTCAAAACATGGTCATTTGCAAGGCTTGTGTATGCATTTTGTTAGAAGGATGGGAGAAAGGGCTATAGAATGCTCTGTGCGATATTTATTTTAAAAATAGACAACAAGACGGCTCTTTAGCTCCACAAAAACTGTTTTAAAAATGATGAGTCCCAATAGTGGTGTGTTATAAATATATTATTTAACGTTACTCAATTTTAGGGCAAGCATCAGAATGTCAAAACGTGAGCTGATTCTGGGTTACGTCCGAGATACATATGTATTACAGATTAATATGTGTTGCTTAAACAAAGAATAGCTGTAATACAACTTGCAACTCTCTGCTTTATTAAGCGGGGTGAATTGCCTGTGGCGCTGCAGTGTGACAGTCCTACGTGCATAGCCAACTGGTGTCAACGCGTCACTGCTTACAATGGATGAATATTGGAGCACGTACAAACAACATGTGCAGGAGTTAACACTTTCACCGACAACCAGCTTACACATCACCTTGGAACACTTGACTGAAGATTATTTCAGAAATAGAGTTTTTTTTACTATAAGCCAGAGAATTGTGTGATCTTTTGAATGCCGTCAGTATCCTTAGTGTGCAAAGTTATAGGAGTGGTGATCGTGAAGTCCTATCTGGAGCTGTTGGCTCTAAAGCTGTAAAGATTTCAAAACTTGTGACGCTGCAACAAATTATCTGCAGGCCCCCTAGTAATATCTGTGCAGTGTGTCATATTATGTATACATAGTGAAAGGCTGCAAACTCACCCCCAACACAGACAAACTGTGTACCATGAAACTGTAAAGTTTGCCTTGTTTACGTGTTGCTAACATTCTCTATTTTTAATACAAATTACCCTTACACAAAACCGTTGTCTTTCAATTCATGAGATGACGGGGTTGACAAACATGTCTGTTGGTGGTTTAAGGAAGATTTATTACGATACAAGAGGATTCAGAACCTTCGGAAGTGCTGAAGTACTGTTTAGAAGGGGTCTAATTGAAAATGAGCCTGTAAACAGAGCATAGGTGAAGACGTGGTTATCTGGAGAAGAGGTGTATTCACTTTATAAGCCAGTCAGGTAGCATTTTAAGAGGAGACTGACCATCGTTAATATGCAGCTAAATCACTAATGGCAGGCGGATATAATCGGTTTTCAAGATCTAGACAAGAATAATAAGGGAGCTTGATACATATTAACAGTTATAGTTGTGTAGTCCAAGTAACACCTGATAATTCCTTAGAGGTGTGGAGAACAGTGCACGGGAACTGCCTTGCTGACGACATGAAGAAGCCTCTCTTAAAAGAAGGTGATCATGTTAGGGTGTCAAAGTTGAAAGGGGTATTTATGAAGGGCTACCAGAAGAAGTTTAGAAATGAAATATGTATAGTGGAGAGTGGAGAGCTTAACCGGATAAAGGACTGTGACGGTGAAACTGTGTCTGGTGCCTTTTATAATGAAGAGTTAAAAAAAGGTCCTGCACAATCCAAACAGGGTGTACAGGGTTGAAAAGATTCTGAAACGGTAAGAGAGTGGGCAAACAAAAAGGTATTTTTTTACTGGAGGGGGTGGCCTTATAATTTTAACAGTTGGGTGCTGGCCAGCTCCGTGCAGGACGTCTGAGCACAATGCGTTCTAAAGGCAACAATATGGAGACGGTGTCGATTTATATCACCTTGCCATCCAACGCTCCAAAAACATGTTTCCCGACAATCAATTTTTAATCATACTGTGAAACTCGCTAAACCTGTGGACCTAAAAGGGGACTAGAAGGTAGCCCTACCCGAAATCCAACACCTGAGAACCTAGAATACATTTACTAAGCTTGAGGATAAATTTTACTATAAGCGTGATCAAGACCCATTGATCATCCATCTTGGCTTACCTCATGGCTATTACCCCAGCGTTGTTGCGGTGGTTGAGGCCATCAAGCAATCCATAACCAGCATCGAAATGTATTTGAATGTTCAGCTAATATTAGATAACATTAGAATGAAGGTGTTTCTTAAAGCTTCAAATCACGATACAAACAACCCTGTGAAGGAGCAGGACTCGTGCACAGATCAAGCACAGTTATTCAATGGAAGACGTAGGGAGCCACCAGTGCGCTAAGGGGCCACTCTTCATAAACTGCTCACAAAAGAAGATCCATAAGACGGAAGAGAGCCTTGAAGTACAAGAGAACACCCGCAATGGCGGTCATTACAACATTGGCGGTAAAAGCCTCTTACCGCCGTGCAGAAGACAGCCAACACACCGCCGCGGCCGCGGAATTCCGCCACAGCTATTATGATCCACAGCTTGGAATCTGCCAAAATTCAGACACCCACACAAATCCACCACACCAAAGGTCAGTGATGAACTGGCAAAAACAAAACCTCCACTGTCACGCCAACAGAAATACGCCCACACTATCACGACACACAAATCCACGTGGCGGTCTTTCAACCACGGTATTCCATTGGCAGTACACACCGCCGCGCTCAAAATACACACACTTTTACAAAACACAGCCACATTGGACAATTCGAAATACACACACCTGATACACATACACACACCACTCCTACACACCCAATACAATATAAAACACACACCCACATCACCCACAAACCCCTATGACCAGAATCACCGAGAGAAGGCCAGAGAGAGACACCACAAACAACTACCAAGCATCCACAGGCACACAATAGTATCACCCACAGAACTTCCACGCACCTCACACAACACACCACTAAATATCACCACACTTATCACTGCACACACCACCCCAAGGCACGGCAAAGACACCCCAGGTTCTCTGAGGAGGAGCTCAGGGTCATGGTGGAGGAAATCGTCCGGGTAGAGCCACAGCTATTCGGAGCACACCTCCATAGCTAGGAAGATGGAGCTATGGCGAAGAATAGTGGACACGGTCAACGCAGTGGGACAACACCCAAGAAATAGGGATGACATCGGGAAGAGGTGGAACGACCTACGGGGGAAGGTGCGTTCCGTGGTCTCAAGACACCACCCTGCGGTTCAGCGGACTGGCGGCGGACCCCCACCACCTCACCCAAAATTATCAACATGGGAGGAGCAAGTCTTGGCGATTCTGCATCCTGAGGGCCTCGCAGGAGTAGATGGAGGAATGGACTCTGGTAAGTCAAATCTTAACTATTACATCCCCCACCCTACCTGCATGCTATCACATACCCCCACCCTCGCCCTCACCCCCATCACTCCAACTCCTCACAAATGTCCCAATATCACAAACCACACATCCCAACACCAAGCCCTGCATGCAATAATAAAGCATGGACACCCAACACCAATGCATGGCCACTGCACATATCCATACACCCCCCTAACCCACCATCACACAAGGTCCCACACAGGAATGCAAGCACTGGGGTACACGGTCACCCACCTATTGCACACCATAGCACACACAGATGTATAAAACATCCCTTTATACCCCTGCAGGACCCCTACCCAACGTAGATAGGAGGGTCCACACACCACCAATAGAAGAGGCCCACAGTGATGACAGCAGCTCTGTCCAGCTGGATCTAGATGACCAGCTCAGGCCATCGGGGACCTCTGGACAGTCGGTTCCCCTCACACAGTCACAGGCCACCACAGAGCTGAGAAGAGAAACACCAGCACAGCACTCACTCAGCGGGCCCATACCTCTGTCCCCAGGACACGTCAATCAGCAGTGTGTCCACCACTACAGGGAACCCAGGCTAACCCACCCCCCCCAACAACAACAGGGACCTGGGGGCAGTGGTAGTGGGCACACGGTTCAGGGGAGAGAGGCCCAGGGAAACAGGGGAACTGGGAGGGCTGCTGAGCGACAGGGGGAGGACAGGCCAAGGGAACCCACTCTCCACAAGGCCCTCTCCAACATCATGGGAGCCCACCACCACTCCCAGGAGACGATGTCAACGATACTGGCCAAGTTTCACGAGACCCAGCGGCTGCAGGAAGAACAGTATTTGGGCTTCAGGGAGGAACTCAGATCCATCAATTCCACCCTGGGCACCATCGTAGGGGTGCTGAAGGAAGTACTCAACACCAGGAGGGACACTGTGGCACAACAAGGGGCCCCTGACACTAGCCTGGACGATGAACTGCCCACCACCTCCGCCGGCGCTAGTGGACAGGACGCCCCGCCACAGGACCACCACACCAGCACCCCACCCCCGGCAGAGGGAGAACCACCCCACAAACGGTCCCTGAGATCCAGGACAAAAACAGAGAACAATGCCAAGACCCCCGCCAAGAAATGAGACCGCCCTGAATGTCATCCTTCTGTCCCACTTTGTCACCCTGTCCATCCTCAAACTGCCCCAGCTTCACTTCCTATGCTCATTTGGGCAATGCACCTGTGAGACTAAGAGACTGGACTCTGCCATGGACATTCCTCCACTATCACCCCTCACCATTTTACAACCCCCTCCAATATTGAGCACTTAAATAAACACCCTTGAAGCACAAAACAATCTGGAGTCAGTCTGTGATTTTGAAATTGTGTATTAGCAATTACAGTGACAAAATGCTCTTTCAATTGTAATGTCAACATACCTATGTCACACAGCTCTAGTCCATGAGGAAACACAGCAGATGTCACACAGTGGGACCCACATCTGTGAAATCGTAAGGGAAAGTGACAACTCAGTGACCATACACTGGGTGAAAACGACAGACATTAGAGAGGTAGTAGTGTTAAAGTCCATGTAGTAGGCAGGTTTGTATTCTTACCTGTGTCTCACTAGAAGTATTGCAGGATCACAGTGGTCCTGTTGTCGATGTCCTCTTCTTCTGCTTCCTCGTCTTCACTGTCCACAGGATCCACAGCTGCAACAACACCGCCATGTGGACCATCCTCCTGCAGAAAAGGCACCTGTCGTCGCAAAGCTAAGTTGTGAAGCATACAGCTGGCACACCTTCTTTGGTGAGTAGAATAGGAAGCCACCTGTCATATGGAGGCACCTGAACCTGGCCTTCAGGAGGCCGAAGGTCCGCTGTAGTGTCCGCCGAGTTCCCCATGGGCCTCATTGTTGCGTTCCTCTGCCTTGTCCTGGGATTCCTCACTGGGGTCAGTAGCCACAACAGGTTGAGGTAACCAGAGTCCGCTGCAAATGGCGAGGGACAACTGTTAGACACACACTAACCTGTAGGGATATCCCCAGACCCAGACAACCATTCCCACTGATTTGCTTCCAGGTGCTTAGCTAATAGCCACACACTGTGCCTTTTGAGTTGACCCATCACATGAGGGATGCTGCTATTCCGCAGGATGTAAGCATCATGCACTGAGCCAGGGAATTGGGCATTCACATGGGAGATGTACTGGTCTGCCAATCACACCATCTGCACATTCATGGAATGATAACTCTTCCGGTTTCTGTACACCTGTTCACTCCTGCGAGGGGGGACCAAATCCACATGTGTCCCATCAATGGCACCTATGATGTTGGGGATATGTCCCAGGGCATAGAAGTCACCTTTCACTGTAGGCAAATCCTCCACCTGAGGGAAAATTATGTAGCTCCGCATGTGTTTCAGCAGGGCAGACAACACTCCGGACAACACGTTGGAAAACATAGGCTGGGACATCCCTGATGCTATGGCCACTGTTGTTTGAAATGACCCACTTGCAAGGAAATGGAGTACTGACAGCACCTGCACTTGAGGGGGGATTCCTGTGGGATGGCGGATAGCTGACATCAGGTTTGGCTCCAGCTGGGCACACAGTTCCAGGATTGTGGCACGATCAAGCCTGTAGGTGATGATCACATGTCTTTCCTCCATTGTCGACAGGTCCACCAGCGGTCTGAACACCGGAGGATGCCGCCATCTCCTCACATGTCCCAGCAGACGGTGCCTATGAAGGACAACAGCGACCACAGAGTCAACCAATTCAGAGGTACGTACCCACAGCTTACACAGAACACGAATCATAATCCGAAATTTGGCCTGTATGAGTGTTGAGGCAAGGCCTAGGTATGTGTGACGCAGTTGAAAATTAAGCCATGTGGGCCCCTGAAATGGCGGCTGCCTAACATGTAAAGTGGGACAATGGGATGTGATGTAACTGCGCTGGCGTTGTACACCGTCGCGGTAGGTGGTCAACATTGGTTAACATTGGACCCTATGGGTCCCAGGAGCCAATGACGATGTACGCCGGCGGTGATGGTTTCTATCTGTTCAATCACTCGATACCTGATCTTCGACAGTAGAGGACCTACACTTCAAGTGCTGCTGTGACCTCAATCTGGAAGAGACAATGGCTTGAGCATCTGGAGAAAGGGCCCTTGCCTTCACATCGGAGGCGTTGGAGAAACTCGTGGATGGGGTCCTCCCCCAGTACACGCTACTCTACGGTCCTCCAGACAAACAGGTAAGTACACTGGGAGCATGCTGTATGGGCTATGCCTGTGTGGAGTGGGGTGGATGAAAGATGGGGGGGGAGATTGAGGCGTGCCTGAAACGACGGTGAGTGCATGTGCCACATGGCAAGGGTAGGGATGGGGGCCAATGACTGTGACGGTGCAGTTGGTAATAATTTTTCTTTTCCCCCTGTACAATTCATGTAGGTCAGCACCCACCAGAAAAAGGATATTTGGCGTTCCATCGCCAAGGAAGTCCGGACCCTGGGGGTTCACCACAGACTGAGCACCCACTGCCGTAAGAGATGGGAGGACATTCGCCGCTGGAACAAGAAGACGGCGGAGGCCCAGTTGGGGATGGCCTCCCAACGTGGGAGGAGTGCCTGCGCACCATGAACCCCCTGATGTTCAGGATCCTGGCGGTGGCGTACCCGGAGTTCGATGGGCACTTGAAGGCATCACAGCAGCCACAAGGGGGTGAGTACACTCTCATTCTGCTGATTTTGCACGCAGTGGAGGTGTCTGGGTGGGGGAGGTGGGCTGTGGGCTTCCCTAGGCCAGGGTGAGTGTGCTAGTTAGGTCCCCTTGTTCTGGCAGACCCTGTGGCACCCCAGCCCACCTGTGCACAGTGCCAAGTTCACCTAGTCAGGCTCCTGTGTCATCCACATGTGCAGATTTCGGCCATAGCCTTGTAGGCCATGTTCCAGGGATTGAACAGTGGACCCCAAGTGCGCGGCATAGTGCAGGGGGCTTCTGTGTCTGTCGTGTCCGCCAACGGTAGCGGTAATACATGCACTCAACATGCCTTTCTTCTGTTGCCCCCCCCCCCTTTTTGTGGTCTCCCTGTTCTTGTGTGCATTAGCATAATCAGGCGGAGGAGCAGTGGCACCGGAGCAGGAGAGAGCTGAATCCCACATGGCCCTGGAGGGCGAGACTACGGACTCGGAGTTCACCAGTGGGACGGAGGGCGAGGGGAGCTCTACGGCGGGGACAGGAGCTGACACCAGTGACATGGACTCGTCCTCTGATGGGAGCTCCCTTGTGGTGGCAGCAACATCTGTGCCCCCCGCATCTACAGGTACAGCCGCCACCCCCCCTACCAGCACCACCCTCCCAGCAGCCCCTCAGCCTTTGCCCATGCCCGCTCACCCAGGAGGGTGGACATCACCTTCGCCCCAGGCACCTCAGGCCCTGCCCCAATCACCCCTGCTGCCCTCAGTGAGGAGGCCATTGACCTCCTCAGGTCCCTCACTGTTGGGCAGTCTACCATTTTGAATGCCATCCAGGGTGTATAAAGGCAGATGCAACAAACAAATGCATTCCTGGAGGGCATTCATTCTGGCAGGCGGCCCTTCAGTGAGCTTTTCAGACTCTGGCCTCAGCACTGATGGCAGCCATTGTCCCTGTCTCTAGCCTCCCCCCTCCAACTTCCTCCACCCAGACCCAATCCCCTCCACCTCAGCCTATCCGAAGCACACCTTCAGACCAGCATGCACACACCTCAACACACAAGGGAAGGTCCAGCAAACATAAGCACCACACATCCCACAGGCACTCACGCAAGCATCACACACATGCAGACACACCAACATCCACTGCCTCCACTGTGTGCCCCTCCTCCTCGCCTCCCTCCTCCCTCCCTGTCTCATCTCCACTCACACCTGCATGCACTACATCTACAGCCACTACTTCCATCACCAGCACACACACCACCAAACCCCGCTCAGGTGCAGTCACCACCCCCACTACCATTCACACATCCACTGTGTCCTTTCCCAGTGTGTCTGTGATGCCCCCTCCCAAGATACACAAACGCAGGCACACACCCACCCAGCAGCCATCCACCTCACAACAGCCTCCAGCGCATGCACCTTCACCCAAAGTCACCAAACGAACACCTCCTACAACCACAACCTCTTCCTCCACTCCTAAACCCCCTCCAGCTACCCATCCCAGTGTTCCCAAGAAACTTTTCCTGTCCAACCTTGACCTCTTTCCCTCACCTCCCCCACCCCGTCCGTCTCCTAGGGCCCGACTCTCCAGGTCCCAACCTAGCACCTCAGCCACAACATCTCTGGGACCAGTGGTTCCTGTAGTCACCGGAATCTGGAGTGCACCGTCCATCAGGGCAGCCAGTGTGGCATGGAGCCACAGCACGGACAGCTCCCCACCTGTCAAGCATCAAAAGTTGGCCAGTGCCCGGCGGGAGAGGGGGAAGACTCCAGCCACCAAAGCCGCTCCCAGGGGTGCAGGTGGGAGTGTGGAGTCAGCTGCGACACCTTCCAAAGTGGGGAAGGCCCACAAGAAAGTCAGCAAGTCTGGGAAGAGCAGCACGGCGGAGAAGACTGCCATCATCCCCACTGCCCAGGAGGCCACCGCCAGCACCAGCCCTGATGCCCAGGAGGCCACCGCCAGCACCAGCCCTGCTGCCTAGGAGGCCACCGCCATCATCCCCGATGCCCAGGAGGCCACTGCCAGCACCAGCCCTGATGCCCAGGACAGGACCGCCAGCACCAGCCCTGCTGCCCAGGACAGGACCGCTAGCACCAGCCCCGCTGGGCCATGAAGGACTGCCAGCCCTGCTGGGCCATGAAGGACTGCCAGCACCAGCCCCACTGGGCCATGAAGGACCGCCAGCCCCAGCCCGACTGCCAGCACCAGCCCCACTGGGCCATGAAGGACCGCCAGCCCCAGCCCCGCTGGGCCATAAAGGACCGCCAGCACCAGCTCCGCTGGGCCAGACAGGACTGCCAGCACCAGCCCCGCTGGGCCAGACATGACCGCCAGCAGCTGAGTCACTGCAAAGGACTCCTCCGCCACAAGCACCGCTGAACAAGGCACCGCCGCCACAAGCACCGCTGAACAGGGCATCGCCGCCACACAAGCACTGCTGAACAGGGCACCGCTGCTACAAGCACCGCTGAACAGGGCACCGCCGCCACAAGCACCGCTGAACAGGGCACCGCCATCACAAGCATCGCTGAACAGGGCACCGCCGCAACAAGCTCCGCTGCCAATGACACCGCCGCAACAAGCACCGCTGGCCCATGAGCGCCAAGGGCACTGGCGCTACTCAGTCCGTCACGAGCAGGATGAAGCACTCTGGGCACAAAGCCCCCTCCAGAACCAGTGGAGACAAACATCCACTACCTCAGTCCTTGGCAGGATGAAGCACTCTGGGCACAAAGCCCCTTCCAGAACCAGTGGAGACAAACATCCACTACCACTGTCCTTGGCAGGATGAAGCACTCTGGGCACAAAGCCCCCTCCAGAACCAGTGGAGAAAGGCATCCACTACCTCTGTCCTTGGCAGGATGAAGCACTCTGGGCACAAAGCCCCCTCCAGAACCAGTGGAGACTGTTATCCACTTGAGAGACTGTGGCTTTGCACTCCCCAGGATGGAACAGTGGGCAAACCACCCACTTGTGAGACTTGAGAGACTGTGGCTTTGCGCTCCCCAGGATGGAACAGTTGGCAAACCACCCACTTGTGAGACTTGAGAGACTGTGGCTTTGCACTCCCCAGGATGGAACAGTGGGCATGTAGCCCCCTCGTGGATTTGGCGTTGTGCACTCAACCGGCTGTGGTGCCCCCCCTTTCCCTTCCCCCTGAGGTGCCTGTTTTATTGCTATCTGATGCCCCTGCAGTGTTCTCTCTGTCATTTCAGGGATTGGGTGTGGGCCTCGCCCATACCGTGTGGGCCCAGTGTTCCACGGACTTCAATGGAGCACTACCTGGACTACTATTCTTGGTGTATATTTTGTTTATAGTGTATATATATATTTTTGCGTTCTGGATTTTAATATATTACAATGGTTACACTCATTTCCGTTTGTCCTTGCATTCTTTCCAGGGGTTTGGGGGGTGTAACTGTTATGTATCATGCTGTATTAATGTGTGTGTTGTCGTGGGTGAGGGTGGGGGTGGGGGTGTTGCGTGTTGCATGTATGTGTCCCTGTTTTTTCCCTCCCCTGTGCCGTAGGTGCAGTACTCACCGTGGTCTTCGCCGCCGGAGTTCGTGCTCCTGGTAGAAGAGCAAGAAGATAAGGGCTGTCAAGATGTGGAGTTCGGGTTCCATGGCGTCCGGATTCCTCGTGGGGTGTTTAGGTGTGAACGTTTTCCCTTCAAAGTCCTGTTTCCGCCGTGTTTTTGTTTGCGGTGAATCCACCCCGGAAAAGGTGGCGGATTGGTAGGTTGTGATACTGTGGGTGGTACATTGTCTTCCGCCTGTCTGTTGGCGGTGACCACCAAGCTGTTTGTTTGTACCGCCGTGGCGGAAAGAGTGTTAAAGTGGCTGTCTTTGTTGGCGGTTTCCGCCACGGTCGTGATTCAAATTTTTTCCGCCGGCCTGTTGGCGGTCTTACCGACGCTTTAACACCGACCGGCAGGGTTGTAATGACCACCAATAACCTGAAACCATGGCCTTCCTGTACTGCACACCAGGAGAATGTGCCAAATTGGAGTTAGATTTGTTTTCTCTAATGCCCACCCAGACCAGCATCAGAAGCAGTTTTTCATGGAAGTATCGCCTCTAGCCGATTTGGCGCCGATAGTTTTTTGTGTCTGGGTACATGTATATGTACCCAGACACAAAAAATAGGGTTGTCTAGATCTCAACAATACTCTGCTGCGTCTTGTAGGTAAAATCACAAAAGTCAATAGCACTAACATACCGGCTGCCGCTAAAGTGGCGATGATTACTTACCCCATCACAACCATGTTTAGTCAGATGGACACCATCGGTGACCGACTCATCACACAAAGTGATAATATGTATGCCTACCAGGCCTAAATCAAGAGTACTCTAAATTACAGCAGCGATGCCCTGGACACACAGTTTTCAATGGGACACTTCTACAAGGATACTTTGGCACATTTTGAAGACAAGGAGCTGGATGGCAACAATAAACAGCAAGTTTTGCCATCAGCAGTAGACTGTTTGACCTCCTGAGACATATACATTAAGACCTTTTCTTCTAAAATAAGCTACTCATCAATGCTATTAATCTTAAAATCAAACTTAACTGCAGCAAGGACTCTTTCTGTTTCATCAGCGGGGATGCAGAACAGTATAAGCGGGTCATACTGTCCACTAGTTTGTAAAGAGAGGGAAATTGTCCCTAAACGTCAGACTGGCTCATGCTGAAGTTTTACAGCTGTTGAACACCAAGCTCTGCATATATTCAGCATCCCAGCAGGCACCATATTAACCCAACAGCAAAATTTGTTTTTGGGACAACTGCTGAAACTTATTGTCATATGTTTTTTTTGATAACACAGCTTTTAGCAGCCTTTATACCTCAAACCAGTTCAACTTCAAACAGTACACCATCAACTACGCAGCACTGTTCCATGAGGGGATTGCGGTTCCTGAAAAACTGTACATACCCAGCTTTGGTGACGCTAATTTTATTAGGGAATATCTGGGTTTGGTTTCAGTAACCAGGAACCATCTGCACGACTCGGGAGTCGTCGTGTCTAGAGAAGATTATGGGTTTCCTTTTGATCTGACTTCTGACATGGATGATGACAACCACTATATCTTGGTCAAAAATTGAAATTAAAAGCTGAAGTACATTTTAGATAAACCCTGGTGGTGAATGTGAACATGGTTTTATTCTTTGTATTCAACAATGTCATTCAGATCAATCAGATTTTGTGTGACTATCTTTAAAATATTGTAAAATGGAAACTTTTCAGGTTCAGGATTTCTCAGGCTGCCATAAAAATGCCAAGAACTACCTCTTAGGTGTTATTCCAAGCAACTCTCTGCCTGAGGAAATAGGGTCTGAAAGACCACGCACCCTCATCCTTAATACAGATCCACACTACAAGGAAGGAACTCACTGGGTGGCCCTGTTTTTAGATAAAGACAAGGTTACAGTGTTAGACAGTGCAGCTGCATTCCCTGAGCATGGCATTTATACAAGACCTCTATTCAAGTATGTACAAAAAGCTGCAGAGTGGGTGGTGTACAAGAGAAAACTGGTACAGCATTCTCTCGCCATCACATGCGGGGAGAATTGTATGTATGTTATTAGTAAAATGTCTGAGGGTACGACGGTTAGAATTTTTTTAAACCTGTATTTGAATGATCTAGTTAACATTGATTGTATTATGAAATAAGTGAAAGAAAACTCTAGGTCTCCCACAAAAGCTGTTAAAACATATTACTCAGTTTGTCAAAAGTGTAAGGTTGTGTAACTCCTTTTATGTGCAATGATGGCTGTCTAAAACAAAATAATAAAAAAATGAATAAAATAGAAAGACTTTGAATACAGTCTGCATCTTTATTCTGATGCATGAGCCCATTTAAACTCTTTTTAAAAGATGACAGAAACATGTTGAAAAATAAAAAGGTTTATTTACACAGCAGTTTGTGTAGTACAAGTGACACAGGGATACAATTTATCAAAGAAATAAAAGAAAAAATGTAAAATGTTAACTATGGCATAACTATACACACAACCACAGGCATACCCATACATAGGTTCAAAAGTCAGAAGCAAAATCTGACACTTAACCATGTGTTCTTTTTGGCCAATGTCTTTCTTTTAGGTTCTAAAGGCAGAGCTGCAGTGCTCAAAGAGAAAAAAATGGGATGCTAGCACCTTAGGGTGGGGGTTAAAAACAACAGGTGTTGGAGTACTTGGGGGGCTGTAAGTCGGATCATTCAAGCAGTTGTCTGTGTCTGGCATTACTGGCGATCATTGAAGCAATGTTGAGGTCCGCAGCAGCCTGTAGAAACTATTCCCATCCTCTAGGGAATTTCTGGAGTGATAGTGTTTTGGGGTGCGTTAGACCTTCGACCAGGTCGTACATGTGGGAGCCCATAACCGGCTTTCCTTTGTAGAGGAATTTGCCTTTCTCATTCCACAAGGCCAGGATTTTAGAAGCTGCCATTTTACTCAGCATCATTTGTGTGAGTCCTCTGTACCTTTAACTTATATCTTCTAAAAGTTCTTTAACAAAGGTGTCTGAGGATGGTGGTGGCTCTGGAGGCGTTGAAGGGGGTTGTGGAGGTAGCTCAGAGTCTGGAGCATACATAGTCAACCAATTTCTTTCATCACGTAACAGCCTGTAATACTTTAAAAAGTTTTGAAGAGTGTCTGAGTAAGGACCTGCTTTGTTGTAAGGTTTTAAATCCATACGGTTCAAAATGTCTTTAATCTCGGCATCCAAGTGATGCATCTAATTTTTCCATATATCCCGGACGTCAACCATGGATGAACCCAACTGTTTCAGCTGCTGCCGTGACACCTAGTACATCTTTTGGGCATTCTTCATCAGGTCCTGCTTAGGAGGCTGGTGATTAGGGGTATAGCTATGGTCAACAAAGAACCTATAAAACCTCCACGCTGCTTCACCTGTTTCTTCTTAGAAATGAGGGAAGCCCATTTATTACTGAGCTTGTTGATAAGGTGGCTCTTTTTCAAAACATGGAACTGGTGCTCTGATACAGGGACATTACCTTTTAGTGTTTTTAGGGTGGATTCTGAAATGGCAGTCAAAGCCGCACACAGAATGGTTTTTCTTTGCTGGGGCTGGACGTGACATGCATTTTTCGGAGGGCTTGGTTTCAACATAGATGCACCAACATTGTCAATACCTTGTATTATAAGGTCTAGAGTGCAAATGTTCCTGGTGTCTCTTTAATGACTCATATTACAGGCTTTGGACTTGGTTAGCGACTGGGAGATCGGGTGAGAAAATAGCTGCACACAGTCTGTAGTCTACCAGAGAATTGGGCTTTAATTCTGCCTGTAAGTAACCATGGGGTTACGCTGTAGTGTCGTTAAAGGCTTCCAAGAAAAACGTTGTGTTTCTAGGGTACATCTGGTTAGCTATAACGGATATCTGATATTTGTTATTTTAAATAAAACCAGATATGAGGCATTGAGAGATAAGACCGACTGCTCTTACCCTTGTGCGCGGTATAACATTTGCTTAGACTGCAATGGGGTGAATATTGATTAAAAGCTTTGTCTATCTCAGGGTGATCCCCGCCTTCACTCATGAAGTCGTCTACAAGTACCATATTTATAAGGCCTCGTTGTTCAGACTATTTGGTATGCCTTCTATAAATTTGATTTGCGGAACCTTAGGGATAGTTCTGTATAAAGATCTTGCCAGCACGAATAAAGTCAAAAAATATTGTAAGGGGTTTGGTGTGAAACACTAACACTAGGAGCATTTTCTAATGGTTTCTTTATAACATAGCTTTTACTGCAATTTGAAGGGCCTGCTAAAATGCAGGACAATGGGTGCTAAAGCCTTATGTCATAGTCGGGGTCCGAGACTCTAATGACCCTTCAGTAACTGTATGGCAGGGTTTTGTAGTAGTCAGTCAGGACCTTTTTATGAAACACTATGTGCAAGGTTTTATGCAACAATCATTTTATCATTTTCATGGTTGGTTGATGCAGAGTATTCGTTCACCAGATCCTTTAGCCTGTCAAAATTGATTGCCTCTGACTTTCATACATACTACATTTTTCGATGTACAATAACTGTAGGTTTTGGCATCGGCTGAGGTAAATTCAACAATGTACTCATCGTTCCTTAGCTCACTGGTCAAATTGCCTAAATAATCACCAAGCTGAGGATCTTCATCCCCTAGTTCGCTCACAAAAATTAGTCTGTATAGTGATGCAGAAACCAATCCTGAAATCTATCCATCACCTTGTTAAGCTCTAAACGGACTTGAGAGGTTGTAAAACAGGTGATAAAGATATTTATTGTTACAAGTTGTGGGATATTCTTTTTGCATATTTTCAACACAGAACAGCGGTTTCATCATTGATAAACTCACAGATGGACACTTCATAAGACATCCCAAAAATATATTTAAACAGTTAGTCAGGATCTGTGATGGTAGTGGTGCTTGACAAGCTTGAACGCTGGGCGAATTTTCCCCAAAAGGAATTGAGGCAAAGTTTTGCTAACTGGCAGGGTTGACTTCTATGTACTCAGGTCTCATATACCCTTGTGAGCATTGTAATCATCTATATATTTCTGCTTCGAGGTCTCGCTAATACAACATTCTGGAAACACTGATCCCCCCTGCTTATCTCTGAGAAATAAGTTAACATACTCAGAAAAGAGCTGTGTTGTAGTCCATTCAAAGTGCCAAAGTTTGTGTATTTTTCCAAGTTTGCAACCTTTCTCCAAGGCTGCCTGCACCTCAATGGTGCCCCATGTCCCAGTGATAGTCCTTTGTTCTTCTGAGTGTTTGCACTCACTAGTCTGTTTACCTGCAGCACATGTTCGTCATGGGGGAACATTAGCTTCCCATTGACTCTGTACAGTAGTAGGGGGAAGTTAAGCTTCTGTGGAGGGTAGCCTTGACATTTAACCCATCTAAAGTATTCATTGAGGGATTTAAAGTCTCTATAGTTGATGCAGGGGTGTCCTAAGGAATATAACTTAATCTTGTTGACAAATGGATACAGGCTTGTGAACTCGTAGTAATGTATTTTTTCACCCTCTCCCATGGCCCTGTACAGTTGTATAGCATTTGTACAGCCCCCAAATAAGGCTTTGCGGGACTCCAAAGGTTCAGGTGACTCTTTGCTCTTAATGAAGGAGCAGAGTTCTGCATCTGGTAACATATTGAGCCACTTGTGCTCCCAGAGGGTTCTCAGAACAAAAACGCAGTTTTAAAGATCTTTTGCTTTTAACAGAATATATCTATGCAAGTGTACAAATTTGGTACCCAACAGCTGTGGATTTTGTAGCAGCTGGGACAACCATGATAAAAGCAACCGTTGTATTTAAAGGCCATTGGCACACGATTAATTACTGCATACCCATCTAGGAAATACAGACCCACATGGTATTCACCCTGCAAAGTGTGTGGGATGAAGATGTTTTTCTTTTCTGAGATGTACATGAACCATTGAATAGAAGGTGTAGAATAACACTTCTGCTTATCGTTATGGAAGTCGGGCAGCATTAGAGCTATGCTTTCAGGTTGTGAAAGCATGTGCTTGTAGATTGACATACACATTGAAGCCAGCGTTACATGCTTAAAATGGTTGATGTACTCTATGGATTTTGTAATCTTCGGGGTATTGGGGTTCATAACCTGTTCTTGTTTTGTTATCTCAACAACCACGCCTCTGAAGATACTGCAGGCTTTTCTCAAGATCATTACATCTGCCTGACAGTAAGTTTTCAACTTGTTTTGAAAATGAAACATCTTTTCACGGTTTTCAGTGTACAACTATAGAGAACGTTTTTGCCTCAGTCATCATATACTCAACCCTGTAGCTGTTGGGCAGAGGCATGGGGCCATAGTAATTCTGATTCTCTCATGCATGGGAAATAACCTTTACAGCCTGGAAAACCAAAGGTTTTTGGCAACATGATCAATTTCAATGGCAGAAATGTCAAAGCATCTATGCACCTTATATGTAAAGGTACAGCCATTAGTAGCATCAGTTTGGAGCCTTGGGTGATGAGATGGGCATCTTTTCATGTATCATATTTTGCTAAATAAAGAACGCGCCATACGCTTTTGAGTTATGGGCCATCAGGGTATAACCTTTGAATTTTGTCTGCATGAAGGTGTTAAGGAATTTGTTCACGCAAGAAGGGCCTTCATACTCCCAGTTTTCTTCAGAAGTTAGATGGTGTGCAAAAATATAGTAAGGCTGGTGCACTCTGGTCTCTTGGGTACACTCTATATCGAACACTATGCAGTCTTCTGTTTTGGTCAGTGGTCGGCTTTTAGTCATGTAGCAAGTGTTCTGTCCCCGAAGGGAAAGACTCCTTCCACCTGGGACATTTCATACCTTTGCATTCGTGATCGGCGGTTGTGTAGCATCCGCACATTCTGTTTTAGGGATACACTGAATAACCCTAGTGTGTGTGCTCAAGCAGTTGTGGGGGGCAACAGAATAGATTTAATCAAGGACATCTCACTTTCTGATCATCGACTACGATGCAGCCATCTCTTTGAAACATTTTACAATGCATGTCACACCTATGACCTGTCTGTGTGTTGTAGATGTGATCGCAATGGGTGCACACGTACTTGACTCCATTCAGGTTCAAGATACTGTAAAAGTGTTTTTTATGATGTAGTGTGTAAAACAGTCTTACTTTTCACAGGCTCTCCGGATGTGAAGTACTTCCATGATGTACTGTTGTAAAGAACCTTTACAGTGACATCAAAAAAATTCTCAAACAGGCCCAGTTCTCCAAAACCTACCAGTCTGTTGGGAGCTATTTCAAGCACAGCATGGGCTTGAGCTGCTCTAGACAGTCCAATCACATTGCTACTGCTGCTATCTGCTAGTGACCCTTCGATCCTCAACACCAGACATGTGTTGGTCTTGCCTTTGTGAAAGTTGAGCCACCACTATTGTTTTTTTTTTCTTCATTTACTTTACTGTAAAAGATAATCTTTAGAGGTATGGACATGCCCCCCTCGTGGCCCCTAACAATGAGGGTGCGTATTCTGAAGGTTCCAAAGGTGGTGATTTCTGCTTTAATACGCAAACGTTTAGAAAGGTTTTCTAAAAACTCCACAGTGCCAAATGCATTGAGTGTCTGGCGAACAAGGGAGTGTCAATCCCTGACCAGGGAAACCGAGCTAAAAGAAATCATTAGGGCCCACATCTTGTAACAAGCGCTCTGAGAGTTTGTACAGCCTGCTAAATAGCTAAGAGACCCTGCTCAGCAGAGTTTATGTGTTCTAAGTTAACAATCCAGAATTCTTTAAATCTCTCTACATTCCGCCAGTACCTTCTGAAGCTCTCTAAAAATACCACCCCTGAATCATCAGATTGGTGGTCTGAAGGGGATGCCGAGCTCTCCGGTGAATCATTTTAGGTGGGCTGACTCTGAGGAGCTGCATGTTTAAGCCTCCTTGTAGCAAACATATTGGCTTTCTTTAATTTACTGATTAAAAGCCTCCGCTTCTTACCACTATTAGCCTGTTTGTGTCTCTTACCATCCCACCGGTTTATAGACAGCCCCACAGAACTGGTTTGAACTATCTCAGGAGCATTTGCTAGAGGTGGTCTCCCTGATCCCCCTTCTGGTGCATTTACTTCTAGATGAAATATGTGATCGATGTGTCCGTGTCTCTCAGATTTGCCCCGTGAACACTTAAAATGCCTGGAGCACCTGTGGCTGGGTCCTAAATTTGTGTTTGGGGGTCTGACCCTTGCCTTTTTAGGATGTGCTGTCATGGTATTTGGAACTTTTAGAACTGGTCTGCTGGGTTATAACTTCTTTTTGGCCCTAAGGCCTTGTAAGAACCGTCACACTGTAGAAATGTTATCTTGTGGTTTCTCTTTATATTTGGGGCATTGGACTGGTTTATTAATAATGCTGGAATCCCCGCTCCTTAGGTGTTGCCACACTGTCAAAATGAAATAGCCTTCACGTCTGCAATGGCTGATTCACAAGATTGGAGAACTTTGTTTGTACCCCTTTGTACCTTCTGGATTATCTCTCTCTGTACAACCCTCAAGGGTCGGTTTCTGTTTCTGTCTTCCACAGTTTTATGGCCTTAGAGTTCAGATTGGATTTTAGTTTTCTGACAACCTGGTGCATGTCTTTCACATATGACCCTAGTACAGCTTTTTGCTAAAAACCCATATTCCAGGACATTATCTGTGACTGGAAGGGTGGGGTGTATATTACCCTCAATCTCCCAAAGTACCACTTTCTGGTTACACCTACGAATGTCATTCTGAAGGTCTGAAATTGGGGAAGAGGTTCAAAAAAGCATTCCTAATCAGAACACATCATAGGGTACTCGATGGCTGCTCCTGAGGAAGCCTTGTCGGTAGATTCTGTTTCAGAGCTCTGATTATGACAAGCAATCCTTCCTGTCGGGGTATGTTGAGAAGGCTAATAAAGGTTTTACACTTGACACGGCGCTGGTGGGATCATACGCGCCTGGTGGTGTAACCAGTGACATAGGAGATGGTGAATTTAAAGGCTGGTCATAATAGCTCTGTGTGGTAGAGGAGTAGGAAACGCTGGGGCTGGAAACAGATGGCTGCTGTGCCTTGGAGTCTACACTAGGAGGAACACTGAATGGCTGCATCTCTGGCTGGTGTTTCAGAACTAGCTGGCTCCCCTGTCAGACCCTTGAGAAGCTGTGTACCTATAGAAGGTGCCTGGTATGGGATGATTAGTTTCGAACCCATTGTCAAATGGGTTCTGTGATATTTTTATAGGTATTTGTGGCACAGTGGCTACCCCCCCAGAAGCCCTATACATGCAGAATACTGGTGCGGGGCGGGATGATAGTTTTTAAGCCCTTCGTCCTAAAGGTTAAGTGAGATATTTATAGACAGCTGTGGTGATCTTCTGGGGAGTGCATCGAGATTCGACCTCTTAGACGGGGAACAGTTACCTGCAAAATGATTATGGGTGCCTGGCAGAGTTGTAACAGTATTTTTGAAGGATAGATCGAGAGGGAAGATTTGTAGGCCAGGGGCTGAGGTTTTCTTCTAATTTAAAGAAAGACTCCTCAAGTTTGTTTTTTCAGCTTGACTTCTACCTTCTACTTCTTAAGTGAGTGTGGCGGTTGTGTGTCTAAGCTTGGACTAAGGCATCCTATGAGGGCTACATCCCTAGTCAGTAGAGCCCTTCCTGTTTGTGTGCTCGCTGTACTGGTTGCCGCTTTTGCTGGTAAAGCAGTGTTGGGGTTAGGGTAGCTAGCATTTCTAAGGCCTCCCTCTGTAGCGACTGAGCATGGATTGTTATGAGGCAAGGAGCATCATTCACTTGTTGGTGCCATTGGTTCATTTTGTAGGAGGTGTGTTATGCCCTTTAGAGGGGTCACTTTGCCTTTCGCGATACATCGGTACAGGTCTTTTGTATTTGAGATATGATGGAAAATAACAAAATCACCGTTAGTAAAAAAAGTTAAACAATGAAAGAAAAAAAGCTGCTTTAGGATTGCTTTACATTTATGTATTTATGTTTTTATAGACCTTCCTAGATGGTGGAGAAAAACATTGCTTCAGACATATGAACATTAAGGTTCTTAAGGAGCTACAATATGTAAAACAAACCTGCTTTATCCTTTTCGGGAAACCCTTTCTTTGTAGCAGGTCTGCCTATGAGTCCTTTGGCTTCTTTTTTTTAACAAGTTTGTGACTCTTCCACCACCACTTTTGCTGGAGGGTCTACCATTTGCTGAGGTTTAGCATAATTGTGAGTTTCCAGGGGAACTGTGAAGATAAGGAATCATTGTCACAATTTAAATATAATAAACTGTTTTAGGGTACTCTGGAGAACAGGATGGCGTCCTTGGGTTTGGGAGGTACAACATACTCCTATGGGCTCATGCTCTAATCTTCCCACAACATTTATTCAACATGTTCACCCTTTATTCACCTGTAATAGCAGTATTATTTTGCACATTGTTTAATGGGTCCATTGAGTCTTCGGTTTTAGGTTCAGTGTAGCACCTCAACAGTCAGCTGCAATTTCACCACACCATCTGTAAAAATCACACAAACATGAATATTTGAAAAAAAACTAAGCTGATGGTGTTGAGAGAACTCAGAACTATAGTGCTCTAAATAGCTGTACCTTGTTTAAAGTCAACCATTTCCTCGTGGCTCCATGGTGATGGTGGGAGATCCTGCATGGATAACAAACACAATTTGCTTAAAAAAAGGCTCTCACAACGTTGATTCTTACATTAATTAAAAAAAATAGAAACAAGTTTCTTGACAGAAGTAGACAATATATTAATATATTTTAAAGGTGCTGTAACTGTGATTCTTATCGACGTGCGTAACATGAAGGGCTAATTAACGCAGAGGCTTTGAACCTTCACTAGACAATGCAGACACATAAGCATAGGAATGCATTCGATCCTTAACCCTTGCTGAACCATGCAAAGAATATTAGAATCTAAATAGCTAGCTTAAGCAAACGATTATTTGTACATCTTTTATTGCAAGATGTTCCATGAGCAGTCTTTTGCTAAAAAATAAAGCTGCACACCACTGTAATTTTTTATATCAGGGCTGTTGTCCCAGTTGAGCGCTGGTATATGCTTGGTCCAGATTCTCAACTGCATTGCTTCAACCCTCTAGGCTATATTAGCTCTGACTATAGAGTCTTCAGCCACCTACAACTCCTCCTACGTAGCTTGCAGCACTCGCCATTCTTAAAAAGCACTGCAAAGAATATTATATCACATTCCAGTGCATTAAGCAACAGATTTATACATTTTTGCAAACAAATATTAAGACCTTAAATAAACAGCTTCTCAATAGGGAAACCTCCTCCACAGACCCTTTCAAAAGGTCACAGCACACTTGATGTTGTTACAATGAAGCAATCACATGCTCCATTGAAGCATTCTAAGGGCATTAGCCACAGAGAACACCCCAGCATTTCAGACGGCTATCTGGTAAAAATTACAACTGTTTTTTACATATGCATGTATTCATTACAGTGTATTACAGATGGCTAAATTCCGAACATTTTTATTTTGTACATTACTTAGGACCAGCAAAGCATATTAGAAATCACTCATTTTGATAACTCCACTTGTTGTTTCCAGCCACACAGAATCCACTAAACTCTCTTTAAACAACTCAGAAATCTATACACATACAGTTTTTATTCTGCACAATAAGGCATATGGCTTTTGGGGCTGTGTGAACACTTTTGGATAATTTCAACATTAAGGCTCTCATAACGATTGTGGCGGTGAGTGATAAAGTGGCGGTAATACCGCCAACAGGCTGGCGGTAAGTATTGCCAAATTATAACCATGGTGGTGATAACTCCCATGGACAGCCAATGTACCACACCAACCACCACGGCGGAAACAACATTCACCACGACAGTAGCCAACAACAGCCCGGCGGGAGACACAGTACCACCCACCATATTATGATACAGGAAACCGTCACCTTTTCCAGAGCGGTACCAACACCATCAAAAGCCTGGCAGAAACAAAGCTCAGAAGTGAAAGAACTCACCATTGGAGACACAGGGAAGAACCACGCCACCATGGAACCCGAACTGCAAGTATTCCTGAGGATATTCTACGTCATGCTCCACCTGGAACACCAACGCCGACGAAGACGACGATGGTGAGTACAGCCACCTAGCACACAAGGGTGGGAAGGAGGAAAACAAGAGTGACACACACACACACACACACACACAAAACACACCCGACACACACACACACCATACACACTACCAGCTGCATACGTAAACTAATGGCACACAACACACGTCATAATAAAACACGGACTGCTGGAGTAACGACAATGTGTTAGCATAGCAAAACCCACCACACAAACCAAATATATACAAATGTCCATGAAGGGCCAATTCCCAGTCCAAAGTCATGAGGGCACACAAGGCCACAGGGCACAGCCAAAGTTTCCTGACACAGCCGGAGAGAGCAGTGCAGGGGCATCATTTTGCAAGTGGGAAGGCACCTCAGGGGGATGGGGGCAACTCAGCCAAATACAGGAACGTCCCCACTTGTTCTGGATAGGGCAACATGCCCATTGCTTTGTCCTGGGGAGTGCAAGGCCACAGTCTCTGAAGTGGGTGACTTGCCCACTGGTTCTGGATGGGGCAACATGCCCATTACTTTTTCCTGGGGAGTGCAAGGGCACAGTCTCTGAAGTGGGTGACTTGCCCACTGGTTCTGGAGGAGGTAGCCAGCACAGTAGCCCCTGGAGGGTGGCCTACATGGCGTCCACTGGCGGTGATGGCTGTACTGTGGTGGTGGTTGTCGGGGGCTCCTGGGTAGCCCCTGCACTGTCTGATGGCTGCATTGTGGTGGTGGATGGAGGAGCCTCCTGGGAAGCCCCTCCACTCCCTGATACCTGCATTGTGGTGGTGGTTGGAGGAGCCTCCTGGGCAGCCCCTGCATTATCTGATGGCTGCATTGTGGTGGTGGTTGGAGGAGCCTCCTGGGCAAACCCTGGCCCAGGACAGCTGGTGGTGGTGGCGGTGTTAGCCTGACAGCTTTTGCAGGTGTAGAGTGCCTTGTCTCCTCCTGTCTATGGGTTGTAGATCCCTTACTCTTCCTGGCAGGGGTGGATGGGCTCTTCCCCTCTCTGCCTGGTGGTGCAGGCTCCTTCCCCTTCTTCACAGCTGGTGCCGGCCCCTTCCCCTTCTTGACAGCTGGTGAAAGCCCCTTCACACCCTTCCCTGGTGGTGCAGGACTCTTCACACTCTTCCCTGGTGGTGCAGGACTCTTCACACTCTTCCCTGGTGGTGCAGGCCACTTACCCTTCTTCCCTGGTGGTGCTGGCTCCTTTCCCTTCTGTATTATAGGCCTGGTATCCATACCACCACGAGTAGATGGTGCTACCACTGTCCCAGTTGACTTTTTGGCTGAGGGGCTGGGCTGTGTCTTTGGTACCCTGCCCACACGTGCAGGATGGGGGAAAGAGGTAGGGAAGAGGTCAATTTGAAAAAGGAAAAGCTTTTAGGGACGTTGGGGTAGGAGGATGGAGGAGTAATGGGAGTGGAGGATGAGGCAGTGGTTGTTGGAGGTGTATGTCTGCTGGATTTGGGTGCAGGTGCATGGGCTGTATGCTGATGTGTGATGGATGGCTGTTGGGTGTGTGAGTGCTTGCGTTTGTGTCCCTTAGGAGGGGGGAACAGACACAGTGGGAGAGGACACAGGGGACGCGTGCATGGCTGTTTTATAAGTGTCTGCCAGTGAGGTGTGTGTTCCTTTTGGTGTGGTGATGCTGATAGTGGATAAAGATTTAGTGCATGCAGGTGTGAGTGTGGACGTGACTGGGAGGGAGGTGGAGGAGTAGGAGGAGGAGGAGGGGGAGACAAAGGAGGCAGTGGATGTTGTCATGTCTGCAACTGTATGGTGTTTGTGTGAGTGCCTGTGGGATGAAGTGTGATGCTTGTGTTTGCCTGGGCCACTCTTGTTTGTTGCCTTATGTGCATGCTCGTCTGTATGTTGGCCTGGGATGGGTTGGGTTTGAGGGGAGTTGGACTGGGAAGTGGTAGCTGGAGGGGGGGTGGCATTCACAATGGTTGACTGCCCTACAGAGATGGATCTCAGGAGGTCTATAGCCTCTTCGCTCAGGGCAGCAGGGCTCACTGGGGCAGGGCCTGAGGTGACTGGGGCGAAAGAGATGCCCACCCTCCTGGGTGAGCGGGCACTGGCAAATCGCTGAAGGGCTATTGGCAGGGCTGTGCTGGTAAGGGGGGTGGTGGCTGTACCTGCAGCTGGGGTGGTCACAGAGGTGTCCGCCGCCAACAGGGAGCTTCCATCGGAGCAGGTATCAGAGTCTGTTTTGTCCCCTCCAGTCGTGTCCGTGGTGCTCCCCTCGTCCTCAGTCCCACCAGTTCCCCCAGTGTCGGTGTACTCTGCCTTCAGGGTCATGTGGGATGCAGCTCCCTCTGTCGCCGGTGCCCCAGCTCCACCGCCAGATGATGCTAATACACACAAGGGCAGGATGACAAAACAAGTAAGGGGAGAGAGAGACAAAGGATACACTGGGTCAATGACTGCACCAACTCCACCGTTGGCAAACACAGCACCCTCGCAAACAGGGAACAGGCCTACGCAATATGCATTGCACTACCAGTTATATGGCTAGTCACCAAGGCATGATGAGGAGCACACACCGCCAACTGCAGAATGCCTGGGACCCACGAAGCCCTGTCTGGAAGTGACTACCAACAAGCTAGGTTACCTGTATTGGCCATGCAACCATTACTCTTCAGATGACCCATGCTGCAATGTCTGCTCTGGCCTTAGGGGCACCCACTAACACACAACGACCACCCGGACACCACCCGACCAGAAAAAATTTGTAATGATACCCACTGTACTCACCCCCTTGTGGCTGTTGTGATTCCCTCAAGCGCCCATCCAGCTCTGGGTACGCCACTGCCAGTATGCGGGCCATCAGGGGGGTCAGGGTCTGACGGGCATCCCTTCCTCTTTGGGAGGCCATCCCCAGCTGGGCCTCCGTGGTCTTCCGTGCCCAGCATCTCAGGTCTTCCCACCGTTTCCTACAGTGGGTGCTCCGCCTTCCATAGACCCCCAGGGTCCTCATCTCCTTGGCGATGGCACGCCATATTCCCTTCTTTTGATGGAAGCTGACCTGCAGAAGCACGAAAAGCAGGAGAACACCATTAAACTAACAGTCCAGGCTGTCACACACATGGCCCACCATGCCAACAGATAATGCTCCCCTTACACAATGCCTTCACACACATCCCCATGCATCCATGCCACATACATCGTGCCCACAGTGTACTGACCTGTTGGTCTGGAGGCCCATACAGCAGTCTGTACTGGCCCATCCACCAGTCACTCCAACTTCTCTGAAGTGAAGGCTGGGGCCCTTTCCCCGGTCACACGGGCCATGGTAGGTTCCAGACTTAGGTCACAGCAGCACATGCAGTGTAAGTATTCTCCTGTTGATGATCAGGAAACATGTGAGGAATGATTTAGAAAATTGCGATCACGTCTGCGGCGGTGTACACCGTCACCGCCAGCGTACATCCCTATTGGCCACTGTACTTTATAGGGCCCAAATTATCCAATGAGGAATTGCACGGCGGTTCACGAACGCCTACCGCCACGATGCCCAACGTTGGCGGAATTACCTCACTTCCACCTGTTCTTCCACACAGGACAAGCAGTTGCCATTTCAGGGGGGGGGGGGCTGAACAGGCCTATTGATAATTGCTGAGTCACAGGATAAATAGGCACATACTTTGAAATTTACACTGTCCCAATACGTAATGGCACGATGTGGACTGCTGTTGTGGTTTAGTTGTTCAAATTGTGTCAGCCTACTCACTCTTGTGTCCCTTAGGTACCTACGCTGTGGATGAATAGGAGATGGAGACATACCCCCATGTACAGACCCCTGTGGACTTAGCTACACTGGAGGACAGGCACATTATGCTCACCTATAGACTGGACAGGGCCACAATCACAGAGCTGTGTGCCCAGTTGGAGCCTGAACTGATATCAGCTATCCGTCATCCGACTGGGATCCGCCCCTTGTGCAAGTTCTATCAGTGCTCCATTTCCTGGCAACAGGTTCTTTCCAAGTGACTGTGGGCTTGGTAGCAGGAATGTCACAGCCAGTGTTCCCAATCGTGCTGGCAAGAGTCTTGTCTGCCCTGGTAAAACACATGTGCAGCTACATTGCTTTCCCAATATTATTGGTGCAATTGACGGGACACATTGTGTTTGTCCCCCCCGCCAGAACGAACAGGTGTACAGGAATCATAAAAGTTTCCACTCCATGGTGTGCCTGGCGGATCAGTACATCTACCACGTCAATGCTAAATATCCTGGGTCGTTGCATGATGCCTTTGTCCTGAGGAATAGCAGCATCCCAAATGTGATGGGCCAACTACAGAGGCACAGGGGTGTGGCTTATAGGTGAACCTTGGTCCCAACCCGGTGTATGTTAGTGTATGCCTCTGATGTTAACCTAATAGGATAGTGTGTGGCTAAATGTTGTCCATCAATGCCTGCAGGTGACTCTGGCTACCCAAACCTGTCATGGCTGCTGACCCCTGTGAGGAATGCCAGGACAAGGGCTGAAGAACATTATAATTGAGGCACAGGGGCGAACCAGAAGGATAATTGAGAGGACCTTCGGCCTCCTGAAGGCCTGGTTCAGGTGCCTCCATCTGACAGGTGGATCCCTGTACTACTCACCCGAGAAGGTCTGCCAGATAGTAGTGGCATGCTGCATGTTGCACAACCTGGCCCTCAGATGCCATGTAGCTTTTCTGCAGGAGGTGGTGACTGGAGATGCCCTTGTGGCAGCAGTGGACCCTGACGACAGTTAGGATGAGGAGGCTTAGGATGAGGATGTGGACAACAGAACATCAGTTATCCGTCAGTACTTCCAATGACACACAGGTGAGACCGTGCAACTTCACATTTCTATGACTATTGGTGTATACTGTGTGGCAGTGGCATGCTGGCATTACCCACTTGTTACCTCTACTTACTGTCACCTATGGATTATCATTTTACAGATGCTGGTGATATGACAACAATGTCCTGATGTAATCAGTACAGCCAGCTACAGGTCATTCTTTCGATGCTCTCACTATGTACAGTTCATTTGCAATGGATGTAGCTGTTACCATCAATACACATTTTCAGGGTGTTTATTGAAGTGCTAAGAAATAGAGGGGGAAGTGCAATGGAATGGGGTGATGATAGAGGAAAGTACAGAAAGTACAGGGTATTGTTCAAGTCTGTTTGTAGCACAGGTGCAGTGTCCAAGGGGCCATAGGAAGGGGAATAATGGCAGTTCAAGGTGGACAAGGTGACTGAGTGGGACACAAGGTGGACAATCAGGAGAGTCTCAGTTCCTAGCGGTGGTCTTGGCAAATGTCTCTGGCTTCTGTCTGGGTCGCAGGGAATGTTTGCGGGTGGTTCACCTTCTGCACGGGGAGGGGTGCTGGTGGCCTGTGGGTCCTGTGGCAGGGCCTCCTGCCCATTAGCGGCAGCGGAAGTGGAGGGCTGGTCCATGTACTGGCTAGTGGTAGGGGGCTGTTGCTGTGCTGTTGCTTCCCTCATGATGTTGGCCATGTCTGCCAGCACCCCTGCTATGGAGATCAGGGTGTTGTTAATGGCCTGCAAGTCGTCCCTGATCCCTTGATACTGTCCCTCCTGCAGCCACCTGTTCTCCTGCACGTTGCCTAGGATCTGGCTCATCGTGTCCTGGGAATGTTGGTAGGCTCCCAGGATCTCAGAGAGTGCCTCCTGGAGAGTCGGTTCCCTGGTCCTATCCTCCTCCTGGCCCACAGCAGTTCTCCCAGTTTCCCTGTTGGCCTGTTCCTCTGTCCCCTGAACTGTGTGCCCACTGCCACTGACCCCAGGTCCCTGATTGTCTTGTGGGTGAGGTGTGGCCAGGGGTCTCTTTATAGGTGAGCACACTTCTGATTGACGTGTCCTGGGGACAGAGGTTTGGGTACGCTGGGTGGGTGCTGTGTTGTTGATCCTGATATGGGAGGCTCTGTGGTTGTCTGTGAGTGGGCTTGGGTGACTGGCTGTCCAGTGGTCCCTGATGGGCCAGGTAGGTCCTCGAGATCCAGAAGTAGAGAGTTGCTGTCATCACTGGGGGCCTCTTCTGTTGGGAACTGGATAGTGGTGGCACCTCCTCTCCACCAACATTGGCTGGGGTACCTGTGGGGATGTAAGTGATTTATTATGCTTCAAGTGTATGACATTTGTTCTTCACTGGCTTCCCCTCTATCATTGCCCTGCCACCTTTTGCTTGTGTATGGTGATGTACTGTGGGTATTTTAGTTTCCCTATGCTGTGCATGCTTTAGTGATGGGTGTCCGTGCAGGGCTGGGAGGGGTGCCCATGCATTGGTTTGGCATGCAGGGCTTGGAATTGTGGTTAGTGAGATATATAAGAGCAGTGTGTGGGATGGAGTGGAGTGATGGGAGAGAGGGTGTGGGGGTGAGATGGCATGTAGGTATTGGGGGGTGATAGGTAGTAAATATTGACTTATCAGTGTCCAGTCCTCCGGCTACTCCAGTGAGTCCCTCAGGATGCAGTAATGCCAGTACTTGCTTCTCCCATGCTGTGAGCTGTGGGGGAGGAGGTTGGGGTCCAGCGCCAGTCCTATGTATGGCAAGCTGGTGTCTTGCTGCAATGGAACGTACCTTCCCCCGTAGGTCGTTCCACCTCTTCCTGATGTCGTCCCTTGGTCTTGGGTGTGTCCCACTGGGTTGACCGTGTCCACGATTCTCTTCCATAGCTCCATCTTCCTTGCAATGGATATCTGCTGTACCTGGTGCTCCAAAGAGCTGTGGCTCTACCCTGAAAATTTCCTCCACCATGACCCTCAACTCCTCCTCGGTGAAACGGGGGTGCCTTTGTGGTGCCATGGGTGTTGTGTGTTATGTGTTGGTAAGGGTGGGTTAGGTAATGTGGTGGGGTGTGTGATGTAGAGTGCGTGAGGGGTGTATGAGTGTAAGTGGTATGTGTTTCTAGTTGTCTCTGTGCTCTTCTTCTCAGTCTCCTGGTGGCAATTGTTGTTCGTAAGTGGTTGTGGGTAATATGGGTGTGTGTTTTATAGTGGTGTAGGTGTGGTGTGTGTATGGGTGTCAGGTGTGTGCATTTGGTATTGGCCAATATTGTGTTGTTTTGTATGTGGGTATCCATTCTGTGGGCAGCGTTATGTACCGCCAATGGTTTACTGCCATTGAATGTCCACCGCAGTGATTCGTGGGTCATAATGTGATGGACTTTGTTTTGTTGGCATAACGGTATGGGTTTTGGGACTGCTACTTTATCACTGACCTTTGGTCTGGTGGATTTGTGTATCTGGCTGTATTCTGTTGGATTGATGTGAGTTTGTCATGATATGGTGAACGGATGTCCGCCACCTCGGTGGTATGTTGGTGCCTGTCAGTGTGGAAGTAAGCGGCATTTACCGTCAATGTCATATTGAGGGCCTAAGTGTTTACACTGACCCATATTGGTGAAAATCTTGTAAAAGATAAAAGACAACATTGTTTTACTTGTAGAAAGTCTGGTCCTGTGGCTGCAGCTTGATCACCAATGTACATCTCAACGTTTTCATCCATGTTGCCCAGGAATGCCTGCTGTAGGCAGACTTAAAATAAGTGGTGTGTGGGTCTGATTCTGGCGGGAGTCTCCAAATGGATGGCATTTTATACCTAAGAGAGATTGCTAACTATGCAGTGTTTTTCACTGCTCCAAAGCCTGTGAATATGTCTAGACATTGTCAACAATTGAGTTAATAAAATCTCAATTTTTGTGATTTGTTGATGAGGCTGGTCCTACTTTGTGGTGGGGTCTAGGCCCCACCTCTGCATTTGTGTACCAATTTGTATCAGCTTGCATTCTTTTTTAAATTGTCTAGAAGTCTAGTGCAAAAGACATAATAAAGTGATAAAAAATCTGACTTCATGATGAGGTGCCAGAGGAACCGTGGGGTTCACACGGTCTCACCAAGGATTTTTGATCTCTTAAACTACGTGCCATGAATCCTTGGGTAGTGTATTCGGAGAGGAGCTCTTGCTTCTTTTCATACCAGGCTATGCATTAGACAAACATTTTGCTTTATGTTAATCTTTCTCTATCTCTCATTTTCATGCCCCCCACCTCTCCTAACACCCCTCTTTCTTACGCTCTCTATACACCTCTCTCCCCAACCTGCTCTGTTTCTTCACAAATCCTGGGACCAACAATTATGCTACATAATACAATCCAGAATTGTATCCTTATTTTACAAACCCATCGCCCCCACAAAAAGCTGTATAATAAGCGAAGAGCCTCTAACAAAAAAAACAAAAAAAACATGCCCTGGCCTGTTCTCACACAAACTGCCTCGCGCTTGTGGCTGTCTGAACATGCCAGGCTCATTTGTTAGAGACTTCCACGAAATACACGCAGTGAGTGCTGCAATTGTATCTGGAATAACACCCCTAGACATGTGGTTAGAGCCATGAGCACATGACAAACACATAAGTAGGGGGGATATCACAGCACACATGACCCAACACGGTCATGTGATCGCCATGGAAGAGACACCATTTTGGGGGAGGGCCCCTGAGGACCCAGAAGTCCTGGTAGCGGAAGTGACGTCATTACGGGGCAAAGCACCTGTTACTTTTTGCATGGTGGCAAAAGGTATCCCTTTATTCTACTTGGAAAAAAACTTAATAAATTATTTGGGAGCAAGGCAACAAACATCCAATGAGTGTAACTGGAGAAATGCAATATCAAAGTTTAAGTAGAAAAGTACCTAAAAGCACAAAGCATGAACTGTGGTTACCTGGTTGCACCGTACTGGGGTAAATTCATCATCATAACTGTGTTCAGTTTTTTGTTTTTTTTTGCAAAATCCGACAAGTATATATGTTAAAACATTTCAACATGCATATCCATACAAAAGAGAAGAGGGAAAAGGCAGCTCAATGAGCAAAGAATCAAGGGAACTGTACAATATATATTCAAAAACAATTCAACAGCAGATGAAGAACGACGCAATGTGCAAATAATCTAAAGACATGAGTAACTATGTAACGACTCAGCAAGAGAATCCTTAAAACCAAACGAGATGGGGATAGCATTATCGTACAAGGATACATATTAAAAATAAACTAATATCTAGAGCTAAATACCCCAGTCAGAAACCATGACACACAAACAAATTTTAGATGTAGCTAAAAGCTGTATATATAAATAAGCAGGTTTGACCTCTCTCAGATCCATGGACAACAGAAGGGGCCTAATAAATTTACGATGAGAGCGTTAAATCTGAGGCATATAAGAACAATGTGCAAGGTATCTACGTTTGAAACCTCATTACAGTCACATGCTGGTAAGTCAGCCGTTTTAAACTAAACATCTTTTGCAAATAACAACTGGGTGAAATAGGCCCAATCTAAAATACATCGATAAATACCAATGGTGAATAGGCATCTCTAACAAGAGATAGGGTTCTATGCCATCAACTGATTTCACGATGCAATATTGATGCATCGACTGCTAGGCTTAAGCAGAAATTTCCCCCCTGGCTCCCACTCGAAGAGAAAAGGCCTGCTTCAGTCAAGCAATGTCAGCTTTAGGAATGCCCTTTGGTTAGTAAATAAGTCTGGCCTCCCTTGAGCTTTAAAATGTGACTTTACGTATTGTAGCCAGGTATATAAGACATATTGGCCCTCATTACAACCCTGGCGGTCGGTGTTAAAGTGGCGGTAAGACCGCCAACAGGCCGGCGGTAAAAAAAATAGAATCACGACCATGGCGGAAACCGCCAACATAGACAGCACTTTAACACTCCGACCGCCACGGCGGTAGAAACAAACACTGCAGCGGTCACCGCCAAAAGACAGGTGGAAGACAATGTAGCGCCCACACTATTATGAGAGGCCAATCCGCCACCTTTTCCGGGGTGGGAAGGGGAAACACTCACCTCTCCAGACCCCACGAGGAACCAGGACGGCATGGAGCCAGAACTCCAAATACTCCCTGTGATGGTATTCCTGCTCCTCTACCAGGAGCACGAAAGACGGCGGCGACGACCACAGTGAGTACTGCACCTACAACACAGGGGAGGGGGAGGGGGAGGGAAAAGAGGGTGACACACACATGCAACACGCAAAACCCCCACCCCCACCCTCACCCACAACAACATACACACAAACACATGCTGCAACATTACATTTACACCTCCCCACCCCCCCTGGAAGAACGCAAGGACAAAAGGAAATTAGTTGAACGAGTGTAATAAATAAAACTCCATTAGTCGAAACTTGTGTACACCAACTACACAAGTCCAGATAGTGCACCCTTCATAGTCCGTGGACCACTGGGCCCAAAAAGCATGGGTGTGGCCCACACTCGATACCAGACTTTAAACGGAGAGAACACTGCAGGGGCATCAGATCAAAATGAAACAGGCACCTCAGGGGGAAGGGATGGGGGGCACCTCAGCCAGATGACTGCACGACGCCAGCTCCACGAGGGGGCTCCATGCCCACTGCTGTATCCTGGGGAGTGCAAAGCCACAGTCTCACAAGTCTTTACAGTGGGTGGTTTGCCCACTGGTGTATCCTGGGGAGTGCCAAGCCACAGTCTCTCAAGTGGATGCCTTTCTCCACTGGTTCTGGAGGGGACTTTGTGCTCAGAGTGCTTCATCCTGCCAAGGACTGATGTAGTGGATGCCTTTCTCCACTGGTTCTGGAGGGGGCTTTGTGCCCAGAGTGCTTCATCCTGCCAAGGACTGAGGTAGTGGATGTACCTCTCCACTGTTTCTGGAGGGGTCTTTGTTCCCAGAGTGCTTCATCCTGCCAAGGACTGAGGTAGTGGATGCCTTTCTCCACTGGTTCTGGAGGGGGCTTTGTGCCCAGAGTGCTTTATCCTGCCAAGGATTGAGGTAATGGATGCCTTTCTCCACTGGTTCTGGAGGAGGCTTTGTGGCCAGAGTGCTTCGTCCTGCCAAGGATAGGGTGAATGGATGCCTTTCTCCACTGGTTCTGGAGGGGGCTTTGTGCCAACAGTGCTTAATCCTGCCAAGGACTGAGGTAGTGGATGCCTTTCTCCACTGGTTCTGGAGGGGGCTTTGTGCCCAGAGTGCTTCATCCTGCCAAGGACTGAGGTAGTGGATGCCTTTCTCCACTGGTTCTGGAGGGGGCTTTGTGCCCAGAGTGCTTCATTCTGCCAAGGACTGAGGTAGTGGATGTAATACTCCACTGGTTCTGGAGGGGGCTTTGTGCCCAGAGTGCTTCATCCTTCCAAGGACTGAGGTAGTGGATGCCTTTTTCCACTGGTTCTGGAGAGGGCTTTATGCCCAGAGTGCTTCATCCTACCAAGGACTGAGGTAGTGGATGCCTTTCTCACTGGTTCTGGAGGTTCTGGAGGGGGCTTTGTGCCCAGAGTGCTTCATCCTGAGGTAGTGGATGTGATACTCCACTGACAGTGGTGCAACATGCAAGCTGCCCAGACTCCTGGAACTGACCACCAGCCTCGTACGACTGACCACTGGGGATGGCAGCCATGTCTGCGTTGGTGCCACTGGCTCAGGATGTCGCGGGGCCGCTGGCGGTGCTGGCGGCGGTCTCAGTGGCATCAGTGCTGGCACGGGCTTAGTGGCATCGGTGCTGGCGGCGGTCTCAGTGGCATCGGTGCTGGTGGCGGGCTCTGTGGCATCAGTGCTGGCGGCGGGCTCTGTGGCATCGGTGCTGGCGGCGGCCTTTGTGGCGGCGATGCTGGTGCCGGTCTTGCTGGTGGCGTGCTCAGTGACTGCAGTGCTGGTGGCGGGCTCAGTGACTGCGATGCTGGTGGCGGGCTCAGTGACTGCGTTGCTGGTGGCGGGCTCAGTGACTGCGGTGCTGGTGGCGGTGCAGGTGGCGGTGCAGGTGGCGGTGCTGGTGGCGGTGCTGGTGGCGGTGCAGGTGGTGGTGCAGGTGGTGGTGCAGGTGGCGGTGCTGGTGGCGGTCTTGTCCGCCGTGCAGGTTGGCATCGACGTGGACCTGCCCTTGAATTCTGGCCCTTCCCCACCTTGTATGGTGGCGCAGCTGTCTTTCCACTATCCACTTTTGTTTTGCCTGAGCCCTTGGTGGCAGATGTTTTTGCCTTCTCCCTCCGGAATGTGGGCAACTTTTTTACTTTTTGAGGTGGCGGAATGTCCTTGCTCTCGCTCCGTGGAACACTGGCAGCCATGATGCTTGGCGCACTCCAAAAGCCCGCAGTTGCTGGCAGCAATGTGCCCGGTGATGTGGTGGCTGAAGTGCTGGGTTGGGACCTGGAAAGGCGGCCCCTAGGGGACGGACGGGGGGGGAGGTGTAGGGAAGAGGTCAATAGTAGACAGGGAAAGCTTTTTAGACACACTGGGACAGGTAGATGGAGTGGGTTTGGGAGTGGAGGAAGAGGTAGTGGTTGTAGGAGGTGTACGTTTGCTGACTTTGGGTGAAGGTGCATGGGCCGGAGGCTGTTGTGAGTTGGATGGCTGTTGGGTGGGTGTGTGGCTGCATTTGTGTACTTTGGGAGGAGGGTGCACAGACACACTGGGAGAGGACACAGGGGATGTGTGAATGGTAGTGGGGGTGGCGAGTGCACGTGAGCAGTGTGTGGTGATGGGCGTGCTGGTGATGGAAGTAGTGGCTGAAGATGTAGTGCATGCAGGTGTGAGTGGAGATGAGACAGGGAGGGAGGAGGGAGACGTGGAGGAGGGGGACACAGTGGAGGCAGTGGATGTTGGTATGTGTGCATGGGTATGATGCTTGTGTGAGTGCCTGTGGGATGTGTGGTGCTTATGTTTGCCTGAGCCACTCTTGTGTGTTGAGGTGTGTCCATGCTGGTCTGATGGTGTGCTTGGGATAGGCTGAGGTACAGGGGATTGGGCCTGGGTGGAGGAGGTTGGAGGGGGGAGGCTGGACACAGGGACAATGGCTGCAATCAGTGCTGAGGCCAGAGCCTGAAATGCTCTCTGTTGGGCTGCCTGGTCCGAATGAATGCCCTCCAGGTATGCAGTTGTTTGTTGCAAATGCCTCTCAACACCCTGGATGGCATTCAGAATGGAAGACTGCCCAACAGTGAGAGATCTCAAGAGGTCAATAGCCTCCTCACTGAGGGCAGCAGGGTGCCTGGGGCGAAGGAGATGCCCACCCTCCTGGGTGAGCGGCCACAGGACACATGCTGAGGGGGTGCTGGGAGGGCGGTGCTGGTGGGGGGGTGGCGGCTGTACCTGTTGATGCGGGGGCACAGAGGGGCCCGCCACCGCAAGGGAGCTCCCATCAGAGGAAGAGTCGCTGTCGCTGATGTCACCTCTGGTCCCCGCCGTGGAGCTCCCCTCGCCCTTCGTCCCACTGGTGGCTTCAGACTTTGTTGCCTCGCCCTCCAGGCCCATGTGTGATGCAGCTCCCTCCTGCTCCGGTGCCACTGCTCCTCCGCCTGATGATGCTAATGCACACAAGAACAGGGAGACCACAAAAAGGGTGGGGGAAAGACAGAAGAAAGACATGTTCAGTGCATGCAATACCACTACCGTTGGCGGTCACTACAGACACAGCAGCCCTCTGCACTACGCCATGCACTTAGAGTTCCCTAATTGATCACAGGGACATGGGGTACAAGGCCTATGCCTGATTGCTGCACACATGGAAGACACAGGAGCCTGACTAGGTGTAGTTGGCCCTTACCGCTGGTGGGGTTGGGGTGCCACATAGCCTGCCTCACAAAGGAACCTCGCCTACAAAACTCGCCCTGGCCTAGGGGCACCCACAGCCCACCTCCCCCACCCAGACACCTCTTAATGCGCGCAGAGTCAGATGGATGTGACTGTAATCACCCCCTTGTGGCTGCTGTGATGCCCTCAAGCGCCCATCCAACTCCAGATAGGCCACCGCTAAGATCCGGTACATCAGGGGGGTCATGGTGCGACGGGCACCCCTCCCACGTTGGGAGGCCATCCCCAGCTGGGCCTCCGCCATCTTTTTGCTCGAGCGGCGAATGTCCTCCGATCTTTTATGGCAGTGGGTGCTCCGTCTGTGGTGGACCCCCAGGGTCCGGACATCCTTGGCGATGGCACGCCAAATATCCTTCTTCTGGTGGGCGCTGACCTAGATGAATAGTACAGGGGGAAAAGGAAAATCTTTAACGGTCCGGACCGTCACAGTCATTGACCCACGTTCCCACCCTTCCCCTGACGCACATACACTCACCGTCTGCTCATGCAGGCCTCAGTCCCCCCCGTATCTTCCATCCACACCACTCCAAACAGGCATTGCTCACAGTGTACTCACCTGTTTGTCTGGAGGACCGTAGAGTAGCGTGTACTGGGGGAGGACCCCATCCACTAACTTCTCCAACTCCTCTGAAGTGAAGGCAGGGGCCCTTTCCCCAGACACATGAGCCATCATCGCTTCCAGACTGAGGTCACAGCTGCACTTGCAGTGTAGGTCCTCTACTGTCGATGTTCAGGTATCAAGTGAGTGAACAGACAGAAAATGGCGGTCACGTCCATGGCAGTGCGTACCGTCACCGCCGGCGAACATCGTCATTGGCTCCTGGGACCCATAGGGTCCAATGTTAACCAATGCAGGATTGCACCGAGGTCTTCGACCGCCTACCGCGACGGTGTACAACGCCAGCGCAGTTACCTCATATCCCCCTGTCCCACCTTACAGGTCAGGTAGCCGCTATTTCAGGGGGCCACATGGCATTAATTTTAAATGCGTCACACCTATCTAGGCCTTGCATGCACACAGTGACACGCAATTGCGGATTGACAAATGTGTGCAATAAACATTTTTTTAATACCTCAGTGTTGGCTGAACTCTCTGCTCGCTGTTCTCGTCCATAGGGCACGTCCGCTGGGGCAGGGGAGGAGATGGCGGCATCCTCCGGTGAACAGACCGCTGGTGGACCTGTCGACAATGGAAGAGAGACACATATTAGTCACCTACAGACTTGATCGTGCAAAAATACATGAACTGTGTTCCCAATTGGAGCCAGACCTGATGTCAGCTGTCCGCCATCCCACAGGAATCCCCCCTCTAGTGCAGGTACTGTCAGTACTCCATTTCCTGGCAAGTGGGTCTTTGCAAACTACAGTGGCCATTGCATCAGGGATGTCCCAGCCTATGTTCTCAAACATGTTGTCCAGAATATTGTCTGCCCTGCTGAAACACATGCACAGCTACATTGTTTTCCCTCAGGTGGAGGATTTGCCCACAGTGAAAGGTGACTTCTATGCCCTGGGACATATCCCCAACATCATAGGTGCCAATGATGGTACCCCCCGCAGGAGTGAACAGGTATACAGAAACCTGAAGAGCTATCATTCAGTGAATGTGCAGATGGTGTGTTTGGCTGACCAGTACATCTCCCATGTGAATGCCAAGTTTCCAGGCTCAATGCATGACGCTTACATTTTGAGGAATAGCAGCATCCCTTATGTGATGGGGCAACCCCAGAGGCACCGTGTGTGGCGAATAGGTTAGGACAAGGACCCTATACCCTGTGAATAGTTGTCTGGGTCTGGGGTTGTCCCTAAGGGTTAGTGTGTGTTGTCCCTCGATTTTTTCAGGTGACTCTGGTTACCCCATCCTGTCATGGCTACTGACCCCAGATCGAAAGGACCTTAAGCCTCCTGAAGGCCAGGTTCTGGGGCCTCCATATGACAGGTGGTTCTCTCTACTACTCACCAAAGAAGGTGTGCCAGATCATCGTGGCCTGCTGTATGCTGCACAACCTGGCTTTGTGACGACAGGTGCCTTTTCTGCAGGAGGATGGTCCAGAAGGAGGACTTGTGGCAGCTGTGGAGCCTGTGGAGAGTGAAGAAGAGGAGGCAGAAGAAGAGGATCGACAACAGAAACAACGTTATCCAGCAATACTTCCAGTGAGACACAGGTAAGAAGATGTCACTGGCTCACACATCTCATACAATTGTTAGACCTATCATAAGTCTGTCACTTTCACCCAGTGTATGGACCCTGACTTGTCACTTTGCCTTTCCATTTTACAGATGTGGGTCCCAATGTGTGACCTCTGCTATATTACCTCATGGACTAGAGCTGTGTGATATAGGTATGTTGACAATACAATTAACATTGCTATTTTCCTAAGTTATTGCAAATACACATTTGTGAAAGCACAGACTGACTCCAGATTGTTTTGTAATTTAAGGGTGTTCATTTCAGTGCAAATTAGTGGAGGGGGTTGTAAAATGGGCAGGGGTGATGGTGGAGGATTGTCCATGGCAGAGTCCAGTCTATTTGTTTCACAGGTGCATTGTCCAAAGTGGCATAGGAAGTGGAGCTAGGGCAGTTGATGGATGGACAGGGTGACGAAGTGGGACAGAAGGATGACATTCAGTGTGGTCTAATTTCCTGGCGGGGGTCTTGGCATTGTTCTCTGTCTTGTTCCTGGATCTCACGGACCATTTGTGTGGTGGTTCTCCATCTGCTGGGGGAGGGGTGCTGGTGCCGTGGTCCTGTGGCGGTGCCTCCTGTCCACTAGCGCCGGCGGAGATGGTGGGCCTTTCGTCATCCAGGCTAGCATCAGGGGCCCCTTGTTGTGCCACAGTGTCCCTCCTGGTGTCCACAAGGTCCTTCAGCACCCTTACAATGGTGACCAGGGTGGTGTTGATGGACTTACTTTCCTCCCTGATCCCCAGATACTGTTCCTCCTGCAGCCGCTGGGTCTCCTGGAAACTTGGCCAGTACTGTTGCCATCGTCTCCTGGGAATGATGGTACGCTCCCATGAAGTTACAGAGGGCCTCATGGAGAGTGGGTTCCCTGGGCCTGTTCTCCCCCTGTCGCACAGCTGTCCTCCCAGTTCCACTGTTATCCTGTGCCTCTGTCCCCTGAACCGTGTGCCCACTGCCACTGCCCCCAGGTCCCTGATTTTCTTGGGGTGGTGGATTTGCCTGGGTTCCCTGTAGGGGTGGACACACTGCTGCTTGACGTGTCCTGGGGACAGAGGGATGGGCCCGCTGGGAGGGTGCTGTGCTGGTGTTTCCTGAGGGGGGAGGCTCTGTGGTGGCATGTGCCTGTGTGAGGGGAACCGACTGTCCTGAGGTCCCAGATGTGCCGGGCTGGTCATCTCGATCCAGTTGGACAGAGCTGCTGTCATCAATGTGGGCCTCTTCCGTGGGGGGAGTGGACATGTCTGGAACCTCCTGTCCAGTGACGTTGGGTAGGGGTCCTGCAGGGGTGTAAAGGCATGATTATTGCATCTGTGTGTGCCATTGTGTGCAATAGGTGGGTGACCCTGTACTCCAGTGCTTGCATTCTTGTCTAGGACCTTGTGTGATACTTGGTTTGGGGTCTGTGTGGGTATCTGTAGTGGACATGCTTTGGTGATGGGTGTCCATGCTTTGTTGTTGCATGCAGGGCTTGGTATTGGGATGGGTGGGTTGTGATAGTGGGGCATATGTGAGGTGTTGGAGTGATGGGGGTGAGGGTGGGGTATGTGATAGCATGCAGGTAGGGTGGGGGATGTAATACTTAAGATTTGACTTACCAGAGTCCACTCCTCCTGCTACTCCTGCGAAGTCCTCAGGATGCAGTATAGCCAAGACCTGCTCCTCCCATGTTGTTAGTTGTGGGGGAGGAGGTGGGGGTCCGCCACCAGTCCTCTGAACTGCAATCTGGTGTCTTGAGACCACGGAATGCACCTTCCCCCGTCGGTCGTTCCATCTCTTCCTGATGTCATCCCTTGCCCTTGGGTGTTGTCCCACTGCGTTGACCCTGTCTACGATTCTGCGCCATAGCTCCATCTTCCTAGCTCTGGAGGTGTGCTGCACCTGTGATCCGAATAGCTGTGGCTCTACCCGGATGATTTCCTCCACCATGACCCTGAGCTCCTCCTCAGAGAACCTGGAGTGTGTTTGTAGTGCCATGATGTGGTGTGGGTGATGTGTAGGGTGGTGTGTGTTGTGATGTGTGAGGAGATGTGTTTGTGTGTGTTGTCTGAGGTGCGTGGATGTTGTGTGAGTGATGGTGTGTGTCTGTGGATGCTAGTTTTGTTGATAGTGGTGTCTCTCTATGTTCTTCTTTCTCTATTTTTGTTGTAGGGGTTTGTGGGTGATGTGGGTGTGTGTTTTATATTGTATTGGGTGTGTGGGAGTGGTGTGTGTATGTATATCAGGTGTGTGTATTTTGAATTGTCCAATGTGGTTGTGTTTTGTAAATGTGTGTGTATTTTGAGCGCGGCGGTGTGTACTGCCAATGGAATACCGTGGTTGAAAGACCGCCGTGTGGATGCGTGGGTCGTGATAGTGTGGGCGTATTCCTGTTGGCGTGACGGTGGAGGTTTCGTTATCGCCAGTTTATCACTGACCTTTGGTGTGGCGGACTTGTGTGGGTGTCTGGATTTTGGCGGATTCCGGCTTCTGGGTCATAATAGATGTAGCGGAATTCCGCCGCTGCAGTGGTGTGTTGGCGGTCTTCTGCACGGCGGTAAGCGGCATTTACCGCCAATGTTGTAATGAGGGCCATAGTACCTTAGACAGAGTACTAAAGGTGGTGGCCCGCCTCTTCATGGTGGTGACGGTTGCAAGATGGGCCTTCCCATGGCCCAGAGTTTGCCTGGGCATGTTCCCCACAGCAGGTTATGGTGACGCACTATATATTGGAGGTGTCGGTGAGGTCTGCTCTGCTGGCGAAGCTAACAGAGGTTTTGGCACTCTGCTTGGAGTGCGTAGTTTGACCAAAAACTCCTCTAACCCCACCAGCGAAGTGGAGCTCACCGTGTGCGCACTGCAGCCCAGTTATGGGCCACACAGCACAAGTGCAGACAGTCTACACTTGTGCTGTGTGGCCCATAAATGTGCTGCGGTGCGCACTCTCGACCAGCATGGAGTTGCTGCTGGTGCCAGCTCCAGATCCAGGCCTCCCTCTGCCAGCAACCCGGAAGCAGGGGGGAAAGGGAGGCAGAGAGCCAGGTCACAGGGAATGAGGATCCCCTCCTGGAGGACCCAGGTAAGTCCTAGTTGTTTTTCCTTTTGTGCACACTGGTGCACAAGAGGCCTGAAATGTCAGCTTTTGCTCAGGCCTCTTGTGAACTGTACACAAGAGGCAGGCCGGTGCACAAGTCCTGAAAAGGCAGCTTTAGGCTGCCTACGGCCCTGTCCTGAATGTGCCTAATCTCTGAAGTGCTAAGCAAGGTCGGGCATGGCTAACCAGATCCCACCCTGCTTAGCACTTCTGAGATCGGACGCATTCAGGACAGGGTGCCAACGGGGCATTCGGCAGTGGCTCTCAGCCACTCAGGATCTCCGCTTCCACGTAATTCCATCAAGTGAACTCCATGAGCTCTGTCCAGGCCCACTATAGATCTTTCACGTGGCGTGCTGTCCTGCCCCTCACTCTACCGGCCTCCTGGCCTTGCTAGAATTCAGGGACACAGTCCCTGTTGCACAAGTCAGTCACAAGTTCAGGCTGATCCCAATATAGAGTGGGCTGGATACAGGGACCAACTCAGGCCCACTAAACGAAGTATCTGAAATCCGTGTTTGTGGAGCATTTAGAGATCCCACATTGAGGATGTGTCATACACCAGCTAACAAAATGCAGGACTGCAATACAGAGTCCTGTGTCTTCGTTGCACGTGCTGTTTGAGAGAAAACAGGGCTGATTGCAGAGGTCCCCTAACTTTGTGCCCCCATTTTTCATATTTTTACTGTGTTTTCATGACTCTGATGGTGCCCTGGTACTGCTAACCAGTCCCAGGGCTAATTATAATTGGCTATATCAACCTTACCTATAAGTACCTAGTATATGGTAGGGCATGTAGGTTTAGGGATCCCAGCATAGGTGGTGCACCCATAGGTGCACTGCCGATGTGCCCAGTGTCATTTTAAAGGCAGGTCTGCCTTGTTGGCTGCTTTTAAATGAACATTATATGCAAATTTGACTTTGGAATTAAAAGTACTTCCAACATCTTAACTACCTTATTTATACATACAAGTCACCCCTAAGGTATGCCATATGTGCCCTTAGGGTTGAGTGCCATGTAACTATAAGCAGGAACCTTATAAAAATAGTTGCATAAGTCCTAGTAAGGTAAAACAGCTAAATTTGTTTTTCCCTCACTGTAGTGAATGGCCTCCATAGGCTAAAATGAGGAGACTTTATTTTAATTAACAAATTCCCTCTAAGTGTCAGATACCTCAAGTTTGGTATCAAATAAATCCCACAGCTTACCATTGTTGGATTTCATATAACTAGTTCAGGTAAAGAGTTTTAAACTCTACCTGAAAAGTTGCCAGCTTCAGCTCTGTAGTGTACTTATCTGATTGGCCAGCCTCTGGCAGCCTGGACAGGGTGCATTGATGAGGTGTGAAGTGGCCTGGATTGAACACAAAGAATGTGCCTGGGGGGAGGGGAACTACCTCAGCAGCTGGGGAAGCAGGAAGGGGGGAGGATGCCAAATTGGTCTTCAAATGCAGAGAAGGTCATTTGGAGCAACCCAGCACCTCCCTCACATCCTACAACCCCCCCAACAATTAGGTGCCCTCTTTCTTTGATTAGGAGAGGGCAGGAGAAGGGTGTGTTTAAGATTTTTCACATCATCACAGGGGGTAGGAGCCTGCATCTGTTTGGAGAAACAGGAACCCACCTGTTTTTCACCCAGGAGCAAGGATAAATATGGCTGAGTTGTACCCACACTTCAGATCCCTCCCAGATCACTACAAGGAAGAACATCAGAAGAAGGACTGCCCTGCTGGACCCCTGACCTGCACCTGGACACTGCACTCTGAAGGACTGCACCAGCTGCACACTTGGGCTCCACCACCAGAATGTGTTTGCCTGGCTTCAACTGGTTCAAGGAGGGACTCCCTGTTTGCTACAGGTGAAAAAATGCTAACCAGAGTACTCTGCCTCAGATCCTGAAGAAACTGACCAGCTGACCACTGTCCAGTGGCCGTTTTGGAGTTTGAGCCAGGTGCATTCTGGGAGTTGCAGTCCGCACCCCTAAGGAGCAACCCAGACCTTCTGGAGTCTTTGGATGAGCTGTGGACTCCTAAAGGATCTTAATAGACCTTCTAGAAGAAGATTCATAAGTTTGGAGAAGACTGGAGAACTTTTTGGAAAAATCTCCATAGAGGGACTGACTCGCAGCGGCAACTCTAGCTGGCTTGCTTCAACCGTGACGCAGCCTGACTTGCAGGTTCGTCCCGCTGAAGAAAATCTCCAAAAAAGTGACTAAGTCAGAACAAAGAAAGTTGACCGGAACCTCCCACGCAGTGTATCTGAAGAGGGCTCCAGGAAAGTAGGATCAAGATTCCGTTTTGGCTCGGTCGAAGGATTTTCATCTTGAAAAATCATCTAAGTCCGAACGTAGAAATGGTCACCTAGGCCTCCCGCAATGTGTATTAGACTTGGCATCATTGGCATGGTCTTACCTAACTTTTTGCCTCTACTTCCCAGATTGCTTCTGTGTGCTGGATTCTGTTTTTGTTTGCTCTGGACACTTTACCACTGCTGACCAGTGCTAAAGTGCAAGTATTCCCTCTATAAATGGTATGTGTACATTGGCTTATCCATGATTGGCATATTTGATTTACTAGTAAAGTGCACTAGAGGTGCCCAGGGCCTGTAAATCAAATTCTACTGGTGGGTCTGCAGCACTGGTTGTGCCACCCACATCAGTAGCCCTGTAAACATGGCTCAGACCTGCCACTGCAGATTCTGTGAGTGCAGTTTTTAACTGCCAATCCGACTTGGCAAGCGAACCTACTTTCCAGGCCTAAAACTTCTCTTTTTATGTATCTAAGGCACCCCTAAAGTAAGTCCTGGGTAGCCCCATGGCCAGGGTGCAGTGTATGTTAAAGGTGGGACATGTACTTATGTGTTTTGCATGTCCTGACAGTGAAATACAGCCAAATGTGTTTTTCACTGTTGCAAGGCCTATCTCTCTCATAGGTCAACATGGGGGCCACCTTTAAATATGATTAAAGCTCAGATTCCCCTTGGGAGCAAATAGACATGTGGAGTTTGGGGTCTCTGAACTCACAATTTAAAAATACATATTTTAGTGAAGTTTGTTTTTAGATTGTGTGTTTGAAAATGCCACTTTTAGAAAGTAGGCATTTTCTTGCTTAAACCATTCTGTGCTTGTTTGTGTATTCCTTGTCTGGGTCAGTTTGACAGTTGGGCTGTTTGCACCTCTCCTCTAGACAATGACACAAAGGGAGCTGGGGTGTAGCCTGCATATCCTAATAGGCCAACTGGGCTGAGGAGAGGAGTGGTCACTTACACCTAAAAGGGCTGTGCCTGCCCTCACACAATGCAGTCTCCATCCCCCTGGTGGGTGCCTCGGGCCTGGCCTGGGCAAGGTAGGATCTTGAAAACAACAAAGACTTCTCTTTTAAGTAGTCCCACTTCAAAGGCAAAAAGGGTGATAAGAAGAGCACCCAAAACCCCTGAATATCAGGTTACTTCTGGAACGAAGAGGAAGCTTTGCCAAGGAGAATAGCTGGAGAAGCTGGAGGAAGTGTACTGCCCCTTTGCCTGTGAATGTGCTTTGCTGGGTTTGCCTGCAGTAGCTACTTCTGCCTGAGAGAGGATAAAAACTGAGTTTTGTGTGACTTCCCACTGGTGAAGAATCTCCAAGGGCTTGAACTGAGCTTGCCTCCTGGTGTTGAAGTCGCAGGGACATCAAAGACTTTTCTCTGCCAGCATTAGGCCTTTCTGCTGAGCGTCATGTCTACCAAGTGCTGCCCTAACCTGTCCTGGGCCCTTGAAAGGTGCAGCTGGTGTGAAAGGACAGAAATCTATGCAAAGACTGCAGTGCAGGGAAACGTTTGATGCACCACCGCCTCCCGACGAAAAAAAGATGCGCCGCCGGCCTCGCGGCTACCATCAACGCTCCACTTGCATCGTGGCTGGAAGACTAACTCAACGCAGCTGGAGAAATGACGCGCAACACATGCAGCGGTTGCTGTTAACAACGCAAGCTCCCATGCAGTGCTGTTTCTGGACACCGTACAACTGGATTTCAACGCAACATAACTGGGCGCGGAAAATCAACGCAAAGCCTTTCCAGACCTGAGGTGCTCGTCCAGATCGACGCATCGCTCTCTTGTGGGAGAAAAGAAACAACTCACACCGACCCGAACGCAGAAGGAATAACTCACGTTTCTCTCTTGCAGGCGATAAATCAATGCATCGCTGGCCTTTTTCGATGCACACTCACCCGTGCGGCTTTAGTTTGACGCTACCCAGGTATTTTTGTACAATAACAATGTTCTCACTGTTTTCTAAAGAAGTGAAGTCTCTTTTGCTTTTTAAATTCATAACTTGAATTGTGTATGTTGGAATTTTGTTGGTTTCTGTCTTGTTTTGTTTAGATAAATATTATCTATTTTTTATACTTGTGTTGTGTCATTTTGCAGTGTTTTCACTGAGTTACTGTGTGTGTTGGTACAACTACTTTACACATTGCTTCTGAAGTTAAGCCTGCCTGCTCTTGCCAAGCTACCAAGGGGGTGATCATGGGTTAATTGAGGGTGATTCTCCTTTACCCTGACTAGAGTGAGGGTCCTTGCTTGGACAGGGGGTCACCTGACTGCCAACGAAAGACCCCTTTTCCAACAACGTGTATCCGAGGAAGGGCTCCAGTGAGGTCGGATTGGACTGACGACTTCGTCCCACTGAAGAAAATCTTCAAGAAAACGACTAAGACCAAAAGTAAACTTTTGACCAAGGCCTCGCGCTTGCTGTAGCCGAGCAGGGCATTATCGCAGTCGGCCTTAAACTTTGACTTTGGCCCCATTGAGGTGCAACCCTATTGCCGCTATTCGTTTCTAGGCGCTAAAAACACCAATTCTTAAAACATTCATATCTCCGCTTCCCCTTATCTGATTTTATTCATTTTGGTGTCATTTTAAAGATAAAAATATACTCTAGTTTTATAAATTGGTATTGGATTTTTATTGTTTTGTGTGTTACTTATTTACTGTTTTGTGATTTTTAAATGCTTTACACACTTGTCTCCAAAGTTAAGCCTTGTCGCTCATTGCCAAGCTACCAAGGGTTGAGCTGGTTTTAATTTATTGAGACCTAAGTGGAGGTTAGTGGCCTATTGCTAAGTGTAGGTACATACCTGCCCTTACCAAAAATCCACTTTCCAACATTTTCTGTTGATGAGGGGCTTGCGGTGTGAAGTCCTGCATCAAGGACTGTGAAGAGATGAATAGCAGTGTTTCATTCTGCTTCACAAGACCACAGCTGGGCTTTCAGAGCATCTTAAGGCAAACTTCCAAGGGTCCAGGACTGGGGTGGCATGATTTGAGCGGGCAGGGAGGGTACGACTCACTGCAGGCAGAGTCCAGGTGCTGGTTCAAGTTGGTTGGAGCATTTTTTGTCCCTGAGGCTCTGATCAGGAGGCCAGTCAAGTAGCCCTTAGAGTCACCCTGGAGGTCCTGGTTCATGATGCAGGTCCAGTCTTTTCACTCAAGCAGCAGGGCAACAGAGTAGGAGTCCTCCTTGCAGAGCAGCACAGCGGTCCTTCTGAGTCTTCCATAGGGCCAAAGGTGTGCTGAAGAATTGGGTTTGAGGATCCATTATTTATAATTGGTGCCCACTTTGAAGAGGTGTCTGGAATTTTCTGCCTCCCAGCCCTGGCCCCAGCTTGTGTGGGGTCACAAAAGAATATTGTCAATCCCTTTGCGAACGTCCTAGGCAGTGCCTTTGTGATGTACAAGTGTGGTAGGTGACAACTCCTCCCCATCATCAAGCCAGAAATGACCAATCCTAGATATGTCAATTGGGCCGATCCTGCCAAAACCTACTGCCCTTTGTCTCATTGTCTTGGAGCAATACACAAAGACCAACTGCCAGCTAAACTTAGTGATGTGATACAGACTGCAGGCACCAAATGGTTAGGATGAGAAAATACAAACTTTCTAAAAGTTCATTTGCAGAATTGCAACTTAAAATCCTTCTTTACCACTAAAGATGATCTTAAATTACAATCATGTGAACCTCAAACTTGACATATCTACCCGCTCCCAATCAAAAGGTATCACGTACTAAATGTAGTAAGTTACTCCAGTGTTATCCTATGGGATGAGGTAGGCCCTAAAAAATATGTGTCCAACTTTTTAAATATACTGCACCCTCCTCTCTTGGCTGTTTAGGGCCTACCATAGAGGTAACCTATAAGTATTCCACAGGTAGGTTTGTGCCTGGGAAGAGGTTTCTTTTGCCAGACCAAAAAAACTGTTACAACTGCACACATAGGGGGTCATTCCGACTCCGGCGGTCAAGGACCGCCGGGGATGCCGGAGCACCGCCAACAGGCTGGCGGTGCCCCGCAGGGCATTCTGACCGCGGCGGTTTGGCCGCGGTCAGACCAGGAAAACCGGCGGTCTCCCGCCGGTTTTCCGCTGCCCTGGGAATCCCCCATGGCGGCGTAGCTTGCTGCGCCGCCATGGGGGATTCCGACCCCCTCACCGCCATCCTGTTCCTGGCGGTTCCGACCGCCAGGAACAGGATGGCGGTGAGGGGTGTTGTGGGGCCCCTGGGGGCCCCTGCAGTGCCCATGCCAATGGCATGGGCACTGCAGGGGCCCCCGTAAGAGGGCCCCACTTTGAATTCCAGTGTCTGCACATCCTCCACTCCGCCGGCTCCATTCGGAGCCGGCTTCCTCGTGGGGAAGGGTTTCCCGCTGGGCTGGCGGCCGGCCTTCTGGCGGTCGCCCGCCAGCCCAGCGGGAAAGCCAGAATGGCCTCCGCGGTCTTTCGACCGCGGAGCGGCCATTTGGCGGCTCCCTCCAGGCGGGCGGCTCCCGCCGCCCGCCGGGGTCAGAATGACCCCCATAGTCTGCAATGGCTGGCATGAGACCTATTTAAAGGGCTACTTAAGTGGGTGGCACAATAAGTGCTGTAGGCTCAGTAGTAGCTTTTAATTAACAGGCCCTGGGGCTTGTAGTACCAATTTCGAAGGACTTACATATAAATTAAATATGCCAATTGGGTGTAAGCCAATGTTACCATGTTTAAAGGATTGAGTGCAAGCACTTTAGCACTGATCAGCAGTGGTAAAGTGCACAAAGTCCTGAAGTCAGCAAAAACTAGAAGGCAAAAGGTGTTGATAAACCATGCCAAGTATGTCAGGTACAACAAAGATGGTGGCAGAACACTCTTTAAGTTTCATTTTGAAGTTCAGTGGCAATCATTTTTTGTAGCACCATCAGCCGAATTTGCAAGAATGAGAGGTTATAAGTATGTATATGTTTATCTGTATATATATGTATATGTATGTGTGTATATAGATGTGTGTGTATGTATGTGTATATATATGTATGTGTGTATATATATGTGTGTGTATTATGTGTATATATATATATATATATGTATATGTATGTGTATACATATGTATGTGTATGTATGTGTATATATATGTATGTGTATGAATGTATATATGTATGTATGTTTATATGTAGTTCTTTCCCAGGAAGTCTTCCCCAATCCGTAAACCTTTCTTTGGGCAATTCCAGTAGACAGCACAAATCTAGTATGACTGAATTGCTTTTACAAGGGTTTATCATTTCATAACAGTAAAAGTGCAAAGTGCGAGGTGCCACCAAAGAGAAAAGTGTGTATGTATATATATATATATATATATATATATATGAATCTCCAAGGACTCCTGCCCCAGTACACAACCTTCACCTCTGGTCGAATCCAAAAAACACTGCACAATCCGGTACACAAACTTGCTGTTAAAAGGGTTTTCTTTATTCCATAATTATAAAGTGCAAAGTGCGAGGTGCCACATAAAGAGACCTGGCCTACGCGTTTCGGCAAAAGCCTTTGACTGGGCCATCCCATGGTGCAGTGCAAAACAGCAATTTAAAGGAACATACTCCATTTTTTTCTTTTTTTACATTATTTTACCTTTTCTAGTATACCCACACCATTAAGTAACAGTGCACACATACAGAACGTATAACAACAAATATTCACATCTTTGCTTCATGCAATTTTTCTCACTCAGTCAATCAGTGTACTTGATCATATAATCATGATATAATGCATGCAAAATAAGATATGCAGAAAGTCTCTAAAGGATAATAGCTAATATATCACTTTCCACAGTTGTCATTCCAAACAGATCAACTGTCCTCCCCATTGAGTCAGGCTGTCATCGCCTAATTTTAATGTTTACAAAGTATAATCAGTAAAACAATGACAATTCGACCCAATCAGGACCTGAATCCCAAAAGTAATTCATCAAAAACCTATGTTAGTGGAAATGACAATAATCCTGCTATATCCCATTATATATATATATATATATGCTTCAAAGTTCCAGCGGTTTCTGACGTGGCCGCCAGCATGACATAAAATCCAAACTTTCACACCCTATTACAGAGAGACCCCAGCACTTCAGAAGGTGTTCTTGAATTTGTGAACAAGGCTTTAATTGCTGGTATGCGTTAAAGCATTTACCTCAGCAACTGATTAATTAAAGTACTGAAGTAGCTTCTGGAGTGCTGGTCTCTCTGCATGAGAGTTTGCTTGGATGTGTATATAATATCACTCTATCTTAGGCTCGGGGAGAAGGGGAAACATGCCCCCTCTCCTCTTTATAAAGTTATGTGGCCCGTGGGATGGGTTCCCGGGGCCTAATAAGTCCAAGACCCTATTATTGGGGACACCCATGGTTTTGCAGTGCCCTAAGGCTCTGCCCTTTTTTCAGCTTTACTACCACAAAATTCAACAGGGGCCTGCACTGAGTGATGCAGTAGTACCACAGTGCTGCAAATAGTAAACATTTTAATTCAACCTTGGGGGTGTCTCTCTGGATCCTCATCCCATGGGACAGCTGGTCAGGGGGGGTAAATGTTCTCCCTGCCCTGCCTCTTTATCCATTATTGAGTCCCCAAGTCACATAATGGCGACACCTTTCTCTTCATATTGCAGCCAGCCAAGCAGATCACGTGTTTTGAGTTTCCTGTACTTCCCGGTAGTGCTGAGTCTAAATCTATCTATCTATCTATCTATCTATCTATCTATCTATCTATCTATCTATCTATCTATCTATCTATCTATCTATTTATCTATCTATCTATCTATCAATTTTTTAAAACCGTAATTTCTAATACACTACTGAACACATCCTTCTGAGCATTGCATTAGTAATTTAGTAATATTAGTACCCCCCAGTTGTGGCACTCAACTGACCTTAAGCGCTCTCAAGAGAATCCATAAGCCAATAAAAATGCGAGGTGACAGCTGACCCAAAGTCTAATCTTTCCTTTAGTCCAACTCTATCCCCAGTGGCGTCTGCATTCATTTGGCCCTCAAATTGTCCCAAACCAATAGGATCTAAACCTATTTCTCCCATGACTCAGTTCAGATAAGATTCTACCTTTACCTATGGCAACAACTGATGGTTTATGGAAAAGCCAAAAATACCAAGGGTTTGCTTGTATTTCCCTTGTCATAACAAATTGCCGTGCTACAGAGTCTACCCATCGACCTTCCTTGCTGCTGTGCTTATATTGAACCTGGCCATCTGGACTCCTCCTCACTAAAGATGATAGTAAACATGGTCTGACGAAGGCTTGGCAATATATATATGTGTGTATGTATATATATGTGTATATATATATATATATATATATATATATATATATATATATATACGTGCTCAAAGCCACTATTTTCCAACACCTGGGAGGCTCACCGCTAAGTTTGGGCACATGACTGATAAGATGCACAACAAGGATCCTCTGACTTACAAGCATAGGTGCATTTTGAAACTGCTCACACTAGTACTTCGTCTCATACATGGTGTGCCATCTACGCACTCAACCGAGGTCTCTCCGAGACACTTGTAATGTAAAACTGGCTAATATCGCCGATTTGTAAAAATGTACTCACTTAGAAACTCACCCAGTCCTGCAAACATTTAGCCTATATAGATGCTGAATAGGTGATAGGGCATTACACATTGAAGAGCCTCATAACTCCCAACATCAGTGCCATTTTAAGACAGCTCATCCCGGTTCTAAACTGCACATTCACTCTCCTTCCATATAATGGACCATAATCCTGCAGGTACAGACTCCCTCACAAACTCTGTATTCCAATTTGTAAATACTCCCCTCAGGCTTCCTAATGATCCACTTTTCAAAATTATGCTTCCTAACAGGGATTGATAGCACTGTTTATAGGGAAATCCATTAATCTGCCATACTCCCAACCCAATATCTGTGTAAACTAATATCTTCTATGTACAACCTGCTATACTTGCCATCGCCATCATACCAATCATGAATCAAATGTACTTCATATCACACCCTCTATAAACTATAATACTTATAGAAGGGTAAAACCCAGGGATTACCTTAATGCGGTCCTCTAAAGTTACCAAAATAAACAAATTGGGAATCACATCATCCATAACAGTGATTATACCACAAGCCTGAGAATGGGCCACAAGGCTTAACACCAATAAAATATTTCCAACCGTCCCTGCTGTTCAGTCCACTTCTGACATTATTGAATATGGACATGAATATGGACATGAAAAACTGCTCCCTTAACTTTTTTTGGGCATCGGTGTTGCCTCCTCTTTTCCTTCCAATTGTTTTCTCCAGGATAAACCAACAGGTCATCTTCCCCATAGCCATTCATAACAAAATGATCCACCAGGGAAGCCTTACTTTTTTTGTTCTAGTAGCTGATTTATGCACATTCACCCTCACTCTTGCTTCCCCGCCACTTTCCCTACATATTCCAATCTGTAAGGACATATGAGGAAATTGACAAAATTCTTACTTTGGCCGTTATTAATGGATCTTGTTGTAAATTTAACATCTTGGCAAGAAACACTCATGCCCATGATACCTCCGCCTCATTAAGATAACCAAATAATCAACCCTACATCTACCTCTTGGTAGCTGTAAATCTCTGGTTAATGTGCCCTAGGTTAAGCCAAGTGATAAATTCCTTCAATTTGCTCATCAGATCCCTCCCAGACAAAAATAAATGTCAGAACAATACCAATTCTTTACATTATCAAAAGAGGGGCTAATTTGTTGTAGATATGCTTGTTATCAAAAGCTCCCACGTAAAGCCAGGCTTAACTCATCGCACACATGGCTTCCATGCCTGTACCTTTCAACTACAAGAATAAATCCACTTTAAATAGGAAAACATATTTTTAAGTATCATCATAACACATTTCACTAGAAAATCTAAATTCACTCCCTCTAGTTCACATTCCATTAACACATTACAAACTACCTCAATTGTGTCATTCTTAGGAATTAGTGCAGAGCGTCAATGTCAAGAGTGACAAGAAGCTCCCTTTCACTATCAAATTGTAACCTTTCCAATAGGGAAATCACATGTACTGAGTCTCTAATGTAGGATCTCTGTTTACTTACTAATTCTTTCAAGAAATAATTTACATACTTAATGTTACCATTAGGGAACTCAAGCAGGATATAATTGGTATCAAGTGGGGATCTTCTAAATTCTTATGGGTTTTTGGCAATCTACAGAAGTGTGAAATAGGGTTGTCTTGCCTCAAAAATCTATATTCCTCATCACATACCCAATATCGTGCTTTAGCTTTCTCAATAAAGATAAAAACCTCAATTTTCAGGCCCTACAACCTGGTTCCTAGATTCCCTCCGGTAGTGCTCCTTCACCAACAACAGTTTTCTTACTCTCAATTCATAATCACTAGTATCAAAGACAACCACCCTTGTCGGAGGGCTTGATGGTAATCAAGTAGGCATCCCTCAGTGAATCCACTGCTTCTCTGTCTTTTAGGTAGGTTATTCACTAGGAAATGGGGTGATCTAGCACTTCACAAACACTAGTCTCTACAACTCCCTAAACGATGTGGGTATTCTTCCCAACCTGTGCTATTGTCAGAGCAGAAATCAGTTTTAGTCTTAGCCTGGGTCTATTAGTGCTCTATTTCCCTTCACAAAATGTTTCAATACAATCTTTAAAAAAAAAAAAAACCTTTACATCTCTCTCAACCTCTTCACCCCTGTGGTAGGTATAAAAACCGATCTCCAATACTTGCCTTTCCACTTCACTCAGTACCTTCTTTGATAAATTGATGATTGGTGGCCTATCTGTAGGAAAGTGGTGCATTATGCAGTGAGGATGGTTAGGCTTCACTAGTTTATACTCTCACACTACCCCGAAGATGGTCCTTCAAATTCACAATACCAAGCCCTTAGCTCAGTCCAGGTAGTGTAGCAAAGAGCAATCAGGCGTTACTAGAAAAACAGATATTAAGCATTTCAGTGTACCAACCTGGGCAATTAGTAATTGACATGACTCAAAAGCAATCCAACAAGAATTCATAAAAATAGATCCGATTTTATATAAATTTAGCCCCCAAAACACAGCAAATCAGTTATGTATAACTGGAGTTATGGATTTGAAAGCAGAAATAAAGATAGTGAATTTACTAGCTGTCAAATCTGATTATTGAGGTCAATGGGAAAAGACACTAGTGACAGTCACTCGCAGAGGAAGCTTAGGGGAACCCACTCTTAGTTAAGGTCATACGGGTCCTAAGCCCATGATTCCACAGTCAAACCAATTTTACCTGGCTCATGGGGCCCAGGTGCAGAGGTGTCCTGGTTGTCCTTGGTCCTGAATACGGGAGCCACGGTTTCTGAAATATGGTATTTGTGACACTAAGGGGGTCATTCTGACCCCGGCGGTCAGAGACCGCCGGGGCCAGGGTAGGCGGGAGCACCGCCGACAGACCGGCGGTGCCCCGCAGGGCATTCTGACCGCGGCGGTTCGGCCGCGGTCAGATGCGGGAAACCGGCGGTCTCCCGCCGGTTTCCCGCCGGTTTCCCGCCGGTTTCCCGCTGGTTTCCCGCTGCCCTGCAGAATCCTCCATGGCGGCGGAGCGCGCTCCGCCTCCATGGGGATTCTGACACCCCCTACCGCCATCCTGTTCCTGGCGGGTCTCCCGCCAGGAACAGGATGGCGGTAGGGGGTGCCGCGGGGCCCCTGGGGGCCCCTGCAGTGCCCATGCCAATGGCATGGGCACTGCAGGGGCCCCCGTAAGAGGGCCCCACAAAGTATTTCAGTGTCTGCTTTGCAGACACTGAAATACGCGACGGGTGCCACTGCACCCGTCGCACCTTCCCACTACGCCGGCTCAATTCTGAGCCGGTGTCCTCGTGGGAAGGTTGATTTGCCCTGGGCTGGCGGGCGGCCTTTTGGCGGCCGCCCGCCAGCCCAGGGCAAATCCCAAAATACCCTCAGCGGTCTTTCGACCGCGGAGCGGTATTTTGGTGGGGGAAGTCTGGCGGGCGGTCTCTTGCAGGTCAAGTTTGTGGGAGCCCACTGGGGGTTAAGCCTGTGAGGGCCCCTAGACAAGTATTCACCAGGCACAAGAACTCCACCTAGTCACTGTGTCTTGGCTGCAAAGATGTGATTGGCTATTCTTGGTACTGAACGGGAGGTGCTGTTGCTGGCTTTACCACTGAGATGGTGCAGGTGAGGGAACGGATGCTAAAACTCAACAACGGAGGCATAGATAATGTCAAGTGAAGGTGTTGCAGTCTGCCCTCAAGGTGCAGTGTTGAGTAGAGGTGGTGATGACTGGATTGGCCACAAACAAGCCTTGGCAGTGGTCAGTTGGAGAAGCTATCTCCTATTTCTGAGGTCCAGTGGAAACCGGTAGACTGGCTGTAACATGGCAGGGAGCAGGACTACACTTCCCACAATGCACTGTATCACCAGTCTCTGGGCGATCCCTCAGAGGGCCCAATGGCTAGTAGTTCTTTGGATCCGGTGAGTCCTTTTTACCTGCGGTGGGCAGAAGACTACTGCCACTACTCCAAGGGAGTCTGTTTTTGCCTTTGGCTAACAAAGGGTTCCCTTTTGCTGGGAGAAGCATTCCTTGGTCTACGACAAACTGCATTTGAGAAGTTCCAGAGGGCTGCCACAGGTTCAATGTATTATGCATTTTGTTAGTGCAGGTCCCTGTTGTTGACAATGTGGGACTTCTCTTGTCGCAAGTGGTTGCAGATCTGAATTTCTGGTGCCAGAGGGACCTCTTAAATCCTAGATTTAGGAGTGTTAGGAGCATTAGGAGTGTTAGGGGTGTGGGTGCAGGTAGCCAATAGGCTACTAGCCCCAGGGGCTAATACACCCCTGAGATGACCACATCCAATGGGTTGTGGCACCTTTTTAATCCAGAACCCTCATTTCTGCCTCTTTTGAAGATGCCAGGAGTCTTCCTCGACTGTACAGGCCAGGCTGCCCACCCTTGAGGTATGGCTGGCCTTCTGGGGGGTCTGTGCTTCCTGACTAAGTCATTTTCCTACCTGCTCTGGTGCAAATGTGCCTGGGGCCAAGGAACAGCTTTGTCCTCCACTGGGAGACAGCATGCCTGAATATCAGAGGTGGTGTGCCCTTTGAAGCTCACCACCTTAATATGCCACTTCACTATCTTTATTGGGAGGGAGGTGTGACCTCCTTCCTGTACAGGCCATTGTCCTTAATCCTGAGAGTGTTTGCACCTCTACCCAGGGTGTCAGAATCCTATCTTGGTGACAGCAGCTTGCAGTCACAGCACAAGGAAACCTAGGTAACTCGTTGGGCAACCCCTGAGGTTGCTTTCTGGGTCCATGCCACATCGCTCTCAACACAAGATTCTTGTCAGAGATGAGAAGGCATGTTGTTTGATATCAAACATGACCCATTTCATTGTTACCATAATGGAGCTGGTGACATCCGGTTGCTAGTCCATGTTATCCTGTGGGCCATTGGTCACTTATAGTAGCTTTTAATGGAAAAAGCCACTAGGGGGTCATATAAGCTTGCACTTATATGTCAAAACCTTTAATATAATGCACCTTGCCTCCTGGGCTCTGAAGGCCTGCCTTAGGGGTGCTGACATATATAAATGGATGTGCTGGGCTGTGTTACACATGGTGGGGGCATAGTCAACCTTGAGCAGTTTGCATGGCTCTTGCAGTCTGCAATAGCAGGTCTGCTGTAAGTTGTTTGCTTGGGTCATGCAGGGTAACACTACCAGGGCTTCAGGCCCTGGTGATCCCATTAACACCCATGTCCTGGGTACCACTGGTACTATTGTACTAGGAACTTATGAGGGGTTAAAGTACTTGCCAATTGGGGATACCAATTCACAGTTACCGATTTAGAGAGAGCTCTGGCAATGGAGCCTGGATAGCAGGCTCTGGTACACTTTCAGAATCATAAACCAACAGCACCTAGAGCAAAACATGAGGGAAGACCTTCCAAATGGGTATGGTCCTACACTCTCTAGCACCAGTATCTCTGGGTCCTTGTTCGTATGTATTGTTGAGGGGGGTTGGTTTTTCATTTATTATCCTCTCCCTCTGAGTTGTTTTCTTTGAATTACCTTCTACCTATGTTATAAAAAAGTGGCATATTCACTATTATGCACACGACCATCACTCTCGTCTCTCTTTTGACCTTCCTCATCACTGCTAGAACCTGAAAAGTCTGAGAAAGTAACATGTTTTCTTGGTTTGTAATAAAATGGTCTTTCACTTTGCTTTGTTTCTTCCCTTTCCGTTCATCATAATATTCCTTATTCAAGTACAGGCAGATTCTCTTATGGCTAAATGTACTGATATCCTTTTTTAGCTTGATGGTCTTTTTGTTAACCAGATATTCCTTATAACCCTCAATTTCATGATTCATCTCTTCTAGTATATTTTTAGCTTTATCTGGTGCTCTATTCTCCTTCAGGCTTGAACATAACTCTTCTATTTCCTTTTCCCCCCAATAAGAATCACTTCCTACCCTGTTTTGATAATAAATAACATCCAGTCCCTACTGCAGTGGTCTGCGATGAGAGTCTGTGTGAGTTTCGGGTTATCAATTAAAAGAAGCGGCTCATTCATAAACTGAAGGCCAATAGGTATTACACGTGTGTTGCAGCATTCAGTTAAGAAAGATCTGCATTTAATTGTGTCCTCTTTAATTTCTGTTTCAAGTTCATTATTTTGCCCCACTTCTCACTATATTTAGACATAATGGTTACAGTATTGCCAATTTTTGTATAGCCATCAATGATCTTATTGAATTGGTCCTCACTGACCAGGTCTTAAGTGAGTTTGTTGCACCCTCCACTACAGGAATACAACTCTCCAACCACCAGGTTATATGAACCCTTACTAAACTGAGCGGTACCCCACCACCAAGGGGACAGGGTACCACTAAACAGTAAATTTGTCAAAATTCCCCTTAGGATAAACGTACAAACAACCTCAGATTCAATTCTTGTAACCCATCCAAACCTGCATTAAAAAACCACCTATTCACCATAAATGGGTACCAAAAAGATAGTTAAAAAATGCACCTGATTTTAATAATACGTATATACACAATATAAACATTATGGGGGTCATTTCAACCCTGGCAGACGGTGTTAAAGCTGCGGTAATACCGCAAACAGGCCGGCGGACAAAAAAAGGGAACTATGACCGTGGCGGAAACAGCCATCATTGACAGCCACTTTAACACTCTGACCGCCACGGCGGTACAGACAAGCAGCGTGGCGGTCACCGCCAACAGACAGGCGGAAGACAATGTACCACCCACAGTATCACAACCCGCCAATCCGCCACCTTTTCCAGAGTGGATTCACCGTGGATAAAAACACGGCGGAAACAGCCATTTCAAAGGGAAAACGCTCACCTCTACACACTCCACGAGGAAGGAGGCCACCATGGAGCTGGAACTACAAATACTCCCTGCTCTTGTCTTCCTGCTCCTCTACGAACACCAGCAACGTAGGCGCCAAAGACAACGGTGAGTACTGCACCTACGACATAGGGGAGGCAAAAGTCACGGACACACACACGCAACACCCCCACCCCGACCTTCACCCACTACAACACACACACCAATGCATTTCAAAACAGCACAGTAACAACCCACAACCCCCCCGGATGAATGCAAAGACAAAAGGAAATCAGTTCAAACTCTGTAATGTATCAAAATACAGTAACCAATGAAACGCATATATATGTAAACATTCAAAAAATCATACATCACGATTAGTACTGCAGGTATGCACATATCAATGTCCGTGGACCACTGGGCCCACAATGCATGGGCGAGGCCCACACTAGATACCTGTCCACAAACGGAGAGAACACTGCAGAGGCATCAGATAGAAATACAACAGGCACCTCAGGGGGAAGGGAAGTGTAGGGGGGGGCACCTCAGCCGGATGACTGCACCACGCCAGATCCACGACGAGGTTCCATGCCCATTGATGTATCCTGGGGAGTCTTTACAGTGGGTGGTTTGCCCACTGCTTTATCCTGGGGAGTGCAAAGCCACAGTCTCTCAAGTCTCTACAGTGGGTGGTTTGCCCACTGCTTTATCCTGGGGAGTGCAAAGCCACAGTCTCTCAAGTCTCTACAGTGGGTGGTTTTCCCACTGCTTTATCCTGGGGAGTGCAAAGCCACAGTCTCTCAAATCTCTACAGTGGGTGGTTTGCCCACTGCTTTATCCTGGGGAGTGCAAAGCCACAGTCTCACAAGTCACTCCAGTGGTTGGTTTGCCCACTGCTCTATCCTGGGGAGTGCAAAGCCAGAGTCTCTCAAGTCTCTACAGTGGGTGGTTTGCCCACTGCTCTATCCTGGGGAGTGCAAAGCCACAGTCTCTCAAGTCTCTACAGTGGGTGGTTTGCCCACTGCTTTATCGTGGGGTGTGCAAAGCCACAGTCTCACAAGTCTCTACAGTGGGGGGCTTGCCCACTGTACCATCCTGGGGAGTGCAAAGCCACAGTCTCTCAAGTGGATAACAGTCTCCACTGGTTCTGGAGGGGGACTGGTGCCCAGAGTGCTTCATCCTGTGCAGGACAGACGGAGTGGATGCAGGTCTCCACTGGTTCTGGAGGGGGACTGGTGCCCAGAGTGCTTCATCCTGTGCAGTACAGACGGAGTGGATGCAGGTCTCCACTGGTTCTGGAGGGGGACTTGTGCCCAGAGTGCTTCATCCTGTGCAGGACAGACGGAGTGGATGCAGGTCTCCACTGGTTCTGGAGGGGGACTGGTGCCCAGAGTGCTTCATCCTGTGCAGGACAGACGGAGTGGAAGCAGGTCTCCACTGGTTCTGGAGGGGGACTGGTGCCCAGAGTGCTTCATCCTGTGCAGGACAGACGGAGTGGATGCAGGTCTCCACTGGTTCTGGAGGGGGACTGGTGCCCAGAGTGCATCACGCTCCCCGTGACGGTCCCAGTTCCATCACTGTCCCAGCTGCACATGGGCTAACGATGCTTGATTTGGCGGTCTTTGCCCTGTTCAGCGGTCTTCACCATGGCGGGCCTTGCCCTGGTTAGCGGTGCTTTACTTTGCTGTATCTAACCTGTTCAGCGGTCTTCACCATGGCGGTCTTTGTCCTGTTCATCGGTGCTTTGCCCTGTTCAGCGGTCTTCACCATGGCGGTCTTTGCCCTGTTCAGCGGTGCTTGCCTTTGCTGTCTCTGACCTGTTCAGCGGTCTTCACCATGGCGGTCTTTGCCCTGTTCAGCGGTGCTTGCCTTTGCTGTCTCTGACCTGTTCAGCGGTCTTCACCATGGTGGTCTTTGCCCTGTTCAGCGGTGCTTTGCCCTGTTCAGCGGTCTTCACCATGGCGGTCTTTGCCCTGTTCAGCGGTGCTTGGCTTTGCTGTCTCTGACCTGTGCAGCGATGTGTGGCATGATGGTCCCTCAGTGCCCAGCGGGGCTGGGGCTGCCGGGGCCCTCCAGGGCACTGACGCTGGCGGTGGTCTCCGGACCAGTGACGATACTGCTGCCCTCCAGGTCACTGACTCTGGTGGTGGTCTCCGGACCAGTGACGATACTGCTGCCCTCCAGGGCACTGACTCTGGCGGTGGTCTCCGGACCAGTGACGATACTGCTGGTGGTGGCGTCCCGGCCGGCGGGGAGGATGGCGGCCTTCTCCGCCGTGCTGCTCTTACCAGACCTTGGAGACCTCTTCTGCCCCTTCACCACCTTGGGAGGAGTCACAGCTGACTCGGCACTCCCCCCGGGACCCCTGTGAGCTGTTTTGCCAGTAGGAGTCTTCACCCTCTCCCGTCGGGCACTTTCCAACTTAAGGTGCTTTACAGGGGGTGGACTGGCAGTGCTTTGGCTCCGTGTCACACTGGCTGCCCTGGCGGCCGGTGCACTCCACAGACCTTTAACACGCACCACTGGTACCGGACTTTTTTTGGCTGAGGTGCTACTACGGGACCTATGAATTGGATGGGTGGGGGTGGTGGGAAAGAGGTCAACGTTGCTCAGGAAGAGTTTCTGACGAACACTTGGATGGGTAGCTGGAGGGGGTCTGGGAGTGGAGGAAGAGGAGGTGGTTGTAGGAGGTGTAACTTTAGGTGATTTGGGTGCAGGTACTGGAGGCTGTTGTGAGGTGGATGGATGTTGGGTGTGTAGGTGCCTGCGTTTGTGTACTTTGGGAGGGGGCGTCACAGACACACTGGGAGTGGACACAGGGGACGTGTAAATGGTAGTGGGGGTGGTGAGTGCAGGTGAGCGGGGTGTGGTGCTGGGTGTTCTGGTGCGGGTCCTAGTGCCTGTAGATGTAGTGCATGCAGGTGAGAGTGTAGACGACACTGGGAGGGAGGAGGGAGACGACGACGAGGGGGACACAGTGGAGGCAGTGGATGTTGCTGTATCTGTATGTGGGTGATGCTTGTGTGAGTGCCTGTGGGATGTGTGGTGCCTATGTTTGCCTGAGCTACTTTTGTGTGATGAGGTGTATGCATGCTGTTCTGATGGTGTGGTTGGGATAGGTTGGGGTACAGAGGATTGGGTCTGGGTGGAGGAAGTTGGAGGGGGAGGCTAGACACAGGGACAATGGCTGCCATCAGTGCTGAGGCCAGAGATTGCAGGGTTCGATGATGGGCAGCCTGACCAGAATGAATGCCCTCCAGGAATACATTAGTGTGTTGCAACTCTACACCCTGGATGGCATTCACAATGGTAGACTGCCCAACAGTGAGTGACCTGAGGAAGTCAATGGCCTCCTCACTGAGGGCAGCAGGGGTGACAGGGGTAGGGGCTGAGGTGCCTGGGGCGAAGGTGATGCCCACCCACCTGGGTGAGCAGGCACGGAGCGAAGGCTGAGGGGCTGCTGGGAGGGCGGTGCTGGTAGGGGAGGTGGCAGCTGTACCTGTAGAAGTGGGGGGCACAGATGGTGCCGCCACTACAAGGGAGCTCCCATCGGAGGACGAGTCCGTGTCGCTGTTTGCTGATCCGGTGACTGACGTGAAGCTCCCCTCGCCCTCCGTCCCACTGGTGTATTCAGAGTCTGTGGTGTGGCCCTCCATGGCCATGTGGGATGCAGCTCTCTCGTGCTCCGGTGCCACTGTACCTCTGCCTGATGATGCTGATGCACAAAAGAACAGGGAGAGCACAAAAAGGGGTGGGGAAACAGAAGAAAGACAGGTTGAGTGCATGGCTTACCGCTACTGTTGGCAGACAATACAGACACAGCAGCCCCCTGCACTATGCCGTGCTCTTGGCCTCTACAGATGCAATTTCTGGGATATGGCCTACATAGCTATAAGTGTCATCTGTCCACATAGATGACACAGTGGCATGTATACCTGTACTTGGCACTCTACAGAGGTGGGGTGGGGGGCCACAGGGACATGCCTTACGAAGGGGCCTAGCCTACGGAACTTGCCCTGGCCTAGGGAAACCCACAGCCCTCCTCCCCCACCCAGACCCCTCCACTGCGCGCTAAGTCCGCAGAATGTGAGTGTACTCACACCCTTGTGTCTGCTGTGATGCCCTCAAGCGACCATCCAACTCAGGGTAGGCCACTGCCAGGATCCGGAACATCAGGGGAGTCATGGTGCGACGGGCATCCCTCCCACGTTGGGAGGCCATCCCCAGCTGAGCCTCCGAGGTCTTCTTGCTCCAGCGGCGAATGTCCTCCCATTTTTTACGGCAGTGTGTGCCCCGTCTCTGGTGGACCCCGAGGGTCCGGACGTCCTTGGCGATGGCACGCCAAATGTCCTTCTTCTGGTGGGCGCTGACCTTCATGACATGTACAGGGGAAAAAGAGAAGTCATTACCAACTGCACCGTTGAAGTGAGTGGCCCCCATCCCTACCCTTGCCATGTGGCACATGCATTCACAGTCCTTCATGCATGCAGAACTGTGGCCCCTTCCTTCTTACAACCAGCCCTCTACACTCAGGCATAGCCCATACAACGTGTTCCCTGTGTCCTTACCTGATGGTCTGGAGGACCGTAGAGTAGCGTGTACTGGGGGAGGACCCCGTCCACAAGCTTCTCCAACTCCTAAGCAGTGAAGGCAGGGGCCTTTTCCCCAGACGCAGCAGCCATTGTCTCTTCCAGACCGAGGTCACAGCAGCACTTGCAGTGTAGGCCCTTTCCTGTCGAAGATCAGGTATCGAGTGATTGAACAGATAGAAAATGGCGGTCACGTCCGCGGCGGTGCCTATCATCACCGCCGGCGCAATTTATCATTGGCTCCTGGGACCCATAGGGTCCAATGTTAACCAATGCAGCATTGCGCCACGGTCTATGACCGCCTACCGCAACGGTGTACAATGCCAGCGCAGTTGCCTCACATCCCATTGTCCCAGTTTAGAGGTCAGGCAGCACCATTTCAGGGGCCCACATGGCTTCATTTACTACTGCGTCACAGGTACCTAGGCCTACACTTAACACACATACAGGAAGAGTTTTGTATTTGGTGTTGTGTTCTGTGTAGCTGTGGGTACATACCTGAGAATTTGCTGAATCTGTGGTCGCTGTTGTCCTTCTTAGGCACCGTCAGCTGGGACATTTGAGGAGATGGCAGAATCCTCCGGTGTACCGACCGCTGGTGGACCTGTTAACAATGGAGGAGCGACATTTGATCATCACCTACAGGTTTGACCCAGTTGGAGCCAGACCTGATCTCATCAATCCTCCATCCCACAGGAATACCCCCTGAAGTGCAAGTGCTATCAGTGCTCCATTTCCTTGAAAGTGGGTCATTTCAAACAACAGTGGCCATGGCATCAGGGATGTCCCAGCCTATGTTTTCCAACGTGTTGTCAAGAGTGTTGTCTGCCCTGCTGAAACACGTGAGGAGCTACATCGTTTTCCCTCAGGTGGAGGATTTGGCTACAGTTAAAGGTGACTTCTATGCCCTGGGACATATCCCCAACATCATAGGTGCTATTGATGGCACCCATGTAGCTCTGGTCCCCCCCGCAGGAGTGAACAGGTGTACAGGAACCGGAAGATTTATCATTCCATGAATGTACAGATGGTATGTTTGGCAGACCAGTACATCTCCCAGGTAAATGCTATGTTCCCTGGCTGAGTGCATGACGCCTACATCCTGCGGAATAGCAGCATCCCGTATGTGATGGGTCAACTCCAGAGGCACCGTGTGTGGCTACTAGGGGACTCTGGTTACCCCACTCTGTCATGGCTATTGACCCCAGTGAGGAATCCCAGGACCAGGGCAGAGGAACGCTACAATGATGCCCATGGGTGGACTAGGATGGTGATCGAACGCACCTTCGGCCTCCTGAAGGCCAGGTTCAGGTGCCTCCATATGACAGGTGGTTCCCTATTCTACTCACCAAGGAAGGTGTGCCAGATCATCATCGCCTGCTCGATGCTTCATAATCTTGCTTTGCGACACCATGTGCCTTTTCTGCAGGAGGATGGTCCAGATGACGGTGTTGTGGCTGCTGTGGAGCCTGTGGACAGTGATGAGGAGGAAGCTGAGGAAGAAGACATAGACAACAGGGAGTCAGTCATACAGCAATATTTCCAGTGACACACAGGTGAGAAACATTTTTTAACTATTACATTCACTTTCACACTCCTACCTCTATCCTGTCTGTCAATTTGAAGCAGTATTTGGTAACTGAGTTGTACATTTCCATTACGGTTTCACAGGTGTGGTTACCAACGTGTGTCATCTGCTTGCATCCTTCATGGACTTGTGATGTGTGACATAGGTATGTTGCCATTACATTTGAAAACGCATTTTGTCACTGTCATAGCTAATACACATTTTCAAAATCACAGACTGACTCCAGATTGTTTTGTGGTTCAAGGGTGTTTATTGAAGTGCTAATTATTGTAGGGGGTGGCAAAATGGGGATGGGTGATGGTGGAGGAATGTCCATGGCAGAGTCCAGTCTATTAGTCTCACAGGTGCACTGCCCATGTGGGCATAGGAAGTGGAGCTGGGGCAGTTTAAGTATGGACAGGGTGACAAAGTGGGACAGTGGGATGACAATCAGGGAGGTCTCATTTCCTGGCGGGGATCTTGCCATCTTGCTCTGTCCTGTTCCTGGATCTCAGGGACCGCTTGCAGGGTGGTTCTCCGTCTGCAGGGGGTGGGGTACTGGTGTGGTGGTCCTGTGGCGTGGCATCCTGTCCACTAGCGCCGGCGGAGGTGGTGGGCAGTTCATAGTCCAGGCTAGTGTCAGGGGCCCCCTTGGAGTGCCACGGTGTCCCTCATGGTCTTTTGTATGTCCTTCAGCACCCCTATGATGGTGCCCAGAGCAGAGCTGATGGTTCTGAGCTCCTCCCTGAAGTCCAAATACTGTTCGTCCTGCAGGCGCTGGGTCTCCTAAAACTAGGCCAGGACCGTCGCCATTGTCTCCTGGGAGTGGTGGTATGCTCCCATGATGGAGGAGAGGGCCTCGTAGAGAGTGGGTTCCCCTGTCGCACAGCAGCCCTCCCAGTTCCCCTGTGTTCTTGGGCCTCCGTCCCCTGGACCGTGTGCCCACTACTACTGCCCCCAGGTCCCTGTTGTTGTTGGGGTGGTGGGTTATCCTGGGCACACAGCTGATTGACGTGTCCTGGGGACGGAGGTATGGGCCCGCTGGGTGGGTGCTGTGCTGGTGTTACCAGAGGGTGGAAGGTCAGTGTTGGGCTGTGCCTGTGCAAGGGGAACCGACTGTCCCGAGGCCCACGATGGTCCGGGCTGGTCATCTGGATCCAGTTGGCCAGAGCTGCTGTTGTCACTGTGGGTCTCTTCTGTGCGTGGGGTGGAGATGTCTGGACCCTCCTGTCTGGTGACGTCACGTAGTGGTCCTGCAGGGGTATAAGAGCATGATTATTGCATGTGTGTTTGTCATGGTGTTCAATGGGTGGGTGTGCGTGTACCCCAGTGCAAGCATTCCTGTGTGGGGGCTTGTGTGATGATGGTTAGGGGGGTGTTATGGGTATGTGCAGTGAGCATGCTTTAGTGATGGGTGTCCACGCTTAGTTGTGTCATGCAGGGCTTGATGTTGGGATGTGTGGTTTGTGTTATTAGTACATTAGTGAGGAGTTGGAGTGATAGGGGAGGCGGTGAGGGTGGGGGTGTGTGATAGCATGCAGGTAGGGTGGGGGATATGATAGTTAAGATTTGACTTACCAGTGTCCATTCCTCCACCGACTCCTCCGAGGCCCTCTGGATGCATGATGGTCAAGACCTGCTCCTCCCATGTTGTTAGTTGTGGGGGAGGAGGTGGGGGTCCACCGCCAGTCCGCTGAATTGCGATATTGTGCCTGGAGACCACTGAACGCACCTTCCCCCGTAGGTCGTTCCACCTCTTCCTGATGTCCTCCCGATTTCTCTATATGCTGTCCCACAGCGTTGACCCTGTCGACGATTCTTCGCCATAGCTCCATCTTCCTGGCTATGGAGGTGTGCTGCACCTGTGATCCAAATAGCTGTGACTCTACCCGTACGATTTCCTCCACCATGACCCTGAGCTCCTCCTCGGAAAACCTGGGGTGTCTTTGGCGTGACATGGGGTGGTGTAGGTGATGTGTGGGGTGGTGTATGTGTTGATGAGTGTGGTGATGTGTGGTGGTGTGGGGTGTTTTGTGCATGGATGTTGTATGGGTGATGGTGTTGTGTGCCTCTGTGTGGTGGGGTTGTCTATTGCTGTGCTCTCTGTCTGTCACCTTCATCTATAAGTTTTGGTCATAGGGGTTTGTGGGTGATGTGGGTGTGTGTTTTATATTATGTTGGGTGTGTGGGAGTGGTGTTTGTATGTATATCAGGTGGGTGTATTTGGAATTGTCATATGTGGCGGTGTTTTGGAGATGTGTATGTATTTTGAGTGTGGCAGTGTGTACCGCCAATGGAATACCGCAGTTGAAAGACTGCCGCGTGGATTCGTGGGTCGTGATAGCATGGGCGTGTTTCTGTTGGCGTGACGGTGGAGGTTTTTTTTTTCGCCAGTTTATCACTGACCTTTGGTGGGCGGACTTGTGTGGGTGTCTGAATTTCGGCGGAATCCGAGATGTGGGTCAAGATAGCTGTGGCGGAATTCCGCTGCCACTGCGGTGTGTTGGCGGTCTTCTGCACGGCGGTAAGCGGCTTTTACCGCCATTGTTGTAATGAGGGCCTATATATCTTCTCTGTATGTGTTCAGCATTCAAATCTGATAAACAGATAAAAAAATTATATATCCTACTGCATGGGTACTCACAACATGCAGGCCAAAATGCCCAGTCTGGGGTATCACCGGGGACTGCACAGATGACAATGGGGACGGTGGGGAGGGTCAAGGGAAGGGCACGGGCTGTAGCTTGGGGGGAGTGCAGGTGATTCAGGGGCAGAACTAAGTTGGTTAGGACATGGCATAGTGGTGAGTTTGGTGGACAAATTCTACCACGTGGAGTAAAACCGTGCATGGCATTCACAAAGTACTGATTTAAATAAACTGCTCAAAAGATTGAGAGAATGCTGCATTTTGAAATATACAAGGGGCATTCAGATGCGGTACCTATTGTATTCTGATTATTAGGTATCAGTTACACTGATGGAAAAAAAACAATTACATTTATACTGAGGTGTAACTAGTTCGTTCATATCGCACATGACATGCAGAGTGTTTTCCAGTGTGCAAGAGTTGCAGTGCAAGTCTCCCAATCTTGATGTTGCACAAGGAGCGTGACTCACATTTGAAGTCTCTTTGGTGAATGCAGAACAATAAGTACAAAGGCACACAGGATGCAGGACTAGTCTTTTACAAAGCGCAGAGTTTATGAGCTAATTTTAGACTGCACGTTCACAATTAATTAACTGTACTCTGGGACTTATTCAGAAAGTGAAAGTCTGAAGAGGTGACCAGATGTGAATAAGTCCGTTTTTTCTTAGTTTATTTTTCAGAACACCCACTGTGGAAAAGGAACACTGGCTTACTTATGTAGAGCCAAACATACATAGTATTTTCTGTGCCAAGGTAAAAAGAAGAGGTATCTTTTCATAGGGCACCTTTGCCTGTAATCTTCTGGTTCCTTCCCCAAAAAGGAGGACTTAAACACAGAGCTATGTGGCTTGTTAATGAGTTCCATCTCAGCTTGTGCCCTTTTCGAACTACGAAGTTCATCAACTTCAAGATTCTTTGCAATAACCATCCACAGATTTTCTACAAGGGGAGAGACTCTAAACTAAGAACATTGTCTCTTTATGTCCACATAAATGTCCTCTAGATGAGCACACAGTTTGGGCCTCAACAACATTTCTTGAACTTTTTCTCTGGTTAAAACCTGAACTTAGTAAAACGTGTGAGATCACCATCTTCCAGCTGCTCTCTGAAGAGGTCTGGTTTACCTTCAAAACAATATATGGCACTCATCATTGAGGACACAAGTTTCTGCGTACCTTGAAGTGTCAGATTGAGAGTGCTGAACTGTGAGAAAATGTCACACATAAAATGGAGTACGGTGAGCCACGGGAAGTCATAAAAGTCTTGTTAGGACTGTCCTCGACTGATTAAAAACTGTTCAATCTCTGGAAGCAAAGTAATTAACCTTTCTAGAACTCTACCTTTGCTCAATTACCTTAATTTGGTATGTAACAGGTCTGCATATTTAGTTTCTGCATCCTCCAGCAATGCCCTGAAAAGTCTGTGGTTGAGTGCTTTTGCTCATATAAAATTCTTACTACTTGCTTCATAACATAATTTAGTTGTCCTTGTTTTATTTTTGTGCACCATGCTTCCTGATGGATTATGTAATGATAATCATTGAAAGTGGATGATGGAAGTTTTTTTTCTTAACAGAGATATAAAGCCTCTCATGTCCAATCATGGAGGGTGCACCATCTGTAGTAATACTTACAAGATTTCTAAATGTCAGGTGATGAGATTCGAAGGATTCACACATTCTATACAATACATCCTCCCCTTTTGTGTGACTATGCAATGGCAAAAGGCAGAGGAGCTCTTCCTTTGGAATGATTTCTTGTTTCAAATACCTCAACCATTTCATTATTTGAGCCACATCAGCTACATCTGTTGACTCATCAACAGCAATGCTGAAGAAAGGGGACACTGACTGCATTAATGATCTGTGATAGGACATTGTCACTTACTGGCTCACTTCTACATGTGCTTGTAGAATTACTTGTAATGTCCCTATTTCCTTCATAATGTTAGACATATTTGAATAGTTGGAAAATGAAATGTCTGCTGCCGAGAGAAAACATTTCTTAACCAGCTCTGTCTCTGTAAATGTTTTTTTTTTAATTTTTACAAGCAAATAGCATATTTGGAAATATGCCTCAGTTACAGCTTCAAAATATTTAATCTGACACAGAAAGAGCTTTCACTGGGATAATAGGGCTTGCTTTAGTGATGCACTTTCGCTGAAAGCAGTTTTGAGGACATTGGGAAATTTTCTGTGAAGTCAGAATGCTGGGCTTTGTAGTTACACTCCAGGGTATATCTTTTGAGGACATTAACCTTTTCTTTGCAAAGGAAACAAGTACCTTTATCTGTTGGACATTCCACCAAAAGATTATTTTTTGCACGAACCCTGGAGCACCCTGTGTTCACTCTGTATGGATCTGGGTATTTTGCAAGACTTTATCATCAGACTGTATGCTATTGCTGTTGGGTTCCTTATAAACGCAGTCAGGAAAACAGAATTTGTGTTCACAACCAATAGCGCGACCCTGCCTCAGGACTGATGGCACAAACCTACCTCAGTTACAGAGCTATACACACAAACAATGAAATGACACTTGTGTGTTGCTATTTGGGGGAACATGGCTAAAAACAAAATGTTGTGTTAAAAATAGTGGAATGTCTGCATTAAGTGTTCAGATCTCATTCTATGTTTTGACAATGCCCTAGTTGCACTTATTTTGACGTATTCATGCATTTCAGCTTATAACTAGATATTATTGATTCACAAATGGTACACCTTGGTATCACATTTCTCATGTAAGCAATCCCTACCTGAGAGCATCAGGGGAAATGAGCAAGAAAGAACAAGTCCAACCCTTCTTAATAAAATAAGTTCACATGTATAGTGCATCCATGCACTCAAATTCCTTCCTCTCCCCATTTCCGATGGGTGAAATAGTGGTTGTAGGAAGCTGGCCCAGTATGCCAGTATGTGGTGAACACCTATGGTGTCACACCGTATACTGGGTCCAAGCAAACTCCTATTAGTCTAAAAAGCCAGGGCTCTCTTTGGTAGCTGTGGTGAGCAGCCAAGACTTTCTAGAACGCATGTGAAGCACTTGCAGTACCACAGTAGTCACACAGTAACGTATCACACATGAAAGGAACCACAATTATAAAGGTACTTTATTACAGGCACACCAAACTTGACTACAATTGGTATACTGCTCTCTGGAGGTATGAACACACAAGATATACACAAAAAAGTACTCAGGGAAAAACATAAATTAGCAAGGGCCCTTTTGGGAGGCTAATCATATACTAAATAATAGAATGCAAATGGGTGTCCCCTCCAGAGTGTATGGGGTAGTCAGACAAGGGCTGGGGGTGAGTGGAACCCCAAAAGGTAAGTACCTAGAAGATCCCAGTGGCCGGATGCAGAGAGGTAAATTACCCGGTTCTCCCACAGGCTAACATGGGGATGTTGTGGTTGGGGAATGCAGAAGTAGGACTGGACGGTGGAACCCAAGGGTGGATTCCGGGTGAAGAGGACCTGCAAAAGAATGGGACAGAGTCCAGTCTACACAGGAGTGTCTAGGTGGGGCAGGATCCAATGCCCACCCTTCTGTAGCTGAAGATCCGGATCGACTGTGATGGATGAAGTCAAGCTGTGGGGTCCATGAGCTGCAGAAGAGTCCCTGAAGTTGCCTACAAGATCCCTCACCGGTCACTGGATTACAGACGTGTCAGTGGTCAGGAGGACCACCAACATGCACAGGCAAATGCAAAAGAAGCTGTCTGAGATTTTGCAGAGCTGTGGAGGACCAGCAAGGTCCTCAGGACTTGACCCTTGGAGGTAAGTCCGGGCTGACTCTTGGAAGACAGGAGAGCCATCAAAACTATTCAGGCACCCCACAATTAACCCACTGGCAGCAGGCATAGTAAGTCATAGTGAGGCCCAGACTGCACACCTGAAGAGGAGTTCCACGTCCCTGGAGCAGCAGAGGATAGTGTCCTTGCAGAGGTTAAGTGCTGGGGGCCGGGGCTACTTGGAGCCTGAAGTTCCCTTGGAGCAAGAGTCAACAAGCCTTGGCTGATGCAACAGTCGTAGTGCACAGAGATTCTGTCCCAGTGGCAGAGGCAAAGGCTCATCGTCTTCCACATTGGACAGAAAGCAGAGGACCCAGGGGATCCTTCAGAACCACCACCTGTGTTGGAGAGTTTTAGGTGCCTGCAGATGCAGGGGAGTGACTCCTTCACTCCAAGGGATATTCCTTCTTGCTTCATGGTGTGCTTAAAGACTTTCCAACTCCAGAGGATGCACAGCCATGGAAATGTTGCAGATTGCTGACAGGAGCTGTGGAAACAATTTTGCAAGGAGAAGTCTTCTCAGGTGGTGCAGTCTTGTTCGGTTCCTGTGAAGCCCAGCAGCGGTTCCGGAGGCCAGGAGCAGAAGATGTCTTTGCAGAGAGGTCCTGGTGGAGTCTTGCAAGATGAATCAGGGTAGCCACCCTCGATGGAGTCCCTAAAGAGCCCGAAAAGGGGGTTTGGTCCCTGGTGTGACCCCTGCTGGGAGGCCTTCGGGTAGCCATGCGCTTTTTAAATCTACTTAACTAAACTAAACTAAACCCCCTATTAGAAGGGGGGGGGTCACTGATGTCAGCTAACTGGCATACCCAGTCAGATGCTCCCAGAGGACTCTGCCCATCTTGATTCCAAGATGGCAGAACCAAGTGGCCACTTGGAGGAGCTCTGGGTACCACACTAGTGGTGGAACTGGACAGGGGAGTGGACACTCCCTTTTCCTTTGTGTGTTTCACGCCAGAGCAGGGACCAGTGGTCCCTGGACTGTTGCAAACAGGATTATGCAGAATGGCACCAAATGTGCCCTTCAAAGCAGTCTGGTGGCGTGGGAAGTCTCTCCAGCCCAGTAACACTTATTTTCAAAGGAGAGGAGGTTGCACCCCTCTCCTACAGGAAATCCTTTGTTCTGCTGTCCCCTGCTTGAGCTGGTCAAGCAGCAGGAGGGCAGAATCATGTCTGAGGGATGCAGCAGCGTGGCAGGAGCCGAAGTGGGGGATCCTCTAAGGAACACCCCAAGTGCATAGAATCATGCCACCAATACTGGTATCAGTATTGGGGTATGATTCTGACATGCTTGATATCAAATATGCCCAGGTTCAGAGTTACCATTATGTAGCTGGACCACAAGTAGTGACCAGTACATAGCTAAAATGGCTTCCCCACACCTACGAAGTCAAGGGAATTTGTAGGGGTACATCTGCTAATGCAGCGGTGCCCACACACACAGGGATCTGCACCCTGCCCTTTGGACTGAAAGGGCTGACCATAGGGGTGACTTACAGTGAACTGGTGTAGTGACCAGCAGTGAAAGGGTGCATGCACCATTTCACACAGGCTGCAAAGGGCAGGCCTGCAGAAACATTTTGCATGGGCTCCCATGGGTGACATAATACGTGCTGCAGCCCATGGGGGACCCCTGGTCCACCAATGCCCTGGGTACCTAAGCACCATATACCGGGATCTTACAGGGGTACACCAATATGCCAATTGTGGGGTGTAAGAAGAACCAAGACAACCAAATTTATAGGAGAGAGCAAAATCACTGGGGTCTTGATTAGCAGGATCCCAGTGAAAACAGTCTAAGCACACTGACATCAGGCAAAACCGTGGGAGTAACCGTGCCAGAAAGCGGGGACTTTCGTACAGTGGTGCAGCAAAGTAGCCTGCCACTTGCATTAGTTAACTGAAGTCAATGGCCTAGGCAGGTCATAGATGAACTATGACTGGCATTTAACACATGGTAATATGAGCTCCCCCCACCTTCTCAAACATTACAAAACACTTTAGGTAGGCTGAAATAGACAACTTACGCAGGTTCCTCACTTACTCGTCATTCCCTCTCCTATGAGAAAGCCACAACTGCACACAAGCAAAGAGTACTCTTCTGTCCATTGTACAACTGTTCCACTATCAAGACCAAAAGAAGTTAAACGAAAGTACAGAAAGTTAACAGTATACAGAAAAGTCAATAGATTCTAATTAAATTACAAAGCCATGCAAATCAAGATTTAAGAGGCTCTGCGTAGGGGTTAACCCCAAAAAGTAACACAAGGCAGTGCACAGCACTGCCTTGACGTACATTGGGGGGCATTAACTGGATGAAGTATGGGTGTTCCCATGCATCCAACTATGTATTTTGATGCAAACCCATATATACTAAAGTAGGTCAACATGGGTTTGTGCCAAAATGATGCACAAATCTGAAACTGGTGTAACAAGGTGAATTACCTTTTTCTCCTTGTTACTTCCTCTTCACACGTGTGCTTCATTCTGCAGCACACATAAAGAGGAATAAGGATCCAAGATTCATTTTTGTGCAGGAAGGTATGCTTTCCTGACCACAAACTATTCTGACCATAATGTAGACACACTTGAATCATGGCACAAGGGTGTCTGTGTTGGCGCTAGGCCACCAGAAGTGTCAGCTCCTACGAGAGCAGAACTGTGCCATATCTTAGGAGACCAGGCATATTTCTGTTTTCTCCCTTTGACACAATACACTGCCCTCCGTTTCTGCGATGTCAGAATTTAGTAAATGTACCCCAATGTTTGGGCCATGAGCCTATTAGTTCTTGGAACAGCAATCCTGTCCTAGAGGACTCACAGTTCACTCAAGTGGGAATAGTGGAGGGCTTCAGCAGCAATACCTGATACACTTACCCGACCAAGAGTTCACATATATTGGGGCTTGATCTTCCCACCCTGGAAGACCCAAGGAAGTATTTGTTCCACAAGTCCTCAGGCACGCTACACATCAACCAAGAATGCCCATTTATTTGAACAAGGTGAACTACCTTACTAAGTGAACAGCCTGCATACTATAATAAATTGTTTTTTAGAGTGCTTCATACTGAACTCCTGATGTTTCTAAGCACTATGCCTGACCGGTGTTACCATTACCAACTTCAGTGGAATTCTGATAGGTATCTTCACAAACATTGAGCCCTCACCTCACTTTTGCCACTGCCAGATAATTGTATGTTGCTTATTGGTGCACCAAACATTCTCATTAAGATCCTGTTTCGAAAGGCAAATAGGTCGAACTCATCACAAGTAGGGTTGACACTTTTGCCAGCGAAAAATACTATCCAATTGCTTTAAGATTCTGCAAAGGACTGGCATGATATTTAAAAACATTTTTTTATGAAATTTTCCTTTTTCAGTTTTAACATGTCTATGCTTCCATTGCCTAACGTTTCTCGGGCATTGATCAGGTAGCCAGCTTTAGAACATATTTTAAGCATTTTCTGCCTGTGCTTGCTCTTTTAAGTGTATGTGTATAATGATAACAGGATAAAATACTTGGGGAGATTTTCTTCATTTTTGTACCTGTCAGGACAATAATGTGCTAGTCATGCCAGGAAAAACCTGCCACATGGTGATCCTCACCAGAAGGTTTACAGGTGTATTAAATGTGTTTATTGATAACTGTAGTGCAAAAAAGAGCTCAATAGTAAAGTTCATCATTGTCATGATCGATCGTGCGACTGGTGAGAAAATGTCACCCGCATTGTTAGACAAGGCTGTGAAACTGAGTACAAAATAACACCGTAGAGAAGAAAACGACAAATTAAAATGTCATGTTTTAAGTCGTACTTAATTTCTACATCTCTTTTTTTCGATGGGCTTTGTTTCTAAAGTCAGTTCTGCATGTTGTATGATTGGGGGCAGCTCCATGGCTGTCAGGTTTTCCGATTGCTTATAGGTGACAATACCATGGTTTCAATGTAAGCATGTGTGACACTGCGAGTGACACTTTGTTGTGATTAAACCCAGCAATAAAGTACATCTAAAGAGGTAAATATCCCAAATCTTCCTGTTTTGAGCAATGAGAAGCTCTAAAAAGGCCTTGCAACTCCTTCAAACCCCCTGAATTGGAATTTCACCAACCTACTTCTGGTGCAGCTTCGACCCCCTACCCCATAAAAGGCACCAATGTCAGAATGATATGTCTGTGCAAAGTCAGTGCTGGTCAGAGCCACCCTCAGTGTGCACATGCTCTCTTCAGATGACTTTGGTGTTACTGCAAGGCAGGATCTTTCAAAAACAAAAGTCCGGTTGCAGATCCTTGGTGAGGTGCGTGAGTTGCCCTTTGTCAGTACAGAGCCCTTCTGCAGGCAGCATGGCTTCAGAGGAGCTCAAGGTGAATCAGGTGAGAAGCAATGGCGTAAGCAACCCACGGGCTGAAAAGTCAGTCTGAATTCGGGCTGATTTCGGTGGTGAGGCGGTGCTGGCATTAATGTACAGCTGTGGAGCTGAAAGCAGGTAGTGAAGAAAGGCTGAGGCAGATAAGACATGTCTATACTGGAAAGGAAAGCCAGCAGCCTGCCTGCCCTTTTTAGAAGCCTCTTCCTCTGTCTCTTGCAAGTGAGTGATGTTACTGAGTAGGAAGTGGGGGGGCATGCAGACACTCATTTCCTGAGAATGCTCTGTTACTTTTTTCCACTTTGAATGCAGTCCTCGAGGAACGAACACAGGCAAAATAATGGCTGCTGTACCTACTTATTTCTCACACGGAGGCCGCATGGAAAGGTCTGGCGGGCCACACTTTGAGTACCACTGTCCTATAGCACATAGAAAAAATACTTTAAAAAAATTAACCACCTTCTCTTCCAGAATTAAAAAATATAACACAAGGGAAAACAATTAAGACACAGCAATTTGTCTATTATACTTCTGGAGGTCTACTATTGGTATCAACAGTGCTCCATGCGTTTATCACTTCCTCATATAGGGTTTCCCAATGTACAGCAGATTCTGCATACATATATATATATATATATATATATATATATATATATATATATACACACACACCCACACACACACTGATGTGTTTTGACTGTAAATATAGGTTAAAAGCCACCTTCTTCAGGGCAACACAAATGGTTCTATCGCCCACATAATATAAAACAGCATGTATCATAAAGCAATCATCTTAATAAAACCACATGCGTCCCCCAACCCATGTGGTACACATATAAATTCACCATTACACCAAGCATATCAACCAATGAATCAAGACAATCTTCATACCACATTCATCATAACACAACTGAGTTCCCAAAAGAGCAAAAACTTAATACGTTTGAGTGACACAATTGCTCAAACTAATTGATTCACCAAAAGGTGAGTCAGGAAAAATGATACTCCTAATTGCCCCCATATTTAAAAACATTTAGTGTAAAATTCTGATCATTCCAATGAGTAAGTGAAAAGTGCATTTACACTATCCACTGCATAGGAAGGAAAACCACATTCATAATTTCCTTCTTTTAAACTCATTTGTATACTTATTTAGACCACCCATTAGTAAAAAAAAAAAATCTTTCCTGATAACTATATCATTTTATCTATAGGTCTATTAAAATTTCTACCATATTAAAATCACGACTGGCCGCAATGGAAAGATGTGCCCAGGAAGCAAAGATCAGTTAAAACATTGAAATCCTATTGGAAGATGCCACTAAACCAGTCAGTAGCTGAATCTGAAGTGACCCATGTCCACTTTCATTCCAGTTTGTGATGCCAGCAAGGCCTGTCATAGTTGATATTGGTTTAGAGAACCTCCACAAGCTATTTTTCTCCTCATCCAAGATATCAAAATTGTCTCAAGAATAACAAAAACATACCTCTGGTAATCTTGTTTTTTTACTAGCCACGAATATTCGAAAACATTCCTCACCTCCCGCATGAAGAGATAGGACCCTCACACGGGCAGTGAACCGAGATTATTCAGGATGACCCCAGCTACACAAACAAAAAAAAGCTGCTACATTGTACTTTTCACCTCCGCACCATGGCCTGCCAGCAGAAAAGTTCAACGTGTGGTGGAAATACTTTTGCAAGCAATACGATAGAGTTGCATTTTAGAATTTAGATTTCCCTCCAATTGTTTGAAGTGATAATTTGTCTATTCTGCCAGTTGCTGGATAAAGGATAAAAACCTTTTAATTATATTATCAACTAAGAGATTTAAGTTCTGCTTTCACATTTGGAACGTTAATTCCCAAATTTATGATGTTTTAATAATAAATCTTGTGGCTGTTAGCCACCAAACGTTATAAATTATTTGGGATATTGTTTTATTAGATGCTTAGCTCTGGGTCGGTAAATCTCTGGCCGTATGACTGTTGTTGCTCAAACCAGAAAAGAAAATATATTTGTTATTTTAAACCACTACAAGTCGAATAAGGTCAATCACCACAGAGCCTGCACCAAGTGGTCAGCAGTAGGAGAATATCATGCAGATTGCCCTCATTTCTGTTTACAGTCAGAGCATCATGTGTGGGCACAGGCATAGCAACAGATGGCGGACTAGAGGCAAACGGCTCTTCCAGGAGGCCAATTCTTACCTCCACTCCTCTTGCACATCAAGTCAGCATTGCACCAGCAACGCTAGAGAAGATGAGGCTTCCACTTGTATAAACATGCAGCACAGCTCCCTGGCATGGTATCTTAATTGACCAAAAAGATAAAATGATGAATTTCAGATGATCATCATAAGCTTAACAGTGTAATGGACATGAAGCAGCAGTCTTCCTATGTATTGCTTTGATGCATGCTCCAGGCACAGGGAGCACAAAAATAGCTCCTCTTTGTGATGGAACACTTCAAGGAAAAGAAAGAGAATGCTAAGTGCACTGTAGACACCGTGATGTAAATTTGTATTTATAGCTTCTCTAGATCACATAAGACCAGAAGGTATCAAAGCATTAATGAGTATAGGGATAGATCAGGTGACACACAGAAGGTGGAAGGTCCATCCTAGACCATACACAACACCTTTACCTCCTCTTAATGAGTAAACAAGCATGTTTTCAACTGTTTCCGAAACCCTAGATAGCCCTTATTGCTACGGCTATGCTCCAGAAGGGAATTCCACAGGCTATCAGCTGCTCCTGTGAAGGCCTGTTCTCAACACCTGGCTTTCTTAACTCGTGGTACTGCAACAGTGTGTCGTCCAGCTGATCTTGGGTGTCTCCTGGGCGCATACGAGGTCACAGAAGCTGTCTGGTAACCCGAGCCTTGGCCATGCAGGGTTTTATGCATCAAACATAGGGCCTTAAAGAATACCTGCTTCTTAATGGGCAGCCAAAGAAGATGACACAACCCTTCAGCAATAGAGGAATGTTTAGGCAGTCCCAGAACTAAAGGTGCGGCTGCGTTCTGGATGATTTGCAATTTGTTTAGGGACAGTAAGATTTTCTTTAAAATCCGAATCATCCAAAAGCACGAGCTGACCGTTTTATTTACCTGGGTGTCGAATGTTAATGTGTTATCAAACATCAGACCCAGGTTTTTGGCCGCAACTAGTGGCAAAGGAAGCGCACCACAATTCTCAGGTCACCACCATTCATACAATGAACACAACAATCTGTTTTCCCCTGTTCAGTTTCAGCCAATTCCTGTTCATCCATTCACAGATTTCCTGCATACAGGCCCGAAACCTGTCCATGCTAGAAACAATGATCTGGGTGTCGTCAGCAAAGGACGACACCTTGAAATCCGAAAGATCATACAGGCTTCGCTAAGGGAGCCAAATAGAGATTGAATAACATTGGGCTCAATGATGTTCCCTGGGTAACTCTGCGGGGAAGCTGAAAAGGGGCTGCCCTAAAATCACTACAGCTCGCTGTAATTGATCTTTCATACAGGAACAATTCCAGGAACTTGAGAGCCTAGTCTCTCAAGCCCACCTGCTGAAGCCTTTGCACCATCAAAGCTGGAGAGATGGTGTCAAAGGCTTCTGATAAATCCAGCTAAACCAGTATGGCAAAATCTCCCTGATCCACTTGTCAGTGGATAGTATCTGCAGTAGCAAGGAGAGAGTATTCCGTACTATGATTCTTCCTGAACCCATTCTGCAACAGGTCTAGGAGATCATGATCATGGAGAAATTTGGATAAATCCTGGTTTACGTGCCATTCCAGGATCTTAGCCGGTAATAGTGAGATTAGGCAAAGATGTTTCAAGTCACTAGTGTCCCCCTTTCAAGTCACTAGGGTCTCACTAGGGTATCTCTGTCTGCAATACCTCTGCAAAGGTCTTTTTAAGGCCATCTGCTATGAGGTCTGGAACAGCCTGCAGAATGCTCTGCGGGTAAGGATCGTCTGGAGAACTGGAGGTAGTGCTCATGAGCGGGATCTTGATCTTAGAGGCAGGCAGTTGAGAGAATCTAGACAAACCTTGGGGACAGGATGTGGCAGGGCTGACCATGCTTCCTTTTGACATAACTGGGGTTTAGAACCAGACAAGACCTCCGCAAGTGCAGGGGACTCCGCATGAATCTTCAGAATTTTCTCTTTGAAATACTGCACAATTCTGTCACAGAACACTTGAGAATTCTCCACATCAAACTGCCACCACGGAGACATGAGGGAGTGAACCATGTTAAACGATTCCCTCAGCACATTCAAGGAAACTCATCTTCTGAACAAAAAAATGATTTAGCCTCCTTAATTGCAAATTTATATTTGGCAGTCAGCTCACTAAGTCTAATTTTCTCTACCAAATCCATGGATAATCTCCATTTCCCCTCCCACATTGCCTCTGCAGTTCCTTCGGCTCCTCTGAATACCACGGAGCTTGGGGTTTCCTCCTTCCCTTTTGAGTTTACATTTATCATAGGAACTATTGCCTTCTCTGCTGACCTAATCCAAAAATGTCGGGATCATTACAGAATGTCTGGCTTGATGTCGCAGATGCTTTTGGTTAAAAAAAAGCAATTGTGGGTCAGCTGTTCACTGGATCTGGGGATTTGTGTACTTCTAATTTCATTCTTTCCAAACTCTATGACCCTCCAGAGTGGTCCACAAAAAGTCCAAAAACCCATTGAGACTCTTTGCTTGCGAAGATGTTTGGAGGTTCGTAGAATTGTGCACTGCATTAATTGGATGTTTATAAGGTCACTTCCATGATACACTCCATTCCTATGTAATGCAATACCCCAAAGTAACTTTTTTGTAATTTTCTGTTACAGTTTGTAAAATGGCACATGCACTGATAGCAATACCATGTATTTGCCATGATTTGAATATTCAAGCAACATTTAAAATTATTTGGGATATGTGTGCTGTTGGTTTCTGCAGGGTCAAACCCAAACTTTTTGCCTTCATCCTCTGCTTATTCTGACCTAGTTTTTGCTGGTATTATGACTCTGCACCCTTTACCACTGCCAACCAGGGCTAAAGTGCTTGTGCTCCATACAAAACATGGTAATATTTGCATATCCCTAATTGGCATATTTAATTTACTTAAGTCCCTTGTAAAGTGCACTACATGTTCCCAGTGCCTGTAAATTAAATGCTACTAATGGGCTTGCATCACTGATTGTGCTATCCACTTAAATAGCCCTTTAAACATGCCTCAGGCCTGCCTTTGCAGAGCCTGTGTGAAGTTGCAAAATAAACCTCTTGCTAAGCCCTATCCTTCCTTTCTAATACCAATGTCACCCCTTGGGTAGACACTTGACAGCCCAGAGGGTAAGGTGCAATGTATTTAAAAAGTAGGACATGTAATTTTAAGTTTCACATGTGTTGGTAGTGAAAAATACTTAAATTAGCTTTTCGCTACTGCAAGGCCTATCTCTCCCATAGGATAACATTGGAGTTGCCTTGTAACCCTTTGTACGTGTAATTTCCAAAAGGGAAGAGATAAGCCCTTCAAATTTGGTGTGTCTGGATTCACTATTTAAAATCCGAATTTATGGTGAAGTTAGATTTTAAATTGCAATTTTGAAAATGCCACTTTTAGGAAGTTGGAATTTTCTTACCTTAGCCTTTTGGTGCCTGCAGCCTGTCTCCAGTCACATAACTGGGTGTAGTTGGCAGTTGGGCTTTGTGTATTTCTCCTAGACAGCCACACAAAATAGGAGCTTAGGTGTGACTTACTAGGCTATCACTGGCAGGATTGGGGAGAGGAGATGGACACAGCCTCCCTTACATCTGATTACACTGTGTCCTGTCCCCACACAATTGGCCTAACAACCCTGTATTGACAGTCTAGCCAGCTTTGAGCCGGGGGCAGGGGAGGGAGTGAATTCCCTGCACTTAAAAGCCCCTGTCTAGAAGTTTCTCCTACCTTCCCGAACCAGGGCACCAGGATAAAAATACTGGACCTCAGACATAACTGCTTCAGTACACTTCTGAACCTGTGGATACTCTGCCAGGAAGGTCTGCCACTCTGCTGAACTGCTTTGCTGTGCTGACCTGATGACTGCTGTCCTCATTCCTGGGTAAGAAGGACTGGGCCTGCATCTCTTGAGCCAAGAGTGATTCCAAGGGCTAGTTGGCTGGCCTCCTGATCAGACGCCTCAGAGACACAACAAGTTTCCAACCTGCATGCACCTGGACTCTGTCATCCGTGGTTCTACTCTGCTAAGCAAACATAATTTAATAATTTATGGTCTGTCTTCCATCTTATGAATTATATAATAAAGATTACTATTCTTTTTTTAATTGAAGTGAGCAAATCTTGTAGGAGAAACAAATCAAGACATCTTCCCCATCGACCAGCAAGTAAGCTCCACCAGAATTAACACCTATGGTCTCACATGATGTATAATGTTGTAGCTGTCTGAAAGTACCACTTACTGGTTGTACACTATGATATGTTAGTCATAAACCCCAGTTAAGGGAAGCACTGAAAACATAGCACAGTGACATAGGGCATGATTACGACCTTGGTGGAGGGAATTACTCCGCCACAAACGTGACGGATATCCTGTCCGCTGTATTATAAGTTCCATAGGATTTAATGGAACTTGTAATACGGCAGGGGAGATATCCCTCGCATTTGTGATGGAGTAATCCCTTCCTCAAAGGTGGTAATCTCGCCCTTGATCTTGGAGGAAAACATACCATTTTGAATTTAGCAGCAAGAGTTGGAGAGTTGTTAGAATTATTAATATTAAATGTATAAAGTTATAAGACTCTCCTCGTTCATGTAATGAGAAAGATGAAGAATTTGTCTTTTTTAAATTTATTACTAGAGCTTGTGAATTAACACACACACACAAATGGATTACAATACACTTTTATAAGCATGGGTAGGAGGTTTGGTCTAATGACTAATCTACTTACTTTGGACCGTGGAGACTTTAAATATAATTTTAGGTTCTTCATTGGAGCAAAATTGTGTGATCTTAGGGAAGTCACATTACCTTCTCACTCTGCGCAATGAGGCTGAAGCTAGCAGTAGTATGGGCGACTGGGGCCTCACAAATTTAATGAATATAAAATTTTAAATAGGAACCAAAAAGTGGGAGACATGGGGAATGTGATGGCAGAGTAAAGTTGCTAGCACAGAGGGCAGGAGCAACTTACCGCCACCTAGCAGCATTATGCAGCTGCCTGGCCCTCATAAAAATAAAATAAGTTATTGAATAAGTGCAGAATCAATTACGGGTAAAGGAGATGGAAAAGAGCATACTTAAAGTGATGTACTCCCTTGCACTGCTCAAAGTTTTAAAATAGTAGACCCTCACATAAGCAGTGGAATGTTGCAAGTCAACCAGCCAGAAACATGTTAAAGCAGAAACGTTTGAGGGTTCTGGCAAACGCACCATTCTGAGGTAAGTCATCAAGTAAGTTGAAGGGAACTGAGATAGACAAGAAAATCTTCTAATCAAGAGCACAGGGCTAGCCCAAAGCCCTTTCTATTTATATTGTGTTTGAGACCATGGGGGCCTGATTACGACCTTGGCGGATTGACTACCCTGTCATAAATGTGACCAATATCCCGTTCGCCATTTTACAGGTTCCATAGGATATATTGGAACTTGTAATATGGAGGACAAGATATCTGTCATGTTTGTGACTGAGTATCCCATCCGCTAAGATTGTAATCAGACCCTTGGTCTTTAACAACAGACAGCTAGATTTGGTAATGCATTAAAAAGGCAGAGCACAAAAAATGGGTAATTCTGTTCGACCAAGAAGTACATTGAGGCTATTAAGTGTCCTGTATATCTGATACAAGTTTATTCACTGAGTAGTCATCACTGCTTTAGTTATATTGCTAAACTGTATTCATGAGCAAAATGCCATAATATAGTCAAGTCATTACAAACACCAGATGACATACTATTTTGAAACTGAAAAGCATTTGTCATGGTAAATAAAATCGAAACTCAGACCTGCTTAGAAGTGTTGGTACTATTTGAGATGTATACCAGCCCCAAAGTCTCGCTCACACTCCTAGTGATGGAGCTGGTCCTACCATCCAACCCCCTGCAATTGTGAATTCAAAGTATACATTTTTTTCATTACCTCCCCAAAAATTAAACAAAGCTGTTGGACCCAGAAAGCCACTTTCTATTACATATTTTTATCTATGTAATTTAAAATGCATTGCCCAAACATTGCTCGAGGACAACCATGTAAAACATTACTTATATAGTGTTAACTCGTTACCAAAGTTACTGACCAAATGTTTTATAAATACTGTCTCTATCACAAGGACAACCCAATACGCCCACGGGATGGGGACAGCTATCAACATAACATATGCAGCTGTCACGTGGGACTCATTCAAGTTGAATGGGCCAAAAGGTATCAGCTCTCAATCATTGCAATAAAAATTCAAACATGCAGTAAATGACAAAAAAAATTAAAACTCAAAGTGGATGTTCCAATATGTCAAATATTTTCAAAACTAAGACGTGCTGGTTTCATCAGTTCTGCAAATATATTGACATATAGGGGGTCATTCCGACCCCGGCGGGCGGCGTGTGCCGCCCGCTGGGCGGAAACCGCCCAAACACCGCCCTGCGGTCAAATGACCGCGGGGAGCATTCTGATTTTCCCGCTGGGCCGGCGGGCGATCTTCAAAAGATCGCCCGCCGGCCCAGCGGGAAAGCCCCAGCAAAGATGAAGCCGGCTCCGAATGGAGCCGGCGGATTTGGTGGGGTGCGACGGGTGCAGTTGCACCCGTCGCGATTTTCAGTGTCTGCCAAGCAGACACTGAAAATCTTAATGGGGCCCTGTTAGGGGGCCCCTGCAGTGCCCATGCCAATGGCATGGGCACTGCAGGGGCCCCCAGGGGCCCCACGACACCCGTTCCCGCCAGCCTCTTCCTGGCAGTGTAAACCGCCAGGAACAGGCTGGCGGGAAGGGGGTCGGAATCCCCATGGCGGCGCTGCTTGCAGCGCCGCCATGGAGGATTCCCTGGGGCAGGGGAAAACCAGCGGGAAACCGCCGGTTCCCCTTTTCTGACCGCGGCTTTACCGTCGCGGTCAGAATTGCCCCGGAAGCACCGCCAGCCTGTTGGCGGTGCTTCCTCTGCCCTCTGCCCTCTGCCCTGGCGGTTACAAACCGCCAGGGTCAGAATGAGGGCCATAATGTATGATATATACAGGTGTGATAAAGTGAATAAAACTGTTCAGGTGACGCAGTGCTCCCAAATAAACACAAGAAAACATATCCATACATACAATATCCCGTTCGCCATTTTACAGGTTCCATAGGATATATTGGAACTTGTAATATGGAGGACAAGATATATGTCATGTTTGTGACTGAGTATCCCATCCGCTAAGATTGTAATCAGACCCTAGGTCTTTGACAACAGTCAGCTAGATTTGGTAATGCATTAAAAAGGCAGAGCACAAAAAATGGGTAATTCTGTTCGACCAAGAAGTACATTGAGGCTATTAAGTGTCCTCTATATCTGATACAAGTTTATTCACTGAGTAGTCATCACTGCTTTAGTTATATTGCTAAACTGTATTCATGAGCAAAATGCCATAATATAGTCAAGTCATTACAAACACCAGATGACATACTATTTTAAAACTGAAAAGCATTTGTCATGGTAAATAACATCGAAACTCAGACCTGCTTAGAAGTGTTGGTACTATTTGAGATGTATACCAGCCCCAAAGTCTCGCTCACACTCCTAGTGATGGAGCTGGTCCTACCATCCAACCCCCTGCAATTGTGAATTCAAAGTATACATTTTTTTCATTACCTCCCCAAAATTTAAACAAAGCTGTTGGACCCTGAAAGCCACTTTCTATTACATATTTTTATCTATGTAATTTAAAATGCATTGCCCAAACATTGCTCGAGGACAACCATGTAAAACATTACTTATATAGTGTTAACTCGTCACCAAAGTTACTGACCAAATGTTTTATAAATACTGTCTCTATCACAAGGACAACTCAATACGCCCACGGGATGGGGACAACTATCAACATAACATATGCAGGTGTCACGTGGGACTCATTCAAGTTGAATGGGCCAAAAGGTATCAGCTCTCAATCATTGCAATAAAAATTCAAGCATGCAATAAATGACAAAAAAAATTAAAACTCACAGTGGATGTTCCAATATGTCAAATATTTTCAAAACTAAGACGTGCTGGTTTCATCAGTTCTGCTAATATATTGACATATAATGTATGATATATACAGGTGTGATAAAGTGAATAAAACTGTTCAGGTGACGCAGTGCTCCCAAATAAACACAAGAACACATATACATACATACAATAAAAAATATTCTTATATACACTAAGTTTTTTTTTTTAAAGGTGAATGACTATTTGGGATAGGCCACAGTTTTGAGCTCAGCCATTCATTAGAATTCGGAGACTAAACCATATGTGAAGGTAGGTTGACGTTTCGAACTCATACGATTCGCGAGGTCTCCTTAGGATGACGTCAGCAACCAATCATACCTAAAGAAATAAATGTCATATAGAAATCCAGCCTTAGCCGAGACCAAATCAGTATACACCTAAATACAGTCTCAGGCCATAGAGGAAGCCATATCATACAATTACAACCAAAATTCATTGTGCCAGTGACAGCCACATGGAGTTTCAAAACACAATCTGCAAGGTGTGTGACTTTATCAGTGTCCCACACACCAGTGCTCATGCTACGGATTGCATTCATATTTAATTACCTTCTAATGTGGTGTTTTCTTACACTGTGTGCTGAATAGCACCCAGTTCTGCCTTCAAGAAAAATTCACCTACAACGCCGCCCGACTCCGCAGGAGAAATCGACGCGACGCCTGCCGTGAGATCGAAACTTCGACGCGCAGCCCCGCAGAACGACGCGCAGCCGGAAAACAAGCAGGAAAATCCACGCACAGACCCGGGACATTTGGTAATCCCCGCGACCCACAGAAAGAGACTGTCCGCGCACCGGAAAAAGACGCACGACTTCCCCGCGTGGAAAATAACGACGCAAGTCCGTGTGTGCTGGGGAGAAATGGACGCACACACCCTTTTTCCACGCACCTCTTCCTTTGTGGCCCTCTGAGGAGATTTTCCACCAGAAACCAGGTACTTTGTGTTTGAAAGAGACTTTGTTTACTTTCTAAAGACTTAAGACACTTTGTGGGTCATTCTGACCTCGGCGGTAAAAGGCCCTTACCGCCGGTCAGAAGTCCGCCATACCACCGCCGCGGCCGACCGCCACGGTCATTCTGACCACCAACTGTGAAACCGCCGAAAATCCGACATCCAAGGAAGGCCGCCACATCAGCGGGCCGCGGAAAACTGGAGATGACCAAACCTCCACCGTCAAGCCAACACAAACACGCCCATGCCATTCTGACCCACGAATCCACGCGGCGGTCTTTCAACCGCGGTATTCCATTGGCGGTACCCACCGCCGCGCTCAAAATACACACACAGCTCCAAAACACTGCCACATTGGACATTTTGAAATACGCACACCTGACACACATACAAACAACGCTCCCACACATCCAATCAAGTATAAAACACACACCCACATCACCCACAAACCCCCACTAGTTGGAAATCGGAGCGAAGGCGAGAGCGAGAGCGAGAGATAGCGATAGCGAGCACAGCATTAGAAAACCCCAACACACACAGGAACACAACTTCATCACCCACACCACATCTACGCACACATCACCACATATCACCACGCACATCACCACAAACACCACCCCACACCTCATCCACACCACCCCATGGCACCCCAAAGACACCCAAGGTTTTCCGACCAAGAACTCCGGGTCATGGTTGAGGAAATCATGAGGGTTGAGCCGCAGCTCTTCAGCACACAGGTGCAGCACACCACCATAGCAAGAAAGGCTGAACTATGGCAAAGGATCGTAGACAGGGTCAACGCTGTGGGACAGCATCCCAGAAATCGGGAAGATATAAGAAAGCGATGGAACGACCTACGGGGGAAGGTGCGCTCGATGATCTCCAGGCACAACATCGCTGTGCAGAAGACTGGCGGCGGACCCCCACCCACCCCACCCCAATTCACAGCCTGGGAGCAAGAGGTGGTAAACATCCTGCATCCTGATGGCCTCGCTGGAGTAGGCGGAGGAATGGACTCTGGTAAGTAGAATCTCAACTACTTCACCCCCCCCCAAACACCAGCATGCCAACCCCCCCCTCACCCCCAATCTCACCCCACAGCACATAACCTCCCTGCCAATGTCTCACCAGCACCCTAAACAACACCAACCCCTGAATGCCAACACAAACCATAGACAGCCACCACCAAAGCATGACCATTGCACATACCCATACACCCCCCCCAAACCCTCACAACACCTCCCACAAGGGAATCCCAGCACTGGGGGACAAGGGCACCCAAAATGCACGCCATGGCACACACAGAAACAATAACCATACTCCTTTACCCCTGCAGGGCCCGAACGACAACACACCGCCACGGAGGGTCCAGAGATGTCCATCCCACCCCTAGAACAGGCCCCCAGCGAGGACAGCAGCTCTGTCGACCTAGAACCTGACGACCAGCCCGGACCATCGGGGACCTCTGGACAGTCGGTTCTCCACACACAGGCCACAGCAGACCCAAACCCCCCTGGGAACACCAGCACAGCTCCCACCCAGCGGGCCCATGCCTCTGTCCCGCGGATGCGTCAATCAGCGGTGTGTCCGCCACTACAGGGCACCCAGGCTGACCCAACACCCCAACAACAACAGGGACCTGGGGGCAGTGGTAGTGGGCACACCGTCCAGGGGACAGAGGCCCCGGGAAACAGGGCAACTGGGAGGGCTGCTGTGCGACAGGGGGGGAGGACAGGCCCAGGGAACCGACTCTCCAAGAGGCCCTCACCACCATCATGGGAGCGTATCATCACTCCCAGGAGAAAATGGCGACGGTACTGGCCAGGTTCACCGAGATCCAGGCACAGCAGGGGGAACGGTACATGGGGTTCAGCAATGAACTCCGGGCCATCGCTACCGCAATGGGGACCATAGTCCAGGCCCTAAACCGCATTGAAACCACATTGCGGGACCATGTGGCACCGCAAAGGGCCCCTGTCACTAGCCAGGAACAGCCTACCACCTCCGCCGGCGCTAGTGGTTAGGAGGCCCCCACCGAACGACGGGCCACAAGAACCCCACCTCCTGCTGAAGAACAACCACCCCGCAAGAGGAACCTGAGATCTCAAAGGAAGACAGAGTAGGATGCCAGGACCCCCGCCAGTCTAATATGCCCCCGGATGTCATTCCACTGTCCCACAGTGTCACCCTGTCCAACCTTGAACTGCCCCTGCTCCATCCTTCCACTGCCATATGAACAATGCACCTGTGCGACCGAGAACTGGACTCTGCCATGGACATAACTCCACCCTCACCCTTCACCGTTTAATATCATGTACCAAAATATACACTAAAAATAAATCACTCATTGCACTTAAATCATTCTGGAGTCAGCCTGTATTATTTACAAATGTATAACACATTACTTATCAATAATGTTCTGTTATATATGTGTGGACAACATACCGATGTCAATAAGCATTAGTCCATGGGCTAACCAGGCAGAAGTCACGCAGTGGGTCATACAGCACTGAAAAGGGAAGGGAAAAGTAAACTTCATGTTAAAAGAACTGGGGGGCAATACACAAAGTAAAGATGCAGGGGGCATTCACTAAATGGTAAATGGCGTGGGAGATTCCTACCTGTGTGCTACTGAAAATACTGTAGGATAACTCTGTCCCTGTTGTCTGGGTCGTCCTCTTCGTCTTCCTCCTCTTCACTCTCCGCAGGCTCCACAGCTGCTTCAACACCACCATCTGGACCAACCTCCTGCAGGAAGGGCACCTGACGTCGCAATGCCAGATTGTGAAGCATACAGCAGGCCACGATGATCTGGCACACCTTCTTTGGTGAGTACGTCAGGGATCCCCCTGTCATATGTAGGCACCTAAACCTGGCCTTCAGGAGGCCAAAGGTTCTTTCAATGACCCTCCTAGTTCGCCCATGGGCCTCATTGTACCGTTCCTCTGCCCTGGTCCGGGGATTCCTCACTGGGGTCAATAGCCAAGGCAGGTTGGGGTAACCAGAGTCACCAATTAGCCACACATGTTGTCTCTGTAGCTGTTCCATCACATAAGGGATGCTGCTATTTCGCATCACATACGCGTCATGCACTGACCCAGGGAACTTGGCATTCACATGGGAGATGTACTGGTCAGCCAAACAGACCACCTGGACGTTCATAGAATGGTAACTTTTCCTGTTTCTGTACACCTGCTCATCGTCTTTTGGGGGTACTAAAGCCACATGGGTCCCATCAATGGCACCAATTATGTTGGGGATATGTCCAAGGGCATAAAAATCACCCTTCACAGTGGCCAAATCAACCTCCTCAGGGAATACAATGTAGCGCCGCATGTGTTTCGTCAGGGCAGACAACACTCTAGACAAGATTTTTGAAAACATAGGCTGAGACATTCCAGATGACATGGCCACTGTTGTCTGGAATGAGCCACTTGCCAAAAAATGGAGGACTGACAGAACCTGCACTAGAGGGGGAATTCCTGTGGGTTGGCGGATGGGGGACATCAGGTCTGGCTCCAGCTGGGCACACAGTTCATGTATAGTGGCTCGGTCAAGCCGGTATCGTAGTATGATGTGGCGTTCTTCCATTGTCGACAGGTCCACCAGCGGGCGGTACACGCGAGGATTCATCCTTCTCCTCGCAAGTCCCAGCGGACGGTGCCTAGGAAGGACAACATGGAGCACAGAGTCAAGCAAGTCACAGGTACGTTCACCACTGCATGCACAGTACACGATAAGGTATGGATGGCTATGTTTGGATGTGTGGCAATGCAAGGCCTAGGCCTGTGTGACGCAGTTGAAATTAAGCCATGTGGGCCCTTGATATGGCGGCTGCCTGACCGGTGAAGTGGGACAATGGGATGTGAGGTCAATGCGCTGGCGTGGCACATCGTGGCGGTAGGCGGTCGAAGACCGCTATACGAACCTGCATTGGTTAACATTGAACCCTATGGGATTCAGGAGCAAATGACGATGTGCGCCGGCGGTCGCGGTACGCACCGCCGGCCGCCACGGACGCACCGTGACCGCCATTTTCTATCTGCCTAATCACTCGATACCTGATCATCCACAGGAGAGGACCTATACTGCAAGTGCTGCTGTGACCTCGGTCTGGAAGTGACAATGGCTGCTGCGACTGGGGAAAGGGCCCCTGCCTTCACGTCTGAAGAGTTGGAGAAACTAGTGGATGGGGTCCTCCCCCAGTATGCGCTACTCTACGGTCCTCCAGACCAACAGGTGAGTACACTGAGTGCACATTGAATGGGTTATGGCTGTGTGGAGTGGGGTGGATGTAAGTTGTTGGGGTGGGGAGAAAATGAGGACTGCAACGCACGACAGATGAGAGAATGGGCCACATGGCAAGGTTGGGGAGGGGGGGGGCATGTACTCCAAACATGCAGAAAATTCATGTTTTCTCTTTCCCACCCTGTACATGTCTAACAGGTGAGCGCCCATCAGAAAATCGAAATTTGGCGTGCCATCGCCAAGGAAGTCCGGGCCCTGGGGGTCTACACCAGACGGGGCACACACTGCCGCAAGAGGTGGGAGGACATCTGCCGCAGAACCCGAAAGACCGCCGAGTCACTGCTGGGGATGGCCTCCCGACCTAGGAGGGGTGCCAGTCGTACCCTGACCCCCCTGATGTCCCGGATCCTGGCGGTGGCCTACCCTGATTTGGATGGGCGCTTGAGGACATCACAGCAGACACAAGGGGGTGAGTACCTGCACATTCTGCTATCCTTAAGCGCAGTTGAGGCGTCTGGGTGGGGGAGGAGGGCCGTGGGTGACACTAGGCCAGGGCGCTTTCTGTAGTGTAGTCCCCTCCCTTAGACATGGCCCTGTGCCCCCGCCCCCACCTCTGTAGGGTGCCAAGTACAGCTATCCATGGTCCTGCATCACCCATGTGCGCGTCTGTTGTCCCTAGACCTGTTGGCCTAGTCAGAAGTACTGAGTAGTGTACCCTAATTTCGCGGCTTAGTGCATGAGGCACCTGTGTCTGTCCTCTCCCCCAACGGTATTGACAAGGCATACACTCAACTTTGTATTATTTCTCCCCCCACCCTTATTCTTTGTCTTCTTGTGCATCAGCATCATCAGGCGGAGGAGAATTGGCGTCGGAGCACGAGGGAGCTGCAAGTCACAATGCCCCGGTGGGCACTGGAACAGACACCGAGGGCACCAGTGATCCGGAGGGCGAGGGGAGCACCACAACGGGGACCGGTGAAGACACCAGCGACACGGACACGTCCTCGTTTGGGAGCTCCCTAGCGGGGGCGGCAACATCCGGGCCCCCCGCCTCCACAGGTACAGCCGCCACCCAGCGCTCCAGCCCCGCCCTCCCAGCAGCCCCTCAGCCTTCGCTCCGTGCCCACTCGCCCAGGAAGGCGGGCGTCTCCTTCGCCCCAGGCACCTCAGCCCCTGCCCCAGTTACCCCTGCTGCCCTCAGTGCGGAGCTCATTGACCTCGTGAGGACGCTCATTGTTGGGCAGACTACCCTTTTGAATGCCATCCAGGGGGTGGAAAGGGAGGTGCATCGGATCAATGCCTACCTGGAGGGCATTCATTCGGGTCAGGCTGCCCATCAACGATAGTTCACTGCTCTGGCCTCAGCACTGACGGCAGCCATTGTCCCTGTCTCCAGCCTCCCTCTTCTAACTGCCTCCACCCTTTCTCTGTCTCCTGTCCCTCAGCCTATCCCATCCACACCATCAGACCAGCCTGCACACACCTCAACACCCAAGGCCAGATCATCCAGACACAAGCACCACAGGACACACAAGCATTCACCCCAGCAACACCCAGATGCAGACATTCCAACAGTCACTACCACCTCTGTGTCCCCCTCCTCCTCGTCTCCCTCCTCCCTCCCTGTGACGTCTACACTCACACCTGCATGCACACCACCATCAGCCAGTGCTTCCATCACCAGCACACCCTCCACTACAGTCCTCACACGTGCAGTCACCACCCCCACTGCCATCTACACGTCCCCTGTGTCCTCTCCCACTGTGTCTGTCACCCCCTCTTCCAAGACACATAAACGCAGGCAGACACCCAAACAACAGCCAACCACCTCACGACAGCCTACGCCTCAGTCACCTGCACCCAAAGACAGCACACCTGACTCTCCTACAACCACATCCTCTTCCTCCACTTCCATCACCACTACTCCTACCCTTTACCTTGGTCCTAAGAAATGTTACCTCTCTAATCTTAACCTCTTTCCCTCCCCTGACCCACCCCCTCCATCGGTTAAGAGTCCCAAGAGCACCTCAGCCACCACCAGCCCAGCTTCGAGGGTCCAAGTGGTGCATGGCTTCTGGAGTCCACCCTTTGGCGGCAGTGACACTTCACTGAGCAGCAAGGGGACATCCAGCCCACCCCCAGGCAAGAGGACACGTAAAGTGAAGAGCCGCCGTGAGAGGACTGAGACGGCTGCCCCCAAGGAGCCAACAACGGCCACTTCACCTGCCACAACAGCCAGGGGAGGCAAGGGCCCGAGAGCCCCATCTAAGGAGCGAAAGGGCAGCAGGGCGGAGAGGTCATCCATCAGGAGCGCGGAGCTGGAGGGCCCCGCAAGCCCCATCCCGCCTGCAGGGGACGACAGCAAAGGGCCCAGGACTCCGTCCCCGAAGGGGCCTGCCACTGCACATTCGGAGGGCGAGTGATCAGGGTGTCCAGCCCAGGTCTGGCTCCCTAGACTTCCTGGAAGAGGACCGCTGAAGAGGGCACCGCCGTGCAGGAGAGCACCGCTGAAGAGGGCCCCGCCGTGAAGACAGGCACCGCTGAAGAGGGCCCCACCGTGCAGAAGAGCACCGCTGAACAGGGCCCCGCCGTGAAGACAGGCACCGCTGAAGAGGGCCCCGCCGTGCAGAAGAGCACAGCTGAACAGGGCCCCGCCGTGAAGACAGGCACCGCTGAAGAGGGCCCCGCCGTGAAGACAGGCACCGCTGAAGAGGGCCCCGCCGTGAAGACAGGCACCGCTGAAGAGGGCCCCGCCGTGAAGACAGGCACCGCTGAACAGGGCCCCGCCGTGAAGACAGGCACCGCTGAACAGGGCCCCGCCGTGCAGAAGAGCACCGCTGAACAGGGCCCCGCCGTGAAGACAGGCACCGCTGAAGAGGGCCCCGCCGTGAAGACAGGCACCGCTGAAGAGGGCCCCGCCGTGAAGACAGGCAATGCTGAACAGGGCCCCGCCGTGAAGACAGGCACCGCTGAACAGGGCCCCGCCGTGAAGACAGGCACCGCTGAAGAGGGCCCCGCCGTGAAGACAGGCACCGCTGAAGAGGGCCCCGCCGTGAAGACAGGCACCGCTGAAGAGGGCCCCGCCGTGAAGACAGGCACCGCTGAACAGGGCCCCGCCGTGAAGACAGGCACCGCTGAACAGGGCCCCGCCGTGCAGAAGAGCACCGCTCCGCTGGGCCCTTCCTGTCAAGCACCGCTCCGCTGGGCCCCTCCTGTCAAGCACCGCTCTGCTGGGCCTCGCCGTGTCAAGCACCGCTCCGCTGGGCCCCTCCTGTCAAGCACCGCTCCGCTGGGCCCCGCCGTCTCAAGCACCGCTCCGCTGGGCCCCGCCGTCTCAAGCACCGCTCCGCTGGGCCCCGCCGTCTCAAGCACCGCTCCGCTGGGCCCCTCCTGTCAAGCACCGCTCCGCTGGGCCCCGCCGTCTCAAGCACCGCTCCGCTGGGCCCCGCCGTCTCAAGCACCGCTCCGCTGGGCCCCGCCGTCTCAAGCACCGCTCCGCTGGGCCCCTCCTGTCAAGCACCGCTCCGCTGGGCCCCGCTGTCTCAAGCACCGCTCCGCTGGGCCCTGCCGTCTCAAGCACCGCTCCGCTGGGCCCCGCCGTCTCAAGCACCGCTCCGCTGGGCCCCGCCGTCTCAAGCACCGCTCCGCTGGGCCCCGCCATCTCAAGCACCGCTCCGCTGGGCCCCTCCTGTCAAGCACCGCTCCGCTGGGCCCCACCGTCTCAAGCACCGCTCCGCTGGGCCCCGCCGTCTCAAGCACCGCTCCGCTGGGCCCTTCCTGTCAAGAACCGCTCCGCTGGGCCCTTCCTGTCAAGCACCGCTCCGCTGGGCCCTTCCTGTCAAGCACCGCTCCGCTGGGCCCTTCCTGTCAAGCACCGCTCCGCTGGGCCCCGCCGTCTCAAGCACCGCTCCGCTGGGCCCTTCCTGTCAAGCACCGCTCTGCTGGGCCCTTCCTGTCAAGCACCGCTCCGCTGGGCCCCGCCGTCTCAAGCACCGCTCCGCTGGGCCCTTCCTGTCAAGCACCGCTCCGCTGGGCCCTTCCTGTCAAGCACCGCTCCGCTGGGCTCCGCCGTCTCAAGCACCGCTCCGCTGGGCCCTTCCTGTCAAGCACCGCTCCGCTGGGCCCTTCCTGTCAAGCACCGCTCCGCTGGGCCCCGCCGTCTCAAGCACCGCTCCGCTGGGCCCTCCCTGTCAAGCACCGCTCCGCTGGGCCCTTCCTGTCAAGCACCGCTCCGCTGGGCCCTTCCTGTCAAGCACCGCTCCGCTGGGCCCCGCCGTCTCAAGCACCGCTCCGCTGGGCCCTTCCTGTCAAGCACCGCTCCGCTGGGCCCCGCCGTCTCAAGCACCGCTCCGCTGGGCCCCGCCGTCTCAAGCACCGCTCCGCTGGGCCCTTCCTGTCAAGCACCGCTCCGCTGGGCCCTTCCTGTCAAGCACCGCTCCGCTGGGCCCCGCCGTCTCAAGCACCGCTCCGCTGGGCCCTTCCTGTCAAGCACCGCTCCGCTGGGCCCCGCCGTCTCAAGCACCGCTCCGCTGGGCCCTTCCTGTCAAGCACCGCTCCGCTGGGCCCTTCCTGTCAAGCACCGCTCCGCTGGGCCCTTCCTGTCAAGCACCGCTCCGCTGGGCCCCGCCGTCTCAAGCGCCGCTCCGCTGGGCCCTTCCTGTCAAGCACTCCCCAGGATATGGCCAGTGGGCATGGTGGCCCCTTCGTGGGTCTGGCGTCGTGTACTCATGTGGCTGAGGTGCCCCCCCTTCCCTTCCCCCTGAGGTGCCTGTAGTTTTGTCATCAGATGCCCTTGCAGTGTTCTCTCCAAAGGACTCAGGTCTTGTGTGTGGGCTTTGCCCTTGTGTTGCTACACTTTGGCCCACGGACAAATCGTTACTACGTAAAATGTGCAGGACTGATTTCTGCAGTTGTCCACTGCTGTGTATATTGACTTTATAAATGTAAATATTCTGGCGAGTTGACCAATACTTATCGGAGGCTATTTTGGACATAAATATTTATTGACAATTTTGGTTGGTGTCACTGTGACTTGTTGCTCTGCATTGGTGTGTACATATTGGGGGGGGGGGTTGCATATGTGTGTGCCCGTAACCTTTCGTCCTCCCCCCTCCCGTGTGTCGTAGGTGCTGTACTCACCGTTGACGTCTGCGCCGGAGTTCGTACTCGTGGTAGATGAGCAGGTAGACGAGAGCAGGTATGATGTTCAATTCGGGTTCCATGCTGTCCTCCGTACTCGTGGAGTGCGTAGAGGTGAGCGTTTTCACATTCGTAGTCTATTTCCGCCGTGTTTTTATCGGTGGCGGATTGGTGGGTCATGATAGTGTGGGCGGTACATTGTCTGCCGCCTGGCTGTTGGCGGTGACCGCCGCGCTGTTTGTCGGTCCCGCCGTGGCAGTCGGAGTGTTAATGTAGCGGGCTGTGTTGGCGGTTCCCGCCAGGGTCAGAATTCCATTTTTTGGACCGCCGGCCTGTTGGCGGTTTGGCCGCCGCTTTATCACCGACCGCCAGGGTTAGAATCACCCCCTTTATATCACTTTTCAGTGATATCTTTACAAATTCATATTGCAACTTTGATCGTTTTGACCTGAAGATAACCAGATAAATATTATATATTTTTCTAAACACTGTGTGGTGTATTTTTGTGGTGTTATGCTATGGTGTTGTATGATTTATTGCACAAATGCTTTACACATTGCCTTCTAAGTTAAGCCTGACTGCTCGTGCCAAGCTACCGGAGGGTGAGCACAGGCTGATTTTGGATTGTGTGTGACTTACCCTGACTAGAGTGAGGGTTCTTGCTTGGACAGAGGGCAACCTGACTGCCAACCAAAAACCCCATTTCTAACATTGGTGATCAGCGGTGAGGATAGGACTTGTGTTTGTGCAGTGACATACAGTAGCTAAGTATTTCACTACCTACCCACAGTTGAAGGTCAACTTGATTTTTCATCTTTTTTGGCTTTTGGTTCTCTGATGTCCTCCTGGATATACTACTGATATTTTGGACTTTGGATTTTGGTTTTTGCTGATAAGATCTTATCAGAATGGGATTGCTTACCTACTCATTCTTTGTTCGTACTGACCACCTCACTAAGGCTGACCTAAGGAAGCTTTGCAGAAAATGGGGCCTTCTGTAGCAAGGAGATCTACTAAGGCGGAGATGCTACATCACTACATAGTCTGGGGGGAGGAAAGATGGGCAGAGAGAGAGGCAGCAAGAAACCAAATGACTAAGTACCCCTCAGATGAGGAGGAGGACTACGCACCTGAGGAGGAAGACTACTCAGATTTGGACAGTGACCCAGAAATAGATGAATGGCTCCGAGGTCAAAGGCGACAGGAGCAACAATTAGAGGATTATCTTGCAGAGGTTGAGGCAAAAAGACTCTTAGCCCTGGAAGAAGAAAAGATTGCAGCTCAAGAGCTGAGCTGTAAAGAGCTGAAACTGGAGGCCGGAAGGGCTGAGTCCAGTTCAGATGGTGGCTGCAAAAATCTTGCATCTAGTACTGCTGAAGAAGGGCACAAGCCCAGAGATGTGGTGCCCAACTTGAAGAAGGGAGTTGACACACCCCAGGCGGTTCAAGGGTATGAGGTAGTTCCCGTTATGCACAGGGTCCCTGAGAAGGATTGGGGAACTGGCACAGGGAGTCATATTCCTACTGGGGGGAGGGACACTTTACTGACTCTAGCAGAGAGTGACAGAGAAAAGGGTTCCCCCTGGTGGACGTCCTGGATATAGAGTGTAGAGACATCCCAGAAGAGTATGGGTTGAGTGTCAGGGACAGACAGATACTGTCTCACCAGTCTCAGGAGGGTGAGGTAGAGTGCTTTTCCAAGGTTGAGTTACTGGGTGGTTGGGTGAAGGGTACTGTGGTTAATACATGTGAAGGGCAGAATGATGTAATTGCTGGAGAGCATATGTCTGGTCCTTATTTTCCAGAGCTACGCCAACACCAGGTGGAGTGTGAGTTCTCTGACCCCAGGGAACTTACAATGGAGGCAGACTTCTGGGTGAGTACCAGAGAGTCTGAAGAGGCATTTGGGGGTGCTCCTGAAGGGAGTGGTCTAGGTGGTTCCCAACCGAGTGAGGTGGGAAAGGATGGTAGTGTCCCAGGTAGGTCCCAGGTCCTAGAGGGTTCCATGAGGGAACACCAGGAGGGAAGCCTAGCCTGTACCGTAGGGCCACCTTTTGAGGGAAGCCCCGCAGTGTCAGAAGAACTTGGGGGGGTGACTGTAGCCAGCATCCCAACAGTTCTGGTGTCTGGCAGTACCCCTCCTAGTGAGGGGGTACAGAAGTCCAGACATAGGGTTGAGTGGGGGTTGCAGACCCCAGTGGAGGACCTTGAGAGTCAGGGGACAGCTCTGAGAGCAGAGCCCCCCAGGAATGACCCAGGTGAAACCGTTTCTGGTTTGGGGGAAACCCAGACTCTGCCGGATGGGTAGAGGTCGGGAGACCTGCGCCAACCAGACTCTTGTGTGGCCCTTGGGGACGGTGTGTCCCTTGTGGGGGGTGAGAGTGCCCCCCAGGAAGTCCTGGCATGCCAGGCAAAGATTCAACCTCAGGGTGGTGACTCTGGGTTGGATACCCAGGTTCAGAGGTTAAACTCTGACCTGGTGGGAGGTAGATGTGCCTCCCAAGAAGTCCTGCTGTGCCAGGCAATTGTCCAACCTCAGGGTGTTGACTCTGGGTTGGATGACCAGGTTCAGAGGTTAAACTCTGACCTGGTGGGGGGTAGATGTTCCCCCCAGAAAGTCCTGGCGTGCCAGGCAATTGCCCAACCTCAGGGTGGTGACCCTGGGTTGGGGAACCAGGCTCAGAGGTTAAACTCTGACCTGGTGGGAGGTAGGTGTGCCTCCCTGGAAGTCCTGGCCTGCCAGGCAATGGTTCAACCTCAGGGTGGTGACTCTGGGTTGGCTAACCAGGTTCAGGGGATAAACTCTGACCTGTTGGGGGGGTAGGTGTGCCCCCCAGAAAGTCCTGGTGTACCAGGCAGTGGTCCAACCTCAGAGTGCTGGCTCTGGGTTGGATAGCCGGGTTCAGAGGTTAAACTCTGACCTGGTGGGGGGTAGGTGTGCCCACCAGAAAGTCCTGGCGTGCCAGGCAATTGTTCAACCTCAGGGTGGTGACCCTGGGTTGGAGCACCAGGTTCAGAGGTTAACCTCTGACCTGATGTGGGGTAGGTGTGCCCCCCAGAAAGTCCTGGTATACCAGGCAGTTGTCCAACCTCAGAGTGCTGACTCTGGGTTGGATAACCGGGTTCAGAGGTTAAACTCTGACCTGGTGGGGGGTAGGTGTGCCCCCCAGAAAGTCCTGGCGTGCCAGGCAATTGTTCAACCTCAGGGTGGTGACTCTGGGTTGGATACCCAGGTTCAGAGGTTAAACTCTGACCTGGTGGGAGGTAGGTGTGCCTCCCAAGAAGTCCTGCTGTGCCAGGCAATTGTCCAACCTCAGGGTGTTGACTCTGGGTTGGATGACCAGGTTCAGAGGTTAAACTCTGACCTGGTGGGGGGTAGGTGTGCCCCCCAGAAAGTCCTGGCGTGCCAGGCAATTGTTCAACCTCAGGGTGGTGACCCTGGGTTGGAGAACCAGGTTCAGAGGTTGACCTCTGACCTGGTGGGAGTTAGGTGTGCCTCCCAGAAAGTCCTGGTGCGCCAGGCAATTGTTCAACTTCAGGGTGGTGACTCTGAGTTGAATGGCCAAGTTCAGAGGTTAAACTCTGACCTGGTGGAGGGTCAGTGTGCCCTCCAGGAAGTCCTGGCGTGCCAGGCAATTGTTCAACTTCAGGGTGGTGACTCTGAGTTGAATGGTCAGGTGCAGAGGTTAAACTCTGACCTGGTGGGGGGTAGGTGTGCCTCCCAGAAAGTCCTGGTTTGCCAGGCAGTGATCCAGTCTGAGGGTACAGACCCTGGGCTGGAAGACCAGGTTCAGTGTGTCCCCTCGGACCTGGAGGGAGGGGCTACTGATAACAGTGCCCCTACCATGTTTTTTTTTTTTAGATATGTTTTTCTTTTACTTAACTCAACAACTGAACATAATGAAAGTATACAAGTACACGAGATACATTGCAATGATATGCACATATCCCTCAAACCTTATTAGAGCAATAAATTGACCAAAAGTAATCGCGCTCGCTGGTGGCCCAGAGTGTTAAACCGGGCAGCGGCAGGCGCTCAATCGGTGAGGCAAGGTCCGGGGGAAGCGCTTTAAAATAATTTTAAAGGGGGGGAATACTACGGAAAAAAAAACTAAAAAGGAGGGTAGGAGTGGGAGGGCCAAGAAGGGGAGGAGCAGGCGGGAGCTCGGTTAGTGTGGTCCCGTGGGGGGGGGAGTTGTCTAGAGGTGCCCCGAGCCAGCAGTGCACAAGTACCTGATCACTCTCCCCTCAGGCTATGCCTAACCTGTCGCTTGTGATAATGTTGTCTGATACATTTGCGGAGGGGCGTTATGGCGTATCTGGGGGTATTTGATCATGTTAACGGGTGTTGCTATTTTTGTGCCTGGGATGTAGAGGTGTTCATGGCAGGCGAACATCGTCTTTGTTTTCGATTTTTGTGATAAAGGAATTCCATGTCTTCAATCCTTTGATCGGGATTCCCTTAGCTAGCAGGAGCTGCAACGTCCGTGCCTCGGCTCTGGCCCAACGCAGCAGCTCTGCGCGCGACAGAACTATTCCAGGGGCGGCCGGGGCCTTCCAGTGCATGGCTATAAGGCGCCTATACATCACCAGTGCCAAGGCTATGCATCTTGGTGAGTGCTTCCGGTTTTTGGGGTAGGGACCTATACCAAGCAAGTATAATTCCGGTGTGAGAGGGAGTGCAATGGCCGTCCACTCTGTCAACTGGGTTATGATATCTTGCCATATTGTACGGACTGGGAGGCAATCCCAGGTCATATGAAAGAAATTTACATCGGGAGTTGCGCATCTGGGGCAGACCTGGGGGGATTGGGGGAACATACGTGTAATGCGGTGGGGAGATAGGTATGTTTGGTGTACATAATTGAACTGAGTATAACAAAATCGTGGGTTGCGTGACACTTCTTTTACCATGTTCAGAGCCTGGGACCAAGCGCGCTGTGTCAAGGGTTCAGACAGCACGCTGTTCCATCTATTTTTTGCTTGGTCTTGATTGTGCTCTAAGTGAGAGGCGAGGATCGTGTATATCCTGGAAACATTTAGTGGGGCGGTTATGCTGCTGAGTATGTCATGAAGCTTAGGGGAGATGTCAGGCTCGTCGTTGCCGGAGTTCCAGCAGACACGAAGCACCTGTCGTATTGCACCAAATGTTATGAAGCCGCCTTGCCCCAAGTTATATTTAGTGGAGAGAGCGCTGAACTTTAGGAGGTGGCCGTCATTGTATAGATCTCCAATTGTACTTATGCCTTTATCAACCCATCCATTCAGGCCCACCCTAGGAGCTATACTTGCGAGTTTTGAGTTTGCCAGTAGGGGGATCCTGGGGGAGTACGGCGGAGATTGGGCATCTGATGCTACGTAGCGACCCCATATCTTGTGCGCTGTTTTCAATAGTATATTATGTGGGTGATTGGGGTGCTCACGATTCATAAGGTACTGGAGTACTCCCGTGTTACCTAAGGAGGAGAGGATCTGCTGTGTTTCCGCTTTGTCGGGGCTTCCGAGCCAGGCGGATATCCAATGTAACTGGGCGGCCGCGTAGTATAGTTCCAATCTGGGAACACCCATGCCACCTCTAGCCAAAGGTTGATGTATTTTAGTTAATGCTACCCGTCGTCTTCCGTTGCCCCAGATTAAGGCAGTTAATTGACTATTCAGTGGTTTAAAGAATGAGGCTGGTATTATCAGCGGTAGAGCCATGAAAAAATAGAGGAGTCGGGGAAGGATTATCATTTTGGCAATGGCCACTCTACCCATAGGAGAGAGCGGGATTGAGCTCCAGAAGGGCAAGGAACCTCTGATGGATCTGATCGCCTGCCCTAGATTTCCGTCCCTGAGATCTTGTGCATCATGGTATATATTTATGCCAAGGTATTTAAATGTTGTGAAGCACCACTTTAAGTCGCCAGGGTTGGAGAGTGACCTGTGAGCCTCAGGAACCAGCGTCATGGGGTATATGCACGATTTTGTCCAGTTCACCTCCAATCCGGCTAGTGAGCCGAATTCACGCAATAGCTTCAGTAAGTCAGGCAGAGAGTCATTATAGTTGCGAAGAAAGATAAGGGCATCGTCTGCGTACAAAGAAACTATGCGGTATGTGTGGTCATCTTGGATGCCCCACATAGGGGCTACCAACCGTAAGCGGGCCGCTAGGGGTTCGATGGCGAGGGCGAACAGGAGAGGGGATAATGGGCATCCTTGCCTAGTTCCTCTTTCAATATTAAATGATTGGGAGATCGTGTCACCTGTTTTGACCCGTGCGGTTGGGTTAGTGTAAAGCACTTTCACCCATGCAGTATATGCCCGTCCGAAGCCCATGCGATGGAGGGTTTCCATCAGAAAGGGCCAACCAAGCGTGTCAAAAGCTTTTTCTATGTCAAGAGATACCGCTACTCGGAAGTAATCGTCCGCTGGGGAGTTCGCCATTAATCGCAATAAGTTCCTGATATTGCTATGGGTGCTGCGGCCAGGGATAAAACCGGACTGATCTTGATGGATCAGGTCTGTCATATATGGGAGCAAACGGTTGGCCAGGAGTTTACCTAGTAGTTTGCAGTCTGTGTTTAGTAGTGATAGTGGTCTGTATGAGCGTACATCTAGAGGGTCGCGGCCTGGTTTAGGGAGTACTGCTATTAAAGCTTCCCGACTAGTGTCGGGTAGTTGGCCCCGCTCTCTAGCTTCGGATAACATCGTGAAATATGGGGTTAAAATCTGCGGTGAGAACGTGGTGTAATACTCCGGAGGAAGACCATCGCTACCAGGTGCTTTATTTTGCGCTAGTTGTTGCAGTGCCTGTTGTATTTCTTTTATGTCTATAGGCCTGTCAAGTTCAGCTGTTTGTTCAGCGGCCAGGCAGTTTATGGTGATGTCTTTGAAGAACTCGTCAATTTTAGTTGTGGGGGGAGGAGGGTGAGCTTTGTATAGTGTGCAATAGTATTCTCTGAAGGCATTATTAATATCTGCTTGGGTATTTACAATTAATCCTGTGCTTAGGCGAATGGCGCCTATAGGAGAGTTCAGCGGATTAGTTCTTGTTAGCCATGATAGGAGTTTCCCTGGTCTATCCCCCTCAGAGTGTGTGCGGGCCATGTGGTGTCGATAGTCGAAGAGGCTTAGTCGTTTGTCTGTTTCGTACCACTTTGCTCTTACTTCAGATAGCTCAGCCTGGCCAATCGTGCCGCTCGCTAGTTTATTCTCAGAGAGGTGGACTTCCGCTTCTAGATCGCGGAGTTCGCGTTCTAATGTTTGCCTTTCTCCTACTGTCTTTGATATGCAAGCCCCCCTTATTACTGCTTTGTGAGCATCCCACTCGATTGCTCTGGATTTAGATGTCCCGACATTTTGAGTGAAGTATGAGGAGAGATGTTCGGATAAGTCAGCTCTGAATGGCGGGTCCTGTAGCAGCTGGGTTTGCAGCCGCCATGTTGGGATGCTGGCACGTGACCTCCCCCATCTAATGTGGGCTATAAGTGGGGAGTGGTCTGAGATTACCCTGGCAGTATATTCAGCACTCGTGATTTTGTGTATCAGATCCGGCGTTGTAAGTATGAGGTCTATGCGGGTATGTAGAAGGTGTACTGGGGAATAATAGGAGAACTCCCGGTCTTGTGGATGTAAGTGCCTCCAGGTGTCTATTAGGCGGCGATCCGACATCCATTTCTGTAACAATTGCGAGTTTTTGGCGACCGGAGTGGCGGTTATAGGGGGGTGTGATCTATCTGTATCTATTTGTGGTACACAGTTCATGTCCCCACCCCAAATACATGCTGTGAGTGAGTCATTAGATATGTGGGATATAGTATTGTGTAGGAAGTCTCCTTGCCCTACGTTAGGGGCGTATAAACCGTTAATCACCAATATCTCACCGTCCAATTGGCCCGTTAGATGTATATACCTGCCATCTTTGTCAGTAACACTACGTTGTACTATGTAGGGAACCCCGGGAGCAATCCACACGAGGACCCCTCTGGCGAAGGATGAGTTACCTGAGCCATATGCCTGTCCAGCCCAACCCTTCATTAGTCGAGGGATCTCCGCTGAGGGAATATGTGTTTCTTGGAGGATAGCTATATGGATACGGTGTCTTTTCAGGTGTGCGTATACTCTGCTGCGTTTTTTGGTGCCCACCATGCCCTTAACGTTCCAGGTCATTATATTGTATGTAGGTGTTTTATTCATTATATTGGGATGGGGTTTAGCGCATTGGAATTATGTTCCCGGGATCCCATCCCCAGGGTCCAGCATGAGTTATCATCGTCCCAGCGCGTGTGCACCTCGCGCATGCAGCGCGGCCGCCTCGCCCCCGCCTGACATCCCGCCCCGGCCCATAGAAGGGGAGATGGCGCCAAGCAACAATAAGAAAAAAGGAAGGAGAAAAATACAATAATATACCACGATAAAGGATATAACAGGAAAGGCACGTTTTGAAACAAATTGGCACAACCGGTGCCTAAACAGCAGTTCAAACGATAAAGTTCCATTTGGGGAATTTTCAGTTGAGGGGGAGCGTGGGTTAGTAGAGGTTAGACACCACGTAGTCCAACTCCAGGATAATTCTGCCCCTTTGCGCCTTGTGTTGTGGTCTAGCCCTCTGGTACCGCCTCGGCGAGCAGTCAACATGGCCGCCGCGGCCTCAGCTCGCGTGATTTTGATCCAGTCCACCTGAGGAGTAGGGAGTCTCCCGGCCCCAGTGCGGCGCTCGGGGGAGCGCGGCAGCGGCGCGTAAGTTAACACTAAAGTTCGTCGGCAGAGCATGGGGTAAGGTCGGGTCCAACCAGAAGCTGAGAGAGGGGAGAGCCAGATTCCCCCCCAGGAGAGCTACTGTCCGAGATGCACGCCACGCTGCTATTATCAGCTTGGGATCCAGTGAATGTGCTGGTTTCTTTTAGGCTTTGCGCCTGATCAGCCTCTATTTGTGATCTCGACGGGCAAGATATTATCTTAGTTTTCTTTTTCTTGTTGTGTGCTGGCGTGGTCCATTCTTCAGTTGCATCTTTGCTTTTAGGGGAGTCAGCCAATCCTTTTGCATTGATCCATGTCCAGGCATCCTCCGGAGTAGAGAACATGAGTGTTTTTTCGTCTATGACTACATGGAGCCGGGCGGGGAACACTAGTGAGTAGGTGATATTGTGTTCCCGCAGTAGTTGCTTTATTTTGATATATGTGGCACGTTTACGTTGCACTTCCATCGTGTAATCTGGGTAGGCAGATATGGTGCTGTTTTCTAAGCAAATTGGGCTGGATTTTCGGAAGTGTTGGAGGACTGAATCTCTCTCCCTGTAATTCAGGAAGCGGGCTATCAGAGGGCGTGGAGGTGCACCAGGTCGTGGGGGTCTGCTTGGGATTCTGTGGGCTCTTTCTATTACTGGCCCATTTGAGGTGCTTTGTATGTTCATTATTTCCTTTAGCCATTTCTCTATGAAGTCTTCGGCTGTAGGTAGTTCCATGCGCTCCGGGATGCCAACAAATCTTATGTTGTTGCGTCTCGATCGACCTTCTGCTTCTTCCGTCCTGCGTTGCAGCTGTGTTAGTTCTGTTTCTAGATGTAGGATTTTGCTTTTCATGATTGTTACTTCTGGTTGGATTTGTTCGATTGAGAGTTCTGCGGTTTGCACTTTGTCTTTTAATTTACGGTGGTCCGCGCGGAGCTGAGAGACTTCCAACGCTGCAGCGTCAATTTTACTTTCCAGTGATGTTTTCATCTCCATTATTGCTTGCATGATTTTGTCGAATTGGTGGGAGTGCGTTTGAAGTGTCTCACTCAATTGGAGCAGTGTGGCGTCCTGAACGGCTGAACGCCCCATGACGAGGGAGGGGTCCCCTACCGGGGGGGTCCCCAGTTTGGAATGTTTAGGTTTAACCATGGCGCGGATTTTGCCGCAGAGGTAGGTGGGGTGTGCAAACTTCCTGGGTAGATCCTGGAGGGGGAGTCAAGTGGCCTAGTCTGTGCTGGCTATTGCTACTATGCTTGCTGCACGAAATGGTCGCATAGGTGTCTTTGTTACTTCTGTTAGTGTTATCTCTGGGAGCACGGTGCACGATCCTTAGATGCCACCCAGATCCTCTTTTTATTGTTTGGTCGCACTCTTCCTGTTTTTTTTTTTTTTTTTTTGTGTGCCCTTCCCTTTCCACAAGCAATCTCCACTCCTTTCAGAGTTCAGCGTCGCTGGGTTTTACTATGCTGGGGGGAGGGGCGGGCGGGCACCATCAATGGATCACTGTCCTTGTCTTTATCTTTGTTCCCGGCCGCGACGTCTCGGACCAGGAAGCTCTTTTTGGACTAGGGGTAGATGCATTGAGCGAGCGGCACCTAACCTAGGCGTCCACTCGCAACGTTCACCGCGCTCCCAGGCAGTACATCAATCAAGCCCGAACTCTCCGCCGGCAGCCGCTCACCTTCCAGTTCATTTCTCCGCTCGCCGATCGCTCACAGGGCCTCGGCCGCGCAGGTGGAGCGCAGTCGGTACAAAGGGGGGAAGGACTCCCCCGCTGCCTCCGGCCGAGCGGCTCCCAGCCTTTCGGGCAGCGGCTGGTCGTCGGTTTACCCGCGCCGGTCGAGGTGGGGTCGTAGAGTTCAGCCCGGCCTCTTCGTAGGTGAAGGGGCGCTGTCCTGCGGAGCCAAGGCCACAGCCACGCCCCGCTCCACGATACGGGATTGGACCACTGCCAAAGTGGTCCGACCGGCCGTTTTATACACAGGGCTAGCCCCAGGAGCCGCGGGGGAGTCCTGGTAACTGATGGCGCTTTCAGAGGCCAGGATATTTTTAAAAGAAAAAGCGGACCGTGAGCGGAGCTCCGAGCTCAAGCGTCCGTTCCGGCCGCCATCTTAGCCACCTGCCCCTACCATGTTGTCTTCTGAGGAGGCCACTCCGAGTTGGAGGGTGCTGGATCCCAGAAGGGAGGGCAGGGGGAGGGAAGCCTCACCCCAGGCCCTAGTCCAACCTGAAGGTACAGACCCCAGGTTGGAGGGCCAGTTGCAGGTTAACAGCCCTGCACTGGTGGAGGAATGGTACAGGGCGACTTCGGTAAGCACCCTGACCATGTTGGACTCTGGGGGTACCGCTCCAGGAGGGAGGGTACAAAGCCCCAGAGGGGAGGACCAGGTTCAGGCTGTCATCCCTGACCTGGTGGAAGGGAGAGTGGTTTAAGGGTGCCCAGCACCTGGGGCTACCGCCCCCCACTCTCCACAGCCACAGTGGTTGGAGAGCTTTGAGAGGCCTGGGGCCTGGCTCTCATCCCTGGCAGCTGTCAGTAATCACTGTGACTTGCTGTCCGGGTGGACAGAGTTATCCCTGGGGAGGGGACAAGTGTCACACCCCGGGGGTAGAGTGGGCAACACCACTGTGTTGGTCATGGTGGTACTATCATGCTCCTGGGATACATCTGTGAGCAAAGTAAGGTTAGGTGCTGCACAGATGGGATCCGCAGGTAAGGAGAAAGGTTCCCCATGGGTTGGCTTAGTGGGCCCTGAGAGTATGGACAGAGGGATCCATTTGGAGTCAGGAAGGCGAAGAACTGGAGCATGACCCTGCTGTTGTGGGCCTGGGTCCTTGTTCTGTCGCCTCAAACAGGGAAGTACATCAGGGTAGTGATTGTTCTCCCCTGGCTTTAGGCTGGTGGAGGGTCATGTTGGGCCTGGCTTTTTGACAGGGACATCCCCAAACCTTTTGCCTCCTTCCTCCTATTTTTTCTGACCTGTTGTTGTTGGCTTTTGACCTCTGGGCACTTTACCACTGCTAACCAGTGCTAAAGTGCATATGCTCTCTGTGTAAATTGTACTACTGATTGGTTTATCCATGATTGACTATTTAATTTACTTGTAAGTCCCTGGTAGAGTGCACTACATGTGCCTACGGCAGGTAGATTAAATGCTACTAGTGGGCCTGCAGCACTGGTTGTGCCACCCACCTCAGTAGCCCCTTAACCTTGTCTCAGGCCTGCCATTGCAAGGCCTGTGTGGGCAGTTTCACTGCCACTTCGACTTGGCATTTAAAGGTACTTGCCAAGCCTAGAACTCCCCTTTTTCTATACCTAAGTCACCCCTAATGTGTGCCCTAGGTAACCCCTAGAGCAGGGTGCTGTGTGGGTAAAAGGCAGGACATGTACTTGTGTGGTTATATGTCCTGGTAGTGTAAAACTCCTAAATTCGTTTTTACACTACTGTGAGGCCTGCTCCCTTCATAGGCTAACATTGGGGCTGCTCTCATACATTGTTGAAGTGGCAGCTGCTGATCTGAAAGGAGCAGGAAGGTCATATTTAGTATGGCCAGAATGGTAATATAAAATCCTGCTGACTGGTGAAGTCGGATTTAATATTACTATTCTAGAAATGCCACTTTTAGAAAGTGAGCATTTCTTTGCACTAAAATCTTGTTGTGCCCTTCAATCCATGTCTGGCTAAGTTTAGTTGACAGCTCCTTGTGCATTCACTCAGACACACCCCAAACACAGGGTACTCAGCCTCACTTGCATACATCTGCATTTTGAATGGGTCTTCCTGGGCTGGGAGGGTGGGGGGCCTGCCCTCACACAAAGGACTGCCACACCCCCTACTGGGACTCTGGCAGACAGGATTGAACTGAAAGGGGGCTTGGTGCATTTCTTAGAGACCCTTTGAAGTCACCCCCACTTCAAAGGCACAACTTAGTATAAAACAGGGCCTCTGCCCTACCTCATCAGACACTTGCTGGAGAAGAAACCTGAACCAGAAACTACATCCTGCCAAGAAGAACTGCCTGGCTGCTCAAAGGACTCACCTGTCTGCTTTTCTACAAAGGACTGCTGCCTTGCTGTTGACCTGCTGCCTTGCTGAACTCTTGCCTGGCTGTAAAAGTGCTCTCCAAGGGCTTGGATAGAGCTTGCCTCCTGTTCCCTGAAGTCTCAGGACCAAAAAGACTTCACTCTTCCTCTTGGACGCTCCGTGCACTGAACTTTTCGACGCACAGCTTGTTCCGCGGCAAGAAAACCCCGCACACCGACGCTGATCAACGCGACGCCTTCGGGACGACCGAAACTTTGACGCACGGCCTCGCAAGGACAACGCCGCCAGACTTCCCGGGAGAAATCGACACGACGCCTGCTGTGAGATCGAAACTTTGACGCATGGCCTCGCAAGGACAACGCCGCGCGACTTCCCAGGAGAAATCGACGCGACGCCTGCCGTGAGATCAAAACTTTGACGCACGGCCTCGCAAGGACAACGCCGCCCGACTCCGCAGGAGGAATCGACGCGACGCCTGCCGTGAGATCAAAACTTTGACGCACGGCCTCGCAAGGACAACGCCGCCCGACTCCGCAGGAGAAATTGACGCGACGCCTGCCGTGAGATCGAAACTTCGACGCGCAGCCCCGCAGAATGACGCGCAGCCGGAAAACAAGCAGGAAAATCCACGCACAGACCCGGGACATCTGGTAATCCCCGCGACCCACAGAAAGAGACTGTCCGCGCGCCGGAAAACGACGCACGACTTCCCCGCGTGGAAAATAACGACGCAAGTCCGTGTGTCCTGGGGAGAAATCGACGCACACACCCTTTTTCCACGCACCTCTTCCTTTGTGGCCCTCTGAGGAGATTTTCCACAAGAAACCAGGGACTTTGTGTTTGAAAGAGACTTTGTTTACTTTCTAAAGACTTAAGACGCTTTATATCACTTTTCAGTGATATCTTTACAAATTCATATTGCAACTTTGATCGTTTTGACCTGAAGATACCCAGATAAATATTATATATTTTTCTAAACACTGTGTGGTGTATTTTTGTGGTGTTATGCTATGGTGTTGTATGATTTATTGCACAAATGCTTTACACATTGCCTTCTAAGTTAAGCCTGATTTCTCGTGCCAAGCTACCGGAGGGTGAGCACAGGCTGATTTTGGATTGTGTGTGACTTACCCTGACTAGAGTGAGGGTTCTTGCTTGGACAGAGGGCAACCTGACTGCCAACCAAAAACCCAATTTCTAACACTAACCAGTAGATCCAGGATATTCATTTCATTCTTGTTATAATGCATTGTAAAATGCAGGTCCTGACTCTGGTTGTTAAGCCATATACCAAAGTTCTTCAGCTCTGTTTCACTTCCCTGTCAAATGAAAAATACATCATCTGTATATCTTTTACAGTGCACTCAGTGCACTGACTTCACTCAGATATGGATTAGATTGATCATAATTGTTTTCATTTAGGATTTATTACTGTTCTCTCTTCAAACTCATCTACAAAGAGATTGCCTACATCTGGAGCAAAATGAGCCACCATCTCCACTCTCTTCCTTTGTATGAAAACATCTTTTCTACAAAGGAAATAGTTCTTAGTAAGTGCCATGTTTGCCAGTTTTTTTTAATTAATTCTCTTTTGCCTTCATCCGTATCAATTTTCATCAGACATCTATCAACAACTCCCAAGGTCTCATCTTGAGTAATGGTATATAATCAAACCCCTTTCCCCCCAGGATATTGCGGCATAGATTTGCAAATTATGTGGCACAAAAATGGAAATTCTGAGGCACAAAAAAGGAAATTTTGCAGCATTATTGCGGACCTTTTATTTTACTCTCAATCATTCCTTTACAGCCTTAAATCAATAGAAACTGTTTTAGCAAAGTATTCCTGCTGACCTCAGCCAATCAGGTCACAAAATAAATCTGGATTACACAAATTCTCAAAACAAATGTGCAAATCAGCACAAAGAACTAACACATGTTCAATTACTGCAGAGGGATGTGGTTGACAAAGAAGCCACTGGCTTCCAACAGATCAAATTTAGTCTACATCTGCCATCAAGAAAGCCAACCAGGCATTGGTATGCGACATGTGATTTATTCAGTATATCAGACCTTGACACTTGTGTAGCTTTGAAGGATCAGGCGTTGTGGGACGTGTATTGAACTGACTGGGCAGTATACATTTTCCTTTGATGCAGGTACTACTGTGACATTCACTGTTTGATGATGAATTTGCCTCACTCAGGGGCGTATCTTCCTTTGGTGCAGCTTGTGCAGTGGCACCGGGGCCTAGAAGCATAGAGGGAGAGGGGTGCATTTGAACCATGATTATCTTAATGCTTAAAAAATCAAACAAAATTCTGGGACTTAGGATGTATTTCCTTTCTTGTACTGTGGTCGATGACACACTGGCTACACTAATGGACCCATTAGGGTTGGCCTTTGGACTAACATCACCCTGGGTGGAAAACACATTTATGCACCCTATTAATTCAAGTCTCCATCTCTTGAAGCCATGGTTCACTGTACACAAAAACACATCTATGCACCCTATTAATTCAAGTCTCCATCTCTTGAAGCCATGGCTCACTGTACACAAAGTAACACAGTTGTCACATTTTCCTATACCCAGAACACAGTTACTGTACTGGCAGCAACAGTGTTAGCTTCTCTTGCAAACACAGAATAGGTACAGGACAGTCTTAGAAATGGCTGAATTGAAAAATGAAGCACTATACAAAATCAAGTTTTCGGAAGATAACAATTTTCCTTGTATGCAAACATTCATTATTCACAAATGTATCGAATTGAGGCAGATTACCGCTGGAAGCTATCAGAGCAAAACTTGTCTAATAAAATAACCCTTCAGTGAAAAAGACAAAAAAACAAAAGACAGAATTGGTTGCATTTCAATAACACTCACCTGGCCCATCTGAAGAATCATACTTCAATGAATTCTTAGATAACAATCACTCACTTTAGAAGAACTGAACCATTGATGCACACTATTGCAGAAATAAGGCAAGAATTAAGTCTACGCCATAAATAAAATATAGTCATTTTCAACTGTATTACTGAAATGTTAGGCCTGTTGCTGAGGAAGAAGACACACTAACAATTGAAATAACTTTCTGACTCCCTGACCCCCTTCGCACCACACATAAAGGGCAGAACTTCCTTCGGGGGCCAACTTGCAGCATTTTTATGGCACTTTATCATGCAGTTCTTTAAGCAACAAACACAGTGATCTTATTTTTATGTTTAGTTATATTGGAGACTGTTTGTTTTTTGGCAAGGTCTACACATATGACATAAACCTGTAAAGGAATGATAACCATGTATCCTGTACCCTAAGGTTTTAATCTTGCCCATGTATATACAATTCTTCTGAGCAACCCAAATCTAGCCCAATATTGTACTGCTGATTATAAAGTAAAAATAATAAAGCCCGGATTGATTGTTCTGAGGAGGACAAACGTCTGGCCGACACAATAATTGTGGAGATGCTGATGCTCCTCTCAACATCTGCAAAAGTGGTCACATAGTTCTTATACACAGCTGCAAGCTGTGAAGGGTCCGGAATTCAGTCAGCCATCCCATGCCAAAAGCTGCCAGTGTGAATCACCCCTGAAACTGATGCCTGCACTGCTTCTGGGCCTACATGTTCAAACTAGAGGTAAAGCTCCCATCAGCCACCTCACTCAAACCAAGGAGAGTCGAAAATGCAGTCTTGTCCTTGGTTTGGATGCAGAGTTGTGCAAGATTGAAAAGGAGTACTAGTTTCTGCCTTGGTGGGCCTCCCCCATGTACTTGCCCCACTTTTCAAGGGAATTTTCAAAAGCTTCATTAAGCTGGGCTGTTATCTTTTTTTGTGGGCCAGAGTCAATTAAGCCCCTGCAGAAGTCTTTAGGATTGGCCGCAGAATGGGCACTGAATTATTTGTGAGGTTCATGTGGCGGTCCTCTAGATAATCATATGCCTTCATTGTCACTGGTGTTTAATTCTGGAACAAGTCCTCAAAACTTAGGGGCTCATTCTGACCTCAGCGGTAAAAGGCGCTTACCGCCGGTCAGAAGACCGCCATAACACCGCCGCGGGCGCGGGAAACCGCCACGGTCATTCTGACCCGCAAAAGGCAAACCGCCAAAAACCCGACATCCACAAAAGTCTGCCACACCAACGGCCAGCGAAAAACTGGCGATGACCAAACCTCCACCGTCATGCCAACAGAAATACGCCCATTCCATTCCGACCCACGAATCCACGCAGCGGTCTTTCAACCGCGGTATTCCATTGGCGGTACACACCGCCGCAGTCAAAATACACACACAGCTCCAAAACACTGCCACATTGGACATTTTGAAATACACACACCTGATATACATACAAACACCACTCCCACACACCCAACACAATATAAAACACACACCCACATCACCCACAAACCCCTACGACCACCATTTATTGACTAAGACCAGAGAGAGACACCACCAGCTAGTACAGAGCATTCACAGGCACATAACACCATCACTCACACAACATCCACGCACAAAACACCACACACCACCACACTCACCACACTCATCACCACAAACACCACCCCACACCTCATCCACACCACCCCATGGCACCCCAAAGACACCCCAGGTTTTCAGATGCTGAACTCAGGGTATGGTGGAGGAAATAGTTCAGGTAGAGCCCCAGCTCTTCGGGACACAGGTGCAGCACACCACCATTGCCAGGAAGATGGAGCTATGGCAAAGAATAGTGGACAGGGTCAACGCTGTGGGTCAGCATCCACGAAATCGGGACAACATCAGGAAGCGGTGGAACGACCTACGGGGGAAGGTGCGTTCCATGGTATCCAGACACAACATCGCAGTGCAGAAGACTGGCGGCGGACCCCCACCTCAACCCCCAGAATTTACAACATGGGAGGAACAGGTCTTGACGATCCTGCATCCTGAGGGCCTCGCAGGAGTAGCCGGAGGAATGGACTCTGGTAAGTCTAATATCAACTACTTCATCCCCCCCCACCCACCTGCATGCCAAATCATACCACCACCCTGCCCCCCCACCCCATCACACATCCTCCTTGCTAATGTCTCACCATCACAACCCACCCATCCCAACACCAAGCCCTGCATGCGACCACAAACCATGGACACCCATCACCTAAGCATGCCCACTGCACATACCCATCCCCCCCAAACCACCGTCACAACAGCCCCCACAAGGGAATGCCAGCACTGGGGTACACGGGCACCCACCCATTGCATGCTATGGCACACACAGAAGCAATAACCATACTCTTATACCCCTGCAGGATCCGAACGCCACGACACCGCCCAGGAGGGTCCAGAAATGTCCATTCCACCCCCAGAAGAGGCCCACAGTGATGACAGCAGCTCTGTCTCCCTGGACCCAGATGACCAGCCCGGCCCATCGGGGACCTCGGGACAGTCGGTTCCCCTCAGACAGCCACAGGCCACAGCAGACCTACCCCCCTCTGGGAACACCAGCACAGCACCCACCCAGTGGGCCCATGCCTCTGTCTCCAGGACACGTCAAGCAGCGGTGTGTCCACCACTACAGGGCAACCAGGTTAACCCACCACCCCAACAACAACAGGGACCTGGGGAAAGTGGTAGTGGGCACACGGTCCAGGGGACAGAGGCCCAGGGAAACAGTGGAACTGGGAGGGCTACTGTGCGACGGGGGGGGACAGGCCCAGGGAACCCACTCTCCACGAGGCCCTATCCTCCATCATGGGAGCATACCATCACTCCCAGGAGACGATGGCGACGGTCCTGGCCAGGTTCCAGGAGATCCAGGTACTGCAGGAGGAACAGTTTATGGGGTTCAGGGAAGAACTCAATCAGTTCCGCAATGGGCACCATCGTTGTGGCTCTCAATCAGATTGTTAGCACATTGCGGGACCATGTGGCACCACAAAGGGCCCCTGTCACTAGCATGGACCAAGAACAGGCTACCACCTCCGCCGGCGCTAGTGGACAGGAGGCCCCGACACAAGAACAACAGGCCACCAGAACCCCACCCCCTGCAGAAGGAGAACCACCCTGCAAGCGGGCCTGAGATCTAGGAAGAAGACAGAGTAAGATGCCAAGACCCCCGCCAGCAAAGGATACCCCCTGATTGTCATCCCACTGTCCCACATTGTCACCCTGTCCAACCTTAAACTGCCCCTGCTCCACCTTCCACAGGCATATGGACAATGCACCTGTGAGACTGAAAATCTGGACTCTGCCATGGACATTCCTCCACCATCACCCATCCCCGAATTGCAACCATTACCCAAAATTCAGCACTTTAATAAACACACTTATTGCACAAAAATATTCTGGAGTCTGCCTGTATTTTTGAACAAATGTATTACACAGAACCGTGCCAAAATGTCCAGTTACATTGTGATGACAACATACCACTGTCACACAGCTGTAGTCCATGGGGAAACAAAGCAGAGGTCACGGAGTGGGGCCCACATCTCTGAAATTGGAAGGGAAAGTCACAACTCAGTTAACATACACTGGGGGGAAACTCAGACAGTAGAGAGGCAGGAGACTTTAAGTAAATGTAAAATGCCGGTGTTGATTCTTACCTGTATGTCATTGAAAATACTGCTGTATTACTGTGTCCCTGTTGTCTGTGTCGTCCACTTCGTCTTCCTCCTCTTCACTCTCCGCAGGCTCCACAGCTGCCACAACACCACCACCTGGACCATCCTCCTGCAGGAAAGGCACCTGGCGTCGCAAAGCCAGGTGCGTGAAGCATACAGCAGGCCACGATGATCTGGCACACCTTCTTTGGTGAGTACATTAGGGATCCACCTGTCATATGGAGGCACCTAAACCTGGCCTTCAGGAGGCCGAAGGTCCGCTCGATCACCCTCCTAGTACGCCCATGGGCCTCATTGTACCGTTCCTCTGCCCTTGTCCTGGGATTCCTCACTGGGGTCAGTAGCCATGACAGGTTGAGGTAACCAGAGTCACCAATTAGCCACACACGGTGTCTCTGAAGTAGTTCCATCACGTAAGGGATGCTGCTATTTCGCGTGATGTACGCGTCATGCACTGACCCAGGGAACTTGGCATTTACATGGGAGATGTACTGGTCAGCCAAACAGAGCACCTGGACATTCATGGAATGATAACTTTTTCTGTTCCTGTACACCTGTTCACTCGTGCTGGGGGGGACCAAAGCAACATGTGTCCCATCAATTGCACCAATGATGTTGGGAATATGTCCAAGCGCATAGAAATCACCCTTCACTGTAGCCAAATCGCCCACCTCAGGGAAAACTATGTAGCTCCGCATGTATTTCAGCAGGGCAGACAACACTCTGGACAACACCGTGGAAAACATAGGCTGAGACATCCCTGATGAAATGGCCACTGTTGTTTGAAATGACCCGCTTGCCAAAAAATGGAGTACTGACAGAACCTGCACTAGAGGGGGTATCCCTGTGGGTTGGCGGATGGGTGACATCAGGTCGGGGTCCAGCTGGGCACATAGTTCCTGTATAGTGGCTCTGTCAAGCCTGTATGTCAGTATGACATGTCTTTCTTCCATTGTCGACAGGTCCACCAGCGGTCGGTACACGGGAAGATTCCTCCATCTCCTCGCAAGTCCCAGCGGACGGTGCCTAGGAAGGACAACATGGAGCACAGAGTCAATCAACCCACAGGTACGTTCCCACAGCTTGCACAGTACACGATTCTCAATGCATTGAATGGCTTGTATGAGTGTTGATGCAAGGCCTAGGTATGTGTGACGCAGTAGAAATTAAGTAATGGGGGCCCTTGAAATGGCTGCTGCCTGACCTGTGAAGTGCGACAGTGGGATGTGAGGTCAATGCGCTGGCGTGGCACACCGCGGCGGTAGGCGGTCGAAGACCGCGGCACAAAGCCGTATTGGTTAACATTGAACCCTATGGGTTTCAGGAGCCAATGACGATGTGCGCCGGCGGTCGCGGTACGCACCGCCGCGGTACGCACCGCCGCGGGCGTGACCTCCATTTTCTATCTGCTTATTCACTCGATACCTGATCATCCACAGGAGAGGACATATACTGCAAGTGCTGCTGTGACCTCGGTCTGGAAGAGACAATGGCTGCTGTGACTGGGGAAAGGGCCCCTGCCTTCACTTCTGAAGAATTGGAGAAACTCGTGGATGGGGTCCTCCCCCAGTATGCGCTACTCTACGGTCCTCCAGACCAACAGGTAAGTACACTGGGACCATGCTTTGTGGCCAATGCCTGAGTTGAGTGGGGTGAATGAAAGATGGTGGGGAGGGGAGCGAATGAGGCATGCATCAAACGACAGATGAGAGCATGTGCCACATGGCAAGGGTGGGGATGGGGGGCCACTCACATCGAGCATGCAGAAGGTGATGATGTTTTATTTTCTCCCCCTGTACATGTCACATAGGTCAGCGCCCATCAGAAAATCGACATTTGGCGTGCCATCTCCAAGGACGTCCGGACCCTGGGGGTCCACAACAGACGGGGCACCCACGGCCGGAAGAGGTGGGAGGACATCCGCTGCGGGAGCAGGAAGACCGCGGAGGCTCTGCTGGGGATGGCCTCCCAACGTAGGAGGGGTGCCAGTCGTACTTTGACCCCCCTGATGTCCCGGATCCTGGCGGTGGCCTACCCAGATTTGGATGGGCGCGTGAGGACATCACAGCAGACACAAGGGGGTGAGTACAAGCACATTCTGCTGATTTTGCGCACATTGGAGGTGTCTGGGTGGGGGAGGAGGGCTGTGGGTATCCCTAGGCCAGGGCGATTTCTGTAGGCTAGGCCCCTCCGTTAGGCATGGCCCTGTGCCCCCGCCCCCCACCTCTGTAGGTTGCCTAGTACAGCTATTCATGGCCCTGTGTCATCTATGAGTGGCGTTGTCATCCATAGGCTTGTAGGCCATGTCCCACGGATTGAGTAGTGTACCCCAAGTGCGCGGCATAGTGCAGGGGGCTTCTGTGTCTGTCCTCTCCGCCAACGGTTTCGCCAATGCATGCACTCAACATGTCTTTGTTTCTCCACCCCCCCCTTTTTTGGTGGTCTTCCTGTTCATGTGTGCATTAGCATCATCAGGCGGAGGAGAAGTGGCATCGGAGCATGAAGGGGCTGCATCACACATAGCCATGGAGGGCCATGCAACTGACTCGGATTTCACCAGTGAGACGGAGGGCGAGGGGAGCTCCACAGCGGGGACACGTGGTGACACCAGCGACACAGACATGTCCTCGGAAGGGAGCTCCCTTGTGGTGGCGGCAACATCTGTGCCCACCGCAACAACAGGTACAGCCGCCACCCAGCGCACCAGCTCCGCCCTCCCAGCAGCCCCTCCAGCGTTCGCCCCGTGCCCGCTCACCCAGGAAGGTGGGCATCTCCTTCGCCCCAGGCACCTCAGGCCCTGCCCCAGTTACCCCTGCTGCCTTCAGTGAGGAGGTCATTGACCTCCTGAGGACCATCATTGTTGGGCAGTCTACCCTTTTGAATGCCATCCAGGGTGTAGAAAGGGAGGTGCACCGGAGTAATGCATACCTGGAGGGCATTCATTCGGGTCAGGCTGCCCATCAGCGATCGTTCAACGCTCTGGCCTCAGCACTGACGGCAGCCATTGTCCCTGTCTCCTGCCTCCCTCCTCCAACTTCCTCAACCCAGTCCCACTCCCCTGTACCTCTGCCTATCCCAGACACACCTACAGACCAGCCTGCACACACCTCAACACCCAAGGGAAGCTCATCCAGACATAAGCACCACACATCACACAAGCATTCACCCAAGCAACATCCACATGCAGACATACCAACAGCCACTGCCTCCTCAGTGTCCCCCTCCTCCTCGTCTCCCTCCTCCCTCCCTGTGACGTCTCCACTCACACTTGCATGCACTACATCTTCAGCCACTACGTCCATCACCAGCACACCCACCAGAACACTCCGCACACGTGCAGTCACCACCCCCACTACCATTTACACATCCCCTGTTGAAGAACCAGAACCTTATGGGCCTGGCGGCGCAGGGTACGCCTGAAATCTCCTTGGATTCACCTGCCTCAACTAACAGAGACACGGGACACTCTGTCAGGCGTAAAAGATCAGATTTTATTAGCTGCAGCTAGTACAGTTGTCCAAGAAGTACACAAGGTATGTTCTCAGGAGACTGCCACTTTACTTTGTGGCGCACAATCTTATATACCGTATAAAAACCATTTATTAACTACATACACTCCCAGAACACATAGAAAGGAGCCAGTAAGAATAATGTAAAGATAGAACAGAGCCAATAGAAATGTCGGAAAACAAGACAGCACCAATAGAAGGAATTGGAAAACAAAGTATCAAGTGACTTAAGGTTGCCTCCCCTCCAGCTGTGTTTGTCACCCCTCCCTTGAACTAATTCATTAACCGATCCACAACGAAGTTGCATGTGGTGCGATAAGTTTGTGTGCGTTTGGAGGACAGTTGTGAAATGAGAGAATACTAGCAAAGGACAGCGAAGGCCAGACGATAAGATAAGATCGGCGGAGAATAGTGTGAGCCTACAGATAGTTGAAACAAGGATTAGAAAACCAGACAGGGATTAGTGTACTCGGTCAGACCTTAATACCAGCCTTGTAAAGATAGAGGCAGAAGGCTGTTTTGAACACCATGTTGCAGAATAAGCAGAAAAGGCAGAATGGACTTCGTTCGCTGTGCTGCCTGAGTGAAGGCAACATAAAATGGCGGCGGGCCACAAAATGGCGGGTCGATACGATCGTATTAAAAATCGAATTTCCTCAGACCCTCCTTTTGCCAGAACTCAGGCAAGATACACAAACTCATGTTAATCTGAGTCGATGTCTATGGCCATGAGGTCATCAAGCTGTTGCTGTACCATCATTTTGATATTCTCTGCTCTTTGTGACTTGGGTTTGGGAATACATGCAGTAGCACATAGGTTGCAGATGGCAGGACCGCAGTGCATACAAAGACAACAAGAGAATATAAAAGCTAAAATTACTCCAAAGAATGTCAATACCTTCCAACCCCATTTGGACAGTAATCCCCAAAACCAATCTGAAAAGGACCAATCTCCTTCGTCCTGATGAATCGACTCGGAGATTATGTGTAACTTAGAGATAGCTTGGTATACTGTCGGAGCGTCATTAGGTATGAAAATACAGCAACTTGATCCGATCAATTTGCATACTCCACCACGGTCCGCAAGAACAAAGTCTAAGGCAACACGGTTCTGCAAGGTCATAAGACGATCAGCCTGTAGTTCAGCTGTAATGTTACTTAAAGCTCCTACAGTGATGTCTATGGTGGTTTCTACGACACGAACCAATTGCCTTATATTTCTGCTGTTGGCCATTGGACCCCAGAAGGGAAGAAATCCTTTGAGGAAATCTCCTCCCTCTTGTCCTGCTGTGTCTTTCGAATCCACAATCCCTCTGCCATATCTATTTTTATGATGGTTCGCAGGAGCGGTGTATGTAGGGGGAAGAAGAAAGGCTATATAACAAGTACCAGAGAAACCAGCTGGCAACCATGTATAAGCCCTATCGTGGCAAACGAAGTATGTACCTTGAGATGGTACTAACGGCAGTGAATTCAGGGCTGAATAAACATATGTATGGGAACATAAACTTTCTCTTTGTCCGGTGTTTGGAGTTCTACCATTTATTTGCAGACAGAAATTTCCTTGTTGGGGTATGACCCGTATCGGAGGAGATTTTCCTTGCTCAACCTTATCATTGAGGCTGGAAATGTAATTAGTTATGTTCCAATTGGTATATGCTTTTCTTTCATCTATGGAAGCTTCACTTTTTTCCATGATTTTAGCCATAGCTACCATTCCCTTTATCAATAAACTATGACTGAAATTTGAACCAACACTATGTGAACTGACAGGTTGTTTAATTTTACTTTGATATGCATTATTGAAAATGACAAAATAAGCCCAAGCGGAACCTTCATAGGAGAATGGAAGAACTAAATATGGCATTCCTTTTTCTACCGTATGTGGTATGAGTCCACACACCCAACAGTCAGTTGTATTGATCACTAACTGATGTTGATGTAACAACTGGACGAAGGAATTGTTAAAGTATTCAGTTCTTCTGATGAGTTCATGCTGGGGAAGAGTGTGAAATAGGTGCGGAGAGATAGTAGAAGAAGATGTAGAGGTAGGAGAAGAGACAACTTTTTGCTGCAGAGTAATAATGATCCAGTTTACAGATGCCAAAAGAATACACGACAATATAATGACGCATAGAGCAATACTACAACGACTATATATTTCTTTACAATTATTCTTTACATTTTTACTTTCTCTTTTATCTAATGTAGCCTCCATCTTTCTAAGTGGATGCTCACGGCAATCTTCCTCAATCACTGTAGTCACGATTATCTACCGTCCTATGACACTGTGAGGTCCTGCAGGCCTATTGCCACTTACTCAGGTCGTAACTAAGACTCCTACCGTGACCCTGCAACCGGGATAGAGTACTACATAGGAGAGAAATTTACAAGTTCTTTGGTCTTGGTCTCAAATTATAGCGTTCCTGTCCAGAGGCAGTCTGGTTTTGAAACAATGTTCCTGGATTTGTCGTGTTCAAGCGACGATGCGATGGTATTGCTTCTTGAAGGATGTCGTCGTCCTCTTTCTCAGAAAGTGTTCCAATTAGACGCGCATCACTGAATGGTACAAATTGCGGAACTTTCTCACTTTCAGAGTCACTGATGCCTCTACGGACCCACTGATCGAAAGGCAAGGGCAAAGGCACTTTCTTGCAGTGCACGGCATGCACCCAGTTTTTCTTTCCTTCGACTTTAACTGCTGTTCTTGTGGTCAAAATAACCAGGCGTGGCTCTCTCCATCTGGGCTCCAAATTTCTCTGTCGTTGGAAATTTTTCGTGCAGACCCAGTCACCTGGTCGGATGGAATGACCTGGGTCTGTGGAAGCCTCTGGTAGAGCACTCTGAACCTGTTGATGAAGAACACGCAATTTAGTTGTAAGGTCATGCAAGTAGTCAATCAACATCGGGTATGGCAAGTCTGAGTATTTCTTAGGGCGAGGAACTCCCCATACATTAGCTGGGCGACCAAATATCACTTCGTAAGGGCTAAGCCCCAAACGAGAGTGTACTGCTGTTCTGGTGGACAGAAGAGCCAATGGTAAAGCATCAGGCCAATTAAGTCCTGTGCTAGCTTGCACCTTAGCAATTTTAAGCTTCAAGGTTCCATTGTAGCATTCTACTAAACCAGCCGACTGTGGGTGATTCGCCGCGTGGAACTTCTGTTTTATGCCAAGACCTGCACAAACTTTTTGCATGACTTGACCCACAAATTCGCTCCCATTGTCACTCCAGACAATGCGCGGCAAACCAAACCTAGGGAAGAATTCTTTCAAAAGTATTTTGGCAGTTGATAAAGCAGTATTGTCCTTCAGAGGGTAGGCTTCTACCCATCTAGAAAAAGCACATACTACCACCAGAACATATTTGAGGTTGTTGCATCGTTCCATGTGAATATAATCGATCTGCAACACCTCAAATGGATATGTTGGAGGAGCAAAATGACCTGCTGGAGTTGGGGTTCCCTTTCCCGGATTGTACATCAAGCAAACAATACAATGTTTTACTACATTATTTGCACACTTTGGGATCCCCTCATTTTGCCACACTGGAGCCAGAAGTTTACATATTCCTTTTGCACTTAGGTGAGCTGGACCATGTGCCATAGTAACTACAGGTAGTACATAAGCATCTGGTAACAGCCAACGTTGATGTTCTGATAATTCAACCCAACATCCCATCTCATCTAACATTCCTGTACTTTCCTTCCACTTTCTCAACTCATTCTCCGTAGCCTCTCCTTGAATTGATTTCACACTCTCTACTGTATCTTCACACATTCCCTTTTCTCTTACGCAGTTTGCGGGACCTGCAACATACATTCGACTTGTGTTGTCTCTGGCTGTCTTTTTCGCTACCTCATCTGCAAATGCATTTCCTCGACCAACATCGTCCACAATCTTTTTGTGTGCACTACACTTCACGATCGCTATCTGAGTAGGCATTGTAAGTGACTCAAGAAGTTCAGTCACTAATTGACCATGTTGTATCTTAGTACCATGGGAAGTAAAGAATCCTCTTTCCTTCCATAAGCGCCCAAAGTTAAACGCTACACCAAAAGCGTATTGGCTATCAGTGTACACGTTTACTCTTTTTCCTTTGGATAACACACACGCTCTAGTTAAGGCTATCAATTCAGCTGCCTGAGCTGAATTATGTCTAATGCGTGCTGTCTCCACAATCGTATGCAAAGTAGTAATAGCGTAGGCTGAAACTGTATCTCCATTCGGGAGCTTGAAACAAGAACCATCTACCCATAGTGTTCCATCTGGATTCACTAATGGCGTGTCTTTTAGGTCAATTCTACCCTTAGTCTCTTCTTCAGTACGGAGAAAACAATCATGCTGTTCAGAAACATCTCTCTCTTCTGGAAGAGGCAACAAAGTAGCTGGATTCAGGGTATTACATCGTTTGATGTGTATGTGACTAGCCAAAAGCGTCAGCTCATATCCGGACAACCGAGCACTCGTAAGATGCTGCGTTTTTGTCCTATTTAGTAAAGTATCCACTGCATGTGGCACCATAACAATGAGAGTATTATCTAGCACTACTCCAGCAGACTGTCGAAAAGAAATTGCTGCTGCCGCTGTCGCCTTAAGACAACTAGGCAGTGCTTTAGCTACTGGATCTAACGTAGCTGAGAAATATGCGCATGGTCGCTGTTGATCTCCAAAACGCTGCGTTAAGACTGACAATGCACAACCCTCTCTTTCGTGGACATAGAGCGTAAAGGGCTTACTGTAATCAGGAGTACCCAATACAGGAGCAGAACACAAAGCAATACGCAAATCAGTAAAACTCTTCTGACACTCGTCAGTCCACGGAAGAGGCTGAGGCGTATCTTTTAAAGTTAGCGCCAACAGCGGTTTAGCCAATAAAGAGAAACTCGGAATCCACTGTCTACAATAAGAAGTAATGCCCAAAAAGGCACGTACCTCTCTTTGTGTGAATGGCACTGACATTTGTGCAATTGCCTGAATTCGTTCGGGGGTCAATCGTCGTCCCTCCTTTGACAAGAGATGACCCAAATAAGTCACCTCGCGACAGACATATTGTAATTTAGAAGGAGAAACCTTGTGATTCAGATCAAACAAATGACGCAACAGTGCAACGGTCACGTTTTTGCAAATCTCCTCTGAATCAGCGGCAACTAATAAGTCATCCATGTACTGAATGAGAGCGGCACCGGACGGTAAGGAAAAGGCATCAAGATGACATTTTAGAGCTTGACTGTAAATAGAGGGACTTTCACAATAACCTTGAGGTGCGCGTTTAAACCGGAAGCTTCGGCCTCCGAGGGAAAAACCAAAAATATCTCTACTCTCTTCGGCGATGGGAATACTAAAGAAAGCATTCTTTAGATCAATGACTGAAAACCAAGTCGCTGTAGAAGGTATCATCGTCAACAGAGCAGTGATATCTGGGACTACAGGAAACTGCGGTACGACAATTTTGTTTACCTCCCGAAGATCAATTACAAAACGATAAACAGGAGGCTGAGAAGGATCAGTGCGTTTAAGAACCGGAAGAACAGGACTGTTACATGTATTTCCTCTCGATTCCTCAACCACACCCTTCTGAATCAAATCATGGACAATTTCCAGAAGTGCTTTCTCACCTTCAGTAGAGATTCTGTATTGCGGAATACGTGGCATTTCAGCATTGGGCTTAAGAGTAACAACATAAGGTGGGATCTCAAGACAACCAACGTCATTCGGACCCGTAGCCCAAAGCGTTTCGGGAAGAGAAAGCAATTCAGGTGGGAATTGATCTTTTGATAAGTACATTGGACTAGTCATTTTCTGTCCTAGAGTGAGGTATACACCAGAAGGTGAACAATATATCGTAGCATGCATTCTTTTTAATAGATCTAAACCCAACAGATTTTCACCACAACCATTCGTCAGAAGAAGCGGAGCTTCTAAATCATAAGGGCCTATTGAAACAGGCAAAGGGCAAGAAACTGGATTGCGAACAGGGGCGCCAGAAAATCCTACAGATACATTCGTTAAGCCAGACAAAGGTGCGCCAGGGAGTTTAGAATGAATGATAGAGCTTCTCATGGCACCAGTATCTAAAAGAAATGGCTCTGAAACACCCATTGTAGTGACATTAACATAAGGTCCATTCTGATCCACTGGAATTGACGTAACCCCCTTACTTTGTCCATGGCTGTCCTATTCAAAATGAAGACTTTCATTCCCTCCTTCAATATACTGATCCTCACTGTAATACTGTGTAGACCTAACATTTTGCTGGTCAAAGTAATTTCCGGAGTTTGGAGGAACAAAAGAACGCTGCTCTTGGGTTAACACACCTCGACCTCTACCTCTATTTGCTGACTGAGGACCACCACGACCTCGTGAAGCAGATGTTGCTCCATTACGCTGCAACAATGCCGGACAACTGTTCTTAAAATGACCTTCCTCCCTACAATAAGCACATTGATTGGGACCTAGCAAAGGTCTTGGAATGAATTGTTCAGGCTTTTGATACAACCTCTGAAACTGCGGAGGCTGTTGAAACTGAGGCTGAACATAACGAGGAGGATAAGCCTGTTGCAAGAGAACTTTAGTTTTTAATTCTTTCGTCTTTTTCTCTTGTTTTTCCCTTTCTTCTTTGTCTCTATTTTCATAATATTGTGCAGTAGCCAATATCTGGGCGGAAGAAGAAACTGCCCATGAACTCTCGGAGTCTTTTAGCTTGTGTGATAGTTCAGGAAGCAAGTTATATACGAACTTATCCACAAATAATCGCTGTCCCCCTTCTGTAGCCATATCTTGACCACTGTGATCAATGAATGTCTCCTCGAATCGGGTAAAGAAATCGGAAACACTTTCATCTTTCTTTTGTTTACATGCTGCTAGCTTATCCCAATTAACTCTCAAAGCAGGCATCATTGTTTTCATTAATGTAATAATCCTACCAGGGAGTTCTGAGATCAAAGCGTCGGGCTTTGCACCACCTACTTGACCTCTATCTGCGGCAATAATAGCGTTCCAATCGCCGCCTAATTCTTGAGCGTGATCCTCTCTACGAATTTTAGCCCATATTGTCTGTGGAACTACATTTCCCATCAACATGTCAATATCTGCTAGATTCATAGTACATGCATCAACTGTTTGCGACAACTCTTTATAGTAACCAGCAGGATTTTTGCGTGAATCTGGTAGTGACTGTTTAAGTGCTAAAACTTCAGACCTTTTCCAGGGGACATGTATCCATATGCGCTGAAAATGCGCAGGAATAGCTGGATTAGCACCTGCTGCTGCAACTTCTTCCTTCCATATTGGAGAAACCTCTCTCATGGGATAGTTTTTCAGTGCTGTCCTAACTGAAGGATCAGAATCAGGAAAAGTCTGTGAGAACAATAGGGATCTGAAAGAAATAAGTGTTCTGACAGCGTTTTCAACCTTAGGACCCACAATAAGTCCTTTGTCAAAGTCAGCCTGAACATCTAACAGATCCTGTGGGACCGAACCCAAATTCATATCCTCCCATTCTTTAGCGAGAGTATCGCACATAACTTTAAAAACATATCTCTGCGTAGGTGCATTCCATTGCAGAAAGGTGGACATAATATCAGACGTACTATATTGGGGACCCTTCTTGATCCATCTACAAGCAAGTGAGTCCAATTTTTCTCGCTCTTCGGAGTCTGGGAATTGACTACGAGACTGTCTTCGAGAAAAAGCTGGAGACACGTTTAAAGCTTCAAAGAAAGGTGATAAGAGACCAGAGACAGTATCTGCAAATCGCTTACGCATAGATGGAGAATTTGACATAAGGATAGGGGACAAGATATTAGGTGAATTAACTAAAGGAGCATTAGGAATTGCCAAAGGAGCAGAAGGCAAAGGAGTTAAAGGCAAAGCTGGCATAGGCAATACTTGAGGAGGCAAATGTGGAAAAGCTGGAGCAGGCGGAAGCACAACTGGCGGCTGAACAGGCTGTAACATCGGGGGTGCATTAGCACCTTGTACATAGGGCGGAGGCAATTTCAATAAGTGGGACATTAAGGAATCTTCCTCAAAATCTTTCTCTTATCAAGGGAAGAGATAGGCAACGTCGGATAGCATTTATCTATTGCCATTCGATGCTGTCTGTCTGAAATTTCCATTGCATTATCTATTTCATCATCTTTGAATTGCTGAGCAGCCTGTATAATCGTCATTCCCTGTGTTTTCCTATCTCGTTTCGCTTGTTTAATTTCTCTCTGTTTGGCTTCCTTACGCCAAAGGCGAAAAGAGTCAAACATTGCCGGCCGGGCTTTTCTTTTAAATAACGTTGCTTCTAAATTATCTAGCACATCAGTTTCGAAACTACCATTTTCTGGCCATTTTAAAACACCATCTTTCTTTGTATATCGGGTCCATGTCTTATTAAAGGCAATAGGACCAACACCATGTTTAGAATAGAGCTCATATGTGGGAGTTCCAACCGAAGGAATCGGACAGGAGTCCTCAAGCTGGGAGTCCCTATTACAACCAAAGCAACAAAGTTTTTCAAACTTAGTCAGACCAGACATCTCACGATTTTTACTGGCTGTTCACAAACATCAAGGGGGTAAAACTTTCAGTTTACACAGCACAAATGCACTTACCCCTCGGCTTTGGCCACTGCAATGGCCAAATCTAAGGAACCAAGGACAAAACAAAGACCAAAATTTGTGGGCGCGACCCACCAAATACTTAACTAAGGATGTCTTCTTACACCAACAGAGGCCCGTCTATCGTCTCGCTTTACCATACATCATCAAAGAAAGGGCCAAGGCAGGGCGGCAGTCAGGGCAGCAGTCGTCAGTAGCCGTCAGGAAGGAGTAACCGCGCTGAAAAAGACCTTCGGACCACTTCGACATACAGGGGTCGCTTGACGTGGCTCGCGATTCCTCCAGAATTTTCTTGCGGGGTTCCTCACGACCTTCAGGCAGAACCGGTACCGCTGAAGCCGCCCCACGTTGGGCGCCAGTTGAAGAACCAGAACCTTATGGGCCTGGCGGCGCAGGGTACGCCTGAAATCTCCTTGGATTCACCTGCCTCAACTAACAGAGACACGGGACACTCTGTCAGGCGTAAAAGATCAGATTTTATTAGCTGCAGCTAGTACAGTTGTCCAAGAAGTACACAAGGTATGTTCTCAGGAGACTGCCACTTTACTTTGTGGCGCACAATCTTATATACCGTATAAAAACCATTTGTTAACTACATACACTCCCAGAACACATAGAAAGGAGCCAGTAAGAATAATGTAAAGATAGAACAGAGCCAATAGAAATGTCGGAAAACAAGACAGCACCAATAGAAGGAATTGGAAAACAAAGTATCAAGTGACTTAAGGTTGCCTCCCCTCCAGCTGTGTTTGTCACCCCTCCCTTGAACTAATTCATTAACCGATCCACAACGAAGTTGCATGTGGTGCGATAAGTTTGTGTGCGTTTGGAGGACAGTTGTGAAATGAGAGAATACTAGCAAAGGACAGCGAAGGCCAGACGATAAGATAAGATCGGCGGAGAATAGTGTGAGCCTACAGATAGTTGAAACAAGGATTAGAAAACCAGACAGGGATTAGTGTACTCGGTCAGACCTTAATACCAGCCTTGTAAAGATAGAGGCAGAAGGCTGTTTTGAACACCATGTTGCAGAATAAGCAGAAAAGGCAGAATGGACTTCGTTCGCTGTGCTGCCTGAGTGAAGGCAACATAAAATGGCGGCGGGCCACAAAATGGCGGGTCGATACGATCGTATTAAAAATCGAATTTCCTCACTGTGTCCTCTCCCAGTGTGTCTGTCACCCCCTCTTCCAAACCACACAAACGCAGGCAGCCACCCACCCAACAGCCATCCACCTCACGACAGCCTCCAGCACAAGCACCTGCACCCAAAGACACCAGACTTCACTCTCCTACAACCACATTCTCTTCCTCCACTCCCAAACCCACTACAACTACCCGTCCCTGTCTTTCTAAATTGATTTTCCTTTCCAACCTTGACCTCTTTCCAACAACTGACCCACCCCCTCCATCTCATAAGACTCCAATCAGCACCTCAGCCACCACAAAACCTGGACCTTCAAAGACAATAGTCCAAGGATTTTGGAGTCCACCACCTTCAAGGCCAGCTACTTCGGCTAGGAGTAAAGAGACGGCCAGCCCACCCCTGAAAAAAAAGCCAAGAAAGCCAGTGCCGGGCGCGAGAGGCCAAAGACAGCAGGCTCCAAAAGCCCTACCCTGGCACCGTTAGGGAGTGGGGTGCCACCTGGCACACCGCCAAAGGGAGGAAAGGGCCACAGACGAGCAGGGAAGGGTGGCAAGGGCAGCACGCCCGACAAGTCCGGCAGCAGGCGAGCTGCCCAGGAGGGCCCCACCAGCCCCATTCCAGGTGTGCAGGAGGACACCCACGGGCCTGGGACGGCAGCACAGGAGGGCCCCGCAAGCGAGAAGACAGATGTGCACGAAGGGCCCGGCAGCCACATGTCAGGTGGCGAGTGAAATCCATCTCATGGCCGGATCTGGTGACCTGGGCACACATGTCAAGCACCGCTGAACAGGGCCCTTCAAGTCAAGAACCGCTGAACAGGGCACCGCCGTCTCAAGAACCGCTGAACAGGGCCCTTCAAGTCAAGAACCGCTGAACAGGGCCCTTCAAGTCAAGAACCGCTGAACAGGGCCCTTCAAGTCAAGAACCGCTGAACAGGGCACCGCCGTCTCAAGAACCGCTGAACAGGGCCCTTCAAGTCAAGAACCGCTGAACAGGGTCCTTCAAGTCAAGAACCGCTGAACAGGGCCCTTCAAGTCAAGAACCGCTGAACAGGGCACCGCCGTCTCAAGAACCGCTGAACAGGGCCCTTCAAGTCAAGAACCGCTGAACAGGGCCCTTCAAGTCAAGAACCGCTGAACAGTGCACTGCCGTCTCAAGAACCGCTGAACAGGGCCCTTCATCTCAAGCACCGCTCCGCTGGGCACCGCCGTCTCTGCACCGCTCCCCTGGGCCCTTCATCTCAAGCACCGCTCCGCTGGGCACCGCCGTCTCTGCACCGCCGTCTCTGCACCGCTCCGCTGGGCCCTTCATCTCAAGCACCGCTCCGCTGGGCACCGCCGTATCTGCACCGCTCCGCTGGGCCCTTCATCTCAAGCATCGCTCCGCTGGGCCCTTCATCTCAAGCACCGCTCCGCTGGGCACCGCCGTCTCTGCACCGCTCCGCTGGGCCCTTCAACTCAAGCAGCGCTCCGCTGGGCACCGCCGTCTCTGCACCGCTCCGCTGGGCCCTTCATCTCAAGCACCGCTCCGCTGGGCCCTCCATCTCAAGCACCGCTCCGCTGGGCACCACCGTCTCTGCACCGCTCCGCTGGGCCCTTCATCTCAAGCACCACTCCGCTGGGCCCTTCATCTCAAGCACCGCTCCGCTGGGCACCGCCGTCTCTGCACCGCTCCGCTGGGCCCTTCATCTCAAGCACCGCTCCGCTGGGCACCGCTCCGCTCTGCACCGCTCTGCACCGCTCCGCTGGGCCCTTCAACTCAAGCACCGCTCCGCTGGGCACCGCCGTCTCTGCACCGCTCCGCTGGTCCCTTCATCTCAAGCACCGCTCCGCTGGGCACCGCCGTCTCTGCACCGCTCCGCTGGGCCCTTCATCTCAAGCACCGCTCCGCTGGGCCCTTCATCTCAAGCACCACTCCGCTGGGCACCGCCGTCTCTGCACCGCTCTGCTTGGCCCTTCATCTCAAGCACCGCTCCGCTGGGCCCTTCATCTAAAGCACCGCTCCGCTGGGCACCGCCTTCTCTGCACCGCTCCGCTGGGCCCTTCATCTCAAGCACCGCTCCGCTGGGCACCGCCGTCTCTGCACCGCTCCGCTGGGCCCTTCATCTCAAGCACCGCTCCGCTGGGCACCGGCGTCTCAAGCAACGCTCCGCTGGGCCCTTCATCTCAAGCACCGCTCGGCTGGGCACCGCCGTCTCTGCACCACTCGGCTGGGCACCGCCGTCTCTGCACCGCTCCGCTGGGCCCTTCATCTCAAGCACCGCTCCGCTGGGCACTGCCGTCTCAAGCACCTCTGGCCCATTGGCAGAAGGGGCAGGCCCGCATCTGTGTCGGCCAGGGCTGCACGAAGCACTCTGGGCACCATGCCTCCTCCAGAACCAGTGGAGTCTGTAATCCACTTGTGAGACTGTGGCTTTGCACTCCCCAGGATGGCACAGTGGGCAATCCACCCACTGTAGAGACTTGTGAGACTGTGGCTTTGCACTACCCAGGATGGCACAGTGGGCAATCCACCCACTGTAGAGACTTGAGAGGCTGTGGCTTTGCACTCCCCAGGATGGCACAGTGGGCAATCCACCCACTGTAGAGACTTGTGAGACTGTGGCTTTGCACTCCCCAGGATGGCACAGTGGGCAGTCCACCCACTGTAGAGACTTGTGAGACTGTGGCTTTGCACTCCCCAGGATGGCACAGTGGGCAATCCACCCACTGTAGAGACTTGAGAGACTGTGGCTTTGCACTCCCCAGGATGGCACAGTGGGCAATCCACCCACTTGTGAGACTTGAGAGACTGTGGCTTTGCACTCCCCAGGATGGCACAGTGGGCAATCCACCCACTTGTGAGACTTGAGAGACTGTGGCTTTGCACTCCCCAGGATGGCACAGTGGGCAATCCACCCACTGTAGAGACTTGTGAGACTGTGGCTTTGCACTCCCCAGGATGGCACAGTGGGCAATCCACCCACTGTAGAGACTTGTGAGACTGTGGCTTTGCACTCCCCAGGATGGCACAGTGGGCAATCCACCCACTGTAGAGACTTGAGAGACTGTGGCTTTGCACTCCCCAGGATGGCACAGTGGGCAATCCACCCACTGTAGAGACTTGTGAGACTGTGGCTTTGCACTCCCCAGGATGGCACAGTGGGCAATCCACCCACTGTAGAGACTTGTGAGACTGCGGCTTTGCACTCCCCAGGATGGCACAGTGGGCAATCCACCCACTGTAGAGACTTGTGAGACTGCGGCTTTGCACTCCCCAGGATGGCACAGTGGGCAATCCACCCACTGTAGAGACTTGAGATACTGCGGCTTTGCACTCCCCAGGATGGCACAGTGGGCAATCCACCCACTGTAAAGACTTGTGAGACTGCGGCTTTGCACTCCCCAGGATGGCACAGTGGGCAATCCACCCACTGTAGAGACTTGAGAGGCTGTGGCTTTGCACTCCCCAGGATGGCACAGTGGGCAATCCACCCACTGTAGAGACTTGTGAGACTGTGGCTTTGCACTCCCCAGGATGTCACAGTGGGCAGTCCACCCACTGTAGAGACTTGTGAGACTGTGGCTTTGCACTCCCCAGGATGGCACAGTGGGCAATCCACCCACTGTAGAGACTTGAGAGACTGTGGCTTTGCACTCCCCAGGATGGCACAGTGGGCAATCCACCCACTTGTGAGACTTGAGAGACTGTGGCTTTGCACTCCCCAGGATGGCACAGTGGGCAATCCACCCACTTGTGAGACTTGAGAGACTGTGGCTTTGCACTCCCCAGGATGGCACAGTGGGCAATCCACCCACTGTAGAGACTTGTGAGACTGTGGCTTTGCACTCCCCAGGATGGCACAGTGGGCAATCCACCCACTGTAGAGACTTGTGAGACTGTGGCTTTGCACTCCCCAGGATGGCACAGTGGGCAATCCACCCACTGTAGAGACTTGAGAGACTGTGGCTTTGCACTCCCCAGGATGGCACAGTGGGCAATCCACCCACTGTAGAGACTTGTGAGACTGTGGCTTTGCACTCCCCAGGATGGCACAGTGGGCAATCCACCCACTGTAGAGACTTGTGAGACTGCGGCTTTGCACTCCCCAGGATGGCACAGTGGGCAATCCACCCACTGTAGAGACTTGTGAGACTGCGGCTTTGCACTCCCCAGGATGGCACAGTGGGCAATCCACCCACTGTAGAGACTTGAGATACTGCGGCTTTGCACTCCCCAGGATGGCACAGTGGGCAATCCACCCACTGTAAAGACTTGTGAGACTGCGGCTTTGCACTCCCCAGGATGGCACAGTGGGCAATCCACCCACTGTAGAGACTTGTGAGACTGCGGCTTTGCACTCCCCAGTATGGAACAGTGGGCAATCCACCCTCTGTAGAGACTTGAGAGACTGCGGCTTTGCACTCCCCAGGATGGCACAGTGGGCAATCCACCCACTGTAGAGACTTGTGAGACTGCGGCTTTGCACTCCCCAGGATGGAACAGTGGGCAATCCACCCACTGTAGAGACTTGTGAGACTGCAGCTTTGCACTCCCCAGGATTGAACAGTGGCCATGGAGGCCCCTCGTGGATCTGGCGTCGTGGACTCATCTGGCTGAGGTGCCCCCCTTCCCTTCCCCCTGAGGTGCCTGTAGTTTTGCTATCTGATGCCCCTGCAGTATTCTCTCCATTGGAGTCGGGTATCCTGTGTGGGCTTTGCCCATGTGTTTAGGCCCATTGGCCCACGAACAATGGCTGATACCCAATTTGGACAGGACAATTTACATATGTATATATAGTTATAGATGTTTGATATATTTTTTTACTTATCCGTACAATATACTTCAAATTTCATGATCATTTTATTTTGTCTTTGCATTCTTCCGGGGGGTTTGGGGGTGTCACTCTGAGTTGTTGCTCTGCATTGATGTGTATGTAGTTGTGGGTGAGGGTGAGGGTGGGTGTGTTGCGTATGTGTGTCCCTGTAATGTTTTGCCTCCCCCCTCCCCTGTGTCGTAGGTGCAGTACTCACCGTTGTCTTCTGCGTCGGCGTTCGTGCTCCTGGTAGAGGAGCAGGAAGACAATAGCTGGTAGGATGTGTAGTTCGGGTTCCATGCTGTCCAGATTCCTCGTGGAGTGTGTAGAGGTGAGCGTTTTCCGTTCATAATGGCTGTTTCCGCCGTGTTTTTATCGGCGGGGCTACCGCCCCGGAAAAGGTGGCGGATTGGTGGGTTGTGATAGGGTGGGCGGTACATTGTCTCCCGCCTGTCTGTTGGCGGTGACCGCCGCGCTGTTTGTTTGTCCCGCCGTGGCGGTCGGAGTGTTAAAGTGGCGGTCTCTGTTGGCGGTTTCCGCCAGGGTCAGAATTCCATTTTTTTTATTGCCTGCCTGTTGGCGGGTTGGCCGCCGCTTTAACACCGACCGCCAGGCTTGGAATGACCCCCTTAATATGTTCTCACATTTTTCTGCCACATTGTCCAATTGAACGTTAATACAGTTTTTCTGGTCACTGTTCAGAGTCCCCCGTAGATTTTCAAGGGAAAGGGGAGACTTGCAGAGTTGGATTTCAGCCTTCAGAAACGCAGCATATGCTGGAAAGTGCTTGCAGTGGGACTGGACAGTAGCAAACCAAGAATTTCAGTAGGTATAGCAAGGGTCAGGCTAAATTCATGGTTTCTTCTCATGGTTTCCAGCAATGTGTTTCAGGTACCTTCACTTTCTGCTACCGGCCATGTAAATGATTAATGAGATGTACAGAAGGAAGGCATTTAGCTCCACAAAAGACTTAACAAACAATTCACCAACAAGGTTCATTATGTGTGCCAAGCAGGTGATAAGTATGGAGCTTGTATAAAGATTTCTCAACACAGTGTTGTATGCCTTGAGCATGTATACTACATTGTCCGTATTTAAAGAAATAACATCCTGAAAGATTATGTTGTACTCTGTGAGCACCCTCACAACTGATTGTGCTACAGTTCCATGGTTGCAGTGAGAGAAACACTGTGTCTGACAGGTGGGTGTGGATTTGACCCCCACCCTATGAAGAGAACTCTATAAATAAAAAACTCAATACAAATCGTCCTTCGACATCTGGTGTTTCATCAAATATAACACTGATCTTAAGATCTTGCATTTTTTTTCAGATAATTTTTAGCTCCTACATATCTCTTTGGTAGATAACATTCTTGAAGCTAATAAATTCCTGGTATTGTTCCACCATTCTGTACTCGCTTGTGAAAGAACCTGCGGAACACAGGGTGGTCAGTTTTGCTCAATGGAATGTTCAGTGCTGTGCAGATATTGACCCCCACTCACTTATCTCCTTGTTTTGTGAGGCACTGGTAGTTGTACTCTGTGGAAAGTGAGTTCACAGTCATCTGACAGGCACATTTCAGTGATGAGTGAGGGTCTATAGTACCTGTGCAGCGTTTCAAGTGTTTTTAGGACTGCACCTGAATATCCACTGTGTGTTTTCAGATGTGGGTGACCGCCACATTGCAAAGAATGCAAAACAGCACTACACCATCAACATGCATCATGTCGCTGTACTCTCTGGCCTGGTCTGCTACCATTATCTGGGTAGCCTGATGTGATTGATGCTTCATGGCCTTCACAGGTTGCAAAAATGTCTCCATCCTGCTTTTGGTGTGGTGGCTCGTCGCTCCCTAGGAATCCAAAAGATCTACATATAATTAGGGAAGCAGGGATTAAAAAATGCACTAAACTTGGATGCTCTTGCAAATAAAGGGAATACATGAGCCACACTGTAAATCAGCAACCCTCAAATGGAGTTGAGCAAACAGTGTTAAAACAGCATGGCCAGTTGCAAAGGAAGGAAAATGTGAACTGTTTTGAAGCCAAGTTGCATACATGGAATTTAAATATGTACAGAAATGCAACTAACAATTAAATGACAAAGGAAACTGAAATGAATCACAATAGAAATCACATTTTTTCCAATGAAGTTGGATGGATGCTGACAAAGGACCAGAAAAGAGCGGAATGACCAACCTGCAGAGAAAGGGAAACCTAAAATCGGTCAAAACAAATTTGTACATGCATACTTTGAATATAGGGGCTCCGAAGTGTGGCTGTTTTCTTCAGGGGGAGTTAGGGGGGAGAGTAAGAGCAGCCAACAGTGTGGATAAAGGATGTGTAAGGAAAATCCAAAAGACCAAACTGCTCAAATGTTATAACTCATGTGTACCCAAAACCCCCAAAGAGAGTATTAATTTGTAAAACATATCTAAACACATAAACACAATTTTAAAAAACAAACACAGGAATACATAATTCCTCAGCAAAACTATGAACTGAAAAATCAACAGCATATAAAGGATGTGTAAGGAAAATCCAAAATTTGTTCCAAACTGCCCAAAACCAAGCAATTAAAAAAAAACTGTATATGTGATGCTTTTGGCCAAATGCTATAAATTGTGTGTATCCAAAACCCCCAAAGAAAGTATTCATTTTTAAAACATAAATACATGAATAGAAATGTAAACATAGGAACACACAGAATTCATCAGCAAAACTGAGTTGACGTTGGGCTACTCCTGTTGAAAGCAGACAATCTCAGCACTTGCAAGGATTGTCTGTGATAGACTGCATCCTCCCACCCATTGGTAGTAGGCTTTCACAAATCTGGGTAGAGACCACAAGGTTCTGTGCTTCTACGCTTTAGCGTATGCATTATTTATATCCCCAGAGGTGTACAGAAACCAAGACTTACTCGTGCTGGCAGCAGCAAGTGTATATTGTAGTAACCAGAATGTGTCAACATCAGGACAGTGAGCCCTCTACGGGCGACTAAAATGCAAAAACCCAGTCTTTATGCAAGAGCATAATTCATGCATTGTGTTTATATGCAGTTTGTTAACCTTTTGCATTGCAGAGTTTTACCTTGAAACCACTATTAATGATGTTTGCAAATAATGTTCAGTTGCAAGGTATTGCTGCAGGCTTACAGAGTGTATCAGGGTGTGCTCCCTTTCTAGGACCTTCTAGAAGCTTTCCCTGCAGCATGATTGGGTGTGGTTTGTGGGCTGGGCCAGACTCTATATAAGGGAGCCAGCCCAGCTCCACATGCTCACTATTCAGAGGTCCCGGTGCAGAGCAGCAGCAACTTCATGAGCTCCTGCTCCAGAGGCCTACTGTGACCTTCCAGGTCTTGCCCTTCATTGTATCCTTGAACAGGGCATTAAGACGGAGGTCGGGCCGGGAACCCGACCCCGTTTTCAAAGGCATTCGAATTTTTGGGCCTAGCTTTCATGTTGAAAGATTTTCCTTGTGCGATTGAATGTGCTCGTGGTTTCTGGCATTTACATGTTGGTATTCGAATCGGCAAGGCGGGCGATTCCTTCTTTGGATTTGACTTTAGAAATTCGGGTCAGCAACAGTGTGCGCGACCAATTCTTGACATTTGCATATTGGCTTTCGAATCGGCAAGACACGCGATTAATTCCTGGCATTAAGCTCTATGTTATTCAGTGTGCGCTACCATTTCTTGGCATTTGCATGGTGGCATTCGAATCGGCAAGACGCGCAATTCATTCCTTTCATTTAACTCTTGATACTCATTATGCGCTACCATTTCTTGGCATTTGCTTGGTGGCATTTGAATCGGCAAGACGCGCGATTCATTCCTTGCAATTAACTCTTGATACTCATTGTGCGCGACCATTTCTTGGCATTTGCATGGTGGCATTTGAATCGGCAAGACGCACGATTCATTCCCGCATTTAAACCTTGATGTTCAAATTGCTTACAGAGTGCGCGATCATTTCATGGCATTTGCATGGTGGCATTTGAATCGGCAAGACGCACGATTCATTCCCGCATTTAAACCTTGATGTTCAAATTGCTTACAGAGTGCGCGATCATTTCATGGCATTTGCATATACCTGTTGGAATCGGCAGTGTGTGCGATTCATTCCTGCATTTAAACCTTGATGTTCAGATCGCTTACAGAGTGAGCAATCATTTCATGGCATTTGCATATATCTGTTGGAATCGGCAGTGTGCGCCATTCATTCCCGCATTTAAACCTTGATGTTCAGATCGCTTACAGAGTGCGCGATCATTTCATGGCAATTAAAACTTTGATGTGTAGTGTTTCCTGAAGTGCACACATTTATCCAGGGCTTTTGAATTTTCTGTAAAGGTGTTAAATTCAAGATGTTACATTCTATGTGCATATTAAGTCCTTAGTACAATTCCTATTGTTTTCCAGGGAATATTCAGATTACCTTTTGTCCTCATGTAAAGAGGCAATGTTTGTTCTGAAAACATAATTCTAGAAGGTTCTTTATATCGCTAGACAATATGTGGTATTTCATGAAAAGCTCATATGAAACATTGGATTAACACATTCTTGATTTATTCCAGGTACCTAGATTCCTTGAGGCCTAGTTAGATTCTAATTCTAGGCCATTCATGTTTCTTCAGTCTCAGGCCCTCATTCTGACCTTGGCGGGCGGCGGAGGCCGCCCGCCAAAGTCCCGCCGGCAGAATACTGCTGCGCGGTCAAAAGACCGCTGCGGTTATTCTGAGTTTCCCGCTGGGCTGGCGGGCGACCGCCAGAAGGCCGCCCGCCAGCCCAGCGGGAAACACCCTTCCATGAGGATGCCGGCTCCGAATGGAGCCGGCGGAGTGTAAGGGGTGCGACGGGTGCAGTTGCACCCGTCGCGATTTTCAGTGTCTGTACCGCCGCGGTCAGAATGCCCAAGGGAGCACCGCCAGCCTGTTGGCGGTGCTCCCGCGGTCGTTGGCCCTGGCGGTTTTTACCGCCAGGGTCAGAATGACCCTCTAAGTGTTATTTCATGTTCCGAGTATCATTGAACTCTAGATTCAACAGAGTGTTATTTCATGTTCGAATATCATTGAACCCTAGATTCTGCAGAGTGTTATTTCATGTTCTGAGTATCATTGAACCCTAGATTCAACAGAGAGTTTTTATGAACCTCAATGTGATTATATCTTGATATTGTGTTGTTTAACCTTTTGCTTCCTACAGGTCTCCTTCCCAGCTGTTCCTTTCCTAATCCCCTTGTCCCCACTTGGACTCTCTTAGGCTCTGTGATATTTCTATCAGAGTTTGGGAGCTGTCTAGTGGTGGACATGTTGGGAGCGTACGCAGGCCCCGAGGATCTGGTCTCCCTGACAGAATGCCAGTTGCTCTAGAGCCAACAGTTTCTTTCCTTTGAGACGTGACAAAATAAGAAATAAGAGTTAGGCCCTAAACTATTTTGAAACAAATGTCCCCCCAGGGCCGTGCTACCCTTGTCCAGTGGGCAGCAGACCCTAAACATAAAAAAATGTGGCCTTAAATAAACATGAGATGCCCCACCGGCCCACAGGGGTATTTATTTATTTTAGGGTCTGCCGTTCATAGGGCACAGGTGGTGGGCCCGGGGGCATTTTTTTTAATGTGTGCAGCCGGCCACCCGTGCAATGGCCAGCTGGCTTTATCCATTTTTAAAAGTACAGAAATGCTCCAAGTCCACCGTCCTTGCCCAGTTCGCAGTGGGCCCAAAAACATCATCATATTTCCCCGCCTGGTGCACTTAGGGTGACCTGGTAAGGAAATGTACAAAACACAAGGATCAGGGTACCCTATCTGTGATGGCTGGTCTTTGCCTGCTTGCCTCCGTTGGTCTTCGTGTGAGGCCCGAACAGCAGGCAGAGCAGGTGCAAGTGAGGAGTAGATATACACCACCTCGCATGCCTTTTGTGAGACCCTCCTACTATTGGCCCAGTGGTGCAAACCACTGGACCAATACAAGAAGTATCGCATTCCTTCAAGTTTCAGGGGCACTTTTGTAAAAAGAACAGGCTTTTTATAAAACTGCTGATTTCACGAGTTGATTGGTAAATCACGAAATCCTGGAGGGTCTGTATAGTGACTCAACATCCATCATTACCAACCAACTGTTCTCATGGTTGTAATCGAGTTCTTCTACCAGATTTATGAACTGCATGCTGTCCTCAATATATGCATGTGTTTTGGGTACTTCCGATTTTATGTATTGGTAAACACATTGGCATACAGCTTCCAAGACTGAACTGAAACCTGATGTGATTGGTTGGCCCGGGATTGTAGACAGATGTTTGTGAATCTTTGATAAAGTGAGTCTCATTGGATTTCTGGAAAAGAGGTAGTTGAGATAAGCAAATTAATGGGCCGTAATAATTAATTTCTCCAGAGCTTCAGAAGTGATACATTTAATTTCATCATGCTTGTTTTTCGAGGGATCATTTGTAAGTCTTTGATAGTGCCTAGTGTCTAGTAATTGCCTGTCAATTTCTGCATCATAATCTCTTGTATTCTGAATTACAATGACACCCTCCTTGTCGACTGATTTGATTGTTATATCACTATTCTTCATCAGGTTTATCAGTGCTTGTCGCCCTTTTCTCGTGATGTTAAAGGGGATGAATTGCTTTTTCTTTTCCAACTGACTAACCAAATTTTCAAAAAAAGAAAATTCAGCACTCATCAGAGGTGAAGGGTAATCAAATTAGGATGGTAGACCTAAGCTTCTTTTGTCTGTAGGTGTAATTTCCAATCTGTCTCTAAAGAAATGTTTAAGAATATGTATAATTCTCCTCTCACTTTAAAGAAATCAGGATGATCAGTCAGAACAAAGCCCAGTCCTTTGTTAAGTGTGTCTCTTTCTTGAGTTGAAAGGGTATAAGTGGAAATGTTAAGGATGTTAGATTTGGGATGTGAGAGGGTGCCAACCAACTGTAAAATTGGTTCCTGGTATGTGTGTCTCCTAGTTGGTAGTTACGGCCCGGGACCCTCTGCCATGGGCCCTGCCTCTCCCTCTTGATCTGTGTGGTCCTTGTCCTAAGAACATCCAGCTGTAATAGTCTCAGTCTGTGGGGGTTGCATGTGTCGTCATGTATACATGGACCAGCTAAATTCTGTTCATCAGAGCTAATGGAAGAGTAAGAGAAGGCCATCCTCTTAAACAAGAAATTGCTACCGGGTGAGTCATAGAAGTCAGTTCCCATGTAAGGATAAACGTGCTCAGTTTTAAACTTAGATTTAGCTTTGTGTATTTTAATAATCATTTTACCTACTTGGATTGAGTACAATTCCTTGATGATCATTTGTAGACTGTGTAGCTCTGGTGTTTTCAATGGTTGTATTTTTTACTTTATCCTCTTCTATTTGACTTTTCAGTATTTTAAGTTCCTCAGTAGCCACCATCCAGTGCCTGGAACATTTATTGCCATTATAACTACATCTTTTGAGAAATGTATTATTGTGTGAAAAGGTCACTGGTATGTTTTTCCCCTGTAATCCTACTGGGATTATACCAGGTTTTAGGTATTCCGTCAGTAATTTACCATGCCTTCTATTTAAATCTCTTGAGTTCCTCCAAGTCAGCCCTATTACTACTTTAAAAAGGCATATTTATTAACAACGATGACTCAGCAAGGATCCTAGAAATTTACTCCTCTGTATATGCCAAAGTGTCTTTTCCCATAACTACTGTAGATCAGTAGAAAAGTACCATCCCTGTAGACTATCATCTGCCCCAAATACTGTCTCTATCATAAGGACAATCCAATAGGCCCACGGGACAGGGGTAACTATCAGCTCAACATATATAGCTATCATGTGAGACTCATTCAAGTTGAGGAATGTCCCAAAAGGTCCCAGCACTCAATAATTATTTCAATTCAAATTCAAACATCCAGTAAATTACAAGAAATTCAAACTCACAGTGGAGGTTCCAATATGTCAAAGAATTTCAAAACTAAGAAGTTCTGGTTTCATCAGCTCTGCAAATATATTGACATACAATGTATTATGTATACAAAAAAAGCTTTTTAAAAGCAATTTGTAAACACATTTCACAGAAATGCTGATCCAATTTAACCAATGTTCATACCCTATGTATTTTACTTTAACACTTTTTTAACTAATTTTACCTAATACATTTTTGCGTACAATAATGTATAGTATGGGAAATGGCAAGCATTGTTAGGGACACTAGAGTTAGCCTGCAAAGGACAGCACCTGGAGACAGAATTCTCAGAGCCAGTGCAGTGTGGCCCCTGGCATATGGCAGACCTGGGTGATAAACTCTGCTCCGTGGGCGGAGGTCAGAGCTTTTGCCACTCCGCACCCACTTAGAGGGAGAAGTTTGACAAACTCCACCTATGTTGCGTGGCGGAGTTTACAGGCACTCACCCCATGTTATTATAATAAATAATACCGTAGGTAGTTGTTGTATTGTGCGTGTGTCCTCGCGCTTATAGCGCGTGCGGCCTCGTGCTTAGGAATGTAAGAATGTTGTGGATACGAATGTTTGAACGGTTAGTGGACGAGAAGCGGGGAGAGAAGGATGGTCGGAGATGTTGGGGCTGTATTTTCCTGAAATTACCAATAAACATCGTAAGAATCTATTACGGCTGGAAGATCTTTACTACAATTTTGGCGACGAGCGGGAAACCATTTCAATCAGCCCCAACGTCGTTTACGACCTTTAGCAGTAATTCAACCTGCGATTTACATATCAGGAGAAGGGATTCACCTTCGACGTGCGACCTTCTTGGTTTCCAGCTGCCCGCAGGAAGCTCACTGAGTGTTTTTTTTTCTTTTCTTCATCTACATCCTCTACGAGGTTAAAACTTCAGTTTTAACCTGCTTCCGTGGTCACCAATGCCATTTAGGAGCACGTACATACACAGTTGCTGTTGCTTGGTTACCAGAGCGTTGGAGTCGTGTGGGAGCACGTACAATTGCTGCTGCTATTGCCTGATTTCTAATGCGCTCATACCACACTGTGTAGCGCTACGGTGCGCGTTCTCCATCGCACTGCTAAAGCGTTAACCTTGAACCTATGTGGCTAATTTGGTGGCCATATTGAGAAATCAATGCCATATTCAACGGCTCTATAAAGTGATACTGTGTGGTTTTGTGGATTATTCTGCACTACTAATTTTTTGTTTTCCTACCATGGCTTCAAATGGTTCATTAAATCTACCTCCGCCTCATCCATTTCAACCCCTTTTAGGTGACAATACAAGCAAGTGGCAAGAATGGAAAGAATATTTCTTAAATTACCTTGCTATTTGTGATGAAGAGAATGAGTTCACACTTTCTAAGAAAAAGAAAATCCTCTTACATTGTTTGGGTCCACAAGGTTTAAAAATGTATAATCGCATTGAAAAAAAAACTCGTCCAGATGGCCAAGGTGATGTCTTTTCTAATGCTATGGAAGATTTGGACAGATATTATACACCCACAGTATGTGTTGGTATTGACAGATATAAATTCTATCATAGAAAACAACTGAAAGAAGAATCCATCGAGGAATATGTATCAGCTTTAAAAAATTTAGCTTTGAACTGTAGATTCGGTACACTGCACGATGAAATGATCAGAGATCAAATTGTCATGCATGTGGCCAATTCTTCTATACAAGACTGTTTATGGGCAAATGGAGAAGCACCATTATCTGAGGTGGTGGAAATTGTAAGGAAAGCAGAGCTAAATGGAAGGTGTGCTAAAGCAGTACTTTCTGAAAAGGAAGGAGAGAAGGAAGCTATTGAACAAATTAATAAAGTTAAAAGTGGAAGGAAAACATCAAATTTTGAGCGGGAAACTCCCAAGTCAAGAGATAACCTGGTCAAGGGACACTTAAAGAAAACTGAGGTTAAAAGTGACAATTCCATGATTAAGTGTTATAGATGTGGATTTATAGGTCACTATGCTAATGACAAGAAATGTCCAGCGCGGAAACAGAAATGTTCAGAATGTGGCTTACTTGGACATTTCAGAAGAGTATGTAGGAAGAAGAAAAAGAAATTCATTAAGTTGTTGGAGAAAGACTCAAATTCAGATTCATCTACGTCTGGGGATGAAAATGTAAATATGTGTGTATTTAATGTGAGAGATCAATGGGATGCGAAAAAAAATCCTTTGTCAAGGAAAAAAACAAAATGTAATTTATCCATAGAGGGAATTATTGTTAGTATGGTTGCTGATTCTGGTTCCCCATACACTATTGTCAGATTAGCGGTGTGGAAAGATAAATTAGAACCAAGGTTGGGGAACAAGCTAGTACCTTCGGATATTTCTCCAAGAAGTTTTACTGGAGAACCTATAGACATAGTAGGGTATAGAACTGTGTGTTGTATGTTTAAAAACAGAGAGGCTGAATGAAAATTGTATGTGTCAAAGTCTGGGCTATCGGTATTGGGATGGTGGGACCAAGGCAAGCTTGGTATTATTCTTAATCCATCTAGTTCTGAACCAGTGTCTGTTGTGCAAGAGGAATGTTTGGATACAAATACTTTCAAAGATAAATATCCCTTGGTGTTTGCTGGAGGTATCAGTAAACTCACGCATTTCCAACACAAGATAGTTTTGAAACATGATGCCGTACCAGTTACACACAAAGCAAGGAACATACCTTTGAGTATCAGAGATGAGATGTACAAAGAGTTGGATAAATTAATGCAGGCAGGTGTCATTGAACAAGTGGAATCTTCGGATTGGATTTCGCCTTTGGTTGTAGTAAGGAAAGCCAATGGTAAGTTGAGGTTATGTGTTGATCTGAGAGATTTAAATAATAACATTATGGTAGATCAATTTCCGCTACCAAGAATTAATTAAATGATTGCACGTACGAAAGGAATGAATTGGTTCACCACGATTGATCTAACCTCAGCTTACCATCAGGTTGTGCTATATCCAGAAAGCCGTAGACTTACTGCATTTGTCACACCTTTTGGTTGCTATCAGTTTACTAGGGTACCATTTGGATTGGCATCTGCAGCGGCCATGTTCCAGAGACTTATGTTCAAATTATTTCAAGGATTACAAGAGGTTATGTTTTTCCAGGATGACATTTTGGTCATGGGGAAAACAAGGAAGGAACATGCTTCTACAGTGGAGAAAGTGTTAGATATAATTGCGGTTAAGGGGCTTACGGCCAATATGGCTAAGTGTAATGTTGCGAAAAATAAGGTTACATATTTAGGACATGAAATAAGTGTGAAGGAGGTAGAACCAAAATCTGAATTGGTAGAAGCAATAAAAAAAAGCACAAATTCCTACCAACAAAGATGAAGTGAGAGCATTTTTAGGTTTGGTAGAATTTTACGCCAAGTATGTAAAAAACTTTGCCGGTAAGACGTATCCCATCAGACTATTGTTAAAAAACAAGGTGACGTTTGAATGGTCCAATGAGTGCCAAGCTGCGTTTGATATGATCAAGCAGAATATTATAAAGGCACCAGCGTTATAAGATTTTGATCATATCTTACAGACTATTGTTACGACAGATGCAAGCAATAAGGGGCTTGGTGCTGTGCTTACGTAAGTGGATGTATGTGGAAATGAAAATGTGATTGCATTTGCATCACGCTCATTAACAGAGACTGAAATGAGATATTCAGTTATTGCGCCGGAAACTTTAGCGTGCGTCTGGGGTTTGGAACACTTCAGGCAGTTTATCTGGGGCATGAAAGTAATTTTGCGTAGTGATCATAAACCGCTTATTAAGGTACTTACAACTAGTGGATTGTTTAAAGCATCCCCACGGATAGCAAGATTGTCTATAAAACTTATAGATTATAAATATGATGTGCGATATGTTCCGGGGGTAAAGAATGTAACTGCAGATTTTTTAAGCCGTTTTCCTTTGCAAAACCTAGAAACACTTTGCAATGAAGAAGATGATGAGTTGATGGAGGATTGTGTTTCAGAAATTTTAGAAGGAATTGCACTCCCCAGGATGGCACAGTGGGCAATCCACCCACTGTAGAGACTTGTGAGACTGCGGCTTTGCACTCCCCAGGATGGAACAGTGGGCAATCCACCCACTGTAGAGACTTGTGAGACTGCAGCTTTGCACTCCCCAGGATTGAACAGTGGCCATGGAGGCCCCTCGTGGATCTGGCGTCGTGGACTCATCTGGCTGAGGTGCCCCCCCTTCCCTTCCCCCTGAGGTGCCTGTAGTTTTGCTATCTGATGCCCCTGCAGTATTCTCTCCATTGGAGTCGGGTATCCTGTGTGGGCTTTGCCCATGTGTTTAGGCCCATTGGCCCACGAACAATGGCTGATACCCAATTTGGACAGGACAATTTACATATGTATATATAGTTATAGATGTTTGATATATTTTTTTACTTATCCGTACAATATACTTCAAATTTCATGATCATTTTATTTTGTCTTTGCATTCTTCCGGGGGGTTTGGGGGTGTCACTCTGAGTTGTTGCTCTGCATTGATGTGTATGTAGTTGTGGGTGAGGGTGAGGGTGGGTGTGTTGTGTATGTGTGTCCCTGTAATGTTTTGCCTCCCCCCTCCCCTGTGTCGTAGGTGCAGTACTCACCGTTGTCTTCTGCGTCGGCGTTCGTGCTCCTGGTAGAGGAGCAGGAAGACAATAGCTGGTAGGATGTGTAGTTCGGGTTCCATGCTGTCCAGATTCCTCGTGGAGTGTGTAGAGGTGAGCGTTTTCCGTTCATAATGGCTGTTTCCGCCGTGTTTTTATCGGCGGGGCTACCGCCCCGGAAAAGGTGGCGGATTGGTGGGTTGTGATAGGGTGGGCGGTACATTGTCTCCCGCCTGTCTGTTGGCGGTGACCGCCGTGCTGTTTGTTTGTCCCGCCGTGGCGGTCGGAGTGTTAAAGTGGCGGTCTCTGTTGGCGGTTTCCGCCAGGGTCAGAATTCCATTTTTTTTATTGCCTGCCTGTTGGCGGGTTGGCCGCCGCTTTAACACCGACCGCCAGGCTTGGAATGACCCCCTTAATATGTTCTCACATTTTTCTGCCACATTGTCCAATTGAACGTTAATACAGTTTTTCTGGTCACTGTTCAGAGTCCCCCGTAGATTTTCAAGGGAAAGGGGAGACTTGCAGAGTTGGATTTCAGCCTTCAGAAACGCAGCATATGCTGGAAAGTGCTTGCAGTGGGACTGGACAGTAGCAAACCAAGAATTTCAGTAGGTATAGCAAGGGTCAGGCTAAATTCATGGTTTCTTCTCATGGTTTCCAGCAATGTGTTTCAGGTACCTTCACTTTCTGCTACCGGCCATGTAAATGATTAATGAGATGTACAGAAGGAAGGCATTTAGCTCCACAAAAGACTTAACAAACAATTCACCAACAAGGTTCATTATGTGTGCCAAGCAGGTGATAAGTATGGAGCTTGTATAAAGATTTCTCAACACAGTGTTGTATGCCTTGAGCATGTATACTACATTGTCCGTATTTAAAGAAATAACATCCTGAAAGATTATGTTGTACTCTGTGAGCACCCTCACAACTGATTGTGCTACAGTTCCATGGTTGCAGTGAGAGAAACACTGTGTCTGACAGGTGGGTGTGGATTTGACCCCCACCCTATGAAGAGAACTCTATAAATAAAAAACTCAATACAAATCGTCCTTCGACATCTGGTGTTTCATCAAATATAACACTGATCTTAAGATCTTGCATTTTTTTTCAGATAATTTTTAGCTCCTACATATCTCTTTGGTAGATAACATTCTTGAAGCTAATAAATTCCTGGTATTGTTCCACCATTCTGTACTCGCTTGTGAAAGAACCTGCGGAACACAGGGTGGTCAGTTTTGCTCAATGGAATGTTCAGTGCTGTGCAGATATTGACCCCCACTCACTTATCTCCTTGTTTTGTGAGGCACTGGTAGTTGTACTCTGTGGAAAGTGAGTTCACAGTCATCTGACAGGCACATTTCAGTGATGAGTGAGGGTCTATAGTACCTGTGCAGCGTTTCAAGTGTTTTTAGGACTGCACCTGAATATCCACTGTGTGTTTTCAGATGTGGGTGACCGCCACATTGCAAAGAATGCAAAACAGCACTACACCATCAACATGCATCATGTCGCTGTACTCTCTGGCCTGGTCTGCTACCATTATCTGGGTAGCCTGATGTGATTGATGCTTCATGGCCTTCACAGGTTGCAAAAATGTCTCCATCCTGCTTTTGGTGTGGTGGCTCGTCGCTCCCTAGGAATCCAAAAGATCTACATATAATTAGGGAAGCAGGGATTAAAAAATGCACTAAACTTGGATGCTCTTGCAAATAAAGGGAATACATGAGCCACACTGTAAATCAGCAACCCTCAAATGGAGTTGAGCAAACAGTGTTAAAACAGCATGGCCAGTTGCAAAGGAAGGAAAATGTGAACTGTTTTGAAGCCAAGTTGCATACATGGAATTTAAATATGTACAGAAATGCAACTAACAATTAAATGACAAAGGAAACTGAAATGAATCACAATAGAAATCAAATTTTTTCCAATGAAGTTGGATGGATGCTGACAAAGGACCAGAAAAGAGCGGAATGACCAACCTGCAGAGAAAGGGAAACCTAAAATCGGTCAAAACAAATTTGTACATGCATACTTTGAATATAGGGGCTCCGAAGTGTGGCTGTTTTCTTCAGGGGGAGTTAGGGGGGAGAGTAAGAGCAGCCAACAGTGTGGATAAAGGATGTGTAAGGAAAATCCAAAAGACCAAACTGCTCAAATGTTATAACTCATGTGTACCCAAAACCCCCAAAGAGAGTATTAATTTGTAAAACATATCTAAACACATAAACACAATTTAAAAAAACAAACACAGGAATACATAATTCCTCAGCAAAACTATGAACTGAAAAATCAACAGCATATAAAGGATGTGTAAGGAAAATCCAAAATTTGTTCCAAACTGCCCAAAACCAAGCAATTAAAAAAAAACTGTATATGTGATGCTTTTGGCCAAATGCTATAAATTGTGTGTATCCAAAACCCCCAAAGAAAGTATTCATTTTTAAAACATAAATACATGAATAGAAATGTAAACACAGGAACACACAGAATTCATCAGCAAAACTGAGTTGACGTTGGGCTACTCCTGTTGAAAGCAGACAATCTCAGCACTTGCAAGGATTGTCTGTGATAGACTGCATCCTCCCACCCATTGGTAGTAGGCTTTCACAAATCTGGGTAGAGACCACAAGGTTCTGTGCTTCTACGCTTTAGCGTATGCATTATTTATATCCCCAGAGGTGTACAGAAACCAAGACTTACTCGTGCTGGCAGCAGCAAGTGTATATTGTAGTAACCAGAATGTGTCAACATCAGGACAGTGAGCCCTCTACGGGCGACTAAAATGCAAAAACCCAGTCTTTATGCAAGAGCATAATTCATGCATTGTGTTTATATGCAGTTTGTTAACCTTTTGCATTGCAGAGTTTTACCTTGAAACCACTATTAATGATGTTTGCAAATAATGTTCATTTGCAAGGTATTGCTGCAGGCTTACAGAGTGTATCAGGGTGTGCTCCCTTTCTAGGACCTTCTAGAAGCTTTCCCTGCAGCATGATTGGGTGTGGTTTGTGGGCTGGGCCAGACTCTATATAAGGGAGCCAGCCCAGCTCCACATGCTCACTATTCAGAGGTCCCGGTGCAGAGCAGCAGCAACTTCATGAGCTCCTGCTCCAGAGGCCTACTGTGACCTTCCAGGTCTTGCCCTTCATTGTATCCTTGAACAGGGCATTAAGACGGAGGTCGGGCCGGGAACCCGACCCCGTTTTCAAAGGCATTCGAATTTTTGGGCCTAGCTTTCATGTTGAAAGATTTTCCTTGTGCGATTGAATGTGCTCGTGGTTTCTGGCATTTACATGTTGGTATTCGAATCGGCAAGGCGGGCGATTCCTTCTTTGGATTTGACTTTAGAAATTCGGGTCAGCAACAGTGTGCGCGACCAATTCTTGACATTTGCATATTGGCTTTCGAATCGGCAAGACACGCGATTAATTCCTGGCATTAAGCTCTATGTTATTCAGTGTGCGCTACCATTTCTTGGCATTTGCATGGTGGCATTCGAATCGGCAAGACGCGCAATTCATTCCTTTCATTTAACTCTTGATACTCATTATGCGCTACCATTTCTTGGCATTTGCTTGGTGGCATTTGAATCGGCAAGACGCGCGATTCATTCCTTGCAATTAACTCTTGATACTCATTGTGCGCGACCATTTCTTGGCATTTGCATGGTGGCATTTGAATCGGCAAGACGCACGATTCATTCCCGCATTTAAACCTTGATGTTCAAATTGCTTACAGAGTGCGCGATCATTTCATGGCATTTGCATGGTGGCATTTGAATCGGCAAGACGCGCGATTCATTCCCGCATTTAAACCTTGATGTTCAAATTGCTTACAGAGTGCGCGATCATTTCATGGCATTTGCATATACCTGTTGGAATCGGCAGTGTGTGCGATTCATTCCTGCATTTAAACCTTGATGTTCAGATCGCTTACAGAGTGCGCAATCATTTCATGGCATTTGCATATATCTGTTGGAATCGGCAGTGTGCGCCATTCATTCCCGCATTTAAACCTTGATGTTCAGATCGCTTACAGAGTGCGCGATCATTTCATGGCAATTAAAACTTTGATGTGTAGTGTTTCCTGAAGTGCACACATTTATCCAGGGCTTTTGAATTTTCTGTAAAGGTGTTAAATTCAAGATGTTACATTCTATGTGCATATTAAGTCCTTAGTACAATTCCTATTGTTTTCCAGGGAATATTCAGATTACCTTTTGTCCTCATGTAAAGAGGCAATGTTTGTTCTGAAAACATAATTCTAGAAGGTTCTTTATATCGCTAGACAATATGTGGTATTTCATGAAAAGCTCATATGAAACATTGGATTAACACATTCTTGATTTATTCCAGGTACCTAGATTCCTTGAGGCCTAGTTAGATTCTAATTCTAGGCCATTCATGTTTCTTCAGTCTCAGGCCCTCATTCTGACCTTGGCGGGCGGCGGAGGCCGCCCGCCAAAGTCCCGCCGGCAGAATACTGCTGCGCGGTCAAAAGACCGCTGCGGTTATTCTGAGTTTCCCGCTGGGCTGGCGGGCGACCGCCAGAAGGCCGCCCGCCAGCCCAGCGGGAAACACCCTTCCATGAGGATGCCGGCTCCGAATGGAGCCGGCGGAGTGTAAGGGGTGCGACGGGTGCAGTTGCACCCGTCGCGATTTTCAGTGTCTGTACCGCCGCGGTCAGAATGCCCAAGGGAGCACCGCCAGCCTGTTGGCGGTGCTCCCGCGGTCGTTGGCCCTGGCGGTTTTTACCGCCAGGGTCAGAATGACCCTCTAAGTGTTATTTCATGTTCCGAGTATCATTGAACTCTAGATTCAACAGAGTGTTATTTCATGTTCGAATATCATTGAACCCTAGATTCTGCAGAGTGTTATTTCATGTTCTGAGTATCATTGAACCCTAGATTCAACAGAGAGTTTTTATGAACCTCAATGTGATTATATCTTGATATTGTGTTGTTTAACCTTTTGCTTCCTACAGGTCTCCTTCCCAGCTGTTCCTTTCCTAATCCCCTTGTCCCCACTTGGACTCTCTTAGGCTCTGTGATATTTCTATCAGAGTTTGGGAGCTGTCTAGTGGTGGACATGTTGGGAGCGTACGCAGGCCCCGAGGATCTGGTCTCCCTGACAGAATGCCAGTTGCTCTAGAGCCAACAGTTTCTTTCCTTTGAGACGTGACAAAATAAGAAATAAGAGTTAGGCCCTAAACTATTTTGAAACAAATGTCCCCCCAGGGCCGTGCTACCCTTGTCCAGTGGGCAGCAGACCTTAAACATAAAAAAATGTGGCCTTAAATAAACATGAGATGCCCCACCGGCCCACAGGGGTATTTATTTATTTTAGGGTCTGCCGTTCATAGGGCACAGGTGGTGGGCCCGGGGGCATTTTTTTTAATGTGTGCAGCCGGCCACCCGTGCAATGGGCAGCTGGCTTTATCCATTTTTAAAAGTACAGAAATGCTCCAAGTCCACCGTCCTTGCCCAGTTCGCAGTGGGCCCAAAAACATCATCATATTTCCCCGCCTGGTGCACTTAGGGTGACCTGGTAAGGAAATGTACAAAACACAAGGATCAGGGTACCCTATCTGTGATGGCTGGTCTTTGCCTGCTTGCCTCCGTTGGTCTTCGTGTGAGGCCCGAACAGCAGGCAGAGCAGGTGCAAGTGAGGAGTAGATATACACCACCTCGCATGCCTTTTGTGAGACCCTCCTACTATTGGCCCAGTGGTGTAAACCACTGGACCAATACAAGAAGTATCGCATTCCTTCAAGTTTCAGGGGCACTTTTGTAAAAAGAACAGGCTTTTTATAAAACTGCTGATTTCACGAGTTGATTGGTAAATCACGAAATCCTGGAGGGTCTGTATAGTGACTCAACATCCATCATTACCAACCAACTGTTCTCATGGTTGTAATCGAGTTCTTCTACCAGATTTATGAACTGCATGCTGTCCTCAATATATGCATGTGTTTTGGGTACTTCCGATTTTATGTATTGGTAAACACATTGGCATACAGCTTCCAAGACTGAACTGAAACCTGATGTGATTGGTTGGCCCGGGATTGTAGACAGATGTTTGTGAATCTTTGATAAAGTGAGTCTCATTGGATTTCTGGAAAAGAGGTAGTTGAGATAAGCAAATTCATGGGCCGTAATAATTAATTTCTCCAGAGCTTCAGAAGTGATAAATTTAATTTCATCATGCTTGTTTTTCGAGGGATCATTTGTAAGTCTTTGATAGTGCCTAGTGTCTAGTAATTGCCTGTCAATTTCTGCATCATAATCTCTTGTATTCTGAATTACAATGACACCCTCCTTGTCGACTGATTTGATTGTTATATCACTATTCTTCATCAGGTTTATCAGTGCTTGTCGCCCTTTTCTCGTGATGTTAAAGGGGATGAATTGCTTTTTCTTTTCCAACTGACTAACCAAATTTTCAAAAAAAGAAAATTCAGCACTCATCAGAGGTGAAGGGTAATCAAATTAGGATGGTAGACCTAAGCTTCTTTTGTCTGTAGGTGTAATTTCCAATCTGTCTCTAAAGAAATGTTTAAGAATATGTATAATTCTCCTCTCACTTTAAAGAAATCAGGATGATCAGTCAGAACAAAGCCCAGTCCTTTGTTAAGTGTGTCTCTTTCTTGAGTTGAAAGGGTATAAGTGGAAATGTTAAGGATGTTAGATTTGGGATGTGAGAGGGTGCCAACCAACTGTAAAATTGGTTCCTGGTATGTGTGTCTCCTAGTTGGTAGTTACGGCCCGGGACCCTCTGCCATGGGCCCTGCCTCTCCCTCTTGATCTGTGTGGTCCTTGTCCTAAGAACATCCAGCTGTAATAGTCTCAGTCTGTGGGGGTTGCATGTGTCGTCATGTATACATGGACCAGCTAAATTCTGTTCATCAGAGCTAATGGAAGAGTAAGAGAAGGCCATCCTCTTAAACAAGAAATTGCTACCGGGTGAGTCATAGAAGTCAGTTCCCATGTAAGGATAAACGTGCTCAGTTTTAAACTTAGATTTAGCTTTGTGTATTTTAATAATCATTTTACCTACTTGGATTGAGTACAATTCCTTGATGATCATTTGTAGACTGTGTAGCTCTGGTGTTTTCAATGGTTGTATTTTTTACTTTATCCTCTTCTATTTGACTTTTCAGTATTTTAAGTTCCTCAGTAGCCACCATCCAGTGCCTGGAACATTTATTGCCATTATAACTACATCTTTTGAGAAATGTATTATTGTGTGAAAAGGTCACTGGTATGTTTTTCCCCTGTAATCCTACTGGGATTATACCAGGTTTTAGGTATTCCGTCAGTAATTTACCATGCCTTCTATTTAAATCTCTTGAGTTCCTCCAAGTCAGCCCTATTACTACTTTAAAAAGGCATATTTATTAACAACGATGACTCAGCAAGGATCCTAGAAATTTACTCCTCTGTATATGCCAAAGTGTCTTTTCCCATAACTACTGTAGATCAGTAGAAAAGTACCATCCCTGTAGACTATCATCTGCCCCAAATACTGTCTCTATCATAAGGACAATCCAATAGGCCCACGGGACAGGGGTAACTATCAGCTCAACATATATAGCTATCATGTGAGACTCATTCAAGTTGAGGAATGTCCCAAAAGGTCCCAGCACTCAATAATTATTTCAATTCAAATTCAAACATCCAGTAAATTACAAGAAATTCAAACTCACAGTGGAGGTTCCAATATGTCAAAGAATTTCAAAACTAAGAAGTTCTGGTTTCATCAGCTCTGCAAATATATTGACATACAATGTATTATGTATACAAAAAAAGCTTTTTAAAAGCAATTTGTAAACACATTTCACAGAAATGCTGATCCAATTTAACCAATGTTCATACCCTATGTATTTTACTTTAACACTTTTTTAACTAATTTTACCTAATACATTTTTGCGTACAATAATGTATAGTATGGGAAATGGCAAGCATTGTTAGGGACACTAGAGTTAGCCTGCAAAGGACAGCACCTGGAGACAGAATTCTCAGAGCCAGTGCAGTGTGGCCCCTGGCATATGGCAGACCTGGGTGATAAACTCTGCTCCGTGGGCGGAGGTCAGAGCTTTTGCCACTCCGCACCCACTTAGAGGGAGAAGTTTGACAAACTCCACCTATGTTGCGTGGCGGAGTTTACAGGCACTCACCCCATGTTATTATAATAAATAATACCGTAGGTAGTTGTTGTATTATGCGTGTGTCCTCGCGCTTATAGCGCGTGCGGCCTCGTGCTTAGGAATGTAAGAATGTTGTGGATACGAATGTTTGAACGGTTAGTGGACGAGAAGCGGGGAGAGAAGGATGGTCGGAGATGTTGGGGCTGTATTTTCCTGAAATTACCAATAAACATCGTAAGAATCTATTACGGCTGGAAGATCTTTACTACAATTTTGGCGACGAGCGGGAAACCATTTCAATCAGCCCCAACGTCGTTTACGACCTTTAGCAGTAATTCAACCTGCGATTTACATATCAGGAGAAGGGATTCACCTTCGACGTGCGACCTTCTTGGTTTCCAGCTGCCCGCAGGAAGCTCACTGAGTGTTTTTTTTTCTTTTCTTCATCTACATCCTCTACGAGGTTAAAACTTCAGTTTTAACCTGCTTCCGTGGTCACCAATGCCATTTAGGAGCACGTACATACACAGTTGCTGTTGCTTGGTTACCAGAGCGTTGGAGTCGTGTGGGAGCACGTACAATTGCTGCTGCTATTGCCTGATTTCTAATGCGCTCATACCACACTGTGTAGCGCTACGGTGCGCGTTCTCCATCGCACTGCTAAAGCGTTAACCTTGAACCTATGTGGCTAATTTGGTGGCCATATTGAGAAATCAATGCCATATTCAACGGCTCTATAAAGTGATACTGTGTGGTTTTGTGGATTATTCTGCACTACTAATTTTTTGTTTTCCTACCATGGCTTCAAATGGTTCATTAAATCTACCTCCGCCTCAGCCATTTCAACCCCTTTTAGGTGACAATACAAGCAAGTGGCAAGAATGGAAAGAATATTTCTTAAATTACCTTGCTATTTGTGATGAAGAGAATGAGTTCACACTTTCTAAGAAAAAGAAAATCCTCTTACATTGTTTGGGTCCACAAGGTTTAAAAATGTATAATCGCATTGAAAAAAAAACTCGTCCAGATGGCCAAGGTGATGTCTTTTCTAATGCTATGGAAGATTTGGACAGATATTATACACCCACAGTATGTGTTGGTATTGACAGATATAAATTCTATCATAGAAAACAACTGAAAGAAGAATCCATCGAGGAATATGTATCAGCTTTAAAAAATTTAGCTTTGAACTGTAGATTCGGTACACTGCACGATGAAATGATCAGAGATCAAATTGTCATGCATGTGGCCAATTCTTCTATACAAGACTGTTTATGGGCAAATGGAGAAGCACCATTATCTGAGGTGGTGGAAATTGTAAGGAAAGCAGAGCTAAATGGAAGGTGTGCTAAAGCAGTACTTTCTGAAAAGGAAGGAGAGAAGGAAGCTATTGAACAAATTAATAAAGTTAAAAGTGGAAGGAAAACATCAAATTTGGAGCGGGAAACTCCCAAGTCAAGAGATAACCTGGTCAAGGGACACTTAAAGAAAACTGAGGTTAACAGTGACAATTCCATGATTAAGTGTTATAGATGTGGATTTATAGGTCACTATGCTAATGACAAGAAATGTCCAGCGCGGAAACAGAAATGTTCAGAATGTGGCTTACTTGGACATTTCAGAAGAGTATGTAGGAAGAAGAAAAAGAAATTCATTAAGTTGTTGGAGAAAGACTCAAATTCAGATTCATCTACGTCTGGGGATGAAAATGTAAATATGTGTGTATTTAATGTGAGAGATCAATGGGATGAGAAAAAAAATCCTTTGTCAAGGAAAAAAACAAAATGTAATTTATCCATAGAGGGAATTATTGTTAGTATGGTTGCTGATTCTGGTTCCCCATACACTATTGTCAGATTAGCGGTGTGGAAAGATAAATTAGAACCAAGGTTGGGGAACAAGCTAGTACCTTCGGATATTTCTCCAAGAAGTTTTACTGGAGAACCTATAGACATAGTAGGGTATAGAACTGTGTGTTGTATGTTTAAAAACAGAGAGGCTGAATGAAAATTGTATGTGTCAAAGTCTGGGCTATCGGTATTGGGATGGTGGGACCAAGGCAAGCTTGGTATTATTCTTAATCCATCTAGTTCTGAACCAGTGTCTGTTGTGCAAGAGGAATGTTTGGATACAAATACTTTCAAAGATAAATATCCCTTGGTGTTTGCTGGAGGTATCAGTAAACTCACGCATTTCCAACACAAGATAGTTTTGAAACATGATGCCGTACCAGTTACACACAAAGCAAGGAACATACCTTTGAGTATCAGAGATGAGATGTACAAAGAGTTGGATAAATTAATGCAGGCAGGTGTCATTGAACAAGTGGAATCTTCGGATTGGATTTCGCCTTTGGTTGTAGTAAGGAAAGCCAATGGTAAGTTGAGGTTATGTGTTGATCTGAGAGATTTAAATAATAACATTATGGTAGATCAATTTCCGCTACCAAGAATTAATGAAATGATTGCACGTACGAAAGGAATGAATTGGTTCACCACGATTGATCTAACCTCAGCTTACCATCAGGTTGTGCTACATCCAGAAAGCCGTAGACTTACTGCATTTGTCACACCTTTTGGTTGCTATCAGTTTACTAGGGTACCATTTGGATTGGCATCTGCAGCGGCCATGTTCCAGAGACTTATGTTCAAATTATTTCAAGGATTACAAGAGGTTATGTTTTTCCAGGATGACATTTTGGTCATGGGGAAAACAAGGAAGGAACATGCTTCTACAGTGGAGAAAGTGTTAGATATAATTGCGGTTAAGGGGCTTACGGCCAATATGGCTAAGTGTAATGTTGCGAAAAATAAGGTTACATATTTAGGACATGAAATAAGTGTGAAGGAGGTAGAACCAAAATCTGAATTGGTAGAAGCAATAAAAAAAGCACAAATTCCTACCAACAAAGATGAAGTGAGAGCATTTTTAGGTTTGGTAGAATTTTACGCCAAGTATGTAAAAAACTTTGCCGGTAAGACGTATCCCATCAGACTATTGTTAAAAAACAAGGTGACGTTTGAATGGTCCAATGAGTGCCAAGCTGCGTTTGATATGATCAAGCAGAATATTATAAAGGCACCAGCGTTACAAGATTTTGATCATATCTTACAGACTATTGTTACGACAGATGCAAGCAATAAGGGGCTTGGTGCTGTGCTTACGTAAGTGGATGTATGTGGAAATGAAAATGTGATTGCATTTGCATCACGCTCATTAACAGAGACTGAAATGAGATATTCAGTTATTGCGCCGGAAACTTTAGCGTGCGTCTGGGGTTTGGAACACTTCAGGCAGTTTATCTGGGGCATGAAAGTAATTTTGCGTAGTGATCATAAACCGCTTATTAAGGTACTTACAACTAGTGGATTGTTTAAAGCATCCCCACGGATAGCAAGATTGTCTATAAAACTTATAGATTATAAATATGATGTGCGATATGTTCCGGGGGTAAAGAATGTAACTGCAGATTTTTTAAGCCGTTTTCCTTTGCAAAACCTAGAAACACTTTGCAATGAAGAAGATGATGAGTTGATGGAGGATTGTGTTTCAGAAATTTTAGAAGGAATTCAGGGTATTTCAAATGAAGAATGGATAAATGCAACAAAGGAGGATAGTGTATTGTCTAGGGTACTTTCAATGATTGTAGAAGGTTGGCCTAATAAAAACATTTTGGATGGTAGTTTACGTATATTTTGGGAATTAAGACAGGAATTGTCTGTGGAGGACAATGTGGTATTACGCAATGGTAAACTGGTGCCACCGGAATGTCTTGGAGACAAATTGTTAGACATTTGTCATGAAGGTCATTTAGGTATTTCTAAAATGAAGAGCAGAGTAAAACAGTTATACTTGTGGCCCGGTATAGATGTTGCGGTTGAGAGGAAAGTGAGAGTGTGTGCTTTATGTAATGAATCGGAAAAAAAATTGTTGACCTTTAATCCTCCTTTATGTCCATTATCTTGTCCGGATATGCCATGGGACAGAATTGGTTTAGATGTTACTGGACCAATTTATGATGATGGTGAAGCAAAATTCATTTTAGTGTTAATGGATAATTTCTCGAAATGGCCAGAGATAATGATCTCAACAAAAATGGATGCTTCAGGCATAGTGGAATTTTTGGAGTGTTTATCAGAGAAGGATTGCCAAAGGTTATCTTAACTGATAATGGTCCTCAATTCTTGTCTGGGAAATTTAAGGACTATTTGAAAAGGAACGGCATTGTGCACAAAACTACTTCAGTATATCATCCTGCAGGAAATGGTGGAGTGGAACGTTTTACCAGGGTGTTAAAGAATGCTATTCAATTAGCCAATAATGCAAAGTTATCATGGGAAAGAGAGGTATGGAAGACATTGTGGTCTTATAGAATAACGCCTAGTAACATCACAGGTAGTAGTCCATTCGAAATTATGAGGGGAAGGATTCCTTTAGGTAAGGATAATGTTGGTTGGATGGCAAAATCAAGAAGAAGTGATTGGTCTTTAGAAGTGGTTAAAAGAAATATAAGTGCAAAACAGGAAAATGCTAAAGCTGTGTATGACAGGAAACATAAATGCAAAACAGTAGAGATACACGTAGGTGACTGGGTTAGAGTCAAAATACCTGAGTCTAAGAGAAAGGGAGCAGGGAAATTTTATCCACCATTACGTGTAGAAAAAGTTTTGTGCAATTCAGTTCTACTTAGTGATGGAAAGGTATGGCATGTTAGCAGAATTGCGCCTTATAAGGGTGGTATTGACATGGAAAAGAGGGAAAATTTTGATATGGAAAAAAAGCAGAAGTTTTGGTTAAACGATCTAATGGAAGACCAGAGTACGCAAGATACTCAAGGGTTGAGTGAAAAGGGGATACCGCAAGAGAACAAAAATTTACAAGTGCCCACTGGCCGAGTTCAAGGTGGGGAACCAGATAGAAATGCAAAGTCTGGTAATGATGTTAGTAAATATGGAAGAGTGAGAGTGAGGTCTAAAATATTGAATGATTATCAATGTGACATTTAGATATTTTCTGGATTATCTAAAATGTTGAATGATTATCAAATGTGACATTTAAACATTTTCTGGATTATTTCGGTTATGTCTGAGTATTTGCATAATTAGTATGTTTTATTTTAGTATGTTATATTTTTATCTCTTTTCTTCTCTTCTTTGTTTTCTGTATGAAAATGGTTGGGGTATAATACAATTGCTTGTTATTTTTTCGTTTGCATTTTTATAAGGGGGGGGAGATGTGTTGTATCGTGCGTGTGTCCTCGCGCTTATAGCGCGTAGGGCCTCGCGCTTAGGAATGTAAAAATGTTGTGGATACGAATGTTTGAACGGTTGTTGGATGAGAAGCGGGGAGAGAAGGATGGTCGGAGATGTTGGGGCTGTATTTTCCTGAAATTACCAATAAACATCATAAGAATCTATTACGGCTGGAAGATCTTTACTACAGTGGTATGTGTCCCTGAGAGGCACTCTAGTCTATTATGAAGGCGAGCTCTGATACTTGCTGCCCAGTTGCGCGTGGACCTCCATCGCATGATGTTACTTCCGTGCTCCAAGGACTTGGAGCAGCATGTTTATGAGAGTAGAGAGAGGCCTTTGGAAACGGATGAGATCTCAGCCTGTGCTGCAGAGGCGGCCTCTGCAGTGCTGAAGGACTGTGTGTACAAGCTTTGTGAAGCTTTGTAAAGCTTTATGAAGGTAAAGCTGCTTGTTCGTTCATTTTTTATTTATAATCCTGATGCAAATGCACGCTTCCATCAGAGGCGCACTTCAATGAGAGGCACACGAAGGAGCTTGGCAGTGTTTACCCCTTAGGAAACATTTGCCATTGCCAGAGATCACCAGTCGGAGCTAGTTTTGTGAAAACCTGAAGGCGGGGGTGTGGCACAATGGTCTATGAGACTGCCCAGGTGTCCCCTTCCATAAATGACCGTGTAGTGCCTAGATGTGTATGCAGGATTGCTTAGTTGCTGCATGTCGGCAGGACACATTTTCTAATACTTGTGTAAAAATGTAACTTTGAAAAGTTAGCATCTTGGGGTAAAAATGTTTTTTTCTTTTTGGGGGCAAGTTGCAAACTTGTTTGGGGGCTTAATTTATGCATTTGTTGCTGGGGCTGCTCTTAGCGCGGGCCGCTGCCTGTCGTGTCTCAGTGGTCGGAGCAGTAATGCCATGACTTCTCAGGCAGAAATGAGGATGCTTTGAAGAGATGTGGATGGCCGTGAGAGCTCCTCTCTCTTTTCTGGGACCCAGGGCTTCCATTGGGTATTCCTTGCTCCTATCCACTTTCTTGGGGGGGCAGCCTATAGCTTGACAAGGATCTGCAGACTTCACTTCTGTTGCTCTGGCTCCAGGGGGGTGGCAGCAATTACATTTTGTTGCTACCACTGTAAGCAGAGTGTGTAATGCTATTTCCTGATCTATGGCATGAGCAGGCCACCGAAATCTGCCTGCCGCAGGAGGTGCGCCCATGTTTCTCTTAATTAATGGCAAAATCTTTCAAGCAATTAAACCAGGAGCAGCAAGTTTTTGAGCGGGTAAAACTCCACGGAATCATGTAGGGTTTTTGTCCGACTCTGAGGAATTCCGTGTAGAACTACATGAGTTGTGCTCACCATAAGAAACCAGTAGCTTGTCAAGCTTTCTAGGAAATTGTTTTCTCATTCTCTTCATTATTCCAGGCTGCACAATTACTGTTTTGAGACTAGATAGCAATACAGAGACAAGGGTGCAGCCAGATTCAACTGAAAAGGAAATGATGACATTGGTGGGGTTTGTCATTGATTATGATTTTAACCGATAACCGGAAAGCCTGTCCATGCCAGTTAACCAAAACTCATCATGGATTGAAGGGGTTGTCTGCATTAACTGCCAGTTCTCTTGATCCTCTGCTGCTGACCCCCATCCCCCTTCAGATGTTAACATGCAAGTTTAGTAGTAAGTCTCCAACTAATCTTTCCCATGTTGACTGTTTCTTATCTTTCTGCTTATCTCTTCCATACTTACTGTGTCTTGCCTCCTCCTGACCTTCCCACAGATCTTTCCATTAGGCAGTCTCTTATCAGATTTGATCTATGCACCCTGTCTCTTGGCTGCTTCCAGTCCTTACATATCTTTGCAATGTGGCTAGTTTCGTGGCTGCACCTGTTTGTCACTCGTTTCTCTCCAATGCATCCTGGTCACAAAATGTATTTTGCAATTTCTAAAGTTATACTAAGTTTTAGAAATGGGGTCTTTGGTTGGCAGTCAGGTTACCCCTTGTCCAAGCAAGGACCCTCACTGTAGTCAGGGTAAGTCACCCACAATCCAAATTATCCTGTGCCCACCCTCTGGTAGTTTGGCTCTGAGCAGTCAGGCTTAACTTAGAAGGCAATGTGTAAAGTATTTGTGCAATAAATCATACAATGCCACAATATGACACCTCAAAAATACACCACACAGTGTTTAGAAACATATATAATATTTATCTGGATCAATGCAGGTCAAAACGATTAAAGATGAAATAAGAAATTGTAGAGATATCACTGAAAGTGATATCAAGTGTCTTAGAGTTGAAATTTTACTGTAAAAGCAATAAAAAGTGTCTCACGTTCTCCTAGAAACAACAAGTGTCTCTTGTAGGGCAAAGTACCTGGTTTGCGTTGAAAAATCCCCGCAGAGGACCGCAGAGGAGGAGGTGTGTGGAAAATGGTGAGTGTGCCTCGGGATCGCTCCTTCGCACACGGATTTGCGTTGAAATTTTCCATGCGGGGAAGACGTTGCGTCGATTTCTGGCGCACGGACTTGGATCCTCTTCTAGTTGTGGGGTTTTCAGACGCCCCGGGGATGATGCGTGAAATCCTGGGCTTGCGAAGCAAAGTCACAGGGACTGCATCGATTCTGGTAGGCGATGCGTGGAATTTTCTACCGCACGGCAAGCGTTGCGTCGGTTCCTCTCAGGAAGTTGGGCTGGGTCGTTCTGAGTCAGCTTGCGTCGATCCGGTAGGGCTGTGCGTCGAAGTTCCGGTCGCGTTGCTGGTGCTGCGTCGATCTTCTGTTGCGAAGTCGGGCTGCGTCGTTCCGGACTCGGCGTGCAGTGAATTTTTCACCGCGAGCAGGCTGTGCATTGTTCTTGGCAGGCGGTGCATTGAATTTTCGCCACACGGGGATTACAGTTGCAGGAGAGAAGTCTTTTTGGTCCTGAGACTTCAGGGAACAGGAGGCAAGCTCTATCCAAGCCCTTGGAGAGCACTTCTGCAGCACAGCAAGAGAGCAGCAAGGCAGCAGGGCAACAGCAAGGCAGCAGTCCTTTTCAGAAAGCAGTCAGGTGAGTCCTTTGGGCAACCAGGCAGTTCTTCTTGTCAGGGTGCAGGTTCTGGTTCAGGTTTCTTCTCCAGGAAGTGTCAGAGGTGGTAGGGCAGAGGCCCTGTTTTTATACCCAAATGTGCCTTTGAAGTGTGGGAGACTTCAAAGAGTGGCTCAGAAGTGCACCAGGTCCCCTTTCAGTTCAATCCTGTCTGCCAGGGTCCCAGTAGGGGGTGTGGCAGTCCTTTGTGTAAGAGCAGGCCTCCACCCTCCCAGCCCAGGAAGACCCATTCAAAATGCAGATGTATGCAAGTGAGGCTGAGTATCCTGTGTTTGGGGTGTGTCTGAGTGAATGCAGAAGGAGCTGTCAACTAAACCCAGCCAGACGTGGATTGCAAGGCACAGAAAGATTTAAGTGCAGAGAAATGCTCACTTTCTAAAAGTGGCATTTCTAAAATAGTAATATTAAATTCAACTTCACCAGTCAGCAGGATTTTGTATTACCATTCTGGTCATACTAAATATGACCTTCCTACTCCTTTCAGATCAGCAGCTACCATTCAAGCAATGTCTGAGGGCAGCCCCAATGTTAGCCTACGAAGGGAGCAGGCCTCACATTAGTGTAAAAATGAATTTAGGAGTTTTACACTACCAGGACATGTAAACTAAACAGGTACATGTCCTGCCTTTTACCTACACAGCACCCTGCCCTAGGGGTTACCTAGGGCACACCTTAGGGGTGACTTATGTGTAGCAAAAGGGGAGATTTAGGCTTTTGCAAGTACTTTTAAATGCCAAGTCGAATTGGCAGTGAAACTGGACACACAGGCCTTGCAATATCAGGCCTGAGACAAGGTTAAGGGGCTGCTGAAGTGGGTGGCACAATCAGTGCTGCAGGCCCATTAGTAGCTTTTAATCTACAGGACCTGGGCACGTATAGTGCACTTTACTAGGGACTTATAAGTATATTAAATAGCCCAATTGGGTGTGATCCAATGTTACCATGCTTAAATCGAGAGAACATATGCACTTTAGCACTGGTTAGCAGTGGTAAAGTGCACAGAGTCTAAAAACCAACAAAAATGAGGTCAGAAAAAGAGAAGGAGGACGGCAAAAAGTCTGAGGATAACCCTGCAGAAAGGCCCTTTCCAACATATCCCCATTCCAGCCTAAAGCCAGGGCAGACTAATCAACACTCTGATGGACTTCCCTGCTTAAGGTGATAGAACATGGACAATGGCCCACTACTGCAGGGGCACTTGCCAGTTCTACGCCTTTCTGAACTCAGTGAGGCTTCTTTGTCTATACTCTCTGGGACCACTGAACTGACCCATGGGGAACCGTTCTCATCACCTGAGGACCCCATCTGTGAAGCTCCTAACTTTGATTTGCTCACAGATGCCTCCCAGTATGCAGACAGTACCACCATGGCCAACAAAGTGATGTGGCCCATTCTATTCCTTGGGTCTGACGTCTGTCCCCAACCCAGGGAAAACTTAGTCCATAAGGACAGAAACCAACAGACGCCACTGACAGCTGTCAGTGTCAAGAGCCAGGCCCCAGACCAACCACTGCTAAGTGGAGACCCTGAGGGGGGCCGTTGGATGCGCTTCTCCTCCAGCTGTGGGGCTGGTAAGGAGCTCCCAAAGGGCTCCTGAAGCAACTCAGAATGGTGGGGCAGTAGCCCCAGGGGTCTTGCACCTCTTCTCTATTCTCAGTTCAGGGGTGGGACTCTGATACTGGTCACTCAGCCCATGGTCTGTACCCTGAGGCTGAACAGAGGAAAAGGGTGAGTCCTTCCTCACCTTGGCTCCACATCTGGGCTCACATACCCTCCTCTGGGGAGTGGTACTGCCAGACATCTGAACTGTCAGGGCGCCCCCATGGGTCAAACCTCTCAGTTCTCCTGACACTAGGGGCAACTCATTCCCCAGAATGCAGTAAATGGGCAGCTGGGGACTAACTATGACCCGCCTCTAGGTCACCTCCCCACCCCACTCTAGGGACACCAGGGCCATGGGGCGAAAGAAATTCTCCCCAATGGCTGGCATCACTCTACACATCTGTCCGGTGTACTGCTCTGGTGACACTAGTCTCTTCACCATCATTGTACGACTAGCCCCGGTGTGTCTCAGAGCGGTGACTGGGACCCCATTCACTCTCACCTGGTGGAAGTGACGACTCCCACCCTCAGGGATCACCAGTTTGCCCTCTGAGTCCACCTCCCAACTAAAGGAGATGAAGGCATGGTCTACGACCTTCCCCTTGGGACTACTTTCCCCTAACGCCACATGGGCCACCCCTCTGGAGGTCCCAACATTGAGTGATTTATTTGGACAGACAGAGTCCCCTTTCCTGTGTCCTAGCTGGGAACACTCAAAGCAGCAGGGTTGTGAATGGGATGCTTTGGGCCACTGCCCACCAGAACCGCCACCCTGTTTTTCAGATGGGGCATGGGAACCCTTTCCTCCCCCCTTACTCTGGGACTTGTCTGGGTCATCTCTAACCTCCCCCTCACTCAGTTGGGGGGATTCGGAACCACCCTTCAGGTACCAGCCCAGAGGTCCACCTCCTCAGCATGCTTCCTGGGATCAGTCAGCTTACTGTCTACTAGGTGCTGGCGCAACTCTGTAAAACAAGTACTGAGCATATGCTGTCTCAGAATCAAATTATACAATCCTGTGTAATCATTTACTTTGCAGCCCCGCACCCATCCATTCAGTGCCTTACTGGAAAAGTCAAAGAAATCTACCCATGTTTGTGTGGACTGTTTGGTACTATCCCTGAACCTCTGACGGTATTTCTCAGGGGTCAGCCCAAACTTGGCAAGTAAAATGGCTTTCATATGTGAGTAGGTTTTTTGATCCTTTGGGTCCAATGTGAGAAGTGTGTCCCTCCCAATTTCTGGCACATAACCCCACATAGCTGTACCCCATTGCCCTTCAGGAACCTCATGAGCCCTTTGTGCAACTTCATAAGCAGCTAACCATTTATCTATGTCATCTCCCACCACAAAACTGGGCACCACATTGGCGAAATCTAAGAGTTTTATTATCAGGAATTCAAGGAACATGCAGTGTGTAGTCACCTGATTTACTCAGCACATGAAAATACATTTGTACTGGGCACCATTTGCGGTGCACCACCAGCTTGTGGCGGCAGGCCTTCAGTGCAGAGTGTGGTTTGTGAGTTGGTGTCAAGATCAAGTGGTGGGCCTTCCTCCGTCAGTGTGGGCATAGAAGCATTTAAGATTACTAATGGTGCTTATCAGGGTTTGGTAACACTTTGCATTGTGTGGCTTGTCCTTTTTCATGCCAGTTTGTTCACTGGCTTTTATACTGTGCCTCTATTTTTCCTCTTTACTTGGCTCACCTTGGATTCCTCTACAGTTTCTGTGATTGTTTCTTTCTGGCCCATTTGCCTTTCACTTCCAGTTCTCTTGCAAGTCTCCCAACTGTGTTCAAAATGGTTATTTTCTGCCTTCCCGTTTTCCTTTCTAATGATAACTCTAGGCTCAGTGTTCCCTCCTAAATGGAAGCAGTTTGTACAAGTTCTTAGTGGTATCATATTACCTTTTAGTCTTGCCACGAGAACAAAACATAAAACTGCTGTTTTTCTCTTTCTCTCACATCTTTTTCCTGAGTCCCCCTCCACTGGGAAAATTCTTCAAACACCCACTTTCCCCCTGTTGTTAAAATGGAGATGCATTCCTGAGTGCAGAATAGGTTATTATCAAACTCACTTTGTACCCAACACATTGACATTTAGGGAGGGACATGCTAGTACAAAACAGACTTCATATTGGAATAAAACAATTTCAATTTGCAAAATACGTATGTAGAGCTACTACAGTGGGACTGCTACAAAAGAGGCTTAAATGTATTCCAGCCCAGCCTTGGAGTAAGCCAACCACCACACTTGGTCAACCACTGGTACTGTAAAATGATCTGTACAAATCATTGGAGGCAGGTGATAACGCTAAACGGTAGGGAAACATAGAAAATAAATTAAAAAACATTTTAAATCAAGCTCTATTTAAATTATTTTAATTTGTTTTCAATAAGCAATACACATTTTATTTTTTTAATATATATAACATTTGTGTAAATGTAAATGTTAATGTATTTTTAAAATGTAAATACCATGTAATACAGAACATACATTCAATATTATGACACACTCAACAGAAATGATACTTTAGGGTGGGGCAGGGAAAATGAATGTTTTATTTAATTTGATTTAATAAAAATAATATAAATGAAAAATGTAATTAAGTTAAAATTTACACATATGTAAAGTTTTAGTACATGTGTATTGTTGTTTGTTACTGTGGCAGTTCAGGGTGAATAAGTCAGTGAAATGCATTTAAATATGGTCCTGGTATTGATCTATGCAGATGATGCAGTTCTCATGGCCCGCACTATGAATGGCCTCCGTGATTTGGTTAAAGCGTATGGAATCTTCATGCCTGCCTTAGACCTAGAGATCAATAGTAGTAAATCACATTTTATGGTTTATGGTAAACCCCTGATTAGGGTGGGAGGGTTAAAGATCAATGATCAAGTAATTAGCCAGGTACAGGAATGCCCCTATTTAGGGGTAAATATTGATGAAAATGGCACCTTGAAATCCTGCATTTCCATGAGAGGGGTGTGTTTTAATGCCACAGTAGGCACTACCTTTGAATTTGCCGCAAGAGTGGGAAATAAACCTATTAAGCCCTGCTTGAAGTATATAGGCGTAAATGTCTTCCAGTCTTAATGTATGGAGCACCACTCTGGGGCTACACAGATAATAGGGCCCCGATGATGGAGGAAAATCGTTTTTGTAGAAGGTTGTTAGGAGTAGGCCAAAACACCTCTGGCTTTTGCTTGCATGCTGAATTGGATTTGGATTTTATATATGATACTATCAAGATTGCTCCTTTTTTGTTGTGGATTTCCATCTGGACAAATGAGTTTGCATCCCTAAATAGGGAAATCATGCGTGACTGTATGTCATGTGATCACGCAAGGGATGTTCCCTGGCTGGCACACATAAGAGAAGTAGCCATTGCCCTTGGTCGGCCAGATATGTTTGATGCACCAGAGGGCTTAACACGTTCTGATAAACGCTGGGCTAAGGAGAATTTTCTCAAAATCTCAGCGGCTAAGATGGAGGCGGAGGAATTAAGGAAGAAATCAGTGAGGGATTTAATAATGTTAAAAATGGGGTTGGGTCCAGAGGCGTACCTTTTGGAGATAAGGAACGTATGAGAAAGGACTCTCATTTTGCGCTTTCGGCTAGGAGTAATCAGAAGCAATCTGTTCTTCCCGTTAGGCCAGTTTGATCCAAATTCCTTACAAATATGTCTGTTCTGTGATTTTTATGCACCCTTTAGGCATTGTTTTTTACTCCCATTGCTGAGGAAAAGGGGTTTTGTGCAGTATCGCCCAGCCTTTTTGTGTCTGCGCATGGTCTCTGATGTGTTGGTGTGTCGGAGGTAGGATCCATTTTAAAGGGAGCAATAACCTGGCGGAATAGTGTAAATCTCTTTTAATCGTGTTTATAAGATTTCTATCTCTACTGAAATTTTGTTTGGGAAATGAAATCTTGAATGTAATTTTAAAGTTTCTAAATTTAGTTGCGTATGGTCTCTGATGTCTTAAACCTGGCGGAATAGTGTAGATCCCTTTTCATTTTATTTATATGTTTTTATTGAGAAGAGAAGCTGATTTATTGAAATTTTGTCTGGGAAATGAAATTTTGAATGTATTTTAAAAATTTCTAAAATTAGTGAGTTTAAAAAAAAAGTGTGATTGTTTTGTGATATATATTTATCTGTTTTTATGGTTAAAATAAAATAAAGCGTTTGATGATGATGATGCATTTAAATATGTCAAATTAAAAAATAAATATTTACTTTTTTATTTTACATTAAGTTTGTAGAGAGTTCCCACTAATTTCTATAATGAGAACTCTGCCCCGGTGGTGTAGACCCCTCTTTCCCCACAAAGGAAAGTTGCAAATGTAACATTTTGTTTCTAAATTAATTGTAGAAGTCGCCTTGTAAGTACACACCTAGGTGTAATCTAAACATGGAAATGGTGACTTCCGTCCATGAGAAGACTTGCACTAAATTGTGGGTTTGGAGCTACATGTGAGAGATCAGCACATGCATACTTACCTTTGTGAATAGGCTGCTCTTGGCTTTCTCACAGATTTCCATGAACTATGCTTTTGACTAATCCGGATCTTACTGTAGCTCTCTCTGAATCATTCTGCCACCTGACCACTCCTGATCTTCCTCTTGGCTGCCACTAGCCCCCTGAAGATATCTTTCATGTACCCTGCCCTTTGGTTGTTCTTGAACTTGATTTGTTGATCTATTTACTATGCAAGCTCCCTTATAATGAGAAATGGATAAGGATGGGCTGCAACACTTTTGTTGGCAGTTGGATGCTCGCCTGACAGGGTATTGTAGCAGCCTGCAGCGGTATGCATGCACACTGCTTCTTCAAGGTAATACACAAGGTGGTGGCATTGGCCAGGCCGGGACAGGGTTAGGGAGGCTTGGAAAGCGGGTGACGTAGGACAGAGACAAGTGTATGTGTTACTGTTTCACTGCAGGTATGGACGCACCAGCTTCTGTCTAATGGGGTTGGGAGATACAAGAGCAGATGTGATATCAATCAATCAATCAATCAATCATAGTATTTATAGAGCGCGCTATGTACCCGTCAGGGTTTCGAGGCGCTGAGGGCGGGGGCGGGGGGGGGGGGTATGTATGTGTCGAATCTGCCTGTCTTGCAGTAATTGAGAAAACAATAAGTAACCAAATCAATGGCGACTTTGGTGTGGTGTAACACTTGCAAGTGCAACCCGCCTGTAGAAAGTGTCCCAGTCATCAACATCGAGTGCCTGTTTTCAGTAATGGCAAACTTCAGCACAAATTACACAATTAATGTTTCCTTGAATGTTCTAGTGTTAAATTCCTTATCAAAACTTTTTGACTACTGAACAAACTTTTATATTGGTCTTCCCCAAGATGAGTTGAAGAAGTCTCCAGCAGATAGGTAACATTGTTGCACACATTCAGTTGAAATAGGACTAATTAGACCACGGAACTCACTCTATACCCCACTTACAGTGCTTGTTTGTGGAGCAAAGGGTACCTTTTATGTTGATAAATAGTGCTAATAAACCACTCCCTACTCATAGAACCATTTTTCCACAAAAATAACATCTTGATATGTACTTGCCAGAATCCTTAGGTGGCCAGACATAAAATAACAGGATATAATTTAATGTTGTATGAAAGAACACTCTTTTTGGCATGGGTACCTGCACTTTTTGCCTATCAATGTGTTTTTACTGGGATCCTGCTATCCAGGACCCCTTTGATTGTGCTGTCTCCCTCGTATTTGGTTGCCTAGGACTTTGCACACCCCACAAATGGCATACTAATACCCCCTTTTAAGTCCCTAGTAGAAGTTACTTAGGTGCCCAGGGCATTGGGGCACCAGGGACAGGTGTATTGTGCCACCCATGGGAGCCCATGCAAAATGTAAGTGAAGGCCTGCCATCGCAGCCTGCCTGAAAAAGTGCATGCACCCTTTCACCACATGTCACTGCAAGTCACCCCTATGGTAGGCCCTTCTAGATGAGAGAGCAGGGTGCAGGTCCCTGTATGTGAGAGCACCCCTGCAAGAGCAGAGGTGCCCCTATGAACTCCAGTTCCATTGCATTGAATTTCGTAAGTGCAGTGAAGCCATTTTATCTGTGTACTGAATACAGATCACTACCTGTGCCCATCTACACAATGGTAACTCCGGACCGTGGCATGATTGATATCAACATGTCGAAATCATACCCCAGTACTGTTGCCAGTGTTGGTTGTATGATTCCATTCACTCTGTGGGCACCTTAGAAGACCTCAAAAGTGTTGCTTCTAGTATTCTGGGGTTTTGTGGGCAGCCTGCCCATCAGACAGGTTTCTGCCCTCCTGCTGCTTGACCAGCTCAGGCAGAGGAAGGCAGAACAAATGCTTTCCTGTGGGTGAGGGAGGTAACGCCACCTCCCTTAGAAATAGATGTTAGAAGGCTTGGTAGGGGTAGCCTCTCCATGCCACCGGTTTGCTTTGAAGGCACATTCAGGGCCCTCCTGGGTAAACTGGATTGCACTAGTCCAGGGACCTCTGGTCACTGCTCTGGCCCGCAACTGGACAAAGAAAAGGGGAGTGATCACTCCCCTGCCCATCACCACCCCAGGGGTGGTGCCCAGAGCTCCGTCTGGTGGCCACTCGATTTTGCCATCTTTAAATCACAATGGGCATAGGCACCTGGGAGCCTTTGAGTGTTACGACTCTGTCATCCCATTTCTAGGGGGTGTTGTAAAGGGACTGTCGGAAGCCTGGGAATCACCTTGAATACTTATCTAGAGTCCCTTGCTGACTCCGGTTTGTTTCTCTTTTGGCCATGGTATACTTGTGTAGTACTACATTTGCTTCCTGGGACTGCAAATCCCATAATGCACAGCCTGGTAGTCAGGAAAGCCTGGATTCTGTTTCCCATTGTTTTCTATGGGAGAAATCCAGTTGCTCCTTTTCACCGGATCGTCTCCTCCAGGACTTGCAAGTGTCTGAAACTACACACACCTGAGTCCTCTCCTGTGCAGCCCAGCTTGGAACTGCTTATAAGCAGCCATTACCTCAAGATCCCTGTTGTGCATTGGAGTTTGATTCATTTGTGTTACAGACCCCTTGTCGGATGGTGGTCCAGTTTTGTTCCTGTTCCGTTCCAGCTTGATCCTGTTTCTTGTTTCTCTGCCCTGCTCCTGATTGTTCCAGCCAGAGTCTGCTCCCTATCTCTTAGCCTTGTACCTGCTTGTTCCTTCCAGAGCCTGCTCCCTCTTTCTCTGCCCTGCTCCTGCCTTGTTTCAACCTGAACCTTCTCTCTGTTTCCCAGTCCTGTTTACTGCTCATTCCTACTCCCTGTATTCCAGCCCTGCCCTTGCCTGTTCCAGCCAGAGCCTGCTCTCAGTTTCCCAGTCCTATCTCTGTTTGTTCCAGACAGACGTTTGCACCCTGTTTTCAGGTCCTAGTCCCGCCTTTGCTTCAGCCTGAGCCTGTTCCCAGTTCTTTTCTCTGCCTCTTAGTTTGTTCCCTTCTATTTCCATTTCTTCTTGGTATTATGTGTCTGGTAAGTGTTCTATCAGTGTTCACCAGTGTATAAGTGTCCTCCTTTGTACTGGGGTTGGCTCCTGGTTTCCAGGAGGCAATTCCAGCCCCCATCCTTGTCTAGTGTTATACATTGTCTTTTGTGCCTAACAGTGACAGTGTGCTATTGCTGTTTTCTCAGGAATGGTCACTGTGTTTCTAGCTGGAGCCTCAAAAGCGTGTCTTGTGTATGTAAGTACTATCCTTGTTTGTGAACTAGGGTCCAGAGACAGAATCACTTCTGCTGCCTCCTTTCTATTGGGCTGACAGGGTGATTATCTGTAAGAGCAAACTGCACAGAGGCATTGACATTCCCTGTCACTGTGGGAGGTTCTGCGCCCTACCCTGTGTACAAACCCAGAGTGTTTGTCCATTAGTAATCAGTTTCCTGTTTGTTCACACAAGGGTTGCTCTGCTTTTACTTTCCTGTGCCTGTCCATAGCTGTCCTTTCCTGTGAATGCCTTTAGCTGCTCTTCTGCCCCAGTACACTGCCTCTTTAGGAAATTCGGTGACCTCAAGGTGTGTCCCAACCAGAGTCCTGATCAGACCCGCCCGAACCCGTGACAGAATGCATGACCCAAAAATTTCAGGCTCCTCAGGAAGCAAAGGCACACGCAGACTGCAAATGTTTTCTTGTCATGTTAAGACACCCCTTTGTAAACCTATACATTCTCTGAAGACCTCTAAAAAGGCCTTAGTTTAAAGGATAGACTTGTTAAAGAAATTCAAAGATTGCAAATTCAGTACTACATTGCGTGGCTTGCTGATCCATCAATGTTTAACTATTATTATATCTGTGATTATGACCCCCAATCCCTGTCTGTAGAAGAATTACAAAGAAATAATGAGTTTTTGGAGATTCTATTACCTCAAGCAGGGTCGAACGTTCCTAACCGTGAAACTGCTTTTGCTACCTCTGCACAAGACACTTACTCTCAAGAAAGACTGGTTAATTCCTTGCCTCATGCTAGTGCATCCCAAATTCACGTCCAGGACTCTGCCATAACAAAGAACCCTGACACTGTCCAAGAAGCCACACTAGGGATTCCCTTGTTTTCTGATGCGTGCTTCAGCCCATCTAGGTCAGTTTCTCAGAATTCAAAGTGCAGTGCTGACTCTTATAAAGACCTACTAATCCCTCAGAGCCTTCAAGTCAGCAGGCTAGACCCTGTATCTAAGGGATCAGTAAAGACTGTCGGATTCCTTAGTTCAACTCAGATGGCTTGTGCTCTTCCCAAATTGGATGACAGTACATCCGTCTCAATTCCTAAGTGCTGAGCTGACTCTTGTAAAGACCTACCAGTCCCTCAGAGCTTTCAAGTCAGCAGGATAGAACCTGTATCAAATGGATCAGTAAAGACTATGGGATTCCTTAGTTCCACTCAAAAGGCTTGTGCTCTTCCCAGACTGGATGATAATACACCAGTCTCAATCCCTAAAAGCTCTGCTAAACACTTTTCTATTCTGAGTGGGTTTGACAACAATATGGGCATACACACACTAAAAGATAAGTTTGTGCAGATTAAAAGGCAGATATTGGTGAATATATTGTAACATACACAAGAAATCTTGCACGTGGGCTCTTTCATCAATGCATATTTCACTGTTGCCAGAACCAGACATGCTGTTTATCTGTAAGGTAGAAGAAGTAACTGAGCAGCTGATGGAAACTACTGCAAGGCAATTTGAAAACTTGAAAAAAGAAAATGATCACCAGCTTTGGCTTAAAGGACAGTATGCTACTTCGTGTGCCTCTCCAAAGACTACTATAGAGCAGATTGTCCCTTCTATTAATGACAGTCAAAAGACAGCTCCAGTTATAAATATATCAGCCTCTTCTTCAGACTCTCTCTCAGCCTGTAGTTCTCCAGTGAAAATTCCTGTACAGTTGACTGAATCTCTGACATCTCTGAGAGATTTGACACCTCTTGATTCAAAGGATGAATCAGAGTCTTCAGAAGGAAGTGTCTCAGCCCCTCTATCAGAACAAATAAATCCAAAGGAAGAAGAGAGTTCTGATGCAGACTCCAATAGCTGCACCATAAGAAACCATATGACTTTACTGGAGATTAATGGCAAGTTGTGCAACAGTGTTGAAGAATCTGAATCTAGTGATGACACTGGTTCCTGCCTTGCCGTGAACAAACCTGCAGATAGTGCTCTTCAAATGGCGCACACACCAGAATTTTCAGACTGTGGGGATACTCCTGCCCTTTCAAACAATATAGAATTTTCAGATAATGAAGAGACAGTTCCTGTTTCAAGTGAATTTATGGATGTTTCTGACTGTGAAGAAATACCCACAGTTACTAATAATGTAATGGACTTCTAAGAAAGTTCAAAAATCTCTTCTGTGTCAAAGCAAACCGTGGAGATGTCAGACAAGGAAGAAAGCCAGCAATCTGAAACTGAACAGCCTGTCATAAGAAATGAGAGCCTTCTCCTAGAACAGAACACAGTTGCAGCCTCAACCACTGATTTTGACTTGCTGTTCCCTGCCACTATGTATCCTGTTTCCAGCTCAACGGTTAGTGAAGAACAGATCTCTGATTTACTGGTATCTGATTTTGATGTAAAACTAGCCACACCAATGCCACCTGCTGTGTCTCTGAAATTAAAGACTCCTGAAAACCAGCAATCTGAAACCGAAGCCCAAGTACTGAAAGATGTAATATGTCCCACTAAAACTAAAGACTTGAATTTGAATCTTGTATTCAAAGATCTGATGATAAGTACTGTTCTTAGTGTTTTATTGCAAGAAACCATCATCAATTCAAAGGCTAAAGCTGAAAATGTAGATAACAATGAGGAGGCAATTTCTTTAGAGACTCCAGTTCTATTTCAATCCAAAGAACAACCTTTCAATGTTAACAGAGTTGAAGATCAACTACCTGTAGTAGAAACGCTTTGCAAAGAAACCATTTCTGATACCACGAATACACCACAGAGCACTTGCAATGAAGAAATCTCAGTCTTGTCTGAAGATCACCCTTAAGAATTAGCTTGTGGAACTTCTACATTTTCAGATGTTAATCCAGTTTCTAAAGACTTGAAAACTCTTGTTGCTCCTGAATTTGATACTCCGAAGTCATCCAAGACAAAAGAAAATTCTGACTTTTTCATGTTTACTTTGAGAACACCAGTTACCCAGGTCTCCCAAGTCTCTATGCTTTGCAAGCCTCAGACCACAATCAATGTAAATACTGCTGCAGAAACAGACAAATCCTGCTTGTCAGAAGGTGTTACAGACCTTACAGTTACTAATACGCCAATTATCTCCTCCAAAGAAGAAAGTACTGAACAGGAAACTAATGTCCTAAAGAATACCACCCATAATGCCAATCCAGAACTCCTTGCTCCTGAATCCACTTCGCCAGAAACCAACTCCATGCACTCCTCCCATATCAATCAATCAATAAAGAGGAAAGACATCGGAGCTCATATGGGTATTAATACATGCTTTGCTCATTGGATGATTCATCTGTGGCAGGACTGTAAACTTATCAACCAAGGTTGGTGTTGGATTTTCTTGCTGTGGCTTTTCCTCTTCAACTTTTTTCAGCCAAAGGATTGCCTTCTCTTCTTGAGCAGACTGGTGGGAGGGGGTATACTGTTACGACTCTGTCATCTCATTTCTAGGGGTTGTTGCAAGTGGACTGTCTGAAGCCTGGGAATCACCTTGAACACTTATCTAGAGTCCCTTGCTGACTCCAGTTTGTTTCCCTTTTGGCCGTGGTATACTTGTGTAGTACTACATTTGCTTCCTGGGGCTGCAAATCCCATAATGCACAGACTGGTAGTCAGGAAAGCCCGGATTCTGTTTCCCATTGTTTTCTATGGGAGAAGTCCAGTTGCTCCTTTTTACCGGATCGTCTCCTCCAGGACTTGCAAGTGTCTGAAACTACACATACCTGAGACCTCTCCGGTGCAGCCCAGCTTGGAACTGCTTATAAGCAGCCATTTCCTCAAGATCCCCGTCGTGCATTGGAGTTTGATTCATTTGTGTTACAGACCCCTTATCGGATGGTGTTCCAGTTTGTTCCTGTTCTGTTCCAGCTTGATCCTGTTTCCTGCTTCTCTGCCCTGCTCCTGATTGTTCCAGCCAGAGTCTGCTCCCTGTCTCTTAGCCTTGTACCTGCTTGTTTCTTCCAGAGCCTGCTCCCTGTTTCTCTGCCCTGCTCCTGCCTTGTTTCAGCCTGAACTTGCTCTCTGTTTCCCAGTCCTGTTTACTGCTCATTGCTACTCCCTGTATACCAGCCCTGTCCTTGCCTGTTCCAACCAGAGCCTGCTCTCAGTTTCCCAGTCCTATCTCTGCTTGTTCCAGCCAGACATTTGCGCCCTGTTTTCAAGTCCTAGTCCTGCCTTTGCTTCAGCCTGAGCCTGTTCCCAGTTCTTGCCTCGGCCTCTTAGTTTGTTCCCTTCTGTTTTCGTTTCTTCTTGGTATTTTGTGTCTGGTAAGTGTTCTATCAGTGTTCACCAGTGTATAAGTGTCCTCCTTTGTACTGGGGTTGGCTCCTGGTTTCCAGGAGGCAATTCCAGCCCCCATTCTTGTCTAGTGTTATACGTTGTCTTTCATGCCTAACAGTGACAGTGTGCTATTGCTGTTTTTTCAGGAATCGCCACTGTGGTTCCAGCTGGACCCTCAAGAGCGTGTCTTGTGTATGCAAGTACTATCCTTGTTTGTGCTCTAGGGTCCAGAGACAGAATCACTTCTGCTGCCTCCTTTCTATGGGGCTGACAGGGTGATTATCTGTAAGAGCAAACTGCACAGAGGCATTGACATTTCCTGTCACTGTGGGAGGTTCTGTGCCCTACCCTGTGTACAAACCCAGAGTGTTTGTCCATTAGTAATCCGTTTCCTGTTTGTTCACACAAGGGTTGCTCTGCTTTTACTTTCCTGTTTCCTGTGCCTGTCCACAGCTGTCCTTACCTGTGTATGCCTTTAGCTGCTCTTCTGCCCCAGTACACTGCCTCTTTAGGATATTTGGTGACCTCAAGGGGTGTCCCAACCAGAGTCCTGATCAGACCCGCCCGAAACTGTGACACTGAGTGGTCAGGTCATGCAGGAGACGTCACAGTCCCCTCCTGATGGGTGGTCAACGTACTAGGTTAGGGACTCCCTTGAGGGTGGGTCTCCAGATTCGACATGCAAGATTCCACCAGGACTTCTCTGCATCCATAACTTCTACTTCTGGCCACTGGAACTGCAACTGGACTCTTCAAGAACTGATAATCTGCCACTTCAGTGACAACTCCGCTTTGCAACATTGTTTTTCTGGCTCCTTCCAGCAACAGCAATATTTCCCCAGCTGTGAATCCTCTGAGGTTGGCGAGGCTTCAGCCTGCACCAAGAAGCAAGAAGGACTCTCCCTTGGAGTGAAGGTCACTACCCTGCATCTGCAGGCACCAACCGTAATGACCAGCTGTGTGGATATGCTCTCCTCTGGAACTTCATGGATCCTGTATTACAGGTGGTGGTCTTGAGTGGTTCCCTTGGTCCTCTCTACCAGCTGTCCAACTTGGGAGATGGTAAGCCCTTGCCTCTCCTTGCAGGAAAGTACCCCAGTGCACAGTGACTCTTGCAGCTACCAAGGCTTGTTGCTCTTGCTCCAAGGGATCTTCAGGCTCTGTGTAGCCCAAGCTCTTAGCACTTCTTCCTGCAAAGCACAGCCTCCTCTCTGCTGCTCCAGTAACATGAGACGTCTCTTCAGGTCTGCTGACTGGGCCTCACTGCAACTTACTGTGCCTGTTGCCAGTGGGTTGCCTGTGGGGGCTGCAACTGCTTCTGTTGGTTCTCTCGACTACTGAGTGCCACCTCAGACTCCCCTCCCTGGGTCGAGTCCCCTGGGTCTTGTTGGTCTTCTTCAGCCTTGCAACTTTTGTTTTCTTCCTCTTACATTTGCCAAGGCTTTTTGGTAGTTCTCCTACATCACTGATGATTTGCGACCTGTCAACCGATGTGGGACACCATTTGCACTACTCCAAGGACTCATTTTCAACTCTTGGGCTCCACAGCTGGTCTCCTTCCCTCATCGACCTGGTTCCGCACCTACAGATGGGTGGTTAGTGGCTCTTGCCCCTCTGGACACTCCATCGTGGTCTGGACTCTGTCCTCTTCTTTTGCAGCTCCTCTTCTACTGGAATCCACCTTTGGTTTCTTCTTGTCTGGCCTTGTTCACATACAATCCTTTATCTAAGTTCTCCTCTTAGTCCTTGGGAAAACCAAGTACTTACCTCTGCTCTCCTGGTTGCTGGGGGTCACTCTGGTTCTCACCTCTTGGGGCTCCTAGTTCCTACAGCTCACCTCTAACAACCCCACATCCTTGGGTTGGGGACTGTCTTGCATTCCACCTTCTTAGTATATGTTTTGGCCCTCCCCTAGGGCCTTTGCTATTTTTACTGAGTATTGCCAATGCTTGTTTCTATGCTATTTACTGATTGCTAATGTGTATATAATTAGTGTGTACTTAGCTCCAGTCAGGGGGAACTGTCTATAAGTATTCTAGTTTTGTGTTACTATAATGAAGTGCCTTTATTTTTGTAAACACTGTTTGGTTCTTTCATGTGTGATAAGTTGCTGTGTGACTATAGTTGTATTGCAGAAGCTTTGCATGCCTACTAGATTAGTCTTGGGTGCTCCTCCACAGCTACCTCTAGAGAGCCCTGGCTTCCTAGACACTTCCTCTTCATTTATAGGGGATACCTGGACCCGTAAAACGTGATAACACCGTAGGTGTTCACCAGACCAGCTTCCTACAAACATAGGGGGTCATTCTGACCTTGGCCGTCCATGACCGCCATGGCGGAGTGCGGCGGAAGCACCGCCAACAGGCTGGCGGTGCTTCCTGGGCGATTCGCGGTCGGAAAAGGGGAGCCGGCGGTTTCCCGCCGGTTTCCCGCTGGCCCAGGGAACCCGCCATGGCGGCGCTGCTTGCAGCACCGCCATGGGGATTCCGACCCCCTTACCGCCAGCCTGTTTCTGGCGGTGTCCACCGCCGGAACCTGGTTGGCGGGAATGGGTGCCGTGGGGCCCCTGGGGGCCCCTGAATTGCCCATGCCACTGGCATGGGCAGTGCAGGGGCCCCCTAACAGGGCCCCACAAAGATTTTCACTGTCTGCTTAGCAGACAGTGAAAATCGCGACGGGTGCCACTGCACCTGTCGCACCCCTTCAACTCCGCCGGCTCCATTCCGAGCCGGCTTCATTGTTGAAGGGGCTGTCCCGCTGGCCCGGCCGGCGGTCTTCTGGCGGTCGCCCGCTGGCCCAGCGGGAAAGCCGGAATGACCTCTGCGGTCTTTTGACCACGGTGCGGTCTTTCGCCGGGAACCGCTTGGCGGGCGGCGACCGCCGACCGCCGCGGTCAGAATGACCGCCATAATGTGAAGTAATGTAGCGTTGGTAGGGGGAAAAGTGTGTTTAAAAAAAAAAGAAAAAAAAAAAAAAATATATATATATATATATATATATATATATATATATATAACATGTGAAACCTAATATAAGCTCCCTGGCAGATGTTTTCCTATGAAATGAGTTGGTTGACAAATGAATCGAAATGAAAACTAAATCTGCTATAGGTAAGAAACAGAGTAGAAGGAGAGGAAGGAGAGAGAGAGATAAGCTCTTAATACAGGTCCTTTTGGAGCTTTCTGGCAGACTAATTTATGTAATCTTTCCAAAATAATAAGAAACTGTATTTTAATTTACCATCAAGTCAGCACATTAAATTTGAAGTATTTTCTGATCCATAACACAATAGAGCCAGTAGATGGCGCTACACGATTGACAAATAAGTAAACCACGCTGATAAAACACGTACAGAAACACCTACTTGTGTTCTTGCCTGTGTTAAACAATCAGAATGTAAGATAGGGACAAGGTGAAAAGTTGATCAAGATTTTTTAAGACTATAATTGAAGTTTTAATGTACTCCCACCTCAAAAGGTACGGGAATGCTCTAAATGTAAAAGAACCTGATATTTATTTTATGCCTTTCTGCTTTCGTTTTCCTTAATGTAGGTTGAATGTCAAAAAACAGAGCGAAAAGGTTAAGATCTCTGAGTTTTCTATTAACTCGCTATAGTGTAAACGAAAACAAAACCGGAAGTTCATGAACGAAATGCATGGTTTACCCTAAAGTGGACCTGTCACAAGTGCACATGCTCATTGAATTTTCTAAATGTGGTCTCTTATGCCTTCCAGCAGGTACTCCAGTCGGAAAAGGGTTTCTTCCTATGTCAAAGGTGTATCTATTTGGTGAATATGAAACCGTACGCTGTTGCTTTGCAGTAGTGTAGCAGTATATACAATTATAGATGGGTCACAGTGAATTATGGGGGGGTGTTTAACCAAGGACTTCTGAGTGACATCAAGACCATAACGCTCTAGGTGAAAACCCCGAGAAGCTTCCCAGAAATTCTTATTGTCCACTTACAATTTGAGGTTTTCAATGACAACGCCCCCTCCCAAACATCATCTGCCTCTACTTTCAACTGCTACTCCTGGGCAGAGGAATGAAGGGGATGCTATCCTCACCTCTGTCCCAAAAGTGAAAAAAACACCTTCCACCCACGTCCACCATTCTCTGTGCCTTTCATTCGTTCTGTTAATGCTGTGCTCCCTGTGTGTGTGTGGCAGCTTCTTAAACCAAATGTAATCCTAAATTATCATTTTCTTTGGCCACTCATTTCCTTGCAATGTGTAGTGAAGGGAGCTCACCTGTGTTTCTCAGGAGCTTTGCAGAGAGTTAATTGTGTGTGTGTGTGGTTAATATACCACATCACCCACATTCCTTCTATGTTTGAGGCCAAGAGTGCTGCGGCAGCAGAATAAAGACTCACTTATGACTATATGCCAGGAACCTGGTTTAGTCATCTTTTATAAAGTCTTTGCTGTTACTGAGGGTGTTCCCGAGCACATCTCCCTGGCTATAGGGAGATAATTATTTTAACTTGTCGCACTGACACCACCCCCACAGCCTGAATACCCGGTCACTTAAAGAATTGAGACACATCCAGGAAAATAGCTACTTTTTGATACATGAAAAACCAAGGGATCAATACGAAGAGCAGGTCTCCAAGTGACAGCATCAGGTCTTTCAGGATTCTGACCTGGAACACTATAAACGTGAGAATGGTGTCAGAACTCACATACACTCACTCATCCATCTATAGATTGTTCTTATTGAGTTAAACACCCTCTCCATCTGCCTGTAACCTACATGTCACCCATATCTTAACTGTACATATTCTTTGAGCGATAAAATCTTGTACTGCTGTGCCGGATCTGTTCAACAGGGAATCGAAGGTTTACTACCTTCTGTGGCAGGGAAGCTTGCTTTGCTACTGCCATGTTGGACCTGTTTTTTGAAAAAGCAAAGCTTGCATTTCTGTTGCCCGACATGTACCTGTCCTGTGATGCGAAAAGTTTGTCCTTTTGTTGCACTAGCTGTACCTGCCCTTTAAAGGAGGGATCACTCGACTGGTTATACCCATGGTGTGCCTGTTCTATTAAGAAGGGGTATTTCCACTGCTGTGTCCCCATCTTAAAAACAGGATATTCCGAATGTATTTGCATGATATGCCCAAGCCATTCTGAAGCTTGTGTGGGACCAGACATGAATCTAGCGACGGACCCCTGACTCTGAAAACCTGGTGTTAGATTTGGCATTCTTGGCGTGGGTCTCCCCTAACTTGTTGCCTTCAACCCTCCTGTTTTGCTGACTTTGTTTTTGCTGGCTTTAGGACTCTGCGCCTTTACCACTTCTAACCAGCGCTAAAGAGCTTTTGTTATTAACCTTGAACGTGGTTGAATTGGCTTACACCCAATTTGTATATTTAATTTGCTTCCAAGTCCCTAGTACAGGGGTACTACATGTATCAATGGCCTGTGAATTAATTTTTACTAGTGGTGCGCAGCACTTGTTGTGCCACCAACTTAAGTACCCCTTTAACCCCTTCTGTTCCGTGGACGTAATGGTTACGTCCAACGGCACTGTGCTCATGTACCGAGGATGTAACCATTACGTCCTCACACTGAGCTCAGAGGGTCCCTCTGTGGGCTTCCCTCCCACCCCCCCACGGCAGGGATGAAAGAGGAAGCCCTTCCCCTTCCACCCCCGACTCCCACCCGTGATGTCTGATGATGTCAGCGCGCATTCGCGCGCTGACCTCAACAGAGGCCACTTCCCCATCGCGATCGGATGAGAAATGCTTTGAATTTCTCTTCCGATCGTTTGATAGGGGCCTGGGAGGCTTCAAAGGAAAGGAAATTCCTTCCCTTTGAAGTTTCTCAGAGCATTTCAGAAGCCGGATTGTAAAGCGATCCAGCTTCTGAAATGCTCACTAGACACCAGGGATTCATTGTAAAAAGTGAAAGTGCCTTAAGGGGAGCGACCCCTTGGGCAAGGGTCGCTCCCCTTGGGGGCAATATTTTTAAAGGCCTTTTCTGCCTCCCTTGGGGGCAGATCGGCCTATTGTTGTTAGGCCGATCTGCCCCCAGCGGGGGCAGAAACCACTAGGTGCCAGGGATCCATTTTTTATTGTTTTTTCTTTTAGTTTTTTAGTTTTTTAGAGTTGGGGAGCGACCCCTTAGGCAAGGGTCGCTCGCCTAGGGGGCAAATTATATTCAGGCCATTTCTGCCCCCCTTGGGGGCAGATCGGCCTATTTTTATGAGGCCTGTCTGCCCCCAAGGGGTGCAGAAACCGCTAGACACCAGGGAGTTTTTTTTTATGGCAAATTCACAGAAGGGGAGCGACCTCTTAGGCAAAGGAGAAACCTCTAGGTGCCAGGGCAAATTTTTGTTTTGCTTTGTTTTTTAGGGGTGGGGAGCGACCCCTTAGGCAAGGGTCGCTCCTCTGGGGGGCAAATTGTATTTAGACCATTTCTGCCTCCCTTGGGGGCAGATCTGCCGATTTTTTGATAGGCCAATCTGCCCCCAAGGGGGGCAGAAACCACTAGGCACTGGGGATCTTTTTGCACCAATTTTACGCAAGGGGAGCGACCCCTTAGGCATGGGTCGCTCCCTGGGGGGCAAATTTATTTTAGGCCATTTCTGCCGCCCCCCACCTCCCAGGGCAGATCGGCCTATTGTTATTAGGCCGATCTGCCCCCGGGTGGGGCAGAAACCTCTATGCACCAGGGATAAGTTATTTTTTGTTGTTTTTTTTTAGAGGTGGGGAACAACCTCTTAGGCAAGGGTCGCTCCCCTGGGGGGGCACATTTATTTTTGGCCATTTCTGCTCCCCTTGGGGGCAGATCTGCGTATTTCTATTCAGCCGTATTTCTCGGGGGGGGGCAGAAACCACTTAGGCACCTGGGAATTGGCCTATTTTGGGATCGCCCATCTGCCCCAAGGGGAGGCAGAAAGCCCACCAGAGACCAGGGAAGTTTTTTTTCCAAAATAAGAGGGTGGGGTTCTGGCCGTACCCCCACCCCAAATAAATGGGGCTAAAGTTGTTCTACCCACCAGTGGGTAGATGGGGCAATTACCCCTGATCCACACCCCACGGGGGCAGAAAGTCTACAAGATGCCAGGGACTTTTTTTTTGGAAACAATATTGGTGTGGTGGCTACCATCCAGTATAGGCCTTGAATGCTCCCACCCCAACCGAAGGGAGTAACAGTCTTTCAGCTCTCCCCGTCACTCTAAAACATCTTATTTCACAGCAAGCAAGAAGACATTTGATTATTTTGGGTTTTGGTTTTACATTTGGGCCATGAGAGCTTGGCTAACTCTCAAAATCATCCAACTTGGAATGGTGAGGGCTGCACTTTATGGACTTTGGGACGCTGCCATGTAGAAAAATCCTTAAGGCCTAGACACATCTGAAAACTAAACATCTGGGTGATTCCAGGGTGGTGTGTCCACATGCACCCGCACCATTTTTGTACCCCCAGTGCCCTGCAAATCTCCAACTTTGCTGGAAATCACACATTTTTCCCACCTCCTTTGGTTCCCCCTCAATATCGACATGTTTTTGGCTCTTCCCTTTCACAAGCACTTGGCCCATCTACACAAATGAGGTATCATTTTTACCGGGAGACTGAGGGGAACATTGGGTAGTATGAAATTTGTTTCAGTGCAGTGATCCCTCACAGAAATGTGGGAAAAATGTGATTTTGTTAGCTAAATTTGAGGTTTGCTGAGGATTCTGGGAGAGAAAACATTGGGGGACCCATGCAAGTCACACCTCCCTGGAATCCCTCGGGTGTCTAGTTTTCAGAAATGTTTAGGTTTGGTAGGTTTCCCTTGATGGCTGCTGAGCCCGGGACCAAAAACGCAGGTGCCCCCCCCCCCCAACAAAAACAGGTAGTTTTGTATTTGATAATTTTGATGTGTCCAGATAGTGTTTTGGGGCATTTCCTTTCGCGGGCAGTAGGCCTACCCCCACAAGTGAGGTACCATTTTTATTCGGAGATTTGGGGGAACGCTAGGTGGAAGAAAAGTTGTGGCTCCTCTCTGATTCCAGAATTTTCTATCACCATAATGAGAGGAAAAAGTGTTTTTTTCAGCCAAATGTTGAGGTTTGCAAAGGATTTTGGGTAACAGAAACTGGTCAGAGCCCCACAAGTCACCCCATCTTGGATTCCCCTAGGTGTCTAGTTTTCAAAACTGCGCAGGTTTGCTAGGTTTCCCTAGTTGCCAGCTGAGCTAGAGGCCAAAATCCACAGCTAGGCACTCTGCAAAAAACAGCTCTGTTTTCTTTGTGAAAATGTGATGTATCCACATTGTGTTTTGGGGCATTTCCTGTCGCACACGCTAGGCCTACCCCCACAAGTGATGTACCATTTTTATTGGGAGTCTTGGGGAAACACTGGGTGGAAGGAAATTTGTTGCTCCTCTCTGGTTCCAGAACTTTATGTCACCGAAATGAGAGGAAAAAGTGTTTTTTTGGCCAAATTTTGAGGTTTGAAAAGGATTCTGGGCAATTGAACCTGGTCAGAGCCCCACAAGTCACCCCATCTTGGATTCCCCTAGGTGTCTAGTTTTAAAAACTGCCCAGGTTTGCTAGGTTTCCCTAGGTGCCGGCTGGGATAGAGGCCAAAATCCACAGCTAGGCACTTTGCAAAAAACAGGTCTGTTTTCTTTGTGAAAGTGTGATGTGTCCATATTGTGTTTTGGGGCATTTCCTGTCGCAATCCCTAGGCCTGCCCACGAAAGTTAGGGACCATTTTTATCAGAAGACTTGGGGGAACACAGAATAGCAAAACAAGTGTTATTGCCTCTTGTCTTTCTCTACATTTTTTCCTTCTAAATTTAAGACAGTGTGCAAAAAAGACGTCTATTTGAGAAATGCCCTGTAATTCACATGCTAGTATGGGCACCCCTGAATTCAGAGATGTGCAAATAACCACTGCTTCTCAACACCTTATCTTGTGGCCATTTTGGAAATACAAAGGTTTTCTTGATACCTGTTTTTCACTTTTTATATTTCAGCAAATGAATTGCTGTATACCTGGTATAGAATGAAAACCCATTGCAAGGTGCAGCTCATTTATTGGCTCTGGGTACCTAGGGATCTTAATGAACCTACAAGCCCTATATATCCCAGCAACCAGAAAAGTCCAGCAGATGTAACAGTATATTGCTTTCAAACATCTGACATCGCAGGAAAAAGTTACAGAGTAAAACGTGGAGAAAAATTGCTGTTTTTTTCACCTCCATTGCAATATTCTTTTGTTTCAGCTGTTATTTTTTGTAGGAAACACTTGTAGAATCTACACAAATGACCCCTTGCTAAATTCAGAATTTTGTCTACTTTTCAGAAATGTTTAGCCTTCTGCATTGGTTTCTCACCCATTTCTGTCACTAACTGGAAGGAGGCTGAAATCACCAAAAAATAGTAAAAATGGGGTATGTCCTAGTAAAATGTCAAACTTGTGTTGAAAAATTGGGTTTTCTAATTCAAGTCTGCCTGTTCCTGAAAGCTGGGATGATGGTGATTTTACCACTACAAACCCTTTGTTGAAGCCATTTTCAGGGAAAAAGCCACAAGCCTTCTTCTGCAGCCCTTTGTTCCCATTTAAAAAAACAAAAAAAAACAAATTGCTGTATTTTGGCTAATTTCTTGGTCTCCTTCAGGGGAACCCACAAAGTCTGGGTACCTCTAGAATCCATAGGATGTTGGAAAAAAATGGACACACATATGGCATGGGTAGCTTATGTCGAGAAAACGTTATGAGGGCCTAAGCGCGAACTGCACCAAATAGCCAAAAAAAAAAGGCTCGCCACAGGAGGGGAAAAGCCCTGGCAGCGAAGGGGTTAAACATGTCTGAGGGCTGACATTTCAACCTGTGTGTGAGGTTTTCAATTGCTATTTGTACCTAGAAAGATAACCTTTTGCCAGGCCAAAAGCTTCCTTTTTAATACATATGTTACCCCTATGATAGGCACTGAAATGACCAGAGGGGCAGGGTGCAGTGTATTTAAAGGTTGGACATGTACGTTTTTCACTACTGTAAGGACATCCTCTCCTATAGGATAACATTGGGTTTCTTTATTACATTTAATAAGCAATAAGTTTCAATTTGGAGCAGGTAGGAATGTCGAGTTTGGTGTCTGAAGCTTCGTAATGAAAAGCCCTCTTTAACAGGAAAGTTGGATTTCAGTCACAAATCTGAAAATACCACTTTTAGAAAGTATTTTTTTTTTTTTTTTTTTTTGCTTCACCATTTGGTTCCTGCAGCCTGATCCAGGTTCACATGACTGGGTGTAGCTGCCAGTTGGTCTTTGTGTATTGCTCTCAGGAAGTGAGACAAAGGGAAGCTAGATGCTTGCAGGATGGGACACTCTGAGTTAATGAGGGGGAGGAGCTGCCACCATCCACACTTGCACATTACAAAGGGTCTGATTTAGATACTGGTCGATGGGGTTACTCCGTCATAATGGTGACGGATACCCATTCCTCTGAAATCTAAACACATTATATTCTATGGGAATTAGGGGCAAATTTAAGAAAAGTGGAACTGCAACCTGTGCAGCGCCACTTTCCTTGCACCCCTTAGCACCCCACTACCGCCACCATGTGTGTGCCATAGTTAAAATACAGCACACCAGGGCACAGGATAGCGGGCAAAAGCATCAGCATTTTTTATGTTATTGATGTACTGGTCAGGGTTAGCACCAAACTTTTGGTGCTAAACCTGAACAGTACATAGGGGCATACTGTAGCCAATGGTGTGCCCCCATTAACGCCTTGCATCCTTATTCTCATTTTGCGAATGTTTGTTGTGCATTGCGTATGGCCATTTTTACATTTACAAAATGGTTTGCTACCGATTTGCAAGTCACCTACTTTGGACTTTCAGCCAACAACATATTGCATTGTGGGGCTTATATATTTTTGCTTTGAACATTTTCATTATGAGCTCAAATTCAGAGTATTGAAGATGCTCTTGGCTAAAATGCCACAAGTGTTAGAGCCCTCGTGTCCATTTAAAAAACTAGTGGTTTCACACATAAAACCAAAAATAAATGCTCTCATATTCTGTGATGGTTCACTCAAATCTCTAATTAAAACAAGTACTGGCAATGCAAATCGATTTGTCTAATGTGTTATGTCAAGCTTCACAACACAAAAGTACAACATGGGCAGCAGCAGCACAAACTTCCCTAGCATCATAAAAGACCAGTGTCCCTCCATGCAGTCTATCTAAACGTAGCAATCCTTATAACCTCTAAATGTTGGAATTTCCTTCTCCTGATTTCCCTATCACATTGCTTATGTATGGCACCGTTATCCTTCCACATGAGGACTCTATTGATCTCGTAAGTTGATTTCCATGGGCTCTCTTACCTCTCCTGAGGTGTAGACAGCAAGCGAGGAGTAATGGTGGAATCATGTGATGTGACGTAATAACCCTCCTGTGCCTCGCAAAGATCAACTGGATGGTTGGGCAGGCTGTGAAAATATGACTGGTTAACTATGGTTTATCTCACAACATTGTCACTACAGACCTTGGAGTATGTGCTGGTAGGTTGTTGAAAGCAGCCTCATGTTAGCCTGTTTGGTACGTAGGTCCAAAAGAGTCCTGTCCCTTCTTTTCTGGGGGCTTATTTCCAAGTTGAGACCTTCAAGCTGCCATGAAGATCTGTCATCTCTTTCCTACCCGGTTTAGAGCATTTATATGCCTGATGCTTCTCTTCCATCAATTGTCGTGCTGACTGACTAGCACAATCACAACTCATGCACATGCATATACATTCCCCTGCAGGTGCTGCCACCAAATTCACACCCACATGCGCTATCAATAATATCAGACTAAGCCACTGAAAACTCTAGGGTGTTTTTATTATTGGGGACCACCACTAGTATATTGTGGTCATCCTGTTTATTATGTTGGCTATAGTACAAGGTTACTCGCCTTAGCTTGTGGGCTTTCTCCACATCAGATTTTTATCCGCACAATGTGGTCTTCTTTGCTACAATGTGGGCCTTATAGGCCTTATGTTGCCCAGGTACAGATTAGCCCTCGTTGGTATAGTCTGGGCATTCTCTGCATTACACTTAGCAATCAACTGCTGAAATCAACTGTGATTTGAAGACAAGATTTCAAATCCTGGCAAAGAACACTTAACCTTCCAACATAAGTAAGTTGATTGTGTTCAAATTGGGCAATAATAACATCTGTTTATGTGGCCTCTGGAGCTCATTTATATTTGTGAGGCATATAGATTTGTAGGGAAGTTTATGGCAAGTGTGCAAGGTGGCTTGAGCTCGACTGCTGCACCTTATCTACAGACAATGCGGTGTGCGCTTGGTAACTCCTAGTGCTGCCAAGAACGTGCTTTTATACTTCTGAAGTTAAAGAGAAAACCTCCTATTTGGCTAGTTCTTTATGAGATGCAGCTGCTCCAGCAAGTAAACTTGGCAAGGGTGACAAAAGTAAAGATGAGGGTTATGCCCAAAGAGGACTCAGCTCACCTCCAAGGTAATAATTCTACAAAGTACAAACCGGAGTAATGAGAAACTCTCAGTTTCTGTTCCCATTAGCAGTTCTAGAACTACTTTTTTTAAAATAATTTTCAAAATTGCCATTATCTTTTTACTGAGGAATGCTGACTGGCCAAAAAACATTGGTTGGTTAAAAAAATGAAACTAAGATATGGATTAGTAAAAGCATACAAGCTATAATTTTTTAACAGACCCCAGGTCAGCACCTCACAAGTCAGTCCAGTGGCAGTTCCTTGCAGTGTCTCAGTCACCATCCAGCAGAATCTGGTTCCAAGTCCATCAGTGTCCAAAATTGTGGGGGACAGCCCCCTGTACTTATACTCATTTTGCGCAGTTTCCACAAAGGGGGAGAGAGAGTTCCAACCAGCACTAACCAGTTTCAGGAATGTCCCCTTTCTCCTCCAGCACTTGCTCCAGACATCAGTCAGGGGTAAACAAGCCCTTTGTGTGAGGCCAGGGCACAGTTTTACAAATGCAGGTGTGCCCCGCCTCTACCTCTCCCAGCCCAGGAAGACCATTCAGTATGCAGATGCACTCCTGTGACACCTCCACCCTCCCTGTGTACAGGCTGTTTGAAAAGTAAGCACAAAGCCTAGCTGTCATTCTGCCCCAGACGTGGATTGGAGTTAAGCTGCAAAACACCAGTCATAATCACAGAGAAATGCTCACTTTCTAGAAGTGGCATTTCTATAATGGTAATAAAAAATTCACCTACACCAGTAAGCAGCATTTCTCACTACCATTCCAACCATACCAAACATGCATATGCAACCCCTCATAGATCAGACAATACCACTTAGACATATGTCAGGACATTTCCAATGCAATCCTATGAAGGAGGCAGCACCGACAGTAGTGAGAAACCAAATAGTTTGTCTCTACCAGGACATATTATACTACATAAAGACATATGTCATACCTTTTACAGATATAGCACCTTGTCTATAGGGCTAGCTATGGCCTACATTAGGGGTGACTTATATAAAGTAAAAGGGGAGTTCCAGGCCTGGCAAGTACATTTAGATGCCAGGTCCCTGTGGCAGTGAACTGCGCACACAGGCTCTGCGGAAGCAGGCCTGAGACAGGTTTGAAAGGCCACTTCTGTGGGTGGCACAAGCTGCACTGTAGCCCGACTAGTAACATTTGTTTACAGGCCCTGGGTATAGGGATACCACTGTACAAGAAAATTACAGGTAAATTAAATGTGCCAATCAGGTGTTAGCCAATCATACCAAATTTAAGAGGGAGAGCACATGAACTTTAGCACTGATATGCAACTTTAAAGCGCTCAGAGTCCTCGAGCCAACAAAGAGGCCAGAAAAAATAGGAGGAAGAAGGCAAAAGGTTTGGGAGTGACCCTGCAAAAAGGGTCAGGTCCAACACACTGCATATGGTTATACAACAGACAGGTGCCTCAGTCTGCACTCTAACGTAGGAAGAAAGCATCAACAATGCTAATAGGTATGGCTCAACTATGCTAACATTCAACTAGAGGCTAAGGCTGCATTGGATGCAGGGGAAAAGAGTTGGATTGAGGCAGAATTGTATGAGGATGATAGATCGACAGTGGAGCCAGAATTGGATGAAGGGCAAAGTGAATGAAAAACTAGAGTGGATGAAGGGGGAGAGTAGAGAGGCAGCAGCAGTTTAAACTCAAGACCATAGTACAAGTAGAATTTTTTTTTTCATAGTAGGACCTCTTTGCCAAATCCTCCAATAGGAAGAACTAGCTCATTGTGTGTTGAACAATCTAATCTGACTGCTCCTTTCCTATTGCCTGTAAGCAGACATGCGAATGCCAGAGAAGTACATATTCATTACTGGCCTCTCACCATGGCTATTTCAAATACATAGCTCACCTAGACTGAACTGAAGCAGATAATACAGATGTGCCAAAAATGGTTTGACGCAAGAGCCCTAAAACCACTATAAATTTACTGAAATGTTGACATCCCTTGTGCAGATGGGAATCCGCAACTCAACTTGTAAGTCTGGAAGTTGTCTACTCACCTAATATTGGGATATGTGTGAAATCTTTCTCTGCCCAGGAACCAAAGCAGAAAAGCAAACTTGATCAGCATCTATACCAGTTCCTTACTTGGTATTTGGTATATTACGCTGTCTCAAAATTGTCGGTCTGAACTTACACTACTTTCTGTCACACTAAGGTTCAAAATCTTGCAGACATCCTTCCAACTATTTCCTGCTGGAAATTGTTTTTTCTGCTGCCTGGATTTCTTTGGATCCAATCAATCCACATGACATCTGTCGTGATGAGATTCCAAACTAAATTTTGGAAATGAATGCCCCTGGTAAGATTGTGCAACAAGAGTAATCACTGAAGAGTGTCTCTGAATTTCACTAAAATAGGGGCCAAAGCTTCAAATCCTTGGAGTTTGGAAACCAAAAGGAGATTAGATGCATTATAAGGGGACCTGAGTGGAAAGCACCCAGCACACAACATTCATGCAAGCTGATGTATGGTTGTGTACGCTGGGGGGCTGCTGTATTGGAGTCTATGGTCTTTTCAGAAGATTCAACAGCACCTTACTGATTCCTATCCCTCCTCCTCTGGAAGAAATACTGAATCCTTGTATGCTGGGACTATACTTAAATTAACACAAGTTCTTGATGGTGAAGTGGTGGTGAGTTGCCATCTTTACCAGTAAAACCCTGGGTGTTGCATGCCTGGCAGAGCCTTCGATCCTCTTTCCCACTATAACTGAGAAGGGATGTGAAACAGCAAATGAGTATCGAACTTTTGGGAATACGCGGGTGCTGGTTTTAGACTGCAGAGGAGGTCTATAAACAGAAAATGCTTGTTCTTGATGGCATATATCACAGACCTCAGATGCTACTGCAGAACAGGGATTAATTTATTCTAAGGCTTCCTTATAATATATCAGCCACCAGAGCAATAATGTGTTGTAGAGTTTCCAGTTTTAAAATCAGCTTTCTGATGAAGACTTTTACTTTCTTCAGGTCAATCACTAACCTGAAATTGCCCGAGACCTTGAATACCAACAAGATAATGAGGTATTTTCACTGTCACTGTTCCTTCAACTCCACTGTTTTTTCATCAGTGGACATTAAGGCCCTGATTCTAAGCTTGGCGGGCGGCGGTAGCCGCCTGCCAAGCGGGAACCGCCAGAAGACCGTACCGCGGTCAAAAGACCGCGGCGGTCATTCTGGGTTTCCCACTGGGCTGGCGGGCGACCGACGAAATTCCGCCCGCCAGCCCAGCGGGAAACACCCTTCCCACGAGGACGCCAGCTCAGAATGGAGCTGGCGGAGTGGGAAGGTGCGACGGGTGCAGTTGCACCGTCGCAAATTTCAGTGTCTGCAAAGCAGACACTGAAATTCTTTGTGGCGCCCTCTTACGGGGGCCCCTGCAGGGCCCATGCCATTGGCATGGGCACTGCAGGGGCCCCCAGGGGCCCCACGGCACCCCATACCGCCATCCTGTTCCTGGCGGGCGAACCGCCAGGAACAGGATGGCGGTATGGGGTGTCAGAATCCCCATGGCGGATTCCCATGGGCAGCGTAAAGTCGGAGGTACACCGCCGGCTTTCTGCTTCTGGCCGCGGCTGTACCGCCGCGGTCAGAATGCCCGGTGGAGCACCTCCAGCCTGTTGGCGGTGCTACCGCCAACCTCCGCCCTGGCGGTATTTACCGCCAGGGTCAGAATGACCCCCTAAGTCTTTTTATTGGAGTGCAGCTATTGTCTGCTATTATGGCCATGGAGTCCTGATTACCCTGGTCTTCACAACCCATGAAACTGGTGTGGATTACTGCCCAGCCTATGGAAAAAGTGCACATTACCACAACCAAAAGTGCATAGCCAACTCAGTTAGAGGATTGCTGAATTGTGAGTGAAAAGATACTATTTTGCAACTCGCTGTGGAGCTCTAGGTTTCAAGGGGTGCTTGATTATGAGTGGAATGTCTGCTTTCATCTGGATGGCTCACTAAAGTGCAGCAATCTCAAATGGAATAGAACATCATTCTTTGAAAAGGCATTTTTATAGCTGCAGGTTTTTCTGAAGCATCCATATGAGTTTCCGGATATTAAACTGATGATGCCATCAATCTATCAAATGGAAGATCTAACAAAAATATTGTCTCTCTTGTCATACACTACTTGCGTTGGAGCAATTGGACCCAGACTCAATGGCCTGGAACAGGCCTAAAATGAAAAATGTTTGAACAGAACAGACTGCATGTGCTTTCACTGTCAGTGCTGAATATTATCCAGGCTGTCATTTTATGGGCAGATTCAATTTTCTTCACCTTTCACCCCTCAATGGAACTTCTTCAGTAGGTAAAGAATGTCCACCCACCAGACTGAACACTAGAGACTCCACCTGGCCAGATCCTGGGAGTTTGTACCAATATTGAGCAGAGGGCACAGCCATGACATGTGGGTGGCAGATTGTTGTACCTTGCCACTATGGCTTCCCAGCTAAGTGCTTAGGTTACTCTGTGGTTGGTCACCATCCAGGATTCTTGGGCTGAGAGATTGTTTAAATCTGCATCAGGTGGAGTTCATTTAGATGCTTCTAAACTTGTTACATGCCTTTAATAAACCCTGTCCTCACCCATCCAGAGTGTGCACTGACTTGTCACATACGATTCCCTAACAGTGATAGGGTCCATTCTTTAAGAATTACTTTCATCACACAATGATCTAGGGAAAGGCCAACTACAACATCTCTTGATATGGGCATAAATGTGTCCCTGGGGAAGTTCTAGACATTTCAGGTAGTGAAAAAAAAACTTGCCTTTCCTCACTCTGGTCAGGCCTTCTTCCTTCTCTAACTTCTACATATTCCTGGAATTTGACCCTTGAGAGGAGTCAGAAGATATTTACAGCCTGATTTAGATCTCAGTGGAGGGGAAAACTCTGTCACAAACATGACGTATATTCCGTCCGATGTATTACGATTCCATAATTTGGAGATTGCAATATGGCAGACAGGATTTCCATCATGTCTGTGACGGAGTAATCTCTCCGCCAAGATCTAAATCAGGCCCTTAGTAGTTGGTTCCCTTTATCTCTGTGACTGATATTTATTTGCAATCAATCAACTGATTCTGTTCTTTGATAGGGAATGGAGTTTTTCCTGAAAACGTTCTTGTTTTCCTTCCGTATTTCCTTTGGTGTTTGGTGAGGAGATGAGATGAGATGGGCAGCTAATAGGTACCTTTCCCTGTATGTGCCCACTTATATGCTTAATTTCTCTGAAAGCTTATAAGGACAAGGTTGTAAAAAAAAGTTCCACTAGACACCTGCTACACATTTTTACCTGTGTCTTGTGTGTCTTTTTAGTAGTCTGAACTGTCCTTAGCTGCACTGATGAAAATTGAAAGTGAAACGATTGTACAGTGTGACTCCTCACTCAAGTCCTGTGAGCTTGGTAGAAGTACCTTCTTGTGCCCCCAACACATGTATAGGTTTGTGTGTCTTTCACAGAACATACCTTGAGGATAAAGCAGATCGGCAATAGTAACTGAATTTAATGCAACCACGTAAAATCAGAGGAGCCATAAGCATGGAGGTGTGTTTGCATCACCATCTTTTCAGCCCTTTTCATACGTGTATACATTATATACCTTCGCCCTGGAAGCAATCATAACCCTGCTTTTCCGCTGCAGTAAAATCTGGATGCCTATTTGCATGGCATGCATATCAACCAGGAGGGTATCCTGGTGCCAAGGAAGGGAGTGTTGGCCTGTCTAGGTTCCTGGCTGAGCTGGATGGACTTGGGGTTATTCCTGGCCCTGGGGGCCACCATGCTGATGACCAGAGATTTCTATTTCACACATGACCACCTCTGTTTTGTCACTGTTGAGTTTTAAGCAGTTGTTTTCATCAACTTTGCGACCTCTGACATGCAGCTATTGACTCTTGTGTGAGTGTTCAGGGTGTCATCAGGTCACAAGAGTGAGGTGATTGCCATCTGCATAGGAGAGGATGTAGAGCCCCTGACTGCAAATGATGTTGGTGAGGGGGAGAACAAAAACACGGTAAAGTGTGGGGCACAACGAGGAGGTGTGAGTGTTGCTACAGATAAAGTTGGAAGTAGAGGTTAAATATGGAGCTAGGCTTACTGTTTGGATACATCCAGAGATGAAGGACCTGATTCACAGAGGTGTCAGGCAGCAGATTCTATCCTTGTGGGTGCCTTGGATGAAGATGGAGTGGAAGACTGTGTTGAATGCGACTGATAGGTCTAGGAGGATGAGTGTTGTTGTGCCCCTCTTCTCCATGATGATTCAGATATTCCCCAGTGGCAACAATGAGAGCAGCCTCATGTGCTGTGGTTGGGTCCAGGAGGGGGTTGGCAATGAGGTGGTCATTTAGTCTGGTGTTAAGTTTTTCTTTGTCCGGGTAGGGAAGGAGGGAAATCTTTCTGTAGTTAGCCAATGTCTCAGAGTCCCCAAAAGGTTTCCTCTGGAGTGGGAAGATGGTAGCTTTTATCTAGGAGTCTGGAAAGGGGCTGTGGAGACAGCAACATTAAAAATTTGTGACGGGCTGTACAGATGGGGTCTAGTCTTTTGGCAAAGATGAAGTGTGGTCATGGGATCAAGAAAGCAAGAAGGGCTCCTGAGTCGATGGAGCACATGGGGTTGGCAGATTCCAGTAAGGTGACTGCCTAGCGGGTCACATTGGTTTCCTGTTTTTTTTTGTCATTGGAGTGAAGGATTTTGAGGGTAGAAAGGTTCAGTTGGGGGGGGGGCAAATTTGTCATTGATGGTGTTAATTTTGTTTGTGAGGTAATGGGTGAGCTAGGTGCAGAGTTTCTGTAAAGGGGTGATATTGTGAAACTAGTGGTTGGGGATATGAACTTCTTTACTATGGTCAAGATTTCCTTCAAGGAGATTGAGTTGTTTTGGATTTGTTCAATGATAGCTGAGCCCTGGGGGCACTCAGTCATTGATGGCAGAGCTGAGGGCTTAACCCCACCCTCCCCTCCCAGTTGTGCAGACAATTGCCAGAGGCCCTCCTGCCATTCTCCTACCCAGCAACTAAACTATACCATGAGACAAGATCGGTTGTGGTGGTAAAACTGCTGCAGTTTATTAGCATCAAAGGTGGTACATAGGTCATCACGATATATACGGTCATTAGCATGTCTAGCATGATTATCTTGCATTGTGATAAAAACATTAATTCCTAATTACTATGTGTAGCCATTCAACTTTCAATTCAATGTTGTTAGAAATGGGGTCTTTGGTTGGCAGTCAGGTTACCCCCTGTCCAAGCAAGGTCCCTCACTCTAGTCAGGGTAAGTCACACACAATCCAAATTATCCTGTGCCCACACTCTGGTAGCTTGGCACTGAGCAGTCAGGCTTAACTTAGAAGGCAATGTGTAAAGTATTTGTGCAATAAATCATGCAATAACACAGTATAACACCACAACCATACACCACACAGTGTTTAGAAAAATATAGAATATTTATCTGGTTAAATGCAGGTCAAAATGATCAAGATTTGATAGGTACACATTGGAATATCACTTGAGAGAATGACAAAAAGAGTCTTAAGTTCTTAAAAAGCAATAAGTGTCTCTTGCAAGCACAAAGTACCTGGTTTGTGTCTAAATTATCTGCAAGGGGCCACAGAGGAGGAGATGCGTGGAAAACAGGGAGTTGTGTGTCGGTTTCTCTGGGCGCACACAGACGATGTACCGATATTTTTTCACGCAGTAAGTGCCTTGCATCGATTTCCGGTGCAAAGACTTGGATCCTCTTTGGGTTGCGGGGTATTTGGATGCCCCCACAACGATGCAGAGAAATCCTGGGCGTGCAGAACGAAGTCGCAGAAACTGCGTCGATCCGGTGCGATGTGGGGAAATTGCTGTCGCACGGCAGGCACTGCGTCAATTTTTCTCGGGGAGCCGGGCTGCATAGTTTCGGTTCGGGTGTGGTGATTTTCTCACCGCGATGCAGGCTGTGCATCGAATTTTCGCTGCACAAGGAGTTCTTTGCAGGGTGAATTATTTTTGGCCCTGAGACTTCAAGAAACAGGAGGCAAGCTCTATCCAAGCCCTTGGAGAGCTCTTCTCAGCACAGCCAGAGGGCAGAAAAGGCAGCAGGACAACAGAAGGGCAGCAGTCCTTGGCAGAAAAGCAGTCAGGTGGGTCCTTTCGGTAGCCAGGCAGTTCCTCTTGGCAGGTTCTGGCTCAGAGTTCCTTCACCAGTGGTATCTTGTCCAGAAGTGTCTGAGTGGGTAGGGTCAGAGGCCCTGTTTAAATACCCAAATGTGCCTTAGAAGGGGGGACTTCAAAGAGTGGCTTAGAAGTGCACCACGTCCCCTTTCAGTTCCATCCTGTCTGCCAGGGTTCCAATAGGCGGCTTGGCAGTTCATTGTGTAAGGGAGGGCCACTGTCCTTTCAAATGTGAGTGTCAGGCCCTGCACCCTCCCAGCCCAGGAAGACCCATTCAGTATGCAGATGTGTGCAGGTGTGACTGAGCATCCTGTGTTTGGGGTTGTCTGAGTGAAATGCACAAGGGAGCTGTCAACTAACCCAGCCATTCGTGGATTGTAAGGCACAGAAGGATTTAAGTGCAGAGAAGGGCTCACCTTCTAAAAGTGGCATTTCTAAAATAGCAATATTAAATCCAACTTCACCAGTCAGCAGGATTTTGTATTACCATTCTGGCCATACTACATATGACCTTGTTACTCCTATCAGATCAGAATCTACCACTCAAACAGTATATGAGGGTAGTCCTAATGTTACTATGAAAGGAGCAGGCCTCCCAGTAGTGTGAAACAAATTTAGGAGTTCTACACTACCAGGACATATAAGCTACACAGGTATATGTCTTGCCTTTTATCTATATAGCACCCTGCCCTATTTTTTACCTAGAGCCTACCTTAGGGGTGACTTATATGTAGAAAATGGGGAGTTTAAGGCTTGGCAAGAATGTTTAAATGCCAAGTCGAATTGGCAGTGAAACTGCTCACACAGGCCTTGCAACTCAGGCCTAAGGCATGGTTAAGGGGCTACTTATGTGGGTGGCACAATCAGTGCTGCAGGCCCACTAGTAGCATTTAATCTACAGGCCCTGGGCACATGTAATGCACTTTACCGGGGACTAACAAGTAGATTAAATAAGCCAATTGGGTATGATCCAATGTCACCATGTTTTAAGGGAGAGAGCATATGCACTTTAGCTCTGGTTAGCAGTGGTAAATGGCGCAGTCCTAAAACCAGCAAAAACAGTGTCTAAAAATGGAGGGACGCAGACACAAAGTTAGGGGTGACCACCCTAAGGCTGTCAGGTCTAACAAATGTCATGTCTCATTCAAACAGTCATAAATCACTTTGATTATCATGGCAGCTCTCCTTCTTTTGCTACTTGGTACAGCGGTTTGTGATTTCAAGGCTTCCCCTGCTACTGAATGTGTGGGGTTCATGGCTATGCCCGGGGGGCAGGGGCTGTGAACACACAGTGCTGACCACTTATTCCTCTTCATTTGCCTTAAGGTGTCCCTGCCGTGAGGCATCCCAAGGACCCTGTCCGGGTAATTGTGCGTTACTGCCATGAGGCATCCCAAGGACCTTTTTCTCCCTAAGTGCCGAATCCTTTCCTCTGCCATGCCACAGTTGTGGCCGCCCAATGCAGAAGGAGTGAAAACCAAGGTGGCGGGAGCTAGGCCTGCTTTTACCAGGGCAAGGTGTAAAACTGTAGTGAACTGAAATCTGCTGAGGAAGCTGCCATTCTTGTGTATAAACAGGGGGCAGCCTCCCACCCTGATCTGCATGTGACTGCGGGTAATGCATACAGGCAAGTGCTTGCTGGTTGAGAGGTGATCCAGCCGTGTGACCTGCTGTTTCCCCTCATGGTCGGTCTTTGACCTCCTCAGGTACAGAATTCATTGTTTGTCTTCCAACTGCAAACACAATGAGCCTGGATTACACATAGATGGCACCACAATTTCACTCATCCTAATTGCCCCAAAAAAAACCATCGCGGAGACTGGCTTGAAAAGTTGAGTTTCTGATGTGGACTTACATATCTTAGACAAGGTCTTCTGTATCATCTTTTTCTCTCAAAATCAATTAGCTGCCTGGTGTTGTGATCCCTTGGATGCACGCGGCCCCAGCCCCTCATTACATCCCAGCTGTGTAGCTTCGAGTGATATGCTACTGCGCTTAAGTGTGTTTGCACCCAAGATCTGGATTTGCCCTTCTCGAAAGCCCAGCATATGAATTCCTCTACTTTGCTGCTGGTGCAGTTTCTCGCGTCCCCCTTAGTTGCCTTCCTGAAATGCTCCAGACGCTTACGATAGGTGGCCGTGGTGTTTGGAGCCAAAGCCTTGACAACGAGCACTGCTAGGCCAGCTCCATTGCCTCCTACATGTCTGCTGGTAGGGGTGTCATTTGCTTGTCTGCACACAGTGCCTGTAGGCAGTACCTTTCCCACTGAAAACAAGCGCATTAGCAATAGCATTGTCACATACTGATGTGTCTAGCTCTAACTGCTATGTTGTTCCATAGCAGACAGCCCACAAGTCACTGCAGAAGCTTTAACACCTTTGGGCAGCGTGCTGTCTCCAGGTACATTGCTTGTACTACAGCATGATTCTGACCACAGTGTCACTCGCTTGTTTGCCATCCGCGCTCTCTATAATGTGAAAGCTAAAACTATTGGTAATAACTCTAGTAGTGCCAAGTTCCTGGTTAGTCCCTTCTCATGCCAAACTGGTGGGTCACTTGGCAGCACACCATGCTCAGCCAAATATGACTCTAAACCCCCACTAGCTGCTGCATCCGTGTATAGGCATAACTGCTCAGCCGTCACTCAAGGTTCATGCCACACTAAGGTCCCTTTGAAGTTCCCCAAGAAGCTACACCACTGTTGTAGCTCACTCTTGACTCCATTTGTCAGCCTGAACCTTGTGGTGCTTCTGTGTGATTTCTTTTGTCTGCCATGCCAGGTGCCTCAGTAACGTGCCTCAGTAACGTGTGCCCCGCTGGGATTGCCCTTGTGGTAAAATTGAGCTTCCCCAGCAATTGTTGTAGCTCATTAAGGGCCATATTTATACTTTTTGACGCAAAACTGCGCTAACGCAGTTTTGCGTCAAAAAATTTAACACGGGCTAACCCCATTCCAACGCGCCAGCCTGGCGTAATATTTATGGAATGACGCGAACCGGGCAGCGCTGGCGTAGGGAATAATGGGGTTTGTGCGTCAAAAAATGGTGCAAGTCAGGTTAGAGTCAAAAAATTTTACGCTAACCTGACTCGTGTCATTTTATGACGCACAACCACCATGGAAATGACTCCTGTCTTAGCAAAGACAGGAGTCATGCCCCACTGCCCAATGGCCATGCCCAGGGGCTTTCTGTCCCCTGGGCATGGCCATTGGGCACAGTGGCATTTTGGGAGGCCCAAGTTAGGCCCCCCTATGCCACTTAAAAAATATAAAAAAAATACTTACCTCTACTTACCTGTACTTACCTGAGATGGGTCCCCACATCCATGGGTGTCCTCCAAGGGTGGGCGAGGGTGGCAGGGGGTGTCCCTGGGGGCATGGGAGGGCCCCTCTGGGCTCCTGCCGAGCCCACAGATCCCTTAACGCCTGCCCTGACCAGGCGTTAAAAAATGACACAAATGCGGCTGTGCGTAATTTTTTAAGGCCAGCCCCCTCCCGTGCGTCATTTTTGCACAGGAGTTTAAATAAGGCGCAAATGCCTTAGGGTCATTTTTAGCATGGAAACGCCTACCCTGCATCTCATTAACGCAAGGTAGGTGTCCACGCTAAAAAATGACGCAAACTCCAAGAATTTTGACGCTAGACGGGTCTAGCGTTAAAGTATAAATATGGAGTTAGCTTTGCATCAGATTTGCATAAAAAAACGACGCAAATCCGGCGCAAACAGAGTATAAATATGCCCCTAAGTGTTGCATTTTTCCTGTCCAAGAGGTAGTGGATGTTGTCCCTTAGGGTCTCAACTTTTTAGGCTGGGAGTCTCTGTGCCCCTTCCTGTGAATCCAGCTCTAGCCCCAAAAAAGAAAAGTGTGTGGAGGTGCCTTATATCTTGTCCAGTGCTAGTGGGACCCCCAGCTGGTCTGCCAGTGCTTGGAACTGCTCAATCATACTTCTGCACTGGTTAGAGGCTGATGCGCCTTTAAAAAGGAAGTTGTCTAAACAGTGCAGCTTCCATCCCCATGGGCACCTCTCTTCTAATGCCCATTCCAAGAATGTACTAAAGGCCTCAAAGAATGTGCATGATATTGAGAAGCCCATGGGGCAGGCATTTGTCATAGTAAAAGGCTCCATCCTGATGATAGCTGTCAGGATGCACTGGGAGCAGGCAGAAGGCTGACTGTCTGCTTTTTCCATAAGGGCTCCTCTACCCCTCACCTTTAACATGTCAATCGTATCATCTAGTGTTGCATGTGACACTGAGCACATCTCCTGATATATCCCATCATTCACCAAACTCCCTTCTGGGTAATACAGGTGATGAATGAGTCTAAGTTTCCCTGGCTCCTTTTCGGAGAACACCACCAATGGGGAAACTACTAAAATCACTTAGTGGTGGACTTTTGAAAGCTCCCGCCACATAGCCTAATTCCTGGTCCTTCACAACTTTCTTGCTACCTCAATATTTTCTACCACAGATTTAAGGTTCTTGCTTAGCCTTTCCTCCACCAGCCCCTGGTATGGTATGCAAAAACAGCTCCTAAAACCTTCCTCTAATAGTTGTGCATTAGCCTTGTGGTAATAATTCAGCAATTAAACCAAGTATAAGTATTTTTATGGCTCTGGGCGCCAATCCCCCACCCCTGTGTCTTGGAGCTACTTTTTGAGGTAGAACTTTTTTCTCTTTGCTCCCTTTCTTTCTTTTGGAATCACTACCTAAGTGCCCCCGCAGTGGCTGTAGGCATGCTTAAATTTGCATACAGCCTCCCACTTGCAAACTACTTTCTCAAATTTCCATCACACGTCCAGTTGTGGCTTAGCCTGTCTGCTCCCGGAATACTGTTTCCCCTTATTACCCTGCTGGTACCAATCTGCCCTTCTCTTACCCCCCGTATGCTTAAAAGGACTGCTCATCTGAATCCAGTCCTTCTTAAGCTGCAACCATGTGTTCCATAAAACCAGCCTGTTAGAAATGGGGTCTTTGGTTGGCAGTCAGGATACCTCCTGTGCAAGCAAGGACCCTCACTCTATTCAGGGTAAGTCACACACAATCCAAATTATCCTGTGCCCACCCCCTGGTAGCTTGGCACTGAGCAGTGAGGCTTAACTTAGAAGGCAATGTGTAAAGTATTTGTACAATAAATCATGTAATAACACAGTAGAACACCACAGAAATACATCACACAGTGTTTAGAAAAATATATAATATTTATCTGATAAGATGCAGGTCAAAACGATAAAAAAACAATAAGCATATGTTGAGATATCACTGTAAAAATGCTATAAAGTGCCTTTAGTCTCTTGCAACTACAAAGTACCTGGTTTACGTTCATAACCTCCGCATGAGACCACAGAGGAGGCGATGCGCAGAAAACAGGGAGGTGTGTGTCAGTTTCGCCCCTTCGCACACAGACTTGCATTGTTTTTTTCATGCAGGGACGGCTGTGCATCGATTTCCGGTGCTCAGTCGTGGATCCTCTTTGGGTTGCGGGGTTTTCGGATGACCCGGGGACGATGCGTGGAATCCTGGGGTTGCGGAGCGAAGTCACAGGTGGTGCGTCAATCCGGTGGGCGTTGCGTGCAAATTTCTCCGGCACGTCAGGAGCTGCGTTGAGTCCTCTCCGGAAGTCGGGCTGCGTCGTTCCCAGTCGGCTGTGCATCAATCCAGTGGCCCGTGCATGGAAATTCCGGTCGCTACACTGGCGCTGCGTCGATCTTCTCATTGCGAAGTTGGGCTGCATCGTTCTGGTTTGGCGTGCGGTGAATTTCTCACCGCGATGCAGGCTATGCGTCGTTTTTAGCAGGCTGTGTGTTGAATTTTCACCGAACAAGGAGTCCAGTTGCAGGAGTGAAGTCTTTTTGGTCCTGAGACTTCAGGGAACAGGAGGCAAGCTCTATCCAAGCCCTTGGAGAGCACGTCTGAGCACAGCCAGAGAACAGCAAGACAGCAGTCCCTCACAGAAAGCAGACAGGTGAGTCCTTTGGGCAGCCAGGCAGGTCTTCTTGGCGGGATGCAAGTTCTGGTTCAGGTTCTCTTCTCCAGGAAGTGTCTGTGAGGTAGAAGTGTCTACATCCGAAGTGTCTAAAGTCTATGGTTTTGGGTGCCCTTCTTATACCCATTTTGGCATTTGAAGTAGGCTTACTTCAAAGGAAAGCGACACTTGTTTGTGAAATCCTGCCTCACCCAGGCAAGGCCTCAGACACACACCAGGGGGTTGGAGACTGCATTGTGTGAGGGCAGGCACAGCCCTTTTAGGTGTGAGTGACCCCTCCTCTCCTCCCTCCTAGCACAGATGGCTCATCAGGATATGCAGGCTACACCCCAGCCCTCTTTGTGTCACTGTCTAGGGAGAGGTGCAAACAGCCCAACTGTCAAACTAACCCAGACAGGGAATCCACAAACAGGCAGAGTCACAGAATGGTTTAAGCAAGAAAATACCCACTTTCTAAAAGTGGCATTTTCAAACACACAATCTCAAAACAAACTTTACTAAAAGATGCATTTTTAAATTGTGAGTTCAGAGATCCCAAACTCCACATGTCTGTCTGCTCCCAAAGGGAATCTACACTTTAATCATGTTTAAAGGCAGCCCCCAGGTTAATCTATGAGAGAGATAGGCGTTGCAACAGTGAAAACCACATTTGGCACTATTACACTGTCAGGACATTAGTATATGTCCTACCTTAACCATACACTGCACCCTGCCCATGGGCTACCTTTGGCCTACCTTAGGGGTGTCTTACATGTAGGAAAGGGTTAGGTCTGGCAATTGGGTACACTTGCCAAGTCAAATTTAAAGTCTAAAACTGCACACAAAGACACTGTAGTGGCAGGTCTGAGACATGATTATAGGCCTACTTATGTGGGTGGCACAACCAGTGCTGCATACCCACTAGTAGCATTTGATTTACAGGCCCTGGGCACCTCTAGGGCACTTTACTAGGGACTTACTAGTAAATCACATATGCCAATCATGGACAAACCAATCAACAGTACAATTTACACAGGGAGCAGAGGCACTTTAGCACTGGTTAGCAGTGGTAAAGTGCCCAGAGTCCTAAAGCCAACAAAAACAGGTCAGAAAAAATAGGAGGACGGAGGCAAAAAGTTTGGGGATGACCCTGTAAAAAGGGCCAGGTCCAACACAGCCACATCCTAATGATGCCAGTCGATGATGGTCCACGTTTGAATTTTTGCTCTAAAGCCCTCATTGGACCTTAGCCAAACATCCCCCTGGTACTTCACCTGTGCTGCCTATATCTTCTGCTCATACAAGAACAATGCTGCTGCCGCCTGGGGTAATTTTTCAACAAATACGCAAGTGAGGGTGCAAAATGCATGCCATCAGTTCTCAATGGACCTCTCTAATCTAAGTTTGCACTACTTGCGCCTCTTCTCATCCTTTCTGTATTGCATAACCAGGTCCAAACCTGTCTGCCTAGCCTCCGCCAGTGAGGATACATCAATAAATTATTTGTATCAGATTCGCTGTTTGATGGCCAAGGGTACCATGCTAGCTAGCTCTGTCTCACGCCCTATTGTTGGAGAGTCACCAGGGGAGGGCCTGATATACTCACTGGCTGGCTTGTCATTGGATCTGCCTGGTGTGGTGCTGACTCCCCGTGATGTCTCTGGGCCCAAATCTTTGGCTCTGCTGGCCTCTTTCCTTTGCGTGCCCTGTTGCCCTTTGCCACGCGTCTTGACACCTTGTGCCCCCTGCTGCTCTGATTGTTTGGCCATCTGATTAGTGTGTGCCAGCCCTGGTGCTTACGGCTCCATGCTGTTTCTGGTAATTGAAGGTGCTGCGCTGCCAAGACCTGGGCTTTGTGGGGGCCCTGGCCAGTAATAATGGCCTGTTCACTGGAATGGTGGTGGGGGGGTTGACCCAGGCCTCCCACCTCCTGTCGTGGTCACCATGCCAGGTGAAAAAGTGGTGGGTATAAATGTTGCACCCGCCCGTAGGTTGCCCTATAGGTTTGCTCGCTGCGTTGACTACTCCCACTTGAGCCCCATAATTGGTCATACCGTGCGCTGCACTTGAATGTCCTGTTGACTAGTGCTGGGGGCTAGCTTCTATGTTCCCTCTGTTGACTGCCCACTTCCTGTGCATGAGTCCCATGCCCCCTTCTGCATGTCTTACCATCTGCCAGAGGGGGTGTGTCCCTGAGCGTTGTTCAATCTGCTGCATGCATCGCCATGTTGGCTGCAAGTTCCCACTGATCACAGGTGGGGACTGATTCCTTGTCACTGCTCGGTCCTTCTTCACTATCCGAGACGAGTTGCGGACGCTGGTGCCTGTAAGGGAGCTGCCAATCTGGCTGCATGGCCCCTAAGTGAAAGTTCCGATCCTCAGACAAAGCACTGATCCTCGGTTCCGGCGGTGACCATCAGTTTCTTTGTAGTAACCGTGTAGTGGACACCCTTGACCCAGTCGCCTTTTGTCCCCTTGTGATTTGGCTGTTTAAAGCCCACATGTCCTGGTCACTGAGTGACCATTCACTCCCCTTCTCCCTTTGGTGGCCTTTCTCCCACCCTTTTGCTGTCATGCCCTCTCTGTTTGCTGACTCGTGGGGTGGGAGGATTAGCGGCCATCCCTCCAAGTTCGGCTATGCCTCCGTTCTGACGGTGGATCTATGTGTCTGTCATTGTATTGGGAGTTGCACCGTCATCGTTCCAACTGTTTGCATTGACGCTTGGTGAGTCAGAGATCTCCTAATTAGTAGCTTGGAGGTAATCCATGTATTAAAGTTCATGATGGAGTGTGCTAGGTCATAGTAGTTGGGCAGGCGTTGTGACTAGAGTTTGGTGATCCAGATGTCTTCAAGGATCTTGTTCCATTTGCACTGCTAGGTTAGAGTGTGTACGGTTCTGAGTTGGTTGGTCATGACCAGGTACAAACAGACAAGGGAGAGGTTGTTCCAGGTGAGCGGGTGAACATGTCCACCTTTATGTTGGGGAAATTGGTGAATATGGGGTTGAGGAGGTGTCTAGCTACATGGGAAGGGGTGTTTGCTCATTGGGTTCCTCATAGTATGTTCATTTCTTGCAGGAGGTTGGGACTGTTGGGTTCAGTCTGCTCTACTAGGTGAAAATGGAGGTTGCTGAGTAGGAAGAAGTAGTTGCATGTGAGCGCCAGTAGGCATTGTGGTCTCCAAGTGTGGCACTGAAGTTGAATCTTTGTCCAGGCCCAGGTGGCCCGGTAGAGCAGTGCCCCTTCTCAGGGATGTTGTGTTTGATGTACTGTTTGAAGGCCATGTGTTCTAGGTGATCACTAACGTTGTCTGACATAATGGAGGAGGTGATTTTTTCTTGGTGTATGACATCAAGTCCTCCTCTGGGTATGCTGTACTGCCACACAATCCCTTGTTGCCCATTTCAAATCTACCTCCCTCAACCAGTGCAGAGGATATCTAGAGGTTGTGAATGTGACATGAGCATGACATTGGTCTTGCAATGAAGCCCCAGTTTTCTGCGGAGCAATCATGAAGGGTCTGGGAATGCTAACGCTTTCTGTAGCCCTCATTTTGTGGGGGCAGGCTTGGGGCCTCATTATGAGTTTTGGCGGTCCGAGGACTGCCACACTCGCGTTGACGGTTGGACCACCGCACTCCTGGTCCTCCGACCACCCAATTACAAGCCTGGCGGGTGGACCTGCCAGGGGACCACAGTTTCTGCCGGGAACATGGTTCCCAAAGGCATGAAGGTGGTCAGAGTTGTACTCGGCCAGGGCGGTAGTGAACTCGGTGCCTCCTGGCTAATTACAACTCCCCTCACCACCAACATTTCCATGGTGGTTTCACTGACAAGGAAAAGCTGGTGGTGAGGGTGTTTTGGGGTCCACATGTGGGTCTGCACTGTCCATGCAGGAGCCCCCCTGACCAGCACCATGAAAATGCACAGTCTTCTTTTCAGACAGAAGAAGAAAATAGGGTTTTGGGATAAATGATAGGAGCTCACATATTTGCACTGAGTATTCAACACCATAAGTTAATGCATGTGGTACTCCTGGAGAGGGGAGAACCATCATACCCCCCCAAATGAAAATCCCAAGATTGACAACAATACAGACTTAATAATCTACAGTCTTTAAAACGTCAAAGCAAAGAATCATTTGAACCTTTCATTATTGGATAGTTTTTTCTCTTCTGATGTTTCACTGTCCCAACCAATTCTCACCAACACGTGTTTCGTCATTTGGGAGTATCGGCATGACTTTATCAGGGCTGGAAATAACAGAAAACCCTGCCATTGTAATCACATATATTAGGTATTTTTTGTTTACCTTCACCACATCCATCAAAATATACACTGTTATACATTATTTGTCTTACTAATAGAAACCCATGCAAATTGCAACCATAGAGAAATTCTTGTGAAAAATACAATGAGATATCAAGATGATTACAGATTCAAGACAGTTCGCTCCATCATATTATATATATCTTATACAAAATAGTGAATATACTACTAACCACTGGAGTGAATTTGCCATCTAAATATATTAATTGAGTCCATAATGGGCCAATATTTAATAAAGATAATTAAACCCAAATAGTTCAGTCCCACACAAAGACGAGTAGAGACCACCAAACACTGCATTTAAAGATTCATTAAACGTGGAAGTGCGACCCATGAACACAGTACTAAGGCATCTACTTGCCCAACAATATATCACTCCATTAGAAACCGGTGTCCCAGTTGGTCCAGAATAGTCAAATGTACATGTAGTCAAATCCCTATTTTGAAAACACATCATATTTATGAAGAAAACATTAAATATAACTCATGCTCAGTACAGCTAGTGTTGTAAGTTGAAACGCATACGCAACGCTCACCAATTGTGTCTGTAGCACCAGAGTTTCCAAAATTATTCTCTGACTTATTAGCTTCATATGTACTTCATATTCAGTTGTACTTCATATTCAGTAAAGGAGTCTGTGACTCCAAAAGAAAAGCAAAGAAACAGAAAATATAAGAAGCTTGTGTATAGATGGTATATATCACCCCAAAGCGGCCCTGAGCCAGTCTCTGACTGCAGACTCACATACTAAACGCACTGCGTCCGTTCACAAAACGGACAGCTTCACGTTCTCCATGAGCGAGTGCACTCCAGGTGTTCAAAACGGGCATTGTGTCTAGACCATATATAAGTAGGTGCTACTAGAAAAGACGGACACATTTTTTGTCATTAAATGCAGATGGCCATCATACTGAAGCCCAAACAAACTATCCTCACATTTCAGTTTCCTATGAGTTTCGCTCAAAATCTCTCTACCATTAAGATTAGGTTACAATATTGTTTAAAGTGTAAACTTCTGATCTACAGCCAAAATGAGACCGCACTTAGTATGGCTCAAAACATTAAGGCCCTCATTACAACCCTGGTGGTCGGTATTAAAGCGGCGGTAATACTGCCAACAGGCTGGCGGGCAAAAAAAAGTGGGATCACGACCACCGCGGAAACCGCCAACATAGACAGCCACTTTAACACTCCGACCGCCAGGGTGTTAGCAACAAACACCACGGCGGTCACCGCCAACAGACAGGCGGAAGACAATGTACCGCCCACCGTATTACAAGGCACCAATCCACCAGCTTTTCCAGGGCATTCAACGACATCAAAAGCACGGCGGATACAGTACACTGAAGGGGAACCACTCACCTTTCAACACTCAATGAAGAACCAGGACCCCATGGAGCCCAAACTGCAGATCCTCCCCATGCTGGTGTATCTGCTATTACACCAGGAATTTGAAAGAAGCCGGCGGCGACGACAACGGTGAGTACTGCACCTAGCACACAGGGGAGGGGGGGAGGAAAAAGAGAGTGACACAGACACACAACACGCAACACCCCCACCCCCCACCCTCACCCACAACACCATACACACTAACAGATCCAACAACATTACAGATACACCCCATAACCCCCTGGAAGAACGCAAGGACAAAAGGAATTGAGTCAAAACTGTGATATTTAGAAAATGCATATAAAGTTAACGATTGTAAACAACAGTTTATACAAATATGTACAATATGTACAGAGGGCCGTACACTGTCCATTGCAAATGTCCGTGAACCAGTGGCCCAAAAAATCATGGGCAAAGCCCACAGTTGACTCCTGCCTGAAAACGGAGAGAACACTGCAGGGGCATCAGGTCGAAAAAACACAGGCACCTCAGGGGGAAGAGGAGGGGGGGCACCTCAGCCGGAAGATGGTATACGCCGCTGCTCCTCGAGGGGGCAACATGCCCACAGCGATGTCCTGGGGAGTACAAAGCCACAGTCTCTCAAGTCTCTCAAGTGGGTGGTTTGCCCACTGCTTGGCCCTGGGGAGTGTAAAGCCACAGTCTCTCAAGTCTCTCAAGTGGGTGGTTTGCCCACTGCTTGCTCCTGGGGAGTGCAAAGCCACAGTCTCTCAAGTGGGTGGTTTTCCCACTGCTTGCTCCTGGGGAGTGCAAAGCCACAATCCCTCAAGTAGGTGACCTGTTCCATTGGTTCTGGAGGGGGCTTTGTGCCCAGTGTGCTTCATCCTTCCAAGGATAGGGGGAGTGGGTGCATCTCTCCACTGGTCATGGAGGGGGCATTGTGCCCAGGCTGGTTCATCCTGCCAAGGATAGGGGGAGTGGATGCCTTTCTCCACTGGTCCTGGAGGAGGCATTATGCCCAGTCTGCTTCATCCTGCCAAGGATAGGGGGAGTGGATGCCTTTCTCCACTGGTTCTGGGGGGGCATTGTGCCCAGTCTGCTTCATCCTGCCAAGGATTGGGTGAGTGGATGCATCTCTCCACTGGTTCTGCAGGGGGCATTGTGCCCAGTCTGCTTCATCCTGCCAAGGATTGGGTGAGTGGATGCCTTTCTCCACTGGTTCTGGAGGGGGTATTGAGCCCAGTCTGCTTCATCCTGCCAAGGATTGGGTGAGTGGATGCATCTCTCAACTGGTTCTGGAAGGGGCCTTGTGCCCAGTGATGCTGCATATGGGGTGTGGCAGTTAACATTCCCTCACCTGTGTATCTGAGGCAGCGAGGTGTGGAGGGAACAGGTAGCATGATACTCCATGGAGCCAGAGTCAGACTCTATCCTGCGGCGACTTAGGCTGCAAAGTGCTGGTAGTGCCAGTGCTGGTGTTGGTTCCTTCAGTGGTGGGTGCACGGTCCAGGACGTCTCCTGCAGCCTCAGACGGCTGCCCACTGGGGATGCTGCTAATGTCCGATACCATTGCACCGGCTGGGCATGTGGTGGTGCAGGTGCGGTGCAGGTGGCGGTGCCTGCAGCGGTCTCTGCGGCGGAGATGCTCCCGGTGCTGCCCATGGTGCAGGTGCTGGTAGTAGTAGAGGGAGATACCAGGCCGTCTCCAGCAGCCTCGGATGGCTGCCCACTGAGGATGATGCTGGTGACTTTCGTTGTGGCAGTAGTGGAGCAGGGGGCAGTGCAGATGGCGGGGCAGGTGGCGGTGCAGGTTGCGAGCGTTGCGGCGGTGCTTGCCGTGGTACAGGTTGCTGGGCTGTCAGGACAAATGGTGGTCACCAGTCCCTCGCTCCGAGCCCTGAAGTGCCTTGCCTTTGCCTTTTCTTCCCTTCCCCACCTTGGTAGACACTGCTGGGACCTTGGCACTGTTTGTTTTGGATGAGGCCTTGCTGGGTGGGTGTTGCGTCTTGTCTGTGCTGCATGCCGGCCCCTTCTTAACCTTGGCAGGTGGCGAAATCGGTTGTTCTTTTGCATTGGTAGGTGGCACACTGCCAGCCCTGACGGGTGCCCCTTCAATCCTCTTGGACTTGAAGGGAACCCAGCGGACGCCGACTTGGTGGCTGAGGTGCTGGCCTGGGATCTAGACATCCTGGCCTGAGGGGAAGGACGGGGGGGAGGCATAGGGAAGAGGTCAACGTTAGCCAGGAAAAGTTTTTTAGACACACTGAGACGGGAAGATGGAGGGGGTGTGGGAGTGGAGGAAGAGGTAGTGGTTGTAGGAGGTATATGTCTGCTGAGTTTGGGTGAACGTGCATGGACTGGAGGCTGTTGTGAGGTGGATGGCTGTTGAGTGGGTGTATGCCTGCGCTTGTGTACTTTGGGAGGAGGGCTCACAGACACACTGGGAGAGGACACAGGGACTTGTGCATGGTTGTGGGGGTGGTGATTGCTCGTGAGAGGTGTGTTGTGATGGGCGTGCTAGGTGATGGAGGCAGTGGCTGATGATGTAGTGCATGTAGGTGTGAGTGGAGACGCTACTGGGAGGGAGGTGGACGAAGAAGAGGAGGGGGACACAGTGGAGGAAGTGGATGTTGGGACGTGTGCACAACTTTTGTGTGTTGATGTGTGTGCATGCTGATCTGAAGGTATGCTTGGGATAGGGTGAGGTAGAGGGGATTGGGTCGGGTATTGGAAGCTGGAGGGGGAAGCTGGACACAGGGACAATGGCTGCCATCAGTGCTGAGGACACAGCCTGAAATGCTCTCTGTTGGGCCGCCACACCAGAATGAATGCCCTCCAGGTATGCATTTGTTTGTTGCAAATGCCTCTCGACACCCTGGATGGCATTCAGAATGGTTGACTGCCAAACAGTGAGGGATCTCAGGAGGTCAATAGCCTCCTCACTGAGGGCAGCAGGGTTGACTGGGGCAGGGCCTGAGGTACCTGGGGCGAAGGAAATGCCCACTCTCCTGTGTGAGCAGGCACAGGAAACACGCTGGGGGGCTGCTGGGAGAGCGGTGCTGGTAGGGGGGGTGGCGGCTGTACCTGTTGCTGGGGTGGGCACAGAGGTGTCTGCCACTACCAGGGAGCTTCCATCGGAGGAGGAGTCGCTGTCACTGGTATCCCCTCCTGTTCCCGTCATGGAGCTCCCCTGTTCCTCTGTCCCACTGGTGCCTTCACCCTCAGTGGTTTTGCCCTCATAGGCCATGTGGAATGCAGCTCCCTCTGTTGCCGGTGCCTCTGCTCCTCTGCCAGATGATGCTAATGCACACAAGGACAATGCGACAAAACAAGAAGGGGGGGGGGAGACAGAGGATACACTTGGTCAATGCCAGCACCACCACTACCATTGGCGTACACAACACACACTGAGCTGCCCTATGCACTAGGCCATGCCCAACCAGTCACTAAGGTAGTCACCAGCCCATGGTATACAATGCCTAACACCAGCATATGCACACCTGACACCCACAGGACCCTGCCCAGTAGTAGTTGGCCACTTGTACCATTGGGGTAGGAGTGCTTCAGAGCCTGCAAACAAGGGACCTACCATGCCATGATCGCCCTGGCCTAGGGGCACCCACAGCCTACATCCCCCACCCAGCTAGTTCCTAAAGCGCACAAAGTCAGCTTTCTGAATCTGTACTCACCCCCTTGTGGCTGCTGTGATGCCCTCAAGCGCCCATCCAACTCCAGATAGGCCACCACCAGGATGCGGAACATCAGGGGGGTCATGGTGCGACAGCACCCCTTCCACGTTGGGAGGCCAGCCCCAGCTAGGCCTCCGCTGTCTTCTTGGTCAAGCGGCGCAGGTCCTCCCATCTCTTGCGGCAGTGGGTGCTCCTCCTGTGATAGACCCCCAGGGTCCACACCTCCTTGGCGATGGCACGCCAAATACCCTTTTTCTGGTGGGCCCTGACCTAGAGGGAAAAGAAAGCGGAAAATGTAATTACTCACCCGTCCGGACCGTCATACTCATTGCCCACCAGTTCCCACCCATGCCCTGACGCACATACACTGACCACCTCTCATGCAGCATTCAGACCAGGGCACCTTAGCACCCCCCAACATGTGGCTTACATCCACACCACTCCAAACAGGCACTGCCCGCACATTATGCTCACAGTGTACTCACCTGTTTGTCTGGAGGACCGTAGAGTAACATGTACTGGGGGAGGACCCCATCCACCAGTTTCTCCAACTCCACCACAGTGAAGGCAGGGACCCTTTCCCCCAGACACTCTAGCCATTGTCGCTTCCAGACTCAGATCCCAGCAGCACTTGCAGTGTAGCTCCTCTCCTGTTGAGGGTCAGGTAGCAAGTGAGTGAATAGCTAGAAAATGGCGGTGACGTCCGCGGCAGTGCATACCGTCACCGCCAGCATACATCGCCATTGGCTCCTGGGACCCATGGGGCCCAATGATAACCAATGCGGAGTTGTGCGGCGGTCATCGACCGCCTACCGCGACGCAGCACAACTTCAGTGCAGTCACCTCATTTCACCTTATCCCACCTCACAGGTCAGGCAGCCGCCATTTCAGGGGGGCACATGGCATGGCACTTAACTGCGTCACAGCACATATTGGCACATATACTGACTCTCAGATTCACACACTGCTTCTGTGACATGAATTCAAAAACAGTTGTGCTATCTACGTGGAAAATTACCTTCTGCTCACCGTTCTCCCACATAGGCTACAACCACTGAGGCAGATGATGAGATGGCAGCATTCTCCGGTTTACAGACCTCTGGTGGACCTGTCGACAATGGAGGATAGCCACATTATCATCACATATAGACTTGATCGTGCAGCAATCCAAGAACTGTGTGCCCAATTGGAGCCAGACCTGATGTCAGCTATCCGCCAGCCCACAGGAATACCCCCTATAGTGCAGGTCCTGTCAGTGCTCCAATTCCTGGCAAGTGGTTCCTTTCAAACAACAGTTGCCATGGCATCAGGGATGTCTCAGCCAGTGTTCTCCAACGTGTTGACCAGAGTGTTGTCTGCCCTGCTGAAACACATGTGCAGATACATCATCTTCCCCCAGGTGGAGTATTTGGCCACAGTGAAAGCTGACTTCTATGCCCTGGGACATATCCCCAACATCATTGGTGCCATTGATGGTACACATGTGGCATTTGTCCCCCCCGCAGAAATGAACAGGTCTACAGGAATAGAAAAAGCCATCTTTCAATGAACGTGCAAATGGTGTGTTTGGCAGACCAGTACATCTCCCATGTGAATGCCAAATATCCTGGCTCAGTGCATGACGCCTACGTCTTGAGGAAAAGAAGCATCCCTTATGCGATGGGGCAACTCCAGAGGCACCAGGTGTGGCTATTATGTGAGGCCAAGGTCCCCACACAGTATAAGTTGTGGTCTGAGTATAGGGTTGCCCCTAAGGGTTAGTGTGTGTCTAACAGTTGTCCCTCGATATTTGCAGGTGACTCTGGTTACCCCAACCTCTCATGGCTACTGACCACAGTGAGGAATCCCAGGACAAGGGCAGAGGAACGTTACAATGAGGCACATGGTTGAACAAGGAGAAGTATTGGGAGGACCTTCGGTCTCCTGAAGGCCAGGCTCCAATGCCTCCATCTGACAGGTGGATCCCTGCACTACTCACCGAAGAAGGTGTGCCAGATCATCGTGGCATGCTATATGTTGCACAACCTGGCCTTGAGACGCCTGGTGCCTTTTCTGCTGGAGGATAAGCCTGGTGATGGTCTTGTGGCAGCGGTGGAGCCTGTGGACAGTGAGAAAGAGGAGGCAAATGAAGAAGATGTGGACAACAGAACAAACATTATACAGCAATACTTCCAGTGACATACAGGTAAGAGACTGTAACTCAACTTCACATTTCAATATACTTTTGGACATTGTACATGACAGCCTCTTACCCTCTGTCTATGGCCACTGACTGTTCCCTTTGGATTCCCTTTTTTCAGATCTTTGTACCGCCTTTTGACTCCTGCTATATGTACTGCTGCCCACCAACTGTCATACATTGGTTTAATTCAATGAACATAGACGTTGCAATGCTTTGAGAATGTTGTAAGAATACATCTTTCCAATAATTACACTGACTCCAGTATGGTTTATATTTCAATGGTGTTTATTTTTTGTGCTAAATATTATGGGGGTAAGTGCAAGGGGCTGGGATGATGGTAGAGGAAGGTCCAGGATAGAGTCCTGTCTCTTGGTATCACGGGTGCATTGTCCAATGGGGCATAGGAAGGGGAGTAATGGCAGTTCAAGGTGGACAGGTTGACAGAGTGGGACAGAAGGGTGACAATCAGGAGAGTCCTATTTCCTGGCCGGGGTTTTGGCAATGTTCTCTGTCTTCTGCCTGGATCGCAGGGACCATTTGCGGGGTGGTTCTCCTTCTGCAGGGGGTGGGGTGCTGGTGGCCTTTTGGTCCTGTGGCGGGGCCTCCTGTCCACTAGCGCTGGCAGAGGTGGAAGCCTGTTCCTCAGTTTGGGTAGTGTCAGGGACCCTTTGTTGTGCCACTGCCTCACTCATGGTCTTGCCCATGTCAGCCACCACCCCTGCTATGGTGACCAGGATGGTGTAGATTTTTGTGAGGTACTGTCCCACCTGCAGCTGCTGGGTCTCTTGTAACTTGGTCAGTACGGTGCCCATGGTCTCCTGGGGATGGTGGTATGCTCCCATGATGTTGGAAAGTGCCTGGTGGAGGGTCTGTTCCCTGGGCCTTTCCTCCCCCTGTCACACAGCAGTCCTCCCAGCTTCCCTTGTGTCCTGAGCGACTCTGCTCACCTGGATCTAGATGACCAACCTGGCCCATCAGGGACCTCCGGACAGTCGGTTACCCAGGCACAGTCACACACCACCACAGAGCCTCCCCCCCTCAGGAAACACCACCACAGCATCCACCCTGCGGACCCATACCTCTGTCCCCAGAACACGTCAATCAGAAGTGTGTCCACCACTACAGGGACCCCAGGGCACACCTCATACCCAAGACAATCAGGGACCTGGGTTCAGTGGCAGCGGGCACACGATTCAGGGGACAGAGGCACAGGACAACAGGGAAGCTGGGGGGGCTGCTGTGCACCAGGGAGAGGACAGGCCCAGGGAACCGACTCTCCAGGAGGCACTCACTGAGATCCTGGGAGCATACCAACATTCTCAGGATACACTGGGCCAGATCCTGGACAACGTGCAGGAGAACAGGCGGCTGCAGGATGGAGAGTACCAAGGGATCAGGGAGGACTTGAAGGCCATTAACACTACCCTGGTCTCCATTGCAGGGGTGCTGGCAGACATGGCCAACATTATGAGGGAGACAGTTGTACAACAGCGGCCCCTGCCACTAGCCAGACATCTGAACTTCCCTCCACCTCCGCTAGTGGACAGGAGGCCCCACCACAGGACCAACAGGCCACCAGCACCCCTCCCCCTGCAAAAGGTGAACCACTCCGCAAACATTCCCTGCGATTCTGGCAGAAGCCAGAGACTATTGCCAAGACCCTGCCAGGAAAAAAGACTCTCCTGATTGTCACCCTTGTGTCCCACTCAGTCACTCTGTCCACCTTGAACTGCCATTGCTCCCCTTCCTATGTCCCCTTGGACAATGCACCTGTGCTTCAAATAGACTGGAACTATACCATGGACTTTCCTCCATCATCACCTCAGCCCATTGCACTTCTCCCTTTTCTTCTTAGCACTGCAATAAACACACTTTGAGTATGGAGTATGTCAAATGATTTAAGTATGTAATCATTTAACAAGGTTTATACATTGCAATTCAACTGTACAGTAATGTTTACATAGGAAAGGCCTGTAGTTGGCTGCAGTGAACACACCAGGAGCGATAGTGGGGCACCAACATCTCCAAAACGATTTGCCAAAGGATACAGTGAGTGGGCATAGAAGTGGTAATTCACAGCATGCCGGTGACAATGTGAAACAAAAAAATGACAATGGATTGTGAAGTTACACTGTCTTACCTGTGTGTCATTGCAAGTATTGTCTAATCACTGCAGTTCTGTTGTCCTCATCCTCATCCTCTGCCTCCTGTCTACAGGGTCCACTGCTGTCACACTGCCTTCTCCAGCCTCCTCCTGCAGAAACATCACATGGCATATCAAGGCATGGTTATGCAACATGCAGCATGCCACGATTATCTGGCAGATCTTCTTGGGTGAGTAGCACAGGGATCCACCTGTTAGATGGAGGCACCGAAACCTGGCCTTAAGGAGGCCAAAGGTACGTTCAATTATCCTTCTTGTTCGCCCATGTGCCTCATTGTAACACTCCTCAGCCCTTGTCCTGGGATTCCTCACAGGGGTCAGTAGCCATGATAGGTTGTGGTAACCAGAGTCACCTGCAAATATCGAGGGACAACAGTTAGCCACACACTATCCATTATAGTCCACACCATACCCATATACCGACATCCACTGGGTGGGAACCAGGCCTCACCTATTAGCCACTGCTGGTGCCTCTGTAGTTGAGCCATCACATTTGGGATGCTGCTATTCTTCAAGATAAAGGAATGCCAAGACTCAGGGTACTTTGCATTGACATGGGAGATGCAATGGTCCGCCAGGCACACCATCTGGACATTCATCGAGTGAAAACTTTTTCGATTTCTGAAGACCTGTTCATTTTTTCATTTTGCCGTTGGGGGGGGGGTACACATGCAATATGTGTTCCATCAATCGCACCAATGATGTTGGGGATATGTTCCATTGCATAGAAATCAGCCTTCACTTTGGCCAAATCCTCCACCTGGGGGAAAACAATGTAGCTGCACATGTATTTAATCAGGGCAGCCAACACTCTGGTCAACACGTTTGAGAACATTGGCTATGACATTCCTGCTGCCAAACCCACTGTCATTTGGAAAGAACCAGTTGCCAAGAAATAGAGCACAGATAGCATTTGCACAAGAGGTGGGATCCCAGTGGGGTGATGGATAGCAGATATCAGGTTAGGCTTCATTTGGGCACATAGCTCTGTGATTGTGGCCCTGTCAAGCCTATAGGTGAGGATAATGTGCCTGTTCTCCATTTTTGCTAATTCTACCAGGGATCTGTACACGGGGGGATTTATCCATCGCCTATTCATCATCAGCGGTTGCAATCTATGGGCAAAAGAGTGAGGAGCCGGTCATAAACTGTAGCCACTACAGTTCAATGCATGATGTGAATTTTGTATGTATTAATGGCATTTGTCCTGTATGCACAATTGTGATCTGTGACGCAGTTATGATCCATGGCCTGCCCCATCCCCTGAAATGGCATCTGCCTGTCCTGTATGGAGGGACAGGTGGAAGTGAGGTAATTCCACTGACATTGTGTGCCGTTGCGGGAGGCGGTCGGGAACTGCCGTGCAATGCCTCATTGGATACTATTGGGCTCTATGGGGTACAGTGGCCAATGGTGATGTACACCGGCGGTGATGGTATGCACCGCCGCAGACGTGACCGCCATTTTCTATCTGATCAGTCACTTGCTACCTGACCTTCAACAGTAGAGGACCTACACTGCATGTGCTGCTATGACCAGTGTCTGGAACCTACCATGGCCCATGTGACTGGGGAAAGGGCCCCTGCCTTCACCTCAGTGGAGTTTGAGAGACTAGTGGATGGGGTCCTACCCCAGAACGGACTGCTGTATGGGCTCCAGACCAAAAGGTGAGTACACTGTGAGCACGATGCATGGGGCATGAATGTATGGAGTAGTGTGTGTGAAGGCCTCGTGTGGGGGGTTGGTGGATGGGCCCTGGGCGGCGTGCAGCTTGTGTGCTGGGCCATATTTGTGCAATTGGGGATGGGAAGGGGTATGGTGCGCCATGAGTGTAACAGCCAGGACGGTCTGACCAATACCTTTCCCTGTGTGTATTTACACTGCAGGTCAGCGCCCATCAAAAGAAGGGTATATGGCGTGCCATCGCCAAGGATGTGTGGATCCTGGGGGTCTACGGCAGGCGGAGCACCCACTGTCGGAAAGAATTGGAGGACCTGAGATGCTGGGCATGGAAGACGGCGGAGGCCCAGCTGGGGATGGCCTCCCTATGAGGAAGGGGTGCCCATCGAACCCTGAACCCTTCAATGGCCCGCATGCTGGCTGTGGCCTATCTAGAGCTGGATGGGCCCTTGAGGGCATCACAGCAGCCACAAGGGGGTGAGTACAGTGCCCATCATTACTACTTACGCATGGTGGTTTTGTATCCGAGTGGTGGATGTGTGTCTGTGGGTGCCCCTAGGCCAGGCCTGACATTGCAGAGTCAGTCCCATGTTGGCCAGGGTTCTGATGTGATATTTCTCCAACCTAGCTAGTAGGCATCCACTACTGGGCAGGGCTGTGTGAGTCCCAGGTATGCTGCAGTAGGCGGTATGTTTCCCTCCCCATGCCCTGGTGACTAGCATTGTTACTGGTAGTGCATTGCATAGTGCATAGGGCTGTTCCCTGTGTGTGAGTGTGCTGTGTACGCAAACGGTGGTGTAGGTGCAGCCATTGACCAAGTGTATCCTGTGTCTCTTCCCCCTCTTTTTGTTTTGTCATCCCGTCCTCATGTGCATTAGCATCATCTTGCGGACTAGCAGAGGCACCGGCGACGGAGGGAGCTGCATCCCACAGGACCCAGGAGTCAGAGTCCACTGACGCTGAGGGAACCAGTTGGACAGAGGGCGAGGGGAGCACCACAGCGGAGACTGGAGAGGACAGTTCGGACACGGATACCTCCTCCGATGGAAGTTCCCTGGTGGTGGTGGACACCTCGGTGACCACCCCAGCTACAGCCGCCACCCCCGTACCAGCACCGCCCTCCCAGCAGCCTCTCATTGAGTTGCCTGTTCCCGCTCACCCAGGAGGGTGGGCATCTCCTTTGCCCCAGGCACCTCAGGCCCTGCCCCAGTTAGCCCTGCTGCCCTGAGTGAGGAGGCTATTGACCTCCTGAGGTCCATCTCTGTTGGGCAGTCAACCATTGTGAATGCCATACAGGGGCTGGCAGCCCAAATGCAACAGACCAATGCATTTCTGGAGGGCATTCACACTGGCTTGGCGGCCCAACAGAGATCAATCCAGGCTCTGGCCTCCTCGCTGATGGCAACCATTGTCCCTGTTTCCACCCTCCAACTTCCTCTACCCCATCCCATTCCCCTCAATCCCAACCTACACAGCACAACACACAAGAGTGGCACAGGCAAACAAAAGCACCACACTTCATCCCACAGCCACTCACAGAAACACCATCCAGATGCAGACATTCCAATATCCACAATTTCCACTGTGTCCCCCTCCTCCTCCTCCTCTTCCTTCTCCTCCACTTCCATCCCAGTTCTGTCTACACTTGCACCTGCATGCACTACATCCTCATCCACTACTGCCATCACCAGCACACCTATCAGAACACACACCTCACTGGCAGACACTACCCCAACAGCCAAGCACACGTCCCCTGTGTCCTCTCCCACTGTGTCTGTCCCCCCACCCAAAGTACACAAATGCAAGCACACAGACACCCAACAGCCATCCACCTCACAACAGTATCCAGCCCATGCACCTGCTCCCAAACACAGCAGACTGACACCTCCTACAACTACTCCCTCTTCCTCCACTCCCAAACCTTCTCCCTCTTCCTGTCCCAATGTCCCTAGGAAGATTTTCCTCTCCACCATTGGCCACTTCAGTACCCCTCCCCCCGTCCTTCACGTCTGGCCAGGGTGGCTAAAACCCAGGCAAGCACCTCAGCCTCCCAGTCCACGGGCCCAGTAGTGTCCACAGCAATTTGTGGTGGGAAAGAATCCCGGGCACCAGGCAGCCACATGGAAAGGGTGCCTGCCCAAAGTGCTGCAAGGAAGGGCAAGGAGCCCTAACCAGCTGCTGCCAGGAAGGGCAAGGAGCAATCCCCAGTTGTTGCCAGGAAGGGCAAGGTGCCACCCCCAGCTGCTGCCAGGATGGGCAAGGAGCAATCCCCAACTGCTGCCATGAAGGGCAAGGAGCATACCCCAGCTGCTGCCAGGAAGGGCAAGGGTTCATCCCCAGCTGCTGCCAGGAAGGGCAAGGGGCCTGCACCAGCAGGCAGGAAGGACAAGGGGCCTGGTGCTGGGACTCAGTCGGAGCCCCCACCACCAACTATGGTTGTACAGCTGTCCGAGACCATCACTGAGCAGCCGTCACGGCGTTCATGGGCTACCCCCTGCAAGTCCTGTGGGTATGACACCCACCTGAGACTGTGACCTTGCACTCCCCAAGATCTGCATCATGGGGCTCGATGCCCTCTCCAGAACCAATGGGGAACACACCCATTCACCCCATCCTCCCCAGGATGAAGATCACAGGGCACAATACCCCCTCCAGAACCATTGGGGAATCACAGGGCATGATGCCCCCTCCAGGACCAGTGGGCAAGTCACCCACGAGAGACTGTGGCCTTGCACTCCCCAGGACCAGGCAGTGGGCAAATCACCCACTTGAGAGACTGTGGCATTGCACTCCCCAGGACCAGGCAGTGGGCAAATCAGCCACTGGAGAGAATGTGGCCTTGCACTCCCCAGGACCAGGCATTGGGCAAATCACCCACTTGAGAGACTGTGGCCTTCCACTCCCCAGGACCAAGCAGTGGGCAAATCATCCACTTGAGAGACTGTGGCCTTGCACTCCCCAGGACAAAGGGCACAGGGCATGTTACCCCATCCAGGGCCAGTGGTGTTGTACCATCTTCCGGCTGAGGTGCCCCCCGTTCCTTGTCCCCCGAGGTGCCTGCCTATTTTCTAACTGATGCCCCTGCAGTGTTCTTTCCGTGTTGTTGCAGGACACAAGTAGGGCCTTGGACTTTGTAATGTGGCCCTGTGGCCCATGCACATTGAGGACTGGGCAGTGTCCCTTGATTTGTACATATGTATATACTTTTAGATTGGATGTATGTATTTTTGATGTATTTATATTATTACACTCACTTTCATCTATTTGTGTTGTCCTTGCATTACTCCTGAGTGGTACGGGTAAATATGTTTTCTTACTGCATCTGATTGTGTGTATAGTGTTTGGGTGGAGCAGGACGTAGAAAAGCATTGGGAAGATCTGCAGTTCAGGCTCCATGGTGGCATGGCTCTTTCCTGAGTCTTCAATGGTGAGTTGTTTCCCTTCTGTGCAGTGTTTCCGCCAGGCTTTTGATGTTGTTGGTACCGCCCCGGAAAAGGTGGCGGATTGGGCTATCATAATACAGTGGGCGGTACATTGGCTTCCACCTGGCTGTAGGCGGCTACCGCCATGGTGCTGTTGATTCTGCCCTGGCGGTCGGTGTGGTAAAGTGGCTGTCTGTCTGAGCTCTTTCCTCCATGGTCATAATTTGGCGGTATTTACTGCCAGCCTGTTGGCGGTATTACCGCCACTTTATCACCAACCACCAGGGTTGTAATGAGGGCCATAGTTCGATAAGTATACTGATTATGTTTTACCTAACTGTCTGGACAGTCATGTGGCCGATTGCCTGTTTCAAAATTCACATGAAAAAACACCAAAATAGCAATCACTTGTGGCAGTGTTTCTGTCTAGTTAATAATTTGTTATCCATATGTGTCCGTAGACCTGTCACATGTCACATCTAAGCCATTCTTCAGTTTGTGTCGGACCAAATTAAATCGGGTATATGTAATGTTTGACAGAAGATCTCAATGAATAGAAAATAAGAACTTTGGATTTGTGCATTGGAATTGGGAAACAGACAAAATACAATATCCTTATATGAATATCAAATAACAGTTACACATCCCAGTACACAATTTTATCCTTACTGTATTGGTGTGTGAATCTAATGTTGGCAGATTTAGAGATCAAATAATCACAGAAATCCGGCAAATGTTGTATGGCACCTATCCAGATTGTGAGACAGTTCATCAATATACCGCCCCAACATAAAATGGAGGCGTTTCCATTGCTCTCCACCTAGGCCTCAAATCAGCTTCTCCTTCAACTGCCCCATAAAGAGGTTTGCGTAGGAGGAAGAAAATCTGGAGCCCATAGCTACTCTTCGTTTTTGTCTATACCAGTCATTCTTAAAGAGAAAATAGTTATTATTTAATAATAGGTCAGTCATGGACAGTAACATCTCCGTATGTTCCCATAGGAGCGTAGTTCTAGTATTTAGAAAATGTTTTAGTGCTTGCAATCCCAACTCATGCTTGATACTGGTATATAGGGATACAACACCTAATGTCACTAAAGTCATTCCAAGTTCCAATTTGATATCTCCTAAAATACTCAGTGTATGTTTGGTATCCTTGATATAAGACAGGAGATTAGAGACAAAAGGTTGTACAAAAATGTCTACAAATTCAGATAATCACTCTGTGGAATCACCTATACCAGACACAATAGGTCTGCCAGGCGGAAAGGGAAGGTTTTTGTTTATTTTGGGGAGGTTGTAGAGGCAGGGTAACCTAGAACATCCCACACTTAAAAACTTGTATTCATCCTCATCTAACAGACAACTGCCATACCATGTTTTCAGTGATCTGTTCTTTTTACTGGTAGGATCAAAAATGGGATTGAGTAGTATTCTCTCCTAACAGGCTGTATCATTCAATTGTGTATAGCTCTCCTGTTCATAATCCCATTGGTTCTTCACTACAATGTTGCCTCCCTAGTCTGCTTTCCTGATTATGACATTGTTATCCTCTAATACATTTCTGAAGGCTGCGTGTTCTCCAGAACTAAGGTAGTCCTTCCCTCTCCTTATCCCTGATCTTCTATCTAGGCCAAATGTATCCAGGTCCCTACATCGTTTGTGGAAAACATCTATAGTATTGCTACTTGTCATGCTTGGCTTCCACCGGGATTTGTTTTTCAGCCCACTTTTAGCAGTATCAAACCAAATATTGAGATCAGATAGGATTGTGATAGAGTCCTCTTCATAATCTATAATAGAAATGTAATGTCACTGTATTGTGTATATCCTGTATAGTAAATGGGCTGTATCCCACATGAGTGTTTTTAGAACTCACATTTTGCATTTAATGCAGGATTCATTTAAAAATCATTTTCCATTTTAGAGGTCTAATACATTTGAATCAGTCAATCTTAGATCTGCATAAGTTACCTCCATTTACTGGACAAAATCCCAATCCTTTGCTTAACAAAGGACCTCATCTCGTTTAAGTTTCCTTGCTTTCCTTTGTTTGATATCATCTTGATGTTTAGACAAAATATAATTTACCTCATCTCATTTAAGTTCCCTTGCTTTCCTTTGTGTGATATCATCTTGATGTTTAGACAAAATATCATTTATAATTATATAATTCTTTGTGGTTGATTCCACTAAGTTCAGTTCCTTTTATTTCATTCTCTAAAACCACAATTTCTGCCTGTATATTGGAAACTTTCCCGTCAGCATTTCCAATAAGAATGTCTACCAGTTTCATTGAACATCGGGCAGGCCCCCTCAACCAAGAACTTAGATCTTGGTCCAGGGGGCCTGTAAAGCAGTGCCCCTTGTCAGGGATGTGGTGTTTGAAGTGCTGTGTTTGAAGGCAATGTGGTCTGGGTGATCAGTGATGTAGGCTGAGGTAATGGAGCAGGTGATTTTTTTTTCTCTGTGTATGACAGCAAGACTTCCTCTGGGTTTGCTGGACTGCCACACAATCCCTTGTTGTCCGTTTCAAATCTATCCCCCTCAACCTGTGCAGAGGATATCTGGAGGCTGTGAATGTGACATGAACGTAACTTAGGTCTTGCAATGAAGCCGCAGTTATCTGCAGAAAACAAGAGCAATCATGAAGGGTCTGGGAATGTTAACTCTTTCTGTAGCCCTCATACTGTGGGGGAAGCCTTGGGGCCACATTACAAGTGTGGCGGTCCAAGGACCGCCACACTCACATTGACAGTCAGACCGCCGAACTCCAGGCGGTCCAACCGCCCCATTACAACCCTGCAGGGTGGACCTGCCAGGGGACTGCATCCCCTTCTGGGAACATGGTTCCTGACAGAACGATGGTGGTCAAAGTTGTACTCGGCCAGGGAGGCGATAAACTCCTCATCTGATAATCCCTTGTCCTGCCACATTTGTAATTTTTGATGGTATTCTACAGTATGCTCTTCCATTGGATTTTTCTCCAATTTGATGAAACTATCTTTGTTGTCAAGCTGCCTCCTGGCTTCTTTTATATAGTCCTTGCGATCCATAATCACTATGTTGCCTCTTTTGTTGATGTTTTGATGATAATTGTATCATCATCTTGTAAATCTTTCATCGCCCCCCAATCCTCTCATGTCATATTTGTATAATTCTGTTTTCTTGATCCAAGAGATATCTTTGTCAATCCATCCACCACTGCTTCTTGGAATAAACCTATCTTATTCCCAATGGGGGTTGGGGGCAATGTACATCTCTCTCCCTTCTCTAGCTTTTCACCGACATGGAAAAGCTGGTGGTGAGGGTGTGCTGGGGGCCACAGGGGGCATCCTGCACTGCAAATGCAGGCCCCCTCCTGCTCAGCACCCTCGGAATGCATACTGACTTCTTTGCTGGTTAGCCCCCTCTGTGCTATAAGATAGCACTCGGCTCCTGTAAGGAGCTGAGTCCTGTCTCGAAACACTGTTCCCACCGGTCTGACCAGTGGAAATGCTCTATTGTAATGTTCCCACTGGTCAGACCAGCAGGAACAATGTAATAGGCCGGGGTTGGGGAGACATTGCCATGGCGGTAGCATTCTCCCTGCGCCTTTGACTATCCTGTGGTGGGATGCCAAAGTCTAAATGAGGCCCATAGTGATTTCAGGATATCTCAATAGAAGTTCCTTCCTACTGTGGAGTCCCCTTAATTAAACTGGAACAATTAAGAGAAGCAGGTAGGAAATGGTGACTGCCATCCAGGTAACATTTATCAGATCTTCTTTTGTACAAGGAATGATAATAGAGTTACTGTCTTAAAGGGGCCAGCCGTGAATGATGACGCAGAAGATCTCAAACTCCCATGCAGACATCATCAAACAAACTTTCTAGAGCTTTTGTTAGTGTAGAGCCTGCGTCGCATGTGCTTGCGCATGCGTTTTGCTAAGCGAGACGCTTTGGGAATTAAAAAGGGCTCGGAGCCCTGTCCATGTCACGTCAGTGTCTTTCATTGGTTCTTTGGCTTGCCTGTTAGAATTTGCTTGATTTCATTAGTGGAAGGCACGCATACGTCATGCCTTTTCCAGTGGTTAGCCCTCCTCGAGCGCATCGACCAAGTACAGAACACATACGAGGCTCGCTGTTTTCTGTCCGGTTCGTGGACTCATTTTTCTCTATTTTCGCAGCGTGATCTCGCTTGGCAGAAGTCGAGCGCTTTGCATAATATCGACCCTGTTACACAGTTAATTGCACTTTTTCCGGTTACGTACATAATTGCACTTTTGTCAATAGGTTTCATTTCAAGTAGGTTCTGTCTTTGTATCACTCTTATCATTGTGTATGTACTTGGTCACGTAACTAACACATTGGTTTAAAAAACACCAACGGATTCTGGGCTGTTTCTTTTACATTCGATGACTGCGCGTTGTTCACGAGGGAAGTTTTGCGTACTGACTGAAGGTAATGGATTTCACTTACAGCGTATATGCACTGTTAGTTCACCATTCTTGTACTAATGGGCATAAGTTGCATTTTATTAATGTGATATTTGTTAATTTATACAGCTTGGATAATATTTAATATGCCAGATTGATTTATGACAACACTGCAGGCCACGGCTCTTGTGTAATCGCTGAGCTTGGTCTGCACTTTCACATTTGTATTACATAGTTATTTGCGTTTCAGTTATTCCATTGTTGAATTTCATTCACAGGTTGAGTACATAGATTTTAGGCCCATATTTATACTTTTTGACGCAAAACTGCGCTAACGCAGTTTTGCGTCAAAAAAATTAGCGCCGGCTAACGCCATTCTGAAGCGCCATGCGGGCGCCGTATTTATTGAATGACGTTAGCCAGCGTTAGCCGCCGTCGCCGTCTGGTGTGCGTTAAAAAAAACGACGTACACCAGGAAGCGCCGGCGTAGGGGGATATGGGGCTTGGGCGTCAAGAAATGGGGCAAGTCAGGTTGAGGCAATTTTTTCGCCTCAACCCGATTTGCGCCATTTTTTTTCACTCCCAACCCCCATAGAAATGACTCCTGTCTTAGCAAAGACAGGAGTCATGCCCCCTTGCCCAATGGCCATGCCCATGGGACTTCTGTCCCCTGGGCATGGTCATTGGGCATAGTGGCATGTAGGGGGGCACAAATCAGGCCCCCCTATGCCACCAAAAAAAAAAAAAAAAACACTTACCTGAACTTACCTTAATGTCCCTGGGATGGGTCCCTCCAGCCTTGGGTGTCCTCCTGGGGTGGGCAAGGGTGACAGGGGGTGTCCCTGGGGGCATGGGAGGGCACCTCTGGGCTCCTTCAGAGCCCACAGGTCCCTTAACGCCTGCCTTTTGCAGGCGCAAAAAAACGGCGCAGAAGCGGCCGTACGTCATTTTTTTTGACCCGCCCACTCCCGGGCGTGAATTTTGCCCGGGAGTATAAATCCGACGCACATGCCTCGGAGTAGATTTTTTAGACGGGAACGCCTACCTTGCATATAATTAACGCAAAGTAGGTGTCCACGCTAAAAAATGACGCTAACTCCATGGACTTTGGCGCTAGACGCGTCTAACGCCAAAGTATAAATATGGAGTTAGTTTTGCGTCGAAATTGCGTCAAAAAAAACAACGCAATTCCGGCGCAAACGGAGTATAAATATGCCCCTTAATATCATGTACACTCAGCAACTGCTGTTTCGAAATCATGACCAATTCACTTCAGGTCGAGTTTCATCACTTGTAAGAGCGTACATTTATCCCTGTAAGAATTATGAATGCACTTCCATTTCTCCGATTGGCCCAGGATGAGGCATGCTGGTTTCTGTAGTTTTCAAGCTATCGCGAGCATGTTTCGGCCAATTGTTTTACATTTCATTTTCAATTTAAGTGGCAAGAAAACTCCAGTTAGGAATTTACACGCCTATAGCTCTAACTCAAGCAAACGCGAGACCCATTGCATTGCAAATGCTTGTTTGTAATTGTTAGAGCTGCAGCACGCAGTAAAACAAATATTTTTTCGTTCCCCTTAATAGCAGTATACAGAACGCGTTCGCTTCCCATCCAAGGATGAGAAACACAATGGAATCAAAGAAAAATGAAATTGCAAGCAAGACTAACATGTAATGAAGGATGAATAGACTGATAAGCAAATTGTTTAGTTTTTTAGGCAACATTCACCAGCAATGCTATCTACATCAACAAAACTTATCTGCATGCTCAACCTAAGTTTTAAAAACTGCACAGCACTGACCTATAACTTTTGACAGATGAGGAGTTTCATATGAAATTCTCATTTATCTGCAGAACTCTACCATCCTGTGAAATATTCGACTGCAGGTTTTCGCAGTAAAAATGCATGGCTTTGTGACACCAAGTCTTGCAAGTTGTGACATGCCTTCCAGCGATTTCAGCTACGACAGCAGTCTGCCCACACAGAGGCATTATCTGGTATAGACTTGGGAGGCTTAAATCACCCAGTGATCACCACACAGCTCCGGGCCGATAACACTGAGATGGAAGCCGTGCCCTTTTCACAGAGATGATTCCAGTCTGCTTTGGGCAGAGGGTCAAGCAATAGAGATAGGGGCAGTCCACTCCTCTTGCTTCACTGAAAATAATTCCACTTGCTTTGAGGCAGATTATGGCACATGCCCCTATGATGAATGTGACTGTTAGGTGTGCCTCTTGGGGATGCAGTTTGAGTCACACAAGCTATGGGTGGAACTATCCAGGACGAAGAGTGTACTTGTGTTGTTCCTTTCAAAAGCAAATATTTTAATAATTTATTTAACAAGCATTTGCAATGCAACGGGTCTCGCATTTCTCCGAGTTAGAGCTATTAGCAGTTGTAATCTCCCAACCGAACTTTGCTTGCCACATTAAATGGAAAAAAAGAGCGCATTCGTGCTGCTACAGCTCACTCGTAGTGAAACCTATCGGCAAAAGTGCAATTATCTACATTACCGGCAAAAGGGAAATTAACTAAGTAACAGGGTTGATATCATGCAAAGCGCTCGACTTCTGCCAAGCGAGATCACGCTGCGAAAAAAGATAAAAAGTAGTTCACAAACCGGACGGAAAACAGCAAGCCTCGCATGTTTTCAGTACTTGGTTGCTGCGCTCGAGGAGGGCTAACCACCGGAAAAGGCATGATGCATGCATAAATAAAAGCAAGCAGATTTTAAAAGGAAAGCCCATGAACCAATGAAAGACACTGACATGACGTGGACAGGGCTCCGAGCCCTTTTCTAACTACTAAAGCATATCGCAAGCAATACGCATGCGCAAGCGCATGCTAGCGCAGACTCGACCCTAAAAAAGAAAGAAACAAAAAAACAAGCACATGAACTGGTCAGGTGAAACAAAGGTAGCAGCATAGCGCTTTCTCACATGCTGTGCTTCATTTTCGGAGTATAAAGAAGTAGAATCTAATATTAACAAACATCGCCATGTTTTATTCGGAATTGGTTTATTGAAATATAACAGTTCCATGTCTGTGCAATAGTGAGGAACGAGCTGCATAACCAGAAATCAGGCTGTCTCACAACTGGTGCTGTTTTAGTAGATTTAGGCATGGATTTCCAAGACTGACTGGGACTGAGGTAGGGAAGGCACACGTTGGTGCATGGACACCACCCACTCCTGAGTCTGGGATGTCTTTAAAGCAGAGCTATTCTTTCCCACTTCTTCATGAGACCTGTATTAATACGAGTTCCTCACCGTGAATGACAAACTGGTGCCTGATGTACAGATTTCCACCACTCATGCTTTGTTGCCTGTCTCCTGGGCTGGCACCTCCCATATACCCCACCAGGTTTAGATGGGGAAAGAGAGTGAGCTCTCCAGGACTTTATGGTGAAACTTTCTTCTTGTAGATGGATTGCACGAACTACTGGACTTCTGAGCTACAATGTGTGACCATGGCTCACGTCATCTTTGAGCACTTGGTCAGGATCTCTCTGCTATGAAATAGCCACTATCAGCAAAATAATGGGGATGCCTCTTTACTAACGATGATGGGATCCTTGGAGGAAGGTCACACAGGACACGTTAGGTACATGGCATGAGCAAGCATCCACCACACTTCCCTGTGAAGGCCCTTAGAGGTGAGGAGTGATTGGGTCCTCGGATGTAAATCCTGCAATATATATACATTGTATGTATTTTTTTGAAGGAACATTTACAGAGGACGGACCTGAAATTGATGGGCAACAGGGCATTGCGAATATTTCTCCCAAACGTAGGGTTAGGGAAAGCATGTACGGATGGTTTCACATCTACAAGTGAAGGGTTTACATTGTCATAGTAGTACAGGGAAGGGAGAGAGATGTACATTCTTTCATTGATCCAGGAGTTGGTGAAGAAGTGCAACTTTAAATTAAATTCGAATTATGGGAGAAATGGGATCCTTTCATGGCCTTGGGGCATAAAAGGACTGTTTTATGTGTGTGCTTTTTCTTCATTTCTGGATATCACATACAAAGAAAGAGCTGCCAGTTGGATAATTGCAGGTGATCTGCCCAAATTTTCCTTGATTTGTTTTCAGTTGAGCTGCTACATCGAGGCGTGCTATTTGCTGGCAATAGGCTTGTATTCAGGTGGTTGACCAATAGGGGCCTTGCTTTTATATGTAAGAGAAGAGAGGGGGTTGTACCTCGATGTGAAGCTGTTTGGATTAAGGAATACCTAGTTTGAGTGATCCTTTGAGGCTTCCAACTTTGAAGTCTGAATTTAATTTGGGGATAACAATAAATTAAAAGAATGTTACCCGAATCAGACTTTGGCCATAAAGTGGATGTTATTCTTAAATTAATTTATACACATCTTGTATTTGTGGCCATGCTTCAGTAGTGGTATAACAATAGAAACACCTCAGATGTAAGATTTAACACCCACAGGGTTCAGAAATATGCATCTTGTACACAAATGTTTACCAGCGCATGTTGTTGGAACACAATTAATTTACATGGTGTGCATCTGCATATAAATAAATGCGTATGTATCTGCAACTTGAAGAATTGTCCATTTTCTCTTGCAGTGACACACAATTAAGGCATTCAGCTTGTTTGCATGCCCTAAGTAAGTATACAAGATAAGTCACCTGTTAGACAAATCTAGAATACTGAGTGAATAGTAAAGCTGACTATACAATGAGAAATTAATCAGAGTTGCTCTTCCTGTTTCGTGAACAAATATGATATGTGTCTAAAGCAAGACCCAATAATTAATTTCTTCTTCCTTTCCTTATGTAATATTCCATTCTTCTTTGGTTGTAACTCAAATGCAAATAATGTATTGGATGCTGTTCTTAAAGACACATATTGTAATTCTGGAAAATAAAAAAAATAGAAATGCTTTTGTTTCCACCAGGAGAGGGAATTAAGGGGGTCATTCTGACCTTGGCCGTCCATGACCGCCATGGCGGAGTGCGGCGGAAGCACCGCCAACAGGCTGGCGGTGCTTCCTGGGCGATTCTGACCGCGGCGGTAAAGCCGCGGTCGGAAAAGGGAAGCCGGCGGTTTCCCGCTGGCCCAGGGAACCCGCCATGGCGGCGCTGCTTGCAGCACCGCCATGGGGATTCCGACCGCCTTCCCACCAGCCTGTTTCTGGCGGTGTCCACCGCCAGAACCAGGATGGCGGGAACGGGTGCCGTGGGGCCCCTGGGGGCCCCTGCACTGCCCATGCCACTGGCATGGGCAGTGCAGGGGCCCCCTAACAGGGCCCCACAAAGATTTTCACTGTCTGCTTAGCAGACAGTGAAAATCGCGACGGGTGCCACTGCACCCGTCGCACCCCTTCAACTCCGCCGGCTCCATTCCGAGCCGGCTTCATTGTTGAAGGGGCTGTCCCGCTGGGCCGGCCGGCGGTCTTCTGGCGGTCGGCCGCCTGCCACGCGGGAAAGCCGGAATGGCCGCCGCGGTCTTTTGACCACGGTGCGGTCTTTCGGCGGGAACTGCTTGGCGGGCGGCGACCGCCGACCGCCGCGGTCAGAATGACCGCCTAAGTCCTGACGATTCCTCCTGATATTTGAATCATTGGCAGCCTGAGCATTGGCAAAACCAATGGGTTGTGCCTTACTGACGTATCGGGTTCGCTAGTGTTAGCGCATTGGACCTTATTTAGTTTATCTTTAATTTATAAGGGGACACGTTAGAGGTTCGATGGACCTTTTGACTGCGCTTTGAGTAATTCCCACCATAAACCCCCAATTCAACACAGATCATCAATAAACAACGGTAAATACCTTTGGAGTCAGTAATCTTCACGCTCCATGACCTATATGGCCACAAATAACTACACCTTTATGTAAAGTTAGAAAGTTTATTTGCCTATATTAAGAATGCTAATATCACATAAATTAGTCTAAAAACCATCTGATACACATATAATAACAACACTGGTTGACCAAGCCTCCTAAAGAATCTCAATTTAGTTAGACCATTTATCACTAAACATTCGAAAGTCACAGTACAAATTAACAGTAAGAATAACTTAACAATAGAAATAGCATACATGTAGGTTCAGCAACTGAGCAACATCAATTGTTTGTTAATAGCAACCTGTTAACATATCAGGATTTCCCTTACTAACCATCCGACTAGAATAGCATGTTTGGGCTTCATGCAAAAAAAAATAGTCAACATAAATTTGGAAAACATCTAACTAGGGCTCTATCAAAATAGTGGCTGGTACCTAGAAACGAGACAAAATTTACAACAAGAACAAAAGCATTTTGTTATACCTCTCCTCAAATGGATCAGCAAGCTGCGATTATCTTTGTCAGTTGGACGTCAGCTCGTTCAGCATCAGCAGCAGGCCATAAAAGGGAATAGTTCAGAACCAGGGACTCTAAGCTATCTGAACCATTAGGAAAGCAATATCTAAGGGATCAACATTCAGCAACAGAAGTTTAAGCAATAAAATCAAAGATAGAAGTAAATCATCAGGAACTGTTCAGCTCCTCAGACTGAATAGAATGAACCCCCTTCTCCTCTGTGCAGTTGAGCTAAGTTAAAATCGCCTAAAGAACTTCCCATGTTGCCATTGGTCAAAGAATCGTATGTTTACAATTAGTCCAATAAGGATTTATTTCTAAATCTAAGATTAACTAAACTGTCTTTCACATGTTGATGATTGGCTCCTCTTTTCCTGTTCCCACTGTCAGGCTCGTCAGGTAACATTTTTGTATCCATCCGTACTCCAGTCAGTGAGCCCATTGGTAGCTCCTGGGAACATCTCTGTCTCACACATCAAACTAAATAATGTAGAAAGACCTAATACAAGATCTTCTAGCAAGCAGTTCTCATGAGAAAGTTAAAGACATCTGTTAAAGTTTGGTCAACTCAGTGAAAACAATACATGGATTCATTTCTCTAGACATACATTCCCACAAATTGTATTTGTACAGTGCAGAATAACCTGAGTCTGTGCAAACTAGGCCCAAACCTCGCTAACTTAAGGCCTACAATTAATAAAGCAAATACTTAATGCAAAATTACACTTTCACGATTAATGGTGGCCACTCAAGAGGGCACATTTTCCTATATTAATCAAACTCTATGCAGATTCATAATTCAAAGTACATGAATATTTATTAGTAAAAATTCATAGCCCCATTTTTTGACCCCTCCTCCCTCCTGTGCATCATTATTGCACTGGAGTTTAAATATGGCGTTAAGGCAATAGAGTCATTTTTTGCACAGGAACACCTACCTTGCATCTTATTAAGGCAAGGTAGGTTTCCACTTCCAAAAAATGACTTTAACTCCATAAATTTGGTGCTAGACGGGTCTAGCCCCAAAGTATACATATGGAGTTAGTTTTACACCGACTTAGAGTAAAAACAAATGATGCTAATTCGGTGCAACCAGAGTAAAATATGCCCCTATTTACCTAAATGCGAGCAGTTGAAAGATGCAAGTCAGTCAAGTCAAAATATTGGTAAAGGGGCTATGCCTCAGTGAAGGGGCAGACACAAGAGGAAGGCAACTATTGAATAAGAAGAAAACAATTGAGAATGACAATAATGCCAGCCAATGTAAGCAGTGGACAGGCCCTAAGCCCCCTCCTTTCCTTAGCAATATATGTAAGTCTCCTCTAAGGGAGGCGCATTAAGGCAGGAAGCTGTATATCACTAAGTAGGATATGTGTATTGTATATATATCCTGACAGTAGCACTTCCAAATTGTCGTTTTGCTGTGGGAGAGGCAGTAGCCCCATTGGCTGACACAGTTACCGGCTGACCACCCAGCCCGGTTGACTTCTGAATGGGACTACTGAGATGGAAACTGTAAGGTATCAAATTAATCTTGGCAATAATGCCGACTTGATGACCAAATCAAATTTAATGTCACTGTTAAACAAATGCAACTTTTAGAAAGTTGCTACTCTGACCCAGTTTGTCCAGTGGCCTCACATGGTCACAGGCCACCAGATAGCTTTATGGCCTCCTGGTGAGTAGTGTAAACGACTCCCAGGCTTAGGAGCAAAAACAGCCTGCTACAGGGTGCGGTGTTACCTCCCCTTTGCAGGAAGCCACTCAGGATATTGGCCCAAATGGCAAGCTCAAAGAAGAGCCGCCTTTGATGGGCAAATGACAATCACACTCTTGAGGGGCTGCCCTCTGTTCAGGTAGAAAGGATGGCGTCGGGAGCAGACAAGAGCGTCCAGTTCGCAAACCAGTTTTCCCATAGGCATGTAGCCCACAGGTAACCACACCTCTATGGTGGGTTTCCGAACTGCTATCATCCGAGGAAGGGTTCAGACATCTTGACAGTGGGCAGAGTGGTGCACTCCGGGATTGCAAGAGGCCACACATTGCTGGAAAGCCATCACAAAGCAGGAGGGGACCTGGAAGCCCATTGGCTAAGGAACATATCATTTTCCCCTTGGGCACTTTTTGGGAATACATATGGCACCCTGAACCTCACATCACATTGGAACGGAAGAGAAGACAGAAGATAGTCTGCCCTGCTGACCACTGAACTTGGCAAAGAGGCTGCACTGCCTGCTGGACTGCACTTTCTGCACTTTGGGCTAGCGAAAAGAGGACTGTGCCTGTGGCTCCTGGCTTGGGTAAACATTGCTCCCCAGGCCAAAGAAGTGACCTGAAGGGTAATTTGGCTGACTCCCCTAGAACAAGCACATAGGCCAACAAAGCTGAAGTAGCCCAACTCAGCAAGCCAGTAGCCACTTCAGAATAATCATTGCCACTGGCCAAAGTTGCACCGAATCAGCCAGTCCCAGGAGTGTTGGCTGAGTCCAGATTGATCCCCAAAGAGGGACACCAGGATCCACCAAAGGATATCACTGGGTCCGCTGTGGACAAAGACTGGTAGCTTAGCTGCAGCTGGCCTTCTGCTGTCTCAAAAAAGGACTTTAAGGGACAGTGACCTTTATAACCAAAGTTACCCCATATGATCCGTGGACTGAGGAATAACCACAATGCAACCCCTGTCGGCCGCACAACACATAGAGCAGCCTTGAGTTTCTTCCATTTTAGGCATCCACATCATCAGGACTACTCCATTGAAGTCTATGGTGGTCGTGCTGTAAAGTTTGGAACTTGAAAACACTTTGGTGGCAAGGTCACTGTCCAAATACTCCTTATTGTCCCCAAATCCCCAACTCTTCTGCCTATTGGATTTGGTCACCCAAGTCAGGCCACAGTAGTTGAACTTAACTCTTACAAACTTTTCAAAAGTTTACAACCTTTTTGGTTAACAATGCTTGTTTGCAGGTAAACTGAGATTTAGATTTCCTTTGAAAATTTGTGTCTCTGGAACCCTCAGTGGATTTTGTTCATCCTAGACTCTAAAAAGTCATAAAAATGTAATCTATTTTCATAAGTTGGCCTTGGATTTCTTCTGTGCCGTGTGGTTTTCTTTTTAAGTTGTTTGGTGCTGTTAAATGCTTTACAATAATTCTTTTGTTTAAGCCTTGCTGCTCGAAGCCTTAGCTACCCAGGGTTGAGCTTAAGGTTTTACAAACTAGCCTAACTGGACCCAACACAGTTTTTGCAAGAGCATTCGACGGTAAGGTAGCACAGCCGTACCATATAATACGCCCATATCGTCTCATTGGTGCCCAGCTGTGGGATCCAGAACTTGTTTTCATTTGTACCAGGCATTTAATAAGTTAGCAAGCACAGAAAAGATCCACCAAGTTGACACTAAGAAGTTTTAGCAAGTTGCCAAATTCTCTGTATAACCAGGGCACTTTTTTCCAGAAGCTAAAAGCAATGAGTCACAAGTCTTCACTAAATGACTAAGGCCCTCATGCGGCCTGCCAAGTTGAAACCGCCGGGCGGCTGCCAATGTGGCCACACTCCAGTGGGGTCTATTTTGAGATCCCCACTGGGCCGCCGGGCGGCAGCGGGGATCTCGGCCGCAACACAGGAGCCAGCGGGTTTGCCGCTGTGCGATGGGTGCAATTGCACCTGTCGCGCTTTTCACTGTCTGCTATGCAGACAGTGAATAGCTCCATGGGGCCGTGGCAGGAGGCCCTCAACTCCCCTTTCCGGCAGCCTTTTCATGGTGGTTCATACCTCTAGGAAAAGGCTGGCGGGAGGGGGACTCGTAATCCCCTGGTCAGCGCTGCAAGCAGCGCTGCCCTGGGGGATTACAACCGTCGGGACAAAAGTGGCGGGAAACCGCCGGTCCCGGGGCCGTAATGCCCAAGTTTGTACTGCCAGCCTGTTGGTGGTACAAACTCCAAAACAGCCCTGGTGGTGTTTGGCCACCAGGGTTGTAACGAGGGCCTAAATGTTTTACAGAGTCTTCAAAAATGGAAAACATGGAAATAGACTTGCCTATCCTGCCCACATTGACAAACAATGATTGAAGGCTGCTGTGCAGGGATAGAGAAATCAGCCCACAGATAACTGCTGAAAACTAGGACCTCAAGAATGCCTCCAAAGCCTCGCAGGAAGCAAGGAGAGTCCAGGTCTAACGAGCACCACTGACTGGGGATGAAGAAGATAGCAATAATTTCTTTAACAGAGAGGATGGAAATGAGAGTGTGACCCCTGCAGTACAATCAAGGCCTGAGTCCACATCTGGAAGTGAAGAGTTCCACTTCAATAGGGAGCCCCAAAGATCCAGAAGCACAGCTCAGCCTCTTAGAGATTCAGGAAAGGAAGCTGACTCTGAAAGAAAGGACATTTGCCCTAGAGGAGAAGAGGATCAAGCTGGCGCTGAAACCCCATGGACATGGTGGCAACAGCAAGGAACCAGAAGTGAAAACATGGGGGTGCCTGTGATCCTAGGTTGCCCACGGGTATTTTCCTAAGCACTTTTGTATAGCCATTTTAGCCATATTTTAGACACATTATTTTAGCGAACTAGGCCTGCCATTGTGCACTTTAGCCCAGATACATTTTATTCAGCATTGCGTTATTTTTCTAGCATTAGCCACATTTGCGTTTTTATTTTCTCTATTTGTTCCTTCACCTAGGAAAGCATCATGTTCTTAGTATTGTACTTTGTGCTTTCCTCAAGGCTGCAGTCAGATAGGGTTACAGGCAAAACTTCCAAGCTGTGTCTCAGACATTTACAGAAATATATATATCCTTATGTGGGGACATTTTTCCTAGAACGTCCATTGATTTATTATAAAAACACTTTTTTGTCCCATGTACATTAGAGAGTGATTCCAGTCAGATGACCACGACTGCATGCTGATTGCCTTTGCTACAGCCGCTTGCTTAGACGACCGAATCCCTGGCCTATATGGGGACGGTGTCTTTCTAGACTCCAGGCTTCCTTGCTCAGGTATGGGGGATGATGTCTTCCCAGGGGGAAACCTGAAGGGTGGATTAGGTCTTAATATTCTGTGCTCTAACATAGCTTAGGTAGAAAGATATACATTACTCCTAGTGACACTATGGTGGGACTGTTTTTGTGTTTCACACTCATTGTCACCCTTTAGCTTTTAGTGTGTTTTATCATCCTACTAATTGCAATACATGCCATTTTATCTAAGATGCAGTTAATGCAATAAATTCTTATTGAATTATATTCTGCCTCTGTTTGTCTTTTCCTGTGTGAGATTAATGTGACTGAGAGAAAAGGATGGCATCTGGTAGACCACGATTTACCTGAGGAGTCTTTCTTGTCATGTGCCCGGTTGCCATAATCATGCCTGCTCTTGGGCAGAGATTAGGTGCTGCTAGTTAGCCGGAAAACCCAGATTATGCCGACAGGTGTCACATTGTGTGGAATTGTACTTAGTACCCCTCAATTCAGGTGATATTGTGCACAAATCCAGTAGCCTCATTAGGATAATGAGAACCTATGCGACATGGCGCCACCAACGTTTTGTCAGGCACTAATTTTCAAATCCTTCTATGTATCTCTGTCTCACTAAAAGCTAAAGATATCTTGATACTTTATATGGAGACGTCCATGGTATTGAGGATTTCCTCCTGAGCTAAGTAGGTAGTACCTAACTAGCGCTGAAGGTTGTTCAAGCTTTAACCTTAAAGGATTAATCCCCACCTGGTGTCCTTATCTCGGAACAAACACCTTTTCCATAACCATAGCGAACCCGCAATAGGTAGTAATTGCAGTAAACGTGCAATCGCCCCTTACTGCACACCTACTTGCAAATGGCCTAACGGCCCCTTGGGGTCAAGTTACATTCGTTGTTGAGGGTCATCCAGCCTGCAGAATAGAAACATTTTAATCTTGGGTCACTTTTCCAGGAGTTGATGGGAACACAAACACATTTCATCACTACACACCTGCAAACATACCTGCACAATATAGAGCCTATGCATGTTTAGAAATACTACTATCTTATCAAGACCATAATAATTGGCTTGATGGCACCCTACCTCATACAATACTACACGTTAGGTTAGATCTTCTGAGCAATGATGGCCCGACCTGAACTTTACTGGCCACATATACACCACAACCTGATGCAGCAACCTTGGCCTTAGCTGAGTTTTTCCGCCTATATACAGGGCTCACTGAAATGTACAGACTGTTAGTACAGTTTGTAATGCAAACATTAAATACTAAACCAGCACGTGCTACCCCAGCACAACCACATGCAGTTACACCAGGCATTAACCCTGCAACTGTAAATTTGATCACGGGTAAAGTACCCGCCAAGTGGGAGGAAATTCCATTTTAGTTAGCTCAAAACATAAAGGCACTGGAAGCAGTCTTTTCCCATACAGGTCCCCAGGACAGACATAGAATCCTCACGATGTGCTTGCCATTTGGGATGGTTCCCTCTGTAGATAACTGCAACACATGGGGCACAGTATTTGCCACGCTCTATATTACCGCACACGATACACCAACACTTGCCAATCTTCCGAAGGTGTTAAAACAAATTCAAGATGAATACGGGGCTACCCGGCCTTGGACTTGAGGATGTATTTAATGGGCAATTATGCCAGTGTGTCTTCAATAATATTAGGTAACCTTAAAGGGGAACCAGTTTGACTAGCTGTGTGCATGTGGCTCCGGGAAGTTCCTGCACAGGATGAATAACGTGAGCTGCCAAAGACTATCGCTGAGACCTACTCTAGTATTGGTAGAGATAGTCTGGTGGCCAGGCAAATTAAACCACAATTACAGGGTAGATCCAATAAAGATTCTACTAAGCAAGCATTTGAAGGATCTAACAAATGCTGGTATAAAAAACAACAAACACCTAAAAAAGAAAGGGGAGAATCTCCGCATTCGGAGACCCCTCAGAATCGATATGATCTTAGAAATACAGACAATATAAAAGTGCCTGACAGATATCAATATACTGATACATGCCAATCTCGTTCCTTTCAGGACTCACCGGAAAAACGCAATGAGAAAGGTGGGTGGTCAGGACAGCAAACAGAGTACGTGAAACTGAGAAAGGACTCTCACTGCTCGTCCGAAGTTTCTGTTAAGAAAGAAGCGAAACGTCCCCAACAAAATCCCCTGTTCAAAAAGAAGAAAGTAGAAGCAGTCGCAATACGACATGCCACTCTTTACTGAAGAACAGGAAGCGGGCACTGGCACTGCTAGACAGTGCGGCAGAGGACACAATAGTTTGCTGGGATCTCAAGAGAATCTGGAGGTGAAAGCAACTGATGACTCCTTACAAGTTGAGACTGAGGACATGCATTTCTCCACACCCGACAAGGTGTATAAAGTCACTACACATTTAGAAGGAGACATTGAAGGCACAATCAACGCTATCTTTTGGGACCGCCTCATCACTATTTATGATATTTTACTGGCCTAAAAGGATTGGCCACCAGATTTTGTCTGTGATCTCTCCTATGAAGAAGAGATTATTGAAGATTCTTTCTCGCTCCTTGTTCCCGGACAGCTCATAGAAATTCATGCAAATGATTGAGCAGTGGCGCAGCCACCTGCATTATATCGTGGCCACGTACGGTGGGATAAAGTTTCCTCCTATCATGTAATACCAATTAAATCCTAACCTCAATCCCACTATCCAATAAAACATGGAGCAAAGGCACGGGTGAGGAAATTCCTCAGACAGTTAGAATACCAGGGCGTAATTGAACCCTGTGTCTCACCAATGAACAACCCATTGTTCCACGTAGCTAAACCCGACCATTTATACAGAGTAATCTTAGACTACAGACATTTAAGTAGCCACACTCGCACCTCTGCTATGCAAAATGCACACAGCACAGCACTTAGGAACAATATAGTGCTCAAAAAACACAAAACGACCCTGGATATTTCCAACGGGGTTTTTGACAAAATATAGCACCTGAAAGTAAGGACTAAATAAGTTTCAGCACTTTAGGCTCTCTGTAAAAAATACTTCTACTCCCACAAGAGTACAGACACTCCAGGACTGTTTTCAGCTTGTGTTACATCTATTTTACACGACATTGACCCTGAGGCATTGTTATCCATGCATGATATCTACCTTACGGACGACGACCTCATGCAGCATATAAGAGGAGTAGCCCGCATTGTTGTGAGATTTGCCGATTTCTGCTACAAATTTAATTTCAATAAAAAAAAAAAATAGCCTTCCTTAGTGTCCTGTTCTTTGGATCCAAATTATCAGATGAAGGCAAAAGCCTTGCACCCCAATTTCTAGAAAAATGTGCACAACTACAACCTACACACACCATAAAAAAGCTCCATTCTTTATTGTGCTTTTTGAATTTTGGCAGAACTTATATCCCAGATATGCACAACGCATTAAACATTTATATGACTTGATACGTCTTGACTTTTCCAGCAAATACTGGACAGTCGAGTACACACGCATTCTAAGAGTATTACAAGACATGCTAGCAGCATAACACCTACATTCAAGTGACAGCAAAAAACTCCTGGTCATCAGAGTAATCGATGGTGCCATTGGTTTAGCCTATGTAACGTTCAATGAGGGTGAAACCCTCCCAAAAGCATACAAATCACATTCTCTACAGCAGAACAAAGCTTTGCTCCCACTGAGAAAATTGTCACTGCTGTTCAGATAGCTGTCGTTAAAAAAGACTTCTGGCTCAGGGTAAATGTATTATTGTTGTACCCCCATCCCAGCTCTTGAGGCTGTTACCAAAGCTAGCATTCCTAACGCTAAAGTATTACATCCACGTTGGATCCAATAGGCAATTTCTGACGGCCACTGATGTTGACTATATTTCTGAAAATTACAAACTCAAGAATTTTTGCAATATGAACTTAAATACTCAGTTCCAGCAAACACATTGCCTATTGTACAATATCAAACAATTATGTACACCGATGGTTCAGACCAACCAGCTATAGGCACAAAACATCAATACTCCGCCGCTTGCACAGTTGTGAGTGGCTACATGAAATATGGCAAGTTCCATCCATAACATACTTACACACAGACCATAGGGGTCTGCATTGCACAATTAGCAGAGCTGAAGGCTCCGGTGATGGCACTTGAACATTCTGATACTGAACAGCTGGCACTGATTGTCTGAGGTTCGTATTATTGTGTCCAGTCCTTCAATGAATATCTGCTTACTGGTGTCAGAATGGGTTCAGAGATTCATAAGGAAACAGTGTTAAACACAGACGTCTATGGGGGAAAGTAGCGGATCTGAAAGAAACGCTACCCAGCATCCATGTCGTACATACACTAGGACACCAGCGTGTTGGAATACATGTTGTAGGCAACACCTTGGCTGATGAAGCAGCCAACTCACCAGTAGCTACGGCTCCTGTTGCTACCGTAACTCATTATAGAACAAAATTGGATAGTGAAACACTGGTTGCTGTGAAAGTTTCGGCTGACGGCACGCCCTTACCAAAAGCATTTCCTACATACCATGCCTCAGTACAGCCCTAGCAGTTATACCAGGGGTGGGTAATCTTGTGTTTTCCTAATAAAGACCAAAGACAAGCATTGATCAAGGCAGCACATGAGGGGATTGCTTCTGCCCATGCTGGGTGTGGTGGCTACAATATCATTGTTACAAGCATGTTACAGGTGGCCAGGTCTCTACAAATAGACTAAGCAGCATGTCCTTTGTTGTGACATCTGCCAGCAAATACAAGGATCCACCGTCAAACGCCCACTGCAGACACCCCTCCTAATATCCAGCAAACCATTACAATGTGTGTACTTGGACCATTGTGGTCCTCTGACACCTGATAGTGCATACAAATATATTTTATTCGCTGTTGACTCATGCTCCAGATTTCTATGGGTTTGGCCACAACGCTCGGCTGACGTTCGAACTGTTATTAAAGATTTGCAAGTCTTTATCGCACATATGCTGTTTCAGCTTTCCGCGCGGACCAAATCAAAATCAAATCAAATCATTAACATTTATAAAGCGCGCTACTCACCCGTGCGGGTCTCAAGGCGCTAGGGGAAAAAGGGGGGGTTATTGCTGCTCGAACAGCCAGGTCTTTAGGAGTCTCCGGAAAGCGGAGTGGTCCTGGGTGGTCCTGAGGCTGGTGGGGAGGGAGTTCCAGGTCTTGGCCGCCAGGAAGGAGACAGATCTCCCACCCGCCGTGGAGCGGCGGATGCGAGGGACAGCAGCGAGTGCGAGGCCAGAGGAGCGGAGGAGGCGGGTGGGGATGTAGAAGCTGAGGCGTCTGTTGAGGTATTCCGGTCCCTTGTCGTGGAGGGCTTTGTGTGCGTGGGTGAGAAGTCGGAAGGTGATCCTTTTGCTGACTGGAAGCCAATGCAGGTGTCTCAGGTGTGCGGAGATGTGGCTGCTGCGGGGTACGTCGAGGATGAGGCGGGCCGAGGCGTTTTGAATGCGTTGCAGGCGATTTTGGAGTTTGGCTGTGGTCCCGGCGTAGAGGGTGTTGCCATAGTCCAGGCGGCTCGTGATGAGGGGGTGGGTCACGGTTTTTCTGGTGTTGGCGGGGATCCAGCGGAAGATCTTGCGGAGCATGCGGAGGGTGAGGAAGCAGGCGGAGGACATGGCGTTGACTTGCTTGGTCATGGTGAGAAGAGGGTCCAAGATGAAGCCGAGGTTGCGGGCGTGGTCTGTGGGGGTCGGTGCGGTGCCGAGGGCCGTGGGCCACCAGGAGTCATCCCAGGCGGACGGGGTGTTGCCGAGGATGAGGACTTCCGTTTTTTCAGAGTTCAGCTTTAGGCGGCTGAGCCTCATCCAATCTGCGACGTCCTTCATACCCTCTTGTAGGTTGGTCTTGGCGCTGGCGGGGTCCTTGGTGAGGGAGAGTATAAGTTGGGTGTCGTCGGCGTAGGAGGTGATGATGATGTCATGCTTGCGTACGATGTTGGTGAGGGGGCTCATGTAGACATTGAAGAGTGTCGGGCTGAGCGATGATGAAGCATGACACCAAGTATGGTGTGTGAGGACTCTTGCTCCTGATGATCAGGACTCTTTTACTTCTTCTCCCTATTCTTTTGGAACAGTGTATCATATTCTATTATTGGGCTGAGCGATGAGCCTTGAGGTACGCCGCAGATGATCTCGGTGGGTTCTGAGCGAAACGGAGGGAGGTAAACTCTTTGGGAACGGTTTGCGAGGAAGGAGGCGATCCAGTCCAGGGCCTGGCCTTGGATCCCGGTGGAGCGGAGGCGGGTGATTAGGGTGCGGTGACAGACGGTGTCAAAGGCAGCCGAGAGGTCGAGAAGAATGAGGGCGACTGTTTCACCGTTGTCCATCAGGGTTCTGATGTCGTCTGTGACTGAGATGAGGGCGGTTTCAGTGCTGTGGTTGGTTCGGAATCCGGTTTGTGAGGGGTCGAGCAGGTTGTTGTCTTCCAGGAAGGTGGTCAGCTGTTTGTTGATGGTCTTCTCTATTACTTTGTCTGGGAAAGGCAGAAGAGAGATGGGGCGGACGTTTTTCATGTTGCTCGGGTCAGCCGTAGGTTTCTTTAGTAGAGCGTTGACTTCGGCGTGTTTCCAGCATTCGGGGAAGGTAGCAGAAGAAAAAGAAGAGTTGATGACGGTCTGGAGGTGCGGGGCGATGATGTTGTCGACTTTGTTAAAGATGAAGTGCGGGCAGGGGTCCGAAGGGGCACCGGAGTGGATAGAGTTCATGATGGATTTGGTTTCTTCCGTGTTGATGTGGGTCCAGTTGTTAAGGGTGATGGCCGGGGATGCGGGTTCGGTGGTGTTTGGTTGGGTCTGGTGTCCGAAGCTGTTGTGGAGGTCGCTGATCTTGCGATGGAAGAAAGTGACGGGGGATTCGCACAAATCCTGTGAGGGCGTGACGGCGTTGGCGCTGGGGTTGGAGAACTCCTTGATGATGCTGAAGAGTTCTCTGCTGTTGTGGCTGTTTTTGTCCAGTCTGTCGGTGAAAAAGTTCCCTTTGGCAGCGCGGATCAGGTGGTGGGGTTCGCGGGTAGCGTTCTTGAGGGCGGTCATGTTGTCAGCGGTGTGGTCCTTGCGGCAGGCTTTCTCAAGGGCGCGACAAGTTTTCTTAGATTCTTTGAGGGTGTCAGAGAACCAGAGAGGTTTTTTGGTGTTGGTCTGTCGATGCGTGCGTTTGAGGGGAGCAAGGTTGTCTGCGCAGTTGGAGATCCAGTTTGTGAGGTTGAGGGCTGCGTCGTTGGGGTCGGTGGTGAGGGTGGGTTGGTTGGCGGCGAGTGCGGAGAGGTGTTGCTCTTCAGGGATCTTGTTCCACTGTCGACGAGGGATGGGTTGAGTGCGGAGGTGGCGGGTCTCGCGTCGGAATGTGAAGTGGACGCAGCTGTGGTCGGTCCAGTGTAGGGCGGAGGTGTGGCTGAAGAAGACGTGTTTGCTGGCGGAGAAGATAGGGTCGAGCGTGTGTCCGGCGATGTGGGTGGCGGTCTTCTCCAGTTGTTTGAGGCTGAGGTTGGCGAGGTTGTCGAGCAGGGTGGTGGTGTTGGGGTCGTTGTTTTGTTCCAGATGGAAGTTGAGGTCGCCTAGGAGGATGTAGTCCGGTGAGGTGAGGGCGTGCGAGGAGATGAAGTCGGCGATGGCGTCGCTGAAAGGGGCGCGTGGTCCGGGAGGACGGTAGATGAGGGATCCTCTGAGGGTGGTCCTCGGGTCGGTGCGAATCTGAAAATGCAGGTGTTCAGCGGCGAGAGGGGTGTCTTCGGTGGAGGTGGTGACGCTGATGGAGTCTTTGAAGACGATGGCGATACCTCCTCCTGCTTGGTTGGTGCGGTCTTTCCTGGAGATCTTGTAGCCTTCGGGGATGGCGGTGGCGATGTCTGGAGCAGAGGAGGCGTTCATCCAGGTCTCCGTGATGAAGGCGACGTCCGGTGCTGTGGAGTCCAGGAGGTCCCAGAGTTCAACGCCGTGTTTGTGGACGGAGCGAGCGTTGACTAGGATGCACTTGAGGTGGTTGATGGCGCGTGGGCTTGTGATCGTGGTAGTTGCGTGGTGGAAGATGCGTTTGCAGGAGTTGCAGGCGAAGGGTCCATGGGTGCGTTTGGGGTGAGCTTGGAAGCAGGTGTTGGAGCGTCTTGGGTTGAGGGCGTGGAGGGTGGTGGGGTCGTAGCGGATCAGCTGGGAGAGCTGGGGACCAGGGGTCGTGGCGCTGGGCGAGGGCCAGGTGCGGACGGGCGCAGACGGGCTTGCCTCTGGCGCGCCTCCGGCGCGCCATCGGCGCAGTCGCACAGCAGCCGCCATATGAGGTAGGAGGGGGGGGAGGGGTCAGCTGGGGGCGAATGGGAGCTGGGGGGCGGGGGCGTGCAGGAGGTCGCGGCGGGAAAGCGCAAGGGAGGGGGGGACAGGTAGAGTGAGAAGAGCTGGAGGATTGGGGTTTAAGGGTGGAGGGGGGTGAGTGTTAGGAGGTTTAGGAGATTAGGGAGAAAGATAGGAGTAGGGTTGTGAAGATAGGGGAGGGGGGGTTGTAGAGGTGGATGAGGCTGAGAGGTAGAGTGAGAGGATAGGAAGATAGGTAATAGAGGGGGTGGCGGGAGGGGGGGAGGGATAGAAAAATAGATAGAGAAAATAGATAGATAGAGAAATCGATAGATAGAGAAATAGATAGAGAGATAGGAAGATAGGAGGAGGTGGAGAGTGAGGGAGTTAGATAGTGGGATAGAGAGATAGAGAGATAGGTAGATAGGAGGAGTGAGGGAGGTAGATAGTGAACGGGTTAGATAGGGGAGATAGAGAGGGGGATGCGAGTGAGGGAGGTGGATGAGGCAGGAGCAGGAGGGCAGGCACGGGGAGAAGAAGACGGAGTAGGCAGAAGAGCCGAAGGCAGACGATAGAAGACAGAAGACCGGAAGACCGGAAGAACAGAAGAACAGAAGAACAGAAGAACGGAAGAACAGAAGACCGGAAGAATAGAAGACCGGAAGAACAGAAGACCGGAAGAACAGAAGAAAGGAAGACCGGAAGAACACAGAAGAACACAGAAGAAGATACAGAAAACGAAGAACAGAGGGCAGAAGACCACAGAAGAAGATGAGGAGGAAGAGAGGCGACAGGAGAGGCTGAGAAGCACACAGAAGAAGAGAGAAGAAGAGAGAAGACGGGGAAAAGAAGAGTACAGAAGAAGATTACAGACGAGGAGCGAGGAGGGAGAACATAGAAGAAGAAAAGAAGAAAAGAAGCAGGAGAAGGAGAGAGGGTGAGTAACGCGGGGCAGAGCGAGGGGCTGGGAGGTGGGGGGTACTTACTGTGAGGTGGGTCTCAGGAACTCAGGAACCTGGAGGAGCTGGAGGAGCTGCAGCGGCAGGGGGAGCGACCTACCCTTGGGTCAAGGGTCGCAGCACTGTCGCGCAGCGGCCGCCATATGAGGTAGGAGGGGGGAAGGGGTCAGCTGGGGGCGAATGGGAGCTGGGGGGCGGGGGCGTGCAGGAGGTCGCGGCGGGAAAGCGCGAGGGGGGGGACAGGTAGAGTGAGAAGAGCTGGGGGAGGGGGGTTTAAGGGTGGAGGGGGGTGAGTGTTAGGAGGTTTAGGAGATTAGGGAGAAAGATAGGAGTAGGGTTGTGAAGATAGGGGAGGGGGGGTTGTAGAGGTGGGTGAGGGTGAGAGGTAGAGTGAGAGGATAGGAAGATAGGTAATAGAGGGGGTGGCGGGAGGGGGGAGAGATAGAAAAATAGATAGAGAAAATAGATAGAGAAATCGATAGATAGAGAAATAGATAGAGAGATAGGAAGATAGGAGGAGGTGGAGAGTGAGGGAGTTAGATAGTGGGATAGAGAGATAGAGAGATAGGTAGATAGGAGGAGTGAGGGAGGTAGATAGTGAACGGGTTAGATAGGGGAGATAGAGAGGGGGATGCGAGTGAGGGAGTGGGATGAGGCAGGAGCAGGAGGGCAGGCGCGGGGAGAAGAAGACGGAGGAGGCAGAAGAGCCGAAGGCAGAAGATAGAAGACAGAAGACCGGAAGAACAGAAGAACAGAAGAACAGAAGAACAGAAGAACGGAAGAACAGAAGACCGGAAGAACAGAAGAAAGGAAGACCGGAAGAACACAGAAGAACACAGAAGAACACAGAAGAAGATACAGAAAACGAAGAACAGAGGGCAGAAGACCACAGAAGAAGATGAGGAGGAAGAGAGGCGACAGGAGAGGCTGAGAAGCACACAGAAGAAGAGAGAAGACGGGGAAAAGAAGAGTACAGAAGAAGATTACAGACGAGGAGCGAGGAGGAAGAACAGAGAAGAAGAAAAGAAGAAAAGAAGCAGGAGCAGGAGAGAGGGTGAGTAGCGCGGGGCAGAGCGAGGGGCTGGGAGGTGGGGGGTACTTACTGTGAGGTGGGTCTCAGGAACTCAGGAACCTAGAGGAGCTGGAGGAGCTGCAGCGGCAGGGGGAGCGACCTACCCTTGGGTCAAGGGTCGCTACCACTGTCGCGCAGCGGCCACCATATGAGGTAGGAGGGGGGGGAGGGGTCAGCTGGGGGCGAATGGGAGCTGGGGGGCGGGGGCATGCAGGAATTCGCGGCGGGAAAGCGTGAGGGATGGGGGGACAGGTAGATTGAGAAGAGCTGGGGGAGGGGGGTTTAAGGGTGGAGGGGGGTGAGTGTTAGGAGGTTTAGGAGATTAGGGAGAAACATAGGAGTAGGGTTGTGAAGATAGGGGAGGGGGGGTTGTAGAGGTGGGTGAGGTTGAGAGGTAGAGTGAGAGGATAGGAAGATAGGTAATAGAGCGGGTGGCGGGAGGGGGGGAAAGATAGAAAAATAGATAGAGAAAATAGATAGATAGAGAAATCGATAGATAGAGAAATAGATAGAGAGATAGGAAGATAGGAGGAGGTGGAGAGTGAGGGAGTTAGATAGTGGGATAGAGAGATAGAGAGATAGGCAGATAGGAGGAGTGAGGGAGGTAGATAGTGAACGGGTTAGATAGGGGAGATAGAGAGGGGGATGCGAGTGAGGGAGGGGGATGAGGCAGGAGCAGGAGGGCAGGCGCGGGGAGAAGAAGACAGAGGAGGCAGAAGAGCCGAAGGCAGAAGATAGAAGACAGAAGACCGGAAGACCGGAAGAACAGAAGAACAGAAGAACAGAAGAACAGAAGAACGGAAGAACAGAAGAAAGGAAGACCGGAAGAACACAGAAGAACACAGAAGAACACAGAAGAACACAGAAGAAGATACAGAAAACGAAGAACAGAGGGCAGAAGACCACAGAAGAAGATGAGGAGGAAGAGAGGCGACAGGAGAGGCTGAGAAGCACACAGAAGAAGAGAGAAGAAGAGAGAAGACGGGGAAAAGAAGAGTACAGAAGAAGATTACAGACGAGGAGCGAGGAGGAAGAACAGAGAAGAAGAAAAGAAGAAAAGAAGCAGGAGCAGGAGAGAGGGTGAGTAGCGCGGGGCAGAGCGAGGGGCTGGGAGGTGGGGGGTACTTACTGTGAGGTGGGTCTCAGGAACTCAGGAACCTGGATGAGCTGGAGGAGCTGCAGCGGCAGGGGGAGCGACCTACCCAGGGCCCTGCTTTTCCTCAAGGGCTTTCAGGGACACCATGGCTTCATTAGGGGCCCAACTGCATTACTCTTCTCCATTTCATGCAGAGGGAAATAGTGTCATGGAGAGACAAAACCGAGATTTAAAGGAATCCTTACCAGCCAGAGTATTGGGCATGGGTCATAGTTGGCTTCCACACCTGTATGGAGTCCAGAGAGAACTTAATAATCTGCCCAGAATGTCCATTGGGGGGGGGGGTACTTCATACGAATGCCTGTTTGGAAGACAAATGTATGTTCCAGCTATTGATGGTCCTGGCACGGAGGCGGCAGATACATCTTTTAACATAAATGAATGTGTCACTGTCTTACAGGACTTACAATAGTTCTGTAATGACAACGCATCTGCCAGTGCCGCTGCCTTGGGAATAAGGGATGTACCAGTAACATCTACTGGCTGGATTCCAAAAGTTGGGGATCTAGTGTGTGAAAAGATTAATGTGAAAAAAGAGTTTGGCCCTTCCTATCGTGCACCGGTTCCAGTCCTGGGAATACACAGTAGCAAAACTGTCATCCTACCACCGCTGCCTGGTTCCAAAGAAATTGCTTTGTCTCCATTAACCATGTCAAGCTACACCATATGGCTGATCTTGCACAGCATACTTAGAGGAATCCTGGGTAATACCCGAATCCCTCTCACTGCAGAACAGGATGTTTCTCTATAGGTTTTAAGCACCAATGCTGACACCTCTCAGAGCTTGGGGAGGGTGGAAAAAGAGCTTTCATTGGTTCCACTAACTTCTACTACTTCAAATAACACCAATAATATTGATCGATTATATTCAAATTTTACACAAACGGACGGCAAAGTCTACTATGAAGTACTGAGGGAGACTTCTGCAAGTTCTCCTCTTTCAAACACAGCTCCAGTTTTTGCACGAACTGCTTCTGGATATTTTTCTGATATCAGTGACACTTTCACTGACTCATCTGCCTCTACTGCAACAGAACTGTCAAGAGCACGTAAGCTGATAATTTGGCGCAAAATTAACTATTTCATTCTTCCATGGAATTATCTATGCCTCTTAATACTTGCCTTTGTCCTTTGGATTGGGTTTGTCATTGTTTTGTTCTTACTGATATATGGGCATTACCTTTCTGAACACTCAACAGTGGAACTGGTGCATGAGGTCCTAAAACCACATTTTACTGCGGACAAAGGCCCATATTTATAGTCCCTTTGCGCCGGATTAGCATCATTTTTTTTTTACGCTAATCCTGAGCAAACTTAACACCATATTTATATTTTGACGCTAGACCTGTCTAAAGTCAAAATATCAGAGCGTGCATCATTTTCTGGATGCGTGAAACTGCCTGGCGTCAATGAGATGTGCAATTGCATTGGTAACAGGAATGCACGACCAGACCCTTGACACCAGTAAGTGTGACATCAGATATCTCTGCAAGGAGCATGTGTTACAAGAAGTGCATCAAACCTGAAACTGGATAGCACAAGTGCCTCAGGTATTACAAGCATTGCTCACAAGACATGCCCTGCGCAGTCCATCCCAGGTAATAAGTCCTGCCACTGCCTTGTTTTAAGTCTCTGCCCAGCCTTCTCTAGGGGGTGCTGTAAATGGACTATCTGTACCCTGAGAATCATCATCTACACTCACCCAGACTCCCATTCTGACTCCTGTGTGCTTCCCTCTTCAATATGGCATGCCATAGTTCTAGTTCATCAGTCTGCATGGACTTCAGGTCCCATAATGCACTGCTGGTAGTCGGTAAGACCTGTAATCTGCTGTTCACTGCTTCCCATGTGAAAGGTCCGGTTGGCCCCTTGAACTGGATTCTCAACTCCAGGACTTGTGAGAGACTGAAGCTGCACACACCTGTGAGCACTCTCATGCAGCCCAGCCATTTGACTCTGACATGCCCTTGCTGCTGCCTGGAACTGCTTAGAAGCTGCCATTTCCTGAATCTCCTTGTTGTGCATTGGAGTACAATTCATTTGTGTACCAGAGCCCTTGGGGGTTTGTGTAATAGTGCAGAGTACACCAGAAACAGTTTTTTGTTCCCACAGTGTTGTTCCTGCTTGTCCCAGTCAGACTCTGCTCACTGTGTATTTACCTTGTTCATGTTTGTTCCTGACAGAGCCTGTATCCTATTAGCCAGACTGGTTCCAGTCTTTGCGTTAACCAGAGACATTCCCTGTGGCTACATTTGCCTCATAGTTGGTTTCCATGCCCTCCGTTTCCTCTTGGGGTATTGTGTCTGGTAGGCATTCGATCAGTCTTCAAATGTATAGTATAGTTTAATTTGTTTTCTTATCGTATTTTGTTCTGGGACATGTATTCAAATGGCCTAATCCAGCCCCCATCCCTTGTCTGGTTTTGCATGTATTCATTAGTGCCAATCAGTGACAGTGTACCATGGCTGTATGCCTGGATTTGGTATTGTGCTTCCAGCCCAACAAACAAGGGCTGCTAATGTGTATGTAAGGACAATACATGTTTGTGCCCTGACGGTCCAGACACAGATTAACTTCTGCTGCCACCTTTTGTTTGGGTTGCGTGGTGACTAGCTGTGAGATTAATCTGCACAGAGGCACTGATGTTCCCTGATGCGGTGAGAATTTTAGAGCCCTACCCTGTATACAAATGTAGTGATGAAACCTGCCTGTTTTTCTATTACTGATCCAAAACATATTTGAGCATACCAAGGTTTCTCTGTCGTCAGCCTTCTGAAATTTCTGCTGTACCATAGCTGCCCTATCCCCTTGTATGCCATTACCTGATCTTTGGCTTTAGGTCAAATCGGCTTCGAAGGATACTCGGTTAATTCAAGGGTTGGCTCCACAGACTCCTGACTAGACCTGCACGTGACTGTTACGCCATGGAGGCCAATATTGACACAGGGTACACATGGCCACACACTTGAGCTGGACTCTGTGTGCAATGAACCACTGGAAATATATGAACACATTCAGCATGGTCTGCTGGTCCACCACAGCCACAGGAGAAACATAGGTAATTTACATGAGTCAAACTGTTGTGTACATAACACTTTTATGATTGGATTTGAGACTCTGTGTCAGAAACACTGTACCTACCTAGCATGTTCAAATGCCTGACTCATGGGTGGTATACACACAAGTGACGATGAAGTGGTAGCAAACATTTCATGACATGTGAGGGGTAACATATCTGACATAGCCCTCATCAGCCGTCCTCAATCTTTCCTGTTTATAGTTAGTCATGGGAAATGTATTGTCCCCAACGTCAAGCAAGTACACACAGCATAAGAGGCAACAGATATTACAAACACATATCATGACTGATGTACCTCATTGAATGACATCTGATGGTTATACCCATTTGTAACACATTCATACATGCACATTATGCCAAATGTTTTGCATGCCGTTCCCACAGAGGCACCAAATAATTTTAACAGACAATTCACACACAAAATACACAGGCCATGATTCATTTTTTAGTAGCGTAGCCTTGCTGTCCTCTATTGATGCAACACCTGCTCAAACTTGAAAATCCTATTTAATTTCCAAAGTTTGTGCTGGTTTTGCGTCAGTTAAGAGAGCTAATCCTGGACAACAACATGAGTATTATGGGCCGCAGTAGTATGGTCTGTCACATGTGCCCAAACACTAGAACACACACTGCATGTCATACAATCCTATATTTGTCTAGTTATAGGCTGCATGCATGTTAAAATTAGAAAAATGACTCAAACACAATTCAAGACAGAATTTTTTATGCCATGCATTAAAAAATGAGGCATATGCGTTAAAAAATGACGCATATGTGGTAAAAAATGACACTCACATAAATTATACATCAATTGGTCCCTAGCGTTAATTCCACCAGCGCACCCCAGGCATGCGGACATCCATTGAAAATGTATTGATCCATGAATGCGTGGGATTTTAATGCATATGCGTAAAAAAATATTGACACAAACCCCATAAGCGTAAAAAATTTACATGCAAGACAAGAAACGGGCCACAAATGAGACAGGAAGTGATATAATAGGATGTCCTGTTTGCAGAAATGGTACAGTGGGTGTACTTTCACTTTCACTTTGCAGTCTGTGGTTATTCTAGACTGTGTGGCTGTGTTTTGACTTGTCTCTGTCTCTCTGTGAATATTGTGAATTTGTCTCCTGTGTGCTCTTTATATTGTCTTTTGGTGTTTGGTAAGTGTCTTTTGTATCCTGTGTAAGTGTATTTGTGTCATTTATTGTATTTAGATTTGTCTTTGTACTGTTGGGATTCTGTTTGTGGGTAGTATTAATTGGGGTAGTAGTGTTGGGCTGTCTGTGGGTTAGATAAGTTTCCTTTTTCTACCTCCTTTCCCTGTTTTTCCCTCTTTACTTTTAATTTATTGTTTTGGTGTGATGTCGGGAAGGCCCTGGCTGGGGTGAATGGGTGAGGAGGAGCTAGGGGCATTTGTGTGGCTGGTGTGCCACTTTCTCCCCCTGATGTTAGAGGCTGGGAGCCATGTGATACATGGGTATCACACGGATGCAAGAAGGCTGAGGTGGGCAAAGGTGCTATTCCACCTGAGGCGCATTTTCAACACCCAACGATCACCAGCTGAAGCATCGCTGGGCTGACTTGGTAGCCCGAGAGCAGGACCTGCTGGACCACCTGGGTGTGGTGATTGATGGCCCTGTTGGTGAGTACCAAGTTGACTAATGTGTACAGTACAATGCTCTGGAGTGACAGTAGCAGATGTTGTGACATGCTGCATGCAATGCTTGTGGACATGTGGAATGCAAGTTGAACAAACTGTGAGTGTACCAGGAATGGGATGTATTTCACATGGTAATACAGGGAAACAATGTGGTCCACGGTTTTGTGGAACCATGTCCGAACAGTATTGAGGGCCGTACGTACCAAGCTCTTCATAACCTTCACTATTATCTTAGGCCCATATCTCTACTTTGCGCTGAATTTGCTTAACTTTTGGACGCCAAAGTAGCACACACTTGCTACATTCAAATATATTTTGCTAATTTGCACAGCTGTTGCATCAACAAATTAAGCAAATGCGACAAAAAACAAGTTACACATCTGGGCCTAAGTTAACTGTTTCTGTGTGTTTACGTCTGGACAAATAATCATTCACATGGCCAAACCCAAATGGGCCATTATGCTACCAGATTGCATTAGCACAAAACAGGGTCATCTCGTGGCTTTTCGGAGTAGGCGTTGAAATCCTATCATTGAGTAGCAGGGCCCAACAGCATTTTTTGCTTGGGTGCCATTGCTGGGACTAAGCTAGTGCAGTTACCATCTGTGTCACTTTGGTGCCAACCCAATTTCTAAAGTGAAAGGGTCAGCATGGGATCCCTGCTCTTGGTGACTGCATTGTCACAAACTATGTTTGAGCATGATGTTGTGCAAGGGACCACTGACTGCTTCCATGATACTGTTTTAGAGAAGAAATAGGTTGTTATTTTACTTTTGGTACACCCCTGCTGAAATATTGCAGCATTTCTACAAATGTTAACTTCTCAGTAGGAAGGCAGTCACAGACATGGTGGTCTGCCGAGATCAGCAGGCCAGCATTCCTGTGAGTGCTGCCATTCCCAAGGTGTTTTCAAATAGAGACCTACCTCATCATGATTGCGAAGTAGGACATTTGCTACCCTATTTTTTTATTAGCAGACAGTGTCAGTTTGGGTGTACTACTACTGATCACCCAACTTGGCAATTCTAAGTTGCTGATTCTGGAAATGTGTGATTTACAATACCTGATTTAGGTACACAGGGCAGAGAGTAACACATTTCAGATGCAATGACTACACCTGTGCCCATGCATTTTGTCAACGATGATCAATTAAGACACTGTCAGCATAAATTATTTTGCTGTTTTGAATCAGAGAAGTGGCCAATCCATGTTTAGCGTAACATTGTCATCAAGTAACACACAGGATCCCTGCCATCATGTTGTCATAGGGGACATATACAGCTTAGGGCACACTGCCAATGTGGCATATGCATCCTACATACAACACTGGCACACCTGTTATGGACCACTGAAAGCACAATAATTCCTGAAAGCAAATCAACCCACATGACCATCACACAGTTACTCATTGTCCCTTGATGCACAAGCCACTCTACCTGAGTCACTGGTATTGCAGTGCACCAGGAATGTGGCATTGCATGTGACCCCCAATTACGAAAGATGAAATGGAGTACCCTCTGGAATGTATTAAGCACAAAATTGAGTAATCATGTTTGGCACCACATGATTGTTAGGGCCAGTGCATGTGTGTATATGTGTGTCTATCACTGCCTGGAGTGACAGTGTTCATGCATATTTGCAGTGGTATGTATGTTAGTGTGTCTACATGCCTGATGTGCAGCTCTATAATATAAAATGTCACACACAGTGATTTGTTGTTCCAACTTTTGTACAGTGAGCAGACATTGAGCACATATCACCCTTCCATGTTTTACAGGTGGACCAGCCCCCTACACAATAGGTGAAGTGGCTTGATTTCAGGACCCAGATGTATCCAGTAAGTGTTAATATGTTTGTCCTGTGTTGTGTTTGCAGCTGTTGTGTGATTGACTCCTGTGTGTTGGACTCATTGCAAGGTATGATGAGCTGGCACATGATCTGTTATGTGACTTGACTGGAGGTTGACACAGTGTTCCATGGAAGAGTTAGACATTCACTGGCAGAGAGTCATATATCGGGAGTCGAGTGCTGCGCAATAGGCACGGGCAGGTGAACAAGGTGATTTGTTGCACATGTATGCCAAAAATTGATTTGGAGGTGGCCAGTGTCATAATTTAGTCAGCAAGTCATACCCTTATTCACACAGAACAGTGATGCATCAGTTTTACACACCAACTTGCGCATCCCTGTTAAGTAATCAACATGTAGGACTGTATGGGTGACTGTCCCACAGCATCTAGCTCCACATGTTGTACTCTATTTACGTGGCACTTGAGTGAAATGTCATAGGCGTGCATGCAGGTCAAGGCCAGATGGGTGCTTGCATTAATGTGGTTGATTTAGGAAATGTGTCAGTGACATCTGATGTTGATGGTTGTCCACAAATAGAAACATGAATGTAGATGTGATTGTCCAATGGTTGACTCAATCCTAGTTGGCAGGCCTCCTTACCTGTGATGGACTGACTAAATCCATGTACAGCTGGACAAAGCTGCATGATTGCTCTTGATGATTGAATATAGGTATTGCATGCCCATCCCCCCCTGAAGCACAGGTTTGGGGGAGAAAATATGTGTAGATGGTCACAGTGTAGATGACATACATGTAATTCAAGCATTCATGTGTGCCAAACTACAATGTCCCCTTATGATTACCAACTGCATACCATCCTGGCAGTTCAATATACAAATCACAGGTGTTGTGTGCCTTGAATTTGATCCAGAAGATAGAGATTAATTGGCCTGGCACCTATTGAGTACTTGCAGCATTTGTTATGTGAAGAATAGCACTTCAAATATGCACAGATCATTTAATTAAGTACACACCTTGTTGTGCATTGCTGTGCTGTTAGGTAGTTGATGGGTAGCCTGCGTTGGCATGTCATTCCTTAGGGACATTCTATCATCTGTACTGTGATTTGGACTGCATGTGCTATTTGTGAGGAAGTGTTAGATTATCATCTGTACATGTATCACACTAAGATTTCACTAATGTTTGCCTGTCTCTATTTTTACAGCTGCCAACATGAATGCACAGGAATTCAGTGAATTTCAGAGGCGGGCAGTGTGGTACTGACACATCCTCGATGTGGAGGCTGGGTTCCATATGATGGCTAGACGGTATCGTCATGAGAGAGCCACAGGAGCATGGAGGGCATTTAGCCAAGAGGGGCCAGCATTGGCCACAACTGCAACCACCACAACAACTCAAAGCACAGTGGACACTGGGATGACAGCCACTCCAGCTGGTCCCTCAATCTCATCAGCCCAAGGCCAAACAGCAGCACCCTCTACACCTCCACCTCCAACCATGGCACCAGCACCTGCTACATCAAGTGCAACTCGGACAACCACAGCTGCAGTAATGGACATGGCATATTTCAGAAAACCTACAACGTGACATGCAACGTATGTTGCGCCACATTGACACTCTGCAGCGGGAGGCGGCCTGCAACAGCAGGAGACTGCGAGGGATAGGAAAATCCTGAGAAGGGCCAATCTTTGAACTTATTGATCCTCACCCCTAAATCCATCCCCTCCCTCCTCTTTCCTCATACTTTTCTTTAGTGGGTATAGGGGGCTTAGTGTTAGGTTAGAGTAGGCTGTTAGTTTAGTTAGGCTAAGTGGGTTGGGTGGTGGGGGGAGTTATAGTTTTACATGTTTGTTTGTGGGTGGGTGGGTGGGGGATGATGTTGGGGTTTATGTGTATTATAAAAAAATATATATTTGTTTAGGATTAGTTAGTATGTGTTTAGGTTAGTATATGTTGTCCTACACGTGTCCCATCATATAATGGAGTGGGGGGTTGATGTTTAGAGTGTTTATTCACCCCTGCAACTTACCCTGCATATGTGTTGTTTCCTGGTAGTCTGCGCTGTCCTGCGATTCCTGTGACGATCTCCTCTGGGATAATGGCTGCCACCATCTTCTCCATCTTGTCCGGGCCCTCTTGCGGTACTGGACCCCCACCTCCAGTCTGCAGTGCTGCCTTCCTGTTCCTTGCCATTTTTTCCTTCGTCCTGCGCTTGCAGTCATGCCGGCGTTTCTTGCACTCCGTGACTGTTCTCCGGACCTCTGCCACACTGTTGATCTTGTCGACAATTTGTTGCCAAATTGCCTCTCTCCTCCCAATTGGCAATTTTGAGGTGACAAAAAGTTGATGCTGGTGCTCAGTCACCTCTCTGACCAGTATTTAATGCTCCTCTGCACTGAAACAAAACTTCCTTTTCTTCTTTGCCCTCTCCTGGGTCTTGTCTGTGTAGTCCTGGCGCCTTCCTGGTTGATTGGGGTCCCCTGGGGTCTCTACTGGCTTCTGGGATCCATTTTGGGGCTCCTTAGCACTGTTTGCTGCGTTTGCACTGCTTTTCGACACTAATGCGGTGGAAATTGTCGCAAACCGGTTTGCGTCGTCGCAAACCGGATTAGAGTAATTTTCCCTGCATTAACGTCATTTTGCTTTACGACGCAGCGCAATGGTTAGAGTAAACAAAATGACTCTAACCCGTGCTTTGCGCCACCATGCGTCAAAGTATAAATTTGACGCACGGGTGGTGCAAAGAAATGGCGTTAGCCCGCGTAAATGTTTTTGACTCAAAAATGCGTTTGCGAAGTCTTGCATCAAAATGTATAACTATGGCCCAAAGTCTGCAGAGACTTGTCCCTACTGAACATTTCTGCTATACCAATTCCTTATGGGATTGTTTGGGATAAAGTATTATTTTATATAGATGGCCCGAAAGAGGTCATTTAAATTCCATATGTATTTACACTTTCACTGAATTATGTAATTAAACCCAGAGTAGTTATGATAATTGGGATGTGAAAACTGTTGATTCTAAGATGTCTGATTTGAAAAATTATACTATATATAAATAAGAATGTTTATCAATCCAAAGAAAATTATGGAGATATGGTCTGTTATAATTATTATGGACATCATTTCTTTCACAGAGTAAGTACCCTGAAGACTATTTTTATTTACAAACAGTTGGAACACTGTCCAACTCCACCAGAGGGGAGTTCCAAAATGCATACTGAAAAATTTGCATATTTTTCTGGGCACAGCGTTAAGAATGCTGAGTCATATTATTTTAAATTGCCAGTAATGGGAAGTCAACATGTTTTATTGACCAATACAATATTAATTTATTCTGATTCCTTTGTTTCCCAGTGAGCTATTGAAGGCTATGAATATTGGTTGAAGTCAATAGACTTGAAAAGTATGTGGGTAACAAAAAAATGGCAAATAAGGGGGAAGGAAGCTTTATTTAAAGCATGCCTGATACCTGTTCTAATGATATTTTCAAATGAAACTGTACAACAAACTAGTTGTTTAGGCTTGACTAAAATTAAGAAATTAAATGGGCCCAGTATTCCCACCCCTGCAAAATTGTATAAATGGCAAAAGTATATAATTGCATCTGAAGATCAGCTCGATGAATGGGTCCACAATGGAACATTTAACACGTTACATTCATGTTCAGGTGGGTGGTTATTGTGGCCAGTAGACACCAACGAGTGCCATACATGTTTTGTAAACTTCGCAGGTGTTTTAAAACAAATAGCCCAGACCCTTTGCTATGTGTCCTCAGAACACTTGGGTATAGTGACAACATATTGTGTAGGGCAATTATGCCAGCAATGGTTGAAAAGTTCCTCACTAGATGCTGTTAAGGAACACCTTAGTCTCCTGTCTAACGATACAGATTTGCAGGATTTCCTGTTAGGCCCAAGAAGACAACGTAGAAAATGCTTCTTATATGCAGTATATAATGAAATTTGGTAACTTCCTTAACAAGAAGCAGCTTCCCAGTTAAGGCAAATAGATCAGAAAAACATACAGAAAACATTAGTTGTTATAGATAATGGTATTAACACCTTGTCTGACCAATATATACAATTTCAACAACATTGTACTTTCTGCAATAAACACAGTACAGAGTGACATGTCACCATGGACAAAGTCAACTAAGGTCCATTATGCAGTTAGGTTGGACACTACAAACACTGAAAGCAGGTCATGTTCCCTGGCAACACGTTGGAGTACGGGATATATTTTCAACATTTAATTTAACGCGACAACAAATAATGGCTAAGAAGGAAGCAACATGTCATGCCAATCATTGAGAAATTAGAAAAGTTGCCTTTTACTGTGGCTGACATACCATCTGCTGAATGGCTAATACACAGGATTATAAATCTGCCTATTTCAACACTTCAATTTACATCCTACTTGAAACACATTCGAGTAGGCAGATATGAAAGGCTGGGAGATAGTTACATACACGATGTGTGGAAGCTTCCCTTTTCATATAAATGTTTCAATGGCATGAAAGAGGTCTTTCTTAGCGTTAGTGAATGCAACACTTATGCGAGCCATTCAATGGTTTGTAAACAGCTGTCCTTGCACAGGGCCTGTAATGCCTCTGCAGCGAACTTGGCTTGTTATCTGAATGGAACTCCAGTCTCCTTGATTAGACCTGCGTTCCAGGTGCTCTCAAGTGGTAGCTATGTGCTCCTTAACAGTGAGAACTGTTGTGGAATGTGAGCTGGAATAGTTTATGCCATTTCGGTCTCCCAAATTGTCACATGGTGTCGGAATATCCTCCCCCCCCACACAACAACGAGAAGTAGCAGAGATTTGGCCTCATATTGCTACTTCAGATGTGAATTTTGACAAGTTGGGCAGACTGAAGGCTACATTGTTTCAACAACATGTGGCGCTTTCATCTGCACGGGGGACCTATGCGCTTCAAGTTGCGAGGTCATCTGCAGAGATTCAGCCCCTTTTAAGTACAAACTTTCCGAGACACTTTGGTGAACTCATGGCAATGAATATTCAATGAGTCCAGTACTACTGGAATTGTGCATTTCTTTAAGGATGTTGGTTCTGGTTTCGTTCACACCTTCTCCTCTTAATACCTTCAGTGATCCACTCTATTTTTTAGTGTTTTCGGGTAATTTGATTACTTTGGCTGTAATAGGTGGCATCTTGCTGTTGCCACTTTTTCCTGCACAATGGCTATCTCTTCACCAAAAGGAGGCCTGAAAAGGCTTCCACCAGTCCAAATGTTTCGTGAATATATGATGAAGTATTTCAGAGCACCACTCCTGGAACAACTGGAGTGTGACTGGTCTCTGTCATTCCGACCGGTTTTGGATTGTGTGCAGCTTGTGTTTCAATGCCTTTGGTGTCTTTTCAAATGTGCACTGAAAGTATGTCTTTCTAAACGTGCCTACTTTCATTGGATGCTGATCTGTTGATGTTCTCAATGAGAGCTCATTACCAGACAAGCACGTTGATGGTGCGTTTGCTACAGGAAGCAGTCGATGAGTTACCATTTGTGGATAATTCGCCTCTTAACTCAACCTTGGGCACAACACGGAATGCTGCTGCCTCAGCTGGAGCTCAAGCTCTGGAACATGAGTGTGCTATGGTTCTCCTTGGGAAAGATTTGGATATTTTACCACCTGCCGAAGTGGAACATTTCCTGGCTTCAATTGTTCCAGACATAATTGGCAATTTTAAAAATGACACTGACTTTTGAATTTGGCTTTTTTGTCGCCCCCACTTAAATTTTAAATTGTCCTTTTAACTCTTGTTCAAGTGTCTTTTAACTTGTGTTTATTGCCATTCATGTTTATATGTTTCTATAAATAGATCTCAGTAGCTTTTATTCATTTTAGGCTTTTGAACCACCTTTGAACTGGGAGGGTGTTATATAGCTATTTTAGCTATATTTAGACACATTATTTTAGCAAACTGGGCCTACCATTGTGCATTTTAGCCCAGATGCATCTTATTCAGCATTGCTTTATTTTTCTAGCATTAGTCACATATGCGGTGTTGTTTTATTTTCTCTATCTATTTGTTCCTTTGGCTAGGAAAGCACTATGTTCTTACACTTTGTGCTTTCCTCAAGGCTACAGTCAGATAGGGTTGCTGGCAAAAGTGGCACGCTGTGTCTCGGACATTCACAGAAACATAAATATCCTTATGTGGGGACACTTTCCCTAGAACGTCCATTGTTTTATTATAAAAACACTTCTCTGTCCCATGCACATTCGAGAGCGATTCCAGCCAGATGGCCAGGACTGAACGCTGATTGCCTTCGCTACAGCTGCTTGCTTAGACTACCAAATCCCTGGCCTATATGGGGACGGTGTCTTTCTAGACTCCAGGCTTCCTTGCTCAGGTATGGGGGATGATGTCTTCCCAGGGGGGAAATCTGAAGGGCAGATTAGGGTTTATTATGCTGTGCTCTAACATAGCTTAGGTAGGAAAGATATATATTACTCCTAGTGACAGTATGGTGGGACTGTTTTTGTGTTTCACACTCCTTGTCATCCTTTTGCTTTTAGTTTGTTTTATCATCCTGGTTATTGCAATACATGCTATTTTGTCTAAGATGCAGTTAGTTCAATAAATCCTTATTGAACTATACTCTGCCTCTGTCTTTGCCAGCGTGAGACTAATGTGACTGAGAGAAAAGGATGGCTTCTAATCAACAACGATTCTCCTGAGGTGTCTTTCTTGTCATGCGCCCGGTTGCCACAATCATCCCTGCTCTTGGGCAGAGATGAGGCGCTGATAGGTAGCTGGAAAACCCGGATTAGGCCGACAGGTATCACATGGTGTGGAATTGGTCTTAGTACCCTACAATTCAGGTAATTCTGCCACCCAGATCCAGTAGCTTCATTAGGATAATGAGAACCTATGCAACCTTAGGTAGAGGGGAATGACATAGATAATTGACTGGCATCCTATGAGAGGGCTCTCAGGGGGAAAAAGGTGGGTAACCAACATTGGGTATCCTTATTGTGGTAACTGATTTCAACAGTATTTGAAAGATAGGGTTTTGACAGTGGATGATAAGGAACATAGTCATATACCCACACGAAGGGGGCATTCATCAAGCTATTTGGTCCAACTCCAGAGGTGTACAGACAGAAGTTCAGGAACATAACCAAGGGGTCAGTTTGGACATCAGTAGACTCTATAGATGCCTCTGGGAAGTCACTGCAAGGCTGGATAAATGGTAACAGAGTGGATATCTATGAGGGGCTCTACAATTCGGTGTTAAATTGTACCTCAGAGAATTTACACCAGCACCTAGCAGATTCTGAGCTATCTAGCCCTACAAAACTAGACAAGATAGCTGATGAATGGGTATGCACTAAGGTGCCCGAACATAAGAAAGGAGGACAGCACCCCCCTGTTAGGTGGAAAAATGGGGACAAGCATAAAAAGTTAGAAAATTCCAAAGATTCCCCAAAAGATGAACAAGGGGTGGGGGACCCCAAAGCCACATCCCAGTCAGGGGGAAGGGGGGTACCTAAGGAAGACCTTTGACCCTGCAAATGCTGGGGCGTGCTATGACTGTAGGCACCCAAGGAACAAGAGGTGGTCGGGTATCCTGCGTGTGCCAAGAAGTCATGGTGACAGATGGACTACAAGAGGAGTAGAGTGAACCTCTCCCTGACCTACTGTCTATCAATGTCAAAGATGGCTTGATGGAGGGAGCAGTTCTTTCTTCCATGCTGACAGAACAGCAGAAAGACAACTTTTAGAGCCTGCTCAGTCAGTTTGCTGATCTATTTTCGTTGACCCCAGGCTGATAATATGGTTAGCCCATGATGTGGACACCCATGATATTGTACTTATCAAGAACAAGATATACAGATTGTCAGACCAGGTCAAAGCTAGCATCAAAGCTGAGGTTACAAAGATAATGGAATTGAGGGTGATTGAGCATTCTAGTAGTCCATGGGCTAGTCCAGTAGCCATGGTGCTTAAGGCAAGTTAAAAGGAGGAAAATCAGAGACTGGATACTGGGCCTGATTTAGATATTGGCAGACGAGCTACTTTGTCAAAACGTTGACGGATAGTCCATGTGCTTAAAACTAAATCCCATAGGATATAATGGGATTTAGATTTTGGCGAACTGGATATCTATCAACGTTGTTTCAGAGTAACTCGTCCACCAATATCTAAATCAAGCTGACCGTGGATGCAGTCACCAAGACTGATGTTCACCCCATTCCAAAAGCAGATGAGGTCTTTGATAAGTTGGGGGCTTCAAAGTATCTGAGTACCTTTGATCTGACTTCAGGTTACTGACAGATAGCCCTCATGCAAGGAGCCAAGGAGAATTCTGCCTTTTCAACTTCTTGAGGCCACTTCCAATTCAAACCAATGCCCCTTGGGTTGGAAAATGCACCTGCCACCTTCCAGAGGTTGGTCAACAGAGTCCTCTTAGGTTTGGAGGACTTTAGTACAGCATAACTGGATGATATTGCTGTATTTAGCTCCACCTGGGAGGATCATCTAGTCTACCTCAGGGAAGTGCTTCAAGTCATTAAACAGACAGGGCTGATTATCAAGGCAAGTAAGGGCCAAATACGGAGAAAGTCTTTACTGTACTTGGGCCACATCTACATCCCAAAATTCAGACACTTCTGGCCTGGGAAGTGCCCATGACAAGTACCCAAATCAGAGTCTTTCTTGGTCTAACTGGGTATTACAGAACACTTGTCAAATGTTATGGTACCATAATGGCATTCTTGACAGAGGTAACCTTCAAAAAGCAGCCACGGAAAGTCATATGGACTGAACAATGTTAAAAGGCCTTTGACACCTTTAAGGAAGCTTTGTGCTCAGCACTTGTCCTGAAGGCACCTGAATTTCGCAGGACGTTAGTTGTTCAAACTGAAGCTTCAGAACATTGGATGTGAGCATTGCTATCACAGGTGAATGACCAGGGTGAGAATAAACCAATTAGCTTTATTAATAGCCGAATCCTCCCCAGAGAGCAGCGTTGGAGTGCAATTGAGAGGGAAGCCTTTGGTGTGGTTTGGTCCCTAAAGAAACTGAGACCCTACTTGTTTGAAACTCACTTCGGATTCAACATGAGACCTCTCAAATGCCTGATGCAGATGAGAGGAGGGAATACCACACTTTTAAGATGTTCTCTCTCCCTACCAGGTATGGACTTACAGTGGCACACAGAACTTTAACTGACTATGCCTTTCCAGATTCTTTATCTTAGATGATAATGACCAGGACAAGTGTTAGCTAATTATCACCTTTAGTTTAAAGGGGGGACAATATAAGGAAAAAGCTATTTTTGCATGTTCACTCAACATTTTTAGACTGATGCTGTTGGTTTTATGACTCTGAGATTACACTGAGGGCTGCTACCTAGACCTCAGTGCCAGTGTTCTAATCCCTCATAAAGTATATGTTGAATTGGCTACCCCCAATTGGCAGAGACTGACTTACTTATAAGTCTCTAGTATTTGGTGCCCAGGGCATGTAATTCAGAGTGTCCACCTAGGGCTGCAGCACTGATTCTGCCACCTTGTGTATGACAAGGTACAAAAGGAATCCCAGCCTGCCACCGCAGACTGGAAGGGCAGTGGTAACACTGCTAGTTCGACTTTGCCATTGAAAATAATGGCAGAGCCCCTACTTCCTTTAACAATATACGTAAATCTCCCCTAAGCAAGGCCTATCGAGCCCTAATGCAGGGAGCTTCATCCTATTAAGTGTGACATATATTTTGTATATGTGTCCTGTAGAAACACTTCCAAATTGTTGTTTTGTTGTGGGAGAGTCAGCAACCCCATTGCCTAACACAGGGTTACCTGCTGACCCCTTGGTACTGTAAGGTATCAAATTAAGAATCTTGTTAATCCTCACTTGATGCCCAAGTCAAATTTAATGTCACTGTTCAACAAATGCAATTTTTAGAAAGTTGACAATCTATGAACCACTTTGTCCAGTGACCTCTCACGGTCACTGTCCACCAGACTGCTTTCTGCCCTTCTGGGGAGCTTCAAAGACAAAGCCGTCTTTGGTTGGTGCTAGAAATTGGGTCTCTAGTTGGCAGAGGTTTGTCCAATTGGGGGGCCACAATCCTAGGCAGGCTTAACTTAGAAGGCAATGTGTAAAGTATTTGTGCAATAACTCATACAATAACACAGTAAAAACACCACAAAAAGTACTCCACAACAGTTTAGAAAAATAGATAATATTTATCTGAATAAAAGACCAAAACGACAAAGATCCAATATTCACAGGTCAAGATATCACTTGTTTGAGGTTTAAGTGGGTCTTAATTCATAGGAATCAATAGATGTATTATTTTAGTACCTGGACTGCATTGAAAACAAAGATGTTGCGGCCCATAGGGGTGGTGAGGCATCGAAAGGCAAAGCGATGTGCTGATTCTTTACTCCGCAGAGGAGGTGATGCGTTGATTCTTTCCTCACAGAAAAGGCAATGCATCGATTTCCAGATACACAGCCTCTGCTACTTATTGCAGTGCGGGGTTGATGAAAATTGACACCCAGACACTCTGTGATGATTGAACGGCAGTGAAACAGGTGCTGCGTTGATTCTGCAGGCGCAGCATCTATTTTTCAGGAGTGAGACAGACACTGAGCCTATTCTGGGGTGTTGAATCAATTTTCCATTCACAAGACAGGTGTTAAGTTGATTTTTCACGCATGGCGCATTGAGGCATTGAGTTTCTCTTTTAGGTGACGTCTTTGATGGCCCGAGACTTCTTAATAGGAGGCAAAATGACAAGACTTTGGAGATCACTTGTGGTGGGAAGGCAAAGTCCTTTCTACAGAGTCAAGTAGCAGCAGCGCAGGGGGCAGGCCTGGCAAACTTTGCCAGGATTGTTTTGGATTGCCAGTCCTGCCCTGACCAGGGCCCACAAAGCTGAAGTAGCCCAACTCAGCAAGTCAGTAGCCACTTTGGAAAAATCACAGCTAACGTCTGCTTGGCACCCCAAGAGAGCCCTAAATCAGTTGGACCTGGGAGTGTTGTCTGCAGCCAGACTGGTTGCCCAGGAGGGACACTAGTCTTTACCATAGGATATTGCTGGGACCAGTGTGGACACAGATCGGTAGCTCAGCTGCAGCTGGCCTTCAAGCCTTGCCTCTGTGGCCAAAGTCACCCCATCTGACCTGTGGACCAAGCAATAACTGTGAGGGAGCACCCACAGCACCCAGAGCACCCTTGAGCATCTTCCATCTCCTGCATCTGCAGCATCAGGACCACTCCATTAAAGACTATGCTGTCATACAGTAAGTTTGGAACTGGACTGGAAATCACCCAAGTTTAGCCAGTGTAGTGAAGCTCAACGCTTACATAATTTTCAAACGTTTACAAACTTTATGGTCACAAATGCTTGTTTGCAGATTAACTCTGATTTACATTTTCTTTAAAAATCTGCACCTCTGGAATCCTCCAGTGGATTTAGTTAATCTCGTACTCTGAAATTTTATAAAAATATATTTATTTTTATAAATTGGTGTTGAATTTCTGCTTTGTTGTGTGGCATTCTTATTTCATTGTTTGGTACTATTAAGTGCTTTACACTGGTTTCTTTGTTTAAGCCTTGCTGCTCTAAGCCATAGCTACCCAGGGTTGAGCTGGACCGAAGACAATTTTTGTAAGTGCATTACACAGTAAGACTGCACTCCCATAACACATAATACACCCAAATTCTCACATTGGGAGGGGAGCGGGTTGCATTGGTTGCACATAATCCATGTCTATGGTATTTCTGCTAACTGGTCGCTCTTTAGCTTGCCTTTTAGATACCCTCAAGTTTTCCCTTCCTCCCTTTCTTCAGGAGTTTGCTCCTGTTGGTTTTAGGAGACTTGACCAAGACTACTTCAGTGTCTCACTCCCCCCCCAAACAACCCCCATCAAACCTGGTTGAGGCAACACATGGCACCAAAGCCTCCCACGTCTGGGACACTGATAGGGATCTCAAGGGATTAGAGCAGAGTGCAATGTGCAATTCATCTGAAGTACATTAAATATTGCAAATTGGTATTTGGGGTGTACATAGCCACTTAGGACAGGGCTCTATGCATCTGAAAAAGAAAATAATTAAAAGCTTCCCCATCTGTTTCATCAATCGCTATCATCCTCTTGTCTGAATACATCCTGTTCTCCAAATAGGGTATAATGTGGTGTTAAACGTGTGATAATTCAGGGCAATGCACAACTTCTATAACCCCTGACACATCTCTTTCCTCCAGATGTTTTGCTTTCCAAAGATATCTGTATTCTTTAAATTTCCTACAGTTCATGAATGCACACGAGCTGCCACCCTTTTAAGGTGCTCATCAGTACTACTTCTGTGAAAAATTAGTAGTGCTATGATGGGACTAAGGTCAGTTTCGGCTCCAAATTATGTGTGCTGCTTTAGAATTAAACCACTTGTTCCCACCTTCAGCTATGACATTTATTTAAAACGCTAAATGTCTCCATACAATACTGTAGAAGGAACACACACAGGATGGTATCTGGGGTATAATCGCGGTGTTTATTACTGGACCCTTGATTAAAAAAAAAAAGAACCAAAAATGAGCGCATCTTCTGGAATAGGTCAATGTTATTGGTTTTGTCTGTTCTCTCTCTTCTTTCTTCAAATGTTCTTATGTTTGGCATCTTTCATCACTGTAATGTCACAATGGTCTCCAAGTTCCTCGTCACCAGGTATCATAGAGGGGGAAAAAAAAGGCCTGTTTCAGGTAACTGTTGTCTTTATTGTTCTTATTTGTGTTTTTTTTTCTTTCCTTAATGTCAGGCAAGGGTAACAATATGCTCTGTGAAAACAAGAGAGAAAACAACCCTTGTGCATTGAAGGATTGTGTTTTGGGGATCACCCAAGTGCCACCTTTTCTTTAAAGCACAAGACCTCTTTTTGTATTGGTGTTTTGGGGAATCAAAATAGTGCCCACTGTGTCTCTCTGTCCCCCTCTAAACTCCCCCACTTTTTCCTTTTCCCTTGTGCCCAATCCTGCAATCGATCGCATAAGCGATCTGGTACCTGTGACAGCCACATCCCTCCAGGGACATGGTGGACCTCAGCATTCCTCCCGGGTTTTGTTGGCCAGTTACATCCTCCTGTCCGGCTTTCTTTGTCTACTCTCCCTGGGTTTCCCTTGTCTTTCTGCTCGTTCCTTGGATCTCCAAAGATGCTCTCCTCGTTGCTTGTGACCCCGTCTGTGTGATTCTTGCTCTTGTCGATTCTGTCTCTCCTCAGCTTCTCCCTCCAGTTGCCGCCTTTCTCCCTCTGCTGGCTCTGTTTACTGGCGTCCTTTTTCTCCGGTGTTCTCACGCCGGCATGCTCGTCAATGCGTACGGACGTCATGCGCTCTACCGTGCTCCGGGGATATGGTTCCTGTGCACCCAGGTTCTGTAGGCTGTGATCGTACACATAGATCCCAGTCTTCCTGTTACACACACTCCCCCTTGAAGATTGCTGATATAGCCATGGGTCGATGCGGTATCTGGAAAGGAAATCTGCATTTGTCTGAGTGGCCCCCGGAACAGGATGGATCTGAAACACAAAGGGTTGAAGGGATAAGAACCATCACAAAACTCGCTGGTTGGTGTCCTTATGGCAAGCTGACCAAATCAGTGGGACATGGTCACTGATTAGCATAAAGGGTCTGCCCAGTAGATAATACGGTAGGGCCTCAGTAGCCCATTTAACAGCTAAACACTTTTTTTCCATTGTTGGATAGTTCCTGGATTTTCCTGCAGCAGGAGCTTTCTGCTGATGTATACAATGGGGAAAGATGATTTTCTTCATCATTTTGAGAAAGGACAGCACCCAGGCCTTGGTCAGAGGCATTGGTTTGCAGTGTCAATGGTTTTGTAAAATCGTGGCATCTTAGGACAGGAGGGGTGACCAGCATCTCATTGAGTCGCACAAAACTGTTCTACTGAATTTGTTAGTCCAGCTATTTTGTTGGGTTAGTTTTTGGCCAGAAGGTCGGTAAGAGGAGCTGCGTATGTTGTATATTTGGGAATAAAACGCCTATAATATCCCACCATCCCCAGGAAGGAATGGACTTCACGTTTTGTTTTAGGAGGGGGTAGGTTCCAAATCGCCTCAGTCTTATCTCCTTGTGGTTGTTTATGGCCTTTCTTTATGGCATATCCTAAATAGTCAATCAATTGCCATACTAGTTTACATTTCTCTGGATGAGCAGTCAACCCCAGGTCCCCTTGGGTTTTCAGGATAGTTCAGAGATGTCCCAGATGTTGTTCCCATGTGCGGCTATGGATGACAATATCATCGAGATAGGCCAATGCACACCGTTGGTGTGGTCTGAGTATAGTGTCCCTGAGTCGTTGAAAAGTCGCTTGTGCACCTTGTAGCCCAAAAGGTAATACCAGGAAATGGTATAACCCTGATGGATTAGAATCTTTTCTTTGTCATTTGGTTTCAGTGGAATTTGGCAATAACCCTTGGTGAGATCCAATGTTGAGAGATACTGGGCCTGGCCTAGTTGTTCTATTAGCTCATCCACTCGTGGCATTGGCTAGGTATCAAAGGCATGGCATTTAATTGGTGAAAGTCTATGCAAAACCAAATAAATCTGTTTGGTTTTGGTACTAGCACTACTGGGGAACACCATGGACTGTTGGAGGGTTCTATTATACCTTTTTGTAGCATTTATTGTACTTCAGTTTCTACCACCTGTCTCCTGGCTTCTGGGATATGATATGGCTTAAGACCCCAGCATGATTCCTAAGTAATCTGTGGAGCTGGATCTCTTGCTGTTCTGACAATCCTGGACCTATCTGGCTTTTGATATCCTCCTTATTGGTAGGCTGGGGCAGTAATGGTATGTCTAAGGGTTTGGTCTTATTTACAAGAAGGATTGGGTCCTTTTTCCCTGATGGGGTATCCTCTTCCTCCCACAGTTTAAGAAGATTAACATGATATATTTGGTGTTTCTTAGATGTGTTGGGGATCTCGAGTTGGTAAGTAACTGGGGTAACCTTCTCAAGAGTCTTATATGGTCCTTGCCATTTTGCATTCAACTTATTTTCAGTGGTGGGAGGTAAGATCAACACTTTTCTTCCTACAGGTATTTCCCTCAACCTTGTCCCTACGCCATAAGGCTTTTTTTGTCTCCCTTGGGCCTCCTCAAAGTTTACTCTCACGTCCTCCCATACCGTATGAAAACTCGCTCGCAACGTTTGTGCATATTCAAGTATGTCCTGTCCTTCCTCCTCTGTCTCCTCCCACTGTTCTGCTGCGATGTCTAGCACGGTCCTTGGTTGTCTTCCAAACACTAACTCAAAGGTGCTATGACCTGTTGAAGCTCGCACATTGGTTCTGATGGCATACCAAGGGCAACTTTTTATCCCAATCCCGACCTGACTCTGTGATGGTTTTCTTTAGGAGGGTTTTGATGGTTCTGTTATTTCATTCCACCAACCCATCACTTTGGGGATGATAAATTGAGGTATTGGCATATCTGGGTCATGAGCCTAGACATGAATGGAGTGCCTTGGTCTGTCAGTATCTCTTGGGGAAACCCTACTCTAGAGAAAAACCCAATCATGGCATGGGCTACATTCTTGGTGGTCATACTAGTGAGAGGGATGGCTTCTGGATAACGAGTGGCATAATCCACTAAGACTATTAGATTTTGATAACCCCTTGAGGAGGGTATCAATGGACCAACCAGATACATCCCTACTCTAGTGAATGGGACCTCGATGATAGGTAAGGGTTGAAGTGGGGCTTTCAGGCAATTAGGGACACTTACCATTTGACATTTAGGACAAGAGCTACAGAACCGTCTGATACCTGAGAAGACCCCTGGCCAGTAGAAGTGGCGGAGTAAGTACTCCTGTGTTTTATCTCTGCCATAGTGACCTACCCCTACCTGTCCATGCGCTAGATGTAGGACTTGGGTACAGAAGGGAATGGGAACAACCAGCTGAGTTTCCCTTCCTTATTTTGGTGTGTAACTCTATACAATAAGCCGTTCTAAATGAGGAAGTAGGCACCCACCTGTTCGGTTGGTTCAGAGACTGCGGACGCCCACACGTTCTTTAGGGAGGCATCCTCCCTTTACACATTCTGAATCGTCCTGGCGTTGACAGTACTCTTTTGTCTGTCAGGGTTTTATTAGTTTGGTGAGATCCTGAGACTCTAGTGGGGTAGTTTTTCCTTTGTTCTCTTTTTTCCCTTTTACTTAATATCGTTTGATTCTTTTCTGGTTCGATCTGGTTCTGGGAGAAGGGGGCACTGGTCAACCAGGCAGTGACCGGATTTTGCAAGTGCGTCTCTTCTAACAATAGTGGGAAGTCAGGATAATCTGTACCTATTATAATATTCTCCACCAACTGGGGTATGGCTCCTACTTTTACTTTCTCAGCAAGTCCAATATGTTTTGTCATATTTATCAATAACAATGTAATATATCAAACAAGTAATTGGCTAACCATTAAAAATCAAGACTCAAGTTGGAAGGTTATAATGAATGTTCTAGCAAATATAAAAGAGCGACTAATGTTCCATAATAAGGGTACATGTGTTTTCTGAAATAGATTTATTTACAGAAGAAAAAGATCACACGTGCGTATGGTCTTTTTTAAATTAATCTTTTTGTTGGATTTTTCAGTGTTACAATAACCCAAACACGGCAATAGAGCAGTGAGATTCATCATCTATTAAAAGTTAGGCATGCACACCAACCAATTTGTATCTACAGGCAGGTATATCATTATTATTACTCAATAAGCATTTCTTATTCTATGGTATTCAAAATTAGTTAGCCCATTGTGGTTTGTCTAACTGACCCATCTTCTGTGAAACTCAATTCCCTCTCTATATTGCAATAATTTTCCTCATATGTTCCTATGTGTTATATATTGGCAGCTCTAGGCCACAATATGTATTGAAACGTGACATCTGTTTAGAAATGCTTGGATCAGCTGGGCTCCACCACTTTTGGTCTATGTCTTTTTCCTTGGACCAGAATTGGGCTTATTAGGTTTTTCCTTTATGTGTAAAGACCCTTTCTTCTATGATATTTGCTGATTTGCAGATTCATAGCAAATGGGCAGCCCAGGACTATATGTAGGGTGCTGAAAGGACAGTTAATTCTACATGCTCAAACCATGTGTAAGAATCCAGTACAGTACAACTGCCAGAGTCGCTGTAAAGTTAGATTTTCTGTAGATATTTAAATTGTATGAAGTGATATTTGGTAGATATTGTGGTTTACCTGAGTGCCATCCGGACTAATGTTCACTCTTTGTCTCTTAATTAGCCATCCAAGTAAGCATTTTGAGGAAGTAAAAATTATAAAAAAATACAGTATGCATAGGCTTTTGGGGCTCAGTATAATTTTGATTAAGACAGCTTGGTATAGATGTTGGAAGTATGGACCTGTAGGGTGTCTTTACCTATAGTCTCTAGCATGGACTGTGTGAGGATTATGGTGTATTATATGTTGTGGTGGGTGACCCCGTCATATAATACACTCACAAAACCCTCTTGGGGCCAGCCAATCTCATTTGTAAAACCCCTTGCTCAACCCTGGGTAGCTTTGATGTCAAGTAACAAGGCTTCAACAAAGTACCTAGTGTAAAGTATTTAGACACAAAAACAGAATAAGCAAGTCACACAGCATGAAAGGAATCGAACACCAATTTATATATATAGATTCAGTCAACACAAGCTTTATTCGATCAACAGACCATCAAAGCGGTACAAACAATAAATATCATCATAAAATATAGAATAATACAATTCCAGTCTAAAATCAGTGTCTAACAATAATAAAAACCCAGTTGCCCAGTCTGTGAATCCCATCTAATCTTGCTTATGATTCATTGCTTACATAAAAATTACATATACGCCATGCTGCCACTAAAAACTTAATAACAGCATAAATTAAAACATTGGAGCAATGGCTTTTTAAAACCCTCAACGCTAAAACACACTTCCTTATTTTCATTTCCCGGCAAACTTTGCGTATCCATTTGGACCTGGGGGATGAGTATACAGGGCAAAAGAACATAAAGGGGGTCATTCTGATCCTGGCGGTAAAATCCGACAGGGCCAACGACCGCGGGAGCACCGCCAACAGGCTGGCGGTGCTCCCTTGGGCATTCTGACCGCGGCGGTACAGCCGTGGTCAGAAACGGAAAACCAGCGGTGTACCGCCTGTTTTCCGCTGCCCTGGGGAATGGGATTCCGACCCCCATACCGCCATCAGGTTCCTGGCGGTTTTGCCCGCCAGGCACAGGATGGCGGTATGGGGTGTTGTGGGGCCCCTGGGGGCCCCACCAAGATTTTCAGTGTCTGCCATGCAGACACTGAAAATCGTGACGGGTGCAACTGCACCCGTCGCACCCCTTCCACTCCGCCGGCTCCATTCGGAGCCGGCATCCTCATGGAAGGGTGTTTCCCGCTGGGCTGGCGGGCGGCCTTCTGGCGGGCGGCCTTCTGGCGGTCGCCCGCCAGCCCAGCGGGAAACCCAGAATACCCGCGGCGGTCTTTTGACCACGCAGCGGTATTCTGGCGGTCCCAGCTAGGCCGGCGGCTTCCTCCGCCGGCCGGGGTCAGAATGACCCCCAAAGTGTTCAACTGTTTCTGGGGTAATACCACACGCGGGACATATATCAGATGTGGCATTTGGTCCCCATCTACTCATCAAGGTCTTCAATGGCAATGTCCCAAAACGAAATCTAGCATATAGTCCTTTGCCTAGTATATCAGGTATTATATCTAGCTATGGTTCGAACTGCGGGTACCATTTAAAATCAATAAAAAGATTGGTTAAGCGACCATGGGATTTGCGGCTAATATAGTAATTTTGTACATAGGACCAATAAGCACACTTCAATACTTTTGCGCAAGGTTTCTCAAGTTTGTAGGGGTTCTCCCAGAAATCTCCTAGGCCCAAAGTACAGAGCCAGCTAGATACGTGCTTAACCCATGGAATAGTAGTAGAATTTGGAAACTTTAACAATTCTAGAAGTGAGATCTTTTATACAACCAATTCAGGAACAGTCCGTAGCCTTACCCAGTATAATAAGGGTCTTAAAATAATTAAGTCAGCTATCCGTTTTAATCCTAGGTCTAGGAACAATGGAATCAATGGGGTACTGGGAGGGCACGCACATAAAGCCCTCGCAAAACTGTTCTCACCAGTGGTTATCCTATTGCTGTTGAAGAAGCCCCATATCTCCGCACCATAAACGGCAGCTCCCTGCGCCTTGGCCACATAGATGTTGCTTGCTGGAGATACAGCTTTGGCCATCGTACTCCTATGAAAGCGCAGTATGGATGCTGCACTATGTTGCAGACGTCCAGCACTTTTTCTAACCTTTTCTTCCCAATGTAATTTGTCTGTGAGCCTCACACCCAAATAATCAATAGAGCTAACCTTGTACAAGGGATCGCCATCTAAGCTAATAGTGCATTTCTTCCATGTTCCAGAGCGAAATACCAACAGTTTCGTTTTCTTAGAATTCAACTCCAAACCATAGTTCTGACAGAATAGATTAAATCTATCAACAATAATTTGTAGACCCTTAGGGATCTTTGAGATGAGAACTGAGTCATCTGCAAAGAGAAGGATAGGGATTTTCTGGGCATCCAAAGTGGGAGCATCATTCTGGCATCAAAGCCTGCACCACCTCATTGATAAAAAGAGAGAACAGAAGCGGTGCCAGCACGCAACCCTGGCGAACGCCCCTATTTATGGGGATTTTGACGGTCAGTTCTCCTTGGTTGCCCCATCTCCCTTGCGCATATGTATCTTCATGCAGTCGCTTCAGTAATTGAATTATGCTAGCTGAAGTCCCTATTCTATGTAACACTTCCCGCAACTACTCTCTTGGGACCAAATCAAAAGCTAATTGCAAATCAACAAAAACAACATAAAGGGTTGTTTTGCCAGAACTACATATTTCCAGTATAACACACCCAACCTGAAAACCTGGTCCACTGTACTAATACTATGTCCAACCCCTCCTGGAGGGGAGAAAGAATCTGATGTTCCATGACCCAACTCGTTAGTCTGCCTAGAAGTTGTTTAGCAAAGATTTTTTGTAGATTATCTATGAGACTAATCGGTCTGTAATTTATTGGGAGATTTACGTTACCCTTTTTGTAGATGGGAATGATTTCAGCACCCTTCCACGTAATGGGAATCTGTCCTCCTTCAGTAATTTTGTTTGAGAGTGTATTAATGTACTAGGTCCATATAGCTGGCTCAGATCTATAGAGATCACCTGGAATCTTATCTGGTCCTGGAGCATTACCAGGTTTTAAAGAATAAATTGCATCAGCGGTTTCTTCTATAGAAAAACAAATGTGGTCCTCAGAGTCATGTAGACCCCCACCTATGGGGGCGATGGCAAGGTTCACATCTAACAAGGAAGGAGGATCTTGTCCCACATTATAAATATCAGGGACCACAGGAGTATCAATTTTATCATAGAAGCGAGAGAAGTGTTCCACCCAGCTTTCGGGTCGGATATGGTTCCTTAAACCATTCCTACCCCCTTTCTCCCGTTTGGACAGCAATTCCCAGAACAAGGTATTGTTATTGGATTTCATGGCATCCAATAACGCCTGCCAAATGGAGTCTTCCCAAGATTTCTTTGCTCGTAAAATAGTCTCCTTGTAAGCACGTCTAGCTTGTTGTATTTCCCCCAGGATCCCATTCATAGTAGCTTTTTTTAACCCAGACTTAGCCCTGGAACATGATTCATCAAACCATCTATTGTTTGCCGGGATCCCACCTCTCGATCTTACCCCAACCTTTTTATAAAAAATGCTTTGCAATTTTACAACCATGATTTCGTGTATGCAAAGAAGTGGAATATCCATAGAATCTTGATATTCATAAACTATCAAGCTATCTATAAACATTTGATAAATCTCACATAACAGATAGGGGTTGGACATCACCTTTGGCCACCCAACCTTCATAGATGAATTATTCAAGATAGGAGAGGGAACCATTGTATATTGTATGTTCGAGGTTCTTCCAAAGGCATCCCCAGAAAGGGAGAGTAGCAAGGGGTAGTGATCACTCTCACATCTCAGGTCCACCCTCATGTCTTTCAACATAGTCTCACATCCACTAGAAAATAATCAATAACACTTGTCATTGAGCCTCGTTTGAATGTAGGTGCAAAGTTTAGATCGGAAGGCATATTACCGTCACAGGCCCTAAGGCCATACTTTAAACATAGGGAAGCCAACTGAACAGCCACTCAAGAGCGTGGACATGGGCGATCGCTATTCTATATATATAGATTATATCATAAGGAATTTTTCAAGAAATCAGAATGAACAACATCCACCAGAGGGTTTCAAAGATTTACATTTTACTTAAAAATCTATATCTCACCCTTTTGGGCCAAAGCACAAACAAAAATTGGTAACCACAAAGCTTGGAAAGCTTTTGAAAAGTTTTAAAGAGCTGTGTTTCACAACTCTAACCCCAACTGATCAGCTATCTCTGGGAGGGAGAAGGTCAGGAAGGACAATAAGGAATATTTGGGCAGTTACCTGGTCACCAAAGCAGTCTCAAGTCCAGTTCTACAGTTTACACAAGGAGATCATTGACTACAATGGAGTGGTCATGATGCTGAGGATAAAGAGTGCTGAAAGATGTTCTGGGTGCAGTGCGGTCGACAGGAGTCTTGCTTAGGTTGTTTCTTGGTCGATGAGTGGGGTGGGGGAACTTGAAACTTGGGCCACAGGACTTGGGTTCTCTTGAAGTCCTCTTTCAGCCAGCCAACGCCCAGTTATGACTGGGCTACAGTCTCCTTTCACAGCAGCTAAAGTGGTTTCCTTTTGTGAGGGCTGGTGTCTATCTTTAGCTACTAGCCTGCAGTCTGGCTACTCACCTCGTTTCAGCCGACTCAGGTGCAACCTTTGAGTAGAGGAGCGGTCTTTTTGGCTTCACATTGGTGGTTAGTGGCAATTTGATGAAAGTGGCAACCAACCAGCCAGAATGTGCCACTTCAGCTTTTACGGCCCTGGTGCTGGAAAAGGGAGCCAGCTGACAGACTCTTAGAGGTCACCTTTTCTGTCTGGGGGCTTTGGTGCGACTTTTCCATGATCAAGGTACAGTCCTCTCTTCACTTGCCCAGTAGAGTCCAGCGGTTGCTGCAGCCTCTCTTGCCAGGTCCAGTGATCAGCAGGGTAGTCCTTCTTTTTGTTCTCCAGTCCAGATGTGATCTTAGTTTCAGCGTGCCAGGAGTGCCATATTTTTGCCCAGAAGGTGCCCTGGGAGTATGAAGTGACCACTAACCAATAGACTACCAGGTTCCCGCTGGCCTTAGGACAACTACCAGGTATGTGTGGCATCTTAGCAGTCTCAGAGAGCACTATTCAGCCCACTGCCAAGATGTCTGAATCCCTCTCTTGGTGTAGGAAGCTTGGTATCCCATCCTAGAGTTGTAGCTACCCGTGGGCTACACACTCACGGAAAAAACTGGTTTGTCAAATGGTTTCCCATCTCTTTTCCCACAGCCAACCCGTCTACCTAAGCAAGGGGGCAGCCCCTCTTGAGTATGTTTTCCCTTTGCCTATCAAAAGCAGATTCTCCTTTGAAACACCCCTTTTTGCACCAACACCCTTTGTGTTTTCTTGCAAGGGGATGGTGACATCTCAATCTGCGCCAGGCCTCTAAAGTTCCTGTACTTGAGAGTTGTATACAGCACTCCCCAGGAGGGCAGAAGGCTGTCTGGTGGCCAGCAACCGGGAATGGCCACTGGGTATACTGGGCAATTTCTAAAAGTTGTTTTTTCTTAGAAATTACATTACATTCGACTTGGGCATCAAGTCTGGTTTAATGGCATTAATAATTTGATATCCTGGAAGTAGTATGTTTAGTTGTTCAAATCAGAAGATCGCAGATCTGAGAGGTCAGGCTGTAACTCTATATGGCCAAAGGGGCTATTAGCTTTTTCACAGTAAAAATATGTTTTGGGTTTTTTACTGTTAGGACCAGAGGAAATATATGTCCCACTTAATAATATACAGCTCCCTGCCTTAGGGCTTGATAGGCCTTCCTTAGTGGAGACTTATATATGTTGTTAAGGGAAGTGTGGGCTTTGCCATTAGTTTAAATGGAAAAGTCCAACTAGGAGTTCAAAACTGCTCTTCCAGACTGCAGTGGCAGGCTGGGAGCCATTTTGTAGTTTGTTACACACAGGGTGGAACACTCAGTGCTTCATCCCTGGGTGCCCACTTCAACTTAGAGACCATTGATACCTTTGGCACCATACCTTAGGGACCTCTAGGAAACTTTTCCAATTTGGGGTCGCCATTTCAATTTACATTTTGTAAAGGGTTTAAAACACTGGGTTTGATGTTTGGTTTAGCAGGCCTCAGTACACTTTGAGTCAAAAAACCAGCAGCATCAGTCCAAAACTTTCAGAGGGAGGAAACATGCAAATGGAGGAATTTTCCTGCATGCTGTACAGTTTCTAATTCTGGCTGTTGTTGCATTTTTGGATAACTAAATGCCTACATATTTAAAACCAGATTTGATTACTTCTATGTAAGATTTTTGTAAAACTATTGAATTATATTTTATCTCATTTCAAATTAGCAAACACAGTTATGCAGTAAACTCTTCAAAGATCACCAGCAAGTAATTTAAACAAAAAAGAGTACATAAATAATTCCAGGTACATACACATTCAAATTTGAATCCAAGTACTTATACAGCAGAACCACAACCAGGTCAATTTATGAGCATCGGCTTTCTTGTGACACACTGTATTTATTTTCGTTTTCTAAGAGCATGTTGTCATCTTGTGCCATTCCTGGAGATCAACTTGTAGTTTCTTATGTGTGTGAATTATCTTCATCTGGATTTCTACAACTATGGGCCATTCTAATGCAACTTTGTGTTACAGTTGCAGGTATGGGCCCTGAGATTGCATTCAGTAATTCATTATTCAACAATTTGCAAGGACCAATAACAAGGACACAAACTTAAAATAGTTTTAAACTTTTTTTATGTTTAGGGTGCAATCCCAGTACAAAGTGTGCCAGATAACAGTTAACTCTGACCCTCGGAACAAATGATATAGCCTCCTCGACCCTTTCCAAGTATTGGCCAACTACCAAGCATCCTGAAATCATGTGAAGGGGGCCCAGCGACAGAGTGGACACTCATCCAACCTCATTGGATGTATCCTACTGAGGTATTGTTTTATAATATAGGCTGGTACAGCATCTCAAGCTGAGACTGGCGAAAACAGGCATAGCTGGAAACTGTCCTTTGGTATTGTATCAGCCTAGCCCATTCTGAGTCTGCGAATGGGGTGACTCTGTCCTTTTCCCATTTAGCGCCAACCACCAGTGGCCTTTTTGCTTGGTCCTGCAAAAGAGGAGACCCACTGGTTCTCCTCGATGAGCAATATAAGTGCTAATATTGTGACTGATTTGGAGGAATGACCCAAGAACCTACCTCTGCAGCATTGGATTTCCATGCAGCCTCCTCAAATGTAATAAAGTTATCTCTCTTATACAGCTTTCAAAGTTCTCTATATCCTCTTATCCACTCTGATTGGCTTGCAGAAAAGCAGATAGTCCCAAATTTCCATCTCTGACAGAAAAGGGGTTGGACCCACCACATACTTACAGTACCGATCCAAGATCCATGACATTAATAATACCAAATGAGGGACTCCCTGGTCCAACCATTTGAGCGCCAAATGCTCTATTCCAACAGTATCCAGTGGTTAACAACCTGCTAGAAGGCTATGTTATCCTTTAACATTCACATCTCTCCACAACAGATTAAAGTTGCATCTGTGAAGCCAGGTAGCAACACTTAAAGTCTGGCAGGACAAGACAGTCTTTTTGATAAGAGAGCTTAAGGAAATTTAGTTTAATCCTGGGTCATGATAAACCCCATAGGTGGGAGTTAATATTTTGTCAAATTGATGGAACCCTATTCTAGACAATGAGCACATTATTCTGTGGAATATGCAAACATATCACAGGAGTAGAATCATTTCACTAATAGCCACCCTTCCCATAAGGGACAGTGGCTGTCTCTGCCAGATGGAGAGAGACTTTTCTATGTCCTGTATAAACTTCTCAAAATTAAGTTGCAGGTGTTTTGCAACAGTGTGGGACACATGTATTTTCAGATATTTAGAGGGGTCAGATCTCCACACCATCCCCAAATCCGGCAACACCGTGCTCAGTCTGCGGGCCAAAACTCCGACTTGGCTTTCTTAGTGATCAGGCCAGATGTTTCTCTGAATTCTTTCAACAATTTTGATTACCAGGGTATTGATCCATGTAGATCTCTCATGTATACCAGGGTGTCATCAGGTGTACAATGACACTGTGGTGGTCATTATGACATTGGCGGTGAGTGATAAAGTGGCGGTAATACTGCCAACAGGCTGGCGGTAATTACCGCCAAATTTTGACCATGGCAGTGATAACTCCCATAGACAGCCAATGTACCACACCAACTGCCAGTTTGTAAACACCACTGACCACAGTGGTAGCCATCAACAGCCGGGAGGAAGACAAGGTACCTCCCACCATATTATGACAAAGCACACTCCACGATTTCTTGGGTGGTACCAACGCCATCAAAAGCCTAGCGGAAACAGAACACAGAAGACAAAAGACTCTCCCTCGGAGACATAGAGAAGATCAAGGCCGCTATGGAACCGGAACTTCAAGTCTTCACAATGCTCTTCTATGCCATGCTCCACTTGGAACACCAACGCTTACCGAGACGTCGACGGTGAGTACAGCCCTCTAGCACACAATGGCGGGGGGAGGAAAAGGAGAGTGACACACACACACACAACACACACCAGACAAACACACACCATACACTCAACAAGCTGCAGAGGAAAAACAATGTCACAGGACCCACGTCATAATAACGCAAGGACAACAGTATTCAAGAACTGAAAGTGTAATTGGATGAAAACAGCCACCATATTGTCCATGTGACAAGGAACACATGAGTCACTGTGCAGAAAGGGCCAATGGCCAGTCCAAAGTACAAAAGGCTCTCATGGCCACAGAGCACAGCCCAAGCCCCAACTCTTTCCCTGACGTAATCCGCACTACACTGTGCAGGGGCATCATGGTGGGAATGGCCAGGCACCTCAGGGGAAAGGGGGGTGGGGGTCACTGCAGCTGAAGGGGGCTCCTTGTACAACAGTCCCTGGGGGTGGCCTACATGCCCTATGCTGGTGGTGAGGGCTGCTTTGTCCCAGGTGGATGTGAGGGCTGCTGTGTCCCAGCCTGAGGTGAGGGCTGCTGTGTCCCAGCTGGAGGTGAGGGCACCTTCACCACTGCTGTTGGGGGGGCCTCTTGCCCCTCTTAGTTGGTGGAGTGGGAACCTTCCCATTCCTGGGTGGTGGAGTGGGATCCTTCCCTCTCTTCGGTGGTGGAGTGGGATCCTTCCCTCTCTTGCCACCACGACTAGGAGGTGCCTCCACTGCCCCCGTGGACTGTTTGGCTGAGGTGCTGGGCTGGGTCATTGGGACCCTGCTTTTAGGTGCAAGATGCCATCAGAGAGGAGGCCAGAGGCTCGAATGATCTCTGTTGGGCCTCAAATTCACAGTGAATGCCCTCCAGGAATGCATTGCATTGCTGCATCTGAGATGCCAGCCCCTGGATGGCATTCACAATGGTTGAATGCCCTACAGAGATGGTTCTCAGGAGGTCAATAGCCTCCTCACTGAGGGCAGCAGGGCTGACTGGGGCAGAGCCCGAGGTGCCTGGGGCGAAGGAGATGCCACCCTCTTGAATGAGCGGGCACAGGCAACTCGGTGAGGGGCTACTAGGAGGGCGGTGCTGGTACGGGGGTTGGTGGCTGTACATGTAGCTGGGGTGGTCCCAGAAGTGTCCGCCACCACCAGGGAGCTTCCATCAGAGGAGGTATCAGAGTCAGTGTTGTCACCTCCTGTCTCCGCCGTGGTGCTCCCCTCGCCCTCCAACCACTGGTCCCCTTGGTGTCAGTGGACTCTGTCTCCTGGGTCCTATGGGATGTGGCTCCCTCTGTTGCCGGTGCCCCTGCTCCTATGCCAGATGATGCTAACGCACACATGGACAGGATGACAGAAGAAGAAAAGGGTGTAGAGAGAAAGGGAGCACAGTGTCAATTACAGCACCAACACCACATATGGCATAAACATTACCTTCACACACAGGGATCAGGACTGTGTCCCATGCATCGCACTGGCATTACATTGGCTAGGTACCGCAATAAGATGAGAGCCAAACACCACCATCTGATCCCCTCCTTGGACCTCCTATGCCCTGTCTGGCATGGTATGTGTTAAAAATGGGGTCTGTGGTTGGCAGTCAGGTTACCCCCTGTCCAAGCAAGGACCCTCACTCTAGTCAGGGTAAGTCACACACAATCCAAATTATCCTGGGCCCACCCTCTCGCAGCTTGGCACTGAGCAGTCAGGCTTAACGTAGGAGGCAATGTTTAAAGTATTTGTGTAATAAATCATGCAATAACACAGTATAACACCACAAAAATACACCACACAGTGTTTAGAAAAATATAGAATATTTATCTGGATAATTGCAGGTCAAAACAATCAAGAGTCAATAAGTACACATTAAAAATCTCCCTTCAGAGAATGATAAAGAGTCTTTAGTCTTAAAAAACCAACAAGTGCCTCTTGCAAGCACAAAGTACCTGGTTTGCGTTCAAAATCTTTGAAAGGGGCTGCAGAGGAAAAGATGCTTGGAAAACAGGGAGGTGTGCGTCAATTTTTCCAGTGCACACAGGTGATGGGTCAATAAGTTTTCACGCAGAGAAAGCTTTGCATCAATTTCCGGCACACTGACTTGGATCCTCTTCAGGCTGCGGCATATTTGGGTGCCCCGGGGACGATGGGGAGATATCCTAGGTGTGCAGGACGAAGTCACAGGAGCTGCATCGAACTGGTGGGCAATTGCAGGGACATTTCTGTTGCATGGCAAGAGCTGCGTCGATTCTTCTCACAGGAAGTTGGGTGCGTTGTTCTGACTTGGCTATGCGTCGATCCAGTGGGCCGTGCATTGAAGTTCCGGTCGCAATGTTGGTGCTGCATCGATCTCCTCTCGGGGAGCCGGGCTGCGTCGTTCCGGTTTGCTGTGATTTTCTCACCACAATGTAGGCTGTGTGTCGAATTTTCGCCGCACAAGGAGTTCTTTGCAGGAGGAAGTCTTTTTGGTCCTGAGGCTTCAAGAAACAGGAGGCAAGCTCTATCCAATACCTTGAAGACCACTTCTCAGCAGAGCCAGAACGGTAGCAAGGCAGCAGGGCAACAGCAGGGCAGCAGTCTTTTGCAGAAAAGCAGTCAGGTGAGTCCTTTGGCAAGCCAGGCAGTTCCTCTTGGCAGGTTACAGGATCTGGTTCAGAGCTTCTTCACCAGTGGTATCTTGTCCAGAAGTGTCTGAGTTGGTAGGGTCAGAGGCCCTGTTTAAATACCCAAATTTGCTGTTGAAGTGGGGGAGACTTCAAAGAGTGGCTTAGAAGTGCACCAGGTCCCCTTTCAGCTCCATCCTGTCTGCCAGGGTCCCAGTAGGGGGTTTGACAGTCCATTGTGTGAGGGCAGGCCACAGCCCTTTCAAATGTAAGTGTCAGGCCCTCCACCCTCCCAGCCCGGGAAGACCCATTTAGTATGCAGAGGTGTGCAGGTGTGACAGAGCATCCTGTGTTTGGGGTTGCCTGAGTGAAATGCACAAGGGAGCTGTCAGAGAACCTAGCCAGACGTGGATTGTAAGGCACAGAAGGATTTAAGTGCAGAGAAATGTTCACTTTCTAAAAGTGGCATTTCTAAAATAGTAATATTAAATCCAACTTCACCAGTCAGCAGGATTTTGTATTACCCTTCTGGCCATACTAAGTATGACATTGTTACTCCTTTCAGATCAGAATCTACCACTCAAACAGTATATGGGGGTAGCCCTAATGTTAGCCTATGAAAGGAGCAGGCCTCACAGCAGTGTAAAAACGAATGCACAGGTACATGTCCTGCCTTTTATCTAGATAGCACCCTGTTAGGGGTGACTTATATGTTTAAAAAAATGGGAGTTTAATGCTTGGCAAGTACTTTTAAATGCCAAGTCAAAGTGGCAGTGAAACTGCACACACAAACCTTGCAATGGCAGGTCTGAGGCATGGTTAAGAGCCTACTTATGTGGGTGGCACAATCAGTGCTGCAGGCCCACTAGTAGCATTTAATCTACAGGCCCTGGGCACATGTAGTGCACTTTACTGCGGTCTTACAAGTAGATTAAATAAGCCAATTGGGTATGAGCCAATGTCACCGTGTTTTAAGGGAGAGAGCATATGCACTTTAGCATTGATTAGCAGTGGTAAAGTGCGCAGAGTCCTAAAACCAGCAAAAACTGTGTCCAAAAAGTGGAGGGAGGCAGGCAAAAAGTTAGGGGTGACCACCCTAAGGCTGTCAGGTCTAACAGTATACAACTTTTTTATGTTACCAGATATAGCAATACACCCATTACCCTTGAGCTGGATCACGCTGCGTTCTCTGAGCTGGCATTAAGGGAGACCCACAGACCCCCACCACCAGGTTCCCATTCCACCTATCAATCATAGTTGTAATGCACTCTGTATCCACCCCCTTGTGGCTGCTGTGATGCCCTCAAGCGCCCACCCAGCTCTGGGAAGGCCACTGCCAGTATGCAGGCCATCAGGGGGTCAGGGCCCAATGGACACCCCGCCCTCGTTGGGAGCCATCCCCAGCTGGGCCTCTGCAGTCTTCCAGGCCCAGCATCTCAGGTCCTCCCACCTCTTCCTACAGTGGGTGCTCCACCTGCTGTAGACCCCCAGATTCCGCACATCCTTGGTGATGGCACGCTACAATCCCTTCTTCTGATGGGCGCTGACCTGCAGAGGAAACACAGACACGAGGATGCCATTACACATACAATCTAGCCTGTCACACAGATGGCCCACAACTCCCTTTCCATCCCCATTGGCACACACATTACTCAGCGGCCACTATGTACACTACCACCAGACATACAGGGCTAACGCCATTCCAAAGCGCCATGCGGGCGCCTTATTTATGGAATGACGTTAGCCGGCGGAGCTGCCTGGTGTGCGTAAAAAAAAATGACTTACACCAGGCAGCGCCGGTGTAGGGGAAAATGGAGCTTGGGGGTCAAAAAATGGGGCAAGTCAGGCTGAGGCAAAATTTTCGCCTCAACCCGATTTGCGCCATTTTTTTTTACTCCCAACCCCCATTTAAATGACTCCTGTCTTAGCAAAGACAGGAGTCATGCCCCCTTGCCCAATGGCAATGCCCAGGGGACATATGTCCCCTGGGCATGGTCATTGGGCATAGTGGCATGTAGGGGGGCACAAATCAGGCGCCCCTATGCCACCCAAAAAAAAAAAAAAATACTTACCTGAACTTACCTTAAGTTCCCTGGGATGGGTCCCTCCATCCTTGGACGTCCTCCTGGGGTGGGCAAGGGTGGCAGGGGATGTCCCTGGGGGCATGGGAGGGCACCTCTGGGCTCCTTCCGAGTCCACAGGTCCCTTAATGCCTGCCCTGACCAGGCGTTAAAAAATGACGCTAAAGCAGCTGGACGTCATTTTTTTTTACCCGCCCACTCCCGGGCGTCATTTTTGCCCGGGAGTGTAAATACGGCGCACATGCCTTGGAGTCATTTTTTAGAAGGGAACGCCTACCTTGCATATCATTAACGCAAGGAAGGTGTCCACGCTAAAAAATGACGCAAACTCCAAGATCTTTGGCGCTAGACGGGTCTAACGCCAAAGTATAAATATGGAGTTAGTTTTGCGTCGGATTTGCGTAAAAAAAAACAACGCAAATCCGGCGCAGAGTATAAATATGCCCCACAATCCCCCCAAATGACACGATGTTTGCCCACACATCTCCATGCAACCCTGTCATATGCCTCGTGCCCATGGTGTACTCACCTGTTGGTCTGGAGGCCCATACAGCTGCCCATATTGGGGTAGGACCCCATTCACCAAACACTCCAACTCCTCCGAAGTGAAGGCAGCGGCCTTTTCCTCGGTGACACAGGACATGGCATGATCCAGACACAGGTCACAGCAGCACACACAGTGTAGTTGTTGTCCTGTGGAAAGTCAGGAATCGAGTGAGGTTATGGGCAGAAAATGGCGGTCACGTCCACGGCGGTGTACACCGTCACTGCTGCCGGTGATCCCCATTGGCCACTGTACTGCATAGAGCCCCATGTTATCTAATGAGAAATAGCCCGGCGGTGCAAGACTGCCTTCTGCCATGACGTGCAACGCCGGTGGAGTTGTCTCACTTCCACCTGTCCCTACATACAGGACAGGTAGTTGACATTTTATGATGGTGGACAATATTCAGATAACCGAGGACTGTGTAATTTCCATTTTTTGCACATACATTGCCATTCCCAATGTCCCATCACGTTCCTGCTTTATGTACACTATAGTGGATCCCTTGTTTAAATTGTGACAGCCTACTCACTCTTGTGCCCCTTAGATTCTTACCACTGCGGAGGAATCGGAGGACGAGACAAGCCCCCCTGTATAGACCCCTTGTGGACTTGGCTACACTGGAGCATATAACACTGACCTATAGACTGGACCGGGTCACAATCATAGAGCTATGCACTCATTTGGAGCCTGATCTGATATCAGCTACCAGTCATCCCACCGAGATCCTCCCTCTAGTGCAGGTTCTATCAGTGTCCATTTCCTGGCAACTGGTTCATTCCAAATGACAGTGGGCTTGGCAGCAGGAATGTCACAGCCGATGTTCTCAGTTGTGCTGGCAAGGGTTTTGTCTGCCCTGATGAAACACATGTATGGCTACATTGCTTTCCCTCAGGAGGAAGATTAGGCCACTGTGAACGCAGGGTTCTATGCAATGTAACATATACCCAACATTATTGGGGTGACTGACAGTACACATGTTGCCTTCCCCCTTCCCCGCCAGAATGAACAGGTGTTCAGGAATCAGAAGAGTTTCCACTCACTCAATGTGCAAATAGTGTGCCTGGCTGACCAGTACATCTCCACGTCATCCTGGGTCGGTGCATGATGTCTTCATCCTGAGGAATAGCATCATTCCACATGTGATGCCACAACTACATAGGCACAGGGTGTGGCTAATTGGTGTCTCCACTCAACATATGTCAGTGCATGCCTTCTGGTGTTGACCCCAAACCAATGTCTAAGGATAATGTTTGTCCCTCAATACTTGCAGGTGACTCTGGCTACCCAAACCTATTGTGGCTCCTGCCCCTGTGAGGAATGCCAGGACAGGGGCTGAGAATTGTTATAATGATGCACATGGGCGAACCAGGAGAATTATTGAGAGGACCTTCGGCCTCCTGAAGGGCAGGTTCAGATGCCTCCATCTAATCGGTGGATCCCTGTGCTACTCACCCGAGAAAGTCTGCCAGATAGTAGTGGCATGCTGCATGTTGCACAACCTGGCCCTCAGACGACATGTGCCTTATCTGCAGGAGGATCAGACTGGAAATGCCCCTGTGGCAGCAGTGGTCGCTGAGGACAGTGAGGATGAGGAGGCAGCGGATGAGGATGTGGACAACGGAACATCAGTTATACATCAATACTTCCAATGACACACAGGTGAGACAGTGGAACTGCCATTCCTCTGATTATTTATGTTTTCAATGTGGCTATAGCAGGATGGCATTTACTACCTTTGCGTCTCTACTTACTGTCACGTATGGCGTCTCATTTTGCAGGTGTTAGTGATATGACAACAGTGTACTGATGTGATGTCAACAGACAGATACATGTCTTAAAATGTATGCTATCACAGTGTCCAGATCATTTGCACAAGATGTAACTGTTTCTATATATGCACATTTTCATTGCATAAAACACTTTCACTTAGGTTGTGTTCAAGGGTGTTTATTGTAGTGCAAATAATTGACGGAAAATTGCAATGGAACGGGGTGATGCTAGAGGTTAGTCCGGGGTATTTCCCATTGTGCTTGTAGCACAGATCCAGTGTCCAAGGGGCCATAGGGAGGGGAGCAAAGGCAGTTCAATGTGGACAAGGTGACAAGGTGGGGCACAAGTGGGACATTCAGGATGGTCGATTCAGGAGGGTCTCATTTCCTGGCAGTGGTCTTGGTCTTGACAAGTGTCTCTGGCTTCTGACTGGGACGCATTGAATGTTTACGGGGTGGTTCACCTTCTGCAGGAGGAGGGGTACTGGTGGCCTGTGGGTCCTGTGGCAAGGCCTCCTCCTCACTAGCTGCAGCGGAAGTGGTGGTCTGATCAGTAGACTGGCTAGTGGTAGGGGCTCGCTGGAGTGCTGTCCATTCCCTCATGATGTTAGCCATATCTGCCAGCACCCCTGCTCTGAAGACCATGGTGGTGTTGAGGGCCTGCAAATCCTCCCTGATCTCCTGATGGTGTACCTCCTGCAGCCTCTTGTTCTCCTGCATGTTGGTGAGGATCTGGCCCATCTTGTCCTGGGATTGCTGGTAGGCCCCCAGGACATTAGTGAGTGCCTCCTGGAGAGTCGGTTCCCTGGCACTGTCCTCCCTCTGGCACACAGCGGTCCTCCCAGTTTCCCTGTTTCCATGTTTCTCTGTCCCCTGAACAGTGTGCCCACTGCCACTGACCCCAGGTCCCTGATTGTCTTGGGTGTGAGGGGTGGACTGGCGTCCCTGTACAGGTGGGCACATTGATGATTGATGTGTCCTGGGGACAGATGTGTGGGGACGTTGGGTGGGTGCTGTGGTGTTGGATACTGATGGGGGATGGTCTGTGGTGGACTGTGAGTGGGCTGGGGTGGCCGACTGACCAGTGGTCCCTGATGGGCCAGGTAGTTCATTCAGATCCTGAAGTCCAGAGTTACTGTCATCACTTGGGCTGTCTTCTGTTAGGGGACTGGTCACTCGTAACACCTCCTCGCCACTGAGATTGGCTGGGGCACCTGTGGGGATGTAAGTGATGTATTATACTTCATTTCTGTGACATATTGTACATCCCTTACTTTCCCTCTATTGCTGCTGTTGCCCTGCCACCTTTGTTTGTGCATGGTGATGGATTGTGTGCTTGTTAGTTCTCCATGCTGTGCATGCTTTAGTGATGGGGGTCCATGCAGGGCTGGGAGGGCTATCCATGCATTGGTATGGCATGCAGGGCTTGGGGTTAGTCATATGTATAGGTGCAGTGTGAGGGATGGAGTGGAGTCATGGGAGTGAGGGTAAGGGGGTGAGATGGCATGCAGGTATTGGGGGGGGTGATAATTAGTAAATATTGACTCACCAGTGTCCAGTCCTCCGGCTACTCCAGTGAGTCCCTCAGGATGCAGTATTGCCAAGACTTGCTCCTCCCATGCTGTGAGCTGTGGGGGTGAGAGGTGGGGGTCCACTGCCAGTACTCTGGATGGTGAACTGGTGCCTTGCTGCCACGGAACGTACCTTCCCCCGTAGGTCATTCCACCTCTTCTTGATATCGTCCCTTGTTCTTGCATGCCGGCCCACGGAATTCACCCTGTCCACGATTCTCCGCCAGAGCTCCATATTCTTGGCAATGGATGTTTGCTGTACCTGTGCTTCAAACAGCTGTGGCTCTACCCTAACTACTTCCTCGACCAAGACCGCTACTCCTCATCTGTGAAACGGGGGTGCCTTTGTGGAGATATGGGTGTTGTGCGGTGTGTGTTGTGCAGAGGGTGTTAAGTGATGTGGTGGGTTGTGGGACGTGGGGTGCGTGCTGAATATATGGGTGTTTGTGGTGTGGGTGTGTAGTTGTCTCAATGGTCTTCATGTTAGTCTTATGGAGCTTATTGGTTGTAAAGGGTGGTGTATGATGTGTGTGTGTGTGTTTTATAGTGCTATGGGTGGGTGGGTGTGGTATGTGTGTTTAGTTTTGCACAATGTTGTTTTGTTTTGTATTAGGGTGGCCATTCTGAGCGCACCGGTGTGTACCGCCAATAGTTTACTGCCATTGAATGTCCGCCGTAGTGATTCGCGGGTCATAATGTGGTGGGCGTTGTATTGTTGTCGTAACAGTATGGGTGTTCGTACCGCTGCCTTAGCACTGACCTTTGGGCTGGCGGATTTGTGTTTGTGGCAGTATTCTGTCGGTTTGGTGTGTGTGTGTGTTATAATATGGCGAGCGGATATTTGCTAACGCGGTGGTATGTTGCAGGCTGTCACCATGGCGGTTGTCAGGATTTACCACCAATGTCATAATGAGGGCCTATATGTGTTGTATGGCTTATTGTGATGCTCCTGCCAACCATTTCTCTCCTCAATGTATTGGCTAATTATTTCATAGTCAAGGTAAGTATCAAGGGCAACAGTGGGTGCCGCAACTGTGTACCCTTCCCTAGCTTCTAGCTGGCTGAGATCAGCTTTCCAGTCTTAATCCCTCCTGTGAGGTGGTCACACTCACGTCATAAAATAGGGCCCAGAGTTTCTGGTCTCTAATACCTGGAATATGTAGTCCCATCTGTTAGAAAGTGGGTTACTGGTTGGCTGGGGTGTGAGCCATTGTCAAGCAGCAACCACAATTGGGCAGTGACCTGCGCGATGGGGCACTGCACCAGGGCCCCTGCACTGCCCATGCCACGTGCATGGGAAGTTCAGGGGTCCCCAGGGGGTCCTGGTGCACCCCATCCGCCAGCATTTCCCTGGTGGGGAAACCAGCCAGGGAAAGGCTGGTGGCTGAGGAAACATTATCCAAGGGGCAGCACCACTGCCCTGTCGGATAATGTTTCTGACCGCCGCCAGGCTGACTGAAGGAGGCAGCCTGGCAGTGAGTGAGGGCTGCCATGGGGTTAATTATTTGGTGGTGTGGCCCACCATGCTGGCTGGCGGTTTTACCTGCCACCGCCGGCATGGCGGGCCACACCACCAGGTTCATAATGACCATCTTAGTCTGGGTAAGGCACAAGCAAACCTCAAATTAACCTTTACTCAACCCCCTTGGTAGTTTGGCACAAAGCAGTCAAGCATAACTCAATGGCAATGTGTAAAGTATTTGTATAACTCTTCAAATAGTAAAAAAAAGTGAAATCACCACACAAAAAGATCCCACACTAGGTTACAAAGGTAGAGCTTAATTTAATATAAAAAACAAGACCAAAACAACAACAATCCAATTAGTAGAACAGGAAGCTTTGAATATTAAAGTTTTTAGACAAAATAGGACCAAAAGCTGTGAAGCACCAATTGTGGTTATCTGTTTGTGATGGACCGAGACAGTCACAAGTTCACGCCAACTGCGATGCAGCATGGGCTGGCTAGAGGGACCCAGTTAGGTCACCTGAACAAAACTACCTTTGATCCTAGTTTGTGGAGCTTTGAGTGGATCTGTGGCAAAAATGACTCACACATCTATTACAATGCTTCAGTTATGCAGTGATGTCCTGGTTGTGTTGACATAGAAGATCCCTTGGACAAGGGCTTGTGTTGCAAAGTCGGAGTTGGGGATGCGACGCACAGTGGGGGTGATGCACCGGTTCTGGATGCAGAGTCTGTCTGTCATTGTTGAGGCTGCTATCTATGAGGGATGAGAAGGCCTGTGCCAAGGATGCTTTGCACAGTGGCGGTTCCGAAGGCGATGTGGGTTGTGACGGCCATGCAAGTCTTTGTAATAGGTCTAATCCACGTAGCAGTACCCCTCTCGGCTGAAAGTGGAGAAAACTACTCAAGTCCCTGGGAGGTCTCTCAACAATGGGGAAGAACCTGGAAAGACCATCAGCCTTGGTGTAAAGACGAGTTCCTGCAGGGAAATGGAACAATTCAACAGTTTGGGATTCTCACCCCTCATCTGCACTAACCATCTGAGGTGTCTGTGGTCTGTCTGAACCGAGAAGTGAGCAGAAAACAAGTATGGTCTCAGCTTCTTCAGTACCCAACCACTGCAAAGTCTTCTCTCTATTGCACTCCACCTCAGTTCCCAGGAAAGTAACTTCCTACTGATGAAGACTACAGGCTGATCCGAGACCTCTTCATTGAGCTGGGAGAGCACAGCTCTTATGCCATGCTCTGAAACATCTGTCTGGACAATCAACTCCTTGGAGAAGTCAGGAGCCTTCAGCATGGGTCTTGGGCACATGGCCTCTTTCAGGGTGTCAAAAGAAATTTGGCACACATTTGTCCAGATCACCTGACATGGCTGCTTCTTTGAAGTCAGGCTCTGTCTAGAGTGCAACAATGGTGCTATAGCCTTTGATAAATCTCCTATAGTAGCCGGTGAGGCCTAGCAAGGCTATCACCTCTGTCTTGGTCTTGTGGGGGGGGGGCTTCCCAAGCCAGAATGGTTTCAATATTGCCCTGGAGGGCATGCACCTTGCCTCCTCCCACCTGGTGACCCAAGTAGACCACTGACCCCTGCCCTATCTGCCACTTACTGACCTTGATAGCCAGGCCTATCCTCTGCAAAGCCTTAAGCGCTTCTCTGAGGTGCCACAGGTGGTCCTCTCAGCCAGAACTGAAGACCACACTGTCATCCAGAAAGGTGGCACTGAAGCTCTACACCCCAGCCAGGACTTGGTTGACCAACCTCTTGAAGGTGGCAGGGGCATTCTTCAACCGGAGAGGTATTAACCAGAGCTGAGAGTGCCACTCTGGGCTAGAGAATACAGACCTCTTTGGCCCCCTTGGCCTAGGCAATGTGTCAGTACCCAGATGTTAAATCAGCTGTTCTGAGGAACTTGACAGCTCCTAGGTGACCTCTGAGCTCTGGGGATGGGGTGCGCATCAGTTTTGGTGCCTGCATTCAGCCCACGGTGACCCACACTTAACCTACGTTCTAGAGTGACACCTGGAGAAGCAGCCTTGGGGGCCAACACAACTGGGCTGAACAAAGGGCTGTTGGAGGGCTCAATAACTCCACACTCTACCATCTTGGAGACCTCATCCTTGATGAAGGCTCTCACCTTATCAGACAACCTGTAGATTTTACTCTTCACAGGCATTCTGTCCCCATCAAGACCATGGGTACAGCATGCAGTGAGTCCAGTGGTAAGGTAGAATAAAGAGGCAAACTGCCCCAATAATTGGCAGCAGTCTCTCTGTTGGTCTACGTGAGAAACGGGGGTGCTTTCCCTCTCTCGGTCCCCTTACTTTTGCAAGTCAAGAGCGAACCTGTAAAAGAATGCAAAGAGTCAAAGTGGTCAAATCTAATATTTAATTTTCTGCAGCAGGTACAGCATACTAATATGTCAGGCACACAGGCAAAGTGACGACGATATACATTTTCTCACATCTTTTATACCTGAACAGACAAAGAAGCTTCGGTTGCACAAACCAGTTACGACCAGTTAAAACAAGAGCTTGGAAGTTGAAGGGTTCTTCTAGGAAACACATTCCAGGTGAATGGTTATCTCTTAACAGACATTTCCCAGACCGAGTTCCAGGAACCTATGGGGACAACACCTTGAAGCAGATTGGTCTGATCGTGCCCATGGAAATTTACCAGCACAGCATTTTTGACATGCATTCTTAATCAAAATGAAAGTGGTTTACAAAATAGTCAGTAATGTCAAACTACTTGCAGTATAAGAAATAGCATTTTGATCATATTTTCACAATCAGCCCTTTTAGACATTAGTCCGAACATTTTGCAACATTTTGAGCCAGTAAAGCATTGGTGAGGTAGTAGCACAGGGTGCCCATTCAGAAGTTACAAGGGGCTGAAGCCAACCTCCTTGTCCTGTACCTCCCTTAAGGTGAATAAAAAGCATAGGCAGGAGGATGTCCCACTTCCCCCTCATGCAATGTGACAGGCTCATTATCTTGTCTTTTAGGGTCTAGTTGAATCTTTCAACAAGCCTATTAGTTTGAGGGTGGTAAGGATTGGAGAACTTGTAGGTTTCCCCACACTCCTTCCACATGGCCTTCATGTGCCTTGACATGAAGTTCATACCATGACATTAAGCTCATACCCCGGTCTGACACCACCTCCTTGGGGAACCCCACAAGGGTGAAGTTCCCTATCAGTACCCTGGACACTCCAGGCACAGTAGCCTCCGGGTACTCGGTGGCGTAGTCCACCAAGACCAGGATGAACATTTTGCCCTTGGCTGTCTTGAGGTCCAGAGGCCCAATGATGTTGATGCAAAGGGGGTGCAAATGACAGGAAGAGGCTGCAAGGGAGCTTTGTACTGGTCTGGCAGGTGGGACAGGGCCTGCAGAATGCATCTAAGGCCTTCCTCATTTGATGCCAATAAAAGTGGGTAACAAGCCTGTCAAAGGCCTTGTTCTGCCCCCAATGGGCTACCAGGCGTACATTATGATCCAACTCTAGTAGGAAGGCCGTGTAGCCCTGGGGGACCACCAACACACAGATTGCCCCAGGCTCAGGGACCTTAGGCTCACTATACAGGAGACCATTCTCCCTTTAAATCAGGTGATCACAAGAGGTGTTGCCCGCTGCCTGGGCTTTGCCCTGCTGCCACAGGCCACCAAGGCTAGGGCATTCCCTCTGCGCCTTGCAGAACTCCTTCCTGATGGGACCCCCTTCCTTCTGCCAGGTAGGTTCCCCGGGTCGGCAACATCCTCCCCTGTAGTCTCTGGGGTGCCTCACTTTAGGTCAACTTTCTACGGGACCGCAGGTGTTTCAGGAGTGGGTTTGCAGTACCCCTTCCCCTTTCTCTTTTTGGAAGACATCGGGAGGGGGAGTGGGGGCTGTGCTCACTTGGGTCACTTGGCATCCCCCTTGGAGTGCCTCTTTAGCAAACTACCTGGGGTCAGACAGCATAATATCAATCAGGTGTTTTATGCAGATCTGGAAAACAAAGACTGAACAAGTCCTCATTTGCAATGAAAGTGTACTGCCCCTGACAATCCTTAACATCACTGACCTTCACCTAGCCATCTGGTGCCTTCCAAAAGGAATCCACAGAATCCACCAAGGTCTATGGGGCCAGTTTCTGATTGTCCATAAACTTCTGTCTATACTTCTCTGGGGTCAGAACATATTCACTGAGAAGGGCTTCCTTCATGGGGGGGTACCTCATTATGCCCTCCTTCTCTAGGGCCAGTATTATGTCTCTTCCTTCACTAGGGTTATGCCTCCACAGACTAGACCCCCAAACCCTCTCAGAGATCTTGTGCCTCTGTAAGGCACTTTCATAGGCCTCAAACCACTTATTGATATTGTCTCCCTCAACAAAGTCAGAGAGCAGGAATATGGACCTCTTGTCTCCAAAGTGCACTGTAGAAATAGTGCCTCCATCAATGCTGGATTCTGCCTATCTAGCCTTGATGTCCAGCTCCTTAGGGCTTCTCTTATAAGTCAAAAGGTAATTTTCTCCTCCACAGCCAGTCTATTTTTCTCCATTTTAAGCTAATCCATCTTAAACCTGTATTCTTTCTCTGACTTTCTCAATGCCAGCTCCTCAGGGACAAGTTGTAAGAGGACACTTAGAGGGATCTCCAATCCTGGTCACCCCCTTCCTGAACAGGCTGCGGACTCTAATCCTTCCCCATTCTCCTGGTCATCTACTGTGACTGCCATTTGATGGGATGGGTTTCTGCCCATGCTTTCAAGGGTTATTGGATCCCCACCTTCTTGATGGTCTGTTTAGCGGGCAGCCCCTTCCCCTTGCAAAGTTCCTTGAGTTGAGCCACAGAGAAGCTCTACAGGTTCATAAGCTTAAACTCCATCTTTGCAGGTAAGGTCACAGACTAAAGCAGGTAGAGTAGGCATGACTCTTGATCAAGCAAAATGGACAATCAGAGAATTTAAATTTCAAATTGGTCTTAGATATGGGATGGTAGTGTGCCCCAAATTACTGTTTGGCACTCCACAAGCACGTCATATCCTCTCCGCTGATCACCAATGTTGGAAATTGGTTTATTGGTTGACTGGGGTGTGAGCCCTGGTCAAGCAGCAACCACAATCCTAGTCATGGTAAGGCACAAGCAAACCCCAAAGTAACCTGTGCTCAATCCCTCCCGGCATAGAGCATTTGGCCTTATTCAGGAAATGTGTAAAGTATTTGTGCAACACTTCAAACAGTAAAACAGTGAAACACCATACAAAAAGATCCCACACCCAGTTAGAAAACGGGAGCTTAATTTAATAAGTAAAACATGAACAAAATGAAAAAATCCAATGAAATATTGAATTTTAAAGTTTTTACAGAAAATAGCACCAAAAGGTGAGAAATGCCAATTGCGGTTATCTGGACACGCCAAACCGGTGCAAAATCATAAGTTCAGGCCAACTGACATGGAGAGCGGGACGGACAGAGGAACCATGTAACTTCACTAAACAAAAGCACTTTTGAGTTGGTTTGCAGAGCGATACGTGGATCACACCGAAGATATGTCGGTTCCAAGATGCAGCGAGGCTGCGGTGCGAGGTCATGCTTGCGTCGATGTTGAAGATCCCATCGATAAGGGCTTGCGATGCAAAGGCAGGAGGGTAGCAGGAAGTACGGGGGGCACAGCAAGGCAGGAGTCCAGCAGAGTGCAGTCCAGCAAAGTGACGGTCCTTCAGCAGCAGAGCAGTCCTTCTTCCTGCCAGAGTATCCAAGGTCCGGAAGAGTACTGACATTGTGGTGTCTGAGGTCCTTCTTTTACACATAGTTGTGCCTTTGAAGTGGGGAGAAGCTTCTAGAGGCATGCCTCTTAAGTGCACAGATGCATTTCCTGCCCTTGCATCAGACTAATTACAGGGGGTATGCAGCCCTTTATGTGGAGACAAGATACATCCTATTGAGGTGTCAGGATGGGGACAGCTTCTTCCTCCCATCCTGCAAGTGATGGCCCATTCAGTCACACCTAAGCTTCCATTGTGTGTGGCTGTCTATGAGGAATACACAAAGCCCAACTGCCAACTGCACTCACCCAAAATGAACACACAGGTGTGACACATATTTAGAGGGCTACTTAAGTGGGTGGCACTATCAGTGCTGCAGGCCCACTAGTGGCGTTTAACATACAGGCCCTGAACACATGTAGTACACTTTCGTGGGACGTAAGTAAATAAAATATGTCAATTAGGTAGGAGCCAATGTTACCATGTTTTATGGAAATATCACAATCACTTTAGTACTGGTTAGCTGTGTAAAGTCAGCAAAATCCTAAGGCCAGCAAAAATGAAATCAGCAAAACAGGAGGTCTAAAGTGAAAAAGTCAGGAGGAAACCACGCCAAGGTTGCCAGGTCTAACACCAACCAACAAAATCAAAGGCTTCCTCCAGATCAAGGAGATCCACTGCACAATCCAGGTCTTGATGGCACAAATGATGTTCTACACGCGACAGCCTGCAGAGATTTAAAATATTACTTCTGCGTGGGACAAATACGCCCTGATTATTGTGGACCAGCAAAGCCGTAGCTTGCATCAACTGGTGAGCCAACAGCCTACTAATGAGTTTAGTGTATGTGTTCATCATAGATATATAGGACTATCTCCCAGAGTCGGTTGCATGACAGAATGGCACATGCCTTTAGCACGCAAGCCTTTACAGTGCACTCTTCACCATTCATCTACTACTGCCACACACGTCTTTACCATACATGTCACAACCACAAACATATATAACACTACATTAAACTAACATTGACCATGCAATTTATGTTTCTGTAGGAAACTGTAGGTAAATACCAAAAAAATAATACACAGTTAATATGCTTAAAAATGTTACTGAAATATGTTTGAAAATAAATAATTGTGACAACAGATAGGCCCTCATTACAACCCTGGTGGTCGGTGGTAAAGCGACGGTAAGACCGCCAACAGGCTGGAGGAAAACAAAATGGAATCACGACAGTGGCGGAAACCGCCAACAGAGACAGCCACTTTAACACTCCGACCGCCACGGCGGTACAAACAGCTTGGCGGTCACCGCAAAAAGACAGGCGGAAGACAATGTACCGCCCACACTATTATGACAGGCCAATCCGCCACCTTTTCCGGGGCGGATTCAACGTGAACAAAAACATGGCAGAAACAGGACTTGGAAAGGAAAACACTCACCTCTACACACCCCATGAGGAACCAGGACGCCATGGAGCCGGAACTCCAACTACTCCCTGCGATTGCCTTCCTGCTCCTCTACCAGGAGCACGACCGACGGTGGTGATGACCACAGTGAATACTGCACCTACAACACAGGGGGGAGGGAAAAGAGAGTGAAACACACACGCAACAACCCCACCCTCACCCACAACGACACACACACAGATACATGCTGAAACGTTACATTCCCCCCCCCCCCAACCTCCCCTGGAAAAACGCAACGGACAAAAGGAAATGATTTGAACGAATGTAATCAAGAAAAATCCATTGCTCAAAAATGTATGTACACTATTAACAAATATGTACACCAAGAATTCAAGTCCAGGTACTGCACCTATATAGTCTGTGGACCACTGGGCCAAAATGCATGGGCGAGCCCCACACAAGATACCCGATCCAAACGGAGAGAACACTGCAGGGGCATCAGATCAAAATAAAACACAGGCACCTCAGGGGGAAGGGAAGGGGGGGCACCTCAGCCGGATGACTGCACAACGCCAACTCCACGAGGGGGCTCCATGCCCATTGATGTATCCTGGGGAGTGCAAAGCCACAGTCTCTCACGTCTCTCCAGTGGGTGGTTTGCCCACTGCTTAATCCTGGGGAGTGCAAAGCCACAGTCTCTCAAGTCTCTCCAGTGGGTGGTTTGCCCACTGCTTTATCCTGAGGAGTGCAAAGCCACAGCCTCTCAAGTCTCTCCAGTGGGTGGGTTGCCCACTGCTGTATCCTGGGGAGTGCAAAGCCACAGTCTCTCAAGTGGATAATAGTCTCCACTTGTTCTGGAGGGGGCTTAGTGCCCAGATTGCTTCATCCTTCCAAGGACTGAGGTAGTGGATGTGATACTCCACTGGTTCTGGAGGGGGCTTTGTGCCCAGAGTGCTTCTTCCTGCAAAGGACTGAGGTAGTGGATGTGATACTCCACTGGTTCTGGAGGGTGCTTTGTGCCCAGAGTGCTTCATCTTGCCAAGGACTGAGGTAGTGGATGCCTTTCTCCACTGGTTCTGGAGGGGGCTTTGTGCCCAGAGTGCTTCATCCTGCCAAGGACTGAGGTAGTGGATGTGATACTCCACTGGTTCTGGAGGGGGCTTAGTGCCTAGAGTGCTTCATCCTGCCAAGGACCGAGGTAGTGGATGTGATACTCCACTGGTTCTGGAGGGGGCTTAGTGCCCATAGTGCTTCATCCTGCCAAGGACAGAGGTAGTGGATGTGATACTCCACTGGTTCTGGAGGGGGATTTGTGCCCAGAGTGCTTCATCCTGCCAAGGACCGAGGTAGTGGATGTGATACTCCACTGGTTCTGGAGGGGGCTTTGTGCCCAGAGTGCTTCATCCTGCCAAGGACTGAAGTAGTGGATGTGATACTCCACTAACGGTGAGGCAACATGGAAGCTGCCCAGGCCCCTGGAACTGACCACCAGCCTTGTACGAATGACCACTGGGGATGACAGCCATGTCTGCGGTGGTGCCACTGGCTCAGGATGTGGCGTGGCCGCTGGCGGTGCTTGCAGCGGGCTCAGTAGCGGCGGTGCTTGTGTCGGTCATTGGGCAGCGGTGCTGGTGGGGGGCTCACTGACCTCAGTGCTGGCAGCGGTGTCATGACCGGCGGTGCTGGTGGCAGGCTCACTGACCTCGGTGCTGGCGGCGGTGTCATGAACAGCGGTGCTGGTGGCAGGCTCACTGACCTCTGTGCTGGCGGCGGTGTCATGAGCAATAGGCCTGGTGGCGAGCTCACTGACATCGGTGCTGCGTAAGGGCACAGTGTCTACGCTGCTGGTGAAGGGATCAGTATCTTGGGTGCTGGGGGCGGCGGTGCACGTGGCGGTGCCGGTGGCGGTCTTGTCCGCCGTGCACGTTGGCGGCAACGTGCCTTTCTTTTTCAGGCCCTTCCCCACCTTGGATGGTGGTGCAGCTGTCTTGCCACTCCCAACTGGTGTCTTGGCTGAGCCCCTGATGGCAGGTGTTTTGTCCTTCTCCCTCCAGGATGTGGGCAACTTCTTCTGTTTTGGAGGTGGGGGAATGTCCTTGGCCTCGCTCCTTGGGACACTGGCAGCTCTGCTGCTTGGTGCACTCCAGAGGCCGGTTACTGCTGGCACCACTGTGCCCAGTGATGTTGTGGCTGAGGTGCTGGGTTGGGACCTGGAAAGGCAGGTCCTAGGGGACAGAAGGGGTGGGGAGGTGAAGGGAAGAGGTCAATGCTTGACAGGAAATGTTTTCAGACACACTGGGACGGGTAGATGGAGGGGGTTTGGGAGTGGAGGAAGAGGTAGTGGGTGTAGGAGGTGTCCGTTTGCTGACTTTGGGTGAAGGTGCCTGGGCTGGAGGCTGTCGGGAGGTGGATGGCTGTGTGACTGCATTTTTGTACTTTCGGAGGAGGGCTCACAGACACACTGGTAGAGAACACAGGGGATGTGTGAATGGTAGTGGGGGTGGTGACTGCACGTGAGCGGTGTGTGGTGATGGGCGTGCTGGTGATGAAGGTAGTAGCTGAAGATGTAGTGCAGTCAGGTGTGAGTGGAGACGTGACAGGGAGGGTGGAGGGAGACGTGGAGGAGGGGGACACAGTGGAGGCACTAGATGTTGATATGTGTGCATGGGTATGATGATTGTGTGAGTGCCTGTGGGATGTGTGGTGCTTATGTTTGCCAGAGCTACCCTTGTGTGTTGAGGTGTGTGCATGCTGGTCTGATGGTGTGCTTGGGATAGGCTGAGGTACTGGGGATTTGGTCTGGGTGGAGGAAGTGGGAGGGGGGAGGCTGGACACAGGCACAATGGCTGCCATCAGTGCTGAGGCCAGAGTCTGAAATGCTTGCTGTTGAGCTGCCTGGCCAGAATGAATGCCCTCCAGGTATGCATTTGTCTGTTGCAACTACCTCTCTACACCCTGGATGGCATTCAGAATGGTAGACTGCCCAACAGTGAGGGATCTGAGGAGGTCAATGGCCTCCTCACTGAGGGCAGCAGGGCTGACTGGGGCAGAGCCTGAGGTGCCTGGGGCGAAGAAGATGCCCAACCTCCTCGGTGAGCGGCCACGGGGCACATGCTGAGGGGCTGCTGGGAGGGCGGTGCTGGTAGGGGGGGTGGTGGCTGTACCTGTAGATGCGGGGGCACAGAGGGGCCAGCCACCGCAAGGGAGCTCCCATCAGAGGAGGAGTCGGTGTCGCTGGTCTCTGCTCCAGTCCCTGCCGTGGAGCTCCCCTCAGAGTTTAAGGATGGACAGGGTGACAAAGTGAGACAGAAGATTAACATTGAGGGTGGTCTCATTTCTTGGCTGGGGACTTGGCATTGTTCTCTGTCTTTCTCCTGGATCTCAGGGAGCGCTTGCGGGGTGGTTCTCCATCTGCAGGGGGTGGGTTGCTGGTGTTGTGGTCCTGTGGCGGTGCCTCCTGTCCACTAGCGCCGGCGGAGGAGGTGGGCAGTTCATTGTGAAGGCTAGTGTCAGGGGCCCCTTGTTGTGCCACAATGTCACTCCTGGTGTTCACAAGGTCCTTCAGCACCCCTACAATGGTGCCCAGGGTGGTATTGATGGATTTGAGTTCCTCCCTGAACCCCAAATACTGTTCCTCCTGCAGCCTCTGGGTCTCCTGAAACTTTGCCAGTACTGTTGCCATCGTCTCCTGGGAATGATGGTACACTCCCATGATGTCGGAGAGGGCCTCGTGGAGAGTGGGTTCCCTGGGCCTGTCCTCCCCCTGTCACACAGCAGACCTCCCAGTTCCCCTGTGTTACTGGGCCTCTGTCCCCTGAACCGTGTGTCCACTGCCACTACCCCCAGGTCCCTGTTGTTCTTGGGGTGGTGGGTTAGCCTGGGTTCCCTGTAGTGGTGGACACACTGCTGCTTGACGTGTCCTGTGGACAGAGGTTTGGGCCTGCTGGGTGGGTGCTGTGCTGGTGTTTCCTGAGGAGGAAGGCTCTGTGGTGGCCTGTGACTGAGTGAGGGGAACCGACTGTCCCGAGGTTCCAGATGGGCCGGGCTGGTCATCTAGATCCAGTTGGACAGAGCTGCTGTCATCACTGTGGGCCTCTTCTGTGGGTGGAGTGGACATGTCTGGATCCTTCTGTCCGGTGACATTGGGTAGGGGTCCTGCAGGAGTGTAAAGGCATGATTATTGCATCTGTGTGTACCATGGTGTGCAATGGGGGGGTGACCCTGTACCCCAGTGCTTACATTCTTGTGTAGGACCTTGTATGTTAATTGTTTAGGGTCTGTGTGGGTATGGGTGTCCATGCTTTGTAGCTGCATGCAGGGCTTGGTGTTGGGATGTGTGGTTTGTGATAGTGGGACATATGTGAGGGGTTGGAGTAATGGGGGTGAGGGCGAGGGTGGGGGTATGTGATAGCATGCAGGTAGGGTGGGGGATGAAGTACTTAAGATTTGACTTACCAGAGTCCATTCCTCCAGCTACTCCTGTGAGGCCCTCAGGATGCAGTATGGCCAAGACCTGCTCCTCCCATGTTGTTAGTTGTGGGGGTGGAGGTGTGGGTCTGCCGCCAGTCCTCTGAACTGCAATGTGGTGTCTTGAGACCATGGAACGCACCTTCCCCCATAGGTCGTTCCACCTCTTCCTGATGTCATCCCGTGTTCTTGGGTGCTGTCCAACTGCATTGACCCTGTCCACGATTCTGCGCCATAGCTCCATCTTCCTAGTTATGGTGGTGTGCGGCACCTGTGATCCGAATAGCTGTGGCTCTACTCAGATGATTTCCTCCACCATGACCCTGAGCTCCTCCTCAGAAAACCTGGGTTGTCTTTGCGGTGCCATGGGGTGGTGTGGGTGATGTGTGAGGTGGTGTGTGTTGTGATGTGTGGGGTGATGTTTAGGGGTGTGTGGTGTTTTGTCCGTGGATGTGTATGTGTGATGGTGTTGTGTGCCTCTGTATGCTGGTGTGGTCTTTGCTTTGCTGTCTCTCTGCTTCTGCCAAATTGTTCGTTGTAAGTGTTTGTGGGTAATGTGGGTGTGTGTTTTATATTGTATTGGATGTGTGGGAGTGGGGTGTGTATCTGTATCAGGTGTGTGTATTTGGAATTGTTCAATGTGGTAGTGTTTTGTATATGTGTGTGTATTTTGAGCGAGGCGGTGTGTACCGCCAATGGAATACCGCGGTTGAAAGACCGCCGCGTGGATTCGTGGGTCGTGATAGTGTGGGCGTATTCCTGTTGGCGTGGCGGTGGAGGTTTTGTTATCGCCAGTTTATCACTGAACTTTGGTGCGGCGGACTTGTGTGGGTGTCTAGATTTTGGCGGATTCTGAGCTGTGGGTCGTAATAGCTGTAGCGGATTTGCGCGGCCGCTGCGGTGTGTTGGCGGTCTTCTGCACGGCGGTAAGCAGGATTTACCACCAATGTTGTAATGAGGGCCATAGTATGAGAAGCAAACAAGTCTGTATAGAAAAACAATTTTGTTTGGCGCATCTTCAAACAATCAAGCACATTGCCACATAATATGCTAAAACCCACGAAATCTATTACTGCGTGGTACACAATATTCCCAACACAAAAGTACTATGCAAGCCATGCCTAAACAACGCAACACTGTACATATCACTAAAATATTACTAGGAAAGAACTCAACATAATGCAACACAAGGCAGCACTGTAATTGTTTTCACATTTGTTAAGCCCAATTGAAGAGTAAAGACACATCTAAACACACTGCAAACAATTTAAGAAACAGGTTACCATTTTAGACATGTATATGTTAATCCTTCTTTCATTTTCACAATTTTATGTCCTTTGTCTCCAACCAAGATAGCTGTAGTGTACTGTGAGGATGGTCAAAACACAGTATTTTCCACAAAACAAATAAGTTATACATTTAGTCAGATTTTAAACCAGCATACAAAATACTTTTAAATACTTATGTTATTAAGGACTATGGAATGCCCCAAAAAATATAAAAGCAGCCGTCCACCATGTTGTTTTAAATGGTACACTGACATCAATTGTAACCACACACACCAGGAAGAGGATGAGAGAATGTCAGTCATTTTCAAATACTGCCATTTATCTATACAAGTAAATACAATGTTAACATTAAACACCTTCATAACTTACTAACAATATACCAAAAACAAATGCCACTTTTTTTTTAAATTTCCCTAGATTATCGAGGATATCTGCACCCCATAACATGGGTACCTTCCTGTAGTGCTAACAATATAGGTCAACATAGAAATAATTTTTTACAAAAATGTGAATAAACAACTTATTTAAAAATATATTCAACTGCGGAACATTGCTGGACAGTGACTCAAAATTACTATTCTAGCTCAGTTGGGTGCTTACCTCAGGGAAAATGCTGGTTAGTGCCAGGGGGACAACATTACTAATCTAACTCCAAGTTATCTCAGGAAAGGTGCTAGCCTGCAACTGGGGGTCAAAATTACTATTCTAACTCCAACGGGTACTTACCTCAGGGAAGCTTGTAGACTGTGACTGGGGACAAAATCATTATTCTTACAATGCTGGGTACTTATCTCAGGGAAGGTGCTGGACAATAACTGGGAGGAAAATAACTATTCTAACTCCGCCAGTTACTTACTTCAGGGTATGTGCTGGACAGTGACTGCGGGGCTAAATTACTATGCTGTCTCCACTGAATACTTACCTCATTCTCTTTCCTATAGAGCTTATAAGCTAAAACGTTATTGAAGGGTAGAAGAAAATGAAAACGGTGCAAAATCACAATCTACCATTGAGAAAAATCAAACAGGCCACTGGTTAGTTATCCTTTAAAAGAAACCAGTAACAAAACAAAACAGCAATTATCTCACCTCTTTTTTCCAAATTAAAACAGAGACCAAGAAAGAAGCACTCCAGCACAGCAGAAAACTGAAGCAAATTACTTAAGACTTTGCAAGATCACATTGTATTACAGGAAAACCACACCATGTAATAGCCTTGTTGAAAAATATAAACTGCCAAAGCTAACAACTTTGTTCCCGAAAAATAACCTGTTTTATCTCCTTTAACAGACTTTCTCAAATAACCATGCAAATCTTTGTACATTAGCAGACAGATTGTTCTCAAAGAAAATAAATCACAGTTTTAGTACATAGCATTCACAAAATGTTCCTTTTTTCCTGTAGATCACTGAAACATTAGAGAGAACATCCAGCAATTCAAAATGCTGGCATCCACCTCCAATGAACCTTGTGGCTCAGTTTTGAGGGAGGTGCCCAAAACATCCCAATGCACATTGCTAGCAGTGGCAGCTGGTGACTCTAGAAAATGATGAGGCATTAGCCTGTGTAGCCCGTTTAATGACAATGCGCAAATTTTTACATACAGAGCATTTTTTTTTTAAATCACACCTATTTACCTAAGGCACACACCTTCTCTCTGCTAGGCGGGAGTTTCTGGTTATTGCATCAGTATAGCCCATTTAAAATATTGCTGCAGTAGGTTGTATGACTAGACATTAGTGCAACATTTCAACAGCAATATGCACCACGTATTACCAATACAAGGCAGTACTACCACACCTCTACCAAAGGACTGAGTTTTGTAAGTTGAAATGGGTAATATGTTTTTCCTGAATTCTGTCCTTTTTAGGTAGCCAATGTTTATATATATGTTTCTTTTTACAGGTGGGTATGTACCTGTTAATATCGTGACACATGCAATCCCATTTTGGCTGAAAGCAGGAGTTTTCACCCTAAATAGTCTTTCCGGCCCACTTGCATTTTTGCCATAAGTGATAAATACATGACCTTATTTTATAAGGCATAGATTATCTCTATAATCAGAATGATACATGGTTATTAGGGTGTCCGGTGGGTCTTTTCCGCCCACACCATAAGATGCTGACAGACATGCATGTAAAACTCACTTATATGGTCCCTGGTCCCCGGATTCCTTGGCTGTGTTTGTTGAAGAGGAAAAACAAATGGAGCCACAAGCAGAAACAATGAAATCTAGCATCCTGCAGTGACCAATTTAAATGGGTCTATTTGTATTGGACTAGCACGTAGCATTCATTTTGACTTAACCCCATCAGGATCTAGAGCTGGCAGGCAGCCAGCTTTCCCACAGAAGGGAGATAAATTATATATTTTATATTTAGTGCATTTATTAAAATAACTTCCATTGTTTCCAGGCAAATGGCCCAAAACATATGTGACTATTGGTTTAAGAGCCTGCAGGTGTGCGCTGCTTTAATAAATTAAAATTTTCCCATAATAGACTTGGATTTTTGCAAGTTTTTCATTTCTTGATGGAGTTTTATGAATTACTCATTGTTTTACAATTTCAAGTGATTGAAGTTGACCACATTTTTTGACAGTAAATGTCACACAGGGTGCTGTACGTTATTAATCTTACCTTGGAGTCGGCGATTCTCTTATCTTGGTGGGCTGTCTCTTCAAAATCCACCCACACCACAGACACTTCCTGGCTGCACTGAAGCGCTAAGTATGCCTAGCATGCAGAAAGTGAAATTAGGCATCTCATCCAGTAAAAGCACTGCTGTCATGCTGTTTGTAGGAGGCTGGACTGGCTTGTAGTGAGTACCAAGGGGTACTTGCACCTTGCACCAGGTCCAGTTATCCCTTATTAGTGTATAGGGTGTCTAGCAGCTTAGGCTGATAGATAATGGTAGCTTAGCAGAGCAGCTTAGGCTGAACTAGGAGACGGGTGAAGCTACTACAGTACCACTTAGTGTCATATGCACAATATCATAAGAAAACACAATACACAGTTATACTAAAAATAAAGGTACTTTATTTTTATGACAATATGCCAAAGTATCTTAGAGTGTACCCTCAGTGAGAGGATAGGAAATATACACAAGATATATATACACAATAGCAAAAATATGCAGTATAGTCTTAGAAAACAGTGCAAACAATGTATAGTTACAATAGGATGCAATGGGGAAACATAGGGATAGGGGCAACACAAACCATATACTCCAGAAGTGGAATGCGAACCACGAATGGACCCCAAACCTATGTGACCTTGTAGAGGGTCGCTGGGACTATTAGAAAATAGTGAGAGTTAGCAAAATAACCCTCCCCAAGACCCTGAAAAGTGAGTGCAAAGTGCACTAAAGTTCCACTAAGGACAAAAGAGTTGTGTTAGAGGAATAATGCAGGAAAGACACAAACCAGCAATGCAACAACTGTGGATTTCCAATCTAGGGTACCTGTGGAACAAGGGGACCAAGTCCAAAAGTCACAAGCAAGTCGGAGATGGGCAGATGCCCAGGAAATGCCAGCTGCGGGTGCAAAGAAGCTTCGACTGGACAGAAGAAGCTGAGGTTTCTGCAGGAACGAAAAGGGCTAGAGACTTTCCCTTTGGTGGACGGATCCCTCTCGCCTTGGAAAGTCGAGCAGATGTGTTTTCCCGCCGGAAGGACGCCAACAAGCCTTGCTACACGCAAATCGTGCGTTTGGCGTTTTTGGATGCTGCTGGGGCCCAGGAGGGACCAGGAGGTTGCAAATTGGACCTGCAGAGAGAGGGGACGTCGAGCAAGACAAAGATCCCTCATTGAAGCAGGTAGCACCCGGAGAAGTGCCAGAAACAGGCACTACAAGGATGGGTGAAACGGTGCTCGCCAAAGTTGCACAAAGGAGTCCCACGTCGCCGGAGACCAACTTAGAAAGTCGTGCAATGCAGGTTAGAGTGCCGTGGACCCAGGCTTGGCTGTGCACGAAGGATTTCCGCCGGAAGTGCACAGGGGCCGGAGCAGCTGCAAAGTCGCGGTTCCCAGCAATGCAGCCCAGCGAGCTGAGGCAAGGACTTACCTCCACCAAACTTGGGCTGAAGAGTCACTGGACTGTGGGGGTCACTTGGACAGCGTCGCTGGATTCGAGGGACCTCGCTCATCGTGCTGAGAGGAGACCCAAGGGACCGGTAATGCAGCTTTTTGGTGCCTGCGGTTGCAGGGGGAAGATTCCGTCGACCCACGGGAGATTTCTTCGGAGCTTCTGGTGCAGAGAGGAGGCAGGCTACCCCCACAGCATGCACAAGCAGGAAAACAGTCGAGAAGGCGGCAGGATCAGCGTTACAGAGTTGCAGTAGTCGTCTTTGCTACTATGTTGCAGGTTTGCAGGCTTCCAGCGCGGTCAGCGGTCGATTCCTTATCAGAAGGTGAAGAGGGAGATGCAGAGGAACTCGGCTGAGCTCATGCATTCGTTATCTAAAGTTTCCCCAGAGACAGAGACCCTAAATAGCCAGAAAAGAGGGTTTGGCTACCTAGGAGAGAGGAAAGGCTACTAACACCTGAAGGAGCCTATCAGCAGGAGTCTCTGACGTCACCTGGTGGCACTGGCCACTCAGAGCAGTCCAGTGTGCCAGCAGCACCTCTGTTTCCAAGATGGCAGAGGTCTGGAGCACACTGGAGGAGCTCTGGACACCTCCCAGGGGAGGTGCAGGTCAGGGGAGTGGTCACTCCCCTTTCCTTTGTCCAGTTTCGCGCCAGAGCAGGGGCTAAGGGGTCCCTGAACCGGTGTAGACTGGCTTATGCAGAATTGGGCACATCTGTGCCCAACAAAGCATTTCCAGAGGCTGGGGGAGGCTACTCCTCCCCTGCCTTCACACCATTTTCCAAAGGGAGAGGGTGTCACACCCTCTCTCAGAGGAAGTTCTTTGTTCTGCCATCCTGGGCCAGGCCTGGCTGGACCCCAGGAGGGCAGCTGCCTGTCTAAGGGGTTGGCAGCAGCAGCAGCTGCAGAGAAACCCCAGGAAGGGCAGTCTGGCAGTACCAGGGTCTGTGCTACAGACCACTGGGATCATGGAATTGTACCAACAATGCCAGGATGGCATAGAGGGGGCAATTCCATGATCATAGACATGTTACATGGCCATATTCGGAGTTACCATGGTGAAGCTACATATAGGTAGTGACCTATATGTAGTGCACGCGTGTAATGGTGTCCCCGCACTCACAAAGTTCAGTGAATTGGCTCTGAACAATGTGGGGGCACCTTGGCTAGTGCCAGGGTGCCCTCACACTAAGTAACTTTGCACCTAACCTTTACCAGGTAAAGGTTAGACATATAGGTGACTTATAAGTTACTTAAGTGCAGTGTAAAATGGCTGTGAAATAACGTGGACGTTATTTCACTCAGGCTGCAGTGGCAGGCCTGTGTAAGAATTGTCAGAGCTCCCTATGGGTGGCAAAAGAAATGCTGCAGCCCATAGGGATCTCCTGGAACCCCAATACCCTGGGTACCTCAGTACCATATACTAGGGAATTATAAGGGTGTTCCAGTAAGCCAATGTAAATTGGTAAAAATGGTCACTAGCCTGTCAGTGACAATTTGGAAAGAAATGAGAGAGCATAACCACTGAGGTTCTGATTAGCAGAGCCTCAGTGAGACAGTTAGTCACTACACAGGTAACACATTCAGGCACACTTATGAGCACTGGGGCCCTGGGTTACCAGGGTCCCAGTGACACATACAACTAAAACAACATATATACAGTGAAAAATGGGGGTAACATGCCAGGCAAGATGGTACTTTCCTACACAACCCCCCCCAAACGAAGGACAATAAGACTAGCCATTACCTGATGAGTCTTCATTGTCTAAGTGGAAATATCTGGAGAGTCCATCTGCATTGGAGTGGCTACTCCCAGGTCTATGTTCCACTGTATAGTCCATTCCCTGTAGGGATATGGACCACCTCAACAATTTAGGATTTTCACCTTTCATTTGTTTTAGCCAAAGTAGAGGTTTGTGGTCTGTTTGAACAACGAAGTGAGTGCCAAACAGGTATGGCCTCAACTTCTTCAGAGCCCAGACCACAGCAAAGGCCTCCCTCTCAATGGCAGACCAACGCTTTTCTCTAGGGGTCAACCTCCTACTAATAAAAGCAACAGGTTGATCCTGGCCCTCAGAATTAAGTTGTGATAGGACTGCCCCTACTCCTAATTCAGATGCATCAGTTTGGACATAGAATTTTTTAGAGTAACAAGGGCTTTTCAGGACAGGTGCAGAGCACATGGCCTGCTTCAGCTCCTCAAAAGCTTTCTGACAGCTTGCTGTCCACAATACCTTTTTAGGCATTTTCTTGGATGTGAGGTCATTAAGAGGGGCTGCAATGGAGCCATAGTTCTTAATGAACCTCCTGTAATACCCAGTGAGGCCTAGGAAGGCTCTCACCTGAGTCTGAGTGGTAGGGGGAACCCAATCAATAATAGTTTGGATTTTCCCCTGAAGTGGTGCAATCTGTTCCCCACCAACAAGGTGTCCCAGATAAACCACCTTACCCTGCCCTATCTGGCACTTTGAAGCCTTGATAGTGAGGCCTGGTTTTTGCAGAGCCTCCAAAACTTTCCATAGGTGGACCAGGTGATCATCCCAGCTGGAGCTAAAGACAGCTATATCGTCCAAATATGCTGCACTGAAAGCTTCCAGCCCTTGCAGGACTGTGTTCACCAACCTCTGAAAAGTGGCAGGTGCATTTTTCAAACCAAAAGGCATTACAGTAAACTGGTAATGTCCTCCAATGGTAGAAAATGCAGTTTTAGGTTTAGCATCTTCTGACAATTTGATCTGCCAATACCCTGCAGTCAAATCAAAAGTGCTTAGATACTTGGCAGATGCCAGTGTATCTATGAGCTCATCTGCCCTGGGTATAGGGTGAGCATCAGTTTTGGTTACCAAGTTGAGACCTCTATAGTCTACACAAAACCTCATTTCCTTCTTTCCATCTTTAGAATTGGGTTTTGGTACCAGTACCACAGGAGAAGCCCATGGACTGTCAGAGTGCTCAACCACTCCTAGTTCCAACATTTTCTGAACTTCTTGCTTTATGCAGTCCCTGACATGGTCAGGCTGCCTATAGATCTTACTTTTGACAGGTAAACTGTCTCCAGTATCTATAGTGTGCTCACACCAAGAAGTGGTGCCTGGCACAATGGAGAAGAGTTCTGAAAATTGTCCTAGGAGATTTATGCAATTATCTTTCTGCTCAGCAGTAAGACAATCAGCCAAAACTACACCTTCCACAAGAGCATCTTGTTCTGTGGAAGAGAAGAGATCAGGTAGAGGATCACTGTCTTCTTCCTGTCCCTCATCAGTTGCCATGAGCAGGGTGAGATCAACCCTGTCATAGTAGGGTTTCAGGCGGTTGACATGGAGCACCCTAAGGGGACTCCTGGCAGTGCCTAAGTCAACCAAGTAGGTAACTTCACCCTTCTTTTCAACAATTGTGTGGGGTCCACTCCATTTATCTTGGAGTGCTCTTGGGGCCACAGGCTCCAAAACCCACACTTTCTGCCCTGGTTGGTACTGAACCAAAACAGCCTTCTGATCATGCCATTGCTTCTGGAGCTCTTGGCTGGCCTGAAGGTTTTTACTGGCCTTTTTCATGTACTCTGCCATCCTTGATCTGAGGCCAAGTACATAATCCACAATATCCTGCTTAGGAGCTTTTAAAGGTTGTTCCCAACCCTCCTTTACAAGTGTGAGTGGACCCCTAACAGGGTGTCCAAAAAGAAGTTCAAAGGGGCTGAAGCCCACTCCTTTCTGGGGTACCTCCCTGTAGGCAAAAAGGAGGCATGGTAGAAGGATATCCCATCTCCTGCGGAGTTTTTCAGGGAGTCCCATAATCATGCCTTTGAGAGTTTTATTAAATCTCTCCACCAGTCCATTTGTTTGTGGATGATAGGGTGTTGTGAACTTGTAAGTTACACCACACTCCTTCCACATGGCCTTTAAGTATGCAGACATGAAATTGCTTCCTCTGTCTGATACTACTTCCTTTGGGAAGCCCACCCTGGAAAATATTCCCAGGAGGGCCTTTGCCACTGCAGGAGCTGTAGTGGTCCTTAAAGGAATAGCTTCAGGATATCTTGTGGCATGGTCCACTACCACCAAGATAAACCTATTGCCTGAAGCAGTAGGAGGGTCAAGGGGGCCAACTATGTCAACCCCTACCCTTTCAAAGGGAACCCCAACCACAGGCAGTGGGATAAGGGGTGCCTTTGGAGTGCCACCTGTCTTGCCACTGGCTTGACAGGTTTCACAGGACTTACAAAACTCCTTTGTGTCCTCAGACATCCTAGGCCAATGAAACAATGGTACCAATCTGTCCCAAGTTTTCATTTGACCCAGGTGCCCAGCTAAGGGAATGTCATGTGCCAGTGTTAGGAGGAACTTTCTGTACTCCTGAGGAATCACTAATCTCCTGGCAGCTCCAGGTTTAGGATCCCTATGCTCAGTGTACAAGAGGTTGTCCTCCCAGTAAACTCTGTGAGAGTCACTGACATCCCCATTAGCCTGTTTGACAGCTTGCTGTCTGAGACCCTCTAATGTGGGACAGGTTTGCTGTGCCACACTCAGCTCCTCTCTGGCAGGCCCCCCTTCACCCAAAAGCTCAGCAGTGTCTGCTTCCAGCTCCTCTGGTGTAGGTTCTGCACAGGGAGGGAATTCGTCTTCCTCAGAAGTAGAATCCACTGTAGAGGGAGGGATAGTAGGAAGTGGTTTGCTTCTACTAGCCCTAGCTTTAGGGAGCACTTGGTCCATTGTTCCAGGATCCAAGCTTCCCTGTCCTTTTTGCTTTTTGGCCTGAGCCCTTGTCAAAGCAAAAATATGCCCTGGGATGCCCAGCATTGCTGCATGGGCCTCCAACTCCACATCTGACCAAGCTGATGTCTCCAAATCATTCCCTAATAGACAGTCTACAGGTAAATCTGAAGCTACCACAACTTTCTTTGGACCAGTTACCCCCCCCCCAGTTGAGATTTACAACAGCCATGGGGTGGCTTTGTGTTATGTTGTGAGCATCGGTTACTTGGTACTGGTGTCCAAGTATGTGTTGTTCAGGGTGCACCAGTTTCTCAATCACCATTGTGACACTGGCACCTGTGTCCCTGTAGGCCTGGATCTCAACACCATTTATTAGGGTTAGTTGCTTGTACTTCTCCAAGTTATGGGGGCAAGCAACCAAAGTGGCTAAATCAATAGCCCCTTCAGAGACTAAAGTAGCCTCTGTGGTCTCCCTAATCAGACCAACCCCAACTAAATTACCAAAAGTGAGCCCAGCTACTCCCTTGGATTGGCTATTAGTAGGTTTGCTCCCACCACCACTGCTATTAGTAGGGACACTAGGTGTAGCAGTAGGGGTTGTAGTGGTAGGAGCTGTGGTGCCTTTCTTTGGGCAACTGGGATCTGTTGTCCAATGGCCTTTTATCTTACATAAATAGCACCATGGTTTCTTTTCCTTGTTCTGATTAAAGGAGGATTTGGGCCCACCACCCCCACCAGAGTGTTTTTGTGGGCCTGATGAAGACTCATTTTTAGATTTGTCCCCACCCTTGTCTGAAGACTTACCATCCTTCTTTTTGTTGCCATCTTTGTCACCCCCTGTATGAACTTTTCTGTTCACTCTTGTTCTGACCCATTTGTCTGCCTTCTTTCCCAATTCTTGGGGAGAGGTCAGATCAGAGTCCACCAAGTACTGGTGCAACAAATCAGACACACAATTATTAAGAATATGCTCTCTCAGGATTAAGTTATACAGGCTGTCATAATCAGTAACTTTACTGCCATGTAACCACCCCTCCAAGGCCTTCACTGCCTGGTCAATGAAATCAACCCAGTCTTGTGAAGACTCCTTTTTGGTCTCTCTGAACTTTATCCTGTACTGTTCAGTGGTTAAGCCATAACCATCCAGGAGTGCATTCTTAAGAACTTGGAAATTATTAGCATCATTTTCTTTTACAGTAAGGAGCCTATCCCTACCTTTTCCAGTAAATGATAGCCATAGGATAGCAGCCCACTGCTTTTGAGGGACATCCTGTACAGCACAGGCCCTCTCAAGTGCAGCAAACCACTTGTTAATGTCATCCCCCTCCTCATAAGGGGGAACTATCTTGTGCAGATTCCTGGAATCATGCTCTTTTGCAGGATGACTATGGGGAATACTGCTGCTGCCACCATGGGTATCTAAACCCAACTTCTGTCTTTCCCTCTCTATTTCTAAAGACTGTCTATCCAAATCCAGCTGTTGCTTCTTGAGCTTCAGTCTGGTTTGTTCCACTCTCAATCTATTGAGCTCCCTTTCTAACAATCTGTCATCAGGGTGGGTGGGAGGGACATTTCTAGATACAGAGGTATGATGGGAATGAACAGAAGGAGACCTGTCCCTTACAGAGGGCACCCTAACAGCTTGGCTACCAGTATAATGTGAGAGCACCCCATTAGTATGGTGTGATTCAACCTCTGTACCAACTATGCTAGACTGTCTAGTAATGGGCAGGCTGAGAAGTTTCTTTCCTGAACCTTTTCCTGGGGGAGTCCCTGGATCAGATTGAGAACCATTAGCTACTTTTTCTACAGATTGGGCACTTATGGCCTTATCCTGTACTCTAAGCATATTAATTAACAGTTCTAAGGAAGGATTCTTCCCTACACTCAAACCTCTCTCTATGCAGAGACTCCTTGCTCCTTTCCAGCTAAGGTGATCATATGCAAGTTTGGACAGTTCAACATTTTTTCCTGTGCCAGACATTTTTTAGAGAGAGTTAAAGTGATAGAAAAAGAGAAAAAAGTTTTCAGAACTTTTTGGAAAGACAGAAAAAACTTTTTAAACTTTTAAGAACTTTTTGAAAGTTTAGAAGTACTTTTCAGCACTTAGAAAAGAGTGAAAAGAGGAAATGCAAAACTTTTTGGCTATGTGTATATACACTGACCTTGTTTTGTATATTTTTCTCTTATGAAAAGTACAATGACAAGAGTGGTAAGTAGTCTCAAGCACTTATCCCACCACTGCACAACCAATGTAGGAGGCTGGACTGGCTTGTAGTGAGTACCAAGGGGTACTTGCACCTTGCACCAGGTCCAGTTATCCCTTATTAGTGTATAGGGTGTCTAGCAGCTTGGGCTGATAGATAATGGTAGCTTAGCAGAGCAGCTTAGGCTGAACTAGGAGACGGGTGAAGCTACTACAGTACCACTTAGTGTCATATGCACAATATCATAAGAAAACACAATACACAGTTATACTAAAAATAAAGGTACTTTATTTTTATGACAATATGCCAAAGTATCTTAGAGTGTACCCTCAGTGAGAGGATAGGAAATATACACAAGATATATATACACAATAGCAAAAATATGCAGTATAGTCTTAGAAAACAGTGCAAACAATGTATAGTTACAATAGGATGCAATGGGGAAACATAGGGATAGGGGCAACACAAACCATATACTCCAGAAGTGGAATGCGAACCACGAATGGACCCCAAACCTATGTGACCTTGTAGAGGGTCGCTGGGACTATTAGAAAATAGTGAGAGTTAGCAAAATAACCCTCCCCAAGACCCTGAAAAGTGAGTGCAAAGTGCACTAAAGTTCCCCTAAGGACAAAAGAGTCGTGTTAGAGGAATAATGCAGGAAAGACACAAACCAGCAATGCAACAACTGTGGATTTCCAATCTAGGGTACCTGTGGAACAAGGGGACCAAATCCAAAAGTCACAAGCAAGTCGGAGATGGGCAGATGCCCAGGAAATGCCAGCTGCGGGTGCAAAGAAGCTTCGACTGGACAGAAGAAGCTGAGGTTTCTGCAGGAACGAAAAGGGCCAGAGACTTCCCCTTTGGTGGACGGATCCCACTCGCCTTGGAGAGTCGAGCAGAAGTGTTTTCCCGCCGGAAGGACGCCAACAAGCCTTGCTACACGCAAATCGCGCATTTGGCGTTTTTGGACGCTGTTGGGGCCCAGGAGGGACCAGGAGATCGCAAATTGGACCTGCAGAGAGAGGGGACGTCGAGCAAGACAAAGAGCCCTCACTGAAGCAGGTAGCACCCGGAGAAGTGCCAGAAACAGGCACTACGAGGATGCGTGAAACGGTGCTCGCCAAAGTTGCACAAAGGAGTCCCACGTCGCCGGAGACCAACTTAGAAAGTCGTGCAATGCAGGTTAAAGTGCCGTGGACCCAGGCTTGGCTGTGCACGAAGGATTTCCGCCGGAAGTGCACAGGGGCCGGAGCAGCTGCAAAGTCGCGGTTCCCAGCAATGCAGCCCAGCGAGGTGAGGCAAGGACTTACCTCCACCAAACTTGGGCTGAAGAGTCACTGGACTGTGGGGGTCACTTGGACAGTGTCGCTGGATTCGAGGGACCTCGCTCGTCGTGCTGAGAGGAGACCCAAGGGACCGGTAATGCAGCTTTTTGGTGCCTGCGGTTGCAGGGGGAAGATTCCGTCGACCCACGGGAGATTTCTTCGGAGCTTCTGGTGCAGAGAGGAGGCAGGCTACCCCCACAGCATGCACAAGCAGGAAAACAGTCGAGAAGGCGGCAGGATCAGCGTTACAGAGTTGCAGTAGTCGTCTTTGCTACTATGTTGCAGGTTTGCAGGCTTCCAGCGCGGTCAGCGGTCGATTCCTTATCAGAAGGTGAAGAGGGAGATGCAGAGGAACTCGGCTGAGCTCATGCATTCGTTATCTAAAGTTTCCCCAGAGACAGAGACCCTAAATAGCCAGAAAAGAGGGTTTGGCTACCTAGGAGAGAGGAAAGGCTACTAACACCTGAAGGAGCCTATCAGCAGGAGTCTCTGACGTCACCTGGTGGCACTGGCCACTCAGAGCAGTCCAGTGTGCCAGCAGCACCTCTGTTTCCAAGATGGCAGAGGTCTGGAGCACACTGGAGGAGCTCTGGACACCTCCCAGGGGAGGTGCAGGTCATGGGAGTGGTCACTCCCCTTTCCTTTGTCCAGTTTCGCGCCAGAGCAGGGGCTAAGGGGTCCCTGAACCGGTGTAGACTGGCTTATGCAGAATTGGGCACATCTGTGCCCAACAAAGCATTTCCAGAGGCTGGGGGAGGCTACTCCTCCCCTGCCTTCACACCATTTTCCAAAGGGAGAGGGTGTCACACCCTCTCTCAGAGGAAGTTCTTTGTTCTGCCATCCTGGGCCAGGCCTGGCTGGACCCCAGGAGGGCAGCTGCCTGTCTGAGGGGTTGGCAGCAGCAGCAGCTGCAGAGAAACCCCAGGAAGGGCAGTCTGGCAGTACCAGGGTCTGTGCTACAGACCACTGGGATCATGGAATTGTACCAACAATGCCAGGATGGCATAGAGGGGGCAATTCCATGATCATAGACATGTTACATGGCCATATTCGGAGTTACCATGGTGAAGCTACATATAGGTAGTGACCTATATGTAGTGCACGCGTGTAATGGTGTCCCCGCACTCACAAAGTTCAGTGAATTGGCTCTGAACAATGTGGGGGCACCTTGGCTAGTGCCAGGGTGCCCTCACACTAAGTAACTTTGCACCTAACCTTTACCAGGTAAAGGTTAGACATATAGGTGACTTATAAGTTACTTAAGTGCAGTGTAAAATGGCTGTGAAATAACGTGGACGTTATTTCACTCAGGCTGCAGTGGCAGGCCTGTGTAAGAATTGTCAGAGCTCCCTATGGGTGGCAAAAGAAATGCTGCAGCCCATAGGGATCTCCTGGAACCCCAATACCCTGGGTACCTCAGTACCACATACTAGGGAATTATAAGGGTGTTCCAGTAAGCCAATGTAAATTGGTAAAAATGGTCACTAGCCTGTCAGTGACAATTTGGAAAGAAATGAGAGAGCATAACCACTGAGGTTCTGATTAGCAGAGCCTCAGTGAGACAGTTAGTCACTACACAGGTAACACATTCAGGCACACTTATGAGCACTGGGGCCCTGGGTTACCAGGGTCCCAGTGACACATACAACTAAAACAACATATATACAGTGAAAAATGGGGGTAACATGCCAGGCAAGATGGTACTTTCCTACACTGTTTATAATCGTAAACAGCATAAGAGCAATGGAAGTATTGGCTAGGGCAGGTGAACACACCTCTCCATCGGAGACCGATGGGGCTGTGTCTCTGCTTCGCAACTCGCCGACAGTGATGACTACGGTGCCTGAACTAAGCATGTCAGGTTGGCCGCAGGCAAAATACTGGCCAGCCTGACATGTGTCAAAACCAAACGTGTCTGTAAGAGCAATAAGTCAATACAGAGTCATGGTGAAAAAAAAGCAAAAGTTTATTTGCCTTAGCCCAAGGCGGAAGACACACACACGCAGTGGCACACTGTGGGGTACTTCAAGCTTATCACATTGGGAGGAAACGTTTATAGGTTTCACCACTCATTGGTTTGCATTACAAGCACTATTTCATCATCTACGAGCATCTTCAAGACCTACAATTTATAGAAAAATTATTACATTTTAAAGAAAAACAAGCTTATCATTAGAGTAGTTTATGACAGTGACATCTCAAAGGGGCCTGTGCTCATCACTTTTCTCAATTTCAAGGCCCCTGTTTGGGGCAAATTCCATTTCATATGTAATATACTAGCCTCCCTAAAGGTCACATTCCAGTTACATGGTATAAAAAGCTACAATTTTCAAACATATCACTTTTATTTTTGCTAAAAGCACTATTTTACAGTCAAACATTCTGTGAGGAATTCCATTTGTGAAATAACTAATTATTTCTCTCAGATTAAAAAATGTCATGACTTGCGATTGTACATAGCTGAGATAATGCTGACCCTGCACAGCAGCTGCCCAATAATTAGAAAACAGGGATGAAAACCCTCATATTTCATCTTAAGTGGTCATTTTAGAAACGTAAGCGTGATGCCAAATGCATCCATAGAACAGGTTTCAAGATTCTAAATGCAATTGCTGAATGCTTGAACAATGGTTCAAGTTTTTATGTTTAATATTATTTTGCTTTTACAAAATCACCCTTTGAACCCTTGTTCAAGCAAAAACAGTTCCTCTATTTGGTATATCTGTATTTTACACAATTATTCAATGACAGCATCCTGCGTTATCATGGCATTGGTCATGGCGATGTTAACTGGTTTGGACCGCAGGGAGTCACAAAGGGGAGTGAAACAAGTAACACTAAAGCCAGAAAACACAGTACATGATAGCATACTAACAATAGGACTGCTGTAACTATTTTTATCTATTTAAGAACGGCCCATTCTCATGACCCAAATGTACCTGAACTCCTGTATCATGCAACTTTTCTGCAGCTTATAAACATTTAGGGCATTGTCCGGTATGAAAGTGCAGCAGTCTGTACATATCATCCTACATGCTCCTCCACTCTTTGCGAGAAGCATGTCTAAAATCATACAATTTTAGGTGTACAACTTGTCCCATAGCCGTTATTTCCACTGTGATGTTCTCTACAGCACTGGTTGTTTCATTTATAGTTGCTTCAAATAGGCAACCTAATAGTTGCAATCTTTTGGAATTAATGATCACCCCTGCTGGGGGAAACAGGCCTAGCACCATATCTCCTGCCATCTGGGCTAAGGTATTTGTCCCGTCCACCTTTCCCCTTCCTCTTGCCAGGCTATTGTGTAATTTATATTTCTGTACATACTCTTTAGGGTGGTGCCGGAGATGAGTAAATACTATCCTGAGTTAACAAAATACATGCACAGTACGGTGGCAACCAAGAGTAGGCCTTTAGCCCACATACAAGGGTATGGTAAGCCAAGAGGCATTGTTCAGTGAAAATTTGGTGTTGCACACTTTATACCCTGCTGCTGTTTGTGATCCATTGGCATGTATGCAAAGTGTTCCTGTAGTGTTAGCCGACAGCCGAAGATGTGGGGCGCGAGTGGCTTTTACTTCTGTATTATTCTGTTGCAGAAGGAAGTCCCTAGATTTCGTGGACATTTTGGTAGGGTTTAGGAGAGATGCATAGGTTGAGTCCCCCTCTGCATCTTCAAGTGACCTCTGCAAGTAGCTCTTATACCCTGACGTAATTATCTGTGACCTATATTTTTTCTGTAGGTCAACCTGCTCTCTTCTTGGGGCCCATGTAATGACCATTGCATATATAATGACACATTAGTCATTGTACGGCAAAGGCAGGTGCAGGAATGGCATTCCTTTTTCAACAGTTGCTCACATTTTTAGACCTATCCAACAATTTGAGACATTTGTTTCTATACAATAGGAATTCATAGTTTGTATAGCGACATTCTCATGGTACTCTTTTGCATCATGAGCATGCAAGGCTAGCCCTTCTACACCATGTTCAAGGCTCTGTACAGGTGGATAATGCATTTCATACAAGAAAATGACAATGGAGGGTGCGGTCTGGCCACGATTGCTGATGGCTGCCTGAGAACGGACCTCCGCGAGGCAGCGGGCCTCGGGATGGGTAGCTGAGGTGCTGCGGAGGAGGTGTGCCTCTCCATTCTGCTGTCGAGGGTGAGCCATGGGGTGCTGCAATGGGGGGGCGCTCATCGGATGCCCCAAGGGCAGGGTGCCGTGTGTGGTTAAGGTAGGACATTTAGTAATGTGTTTTATATGTCCTGACAGTGAAATATTGCTAAATTTGTTTTTCACTGTTGCAAGGTCTGTCCATCTCATAGGTTAACATGGGGGCTACCTTTAAATATGATTAAGTGTAGATTCCCTTTGGGAGCGGATGAACATGTGGAGTTTGGGGTCTCTGAGCTCACAATTTAAAAATACATCTTTTAGTAAAGTTGATTTTAAGATTGTGTGTTTGAAAATGCCACTTTTAGAAAGTGAGTAATACAATGAGGCAATTGCCCGCTAACCCTCATGGCCAGGGTAATAAATGCAGTAATAATAATAAAGGTCAGTGCAAGGGGAAAGTAGCCTAGACTTCCACGGAATATAAACAGCTTAATAAAATCTCTCTATACCATAAATGTAAAACATTTATAAAAGAGTGGATGTGAAAAACATAAAAGAAATTTAATGATACTCCAGGGCCTCCTGGATTGTAGGAGCCACTGAAAGATAATTTTATACAACCACACTCTGCACTACTTGTATATATCACCGTCACTCACTTGCACTCCTGCACTTTCACTGTTCTTTTAGGAGCACCTACCTTTGCTTATAAATAGTATGACAATTTGTTATTAGAATGATATGTTAGCATAAGATTCATATGGAGATAATGCCTGAAAGTATTAATAAATCTCATTTGTTTTACATTTATGGTATAGAGAGATTTTATTAAGCTGTTTATATTCAGTGGAAGTCTAGGCTACTTTCCCCTTGCACTGACCTTTATTATTATTATTACTTTTAGAAAGTGAATATTTTCTTGCTTATACCATTTCTGTGACTCTTCCTGTTTGTGGATTCCCTGTCTGGGTCAGTTTGACAGTTGGGCTGGTTGCACCTCACACTAGACAGTGACACAAAGGGAGCTGGGGTGTAGCCTGCCTATCCTGATGAACCATCTGTGCTAGGAGGGAGGGGAGCAGTGGTCACTCACACCTGAAAGGGCTGTGCCTGCCCTCACATAATGCAGTCTCCAACCCCCTGGTGAGTGTCTCGGGCCTGGCCTGGGCAAGGCAGGATTTCACATTCAAAAGAGACTTAACTTTGAAGTAGGCCTACTTCAAAGGAGAAATTGGGTATACGAAGGGCACCCAAAACCACAGACTTTAGAACACTTCTGGAAACCAAGAGTAACCTCTGCCTGGAGGAGAGCTGAAGAGTTGAGGAAGAAGAGCTGCCCTGCCTGTGACTGTGCGCTGTGGAGCTATCCTGCAGTTGCTACTTCTGCCAGAGTAAGAGGGCAAAGACTGGACTTTGTGTGCCTTCCATCTTGTGAAGATCTCCAAGGGCTTGATTTAGAGCTTGCCTCCTGTTGTTTGAATTCTCAGGGACAGCAAAGACTTCTCCCTGCCAGCACCTGGAGTCTCTGGAGTGACTCCTACTCTGCCCTGTGGTGCCCATCCAGTTCCTGGCACCCTGAAAGGAGAATCTGGCAGCCTAAGAGGAAGAAATCCACGCACAGAATGCCTTGTGGGGAAAAGAGCAACGCAATTCCGATCTGCGGCCTGTAACGCGACTGAAGAATCAGAGCACGGATCTGGAGAAACGACGTGCAGCATCGCTGGCAGAGGCTGGTGAGATCGCAACCTGCGCTGCGTGGTTTTCGGATCATCGTGCTGCTGGATTTCTGACGCAAGCACCGCTGGGCGTGTAAAAACAACGCAAGGCCTGCCCGGACCCGAGAGTGCTGACCGGATCGACTCATCGCTTTCCTGTGGAGAGAAGAAACAGCGTTCCCTGACCCGACGAAGGAGAAACGATGCAAGGTCTCGCTCGTAAGTGAAATCGATGCATCGCAAGCCCTTTTTGATGCACACTCGCCCGTGCGGGGTTGTATTTGACTCAGCCAAGGTACCTTTTCACACTAACAGTGTTAGCGTGTGTTTAATACTACTGAAGACTCTTTTTGCATTTTTAGTGATAACTTGACTTGTGTATTGTGGATTTTTGTCTTTTTGGTCTTGTATTGTTCAGATAAATATTCTCCATTTTTCTATGCCTGTGTTGTGTCATTCTGTAGTGTTTTCATTAAGTTACTGTGTGTGTTGGTACAAATACTTTACACCTAGCACTCTGAAGTTAAGCATACTGCTCGTTCCAAGCTACCAAGGGGGTACGCAGGGGTGAGCTGAGGGTGATTTCTCTTTTACCCTGACTAGAGTGAGGATCCTTGCTTGCACAGGGGGTAACCTGACTGCCAACCAAAGACCCCATTTCTAACATTGGTGATCAGCGGATGGGATTGGACTTGTATTTGTACTTGACATACAGTAATTTAGTGTACACTACTGTTTTGAGTTCAGACGACTACGTGACCACATACTACTTGTCTTGTGATTTTGTTTTTTATCTTTGGGACTGTTTTTGTGCTACTTCGATTGTTTGCTGATCCCTTGATTGACTTTTCTTGAACTTCAATTGGAAACTTGTTTTCTGCCTTTGGTACTTTGCACTTTTAACTGTTCATCATGTCTCAATCTAGAGATGCATCAGCTGGAGCTGTTTTTGATTTGGAAAAATTGGAGAGCTCTACAGTAGCTCAGTTGAAGCAGTTTTGTAGAGATTTGGCCTGTACCATTAAGAGCTCTTCCAAGAAGGAGAGGCTGCAAAAGGCACTGAGGGCCTGGGTGATAGCCAAAGAAGCGGAGGGGCACCAGAGGAGGAGCAGGGTGAGGAGGACGGGGTGCAAGTCATTCCCAATGATGTAGTGGATGAGCCTGTTATGCCTAGGGAGAGAGTCTCCAGGGCAGGTAGCAGTGTGTCCTCCAAGGGTCTGACACCTGAAGAGTTACAGGAGAGACAGGAGGAGAGGGAATACCAATTGGAGCTGAAAAAGTTCAGTCTAAAGGTGGAGATGGAGAAGGAGATGGAACAGAGAAGGTTGGCCATTGAGGAAAGGAAGGTGCAGCTGGCTCATGAGCTTAGCTTGAAGGAGTTAGACCAGAGGAGCCAGTCTAGCAGAGATGGTGGCAGTAATCCCACAGTGCAGCCTGAGAAGAGGGAGCACATTCCTAAAAGACCTTGTGAAGGATTACAACAGGGAGGATGACATATACTTGTGGGTCAAGGGGTATGAGTCTGCTCTCCACATGAATCTGGTCCCTGATGCTCATTGGGGGGCGGCTCTGTGGAAGCACTTTAAGGTAGAGTGGAGTGATACACTGACATACTTTGGGGATGTTCGGAGTCTCACCTACACTATCATGAAAGATGCCCTACTCACAAGGTATGTTCTAACCCCTCATCAGTATAAGGACAAGTTTAGATCCTCTAAGAAGAAAGAATCCCAAACATGGTTAGAATGTGTTGATTCTTATTGCAGGTCAGTGAATGGTTGGGTGAAGGGCAATAAGGTAATTACGTATGAGGGGCTTTACAATCTGATTGCTTGGGAGCACTTGCACCGTTTATGTTTTCCAGAGCTGCTCCAGCAGCTGATTGACAGCAAACTGACTGATCCCAGGAAGCTTGCACAGGAAGCAGACGGCTGGGAGAGCACCAGGGACCAGAAGAGGGATGGGGGAGACCACACCAAGGGTGGGCATGGTCCCTCTCAGAAGAAAGGGGGGTAGGGGTAAACAGGGTGAGTTCTCTAAAGGGCCCAAACTGATTCCCAGGATAAGGATTCCCAACCCCCCAGTGAGAAGAAGCCATGGTTCTCCAAAGGGAAGCCAGTGGCAGGTGGTCCCCCACGTAAGTGCTATGCATGTGAACCGGTGGGTCATGTGAGGGGGGGACCCCAAATGCCCCAAAGTATACCAGTACCCACTGGTGCGCCGGCCCAGGGTTTGGCCAGTGTCGTGCTTGGGGAGGAGTTGGTTTCAGGTGGGTGGGAACCAGCTGAAATGACCCTTGTCTCACTAGGGGACAGTGAGATGGTCCAGAGAACCCTCGTACCTGAAAACACTAAGAAGTACAGGCAGTGGGTGACCATCAATGGACAGAGGGTGGAAGCTCTGAGAGACACAGTAGCCAGTGTGAATACAGTGAGGAGTCATCTGGTGTCTGAAGAGCAGATAGATCCCCGAGTACTTCACCAAGTAGTAGCAGTGGACACCTCAGAGTGCCTGTGCAGAGTGGCGCAGGTTCCCTTTGAATGGGGGAGTCTCAGGTTCCTTGAAGGTAGCTGTGAGTCCAACCATGCCTGTTGATTGTTTGCTAGGCAATGACCTGGAGGATTCCTCTTGGAAGGAGGCGGAACACAGGTCTCACTTGGAGATGTTGGGTCTGCCTGGGTGGGTATGCGTATCCACCCAGTCTGTGGTAGCCAGTCAGGGTAGTCATGAGCCCCTGGAGCCTGAAACAGTGGCCCAGGGGACCGCCAAGAAGAGGAAGAGCAGGGGGCACGGGAAACAGTAGCCCAGGGGACCGCCAAGAAGAGGAAGGGCAGGGGGCACGGGAAAACAGGCAAGTGGCAAGAGTGGGGGAGAAATGTAAGGCTTCCCTCGAACCTTTACCTGTGGTTAGTACTCCCTTTGAGAGGGTAGGTATTGACATTGTGGGGCCTCTGGACCCCAAGACAGCCTTGAGCAACAGGTTCAGCCATTCCTCTGAGGTCAGTCACTTTCCCTGTGGTTGGTCGTGCACTGATGGGGGTTTTTACCCGCATGGGGTTCCCCACGGAAGTTGTATCTGATAGGGGAACCAACTTCATATCCACGTATATGAAGTCCCTGTGGAAGGTGTGTGGGGTAACCTACAAGTTAACAACACCTTACCACCCCGAAAGTAATGGTCTGGTTGAGAGATTCAACTGCACCTTGAAAGGCATGATCATGGGGCTGTCAGGGCCCTTGAGGCGGAAGTGCGACGTCCTCTTTCCATGCCTTCTGTTCGCCTACAGGGAGGTGCCTCAAAAGGGACTTGGGTTTAGTCCCTTTGAGCTGATTTATGGCCACCCTGTGAGGGGCCCTTTGAGTCTGGGGAAGGCAGCTTTGGAGAAAACTCCTAGTAAACCCCCCCAGGATGTATTTAGCTACATGCTGGCTTTGAGAAAGCAGACTGCCCGCTTCAGGAGTCTCGCTCAGGAGAACCTATAAGAAAGCCAGGAGGATATGAAACGGTGGTATGACCAGAATGCCAATCTGGTTGAGTTTCAACCTGGTCAGAAAGTGTGGGGGATGACACCAGTGGAGCCTAGGGTGCTCCAGGATAAGTGGACTGGGCCATTTGAGGTGGTGGAGTGCAAGAGTGAAGTCCTGGTGGACTTGCAGTCTCTAAGGAACCCTTTAAGGGTCCTGCATGTCAACCGCCTCAAACCTCACTTTGAGCAGACTGAACTGTCCATGCTCCTTGTGACAGATGACGGGGTGGAGGAGGAGAGTGAGCCTCTGCCTGACCTCCTGTCTGCAGGAGAAAAAGATGGGCCAGTGGAGGGAGCGATCATCTCCCCCTCCCTGACTGAGGAACAGCAAGGTGACTTTCGCCATGTGTTGGGACAGTTTGCCTCACTGTTTACCCTGATCCCAGGACTCACACACTTGTGCACACATGATGTGGACACTGGGGACAGTACATCTATTAAATAAAAAGTTTACAGCGTGACTGACAGGGTCACGGAATGCATTAAGGATGAAGTATCCAAAATGCTTACCCTAGGGGGTTATTGAGCACTCCAGCAGTCCTTGGGTCAGCCCAGTGGTATTGGCCCCAAAGACTGCTGCACCTGGTGCCACTCCAGAACTCAGGTTCTGTGTGGACTACCGGGGACTCACTGTGGTCAGCAAGACTGACGCACACCCCATCCCCCAAGCTGATGAGCTCATTGACTGGATAGGGGCTGCCAAGTACCTCAGTACATTTGACTTATTATCTAGGTACTGGCAGATTGCCTTAACTGAGGGGGTCAAGGAGAGGTCAGCATTCTCTACCCCAGATGGACACTTTCAATTTAAAGTCATGCCATTTGGGATGAAGATTGCCCCTGACTCCTCTCAGAGGTTGGTCAAGCAGGTGTTGGCTGGACTGGATGAGTTCAGTGCCGCCTACCCGGATGACATTGCTGTTTTCATTTCCACATGGGAGGAACAACAGCAACACCTCTGGAGAGTGTTAGAGGCCCTGCAGAAGGCAGGCCTCACTATTAAGGTGAGCAAGTGCCAAATAGGGCAGGGTTTTGTGGTGTGGTTCTGAGGTGGGGAGTGACCAGATGGTACCCCTACAGCCTAAAATTGACACAGTTCTGGCTTGGGAACCTCCCAAGACTCAGACTGAAGTGAGAACCTTCTTAGGTCTCACAGGATACTACAGGAGGTTTGTCAAGGGGTATGGTACCTGTGTTACCCCCTTGACTGAGTTGACTTTGAAGAAGCAACCCAGGAAAGTGATCTGAACAGAGGCTTGCCAGAACGCTTTTGATGCCCTGAAGGCTGCCATGTGCACAGCACCTGTGCTGAAGCCACCTGACTACTCCAAGGAGTTTGTTGTGCAAACAGACGCCTCAGAGCATGGTATTGGAGAAGTACTCTCACAGCTTAATGAAGAGGGCCTAGATCAACCTGTATCCTTCATTAGCAGGAGGTTACTTCCCCGGGACGTAGGTGGAGTGCCATAGAACGTGAAGCATTTGCTGTGGTCTGGGCACTGAAGAAGCTACGACCCTACTTGTTTGGGACTCACTTCCAAGTTCAGACCGACCACAGGCCCCTCAGATGGTTAATGCAGATGATGGCTGAGAATCCAAAACTGTTGTCCCTACAGGGGATGGACTTTACGGTGGAACACCGTCCTGGTACAGAGCACACCAGTGCTGATGGTCTGTCCAGGTTCTTCCGCCTTAGTGATAAGAACTCCCATGAGGTTGGGTAGTTGCTCCCCACTTTCAGCTGGGAGGGACACGTGTTAGACTTTTCATCCTTGGCGTGGTCTCCCCTAACATTTTGCCACTGTTTCCCAGGTTGTTGATGTGTGCTGGACTCTGTTTTTGCTGTTTTTGTTACTCTGGGCACTTCACCACTGATAACCAGTGCTAAAGTGCAAGTGCTCCTTTACAAAATGTGTATGTAATTGGTTTATCAATGATTGGCATATTTGATTTATTAGTAAGTCCCTAGTACAGTGCACTAGAGGTGCCCAGGGCCTGTAAATCAAATGCTACTAGTGGGCCTGCAGCACTGGTTGTACCACCCACATAAGTAGCTCTGTAATCATGTCTCAGACCTGCCATTGCAGTGTCTGTGTGTGCAGTTTTAACTGTAAACTCGACTTGGCAAGTGTACCCACTTGCCAGGCTTAAACCTTCCCTTTTCCTACATGTAAGACACCCCTAAGGTGGGCCCTAGGTAGCCCCAAGGACAGGGTGCAGTTTATGGTTAAGGTAGGACATATAGGGCCTCATTCTGAGGCCGGCGGGCGGCGGTTGCCGCCCGCCTGGCGGGAACCGCCATATGGCCGCTCTGCGGTCGAGAGACCGCGGAGGCCATTCTGGCTTTCCCGCTGGGCTGGCGGGCGACCGCCAGAAGGCCGCCCACCAGCCCAGCGGGAAACCCCTTCCCAAGAGGAAGCCGGCTCCGAATGGAGCCGGCGGAGTGGGAAGGTTGCGACGGGTGCAGTAGCACCCGTCGCGAATTTCAGTGTCTGCTAAGCAGACACTGAAATTCAAAGTGGGGCCCTCTTACAGGGGCCCCAGCAGTGCCCATGCCATTGGCATGGGCACTGCAGGGGCCCCCAGGGGCCCCACGACACCCCTCACCGCCATCCCGACCGCCAGGAACAGGATGGCGGTGAGGGGGTCGGAATCCCCCATGGCGGTGCAGCAAGCTGCGCCGCCATGGGGGATTCCTCAGGGTAGCGTAAAACCGGCGGGACACCGCCGGTTTTCCTGTTCTGACCGCGGCCATACCGCCGCGGTCAGAATGCCCTGCGGAGCACCGCCAGCCTGTTGGCGGTGCTCCCGCCGACCCCGGCCCCGGCGGTCCTTTACCGCCGGGGTCGGAATGACCCCCATGGTAATAATAATGTGTTTTATATGTCCTGACAGTGAAATATTGCTAAATTTGTTTTTCACTGTTGCAAGGTCTGTCCATCTCATAGGTTAACATGGGGGCTACCTTTAAATCTGATTAAAGTGTAGATTCCCTATGGGACCGGATGGACATGTGGAGTTTGGGGTCTCTGAGCTCACAATTTAAAAATACATCTTTTAGTAAAGTTTATTTTAAGATTGTGTGTTTGAAAATGCCACTTTTAGAAAGCAAACATTTTCTTGCTTATACCATTTCTGTGACTCTGCCTGTTTGTGGATTCCCTGTCTGGGTCAGTTTGACTGTTGGTCTGGTTGCACCTCACACTAGACAGTGACAAAAAGGGAGCTGGGGTCCCTCCTAGCACAGATAGTCTGAGCTATCTGTGCTAGGAGGGAGGGGAAGAGTGGTCACTCACACCTGAAAGGGCTCTGCCTGCCATCACACAATGCAGTCTCCAACCCACCGGTGAGTGTCTGGGGCCTTGCCTGGGCAAGGCAGGGTTTGACATTAAAAAAAGACTTAACTTTGAAGTAGGCCTGCTTCAAAGGAGAAATTGGGTATAAGAAGGGCACCCAAAACCACAGACTTTAGAACACTTCTGGAAACCAAGAGAAACCTCTAACTGGAGAAGAGCTGAGGAAGAAGAGCTGCCATGCCTGTGACTGTGCTTTGTGGAGCTATTCTGCAGTTGTTGATTCTGCCAGAGTAAGAGGGCAAAGACTAGACCTTGTGTGCCTTCCATCTTGTGAAGATCTCCAAGGGCTTGATTTAGAGCTTGCCTCCTGTTGTTTAAGGTCTCAGGGACAGCAAAGACTTCTCTCTGCCAGCACCTGGAGTCTCTGGAGAGACTCCTACTCTGCTCTGTGGTGATCATCCAGTTCCTGTGACCCTGAAAGGAGAAGCTGGCAGCCTAAGAGGAAGAAATCCACGCACAGAACGCCATGCTAGGAAAAGATTGACGCAGCTCCGATCTGCCGCTGGGAAATTGATGCGCCGCCGGCTACGCGTCTGAAAATGGATGCTCGCCTGTAACGCCACCGAAGAATCGACGCATGGAGCTGGAGAAACGACGCGCAGCATCGCTGCCGGAGGCTAGTGAGATCACAACCCGCGTTCAGTAGTTTTCGGATCATCATGTGGCTGGATTTCCGACGGAAGCACCACTGGGTGTGTAAAAACTACCCAAGGCCTGCTCGGAACCGAGAGTGCTAACCGGATCAACGCATCGCTCTCCTGCAGAGAGAAGAAACGATGCTCCCCGATCCAACGAAAGGAGAAACGAGGCAAGGTCTCGCTCATGAAATCGATGCATCGCAAGCCCTTTTTGATGCACACTCACCCGTGCGGGGTTATATTTGACGTACCCAAGGTACCTTTTCACGTTTACAGTGTTAGTGTGTGTTTAAAACTATATGAAGACTCTTTTTGCATTTTTAGCGGTAACTTGACTTGTGTACTGTGGATTTTTATCGTTTTGGTATTGTTTTGTTTAGATAAATATTCTCTATTTTTCTAAGCCAGTGTTGTATCTTTTTGTAGTGTTTTCATTAAGTTACTGTGTGTGTTGTTACAAATACTTTACACCTAGCACTCTGAAGTTAAGCCTGCTGCTCGTGCCAAGCTACCAAGGGGGTAAGCAGGGGTTAGCTGAGGGTGATTCTCTTTTACCCTGACTAGAGTGAGGGTCCTTGCTTGGACAGGAGGTAACCTGACTGCCACCAAAGACCCCATTTCTAACATGGTCCTACCTTATACCGCACACAATATTGCAGTTCTATGTTTCTCCCACATCTGGAGCTAGAAAGCCTATTTCCCTCCTACACTGTAAAACCCAGTCCATTCTGGTTTTACTAGGTCACGATGTCTGAGAGTGACAGTTAGGCAATTCACCTCTGTTTGTTCGCATAGAGCTGATATGTTCACGTGTCTTGTGGGGGGGGCAGTTCCAGGGAGTCCTTCGTCTGGGGCTGCTGGAATGAAGTTTGATAGATGCAGTGCACTTCCTGAGACAGGTGAACTCCTCTGGCCTTGGGACTGCGGTTAGTTAACAGTCTGTAACTTGTATCAGTCTAGACCGAGCTGAAACACCAAATTGTCAAAGCCAAATTTGTCTGGAAATTACAGTCAATACACAGTCATGGTGGTAAAATGAAGGAAAAGTTTATTGCTTTAACCCAAGGCGGAAGACACACGCACTGTGGGGTACTTCAAGATTATCAAGTTTGGAGGAACCTTTTATAGGTTTCAACAGTCATTGGTTTGCATTACAAGCACTATTTCATCACCTACAAGAAGTTGCAAGACCTGCAATTGACAGAAAAATAATACATTTTAAAGAAAAACCAAGCTTATCAGTAGAGTAATTTATGACAGTGCCATCTCAAGGAAGCCTGTGCTCCCCCTTTATCTCAATTTCAAAGCCCCTGTTTGGGGCAAATTGCATTTCATATGCAACAACCTAGCTTCCCTAAAGGCTAGGTTGTTACACAATGTAAAAAGCTATAGTTTTCAAACTCTTACTTTTATCTTCGCTAAAAGCACTATTTTACAGTCAAACGTTCTTTGAGGAATTCCATTTGCGAAATAACTAATTATTTCTCTCAGCCTCAAAGATTTCATGATTTGCGATTGCACAAAGCTAAGATAAGGCTGTCCCTGCACACCAGCTGCCTTTATAATTAGTTAACAGGAGATGGAAAACCTCACGTTTCATCTCACGTGGTCATTTTAGAAATGTAAGCTTGCTGAAGAAAGCATCCTTAGAACAAGATTCTAAATGCAATTGCTGAATGCTTGGACCATGGTTCAAGCTCTTATGTTTAATTCTATTTGGTTTTTACACATGAGCAGTTCAGATACACAGCCCCAGCTGGTTGATATAGTAAACTACACCTAGGAGGACAGTACACCTTGTCTGCCAGAAGGCATACGGTATTTGTGGGTGATGACCCGCAGTTAGTGAGTCTACACCCCTATGCTCATGGAGAAACCAACCCTGATTGCTAGTAGTATGCCTACAATACTCAATTTAAAGAGAATGGTTCAGAGGCAAAAACTAGTGAAGAAGCCCCAACGATTAACACCACAATCCTACTCTGACATAAACATGCCCCCTGAACTTGAAGTTTTATACTAATGAACCTTTCCTACTATGACAATGAAAGCTCTCACAAAAGAATACTAATCTTTAGCACAACCCATAACTTAGTAACAGTTGATAATACTAAAATTTGGATGATGGATAGGTTTTTGTGAGTACCCCATCCATTCACCTGAATATACATTATTTATGCTAACATAAACACAACTGTCCCGTTAGTGTACAGCTTACTCCCAGACAAGCATTTCTCAATGTACACTGAATTTTTATCAGTTATAAAAATAAAAACTGTGAATAAAAGTCCTAGGAAAGTTATAATAGATTTTGAATTACAAATAATTAATACTATTACAAAATTGTACAGTGACACCCAAATTCAAGGATGATGTTTTTCACTTTCCCAGGCATATTGGAGAAATATTCATAAAACATCCTTAGCTGAGTATTACATGTCAAGCAGTAAGCTACAGTATCAGTTGAAAAATCTAACACCTAACAGCTTTGTGTTTTGTATCACTATGTGTGTGCATGAGTTCTACACATCAATAACAGAATCTGAATTACAGAATCTGAAATTATCATCAATTACAGAATCTGAAACTACTTCAAAGTCACTTGAAAAGGCCATCAAAGCAGGTCGGGTCACAGTAGGAAGCCAAGGTTTCCCATTGACTAGTGGAACTGTTACTCGACTTGCTCAGATGGAAGTGCAAAAACAGACAATGCCATAGAGGGATACCACAATTCATTTAACAAATCAATTGGAAGATTTTACCTTGACCACTACCATTTCCTGGCAATTTTGAAGAAAGGACAAAGGTTCCATGAAATGAGATTGATACAATCATTGATAGGTAGTCTGAACCCGCCTGTATCCAAAAAAAAAAAAAAAAAGAAATGTCTGAGAGACTCCTGGCAATACTAACACTTTGTAGAATTCTTCTACTGTTTTATCAACATTTACAAATTCAATTTTCATTTTTTAATTTTTAAAAAAAAAATTGAAGGTTTGTGTTGATACCTGTAGTTGTTGTCGTTCTTTGACTCTTGGTGATATTTCAACCAACCTGTCATCAAGTCTTGAATAATCCAAACGGTGAAAACAAAATCAAAGAAAAATTCCCCCACCCATTTATTTTAGGAAGAAAAACCCTCCTACGTTCCATTAATTGGCAATCCACAAAAATGAAAAAAAAAAAAAAATTCAAAAAACAAACTCTCGATTTAAAAGCCAGTTATCACAAAATCACAAAATAACATTGAAGGTCAAAAATGTAATTCCCCAAAAAAGGCCAACAGTAATCCATCTATGAATCCCGAGGTACTCCATCAATGATGTGATCTTGGTCTTCAAAATCACAATGGAAAAAAAGTTGCTTATATGTAAAATAAATGTTAAAAAGTTATAAATATTTTTTCCAACTTTTGTTAGGCCTAGTTTGGAAAAATAAAAATGTTCCTCAGTGTGCACACGACCACAACAATAAAGAACAATTCTTTACTCTACAACCTCTACCTCCACCAGCTCTCCTTATAATAAACTGCCACCACTATGTTATAAAAAATAAAATAAAGTTTTCTTACATAACTGCAGGTCTTCCTTGCATCGGATCTTGACCGTAACACTCCACCAACAGTAGAAAAAGACGCAAAACCGCATAAATCAAGCCTGAAAGTAAAAAAGGAAAAAATTACTTTCCCCCGTAAAGTCAATGGGAAACCTTGGGGAAAAAAGTTGTCTTTTGTTATTTATGAATTTTTTCGTATTTAAAAAAAACCTGGTGTGGTTATTATCTTTGACACTATAATAACTAAATGGTTTAATATTTGTAAAATTTGTTTTTAATTTTCATAAAGCCTTTTACCTAATTTACAAGTTAATTCTACTCAAATTATAATTTAGTATGATAAATGTACTGCATTTTAATATGTAAACATTTATACTAATTTATAAAAAATAATACCCAGTATTAATACCCTTCCACTCCCAATATCCCTTGCATCCCGTCCCTAAAGGTTTGTGTTGCTGTCTTAATTAAAAAAAAAAAATAATACTATTTAATTTAATGTCCTATATTGTAGGTTTTAAACATTAATTCTTGAGTAGTGACTGTTAGTCCTATGCATGATAAAGATTGTGTGGTAATGGATGTTTCCCCCCAGGGTCCCTTACATCTTTGGGTATCATCACAATCAGTTCCTCCCCTATTATGCTCAGCATGCAGCCTTCCTGGTAGCCCTGCTACACAACCTCCAATAGTTTCCCATTTAATTCACCAACAGCTATGTTATAAAATTCAGGGGGAGTTCTGTCGGCACCAAGTGTATTTGTAAGCCACCTTGATTGGACCTGGTCATGTTGTCAACTAAAAAGCCAAGAAGTGATAGTCTGTTACTCTAGTTTATTCTTAATCTAGAATATTTACTGGATTCATTTAAATTTAAGATTATCTTTGAACTTTATAAGCTTTAATTATTCACATATTCTAAAAACTCATGTGTGTATTGGGACACTTTATCTTCAGTTGTTTTAGACCATCTAAATCCAGTGCTTTGTTCATGTCTCAGTTTTAACACTACAAGCTTGATGGCCCAGGTGAAGACCTGAGGCAAACTTGGGCATTCCTGCATCGTACCTCATTTTTTATGGAAGATCTTAGAGAAGACACCCCTGACTCACTTATACTGTCAGCCCATTATAGAGTAAGCATGTATATGAGATCAAGTTCAGGCCAAATACCAGATGAGCTAATGAGGTAAGTAAGTAATTCCATGAGGGGCTGTCAAAAGCTTTTTCAAAGCGTATTACTGAAAGTGCAAGTAGCACATTTAACTTGTATACCAGTGGTATGGCATTGAATGCACATCTAATGTCGTGTAGTGTCAATTCCTTTGAAGACCTTGGCCAAGATCTTAGCTTTTGTATTGATGAGTGAAATTGGCCTATATAAGATGCATCTCTCTGCATGACAATCTGGATGAGAATTACAGTGAAATGGGCTTCACCAAGCTCTCTAGCAAAGCTACCTCTCTCTTGCCCTTAGGTGTGAATCATGTAGATTCAGTCTTTTTGACTACTGGTCAAAAGGTATGGTAAAAACAATCTGCTTCTTTGTGTACAGAATTAGCAGCAAAGATACTCCTTTGAGATCCTAAAACAGATCACTATAAAGCAAAGAGACTACTTTTCTGGTAGGATTAATAAATTGGTCAGCACCTCCAAGACACTGTTTAAAACCATGAAACATCTAACTGACCCCACTAGGTTTCCTGCCACAGTCTTTCTTCACAACCATGGTGACATTATCAAACTGGGGCCCAAACAGAGTGAAACAGGTCTTGGGTTAATTGTGTTCCAGCTCAGGCAGGACCTGGTTTGGCAGTTTGGGCTGGACTGTTCTATGGGAACAGGGTGAAGACTGATTTGCATATGGCTGGGTCTAATCTGTGGTGGCATTGTGGGCAGAAGAAAGATGAGTTGGAAAGCTACCCTGAGGAATTGCCAGTTAATTAGACTTATTACAAGCACCTATCCATCACCTTAGGTGTGTTTCAAGCCCCAAAGCTGTCCTTAAGAACTCAAGAAGGCTGAATACAACTCCAGCGCTATCCTGCTCAAGAGATCAACACCATGTCCCAAACCCAAGGCCCCTTTTGTGACTGTCTGCAGGGATACACAAACACCACAGGAGAGTCATTCACAGTAATGTGACCCTGGACACTAGCAGAAAAGCACACTTCAGTGAGGCAGAAAAATGAAAACTTTCTAAAAGAGCAAAAAGAATAAATGATCGATGGAATGCTGAACAAATGATATATCCATCCCCAGTCACAGGTCTGGGTTTAATCCATCTTTCTTTTTGTGTGTGTGAGAAACTGGGGCTGATTGCAGAGGCCCCCTAACTTTTTGCCCCCATTTTCCACTTTATGCTGGTGTTTTCCTGACTCTGATGGTGCCCTGGGTACTGCTAACCAGTCCCAGGGCCTGTGCTCTGTGTAAAATGGATATGCAAATTAGGCTAATTATAATTGGCTAAGTTAACCTACCTATAAGTCCCTAGTATATGGTAGGGCATGTAGGTTTAGGGACCACAGCATAGGTGGTGCACACCTAGGTGCATTGCTGAGGTGCCCAGTGTCATTTTAAAAGCAAGCCTGCCTTGCTGGCTGCTTTTAAATTAAAGTTATATGCAAATTCGACTTTGGAATTAAAGGTACTTCCAAAGTCTTAAATTACCTTATTTTTACATATAAGTCACCCCTAAGGTGTGCCCTATGTGCCCCTAGGGCTGGGTGCCATGTAACTATAAGCAGGGACTTTATAAAAATAGATTTATAAGCCCTGGTGAGGTAAAAACAGCCAAATTCGTTTTTCCCTCATTGAAGTAAATGGCCTTCATAGGCTAGAATGGGCAGACTTTATTTTAAATTTTAAAGTCTCCTTAAATGTTACATACCAAGAATTTGGTATCAAATTGATTGTTATAATAAATCCCACAACTTCCAGTTGTTGGATTTAATATAACTAGTGCAGGTAAAAAGTTTAGACTTTACCTAAAAAGTTGCCAATTTCAGCTCTGCATTGTTTTTGCTCCTGTGCTCTGATTGGCCAGCCTGCAGCAGCTTCTGCCAGGCTACTTTAATGAGGTGTGAAGTGGCCTGACTTCACACAAAGGAATGTGCTTGGGGGAGAGAATCTCCCCTCAGCAGATGGGGAAGCAGGAAGGGGGAGGGCTGCCAAACTGGTCTTCAAAGGCAGAGAAGGACATCTGGAGCACCCAGCAACACCCCCACATCCTGCAACCCCAGACAGCTAGGTGCCCCCTTGATTAGATTAGGAGAGGGCAGGAGAGGGGTGTGTTTATGATTTTTAGCCACACCAGTGGGTGGGCTCAGCCAGATCTCTCCTCTAAAAATCAGATTCATCCATTTTGGATTTTTAGAGACTGTTGCCTTCTGGGATGGATTTTTGCCACACTTCCCAGGAAGTGGTCATCACAGGGGGACGACCCTGTCCCTGATTGGAGGACCAGGGCCCCCCTGCTTTTCACCCAGGAGCAAGGATAAAACTGGCAGACCTGCACCCACGCCTCAGATCCCCACCAAATTTCAAGAAGAAAGAACTACAAGGAGAAGAAGGACTGCCCTGCTGGACCCCTGGCCTGCACCTGGACCCTGCACTCAGAAAGACTGCACCAGCTGCACACTTGGGCTTCACCACAAGAAGGACTTTGCCTGGCTTCAACTGGTTCAAGGAGGGACTCCCTGTTTGCTACAGGTGAAAAATTGCTAACCAGAGTCCCCTGCACCAACTCCTGAAAAAGTGACCAGCTGACCACTGCCCAGTGGCCAAAAAGGAGTTTGCGCCAGGTGCACTCTGGGAGTTGAAGTCCGCACTTCCCAAGGACCATCACAGAACTTCTGGACCCTTGGGGTGAGCTGTGGACCCCAAAAGAACCTTAAAAGAACATCTGGGTGAAGCCCCAGAAGTTTGGAAAAGATTGGAGAAATTTTAGAAAAAAGCTCCATAAAGTGACCGACTCGACGCGGAAATTCTAGCCGGCTTGCCTCAACCGCGACCCGGCCTGACTTCGTGGTTCGTCCCGGTCAAGAAAAACATCCGAAAAAGAGACTAAGTCCGAACGTAAAAAGTTGACCGGGACCTTCCAGCCATCGTATCCGAGAAGGGCTCCACGGACGTCGGATCAAGATCCAGGTTTACCCCGGTCGAAGGATTTTCATCTCGAAAAAACGACTAAGTCCGAAGGTAGAAATCACCACCGAGGAAACCGACTTCGCGTATCCGGACAAGGGCTCCAGGAGGTCGGATCCAACTGGCAGGTTCGTCCCGGTGAAGAAAAACTTCAAAATAAAGACAAAGTCAGAAGGTAACTTTTTAACCGAGGCCTCCCGCGACCTGTAGCCGAGCAGGGCTCCATCGCGGTCGGCCTGAAAGTTTGACTTTGTCCCGGTCCTGGTGCAACCAGATGACCCGATTGGCGCTTTTTGTTTCTATGCGCTAGAAAATAATAATACTTTAAAAATTCATATCTCCGGTTCCCCTGAACCGATTTTAATCGTTTTTGTGTCATTTTAAAGATAAAAATATAAGCTATTTTTATAAATTGGTTTTGGATTTTTAAACTGTTTCCTGTGTTTTATTTAATTACTGTTGTGTGATATTTGAATGCTTTACACTTTGTCTCCTAAGTTAAGCCTTGACGCTCGATGCCAAGCTACCAAGGGTAGAGCTGGGATTAATTTACTGAGACCTAACTGTACTTTTGTGGAGGTTTGTGGCTTGTTGCTAGGTGTAGGTACCTACCTGCCCTACCAATAACCCATTTTCCAACAGTGTGCTATGCCTTTTCAGTTTGGACACAGCCATATTCAAATCAGTCTTGACCCTGCTCCCCATGGGAAAAGTCCAGCCCGAATTGCCAAGCCAGCTTCTCCCTGCCCTGGAGACAACCATCCCGGGACCAGTTTTGGGGTATCACCCTTCATCAGCCAGGCTGGCTTGAATCTGGTGGCCCAGCAAGCACGGCTCCCAGGTCTGGCTGATGATGGGTGATACGCTAAAACTGATTGCAGGATGCTTTTTTCCAGCCCAGGGAGGCCCTGGCAGTTCGGGCTGGACTGTTCCTAGGGAGGAGCAGGGTCAATACTGATTTGCATATTGCTGGGTCCAAACTGGGGTGGCATGGTGAGGAAAAGAACGATGGATGAAACCCAGGTCTGTGACTGGGAGTGAGTGTTTGAAAAGTATCAGCACTCCGTCCATCATACTTTTGTGTTGCTAACTTTGTAAAAGTGGCATTTTCAGAATAGTAAGTTAAATCCAACTGTACTATAGATTTAAAGTGAAAATTTGTTTGATTGTAAGCTCACTTCTCTCTGTTCCCAATCTGATGTTACTTATTAAGGCCCTCATTTTAACCCTGGCGGTGTAACACCGCCAGGGCAGAGGGCAGAGGAAGCACCGCCAATAGGCTGGCGGTGCTTCCTGGGCGTCAGAAAAGGGGAACCGGCGGTTTCCCGCCTGTTTTCCCCTGGCCCAGGGAATCCTCCATGGCGGCGCTGCTTGCAGAGCCGCCATGGGGATTCCGACCCCCTTACCGCCAGCCTGTTCCTGACGGTTTCACCGCCAGGAATAGGCTGGCGGTAACGGGTGTCGTGGGGCCCCTGGGGGCCCCTGCACTGCCCATGCCACAGGCATGGGCAGTGCAGGGGCCCCCTAACTGGGCCCCACCATGATTTTCACTGTCTGCTGAGCAGACAGTGAAAATCGCGACGGGTGCCACTGCACCCGTCGCACCCCTGCAACTCCGCCGGCTCCATTCGGAGCCGGCATCCTTGTTGCAGGGGCATTTCCGCTGGGCCGGCGGGCGCTCTTTTGGAGAGCGCCCGCCGGCCCAGCGGAAATGTAAGAATGGCCGCCGCGGTCTTTTGACCGCGGTGCGGTCATTTGTCGGCGGGACTTTGGCGGCCGGCCTCGGCCGCCCGCCAAAGTCTGAATTAGGCCCTAAATGTAGAAAGGCAACATAGTGCTAATCTATGGGGAAAAAAAAACATTTGGATTTTATTTCCTTGCCAGGGCATGTAAACCATAAAAGCACATGTCCAATGATTTAAATACCATGAACCCTGCATTACGAGCCTTTAGGGTGCCTACCTGGGGGTGCCATATGTATTAAAAGGGAAGGCTTGGCCTGGCAAAAAGATTTGTTTTGACAGGTCAAATGTCAGTTTAAAACTGCACTACAGGTTGGATCGGCAAGCCTGAGATGTTTTACAGTGTTACTTTAGTGCATTGATGATGGAATGATGTTTATAGTGGGGGTAGGTTGAATAACGTCACAACAGTTATGCATAGGGAATACTTGACAGAGTTTCTTTTAAACCACTCACAAATGCCACCAGCAGAAAAACCTTTGCAGAGCCCCTTCATGGCCCAGCTAAATTCTTTCAAATTTCATGAGGGTGCTATAGCACCTCACACACACCTATTCCCAGCACCACAACTTTAGTGGGTGGCACAATGGGTGCTGCTCCCCACTAGTAGATTTTGATTTACAGGCCCTGGGTACATGTAGTAACATTTACTAGGGACTTATACGTAAATTAAATATGGCAATTAAGTGTAGGCCACCCTTACTAAGTTTTAGGAAAAGAGTACAAGCACTTTAGCAGGGGTAAAGTGCACAGAGTCCTAATGCCAACAAATATAGTTCAGCAAAGCAGGGGTAGTAAAGGCAAAAAGGTTGGGAAGACTACCACTCCAAGGATGTCAGCTCTAACTGTGATGGAAAGTGGGTTAGATACACCATGTGGGTCGTCCTGGTCAAACATTGAATCTTCTGACAAATGGCCTGATCTAGAACCTAGTGGATGGGTTATTCCATCACAACTGTGACTGATATCTCATCTGCCAAAATCTAAATCCCATCAATTATAATTTCAGTGGATGGGATATCTGTCACTGCTGTGACGAAGTAACCTGTCCACCAATTTCTAAACTATTTTATTAGTCTCTGAAATGGAAAGTCTTTAGAAAGCCGGGTAGCCATAGGATGAGGTCTTGAGGAAGCTGTTTGTTTTTGCAGAAAAAGCTCAGAGCTGGAGAAATTCTTATTCTCAACCATCAATGTCCTCACGCTGGGCTGCTACTTTATGTGCCCTCGTCTGATTGGTCAAGATTACTGCCCTTGGATGTAGTCTCTTTTTATGGCATTCACAGTCTTCCAGTGGGGCAAGCTGGAAGCCTTAACTGATGTAGTCCATTTGAAATCAGACATCCTTGCTGTGAGGTCAAGCTGATGTTCCGGAGGTCTTGAAAGTCCAAACATTTTATAATTTATCAACTTTTCAGAGTTCCTGTAGCAGCTCTTCTTAGTCATTCCCAAGGTGGACAGGACCTCAGGGACAGCACTCAGGTGCCAGGACTCAATCCAGTAGAGCCCACCAGTTGGTTCTAATTCCGGTCCAGTTACTACTGGTCAGTTGGGTGGGCACTTTAGTGAAAAAGCATCTTTCAAGCTTTTTGTGTTTTCGTAGCCACCCAGGTGTTTACCCAACTGTCCATTAGAGTATATGTCTTAGAGCTGGGTACAAGTAGGATCAGGTCCTGCTCTTCCAGTCTCAACACAGGTCTCAACCAGCGGGTCTAGTCATTTTTTGGTCTTCTGCTGATCCACAAAATGTTCTGATGATATGTTGGTGAGGTGCCATTTTTGTAGGACTTACTAGCCAGTGGTGGATGGGGGTGGCTCCTGAGCACTACATAACCAAGGAGGAAAACAATCTCAGGGGAAAAACTTCCACTTTTGCAGCACATCCTTACTTCAAACTATCCCACTATCCTAATTAATATCCAAGATGGCCTAGCCTTTCTGCCTTTGGAAGGGACGTGTCAGCGAGGGGTATTAGTAGGGAAATAAGAAGTCCCCTCCTATTAGGGAAATGAGCAGTCCCCTCCTCCTCAGCTACACCAAACAAGCTCTGTGACTAGCTACATCTCCAAGTGTTCCTGTGTCAAACTGGTTACAGAGAACCAAGGGGACAAAAAGTTTCTTATCTTCAGGTCTCCCACACATGCCTATGAATGGGCAGGCTTCACCAATATCCCTTACTAGTTAATGAATTTCATGAATGCTCCCCAGCTGCCCTTCCTGAGCTGATATGTGACATACCTCATACCCAGGTCTTCCTAGTAAAAGCCCTAAGCCATTGTTTGTGCTCTGGGAGCAGTCTTCGCACCTAATTAAGGGGAAGGACTAACAGGCCAACTGCTGGAAAGCTAATACTAGTGAGCCTATTGGAGCTTAAGGCAGTCTAACTTTGAAAAAGTCACTTTTCCTAAATGTTTATTAAAAGTCACACTTCACCACTGAATTTTATTTTCAATCAATATTAAAAATAGTGTTTCAGTTACTCTTGTAGCTTATACCAAACCAAAGTTAGCAGATTTATGATTTATTCTGAACTTTAGTTTTTCTCATTAGACAGCCATAGTCCTTTGCAGTAATAAAATGCTTTTTGGGGCTACACACTTGCCACCACTAAATTCTTGTATGTAAAAGTTTAAATATGAGGCACCCTACATTATGGTCCACAAAGTCTACTTAATGGTGAATTATGTAATATGTAAAAATAGGGTTCTTTCCTGTCAAAACGGGGAATTATTTTGACAAGGTTGCCTGCAGGTTTAATAGCAGCAGGAGTCAGGCTTCACACATAGGCCTGAAACCATATTTCCTTTGTTACTTTAGTATATGGCACAATTTAGCAGTAGTCCAGAGGTGACATTTAACTTTTTATGAATTAGTGAATATTCCTGTACCGCATACAGTTATATAACCCAATTTTGACGTGCCTTGGGTTCAAAGCACATAAACTGAGCCCTGGTCAGCAGTGCCATAGGGTATAGAGTTCAAAAACCAGCAAGACCAGTCAGCAAATAATGGGTTTACCATGCAAGATGAGCCACTTTCTCACAGTTATGTTACACTAACCAAGTGCTATTCTTTACCTCCTGAGGTCTCAGTAGATGTGTCAAAAATGAAAGATGCTTAGTTTAACCAAATTTACATTTCTCCAGACCCATTTAGAGGAGGGGGAAACTACAGAGTTTCCAGAGCCTCAAATGACTGTGTTGATGGGAAGCTTTGACCTGATGGTCCCTCACCCACAGGGCCATAAGGTCACAGGAAGTTGATTCAATCATATTTAGGGTATCACAATATTTCACTGCCCAGGACACCATGCAGGGCATGGCTGTCCCAGACAGGGAAATCAATTAATGGAGCCAGTGCAAGTATATGGCCAAGTTCTTTGTTTTGTTTTCAAGTAAGAAACTCCCACTGCCAGAGTTTGTTTTTGGGAAACAAAAATCCAAAACAAATATGGGGCCCAAATAGCAAAGTTTTCTGCCTTCATTGCAACTGCTGCACTGATGGGCAGGCAGCTGGAGATCTCTAGTTTGAGCAGTCTAGCCTTCTCTAACACACAGGAGGCCATAGGCGCAACTGACCTGGTGCACTCACAAATTGTCTCTCTGGCATTTAAAGACAACCTTAGATTAATTCTTTACTCATATCTATTCCTTGAGGGCCTTAAATGTTCTCTTCTGCCCTGCACCTACTACTACAGTTTGCTGCCATTGCCGGGACTTCCATGGGCTGTAAGAAAGCCTATAGAAATTCTTTGTTGATTGGTACCTCACATAAATTCATAAAAAGTGGTTAGTGCAGAGCTCAACAGCTCATTTCTGTTTATCACTGAACATCATAGTTCAGATGTTCAACACCTGTCTGCAGGAGTGTAGGAAGGTCATCCTTTTTGCCCTGATCACTCCCATGTTTGGACTAATACTGCTGGTAACTAACTCTGAAAGTGCCCAGGGCCCTGATAACCAGGTCCAGGACAAGTGATCTGTCCTTAAACGTTTATGTTAATTGGTATACTTTTAATTGGCCATGACAATCTAGCTGTATGTTCATAGTATATGGCAGGGAATGTTGGTTTAGAGGCCCTCGGTGGACTCAATGCACTTACGTGTGCACTGCTGCGGTATCTGGTGTCATTTTAAAGCCAGTTCTGTTTTTCACGCTGGTTTTAAAATAAAACTGTTTCCAAATCTTACTTCGAAATTAAAAGTAATTCCAAAGTCCAAAACTATCTTTTTATTAAATATAAGTCACCCCTAAGATCTGCCCTAAGTTCCCCAAGGGTAGGGTGCCTTATTATAAAAAGTAGGGACCATATAAAATGTTTTATCTGTCCTGGTGGGGAAAACAGGCAAAGTTGTTTTTCCCCATTGTAGTGCTGCTAGCCCGATAGACTAACATTGGAATGCTTTGTTAAACTTTAATAAAGTCTAACTTTTGATTGGAGTTAGCTAGCGACATGATTCAGAGTATCAAAATAGTTACAATAAATCTGGATTTATTGCAACTATTACTGAAAAGTAGTTTAGAACTTACTATCCGAAAGCAGCCAAGTAGCAGCCTCTTCTGATTGGTCAGCCTTTTTACATCCTGAGCCAGGTTGCTCCCTGAGTAGATGTGAAGAGGTATGGGACGAAAAACATACAGCCATTTGGTGGGTGGGGGTCTGTGTTCTGGAGATGCCAAGGCAGGAAGAGGGCTATGGAGATACATTGAACTTTAAAGGTATAAGTAGAAGCACAGATGTAACAGGGCCCAGCCAGCACCCACTGCCTTCATCCCCAGCCAGATGGGAGCCCTCCCTAATTAGATTAGGCAAGGTGGAAGGGGAGTGTAGGAAAAAGTAAGCCATACATGTGGGTTGGGTTAGCCAGACCTACACTCCAAGGAGAGAAATTCTTCATTTTCATTTGAACTGTGCATTCTGGAACAAAAATGTGCCACACTTCCCATGAAGTGGTCATCACAGAGGGTGGCAACTTGAACCCCATTGTCTTTTTGTTTTGAGGTTCAAATCATAGAAAGTGCTTAGGCCATTGGTCCGCAGCTTCCAATAATTACTTGATGCGGGTCCCCTAATTCCAGTAATGGTTCTCTAGGAGCTCCCAGATGTTAAAAGGTTAAGAACCGCTGTTCTACACTGTAACCCTCCATTTAAGCAAATATTGCAAATTCTTTCTCACTGTTCATAAATTCCAAGATAGCTTGAAACTCATATTCCACTCCAAAGTTTTGAATTATAGGATCCATTGGTTATTCAGTTATTGGACCTTTCTTAATGGGTTTTAATGTATATGGAAGCATGTGAACCTGGGTGGATTCTCATTTTCTCCTGTAATGTCAACTTCCTAGAAGTCAAGCTTATCTCATAACTAGGGCTCCCAGTTTTAAGGTGTTTATTTTTTTAACATTCCAATCTGTATTTATCCATATTTATTTTTTGCAAATTTTATCTGTATTTATCCACATTTATTTTTGTCACAAGCAAAGGAAGACATTTAAGCTACTATTTTTCCACATTTATTTAAATAGACAATGCTCACTTGCACTCAGTTGTTATAGGTTTATATATATATTTAAATATACCCCAAATTAAGTAAACACACTACAGTCACCTGAAAACGTTGCTACTGTAGTACAAGCATATGAGCATTTCAAGAGACTTTGCAGACATTGAAGCTCTTTCTGGTTTGTTGATGAAATGAAGGCCACTGAAAACCCATTTAGTATTTGCCAATGATACTGGAATGGCCATAAGATTCAAGGCAAGATTACAGTGCTGGCCATTCTTGCTTCTGAGAACGCCAGTATGTCATTACACTGATCTCATGGTGCAGAATATTGTACAATAAATATTTGTTAAATTCTTCTTCAACAACATGGATTATGTCATCAGATGCTTCAACCAACAAAAATAAATCTTTGTAATCATTAAAATCTGGACTATACTGCACTTTCTTGAATGGGTCCAGGGTTGTGATCCATTTCCAAAAGGAGTTGTAATTCATTTGCCCTGTTATGTTCCTTGCCGGAACAGCATTCCACTTGCTTTTCAGCGCATCTTTAAAAGTTATCATCTCTTTTATAAGGGCTTGTGCTTTTGTTGGTGTAATAAAGTGAAGATCATTTGTTCTTGCGTACAGTCTTGCTCCAATGTCAAAGCCATGTCAAAAACTATGGCTGCATACATTTGATGAACATGTGTTTCTTCTGAATCCAGCTTCTTCTGAATGTTGATGATAGCAGTGAGAAAATATTAACAGTAACATATAACTTCACACAGAAAGGTTGGTGGTTTGCACTATTGGGGCCAAGTAGTTCTCAGAGCTGATCCACTTTGGATCCAGTGGCTTCTTCATTATTTACCAAAGCAAGGAAGTAATGCCATATTTCCAAAAGTCTTACTGCTCCCTCATACAAGCTGAACCATCGGATCACAACAACCGGCCTTGGATATTTTTTTCTCCTGTCTACTTTTCCTCTAGAATAAATGCATTTTAGGTTTTGTGCATACTCAAATACTGCACCAGCTTTTATTACAAATTCATACATGTCCCTATTCTCAGGCTGAGAAAGAGCATGGGAAACTGCAGCATGGATAAGATGACATGGATCTTTTATGTGAATGAAATTGTCCCTCTGCGCAGCGTGCAAATCATTTACTGCCTTTGTCATGTAGGATGCAGAATCGGAACATTTAGAAACAAGGTCATGCCATGATTTACCCAACTTCTGAAGCACATAGTTTACAATTAATGCAATTTTAGCAGAATTACAATCATCATATACAATGACGTCAACTAAGCCTGAGCGGCGACCCTTTTCTGCATCATCAGTGTAATATGTGACAAATGTTCCAATGGCAGGGTCACCATGCACCTCTGTGGTTTCATCAATTGTTAAAGAGATAGGGACATTTGCTACAGCCCAGCTTATGTTTGCAATTTGTGCGTGAAACACTTCAGGAATACATTTCTCATACATTTGGATGGATTTGCACATTGTCCTTGCTGCACGGCATAGCTGCCTAATCAGCTCTCCAATTGGACTATCGGTCTAGTGAAGTGGAACACCACCTTCACACAGAGCTTTCACAACCTTGTGTGGGATATTAGCAGCCTCTTCAATATTTTGGCGTGCACGAGTAGTGCATTGCTCCATGGTCATTTGCTCCATACGGGCCTTCTTTAAGACTGGAGAAGAAAGTCTCTCATGCGTTGTACTCCTCAGGTTTGATATTATATATATTATAGACACTGTGATATTTGTAGTTTGATTTGTTTTTGGCCCTAGAAATTCCTGCACCAAACCCTGAGGCAACTTTCTTAGAACAACGACACTCCTTTGTGAACTAGTGTTTTTTGTTTCTCTTCCCTTCCCTAATTCATGTTCCCTATCCCTTTCCCCCAGAGACTATTTGCTTGTTCCCTGTTCAGTTCAGGTACGAGAGAATAGTGTTTAGGGGTGAGGATTTTATTCTCTTCGCTCCTGCGGAGCCTGGAATTCAGGTGAGTGGACATGGTCTTGTCATCTATAATTTCAGGAATCAACGGAAGGGGGAAACAATTTTTAACAAATGTTAACAATTTATATTCAGAGCACAAAAGCCAATAGAGATCTCCCCCTTATTTAGGCATAGAAAACATATAAAAACACAGGAGACAGCCATTTTCTGATAAAACCATTCGCCATCTATTTCTCTATATATTGTTTCAAATGTTTACTCTCCTAATCTGTTAATATTTATATTGTGCTGCAAGGGAATATGACCCCTGGCTCAAGACCAATTGTACAACAGTACACTTAGTGAGAAGGCATCTTTTCTGCTTGCTGTTTACTAAAAACCTCTAAAAAATGATCATATTCTTGCAGAATGCTTTTTAGTTCATCAGTTTCTTTAGCATTTTTTAAAGACACTGATGGTGCAATTTGTAAATGAGTACCAACGCTTTCTAACACCTAACTTAAAGCCTGATAACATATGTTTTTGCAATTTGATGACTAAAATTATTATACCTTGTTCCTAGTTAATCCTCGGGCTATTCTCAACTAACCATGGAATAGCTAAGATGATCTGGAATTGCAGAGGTCAAATGGTCAAATGATTAAATGACTAGTGAAGAATCAGGGAAGTGGGGGATTAATCCTGATGCCAACTCTGTACCATCTTCTGCTCTTGCATACTCTGTATTCTTCTTCTTCTTGGCAATCTGTAATTTCAATCCTGAATGGATTGTAGGAATACATTATTGCTTAGCATACATAAATATGTTATCTGTCACTTTCAGATAGTGCAAAATAAGTGCTGTTAACGCAGAATTACTAATGAAATTAATGAAGATTCATGTATTTTGAGTGTTGAATTTGCATAGAATATGTATTAATTTAGAGAAAAATAATGCACGCATTTGATGGACCGCCCACCAGAGTGGCTGCCAATTTTCACTTATTTATGGCTTATTAATATGAAATGTTGAACTTATGTTCAATTAATGTAGTGATATCTCCCATTAAGGGTTATGCATTATGTATTAGCTTTATTAGTTGCAGGCCTTAACACAGCGAGGTCTTGACCTAGTTGCACAGCCTCATGTCAAGCTGCATTTCTTTGGCATTTTAATAAAATGGATACTTAGAGAATTAAACTGTGATTTTCCACTGTACTGTCCATGTGCTCGTAGCTGAAGTTAGTTCTCATGAGAAAGGGCTTGCAGGAAGATGCTGTACTTGCTAGTAAAACAATGTTTAATGTAGTATGTGTAAGACTGACATTCCCAGGAGAAAAACAATGGATGCACTGACTGGAGCATAAGCTGCATCAATATAGATACCTGTTGAGCCAAATGACTTGAGTAGGAGAAGAGGAACCAATTGTTGACACGTGAACCATGTACTCTAGTAGAAATTATAGATTAAAAGTTTTAGTTTCATTGGACAAAGTGTGAACATGCGATCCCCTGACCAATTAGGATGTGAGAAGTAGTTTTAGGAAATCTAACTTAGCTAGACTGCACTGAGAGGAGAGAAGCCATTTTCCCTATCCTTCTAGAGAGTTTAGGCCATTATTTTCTTGACCGTGTTGAGAAGAGACATGCTTAATTGTACTGCTTAAAAGAGACTTTGCTTATTCTGAACTTTAATGCTGAATCCTGATGTTTTGCTGACCGAACTGATGTCCTATAGACAAAGGCCCTAATTATGAACATGGCGGTAAACACCGTCGACCGCCGTGGCGACGGAGAACAGATGACCGCCATTGGTGGTGAACAGAAACCCACCAAATAATAATGCAAAAATCTGAATCCGACAAAAATCACCCTGCCACCAGTCACCGCAAAGACCTTGTCAGCGGAAATGCTGGACCTCCCACCCGCCACCGCCGAGCACACAAACACCCCGCCCTTCAAATAATGAAGCACAAATCACTGCAGCGGTTACTGGAAGCCGAACGACCATTGACGGTGCAGACCGCAAAGGGCGGCAAGTGGACCCAATAGCAAGAAATGCATACTTTGGATAAGTTTAGAACCCACAAACCTGACACACATCCACACTCACAGACACACCCCACTATCCTTTGCAACGAAAGTAGGCCAACTAATACTGAGAACACCAGAAGCAGACACCAAATGCCACAATCCACAATACTTACACTCAACCACACAAGAGCACCCTCACCTAGATCCACACAAGACAACATTCACAACACTCACCATGGTACCCCCCAAACACCCACGCTTCACAGAAAGGGAGCTAAGGACCATGATGGACGAGATCCTGAAGGTCGAGCCACAACTATTTGGGGCACAGGTCCAGCACACAACCATCGCCAGGAAGATGGAGCTATGGCAGACAATAGTCAACAGGGTCAATGCAGTGGGACACCATCCACGCACGAGGGACGACATCCGCAAGAGATGGAATGACCTGTGTGGGAAGGGAAGGTCCGTGACATCGAGGCACCACATTGCAGTCCAGAAGACTGTGGGAGGACATCCACCAACACCACCCAACTACACTGACTGGGAGGAAAAGGTAATGGCCATCCTGCACCCTGAGGGACTCACTGGACTCACTGGAGGAATGGATATGGGTAAGTCATCTATAATTACCCCAAATCCATCACACCTGGAATGCATGCACCACCCCACCCCTCCAACTACCACCTGGACCACAACTCCACCCAGGTCACAAGCACTTAATCCAGTCAACCTGCATGCCCACAAACCCACTAACAGGCCCACATCCCTCCCCCTGTGCACAGCCACCCACCACTGCAAGTAAATACAATGGCCTGCAGCACCCACAATGTACCTCCACATCCTAACCAAAAAGCAATGCTAACCTCACCAAAGCATGCTGCATGGCCCCAAAGTGTGTAACCTGCACAAAACCGCCCAGGCCTGTGCACCCCATCTGACCATGCTAATGTAACAGACATGTCCATTCCTCCCAACAAGCACCTCCACCCATTCCACCCTGACGGACAGGACAAGGAGTGGCAATGCCCCACAGGAAGACAGAGGCACCTCCCAGGACACTGGGGATGGGACCCTGGACACTGACGATCACCCTGGCTCCTCACACAGTCCTGGACTGTCACCTTCCAGCAGTCCCACCCAGGATACCACTGACACCCCTACCACCCAGCCAACAACATCCGCCCAGGGAAACAGTCCCCACACCTGTGTATCCAGGCCACAGACTGGTGGAACACAAGTACAGAGGCCACAATCAACCCCTATCAACAGGCAGGAAGACGATGGCCCCAGTACAAGTGGTACCGCCAGACCTGTGCAGAGGACACAGGAACAGGCGGCTGGACCCAGTGGGAGGGCTTCAGTGATCCAGGGGGGAGGCCACAGGATGGATGCTGCAGCCCATGACTTGATCTCTGAGGTCCTGGGAGCATGTCATCTAACCCAGGACAGATTGGCCCAGATAGTATCCACCCTGGAGCAGAGTCAGAGGATGCAGCAAGCACACCACCAAGAAGCCATGGAGCAGTGGAAACTGCACAATGCCACAATGGCCAGCATAGCAGGTGCGCTGCTGTAGCTTGCCCCAACACAGTCTGAGGCCCACACAGACCAGGAAGCCCCTACTACAGCCCAGGATACAGACCGGACAACAACAGCATCAGCAGCAACTTCACATGTACCACCCTCTCAGGACACACAGAGGACATCAATCTCAACCTGTACCGGCCAACACCAGGCACCCAAACGGACCCTCAAGCCCAGTAAGGGCACAGGAACACCTGCCAAGAACAAGGCCCCCTCTAAGAAGTGACTCTGCCAAAAACTGTCCTCCAGGTGTCCCACTGAATCAACCACCAAACAGTGCTAAAAATACAACAAACTCATGTAAGCATGGATGGACCTACCACTACTGCCAACAATGCTGCAACCATGTTGCCATATTGGACAACTACCAGTAGCCCACTCCCATCACTGTAATCTGCACAATTTAATCCCTGCACCAAATAAAACACCTTTTCACCTGTTACAATGCCCCCTGTCATTAAGTGTGAACAAAGTGAAGTATGGATGCAACTGGTTGATAACTCTTTTATTGGTATCTGAGTAGCAGGAAAAGCACCACACGCCTTACATGTTGTTGTGCCTACACATGTGTTGACATTTTAGACTAAATTGTAATCTGTCCTATGCAGACCTGGTCACAGTGGCAATGAGTATTGACCCAACACCCCCCTAGATGACAAGGCACACTGACAGTATGATGCAGAGACAGCAATCTCATCTAGTAGTCCAACATAGTTACTGGAAGTAGAGTTGTAGTGGTTGGGTCCTGGAATTTACATCTTCCCCCTCCTCATCATCACCATCACTCTCATCCCCTCTCTGAGGAAGCTGGTCTGGATATACAGCACCCTCCTCCTCCAAGAGGGGGATAGAATTTCTCACAGCCACGTTGTGCAGCATGCAGCAGGCCACCACTATTCTACACACCTTTTCAGGCCCATAGGCCAGGGAACCGCCAGAGATATGTAGACAACAAAATCTAGCCTTCAGGAGACCTATCGTGCGCTCTATCACCCTCCTAGTACATCCATGGGCCTCATTGTAATTCCTCTCGGCATCTGTTCCAGGATTCCTCACTGGTGTCAGGAGCCAATGCAAGTTGGGATAGCCAGAATCACCTAGAAAAAGGTGCAAAACAGAACTTTCATTGACAAGCCTCAGAGGCAGTCAGCCTGGCTGTCTGCAATTTGTCAATAAGTGACAGAAACACCTACCTATGATCCACCCTCTGTCCTCTTGTAGTTGTTCCATCTTGTGTGGCACACTACTGTTCCTCAGCAGAAAGAAATCATGGACTGAACCAGGGAACATGGCACTCACATGTGTGATGTACTGGTCTGCAGTACACACCAATTGAATGTTCATGGAATGAAAGTTCTTCCTGTTTCTGTACACCTGTTCACTGACTCTTGGGGGGATGATAGCTATGTGGGTGCCATTGATGGCACCTATCACATGGGGAATGTTGGCAAAGGCATAGAAGTCCGACTTGAAGGCAGGGAGGTCAGGACTTTGGGGAAACCTCACATAGGACTGTAGGTGTCATACAAATGCATTCAGGAACCTTAATACTAAACATTGTCTGTGAAAAACCTGCACCCATTCCCACTGTCACATGAAATGAGCCCGTGGCCAGGAAATGGAGTGCAGAGAGCACCTGCACTTCTGTAGGGATGGCATGCTGATTACGATTTGCCGGTGTAAGTGCAGGATCCAGTAATGTACAAAGTTCAAGAATAGTTGCACAAGTGAGTCTGTAATTGATAATGATGTGACGCTCCACCATGGTCCGCAAATTAATAAGTGGTCTGTACACCGATGGGGCCCTCCCTCGCCACAAGGGTCTGTACCTAAGAGGAGTTGAAAACACGTGTGAGGAACACACATACAACTGCACATATTTCTTCACATTCAGCACTGCTGGCATGATTGTCGACGACACTAATGCATAGTGTGTGTAACATTACAGCAACATGACTACAATGATAGATCAGGGCTTGTCAGGTGAGGTAATGTTAATAGTCACATGCCTATGTGTGTTGGGGAACATTAGGGCCTGCATTGTGCAGATGGCAGTTTTATAAATGCATAGTTATTGCCAAAATGTCTGCCCCCTGTAATCCAGAACTGTCGATGTGGAAGTGACCTCCTACCGCTAGCGGTTGATGTAATAGCGTAAGGCGGTGTTTACCACTGTGCGCAAATTTATTGGTTAACATGGATGTCAATGGGGAATCTTAGCGTATCATGATTGCTGCCGGCGGTGACGGTGCACACCGCAGCGGTGCGTACGCAAACTCGTCACCCCAACTCCACTTGACTCCTTGATCTTGTGCAAGCAGGTACTCCACTGAGTGTACTGCTGTGTCCTGCCTCTGGTCATGGAAATGGCATGTGTTGCAGGGGAAAGGGCCCAGGCCTTCAACCAAGAGGAATTTGAGAGGCTCGTGGACGGGGTCCTGCCTCTGTACGCCAGGCTCTACGGACGGCCAGGGGTACAGGTGAGTAGGAGGATTGGGGGCCATGGATGTGTGTAGTGGTTGGTGTTGGCTGCATACATGTGTTCACTTGTGACACCGGATGGTCCAGGGTTCCTGACATGCTGCATGTGTGTGTGCTGTTAGTCGATTTGAACTGTCTGTCCCATAGTGGACGTATAGCCAGTTGTATATGATTGGCCAGTGTCTGACCTCTGTGTTACTTTTCTGTGTGTCCCTTATAGGTAAGCGCCCACCAGAAGAGGGGACTTTGGCATGCCATCGCCAAGGAGGTGCGGACCTTTGGGGTCTACAACCCATGGAGCACCCACTGCAGGAAGAGGTGGGAGGACCTGCGGCGCTGGGTGCGAAAGATCTGCAAGGCCCAGCTGGGGAAGTCCTCCCAATGGGGAAGGGGTGCCTGTCGGGCACTGACCCCCCTGGTGGTGGCGTATCCAGACCTGGATGGGCGCTTGAAGGCTGCACAGCAGTCACAAGGGGGTGAGTACACATACCACATTTTGGACCCTTGATGGATGTGTGTGTATGCATTCGTATTTATGCTGTCTAGTTGCAGGGACTATGACTGATGTCCATCTACATAATGGCCCCTGTGGGGAGTAGGGGTGTTTTGGTCAAGTCTACAATACGTCAGGTCCTTACGTTAGTTGGGGAATGGCTGTAGAGCAGGGTTCTGGCCACTAGTCAGGGGCATAGCCATGTGTACAGCGGTAGGTGCTGCCTGTTGGAGGGTTTTCTGGGTGGGTGTATGTATGAACCACTATTGTACCTCCATTCAGCTATTTACAATTTCTCTCCTGTTTTGTCCCCCATCCCTGTTCTCTTGTGCTGTCTGTGTACATCAGCATCATCTGGCGAGGGAGCTGAGAAACCGGCGAGTCGGGATGCAGCGGCCCACGGATCCTCGGAGTCGTCCGACGCCAAGGGGACCAGTGGGTTGGAGGGCGAGGGGAGTACCACAGGGGAGGCAACTACCACTGAAGGAAGTGACTCCGATACCTCCTCCGATGGGAGCTCCCTGGTGGTGGCAGGCCCTAGTGCGCCCACCCCTACTGTGTCATCTTCTGCCACCCCCCATACCAGTTGCTCCCCACCGAGTTGCCCGTGCCCGCTCACCCAGAAGGGTGGGCATCTCCTTCGCCCCATGCACCTCTTCCCCTGCCCCAGTCAGCCCTGCTGCCCTCACGGAGGAGGCTATTGACCCCTGAGAACCATCTCTGTAGGGCAGACAACCATCATCAATGCCAACCAGGGGCGAGCATCAGAGATACAGCAGATCAATGCCTATCTGGATGACATTCACGGGCCGTGCCTGGCCTACAGAGATCTTTTCAGGCTCTGGCTTCCTCTTGGACGGCAGCCAGTGTCGCTGGTCATTCCGTCCCCCCTCCAACCACCTCTACCCCTTCCAGCACCCCACTCCCTTCACCCGTCCAAAGCACACATTCTGAGACACAGGCACACACCTCAACACACAAGAAGCACACTTCAAAACACAAGCACCACACTTCCCACCACAAGCATACACACAGACAACATACACATGCACACACAACTTCCCCCAGTGTGTCCACCTCTTCCGCCTCCCTGTCTGTCCCCAGTACATGCACATCCCCAGGCACTGCACCCTCATTCAATGTTGCTGACCCTATTCCTGCAGTCACCACAATAGTACACATCCATTCATGCACCCCAGACACCACACCTGCACTCACCACAGTGACTTTAGTTGACACATGCAGCATACTCACCAGACTTGCAGACACCCAGACAACATCCATTTACACTGGCAGCCTGTCTTGCCCCACTGTGTCCACAACCCCTCTCCCAAGACACTCAAACGCACCAAAACACACACCCATCACACATCCACCACACCTCAGCATACTGTCCAGTCACCTGCACCCACGTCACGCACACCTACACCTCTTACGACTACTCCCTCTACCTCCACTCCCACGCCTTCCTCCAGGTCCACCCCAATTGCACCTAAGAAACTTTTCCTCTCCCGTGTTGACCTATTCCAACCCACTGGCCCACCCTTTCTCATCCCTAAACGTCCTCACCTCCTTGCCCTGTCCACTCCTCCCACGTCACAGCCCACCCCGGTCCGCTCTTCAGATTCCCGTGCCCCTTCCCTAGAGAGGAAGAAGCCCCATGCTGAACCAGGTCCATCTGCCACCCCCGGTCCAAGCCCACTCCCCCACCTCCCAAGGGCAAAACCAAACCCACTTCACCTGCAAAATGAAAATCTAAGCCCCCGTGTCATATATCCCCACCCCACCACCCCCTGCCCCTGTTACCTGAGGTGCCTGGATGCCTCATTGTTGCCCCCATGAGTTGGAGTACCGTAGCACTTGTGGGAGTCAAGTTGGGGCCATTGTGGCCCATTGGACTTATTTTCAAATAGACTGGCCATTGGACTTATTTGCACTTCGGTTGCTCAGTGAACATAATAAAGGTTAATGTGTGGCCTGTGTTGTTAGAAGCACACTCTGGAGCTGTGGTCTCTCATTTCATTGTTTGGGGGTGTGGGGCACATGTATGTTCTTTGGGCAAGTTGGATTTGCCTTATGTCGGGTAAGTACCTCTTGCTGTGGGGTGTATTGCTTGTGCTGCTGTGAAGGGTTGTGGGAGCATTGCAGAGTGGGTGGATTGGATAGGTATGTAACTGTACCCTTTCTTGCCTTGTTTTGTAGGCTGCGGTACTTACCATCGTCATCTTCGTCGGCGGTCTCGGTCGTGGAGGTATATGGCAAGGAGCAGGGCTGGCATGATCTGCAGCTCTCTATCCATGTCTGCATCAGCGTGTTGTGTGAGCCTCCGGTGAGTGTTTGCTTATATTTGGTTTGTTTCCGCCTGGCTTTGCGTGGCGGTAGTTCCCGCTCCAGAACTGATGGCGTCTAGTGCTTCATTATTTGATGGGCGGGTAGGGCCTTTCCATCGGCCTGTGGGCGGGCTCTGCTGTCATGGTCAGCACTCCTCTGCTGGCGGTGAGTGGCTTTCAGGATGCCTGTGTTTCAGTTGGTTCATTATTTGGCCTACGGACCACACGTCTGTTGGCGGTTGTTACCGCCACCGCTGGCTGTGCGGTGTTTACCGCCGTGTTCATATTGAGGGCCAAAGACTGATACAGCTTGCTGAACCTATTGAGGACAGGTATTCACTGACATTACTGATTGCTATGCCTATTTGCTTTTGTTTCTAGGCACCAAAGGCTATTTTGATAGAGCCACAGTTAGATGTTTTCCCAAATTTGTGTTGACTAAAATGTTCTGCATGAATACCAAACATGCTATTCTAATCTGGTGTTAGTTAGGGTTCTCATTGATGAAGTTCCCTACATGTAATAACAGTTGATGTCTTTCTTTGCTGAAATCTAAATGTATGTAATATCGTTTGCGCAGTTATTCTTGCTATTAATTTGTACTGTAACTTTAGAATGTGTAGTAGCTCAAGCTTTGATTAGATCGCAATTCTTTCTCTGCTTTGGACAACCAGTATTGTTTCTGCATGTTTACCAATTGATTTTGAGATTAAGTTACGCGACATTAGCATTGTTAATATAGGGAAATAAACGTTCTAACTTTTACACAAAGGTGTGGTTATTCAAGACTGCAAGGTCACAGTGGGTGAAAATTACTGACTCCCAATGATCATTGATTGTAATTGTTATTCATTTGTATTGGAACGGGAAATATGTGGGAAAACCTTGAAGCAAGTCAAAAGGTCTGTCGGCCTATTCGCATCTCCTTTGTAAGTTTACTTAATAAGGTCTGATGCGCTAACAGAGATGGTAGCAGAGATTGATGGTTTGTCTGCTTAAGAGCCCATCATACAGTCCAGAGAGAGGTAGTAGAGTGTTTCGTCCCAGAAATAGTAAGGGAGAAATAACAGGTGTCCCCAGAGATAATGGTAGGGTAAGGGTTAATATCCCAAAAGAGCACAATAATTCACAGATTTGTAGAAATTGGTGAAATTTTGGATTTTTCAGATTTAATTATACAAATTGGAGAGAAAATGTGCACCTACGTATCTAAAGTGACTTTCCCAGACTCTTGGAGCTTGCCACTGATTATTTGAGGATGTTCTCAGCATTCTAGTGACGGTGTGAATGAAGTAGGTTTTGAACTTGCACAGCTCATGAAAATTGCATGTGATTGTGATGTTTGTGAGGGTTTAGGGAGTTTGCATACTCCAAATGAAGTTGTAAAAGGAGTGTGCATACTCTGAAGTGTGAGAGTAGGGAAGTCGTCGAAATTCACGTGTGGCACTGTGTTAAAAAAACTGTCCTCGTAGTTGTTGATGTATGGACCCTGCGTGGTCTAAGACTCCGCAGTATATTGAAAAGTGTATGGGACAGTTGTTTTTTGTTGTAATTTGTCTGGTTTAATAGGTCAATCTGGCGTAGTCGACACATCGGAGTGTGAGTCAAAGTGAGTGAAAGAATTTTTCGACTGAGATCTGGCGAGTCCTATGTGTACCAGGAAAGACCCACTGATCAGTTGAGAGTGACATTTGTGGGTCAAATTTTGCTTGCGAATCAGGGAAACTGATAAAGAAGGAGTGGCTGCTAGAGCGAAACGCCGTCAGTGAAAAATCTGTAAAGTTTCAGAAGTGATTGTGTTACCCTACCTGTAGTAAACTGACAAATTGGGTTTTGATTTTGTTTAGTGCTGGCAATAATTTTGCATTAGTAAACTGTGAATCGGAGTCTGGGAGGACAATCTGCAAGACTTGTGAGCCGCAGCACATGTGAGTGTGATGTCATTAAAGTAGCGCTAGGATAGGTCGATTAGTGAGAAGGGTCGCGCACAGATTGGCAGCTGTCCGAGAAGCACAATTGGTTGAGAAGGTGGGTGAAGAGAATTCTGGGATTAAAAGTCACTTCCTGATTTGACTTAGAAAAACAAAAAGCTCTCAAAAAATTGAATTTTTTGAAGCTTTAAAGAGTGATTTAGGGGAGACACATACATTACAATGAGTATAGGGGTTATTGCACCGCCAGAAGGTACTCCAGCTTACACTATAATTGAAGAAAAGGGGGCTGTACCATGTCTTTGGCTAAAGCAGAGGCGCAAAGTGACAGAAGAATGGGAGCTTAGCGTTTCCTGTGCATGGAACATTTACTTTGAGGAATTTAGAGAATTTGAGGAGGGTGCTGTATGACCTAAAACTCCCTCCGAGACCAGCACAGTTCGAGGCATTAGTGATCTGGGAGTTAGTATCCAGACAGCAACAGAAATTCAAAAGGAGGATAAGGAAGGCAGAGAAGACACTAGTGGGGGTTAGGTGGGACGATGTTCAGAGATTTTGGAGAAACAAGACTTTACAGGGGATTAAGTTATTCCTGCAATTATACAAGACAGCGAGAGAGAAGGAAGGAAAAGTACCAGAAAAACAAACAGGAGTCCTCCGAGAGTAGGGAGCAGAGACCAAGGGAGTCTAAAGGATCATTGACATACAAGGAAGAATCAGATGATGATGAGTTTATTTTACATTTATTGAGAAATAATCCTCCACTGAATGCAGCTTAAGAGAGTGGTCCGAGCACCAGTGTAAATCCTTCAGCTCTGACCCAGGTTAACGCACCAATAAGTCCAGTACAAGCTGATCCGACTAGGACACAGAGCCCAATGCAGAGCAGTCTAAATGCACCTCGAGTAGCACAGAATCAGGTATCACATTCGAGTGCCCCGATAATTTACCCTGATATACCTGTAGTGGAAACTGCCACGAATCTAATAGTGCCAACAGGACAGGTTTTCCCGAAACTTTAATTGGTTCAGACAGAGCCAACTCCACTTTTACTGCCTCAAGTGCAGACACAAGTAGTGCCAAAGTACACTCCGATAACAGGAACCCAGACAGATATGTCTGTATTGGTGAGTCAAAATGTGGGAACTACGCAACCGCAGAACTTGAGTGTTAGACCAAGCCCAGATGCTGTATCTGTACCTGTCATCATTGGTCTGATTGTGCCTCTGCACAAGAGAAAACCACTATAGATGGACTGGGAGTCCTAAGTCAGAATTTAATGAGGGGAAGACTTAATGAGAATATTTGAGTAGTCTCTCCCGTGGGACAGACATTTGATGTATCGAGATCATTGCTAGACCATAGTTTATTCAGAGTTACTCTGGATACTCTGATAGGGTTGAGTGTTAGTCAGAGCCTGCAATTACTGACACATCAGTCCCTGAATACAGTGGTGCAACAACTGTCACATGCCCAGGTCAACAATATTTTGCTGCAAAGTTTGACTGGCCAGCAATTGACTGAATGGTTAGACAAGCTGAATACCCTGCAGAGTGCTCCTAACGGACAGGAGTACTTGAACTATACGAGACTAGGAATGGAAGCGGGGAGCTCATTGAAGGTATGTGATGGGTCTCTCCACTCCGACCCACACTCTTCCCAGACTTGTGCTGACTCTGCCTTTGTTGCACCAGAGCTAGCCCAGGATCACAGTGCTGGCATTGGATGCCTCACACCACCGCGGGAGCTGAGGGGAGTTAAAAGACAGCTTACTTCCCTTCAAGAGGAGAGCGCCGGGAACAGGAGCTGGGAGGCACCGGAGTTCGTGGAGGGAAAAGACGCCGAGACGACCAACGAAGACGCCGCTTCGTGGAGGAACGGAACGCCGCCGGAATCGGGACCGCCAGAAACCCTGGAAGACGGCCGCTGACCCCGGGGAGCCGAACAAAAGAGCCGCCACGCTTCAGGAGAAGCGTGGCCTCTCCAGGTACGGGGTGCGGGACAAGGGGAACCGGGCGGGAGACGGGAGGCGGAGGTACGGAAAGGGGCAGGAAAGGGGCAACAAAAAAAGGAACGGCCCGGGGAGCACTGGGAGGAAGGGAAAACAAAAGGGGGGGCATGAAACGGGGAGCACTGGGAAGAAAAGAAGAGAGACGGGAGAGCGAGAAGGAGAAAAACAGCAAGGAGAGTTATATATATATATATATATGAACCCAGAGAAACAGAGACAAAGGGGAAACCAAGAAAACAATAAGAAAGGAAGGAAAAGACAACAAGGACAGTAACAGAACAGCACCAAAAGAGAACCAGGGAAGAATAAGGGAGTAAAAAGGAAAAGACAAGAGAAAGATACTTAGTGAAGGAAAGAAAGGGAAGAAAACCCACGAAACCCCAACCCCACACTTACCAGTGCTATATTCTTCTTTTTCCACACGCTTCCCGCGAGGTCCTGAGAGAGAGAGAGACAGAGAGAAGAGGAAGAGGACGGGAGCTGTCATCAAGAAGGAGAAGACGCGACAATCTATCAGCCCTAAAAAACTTTCATATAAGACTGATTTCTTTATAATACTCATTCAACCAAATAAATTACACCTTCTAAAATAAGGAAAACCCGCGCAGTCTGGTCTCTGTAACAACCATCCTTGTACAAAGTGGTGTCAGAAGTGGGATAATGGAGGAAAAACCAACTATGGCTGATGTTATCGCACAACTTGCAGAAGGGCAAAGGCATCTTCAGTTGATGTGGGAGCAACAAATGAAGGAGGCCAAGGAGGAGAGAGATGCATTGCAAACCGCGCTTAAGAGTCAGGCCACAATTTTGGCCAACAATCAACTCGTCCACGAAACTGCTCTCAGTAAGTTAACAGAAACCATTGCTCACAGGAAGGTACACCCCAACGTGCCCAGCAGCGTACTCCAAAAATATCAGGAACGGGAGGATCCTGACTCCTTCTTTCTGAATTTTGAGAGGGTGGCCAGCTCCGCCAATTGGCCCGAAGATAAATGGGGTCAATATATTGCTCCCCTATTGTCCGGACAATTACAGGCAACGTATCAGGCAATAAACCCTACGGGTACCTTACCGTATAAGGACATTAAAAAGACTATACTGGAAAGAGTGGGCTTGGACAGTGAAAGTTACAGACATAAGTTTAGACACATGAAATGGCTGGTACAGGAGAGCCCTCGTACCTTATATTATCGGGTTCAACACGCTGCAGGGCGATGGCTGCGACCCACAGAAAAAACCCGGGAAGAGATGTTCGATGTCGTAGTACTGGAACAATTCCTGGATGCCCTGCCTTCTACTACAAGAAACTGGGTTCCCCAACATCCCGGGCTAAACAATGAAACGGCCATTGAGTTGGCATGTGCTTTTCACAGGAGCCCAGAGTTTAAAGCCACTCCCAGCAGGAATCCTGTACCAGCCGCTATGCGCCCAGGACTGGGGAAGGGACTACTTCCTCGCCCTCCGGTTTCTCACGAATCGGAACGAAGTCGTATACCACATCCAAATCCTGTCTCATATCCCACAAATGGACCACAATGTTATAATTGCTCGGAATGGGGTCACATTGCACGGTTCTGTCCACAAAAGAAGGATGTAGAGGAGCCAATGGAAATCAGAGTTACTAAAGGAAGGGTATTCTGGGCTGGGGAGACAAAACCCACAAATACTTTACCCATCCTTTTGAACGGGCAGGAGAGAGTGGCTCTGGTTGATTCGGGTTGCAGTCAGAGTGTGATAAGACAAGATCTGGTGAGCCCAAGACAAACCGTGTCCCAGGCCCATGTGTTAATTGCCTGCGTCCATGGGGACCAATCCTATTATCCCGTCGCTATGATTACATTTCAGTGGAGGGGTGAGGAAGAACCCCTCAGGGTCGGGGTGTTACCACATCTCGAAGAAGACATTATCATTGGGACTGATTACACGGCCTTTACACAATTGTTGAATAAAGCTGGGGAGGAACACACCATGAGGAAATGGTGGGACGAAAAACCGCATGATACGGAGATGGCCGAAACTCGTCCCCTCAAACCCCACCTGAGTAGAAGACAGAAAAGAAATCAGAGACAATTACACTGGGAAGAGAACTGTGGGAACAAATATGAATCAGAAGTCACGAGAAAGGTATATACCGTAGCGAGTGACTTTAGACGAAGTCAGAGAGAGGATCCAACACTGAAAAATGCGTGGGAAAAAGCACTTAGTGATGAGAATACAGGAGCAGGACACTCATTTCTCATTCATAATAATCTGTTGTATAGGAAACCCCAGGCAGGTGACAATTCACAACGACAATTGGTAGTCCCGAACAGCCATCGAATACAGGTACTGCAGGTAGCACATGGGGGAGCAGGAGAAGGACATCTCGGACGTGATAAGACTGAGGAGGCAGTCCTAAAACGGTTTTCTATGGGGAAATACGCCAGTTCAGTCAAAGTTGTCAGAAATGCCAGCTTTATAATCCAGTCTCCCAACCTCCAGCCCCGTTACAGCCCCTCCCTATCATAGAAACCCCATTTTCTCAGGTGGGAATGGTCATTATTGGCCCCCTCATTCCATCCACTCGGGGAAGGCAATATTTCCTAGTACTAGTTGACTATGCCACTCGATATCTTGAGGCAATACCCCTCCCGAGTATGCACACCAAAGTAGTTGCTCAGGCTATGATTGAGTTCTTTTCACAGGTTGGGTTCCCCAAAGAGATCTTGACTGATCAAGGTACCCCTTTCATGTCCCGACTTATGGGTGAGGTATGTAAATTATTGGGAATAAAACAAATTAGAACCTCCGTTTATCACCCCGAAACCGATGGTCTGGTGGAACGCTATAATCGAACTATTAAGTCGTTGCTTAGGAAAAGTGTTGCGGAGGACAGAAAGGATTGGGAAAAAAAGTTGCCCCTTGTGCTATACACAATACGTACCCACACTCAATCCTCCCTTGGACATAGTCCCTATGAGCTATTGTTTGGATGAACCCCTCGTACTCTCCTAGACATGTTAGTAGAACAGTGAGAAGAGACAGATGAGGAAACAAAGGATCTTCTGACGTACACGAAAGAATTAAAAGAGAATTTACAGTCAGTTTGGGATAGGGCACATGATAACCTCCGAGAAGCTCAGGAAAGACAAAAGAAATACCATGATACTAGAAGCGTACTTCGTACTCTTGATGTTGGGGACAAGGCGCTGGTCCTCCTCCCCAGTAGCGAAAATAAATTGCTGGCCCGATGGCAAGGACCCTATGAAGTACTTGAACGGATCAACCCCACAACATATAGATTGGCCCTTCCACACAGACCTCATCGAGATCAGATTTATCACATCAACCTGTTAAAAAAATGGCAGGAGACAGAAGACGTTCAAAAACTCCAATATATCACAACCGATCATAGGGACGACATTCCATTTCCCTCCTTTCTCCCCTCCCGGACCCCAGAGTTAGACTTACCCCAGATCAACGCCACCTTGTTAAACCCATATAAAGAGACCCTCGTTCAGGCGGTTAAATCCTACACCAATGTTTTTTCCCAGCAACCTGGCCACAATACTTTAACTGAGCATAGCATCCGCACAAAAAGTGAGGCAATAGCAAGACAAAGGCCTTACAGAATCCCCGAGGCCAAGAAAGCAGTCATGGAACAAGAAGTGCAAAACATGTTACGGACACGTATTATCGAACCTTCCAACAGTCCCTGGTGGTCCCCGGTGGTATTGGAACCCAAGCCGGATGGGACTACCAGGGTTTGTGTAGACTACCAAAGAGTCAACGAGCTTACTTATTTCGATGCATATCCTATGCCACGAATAGACGAACTTATAGAGAGGATAGGACATGGCAAGTTTATGTCTACCCTAGATCTAACAAAGGGGTATTGGCAGATCCCTCTAGCTAAAACAGACCGAGAGAAAACCGCCTTTGCAACACCTTCCGGGTTATATCAATTTACCGTACTACCCTTTGGGTTACATGGAGCTCCCGCCACCTTTCAGAGATTGATGGACGTGGTCTTACGACCCCATTTCCAGTATGCAGCTGCATACTTAGATGACATCAGAATATTTAGTGAAACATGGTCCGACCACCTCCAACACCTAGCCGCGGTCTTACAGGCATCACAAGAAGCCCACTTGACCGCCAATCCAGGGAAATGCAAACTGGGATGTACGACTATATGATATCTGGGATACATCTTAGGACAGGGGCAGGTCCGTCCCCAAATAGAGAAAGTGGAGGCTATACAGCATATACCAATTCCCTCGTCAAAAAAAGACGTTCGTGCCTTTTTAGGCCTCGTCGGGTACTACCGACGATTTATACCCGGGTTTTCTACCATTGCTGAGCCCCTTACTAACCTCCTGAAAAATACATCCCCAAAAACCTTTACTACTTTGTCAGGGGCTTGTATGCGTAGCTTTCTCCACCTCAAAAATGCCCTTTCTACGGACTCCGTTTTATGTTGTCCCGACTTCCATAAACCCTTCTGTTTACAAACTGATGCTTCCGGAGTCGGGTTAGGGGCTGTGTTGTCACAACCACAGCCTGCTGGTTCTACCCGTCCCGTCCTCTACATAAGTAGAAAGCTACTTCCCCGGGAACTACACTATCCAACTATTGAGAAGGAGTGTCTGGCTATTAAGTGGGCCATTGAGTCCCTCCGTTATTATCTCAGTGGACGCTCCTTTACTCTTGTGACCGATCATGCTCCTCTCACCTGGCTCGCTCGTCATAAGGATACCAACCCTAGAATCCTGAGATGGTTTCTTTCTCTGCAACCTTTTTCTTTCCAGGTGCTTCATTCTCCTGGCCGGGCCCTGGTCAATGCCGATTTTCTCTCTCGTCATCCCGTTCCTGAGCATCATCGGCAGACGCTCTCTAGGGGGAGTGTTTGTGATGGGTCTCTCCACTCTGACCCACACTCTTCCCGGACTTGTGCTGACTCTGCCTTTTTTGCACCGGAGCTAGCCCAGGATCAAAGCTCTGGCATTGGATGCCTCACACCACCGCAGGAGCTGAGGGGATTTAAAAGACAGCTTACTTCCCTTCAAGAGGAGAGCGCCGGGAACAGGAGCTGGGAGGCACCGGAGTTCGTGGAGGGAAAAGACGCCGAGGCGACCAACGAAGACGCCGCTTCGTGGAAGAACGGAACGCCGCCGGAATCGGGACCGCCAGAAACCCTGGAAGATGGCCGCTGACCCCGGGGAGCCGAACGAAAGAGCCGCCACGCTTCAGGAGAAGCGTGGCCTCTCCAGGTACGGGGTGCAGGACAAGGGGAACCGGGAGGGAGACGGGAGGCGGGAGGTACGGAAAGGGGCAGAAAAGGGGCAACAAAAAAAGGAACGTCACGGGGAGCACTGGGAGGAAGGGAAAACAAAAGGGGGGCAAGAAAAGGGGAGCACTGGGAAGAAAAGAAGACAGACGGGAGAGCGAGAAGGAGAAAAACAGCAAGGAGATATATATATATATATATATATATATATATATATATATATATATATATGAACCCAGAGAAACAGAGACAAAGGGGAAACCAAGAAAACGATAAGAAAGGAAGGAAAAGACAACAAGGACAGGAACAGAACAGCACCAAAAGAGAACCAGGGAAGAATAAGGGAGTAAAAAGGATAAGACAAGAGAAAGATACTTAGTGAAGGAAAGAAAGGGAAGAAAACCCACGAAACCCCAACCCCACACTTACCAGTGCTATATTCTTCTTTTTCCACACGCTTCCCGCGAGGTCCTGAGAGAGAGAGAGAGAGAGAGAGAGAGAGAGAAGAGGAAGAGGACGCGAGCTGTCATCAAGAAGGAGAAGACGCGACAATCTATCAGCCCTAAAAAACTTTCATATAAGACTGATTTCTATATAATACTCATTCAACCAAATAAATTACACCTTCTAAAATAAGGATAACCCGCGCAGTCTGGTCTCTGTAACAACCATCCTCGTACAAGGTACTATGGGTGTGAACAGATTAGAGTCCTAAACAGAAGCAAAGTTGAGATATCTGTGCCTGAAAATTATGAGGGAGGTGAGCAATGTATATCAAAGGTTAGCAGACTTGGCAGAGAAGTACAGCATAGAAATAGAGAAAACGAAGCATTTGAAAGGGAGTTACAGGTTAGATTTTGATGCAAAAGACTTTGAACACATGAGATCTGCAGGGATGAAGGTACACCTTAGGGAATTACTCCAAAGTGTTTAAACATGGTGAGCCTTAGATATGTGGAAAGGCAAATGGGCGAAGAAAAGAGATAAAAGAAAAAGGGATTCTGTGGAGCTGATTGGAAATGTACAGCAGGGCAAGGATCAAGGGAAAATCTTTCCAATGAGATTCCAGGAGGAAATTTTGTTCATGTCCCTTGGAGCATAAGTGATATTCTGTCATTCACAAATGATTATCCCAGGCTGAAAGAGAAGCCAGTGGACAGACATGTTCGTGAAACTTGCAAAATGTCTGTGGGAAGACTTGAACACCCTACTAGAGATAGTAGTTCCAGCTGATCTGTGGATGGAGTATAAGAGGAGCATTGATTCGCCTACAAGAGAACCAGAGAGAGATCAGGTTTCTGGTGCGCCATCTCCTGAAAGTAATGAAATATTACTAAAAGGCGATTGAATTTTTAACAATGAGAATTTTGCCCAAAAACATTGACTGGCAGAGAATAGACAGAACAGCTCAGGAAGACAAGGAGTCGATACACGCGTACTAAGAGAGATTGTTGCAGGCATTTAAGCATTACAGTGGTACCGAGACAATTCAGCCGAAAGACATGATTCATTGTATGTTCAGATTTGTGGAAGGATTGAGACCTGAAATCAGCCAGATGATCAAGAGTCATTTGATTTGCTGGCTGGCAAAGCCGATTGATGAGGTGTTGTTGTATGCAAAGTACTGTAGTGAAGATATTGAGTTGGAGCAGAGAAAGTTGAAAGAAAAGGCGATAGTGATGCAGATTAAAGTGACACAAACAGGGATGCAGGGAAGTTTTCCACTGCAGCAGCAGGGAAATCTGGTGTTTCAGAATCAAATGAGAGGTAGAGGTCGCAGAGGTAATGGAAACCGTAGCCCTGATTTGAATACGGTAGTGGTTCAGAATAATGCGCAGGGAATGAAGAGAGTGTTGCCTTGTTACGCTTGCAGAGCAGTTGGACATTGGAATCGGGGGTGTCCGATGATGGTGCAGGAAGGTGTCATTCAGTAAACAAGTGACATCAACTCGTTCCAAAACATGAGAGGACCGAGAATGAGAGGTCATAATCTGAATTTTCAGAATGTGAATCAAATGCAACATTTTCAACCCATGCAACAGGTGGAAATGCCACGTGTACAAATGACACAGTTGCAGCCAATGCAACAGAAGGTTCCAATGGTACCTAGACAGCAAATTCCAATACCTCAAGCCCCAATGGAACAGCAGCAGGTAATGTTTCCTCAACAGGTCACAGGTCAGAGGAAGAATTGAAAACACTGCAGAATAATGTTGACAGGGAGGAAAAACGTTCATGGAGCAAAATGAAATGTGTACAGCGACAGGAGGAATTGTGGGTTTCAGAAGAGGATCAATTGGTTTTGCCCAACAGTCATTTTTCTTAAATGGCTAGGTGTTATCATGGTCACGCACATGTTGGGAGGGATGCAATGATTCGCCTGTTCAAACATAGTTGGTTCAATCCAAGGTTTAGACAAGTTGCTGAAGCAGTTTGCCATTATTGCTTAATTTGTCAGCACATGAACGTGAGGAAAGGGACAGTGGTTAATTTGAGCCACATTGGAAGAGCAGGAGGTCCATTCAGCAGAATTCAAATGGATTTTATTGAGATGCCTGTGTGTGGGAGGTTGAGATATGTGTTGGTGAATGTCTGTATTTTTAGTCACTGGATTGAAGCGTACCCTAGAGGAAGGAATGACAGCCTCACAGTAGCGAAAATACTGCTTAGGGAACTGATACCACATTGTGGGTTTCCAATCTCTTTAGAATCAGATAGGGTAAGTCATTTCAACAATGAGGTAGTGCGATTACTATGTGCAGCATTAAACATTGAGCAGAAGTTGCATTGTAGTTATCGCCCTGAATCATCAGGACTAGTGGAACAGATGAATGGTACCTTGAAATCTAGAGTGGCAAAAATGTGTGCGTCCATGAATAAGGAAATGGCCTGTCGCTCTGCCGTTAATTCTGATGACAATAAGAAACACACCTGACAGGAAGACAGGATTGGCACTGCACGAAATCCTCATCGGCAGAGCAATGATGTTGCCAGCAGTTCCTGCAAATATGCTTCTGAACATTACAGATGATATGGTGTTAGGCTACTGCAAAGGTCTGGCTGATGTGGTTCGCTCATTCTCTCAGCAGTTGGAAGGCACCACACTGCCACCAATCCAAGATCAAGGACACACCCTGAGAGCAGTGACTGAGTGGTGGTCTGGAAACACGTGAGGAAGACATGTTTGGAGCCTCGTTGGAGAGGTCCGTTCCAGGTGGTTCTGACCACTGCCACAGCTGTGAAGGGTGCTGTAGTTCCAAACTGGATATATCCAAGCCACACGAGAAAAGTGGCATGTCCTTTGGGCGATGAAGAGGAGTTGTTGAGAGTACCAACAACTACCAGACAAGCCTCAGAACTGGAAAGAGAAGAAAGAGGAACTGAGGTCGTATCTGAGCCCATTGAGGACAGTTCAGTCACGCTGGTGAGAGACGAGGGAGAAGACCTCCAGGAGTGTGACAGTGAGCCAATCTCAATTGAGGCAGCATGGGAGTCTAGTCAGAGGAGGCTCTCCCAGAAGTAGATGAATTTGAGAGACAAACAGAGCAAACGCCAGACCCGAGGGTGGAGTTGAGGCAGATCAAAGCAATGTGATTTGACTCCTCCTGAACCAGTTGCAGGTCCATCAAGAGAAAATCCTGCAGTGCAAGAAGAAGTTTCAAGTTCAACACTGAAAAGAGCATTGACCAAGGGTCCATTGAATGAAGATAAGTGGCCGGAGTTGTTAGCGCGCCCGACCTTAATAAGTAAACTTACAAGGGAGATGCAAGTAGGTCGATGAACCTTTTGACTCACTTCAAGGTTTTCCCACCATATATCCCGTACATGCAGATCAATAATCAATAACAATCAATATCATTAGTGATGAATAGGAGTCAGTTGTTGTCACACACCATGACCTTCCAGTCATGAATAACCACATCTTTATGTAAAAGTTAGAATGTTTATTTCCCTATATTAACAACGCTAATGTAAAGTAGGTTAATCTCAAAATCAATTGATAAACATACAGAAACAACACTGGTTGACCGAAACGATGAAAGAATTGCAATCTAATCAAAGCTTGAGCTACTGCACATTCTAGAATTACAGTGAAAATTAATAGCTAGAATAACTGCACAAACAATATTACATACATTTAGATTCAGAACAGAAAAGACATCATCTGTTATTTTATACAGTGAACTTCATCAGTGAGAACCCTAACTAACACCAGATTAGAATAGCATGTTTGGGCTTCATGCAAAACAATTCAGTCAACACAAATTTGGAAAACATCTAACTATGGGTCTATCAAAATAGCGGTCGGTACCTAGAAACAAAAACAAGTAGACATAGCAAACAACACCGTGGTCACTATATCTATCCTCAGTTTAGATCATCAAGCGGTGACAGCCTTCATCCTCAGGACATCAGTTCGGTCAGCTAGGCATCAGGATTTAGCATTAAGTTCAGAAAAGGCAAAGGGCCAGATGTAACAAAAAAGGCATTTGCGATTCGGAAATAGCGATTTTTAAGAAATCGCATTTTCTGATTCACCAAATGCAATGTATCATATTTGCAATTCGGTAATAGCGATTTCTTAAAAATCGCAAATGCTATTACCGAATCGCAAATTGCGATACCGGCCCCATTTGCACCTATGGGCCTGTAGGTCTATATTTGCGAATATCTTGCATTTCCCAAATTGCGAATTCCTAACTGGAATTTGCAAATTTGGGATATGCAAACCCTAGAGTGCTGGGAGCCTAAGGCCCCCTCTGCTGCACCCCAAGAAGTTTTTTAAGGACATGTACGGCACACACATGCCCCTTTGTCAATTTTAAAAATGCATCTTTAATGTATTTTAAAAATTTGCCATGATTACCACCAAGTTCAACTTGGTGGTAATAGCGATTCCTTAATGCCCAATTCGCATTAAGAAATTGTTTGTTACATGTGGTTTAGAAATCGCAAACAAGGATTCCTTATTTGCGATTTCTTATTTAGAGAATCGCAATTTTCGATTCTCTAAACAGGCTCGCAAATTTAAAGAATAGCTATTTTACCGATTCCTTAAATTTGCGTTGCAAATGCATTTCATAAATACTGCGAATGCAAAAAGGCTTGATACATCTGGCCCAAAGACTCTTTTAGCCATAAAGTTAAGCATGTCTCTTCTGAAGACAGAAAATGGGCAAATGGGGTAGCAAATGGCAAATGCTGTCTTCTTCTCAGTGCAGTTGGACTAAGTTAGATTTCTTAAAACTACTTCCCACATCCTAATTGGTCAGGGGATCGCATGTTCACACTTTGTCCAATAAAACTAAAACTTGAAATCTACATTTCTACTAGTACAGGGTTCACATGTCGATGATTGGCTCCTTTCATACTGTTTTCATCATCCGGCTCGTCAGGTAACAATATTGTTGCAGCTTATACTCCAGTCAGTGTGGTCTTCGTCTTCTCCTGGGAAAATTTGTCTCACACATATTACATTAACAATGTTGCATTAGCAAGTACATCATCTCCTAGCAAGCAGTTCTCATGAGAAAGACTTTTAGCTACGAGCATTTGGTCAGCACAGTGGAAAATCACAATTTAATTCTCTAAGCATCCATTTTATTAAACGCCTAAGAAATACAGCTTGACATGAGGCCGTGCAACTACGCTAAGACCTCACTAAGTTAAGGCTTATAATTAATAAAGGTAATACATAATGCATAACCCTTAATATGACATATTACTACATTAATCAAACATAAGCTCATCATTTCATATTAATAAGCCATTAATAAGTACACTTTGTGAACATTGGCAGCCACTCACGTGGGTGCACCTTCAAATGCGTGCATTATTTTTCTGTAAGGTAATACATTTTCAATGCAAATTCAGCACTCAAAATATATGAACCTTCATTATTAAAATCAGCGTTAACAATCCCTTCTCTGATGACTAAGGGGGTCATTCTGACCCTTGCGGTCACCGACCGCCAGGGTCAACGACCACGGAAGCACCGCCAACAGGCTGGCGGTGCTTCCTGGGCCATTCTGACCGCGGCGGTAAAGCCGCGGTCAGAAAAGGGGAACCGGCGGTTTCCCGCTGGTTTACCCCTGGCCCAGGGAATCCTCCATGGCGGCACTGCTTGCAGCACCGCCATGGGGATTCCGACCCCCTTCCCGCCATCCTGTTCCTGGCGGTTTTTACCGCCAGTAACAGGATGGCGGGAACGGGTGTTGTGGGGCCCCTGGGGGCCCCTGCACTGCCCATGCCAGTGGCATGGGCAGTGCAGGGGCCCCCTAACAGGGCCCATAATGATTTTCAGTGTCTGCTTTGCAGACACTGAAAATCGCGACGGGTGCCACTGCACCCGTCGCACCCCTGCAAATCCGCCGGCTCCATTCGGAGCCGGCTTCCTCTATGCAGGGGCTTTCCCGCTGGGCCGGCGGGCGATCTTCTTGAGATCGCCCGCTGGCCCAGCGGGAAAGTTGGAATCACCACCGCGGTCATTTGACCGCGGAGCGGTGTTTGGGCGGTTTCCTCCCGGTGGGCTGCGCCCGCCGCCCGCCGGGGTCGGAATGACCCCCTAAATGTGTCATCACACTAAACCTTTTGACATTAAATTTGTATCAGCTAAAATTCTGTCATCTCTATCCCCTCATATTTTCGTTCCCTTTTAAAATTTTCCCTACACAAATTTTCCCTTTTCTTCCCCCCTCTGATTATTTTTTGTCTTCTTTAATTTGATCATTTCACACAATCTGTATATTCCCCTTATTCCAATTAAGCAAATCAAAATAATCAATATCTCCTGTATTATTTTCAATAATATCCCTTTCCCAATGTTGCTGAGCCAATTTCCCACTGAAGCAAATCCTTTGCCAACTTTCTCCCAAACACCTGGTTCTTACAATTCTTTCAAATCAGCACTCTCATTAGTCAGATTAGTAAGTAAGCTTCTAATTGCTTTACTTTTATGAGGAAAAATGAACAGCAATGCCTAGAATTAAGCATTTTACAAATTCTGCCATCTAATGCGAAAAGAATGTCTAACTCACTGCGGTTCTGAAGAGTCATAGCTCTTTCAGCAGCTAATTCAGTATCTATCAGGAGTATGCCTCCTGAAAAATTTGTCAGCATGTTATCAACAATAGCAGACAACTTTCGAATCTTTATCGAATTCAGAACAACTCCTGCTGAAGGTATCATTGCTCCAAATATATCTCACACTATATCAGAAGGATACTCTCTCTTTTGTCTAATGTGATGTAACTCAGTCACTTTTGGAAATTTCTTTAAGTCATAAAGCTGAAATATCTTTGGGAAAACTATCTCCAAGTAACATGTGCCATACCATCCTCTTGGAAGATGGTAATAAGCATTAGGTCTACAGATGTAATATATGCCAGGAATCGCTGGATCTTGTCCATTCAACATAAATGTCCATTTACTCTGAAACAGAAACACATGTCTACATTCACTCGTTCCCACAAATAAAGTGTTAGTGCGAGATTTAGGTCTATACACACAAAGCTTCCCTACATGTTGTGCATCAAAAGCTAATTTCCCTTGTGTTTTTATTGCAGTATTAGCATAATCATTTCCAAAAGTACTTTTCTCTAAGCCTTTTTGTAATTTCTCCTTCAATGCCTTTCTCCTGTCATATGTGTGATCTAAGAAGCTCTTTTATAAAAGTGTAAGCAAGCATTTCAAATTGTTATAGTGTGCATAAGCTATGCCAACAGTTAATGTAGGCTCAAAGAAACCTCTAACTAATACTATGCCATTACCCTTAGCTATGCTACTCAAGTATCTAATTATGGGGACAAAAGAAAACACTATTTTGTGGTTGGGTAGAAATACTGATGTACTCCTGATTGTAGAATCCTGTTAGTAACAGACTACAACTTATCCCATAAGTAAAAGGCAAACTATGATAGCTAACTCATTCTTGGACTGATGAAGGAATCTGCGTATACACAAAACAATTCTTCGCATCCATAGTCTCAACATACTCACTCAATAAGCGATATAAGACATTAGAAGAAAGTTTCCCTTGTGCATTACTACTTACATGCAGATACTTCTGATGTAACCTAAACTTCTCTATTGCTGTTAATGCAGTAGTTGTCTCTAAAGCTGAAGTATGGTTGGCTTTACTTTTGTCAAGAACAGACATACCCACAATCAATATCCCGAACAATATCACACACACAATTGCCAAACCAACACTCATGTATTTACAGCACCTGTTCTTCCTACCATGCTGGCTTACGTTACTAATGATCTGTAAAGAATCAGAAAGTAGAAGAGAAAAATTTAGAAACTATGCAGCAAAATCAAAAACAAAAATCTTCTTACAGCTGTTAATTTACAGTTTTCAGTCTCACTTCCAGGATCCTTTTCTTAAAAATCGGTAGGTTTTGTCAAAGTCGGTTTAGCAGCTTGTCCCATCAGGTTTTTAAAAGTCAATTCAGGTTATCAAAGTCTTTTCCGGTTACTTTCAACAGTCTCTTTTCTCTCTGCTCTTCTTCTCAATTTGTTTCAACAGTTCAGTTCATTGGCTTCCTTCAAGTGCCAAAATATTGACCTGGAATGTCTTGATGAAAACAAAAAGACCAAAACTCTTTTTGCCATTCACTTGTTGCATACACCCATTCTGGACCTGTGAATCTTTGACTGGCTATTCTCTTTCTTTTCAACTTTCGATCTCCATTCAATTCTCCCTCACTCAGATCTTCTCTCCTTGTTGTACCTACTTCTTCCTTGAGTGTTGTCACAACTGCTACCTTTCTCTTTGCTTGTGACTGCGGCCACTTATCTCCTTTCAGTGGATCTTTGGTCAATGCTCTATCCAGTGTTGAACTTATAATTTCTTGCTCAGCAGGATTTTCTCTTGACAGACCTACAACTGGTTCAGGAGGAGTCAGACCACATTGGCTTTGATCTGCCTCAACTCCTTTCCCTTCGGGGTCTGGCAATTGCACTGTCTCTCAAAATCATCTGCTTCTGGTAAAGCCCTCATCTGACTTGGCTCTCCTGCTGCCTCAATTGAGATTGAGTCACTGTCGCCCTCTTGGAGGTCTTCTCCCTCGTCTCTCACAGGAGTGACTGAACCATCCTCAACTTGCTCAGATTCGGCCTCAGTTCCTCCTTGTTCCCCTTCCGGCTCTGAGATTTGTGTTGTTGTAGTTGTTGGTACGCTCAACAACTCATCTTGAGTGTCCAAAGGACATGCCAGCTTTTTCGTGTGGCTGGCGTGGATCCAGTTCAGAACTCTAGCGCACTTCACAGCTGTGGTAGTAATCAGAACTACTTGGAATGGTCCTTTCCAGCGAGGCTCCAAACATGTCTTCCACACGTGTTTCCAGGCCACAACCCAGTCACCGGCTCTCAGGGTATGTCCTGGGTCATGGATTGATGGCAGTGTAGTGGCTTCCAACTGCTGGGAGAAAGAGCGAACTACATCAGCCAGACCTTTGCAGTAGTCCAACACCATATCATGCGCAATGTTCACAAGTGCATCTGCAGGCACTGCTGGCAACCTCATTTCTCGGCCCATGATGATTTAGTGGGGTGACTTCCTGTCAGGTGTGTTTCTCATTGTACTCAGAACTAAAGGTAGTGCGTCAGGGCATTTCAGATTCAAGGATGCACACATCTTTACCACTCTTGATTTCAAGGTACCATTCATCTATTCCACTAGTCATGATATTTCAGGGCGGTAACTACAATGCAACTTCTGCTCAATGTTCAGTGCTGCACACAGAAATTTAATTACTTCTTTGTTGAAGTGACTTCCCCTATCTGATTCTAAAAAGATCGGAAACCCAAAACGTGGTATCAGTTCTCTAAGCAGTAGTTGCGCTACTGTGAGGTTGTAATTTCAGATGTGCACTGCATTTCACCAGGGCAATCTTTTGAGGGCATTTGGATAGCATGCAATAATTCCTTAACGCTCTCACCATTTCTCACTGGTGAACCAGAAGAGGACATGAAACTTCTCTGTTACCACAACTGGCCAAAATCATGGACTATTCCAAATCCGTATTGACTATCCGTTTAGATGGTAACTTTTAGCTGAGCAGAAACATGGCATGTTTTAATAAGGGCTACCAGTTCTGCTACTTGTGCAGAATATACTCCTTGAAGCCAATATGCTTCCAGGTTACCAGTAATTGTACTCACGGCATATCCTTCTCTTAGTTTTCCCATATTGTCTCTTAGACAAGAACCATCAACAGAGATAATTTGGTCATTTTCTTCCAATCGGGTGTCTCTAAAGTCAGGTCTTGGTTTCGTGCACAAGTCAGTTACTTCAAGATAATCACGCTCAATGTCTTCGAACCTTTCAATTTTAACGTTTTCACTTGGAAGTAAGGTTGCCAGGTTAAGCACTGTACATTTTTTCAAAGACACATTTTAGTGACCCTAGAATACTTATATCATATCTGGTTAATCCTGCACCTGTCAGGTATTGAGTTTTTGTCTTTGTGAGTAGGATTTCAATAGAATGAGGAACCATGATAGCTAAGGGGTGTCCCATCACAATGTCTTCACACTGTGCGAGGCTCTGTCCAACCACCGCAACTGCACGCAGACAGCCTGGTAAAGCTGCTGCAACTGGGTCCAAAGTAGCTGTCAAATAAGCTACTGAGCAGTTTACACCTCCATGGACCTGTGTTAAGACAGACAAAGAACATGCATCACGCTCATGACCAATCAATGTGAAAGACTTAGGCCCTCATTAGGACCTTGGCGGTCGGTGTTATAGTGGCGGTAGTACCACCAACAGGCTGGCGGTAACTACTGCCAAATTATGACATTGGCGGTTTGGCAAAAGCCAAATCGCCACTGTAACATACCCACTGCCACAGTGGTAATGACCTCCGGGCTAGAGACTACAGTCTCCAGCCCTGCAGCCATCACTAGGCCGCCCACAGTAACATGGCCCCGCCCACCACCATGATTTCTTTCGCTTTTTTACCGCCACAAAAACCATGGAAGTAGGCACTGTCAGTGCCAGGGACTTCCTTCCCTGGCAATGATAGGGGTCTCCATTGCCCTCCTCCCTCTCCCCAGAGTCCTCCCCCCAACCACCGACATACACACACCTACAGGCGCACACATACACACTCATATACACATGCATACCCACATCCACCCACGCATGCATACATTCATACAAACACACTGCAACACACACTAACATACATAATAGCACACATGTATTCACACGACACAACATACACGTACACTCACACCCATTCATGCACACAGGCATTCCACACACCTCACACCCACATGCATGCATCCAAAACAATCACACACACCCCCCCACACACCACACACAACACCCCCCACCTCCCTCCCCTGTAGGAGAACCCAACTTACCTGCTTGCAGAGGGTCCACTGGCAGGAGACGGGACGCGGTGCTGCTGCCAGCAACAGCATCTGCCAGCGGAACACCGCCAGGCCATATCATGTGTCATGATACGGTCGGCGGTGTTCTACTGATGTGGTGCTGCTGCTGGCAGCAGTGCCACCTTAGCACCGTCCGCCGCCATGACCGTAGCCAGAATTCCGCCAGTCTTCTGGCGAAATTCCGGTTACGGTCATATTGTGGTGGACGGTAGGTAGACGGTCTTTTGGAGACCATCGCCTTGGCGGTCGGGGGGATTTACCGCCAATGTTATAATGAGCCCCTCCGTTTAATCAGGCATACTTAAAGCGGGAGCTTTGCACAGACTCTCTCTCAACTCCGAAAACGCTTTCGTGCAAGCCTGGTCTTACATTATGGGATTGGTGACTTCTTTATAAGTCAGATTGTGTAAGGGCTTGGAAATGACTGAAAAATTGGGAATCCATTGGCGGTGGTAGCCTACCATCCCTAGAAACATCCTGACATCTCTCTGTGTGTTCGGGGGACTCATCTGCAATATGGTTTTGACCCTTTCTCCGGATATTTTCCTTGATCCCTTCTCAATCTGGTGACTCAAGTATTTCCCTTTTTTCTGACAGTATTGCAGTTTCAGTGGAGACACTTTGTGACCATTCTTTCCCAAATGGTTCAGCAAGGCGATCGTGTCATACTTGCACTCGTCTCCCATCTTGGATGCAATCAGCAAATCGTCAATGTACTGTACAAGTGTCGATTGGAAAGGCAATTCCAATTACTCCAAATTATTTTTCAAGATCTGATAGAATATGGAAGATGACTTTGAAAACCATTGAGGATTTCGACACCAACAGTAAACTCGGTCTAAATATTTGAAAGAAAAGAGAAATTTGCTGTCCTCATGAAGAGGCACAGCAAAGAAGGCTTGTGACAAGTCTATGACAGCGAACCATTCAGCATCACATAGAATCTGAAACATTATCACAGCTGGATTTGGTACCACGGGCTAACGTTTGATCACAATGTAATTTATTTTTCTCAAATCCTGGACAATTGAAACTTTCCCACAGGGCTTTTTCAATCCCATTATTGGTGAATTACATGGGCTGCTCAACGTCTTTCAAAACCCCTTGATTCACAAATTCTGCAATTATTTGGAAGACCTTTATAAAGATATCCAGTGGCATGTGATACTGCGGAAGCTGAGGAAGAATTGCATTCGGCTTTACAGGAACCTTAACTGGCTCAACTCCCTTTATCAGACCTATTTCTTTTCATGTCAGACCCCATACTTTCACTTTAACTGTTCCCTCTAAATCAGGAGGAAGCTCCTTCACAGTGGACACTGGAAATAAATTGATCAGGGGGTATTCCTGATTCATGGTCTCACATTCTATCCCTGGAGCTGGGTCATCTTCATCATCACTATTCGTCTGTATCTCCATTCCGTCATTTGAGCAAGTAATCAAACATCTAGTTTTACACAGCAAGTCTCTTATCGGTACGGATACCGGACTTGAATCACAGACTACGAATTTGTGAAATCCCTGAAAGGTGTCAATCTTAACCTGTACTGGATCTGTAATTGGGTTGGTCAAATACTGATTTGCTACTCCTACAATCTGGACTGCCTTTCCTGAAAGGGGCAAATTCTGAACTTCTGGAGTTTACACTGTAGATCATGAATCTCCTGTGTCAACCAAGAATGAAACTTTGTGACCCATGAGTTTTCCCTTCGCATAGGGACCTTTCTGATCTACCTCTAAGGAAGCTGCTAGCACACATTCTTCCTCATCCGAACTCTCACTCAATCATCATTTATTCCAGTTTCACTGTGTAATGGGAATTTGTGTACTGTGTTATTACTTTGGTTGGACATCTGACCTGTGAACTGTTGAGGAAGCATCGACTGTTGCGGTTCCATTGGGGCTTGAGGTATTTGGATTTGCTGTCTAGGTACCAAGGGAACCTGCTGTTGCATTGGCTGCAACTGTGTCATTTGTACACGTGACATTTGCACCTGCTGCATGGGTTGAAATTTTTACGTGGGATTTGCATTATTTTAGAAGTTTGTATATGGATCTCTCATTCTCGGTCCTCATGTCTTGAACAAGTTGAAGTCATTACCTTGCTAAATAACACCTTCCTGTACCATCATCGGATACTCCTGTTTCCAATGTCCGACTGCTCTGCAGGCGTGACAAGGCAACAATTTCTTCATTCTCTGCACATCATTCTGAACCACTACAGCACCCATGTCTGGACCATGGCTTACATTACCTCCGCGACCTCTACCTCCCATCTGATTTTGAAATATCATGTTTCACTGATGTTGCTGTGATAGCTGTTGAGGGAAAATGTCCCTGCATCCCTGTTTGTGCCGCTTTAATCTGCATCACCATCGCCTTTTCTTTCAGCTTTCTTTGCATAGTACAACACCTCATCGATCAGCTTTGCTTGCCAGGAAATCAAATGACTCTTAATCATCTGGCTAATTTCAGGTCTCAATCCTTCCACATATCTGAACAAAAAATTAATCATGTCTTTCGGCTCAATTGTTTCTGTACCATTGTAATGCTTGAACGCCTGCAACAATCTTTCATAATAGGCATGTATCCACTGTTTTGCCTCCTGAGCTGTCATTTCTCTGCCAGTCAATGTTTTTGGGTGAAATTCTCATCTTCATGAATTTAATCATCTTGTAATAATATTTCATTACCTCAGGAGACGGTGCACCTGAAACCTGATCTCTCTCTGGTTAATTTTGTCAGCCAATCTATACTCCTCTTGCACTCCATCCACAAATCAACTGCAACTACTATCTCTAATAAAGTGTTCAAGTCTTCCCAAAGGCATTTTTCAGATTTCACAAACCTGTCTGTCTGCTGGCACCATTCTACTGGCTTCTCTCTCAACCTAGGATAATCATTTGTAAAAGACAGAATGTCACCTCTGCTCCAAGGGATATGAACAAAATTCCCTCCTGGGATCAATCTCATTGGTAAAATGTTTACCTATCCTTACCCTGCTGCACATGTGCAGTTAGATCAGCAGAATCCCCTTTTCTCTTATCTCTTTTCTTTATCCATCTGCCTTCCCATTTTTCTATTGCACCCCTGGTCTGTGCACTTTGAAGTAACTCTTAAGGTGTGCCTTCATTCCGGAAAATCTAATGTGTTCAAAATCTTTGGTTTAAAAATCTAACCTGTAACTCCTTTTCAAATGTCTTGTTTTCTCTATTTCTATGATGTACTTATCTGCAAGGTCTGCTAGCTTTTGATGCACAGTGCTCACTTTCCTTGCAATCTTCGAGCACAGATATCTCAACTCTGCTTCTTTGTAGGACTATAACCTGTTCACACCCATAGTTCCCTCAATAAGCTCACCTGCTTTCATTCCTGGTCTTGTATAGTTCAAGTATTCCTCTCCCGTAGGAGCACTCTGTGGGGTATTCAGTTTATCCAACCATTCAGTCAATTGCTGGGCTTTCAAACCTTGTAGCGAAATGTTATTAGCCTGGCCCTGCGGCACCTGTTGTACAACTGTATTCGGGGTCTGCGATGTCAGTAATTTCAAGCTCTGACTAATGTTCGACCCTATTGCAGTTTACGGAGGAACTCCGAACAGGCTAAGGTCTGGCAGTGATCTCGTTCCTTTAAAAGTTTGTCCCACTGGAGAGACTACATGGGTATTCTTATTGAGTCCTGCTCTCATTGAATTCTGAATCAGGACTCCCTTCCACTGCTCTGTTATTCTCATGTGCAAACAAAGGTACAATTGGACCAATGGAAAACCTGTCCTGTGGGCACTATTAAGTTTGTGGCCCTTTCCACAATAGGCACATCAGGGTAAATTCTCTGGACATTTGGCTGTGGCACCTGATTTTGGACTACTGAAGTAGTAGGTGCGCTATGACTGCCCTGCATTGGGCTCTGTGTCAGGCTAGGATTAACCTGCGCCAGACTCGCTGTCACATTAACCTGTGTCAGAGCTGAAGGATTTACACTAGTGCTTGGACCACTCTCTTGTGCTGCATATTGTGGAGGGTGATTTCTCAATAACTGCAAAATAAACTCATCATCGTCTGACTCTTCCTCGTATGTCACTGGTCCTTTGGTCCCCCCTCCCTACTCTCAGAAGTGCCTTCCATTTGTTTTTCTGGTAGTTTTCCTTCCTTCTCTCTCACTGTCTTGTGTAATTGCTGGGAATAACTTAATCCCCTGCAAAGTCTGGGTTCTTCAAAACCTCTGGCCATGATCCTACCTAGCCTCTGCTAGTGTCTTTTCTGCCTTTCTCATTCCGCTCTCAAATTTCTGTTGTTGTTGCTGTCTGGCTACTAGCTCCCAGATCGCTAATGCCTTGAACTGTGCTGGTAGCGGAGGGGGTGTTAGGTCATACAGCACCCTCCTCAGATTCTCTAAACTCCTCAAATTAAATGTTCTATGCACAGGAGACGCTAAACCCCCATCTTTCTCTGTCACTTTGCACCATTGCTTCAACCAAAGACCTGGTGTGCCACCCTTTTCTTCAATTACAATGTAAGCTGGTGTACCTTCTGGCGGTGCAATATCCCCTATACTCGTTGTAATGTACGTATCTCTCTTTAAAGCTTTGAAAATTTTCATTTCTGCGACCTTTATGTTATTCAAAATCAAATCAGGAAGTATCTTTTAATCCCAGATTTCTTTTCACCCACCTTCTCGATCAATTGCGCTTCATGGACGGCTGCCAATCCGTGTGTGACCCTTCTTACTAACCAACCTATCCCAGCGCGGCTCCAATGACGTCACACTCACACGTACTGCGTCTGACAAATGAGGCTTGTCCTCCCAAACTCAGATTCACACGAAACTAATACAAAATATTGCGAGCACTAAACAAAATCGAAACCAAATTTGTCTGTTCACTACAGACAAAGTAACACAATTGCTTCAGAAACTTTACAGATTTTTCACTGACGCCTTTTGCTGTAACAGCTATTACTTCTTTCTAGGTTTCCCTGATTCGCAAGCAAAATTCAACCGGTAAATTTGACTCTCAACTGATCAGTGGTCTGTCCTGGTGCACATAGGACTCGCCAGATCTCAGTCAAAAAATTCTCCCACTAACTTTGACTGACATTCTGACTTGTCGACCACGCCCGATCGAACTATTAAACCAGACAAATTACAACCAAAACCAAGTGTCTCATACACTTTTCAATATACTCCGGAGTCTTGGACCATGCAGGGTCCGTATACCAACAACCACGTGGACAATTTTTTAGCACAAAGTGCCACACACATGTGAAGTTCGCCGACTTTCCTGCTCTCACACTACGGAGTAAGCACACTCCCTCTACAACTTCATTTGGAGTACGCAAACTCTCTAAAACCTGACAAACCTCACAATTTTCCTGCGATTTGCATAAGCTGTGCAAGCACAAAACCTACTCCATTCACACTATCAATAGAACGCCGAGAATATCCTCAAACAACCATTGGCAAGCTCCAAGATTCTGGGAAAGTCATCTTAAGGACTTAGGGGCACATTTTTTCTCCTATTTGTATCATTGAATCTAGAAAATCTTAAATTTCACCAATTTCTCCAAATCTGTGAACTATTTTCCTCTCTCTGAAAAACTAATCCTTACCCTACTACCATCTCTGGGGACACATGTTATTTCTCGTTCACAATCTCTGGGACCAAATACTCTGAAGGAGAATAACCATGAAGCTGCTACCAGCTCTGTTAGCGCGTCAGACCTTAATAAGTAAACGTAGAAGGGAGACGCGAGTAGGTCGATGAACCTTTTGACTTGCTTCAAGGTTTTCCCACCATATAACCCATACATGCAGATCAATAATCAATAACAATCAATATCAATAGTGATCAATAGGAGTCAGTAATTGTCACACACCATGACCTTCCAGTCATGAATAACCACACCTTTATGTAAAAGTTACAATGTTTATTTCCCCATATTAACAACTCTAATGTAATGTAGTTTAATCTCAAAATCAATTGATATACATACAGAAACAACACTGGCTGACCGAAATGACGAAAGAATCGCAATCTAATCAAAGCCTGAGCTACTACACATTCTAGAGTTTCAGTACAAATTAGTAGCAAGAATAACTGCACAAATGATATTATATACATTTAGATTCAGCAAGGAAAAGACATCAGCTGTTATTTCATACAGTGAACTTTGTCGGTGAGAATCCTAACTAACACCAGATTAGAATAGCATGTTTGGGCTTCATGCAAAACAATTCAGTCAACACAAATTTGGAAAACATCTAACTATGGGTCTATCAAAATAGCGGTTGAAACCCAGAAACAAAAACAAGTAGACATAGCAAACAACATCATGGTCAGTATACCTATCCTCAGTTTGGATCATGAAGCGGTGACAGTCTTCATCCTCAGGACATGAGTTCGATCAGCTAGGCATCAGGATTTAGCATTAAGTTCAGAAAAGGCAAAGTCTCAATTAGCCATAAAGTAAGGCATGTCTCTTCTCAAGACATAAAATGGGCAAATGGGGTGGCAAATGGCAAATGCTGCCTTCTTCTCAGCTCAATTGGGATAAGTTAGGTTTCCTTCTTCCCACATCCTAAGTGGTCAGGGGATCGCATGTTCCCTCTTTATCCAATAAAACTAAAACTTGAAATCTACATTTCTACTAGTACATGGTTCACATGTCGATGATTAGCTCCTTTCGTACTGTTCTCATCATCCGGCTCGTCAGGTAACAATATTGTTGCAGCTTATACTCCAGTCAGTGTGGTCTTTGTCTTCTCCTGGGAAAGTTAGTCTCACACATATTACATTAACAATGTTGCATTAGCAAGTACATTATCTCCTAGCAAGCAGTTCTCATGAGAAAGAATTTTAGCTACGAGCATTTAGTCAGCACAATGGAAAATCACAGTTTAATTCTCTAAGCATCCATTTTATTAAACGCCTAAGAAATACAGCTTGACATGAGGCCGTTCAACTAGGCCAAGACCTCACTAAGTTAAGGCCTATAAATAATAAAGCTAAGACATAATGCATAACCCTTAATATGACATATTACTACATTAATCAAATCAGAATAGCAAGTTAAAGGTACGCAGGTCCTGAATGGGCGTATGAACAACAAGTGAATGGCGAAGAGAATTTTGGCTTTTTGTTTTGATCGAGACATTCCTGGTCCATATTTTGGCACTTGAAGCAAAGTAACAAACTGAACTGTTGAGACAAATTGAGAAAAGTGCAAAGAGAAAAGAAACTATTGAAAGAAACCGGAAAGACTTTTGATAGCTTGATTTGGCTTTTGGAAACGCGACTTAACAAGCTGCTAAACTGATTTTGACAAGCTTACCAATTTTTGACAAAGGATCCTGGAAGTGTGACTGAAAGTTTTAAATCACTACTGAAAGAAGATTTTTGTTTTCAATTTTTGCTGCATAGTTTCTAAATTTTTCTTTTCTACTTTCTGATTCTTTACCGATCATGAGTAGCATTAGTCAGCAGGGTAGTAAAAACAGGTGCTGTAGCTACGTAAGTATTGGTTTGTCAATTGTGTGTGTGATATTGTGTGTGATATTGATTGTGGGTATGACTGTTCTTGAAAAGAGTAAAGCCAACCATACTTCAGCTTTAGAGGCAAATACTGCATTAACAGCGATAGAGAAGCTTAGGTTAGGTGAGAAGTATTTGTACGTAGACAATACTCAAGGGGAACTTTCTTCTAATGTGTTCTGTCGCTTATTGAGTGAGTATGTTGATACAATAGATGCGAAGAATTGTTATGTGTGCACCCAGATTCCTTCATCAGTCGAAGAAGAAGTTACCTATCATAGTTTGCCTCTAACTCATGGAATAAGTTGTGGTCTGTTACTAACAAGATTATATAACCGGGAGTACATTCAGTATTTCTATTCCAATCATGATGTAGTGTATTTGTTTGTCCCCATAATTTGGTACCTGAGTAGAGTAGCCAAGGACAATGACATAGTGTTGGTGAGGGCTTTCTTCGAGCCAACATCAACTTTTGGGACTGTTTATGCTCACAGAAATAACCTGACATGCTTGCTGACACCTTTAGAAAAGAGCTTCTTAGATCTCACAGATGACAGGAGAAAGGCATTGAAGGAGAAATTAGAAAAAGGCTTAGAGTAAAGGACTTTTAGAACTGATTATGCTTATACTGACGTTCCCAAGAGAAGACAATGGATGCACTGACTGGAGTATAAGCTGTAACAATATTGATACCTGACGAGCCGAATGACTGGAGCGGAAGAAGAGGAACCAATCGTTGACATGTGAACCATGTACTAGTAGAAATTATAGATTTGAAGTTTTAGTTTCATTGGACAAAGTGTGAACACACAATCCCCTGACCAATTAGAATGTGAGAAGTAGTTTTAGGAAATCTAACTTAATCAGACTGCATCGAAAGGAGAGAAGCCATTCTCCCCATCTTTCTAGAGAGTTTAGGCCATTATTTTCTTGACCGTCTTGAGAAGAGATATGCTTAACTTTACTGCTTAAAAGAGACTTTGCTTATTCTGAACTTTGATGCTGATCCTGATGTTTTATTGACTGAACTGATGCCCTATTGACAAAGACTGTTCCAGCTTGCTGAACCTACTGAGGACAGGTATACACTGACATTACTGATTGCTATGTCTATTTGCTTTGTTTCTAGGTACCAACCGCTATTTTGGTAGAGCCACAGTTAGATGTTTTTCCAAATTTGTTTTGACTAAAATGTTTTGCATGAGCCCAAACATGCTATTCTAATCTGGTGTTAGTTAGGGTTCTCACTGATGAATTTCGCCACATGTAATAACAGTTGATGTCTTTCTTTGCCGAAAACTAAATGTATGTGATATTGTTTGAGCAGTTATTCTTGCTATTAATTTGTACTGTAACTTTAAAATGTGTAGTAGCTTAAGCATTGATTAGATTGTGATTCTTTCGCCACTTTGGACAGCCAGTATTGTTTCTGTATGTTTACAAATTGATTTTGAGATTAAGTTACGTGACATAAGCATTGTTAATATAGGGAAATAAACAGTCTAACGTATACATAAAGGTGTGGTTATTCATGACTGCAAGGTCATGGTGAGTGAAAATTACTGACTCCTAATGATTATTAATGTCATAGATTATTATTGTTTTGTATTGGTATTGATATATGGTGGGAAAACCTCGAAGCGAGTCAAAAGGTCCGTCGGCCTATTTGCGTCTCCCTTGTAAGTGTACCTAATAAGGGTTGACTCGCTAACAGTGTCAACCTGTTATTTAACTTACATCAACACACTTTTGTTAAATCACAGTTCAACTTCCTCCACAGGTTAAAAGTGAATAAAAATATCTTTTATAAAGATACTTTGCAGGGTTCACAAGGCACTTTCAAGCACTTGTGAAGAGCATCTCAGCTTTGAGCTTCAGCAACACGTGCCCGCTCATCTGCTTGTTCCTCTTCTCATGCAATCTTGGTTGTGCCCATGTCCCTTCACCCCAGAAGAGGAAAATGCTTTTTCATGGTTCTTGCTCCTGTTCCCAATAATCCAGAGGTAAAATACTCTGCTTGTGTAAGTGTACGGTGAGAATTCTGCCTGTGAGAGGGCAGTGTGCCAGCACGTATTGGTATGGCCAATAAGCTTTACAAAGACCAGCATTTTGTTTTGTGTTCTTAGTGATTTTATTAGCACAAATAATGTTTTTTTGAATTGCCAACAGGCTGATAATAAGACCAAATTTCTGTTTTGTGTAAATGTTGATTTTATTGGCACTAACTGGGCTGTTCTGAATTCCCTGCACATAACATCATACTATAATGTGGCAATTCAGTTATTTTTTGGTTAACTGGTCTTGGAAGTAAAGAGTATCCTTTGTCTAGAATTTCAATATAATTATTATATCACTTCTTAAATTTTGCTTCCTGTGGAGATAAAATGCAAGTGGGACCCAACGGTATATCACTCATGAGGTCTATGCGCAATTCCTCTGCAACAGTGAATCCTGTTTAATCGCACCCATATTAGGATTTTCAAACGAGTTAGGTGAAAAAAATATGCCAACTACACAGGGTCTTCCTTGAAAAAATAAATGGAAATCAATATAGGGTAATGAAAACTTTAAATCAAGGTTGTAGCTAGGAGTATCTGTACTGTTCCCAAGTAATAACATTATGAAGGTAGATGTCAGAGGGAAAGGATCAGAACTTTCAAACACAGCTGTAGATCAGTGTTTCCCAAACTGTGGGGTCGGACAGGAAACTTATATTTGGCGGATCGCAAAAGTCAGAGCAATAAACAAAGATGCCTTCCAAATATGTGTTCAGCTTGTCATATTTGCCAGTGAATCAAAGACCGAGCTCAAATGTCAGGATGCTTTATTCTTTTAATATGAGAATTGGTGTCTACTTTTCTTTCTCTGACTGCAAAATGAGAGGAGTTTTTAAAGCGAATTATGTGACAATGTAGAATGTTGTTTTTTGCAATACACAACGAAATGTAAACACATGTAAATGAATTGTATGAATGCAGCAGTTAGGAAAGCAAACATTAAGCACCTTTTGTAATTCTAAAGTGTGGTGGAATCGAGATTTTAATAGGATCAAAACAAAGCAAAACACTTACTTGGTGATTGTTGCACAAATTATAAATATTCACATAAACATGATTTCCACACATTATAATGTGTGCTATATAGCTGTACATCTGTGCACATGTATTGGCACATGTATTGGCCATTTCAGTGAGAAATGTGCTGTCTGTAAATGACAATGCACTATCACACAATGATTTAGTTACATTAAAAAAATCACCTGTCTCATGTCCGTTAAAGGTAGGTCGGTCACAGTAGTTGTTGCAGCACCCCTATTTCCTCATTAGATATTATGTCCAGCACATTCAGGGCCATATTTATACTTTTTGACGCAAAACTGCGCTAACGCAGTTTTGCGTCAAAAAAATGAGCGCCGGCTAACGCCATTCTGAAGCACCATGCGGGCGCCGTATTTAATCAATGACGTTAGCCGGCGTTAGCCGCCGGCGCTGCCTGGTGTGCGTGGAAAAAAACGACGTACACCAGGCAGCGTCGGCGTAGGGGGATATGGGGCTTCGGCGTCAAGAAATGGGGCAAGTCAGGTTGAGGCAATTTTTTCGCCTCAACCCGATTTGCACCATTTTTTCCGACTCCCAACCCCCATAGAAATGACTCCTGTCTTAGCAAAGACAGGAGTCATGCCCCCTTGCCCAATGGCCATGCCCAGGGGACTTATGTCCCCTGGGCATGGTCATTGGGCATAGTGGCATGTAGGGGGGCACAAATCAGGCCCCCCTATGCCACAAAAAAAAACAAAAAAAAACACTTACCTGAACTTACCTTAATGTCCCTGGGATGGGTCCCTCCAGCCTTGGGTGTCCTCCTGGGGTGGGCAAGGGTGACAGGGGGTGTCCCTGGGGGCATGGGAGGGCACCACTGGGCTCCTTTAGAGCCCACAGGTCCCTTAACGCCTGCCTTTTGCAGGCGCAAAAAAACGGCGCAAAAGCGGCCGTACGTCATTTCTTTTGACCCGCCCACTCCCGGGCGTGAATTTTGCCCGGGAGTATAAATCCGACACACATGCCTCGGAGTCGATTTTTTAGACGTGAACGCCTACCTTGCATCTCATTAACGCAAAGTAGGTGTCCACGCTAAAAAATGACGCAAACTCCATGGACTTTGGCGCTAGACACGTCTAACGCCAAAGTATAAATATGGAGTTAGTTTTGCGTCGAAATTGCGTCAAAAAAACAACGCAATTCCGGCGCAAACAGAGTATAAATATGCCCCTCAACTTATTAACTGGTGTAATATTTGAACAATTATAACACTAATAAATGAATATAACATTCCGAAAAAGTGCTGAAATGTAATGATTCTTATTAAAATTGCTAGTAATAGTACTAGCAATTTTTTGCTTATTGATTTTTTTCCTGTAGAATTGCTAGACCATAAGTTAATAATGTGATTACAATAAGCTATGAACACATACATTGGTAACAGCAAATTTGAAGCACAGAAGAACAGGGACTGTAGACTGGGGTAAATGCATAGTAGATGAAGGTAAGCAAAGAAAATGTGGGTTTTTAATATTAAGTTGCCCAGGTCTCACATTAGCCTTTTGGTTCAGTAGAACTATTCATAGAATTTAGTTACATATTGGGGTTTTCAGCCTGCTTTCCTCATCCATTGGACTGTTGTCATTATGGGGACAATAGTCAGCTGAATTGAGCCACTGTGACTTTTCACTGTGCGTGATGGTATTCTGTTTGTGCACAACATTTACATCTACCTAAAAAATAGTCCTGTTGCATGCTTGCAACTTTTGTGCTGATGTGTGCTCAGTTTTTATATATTTGTTTTCTTTTAAGTCTGTAGAGCCCGAAAGCTTTCTAGATATACTCCTACTGTGTCCTCCCTGCCACTTGAAGCGTGCAGCATTCTTGCGCAGGAACTGGAAGTGTTGGAAATAATTGGTTTTAATCTTTTTTTAAATGGATGCTTGTGCTTGCGCATGTGTCCATGTGAACATGCATGGGTGGCCAATTTTGAATGGGTTTCCATCCCATTCAGTGACGAGCAGCCATACCTGCACTTACACAGGCATGGATGGCCATCTTCGAGCCTTCTGCAAACTTTCGTTACAAAAACATATAAAGACTTCCATTGTTGCATTTATGCACATTTGCATGCTCAGACAGCCATCATCATATATTACTGTGAAACCGTTTTACATAAATATTCAAAGACACCTGCATATGCATGCGTGGACAGACATCTTTTTTTATATAAAGATTCACAAAAGTATTAAATAACTATGTCTTGATATAGCAAATGGGCTAGCAGCCAATGCTAGATTTGTCCTTCTTCATAGGGAATTGTAGGGAATATAATTGTCTAATTGAGCATTTCAAGCACAAAAGGCTATTCTCCCTGGTCAAAACTGGACAAAAAAAGTAAATGTATCTTTATTAGTGGATTTTAGCGTTCTCTCCCAAATAATGGTGCATCATAAAACTCTCTGGATAGATAACATTACTTGACATTGGACAGAATTAAATACACTTCATATAGAATGGTTTATCTCCAAGTGGGTTTTTGGGAAAACATGGGAAAAGGTACATTTCAAAGAACAATCAAGTACGATTTGTGTGAAATACAATGTACCTGGTGGGGATTGTGACCCAAATGAATACGTGGGAAAAATTAGTTAAATTGTGAACTTTGAAGCATATTTCGCCACTAGTGTCAGTTCAAACTGGCTGAATTGTATTCAATATCAATTCTACAGAGGGCTTGAGATTGATAGAAATAAAAGCTTTGTATTTGTATACATCAGTTTGACCCTTTTCAATTCGGAGCAAAAATCATACGCTAGTACACAATTAGTGGTCACTTATACCTCTGCAAAACCTTACACTAACAGACATTGCCTGCCTGCCTGCCAACAGAAATTCACAATTAATGTAAATAATAGCAATATTAGCATGAGCGATTTTCGTGAATAAATTGGGTAGTTACAGAGCCAATCGACGGTATCCATGATCGGAACCAAATTCAAGCACCTAGATAATTCAGTGTACAGTGCTCTGTATGTATCTTGCAATACAGTTCAAGGGTCATTGGGTGATATCAAAAACTTATAGGACAATTTCACGACTAAAGGGACACTTTCAATAATTATGGGTCAATATCAAGGCTCATTGGACAATCACAATTATGATCGCGACACACTTAGTGGCTCATTCCATTACTGTAACATCCCCTTAAAGCAATATCATGGCTCATTGGAGATGCACTCCCCTTCCAACAATTTTACTTGCTTACATGAAAAAAAGCAATTCTGCAAGTTCAATTGCATTTCAAATCCAGGCTGGTCTTAATGACTGCAGACACTGCCTTTTTTGTTATTGATCTGACACTTTTCTACTAGTGGTTTTAATGACACAACAATCTGGTACATGTTTAACATATATCATACTGTTTACATGCGGCGATTGAGCATGGGCACGTGCTCGCCCACCACAAAGCAAAAGAAACGACATCTTCTTTTAGAATTTCTCTTCTTGGGGCTCGAAGGCAAGTTATTTCTCTTGTGCTAATCTTCTGTATGTTTAGGCTTCCCGAAGGACAGTAGCCGCATCTGTGCAGCAATTACCAGAGGATTGCCTGTGTTACTGTAGTCATGCAATATGTTGCCTGTTAACCTTACTAATGAGAATGCTGCCCATTGACATTTCTATTCTGTCACAGCAGAGCTTCGTTTAGCACCGGTAAACGTCTTGCTTTTACAGGAGCTGACACTGGAAACACACACAGCTATCAATCAAATGCTGAGTGGGCCGGAGAGACGCCGCAGATTTAAAATGCGTTAACGTGCCATGAAAACACAACACGCCCCGAGAGCAATGCTTAATCGCAGCGAGGCCACGAGGACTGTTTTAGAATTCCTGGAAGTTGAAATGTGTAAAGAAAAAAAAGCGTTAATAGTGAATTCATCCGTTGCAACAGAAGACCATTTCACTCCCTATCAACCACGCCTGCATGCACGGTACGCATTGTGTGACAAAATCATGAATTCTGTCAGGGATTCTTCAACATTTTTGTGACGTGGCCCACTTCCACTCAGTAATGATGGCTAAGACCTCCCTGAAACCGTTTTTTAAAGTCGATGTGCATATACACCATTTCACCATCATAAAATAGGTTTAGAGACTAGGGCCCAGGGTTACTAAAATTAGTGCTGAATAGAACTGCGTGGAAATCTGAAGCTCTGCTTTTCTGGGATAAAAAAAAAATGGTGGCACCATATTTAAAAAGAGTGGCACGACATTGATGTAATGGGTGGTGGTGTTAAAATAAAAGTGCAAAACCAAACATTGTGCTGCAGGACAAAGGTAAGCGAGTCGTGTCTTGCATGAGATCTGTACTCAAAGACACCCTTCAGCACAACGTATCTAAATACAGACAACTAATCCATGGTTAATAACGTAAAATGCTCCGGTTACCTACCAGTAATCTTCATTACTCCAGGTCCAAGCCTTCCCCTACCAGTAATCTTCATTACTCCAGGTCCAAGCCTTCTCCGAGACAGTCCTTACACGTGAGATTCCATTTCTTCCTGGCATACCTTATTCCCTAGCCAACTCAAAATATTTCCACCGTTATCCAGGCACCACTACAAAGGGGAAGTAGACACACCACACATCCTGTAGTACCAAGCAAACAACAGCAAAAAGAACCACATATAATCAACCCCGCCAAAGGGATGGGAGGGGGAGGGAATCCCAGGACTGTATTTGTGAAGACTTGGACCTGGAGTAATGAAGATTACCAGTAGGTAACCAGAGAATTACCTCCATGTACATCTTCCCTGATCCAGTCCTTACACGTGAGAAATACCCAAGCAACACTGGTTATATGTCCATAAAATCAAACAACAGCAGACTGAAAAGTACAAATGCAGAAAGTTTAATAAGAAAAACAGAAACAATCATCATGACACAGCAGACAACACATGATCAGCAAAAGAAGAACAAAATCCAGCACCTAACTGAACCCAATAATGGGACAGAAAAGTATGAGAGGAGGACCATGTGGCGGCACAGCAAATATCTTTAAAGGAAGCCCAAGAGGCAGCCACCCCATTGGTAGACCTACACTGCACGTGAGAAGGGACTTCAAAGCCAGATAAAGCATATGCACAAAAAATAGCAGATTTAATCCAACAGGAAAGGGAAGAATTAGTAGGACGAGAACCTCTATTACCCACCCCAAAGGTAACAAACAGGGAATCAGATTTCTGAAAAAAAGGCAAATCAACTGACGACAACCAGTGTACATCAAGTGTGTGCAACTGATCCTCCTCATCGGAGGACGGATCAGGGTAAAACACAGAAAGAACAATATCCTAAGAATAGTGACAAGAGGAAGTGACTTTAGGCAAAAATGCTGAACTGGGGCACACCACCTTATGAGGAAAAGAACGAATGAAAGGGGAGACAGAAAGCAAAGCACCAATTTCACCAATCCTGCGTCCCGAAGAAATAGCCACCAAAAACAACATTTTGTGTCAGATACTTAAGGTGCACAGAATTCAGAGGCTCAAAGGGTGCCTCAGTCAAACCTTGAAGGACAACTGGAAAATCCCAAGGTGGAACCGGAGATCGCATAACTGGGTGCTGCAGGAAAAAACCTTGCAACAGCCTGCAAGCCAAAGGAGTTGAGTTAACATTCCCTCACATGGAACAGCCTGGATATCCACCCACTGAGCACAAGTGGTTGAGCCCACCAAACCCAGTACAAAGCCATCCCTAGAAAAATCCAATATCCTGACTGGGTCACAACTAAGGGGCAACAACTGTTTGGAAACATACCAATTCTCGAAGTTCTCCATATACCTATTGTATGTCTTCCTAGTGGAAGGACGACAGGACTGATGAATGGAGTCCACCACAGCTGATGAGCAACCAAGAGCCAACAACCATAATCTTTCAGAAGTCGAACCCACATATTTTAATGATGGAGAGACTGCAGAGAAAGGGTTGATGGGAGCAAGGGGGAAGGCTGAAGGGGCAAGGTCCAAATAGGAGGAGCCACTGCCAACTCTTGCAACAGGGGAAACCAAGGCCTCCTCACCCAACCAGGGACCTCTAAGAGGACCAGAGCATGATCATCCATGATCTTCTGAAGCACTCTCAGAATCAATGGGAAAGGAAGGAAACAATACAGGAGACCTGGAGGCCCCAGGACAGAGAATGCATCTGTTGCCCACCACCCTGGCAGGAATCAGAGAGCAAAACTGAGGGAGGAGCAAGTTCTCATTCGTGGCAAACAGGTCCAACCATGGGAGGCCGAACTGACGACTGATGGCTTGAAAATCCAGGGGAGAAAGACACAGGGAGATTGATGATGGGAAGAGCCTGCTCAACTGATCGGCAAGCCCATTCTCCATCCCCAGAAAATAAACTGCACGGAGAGAGAGAAGATTGCGCTCTGCCCAAGCACAAATCTCCCTGGCCACCCCATAAAGGGAGGAAACCACCCCCCCACCTGTTGATATAGGCTGTAAAATTCTGGTTGTCGGTCTGAACCCAAACAGGATGCCCCTGAATCAGAGGATGGAACCGAAGTAGGGCAGCTCTCACCACAGCCAATTCTTTCCAATTGGAGGAATTGAGTGCTTCTAGTCTGGACTTCTGGCCCTGGGCTTTGAGGTTCCCATAAACAGCACCCCACCCCTTTTTTCTGGCGTCTGTAGTGACGACCAGAGGAATGGGCTGTGTCAATTGGAACCCCTTTTACAAGTTCCCCGGACCCAACCACCAGTGTAACTTTTCCCTGATCAGAGGCGAGACAGGAACCAGGGTCTCGACGTCTTGGGATTCCGGTGGTACAACAAATGGTGTACTAAGAGATACAGATGCAAATGGCTCCAAGGGCCAGGCCTGAAGCCATTTCCGTTTGCCTTTGCAACCACAAGCGGGCTGAGAGTGCTCCAAAACATCTGAAAGATGAGCCACAAGCCTGGTGGCCCTATCTGGGGAAAGAAACATCACCCCCCTGTCCAGAGCCCCGATGAACTTGAGTGTCTTTTCTGGATGCAGATTGGTGAACAACCAAGAGCCAACAACCATATGCAGATTGGACTTGGCCAGATTCAACAGGAATCCATGGCTCTTCAGAACATGACACACCTCCATGACATTTTCTTTGGCCTTTGAAAAAGAACTGATTAGCCACTCATCCAAACTTTGGAACATATCAATACCAACAGAATGCAAAATACCCACTAAGGGAGCCAAGAGCTTGGTAAAAACTGTCAAGGGGTCTCTGGGCATTGGAGTAACCTTGAAAAAATCCACCGGAACGTCTGCAAACTCTAAACGATAACCGTTAGATACCACTTGGATTGCCCAAGAATCTGATACGGTGGAAGCCCAAGTATCTTTGAAATGCCACAGACGTCCCCCACTGGAACATCCAAATGATAGTCAGGAGGCACAGCACCTGAGGAACAAGCGGCTGAGGGGTGAAACTGGGATTTATAAGAGCGAGGGAACCCCTGGCCACGACCCCTCCACCGAAAGGGCTGAGAAGCCCCTTTAGAGGATTAAAAAGGAAAGTCTCTTTTGTAGGCAAAACCTTTACCCCTAGGAAACGATATAACAGGTGCAATCAGCTTCTTGTTCTTGGCAGTCTTTCTAACCATATCTTCTAATTACTACCCAAGCAGTTTAATGCCATCAAAAGGAAGTTTCAGCAAAACAGTTTTCTGTGAAGCATCTGCCCTCTGTGTACACATCCATAAGTGATGGCGGGCCCACACAGCAGCCCAGAGGACCACAAAATATGAAAAGACACATCCAAAAGGAAACAAACCTGTTGTTCCACAAGAGCAAAGAGGGATGAACAGTCTAAACCCTCTGCCATGTTGTCCTCAAAGGACTGGGAATCTTTGACCAATGATTGAACCAGCATATGCCTTCTTGATTGCCCCCTCCACTTTTCTATCCACAGCGTCAGGAGGAGAAGCTTCCTCAGAAATAACATTGCCCTGGGTGGATAAACCTGTGAAAAGGTTATCAACTTTAACTGAGGCAGGAAATTCCTCTGAAAAGATGGCAATGGGATACCGCTTGGCAAGAAACAAGGAAAACAGGACTTATCGACGTCCCTCCATTTATGTTGCAACACCTTCTTAATTGTAGCATGCAAAGGTACAGAGTCACTTTCTTGCTGCAAATGCTGAGCCAAAAAGTCAGTCTCGTCAGGTGCCACAACCACCCCAGGGAAGTCCAAATTGGTGTGTTAATGCTGCTGGACCTCAGAAAGCTCCGCTCCCTGAATGAAAACCCCTTTTTGTTCTCCTCCTCCGTGTCACCAACATCCCCCATAACCTCTCCTGACTCCAGCCTTATAGGGATTGTAGGGACAGGAGAGCCTTCACAGGCTCAAAAAACAGTCTCTACAGACATTGCAATCATCTCCTGCAAGTAGGGATGTGCAGGAGCCTCCCTAGATGTGCAAGAGGCGTCCCCCGAGTGATCCATAACACAAGATAAGTGACAGCACTACTGCAGGAATGAAACCGACCAACTTCCCACTTGTCAGCTGGTATGTAAGCAACCCAGATGACGGAATCACCTGCGAGACTTGCAGGGACACAAAGCAAAAAACAGGTGGACCCGCCTCATAATAGGAAAGGAAGCGCTCAGAGCTTCAAATAATGTGGGCAAGAGGAGCTGCCAAAACCGGCGCTTGGCGCCAAAACCATCCCAAAAAAGCGGGCATTGATAAACAAAGAGTGCCTCCCGACTGCTATAGCAAGTCCGGGAGCTCGTTGAAACCCGTTGTGGTGAAAGAACCCTGCAACCGTCCCCTACCGCTAACGCAAGTAGTGGGGGGACGTAACTGCAATAATCCCTGGCTGCTGGAGCTAAGCCCTCGGATACCAATGAACAAAACCATGGATGCTAAAGCAGTACATTCCCTTGTCCCAAAACACAAAGGACCCAAAAAACCTGAGTCAGCCAGGGAATCCGAGGCTGCAGAAACAAATGACAGGATGTGTGGTGTGTATGCATTCCCTTTGCAGTGGTGCCCGGATAAGGGCGGCCTTGTTTGGGGAAGTATTTTGAGTTGGCTAGGGAATAAGGTCTGCCAGGTAGTGATGGATGGACATGGAAGTAATGTTTAGTTTTCCTGTTGAAAAATAATGCCCTTTTACCTTTTCCTATTTGCATCTGCTTTTATTTTCACGTAAGGATAGGTTATGATACGTTAGTAAATCAGGCGCTATTTGGAATTATACCAATTTTTGCGCTTTGCGGCTAATCCTGCCCAGTTATGCCTCCTTTGCACACGGTAGCATGGTATGGGACCATGCTACACCATGCCTTTTTGTGGTGAGCTTGTCTTTCATTCAGTGTAAAAAAAAAAAAAAAAGTTTTACATACGTAAGCTGATTGAAACTGCTGTTTGGGCGATTTAATAAAGATATCACATGACATTAATAGCGGCCTAAATTTAGTTTTTATACGTATTGCTCCATTGCACGTAGAACTCCTGTTATTAATTCTATTCGGGATACCTTTTTGTAAGGAGTATTTAAGACACAATATTCTGGTACCGTGGGCCTTTGCATCATCCAAAAGAATACTAAATATTGTACTGTGTATTCACTATAATTATATTTTTCACACATAAGACAAACGGTTTTCCATCACAGTACTTCTAGAAAATGGTTCAGAGTAACACATTAGCGAATCACACAAATTATATAAAACCGTACTTTGTTAGGCGAGTGACTTTGTAAACTACTTCATATGAATAGCGAGAGGAAGCAAGTGAAACTAGAGAAAGAACTAGAGAAAGGGCAAGAGGAAGAGACAGATTGAAAGGCAGATAAGAGATAAAGGTTGAGGGAGGGACAGATTTATAGGGTCTTTCATGGACTGCGTTCTCATTAAGTGACTGGGGGTTTATTTCAACCTCAGTGGTCTTTTCACAAGACCGCTGATGGACCGCCGTGCTGAAGACCGCCAGTGCTGGCGGTTTTCCGATCGGCGAATTATGACTGCTGGCAGCCCTCCATCCTTTTCAGGATGGAGAGCCGCCAGCAGCCATACTGGCAGTCGGCGGGGAAGTGGAGGTTGCTCCACCGCCCTGTCAACAGAACACCGCCCACCGAATCACGATACGTGATTTGGCATGGCGGTGTTCTGTTGACGGGGTGCTGGCGCGGAGCAGCCCCCATGGATCCCGTCCCCTCCCGGAGGATCAGCGGACCAGGTAAGTTGATCGTCCGTTAGGGGAGGAGGGTGGGGGGTGTTGTGTGTTGTGTGCGTGCATGGGGGTGTGCGTGTGAGTATGAAGAGGGGGTGTGTGAGTGCGTGTATGCATGTGGGGGTTTAGTGTGTTTGGAAATGTGTGCGTGTCTGACTGTATGTATGTCTGTATGGATGTGTGCGTGTATGTCTGAATGTGGGTGTGCATTTATGACTGTGTGTGTGTCTGTTGGCATGTTTGTTCGTATGTGTGCGGGTATGTGTGTTGGTGGTGTCTGCATGCGTGTCGGGTGTGTGTCTGTGTAGTGATGTCGGGAGTAGGGGTGGGGAGGGGGGTCCTGCCACCTTTGGGGGGTGGCAGGGGCGTGAGGGGTGTCGGGGAAGGACTCAGGGGTGGGGGAGACCCCTTTCAGTGTGCTTACTGCCATGGATTTCATGGCGTTCCCAACCCCAATGAAATCCATGGCGGTCAGCCAGGTCATGATACCGCCGGCGGTCTTGTGATGGCCGCCTGACGGTCGGTTCGGAGAAGTGGCAGATGACCATGGCGGTAACCGCCATGGTCATAATTCCAATTTTTTTACCGCCAGCCTGTTGGCGGTAAGACTGCCACTTCTCTGCCAACCGCCAGGGTTGTAATGATTTTTTGTCTTTGAGGATTGACCCGAATCAAAAAGCAATTGAAGATCGTAACAACACTGTCTCACATTCCGATCCTGGGCAGGGACATCTAGGGCCTGATTCTAACTGCGGCGGGCGGCGGTCGCCGCCCGCCATGCGGTTCCCGCCAAATGACCGCACCGCGGTCACAAGACCGCGGCGGCCATTCTGGCTTTCCCGCTGTGCTGGTGGGCGACCGCCAAAAGGCCGCCCGCCAGCACAGCGGGAAAGACCCAGCAACGATGAAGCCGGCTCCGAATGGAGCCGGCGGAGTTGCTGGAGTGCGACGGGTGCAGTAGCACCCGTCGCGAATTTCAGTGTCTGCTAGGCAGACACTGAAATTCTTTTTGGGGCCCTCTTACAGGGTCCCCGCGGCACCCCCTACCGCCATCCTGTTCCTGGCGGGAGACCCGCCAGGAACAGGATGGCGGTAGGGGGTGTCAGAATCCCCATGGCGGCGGAGCGCGCTCCGCCGCCATGGAGGATTCTGCAGGGCAGCGGAACCGTTGACAGGAAAGGCCCCAAAACACAATGTGGACACATCATATTTTCCCAAAGAAAACAGAGCTGTTTTTTGCTAAGTGCCAAGCTGTGGATTTTGGCCTCTAGCTCAGCCGGCACCTAGGGAAACCTACCAAACCTGTGCATTTTTGAAAACTAGACACCTAGGGGAATCCAAGATGGGGTGACGCGTGGGGCTTTCATCAGGTTCTGTTACCCAGAATCCTTTGCAAACCTCAAAGTCTGGCCAAAAAAAACACTTTTTCCTCACATTCAGTGACAGAAAGTTCTGGAATCTGAGAGGAGCCACAAATTTCCCTCCACCCAGTATTTCTCCAAGTCTCCCGATAAAAACCGTACCTCACTTGTGTGGGTAGGCCTAGCTCCCGCGACAGAAAATGTACCAAAACACAAGATGGACACATCACATTTTCCCAAAGAAAACAGAGCTGTTTTTTGCAAGGTGCCTAGCTGTGGATTTTGGCCTCTAGCTCAGCCGGCACCTAGGAAAACCTACCAAACCTGTGCATTTTTAAAAGCTAGACTCCTAGGGGAATCCAAGATGGGGTGACTTGTGGGGCTCTGACCAGGTTCTGTTACCCAGAATCCTTTGCAAACCTCAGAATTTGGCCACAAAACACTTTTTCCTCACATTTTAGTGACAGAAATTTCTGGAAAACACTATGTGGACACATCAAAATTATCTAATACTAAACTGCCTGTTTTTGCGGGGGACCTGCATTTTTGGTCCTGGGCTTCTCAGCCATATAGGGAAACCTACCAAACCCAAACATTTCTGAAAACTAGACACCCGAGGGAATCAAAGGAGGTGTGACTTGCTTGGATCCCCAAATGTTTTCTCACACAGAATCCTCAGCAAACCTCAAATTTAGCTAAAAAAATCACATTTTCCAACATATCTGTGTGGGATCATTGCACCAGGACAAATTTCGTACCACCCAATGTTCCCCTCAGTCTCAAGGTAAAAATGATGCCTCACTTGTGTAGGTGGGCCAAGTGCCTGTGACAGGGAAGAGACAAAAACATGTCAAAATTGAAGGGGAACCAATGCGGGTCCAAAAGGGCAGTTTGAAAAAAAACATTTTTAGGCTGACAAGTGGGGCAGAATTTTTAGCGGTATAGATGAGACAATTCTGGGTGGTAGGAATTTTGTGGATTCCTGCAGATTTCGGAAGGTTCCCTCACAAAAATGTGGAAAAAATGTGTGATTTCCAGCAAAGTTGGAGATTTGCAGGGCTTTGTGGGTAAGAAAACGGTGCGGGTTCATGTGAAGCACACCACCCTGGACTCACCCAGTTGTTTGGTTTTCAGATGTGTCTATGTCTTGTGGATTTTTCTACATGGCAGTGTCCCAAAGTCCAAAAAGTGCAGTCCTTACCATTCCAAGTGGGATGATTTTGAGAGTTAGCCAAGCTCTCATGGCCCAAATGTAAAACCAAAACCCAAAACATTCAAATGTCCTCTTGCTTGCCATGGGATAAGATGTTTTAGTGTGTGGGGGAGAGCTGAAAGACTGTTACCCCCTTCAGTTGGGGTGGGGGCATAACCATACTTGTTGGTAACCGCCACTACGCTATTTTTTTAATTCCCTGGTATCTAGTAGACTTTCTGCCCCCCCAGGTGTGGATCGGGGTAATTGCCCCATCTGTCAACTGGTGGGCAGAACAACGTTGGCCCCATTTATTTGAGGTGGGGGTATGGCCATACCCCCAACCTCTTATTTTGAAAAAAAAATCTTCCCTGGTCTCTGGTTGGCTTTCTGGGCCTTCCAAATATAGGCCGACCTGCCCTCAAGGTGGGCAGATATGGCCAACAGTAATGTGCCCCCATGGGGAGTGAACCTTGCCCAAGGGGCTGCCCCCCCAAACAAAACATACATATACACACACACCAATCCCTGGTGCCTAAGTTGGGGGCAGAAATGGCCTAAAAACAATTTGCCCCCCCTCACCCCCGGGGATCGACTCTTGCCTAAGGGGTCGCTCCCCTTCTCAATATAAATAAAAAACAAAAATCCTTGGTGTGTAGTGGCTTCTGACCCCCCCGGGGGCAAATCGGCCTAATTAATATAGGCCAATCTTCCCCCGGGGGAGCAGAAAATGCCTAGTAAAAAAATTGACCCCCGGAGAGCGACCCTTGCCTAAGGGGTCGCTCCCCTTATCAATATAAGTAAAAGAAAAAAAACATCCCTGTTGCTTAATGGCTTCTGCCGCCCCTAGAGGCAGATCGGCCTAATTAATATAGGCCGATCTGCCCCCGGGGGCAGAAAAGGCCTAATAAAAAGATTTCCCCTGAGGAGTGACCCTTTCCTAAGGGGTCGCTCCCCTTATCAATATAAATAAAACATTTTTAAAATCCCTGGTGTCAAGTGACTTCTGCCCCCCCGGGGGCAGAGCGGCCTAATTAATATAGGGTGGTCTGCCCCCAGGGGGGACAGAAAAGGCCTAATAAAAGAATACCCCCCTGGGAGCGACCCTTGCCTAAGGGGTCTCTCCCCTGATCAATATAAATAAAACATCTAAAAAATCCCTGGTGTCTAGTGGCTATTGCCCCCCCGGGGGCAGATCGGCCTAATTAGTATAGGCCGATCTGCCCCCAGGGGGGACAGAAAAGGCCTAATAAAAAATTGCCCCCGGGGAGCGACCCTTGCCTAAGGGGTCACCCCCCTTATCAATATAAATTTTAAAAAAACCTGGTGTCTAGTGGCTTCTGCCCCCCCCCCGGGGCAGATCGGCCTAATTAACGTAGGCCGATCTGCCCCCGGGGGGCAGAAAAGGCCTAAAAAAAATTGCCCCCAGGGGAGCCACCCTTGTCTAAGGGGTCGACCCCCTTATCAATATAAATAAAAATTGAAAAAAATCCCTGGTGCCTAGTGGCTTCTGCCCCCCCGGGGCAGATCAGACTAATTAATGTAGGTCGATCTGCCCCTGGGGGGGGGGAGAAATGGCCTTGTAATAAATTGCCCGCCTGGGGGATCGACCCTTGCCCAAGGGGCCGCTCCCCTTCTTTGTTTACCTAATGTTAACAAAGTCCCTGGTGCCTAGTGGGCATTCCTGCAGCACGATCACTTTGCAATCATGCTGCAGGAATGCACAGAGAGGCATGAAAAAGGAAGGAAAAGCCTTTCCTTCCCTTTTCATACCTCTCTGCCTCCCCTGCCCCCGTACTAAGGAGAAACGAATAAGTTTCTCCTCGGGTCGCGCAATGGGTAGTTGACCTCTGATGAGGTCAGTGTGCGTTGGTGCGCTGACATAATCAGATGTCATGGGGGGGGGGGTGTTAGGGGAAGCGATTACCCTTCCAGTCCAGCTCTGGGGATGTGGGGGGAAGGCCCTCGTGGGGAGCGCCACCGCTTCCCCCGAAAGCCTATATCAGGATGTAATGGTTACGTTCATGGCACCTCAGCACCGCGCCACCGGATGTAACCATTACGTCCACGGCGGGGAAGGGGTTAACCTGTTTAAAAAAGATAATGGGGGAAAAAGGGAAACACGTTGCACAGGAAATATGCCTTGATGCATAATGAATAAAATGCAATGCTACGTAAAACCATTTTAAAATGCATGAATAATATTTATATCATCTAAATGAATAAATTGTATAGGGGAGTTTTTGTTGAGAGTATGTGAAGTGCTATATGAATTAGGGTGAAGGACCTGGAATAGGAGTACAAGAAGTATTACCTTGTCACCGTAGTTGAAGTATGAGGTTTCATATTATGGCTACATTTGTATGCAGGTGCAATATGTCTGGTAGTGCTATTTGTAATAATAGAGAAAGTAGAGCTGGGAGCTGCAGAGGAATTGGCATTCATGCTATTGATTGCACTACATACAGTATTCAGAGTAATAGTAGTGAGATAGTACTACTTTTAAGTGTGAAAACGTCCCCATACTCTTTGTTTTTTGTTTTGTATAAAATACTATCCATTTCTTTTCCAATTTCCATTTAAAAGTATATGAAATGTGCCTGCATGAACCTGACTCAACGAACTGCCTTCACATTTTAATGTACTTTTTAGATGAGAAGGGGAGGATGAAAGTAAGTAAACGGGTTAGGCATTAAAGGAAGTGACACTATGAAAAGTAACATACACCTCCTAGAGAGATAGAGAAAAAGGGCCTGATTACGAGTTCTGATGGGGAGGTTGCTGCCATAGTGGATACCTCCCTGTCGGGCCCATTAAAATTTTCCCGCTAGGTCGGCGGGCAAAAATCCAAGTTTCTGGCCGCTGGCCTAGCAGGAAACACCCTACAGCATTGTCTCCGGCTCGTAATCAAGCTGGCGGCAATGCTGTAGGATGCAGGGTGCACCAACACACTCGCAACGTTCACTGTCTACAAAGCAAGTGCCAAGGGCATGGAGCGTGCAGAGGTCACCCTGGGGCCCCCTTCACCCGTTCTCTGCCAGCCTTTTTGTGGCAACATTACTGCCATGAAATCGCTGGTGGAGAAGGAGGTCGTAATCCCCAGGGCCGTGCTGCTTGGAGCGGGCCCTGTCGGATTAGGACCGCCACAATGGCCAGACTGCCGGGATCTCTGATCCTGGCAGTGCTGGCGGTCCAACCGTGGTATGACCACCTTTGTCATAATGTATTGCTCGGACCACCACCGTGAGTCTAGCAGTCAAGTGACACAAGACTCGTAATGATCACAAAAGTGCTGAATACTTAGACCCTCATTAGAACTCTGGCGGTCGGTGGTAATTTGGGGAAAGGTACTGCCAACAGGCTGGTGGTACCTTTTCCCAAATTATGACATTGGCGGGTTGGCTCAAGCCAAACCGCCAATGTACCACTCCGTCCACCAGAGTGCTAACGGCTACTGTCTGGAGACTTCGGACTCCAGCCAGGCGGCCATCACAATCCCACCCTCTGGATTATGACCACGCCTACCGCCATGGTTTTCGTGACAAGCATACCGCCACGAAAACCATGGCGGTAGGCACTATCAGTTCCAGGGAATTCCTTCCCTGACACTGATAGGAGTCTCCCCTGTCCTCGTCCCCCCCAGAGCCCTCCCCAGCCCTCCTCCTCCCTCTCCAGCCCCCCGCAGTGTGACTCACACCCACATGCACGCATACAATAACAGACACCCACACCCACCCACACACACAACACCCCCACACATGCACACACCACCACCCACCACCCTCTCCTGTCAGAGAACCCGACTTACCTTCTTGCTGGGGGTCCTCCGGCAGAAGACGGGACGTGGCGCTACTGCCAGCAGCAGTGTCCACCAGCAAAACACCGCCAGGCCATATCATGGCTCATGATATGGTTGGCGGTGTTTTGCTGGCATGGCGCTGCTGCTGGCAGCAGAGCCACCTTACCGCCGTCCGCCACCATGACCGCCGATGGTGTTCCGCCAACCTTCTGGCGGAATTCCGCCTACGGTCATAATGCGGGTGGGTGGCTGGTAGCCATGGCGACAGTATGTTGGCAGCCGTCGCCGTGGCGGTAGGCGGCAGTTACCGCCAAAGTTGTAATGAGGGCCTTAATGTATTCTCAAGTATTAGGTAGGACCTTAAATGCAGTGAGGCTTAAAAAAGCTGTTTAACTAGTCTCATAGAGGCAGAGACACCTGCAGTGTAAACAGCTGTCTATCGACAACATTGGCGCTGAGGTTCGTTTTAGGTGGTTGAAATAAAATAAGATGTTTGACATTTCATAACATCCTTACAGTTGTGGTATTCCTTTCCAAACCACACTGATGATTCAACAGCAGCTAGAGGTAACATTACAAAATTAAACCAGATGCAGGGCAGACAGCACTGAAACATTAAAACGATTTCATGAATTGATAGCTCAAGTGGAGAATTTTCTTGTAATATGCTAATTCAAGTAAGAGGTACATATCTATTAATTCAAGTGTTTAAATACATGCCTAAATTGGATACACTAGGCAGAGGCACCAACAGCCTGGCTCACTTACATTCCTTAAAAGGAATTTTATGAGCTTCAGGGGTATGTGGTCCACAAGCCTCTCATTTTAAATCCAAATGTACTTGCAGTATCCACACAACATTCCTTAGGAACTGTAAAATAGGACAGCCTGGGAAGATTTGACAACCTTTAAGACTAGTAGCTGACCATCAAGTCACACCTAAGCTCCCACTGTGTTGCCTGTCTGGGAGGAATACACAAATCCCAGCTGACATCTAGCCCACACAAGTGATCAAACACATTCAGCAGGCACCAAATGGCTAAATAAAGAAAATGCCAACTTTTGAAAAGTGGCATTTTCACAATTGCAATTTAAAATCTGACTTCACCATAAGTCGTGATTTCAAATTGTGATTCCAGAGACACCAAACTTGAAAAGCTCATTTTTTCCCAATTGTGAATTATACTTATGAGATACAATAAGGTAATCCCAATGGTATTGTAATGGAGAGCTGGGTCTTGCTGTATTTAAAAACAACTGTGGGAGTTTTTCACAACCAGGACTGAGTTGTCCAGGGCCTACCCTAGGGGTGACTTATATATAAATGGAAGGTGTGGGCCTGGGAAATGGTTGTTTTCACTAGGTCGACATAGCAATGTAAAACTGCACATATATGCTGTGAAGTGGCAGACCTGTGACGTCTTGAAAGGACTACTTAAGTTGGTTGCACAATCAGTGCTGCAGGGCCACTAGTAACATTTAATTTACAGGCCCTGGGCATATGTAGTACCACTTTACTATGGACTTATAAGTACATTAAATATGCCAATTGGAGATAGGTTAATGTTACTTTAGCACTGGTTAGCAGAGATAAAGTGCACAGAGTCCTAAGGCCACCAAAAACAAAGTCAGTCAAAAACAAATTGGAGAAGTAAGGCAAAATGTTTAAAGATAACCTGGCAGAAAGGGCCATTTTCCAACAGGAGAGCTTTATTTGTTTTGCTTACAAACACAAAATCCTGTTTTGGTATTTTCTTTTTGTAAATAAAAAAGAAATACTCTGTACCATAGTATGGCACTCTGCTGATACAGCCCTGAGCTCGGTAGTACCGAGGATAATGCATTGACTAGAACTGCTGTGACTGCAGTTCCTGGCAATGCTTTTATGAATGATCCGCTGCTTGGGGGTAATTTATAATTTAGACAGGCACCCCTCCACCATGTGAAGGGAGTACTTTACTCCATCCCCATGGCTGAAGACCTGTCTGTTTGCCCAGATCTGGACCCAAATGTTAATAACATTTATTGTTACATACTTTTTTTTAAATGTTACCATTTTAGTATTATTTTTTAAATTGAAAACATGTTAAATATTTTCTAATTGAATAATACATATTTATTTAATTGTATATATTTTTCAACACTAATTTGTTTATTAATAGTTTTAACTGTTTTAATTAATTTAATTCAACATTTATTTCATAAGTGTTTCCGTTTTAATTCCCAGCCCTCATTATTTTTGATAACCGGGTGTTGCAATACCAGTGGTTGTACATGTGTAGTGCTGGACTTACTTCACAAATGTAAGTTAATACAAAAGTACAGTTTGTGAATACAGAAAAGTAGTAAACTTACTCAAAAGTGCAGTTTGTGAATCAGGCCCACTGAGTCCATTAGTCATACAAGGTTACTGAGGGTTCTTGCATTTGTCGGCTCAAACCCCAAAGGTGTTTTCTGAGGTCAAGGGCAACCCAAATTGCACCCCTCTTTACCAGGCTCTGTAAGACTAGTGCTCTTGGCAGCGTCATTAATGGGAACAGACAGGATTCCTTACCCACCCCCTTCAGCTAGCCCAGTGCGTATTAATCAGTTTCCTTTACTTTTTTATAGTGTGGGGGCCTGCATAAAAGATTAGGAAGCACTTCAGTGTATGCTAGTTGTTGAGTGTGAGGCATGTGTGTGTGTGTGACACACCACTGGTACTGCAACACCCTCCCATAGAAAATAATGTAGGGAGGAACTTAAAACAAACCCTATAGGAAACTACGTGACATAACATTTAATGATTTAAAATAGTAAAACTAAAATTTATAAAGTAGTACATATTTAATATTTGATTATAAAATATCTAATAGCCTATTTGAATTAAAATAAAAAATAAGTAACACAGAAGGCCTGATTTATATGTTGATAGGAAGGTAATTCTGTTGTTGGACGTGTGTAGCTGGCTCGGTGGAAGACCTTCTAGGTCTCTGCAGACCTTGGAGCCTGCATTTTTGCATTCCTTTCTCTTCTGCCTGTAGTGCTGTAGGCCATGTCGGTACGTTTGTGGCTACCTGCACAGAAGGGCCAAGGGGAAGTATTTTTATGAACAATCATGCACTTATTCCCCACGAGCAAACATGTACCATACCTAAAAGTGCACTTGGTCAAAACAAACTGTTCAGCCTCAAACCTATATATCTCTTAGTTACAAGAAATGTTCTTCATTTAGGGATGAAGTCCCTCACCCATCTGGAGGTGGCTTGTGTCATCTTGAGGTTCCTCCTTAATCACAAAAACTAGTTCAATGGTGAGGGCTACAACTTATTTACCTCACACAACAGAGAGGTGATGGGAGGGAGCTCTTAGTGTTTTATTGTTCAGAATTGTTAGAAATGGTCTCCAGTTGGAAGTGGTTTGTACCCTGTCCAAGTAGGGATCTTAACTCTAGGCAGGGCAAGGGAGTCACAGCTAAGATAACCCCTGCTCACCTCCTTGGTAGCTTGGCTCAAGAAATTAGGCTTATCTCAGAGGCAATGTGTGAAGTATTTGTAAACACACAGGCCCGTATTTATACTGTTTGACGCTAAACTGCGCTAACGCAGTTTAGCGTCAAAAGTTTAGCGCCGGCTAACGCCATTCTGAAGCGCCATGCGGGCGCCGTATTTATTGAATGGCGTTAGCCGGTGCTAGCAGACCGGCGCTGCCTGGTGTGCGTGGAAAAAAAACACCTACACCAGGCAGCGCCGGCGTAGGGAAAAATGGCGTTAGGGCGTCTTAAAATGGGGCAAGTCAGGTTGACGCAAAAAAATCGCCTCCACCTGATTTGCGCCATTTTTAACGACGCCCAGACGCCATTTACATGACTCCTGTCTTAGTAAAGACAGGAGTCATGCCCCCTTGCCCAATGGCCATGCCCAGGGGACTTATGTCCCCTGGGCATGGTCATTGGGCATTGTGGCATGTAGGAGGGCACAAATCAGGCCCCCCTATGCCAAAAAAAATTATTAAAAAAAAAAAGAATTATACTTACCTGAACTTACCTGAATGTCCCTGGGATGGGTCCCTCCATCCTTGGGTGTCCTCCTGGGGTGGGCAAGGGTGGCAGGGGGGGTCCCTGGGGGCATGGGAGGGCAGCTTAACGCCTGCCCTGACCCAGGCGTTAAAAAGAGGCGCAAATGCGGGGTTTTTTGCCCCGCCCACTCCCGGGCGTGATTTTTGCCCGGGAGTATAAATACGACGCATTTGTGTCGCAGTCATTTCTTTGGACGGGAACGCCTACCTTGCATCTCATTAACGCAAGGAAGGCGTTCACGCAAAAAAATGACGCTCTTTCCTCATACTTTGGCGCTAGACGCGTCTAACGCCAAAGTATAAATATGGCGTTAGTTTTGCGCCGAATTTGCGTAAAAAAAACCGCCGCAAATTTGGCGCAAACGGAGTATAAATATGCCCCACAGAGTAACACAGTGAAAACACCAGAAAAGTGCTCCACATCAGTTTAGTACAATATCCAATATTCATCTGAGCATACATACACAAGTAAAGATAAACATTTTTAAAGATTAAGGGGGTCATTCTGACCCTGGCAGTGCTTCCTGGGCTATTCTGACGCGGGGGTAAAGCCGCGGACAGAAAAGGGGAACCAGTGGTTTCCCGCCGGTTTTCCCCTGGCCCAGGGAATCCGCCAAGCAGCGCCGCCATGGGGATTCCGACCCCCTTCCCGCCATCCCGTTCCTGGCGGTTTCTACCGCCAGGAACAGGATGGCGGGAACGGGTGTCGTGGGACCCCTGGGGGCCCCTGCACTGCCCATGCCACTGGCATGGGCAGTGCAGGGGCCCCCTAACAGGGCCCCATAATGATTTTCAGTGTCTGCTTCGCAGACACTGAGAATCGCGACGGGTGCCACTGCACCCGTCGCACCCCAGCAACTCCGCCGGCTCCATTCGGAGCCGGCTTCATCGTTGCTGGGTCTTTCCCGCTGGGCCGGCGGGCGGCCTTTTGGCGGCCCCCCGCCGGCCCAGCGGGAAAGTCAGAATGACTGGCGCGGTCATTTGACCGCAGTGCGGTCTTTTGGCGGTCTCCGCCCGGCGGTCGGCGCCCACCGCCCACCGGGGTCGCAATGACCCCCTAAATGTAGTATAGCACTTAGCCCCAGTTGGTGCTGTTGTGTTTCTATCAAAATGGCTTAACGGAGTCGCTTCCAACAGTCCGGTGCCAACTGTTCGGGAGCGGGGGCCGGCCATGAAGTCGCATAGACCCCAGTCACAGTACCTTGGAAAAAGAGGATGAATCAAAGACGTTGCAAGGTGTTGGAGAGGTGAGGTGTTGCTAGAGCAGGCGGCATCGGTTCCTTACTGCCACCAGGGAGGTGAATTGTTGGTTCCTTACTACTAGGCAGGGGAGGTGAGGTGTCGGTTCCTTACTGTTGCCGGGAACATGATGCAACGTTGGCAGTGAGTCTTTGGTTCCCTACGACAAGATGGGATAGATAAATCCAGCAGGTCAAGATGCGAGGCGTGGACTTTGGGGTGTCACAATCACACCATAGGGCCACAGAAGCTGAGGTGGAGTCTGTGTCGGGTGTCACGGACGTCAGTGACACGACACTATGGACTCAAGCTGCGGTGGGACTTCAGAGATGCAGCAGCCTCGGGCCTGCATTGTAGGTCGTGGTCATTGCACTCAGCAGAGACCACGGCTCCGGTGCAGGCAGCAGAGCTGGGTTTGAGGAACTGCGCCAGTTCCGAAGTATCTCTGGAAGTCGATGTACCAATTTCTTCTTGGTTGCACCAGAACTCACTGCCAAGGGCCCAGGACCTGGCTTTTACACCACTTGGCAAGTCAGGACTCTCAGCAAGAGAGCCCACGTGCTGGCAGATGAAGTTTTTGATGGCCCTGAGACTTCTTAACAGGATGCAAGTTCAGTTCAAGTTCTTGAAGAACCTTGGAAAGCAGGATGAGGAAAGCAAAGTCCAGTCCTTTCACTCCCAGGCCAGAAGCAACAAGCAGCAGGCCAGCATAGCAAAGCAACAGGCAGAGTGAAAGCTCCTCCTTCAGCATCCAGCGATTCTTCCTGGCAGAATGCACTCAGTCCAGAAGTGTTCCAACTATGTGGTGTCAGAGGTCCAGTATTTATACCCAGTAAGTAGACAAACTTCAAAAAGAAGTCTTTGTAGTGCAGTTGATCCTGCTTTTCCCTGCCCTAGCCCCAGACACATTTAGATGGTTGGAGACTGCTTTGTGTGAGGACAGGCACAGCCCTATTTAGGTGATGGGCAATCAGGATATGCAGGGCATACCTCAGCTCCCTTTGTGTGACTGTCTAGTGAGTGCACAAACAGCCCAACTGTCATCCGGAGCCAGATGTGTTTTCAGCAGACAGGCAGAGGCACAGAATGGTTAAGCAAGAAAATGCCCACTTTCTGAATATGGCATTTTCAAAGTTACAATTCAAAACCAACTTCACCAAAAGACATATTTTAAAAGGGTGAGTTAAGAGACCCCAAACTCCACATCTCTATCTGCTCCCAATGGGAAATTACACTTAACAGATATTTCTAGGCAATCCCCATGTTACCCAATGGGAGAGATAGGTCTCGAAATAGTGAAAAATGAAATGAGTAGTATTTCATCAGAACATGTAAAACACCAGTACATGTCCTACCTTTTAAATACACGGCACCCTGCGCATAGGGCTGCCTTGGGCCTAACTTAGGGGTGACTTATAGGTAATAAAAGGAAAGGTTTGGGCCTGCGAAGGGGGTGCTCTTGCTCGGTTGACAAGGCAGTTTAAAACTGCGCACACAGGCATTGCAATAGCAGGCCTGAGGCATGTTTGCAGGGCTTCTCATGTGGGTGGCACAACCAGTGCCGGAGACCCACTTGTAGCATTTGATTTTTAGGCCATAGGCCTGCATGGTGCAAAATACTAGGGGCTTTGTAGTAAATCAAATTTGCCAATAATGGATAAACCAGTACCTTTTAGACAGAGAGCATATGCACTTAAGCACTGGTTAGCACTGGTAAAGTGCCCAGAGTCCTAAAACCAACAAAAACAAGTCAGAAACAATAGGAGGAAGAAGGCAAAATGTTTGGGGATAACCCCACAAAAAGGGCCAGGTCCAACAAGAGTGGTATCCGTTTGAAAGCTAGGGGCCTGATTTAGATATGGGAGGATGAGTTACTCCGTCATAATGGTGAATGATATCCTGTCTGCCGAAATAGAAATTCCATAACGAGTAATGGGATTCATATTTCGGCAGACAGGAGATCCATCACCGTTGTGACAGAGTAACCCATCCACCGATATCTAAATCAGGCCCTAAGTGCGGCTGGGGTGTGCAGAGTGCATGGTACTAGTGGCTTAAGAAAATAAAACTACCTTATGGTGGACTAATTACTTTGTTAGGTGCCCCCAACAGTCAGACTAAAGGGGTGTGAAAACCCTATCCTAAATAACCTGGTCAACATGTTTTGCCCATCTTGCGACCCCGCCAGTTCACGTGCAGGACACTCATTTACACCTGCATCTCTACCCCAATTGCTAACCACAAACCTAACATATAGACTTTTGACTAAAGGAGGGGGTGTCATCACATCCAGAAAGGGCTCAAAACATGGATGGGCTTTGGATTCCAAGAACTCAATTGTTAAGTGATCATTCTTCTCATTCCATATGCACTGATCTAGAATATACTCCCAATAACAGGACTTCAGGATCCCGAGATCTGCTTTGCGGAGGGAATCAGGTTCTGCCCAATAGCTCTCCAGACCCAATTTGAGTAGCCAATCATGTACGTATTTTACCCATGGGATAACTCTAGCATTGAGAGTATTTATTGCGTCTGTCAGTGAGTCTCTGTAGTGACCTAACTCATTAGTGGACCAGAGACAGACCCAGTATGACGGTTGCTTTAAACAAGCAATATCCGTTATTCTCCTTAATACCAGTTCAAGGAAAAGGGGAGCAAAGGGTGAATTCGGGGGCAACGAGAGCAACTTCCTAAGAAAGTTGTTTTCAAAGTTGCTAAGCTATTCAACTTGTTATTTCTCCAGTTCTCAGCACCATACAATGCAGCATTCTGTGCTTTGGTCGAATATACTTCTACAGCAGGAGACACTGCACAGCTGCTAGTTTTCTTGTAAAACTTAATTATAGCATTCGATCTGTGTTCAACGGTTAAGGTGGACCTAGTAAGCTGCGGCAACCATTCAAAATCTTGGGTTAATTTAACCCCTAAGTAATCAAAACTATTAACCCTCTCCAGGGGTTCACTGCCCATTTGAATTGTAACGTTCATTGGAGTACTCTTGCCAAAATTCATGAACTTTGTTTTCCCAGAATTTAAAACTAAACCTCTTGAAGAGCAGAGACTTGTACATTTTTCTACAAGGAGCTGCTGTTCTGTTGGCTTTTTAGATATTAGTAACAAGTCATCAGCAAATTAGAGGACAGGTATCTTTTCTTTAATAATGCTAGTAGAGTAAACCTGATGGTCAAGAAGAGCTTCCACCACATCATTCACAAAGCGAGTGAATAGCCTAGGTGCAAGGACGTACCCCTGATGGACACCACGCCCAATAGGGATGCAATCCGTTAGTTCACCCTGACTGCCCAATCTAACCTGGGCATAGTTCTCAGAATACAGTCTTATCATTAAATTTAGCAAGTTCATCTGCAAACCCTTGTTCAACAGCACTTGGTACAGTGTACTTCGGGAGATGAGATCAAGTGCTTGTTTAAGGTCAACAAAGGCTACATATAGTCTTTGTTTGGATAAAAATACCTATTTCCAACAGAGAGTAGCCAATCTAAAGACCTGATCCAAAGTACTGGTCCATAAGCAGAAGCCAACATGGAGAGGTGACAGGATTCTCCCTCCTTCTATTTAAGCAGGTAATTTATCTAAAACTTGCCTTGCAAAGATCTTTTAGTGATTATAAATCAGGCTTATCAGTTGATAATTTGAGGTGTCACTAGCATCACCTTTCTTGAAGACTGGAATTATCTCTGCATCTCTCCAGGGTCTCTGAATCGCTCCATCCTTTGAAATAGCATTATACAGCATGTTTATACAACTTGTCCAGATCAAAAGCACAGTTCTATATAGATGGCCCTGAATTTTGTGAGGACCAGGTGCTTTAGCACATTTTAAAGATTCAGTTGTAATGGTCGTATCATCTAAGCTAAGGATAACTGCCCCCTCAGTATAACCTTCCCCAATGTCAGGTGATACATCTTTGACAATCAGCTCAGCTACATTAATGGGAGACACAGAATCTTCAGGGGCATATATCTTGGTGAAGTGAGAGACCCAGCTGTCAGGTTGAATATGGTACATACATGAATTCTTATTGACAGGGTTATTTTGCATGAGTAAATGCCAAAATGACCGATTATCCTTCTTTTTGGCAGCGACAAGCATCTCCTTCCAAACCTATTCATCCCATTGTTTCCTAGCTCTATAAAGGGCAAGGCTATAATTCTGTCTAGCTAGCACAGTTCCTTCTCTATCACACTGTTTGACTGCTCTCCTCAGGTTGATCTTGGCTACTTTGCAGTCCGCCTCAAACCTTTTAGTAGTGGCACCCTTCCCAGGCTTCTTGCACTTATCTTCACAAAATAGTTTCTGTAAATCATCAAATAGCTGATTATTAACGCTGAGGAGCGGAATGTTTGAAAGTGGATGGCCGACATGTTGTGATAGATGGCGCACAGAGACCATAAATATCAGAGTATCGCTTTTGTTTAGACACTAAAGTCGGCCATGTAACATAAAGACGGTTGTTGCTTAGAGTTGATTCCACAGCTAGGTTCTACAGGTAGGATTGCCAAACAACTTTTCCCCCTAGCTAATGCTGGCCCAGACAGGGTCAAGATGAAGGAGTAACGATCACTGTCAAAACAAGTATCTACTTTCATGTCTCCTAAAAGAGGCGGTAGTCTGACATCTAAGAATATATAATCAAGGATGCCGTTATGTAAGCCATGTTTAAACGTAGGGGCCTCACAAGATCCGTGGGAGTACGACAATTGCAAACCCTTACCAACCATCAACAATGCAATTTTAAGGGCATTAACAGACAGGTTACAACAAGACTTCCCTGTCAAAGCATCATCAAATTCTCTTACCACCTTTATGAGAGGGGAAGGTTCAGTAGGGGTATTGACATCCCCCTCTATTATTGTTCTTGTGTTGGGATGTCAAGTATCCCAGGTCCCCTCCAATAGGGATAGAATGGCATTTTCCCTATTTGAATGGCTGGACCCCTTGTACATATTTATGAGGGAAATACATGAACCAGTAGAAAACAATATAATAATGCCCATCATATCAGGGCAATCTATTCGTAGAACCCTATGTGACCCGTGGAGATCATTCCTCAGGAGTATTGGTAAGCCACCCCTTGCTCTCCCAAATTTCTCAGGCGACTTAGCATCAACACTAAAGGAGGTAAAGCCATTTGCATATGTCTTCTCAGTGGCTGATGTCTCTTGAAACAAACAAATGTCACAGCCTTCTTTATAAGCTAACCATTCTGGATCTGATAACATGTGCCTAGCTCCCACTAAATTCCAACGGTAAACATCCTTTTTTACGACTTTTTTATTACGAAAGTCGTGGTTAACGAAAGCGTAACAACGTTTTTTTAACCACGACTTCGTATTTTTGTGCCTTAACTACGTATGTTCTGAACAACGAACATGCGAGGTTAAGGTACAAAGAAGGGAGTTGGCGAAGGTAAGTGGTGGGTTTAGGTTTTGGGGTGGGGTTGGGGGGGTGGGGCGTTTTTGGTTTTGGGGAGGGGGTGGGGGGTCAGGGGTTTTTAGGTTTTGGGGTGGGGTTGGGGGGGTGGGGCGTTTTTGGTTTTGGGGAGTGGGTGGGGGGTCAGGGGTTTTTAGGTTTTGGGGTGGGGTTGGGGGGGTGGGGCGTTTTTGGTTTTGGGGAGTGGGTGGGGGGTTAGGGGGTTTTAGGTTTTGGGGTGGGGTTGGGGGGGTGGGGCGTTTTTGGTTTTGGGGAGTGGGTGGGGGGTCATGGGGTTTTAGGGTGGGGTTGGGGGGTGGGGCGTTTTTGGTTTTGGGGAGTGGGTGGGTGGTCAGGGGTTTTTAGGTTTTAGGGTGGGGTTGGGGGGTGGGGCGTTTTTGGTTTTTGGGGAGTGGGTGGGGGGTCAGCGGGTTTTAGGTTTTGGGGTGGGGTTGGGGGGGTGGGTTGAGGGATGTAGGGTGAATGGTGCCTATTGCTAATTATTTTATCAGGAATGCCTTTACAACATAATATCGTTGTTAAGGCATTCGTGGTAAAATCATTAGTAGTAAGGACGAGGTCGGTGTTCCGACCTCATTGTTAAGGTTAGTAGTTGTTTTTAATTCGGTGTTCCGTCATATAATCAATTCCAACACATTAAAATACTACTATCACAAAATTCCCTGATCCCATACAGCTTGCGTCTTTTACATTGTCGAAGTGCCCCCCATAAAATATCTATGCGTAGCCAACTTGCAATAATTGTCAGCTTCAGCCTTCCCCTCCAACATAGTTCACAATTGCAGAATTTGTGGATTCCCATGACTTGTAACCATGGCATTTCTCTCTAAGCGTGCTTCAGACACACAATACAAAGAAGCTTCCTGATGTATCATTTGGGGTCCTTGGATATCAATGATTGAGTTAGCCCCAGCCGCATCTCCCCTGAACATGCCAACCATAATTACTTTGCTGGTAGTGGGTGACATATTCTGCTCTGCAGGACAATTGAAAAAGTCATCACAGCAAACCAGTCAATCTATCTTATTGAGATTAGACTCCCCACTCTGCCGTTCAGTATCATCAATGGGCAGTCACCCAGGGATCTCCCTGTGCAGTGCCCAGCAGGGTTAGCTATTGGGGCAGACAGTTTGAGTCTCATATCAGTCTGATAACTTCCTGTAAGATGGCACGTACGCTGTTCAAAATTTTAGTACTTACAATATCCGGGAAGGTGGCCCACAAACAGCTGACTTATGTCCACCGCTAACAGCACACGAAATCGGGGCGGCCTCCTTGCCTAGCTGTATTCATAACACTAGGCTAGGATTTAAGCCATTACTTGGTTCTGCACACCCCAACCACACTTAGCTTTCAATGGGATAGCACTCTGAATAATAAAACACTCCTAGGAGCTCCTCTCATCACCTCCCTCTTAGGTGAGGTAAGGATGTTTGTAGCCTTGCCATTGAACTTGTTTGCATGGTTTAAGGAGGGACCCACTGATGAAGCAAGCCACCTCAAGTTGGATGAAGATCTTCTTCCTAAATAAAGTACATTTCGTGTAGATTAGAGCTTTAGGGTTCAGACTGAACAGTTTGTTTTGACCGAGTGCACTTTTATGTGTTGTATATCATACATTTGTCAGGCCATCAGTACCTCTGCCAGAGAGCTCTCTTCTACTCCCTTTCTTCCTGCCACAATCTGTGTCTCAAAGATGTGTGGCCTGCTGTTTAGGGCCCAAAGACTGTGCACTGTGGAAGACAGCCACCTGCTGATGCTTCAGTGTAGGGCCTGACTTCCAGCCATGTCCTGCAGCCAACTACTCCAGGTGCAGTCGAAGGCTGTATGCAGTGGGCTTTGCCTGTCCATTCATGGTTTGGTCCAAGGTCTGGCTTCATACAAAGTCCAGCAGCCAATCTATTGGTGTGCATTTGAATGTCATGCACTTTTGGTGCTATCTGCCTCTGGAGGGTCAGATGGAGGCCCTGCAGCCAATCCCTCCTAAACATGCTCAAAGGCCTTTCATGGAAATGAGGATAGGCGTCTGCAGTGGTTTTGGCACTGAGTCTGACCCCCGGTCAGGCCTGCCTGCCAACCTGTTATGTGCACAGCCAAAGGTCATGCACAGCAAGAGTTTGATGCCTATGAAGAGTAAAGTTCAGGAGCTGGCTGGGACAGAGACTAAGGCCTGCATTTATGTCAAGGTCATGCACAACCATTTTAGGCTGCACATAGTGGGTTGAGACCCTAGGGTCTACCCCCCACTGTAAGTGACCAAGGCTGAGCACCCTTGATGGGTTTGGCACAGTGCCTTTCCAACCCTTGCAGAAAGTTTGGCACAGAACTTGTCCATGGGCTGTGTAATGTGGGGATTGGCTGTCCCCATTGGGTTGAATGCGGACCCAGTAGCCAACTCTAGATGCCTGCAGCCAAAAGCCATGTGCAGTAGGGGGTTGTCTGTCCATGGTGTTGAGTGCAGTGTGTAGCTGGAGGCCTGGCGCTAAGCCACGCCTCTGTTGCATATGGCTGAAGGTGGTGGACACCAGGGTTGGCCACTCACATATGGTTAAGAAAAGGGTGAGACATGAGGCCAGACTCTGCAGCCAAACTCCTGCAGAGTGTTGGGCGTAGCACATGGCCCGCAATCAGGGTGAATGGCAACCCATTTTAAGGAGGTATGATGGCTGTGCTATGCAGGGGTTGGCCATCACTAGTAGGTAGGATGCAGCATGTGGAATGCAAGGGATGGTGCCTATCAGGAATGGCACATAGGGAGGTGTGACCGGTGCCATGGCACTGGGTGCTGACTTAGGGTGGGGCTGCCGTGTTTTTAGATATATTAAGGTTTTAAAAGCATGTGCAGTGGCCTTCCTTGCCTCCAGTAATGTTCAAGCAACAATAAATATGTCAAGATAACTCTGGTGATTAATGTTCTGCCTGGAGAGAGATCGTTTTCTCTAGTGGACTTTTTAGGGTAACGCAGAGGATTAATATGCATGCTGCAAAAAACATGTACCATGCGGATCACAAAGGGTATATAATGTAAACAGGTCAAGGGGTTACTACTTTTGTCAGGGAGATTCTTTTGTTACTTGCAGTTCATAAGTTACATTCCAAATATAGAACAGTCAGCTACTAACTGTCATATAAGATCTGCAAGCAAACTGCAAGTTATAGATTAGAGTGTTAGGATTTTTTCCTAGTCTTTCAATATCCTAATGTTGCAAAAAAGGATTAATTTAGGTAGAAATCAAATCTTCTGATTAAAGAGAACCCCAAACCCTGGTGTTGCGTTTTAAATTCTGAGTTTGTGCTTCTCCAGACTAAGCACTCTTAAACTATACTGCCTACCAGTATGGGTGATATGTGACGCCTACACCTTGTAGTGCTCTGTCTTATGTAACATTTCTTATACACTGATTTAAACATCTTTTATTGTCTCTGTGTAATGTGTTTGCAATGTAAAGTGCTTGACGTCCTATACTGGTGTGAGAGGCGCTATAAAACGAATTAAATGCATCTGAGAAAGTTGATATGGCGAATTGAGGGGCACTGTTAAAGGGTGGTAGACAGGGAATCCGTGGCCGAGTTGGTTCTAGGGGCGCAAATAAACATTGTGCACAGGGTGCCACTAGGGCTAAGGCAGTCCCTGGGCAAATGGGACAGTTGCAAAAGAAGTTCTAGCGCCATCTGTTCCCTCTTCTGTTAGATTTTCTTTGCTAAGAGCTGCTTTTCTTACTGTGCATTAGAGATTATTGTTCATCGATATAGTTCTGTTGGAGTGCGACCTTTAACATTAATCTTAATATGAAAAGCAATATAATGTGTAGTGAAACTGCATAGAAATGTGTTAACATAGAAAATAATGTACGCGTTTGAAATGTGCCCACGGGGAGTGGCCACCAATGTGTACGATGATGAATGAAACTGATTAATGATGAATTAATAATGTATTGATGTATGGATTTGTATTAGCATATTATAATTAGAGTCATGTATTGGAGGTTTGCTAAATTAATCACTAGGCCTTTGTTAGCAAAGGTCTGGGCCTAGCTGCCTGGTCTCATATTAACTGTGTTTTTCTAACGTGCAATGTGCTGTTTTCCTGAAAGACACTAAGCTGTGCTTTTCCAGAAACTAGAGATATGTGTATCTAGCCGTAGTAAATTATTTCTCATGGGACCCGACTTGCTCAAGGAGACATTCTTGCCAAATGCAGCAGTGTAATTCGCAACAGGTGCAAGGCTGCCTGGACTAGGAGAAGACAATGGAAGTACTGACTGGAGCGTAAAGTGTAACTTTTCTTATCTGACATTCCACCCAATGAAGACGTCAATCACGGGAGCCAATCAACTGCATGAGAACTGTGTTTTGTGGAATATCCTAGTAAGGTGTGTGGAGAATTATTGGACAGAGATAAAGATGCACCAAAATTGATGCAATACGAAATTAAGGACTAGTCCGACTGTTTTAATATAATCGCATGACTCAAGGAGAAGACAGCCATTATTGGGACATTCCCCGCCATCCTTCACCATTCCTTGCCATTATTACTTTGAGACTTTGCTACCCTAATACTTTAAACCATCCTCTGTTCGTTCTTGCCTGATACTTACTTCTGCTCTTTATGAGGGAAGAGCCCTATTCTTAGCTATGCCATACTGAGACTTTACCCTATCCTATCCTTGCTGATGGTGAATCGACTGATGTCCTGAGGATGAAGGCTGACACTGTTTGCCGATTCATTCGGATGAGTAACTATCTAATGAAATTGTAATTGTCTGTTTGCCTTTTCTTTCTAGGTACCAACTGCTCTTTTGATAGAGGCCATAGTTAGATGTTTTTCCAAATTTGTGTTTGCTAAATTGTTTTGTATGAAGCCCAACATGCTGATGCTAATTTGAAGTTAGTTAAGGAATGCACTAATATCGATGCAAATAGACAAATGACAGAATTCTTGCTTTGTTGAATAATGTACTAATGTTACTCTGCTAAAGTTGAATCATATTAACGTCGTGCCTCATTCTAAATGTTCATGATCTATGCTTTGATAAAGTTTTGCTTTGATTGCCAAGTTATAGTGGTTTTGACATGCTTCTTGATGTTGAAACTAATAAATATGATATTAGATTGTAACTAATAGGGAATAAATATCCTAACACATAACTAAGTTTGTGTGGTTATTCATGGCTGGAACTGTTCCCTTATTTTATGTCGTGAGAATTTTAAAATGAAAATAATCCACCCAGGCAGTCTTTTTAATGGGGGGAAAAAGGGGAAAATTCTTATATTATTATGATATCCGAGTTCAGCATTTTCAAGGAGCAAGCGTGGGGAACTAATTTTTAGACTTATTTATTTATATTTATCAAATTGGATGCGTGATTGCTCCACAGTATTCAGATATTGGTGTATTATATTTTTAATTAGTGCTGATTCATGAAATTATTTTCATTTTTGAGTATTGCTTTTCACTATATTAAGTGATGTTTTTCTGACTGCTTATTTCTTGTTTGTTTTTTAAAAACCTGTCTTGCCCCTTTTTAACTGTACTTGTACTTTTTATTTTTTTTTTATTTTTTTTACCTCCTTGCTTTTAGAAGTCCTTTCTTTCTTTGTTGTGTATTGTACTTTAATGGTTTGTTTTTACTCACCGAAATAAAGTTAAATGATGATGATGATGAATGTTATTGATTAGCTTAATGATTAGTTATTGCGAATATTGAAGGAGTTATTGACATATTGATAGTGATGCTAAAAGGATATCTTGTTCTGGGAAGTCTCCAAACGTGGTCAAAAGGTTCATTGGCCCAGACGTGTCTCCTTGTAAGTTTACTTATCAAGGTTCTGACGTGTTAACAGTTCAGAAGCTGTATTGCCACTAACAAGCTTTGTGTTGTATATAAGACCTTTTTTTTCACTGGTGGAATGGCGAAACTTGTTGAGACAAGGGATTCTGGTGGCGACCTGCACTCCTCAGTCCAAGCACGTTCCAGGTATTCATTTCCTTCTGCTTATTCTGGGTTTCTCCTCTACTTTTTTTCTTAATCAGAAATCATCGAAAAGTAGGAAACATTTTGATTCCCCCAAAAAGAGAAAACTATAGAAAAACACAGCACCGTCTCCTTTGCTACAAAGCTGTCATATGGAAAGTGGTGCAATGAACGTTCCAGTATTTTAAAAACAATTTCGTTGGAACAAAACATTCTCGGGATCATATCAAACCTCTGCAATTTTCCATAATGATTGAAGTATTCTGCACAAATCTCTGGCACATTGGCATGAGTGTGACCAGCATGCAGTGGGTTTGTGATCCTAGTTCCCTGTACTAATGTGAATCTCACAAAGTTTATGTTGAAAAATTACAATATAACAATACATCTTTGGCTTTTGAGTTGCTCCCCTCCCTTCTTTCAAACAATGTATAATGGTTCGTTTTCACAGCAAACACATCGTTTAAAAACTTTACAGGATTCGTAGGACTTGTTTTTGATTTGGGGTACTCTGATTCGAAATGTTCTTGTGACCCGTGCAGTGGAAAAAGGCTCCTGGTCCCGAGGTACTCTGTCTATTGGGACATCTGGAAATCCTCAAATTGCAAAAACACGCGAGAGGTCTTACTGGTTGTCCTAAGTGAATTAAAAAAACAAGTTCCATTCTTTCTTAAACAGGGACCCACCCTTTGTGCAGACACTATTTTGTACGCCACTCTGAACAGAGGAGATTTGGATAACAATAATTTTTCAATATCTTTGTAAGGACAGGTTCCCAAGACAGTGACCACAGTCAAGAAACAGCAGGCTATGTATGTATCACGAATCTATCTAAAAAGCAGTGAAATGCTGTAAAGACCAAAGATAAGCATACATTCAGTGAGTGAGAGGAAAGGTAGCAGGGTTGTGGATGGTTAATACATTATGATGTACTGTTCTTAAATGAGGTCAATCTTTAACTCTTTCCTACTTTGGAGCAGTGTTTGGGTTGCCTGATGTGTCTAGGAGTGCTCCAAATTCCATGTGCATAGATGTAAAAATGCCTGCTGCCTTGTTTTTTTCTTGTATAAAATTCTTATTGCTTAGTCTAATGTCCTGACTGTGGGTGTGCCAAGAACCACCCGAAATGGTGCTTTTGTCTACAAGATAAATGGGGCTGCTGGCGAAGGCTTTGCAAGTGATGAAGCTGGTTTTGAAAATGTTGTGAGCCAGCAAATGGAGCCAATGGAACTGCATCAGTGTGGATGGTGATCATATTTCTTCTGGCCTTGGTATGAGGCATGGAAGGGCATGTAGGTTACCATTAAAGGGTGAAAGTGTGGAGTCTGTGAGGCCATGCAGCTGAAAGATGGCACCATCCAAATGCAAGAGTATGAGGACTTGAACTGCCTACATTAGTAGTGGTTCAAAACGAAGATGTGTTTGAACTATCAGACTCTTCAGGAGTCCCTCGAATGAAAATGGTTCACTCACCCCTAAGGTGAGAAAGAGGTGAATGCAGAGAAGTCACCAGAACTTTGTGCGATCAAGTCTTGCATTGGGGACACTGTGCCACCATGGACACAATTAAGCTTATATGAGCAATGCATCTCAATGAGTTTACCCAGAGTGAAGTGCACAGGAAGAGACAAGAAGGAGGAAAGGAGAAAGAAACAGTGCCTCCTGAAGTCCTGCAAGCCCATAAAGAGAAGTCTGATACTAGGCTGATGGTTTTTACAACATACTGTACAAACTGCAAGATAATAATATACTTAGGTGAAAAAGAACAAAGAGTGATCTCTTCTTGTATGGACCACCACATGAAAAAATAATGCAAGACATTCTTTGCCAGCCTAGCAATACTTTCATTACAGAAAATTTAAATATTTCAGCTCTCCCGGTGTTGGATGATGGTACAATAAATGAGATCTAGTGTGGGGGGGGGCTCAACCGACCCTTACGGGTAATCTGCTGGGTTCTCTTGCAGGTTCCCATGACTGTCAAAGATTTTCTGGGTTGAGAAGTAATCCCATTTTAAACCATGAATATCCTGCTCGCTATTCTTCTTAACCCTTCCTTGTGACTCTCTTTCCTGGCTTACATTGCATGGTTGCCCCCACCATAGCTGAATCACTTGACTCTACTGATAAGGCACTCAAACTGCTGTCGGAGTTTACCACACATAAAACACTAGAGGTGCCTGAACCATCAGTCAAGGATTAAAGTGTTCTCTAGCCTTGAAAACATGCAGATTGAGCGCATTACCAGTTCTGATACTGGCCCTACTGTCTTTATTAACTCCAGTGTCTTGACTGATGTTGCTCTCATGTCTTGAAACAGGGGTGGTCTGATGAAGTAGGTCTCCAGTGTCCAAATAACTGTTGCAGCTGGTGCAGCTAATAATGCCATCTGTACTCATCTGATAACCACAGGCAACTGCGCCACGCTGCTCTCTATGCTCTAGTGGCATTGTGTTGCTACATGGCCCACATATTGCAGCATCTGAAGAAGCCGGCAAACTTTTAGCTATGTCAATGGCTTTAAAGATTTCCACAATTTGGGACCAAGCACCTCCTTTATGACTTTGAGACATTAGATTGGCCGCTTCCCCTGCTTTTGCAAGTGGTCGGCTAGCCCCACTCCTCCGCCCATCTCACCGCTAACTTCTCCTCCGATCTTGCCACTGACCTGCTCCCCCTTTGATTTCCAGCAGAAAGGCTCCCCTGGGCCAGCTTTTAGGCCACCTCACCAGCACAGAACTGCATTGCCGGGTGGTTTGCAGGGCCATTCCTGTAGCAAATTGCCTTGGAGTTCACATGTGTAGTGATCACAACTCCCTCTGAGCGCCACCAGGACTGACTCCAAAACAAGCCACAGTGAGTATACAGAGTAGCAGTCTGCAGCTACAGAGTGAGATTCGGGCTTCCGTCCTCCACAATCTGTTAAACCTGTACAATGGATCAACACAGCAGCCATTTCTTATCATGATGCTGGGCTACATAGTTCACTCGCTGTAATAAAGAGTCACTCTGGAAGGGAGATAATTTTACACATGGCCCATCAAGCAGTCACCATCTTGCTTCCCCCAACTCAGCAGATTATCCCGAAAGGTCGGTTGAGCCCCCCTCACTGGATCTCATTTATCGTACCATCATGCAACACTTTGAGGAGACCCGCTCTGATAGCAGAAAATATACAGAGGCTAATAGGAAACTATAGAGGGCGGTGAGGAGGATTTCTAAAGCTTATTCTGAAATAAGTGAAAGGATTGCTGTTGTTGAAACTTAGACAACTGCGTTGGAAGTGGATGTGGTAGGACTACAGAATCAATCTTCAACACAGGAATCTCAGATCATGGATATCCAGGGGAAAATTGAGGATTTTGAGAAACGGCAACAGAGGACTAATCTATGGATTTTGGCAGATGCGGAAGGCATCAAGGGCAATGATGCGTGGCCTTCCCCGAGTTAGAGAATCAGAACTGGAACTTAGTGATTCAAAGGTCTCATAGGTTTCCACTCGATTTGAAGAAAACAGCCCTCACAAATGGTGGTGGCTCCCTAAAGCCCAATGCAATCATTGTCCATGTTGGAAAAATTTTGTTAAGTCAAGCTGTTTTCAAGGAGGCACAGCCTGACGCTAAATGAATAGTTGGCACCTTTTCTTTCTTTACAGGGCCAGATTCTTGTCTCATCACTGTGGAGAGGTATTGGATGCTCAGGCAACTCATAAAGCCTTGTCAGGAGATAGGCACTGATTCGTATCTAATGAATCCTGCCAATTTTATCAAATTAAGGCCAAGGAATATCTTGAGTGATTAGGCTAACAAGGCATGAAATTTGATTGTGTTGAGGTTCTGAGTTTGCCTTGAATCGGGGCTATTCTATAATGGGTATTGAGGGCTCAGGCACCCTTGGGTCTTTGCTCTAATTCATTGGGGTGGGAATAAGGGGTGCGTGGTGTCTTTTGTTGCTGTTGGTGGGTCATGGAGGGTCAGAGGGTGAGGTGCAGGTCAGAGGGGTACAAAAAAGGAGGAGGAATAGTTTGGACACAGGTATTTGAAAAGTAGGTACAGTTGGTTCTGATAACGCGTCCCAACCTAGATAATTTATTCACCCTGGGATTCGTTTTAGGCGTATGAATCTTTTGACCCTGATTGAAGTCTCCTTAGATGAGATAACTAGTCAACATGTCAATCAATAATCAATAACCTCATCAATAATCACAACAGCAAATCAATCAAAATAATCAGAAATGTCAAAAAAACTTGGAACACACCATGACCTTTCAGTCATGAATAACCACACAGAGTTTAGTACAATTTATGATATTTATTCCCTATTGATTACACTCTACTAGCAAGTTTATTAGTCTCAAAACCAGGAAACACACCAATATTGTCATAATATGGCAACTCGAATAAGATTTCATTAAAGCAAAGATTATGAATATTAGAACATAGCACGACGTCAACATGGGTTAACTTTAGCAGAGTATCATTAGTGCATTATTCAACAAAGCATAGATTCAGTCATTTGTCTATTTGCGTCCGTGTAGTGAACTCCTTAACTAACCTCGAATTAGCATTAGCATGTTGGGCTTCATGCAAAACAATTTAGCGACATTAATTTAGAAAACCTCTGTCTAGGGTCTCTATCAAAGAAGCAGTTGGTACCTAGAAAGAAAAGGCAAATAGACAATTACAATTTCATCATCATATAGTTACCCTCCACAATGGGTCAGCATACAGAATCAGTGTTTGTCCTCAGGACATCAGTTGGTTCGCCATCAGCCAGGAAACACAGCAAAGTTCAGCAAGACGGGGCAAAAGGGAAAACCTCCCTCATAAGGAAGAAAAGTATGAATTGGGCAAAGCAAAGTAAGTGAAGATGGATTGCAAAGTTCAAGCAGCAAAGTCTCTGGGCAGAGTAACAAAGTGGCTGGGCAATATGAAAGGCACGCAATGGCATATAACGGCATGTAATAGCTGGTAATCCCCTGGTAATGCTAATTTCTCCTTGTGTCCATGAATTTTATGTCATCTTGTTGTACAGTCCCCCAAATTCCAATTGGGCAAATTTAGCACACCATCATCTCCATCCAATGGTTTACTGGTCGTCTTCTTACGATTGTCACCCCATAACAGTTCTCATGTAGTTTATTGGCTCCTGTAATTGGCGTCTTCAACGGGTAGAATGTCAGGTGAGGAATAAGTGACATTTGTTACTCAAGTCAGTAGTCCCATTGTTTTCCCTAGTCTAAATGACCTTGTACCTGTTGCAAATTACTCTGTTGCATTCAGCAAGAATGTCTCCTTGGGCAAGTCGAATCTCATGAGAATGTTTTTACTACAGTTACACTCATCTTCCAGCTTCTGGAAAAGTACGAATACATGTCCTTCAGCAAGTCAGCACACTGCACGTTAGAAAAACACATTTAGGCCCTCATTACAACATTGGCTGTAAATGCCGCTTACCGCCGTGCAGAAGACCGCCAACACACCGCCACGGCCGCGGAATTCCGCCACAGCTATTATGACCTACAGCACGGAATCCGCCAAAATTCAGACACCCGCACAAGTCTGCCACACCAAAGGTCAGTGATAAATTGGCAAAAACAAAACCTCCACCATCACGCCAACAGAAATAGGCCCACACTATCACGACACACGAATCCACGCGGCGGTCTTTCAACCGCGGTATTCCATTGGCGGTACACACTGCTGCGCTCAAAATACACACACATTTACAAAACACTACCACATTGGACAATTCAAAATACACACACCTGATACACATACACACACCACTCCCACACACCCGATACAATATAAAACACACACCCACATCACCCACAAACCCCTACAACCACAAGTACAGAGAGAAGGCCAGAGAGAGACACTACAAAGAACTACCAAGCATCCACAGGCACACAATACCATCACCCACATTACTTCCACGCACCTCACACAACACACCACTAAATAGCTCCCCACTTATCACTACACACACCACCCCACACATCACACACACCACCCCATGACACGGCAAAGACACCCCAGGTTCTCTGAGGAGGAGCTCAGAGTCATGGTGGAGGAAATCGTCCGGGTAGAACCACAGCTATTCGGATCACAGGTGCAGCACACCTCCATTGCTAGGAAGATGGAGCTATGGCGAAGAATAGTGGACAGGGTCAACGCAGTGGGACAGCACCCAAGAAATAGGGATGACATCAGGAAGAGGTGGAACGACCTACGGGGGAAGGTGCGTTCTGTGATCTCAAGACACCACCTTGCGGTTCAGCGGACTGGCAGCGGACCCCCACCTCCTCCCCCACAACTAACAACATAGTAGGAGCAAGTCCTGGCGATTCTGCATCCTGAGGGCCTCGCAGGAGTAGATGGAGGAATGGACTCTGGTAAGTCAAAGCTTTACTATTACATCCCCCACCCTACCTGCATGCTATCACATACCCACACCCTCACCCCCAGCACCCCAACTCCTCACAAATGTCCCAACATCACAACCCACCCATCCCAACACCAAGCCCTGCATGCAACAACAAAGCATGGACACCCATCACCAAAGCATGGCCACTGCACATACCCATACACCCCCCTAAATCACCATCACACAAGGTCCCACACAGGAATGCAAGCACTGAGGTACACGGACACCCACCTATTGCACACCATGCCACACACAGATGTAATAAACATCCTTTTATACACCTTCAGGTCCCCTACCCAACGTCACCGGACAGGAGGGTCCACACATGTCCACACCACCAACAGAAGAGGCCCACAGTGATGACAGCAGCTCTGTCCAACTGGATCTAGATGACCAGCCCGGCCCATCGGGGACCTCTGGACAGTCGGTTCCCCTCACACAGTCACAGGCCACTACAGAGCTTCCCCCCTCTGGAAACACCAGCACAGCACCCACCCAGCGGGCCCATACCTCTGTCCCCAGGACAGGTCAAGCAGCAGTGTGTCCACCACTACAGGGAATCCAGGCTAACCCACCACCCCAACAACAACAGGGACCTGGGGCAGTGGTAGAGGACACACGGTCCAGGGGACGGAGGCCCAGGAACACAGGGGAACTGGTAAGGCTGCTGTGCGACAGGGGGAGGACAGGCCAAGGGAACCCACTCTCCACGAGGCCCTCTCCTCCATCATGGGAGCCTAACACCACTCCCAGGAGACGATGGCAACGGTACTGGCGAAGTTTCAGGAGACCCAGCGCCTGCAGGAGGAACAGTATTTGGGCTTCAGGGAGGAACTCAGAGCCATCAATTCCACCCTGCGCACCATCGTATGGGTGCTGAAGGAAGTACTCAACACAAGGAGGGACACTGTGGCACAACAAGGAGCCCCTGACACTAGCATGGACGATGAACTGCCCACCACCTCTGCTAGTGGACAGGAGGCACAGCCACAGGACCACCACACCAGCACCCCACCCCCTGCAGAGGGAGAACCACCCCGCAAACGGTCCCTGAGATCCAGGACAAAGACAGAGAACGATGCCAAGACCCCCGCCAAGAAATGAGACCACCCTGATTGTCATCCTTCTGTCCCACCTTGTCACCCTGTCCTTCCTCAAACTGCCCCAGCTCCACTTCCTATGCCTTGGGCAATGCACCTGTGAGACTAATAGACTGGACTCTGCCATGGACATTCCTCCACCATCACCCCTCACCATTTTACAACCCCCTCCAGTATTGAGCACTTAAATAAACACCCTTGAAGCACAAAACAATCTGGAGTCAGTCTGTGATTTCAAAATAGTATATTAGCAATTACAGTGCAAAATTCTCTTTCAATTGTAATGTCAACATACCTATGTCACACAGCTCTAGTCCATGAGGAAACAAAGCAGATGTCACACAGTGGGACCCACATCTGTGAAATCGTAAGGGAAAGTGACAACTCAGTGACCATACACTGGGTGAAAACGACAGAAAGTAGAGAGGTAGTAGTGTTAAAGTACATGTAGTAGGCAGGATTGTATTCTTACCTGTGTCTCACTGGAAATATTGCAGGATCACCGAGTTCCTGTTGTCCATGTCCTTTTCTTCGGCTTCCTCGTCTTCACTGTCCACAGGCTCCACAGCTGCAACAACACCGCCATCTGGACCATCCTCCTGCAGAGAAGGCACCTGTCATCGCAAAGCTAAGTTGTGAAGCATACAGCAGGCCACGAGGATCTGGCACACCTTCTTTGGTGAGTAGAATAGTGATCCAGAGGCACCTGAACCTGGCCTATAGGAGGCCGAAGGTCTGCTCTATTATCCGCCGAGTTCGCCCATGGGCCTCATTGTAGCATTTCTCTGCCCTTGTTATGGGATTCCTCACTGGGGTCTGTAGCCATGACAGGTTGGGGTAACCAGAGTCACCTGCAAATGGCAGGGACAACTATTAGACACACACTAACCTGTAGGGATATCCCCAGACCCAGACAACCATTCCCACTAACTTGCTTCCAGGTGCTCACCTAATATCCCCACACTGTGCCTCTGGAGTTGACCCATCACATAAGGGATGCTGCTATTCCACAGGATGTAGGCATCATGCACTGAGCCAGGGAACTTGGCATTCACATGGGATATGTACTAGTCTGCCAAACACACCATCTGCACATTCATGGAATGATAACTCTTCTGGTTTCTGTTCACCTGTTCACTCCTGCGGGGGGTGCCAAAGCCACATGGGTCCCATCAATGGCACCTATGATGTTGGGTATATGTCCCAGGGCATAGAAGTCTCCTTTCACTGTAGGCAAATCCTCCACCTGAGGGAAAACGATGTAGCTCCACATGTGTTTCAGCAGGGCAGACAACACTCTGGACAACACGTTGGAAAACATAGGCTGGGACATCCCTGATGCTATGGCCACTGTTGTTTGAAATGACACACTTGAAAGGAATTGGAGTACTGACAGCACCTGCACTTGAGGGGGGATTCCTGTGGGATGGCGGATAGCTGACATAAGGTCTGGCTCCAGCTGGGTACACAGTTCCTGGATTGTCAAGCCTGTAGGTGATGATCACATGTCTTTCCTTCATTGTCGACAGGCCCACCAGCGGTCTGTACACCGGAGGATGCCTCCATCTCCTCACATGTCCCAGCGGACGGTGCCTATGAAGGACAACAGCGAGCACAGAGTCAAACAACTCAGAGGTATGTACCCACAGCTTACACAGAACACGAATCATAATCCGAAAATTGGCCTGTATGTGTGTTGAGCCTAGGCCTAGGATTGTGTGACGCAGTTAAAAATTAAGCCACGTGGGCCCCTGAAATGGCAGCTATCTGACCTGTAAAGTGGGACAATGGGATTTGATGTAACTGTGCTGGCGTTGTACACCGTCGCGGTAGGCGGTCAAAGACCGCGCACAATGCTGCATTGGTTAACATTGGACCCTATGGGTCCCAGGAGCCAATGACGATGTACGCCGACAGTGACGGTACGCACTGCCGCGGACGTGACTGCCATTTTCTATCTGTTCAATCACTCGATACCTGATCTTTGACAGGAGAGGACCTACACTGCAAGTGCTGCTGTGACCTCGGTCTGGAAGAGACAATGGCTCATGCGTCTGGGGAAAGGGCCCCGGCCTTCACATAGGAGGAGTTGGAGAAACTCGTGGATGGGGTCCTCCCCCAGTACACGCTACTCTACGGTCCTCCAGTCAAACAGTTAAATACACTGGGAGCATGCTGTATGGGCTATGCCTGTGTGGAGTGGGGTGGATGAAAGATGGGGGGGAGAGATTGAGGCGTGCATGAAACGATGGTGAGTGCATGTGCATCATGGCAAGGGTAGGGATGGGGGCCAATGACTGTGACGGTGCATTTGGTAATAACTTTTCTTTTCCCCCTGTACAATTCATGTAGGTCAGCGCCCACCAGAAAAAAGATATTTGGCGTACCATCGCCAAGGACGTCCGGACCCTTGGGGTCTACCACAGACAGAGCACCCACTGCCGTAAGAGATGGGAGGACATTCGCCGCAGGAGCAAGAAGACGGCAGAGGCCCAGCTGGGAATGGCCTCCCAACGTGGGAGGGGTGCCCGTCGCACCATGACCCCCCTGATGTTCAGGATCCTGGCGGTGGCGTACCCCGAGTTGGATGGGCGCTTGGGGGCATCACAGCAGCCACAAGGGGGTGAGTACACTCTCATTCTGCTGATTTTGCGTGCAGTGGAGGTGTCTGGGTGGGGGAGGTGGGCTGTGGGTTTCCCTAGGCCAGGGCGAGTTTAGTAGGCAAGGTCCCCTTGTTCTGGCAGACCCTGTGGCACCCCACCCCACCTGTGTACAGTGCCAAGTACACCTAGTCAGGCTCCTGTGTCATCCATGTGTGCAGATGTTGTCCATAGCCTTGTAGGCCATGTCCCAGGTATTGAACAGAGGAGCCCAAGTGCGCGGTGTAGTGCAGGGGGCTTCTGTGTCTGTCTTGTCCGCCAACGGTAGTGGTAATGCATGCACTCAACATGTCTTTCTTCTGTCGTCGTCCCCTTTTTGTGGTCTCCCTGTTCTTGTGTGCATTAGCATCATCAGGCGGAGGAGCAGTGGCACCAGAGCAGGAGGGTGCTGCATCCCACATGGCCCTGGAGGGCGAGACAACGGACTCAGATTTCACCAGTGGGACGGAGGGCGAGGGGAGCTCCACGGCAGGGACAGGAGCTGACACCAGTGACACTGACTCGTCCTCTGATGGGAGCTCCCTTGTGGTGGTGGCAACATCTGTGCCCCCCCGCATCTACAGGTACAGCCACCACCCCCCTACCAGCACCGCCCTCCCAGTAGCCCCTCAGCCTTTGCCCCCTTGCCCGCTCACACAGGAGGGTGGGCATCACCTTCGCCCCAGGCACCACAGCCCCTGCCCCAGTCACCCCTGCTGCCCTCAGTGAGGAGGCCAATGACCTCCTCAGGTCCCTCACTGTTGGGCAGTCTACCATTTTGAATGCCATCCAGGGTGTAGAAAGGCAGTTGCAACAAACAAATGCATTCCTGGAGGGCATTCATTCTGGTCAGGCGGCCCTTCAGCAAGCTTTTCAGACTCTGGCCTCAGCACTGATGGCAGCTATTGTCCCTGTGTCTAGCCTCCCCCCTCCAACTTCCTCCACCCAGACCCAATCCCCTCTACCTCAGCCTATCCCAAGCACACCTTCAGACCAGCATGCACACATGTCAACACACAAGGGAAGCTCAGGCAAACATAAGCACCACACATCCCACAGGCACTCACGCAAGCATCACACACATGCAGACACACCAACATCCACTGCCTCCACTGTGTCCCCCTCCTCTTCATCTCCCTCCTCCCTCCCAGTCTCGTCTCCACTCACACCTGCATGCACTACATCTACAGCCACTACTTCCATCACCAGCACACACCCCGCTCATGTGCGGTCACCACCCCCACTACCATTCACACGTCCCCTGTGTACTCTCCCAGTGTGTCTGTGACGCCACCTCCCAAGATACACAAACGCAGGCACACACCCACCCAACAGCCATCCACCTCACGACAGCCTCCAGCGCAGGCACCTTCACCCAAAGTCACCAAACAAACACCTCCTACAACCACAACCTCTTCCTCCACTCCCACACCCCCTCCAGCTACCCGTCCCAGTGTTTCCCAAAAACGTTTCCTGTCCAACCTTGACCTCTTTCCCACACCTCCCCCACCCGTCCGTCTCCTAGGGCCCGAGTCTCAAGGTCCCAACCTAGCACCTCCGCCACAACATCTCCGGGACCAGTGGTGCCTGTAGTCACCGGAATCTGGAGTGCACAGCATGGACAGTCCCCTACCTGTGAAGCATCAAAAGTTGGCCAGTGCCCGGTGGGAGAGGGGGAAGACTCCAGCCACCAAAGCCGCTCCCAGGGGTACAGGTGGGAGTGTGGAGTCAGCTGCAACACCTTCCAAGGCGGGGAAGGGCCACAAGAAAGTCAGCAGGTCTGGGAAGAGCAGCACGGCGGAAAAGACCGCCATCATCCCTGCTGCCCAGGAGGCCACTGCCTTCATCCCTGCTGCCCAGGAGGCCACCGCCAGCACCTGCCCTGCTGCCCAAGAGGCCACTGCCACCAGCCCCGCTGCCCAGGAGGCCACCGCCATCATCCCCGCTGCCCAGGAGGCCACCGCCCGCACCTACCCTGCTGCCCAAGAGGCCACCGCCACCAGCCCTGCTGCCCAGGACAAGACCGCCAGCACTAGCCCCGCTGGGCCAGATAGGACCACCAGCACCAGCCCCGCTGGGCAAGACAGGACCGCCAGCACCAGCCCCGGTGGGCCAGACAGGATCGCCAGCACCAGCCCGCTGGGCCAGACAGGACCGCCAGCACCAGCCCCGCTGGGCCAGACAGGACCGCCAGAACCAGCCCCTCTGGGCCAGACTGGACCGCCAGAACCAGCCCCGCTGGCCCAGACAGGACCGGCAGCAGCTGAGTCACTGCAAAGGACCCCGCCACCACAAGCACCGCTGAACAGGGCACCGCCGCCACAAGCACCGCTGAACAGGGCACCACCGCCACATGCACCGCTGAACAGGGCGCCGCCGCCACAAGCACCGCTGAACAGGGCACCGCCGCCACAAGCACCACTGAACAGGGCGCCACTGCCATAAGCACCGCTGAACAGGGCACCACCGCCACAAGCACCACTGAACAGGGCACCACCGCCTCATGCACCGCTGGCCCATGAGCGCCAAGGGCACTGACGCTACTGAGTCCGTCACGAGCAGGATGAAGCACTCTGGGTACCAAGCCCCCTCCAGAACCAGTGGAGAGATACATCCACTACCTCAGTCCTTGGCAGGATGAAGCACTCTGGGCACCAAGCCCCCTCCAGAACCAGTGGAGAGATCCATCCACTACCTCAGTCCTTGGCAGGATGAAGCACTCTGGGCACAAAGCCCCCTCCAGAACCAGTGGAGAGACACATTCACTACCTCAGTCCTTGGCAGGATGAAGCACTCTGGGCACAATGCCCCCTCCAGAACCAGTGGAGAGATACATCCACTACCTCAGTCTTTGGCAGGATGAAGCACTCTGGGCACAAGGCCCCCTCCAGAACCAGTGGAGAGATCCATCCACTACCTCAGTCCTTGGCAGGATGAAGCACTCTGGGCACAAGGCCCCCTCCAGAACCAGTGGAGACTGTCATCCACTTCCTCAGTGTTTAGCAGGATGAAGCATTCTGGGCACAAGGCCCCCTCCAGAACCAGTGGAGAGATCCATCCACTACCTCAGTCCTTGGCAGGATGAAGCACTCTGGGCACAAGGCCCCCTCCAGAACCAGTGGAGAGATACATCCACTACCTCAGTCCTTGGCAGGATGAAGCACTCTGGGCACCAAGCCCCCTACAGAACCAGTGGAGTATCACATCCACTTCCTCAGTCCTTAGCAGGATGAAGCACTCTGGGCACAAGGGCTCCCCAAGGACCAGTGGAGAGATACATCCACTACCTCAGTCCTTGGCAGGATGAAGCACTCTGGGTTCAAGCCCCCTCCAAAACCAGTGGAGCGATACATCCACTACCTCAGTCCTTGGCAGAATGAAGCACTCTGGGCACAAGGCCCCCTACAGAATCAGTGGAGAGATCCATCCACTACCTCAGTCCTTGGCAGGATGAAGCACTCTGTGCACCAAGCCCCCTCCAGAACCAGTGGAGACTGTCATCCACTTGAGAGACTGTGACTTTGCACTCCCCAGGATTGAACAGTGGGCAAACCACCCACTGTAGAGACTTGAGAGACTGTGGCTTTGCACTCCCCAGGATGAAGCAGTGGGCAAACCACCCACTGTAGAGACTTGAGAGACTGAGGCTTTGCACTCACTAGGATGAAGCAGTGGGCAAACCACCCACTGTAGAGACTTGAGAGACTGTGGCTTTGCACTCCCAAGGATTGAACAGTGGGCAAACCACCCACTATAGAGACTTGAGAGACTGTGGCTTTGCACTCCCCAGGATTGAACAGTGGGAAAACCACCCACTGTAGAGACTTGAGACTGTGGCTTTGCACTCCCCAGGATTGAACAGTGGGCAAACCACCCACTGTAGAGACTTGAGAAACTGTGGCTTTGCACTCCCCAGGATTGAGCAGTGGGCATGTGGCCCCCTCGCGGATTTGGCGTCGTGCACTCAACCAGCTGAGGTGCCCCCCCTTCCCTCCCCCTGAGGTGCCTTTGTTTTATTGCTATCTGATGCCCCTGCAGTGTTCTCTCCGTCATGGTTGGGGATCTTGTGTGGGGCTCGCCCATACCGTGTGGGCCCAGTGTTCCACGGACTTTAATGGAGCACTACCTGGACTACTATTCTTGGTGTATATTTTGTTAATAGTGTATATATATATATTTTTGCGTACTGCATTTTAATATATTACAATGGTTACACTCATTTTCTTTGGTCTTTGCATTCTTCCGGGGGGGTTGTAACTATAATGTATCATGATGTATTAGTGTGTGTGTTGTCGTGGGTGAGGGTGTGGGTGGGGGTGTTGCGTGTGTGTGTCCATGTTTTTTCCCTCCCCCTACCCTGTGTTGTAGGTGCAGTACTCACCGTGGTTTTCGCCGCCGGCTTTCATGCTCCTGGTAGAGGAGCAAGAAGATAAGGGCTGGCAGGATCTGCAGCTCTGGTTCCATGGCGTCCTGGTTCCTTCGTGGGGTGTGTAGAGGTGAGCGTTCTCCCTTCGAGGTCCTGTTTCCGCCGTGTTTTTGTCCGTGGTGAATCCGCCCCGGAAAAGGTGGCGGATTGGTAGGTTGTGATACTGTGGGCGGTACTTTGTCCTCTGCCTGTCTGTTGGCGGTGACCTCCAAGCTGTTTGTTTGTACCGCCGTGGCGGTCAGAGTGTTAAAGTGGCTGTCTTTGTTGGCGGTTTCTGCCACGGTCGTAACTCAAATTTTTTTACCGCCGGCCTGTCGGCGGTCTTACTGCCGCTTTAACACCGTCCGCCAGGGTTGTAATGACCACCTTAATATGAAACTGGGCAGCTAGGCCCCGACTCATGCTAACTAAGGCCTAATGATTAATTCGCAATTTTAATACATATAACTCTTAATACTAATACAAAATCATACATTAGTACATTAATATTTCATTATTAGTCAATTTCATTAATCATCAAATACATTGATGGCCAACCCCCGTGGGCACATTTTATACACATGCGGTAACGTTGACATTTTCTATGCAATTTCACTAAGCATTATATTGCAAGCTTCTCATGTTAATTATTAGATTTTAATCACATTCCATCAGTTCACTGCAGAATACAGATATACAATGTAGAGAAAGACATGGCTAGATAGCAATACTTGCAAATGTCACGAGTAGGGAAGCTATGCATTACCACAATTAATGTTTGAGGGCTGAATAGTTGTCTTAAATGGAGGAACGTGGCAGAAGGCCTGAAATTATTTTGGGTTGATATTATTTGCATGCAGGAAACCCATATGGATGGTTCAAGGAAAGGTCTACCACTACAAGGTGGGTAGCACTGTTGGCTGGTAGAAATGTTACTAATGTGAGACAGGAACTTAAAGATAAATATGGGTGCTTGGTTTTATAGTGTTTGGTGGAGGACACTGCTGTTACCAGCTGCTCTATTTATGGGCCCGATTCGGATCTCCTGGCCCACTACAATGATACTATGTGGGGACCTGAATATACATATTAAAAGCAGTTGGAAAGCAGCACCTGCTGATTTTTACGAGAATACAAGACCTAGGGTTTTTCAGGAACTGCAGCTGCTTAAGGTGAATCATGGGCTGGATGTTTGTTAGAGGTTGCAGGCCCCAGTTCCAGGCTATGCCTCTATTCAGTTCGTGATAAGAAGCATGTTAGGCTTGATTATTTTTTAATATCTACCAACCTCCTCAATGGGCTACAAATGTAAATGTTTCCTGGGATCGCCCTAGTGATAAAAATCTTGACGCTGGCTGGCAAATCCCAGACACCGTCTTGGTCATTTGATTGTTGTCAAATCTAGAATATATCTAACATATGAAGGAATGGATTCCCACATTCATGATGGCTAACAGGGGCAGTGCCCCTGCCAATGTGGTGTAGGGTGCCTTGAAAGCTGGTATAAGACCCTTAGTTTTAGCCTGTACAGACAAAGAACTCCGGCTCAACAGTTAAGAGCCAGTTGCGAAGAGTTGAGCAATTTGGAGGCACAGCTTATTTGAGTGAATGCGGAAGGTGGGGACGTGCAGGAGACAGTTTATAGGATCTCAGCAGCTGAAGCTCTGATCAATATCTGTGCAGGAGGTGCAGCTGAAAAATACTTAGCCCATAGTGCTGAGTGATACAAATACAGTGAGCTATTGGGCAGATTACTGGCACTTCATATGAGTCAAAAGGCTTTACATGGCAGTATTCAGGAACTCAGAAATTATTCAGGTCAGATGATCTCTACTCCTGAGGTGATCGTGGAAGTTTTTAAGGAATTCTGCAGGGAATTGTATCAGGCGGAGGTCACGCCCAAAGTCTGAAATACTGCAATATCTTAAACTTATTAGAGGAGGATGGCTAAATGCAGACGAGATGGCCTTGCTAGTTGCCCCATACACAGTAAAGGAAATAAAGGAAGCACTGAGTGTATTACCATCTGGGAAAGTGTCAGGCCTGGACAAAATTCCACTTGAATTTTATAAGACATTTTACTCTGCACTAAGGGCAGGTTTAGCTAACCTATTCAGGGAAGTGCAAGGTGTTCTACAGGCTTTAGCCTTGTTATTAAAGTGTTTAAGAAGAAGGGGAAGCCACCAACGGAGCCATGGTCCTACAGACCCATTTTCCTGATAAATGGTGATCCCACGCTGTATGGCAAGATCTTAGCTTCTCAATAAAGTAAAGTTATTAGCAAGCTGGTCTCCATTGCAACATAGGTTTATCCCTGGCAGAGGGACTACCGATCACACCAGAAGGGTAATTGCACTGTTCAGCAAAGCTTGAAAACTGGTGATCCCATGGCTCTGATACTACTTCACGACGAAAAGGCCTTTGATCGGGTGTCATGGGACTACCTGTGGGCTATACTCCAATGGCTCTGGTTTCATTAAGGCGGTACAGACCGTTTATAGGAATCTTGAGGTCAGATTGCAAATAGTGGTGGCAGAGTCGGAGGTCTTTTGAATATAGAGGGGTGATGCCCTTGCTCACCCCTATTATTTGTCCTTTATGTCAATCTATTGATAGGAAACTGGAGAATATGTTTATCTACATGGTAGTCTTTCAAGCCCTTAGCAAAAAATACTTGCCTATTGTTAGTTATGCCTGATCCAGAAGTGGGATTAAGGGAAGCCGAGTGTGAGGCGTCACAGTTTGGAAAGATGTCTGGGTACCTTTTGAATAAGAACAAAAGCCAGAACGTAGCTAATGATTGGATATAGTTGGAGGATAACTGTAGGGTAGAGCATGCAGTTTATTTAGGAATAGATATCTGGAGCAAAGTGGAGAAGATTGATGAATTAAATTTGGCTCCAGCTCTGCAGAATGCCAAGAGGGACTTTAAGTGACTGGATAATTTACACCTTACATTAGTGTGGAGCTGCAATATAATCACAATGTTCTTTTTGGCCAAATGTATTTACTTTTTTGGGGCAATCCCTCTAGAATTTGAAAAATGCTGGTTTAAGCCGATGTAGGATATCACCAGTAGTTTTATATGGTCATATTCCAGAGTGAGAAGAGCCCTCAAAATAACTGACGATACCCAGGGCAATGGGTGGCTGAGCTGTGCCTAACTTTATGTTCTATTACTGGGCAGCCACCCTGCAATATTTGAGGTCTTTAATTGTGGGTAGGCAATTTGGTGGCCAAACAGTAGAGAATTTGCCCTCCATTTATGAACTTTTAATGTGGGTAGAGGCCAATGCATGTTTTTTAAGAATAGTGGAACCCAGTTACTATGTGAAATGAAGTTTAAGATTTGGACCCAGTTTAAAAGCAAGGCAGGGATTGGGCAATATAACTATTACACTCCTTTTTGAGGATCTAAGATCCTCCCAGCTATTTTTCACAATGAGTATTGTACTAAGTGGGAACGGCGTAGAGCAGAGAATTTCAGGATTTTTTAAATCTTAGTCAATTGAAATGTTATGAGGAGTTGCAGAGGGAATATGGATTAGAAAAGCAGGGCTTTTTTAAATTTCTCCAGATTAGGGACTTTGTTCAAATGTGCTAGGGGACCTTCATGGGCAGAGAATGTTTCAATAGTGGAGCTACTTTGGAAGCTCAGATGAATGTATGATTAGCCAAATATCTCAGTGTTTGACAGAGCTCCTGCCTGAGGGTTAGAAAGACAACCAGAGAACTGGAGCCAGAGGATGGGTGCCACGGGCATACCATTTTATGAAGCTCTGGAGATAGGGCATTTGGTACTTCTTTCATCCAGCTTACTGCCCAGCATTATATAATGCTGTTCCATCTTTATAATACCCTGCAAACATTTTCATCCGGGGGAGAAGTGTTGGCACAAGCTGTCTGCGATGTAGTAGTCAAGGGGCAGATCTTGCTCATATGTTCAGCAACTGTATTAAATTGGATGCATTACAGCAAGGGATAACTGGGTTCTTGGAGGTTGTTTTGCACACAGACAGGTGTAGAAAATCAAGAGGTTGGGAATGAGTTTCAATACGTAGTATTTGTTGCCATGGCAGTGGACCCACTTCTTATCACCATAGTCTGGCTTAGCCCAGATCCATCAGCCGATAATCAGTGGGTAGCGAGATTACTCTCCATTTTCCACCTGAAAAAAAGCTTGTTCTCATTCAAGGGTAGGATGGTGAGAAAGAGGGGTGTTCAGAACTGGACCCCAGTTGTGGAATGGTGTCTTCCAACAAGCTGGAATGCTAGGCAGGTATTCACTGTTCCACTGCTCTCGTAATTAAATGTGGGCATCTCCTGGGCCACTGGCTTTGTCTGCTCTTTATTTGCTATCTTTTGATGTACAGGAAAATGAGAAAGTCATGAACCTATACAATGATTAGAGTATTATTGATGACGTTTTTTTTAAATTCAATGTCTTGTACAATGAATTATTGGATTCATCGTATTAACTATGCCTGTATTTGATTTTGCTCCTTTTGTGTGAAAAAACTGGGGTGAAATATTGAATAAACTATTAAAAAAAAATACAAATTAAAAAGTTCAAATAATGTGCTGAAAAAAAAGAAGTGGCAAAAAGGGATCTATTAAATTATACAAACATAAAAAAGAATAAGGATCAGTTTCAGGGCCTAAAAAAAAAAACATGTTCAATTTAAGAAGCTGATCTAAATACATAAATACGTGCCTGAAACATAGGTGCACCATGCTGCCAACCCTTTCTGTACAAAGTCAGAGGCATCATGCTAATAAAGTTTGTTACCCCCCATCCCCTGTACTGCGTATGCTGTAATAAATGGGGGATGGCTGCCTTTGGTGAGTTGGGTACATGGGCAGGCTAGAGGCACTTGAGCCCACTGTCACTGTGCATGGCTAAAGACAGAGTGATGCAAGGTTCTGTCATAAATAGTAGAATAGGTGCAAGGAAAATTTGGACATAGTGTATGATCAAAATAAGACCAAAAAAAACTGAACAAAACAAAGGTAAAAAGAAAGTTATTGTTAGCTTTGCTTATATGACCATAACATATGTTTAAAAAAATCTCTGAAAATCACAAACACCTTTAAAGTGCAGGTGTAGTCATAAATCAAAACCTAAAGATCAGTGTAATTTGCCAGTTTCTTGCTGGCTATGGTTAGGTAAACTAACCATAAATTGCACCCATCATGAACTGCTTGAATACCTCATGTATGACATCACTTATAACATGTTAAATATATTTGGCGATATCACTGATGCTAGAATCAATAGGTATTAATACTCTGTCTTAGGCCATGCAGAGTAGAGTAAGCAGAAGGACCAAGGCCTGTGCCCAACCCTCTGTGTTTGGCCAACACACCCTGGGCATGGCCTTTTGCTTTGCTCAGTAAAAATTGACCACAGGTTATTGGCTTTGGCTAAGCCCTGTGGCCAACCCTCCATATGCAGACACCACCTGCAGAGTATCACACTGGATGTTATGCCATTGTCAGTTTTACGCATCAGATACAGGAAAGGAAACACAGCACTTAGTTATATTATTGAAATGTAACAAGTACTTTGATAATTAGTATGATGAAGAGTTATTTCTTTTGATATACATGGGGATATTGTTTTGGTATACCTGGTTCCACTTAGCTGCTGGGTTCCTGAACACACTACTGTTTTTCTCAGTAGTACGTGCATACACAGCTATACCATTGATACACATAGAATTGATATTATATGACTTCTATTGTTCACCATTGTGGCCCTCACAGGGGTTCAACCCACTTCAACCAGTGGCTCTCATCTCTGTGAGTTATGTAATTTTGCTTGTGCAAAAGGAAGACCTGAGACATGTTTAAAAGGCTACTTCAGTGGGTGCTACGGCAAGTTCTGCAGGTCCACTACTAGTATTTAATTTCCCAAGGCTAAGTAGATCATACCACTTTACTTAGGGACTTACATAATTAACTGAAATATGCCAATTAAGTGTAAGCCAGTTCTATCATGTTTTATGGAGTGAGCACAAGCACATTAGCACTGGTTAGCAGTGGTAAAGTACACAATCCCTAAAGCCAACGAAAAATGAATTTAACAAAACAGGAGGGGTGAAGGTGCAATATTATTGGGACTACCACCCAAGACAGTGAGGTCGAGCAATAACAAAGACACTTTCTGTTTATCAGAAACTGGTAGTATGTGTGCATGTTAGAATATCTTTAACTTCTTCCATAACATTGAAGAGTCACAGTAAGGACTATCATCATAACACAGCATTTGTTTGTTTACAATGTAGAAAAAAACACATATTATTGATGTATGGAATGTGACTATGCACATTTACATGTTAAAACACGCCATCTCTATAAGCTTCTGTGCTGAAAAAGAAAGCACAATCATTTTTTCTTTTCTTTTTGCCATTGCCCTGTTCTACTGTACAGAAAATGAGTATTCAAGGAGGTCTGCTCTGTTACTAATTATCTTGTATGCTGAAATTGAAGGAACATGGTGGGTGCCTTCTGGAGCTCTAGTAAGGGCCTATGGTACTGAAGTGTGCTGCCGCAGCCCTTACATCTGACTGTAATAGCAGTTTGCATTGCTACTGCTTTGTGAATTACTTTTCAAGAGCTTGCATCTGACTTGGGAGTGACATCTAGTAGTATCATGTGCTACTGCACCTTTGGGAAAGGCTTTTCAGGCACTTGCATAGGAATACAGAGGGACATTTAGTAATGCCTGGCAGCACTGCTGGTTTGTAAAGACTTTTTAAGAACTTGCATATGACATGAGAGGGACATCGAATGGCACTGTGTGCTGCTGCTTTATGAAAGACTTTTCAGACACTTGTACCTTATTCAAGAGAGATATCTAGTAACAGCTGCACTGTTGTAGCTTTGTGAGAGACCTTTCAAGCACATGTAAATTACATAAGAGGAAATGATAGTAACAGCTTGTTGTACCAAAGCTTTGTGTAAGGTTAGTCTTATTGATTTCGCTATTGTCTGTGAATGAGGTCCAACATGTTATTACCATCTTTGGATATTAAGCAGCCAAATCTATGTTAATCAAGTTGAACTATTTTATGGCAAATGTGGTAAGCATCAATGGATTATCAGCATGTTCGACTAGATACTATCAACAAGCGCTAAAGCTAAATTAAGCTGTTAACCTAGTATTGAAGAATACTCATTATTTTAGCAGGCATGCAATACATGATGGCAGTAAGTAATGTGACACAATGCTTGTCTGTCAGAAACCAGTTCTTCATAAACATTATTTCTGTGTAGTACAAGGAAATGTGTATTGTCAAGCATTGGCAGTATTGAAGCGCATAGGGAAGGTAGAACCACGTCAGTTCTAATGTTTTGACTTATGTTGGTTATTTCATTAAGAGAAGATGTGACTGTTTTTTCCTCTTTCTGTAGCCATGGCATTGACAGTTGTAAGCGTTTAAACAGCAACATGCCGTAATTTTAGGATCTGTCTATCTTTAGGTGTTTGTCGGAGCCTATTTAAGCAATATGAAAATCATGCACCGAGGGGGCTTTGAGGGAGATCTCTTCAGATACTTGGTCAGTTGAGTGAGACCTGATCTGCCATTGCTCAAAGAAAATGTCATTCATTTTGGAATAAACCAAAGGAGTATTTCAGTCTTTGTTAACTATCGACTATTGAGTGAGTTAGTCCACCTGATTAAATCAAATGGTGCTTACTATTACATTGAGTGAATGGAGAAGAAAAGTGTCCTTGCACTGCAATAGAAGGATATTTCTGCTAATGCATTTTTTACACCGCTCTGATGCTGCATCCAGAGAGTTTACCTCTGAATGTAGTTATGTAGCTAATATGATTTGTATTCCTTAAAGTGGCACCGAAAGGCTGCTTACTTTGCACAAAGAGCGATTTTGAACCTAAACGAAATTTTGCATCGAAAATTGTCCACCTAAATATTTTCCACAATTACTGGCTTTGCTAAAGTTTGTTTACTTTTTCTGTGCACTGAAAGTTCATTGCAAGCTATATTACACCCAATACATAGCGCCTTTCCCATAAGCACATTCTTGAAATCATCATTCTTTGTTACTGAGTTATGGATTGAACTTTGAGCCAAAAACTCTGGTTTGCAGTTATTCTGGTCGGGGATTTTGTCTTCTAATCTTACTGGTTGTCTGGCATTACTTCATACAATGTTTTGTCACGGTGCAATTTATATAGCAACACACAAATAAGGCTGTATCACATCTAGGCCCACTTAAGTCCACCCAAAGTGACAAAGGTAAAGAATGAAATAAGGAAAGATAACATTGACCTGGAATTATGATTGGAAAGGAGTTATTCAATTTTAAAATTAAACCTCTAAATCAACCGCTTTGATTACCTTTTCATTTCCCATAAGGCTGTGAACATTACTTTTTTCTCCACCTAGTCTCACTTCAGCTGAGATGTTACCCTTTTATGATGTCAGTTGTAATTACAGTCAATAGAAACCCTTTTCATGACCTTGCTCATCTGAGATGAGTGGTTTCTGCAATAAGGTAGATATTTACTGACCATTTCTATTTTTCGCTACCCATAGAACCTGTAATTAAGAGAGTTTCTGCGCTATAAAATATCGAAATTCCTAAATGAGAAATCGCTGCCCTGTAAACAAACTCAGAGGTGTAAAAATACAGAGACTACATTTCGAGCAAGAGTGATCTGATTGTAACACATATTGTCAGTTCAGAGTGCCTAAGACAGATAGTATGTTTGTAGATAATGTTAATTATTAGTTACATTTCAGAACAGGAAGGTGTCAGCACTCGGCTTGGTTACTAGCATCTATGTTAAATGAACCATAGAGAAAAGGCCAGAGTTTGACTTTTTTGGGTTCCGAAGTAACGTTAGTTGGATTTATCATGGTGAAATGCTGAGTCTGCCCCTCAACCGTGCACCAGGCCCTAATTGTTGTGGGGAATGGTGTGTGTGTGTGTGTGTTAGTACCGAGTTTTCATAGGGAAAGCATTTTTTTGTTTTGCCAATAAGTTTGGCGCAGTTTGATGAATCCTCACAAACTTTTCAAAACTAGTACGCTAGTCAGTTCGACTGATGTCTTGAAAGTTTCAAGGTGATTTGTTAAGTAGTAAAAAAAGGGTGGGGGTCCAAAACACTTTTTCCCTCATGCAATTTCCCATAGGGATTTTGAACATGACTACAGCCTGAACCTCGCGCGATGGAATTACACCAAATTTGGCAGAAAGCTAGACCTTGGTCCAAAAAGCACACTTGTTATTTGTGTAAATCCATCCAATAGTTAGAGATATTTTAAAAAGTATAGGTATTTATGGATGCTTATCTTTCACGGATCTAACTGTCCCTGTGCTTAAATCTGGTTGGCTGCCAACACTTAAACCAGGAACTGTTGTCAGCCATTTTGGGACTATGATTTAGCTGAGTCCCAAAAATAAAGTTTAAAAATATTAAAAAGGGGGCAGGAGGGCAGGGTAAGCATACTCTGATCTCCCCTAGGCCTGGTGCTGGGGTCCGGCAGGGACTTTGCCAAGACCAAAAAGCATTTTTCGATTTTTTTCCCATGAAACCGTGCAGGAAAAAACAAACAAACAAAAAAAATGGTCTCTCGAGCTCGTTTCTATTTTCAGCCTCCAGGTGGGCCAGGAGTTGGGGGCATATTTAAATATTAAATATGGGGAGGGGGAACATATGTCTAGATTTTGAACTTTGTAAGAGGGAGATTTGGACCCAGTGGATTGATTTTCTCCATTAACTTACATTGAAAAAGAGGAGGTTTTAGGCAGGAGGCAAATAAAATAAATCTCCTTTGGGCTTAAAAATATCGTGAGTCTCCTGTCTGAATTGGGTCTGTCGGCTTGTATGATTGTACTGCCGCTTTCTCTTACCTATGCCTTCAATTGTTTGTTACATTGCCATAGCTTCTCTTCCCTTTCCTGCATGGTTGTTTTGTTGCCCCTGCCCCCATTTCCACTGCACTCTATGATCCGTTTTGCTGCCACTCTCCCTCCCGTCTGCCCAGCGTGATCAACTTGTTGCCTCTGGTCCCTCCTCCCTCCATCCCTGCCCTCAATTTTCAGAGTCCGGGCCCCTGACCTCTGCATCGCCCCCAGTATTCTAATGAACAACTAAATTGCTAACATTCAATATTCATTACAAAATAGTGGCACGCCTGACATCCACTGGGTGTAATCAAAACTGTAATACCCTAAAGCATTTTACGAACACATTTTCCTCACCCTTCACAGGATTTGAAAAACACCCTTTCCTCCTTTCCTCACGTCGATGGATCTTTTTGTTCAGTGAAGAGTGTGCTAACCATTTACAATCAATTCAAATCCAAACAACTAATTTAAACACCATGAGCCATGTGGCCACTGAAGGATACTACAATCAATGAATGTTTCAAAGCTTTATTTTGTAACCAAAAAGACAAAGTCACATTTGTAAACAAAATCAAATTGTAAAGGTAAATGAACACCATAGGGTGACCAAGTCTATGAAACAGGTTTAACCAACACTATTTGACATTCATGGGGAATAATCCATATTAATGAATCAATCACTTGTGAGACAGAAAGACGTTTCACTTCAGACAATGAATGTATTAGTCTAATCAACTGCACAGATTCAGAATTCAGAGGACCTAGTTCTCCCTATTACTAACCAAATTAGGACAAGCATGTGTGGGAGCAGGCTACACATGTGGGCAAAAGTCAAAAGAAATGTCAAAAATAGTTTGGGAAAGCATCTATCTTGAACTAAGTTGGACTAACTAAGTAAAATGAAAGAGGCAGGTGTTAGCACGCTAACTCTACTCAGAAAACCAGGTCTGGGGAAAATAACATTTACAATAAAATATACCCTTCCTAGGTTCAGCATTCAATTCAGTCAGCAAAACATGTAGATCATCAGCAAAGTCCATTAGAAGCACCATCAAGGGGAAAGTGAAGAACACGGGCTACACATGGAAACTAGAAACTTCAAAGGGGAAACGTTAACAGAACAACAATCAAGAGAGGACTGACAGTGAAACTTAGTAGTCCTTCCCTTACTTGGAATTACTCAAATCAGTTTGATTGGTCCATTCAATGAGTCCACATTCTGCAAAAGGAGCACTATCCAATAAAAATTAAAGCATTAGTCCAATTTAGAACATTCGTAAGTCACCTCTCCTTTCCGTGTAACTCTAATAGTTCCCCAATTTGTACATCACTTCTTGCAATCCACATTCCTTCCCATGACACAAAAGTTTTTTTCCTTTCCCTTGAGAACAGTTCTGTTAAACAATAGTACTACTCTTCTTTTAGTCATCATGCTTAAATGTTGAAACATTCAAGGATGCAGCAGTGTAAAACTTACACATAATACAATAGGACACTTTACTTATCATGTGAAATAACCTAGTGAAAAAATTCATGTTAGAGGAAATGCAATGGTCCAACATTTTATGAGGCTGCAAACATGAAGACTTCAGGCCTAGCTATGCTAACACAAGAAATTCAATGCATTAATATTGTCATTATTAAAACACACATAATATGCAAACTTATGAATTCAGCATTAACAATATATCATTAAAATATGCAAAGGCATTTCAGTAATAATTACAATCTGTTAAGACATTACATTAAGTAGGACAGATGTACATTTATTTTTCTGCACACATGTAACTTTAAACTAATTAATCATAAATTATTATAAATCATATTAATTTCTGCTAAATATTTTGAATGAGTAAAATATATTTTAACATTGTTTTAAATCACGTTATTGGGTTTTCAGTTTTAGTAGGCACAATGGCCCTCCTTACAACATTGGCGGTAAAAGTCGGCTGCCGCCGTGCAGAAGACCGCCAACACACCGCCGCGGCTGCGGAAAACCGTCACAGCTACTATGACCCACATTTCGGAATCCGCCAAAATTCAGACACCCACACAAGTCCACCACACCAAAGGTCAGTGATAAACTGGCGACAACAAAACCTCCACTGTCACGCCAACAGAAATACGCCCACACTATCACGACACACGAATCCACGTGGCGGTCTTTCAACCACGGTATTCCATTGGCGGTACACACCACCGCGCTCAAAATACACACACTCTTACAAAACTCAGCCACATTGGACAATTCCAAATACACACACCTGATACACATACACACACCACTCCCACACACCCATTACAATATAAAACACACACACACATCACCCACAAACCAATACAACAAAAAATCTTGAAAGAAGGCCAGAGAGAGACATCACCAGCAAGAACAACAGCATCCACAGGCACACAACACCATCACCCACACAACTTCCCCGCACCTCACACAACACACCACTACATATCACCACACACTCCACCCCACACATCACCTACACCACCCCATGGCACGGCAAAGACACCCCAGGTTCTCGGAGGAAGAGCTCAGGGTCTTGATGGAGGAAATCGTCCGGGTAGAGCCACAGCTATTCGGAGCACAGGTGCAGCACACATCCATAGCTAGGAAGATGGAGCTATGGCGCAGAATAGTGGACAGGGTCAACGCAGTGGGACAGCACCCAAGAAATCGGGAGGACATCAGGAAGAGGTGGAACGACCTACGGGGGAAGGTGCGTTCCGTGGTCTTCAGACACCACCTGGCGGTTCAGCGGACTGGCGGCGGACCCCAACCTCCTCACCCACAACTAACAACATGGGAGGAGCAGGTCTTGGTGATGCTGCATCCTGAGGGCCTTGCAGGAGTAGGTGGAGGAATGGACTCTGGTAAGACAAAGCTTTACTATTACATCCCCCAACCTACCTGCATGCTATCACATACCCCCACCATCACCCTCACCCCCAGCACCCCAACTCCTCACATATGTCCCAACATCACAACCCACACATCCCAACACCAAGCCCTGCATGCAACAACAAAGCATGGACAGCCATCACCAAAGCATGCCCACTGCACATACCCATACGCCCCCCCTAAACCATCATCACACAAGGTCCCACACACGAATGCTAGCACTGGGGTACACGGTCACCCACCCATTGCACACCATTACTCACACAGATTTAATAAACATCCTTTTATACCCCTGCAGGACCCCTACCCAACGTCACCGGACAGGAGGGTCCACACATGTCCACACCACCAACAGAAGAGGCCCACAGTGATGACAGCACCTCTGTCCAACTGGATCTAGATGACCAGCCCAGACCATCAGGGACCTCTGGACAGTCGGTTCCCCTCACACAGTCACAGGCCACCACAGACCTTCCCCCCTCTGGAAACACCAGCACAGCAACCACCTAGAGGGCCCATACCTCCGATCCCAGGACACGTCAATCAGCTGTGTGTCCACCACTACAGGGAACCCAGGATAACCCACCACCCCAACAACAACAGGGACCTGGGGGCAGTGGTAGTGGGCACACGGTCCAGGGGACGGAGGCCCAGGAACACAGGGGAACTGGGAGGGCTGCTGTGCGACAGGGGGCGGACAGGCCAAGGGAACCCACTCTCCACGAGGCCCTCTCCTCCATCATGGGAGCCTACCAGCACTCCCAGGAGACGATGGCAACAGTACTGGCCAAGTTTCAGGAGACCCAGCGCATGCAGGAGGAACAGTATTTGGGCTTCAGGGAGGAACTCAGAACCATCAGCTCCACCCTGGGCACCATCGTAGGGGTGCTGAAGGAAGTACTCAACACCAGGAGGGACACTGTGACACTACAAGGGGCCCCTGACACTAGCATGGACGATGAACTGCCCACCACCTCCGCCGGCGCTAGTGGACAGGACGTCCCGCCACAGGACCACCACACAAGCACCCCACCCCCTGCAGAGGGAGAACCACCTCGCAAACGGTCCCTGAGATCCAGGAACAAGACAGAGAACGATGCCAAGACCACCGCCAAGAAATGAGACCACCCTGATTGTTATCCTACTGTCCCACTTTGTCACCCTGTCCATAATTAAACTGCCCCAGCTCCACTTCCTATGCCCATATGGGCAATGCACCTGTGAGACTAATAGACTGGACTCTGCCATGGACACTCCTCCGCCATCACCCCTCACCATTTCACTACCCCCTCCAATATTGAGCATTTAAATAAACACACCTAAAGCAAAAAATTATCTGGAGTCTGTCTGTGATTTTGAAATAGTGTATTAGCAATTACAGTGACAAAATGTTTTTGAAATAGTAATGTCAACATACCTATGTCACACAGTTTTGGTCCATGAGGAATCTAAGCAGATGTCACACAGTGGGACCCACATCTGTGAAATCGTAAGGAAAAGTGAAAACTCAGTGACCATACACTGGGTGAAAACGACAGACAGGAGAGAGGTAGTAGTGTCTAAGTACATGTAGTAGGCAGGTTTGTATTCCTATCTGTGTCTCACTGGAAATATTGCAGGATCACTGAGTCCCTGTTGTGCAGGTCTTCTTCCTCTGCTTCCTCCTCATCACTGTCCACAGGCTCCACAGCTGCAACAACACCGCCATCTGGACCATCCTCCTTCAGAAAAGGCACCTGGCGTCGCAAAGCCAAGTTATGAAGCATGCCGCAGGCCACGATGATCTGGCACACCTTCTTTGGTGAGTAGAATAGGGATCCACCTGTCATATGGAGGCACCTGAACCTGGCCTTCAGGAGGCCGAAGGTCCGCTCGATCACCCTCCTAGTTCGCCCATGGGCCTCATTGTAGCGTTCCTCTGCCCTTGTCCTGGGATTCCTCACTGCGGTCAGTAGCCATGACAGGTTGGGGTAACCAGAGTCACCTGCAAATGGCGAGGGGCAACTGTTAGACACACACTAACCTTGAGGGATTACCCCAGACCCAGACAACCATTCCCACTGACTTGCTTCCAGTTGCTCACCAAATAGCCACACACAGTGCCTCTGGAGTTGACCCATCACATAAGGGATGCTGCTATTCTGCAGGATGCAGGCATCATGCACTGAGCCAGGGAACATGGCATTCACATGGGAGATGTACTGGTCTGCCAAACATACCATCTGTACATTCATAGAATGATAACTCTTCCGGTTTCTGTACACCTGTTCACTCCTGTGGGGGGGGACCAAAGCCACATGGGTCCCATCAATGGCACCTATGATATTGGGGATATGTCCCAGGGCATAGAAATCACCTTTCACTGTAGGCAAATCCTCAACCTGAGGGAAAACGATGTAGCTCCGCATGTGTTTCAGAAGGGCAGACAACACTCTGGACAATACGTTGGAAAGCATAGGCAGGGACATCCCTGATGCCATGGCCACAGTTGTTTGAAATGACCCACTTGCAAGGAAATGGAGCACTGACAGCACCTGCACTTGAGGGGGGATTCCTGTGGGATGACGGATTGCTGACATCAGGTCTGGCTCCAACTGGGTACACAGTTCCTGGATTGTGGCACGGTCAAGCCTGTAGGTGATTATCAAATGTCGCTCCTCCATTGTCGACAGATCCACAAACGGTCGGTACACCGGAGGATGCCGCCATCTCCTCACATGTCCCAGCGGACGGTGCCTATGAAGGACAACAGCGAGCACAGATTCAAACAACTCAGAGTTACATACCCACAGTTTACCCAGAACACCAATCATACCCAAAAGGTGGCCTGTATGTGTGTTGAGTCTAGGCCTAGGTATGTGTGACTCAGTTGAAAATGAAGCCATGTGGGCCCCTGAAATGGCGGCTGCCTGACCTCTAAAGTGGGACAATGGGATGTGAGGTAACTGCGCTGGCGTTGTACACCGTCGCGGTAGGCGGTCGAAGACCGCAGCGCAATGCTGCATTGGTTAACATTGGACCCTATGGGTCCCAGGAGCCAATGACGATGTACGCCGGCGGTGACGGTACGCACTGCCGCTGACGTGACCGCTATTTTATATCAATCACTCGATACCTGATCTTCGACAGTAGAGGACCTACACTGCACGTGCTGCTGTGACCTCGGTCTGGAAGAGACAATGGCTCGTGCGTCTGGGGAAAGGGCCCCTGCCTTCACATCGGAGGAGTTGGAGAAGCTCGTGGATGGGGTCCTCCCCCAGTACACGCTACTCTACGGTCCTCCAGATAAACAGGTAAGTACACAGGGAGCATGTTGTATGGGCCATGTCTGTGTGGGGAAGGCTGGATGTAAGAAGGAAGGGGACAGAGTTCTGCGTGCATGAAAGACGGTGAATGCAAGTGCCACATGGCAAGGGTAGGGATGGGGGCCTCACTTTGACGGTGCAGTTGGTAATGACTTCTCTTCTTCCCCTGTACATTTCATGTAGGTCAGCACCCACCAGAAGAAAGATATTTGGCGTGCCATCGCCAAGGACGTCCGGACCCTGGGGGTCTACCACATACGGAGCACCCACTGCCGGAAAAGATGGGAGGACATTCGCCGCTGGAGCAAGAAGACGGCGGAGGCTCAGCTGGGGATGGCCTCCCAATGTGGGAGGGGTGCCTGTCGCACCATGACCCCCCTGATGTTCAGGATCCTGGGGGTGGCCTACCCGGAGTTGGATGGGCGCCTGAGGGCATCACAGCAGACACAAGGGGGTGAGTACACTCTCATTCTGCTGACTTTGTGCGCAGTGGAGGTGTCTGGGTGGGGGCGGAGGGCTGTGGGTTTCCCTAGGCCAAGGCGAGTTCCGTAGGCAAGGCCCCTCCGTAAGGCAGGCCATGTGGCACCCCACCCCACCCCACCTCTGTAGAGTGCCAAGTACGGCTATTCATGCCCCTGTGTCATCTATGTGTGCAGATGTCGTCCATAGGCTTGTAGGCCATTTCCCAGGAATTGAAAAGTGGAGCCCAAGAGCGCGGCGTAGTGCAGGGGGCTTCTGTGTCTGTCGTGTCCGCCAACGGTAGCGGCAATCCATGCACTCAACATGTCTTTCTTCTGTCGCCCCCCCCCCCTTTTTGTGGTCTCCCTGTTCTTGTGTGCATTAGCATCATGAGGCAGAGGAGCAGTGGCACCGGAGCACGAGGGAGCTGCATCCCACATGGCCTTGGAGGGCGAGACTACGGACTCGGAATTCACCAGTGGGACAGAGGGCGAGGGGAGCTCCACGGCGGGGACAGGAGCTGATACCAGCGACATGGACTCGTCCTCTGATGGGAGCTCCCTTGTGGTGGCGGCAACATCTGTGCCCCCCGCATCTACAGGTACAGCCGCCAGCACCGCCCTCCCAGCAGCCCCTCAGCCTTCACCCCGTGCCCGCTCACCCAGGAGGGTGGGCATCACCTTCACCCCAGGCACCTCAGGCCCTGCCCCAGTCAACCCTGCTGCCCTTAGTGAGGAGGCCTTTGACCTCCTCAGATCCCTCACTGTTGGGCAGTCTACCATCCTGGGTGTAGAAAGGCAGTTGCAACAAACTGATGCATTCCTGGAGGGCATTCATTCTGGTCAGACGGCCCTTCACCAAGCTTTTTAAACTCTGGCCTCAGCACTGATGGCAGCCATTGTCCCCGTCTCTAGCCTCTCCCCTCCAACTTCCTCCACCCAGACCCAATCCCCTGTTCCTCTGCCTATCCCAAGCACACCATCAGACCAGCCTGCACACACCTCAACACACAAGGGAAGCTCAGGCAAACATAAGCACCACACATCCCACAGGCACTCATGCAAGCAACACACACATGCAGACACACCAACATCCACTGCCTCCACTGTGTCACCCTCCTCCACGTTTCCCTCCTCCCACCCAGTCTCGTCTACACTCACACCTGCATGCACTACCTCTACAGCCACTACGTCCCTCTCCAGCACACCCACCACCACACCCCGCTCACGTGCAGTCACCACCCCCACTACCATTCATACGTCCCCTGTGTCCTCTCCCAGTGTGTCTGTGATGCCCCCTCCCACGATACACAAACGCAGGCACACACCCACCCAACAGCCATCCACCTCACGACAGCCTCCAGTGCATGCACCTTCACCCAAAGTCAGCAAATGAACACCTCCTACAACCACCACCTCTTCCTCCACTCCCAAACCCCCTACAGCTACCCGTCCCAGTGTGTCTAAAAAACTTTTCCTGTCCACCCTTGACCTTTTTCCCACACCTCCCCCACCCCGTCCATCTCATAGGTCCCAAAGTAGCACCTCAGCCAAAACATCTCCGGGACCAGTGGTGCCTGTAGTCACCGGTATGTGGAGTGCACTGGCCACCAGTGCCCGGCGGGAGAGGGGGAAGACTCCAGCTACCAAAGCCGCTCCCAGGGGTCCCGGTGGGAGTGTGGAGTCAGCTGTGACACCTTCCAAGGTGGGGAAGGGCCACAAGAAACCCGGCAAGTCTGGGAAGAGCTGCACAGCGGAGAAGACCGCCATCATCCCCGCTGCCCAGGAGGCCACCGTCAGCCCCAGCCCAGCTGCCCAGGAGGCCACCGCCAGCCCCAGCCCAGCTGCCCAGGAGGCCACCGCCAGCCCCAGCCCAGCTGCCCAGGAGGCCACCGCCAGCCCCAGCCCAGCTGCCCAGGAGGCCACCGCCAGCCACAGCACAGCTGCCCAGTAGGCCATCACCAGCCCCAGCACAGCTGCCCAGGAGGCCACCGCCAGCCCCAGCACAGCTGCCCAGGAGGCCACCGCCAGCCCCAGCCCAGCTGCCCAGGAGGCCACCGCCAGCACCAGCCCCACTGGGCCATGAAGGACCACCAGCACCAGCCCCGCTAGATCATGAAGGACCGCCAGCAAAAGCCCACTGGGCCATAAAGGACCGCCGTCTCAAGCCCTGCTGAACAGGGCACCGCCAACTCAAGCCCCGCTGAACAGGGCACCGCCAACTCAAGCACCGTTGAACAGGGCACCACCAACTCAAGCACCGCTGAACAGGGCACCGCCAACTCAAGCACCGCTAGCCCATGAGCGGCAGGGGCACTGACGCAACTGGGTCCGTCACGGGGTGAGTGATGCACTCTGGGCACCAGTCCCACTCCAGAACCAGTGGAGAGATCCATCCACTACCTCTGTCCTTCACAGGATGAAGCACTCTGGGCACCAGTCCCCCTCCAGAACCAGTGGAGAGATCCATCCACTACCTCTGTCCTAAACAGGATAAAGCACTCTGGGCACCAGTCCCCCTCCAGAACCAATGGAGAGATCCATCCACTACCTCTGTCCTAAACAGGATGAAGCACTCTGGGCACCAGTCCCCCTCCAGAACCAATGGAGAGATCCATGCACTACCTCTGTCCTAAACAGGATGAAGCACTCTGGGCATCAGTCCCCCTCCAGAACCAATGGAGAGATCCATCCACTACCTCTGTCCTAAACAGGATGAAGCACTCTGGGCACCAGTCCCCCTCCAGAACCAGTGGAGACATCCATCCACTACCTCTGTCCTTCACAAGATGAAGCACTCTGGGCACCAGTCCCTCTCCAGCACCAGTGGAGAGATCCATCCACTACCTCTGTCCTTCACAGGATGAAGCACTCTGGGCACCAGTCCCCCTACAGAACCAGTGGAGACATCCATCCACTACCTCTGTCCTAAACAGGATGAAGCACTCTGGGCACCAGTCCCCCTCCAGAACCAGTGGAGAGATCCATCCACTACCTCTGTTCTTCACAGGATGAAGCACTCTGGGCACCCGTCCCCGTCCAGAACCAGTGGAGACATCCATCCACTACCTCTGTCCTAAACAGAATGAAGCACTCTGGGCACCATGCCCCCTCCAGAACCAGTGGAGACTGTTATCCACTTGAGAGGCTGTGGCTTTGCACTCCCCAGGATTGAACAGTGGGCAACCCACCCACTGTAGAGACTTGAGAGGCTGTGGCTTTGCACTCCCCAGGATTGAACAGTGGGCAACCCACCCACTGTAGAGACTTGAGAGACTGTGCCTTTGCACTCCCCAGGATGGAACAGTGGGCATGTGGCCCCCTCGTGGTTTTGGCGTCGTGCACTCAAGCGGCTGAGTTGCCCCCCCCTTCCCTCCCCCTGAGGTGCCTGTTTAGTTGCTGTCTGATGCCCCTGCAGTGTTCTCTCCGTCATGGTCGGGGATCTTGTGTGGGCCTCGCCCATACCGTGTGGTCCCAGTGTTCCACGGACTTTCTTTGTGCAGTACCTGGACTACTATGCCTGGTATTTATTTTGTACATGGTGTATATATATATATTTCTGCCTACTTGTTTGTAATATATTCCGATGGTTACACTCATTTTCTTTGGTCTTTGCATTCTTCCGGGGGGGTTTGGGGTGTGTAACTGTGATGTATTGATATGCATTAGTGTGTGTGTTGTAGTGGGTGAGGGTGGGGGTGAGGGTGGGGGTGTTGCGTGTGTGTGTCCCTGTTTTTTGCCTCCCCTGTGTCGTAGGTGCAGTACTCACTGTGGTCTTCGCCGCTGGTGTTCGTGCTCCTGGTAGAGGAGCAGGAAGACTATCGCAGGTAGGATTTGGAGTTCTGGTTCCATGGTGTCCTCGGTTCTCGTGGAGTGTGTAGAGGTGAGCGTTTTCCCTTCGAGATTCCTGTTTCTGCCGTGTTTTTATCCGCAGTGAATCCGCCCCGCAAAAGGTGGCGGATTGGCCTGTCATAATAGTGTGGGCGGTACTTTGTCCTCCGCCTGTCTGTTGGCTGTGTCCGCCGCGCTGTTTGTTTGTACCGCCGTGGCGGTCGGAGTGTTAAAGTGGCTGTCTTTGTTGGTGGTTTCCGCCACGGTCGTAATTGCAATTTTTTTACCGCCGGCCTGTTGGTGGTCTTACCGCCGCTTTAACACCATCCGCCAGGGTTATAATGACCACCAATGTCTGTCATAAAATATAAAAGTGAATACTTTTAAAACACGTGTCACTTCAGCTTTTTCTCTGTTAGGTTTTTAAACATGAATATAAATGACACCAAATGCTGATGTCTAGTGCACTAAAAGCATTACTAAAATTTACCCTCCAACAATTTCCTCTAGAGATTATAAAAATGAGATGATCTTATTTCCATAAAAATTATGGTTAGTGCTATAAAAAGCTAAAACAAGGACACTTTTTTGAGTTATCAAATGGCGACAAAGCACTTTAAAATATTTGCTATCTTTACGTTTTTTTACCCAGTTGATCACTGTTAGAAATGGGATCTTTGTTTGGCAGTCAGGTTACCTCCTGTCCTAGCAAGGACCCTCACTCTAGTCAGGGTAAAGGAGAATCACCCTCAGTTAACCCCCGCTCACTCCCTTGGTAGCTTGGCACAAGCAGGCAGGCATAACTTCAGAGATCTAGGTGTAAAGTATTTGGACCAACACACACAGTAACTCAATGAAAACACTGCAAAATGACACAACACAGGTTTAGAAAAATAGAAAATATTTATCTAAACAAAACGAGACCAAAATGACAAAAATCCAACATACACAAGTCAAGTTATTAATTAAAAAGCAAAAAGAGTCTTAAATCCTTGAGAAAACAGGTAAAACATGGTAAGCGTTGAATAGTACCTGGGTAGCATCAAAATAACATGCACAGGTGAGTGTGCATCAAAAAAGGTAATCAGTGCGTCGATTTTTCACCCACAAGCGAGACCGTGCGTCGTTTCTTCTTCTCCGGTCGGGTCGGCATGCATTGTTTTTAGTCCCCACAGGGGAGCGATGCGTGGATCCAGGCAGCACTCGGGTCCGGGCAGGCATTGCGTCATTTTTCGATGCCCAGCAAGGTTTTCATCAAAAATCCTGCTGCACAGTATCAACAAAACCGTGCAATGTGGGTTGTGAAGTTAACACCTTCCGTCAGCGGTGTTGCGTGTCGCTCTTCCAGCTACGTGCGTCAATTTTTCAGCCACAATGCTGGTGGAGCATCGATGTCTGCTGCAAAGCTGGCGGTGCGTCATTTTTCAGCCACATCTCGGAAGTTGCATCTATATATTCCCCACACAGTGGTCTGTGCGTGGATTTTCAGTCTTGGTCTGCCAGCTTTACCTTCCAAGGCCCCAGGAACTGGATAGGGCACCACTTGGCAGGGCAGGAGTCTCAGCAGAGAGTCCAGGTGCTGACAGGAGAAGTCTTTGATGGCCCTGCGACTTCAACAACAGGAGGCAAGCTCAGGAGAAGCCCTTGGAGATTTCATCACAAGCAAGATGGCACATAAAGTCCAGTCTTTGTCCCCTGGCACAGGCATAAGCAGCAACTGCAGGATAGCTCCACAAAGCACAGTCTCAGGCAGGGCAGCACTTATCCTCCGCTCTTCAGCTCTTCTCCAGGCAGAGGTTCCTCTTGATGTCCAGAAGTGATCTAAAGTCTGTGATTTTGGGTGCTAGTCTTATACCCATTTTGGCCTTTAAAGTAGGCCTACTTCAAAGGAAAGTCTCTCTTGTTTGTGAAATCCTGCGTTGCCCAGGCCAGGCCCCAGACACACTCCAGGGGGTGGAGACTGCATTGTGTGAGTGCAGACACAGCCCTTTCAGGTGTAAGCGACCACTCCTCCCCTCCCTCCTAGCACAGCTGGCTCATCAGGATATGTAGACTACACCCCCAGCTCCCTTTGTGTCACTGTCTAGAGAGAGGTGCAAACAGCCCAACTGTCAAACTGACCCAGACAGGGAATCCACAAACAGGCAGAGTCAGAGAATAGTTTAAGCAAGAAAATGCCAAATTTCTAAAAGTGGCATTTTCAATCACACAGTCTTAAAACCAACTTTACCAAAATATGTATTTTTAAATTGTGAGCTCAAAGACCCCAAACTACATATGTGTATCTGCTCGCAAGGGAATCTATGCTTTAATCATTTTTAAAGGTAGCCCCCCTGTTAACCTATGAGAGAGATAGGTCTTGCAACAGTGAAACACGAATTTGGCAGTATTTCACTGTCAGGACATATAAACACATTAGTATATGTCCTACCTTAAATATACACTGCACCCTGCCCATGGGGCTGCCTAGGGTCTACCTTAGGAGTGTCTTACATGTAAGAAAAGGGAATGTTTAGGCCTGGCAAGTGGGTACACTTGCCAAGTCCAATTGGCAGTTAAAATCTGCACACAGACACTGCAGTGGCAGGTCTGAGCCATGTTTACAGGGCTACTAATGTGGGTGGCACAACCAGTGCTGCAGGCCCACTAATAGCATTTGATTTACAGGCCCTGGGCACCTCTAGTGCACTGTACTAGGGACTTACCAATAAATCAAATATGCCAATCATGGAAATCCAATTACAAATATATTTTACATAGGAGCACTTGCACTTTAGCACTGGATATCGGTGGTAAAGTGCCCAGAGTAACAAAAACAGCAAAAACAGAGTCCAGCACACATCAACAACCTGGGAAACAGAGGCAAAAAGTTAGGGGAGACCACGGCAAGGATGAAAATTCTAACACGTGCCCCCCCAGCTGAAAGTGGGGAGCAACCACCCAACCTCATGGGAGTTCTTATCACTAAGGCGGAAGAACCTGGACAGACCATCAGCATTGACGTATTCTGTGCCAGAGCAGTTTTCTACTGTAAAGTCCATCCCCTGTAGGGAAATGGACTACCTCAACAGTTTAGTATTCTCACCCCTCATCTGCATTCACCATGTGAGGGGCCTGTGGTCAATCTGAACCCAGAAGTGAGTCCCAAACAAGTAGGGTCCTAGCTTCTTCAGCGCCCAGACCACAGCAAAAGCAGAGTCCAGCACACATCACCAACCTGAGAAACAGAGGCAAAACGTTAGGGGAGACCACGCCAAGGATGAAAAGTCTAACAATCACTTGATTATTTGTTACACTTAGGGGAGAGGATGTGGAATTACTGCCAGACTTTGCAACTAGGGATCCAGGTCCACGTTTCCGCGTCAGCTCAACATCTTGTGATTCTGTGCAAATCACTTAATCTCCCGATGCCTAAAACCAAAATGAATGTGTCCTTGTGTAATGTAACTGTTGCTCATGTAGAGCACCCTAATACCTTCGGGTAAAGTGTGTGCTATATAAAACTACAAAAAAAACAAAAAATGAAGGCCCTCATTACGACTTCGGCAGTCTTTTTAAAAGACCACCAAAACTGCTGGTGCCAACATACCGCCAGTGCTGGCGGTATGTTTGGCGCCCTATTATGACATTTCCACTGGGCCAGCGGAAGAGTCACCACAACATTGAAGCCAGCTTGTAATGGAGCCGCTGCCAATGTTGAGGTGCGTCGGGTGCAGCACCACCCATTGCGCATTCCACTGCCCGTAATTTTGGCAGTGGAATGCACGATGGGGCTGTACATGGGAGCCCCTGCAGTGCCCCCGAGTCTCCTATACCGCCAGCCTTTCCATGGTAATCCCCAAGGCAGCGCTACTTGCAGTGCTGCCCTGGTGGATAACAACCGCTGGGACCGCCAGGACCGCCAGGACCGCCAGGACCGTCAGGACCGCCAGGACCGCCAGGCTGCAGGCTGGCGGCAGCCTGGTGGTATAGGCAGTATTACCGTCGCAGGTCTGCCACGGTCAGAATGTGGCGGTATGTACCGCCAGCCTGTTGGTGGTACTACCGCCACATTATCACCACCTGCCGGGGTCACAATGACCCCCTAAGTGTTATATACACTTCTGTCATTGAGCTATACGTGGGCTAGAGTTGGCCTCTTTTTTCTCTGGTGACCATCTTGGGAGACTTATTTGTTATGAATCTCCCTAACACCCTCATTTACTTTAGTAACTTCAGTGGAAAATAATTTCAGTTTTCCTTTTCGATTCCATCAAGATGGCTTTCAGATGTGCCACTGTTTTTTGGCTTATTTAACATGTTAGCAATCAAGTTGCTCATTAGAATACTGTTATAAAGCTGCTGTTCACAAGGAAGTAAACTGGCAGCCTGGTGCTGCTGTTGGAAGTGCATGTTTCAGCCTGCATGGCAGAATTAGAAATAAAATAGAAGCAGAAGATATTGCTGTTCACTTAAAACATCCTAATTTTTCTTTCTACAGCACTAACCATAATCTCTATGACAAAATGAACCCCCTCATTATGTTCCTTTCTAAATTAGGTTTTAGCATTTTGATTCAATTAACATGGCTTCAGGTGTGCCACACTTTTGTCAGAAGTAAGAGTGTTAGCACTCTAGTTGCTCTTTAGAACACTTTGGGAGGCAGCAGAAGAATACTGAAATGTCAGACTTCATTCTCGTATGGCTGAGTAAGATAGTGTGAATTTACAAAGATCTTCTGCAACCTCAAAGGGAAAATCATGAGAAAACAGTTTACACTCAAACATGATTCATGAAATCCCAGCGGAAGGCTTTTTTAAAGGGCAAAATCACCTTGGAACACACCACAATTCCTAAAATCAGTATGGTACCATTAACAAATGATTTATATCTAACTACAATATGTTAACACCCTTTATATTTTCTCCTCTTTGCAACCCTCAAAACCTGCCATTCATTACAATGCATTTCAATGGGTGATATCTTATATATTGGTCCCAAGATGGCTGCCATCTCTTTCTGATTGAAGTGCTGACATCCAATCAGATTTCACCATGAGATCTGTATTTAGGCTCCACCCAGATATACAAATTTGGATTTTATTTAAGAGCTGGGGCTCCTATTATGCTTAATTTTCTTGCTTTATAGCAGCCAAGATACAACAACAAAACTACATTTCCCATGAGTCCATGGGGAAGAAGCAACCACCAAATCAAATCATAAAGGAACAACCAATAGGGAGACCCCAAACCCAATAACTGTCGAAACTGCGAGCAACAATTTACATTTTCCTTGCCTTAGTGTCAGAATGGTGAAGACGCTGAGGTGAGCATTATGCATTCTTTTCTTGCTTTTATTTTCACAGCAGCCAAGCAAGAACTCAATTTCCCAGAGAAAACAAACATTAGAACTACAGGATGATATCACAATGGAACAACCAACAGAGCATCAAGTATAACAATCATTATGTTGACTGCGAACAACAACTCCTGGAGCAGAACAATAGTCATGTTTGCGTTGAAAAGAAGTTGGGAGTCGGACTGATCCATCACAAGAATATCATCCAGATAAATTATCAGACGCACCCCCTGAGGTTCTCCACCACGGCTTTCAGCAGTTTCATAAAGCACCAAGATGCCGATGATAGTCCGAATGGGAGGGACTTGAACTCAAACACTTGTTGCCTCCACATAAATTGTAGAAACCTGCGGTGTGGAGGAAAAATCCGGACCATCAGGTAGGTGTCCTGGAGGTCCAACCGAATCATCCAGTCCCTTTGTAAGAGGAGGTCCCTGAGCTTGTGGATGCCCTCCATCTTGAAATGTCTGCATACCACCCATTCATTGAAGGCCCATAGATTGATGACCGGGCGGAACCTATGTCTTTCCTTTCTACCAAGAATATGTTGCTCATGAAACCCCCGGGATGGAGATTTCATCTATGGTCTCCTTTGCCAGAAGACATTGAACCTCTGAGTCTATCAGTGTCATATCTACGTCCAAGAAAAAGATAGGTTTCGTGGGTGTAGTGGGGTTTCCCAGAATTCTATGTCGAAACCTTCCACTGTCTACAGGACCCAAACATCGGAGGTTATGTCTGCCCACCTGTGTGCAAACTTCTGTAACCTCCCCCAAGGGCACGAGGGTAAGAAGGGATAATGCTTACCGTTAGGTCCTCCTGGGGCATTCGCTCCTCCACTGGGTCTGCTCTTCCCCACTTGGGGAAAAATGTGTTAACCTCTACACGCATTTGCCGTGCTTTGAGCTATGGGCCCTGTTAAGGGTTAACACAGACCGCAAAGCAGTGTTCTGCGAGGGTAAAAAATTAGACACAGGATTTATCTCCTTAAGCGCCAGTGATAAAACAATCAAGCTCCCATGGCGACTCAATCAGTATTACAGAAGCGCTTTGCTACTCTGCAGCAGCGTGAAAGAGTGCCCTCTGGTGGACCTGACGTGTCACTGTGAGGCAAATCTGCGCTCAGGCTGATTTTGCCTGCCACGTGATTGTCAGGTGATAACAAAGATAACAATAATACAGTCATGCAATAAGCGCACAAAGTGAAATACGATTCAGAAAAAACAGCTTAGATGAGGCAGTAAGGAAAAATATGACTTAACTGATGCTCGAGCAGTGAAGATAGAGAAAGGACTCTGACAACGGATCAATCAATCAAATTGTTTGTAAAGCGCATTACTCACCTGTGAGGGTCTTAAGGCACTGAGGGGGAGGCTGGGGTGGTCGAACAGCCATGTCTTGAGGTGTCTCATGAAGGTTAGTAGGTCCTGTGTCTGTCCCAGGTGGATAGGAAGAGTGTTCCACGTCTTGGCAGTGAGGTGGGAGAACTATCTGACACTGGCAGTTGTTCTGTGGATGCGTGAGACGGTGGCGAGGGCAAGGTCAGCAGAGCAAAGCTGTCGGGTCGGGTGCAGGAGGAGAGCCATCTGTTGAGGTATTCTGGTCTGGTGTTGTACAGTGCTTTGTGAGCCTGGGTGAGGAGTTTGAATGTGATTCTCTTGTTGATGGGGAGCCAGTGTAGGTCTCTCAGGTGGGCTGCGATGCGGCTGTGGTGGGGGATGTCCAGGATGAGGCGTGCAGAGGCGTTCTGTATGCGTTGCAGTCTATTCTGGAGCTTGGCCGTGGTTCCTGCATAGAGGGCATTGCCGTAGTCCAATCTGCTGCTTACGAGAGTTTGGGTGACCGTCCTTCTGGTTCTGGTGGGGATCCATTTGTAGATCTTCTGAAGCATGTGGAGGGTGTTGAAGCAGGAGGAAGAGGTGACGTTGACTTGCTGGGTCATTGATAGCGATGAGTCCTGGATGAACCTCAGATTGCGTGCATGGTCGGTGGATGTCAGTGCTGTTCCCAGTGTGCCAGGGCACCAGCAGTCGTTCCAGGTGGAGAGGGTGGAGCCGAGGATGAGGACCTCGGCTTTCTCAGAATTCAGTTTCAGGCAACTGTTCTTCATCCATTCGCCGCTGGCCTTCATTCCTTTGTGGAGGTTGGTTTTGTCAGTGGTGGGTCCTTGGTGAGGGAGAGGATCAGTTGGGTGTCATCGGCATATGAGACGATGTTGAGGTTGTGTGATCGGATGATGTTTGTGAGCGGAGTTATGTAAATGTTAAAGAGGGTCGGGCTGAGGGACGACCCCTGGGGTATGCTGCAGATGATCTTGGTGGCATCAGAGTGGAATGGAGGGAGGCGGACTCTCTGGGTTCTGCCGGTGAGGAAGGAGGTGATCTAGTCCAGGGCTCTGTCATGGATCCCTGCGTCGTTGAGGCGTGTGCGTAGGGTGTGGTGGCAGATGGTGTAAAAGGTGGCTGAGAGGTCCAGGAGGATGAGGGCCGTGGTATGATGTATATGGACACTCGGAATGTGAATGGATTGAATGTTGGGTACCATGGAGATGTGTTGGACTCATAGGATATGTAGTGTTTGCTTTTTCTTGTCGAACTTTGAACTGGCTGTTATAATAAATAGTGAAGAAAGAAATGCATAAACCTTGCCTCCGTGTCCTTAATAGATTTGAAACTTTCCTTCTCTGTAGCTAGAAATTTCTCAGTCCTCTTTTCTTGAAGCGAGAATTAAAGAGGTGTATAAATGAACACTGAACAAAAGTAATCAACATGATGAACAAGTCTATGAAACGGTCATTAAAATGGAAAGAATTTCCAAATTGATCTAATTGGAAAGGTCCATGGAAACTAGAATCTTGTGTGGAGGAAAGCAACCAAGCTGGATTAGGAGGAGTTAATGCCGGAGAAAGGTGTTGGTACTGCAAAAAAAAGAAAACGGGGGGGGTTTGCATAACAGTGGTGGGATGATAATCGCCGCTGTCTCTTTAATAAAATCTAGCCTTTCTGACACCAAAGCTAGAAAAATCTAAATTTTATTACAAGACCAGAGGCTCATATTACGCAAGTTCAAAGCATAGCAATAACAAGAGTCAGAGACGTAAAATTGTTTGCAATAAAACGTTCTGAAATTATTCACATTAGACCAATCTGCAGATTTGAGAATATCCTGTAAGAAAGCCACAGTCCAATTAGCCCGAGAGGCCATCGTTTTTCTGGCTGAATGGACACCGAAGGAATCAATGTTAATTCCAGCAAAGGACATGATCCATCTAACCAAACGGACTAAGGTAGGAGAGATAACAGGTTTATCGGGTTTCTACAAAGAAACGAGTAATTGGTTAGAAGAGGAGGATCTCAATCTGAAATGCGAGTAACATAACCTTTTAAGCAATATGCAACACACAACTTGGGTTGAGTAGGAAAAAACAGATAATGAATGGAAGCTAAATTAGTCTTGATATGTCTATGAACCTGGAAAGAAACACCAAAAGGAGATTACTGGAAAGAAGAAACATCTAATGCTTTAACATCTGAAACACATTTTTATGAGATCAAACCTAAAAGCATAGTCAACTTGACAGAAAGTTGAAAGTGAAACTTTGTCTGGCCATGCAATAGATAACTTTAATACCAAATTAACATCCCACTTCATATTATGTTGTATTTAGGAACTGGACGATTAACAAATCTTACTCCCTTTAAAAGTTGGCATATCAGAGGATGTTCACCCTTAGGTCTCCCATTCATCCTTCAGTGTACAGCTGAAATAGCCAGTCTATAAGTATTGATAGTACGATAAGCTTTACCTTGATAAGTTAATGAAGCAAGGAAATTGACTACCAATGTTACATCTGCTAAAAAGGGATCTAAATTTCAGTCCATACACCAGATGCAACAGATGACCCAGGCTGCCTTGTAGGTTTTTGATGTGCCAGAGGCTTGTGATTGTTGGATGAAGTTGATAGCTTCCTCCAAAATGCCTGGGGTTCTCCAGGAAACCCCGAAATCTCCCACGTGCTCAGAAAAAGGGAACCATTGAGAATCATGTTGTGTTGATGACCCAGAGGTTCGAGCAGTAAATCGTGAAGAAAAGGGAGCCAAACAGGACCATCCGTTCGTCATCTCTAAAAGAGTTTGATACCAAGGTTGTTCTTGCCAAAAGGGAGTTATGAAAATTAGAGAGGATTGCTATTTGCATGCTTGAACGAGGACTTGAATGATCAGTAGAAAGGGAGGAAAAGCATAAAGAAGGGTCTGTGGCCAATGTTGGAGGAACGTGTTTATAACCAATGCTTGCGGGTCTGGTCTCCAACTGAAAAAAGAGGAATATGAAAATTGGGACGAGAGGCAAAGAGATCTGTTGACATTTTGCCAAAGATGGAAGTAAGTCGATTGAACACTGAAAGATGCAGTTGCCAATTGCTTGAATCTTGAAGGTGTCTGGAGTACCAGTCTGCTATCACATTCAATTTTCCTGGGAGATAAACCACTCTGACTGAGATAGTCCAATGTAAGCAATACTCCCAAAGATGTTTTACAAGAATTGCTAAGATTTCGGACTTGGTGCCTCCGAGGTGGTTGATATTTCTGATGGCATACACATTTTCCATTCTCAGAAGAATGGTGCAGCTTATCCTTTATTTTGTAAAGGATTGGATGGCAAAGGAACCTGCAAGCATCTCTAAACTGTTTATGTGCAAGAAGGACTCCTTCTAAGACCATGCACCTCGAGTCGAGAACTGACCACACCTTCCACCTAAAACAGTCCGACTTGCATCAAATTCTAAGACAAGATCTGAGGAAGCAGAGAAAATTGTTCTCCCGTTATGGGCATCCAAGTGGGTCAGCCACCAAAGAAGCTCTTCCCTGAATCTGGGTCTAGGGAAACTGGGTCGGAATAGGCAAGGTCTTTGTGAAGATGTCGTATTTTTAATCGTTGCACAGCCCAATGATGAAGTGAGCCCGGAAAGATCACTTGGATTGAAGAAGCAAGAAGTCCTACCAGACAAGATAACAACCTGAGAGAGATGTGAGGGAGACATAATGAATGACAATTTTCCGTTTTTATGAGATCGACTTTGTGGAAGGAAGTTGAAGGATAGAGCAAGTAGTATTTATCAAGAAACCCAGAAATCCTAATTGAGCTGCTGGAACAAGGGCATATTTCTGGACATTGATGAGAAAACTTAAACGAAGGAAAAGGTTTTGATAAAGATGAAACTGAGAAAGAAGAAGATTCTTGTCTTGGGCCATAATGTGGAAGTCATCTAGTTAAAGAATCAGACACACTCCATGAGCTCTGAGGAACGCTGCCTCCGGTCTGAGAATCTTGGTGAAACACCAAGGAGCCGATGATAGGCGGGAGGGAAGAACTTTGTAATGAAAGAAGGAATTTCCCCCATTGAAGTGGGAGAAATGTTTTGTGGGAAGGATGAATTGGGACAGTAAGGCAGGCGTCCTGAAGTTCTAATCTGACCAACCAATCGTCTTGGAGTAAAATATCTCTGAGATGTGAAATGGTCTCCATTTTGAAATGGCTGTAGTCAGAAAGTTACTGAAACTTTTGAGGATCAAGGCGAGGTGAAACTTTTGGTTTTGTTTCTGAACTAGAAAAAGGTGCTGAGAAAATCTGAAGATTTGAAGTGGACTGGCTCTATTGCCTGTTTGATGAGAAGAGGTTTGATCTTGTGGATGAGTTGAGGGAGTTGGAATTGGATTGGAGGTTGGTAAAACTCTGAGGTAACCCTGAATAGACTGATCTGTGGTGAAAGAACACCATGAATTAATGCCTGCTAAAGGAACAATGCCAGAATTGAAAACACCTACCTGAAAATTGCTCTCCTTTATTTGAATATCCTTTGGACTGGTATCCTCTGGCCCGGCAGGGATAGAACTGAGGCTTAAATCCTGAATAGGTGTCAATTTGATTCTGCTGTTTGAAGGAGCCTCTATTGAGGTATTTTCCCCTGGAGAAGCAGCCAGCAAAGCTAGTCCGACCTTTGCCGGCACTGAAGAAAACCTGTGAAGAAAAAAATGTCTTTACGGAATTTTGGGCTTTGTCCATAGTGGCAAAAGTAGACACATATTTGCCTTATTCCTTTATAAAGGAGTCACAGAACAATAATCCTTTGCCCAAGGGACCTTCTTCTTTGGAGGCTAAATAACCAGGTTTAGGGTCAATTTTCTTCTCTCCAGAGAAATGTGCATATAAGCATTGCCCAAAATGCAAATTGCACGTTGGGCCCAATTGGAAAGCATAACTGGATCTATCAAGGTGCCTTCCACCCTGGCCTCTTCTGCCAGATACGAAATTCTGTTGAGAGGACCCATCAAGTCCAACAGTTTATCCAACAGTCTGTCTTGGTAATTGGACCAGGCTCTGTCCACTCCTTTTTTTTATGGTCCTTGCCGAATTTAGTGAAAAATATAAGCATTTTTGGGTCAATAACTGGCGTAGCTGTGATATTAGGCAAAGAGGAATGGGGGCATTCAGATTTTAATTTATTTCTAGTAGTTTTATCCATGGCATTACTCAAATAAAAAGAAACATAGTCCGCAACCATAATCATTTGAATTAGGATGAATCATAAATGAGGTGTCATTCATGGGTTCACCTAAGTGATCAACCAATTCTTGAGACACTGGGTGAGCAACACCACCATCATGAGGAAGAATTTTCTGTCTTTTCTCCAGAGGCCCACATACATAGGTATCCGCAGATCCGTCCAAATTGTGTGTGATCCAATACACTATCATCATCATCAGTGTCTCTTAACTGTATTATATAAAGTGGAGAAGTAGGGGACCCAATTTTGAAACTTGTCGGGTGGGAGCACCAATTTTGATAGAAATACCTTTAGAGGACCCAGAAGGGGTAGCCACACATTTCTTGCCTTTAGTAACAGGCAATTCATTGGGAGAAATGATTGTAGAAATAGAGACTTCTAAATTTTTTGAAATGTGCAACATAGAAACAGAGACAGCTTGCTGGACTGAGTCTTTAATAAAATACTTTAAGTTATCCTTAAATATTTGTGACTCTTCCTCCTCAGACATTGTGGATATAATGAAAATATATCATAGCAAGAAAAGATACAATTGAAAGTGAATGAATTTCCCAATATAAAGATATTTTGACCAAAGAAACGATAAAAAAACAGCGATTCAAGCGTTAAATTTCCTTAGGGACTAAAGGGGAAGTTAAGAAGATGAGGGCATGGAAAAGGAGATAAAACTCCTGCATAGATAGAGGAGAGAGGCAGGGAGTCAGGGAAGCCGCGCCTGGGGTGGTCTAAAAAATGAAAGGCTCTGCATCAGAAGAAACTCCGACCGGAGTGAGAAAAAAATTCTTGAAAAGCCGACCATGGAGGTAAGCGGTCACAGCCACACAAGTACCACAGAAGCAATCAGCTGTTCAGCGCATCTCGTAAAGGCAAAATGACGACCGCTCTGAGGCGCATCAAGAACCAAGGAAGAGCACCACAGAGTGCGACGGCAAGCACTCGAAAGGTACTCAACAAGAACTCATTTGAAACACTGGAAATGTTAATTAACTATAAATGCAAATATATATTAGCATGAGATGTGGAGAAAGTGAAATAATATATACTTATGACTGTGAGCAGCAAGTAAAGAGGGGTATTGTCAACATAATTATTGTTATACTTGACGTCTGTTAGACCTGACAGCCTTAGTGTGGTCACCCCCAACTTTTTGCCTGCCTACCTCCACTTTTTGACACTCTTTTTGCTGGGTTTAGGACTCTGCACACCTTACCACTGCTAACCAGTGATAAAGTGCAAATGCTCTCTCCCCTAAACCTGGTGACATTGGCTCATACCCAATTGACATATTTAATTTACTTGTAAGTTCTTAGTAAAGTGCATTGCATGTGTGCAGGGCCTGTAAACTAAATGCTACTAGTGGGCCTACAGCACTGATTGTGCCCCCCACATAAGTAGCCCCTTAACCATTGCAAGGCCTGTGTGTGCAGTTTCACTGCCAATTCGACTTGGCATTTAAAAGTACTTGCTAAACCCTGAACTGCCCTTTTTCTACACTGTGAGAAAACAGGGTTGATTGCAGATCCCCCTAACTTTTTGCCCCCATTATTCACTTTCTGCCCCCATTTTTCACTTTTTGCTGGTGTTTTCCTGACTCTGAGGGTGCCCTGGGTATTGCTAACCAGTTCCAGGGCTTGTGCGCTGTGTAAAATCAGTATGCAAATTAGGCTAATTATAATTGGCTATGTCAACCTGCCTATAAGTCACTAGTATATGGTAGGGCATGTAGGTTTAGGGACCCCAGCATAGGTAGTGCACCCATAGTTGCACTGTTGAGGTGCCCAGTGTCATTTTAAAGGCAGGCCTGCCTTGCTTGCTGCGTATAAATTAAAGTTACATGCAAAATCGACTTTGGAATAAAAAATACTTCCAAAGTCTTAAACTACCTTATTTTTACATATAAGTCACCCCTACGGTGTGCCCTATGTGCCCCTAGGGCTAGCTGCCATGTAACTATAAGTAGGGACCTTGTAACAATAGTTTTCTAAGCCCTGGTGAGGTAAAACAGCCAAATTCATTTTTCCCTCATTGTAGTGAATGGCCTCTATAGGCTAGAATGGGGAGACTTTATTTTAATTTATAAAGTCCCCTTAAGTGTCAGATACCTCAAGTTTGGTATCAGATTAATCCCAGAACTTACAATTGTTGGATTTAATATAAGTTGTTCAGGTAAATAATTTTAAACTCTACCTAAAAAGTTGCCAACTTCAGCTCTGTAGTCCTCTGCTCTGATTGGCTGCCTTGATGAGGTGTGAAGTAGCCTGGGCTGAACACCATGAGATGTGCCTGGGGAGGAGATCTTCTCTCAGCAGATGGAGAAGCAGGAAGGGGGAGGGCTGCCAAACTGGTCTTAAAAGCCAAGGAAGGATACTTGGAGCAACCCAACACCTCCCTCCCATCCTGCAAACCCAGACAATTAGGTGCCCCCTTGATTAGATTAGGAGAGGGCAGGAGAGGGGTCTGTTTAGGATTTTTAACCACACCAGTGGATGGGCTCAGTCAGATGTAACCTCCAAAAATCATTTTCAGCCATGATGGATTTTTTGAGGGATGTTGCTCCCTGAGATTACATTTTGCCACACTTCCCATGAAGTGGTCAACACAGGGAGAAGGACCCTGCACCTGATTGGAGAACCAGGACCCCCCTGTTTTTCACCCAGGAGCAAGGATAAAACTGGCAGACCTGCACCCACACCTCAAATCACTATCATTTCCCTACAAAGAAGAACAACAGAAAAAAGAAGGACTGCCCTGCTGGACCCCCGACCTGCACCTGGACACTGCACTCAGCAAGACTGCACCAGCTGCACACTTGGGCTTCATCACAAGAAGGACTTTGCCTGGCTTCAACTGGTTAAAGGATGAACTCCCTGACTGCTACAGGTGAAGAATTGCTAATCAGAGTACCCGGCACCAACTCCTAAAGAAACTGACCAGCTGACCACTGTCCAGTGGCCAATTTGGAGTTTGCGCCAGGTGCATTCTGGGAGTTGTAGTCCACACCCTCAAGGAGCATCTCAGAGCTTCTGGAACCTTGGGGTGAGCTGTGGACCTCAAAGGAACCTTAAAAGTACATCTAGAAGAAGATCCAGAGTTTTGGAGATGTTTGGAGAAGTTTTGGAAAAAAGCTCAATAAAGGGACCGACCCGCCACAGCAACTCTAGCTGGCTTACCTCAACCGCGACCCGGCCTGACTTGCAGGTTCGTCCCAGTGAAGAAAATCTCTGAAAAAATTACTAAGTCTGAACGTAGAAAGTTGACCGGGACCTCCCAGGCAGTGTATCTGAAGAGGGCTCCAGGGACATCGGATCAAGATTCAGGTTTGCCCCAGTCGAAGGATTTTCATCTTGAAAAAACAACTAAGTCCGAAGGTAAAAATCTCCACAAATGCTTCTGCGATGAGTATCGAGGAAGAGTTCGGATTGGACTGGCAACTTGGTCCCGCTGAAGAAAATCGTCAAGAAAACTACTAAGTCCTATGGTAAACTTTTGACCAAGCCCTCCTGCGGGCTGTAGACAAACAGGGCTCTATTGCGGTCAGCCTTAAACTTTGACTTTGCCCCGGTCGAGGTGCGACCAGATGACCAAATTGGCACTATTCGTTTCTAAGCGCTAAAAAGCATAAATTCTTTAAAAATTCATATCTCCGTTCCCCGATTTGAATCATTTTGGTATCATTTTAAAGATAAAAATATAATCTATTTTTATCAATTGGTGTTGGCTTTTTATTGTGGTTTGTGTTTTACTTTTTTACTGTTTTGTGATTTTTAAATGCTTTACACATTTGTCTCCTAAGTTAAGCTTTGTAGCTCGTTGCCAAGCTACCAAGGGTTGAGCTGGGTTTAATTTATAGAGACCTAACCGGACCTAAGTGGAGGTTGGTGGATTATTGCTAAATGTGGGTACTTACCTGCCCTTACCAATAATCCATTTTCCAACATACATATAATTCACCCCTAAGGTATACCCTAGGTAACCCGTAGGGCAGGGTGCTGCGTAGGTAAAAGGCAGGACATAAACCCTTTATGTTTTATATGTCCTAGTAGTGGAAAACTCCTAGATTAATTTTCCACTGCTGTGAGGCCTGCTTCTTTCATAGGCCAACATTAGGGCTACCCTCATATATTGTTTGAGTGATAGATCCTGATCAGAAAGGGGTAGACAGGTCACACATAGTATGGTCAGAATGGTAATATAAAATCCTGCTGACTGGTGAGGTTGTTTTTTATAGCACTATTTTAGAAATGCCAGTTTTAGAAAGTGAGCATTTCTCTGCACTGAAAGTCCTTCTGTGCCTTACAGCCTGTCTCCAGTCCATGTCTGGGCTGGGCTGGTTGACAGCTCCCTTGTGCATTTCACCCAGACAACCACAAACACAGGATGATCAGTCACACCTGCACACATCCATACTAAATGGGTCTTCCTGGGCTGGAAGGGTGGAGGGCCTGACACTTACATTTCAAAGAACAGTGGCCTACCCTCACATAAAGGACTGCCAAAATCCCTACTGGGACCCTGGCAGACAGGGTTGTACTGAAAGGGTACCTTGTGCACTTCGAAACCACTTTTTGAAGTCTCGCCCACTTCAAAGACACTTTCAGGTATATAAACTGGATCCCTGACCCTACCAAATCAGACACTTTTTGGGAAAGACATTCTGCACCAGAACCTGAAACCTGCCAAGAGAAGCTGCCTGGCTGCCGAAAGGACTCACCTGGACTGCTTTGCTGTAAAGGACTGCTGCCTTGTTGTTGCCCTGCTGCCTTGCTGGCCTCTGGCTCTGCTGAGAAGTGCCATCCAAGGGCTTGGATTGAGCTTGCCTCCTGTTTCCTGAAGTCTCAGGGCCAAAAAGACTTCACCTCTGCAAAGAAACTCCTTGTGCGGTGAAAATGGGCACAAAGCCTGCTAGAATCAATGCGCAGCCTGTCCAGCAGGGAGAAAATCACGCTTTGCCGAACCAGAACTTATATGCACAGCCCATCTGATCAGTGCATCGCCAAACCGGAAAGATGCAGCCCGACATCCTGTGAGAGGAATTGATGCAGCGCCAGCCGTGTGACAGAAACTCCGCCACATCACCCACCGGATTGACGCAACAGCTGTGCCTTCATCCGCACAGCCAGGATTTCCACACATCGTCCCTGAGTGTCAAAAGACATTGCAAAGAGGATTCAAGCCTGCACGCCGGAATTCGACGCAAATCCCTTGCTGCATGGAAAAGAATCGATACATCGTCTGTGTGCGCCTGGAAATCTGACACACCCCTACCTTTTTCCATGCATGTGCTCCTCTGAGGTCTTCGTGGATTTAATTTTGACGCAAACCAGGTACTTTGTGCTTGCAAGAGACAAATGTGCCTTTAAGAACTAAAGTCTCTTATCATTACAAAAGTAATATTTCAATTTGGGATTATCAAATCTTAATTGTTTTCACCTTAATTTAATCAGATAAATATCTTATATTTTTCTAAACCTGTGTGGCTTTTTTTTATAGTGTTCTCACTGTGTTATTGCATGATTTAATGCACAAATACTTTACACATTGCCTTCTAAGTTAAGTCTGACTGCTCCGTGCAAAGCTACCAGAGGGTGGGCACAGGATAATTTGGATTGTGTGTGATTTACCCTGACTAGGATTGTGATCCCTATTTGGACAAAGGTGAAAACTTGAGACCCCATTTCTAACAACGTCCTATTGGTTGTTCCTTTGTGATATCATTTGGTAGTTCTAATGTTTGTTTTTTCTGGGAATCGTAGTTCTTGCCTGGCTGCTGTGAAAATAAAAAAGCAAGAAAAGACAGCATAATATGCGCCTCCGGTCTTGTAATAAAATTCCTCGTCTTGCTGCTCGCTGTCAAGATAAGTGTCATTGTTTTATTTTTCTTCACATTTTCTTCACATATATTACTGTTTATAGTTATGTTTGGTATTTTTAATACCTGGTCTCTTCATTCCTTTATATCGTAGAACGCACTTCCCTGTTGGATGCCATATCCGTTTCGTGCTCAAGTGCGTTCTCCTCATTGTAAACCCCTCTGTGCTCTAAGACAACACGCTCTGTTTCACAAGCATTTTCCTCATTGTGCGCCCCTCCATGCTCTGAGGAGACAATCTCCACTTCATGAGCGCATTGTTCCTCATTGCGCACCTCTCCATGCTCTGAGGAGACATGGTTTATTACAGAGTGCAATAAGCGGTGACTTTGCCCGCTCTGATCGAGAAGACAGTGTTGTTCCTCGCATCTTCTCCAAGTTCTTCTCCATGGGCAGCTTTTATCGATCTTGCCAACCTACCTCCATTCACTTCATGGTTTGGGGTGTGTCTCAGTCTCCTCTTGATCACACCCGTTGCCTGATTGTTTTTTTTTTAATCCTTCTGAGCCATATATGTTTTAATTTTGGGGAGTTCCGTTATTTTGTCTTCACATTTGTGTTTTTCAGGGTGTCACTGCTTTCCAATCGATATTCTTTATTTATAGTTGCCATAAATTTCCTGTTCACAATGTCAAAAAACACCTCAAATGATATTGATGATAAGGAAGCTCAGGAAAACCCGTGATAATTTAAACTATTCATGGCTATGTCAGCTTCCATGCTTCAGGTGTAAAAAAATGTGGACGTCTCATTTTGAAAATATGTCTCACAGAATAAAATAGAATTAAATAAGGGTGAGAAACACCTTTTCTAAAATTCACTCAAATTTAAATAATACAAGTTCTTCCAAAATTACGTTCCTCCCCCCACGAGGATACTAATATGGTGGATAAGGTTTCTCTTTGACTGAATATTACTCAGTTAAGGGATACTGATGATAACATGGATCAGGATGATCTGGCTGATGTTAGTGACCAGGGTACAGAAAATATCTGGCATGGGCCTCCTCAGAAAAGGTGAACATTTTCTGAGAAATATTTGGGTGAGTCATCTAATAAGACAGATTTGACTGTACTTGATTTTTGTTGGGGAACCAATGTTTGATCCTACTTTGATGCATCATCCAAATTATAAGGAGTGGTTCCTGTCTGGTCATGTTTTTCTTCATTTGAGACAATTTTTAGATAAATCCACCAGGAACAAATTATGTTCTGAATGTCCCCATCCTAGTCTTACATATAATGTTACCGCCACCACAGCTATAAATCCTAACATGGTGTTATTTTTTTCTAAATTTGGTAAAGACCCTAAAAAAGGTGTTGAAAGGGCCTAGTCAACCTGTCAAGACAGGCTTATCAATTTAACAGGTCCTCTGACCAAGATTTTGGATTTGGCTGAGAAAGCTAGACTGGAAGGCCCATAAATTTATCTGTAAGCAAATTGGGCTCAGAGGGCAATTTGCATTTTGGGCAATGTGAATTCTGCCATTTCGGAAGAGAGACGCAAAAGTCTTTTATTAAAGATGGATCCAAAACTGGACAACCTGTCCACTAGAGAAGAAGGCCAAAAAGCCAACGGATTGCTTTACAGACACTCTTTTATAAAAGAAATGAGCACGTATGAGACTACTTTCGCTATTATGGATAAGGCTCAGTTTTGTCTTAAGAAGATTTTCAGCTCCAGAGATTTTGGCAGAGCTGGTAAAGGGAGGAACCACTTTGCTGGTTACTATGTCTTCCACTGAGGCAATTTCTACAGAGGCTCCTCCAGATTCTGTCAAGAATACAAACCCCAGTTCAACCCTCAAAGAAGAAGAGGTTTCAGGAGCAGAGGTTTCCATCAAAGAGGAGTTCAAATCTCAGGTAAGAAATCTCATTTCTGGCTCTCTTCCTGTAGGAGGTTGATTGGACTTTTTTCTTCCAAAGTGGTGCAAGATTAGTGCAGATCCTTGGTTTCTACAACCTGTACAAAGTTATAGCATAGCCCTTTACCAAACTCCTCATCAAATACATTCCCCTCCTTGTTTAACATTTTTACAAGAGCAAACCCATTTAATCAACATGGACATTTCTTCCCTAATTTCAAAGAATGCAACAGAGAAAACACGTTTTCACCTAACAGGTTTTCTTAGTACAATTTTTCTTGTACAAAAAAAAGAACAAAAAGTTTCATCTTGTGATAAACCTAAGAATGTTCAACAATTATGAAATCTACAATCATTTCAAGATGGAGACCATCCTTCATCTTAGAGACACCTTGTTAGAGGGCAAGTGGATGGTCCCCTTAGATCTCTAAGATGCCTATTTCACTATTCCTGTTCATCTGCTTTACTGGAAATTCCTACAGTTACAATAGGAAAGTTTAATCTTCTAATTCACAGCTCTTCCTTTCAGGCTCTCCCTGGCACCATGGTGCTTCACGAAGATAATGAAACCAGTAATGGCTCATCTAAGGGCCCAAAGAATAAGATTGATTGTTTAGTTAGTCATCTTCTGTTTTATGGCCCAGAACAAGGACCTTTTCTTATGTCATTTGCAGAAATGTCTTCATCTTTTGAATTCTCTAGGCTTTCTGCTAACCAAGGAAAAATCTTCTCTCACTCCCTTGACTCAAATCAAGTTTCTGAGTTTCTTCATAGTCACAAAAACATCCTCTTTGCTTCTTCCTCAGCAAAAAGTCAATCAAATAAAACACACAAAATGTGCCAAGTACTTAATCTTTCAATCTTATCTCTACGGTCTCTTGCAATAATTGCAGGCCGTTTTAGCCTCTTTCATCAAATCTATCTTTACTGGTCCTTTGCATTAGAGAGCCCTACAAAGATTAAAAGTTTTCCATCTTTGCAGCGGACTTCTTTATTCAGATGTGATTCAATTAGACCAGAAATCACAAGAAGAACTCCAATGGTGGCTAGATCACTTGGATGCTTGGAACAGGAGAGCTATTTTCTCTATGGCCCCAGATCTAGTATTAGAATCTGATGCAAGTCGGATAGGTTTGGGTGCAAGATGTGGTAACATCTCGACTGGGAGCGTATGGTCAGAGAGGGAGTTCTCACTGCACATAAATTGTTAGAGATGCCTGCAGGCTCCTTTGCACTTGGGACATTCGCAAAAGACAAGATCAGTTGTTCAATTCTTCTGAGAATGGACAATCTGTCTGCAATAAAATACATCAATCCTCTTGAAGGGATGAAATCAAAACCATTAGCAGATCTAGTCAAACGCTTTTGGGAATTCTGTGTACAGTGAAAACTTTGGGTCCAACCACAATATCTCCTGCTGAAAATGAACACTTTTGTGGATTTGTGTTTTAGAGACCTGAGAGACTCCAGTGATTGGCGTCTTCATCCTTCAGTGTTCAAAAACCTTTCTTTGAAAGTCAGCACGATGTCAGTAGAATGGTTCGCCTCTCAATTTAATTCTCTCCTTCTCAAATTTTACAGTTGGAGACCAGATTCTCAAGTGCTAGCACAGACGCTTTTCTTCAAGACTGGTCTCTTCATCTCAACTATGCCTGTCCTCCATTTGTTATGATAGCCAGGATTATAGCCTAAGTTCACCGCCAACAGGCTTAATTGGTTCTAGTAACACTGTCTTGCAAACTCAGCCTTGATTCCCCTTTGTTCTGGAGTTGTCAATCGATTTCCTAATTCCCATTCCAACAATTCCTAACCTTCTTCTCGACCCAGAGGGCTTCCTCACAACATGATTCTCAATAATACTCTTTCTCTAGTGGCATGGAAAATTTGAGGTCAGCCTGGAGAACTTCTGGAATTTCAGAGGAAACTGCTCAATGCATCCTCCACCCTTGGGCCCCAGGGACATCAAAAGATCCCTTTTCAGCCGATGTGACTTACTTATACTTATAGATCTGCTGTTGCTGCAGAACATGTTCAAGTGGATGGGAAACCCGTCGGTGAGCATCCTTTGATTTGTCATCTTTTGAAGGGAGTAAGATATTCTAATCCTTCTACTCCAACATACAAAGAAATGTGGGATGTTAATTTAATTTTGAATTTGTTTATTTCTTAGCAGGATAACGAGTTTCTTACTCTTAAATTCCTTTCTGCAAAATTAACGATGTTGTTGTGTTTAGTTTCATTGAAGCGAATATCTGATATGTCCAGGTACCTCTAATGCCTTCTGCAAATCTCACTCCACCCCAAACCACCCTTGCTTAAACTTACATTGCCTTGCACAGAACCACAATTCCTTGGGTTTAGGGGTCGTAAACCCCGGCTGTATTTTTATTAATAAAAACACATAAATCAATCAACAAAATGTACGTAGTAACCCCCATCATATTTACATAGTATTTACAACTTTTCAGATGCCTAGCCTTAACAGAGTACACTAATGCATCCGATTTTTTATTTCACTAACTAAATCAGTTCAGGCCTGCGTATCCAAATGTCAGTGACTGCTGATGAGATCATGACTGATTGCTAAGACACCCAGTCCCTGTCTCTCCCCACGCTAGGAGGCCCTAGGGTAGTATCTCCATAGGGGAGCATCCTATCCTCTCCCAAACCCATTTGTGGGTACACCCTGTAGAGGGGGCCCACCTGCCTGGCAGGGTACCTACCTCGGGCACCACCTCGACCCTCAGACATTACCCCCTCCCACCAAGGGCCACTGTTAGCTTCAAGAGCTTTGTGCATGCGCGGGTGGTTGGCACTAGGGGCAAGAAGCCAGTGACATCTCACAACCCCGCACCCCTGGATGTCATCCTTACTTCCCAGCCATCACCCCTTGGAGGGTCCAATTACCTTGCTGTCCTGCTCAGTTAAGAAAGGTACTTAATTGTCCCCCCTGTCATGATCCCACCCCACCACAGGTCAACACAGTAGACCGACTATCAGGCCTCAGCCCCGCAGTCGTTCCACTACCGAGGATGATGGACTAACCAAGCAAGAACATTTCCCAACATGTTGTTCCCCACGCAAGAAAGATACACTACATCCTGGAAGAAGAAACTCTCCCCATGAATGCAGCCGTGTAGCATGACAGCTAACCTTGGTGGTCTAAACAACTTGACCAACTTGTTAATAATTTTCTTCACCAAGTCATTGAAAGTCTTAACTGACAGGCCACCCCTCCACTGCAATCGGAGGATCATGATTGACCAGGGGAGCAACACCTGTGGACATTTCTTGGCTAACCAACCAAATTCTGAGACCATCAACTCAAACAGCTGCAGCTGACCCAGGGGCACCAAGTCATTACCCCCAAGATGCACAATTATGACGCCCAGTGGCATGCATCCTAGAATAAGCATTGAGTCCAGCACCAGTCTCAGCTCAGTGAGGAATAGCCCACCGACTGAAGAAAGAAAAGTGGTATCCAGCCTGTGATGCGCACTCCTTACAAACAGGTCGCCTGCCCGTCGGACATAGGAGTGGCCGATGACCCACATTTCAGTGACCCCTGCAACTCCTGCATGAACTGAAACCATTGGGACCTCCAAACGACTGACAGGGCCATCCAGAAAGAAGACCGATAAAAACAAAGGGCGTCAGAAACAGGTACTCACAGCATATGCAACCTCACATATGTCTTGTAGCAGTCAGAGGACCACCTACCAATCCTACTAACTGCTGCACCTGAAAACCCCATCACCACTGCTGCCATGGCTGTGCCGATCCTAAAGGAGTGAGTACCGAATTCAGAAAAAGGTTGCCCCATGGGGGTGATTCACAGATCGAAATTGAGCTGCCTAACCAAACATTGCCACTGATGGAGAGTGACCTTTTTCGCCCTCAAGCATGCCTCTAAGGCTTGAGTGAAAGTGATGAACATGTCCTTCACAGAATCTAATTCAATCCCAAGAATTCATTTGTGGTGTAGGGACCCACCGTTTTGCCCTGCGCAAATGGGACCCCAAATTCTCTCATAAGACTCTGAAAGATTCCCAATGCACCCACACACTGATCAGACTCAGAGGGACCAAGAAAGAGAAAATCATCCAAATAGTGGAGTACCCATTAATGTTGTGATATGTGTTTCAACCCCCACTCTAAGAAAGTGCTACATTTCTCAAAATAGGAGCAAGAGACTGAGCAGCCCCTTGACATGCACTTATCAAAGAAGCACTTCCCCTTCCACTGGAAACCCAAGAGATGGAAATTGTCTGGGTGGACCGGTAGCAGCCTAATGGCAGATTCAGTGTGCAATTTTACCATCAGAGCTCCAGGCCCCAGCTCTCGCAGCATCTGAATTGCCTGATCCAAAGACGCATACCATACCGAACAAAGAGCCCCATCAATAGCTTCGTTCATAGATTGTCCTTTTGGCACCAACAGGTTATGTATTAGTCTGAGCACACCTGGCACTTTTTTAGGGACCACCCCTTGGGGAGGACAGATAAAACCCTGTATGGAACTCTATCAAAGGGACCCGTTATCCGTCCCCACTTCAGCTCCTTGAGAATCTTTGCCATAGTTACTCGGGGTTTGGTCTCATATACAGCTAGTTCTTACAATGGGGCGAGCCTAAGTAGCCTTGAGCTGAGATCCTAAAACCATCTCTAAAGCCCTCATACAGCATCTGCTACACTGCATGACTGGTGTAGGAAATAAGCCAACAAACTAATAGGGGATGAGGCCTTACCGTAAACTGAAACACCATTCCTGGTGTCTGCCAGATCATCAATCCTGTTACTTACTACCATTATCCAGTGACTTCTTGAAGCACTTAAATTCGAGGAGGGAGGCCTGGCCACAGAAAGAACAGCAGTGTTTGAAACAGCAGACCCCCAGGGGCCAGGAGCATGTGCACCTGTTGAAGTCCCAGCAGGCCCGTCTCTTAGCCAACCTCTCCCCAGCAGTTCCCGGGGCAGTTCCTGACCCCGCCCAAAAGGGCTGACCTCCAACCCCTAGTGGTCAAATTGTACCACAACCATGTGATTATATGGATCTGGTCTCATCCTAGAGAAGGACAATTGGCCTTGATCCTTCTAAACTCCCTTTCGTAATCCTGCCATGCAGAACCACCATACAAATCATGTGGGCCCATAATCCTATTCATATAGCCTAACTGGGCTCCCACATTGTTAAAACTCTCAGCTAGAATGGCCTGATAGGGCAAGAATGCCCTTACCCAATTCGATAGTGACTCCTCAACCTTCTTCTTCTGAGGCCAATGGCCACTCTCCCTTGAATAAGAACTCTTTACACTGCTTAACCTCATCTTTATCCTGTTTGTCAACAAGAAGATCAAAGATATAAGTGTAAGCCCCTCTTCAAATCTTTTCCTTCACATGAATCGGCATATGCAGCCCCAGTTGCTCACTCTCAGAGCGACTACCACCAATGTCTGCAAGGGGCGAAGAGTGACCAGTACCAGAGTTTGTGGTTCCCTATGTAGAAGACAACGTCACCATAGTGCTCACTGCTGCTGGTGCTTAGCCTGAATGCTGGGCAGACGCCTCTGACTCTGGGGCGACCTGACCTACTGCTGCGCAGGACAATGAGGGCAGGATGAGCCTTCGGTCCCCTCTCACCATGCTCTGTCCCAGCCATGTTCTCTTGAGACTCCTGGCCACTTGGCTTATGTGCAAGACCAGATGCCGTGCCCTCTCAATAACATCCCTTTGCTTTGTCCCTGCTAAAGGACCCCCCACCAGCACGGAGGACAGCCTACCCACCTCAGAAAGCCATTGTAATATAGACGGCAAGTGACCTACCACATCCTGCTGCCCGACTAACCCCCTCCCCCACCTGGGGTAGCCCCCGCAGTTGAGTCAGACCCACCACTGACCATCACCACCCCTGCTACGCTCTCAAGTGTTGCCTAAATGATGACTTGGCCAGCTGGTACTGATGCAACATTAGTGGGCGTAGCTGGAGCTAACGTGGGCACCGACTGGACCAATGCCTTCAACTGGGGGCCTGGGGCAGGGTCAGACTCTCCAGCATCAACCCAACACCACCAGCAACCTGCACCGGGAAGGCCTGTCTGGCCTCGGACTGAACCCCCCAACCCTTCTTCTGCCCACGCACCCTCTTTGGAACCAAGGGGAATGCCTTCCTAGAAGGTACCCCCACCCGCCGGGGCTTGGCCGCCTGATCACTTGGTAACGCACCCAAGACAGAGGGTTGAGACCTTAATGATGCTATGGTAGAGTATCATCGCTTCTAGCAGTGCCTCTGTGCGCGAACGCTTTGCACCCTTATGCTTGTTCATTGCCATGGTGTAAGGAACCAAGAAAGTCAACTGCACTAATAGGATATTAACCACACAATACCAGAGCACGCTACCCAGCTCCGCTGAGGACCCACCAACCCTACAAGAAGCACACCTAATTATCCAGGAGCAGGCAAATAGCACCAAAGCCTGTCATAAACAACTAAAAAGGCACAAAAAAGGGAGGGAGCGATAATAGCGCTCCTCCTAGCAACACCCACCAAAAGAGATAAAAAGACTACAAATAATTACAGCCCCCTCGAAAATCATACTGCAAACAAACTAATATGACTTTAAAAAACAAGCAATCCCCTTGCCAATAAGCTCATATGAGCTCAAGACCTTCCAAAATTGGCCCAACAAAGGCCCTCTAATTAGGCCCAGCTGTCAACAATTATGGCCAAATAGGCCCCTCATCTGCATCACTAGGGCTGCCACCGGAGCTGCCACCAAGAAGAACTGAGGTCAGGTGAGTGATACTCTAACCCGAGTGGATCCCAGTGAGGTGGGCTAAACTGCTTGTACACTCTGCTGCCTGAAGGAATCCCCATGCAACTGAGGTTTCCCCGCACCTAAATGGGAACACAGAATTAAAAAGAACACAAATAAGGCCTCGCATTCCACAGTGCCACGTTTGGCAGTGAAGTCCATTCTCTGGTCGTGGCAGGTGAGCAGGAGAAAGAGACCTGCTTGCCAACCGTTACCCCTGTATGATGGCAGAGCACTGAAGCATTATGAGTCCTCAGTGGGCCTCCCCAACACAGTCCAGCAATGCCAGGAGCCCGTATCAAGAGGTTGAGGGCACGTTGCACCCCCCCAAGCCCCCTGCCTGGCATCATCGCCATGAGTGCGGCCCTCCCGATGGAGCTCTAAATATACCTACAGTGCAAATTTCTCCTTCTGGGGATTCTTTCAGAATTCATAGAAGAACATAAACAAATTTGTCAGCAGTACATTACCCCCATTTTCCTTCCAATCCTAAACTTTGCATAGGAAATTGTTTAAAAACATATATTACAAAGACTGCAGAGTTGAGAATCTCCTCCACTGTCCAATTGTTAATTTCCTTCTTGAAACCATATAAACCTGTGTCTTCCACTACCCTTGCCAATTGGGATAAATGGATTATGTCTTTAGTGGGTATTGACACCAGTTCTTTTGGAGCCCACACCGCTAGTCGGGGGGAGAGGGGGTTATGGCTTCTGAAGTCTTCTGAGCAGGTGCTGGATTGGAGGACATTCTCAGATCCGCAGACTGGTCTAATGTTTTCACTTTCAAAACCTTTTTATTGCAAACTAATTACTAATATTGCTACCTCTCATTAATATGCTTTAAACAAGCATAATAGGAGCCTCCGTTCTTGTAATAAAATAGAGATTTTCCTAGCTTTAGCGAAGGAAAGTCTAGATTTTATTAAAGACACAGAGGCAAGTATTACCCCACAACTTTTTCTTTGATAACCCTCTCTATTTTGTTTTTCAGTGCAGGTTCCCCTGGCATCCACCACTTCGAAGTAAGAATGTTCATCATTCTACCAAGTTGATTCCATGGGATTTGTCTAATTCAGCAGGACTGCATCAATTGGGGCATTTCTCTTCTGGCAACCATTGGAGCACTTGAACATCCTTTCAGTTTCTATACTGGATTTTGCTAAATACTTTTTTGCTCTATTGCGTCCATAAGGCGGTTATGAGAACAGAGGCAGACATAGTGATGTTCCACGAAACCCACCTCCCGGGTAACAGGTGCCCCAACCTGCCCCGTAGGTGTTAATCCCAGGTCTCTCAAGCCGGTTTTCATAGGGGATCCCGAGGCACTGCCATTTTAATTTGGAAACATTCTCCATTGGTGGTCTATAAGATATGGCAGTATGACTTGGGTCATTATTTGGCACCTTACAAAGCCTTCCCCTATCCCTGGTCTGTGTGAGCGACCTCCTCCTCCACTTACGGTGGGATTCTTGTCTAAATTGGGGGAGTTGGTGAGAGAGCTGCCAATGGCCCTATAGATACTGGGATTAGATCTCAATGTGGTAAGTGACGTGAAACTAGACCGTTCCTTGATGGGGGTAGGGTGACCTTTGCACACAACCTAAGTTTGGTTGACTTATGGAGAACCCATACCTTCTTTTTGGGGGTGCACCAATCCCTCTGCCAGCTGCCTACTTCTTTATGCATAGCCCTGGGTGCCAAAGGGTTATGGAGGCCAGGCACCTTGCCAGGGTCCTGTCTGACTACTCCCTGGTGGTGGAGGATTTGGGGGGTCGAAGAGCTGTGGGGACAGGCTGGCGACTAGATCATTGGCATCTTTAACAAGGCAAATTTAAAGAAATGTTTCAGCACCAAAGTCAACAGTTTCTTGCTGACAATCTGGGTTCCGTATCTTCGCCGGCTCACGTGTGAGAGGCCCAGAAGACCACAGTTAGAGGCCATATTCTTAGCTACGGTAAATGCCATAAGAGGAACAGTAGGAAGAAGGTCAAGAACCTGAAGGAGCGTGCACTAGACCCAGAGAGGTGTTTTGTGCTCTCAGGACAGAAGTCCATACTAAAGGACTTGCTGCACACACAGACCCTGCTTTGGCAGGAGCTCAAACAGGAGGCGAGAGAAGCTTGGATGGCCACTCGCAGCAGAATCTACCAAAACAATGCATTGGCTCTGTACCCCCAGGGATGCAACGGTCCTGGTGGTTTATCTGTTGTTAAGTGACAGATGACATGGGGTGAGCCCATTTCCCGAGCTTTCACATGCTATTACCTGGAGCTGTATAGAGCTGACCCGCTTAGTCCAGAAGACGATCTGCATCAATTTGTGCTTGATCTTCTGATGCCTTGCCTGATGTTGGAGGAACAGGATTTCCTCGATGCTGAAGTCACCTGCGATGAGCTGCCTACAGCTGTGGCTCAGTAACAGTGGGGCAAGGCGACAGGCCCTATTGGGTTCTTAGTGGAGTTCTGGAGCTTGTTGTGACCCCCGGCGGGCCCTTTTCTAAAGGAAATGTTCCAGGAGGCTTTTGAGAGGGATGAATTAATTCCTGATCTTAGAGCGGCAGATATTGTAGTAATCCCAAAGCTGGGTACGGACAGCACACACTGTGGAGATTGTAGACAAATCTCACTCCTGAATACAGAAGTGAAGATATGGGCCAAGATGTTAGCTAGTCACCTTGGGAAAGTTATTGACTGTCTGGCACACCTGGACAAGTCTGGGTTTATGCCATGCTGGGCCACCCAACACATCCTGAGACAGGTGCACAACGCAATTGCCCTAAGTGGATCAACTAGGGAGCATAGAGCCCTTCTTTCCATCGATGTTCGGAAGGCCTTCAAACTCTGTTGACTGAGCTGATTTGTTTGCTCTCCTATCTTGAGTGGGGTTTGGTCCCAAATGTATAGGTTACATCCATCTTTGATACACTAACATGCAGGTCAAAGTGTGAGTAGGGGGTGGCCTCGGAGTGGTTTACTGTGATGCGGGCCATCAACAGTGAGGCCCCTTGTTGCCCTGCTATTTGCTGTGGTGATTAAGCCCTTGCTGGGCTGGATAAGAATTGATGCATTGTTCAGAGGCTTTCAATGGGATGACGGGGTGAGAGCTATGATTTCTCTCTATACCAACTGCATCCTCCTGTTTCTGGGAGACCCAGACTCATCGGAGCCCAGGGTGTTGCAGATTCTACACAACTTCGGTACCTACTCCAGTCTCTTGAATAGCTGTCAAAAATCACCAATCTATCCCATAGCCCCATGTCCGGTCGACATGCGGTGGGCTTTGGAGATACTGGTTCTTCATTCTGGGTTCAGGGACCTGGGATTATATGTCACAGGGGATGCACAGCGCTCGTGCAATGGGAAATTGGTGACGCAGATGGAAGGACTAGTGCACAACATTAAATTCTGGAGCACCCTCCCATTGTTCTTGCTTGGATGTCCTGCCATTTTCAAGATGGTAAAGGAGATGCAGCAACCCAGCCAACTGCAGAATTATCATTTTCTGATGGGCAAGACCTTCTTCACAAAGGTAAATGCACACATTGAGGTGCTCCTCTGAGGAGGAGGACTCCCTCGCATTGCCCTAGGGAACTGCTGCTGACAGGTGTTTGAAGGGGGCATAGCTGCTCCAGACATCCTCTTGTACTATTGGGCAGCCCATTTACTTATAATCAATGAATGGTGGTTCGTGGGGTTTGCAGATCCAGTTTACACCATTGATGGATGGGCTATGTGCTGTTGAGCCTTCCGCACCTACTCTACTGTGGTGCCACTCTGAGGATTCTCCCTTTGGCCACCCAGGTGCTGGGGGCTTGGTTTATGGCTTGGAGGGATGTCAGATGGGTTGACACAGGAGATCCCACTGTGGTTGGGCACTCGTCTCCCCCAAGTAGCAGCCCTGTGTGGCTTCTCAGCATGGGACAACATTGGCTTCTTGACTTTAATGTCCCATTGCTTAGAACATCCCCTGAAGTCATTCCAGAATTTACAGGTAGAGTACTACCTGCATCATACGTAGTTCTTTTGATATTTGCAACTCCGCCATGCCCTATGCCTATCTTGCAGGAAACTGATAATTGTTAGAAACAGGATCTTTGGTTGGCAGTCAGGTTACCCCCTGTCAAAGCAAGGACCCTCACTCTAGTTAAGGCAAAGGAGAAACACACCTGGTTAACCCCCACTCACCCCCTCGGTAGTTTAGCATGAGCAGGCAAGCTTAACTCAGAAGCAATGTGTAAAGTATTTGTACCAACACACGCGGTAATACAGTGAAAACATTATAAAACTGACACCACAGCATTCAAATTCAAAATACACGAGTCAAGATAGGAATTTTCAGAAGAATAAGTCTTACTCCATAGATAACAATGGAAACACTGATCTTACACAAAGTACCTGGTTAGCATTAAAAAAACGCTGCACAGGAAAGCGTGCGTCGGAAAAGTCAGCGATGCATCGATTCCTTACTCGCAAGTGAGGCCGTGTGTAGTTTCTTCTTCGGTTTGGTTGACGATGTGTAGTTTTTCTCCCTCACAAGGAAGCAATGCATCAATTTCCAGATGGGGCACCTCGGACCCGCGCAGGGTTGGGATGACTTTGACACCCAGGGACAATGCATGAGAAATCCGTTTGCACAGTGTAAGGAAACCGCGAGGCGTGGGTTTGCGTCATTATCAGCAGCTGCAAGTGGGTGTGGCGTGTCGTTTTTCCAGCTGTGTTGTGTTGCTCTCCCAGCCACGATGCAGGTGGAGCGTTGATTTCAGCCATGAAGCCGGCGACACGTCATTTATCAGCTGCACTGCTGATGGTGTGTCAAAAATGTTCCTGCACGTTTTTCTGTGTGTGGATTTCAGCTTTTGTTCTGCCACATTTAACTTTCAAGGGCACATGGACTGGATAGGACACCACTTGGCAGGGCAGGAGTCTCAGCAGAGAGTCCTGGTGCTGGCAGAGGAAGTCTTTGATGGACCTGAGACTTCAACAACAGGAGGCAAGCCCTTGGAGATGCTTCTCAAGCAGAAATGCACAACAAAGTCCAGTCTTTGTCCCCTGCCACAGGCAGAAGCAGCAACTGCAGGATAGCCCACAAAGCACAGCAACAGGCAGGGGCAGCACTTTTCCTCAGCTCTTCTCCTTGGCAGAGGTTCCTCTTGAATCCAACAGTGATCTTGAAGAGATCAAAAGTCTGGGGATTTGGGTCCACCACTTATACCCCTTTCTGCCTTTGAAGTAGACAAACTTCAAAGGAAAGTCTCTGTTGTTCACAAGATCCTGCCTTGCCCAGGCTAGGCCCCAGATGCACACCATGGGGTTGGAGACTGCATTGTGAGAGGGCAGGCAAAGCTCATTCAGGTGCAAGTGACCAATCCTCCCTCCACTCTAGCACAGATAGCTCTTCAGGATATGCAGGCTACACCCAGCTCCCTTTGTCTCACTGTCTAGAGGGGATTCACAAACAGCCCAACTGTCAGTCTGACCCAGACAGGGAATAGACAAACAGGCAGAGTCATAGAATTGTTTATTTCTTTCTTTCTAAAAGTGGCATTTTCAAACTAACAATTTAAAAATTTAAAAACAAACTTCACTAACAGATGTATTTTGAAATTGTGAGTTCAGAGACACCAAACTCCTTATTTCTATCTGCTCTCAAAGGGAATTTGCACTTTAATAATATTTAAAGTCAGCCCCCATGTTAACCTATGAAAGAGATAAGCCTTGCCATAGTGAAAACCAAATTTGGCAGTATTTTACTGTGAGGACATGTAAAACACATCAGTACATGTCCCGCCTTTAACATACACTGCACCCTGCCCCTGGGGCTACCTAGGGCCTTCCTTGTATAAAAAAGGAAGGTTTAGGCCTGGGTAGTGGGTATACTTGCCAGGTCGAATTGGCAGTGCAAAACTGCACACACAGACACTGCAGTGGCAGGTCTGAGACATGTTTACAGGGCTACTAATGGGTGGCACAGTTAGTGCTGTATGCCCACTAGTAGGATTTGATTTACAGGTCCAGGGCACCTCTAGTGCATTTTACTAGGGACTTCCTAGTAAATCAAATATGCCAGTCATTGATAAACCAGTCACCAATACAATTTACATGGAAAGCATATGCACTTTAGCACTGGTTAGCAGTGGTAAAGTGCCCTGAGTCCTAGAGCCAACAAAAACAGGTGGAAGGGGGCAAAAAGATTGGGAATAACCTTGCAAAAAGGGCCAGGTCCAACAATAATATTTTGGAGTTCTCTCCACTGGAGGCTAAGCTTGTCTTTAGCAATATTAAGAAGCACAAACTGTCAGAGGCATACAAAATGCTACTGAGGAATCTGTCTGATCCCATGGTGGCAGTACGGAAGACCTGGGAGGGGTACTCGTGAGCTTGATTGATGACGATCGGAGAGAGGCTTTGGAGTCCCCCATGGAGGTAGTAATAGCCTCACAGTTCAGACATATACAACTATTGTAGCTTCACCACATACACTACACCAGGGCTCGGCTCCATAGTATGGGACTGATACCCGATGGGGGGGGGTGCTTGAGATGTGGGAACTCCCAGTGAACTATGTCTTACACTTTCTGCACTGGCCTGTTGTTTCTCACTTATGAGAGAGGATTCTGGGGCAATTGGAGTGGGTGCTGGGCTGGAAAATCCTGAGGGACCCTACACTTGTTCTCCTCCATTTAATGGATGATCTGGGTGGCACGAGGTATCAGAGGGGGTTTCTTTGACTGGGCCTTGTTATTTCCATGAGATATTGCAAGGGCATGGAAGGATGTGATGGCCCTTCTATTGAGGCATGGGCCAAGGGCATGGACTTTTGCATGGGCATGGAACGTCCAATCTACATGGCAAGAGAATGCCCCAAGAAACATTTCATGTTATGGAAAGGTTGGTTTAGTAGCAAACACCTAGAACCTTGCGCAGATAAGCCATGGACTCACAGGAGCAAGTCAACACAATGGTGGTGTGGTGTGCGGGCAGGTAGGGGGAGCTTATCCTGGTTTGACAAATGCTGTGAATCTGCTTCTTCACTGAATATTGCTGCTATAATGATGTGTTGTATTCCTGGTCATGATTCTGTGTCTTGTGCATACAATATGTGGAACACCGATTGCAACTTGGTTGTAAAATCAATAAAATGTTTTTTTTTCTTTAAATAAATTGTAAACAGTGTAAAACGAAACCAATGCCTTTGCCCCCCCCCCCCCCACCCCCAGGCCTTGACCACAAGTCATACCACACTGTTCATAACCTTGAGATGTTTTTTCAGTTTCTATAACCCACCACTGTTTTTCCTATACAGGATTGAAAAGAAAAAGCACAACTTTGTAAAAAATACATTAAAATGTGTAACAATTTGTTCCAAGAGTAAGTGCTAGAACATGCAAATGTTTTCAAAAGAGGCGCATATTGGTCCATGCGTTTTCGCATTGCTTGTTTGTTCCATTGTTCTCCCACTTTAGTGTGTTTCGGTTATTGTATCAGAGTCCCCTTATTTGTGGTTACATCATTTCCAAGCTAATGTACTCCTGCTGGGAATATCCAATTAATTTGTTTGTATGCAGAGAGTGCACACCCAATATACCAATTATAATGGGTCGGTGCTGTGATTATAGACCAGAGTAAGCATTCTTTGCCAACCAGAGGCATGCTGGTTGTTGTAGTCTAGTGTTATTTTTTTCGGGGAATTACTCTCTTTCTCCAACATGCTGATAATTCTGACATCCTCCGGCAAATTATTCTATTCCCATTGTGTATTTAAATAATTATGGCGGCTACACAGCTTTGTTTCATTATTTATTTACCCCACTGTTCTTATTTCTTATGTGTTATTTAATATTGGTGATACTCCAACTTTATTTATATTACATGCAGCAGAATCAGACCTTTGTAGCCCCCTGGTGAGCTATGTCTCGAATGTATTATTCTGGAATGTTTTCTGTACGTGTACTCTGGTTTCACATTTTATTGTTCTCTAGTGAATTGTGCTCCACATTTCGTGACTTGATTTAGTGTATTTAAAGACTTCTAATTCTGGGTTTGTTAGTTGTTCTAGAGGGTTTGCAATTCTATTTCACTTTAGAAATGTACAAATTGTTCCTCATCCTGCTACAACCCGCTGGGGGTAGGGTACGAACTAGCAATATGTAGCGTGATTCTCTCTTTCTCAAGATCCTTTCTGTCTCCGCCCCATTCTGACTTTTTCACTTTATCAACTGTATACAATTTGCTATTTTCCCAGTTATGTTGGTGGTATTATTACATGTGTTTGCTACTGTATTGCTTCTGTCTTTATTATCTGTCCCCCTCATATGTTCCAAATTCACTTTTTTTTTACAGATAATCCTGCCCACACATTCCAGGCCACAAGGACACGCTAACAAATAGATGACGAATTTGCTCCTATAGGCGGTATGCTGATGATAATCCACTTTTGTCCGCTTGCTGTGACAAATTCCTGCATGTTTACCGCAATTGTACATGCTTTACAATGCTCGCATTTCCAGAATCCTGGTTTCATCATCCAGTTGTTCCTTTTGGATTCAAGGTGGCTATGCACCAGTTTGTCCCTTCGGTTATGCACTCTTATGAAAGTTACTTTTGGATGGTTTCCAATTAGTGTTCATTGTAGGATCTCATTTTAGCACACCCCAGTGGTTTCTCAGAACTTGCCGAAGACTATTGTATTCTGCTGAGAATGTGGTAATAAGTCTGATATTTCCTTTTTCCACTTTCTTCTCTCTTTCTGATATTTTGTAGCTGGCGATGAATTTTTACCTTTTCTAGACTCTTGTCAATAATTTTGTCAATAAGTTTCTTTGGGTATTTTCTAGCTTCAAATCTTTTCTCTGTTTTTAAACTGTGTTTTTCCATTCGGTATCCTGCAAACAGTTTTTATTTATCCGCAGCAATTCCCCTTAAGGAATGCTCCATTTGAGACACGTTTGGTGGATACAGCATCAAATTAGTTCTTTTCCTGTATAAAGCGATGTGTATCATGTTTTCAAATATGTATACTTCTGTATCCAGAAAGATAAGTTTCTCATATGTGAATTGTAGATTGGCCTCGTTGTTAAGGAATACTTGGCAAATTCCTCCATTGTGCCATACCGAATCAAAAATAAGAAGTCAATGATTCGCAGCCACTTTACAATTACCCACACAATGTTTTGTTCTCACCAACCCATTTTTAAGTTGGCATAGCTTAAGTTGGCATAGCTTGCAGAAAAGGAAGATTCCATGGCTGTCCCTCTCGTTTGTCTGTACATCTATTTGTTAAATAGGAGTACGTTGTTCAGTAAGCACATTTTTATCATGTCAAGCAACATTTGAGTGTGTTGAAGATAGTGTATGCTTATTTTTTTCAAAAAGTGTGCTGCAATTTCAGCCACTGCCTGTAGGGCCGCTGCTCATTCCCTCTCTGCCTGAGAGGGGGGGTGGGCATCTTCACCAGTCCTCTGGGGTCTCCTTCTCGCCCTTCACTAGGGTTCCCCTGGGGGGTGCAAGGATTTCTTCCAGGTGAGGTGTATTCATCTTGGGAGGGTCCCAGATCTATCAACTCATAGGAGGGACCTGTAAGTGGGGCCCACCATCTAGCGGTACCCCTGTCTGCCTGGTCCTAGATATCCCCATAGCTGAGGGCCTCACAAGTAGACCGTGGGGCACATGGCTGGCTGTCCCAATGTCTCCCAGGGCAGGGGGTAATTCAGGAAGGCCAAGAAGGGGAAAACAGTAAGCAAGTGCCAGGCGATCTCCAAAAGTCAGAGGCCCTCAGAGGGGCCCCAGCCAGCGCATAAGGCAGGGTGCCTGCGGGAAAAACAGGTGAAGTCCACTCCCATTAAGAGGCAATGTAGTTCATTCCTTAGTGCACCTGATCAGGAAGTATGGCAATGTAGCCCTCAGTCGGTTGGGCCAGTAGGTTCACCTCCAGGCCAAAGTTCGAGGCAGGGAATGGTGGTCAGGTGCAACCACGACCGGCATTGGGGCCAAAGGAGAAAACAGCAGGGGGGCCACAAGGGTCTCCAATTACCTCCTGAAGTATCCACCTCCACAGGTCCCGACCCAAGTCCCAGGCCCCTCCTCCTAGGAATCTAGAGGCCACAGTAGATACATGTGCCTGGTTTCCAGCCTCCATTGCTCCTCTGCATTCACACCAGGCCCTGGTCGTGATCAGACCTTGGTGCTCTCTCCAGACGGGTCCCAAACCTCAGCCACCCATGCCACGCTGCCTAGGTCCTAAAGGGAGGTCCTGACCCTCCCCCCAATAGGTCACCACTCCGGTCTCCACCAGGCACAGGGCCCCTCCCCCCTGTTAAGTCACTGGGGCCGTCTCCGCAGCACCACAGCTCACTCATCGGCATCGGGATCAGCTTGGCGGGGTGAAGTGCTCTAGTTCTCGCGCTCACCTCAGCTGCGTTGACAGTTCCGGGCAGCACGGACATGAACACAGGTCCCGACCCTCCAGCTGTCTAGGCTTGCCACTGCCACCTCCTCTGGTCTCAGTTAGGGATTCCCGGTCCGCCCCCTCCAGGCGAAAGCTCAGAGGCCTGCGGGAGCCGTCAGATGCACCGCAGCAGGTCCGGTTAGTGGGCTGGGTGGCAGACGTGAGGCTCTCAGCCCGCAGCTGTCATTTTCAGGGACTGGGGGCTCCATCTTTCCCAAGGCCCATCAGCTGTCCCCACACCCCCTCCGGGGCCCTGTCAGGGGGCAGCGAGACTCCAGAGCACTCCACACCCCTCAGGGGACACAAATCTCATGCTAGGGCTCTGTGGGGTTCTGGATGACGCAGGATGCTTGATGGAATGGCACGGAGCAACAGGCTAATGCGTCCACCATCTTAGGCTCAGCAAACACGCCTCATTGAAAAATCATTCTAAGCTACAGGTGGCTTGTTGGCTTGGGTATCGCATGTTTTCAGGCAACCAAAAACATTACATATCTGTCTGTTTAAAGGGTTCTAAATAATGAAAAGGAATATTTTTTGGACATTGTCTATATGGGCAAAAAAACTTAGAAATAGCTGATAACGTTTTTATTTTTAACTTTTCCTATACTTATTTTACATTAATTTTTATTTCAAAGATTCGTTTTGTGGGGAAATCATGAACAATATACACAAACTAACACTTTCTGAATGTTATCAAGTTTTCAGAAATGTATAGCTTTTTGTATTCACCTGTGGATTTCACATATGTTTGTACCACAAACTGCAAACAGACTGAAATTACAAAAAGTAGGAAAAATTTACAACCTGTAGGTATCAGCATTCACCTATTGAGGTACCAATACAGAACAAACGTGTGTACAATTTTAATTAAATAGTCACAGCAAAAACCGCCTTTGGCTTCAGTGGGTGTTTCATGTATGTTTGTGGTGCACACAATGCACCGTTTATATCCGTTTCTGGGAAGTGCTAGAGGCAGCCAAAGGTATGTATTGGCTAGAGGCGTGACAATGCCGGCACCGTTCCTCCTGCATTGTATGGATCTCCCCAAAAGACTACCAACTTCTGCAAACAGTATTTAGCTCAGCTCAAAGTGGGCTAATCACAACTATGCCATGGGAATATATATGCAAGTATTTATGGATGAATGAATGTTAGTGTGAATTTTGGTGTGCTAAAGTGAGCGATACAGCATCTGAGTATAAGGACGTGCATAAGGATCACTGTGCTGTTCACCTTTGTTAGTGCTTGATCTTCCATCCAACATGTGTATGAAAGGGATAATTGTTACACAGTAGTTAGGGTATATTTTTGCAAAAATGTGCATCATGTGAAAGAGTGTATGTTTGTGTTATACTTATGACGGTGCACCACGCTCTGACTTAAAAAAGGAGGGGTGGGAGCAACAGGAAATACATCTAACCTAAAGTATATGCTCCCTCCTCAAGCCATATACTCACCAAAAAATATTGAAGGTCAAAAGGAAGAAAAGTAGGCAAGATAACACTCTGAATGATCCCGAGTGAAAGCCTCGCTAATGAGAAGGTCTTACTCCCAGGGCTGCTGTAGACGAGAAGAACATTATTTATAAAAGCACAAGCATTTGAGAGAGACATTTGTAATACGACAACTGGGAAGTGTCCTATATTCTGTGCAATAAAGTCCCGGAGAAATTCTTCACAATTATACCAACAATCTTTTCCGGCCCCAATGCTACAGAACGGACATGCATTTGTCAAATGCATACTCAATCTGCCTCAAATCCATTTCCATTCAGGAATGAACCGAGAACTGGTTATGTTTGCCGTGCGGGATGATGTGAGTCAATAAAATCAGCCCACTGAAACATTCATCCGGACTATTTCAATAACTTTCTAATCTATCATTCATTCAATTTACATTCACTGCTTAGCTCGGATTATTATACAAGATGAAGCTTTAGCCCATAATAAATCTTTATTAGCTAAATAAATGAAGGAAGTGCCTGTAAAACAATATAAGCTTGCTCTAGATTGGGGCCCATATTTATACTTTTTGACGCAAAACTGCGCTAACGCAGTTTTGCGTCAAAAAAATTTGCGCCGTCTAACGCCATTTGGATGCGCCGTGCGGGCGTCAAATTTATACTTTGACGTACGGCGGCGCAACCAACAGGTGGGCGTCAGGATATTGTGACGCACACAGCGGCGTCAAGTCGTAAGGAAAAACCACGTAAAGGCGACGCACATCACCGTGGGCCGATTTACGACAGCGCAATCGTGAAAGCGCTGGTTTTTCTCACGCAATTGCGTCAAATTCTAGCGCGAAAACTGCAGTGTTACCAGAGAGCCAACATGGATCCCAGTGGACACAACAGAGCCCAGGATGATGACAGCAGACCAGGAACCAGCCAAGAGGTCCCACAAACAAACCAGGATAACCAAAAAAAGAAAAGAAAGTGTCGCTTCAGTGAAGAGGAGCAGGAAATCCTGGTGAGAGAGGTGACGGAACACCAGCACCAACTTTTCATAACATCCAAATTGCCACTCAGTAGGAGAGAGGCCATATGGAAGCAAATAGTGGACAAGATCAACAGTGTGGCTGAAGAACGCCGCACAGTCACTGAGTGTAAGAAACGCTGGCATGACTGTAAACGCAGGACCAAAGAGAAAATGGCCAGGAACAGGAAGGCAGCAATGCAGACTGGAGGTGGGAGTCCAGCACAACAGGAGGCCCTGGACCACATGGAGGAGATGGTTGCAGCCGCCATCCCCGAGGAGATCGTCACAGGGATTCAAGGGCAGGACAGTGCAGACTACCAAGACACAATGCACATGCAGGGTAAGTCGCATGGGGAATTATAATGCACTAATGTTAACTGCAACCAGGGGGGGAATACCTACTACACAATGCATGTAAGTCAGCATATACATAGAGTGGCATGGGTAAAGGAGCACAGTAGGGGGGCATGCCTAGCACACACTGAAGCTGGGGCACCACCAAACACAGCAACAAGTACAGCCCCATGGGGACATCCTGTAAGTACAACAATAGAGCCAAGGGAAAGCAGCGACAGGTAGGAAGGCTACTACAGCAAACTCACATCCAGGCACTTGTTTTGTAAAATCTATCCTACAGCAACTAGGTCCCTATCAGTAACCCAGTAGGCAAAGCAACAACTGCAATGTAACTGCCACAACACCTTACAATAACGCCTCTCATCTCTGTGCAGCTACAGTACCAAATGGCAGCAACCTCCCCATGGAATATACATACACAAATTAGGGGGTGACATTGACATCCGCAACAAGTCAGTGTAAAAATACAAACGCACCAGTACACTCAAATGCCCAATGTCCATACCTGACACATACATAAGCCAAAGTAAACAGCAATAGGACCCACACAGCACCAACCACACACACATGCTGCATACGTCAGGGTCCCTCACATGCCTGGATAACAAGGCTACATCACTAATGTCATACTGCTCAGACAACACCTGAGGAGGAGACATAGGCAACTGGTCACTCAAACACACCTGCAAAGTCTGACAAACAAATCGGACCTTCATACGATAAACAGGCTTATACAATCAAACACACATGACCCACCTTCATCTTCAAACATCAACAATGTTTACATCCACACCACATCCAAACATGAACATGCATAGGAAATGGCACGGAACATGTACACTGCATGCAATGTGAATCAAAAGTGAATGGGGCAGGTCCTGAGAGGCAAGTGTGTTGGCAGGGCACTCACAACACCCACAGTCAGTCAATGTGTATTCTGGCAAGTGTAATGTATACTTTGCGCATTAGCCTCAGGCTGTAGGCCTTTCTGCACCTTACCCTGAATGTACTCTTACGCATATGCTCACATCTAAGAGCCTCTGAGCACTTTGCACTACATGCTTCTCATTGGCCTTCCTATCAGGAAATATACCAAATAGCCAGTCCTAGGGTGTTGTTAATAAGTCCAATCACACTGTTTTGCCTACATCTGCACTGGAGTGTGCCAGAACAGATACACTCTGTGCCCCAGTCAAGGATACAGTCTGGTACTTTGCGGATAGATGGGGTAGGGGTTCTGATTTGCCATTCCTGCGTAGGGAAACTATCTCATCACCATGACTTATGACTTATAAAATCACTTCCTTGTCCCAAGACACACAAGAGGGAGTCTCCAAACAGAGAAACACCAGACGCTGCCTGCCTTGCTGCAGATGCAAAACCAGATCACAGGCCATTGCTCAGATATGACGGATGAAGTCTCCCCAGTGATTCAGACAGGCAGGCTAGAAGCTTAACATGCTGTGCTATAAATAGAACAAGCAGAGGGAGAGTACAAACTGTTAGGCACCATGATAGCTTTCGACCAATGTCTTACTCTCCTGCTGACTATTCAAGTCTACCATGTTGAAGTATTTGGGTTATTGTGGCTCACACCTAAATATAGACAAGTCAGTTGTTCAAAGAGATCATCATATGAAACAAATACTGTCTTTGACTTTTGTGTATGAGTTCATACTGGAAAAGAGTGAAGATGTTGGGATCTGAGTGACCACAACTTCCCTGAAAAGTTCCAAAGATGTCATGCGCTCGGATGTATAATCATTCCTTTGCTGTGGGAGACATGAGCCAATGCTAGTTAGCTAGAGCAAAATGAAAGAATCAGGGTGACAGAGTCAATTAAAAGTGGGTCAGACTCAGTCCATCACACCATTAGCTATCCTGCTGCCTCGTAAGCAAGTCAGCTCAGGTCGGATAATGAGAACACACCCTCGAAAATGTCTCTACATAAGAATAGTTAATCACGGAGGGACTAGTAGGACACAAAGATGCCTATTCACAAAATGTTACAAAGCAACACCTAGCGGCAATTAGGCAGACAAGTCTGGTAGCTCCACATCACACATGTGACACACAGGTGGGCCATAGGCCTACAACAATGCCCATATGAAGGACAGCAGATACCCAGAAAAAAACAGACACCAAAGATAAGGCATCCAAACGCCTGTAACTGTTTGCAAACTTGTTACAACACAGACACACTAATTGTACCCTGTTTCATTGCAGAGGAACATGGATCTCCTGCCGATATGCCTGACCCTGATTTCCCTGATGACATCGATGACGACCCCATCAACCTCTCCCCACAAACCCTCAACATGGTCTTAGGAAGCCTCCAAACCCCACCTTCAGTCCCAAGGAGGAGCCCAGAAGAAGCAGCCACCCCAGTAGACCCACCTGCCACCCCAAATGTAATACCTGCCAGCTCCAACACAGCTGAGGACTCCGACGACACTGGAACCAGCTTTGAAAGAACCGTCGTTGGGGTCCAGCGGGAGCTGGCCAAGGAGGTGCGGGTGGGGATGCAAACTATGGCAGCCAGCCTTGAGAGGGTGCGTTCGTGCATGATCCCTCCTGCTGATCAGACAGCTGTGATGCAAGCACTAACATCGCACATGCAGGAACTTGTAGAAACTCAAAAGCAAATCGCCACAGCTGTCATCCAGTTGACGGAACAACTAAGAATGCAAGCCAGTCAACGGGTGCACGAATGCAACATCGAACCCCTCAGGGCTGACCTGGCTGCCTACCATCGGGATGTGGCTGCCATTCTGAGAAACCAGCAGGCCCTCCTTGCTGCAGTATTGCCCTTCCTAAGTCCACAGGGACTAGCCCCCGGGATGTCTGCCTCCATGTCTTCTAACACTGAGGTGTGTGTTGCCCCTTCACAACCAACAACAACAAGGACAGAGGAGGCAACACACACATCAGAAGAAGAAGACGTGGAACAGATAACCTTCACACGGAGGAGTACCCGGAAGCCCTAGTCCCTGCACCATGGCCTACTCTGACCAAGGTCCTGCGTTTAGTCAAAGCCCAGTTTCTGAACACCTACACTCAATGACTGTTTGGCAATCCACTGTTTGACTTGTCCACATTGCCAGTGAATGTCTCTCTCCTACAATTTGGTAATCCTGTCCCTCTGCACTGACACCTTCTATAGGCTCACCAAGAAATGATGCCCCAGAACGGACTCTGCCAAAATGTTGAATGGACAATTTGCACTACAACACCTGTAAATAAATCGCACTTGCTCACCTATTGTGTCTCTGTGTCATTTCACACTTCAACTGTGCAGTACCTAACTCCAAAGTGGCTGTGTGGCAACCCTGTTGAATCTCTATACTACTGTCCTGATGTCATATATTCAGATCCATCTGTGCATTGGCCAGGATTGCATCATAGCCCTACCATACTGAGGGAAATAACTGAGGAAGGAACTAAGCACACACAATCATGCTGTGTTGGTCAGAATGATGCACCATCTATCGCTATTCCAGAGAGCAAATGGTGTCTGGGAAATGTAGGCTCCATGCAAGACTTAAATAAGAATGGATGCCGCTTAATGTAATGAATCGTGTACAAATCACACTGCATTAACTTCCCTTACAGAGTAGGCTTCCATGAAGGAAATTCATGCTGCTTCAGTACACACATGATGTAGCTCAGCAATGAAAGCAGCAATACATGAGTGTGAACAACTCCTCATCTACAAAGATCTCCCTGAGCTTCACACTGCTGTCCGACCTAACAATTAACCCACATTGACATGTAATGAAGCACTCTTTGTGAAGTTGGACACATATCATAACAAAAGCTTGGTGTACAATGCACACTACCAATGGGGAGTCTCCCAATTTGAGGATACTTAACAAGTGAGCACACGGGTAGATGGGATGTTAAACATCCATTCCCAGGGGATGCTGAGCATAGGACACAAATGTCACACTAAATCATTCTGCAACATGGATGTCAAGGCCATGATAAAGTAGCACCTAACGCATCAAGTAAAGGGTTAACAAAATATTTATTTATATCTAGTACTACAAGAGGCAACTAAGGGAAAGCTAGCAGGGAAATCTAACCTGACTACTAATAACCCACAACTGTCCCTATCTAACCTAAGCTAAACTTACTCTACACATGTAACGAAACGATCTAAACATCAACCCCCCACCCACCATTATGAGACAGGACACATGCAGGACAAAACATACTAACCTACACACATACTACACTATCCTAAACAAGCAGATAATTTTTTTTTTTTTTGTTTTACATTTTTTTTGTTTTTTTGTTTTATTAAACATGAATCCCAACATTGCCCCCCACCCACCCACCCACACACAAATATTTGAGAAAAATAACAAGGACCCCCCACCCTCTTCCCTAACACTAACTAAGCTACATACCTATCCTAATCCTAATACTAATCCCCAAAGCCCAACTAACAGGAGAAAAAAAGGAAAGAGGTGAGAGGGGAGGGATAAAAGTTTAAGAGGGCAAACGAACTAGACGTTTGCACTCCTTAGTGTGCGCCTGATGTCGCGGACCCGGGTCTTTACATAGTTCATGTCATCAGTCAGGTTGTCCACCTTCCTCAAAAGTTTGTCCACTTTCTGGGACAATGCCTGGAAGGCTGCAGGGTCCACGGGAGGGTCTGTGGGGAGGGTTTGTGTGCCAGCAGAGGTCGAGCTAGTGGCAGCTGTTGGTGGGACATGTGACTGTCCTGCTGCCAGCACACGGCTGGGTCCAGGTCGTGCTGCATGCGGCGGGTCCATGGCAGCCGAAGTAGATGGGACCACTGGGCCAGACCTGGTGGCTGTGTCGTTGGTGGCTGTAGGTGGCACACTTGTTGGAGGCTGTGGTGTGGCCCACCACGCCCCGGAGGCCCTTTCGGAGTGATACCTGCGGCCCATCCGCCGATACCCAGACTGCACCTGCAGGATGTGCCTGTAACGGATGGCACGCCGCTCAAAATGGATGCGATCGGCCGCCCTCATGTTAGCAGCTGTGAAGAGAAAAGGCAGATATTTACCTTTGGCTTTGCATTGGGTGGGATAGCACAATGGGTTATTTGTACATTACTAGAAATGTATAGGTTGCAGCAATTGTCACAACATAGTTCACAGAAGGGCTCAGAGGAAGTACATGTGAAGCATGCATACATAAGGGCATATCACACCTAGAATATCCAGGTCTCTACATGATGGATGACATCACCCTACACTACTCATCCTAATCATCCCTACGGTTTTGTACATCATGGCTGCACCTCTTCCGCATACTTACTTCACTACATATGTCACTATATGTGATAACTATCACACTCCTCACTCTAAGCCATCTGGAATTGGTTGTGTGCTAAGATTGAACCAATGGGCTATAACCCAATGTCTACACTAGGGACCAGATGTAGGAAGATGGGAAATGGGACGAACAATCTGCAATGCAGAATGGGGTATCTGACACCGTCTGTGAGTTGCTATGGGGTTGCTAAGAGCCACCTCATTTACATCAATGATGTGGGTTGCAAGTTGCTCCACCTTTGCAACTATGGGCACTCACGGGGATGGAGGCCTGCTGGGAACAGCAGACCTCCATGTCCGTGACCGCTTGGAAATAACGCAGAACATGTTCCCCAAGTGTAGGCCGTTTACCTCAACGGGAAATGAGCAGCACTTAGAAATAAATTACGACAATTTCAATATTGAATAATTTAAGGCACTTAGGCCCGTATTTATATTTGTTGTTGCGCCGCATTTGCGTCACTTGTTGACGCAAAAGCCGCGCAAAATTGCAAATTCCAATTGTAATTTGTAAGTTTGCGCCGTTTTGGCGTCAAAAAGCTGGGCAAATGTGGTGCAAAAAAATTATAAATACGGGCCGCAGTGGTCCCAAGGACCACTGCCTGTTTTGTACAGGATTATTTTGGTAAGGTGATGGGTTACAATGGGGACCCCTTACTGCTAGCAAGTGGGTTACCATCCACTTAAAGTGGATGATAACTGCGACTCACTTAGCAACCACAAACTCCATTGCAAATGGACTTGCATACCACTGTCAGTTGCAAATAGGACTGGAAAAAGCCTTCATATTTAGGATTAGGAATAAAATCTCCCATATATTTTCATGATCACCTAATACATTTCGGAATAGGAAACAGATGTTTGCAACTCACACACAATAATTATGAGTTTATCAACTTGTACACAGTTTGGCACATCTGGCCCTAGGTTCTGACTCACGACACAAAAGGTGTCAAGTAAGTGTGAGATACTGGTTGCTACAGTCCAAGGTAGCCTGTTTCACATTAACATCCCAGTCGTTGAGGGTGGTGTGGGAAGAACAACCACCAATCCCATGTGAAATGCACACCCAGGAGTGTATTGAACGTTCACCAAGTATGTGCCTTCACACACAAGACCTATGAATGGCTAGCAACACGTTGGACTTAGGCAAACATTGTGACATCCATGGACCACACATGTCACAATGATATGACTTTTGCCAACATGACATACTATCAGTGAGGCATGTTTTACTACACACACAGAGGAGGTGGAACACCCATTCTCATGATTCAACAGAACACATAGGCCATTGCACTCAAGTCACACACACTCCTAGTTCAGCTTGTGTAAGTACATGCCCCCGGAAGATCCAACCTACAGTGTGCACAGTCCATCCTCAACTAGGAAGATGCACTTTTCATCACAGCCATGTGCCTAAGCTATATGGGAGAATGTCAGTCTGATATGCAGACTCAGTTCATGTCAAGTCCCCGACCAAGTCTTACTTTGACCAGTGTATTCTAAGTAACTCATCCCATTCCCCATTGCGGCCCAACTGTAATGTCCTACAGCCCCTCAATCTCAGAGATGGCTAGGTGTTGCTTAACAGAAACATAAGTCCAATTTGATATCACACTAACACGACAATGGCAATGAACGGCCAGCGCATCACATCATGATTTCTCTTGAACACACAGTAGTCCATTTTGCGTCATTGGCAAATAAATATATCAAATAGCACTCAGGCAACACTCACTGTAGGTATCGGGGTCGTCGAAGTGTGCCACCTCTCCCACGGTGTAAGGCTCTGGTCCACCTGTAAAGCATGACAGGAAGAATGTACTCAGACTGGGTGGACTGACAAAATAATTCTGTTACAATGACACTGTGAGAATATGACATGGTAATGATACACTTTCACACATGCTCATACTGCATGGATGAGTTTGTATTCAACATTAACATTGGATGATTCTCCTGCTACAGTTACACACCCTACTACACACATGCAGTGGCCAGGACAGTCAGGTGTCGTCCAAGTTTACTCACAATAATTATGCCCCGCCAATATTGTTATCCAAACATCTCAGCATGTGCATTCCAGAGAGACATCCAGACACTTGTTCCATGAGGACTGCATGACCACTCACAGTCAAACAGCCTATGTGGACATGTTCAACACACAGCAACCACACACACATGTGACATATCTGTGGAAAACATATCTGACTTCATGTGACGTGTATAAAACACACATGTATATCATCATCATGGGATTCAAATCAGATTTCGAGCGATGGGGTCTACATATGTAGGTATGTTGTTTCGACATGACTTACTCATTGCCCATTATGACATGTAGAGTACAAATAGAGCCATTAACGTGTTGCTTTTCTGACACAAATGCTACACTACATTACATACAGCTACAGCCATCTGGTATGTGTAGAACAACTGAGCCATCTGACTGCTAGCATAGGTCTTCATACACATTGTGCAACACGTACACATTAGGGCACATATGTAAACATTAGTAAGGCAGCATTTGCATCATTGCATCACGCAGAGATGGGCCACACCTGCCAAATACAGATATATGTATTAAGTTTCTGCTGTTTGAGGGAGAAAAAGTGTAGCCAATTTGGGGATATCAATATATATTGACAAGGGCCTAGGTTTCCCTAGCATTACACATAGGCAGCTCCTTATCTAGCAGATTGGGTAACATTCATCACATGTTCACACACAGATTACTATCATGTCCATGTAATTGATTGCTACTCACCAACAGGGCCACCAATCCTGACTCCCAGGTGGTCCAGCAGGTCCTGTTCCCTCGTGATCAGATCGGCCCAGCGGTGTTTCAACTGATGGACATTCCGCATGGTCCCATGGACCCGGACCATGTGATGGCGCACCTTCTCCCAGCGAATTTTCCGGGCCTCCGTGTGATACCCCTGTATCACACGGCCCCCAGCCTCCAGCATCAGCGGGAGGAAATGGCACACTAGCCAGATAAATCCCCCCAATTCATCTTCGCCCATCCTGGACAGGCGAGGCCTCCCTGACATTATGACTGATGACTAACAGAAACAATAAAGTAGGAAATGGGGAAAGGTAGAGGTGTGAAGTTAAGAAAAGGAGAAAATAGCCCAACTAACCCCAATAACTACCCTAGCCACAACAGACTCCCACAGACAATACAAACAAATACAGGAATGGACAAAACTAGACTTAACAGACTGAGACAATGATACACAACAATATTAGACTGAACAAAGTACAAAAGACAAGCTACACAGGACAACAAAGCAGTAATTCACAGGACAACACTCTTCACTGAACCACACAGTCTAGAAAAATCTGAGACTGAAAAGTGAAAGTGAAAGTCAACTTCCAATCCAGATTTGGCAAACAGGATATCCTATTACATCACTTCCTGCATAAAATGGCCGCCGTTTTTTAATCGCGGTTTGCGTCGTATTTTCACGCATACATAATTTCGCGTCATTTTTTATGACGCATAATATTGCACATGCTGCTGAGTGTAAAAATATGATATGAATATTAATATTTATTTACTGTACGAGATGTCCAAAAATATGTGCATGTTGCGTCATTTTTTCCGACGCATACATGATGGGCGTCATATTTTATCCACCTACCGGAGTGCTAATGCTGCTGAGTGAAAAAATATGATATGAATATTAATATTCATTTACTGTACGAGATGTCCGAAAATATGTGCATGTTGCGTCATTTTTTCCGACGCATACATGATGGGCGTCATATTTTATCCACCTACAGGAGTGCTAATGCTGCTGAGTGAAAAAATATGATATGAATATTAATATTCATTTACTGTACGAGATGTCCGAAAATATGTGCATGTTGCGTCATTTTTTCCGACGCATACATGATGGGCGTCATATTTTATCCACCTACAGGAGTGCTAATGCTGCTGAGTGAAAAAATATGATATGAATATTAATATTCATTTACTGTACGAGATGTCCGAAAATATGTGCATGTTGCGTCATTTTTTCCGACGCATACATGATGGGCGTCATATTTTATCCACCTACAGGAGTGCTAATGCTGCTGAGTGAAAAAATATGATATGAATATTGTGAGAAGGTAGCCTCTTTCTAGCCTTGTTACCCCCACTTTTGGCCTGTTTGTGAGTGTATGTCAGGGTGTTTGTCACTGTTTTCACTGTCTCACTGGGATCCTGATAGCCAGGCCTCAGTGCTTATAGTGAAAACACCATGTTTTCAGTATGGTTGTTATGTGTCACTGGGATCCTGCTAGTCAGGACCCCAGTGCTCATAGGTTTGTGGCCTATATGTATGTGTCACTGGGACCCTGTCACACAGGGCCCCAGTGCTCATAGGTGTGCATGTATATGTTCCCTGTGTGGTGCCTAACTGTCTCACTGAGGCTCTGCTAACCAGAACCTCAGTGGTTATGCTCTCTCATTATTTTTAAATTGTCACTAACAGGCTAGTGACCATTTTTACCAATTTACATTGGCTTACTGGAACACCCTTATAATTCCCTAGTATATGGTACTGAGGTACCCAGGGTATTGGGGTTCCAGGAGATCCCTATGGGCTGCAGCATTTCTTTTGCCACCCATAGGGAGCTCTGACAATTCTTACACAGGCCTGCCACTGCAGCCTGAGTGAAATAACGTCCACGTTATTTCACAGCCATTTTACACTGCACTTAAGTAACTTATAAGTCACCTATATGTCTAACCTTTACCTGGTAAAGGTTAGGTGCAAAGTTACTTAGTGTGAGGGCACCCTGGCACTAGCCAAGGTGCCCCCACATTGTTCAGAGCCAATTCACTGAACTTTGTGAGTGCGGGGACACCATTACACGCGTGCACTACATATAGGTCACTACCTATATGTAGCTTCACCATGGTAACTCCGAATATGGCCATGTAACATGTCTATGATCATGGAATTGCCCCCTCTATACAATCCTGGCATAGTTGGCACAATCCCATGATCCCTGTGGTCTGTAGCACAGACCCTGGTACTGCCAAACTGCCCTTCCTGGGGTTTCACTGCAGCTGCTGCTGCTGCCAACCCCTCAGACAGGCAGCTGCCCTCCTGGGGTCCAGCCAGGCCTGGCCCAGGATGGCAGAACAAAGAACTTCCTCTGAGAGAGGGTGTGATACCCTCTCCCTTTGGAAAATGGTGTGAAGGCAGGGGAGGAGTAGCCTCCCCCAGCCTCTGGAAATGCTTTGTTGGGCACAGATGTGCCCAATTCTGCATAAGCCAGTCTACACCGGTTCAGGGACCCCTTAGCCCCTGCTCTGGCGCAAAACTGAACAAAGGAAAGGGGAGTGACCACTCCCCTGACCTGCACCTCCCCTGGGAGGTGTCCAGAGCTCCTCCAGTGTGCTCCAGACCTCTGCCATCTTGGAAACAGAGGTGCTGCTGGCACACTGGACTGCTCTGAGTGGCCAGTGCCACCAGGTGACGTCAGAGACTCCTTGTGATAGGCTCCTTCAGGTGTTAGTAGCCTTTCCTCTCTCCTAGGTAGCCAAACCCTCTTTTCTGGCTATTTAGGGTCTCTGTCTCTGGGGAAACTTTAGATAACGAATGCATGAGCTCAGCCGAGTTCCTCTGCATCTCCCTCTTCACCTTCTGATAAGGAATCGACCGCTGACCGCGCTGGAAGCCTGCAAACCTGCAACATAGTAGCAAAGACGACTACTGCAACTCTGTAACGCTGATCCTGCCGCCTTCTCGACTGTTTTCCTGCTTGTGCATGCTGTGGGGGTAGTCTGCCTCTTCTCTGCACCAGAAGCTCCGAAGAAATCTCCCGTGGGTCGACGGAATCTTCCCCCTGCAACCGCAGGCACCAAAAAGCTGCATCTCCGGTCCCTTGGGTCTCCTCTCAGCACGACGAGCGAGGTCCCTCGAATCCAGCGACACCGTCCAAGTGACCCCCACAGTCCAGTGACTCTTCAGCCCAAGTTTGGTGGAGGTAAGTCCTTGCCTCACCTCGCTGGGCTGCATTGCTGGGAACCGCGACTTTGCAAGCTTCTCCGGCCCCTGTGCACTTCCGGCGGAAATCCTGTGTGCACAGCCAAGCCTGGGTCCACGGCACTCTAACCTGCATTGCACGACTTTCTAAGTTGGTCTCCGGCGACGTGGGACTCCTTTGTGCAACTTCGGCGAGCAACGTTTCACGCATCCTCGTAGTGCCTGTTTCTGGCACTTCTCCGGGTGCTACCTGCTTCAGTGAGGGCTCTTTGTCTTGCTCGACGTCCCCTCTCTCTGCAGGTCCAATTTGCGACCTCCTGGTCCCTCCTGGGCCCCAGCAGCGTCCAAAAACGCCAAACGCACGATTTGCGTGTAGCAAGGCTTGTTGGCGTCCATCCGGCGGGAAAACACTTCTGCACGACTCTCCGAGGCGTGGGGGATCCATCCTCCAAAGGGAAAGTCTCTAGCCCTTGTCGTTCCTGCAGTATTCACAGTTCTTCAGCCTAGTAAGAGCTTCTTTGCACCAACCGCTGGCATTTCTTGGGCATCTGCCCATCTCCGAGCTGCTTGTGACTTTTGGACTTGGTCCCCTTGCTCCACAGGTACCTTCAGACAGGAATCCATCGTTGTTGCATTGCTGATTTGTGTTTTCCTTGCATTCTCCCTCTAACACGACTATTTTGTCCTTAGGGGAACTTTGGTGCACTTTGCACTCACTTTTCAGGGTCTTGGGGAGGGTTATTTTTCTAACTCTCACTATTTTCTAATAGTCCCAGCGACCCTCTACAAGGTCACATAGGTTTGGGGTCCATTCGTGTTTCGCATTCCACTTCTGGAGTATATGGTTTGTGTTGCCCCTATTCCTATGTTTCCCCATTGCATCCTATTGTAACTATACATTGTTTGCACTGTTTTCTAAGACGATACTGCATATTTTTGCTATTGTGTATATATATCTTGTGTATATTTCCTATCCTCTCACTGAGGGTACACTCTAAGATACTTTGGCATATTGTCATAAAAATAAAGTACCTTTATTTTTAGTATAACTGTGTATTGTGTTTTCTTATGATATTGTGCATTTGACACTAAGTGGTACTGTAGTAGCTTCACACGTCTCCTAGTTCAGCCTAAGCTGCTCTGCTAAGCTACCATTATCTATCAGCCTAAGCTGCTAGACACCCTATACACTAATAAGGGATAACTGGGCCTGGTGCAAGGTGCAAGTACCCCTTGGTACTCACTACAAGCCAGTCCAGCCTCCTACAAATATTAATATTCATTTACTGTACGAGATGTACGAAAATATGTGCATGTTGTGTCATTTTTTCCGACGCATACATGATGGGCGTCATATTTTTGAAACGTACAGGAATGCACATGCTGCTGAGTCAAATCTGAAATATGATGTAACTTATATTTTGCTGTCTAAATCTGTGAAATTTTTGTATACATTCAGATTTGACTCTGCATTCTGTGCACTCATGTACGTGACCAAAATATGACACCCATGCTGTATGCGTAGAATTATGATCAAATCTTTTTGTTACGTCTTCATGTTTTTAACTTGGGGAAGGTGATTTGTCAGGGTCAAACGGGGCAATGTGATACACATTTGTGTTTGGATATGCCACATGTCCATTGTTGTATGTATGGCAGGCATTCACACAGTAATGGTGTGGATACGTTACATAATGTCTTTTCCATATTTGTCAACATATTTGTGGCAATTGCTGATGGCTGTTTGGAAATGATGGATGGGATACCATGATGTATTCCTTCTCCAAATTTGGTCCACACTTATGATGGTGATGCTTTTATCTGGAGTCCTAACAGGGAGTGCAATGGTCACTTACAGTTATTATGGGGCTAACCATGTCCTAGCCTCATTTTGTGTTTGTGCTTTGTGTTCTACTCTTGACATGTAGGCCACACATGTACCTTATGCATGTGTTTGGCTCACAAGTACAGGATTTGTGTATGTTTGTGGGACCGTAGAAGTGGACTTAGGCCCCCAGCACCCTAGGATTTGACCATCCTGATTAGTTACAGTATCCATGGCTTGGCTTAATATTTTATGGGAAACCTGCAGCAGCAGGCTAATGTAAGGCCATATGGTATGTATGACTGTTGACCATTCATTCATCTCATTAGCCCATTAGAAGTTTGCAGTAATGATGATTTTGAGCTGACATGCCTACCATTTCCCAATGACTATGTTTGGAAGACTCTGAGCGTTCCTGATGTTCTGGGGAATATTCTTTAGTGGGTGTCTGTGTCCCTTTCTGCATTAACTGGTTAAGTGGTATGTCACATTCTTCCTGCTAGGTTCAAACTGGGACCCGACTGTGATGGTCTACTTTCAATAATTTGGTTGATTGTATGACATATGTGTACATGTGTGTTGGTATGTGGATCCACTATCACCTGTCTGGGTGTATGTTGTCACTGTGACATCCAGGTCTCCTCCTGAGTTAGTGGCAGCTAATGTTGTCCCAATTGTGTTTTGCTCATATCACCCACTGGAGAGAAGCCATTGATGACATGGTGACGTACACATGGATGGTCCCACCCTGTCTCTGACCACATGTGATGTGACTTTCACATGATCTACTTTTTTTGTCTGGGTGCAAGACTGTCTCAGGTGTTTTGATGTAGCATGTGGATTTGCCACATTTGTACTCATGTGGGCCTCTGTGTATGGCAATGTATCATGTCACATCCTACCCTCTGTGCATTCAATTGAAATGTTCTTTTTTGTTGTGATGATTGTTATGGCATTGTTGGTCAAGGAGACCACATTCTTCGTCAGCATTTTATAAGTAAAGGTGCTCAGTAATGCATGGACCAAAGCATGATGTGGTGTTTGATATCTGTGTTTATTTACAATAGTGTAATACAGGTGATTATTATACATTAAGCAAAAAAATTATTTACAAGCTGCTGGCGCCTACGCTGTCCTGCTGCCGTGTTGGGTTGTCCCCCCTCCTGTTGCGGCCCAGCATCCTCCTCTTCGTCATCCTCAGGCATGCCTGGGTCCAGTTCAAGGAGGGGAATGTTCCTCTGGACACATATATTGTGCAATATGGCACAAGTGAGGATGATTTTGCACACCATCTCTGGGGAATAGAGTAGGCTCCCGCCAGTGATGTCAAGGCAGCGGAACCTAGACTTTAGGATCCCAAAGGTCCTCTCCACAATGCTGCGGGTCCTCTTGTGGGCGTCATTGTATGCCCGCTCTGCAGCAGTGATTGGGTTCCCGAATGGTGTCATCACCCAAGGCTGGATGCCATACCCCTGATCAGCTGAAAGAGAAAGAGAATGGATTGAATTAGATGTAGGAGGCAGTGTTGTACGGATCTTTGATGGCTGTAGTTGTCTTGTGTTGTCTGTGACTCTTTTGTGTACTAATGTTCCAACCTATGGTTGTTATTGAAAACTTTGCTTTGATATATTTTCCCTTGGCTGAGCAAGTGTTTGTTGGCTAACCGTTTGTCAGAAGGACTGTTTTTGTTGTTGCAGTAGAGTGTTCCCTCCCTAGCATTGTGACTAGTGATACAGTTGTCTGTGTGTCCTCACTGGGGGTGTGATGTTAGTTCCATGCCGAGTTAAAACGTGAAAGTGTATTTGACACCTTCATGTGTATGAGCCCAGGCCATCCCATACCTTTTGACTTATGCATTGTATTAGTGTACAGGTTATTTTGAGACTTCCAATCTGTAAAGTGACATTTGGCCAACCACACTCATTGATGTCTTCACATTAGGCTGTGGATTAAATTCCAATGTGTGACAGGTTAAATGTTGACTTCTGACACATGGCTAGTGATGTGAGTACCTCAGTGTGTTCCTGGCTAGGTGTTGCTATTGTGGTGTATGTGTTGTTTGTCCTAGAGGGTTTGTGTGCGGTGTGTGTATGGGTTTGTTTTTTGTCCTTACCAACAAGTAGTCCATTGCCATAGCGTCCATCCTGGAAGTGTTGGTTGATGGTGGAGTGACGGAAGATGAATGCGTCATGTACACTCCCAGGATATTTGGCCACGATGTTGGTGATCAGTCCTTGGTGATCGACTATGGCCTGCACGTTGATTGAATGTGTGTGCTTCCTGTTGCGGTAGAGGTGTTCTGAATCAGCAGGTGGCACAAGGCGTACGTGTGTGCAGTCGATTGCACCAAGGACGTGCGGGAAGCCACTGATGGCGTAGAACCCCTGTTTAATTTCCTGCTGCTTCTGCAGTGTGTTAGGGAAGCAGATATGGCGGGGTGTCAGGCGAATGATGGCATCCAGGACTTTAGGCAGGAATGCAGAGAATGATGGTTGGGATATTCCACCAACCAGGGCACCAGTTGTCTGAAAGGAGCCACTTGCCAGCAGGTGTAGTACGGCAAGCAGCTTTGTTTCAGTTGGGATAGTGCGGGGTGTCACTAAAGTGGGGGCCAACTGTTGTTCGATATTTGCCAGCAGCTGCTGAATGGCCTGCCAGTTCAACCGGTACCTCTCGATGATGTCCCGTTCCCTGAGGCCATGCAGGGTTGTTCTTGGGCGGAATATCCTGTCCTGCCATCTGCGCTGTCTTTGGGGTCCCTGCTGTTGTTGTTGTAGCTGCTGTTGTTGCTGCAGGGCTCTGCGTCTACGTGCACGTTGAAGAAAAAGCACCTCCATAGCTCCCTGTTGCTGCTCTGCTGCTCTGTTGTTTGTTCTGTGTGTTCTGCTTAAGTACAGGTGTGTTTGCCCCATTTTAACGCCTGCCCTGACCCAGGCGTTAAAATTTAACGCTATTCGTGCTTTGCGTCATTTTTTTGCGCCGCCTACGGCCCGGGAGACATTTTTGCCCGGAAGCATAAATACGACGCACCGCTGTATGCGTGGGTTTTTGGACGGGAACGCCTACCCTGCATGTCATTAACGCAGGGCGGGGTGCCGCTTCCAAAAACTCACGCACATAGCGCCATTCCCCTTGTGCGCCGCATCGGGCGTCAGGGTATAAATATGGGGCATCGTTTGCGCTGAATGTGCGTCAAAATTTTTGACGCACATTCGGCGCAACCGGAGTATAAATATGGCCCTCAGTTTGTTGGGATGTGCCTTCAAGATTTGCAATGTCACCATTGCCGATTAAGTTTTATGGGCAGCCTGGGGCCACCTAACAGCACGGATTCAAGGGGTGTTTTTACATGTATGCAAACTACGTGCACGTCAACAGAGGAAACATCACCAGTTTCTTTGGGCCTGATTTAGAGTTTGTCAGACAGTGTTTTGCACTGAAAACGTGACGCCTACCCTGTTTTTTAAACCATCTGCCCGCCCGCCTCATTAGCATTGGGTGGAGCGCCAGATTCCGTTGACAGAGGCACCATTAGCTCGATCGTTAGAAATCTTCCTCCAAAATCCTGGTGGAGCAAGGGCCATCAGAGGAAGGACATATTACAAAGTTCACCCTAAATAGGAAGGTCAGTGTTGTGTGTTGTTCTTTTTTCTCGTTGATCATTGCCAGGTATCATTGGTAGTGAGGGACAGGAGAAAAATAATCGATCTACGGGTAGCCCTATCTCTATCCTCCCTCACTTCAGTGTCTGGGTCTCTGTTTCCAGTGACAGGGATGCAAGCAATACACCTCCATCGTGTGCCATGGAACACTAGGGGCCATGCAAAATTGTCTCAGCACACATAACCACATTACACGCAGTCTCGCAGTCATGCATGGGCCGCATATAACATATGAAAATTTCACACACACACTCAACAAACACGCGGAATGTCAGCACGAGGGCCTGTATGCCTAATTGAGTCCGAACTTTTAGTAGGGTGAACCTAATAGGAAATGGGTCTGTTCAAAACAATCAATTTGGAAATATCAGTATGCTGCCATCACTGCTTAAAGGCAGCAACCCACGACATGGAATGTACTCCAATGGCAATAAAAGAGGGCACACTCGTTGTGCTCCACCAGGTGACAGAATCAGTTCTGGACCTTGGCATTACAATGAACTGGCCTAGGCCAGTATGTGTATGCTTTATTAACATGTTAGTTGGGCTGGTAAAGAGCCAGGAGACTAGTTTCATATGCCATGGGGTCACTCAGGAAAAGGGTGCATGCCAGTGTACCATTCGAGGGACATTCCTCTCTCAACAGCAAGCTTCTCCTGCCCATTAGCTGTCTGAGTTATCAATAGCATATTATTTATATAGATGAGTAGTGGGAAGGCATTCTTCATATTAGTAGATTTGTACTGAGTTGATGATAATGCTAAATCCAGGTTATAATTCACAGTGAGAAAAGAAAGGGATGGCATACACCCATGTATAGTTTCTTTGTGTGTGTTATGGTGAGGAGTAAGGAAAGTCTGTATCTCAGGGACTCATTATGAGTTTGGCGGTCCTACCACAGGACCACCAAACTCACAGGGAGGACACCACCGCTACAGCTGTGACCTTCCGCCCCAAGCATATTACAATTTTACTGGCAGGCTGACCGGCGGGGTCATTGTAATAAGCGTTCCCGCCAACAGTGTTAGTATATTGATCTCGGCTCCTTTAAGGGATCAGAGGCCAATATCCTAACACTCCAGTACCCTCAGTGCAAAGCAGACAGTGTACAATCTGACAGTGCTGGGCAGGGGGGCCCCCCGCACTGCACAGGCACATAGGCAGTGCAGGGTCCCCCCCTTGGCCCTCGGCATGGGATTTCCACCAGCCTTTTCAAGGCAGGGTCCCCACCATGAAAAGGCTGGCAGAAAGACAGGTTGTAATCAGCCAGGCAGCACTGAGTTCAGCACCGCCCTGGCTGGTTACAAGCCCGATTGCCATGCTGTTGGGAACCATGTTTCCGCAAGATCGGTGGTCCCCTGGTGGGTCCACCCCCCAGGGTTGTAATCGGGTGGTCAAACCGCCAAAGTTGTGGCGGTCTGATTGTCAACACAAGTGTAGCATTCCTTGGACTGCCACACTCGTAATAAGGCACAAAGTTTTGTTGCCAGATTTATAAGTATGTAAAATAAAATAGCTTGGACCTGTCCACTGTATCAAATGGTGTGGTCCATTCCATAATGAATAGATGAAAGGACCCTTTCTTATGAAGGTGTATTAAGAGAAAATCAAATATAAATTCAGACATTGCTCTATTTGGCTCACAACTTTCCTAAACCCCAGCTGAACCTGTCATAAGAAATTCTCGCTATTAGGCCAATACTGAAATTTGGCCAGTACGATTCTGCTAAGTAATTTTATCACAGAACCAAAAAGGGATAAGGTGAGAATAGTAAGTGTGAGTCCTAGTTCTCATCTTGAAGGCTAGGATAATAGCATGGATCACCCATGTCTCTGGAAAATTCTAATGCTGAAACCAGCATTGAATACATTAAAGAAAAAATCCATGCCTAATTGTCAGGATAATGTGTATATAGGCCAAGTGGGACATCGTCAGACTTTTGTTGGGTGATAGCAGATGTGCTCTGCCATCCTTCACCACAGACTGCTGACTGCATAATTTGATATGTGAGACAAATAATAGAAGGGAAATGGGGTAAGAAAGAAAGAAAACATAGATTTTGGGGGTCACTCTTTGCCTCGTCATTCCACAGGGCTCAGACAGTTACAGAATGTAATAGCTATCTAATGCAAACATGAATTTAGTAATTTGCATAGATCTCTGATATCTAAATAGTAAAACAGTGAAATTCTATAACTTTAAGTATCTGTGTTTACCCAACTCTCTGTAGGGGGATGCAAGCACATTGTAATGCTGCATCAACTCTAGTTGCAATATAATTAACCCTGACTATATGTATATGACCTACTGGCTGATGCCAGAAGGTACTTATAGTTAGGACCATGTTTCCATAGTAAAAACCCCGGGGGACCACAACCTCCCCAGGGCAATACATGTTGGAGGAGGGCTGCGTGGTGCCCCTAAAGGAGCCAATGGTGGCCCTGGGATCTGCCACCCGCCATTGCCGGCTCCTGCTATGTCCAAGGCTGCCCAAGCCCAGGACATAGCTATTTGATTTTGCTTGGTGGGAGTTGACATCTGCTACCAAGCAAAAGCAAACAAAGTCAGCTTTCTGTCAGCTGGGGCGGTCAAGCGGCTCCCACTGGAAGAAAGCAGAATTTTCATTTGTTTGCCTGTATGCAAAAATGCGTGCAGGGAATAAGATAAAAACATTGCTCCTGCAAGCAGAGGGTTGCTATTTGAAGCAGCTCCCTGCTTTTGGGAGCAGTGCCGGCTCACGCATGAGTTTGGAGCCGGCTAGGATCGTGGGGGCCTTCAGGCTCCCCCCGTGGTCCTCGAGTTCTAAAAAAGTAAAAAATTAAAAAGATGGCCTACTGGGACAGCTATTAGACTGTCACCCAGTAGGTTAAAGGATCACGTCTTGGTATCTCACGCTATGTTTCTTTATTTAATAAGTCACCTGCAGCATAGTCTCAGACGGTTACACCAAAGGTCTCAGACTGTCACACTGAAGGTTGTGGGTTCTAGTCTAGGTGTGACTATGGTAATTTCCATTTTATAATTTTTTATAACTTCAAATTTTTAAGGTACATACCAAAAGTTGATCTCACTCTACTCACTAATGCATTTTTTTTTCAATTTGTCTGAAAATATCTCATTCTAAGTGTATCATTCATCAAAGCCTGAAAAAGCTCTCTCTCCCTCTCTCAATTTCTCTCACTGTGGTTTAGGGGCCGTGCACAGTGCTCTTTTTGATGCTTATAGGGGTTGACCATGGGGCCTGGCTGCAGGCCAGGCCCTGTGGCCAATCCCTGCCACACATGACCAAAGGCCATGCATGGTGCAGGTTTGGGTGGTTATAGGGGTTTGCCACAGGGCCTAGGGCCAAGCCCTGCAGCCAACTTTTGCTGCTCATGGCTGAAGGCCTTGCGTGGAATAGGGTTGGGTGCTTATAGGGGTTGGCCACAGGGCCCGGCTGCAGGCATGACCAAAGGTTATGCATGGTGCAGGTTTGGGTGGTTATAGGGGTTGGCCACAGGGCCTAATGCCAGGCCCTGCAGCAAACCCCCACTGCGCAAGGCCGAAGGCTGTGCACAGCATGGGGTTGAGTGGTTATAGGGGTTGGCCACCAGGCTCTGCTGCCAGCCGCCATGTACTGCTAATTACCACACAAATTATGGCACTTATGACATCTTTGATATCTTTGATAACCTCATTAACAACATAATTGATACCAATGTAATATTTGCTGTAACATTTTTGATTAAAAGAAACTGCATGGAGAGGGCCCAAGTTATACATACCTTAAAGCATGAGTTTTACATAATGAGATAGCTCTAACAGGGAATTTCTATGGTTTTGTAAGTTTAAAATGTGAGTTTAACTATGATGTTCCTGTAACCTTTGTTTTGTTTAACTGAAAAAAATAAACAATATATATATATATATATATATACACATATATATATGTATATATATATATATATATATATATATACATATATATATATATATATATATAATATTAAAAATTTCACAATATCACTTGATCAACATCATGTGTAGCGTAGTGCCCATAACATGTACAGAATAATATCAATGAGGGCTGAACAAATTCATACTGTTGTTTCACCAAAGATTTTATCAATGTTCCTACTGTAGCATTTTTATCCTTCGTAGGAATCATTGCTCGTTGAGTTGGATGAATCTTTAGACCCAGTAAGTAGTGTGGTAGAACCATCAACAGAATTTCAATACCACCCAAACAATTTCAACACCATGAACAATGTGGTCCCGGAAGGAAAACTCCAATCAGGAATTAAAGTTAAAGATTTATTACAAACTATAGGAGGCTGGACTGGCTTGTGGTGAGTACCAAGGGGTACTTGCACATTGCACCAGGGCCAGTTATCCCTTATTAGTGTATAGGGTGTCTAGCAGCTTAGGCTGATAGATAATGGTAGCTTAGCAGAGCAGCTTAGGCTGAACTAGGAGACGTGTGAAGCTACCACAGTACCACTTAGTGTCATATGCACAATATCATAAGAAAACACAATACACAGTTATACTAAAAATAAAGGTACTTTATTTTTATGACAATATGCCAAAGTATCTTAGAGTGTACCCTCAGTGAGAGGATAGGAAATATACACAAGATATATATACACAATAGCAAAAATATGCAGTATAGTCTTAGAAAACAGTGCAAACAATGTATAGTTACAATAGGATGCAATGGGGAAACATAGGGATAGGGGCAACACAAACCATATACTCCAAAAGTGGAATGCGAACCACGAATGGACCTCAAACCTATGTGACCTTGTAGAGGGTCGCTGGGACTATTAGAAAATAGTGAGAGTTAGAAAAATAACCCTCCCCAAGACCCTGAAAAGTGAGTGCAAAGTGCACTAAAGTTCCCCTAAGGACAAAGTAGTCGTGTTAGAGGAATAATGCAGGAAAGACACAAACCAGCAATGCAACAACTGTGGATTTCCAATCTAGGGTACCTGTGGAACAAGGGGACCAAGTCCAAAAGTCACAAGCAAGTCGGAGATGGGCAGATGCCCAGGAAATGCCAGCTGCGGGTGCAAAGAAGCTTTGACTGGACAGAAGAAGCTGAGGTTTCTGCAGGAACGAAAAGGGCTAGAGACTTTTCCTTTGGTGGACGGATCCCTCTCGCCTTGGAGAGTCGTGCAGAAGTGTTTTCCTGCTGAAAAGACGCCAACAAGCCTTGCTAGTTGCAAATCGTGCGTTTGGCGTTTTTGGACGCTGCCGGGGCCCAGGAGGGACCAGGAGGTCGCAAATTGGACCTGAAGAGAGAGGGGACGTCGAGCAAGACAAAGAGCCCTCACTAAAGCAGGTAGCACCCGGAGAAGTGCCAGAAACAGGCACTACGAGGATGCGTGAAACCGTGCTCGCCGAAGTTTCACAAAGGAGTCCCACGTCGCCGGAGACCAACTTAGAAAGTCGTGCAATGCAGGTTAGAGTGCCGTGGACCCAGGCTTGGCTGTGCACAAAGGATTTCTGCCGGAAGTGCACAGGGGCCGGAGTAGCTGCAAAGTCGCGGTTCCCAGCAATGCAGCCCAGCGAGGTGAGGCAAGGACTTACCTCCACCAAACTTGGGCTGAAGAGTCACTGGACTGTGGGGGTCACTTGGACAGAGTCGCTAGATTCGAGGGACCTCGCTCGTCGGGCTGAGAGGAGACCCAAGGGACCGGTAATGCAGCTTTTTGGTGCCTGCGGTTGCAGGGGGAAGATTCCGTCGACCCACGGGAGATTTCTTCGGAGCTTCTGGTGCAGAGAGGAGGCAGACTACCCCCACAGCATGCACAAGCAGGAAAACAGTCGAGAAGGCGGCAGGATCAGCGTTACAGAGTTGCAGTAGTCGTCTTTGCTACTATGTTGCAGGTTTGCAGGCTTCCAGCGCGGTCAGCAGTCGGTTCCTTATCAGAAGGTGAAGAGAGAGATGCAGAGGAACTCGGATGAGCTCTTGCATTCGTTATCTAAAGTTTCCCCAGAGACAGAGACCCTAAATAGCCAGAAAAGAGGGTTTGGCTACCTAGGAGAGAGGATAGGCTACTAACACCTGAAGGAGCCTATCAGCAGGAGTCTCTGACGTCACCTGGTGGCACTGGCCACTCAGAGCAGTCCAGTGTGCCAGCAGCACCTCTGTTTCCAAGATGGCAGAGGTCTGGAGCACACTGGAGGAGCTCTGGACACCTCCCAGGGGAGGTGCAGGTCAGGGGAGTGGTCACTCCCCTTTCCTTTGTCCAGTTTCGCGCCAGAGCAGGGGCTAAGGGGTCCCTGAACCGGTGTAGACTGGCTTATGCAGAATTGGGCACATCTGTGCCCAAGAAAGCATTTCCAGAGGCTGGGGGAGGCTACTCCTCCCCTGCCTTCACACCATTTTCCAAAGGGAGAGGGTGTCACACCCTCTCTCAGAGGAAGTTCTTTGTTCTGCCATCCTGGGCCAGGCCTGGCTGGACCCCAGGAGGGCAGATGCCTGTCTGAGGGGTTGGCAGCAGCAGCAGCTGCAGAGAAACCCCAGGAAGGGCAGTTTGGCAGTACCAGGGTCTGTGCTACAGACCACTGGGATCATGGGATAGTGCCAACTATGCCAGGATGGCATAGAGGGGGCAATTCCATGATCATAGACATGTTACATGGCCATATTCGGAGTTACCATTGTGAAGCTACATATAGGTAGTGACCTATATGTAGTGCACGCGTGTAATGGTGTCCCCGCACTCACAAAGTTCAGGGAATTGGCTCTGAACAATGTGGGGGCACCTTGGCTAGTGCCAGGGTGCCCTCACACTAAGTAACTTTGCACCTAACCTTTACCAGGTAAAGGTTAGACATATAGGTGACTTATAAGTTACTTAAGTGCAGTGTAAAATGGCTGTGAAATAACGTGGACGTTATTTCACTCAGGCTGCAGTGGCAGGCCTGTGTAAGAATTGTCAGAGCTCCCTATGGGTGGCAAAAGAAATGCTGCAGCCCATAGGGATCTCCTGGAACCCCAATACCCTGGGTACCTCAGTACCATATACTAGGGAATTAAAAGGGTGTTCCAGTAAGCCAATGTAAATTGGTAAAAATGGTCACTAGCCTGTTAGTGACAATTTAAAAGTAATGAGAGAGCATAACCACTGAGGTTCTGGTTAGCAGAGCCTCAGTGAGACAGTTAGGCACCACACAGGGAACACATACATGCACACCTATGAGCACTGGGGCCCTGTGTGACAGGGTCCCAGTGACACATACATATAGGCCACAACCTTATGAGCACTGGGGTCCTGACTAGCAGGGCCCCAGTGACACATAACAAACATACTGAAAACATAGTGTTTTCACTATGAGCACTGGGGCCTAGCCATCAGGATCCCAGTGAGACAGTGAAAACAGTGACAAACATCCTGACATACACTCACAAACAGGCCAAAAGTGGGGGTAACAAGGCTAGAAAGAGGCTACTTTCTCACACAACCCCCCCCCAAACGAAGGCCAATAAGGCTAACCTTGGCCAGTTGAGACTTTATTGTCTAAGTGGTGATAAGTAGAGAGTAGCTCTGCAATAGACTGGTTACTCCCTTTATCATCCACTATATGGTTACTTCCCTGTGGGGATGTAAACCACCCTGTTGGAAGTTTTTTAGCTAAGCAACAATGTGAAGATGTATTTTCAGAGTTTCTATCAGTAAGTTTTAGGTTAGAGCAGTGGGAATTGTCCACTGAACCTATTTGTAGTGATGGAAATGCCAGACAGGGATGCTGTCTCAGAAAAGCCATAGCTGGGCAAAAACTTTGTCCATATGGCTGGAAGAGAGAACAGGGATGCTGTTTCTCTTGGGTTGGAGCAGGGCAGGGATGCTGTCCTATCAGCTCCACACTAGGGCAGGGATGCTGTCCTAAGTGTTGTGAGGCAGTGCAGAGTTTCTGCACTAAAGTTTCTCTGGGAGGGTTGGAGGGATGCTCCATGTTAACTAAAATGGTGCTCTTTTTCTCACCAATGTTAGTTATCCCACAGAGAGGTACTTCCACCTCAGGGAGTACAGTTTTGCCAACTGATGATTCCCTTGGAACAGGTGCCACCCCAGGAGAGGTTTCTCCCACCACAGGAATGGTATCCTGAATGGTAGGGTGGTTAGGGGATACTGTGATACCCTTTTTACCTGTTGATGGATAGGGTTCCTGAGTTTTCAGGCCTTCTCTCCTTTGCTTTTTCATTTCAGTAGAAATGAGAGGGAACAATTCCTCAGGGATGCCCAGCATGGCTGCATGGGCATAAAACTCTACATCAGCCCAACCTGAGGCCTCTAGGTCATTACCTAAGAGACAGTCTACAGGTAAGCTAGGTGATACCACCACCTGCTTAGGGCCAGTAACTCCACCCCAACTAAACTGAATTATAGCTAAGGGAAGAAACTTAGTGGAGTTATGGACATCAATAATTTTATACTGTTGTCCAATGATGTGTTGTTCAGGAGACACTAGGTTTTCAGTCACCAAAGTGAAACTGGCACCTGTGTCCCTGTAGGCCAAGGCCTCAACACCATTTATTGAAACTGTCTGCCTGTACTTATCCATTGTAAGGGGACAAGCAGCCAGTGTGGCAAGGCCAATGCCACTAGTTGTGACAGAAACTGTCTTGGGACTGATTACATCAGTTTCCACTATGGACCCATAAGTGAACCCAACTACACCCTTTGCTTGACTGTTGCCAGCAGTCCCACCACTAGTACCACTACTGCTAGGGGCACTAGAGCTTGATGTATTAGCGGTGGTAGGCTCAGGGGGTTTACCTGGACAGGACTTATCCCCTGGCCTATGGCCTCTGTTTTTACACACAAAGAACCAAGGCTTTTTAATGTGTGCAGGTTGGGAAGAAGAGGAAGAATTTGTTTTATCCCCACCCTCTGAAGAGTGTTTAATATTTGAAGTGGGATCTTTGGTTTTACCCTTATCCCCATGCTTATCTTGAGATTTTTCACCATCTTTCTTCTTATTGCCATCTTTGTCACCCCCTGTATGAACTTTTCTGTTCACCCTTGTTCTGACCCATTTGTCTGCCTTCTTTCCCAATTCTTGGGGAGAGGTCAGATCAGAGTCTACCAGGTACTGGTGCAACAAATCAGACACACAATTATTAAGTATATGCTCTCTCAGGATTGTGTTATACAGGCTTTCATAATCAGTAACTTTACTGCCATGTAACCACCCCTCCAAGGCCTTCACTGAATGGTCAATGAAATCAACCCAGTCTTGTGAAGACTCCTTTTTGGTCTCTCTGAACTTTATCCTGTACTGTTCAGTGGTTAAGCCATAACCATCCAGGAGTGCATTCTTAAGAACTGTAAAATTATTGGCATCATTTTCTTTCACAGTAAGGAGCCTATACCTACCTTTTCCACTAAATGATAGCCATAGGATAGCAGCCCACTGCCTTTGAGGGACATCCTGTACAACACAGGCCCTCTCAAGTGCAGCAAACCACTTGTTAATGTCATCCCCCTCCTTATAAGGGGGAACTATCTTGTGCAGATTCCTGGAATCATGCTCTTTTGCAGGATGACTATGGGGAATACTGCTGCTGCCACCATGGGTATCTAAACCCAACTTCTGTCTTTCCTTCTCTAATTCAAAAGACTGTCTATCCAAATCCAGCTGTTGCTTTTTAAGCTTCAGTCTGGTTTGTTCCACCCTCAACTTATTGAGTTCCCTCTCTAACATTCTGTTATCAGGGTTGGTGGGAGGGACATTTCTAGAAACAGAGCTATGATGGGAATGAACAGAAGGAGACCTGTCCCTTACAGAAGGCACCCTAACAGCTTGGTTTACAGAAACATTACTACCAGTATGGTGAGAATATATGCTTTTGCTATGATGTGAGACAACACTATTTATTTGGGGTGGCTCATCATCATTACCATCTATGCTAGATTGTCTAGTAATGGGCAGGCTAGGAAGTTTCTTTCCTGAATCTTTTCCTGGGGGAGTCCCTGAATCAGATTGGGAACTATTAGGTACTTTTTCAACAGATGGGGCACCTATGGCCTTATCCTGTTCTCTAAGCATGTTAAGTAACAGTTCCAAGGAAGGATTCTTCCCTACACTCAAACCTCTCTCTATACAGAGACTCCTTGCTCTTTTCCAGCTAAGGTTGTCATATGCAAGTATGGACAGATCAACATTTTGGCCTGTGCCAGACATTTTTAGAGAGAGTTAAAGTGATAGAAAAAGAGAAAAAAGTTTTCAGAACTTTTTGGAAAGACAGAAAAAAACTTTTTAAACTTTTAAGAACTTTTTGAAAGTTTAGAGGTACTTTTCAGCACTTAGAAAAGAGTGAAAAGGGGAAATGCAAAACTTTTTGGCTATGTGTATATACACTGACCTTGTTTTGTATATTTTTCTCTTATGAAAAGTACAATGACAAGAGTGGTAAGTAGTCTCAAGCACTTATCTCACCACTGCACAACCAATGTAGGAGGCTGGACTGGCTTGTGGTGAGTACCAAGGGGTACTTGCACCTTGCACCAGGCCCAGTTATCCCTTATTAGTGTATAGGGTGTCTAGCAGCTTAGGCTGATAGATAATGGTAGCTTAGCAGAGCAGCTTAGGCTGAACTAGGAGACGTGTGAAGCTACCACAGTACCACTTAGTGTCATATGCACAATATCATAAGAAAACACAATACACAGTTATACTAAAAATAAAGGTACTTTATTTTTATGACAATATGCCAAAGTATCTTAGAGTGTACCCTCAGTGAGAGGATAGGAAATATACACAAGATATATATACACAATAGCAAAAATATGCAGTATAGTCTTAGAAAACAGTGCAAACAATGTATAGTTACAATAGGATGCAATGGGGAAACATAGGGATAAGGACAACACAAACCATATACTCCAAAAGTGGAATGCGAACCACGAATGGACCCCAAACCTATGTGACCTTGTAGAGGGTCGCTGGGACTATTAGAAAATAGTGAGAGTTAGAAAAATAACCCTCCCCAAGACCCTGAAAAGTGAGTGCAAAGTGCACTAAAGTTCCCCTAAGGACAAAGTAGTCGTGTTAGAGGAATAATGCAGGAAAGACACAAACCAGCAATGCAACAACTGTGGATTTCCAATCTAGGGTACCTGTGGAACAAGGGGACCAAGTCCAAAAGTCACAAGCAAGTCGGAGATGGGCAGATGCCCAGGAAATGCCAGCTGCAGGTGCAAAGAAGCTTCGACTGGACAGAAGAAGCTGAGGTTTCTGCAGGAACGAAAAGGGCTAGAGACTTTCCCTTTGGTGGACGGATCCCTCTCGCCTTGGAGAGTCGTGCAGAAGTGTTTTCCCGCTGAAAAGACGCCAACAGGCCTTGATAGTCGCAAATCGTGCGTTTGGCGTTTTTGGACGCTGCCGGGGCCCAGGAGGGATCAGGAGGTCGCAAATTGGACCTGAAGAGAGAGGGGACGTCGAGCAAGACAAAGAGCCCTCACTGAAGCAGGTAGCACCCGGAGAAGTGCCAGAAACAGGCACTACGAGGATGCGTGAAACGGTGCTTGCCGAAGTTGCACAAAGGAGTCGCCGGAGACCAACTTAGAAAGTCGTGCAATGCAGGTTAGAGTGCCGTGGACCCAGGCTTGGCTGTGCACAAAGGATTTCCGCCGGAAGTGCACAGGGGCCGGAATAGCTGCAAAGTCGCGGTTCCCAGCAATGCAGCCCAGCGAGGTGAGGCAAGGACTTACCTCCACCAAACTTGGGCTGAAGAGTCACTGGACTGTGGGGGTCACTTGGACAGAGTCGCTGGATTCGAGGGACCTCGCTCGTCGGGCTGAGAGGAGACCCAAGGGACCGGTAATGCAGCTTTTTGGTGCCTGTGGTTGCAGGAGGAAGATTCCGTCGACCCAAGGGAGATTTCTTCGGAGCTTCTGGTGCAGAGAGGAGGCAGACTACCCCCACAGCATGCACAAGCAGGAAAACAGTCGAGAAGGCGGCAGGATCAGCGTTACAGAGTTGCAGTAGTCGTCTTTGCTACTATGTTGCAGGTTTGCAGGCTTCCAGCGCGGTCAGCAGTCGGTTCCTTATCAGAAGGTGAAGAGAGAGATGCAGAGGAACTCGGATGAGCTCTTGCATTCGTTATCTAAAGTTTCCCCAGAGACAGAGACCCTAAATAGCCAGAAAAGAGGGTTTGGCTACCTAGGAGAGAGGATAGGCTACTAACACCTGAAGGAGCCTATCAGCAGGAGTCTCTGACGTCACCTGGTGGCACTGGCCACTCAGAGCAGTCCAGTGTGCCAGCAGCACCTCTGTTTCCAAGATGGCAGAGGTCTGGAGCACACTGGAGGAGCTCTGGACACCTCCCAGGGGAGGTGCAGGTCAGGGGAGTGGTCACTCCCCTTTCCTTTGTCCAGTTTCGCGCCAGAGCAGGGGCTAAGGGGTCCCTGAACCGGTGTAGACTGGCTTATGCAGAATTGGGCACATCTGTGCCCAAGAAAGCATTTCCAGAGGCTGGGGGAGGCTACTCCTCCCCTGCCTTCACACCATTTTCCAAAGGGAGAGGGTGTCACACCCTCTCTCAGAGGAAGTTCTTTGTTCTGCCATCCTGGGCCAGCCTGGCTGGACCCCAGGAGGGCAGATGCCTGTCTGAGGGGTTGGCAGCAGCAGCAGCTGCAGAGAAACCCCAGGAAGGGCAGTTTGGCAGTACCAGGGTCTGTGCTACAGACCACTGGGATCATGGGATTGTGCCAACTATGCCAGGATGGCATAGAGGGGGCAATTCCATGATCATAGACATGTTACATGGCCATATTCGGAGTTACCATTGTGAAGCTACATATAGGTAGTGACCTATATGTAGTGCACGCGTGTAATGGTGTCCCCGCACTCACAAAGTTCAGGGAATTGGCTCTGAACAATGTGGGGGCACCTTGGCTAGTGCCAGGGTGCCCTCACACTAAGTAACTTTGCACCTAACCTTTACCAGGTAAAGGTTAGACATATAGGTGACTTATAAGTTACTTAAGTGCAGTGTAAAATGGCTGTGAAATAACGTGGACGTTATTTCACTCAGGCTGCAGTGGCAGGCCTGTGTAAGAATTGTCAGAGCTCCCTATGGGTGGCAAAAGAAATGCTGCAGCCCATAGGGATCTCCTGGAACCCCAATACCCTGGGTACCTCAGTACCATATACTAGGGAATTAAAAGGGTGTTCCAGTAAGCCAATGTAAATTGGTAAAAATGGTCACTAGCCTGTTAGTGACAATTTAAAAGTAATGAGAGAGCATAACCACTGAGGTTCTGGTTAGCAGAGCCTCAGTGAGACAGTTAGGCACCACACAGGGAACACATACATGCACACCTATGAGCACTGGGGCCCTGTGTGACAGGGTCCCAGTGACACATACATATAGGCCACAACCTTATGAGCACTGGGGTCCTGACTAGCAGGGCCCCAGTGACACATAACAAACATACTGAAAACATAGGCCCTCATTCTGACCTTGGCGGGCGGCGGAGGCCGCCCGCCAAAGTCCCGCCGTCAGATTACCGTTCCGCGGTCGAAAGACCGTGGCGGTAATTCTGACTTTCCCGCTGGGCTGGCGGGCGGTCGCCTTCAGACCGCCCGCCAGCCCAGCGGGAAAGAGGCTTCCACGATGAAGCCGGCTCGGAATCGAGCCGGCGGAGTGGAAGCTGTGCGACGGGTGCAGTTGCACCCGTCGCGTATTTCACTGTCTGCGCAGCAGACAGTGAAATACATGTAGGGGCCCTCTTACGGGGGCCCCTGCAATGCCCATGCCAGTGGCATGGGCACTGCAGGGGCCCCCAGGGGCCCCGCGACCCCCCCTACCGCCATCCGGATCCCGGCGGTCGGACCGCCGGGATCTGGATGGCGGTAGGGGGGGTCGGAATCCCCGCGGCGGTGCAGCAAGCTGCGCCGCCGTGGAGGATTCAATGGGGCGGCGGTACACTGGCGGGAGCCCGCCAGTGGTGCCGGTCCGACCGCGGCTTTACCGCCGCGGTCGGAATCCCCATTGGAGCACCGCCGGCCTGTCGGCGGTGCTCCCGCGGTCCTCCGCCCTGGCGGTCAAAGACCGCCAGGGTCAGAATGACCACCATAGTGTTTTCACTATGAGCACTGGGGCCTAGCCATCAGGATCCCAGTGAGACAGTGAAAACAGTGACAAACATCCTGACATACACTCACAAACAGGCCAAAAGTGGGGGTAACAAGGCTAGAAAGAGGCTACTTTCTCACACAAACGCAGGCTCAAAGTAATGTAGACAATACACAAAACCAAGTTATAAAGATACATAATCACCAAGGGTTGCCCAAGGCGTCAAATTGAATTTAGGGGGACTAATATTAATAAAACTAAGCATTCAAGAAGAATAATACATAACATCAACAGAAATATCTGAGATGTTATAATAATACAGAATTAGCAACCATTTATCAATTCAAATTTAGTAGAGTCAGTAAGCTTTGGCTGGGCACAGGCCCACCGTACAACTAACCAAATCAGGGAAATACATATGTTAGGAGAAACACATACTGGCAAAGAATAAAAACCACAAAAAGGACAAAAATAATTTGGAAAAAATTTATCTCAGACTGCAGGTCACTAACTAAGCGAGGCAAATGACAAGTAAAAAGGGAAAGCATCAGCATCTCAGAAGCTCAGCCAAGAGTCTCCTAAAGGGGAAAATAAAAGGATTTCTAAATCTAAAAGGGCATTTCAACGGGAAAATGGCTGAGAGGAAGACACCTCTCCAAGGGATACAGCATTCAGGGAATCTTTATCAGCAAAGCATCAGGATCAGCAAACATCAGGACAGCATCTAGGGACTGCAAAGGTCTGCAAGGAACTGCTCAAAGTTCAAATGTCCATTGATATTTTAGAATTCACAAACGATTCTGATTTGTCAAAGGTATCTTTTCATGTCACATTGAATAGGCATCATCCAATGGAAATTAATCGTATGACTCCAAATTGAAACAGTCCAATTTCTTCCCAGCTCTGTCATGGGAACACCTTCCATCTGTGTGACTCCACACACATTTGAAAAAATTGTATACAATGCCAGTCCATGTTTCACACTGTTCTTACATCAAGGACACTACAATAAATTCTCTCTATGCTCAAACAATGAAATCTATTACCAACTAGCTAAGCTTCTCGTGAGAACATAACCTAGAAGAAAGTTCACATTAGGAAATGAATCAGCATTTCATAGCACAGTCACAAATTGCAAGCTTCAACAGGTCTCACTCATGCTAACGCAGGAGACAATATAAAATGCATTACATTTTTTAAAACGTTTTAGTAAAGCGCATGCAATGTGCAACTTATAAATTCAGAATTCATAATATTTCATTAATATGAGTAACACATTTCATTTCAAATGAAAAGCTTTGTTACTGAGTTTCATTAAGTACAACAGAACTGCATTTCTATCATTTTGCACAAATTTGTAAACTCAATCATTTACCAAAAACTAAAAATTCAATAGTTTCCATAGCCACTGTTAATCTGGAGTCTAAATTACATTTTAACATAAGTTTTTTATTTCTCTAACACGCCATTTAATTCAAATCCACCTAAGTCGAACTTTGAAATACAAGCAAGTGCACATTTAAAATGCATGTCAATGTAGCTTTTTAAGTTTAACCATTAAAATTACGATTAAAAATAAACTGTCAAATTCTGATGACCTTTGTGACACGAGGGACTCTTCTAAGGTCTAGACTATATCAGTCCCCCTTTTGATCACAAATGAATCCCACTCATTTTCAATGAGACAGCCCAAAACTTCAAAGGTTCATTTCAGGTAATATCTTTTGAAATCCTCTAACTATTTGACATTAATGTAATACAGGCCTCTCCTAATCTCCATTTCTTTCTCTTCTCTGGCTATTCTTAGCTCTTTTCTCTTTCAGGATTTAGAATCCACTGCAACTGGTACTAATAAGATCGCTATCAATAGGGGTATGAGTAGAGTTCCCACAATACCTCTTCCCAGATTTCCCAACCATCTACCATGGCTGTAAAACCATTTCCTATAGCTTCCCATGTACCTGTTGCTGTCAGCTCTTTATGGTCTCTTTTTAAGGCAGTTATGTTTGAAATGTACTTTCCAAACTCCTCACTATTATCAGAGATGTAAGAGCAACATTGAAAGTTTGAAAGTTTATTTTTATTGACACGTTTAATTAAAACCATCGCAATTCCAAAATATATAATGACATAAAACTTTGCCTTCTCATTATGTTAATGGAAACCCGTAAAAACATAAAAGCTTAAAACTAAAACATGGCATGATAAAGAGTTGTGCATAACTAAAATGTTCTCCACTGATTCCAAAACTTGGTCTTAAACTTAACTTTAGGACTTTCTTGCTCCCTTACGAACACTATAATATTAGATGAATGAAGCTGAGCAAGCATCTTAAATAGTACCTAGGGCTGTTTCCTGGCTGGAACTAAGCTTTCGGAGATTTACTAATCATAAAATGATGGCCCTTGCACACTCAGCTTCAACTTTGTTCACTAATTCTTTCTGGGCCTGTACCATGAATTTGGTCCCTAAACAAGAAAACGGGATTGAAAGTCCGCTGAGCCTGCTAATAATGGCCGGTCTACATGAGCGTAAGTTCAGTGTCTTAAAAATGTTTTTCAGATAAAATTTCCTGTGGTTTTGCAAAGCTGGGCACACACAAAAAATATGTTCTAATGACTCTTTACTGTACCCACACAGTCGACAGGAGTGTGTCAGGTCCTGCTGTTTCCTTGAAGGGACCATATCCTTCGTTTCCATCAACCCAAAGCGGAAAAGCATGAACCGATGTTTCAGCGACTGGTTGAAGGTTGCTGCTAGATATTCCTGTGCCCGTAAAGTTTTGTATGATGTAATTATAGTCCAGGCGTGCTGCCTACTTGCCAGTTTTTGTTTGTCAGAATTTAAAGATTTCTTCTTAGTGACAGCTTTTGCCTTTCGAAAAAACTCCTTTTCAGGTCCCAGGATTCTAGCAAACCTAGTGCTAAAATGCAGTTATTTAAGTGATGACCCCAGGTGCTTTTATCATTATGACGTCGTTGCTCCTCAATTTCCATCCAACATATGCTGTTTAGTGTACCAGTCTCAGCTGCACGCATCCTCCAGCATAGTTTAATGAAGGCACATCTACTCTGAAATTCATAGTTTTTCAGACCCAATTCTAAACTAACCTGAGTTGGAGATACTGGTCGTGGTATCCGAAAGACTGTTTCATAAGCCTTCGTCTGTACTCGATTGATAAAAACTGCCTCCTTCACCAGCATGATTTCGGCGCCATAAGTGAAGATGGGCATTAGCCGCGCTGCCATGACAGAAAGCAGGTGAGTGTATGAGGGGCAGCTCAGTTTTGGTTTTAGAACTTTAAAGCCATAGGTCAATGAGAGAGCTTTTGCTTGAGTGACAGCAAGCTGCGACTTGAAAGACAAGAGATGGTCCATAGTGAATCCCATGTACTTATATGTGGGTGCAACCTCCACCAGGGATCCATTTATGAACCATGAAGCAGATTTAAACTTTCTGTCAACTAGGCGGACAACCTTAGTTTTACTCAAATTAAATTCTAGGCCTTGTATTGTTATGTAAGTATAAAATGCATCAATGCGATGCTGTAGCCTAACAGGTGTTTGGCTGAGTAGAACTATGTCGTCTGCGTACTGTAGCCATGCGATTCCTTTCTTGCCCAACACTTCCGGATGGCTATTTACGGGAGCTAGAGTCTCGGCTAGGTCTGCAAAATATAAGTTGAACAGCGTGGGAGCCAATACACACCCCTGTTTGAGTCCTTTTGCTGTTAATGTTCTGTTGGTGAGGTGGCTGCCCTCTCCGATTTTTACTTGCGCCCAAGTACCTGTGTACAAGTCCATCATTGCGCCAAGAAGGCTGCATGGTAGGCCCCAACCTTTCAATTTCTCCCATAGGCGGATTCTTGGTATGCAATCAAAAGCTGCCTTTAAATCAGTAAAGCATGCAAGTAACCTTTTTTTCTTAAGCCTGGCTTTGTTTCCCAGCAGAGGCAGGGTTGCCAGGTTGGTGGAAGCACCCATACCACCCATAAGAGCAACATTGTTTTGCATGTAGCATTTTGTAAACTCCCCCTTCCTTCATGAGTAATATGTCTAAAGCAGTACCAGTTTGTGAAACCATGTATCTCATAGCTACCATTTCTGTGTCATTAACAATATGGCACCTGTGGTGTCTGTAGATAATATATCTACTATTGTTGACAACTTTCTTATCTTGATGTCATTCAATATCACACCTACTGATGGGATTATGGCACCAAAAATATCTCCTGTAAATTCTGAAGCACTTGCTCCACTTTTGACTCTGGAGTTGGATTTCTCACTCTAAACTGGATCATTAAAATTATCCACATGGTAATGTTTTGGAAAAACACCACTCCCATGTAATATGTACCATACCAGCCTTTCAGCAGCTTGTAATAAGCATTTCTTCCACATAAGAAATATATGGCAGGTATAGTGGGGTTTTGAGAATTCAGCATAAAAGTCCAAATACTTTTAAACTAAAATACATATCTACACTCTCTAGTACCTACAGAGTGTGTATCGGTCTTTAATTTCAGCCTATATATACATAGCTTCCCTACATGTTTCTAATCAATAGCCAGGAATCCTTGATTGCAAGCTACTGAATGTGTTTCATCTTTCTTTCAATTCTGCAAAACCTTTCCTTTTTCTATTTTGGCTACCATTGCTCTCATGTTCTCCTCTATTTATCCAATTAATTCCTTTTCTACAAGACTAAGAGTGCAAATAGAATTATTCTTGTGTGCGTATAGTGTTCCAAATGTCAATGTAGGTTCAAAGAAACCTCCCACATAACCAAATTGGTTCACCTTTGCAATGCTACTTAAATGTTTCATGACGGGGACAACTGAAAACACTAAATCATATTTTGAATAGAAATATTGGTAATAATCTTGCTGATAAAACAGTGTTAATAGACTACAGGAAATTCCATAGGTAGGGGGTAAACTGTGATATGTAATCCCTTCACTAACTGATGAGAGCATCTGTGAACACACGCAACAGTCTTTAATTTCCATTGTCTCAACATATTCATACAACTTATAATACACATTTGCTGATAACTCTCCTTTAGAACTATCAGTGTGTAGGTACTTCTCTTCTGTGTAAAATGAATTTTGATCTGCAAGGGGATTTACTAAACTTAAATCAAGTGTGGCTGCAATCTGATCTGAATAATTTGCTGTAGGTAACCTCAGACCTATACGCTATAAAATAATCGTGAGAACTGTTGCTACTGCTAGCCCTATATATTGATATTTACATTTACTACATCTATTGTGATTTGACTCCATGAATTCTTTAATTTGAGACCAAAAATCTGAAATCAAAATCAAAGCAGCTTTTTGTTTATCACTGTCTCTTTTCAGTCCTTTTTGTTTGTGAACAAAGCAATTAAAACAGTCTCTTTAAAAAATGCAATTATTCACAATGTTCCTTGATCGTCTAGAAATTTCAGCAAGAGTTTCTCTATTTGTAAAAGTTCAAAAACATCTATTAAGAAGTAGAGAGGTTTCTAACATAGGCACAGTTCGCAATCACTAATAATCACTTTCAAAATGTAATGTCTCTCTTCATTGACTGGCAATGATATTTCAAAGTTAAGTTGCAAAGCAATTTCAATCTCAAGACTATTGAGCTGGACCTCAAATTGTTAGCATAAAAGGCAACAAATACCTGTTCCCAGTCATCAGCAAATTAATATGTCCATGCAGGTGCTGTTTACTTTCTGCTTGGCACTCTTTTTCATTTTGACCTTCTGTTTACTTGACTCTCAGCTTCACTTTCACTTTGACTTGACTCATCATTTTCTTCAGCAATAGTTATTGTCACTTGTATACCAGGCACAGTTTTCTCCTTACGCCAATTGTCTCCAGGTACAACTCTTTTTCTTAGCACAACTAATCCTTCGTCAGGCTCCAAGCTTGCATGAGTCAACTGATTCTGCCTTGACCCTTCGTACCATTCACTGTTGTTGAGTCACTCATAACCCCATCAAATACAGTCAGTGCTGCATCCACTTGTTCGGCCCCAACATCTTGGCTAACCTGATCCTTTGCACTTACTGTAACCGACTCTTCAGGAACAGGCGCTGTTTCTTCAAGGGGACCTGGAACTTTGCAATTGTTGCTGGCATGTACCCAGTTTGGGAGACCAGCACACTTCACAGCTGTTGTCACAAGAACCCCTTGATAAAGTCCTTTCAACGTGGCTCTAAGCATGTCTTCTTTACCTGCTTTTTAAGCATTACCCAATCACCAGGACATAGGTCATGACACAGTTCGCGCTGTGGCTGTACAGTAGCCTTTCCAACCTGATGAGACAAAGAACATGCCACATCAGCTAGTCCTTTGCAATAATCCAGCACTGAGTCACCTGTAATGTTCACAAGCGCATTTGCAAGTACTGCTGGCAATCTCACGGCCTGTCCCATGATAATTTCATGAGACAATCCTGTTTTCCTGTCAGGTGTACTGCACATATTCATTAAAACAAGGGGCAATGCATCTGGCCATTTTAGTGTTGTGGATGCACATATGGTTGCCAACCAGACCTGAAGTTTCTGGATGATATCTGCAATGCAATTTTTGCTCAACTTGTAATGCCACACAAAACATTTTAAGGGCCGCACTGTTGAAATAAGTTCCTCGGTCTGATTCTAGAGAAGTTGTGAATCCAACCTTGGTATCAGCTCTCTAAGTAAGAGCTTTGCTACTGTGAAACTATAATTTATCCTAGTATGGTAAACCTCAACACAGTGGGAGAAAATGCAGACAATAACTAGAATATATCCCAGTCCATTTCACACAGTCATCTGCATAAAATCCAACTGAATTCTGTTAAATGGTCCTCTTGATCTACCTATGTGACTCACTGTAACTGTATGTTTCCCTACACTCATTTGTTGATAGGTGACACATTGGTGTCTTGTGGCTACAGCAATCACTCTGAACCTTGGATTAAACCATGTTTGCCTAAATGTTTTGATCATTGCATCTCCAACCTTTGTGTGCCTGTACATGGTAATGTTTTGCCATCGAGGACAGTAAGCTATTTGGAAATCCTACTCTCCCATCACTTGAAACCCATACGTCATCTTCATTCCTTTTGACAAATCCTGCTCTAATCCAGCTTTGCTGTTCTTTCTCTATCACTTCTTCCTGCAATATTTTTACTTCCTCCTGTGTCAACAGCAGTCATCAAGACATTTTGGCTTGTTTAATCCTTTGTATCACTGTTCCACTCTCTATTGAAGGAGGTACAACTAAGGGCACAATACTTAGCTACTTTGTCTGCACGGTATTATCCATGGTAACATGATCAGTTGATTTCCTATGGGCTACGCATTCACAATGGCAATTTTTGATGGTAACTGTATGGCATTCATTAAATGGTAAATGTTGGCACCGTTTCGGTTTGGGAAACCAGAAGAGGGACCATAACTGTCTGAAAATGTGAATGGCACCCAAACCCATACTGGCTATCAGTGAAAATTGTCACTTTAAGCAATTCAGAAGCACAGCATGCTCCAATTCAGCTATTTGGCGGAGAAGACGTATTGAAGCCAGGAGGCTTCTATCACACCAGAGATTGTGCAAACTGCATAACCTGCTCTAAGGATACCATCATTATCCCTCAAACAGGAGCCATCAGCGAACATGACAGTAATTTTAATCTAGGGGGAACATCTTGATTATCAGGTCTTGGTTTGGTGTACAATTCATCCACATCAAGGCAGACATGCTCAATCTCATCGTCACGGTCACTTGCATTTTCAACAGGAATAGGCATCAAAGCTGCAGGGTTTAACACAGTACATCTCTTGATAATAATGTTAAAAGAGGCAAGGATCACTTGCTCATAATTGGTTAAATTCGACATTTGTGAGAAAATATCTTTGTTCAGGTTAACAAAATGTCTACATAGTGGGGGATAAAAATATTCAGTGGATGTCCCACCACAATGCTTTCACATTGCTCTACGCTGAAACTGAGGGCAGCCACAGACTTTAAACAACGAGGCAACACTGCAGCTACAGGATCAAGTGTGGGTGAAAAATATGCCACAGGCTTGTTTGCACTTCCATGCAACTGTATCAAAACTAAGAGTGCACATCCATCTCTCTTGCAACAAAACAAATAAAAACATTTGTTATAATCAGGCATTCCCGGAGCTAGGGCTCGGAAAGGCTTTCTCTCAGCTCTGTGAAAGCACATATGCAATTTTGATTCAGTGGCACCGGATAAGTCATATCCTTGTGTTCCAACACCTGTAAAGGTGTGGCCAAAAGGGAAAAGTTTGGAAACCACTGAGAACAGTAGCCAACCATTCTCAAACACATTCAGACTCCTTTTTGTGTTACTTGAGGATTCATTTTCATAATTGCTAAGATTCTTTCTTGTGATAATTTCTTCACACCTTTCTCAATGTTGTGACCTAAATACAGAACTTTTATCTTGCAATACTGTAATTTTGAAGGGGAATCTTTATGGCCATTCGCTCCTAAATTAGTCAAAAGTGCAATGGTATCTCTTCTACATGCTTCTCTGGTGTTTGACGTAACCAACAGGTTGTCAATGTATTGTACGAAGACTGAATTCGTCACCATGGGACAACATGGAACGAGAATCTTGTTTGCCTTTCTCTACTCTTAAACTATGCTGTATTTTCCACGGGGCTTCCGAATCCCAAAATTGGTGAGTTACAGGGACTTCCCATAATTTCTTTTAAAACACCCTGCTCAATCAAACAATCAATCAAAGGGGTAATTCCAGTAATTGTATCTGGGGTCATATTGTGCAGGGGAATGTTTTGATACACTGCATTCAAGTTTACTGATATTTTAATTGGCTCAACATCTCTAATGAGTCATTTTTCTTTTCCTGAAAAATCCCAAACTTTAGATGTCAGTTTCTTTCAAATCTTTGGGCAAAACAGCACATGTCATCATTGGGTACAATGTGACACTCTGTGTACCTCTCTACAATTTTACAGGACACATCTTCCTCATTTGTCTGAATCACTATTCCTTTAGATGTGCAGTTGATGAACAATTCAACTTACACAATAGATCACATCCTAGCAAAATTGGTGCTCATCTTCAAATTAACCTATTTTAACACGGCCATATTCTGTAACAGGATTCGCCAAGTGTTTATTGGCAAATCTTACCACCTGGACTATATTTTCTGCAAGGGGCAAATTTGATACTTCAGCTGTTAACATTGGAATGTTTAGCTCCGGTGTCCACTGGGAATAATACAGCATGGCCCATAACATTTGTGTTTACATAGGGACCTTGTTGATCTACCTCTAAGGATGCACATAGCTGTCAAAGCCCAGCTCACCTGAGTTCTTGTTCAGTTCTGATGGAGGTTGAAGACAATCCGACCCCACCCTGAAACTGCTTGTTCCAGCACACTAGTTTTTAAAACAGTGCACTAAGAACAGAAGCTCAAGGGAAGGGGGGAAGTGGATAAAATAAAAAAAAGAGAGACAACACCGTTCTTGCGTTTCCACTGTTGAAGTGCTGCACAAATCTGCGGCCCTTTCTGACTTCTGTAGAAACTGGTGCCTAATGAAACATAAACAAAGAACAGATAAGTGCAACCTATTCCTAAATGGGTTCCTGACTATCCCTTTATTTATTGGAAATTCTATTCTAAAAGTACCTCTTGGATCCTGGTCTCTAGTTTCCAGGTTTGGAATGTGTTACTGCTCTGGGATGTGTTTTCTATTACTGTTAAGCTTCTAAAAAATTAAACAAATACCGTTATCAGAATTACCAATATCAAACATTCATCATAATATAACTAAAGCCTAAATTCCCAATAGCAGACTCACTTTTCGCATATTTCCAGAATCTTTTATAAAACAAATACTGTACTTTTACATCAAAATACAGCATGTAATTTGTGCAAGTCCTTGATTTACTGTTTTCCTTGCTGTCAATGGTTTCCACTGTTCGATTCCCAAAAGTTCCATGAAAAAAAACAATGTCCGCTTCACAAAGTCCTGCAAAATAATCCTGCAACAAAGAGCCTTAATCACAATGCTCGTGGAAGGCACTTCGCCTCAAACTGTCTATACACGAATCCAGAAATTGCCGTCAAAGCTCCCTCAGGTAATAAAAAGTTTTGCACTTACTTGTTGCTGGCAAGAGATACTGACCAGTATCAGTCTAACCTTGTCTTCTTTCTCTTTTGCAGGTTACTCGTAGGAGAGAGGCTGAGGCAAGGAGGAACCGGAAACCGGAAGAAGGAAGAGCCAGCAGCTGCGCCAATTGAAGTCAAAGAAAGTCTGTAAAGAGCAGGAGTGCCAGCGCCGAGGGATCTGTTCTCAGGTAAGCAGGAGGTAGACGAGCACAAGCACTGGGTGAGGCTCGGGGGATGCCTTTTATAGACAGGGCTGGGTGTGGTTCAAAGAGCTGGGTGTGGTTTGAAGGGCTGGGTGTGGTCCTCACATGCTGCACATGTTCTTGGAAGGTGTGCAGAGCTGGGTGTGGTTTGAAGAGCTGGGTGTGGTCCTCACATGCTGCACATGTTCTTGAAAGGTGTGCAGAGTTTCAGTTATTATGCAAATGAGTTGGATTAACACATGGCCTAGGGAGGAGTGTTTTAAAGAAGCCTTGGTAAAAGCAAGGCCCAATGTGTAAACAAAACAGCACATTAAACAACATACACAGAAGCCTAGGGGGGGGGGGAAGGTGAGATAACAAGAAAGGCTTTGAATAGTAAGTTTAAAAGGGAGCTATTACAGAACCCACTAGTGCAGTGAGAGGGGACATGCTCTTTGCTGTGTACAAACCCTAACAGTTGCCCCCCTCAAAGGCCCTCCTACAGGACGGGGTTTTCATGGATTTTTTTAATAAAACCGTCTAATCAGCTGTGGGGCATGTACATATGATGCTGGTTCCCATGAATTCTCAGATTCATCATATCCTTTCCATTCTACTAAATAAAACAGACGTCCACTAATTCTTTTTGAGTCTTTTATGCTTTTCACTTCATATTCCAGATTTCCTTTAATTGGTATGGGTGGAGGTGGTGGTTCAGGTCGGGTTTTTGAGTTGTACGGCTTAAGCAAGGACACATGGAATGTAGTATGTACTGGATATTCTTTTGGTAAATCTAATTTTACTGTTACCGGGTTTACTATGGCAGTTATACTAAAGGGTCCAATGAAACGTGGTTGCAGCTTTCGGGATCCCTCTATGTTTAGGTTTTTTGTGGAGAGCCATACCTTGTCACCAATTTTATACATTGGGGCCTCAGACCTGTGTTTGTCTGCTTGTCTTTTCATGCTTTCCTTGTACTTTAATAAATGTTTCCTGGCTTTGTCTTGTATGTCACCTAACCTCGTTAGTCTATCCGTTACTGTAGGCAACAGGGAATCTTCTAACAAAATGGGTATAGCTCTTGGATGATACCCCTGCAAGAAATAGAATGGTGAGCAAAGTAGAGCTGAATGCTCAGTATTATTATAAACAAACTCTGCTACAGGAAGAGCTTCCAACCATTCACTAGAATAATCAGCCAATAAACAACGTAGCGTTTGAAGTAAGGTTTGGTTCAGTCGTTCAGTCTGTCCATCTGTCTCTGGGTGGAAAGCAGTGGATAAGGCCACATCTATTTTCAGTTTTTCACATAATTTTTTCCAAAATCTGGAGTTGAACTGGCTCCCTCGGTCTGACACCACTTTGCTTGGCAAACCATGTAAACGCACAATTTCCCTTATAAAAATATCGGCAAATTCTGCCGCCGTGAGTAATTTCCGTAATGGTACAAAATGTGCCATTTTAGATAAAAAATCCACTATAACCAACACTGTTGTGAAGGATTTTACAGGTGGTAAACCTACAATAAAGTCTACGCTCACAGTGTGCCAAGGTTGTTTGGGTGTTGGCATTGGTATTAACAAGCCGTCAGGAGCCTTATGAGAAGATTTATGTCTTGCACAAATTGGACAGGTAGTGACAAATTGCTTAATGTCCTTTCTTATAGTGTCCCACCAAAAGTGTTTTTGCACATTTTCCAGGGTTTTTACCCAACCAGGATGACCTGCCAACGGTGAGGCGTGATGCCAAATTATCACCTGTGTTTGTAATTCAGAGGTGGGCACTAACAGCATGTTGTCGTGATACAATAAACCTCGTTGTATTGTGTTATGGGAATCCTTTAACCAATCCTGAGGTGCTATTTGCATGTGTGCATTATATAGATCTGTGATGAAATCCTTCTGTTGTACTGGTGCCAACAACTTTTGGGGAGGAATAATGGGTTCTCCTATTTTATCTTGTTTCATGTCTGAGGTATGTCCGTATCTAGATAACACATCAGATTGAATTTGTTGTGCACCTGGTCTATAGGTTATAACAAAGTCAAATGTGCTAAAAAAATTTAACCAGCGCATCTGACGTGGTGTTAGTGCTTTAAGTGATCCAAAAAACTGTAGGTTCTTATGGTCAGAAAAGATTGTAACTGGGTACTTGGCTCCCATTAAATGGTGCCTCCATTCTGAAAAGGCTACTTTGATAGCTAGTAGTTCCCTTTCAGCCACAGTGTAATTTTGTTCAGCTGGTAATAACTTTTTGGAATAGAAGGCTATAGGATGTAACTGGCCATCTACTGCATCTCGTTGAGAGAGAACTCCTCCTAAAGCTACTTGTGAAGCATCCGCTTCAACAAAAAAGGGCAAGTCAGGATCAGGATGTTTCAGAATTGGGGCTGAAGTGAACTTTTGTTTTAGGAGTTGAAAGGCGTGTGCCGCCTCATCAGTCCAAAGAAATCGTTGCCCTTTCCGCAACAAGGTAGTTATTGGGGCTGCAATGTCTGCAAAATGTGCAATAAACCTCCTATAAAAATTGGCGAAACCCAGAAATTTCTGAATATCTTTTACAGAGGATGGTTCTGGCCAATCAGCAATAGCACTGATTTTCTTTACATCCATAGTTATTCCTTGAGGTGACAGGCAGTATCCTAAAAAGTCCACCTTGTTGACATTAAAAGTACACTTTTCTAACTTAGCAAAAAGATGATTTTCTTTTAACTTTGATAATACTGCACGAACATGTTGGGTATGTTCTTCTGAGTTCTTAGAGTAAATGAGGATGTCGTCTATGTATACTATGACACAAACGTCCAGGAATTCGTGTAGGACCTCATTTATAAAGAACTGAAAGGCCGCAGGGGCATTACATAACCCAAAGGGCATTACTGTGTACTCAAATAAACCAAACTTTGTCTTGAAAGCTGTCTTCCACTCATCCCCCTCTTTTACTCGGACCAGGTGGTAAGCTCCCCGCAGATCTAGTTTAGTGTATACAGTAGAATGTCTTAATTGATCCAACAACACAGGTATTAGAGGAAGAGGATATTTATTCTTTATTGTAGCCTTATTTAGTCCTCTATAATCGATACACGCGCGCAGGGATTTATCCGGCTTCGGGATATAAAAGAGTGGAGATGACACTGGAGATGTGGAATGACGGATGAACCCAGACTGTAGTAGGTCATCTAGGTAGGTTCTTAAGTATTTGGTTTCTTCGTCAGTCAAAGCATATACTCTGTTATTAGGTAAAGGGGCCCCTGGGATAAGATCTATACGGCAGTCATAAGACCGATGTGGGGGCAGCACACTAGCCTTTACTGGATCAAAGACGTCTTTAAAGTCAGAATATTCAGGAGGGAGACTTGGTTCATCTTGTGTAACACTAGCACAGTGTAATACTGTGCTCTGTTCTGTACCTGCTTCTTGATAGCAATTGGTTCTACAGAAAGAGGAATCCAAAGTAACAGTTCTATTCACCCAATCAATTTTTGGGTTATGAGTTGTTAACCAGGGTACCCCGAGAATCAAACCAAAATTAGGAGTATCTATCAGATCAAAGCTAATCACCTCTGTGTGCCCGTTCTGACAGACCATAACAAGTGGACTTGTTTGTTTTGTGATTAATCCAGAGGTCAATTCTGACCCATCCACTGCACATACTGCTTCTGGACAAGGCTTTAGGCACATAGGAAGTCCTAAGATTTCAGCTAACTTATTATCCACAAAATTTCCTGTCGTGCCTGAGTCCAGTAGGACAGGGAGAGAATGCCTCACTTGGGTAGTAACAATTAAAACGACCTGAATTATGAAATGTCTAGGTATGTGCGGTACCCTGAAGGCTGCAGCATTAGAGGTTTGATTAAGATGTTTTCTCGAACAAGTAACCTCTCCCCTTGTCGAGCTTAATCGTTTCCCGATTCAGTTGAGGAGGTGGAGGAAACAGCACCCTTTCGTGGAGTTTTAGGATTTACTGGACATTCTCTGGCAAAGTGACCTGCCCTGCCACAATATAAACATAATTGAAATGATCTCCTTCTTTCTTTTTCCTCTGATGTGAGTGGACCTCTGAGTGTCCCTATTTGCATAGGCTCTGGTTCAGGGAGTTTATTATCTGTGTCTTTCTTCTCGTGTCTAATAAAAGTTAACCGTGATTCCAGTTTGTATTTATCTCTCTTTCTTTCTCCTAGTCTATGTTCTAATTTCACAACTAAATCTACAAAGTCTGAATAGTCTTTTGGCAAATCAACGATATGAGCCAGCGCGTCTTTTAACTCGTCTCTCAAACCTTTATAAAAAAGGGAGACACGCTTTTCTTCTGGCCACTGTGTCTCGGTGAGTAAACGATTAAAACTAGTGAGATAGGTCAATAAATCCTTGTTACCTTGTTTAAGATTTAAAAGCTCATTATCACTTGCCTGCATGAAAGTGTGTTTTGCAAAAAGGCTGGTCATGGTACGTTTAAATTGATTCCAATTATGGAGGATGGGATCATCTCTATCCACGAAAGGAATTGACCAATTGGCTGCTGTGCCACCCAAATAAGACAAGACGAATGCCACTTTCGTATCATCAGTAGGGAACTGTTGTGGCTTACAAATGAAGTGTAATTGACATTGATTGATAAAAACATGGAATTTGTTACTATCTCCATGAAAACGTTCAGGTGCTGCTAAGGGCACAACATTAGGAACATTAACAGTAACCTCAACTGGGGAAGGCAAAGTTGTATGTTTTGATGGCGCCCCTGTCTCTGAGGAGGTTTTAAACAAAGGCGTAGAAGCTGTGTTCCACTGAGATCCCCTAAATTTATACCTGCTTAAATCCTGTTTTAAAGAGGTATTCTCCATCTTTAATCTCTCTATTTCCTCTTGCATATGTTGCAAGATGCCAGACACTGATTCATTATGAGCCAAGTCCTCATTTAGGGCCTGCGCCATATCCGTGATGTCAATGCCCTCTATTTCTTCCCCGGTATTCATCGTCCACCAGAACTGAAATTATTTTTTAAGGCTTGTGCTTCTGTCAAAGCCCAGCTCACCTGAGTTCTTGTTCAGTTCTGATGGAGGTTGAAGACAATCCGACCCCACCCTGAAACTGCTTGTTCCAGCACACTAGTTTTTAAAACAGTGCACTAAGAAAAGAAGCTCAAGGGAAGGGGGGAAGTGGATAAAATAAAAAAAAGAGAGACAACACCGTTCTTGCGTTTCCACTGTTGAAGTGCTGCACAAATCTGCGGCCCTTTCTGACTTCTGTAGAAACTGGTGCCTAATGAAACATAAACAAAGAACAGATAAGTGCAACCTATTCCTAAATGGGTTCCTGACTATCCCTTTATTTATTGGAAATTCTATTCTAAAAGTACCTCTTGGATCCTGGTCTCTAGTTTCCAGGTTTGGAATGTGTTACTGCTCTGGGATGTGTTTTCTATTACTGTTAAGCTTCTAAAAAATTAAACAAATACCGTTATCAGAATTACCAATATCAAACATTCATCATAATATAACTAAAGCCTAAATTCCCAATAGCAGACTCACTTTTCGCATATTTCCAGAATCTTTTATAAAACAAATACTGTACTTTTACATCAAAATACAGCATGTAATTTGTGCAAGTCCTTGATTTACTGTTTTCCTTGCTGTCAATGGTTTCCACTGTTCGATTCCCAAAAGTTCCATGAAAAAAAACAATGTCCGCTTCACAAAGTCCTGCAAAATAATCCTGCAACAAAGAGCCTTAATCACAATGCTCGTGGAAGGCACTTCGCCTCAAACTGTCTATACACGAATCCAGAAATTGCCGTCAAAGCTCCCTCAGGTAATAAAAAGTTTTGCACTTACTTGTTGCTGGCAAGAGATACTGATCAGTCTAACCTTGTCTTCTTTCTCTTTTGCAGGTTACTCGTAGGAGAGAGGCTGAGGCAAGGAGGAACCGGAAACCGGAAGAAGGAAGAGCCAGCAGCTGCGCCAATTGAAGTCAAAGAAAGTCTGTAAAGAGCAGGAGTGCCAGCGCCGAGGGATCTGTTCTCAGGTAAGCGGGAGGTAGACGAGCACAAGCACTGGGTGAGGCTCGGGGGATGCCTTTTATAGACAGGGCTGGGTGTGGTTCGAAGAGCTGGGTGTGGTTTGAAGGGCTGGGTGTGGTCCTCACATGCTGCACATGTTCTTGGAAGGTGTGCAGAGCTGGGTGTGGTTTGAAGAGCTGGGTGTGGTCCTCACATGCTGCACATGTTCTTGAAAGGTATGCAGAGTTCCAGTTATTATGCAAATGAGTTGGATTAACACATGGCCTAGGGAGGAGTGTTTTAAAGAAGCCTTGGTAAAAGCAAGGCCCAATGTGTAAACAAAACAGCACATTAAACAACATACACAGAAGCCTAGGGGGGGAAGGTGAGATAACAAGAAAAGCTTTGAATAGTAAGTTTAAAAGGGAGCTATTACAGAACCCACTAGTGCAGTGAGAGGGGACATGCTCTTTGCTGTGTACAAACCCTAACAATAGCATGCAATCTGCATCAATGGAACTATCACTGTGAAGTGTTTCCATGAATTCCTCATCACTCAAAATCAATTAAGAAAATTGTGATGCTATATGATTCACATTTGCATTTTTTGCTGAGGATCAATCACCTGCTGCTGTGTTATCGGGGCTTGTAATACCTGCATCTGTTGTCTTGGGGACACATGTACATTCTGAATTTGAGGTCTTTTAACTCTTTGAATTTGAACCTGATTATTACCTAGAGTCTGAGCAGCTCCAGCATTCTGCACTTGAACATTCACATTATTATAAGGGCATTCCTGTCACAATTGACCCAAATTGTAACACACATGACACAGATTTGTCTTCTTCAAAGACTGGGCATCAAGAGTACCTCCACTCTGATTCTATCTGAACACAACATCCTCTACGTCTAGACTGGACATCATTCATCACCTGTTGCGGTACTTCTTGCATGTGTTCACCACCATCTCTGAATTCTGATTTGCTTTCTGTGAAGCTTTCAATTGCATAACCATGACTTCTTCTCTAAAATTTTTCTGTTTCAGCTCTATCTCATCGCTACAGTATTTTTCATAGCCCTATATCTAATCAATCGTTTTTTTCTCCAAAAAATAAGGTGCTGCTGAATCATTTTGCTTATGTGTGACCTCAAACAATGTATGAATCTGAACACAAAATGGCCAATATCTTTAGCTTCTATAGTCTCAGTACCACAGTCATGCTTGAAAACTTGCAACCCGTATCTCATAATAAGCATGAATTGATTCTTTTCCATCAATTTTCTGCCAATGTTTTTCAGGAACCTTCATCTTTCAGGAAATCAGTCACCTTGTAATACTTTTTCATTCCCTCTTCAGATGGTGCACCTGTTATCGGATCTCATGGAGGTTCATGTTCAGGCCAATCAACATGTTCTTTACATGCAGTCCCCAAATTAGTTGGAACCACAACCTCAAACATATTCAAATATTCCTACAAACATTTTGAAAGTTTCACAAATCTCTCCATCTGCTTGTACCACTCCGCAGGCTTTTCTCTCAATCACGGGTAACCATTAGTGAATGACAGTATATCACTCCTACTCCAAGGTACATGAACATAACCTCCAACTGGTATTTCCCTCATAGGCATAATTTTCACAGTCTTCAGCTGGATTTGCCCCTGTCGGAGGCTCATTTGGCTTTCCTTTTCACTGATCTCTTTTCTTTGTCCATTTGACTTTCCACTTATCTAACTCTCCCCATGTCTGTATGTAATTGAGCAATTCCTAAATGTGCAATTTCATTCCAGGCGATCTCATGTTAAGTATGGGCCAGATGTATGACCGTTTCATTTTGCGAATCTCTCAATGCGATATTTTGCGACTCTCAAATAGAGACTCGCAAAATGAAATGTACTAATGTGTCTCAGACACATTTAGCAATTTCAGTGGGGTTGCAAATGACCTACCTCATCAATATTCATGAGGTAGGTCGCAATTTGTGACCCCATTGGGAATAACCACACTCACAGGGATGGTGGCCTGCTGGGGACAGCAGACCACCATGGCTGTGACTGCTTTTTAAATAAAGCAGTTTTTTTTTTGTTGTAGAAATGCAGCCGGTTTTCCAAATGGTGATTTGGAAATCTATTTAGAGATTCTGTGAATATATTACTGAATCATAAAATAGCATTGGTACATGCCAAAATGGTATTTTCATGTTGCAAATGGCCCAATTCTATGGACGTATTTCATACATTATTCCCCTCAAATTGTCTAAAATTCTCAAATTAAATGTTCTGTATCAGGAAAAAGCTAATGCACCTTCTTTCTCAGTAGTTTTGCACCACTGTTCAAGCCAAACACATGCATGCAACCCTTTAGCAGATTACACAATATAACCTGCAGTTCATTCTGCTGGTGGTTCAATACCATCTCTAACTGGAATAAACACATCTCCCCTTATCACACTTTTCATTGCTTTGAAAAATGGCAATTTTGGTTGATTTCAATTAATTCTACAACTTGCAATTGAATCAGGAAGTTGTTTCCATCCCACATTAATTTGCTCTAATGGTTCTCAACCAACAGCAACATGGCACTGTCCACTAATACTAGTGTGGCATCACACTAACTGACCTATACCAGTGCGGCACAATATGATGTCACACTCACTTCGTTCAACAGCTGCAATCGCTTTGTAATTCTCTCACACAATCGCTTACTCACACCTAATGCAAAATATTTTGAGGGAAAAAAACCAACAACATGTCTGCACACTAAGGGTAAGAATTCAATCACTTCAAAGCTGTATGGGCTTGTAGCTTTCACAATCACACGAGTGAAACTTGACCAGAAATTCTCACTTGGGTTGATATAGATCCTTCATGTGGACTCAGGATTCTCTAACTACCAACCAACACATCACACTCATTCAAGCAAAACTATCGGCACAGTCATGGACATCTCATGACAAGTACCTCACTGCAGACAATAAATTAACCAAGTGTCTTCTATACTTGTGCGTTATCCCGGGAACTTGGCCATGACAGACTCGTCAACAACACCACCAACCACTGACATTTTTGAGCAAAAAGTGCCACAATCACTTTGAGTACAATGACTCTGCAAAACACTTCACAAAATCACATTTCACTGTAATCTTCAAGCCAAAAGCATCTCAAGCGCAAAACCCTTTTTATATTCGCAAAACATGTCAATATTAGGCACAACGTTGGAACTTTATTGATCTTAGGAACAATCCATAGGGCAAGATTTGGAATAATCAGTCTTTAGACTGGGCAATTGCATGGGGACAATCCTGTCTCCCTAACACTAAACTAAAATGGTTATCCCCCTTATGGAATGAAACCATCATTCTGCTACCAGAACTGCGGTAGCATTTTCATCCTTCACAGAAATCAATGCTCATCGAGGTGGGCAAATCTTTGGACCCAGTAAGTGGTGTGGTGGAACCATCAATAGAATTTCAGTACCACCCAAACAATTTAAAAAACATGACCAATGTGGTCACAGAAGGAAAACTCCATTGGGGAATTAAAGTTAAAACTTTACTACAAAAACAGGCACAAAGTCATGTAGACAATGTGCAAAACAAAAAAAGATACATAATCACCGAGGGTTGCCCAAGGGGTCGAAATAAATTTAGGCAACCTAATATTAATAAAACTAAGCATTCAGGAAGAATAATGCATAACATCAACAAATATCTGAGACACTAGGATGATACGTTGCTCAGAATTAGCAATCATTGATCAATTCAAAGACGTGGGCAAAAAACAAAGCACAAAAAGGACGAAAATAATTTGGAAGCTTGGTCAAGAGTCTTCTGAAGGGGTAAATAAAAGGATTACTAAATCTAAAAGGCCATTTAAATAGACAAATGGCACAGAGGAAGATACCGCTCAAAGGGATACAGCATTCAGGGAATCTCTACCAGCAAAGCACCAGAATCGGCACGCATTAGGATAGTACATGGGTACTGCAAAAGTCTGCAAGGACCAGCTCAAAATTCAAATGTCCATCAATATCTTAGAATTCACAAACCATTCTGATTTGTCAAAGATATCAGTTCATGTCACGCTGAATGGGCATCATCCAATGGATATTAATCATATGACTCCAAATTGAAACAGTCCAATTTCTTCCCAGGTCTGTCACGGAAACACCTTCCATCTGTGTGACTCAACACACGTTTGAAAAATGTTTATATGATGCCAGTCCATGTTTCACACTGTTCTTATGTCAAGGACACTACGCTACATTCTCTCTATGCTCAAACAATGAAATCTATTACCAACTAGCTAAGCTTCTCATGAGTACATAACCTAGAAGAACGTTCACGTTAGGAAATGAATCAGCATTTCTTAGCACAGTCACTAATTACAAGCTTCAATAGGGCTCACTCATGCTAACGCAAGAAAAAATATAAAATGCATTTATTTAATGTCTTTTAGTAAAACATGCAATGTGAAGCTTATAACTTCAGCATTAATAATATTTCATTAATATGAGTAGTATATTTCAAATGAAAAGCTGTGCTACTGATTTTCATTAAGTACAACAGAGAACTGCTTTTCTCTCACTTTGCACATATTTGTAAACATATTAATCATTTTCTAATCACTAAAAATTCAATATTGTTTCTATATGCACTGTTAAACTAGAGTCTGAATTAAATTTTAGCATACGTTTTATCCATCTAACATGTAATTGAATTCAAATGCCAAGTCTTACTTTGAAATACAAGCAAGAGCACATTTAAAATGTGTCAGGGTAGCTTCTACGGTTAACCATTAAAACTATGATTAACCTCAAACAAAAATGTTGTGATGATCTTTGAGACACGAGGGACCCTACTAAGGGCTAGACTACATCATTCCCAAAAGTTTCTTTTGATGTTATATAAACAAAACATTCAAGAGTTCAAATCTCTATCAAGTATAGTTTACAGTACATTCCCCTAACAAGTCAACTTCCAATAAATGTACAAGTATTCAGTAACTCAGAAGATGGCAAGTTCCAGAAACCAAGGGCACATTCATGAAGCATGGGTCCTGCCTGCAGCAACATAGCAACTTGATTTTCTAACAAGGATACTATGTAAAATTCCCAGTAATCCAGGATGGCGAGCACCATCTGTAAATAACATGACAGTTCAGTAATTTTGGAACTTGGAGTTTATGAGCTATATGACATCAAACAACTTACTCTCCATGAGTGCTGGCAATTTATACATACTGCTGTTAACGCGTCCTTCTATGTTAATTTATACACATTAGGACTCGTTTTAGGCCGATGAATCTTTGGGCCCAGTGGTGAGACACCGTAAGACGAGATAACTGATCAATATATCAAGCAATATATCAATAATATTGTCAACATATACCACCACAATATATTTCACTTTAGACATTAGTTAAACCTTCGGCGCAACCATGACCTTTCAGTCATGAATAACCACACCTTATTGAAGTTTTGTGAATTTTATTCCCTATTGATTACAATCTAATAGCAAATGTATTAATCTCAAAACCAAGAAGCAAAAGAGCATAGTCACAATGTGGTAATAATGCAAAGATCACAAACATAAGATAGTAATATGAAGATAAACAAATCTAAACGCATAAAACCTCATATATGTTTAATTCAGCATAGCACCACGTCAGTCACGTCAGTTACGTCAGTTAAGATGAAATGCTTCATCTAACCACAATTAGCATCAGCATGTTGGACTTCATGCAAAACAATTTAGAACATCAATTTGGAAAACATCTGACTAAGGTCTCTAATCAAAAATACACAGCAGTTGGTACCTAGAAAGAAAAGGCAAATAAATGAATTTTAAGAGCAACAACATAATTACCCTCCTCGGAATAGGTCAGCATACAGGATCAGTCTTCGTCTTCAGGACATCAGTTAGATCGCCGTCAGTCTATCTAGTCTAAGGGCAGGGGACACTTCCCTCATAAGGAGGAAAATGCAATGGGGCGACTAAGGGTGAGGATGGTTTTATTAAGTCTCAAATCACCAAACAAAGTGACAGAGTTTCTGGATGCAATCGATATCATTCCCTACCTAGCGCTCTCGAGTCTCTCGTGTCATGGGTTTTTATCCCTTTTTCATAATACATTCCCCCAAAATTCTATTGGATAGTCACTACACCCCACTATCTGTAACCTATCAAATTATACATTAAGTAATGCATTTGTCATTTTACCATAATTTACAACTCTTTGATTGGTCTTCATAATTGACGTCTTTCGTAGGTGGCACATCTGGGGTTACTTCATTTTCTGGCACGTTCTTCAGGTCAAGAGTTCTCTTTTCCGTGGTTCAGTGTCCTTGAAAGTGTCCATATTTTGTTGCAAAGCGTACAACTTTATCCTAAAGCAACTAGCATGCGGATGAGAATATAACGGTCAATGATACAATGAGCGGAGAAAAGAACAAATGCTGGGTCATGGCCTTTTGCAAGTCAGCACACTGGAGAAACAGAAAAATATGCTTTAATATGAGAGCTACACAGCTAGTTTTCGACTCACGCTAACTTAAAGCTTATGGATTCCAATAAATGCAATCATCGTACGTGTTAACATATTTAATTAATCATAATACAAGCAATTATTTCTTACAGTCAACATTAGTTTATGCATGTGATAATTCTCCACGTTTAAAATAAGTTTTAATGAATAATATTGTTAATGCAGCGTTGTTAATATAAGCATTTCACATCTAAAATAGGTAATATTTAAACTACGCTCTCTCACTGCCATCCCTTCTTTGACTGCTGCAGCCTCCACTCATGCAGATCTTGACGTAGAACACCCCTGTGCTCATTGGAACACATCTACAGATACAGCCTTGATGACGCCCCCAAAAAAACAATAAATCAATGATTAGTACATTGGGTTAGAAAAAAATAGAAAGTAAAGTTACTTCTGCACCAAGAATCTGCCAGGAGAACAGTTTCTATAGGTGTATGATACAAAGTTCAGAAACTGAGTGGAGCTCAGTATCTATCCGATTCTTGGTTACTCCCTGCAATTCTAGTATGCACTTCCTTTGCTTAAACACCTTCCTTCTATAGGCATCTAGTTTTCAAGTCTATAGCAGGGAGAAACAAGGGATAATAAACATTTAGACTCTAGTAGGCAGTGCATACCCCCTCCTGCAAGTTGGGTGCATGGTCTTCACCCCCTTGGCAGATGTCCACTCCCTATATTTAAAGATAATGGTAATGTAATGAAAGTGATTCAGCCAGTGAGGAGGACACCTTTTTGTTAATGTTGAAAGTCTAGTGACTCACCGTTTTGAAATGGAATGAGTTATTTTACTTTTTTAGCACTGAATCCCCCAACCTGTGGTTTGTTTCTGGAAAGCAAAAGACAAATGTTACAGATACAGTGATTGTTTTCCCCTTTTTTGAGGGATATTTGAACACTTTCTTTACCCAAGCTGCCATGAATTGCATTGTGTTCTTGGAAAGAAATATCAGTGATAATCACCCCACCCTAAATAGGACTGGCAAAGGGCCCAACAACAGAATCCCAGTGAATAGTCCACCTATAAATCCGGTGAGAGGACCATGAGCTTGGCAGGGTGGGAGTACCACCCTGCATGGTGGTGCCCTCCTCTCTGTGAACCTCAAACGTTCCTTTTTGAATGGTTAAGACATAACTTCTGAGTAGTAAAATCCTGCACTGAAATATATCTAGAACCTTTAAGTTTGCAACCATCACTTCACTTGAATTACTACAGTCCAGGCAGTTTGAGATGACAAAGGAGCCCTTCTTGTGGACTTGGTTGATGTGTTGTTCTATACGGCCAAGGCCCAAACATGAAATGCAGTCATTGAAAAAGCATTTGCCATAGAAGTATAATATTCCAATTACAAAGAAGACTGGGACGACGTGAAACGGGAAGTTGAAGGGAGACAAAATCAGCGTGAATATCTAAATGGCCTTGTTGGTTTTGTATTTTGAAGGCTAAGGGAATAATCTCATATTTAGTACACTAGTCACTGCAAGATAAAGGTGAATTGATGAATGCCCTAGCTAAGCCATATTTATAATCACATTTATATTGTTTTAATAATGTATTTTTTTTATTAAATAAAGGTCAAAGAAATTAAAAATAGAGGATGTGATTTGGACTGAGCAGCTCTTACTCTTTTGTGTTCGGAGTAGCTAACTGCCAGAATGAGTCAATGAGAATGACATTTGTGTGATGGCTTAACAATTATAGCTTTGTATAAATCATTATTCAGGACACTCATTTTCTACAATAGTTATTACTAGTTCAGTTTTAACTGGATTGGACACTGGGCATAGTGTCCTGGGTGAAAGAGGTTTAGGGTACTTTGCAATTTTGTCTTGCAAGGGACTCTCAGCTGGCATTATTTCATCATTAACAGATCATCAGATCCATTGGATCATGGTAAAATGTTCTGTAGATAAGATTCCCTATAATGTTGTAAGGTAGTATGGTTGTTTGGAGAACTCCCCCCCCCAAAAAAAAATCATTTTGAGTAGGATTCCTGTAGATGGGGATTTCAACCTTATTCAGTCAATTTTGGACATTTCAAATGTGAGCAGAATCTTAAACAAGTTAAAAAACAACTGTTATCAGAGGTTGGATCCATGGATCATTTGAGAACCAAGAATACAACTTACCTATTTTTAAGGTAGTTTTTTGCACTATTGCTGTATTTCTTTTTTCTTGGCTCCCCATTATTCATATCAAGTTTGAGTTGATTTCCTATTTGCATGTTTCTTGGATTATAAAGTAGTATAGCTTAAATTAATCAGCCAGGAGATGGTGTTAGGTGGTATGTTTAGATTGCAACTTTAGTTCCTGTTGACTGTCTTAAGTTTTTCTGAAAGATCAAAAAGAGTATTCCATGAGTATTTATAGATGTATACATTCCATTGATCCTATAACAATTTGGAGCTGTTAAAGTCACCATCCTTTTAGAAATTACCTGTTTTGTGATTGGTTTCTTAAGCCAAGCCATCAACAGTTACTGAGCTTGAATGTAAGCTCAGCGAATGAGAACACATTTATATATAAGTAAGGGCTGGTTGGCCAAATCTTTAAAAAAAAAGAAAATACCACTATTACTACTCTATATCCAGAAGTAACTGAGAAAATTCACATAGGGTAGGTTTACAAGGAGTGAGAGCATTGAAGTGAATTCCTAACCTGAACTGCTATGGAACAGTGCAGTGAATATGATTTTAATTTTTTCCTAAACCCTAACCTGAGTCAAGTCACTAAGGATGTGGAGTGAATAAATGCAATATTTGGTCGATCATTACAAACTTTTCAGAACATCTAATAGTACCTTACTTGTCCCAAAAATAGAATGTGCTCCTCCTCATGCCAGCTCTGGTGTCTCAGTGGACTTGTGCATCCACACCAGGAATCTGTGATCTCATGGTCAAATCTTGGCGGGTCTAGTTAACCTTTAATCCTCAAAGTTATCAGGCCTCTACCAAACTGTTAGATATGAAAACCTTCTGGCTGAGATGCATAAGTAATTCAGGGATGTCATAACATTTATTTAATCGCATTTTCTTAAGGGTCAAGATCCCTTTATCTTTTCAATCAAGGATATGTGAGTGTTTTTAAATCCTGGTAAAACTCCAATTGAACCTGCTTCCTATAGGTCACCAATACGATTAAAGACAGACTATATAATATTGACCAAAGTTGGCACACTGGAATTCAGTTTGTTGAAGTTACATAGTCAATGTGAAACAAAAGGAATTTGTTTTGCTGTGTCAGTTAGCAATCATCACTCATTTCCTTGTGAAAGCACTAGGCATGTTCTCTAATTCCTAGACACTGGCAGCCATAACTTTAGTAGCTGAGGAAGGGCGAATTATCTTTTATGTTGAGAATTTTTATTAGCTACCTTGGGTAAGATTAATTTTTTCTCTAATGTGAAAGTTAACACATCGCCCAGTATCAAGACTCTTCACTTGACTTGTCAAAATCCTGCAGAATTATCAGGATTAAGAGCGGCTTGGTATTAGTTTCCAGTGTCCTCAATTCTTTTGTTTACCTTTTGGTCGATACCTACAGTGGCAGCTGGTGTCCCTTGAAAATTTTGGGGCACATATAGGATACATTTTTGATGTCACAAGGCCATTAGAAGCATCATGCAGCAGCTGCACGTCTATTGTTTTTTTCCCAGTGTTTACATAGCGCAAATACAAACTCGATCTCTCACAGTACAGGAGCACTTAACATGAGCACTAGATATATTTTCATTACACAAGAGTCCAGAGATATTGTGAAGGGAAATATAGTTGCAAACAGAGAGGTTCCCTGGTGACAAACATGGCCGGAATGGTCTGAGCTGGAAATATGCCGAATGCCAATAGTAGAGCTCCAATCAGCCTGCAGTGGGAAGTGTGTTCGGTGAGTGGGGTCTGGGTATCAAGGATAAGTGTTGGATTCTGACCGGGGGCTTAAATCAGCCCTAAAATGGAGATGCTCTAGTGGCGCTGACAGACAATGACATCTCAAGGGGCCTTGTAAGCCTGCATCACTTATTTATGCTTATTTCAGAATACAAGCTGACCAGACCAGATGTATGTTTGTCATGCATTTTAGTCATATTGGACTTTTTTTTTTAGATGACCCGCCCCTCCCCACAATGCACAAGGAAGGATATATGTTTTTCATGAATCCTGCAGACAAGATATGAAATAAGACTATAGAGAAATTTCATTAGGCTCTAGAACACACTTTTCCTTACATATCTGATCATAAAGGAATCCAAGATGCAGTATATCAGGGATGTTATGGTTTCAGTCAGGTAAAATCTTGTATTTATATGGCAAGTTCTAACAGCCAAGATATATTTCCACCTTTCTTCTTACACTCAGATTTTCAGGGCCTTAAGAAAGCTGCATTTATGGGATAATGATTGTGAATAAACCGTCTTTAAATGGTTAGGGAAATGGAACTTGTAGAAAGCTGGCTCTTTATGTGGTATGTTAATACAGTGTAAAGGACCCAGGGGTTCCCAGTGAGTGGACAGGACTTGCTATGCAATCCCAAAGTGCTCTATTTAGGGGTAGTGCAGTTGAAGAGCCTTAGGCTTAACACTGAGGAATGCATGACATCTACAAATACACACAATAGTTAATAAACAAGACACTAATAAAAAAGGAGATCCACACCAATTTATAAAAGTAGCAGGTATCATTATATATGTTTAAGCATCAAAGAAAAATTGTTCTGGTAAATATGTTTTTAAATAGGAATTATTTTCAGTTTAAAAAGTGGACACTGCAATATCTGCAATGTTATCCAATTGGAGGAATAAAATGTTCTTCAAACAGGTAGAGTACAGTGCCTAACCAGACCAATCTCCTGGGGTTAAGGTGAGTAGTAGACAAGGTCCAAGGCAGCCCCCCACAGTTCACCCTCAGCGGCGGAGTGCAGAACAGCGTTGGGTGCCCAAATGTGTTCCTATGGGGATCAGTCAGTGCAGGAAGAGGCTGCAGGCTCTGGAAGCCAGTCGTACTGAACCAACAGCGGGGCTCAGGCCTCACAATGCTCAGGCACGGGTAGGCACCTTTGGTCCTCTTCATGTCTCAAGGGCATCAGGTGCAAAGGTGTCCATAGGTGTATGGTTTTTCTGACCGTAATGGTCACGGAAGAGGGGGCTGTGTGCAGAGACTGCAGGGGTCATCAGGTAGTCTAGGAACGGTGAAACCCATGATGGACTCAGACTCTGGAGGACTGGGGAACCTCTTTGGCACTGGTGGTCCACTTCAACTCGGGTTGGTGATGACAGGTGCACTGGTGAATTCAGGTGTCTGGTTTTGGTGGTTCTAGAAACCTTAGAGTCCCTTCTTTGGAGGTTGTTGGAGAACTGGTCCGCTGTTTATAGGAGGTCTTGAGTCTTTTTCAAAAGCAGGCAGCCCTCTTGGGTTTCTGGAGTCATAGCTGCAGGACGAGTCATTTTAGGTGCAGATTTCGACGAGGGATGCAGACAGGCCAGCAGGGTTGGTTCCCGGTTAGCTGCTTCTATTTTCCTCTTCTGGTGTCACAGCTCTTTGGTGTCCTTGGTCTTTTTAGGTCGTGTGCAGGGTAGTAACCAATGGGCTGTTGACCCTTGGGGTCAATCTGCCTCCTATATGACCACTTCCTCTGGAAAGTGGACATAACTCTGCCCCAGAATTCCCAGGTATGCAAACACAAAGATGGCTACCTCTGAAAAATAATGCCCACCTCACAGTAACACACCTTAGGGGTGGTACAAGCCTGGGGGTGGCACGCCTACCTGACTATCCAATTTTCTCACCTTTCCAGTTGCCAAATGGGCTCTGGACAAGGGGGCGTGGCTTCTTCTCCAGTAAGGAGAGCCAGATTTGGATTTCAAAGGTGGCAGCCCTTTGAGGCTTACTGCCTTAGGAAAGCTAATCAGCAGGTCATCCTGTGGGAGGGGGTGTTACACCCTTTTCCCGGATAGGCTTTTGTTCTGGGCCTCTTCAGAGCATAAGGCTCTCGCCTTAGGAGTCCAGAACATTGTTTCTGGTAGCAGGCTGGCAGAAACTGATCAGCAAGCACACCAAAAGTTAGTAGAGCTTCAGGGAGCATCACTAAGGTGCCCTTTGGGTGCATGTATTACTAAATCCAACACTGGCATCAGTGTGGATTCACCAATATGGGATGGTTGATACCAAACATCCCTATCTTCAGTGAAGCTATCATGTAGCTGGGTAACTTGTATTGCCTAGTGTCCAGCACATGTATTTAAAATGGCTTCCTTGGTCACTTACTATGTCTGAGAACCGACAAACACATAGTAGGGGCATATCTGTTTGTGCAGATATGCTTTCACATGTAATATAATGCGTCCTGTCTTAGGGCTGTAAGGTTTGCTAGAGGAGTGATTTACATATATTGCATGCAGTGTTAGGTAACTTGAAATGGCAGCTTGTCCTGTGCCTGGTGAGGGGTCTCTTAGGCTGGCATAATTTGTGCTGTACCTCTTTGCTACCCCAGGTGCCAAGGGTACCAGTTACTAGGGTTTTACAGACGGTACTTAAGGTTTTGCCAATTGGAGAAACAACTGTGCAGTTTTGGAGAAGAGCTCTGGAACAGGGGACATGATTAGCAGCAACCCAGTGCACTTCGAGTCAAAATCCCATCAAATAGAAGGCAAAAAGTAGGGGGTAACCATGTCAAAAAGAGGCACTTTCCTACAGTACTTCCTATTTAGTATTGAGTAGTCTGGCAAATGGTAGAATGAGGTTGGTTTATAGAATTATCTTGAAGTGTGGAAAGATCTTTGCAAATTCAATAGTGAGTGCATTGATGGTGCAGAGATGTGGATTGACTGAAGTGGATGGTAATCTTAAAGTGTTAATGGCAATGTTCCATACTATGTCAGCTAGGTCTCAATAATTTGAACGTCAGGTTTACCCTTAGCAGCTGTAGCACAGAGCTTATCTTAGGTGAAATATGCAAGGCATTTAGCAGTTCCAAAGCGGTTAAAAAGTAGAATACACACCATTGTAATGAGCAAATTGACAAATTTGTTGTAGGGGATCAGAGATACGATTTTCAAAGTTTTAAATATTTCTAGTACCAAGAAGCACAAAGCCCCAGCCACAGGTATCTAGTTGCAGTAGACCAGTTCAAAGAGAAATGTTGCTTTTCACAGCAATGGAGGGCAGGTGGAATACAGGGACCGTGTTCGTCCCAGGAAACGTTTACCTTCTAACATGGTCATTTTTCTGAAGGAAAAATTCTAGTTGATGAGGCTGTCAGCAGGTTGGGGTGCCAGCTGGATCTCAACAGGGTCTCATTGATGGCAGCTGGCTGAAGCACAAGACCTCGTTGAGAGCATCTACTTCAGCAGGAAGTGTGGGGCCGTCGATGGCAGGAAAACCCCAAACGAGCAAAGTCCTAAGTCTGGACTTAGCGATGCTGTTCCACTTTGGGCCTGGTGAATTCCACAACATTCAGACTTAAAAGCTTTTCTGGAAGTCAGGATCCTTTCAGCAGGACAAACCAGCAAAGTGATTCTGATCGGCAGTTCAACGTCAGTGGTTGTTGCTCAGCAGCGTTCTGGTGACAGCCTCTTGTTCTTTTCAAGAAAAATTCAGAAACAGTTTTTAAGTGACCAGCCTTGCAGACTTGCAGTATTGAAGGTGGAAAGTATACACTCTAACCCCAGCCAAGGAAACGAGAACTTTTGGGCAGCACTTGTTGGTAATGGCTCAATCTCCCAGAAGCCACCAGTAGATGGTTAGCCAAATAGCCTTTGGAGTCCACTCTTCTTTCTTGGGTATATGTGGGGCTCAGGTCCAATACTTGGGGTTTCTCTCCACAGGTTTAACAGTGGGTGCATTACTTTTGTTTTCCACAGGTCCTGAAATGTTCAGAAGATCTTACTTACTAAGGGTGCCAGGTTTATGCCCACTGCCAGCCTGTGGGTGAGGGAAATTTCAAGCCACTCCCTAACCAATGGGATGAAAGTTCCCAGAGTAGCCCTACTGACTTTTGCAGCGCTTCCTGTGTTTTACTGTAAACTAATCCACGGTGCCCTTCTCTACCTAAATGCAATATAGCAGAACATGTTTTCACTTATGCAGAACTGTGGGCACACCCCTGAGGTGTGTCCTAGAGATGAGAAACTTCTCCTGCAAACCATTTCTGTAACATGTTTTCCTTACTTTGGCTACTTGGACGTTGTCAAGGGCAGGCCTAGCTGTCAGTTATATCTGCCTACATCAGGAATGCCACTTTGAAGCTTGTGTATTTGGCGGGCACATCTCCTAGGCCATCCTTTCAGGGGGACCTCTTAGCAAAGGCCTTTTTGTTCCCTTTGCTAGCAACTATTCACACCTCTCTGCAGGTTGCTATGTGACCACTAGCACTAACTCTCAAATGGCTACTGGAATCTTTAAGGAAGAAAATGTCAACTATCTAAAAGTAATTTAAAACCTGACTTGGCCATTAGACTGGATTTAAAATTACCATGAAGGTGAGTCTTTGAATCATGGTTCAAGCTATTCCCAAATGTGTCTGCATTATAAGGTGTTATAGTGATATTCAAAGGGAGAGCGAGACTTGCCACAGTGAAAACTGACTTGGGAGATATTTTACTCCCAGGACATGTAAAGCATTAAATATATATGCCCTTCTTACTGCCAGGACATGTAAAACATTAAATAAATATGCCCTACTTTTTAACCCCTACAGTGCCCGGTATGAGCTGGTCTCGTCCTCGCACACGGTTCCCGTGCCGGATACGAGACCAGCTCGTCCTGCACCGGGCCCACACTCCCGTCAGGGATGGAAGGGGAATCACTTCCCTTTCCACCCCGACCCCACTGGAACCCCCTCATCAGAGGTCACCTCACATCGTGCTGGAAGAATGCTTCCAGCGCTATGCGGAAGAGAAATGCTAAGCATTTCTCTTCAGCTCGGGAGGAGGGGACAGGCAGAGTGTCAACACCAGGGCAGTGAGCGTTCTTTGGCGACTAGAATGCAAAAACCCAGCACTCTCAAAACAACGTAATTTATGCATTGTGCTGATATGTTGTTGTTTAACCTTTTGCATTGCAGAGTTCAATCCTGAAGACTTATTTTTAATGTGCTTACAAATGGGGTTCATTTGCAATGTATTGCTGCAGGCTTTCAGAGTGTGTTAGGGTGTGGTCCCTTTCCAGGGCCTTCTAGAGACTTTCCCTGCAACATGCCTGGGTGTGGTTTTGGACTGGGCCAAGACTCTATAAAAAGGAGCCAGCCCAGCTCCAAGTGCTCACTATTCAGAGGTCCCAGTGCAGAGCAGCAGCTACTTCCTGAGCTCCTGTCCTGGTGGCCTATTTGATCTTCCAGACATCTGACTTTCATTCTTCATTTGGAGATCCTTGTTCTGGGCAGTAAGACGGTGGTTGGGCTGGCCTCCCGACACCGTTATCGAGAACTCTCATGTTCTTGGGCCTAATTCTTTTATGATTTGACAGAGTACTTTGCGCTTGTGAAATATGCGCTTGAGTGTTTGTGACATTTGCAAGGTGACTTGCGAATCGTCAAGACGCGCGATAAGTTTCATGATAATTTAATCTTGTTATTCATTGCACGCTACTATTTCTTGACAGTTGCATGGTGGCTTAAGAATTGGCAAGACGCGCGATTCGTTTTATGGTGTTTTAACTTTGTTGTTCATTGCGCGCTACCATTTCTTGACATTCACATGGTTGCTTAAGAATCGGCAAGACGCGCAATTTATTTTATGGTGTTTTAACTTTGTTGTTCATTGCGCGCTACCATTTCTTGACATTTACATGGTGACTTAAGAATCGGCGAAAAACACGCGATTCGTTTCATTGTACTTTGATCTTGTTATTCATTGTGAGCTGTTATTTCTTGGTATTTACATCGTGGTTTACGAATCAGCTAGACGCGCGATTCATTTAATGATGATTTGACTTTGATATTCATTGCGTAATACCATTTCTTGGCTTTTTACATGATGACACTCGAATCGGCAAGACGCACGATTCTCTCCTTGAGTTTAATTCATGTTGTTTATTGTATGCCACTATTCTAAGATATTTATCATGTAATATTTGAGTTGACAAGTTATGTGATTTGTTTTTCCTGAATCTATATTGTGTTATTCATGGTGCACAATCCTTTTTTGGTGTTTACTATATATATATATATATATATATATATATATATATAAATCTACAATATGCGCAATTTGTGTTGAAACATTTTAAGAGTACACAGAAGATCAGAGTGTCTAGATGCAATATTGTATGGTCCTAGTATGCATTCTCAAAAAAGGATTTATATGACTGGTTTAAAATTTAGTCAGAACGTTTTTCTGACTCTCATGTAAAGGAAAGTACGTGAATAAGAATGTTTTCATTTATTCCATCTTGATTCCCTTACAGGTATACGGCCATCTTGAAACTTAGTCATTTTAAACTTAATTCTAAGATTGTTCATGTTTTCAGAATGACTGTGCTTAGAATCATAGTCTAGTATTGATTTCAGGAGATATAATTTTCATATTGTGTGTTCTAACCTTTTTCTTACTACAGGTCTCCTTCCCAGCTGTTTCCCTTCCTAATCCCCTCTTGAACTCTCTTAGCCTCTGTGATTTATATATCAGAGTCTTGGAGCTGTTCAGTGGTTGACGTGTTGGGAACGTGCGCAGACCCTGAGGATCTGGTGACTCTGACACAGAGATACTGAAAGAAAGGAAAGGCTTTTCCTTTCTTTCAATGTCATTCTGAGCATTTCTGCTGCCCGATCGCAATGCCATCAGGCAGCAGAAATGTCCACTAGACACCAGGGAGTTTTCTTTGTTTTTACTTACATATGAAGGGGAGCGACCCAAGAGGGGCAGAAACCACTAGAAACCAGGGATTTGTTTTTTGCGCCAATTTCACGCAAGGGGAGCAACCCCTTAGGCAAGGGTCGCTCACCTGGGGGCAACTTTATTTTAGGCCTTTTCTGCCCCCCTTGGGGGCAGATCAGCCTATTTTTCACCTGCACCGTTTTCATACCCACAATGCCTTGCAACCTCCAATTTTGCTGTAAATCACACATTTTTTCACACATGTTTGTGATGGAATCTTCTGGAATCTGCAGGAATCCACAAATTTCCTACCACCCAGCATTGTCACATCTAAACCGATAACAATTCTGCCCTTTTAGATCCGCTTTGGTTCCCCCTCAATTTCGACATGTTTTTGGCTCTTCCCTTTCACAGGCACTTGTCCCACCCACACAAGTAAGGTATCATTTTTATTGGGAGTAGAGGGGAACGTTGGGTGGTAGGAATTTGTTCCAGTGCAGTGATCCCACACAGAAATGTGGGGAAAATGTAATTTGTTTGCAAAATTTGAGCTTTGCTGAGGTTTCTGGGTAAGAAAACACTGGGGGATCCACACAAGTCACACCTCCCTTGTCTCCCTCGGGTGTCTACTTTTAAAAAATGTTTGGGTTTGGTAGGTTTTCCTATATGGCTGCTGAGCCCAGGACCAAAAACGCACATGCCCCCGCAAAAACTGGTAGTTTTGTATTTGATCATTTTGATGTGTCCAGATTGTGTTCGGGGGCATTTCCTTTCACGGGTACTAGGCCTACCCACACAAGTGAAGTACTATTTTTATTGGGAGATTTCGGGGAATGCTGGATGGAAGGAAATTTGTGGCTCCTCTCAGATTCCAGAACTTGCTGTCACCGAAATGTGAGGAAAAAGTGTTTTTTTGGCCAAATTTTGAAGTTTGCAAAGGATTCTGGGTAATAGAACCTGGTGAGAGCCCCACAAGTCAACCCATCCTGGATCTCCCTAGGTGTCTAGTTTTAAAAAATGCACAGGTTTGGTAGGTTTTCCTAGGTGCCGGCTGAGCTACTAGATCTAATCACTTTCCAAAAAACACGTCAGTTTTCAATGTAAATACGTGATGTGTTCATGTTGCGTTTCCTGTTGCAGGCATTATGCCTACCCACTCAAGTGAGGTACCATTTTTATCGGGAGACTTGGGGAAACACAAAATAGCAAAACAAGTGTTACTACCCCTTGCCTTTCTCTACATTTTTTCTTCCCAAATGAAAGACAGTGTGTAAAAAAGACGTCTATTTGAGGAATGCCCTGTAATTTACATGCTAGTATGGGCACCCCGGAATTCAGAGATGTGCAAATTATCACTGCTTCTCAACACCTTATCTTGTGCTCATTTCGGAAATACAAAGATTTTCTTAATACCTTTTTTTCACTCTTTATATTTCAGCAAATGAATTGCTGTATACCCGGTATAGAATGAAAACCCATTGCAAGGTGCAGCTCACTTATTGGCTCTGGGTACCTAGGGTTCTTAATGAACCTACAAGCCCTTTATATCCCAACAAACAGAAGCATCCAGCAGACGTAACGGTATATTGCTTTAAAAAATCTGACATTGCAGGAAAAGTTACAGAGTAAAACATGGAGAAAAATGGCTGTTTTTACACATCAATTTCAATATTTTGTTTTATTTCAGCTGTTATTTTCTTAAGAAAAACCTTGTAGAATCTACACAAATGACCCCTTGCTGAATTCAAAGTCTTGTCCGCTTTTCAGAAGGGTTTTGCTTTCCAGGATCCAGCATTGGTTTCACACCCATTTCTGTCACTAACTGGAAGGAGGCTAAAATCACAAAATGTAATAAAAATGGGGTACATCCCCAGTAAAATGCCAAAATTGTGTTGAAAATTTGGTTTTCTGATTCAAGCCTGCCTGTTCCTGAAAGCTGGGAAGATGGTGATTTTAGCACCACAAACGCTTTGTTGATACCATTTTCAGGGGGAAAAACACAAGCCTTCTTCTGTAGCCCTTTTTTCCCATTTTTAAAAAAGAAACAAAATTGTCGCTGTATTTTGGCTAATTTCTTGGTCTTCTTCAGGGGAACCCACAAACTCTGTGTACCTATAGAATCCCTGGGATGTTGGAACAACAGCACGCAAATTTGGCTGGGGTAGCCTATGTAGACAAAAAGTTATGAGGGCCTAAGCACGAACAGCTCCAAATAGCAAAAAAAAGGACTGGCATCTGAGGGGGAAAAGGCCTGGCAGCGAAGGGGTTAAATACCATGCACTACCCTCTATTGCATTTAGGGCCTATGATAAGGGTGAAATGGGGCTACTTTGTTGAGGGGGTAGAACCCACCTCCAGCAGCAACCCCAATGCATGTCAGGGTGTAACACAAGCAACTCTCAAGTTAACTTGTGCTTAACTCTCTGGTAGCTTTACAGGAAAACAGTCAGGCTTAAATTCTTGGCAATGTGTAAAGAATTTATGCAGCACTTCAAAAGATAACAAAGTGAAAACACAACAGAAAAGAATCCCACACCAATTTAGAAAAATAGAACAACATTTTATAAATTAGGCATTAAAACAACAAAGCTCCAATTAGTAGAACCAGAGTTATGTAATTTTAAAGGTTTAGGTAAAGGTAGTACTTAAAAGCACAAAGCACCAACTATGTTTATCTGGTCGCCCCAGACTGGGACAAAGTTACACGATCAGGCCAACTACAATGAAGCATGAAGCAGATACAGGGTCCAAGTTTGTCCGGCTGAAAAATGTACCTTCAATCCTGGTGGCACAGCATTGTGCTGCACAGCGGCAGTTCCAAAAGTATTGCGAGGTACCCTTTGATGATGTGTCATCCAGCTGTGGTTCCGATAAGCTGTGCTGGCTTCAATGCAGACTTGCATCAAGGTAACCATGGTTCAGATGAGGCACTGCAAAGAACAGTGTCCGGTTTGGGGCATGCTGTGCTGGTTCTAATGTGACCACAGCTGGTTTGGCAGATCAGCTTTAAACCCACTTTTAAGGGCACAGGACAGGAGGGGCACCATTTGGGTTAGGGTTCACAGCCGGCAGAGTCCAGGTGTATGGTTAAGGATGGTTGGAGAATTTTCTGTCCCTGATACTCGGATCAAGCCATCTAGCTCTTGGAGTCACTCTGGGGGTTCTGGGTTCAAGGTGCAGGTTTAGCCATTCTCACTCAGGCAGCAGGCCAGAACTTCTTGCAGCCGAGCAGCACAGCAGTCCTTCTTCTGAATCTTGCACAGGCCCAAAACTAATCTGAAGAGGTCCACTATATATATCTGGTGCCCTACAAATGTGTCTGGAGTTCCTTTTATCCCTGCCCTGGCCCCAGCTTGTGTGGGGGCACAAAAGACTAGGATGAAACCCTTAATGAGTGTGCTATTGGAAGAGTCTTTGTGATGAGCAAGTGTGGTAGGTGACAGCTCCTCCCCCTCATCCTGCCAGAGATGGCTTACCCTGCCAACATCTTTTTCCCCTTTGTCTCACTGTCTCAGTGGAATACACAAAGACTAACTACCAACTACAGCTCATCATGTGACCCAGTATGCAGACTGACATTTTCTTGTCCCAACCAGTTGATGCCTGCAACTTCTAAATGTGTCACTTTCAGAATTATGGCTAGGAGTACGACCTTAGCAAAAAATAATGTTTTAAATTATAATTCTGTAGACACCGAACTCGATATTCCTACCTGCCTCATTTGGAAATTATCACTTGACCACCTATCTTTCCACCAACCATCAAGACACCTCCGCCCAGCCTCCCTCACCCAGGCCCATGTTCCCCACATCTACTGCAAATGCTACTGAGGGTGCTCCTTCTTCCACCTCACCTCCAGATCCTGAAATGACCCCCCTTTCACCAATGCACCTCCCCTTCACTGAAAGATTTCAGAAAGCAGCTGAAAACTTGGATCTTTGACCCCCAGCAACAGTCTGGCCAGGCTAGCAGCACACCAGACCCCCCCGGTGCCTCAAAAGCCCTTGCGGTGAAAAGCTTGCACTTACAAGAATCTGTGACTGAGTGACTCATTAAATGTAATAAGATAATCCAATGTTACCCTATAGGAGAGGCCGTCCTCACAGTAATCAAAAACAAATTTAGGAGGTTTTCACCTAAAACCTAAAAGTACATGCCCAACTTTTTAAATACAGTGTGCCCTTGCCCATTGGGCTGGTTAGAGTGTACCTTAGGGGTGACTTATATTATTAAAAAAGGAGGTTTAGGCCAAGCAAAAGGTTTATCTTGCCAGGTACAATTTTCAGTTTGGAAACTGCCCACTCAGGCTGCAGGGGCAACTTTGTAGGCATGCTTTATATAGGCATGCTTTATATAGTCACTTTAGAAGTGGCACTATAGGTGCTGAAGTTCACTAGTGGCATACCTTACAGGCCCCTGGTACGTAATGAAATTTGGCAATCATGGATTAGTAAATTCACATGTCTTTAGCTGGATAACAGTGCCCCAGTGTCCATAAACTATCAATAAAATCTAGCGAAAGGTGTTTTTGGGGAGAGGAGTGACCACGCAAAAAGACCATTTCCCTGCACATGGTTAGACATTCATTGTGAAAAATGAAGACATACTCCACTGTTCTGGACATGGCTGCCATACCCGAAGACTTGACTCCTCAATAAAATGAACACACGTATCTGTAAACATTGACTATTATGCTCTAATGTAAGAGTATAAGTAAAGAGATTTGGTCCAAAGTTGCCTTGACATAGAAATTCCTCTTTATCCAAACGTTAGCATGTTAGGTAGCACCTTGCACGAAGAAGCCTTAGGTCCAGGGGACTGGGAGTTGATATACAGTGCTGCTTTAGTATCTCAATCAATAATCACTCAATTTTGAAAGTTATTTTTTATGTGGTTAAATAAAATTGTTAAGATCAGAAAATGCTAATATCCATATGCCCTTCACAAATAGAGCGTTAGAAAACTCCACATGATAAGGTTAAAATTTAATAATTGCATCCTCACTGGAGTTAGTAATAGCTCATCTACATGCAGGTGGTGGAAAATATGTCTTTGAATAGGTATGCTCACAGATTGAAAAAAACATTTGCACAGCGAATTTGCACTACATAAATTGTACTGCTTGTATATTTGCAAAAGTGGCATGTTGGGGTTCACAGGGGGACAGTCGCACTCCTCGTTCATAGGGCAGTATCTACATCAGTCTGATGATATTTTATTTAACAAAACTTAAGATACAAGATTTAGGTCATAGAGTATTTCTGTATACAGTATTCTAACATGCAACTGATTTTGACATATGTTAATTGATGAATCCACTATCTAACAATAAGACATACTCTTTGGCGTCGGCCTGGAGTGTCTTCTCTGCTGGGTCTAGCAAACTCAAAGTATTACCAAACAAACCCAATGTGTAAGCCCCAGCATTTTGGTTTAGAGCCTAAACTTCCTTTCAATTTGATGTCAGTCATATTCCCTACACATGGTTTTGAGTCTCAGTAAATTAAGACATCATGACCGTTCATCATTATTGATATAAGGGGTTTCATTGTGATATGCCAGGCTACAAAGCCATGACTTTGTGTCAGACTGACATGGTTTTCTGGTTTCTGCCCCCATAGATACAAAATGTAAGATCTAAAGAAGCAGAAAGAAGAAAAGAACACATTCTCACATTAGACTTTTCCTCTTTTGTAACGTTGGCATGAATTTAGCCTTTCCACTCTAGTATCTTTGTACCGCCACCTCTTGAGCACTGATTCAGTATTTTTATGTACAAAGGTGTCCAATTAAAGTTCAATCCTGAAGATTTGATGAAAGACTGTACAGTGTCCACTGGTGCTGAATGCCCTATGTTGAGAATAATTATTTCTCAGGGTGTATCTGCTTTGCAGACTCTTCATTATTTTCCTAGCTCTGACACCTACCTCTCCCCTATATTTTATGCTCTGCACACATCTCTTTTATTTTCTCCCTGCAATTTGTTTTTGGTATGGTTATTATGATCAGATTACTTTTGATGGAGTTCTTCACCTCTGTTGTCAGCTTAATCTGTGGTTTCACCTTATGCACTTTCTTACGCACCCAAATCTTTGTTGCCAGCACCTTATCACTCTCTATGTGAAAACATGTGTTCCCCTTATTTGCCTCTCTTGCCGACTCATCTTTCACTTTACATTTAGTTTTGTCCTTTTGTAGGGTGAGCTAAATTCCGCTTACCTTCTGTTCAAGGCTGCTACTTCTCAGCCTGGCTTCCATTGTACTATTGACCCTTCTACACTGGCTGTTCTCTACAATATTGAGACAACTGTCCCTCTTCAGAGGCAGATACAACATTGCTTTCTGTGAACATTGGTATAGGGTTAGCATATTGAAAGTCAAAAGAAAAATGCATGCTCTTTCAGCATAGTACATTCCACTGTTTGACATCAATGCTACATTGCGGGCTTGCGGGGGAGAGGAAGGATGAAGCCAGTGCTAACTTCATAATATAAGAAATGCCTGGGACCAACATATTCTTTCAGAGACCCCTAGTGGGCACTGTCAAAGGTAGAGGTGGTGGACATCAAGGATGCATATACATAACTGCACCACATGTCTCTTTTATCCACCATCAATCCCTGCCTCAATCTCACTTTTGCAGGTTCTTTTTCATCCCTGCTTTATCCCTTAGCCACTGTTTTTTCAGCGTTCTCTTTCTCCTCCTCTCCCCCTTTTTATTTCTCTCTCTCTTAGTCTGGATAGAGGTCTGATGAGGAAACGTAAGAGACAGTCCCCACGAATGAGGTCCTGTTGGCCCCAACCTGCAACCATCAGCTCAAATTAAGCACTAGTTGAAAGGATGCGTTGAGCCTGAATACTGCCCTATGAACGAGGAGTGCGACTGTCCCCCTGTGAACCCCAACATGCCACTTTTGCAAATATACAAGCAGTACAATTTATGTAGTGCAAATTCACTGTGCAAATGTTTTTTTCAATCTGTGAGCATACCTATTCAAAGACATATTTTCCACCAACACAATGGGAGGAATCAGAGGGACAGAGAAAGATGGAGGTTCAGTACAAAATGAAACATGGAAGCTATGTTAGCAGTTCAGACATCCATAATAATAATTCATTCGCAGGTGGCAATGCACATGCCTCCCCCAGATAATACTATCAGGGAAGGTAAATGCTAGAGTATCCTGGTGTAACAGAAAACACATTTATTCTGTGGACTGTGGTGTCTGGCTTGTGGTGTTCGGTGCTCTTTAGGGTGTGTGGTGGGGAATAGCTCCTTCGTATACCCTTTTGATCCAGGTAATGAATGGATCATATAAACCATGCACTGAATTTACTAATGATTGCTGGAACGTGTTTATCAACTGCCTTGTTAAATATTAAGTTGGTGGGTGTTTACATAACCATAACATGTCTATATGTGTAATTTGTATGGGATAACATGATTTGCATGAATAAACCGTAATAAAATTTCATAGTATTTAATGTACTGCCGAAGAAGGTATACACATGTGTCTTTTCAAAGTTTGAAAGTGTTTATATCACACCTACAATGGGTATGTGCACAAGACCTTTCTTAATGCTGTCGTCAAAGTCACATGGTAATTAGGGGTAATGCGATATGCTTAAATGTTGCTGCTTGACTGTCGCTCGCAAAGGGGTGTCGGCAAGCACTGAGATTGCTTTTTGCGGTGAGGCAAGTATCAGCCACCTCTTAAAAGTGTCCCTAGAAAGACTGTTAAAAGCCACACTCCTTACTGTACATTTATTTCATCTGCAGGTTTATATTCACAGACTACATGCTATGTAAAAACTCCCTGGTATAGTTCTAAAACCCTGCATGAAAAAATAACCGTGACTTAAACTTTCTTTTTTTCCTGCCATATTCATTTTGAATGCCCCTCTCCTTCCCTTATACCTTCTGCATGCCTCCTGTATGAATAGACAACTCTAACTTGCATGCCTACCTTACTCTTTCTTTGAAACCATATCCCTGCAACCTAACAATATCTAATCATTCAATCAGCCATTTGCTTCTCACATAACCCCTCTAATGATCACACTTAAATCATTAATAATGTACTACAAAGAAATTGGAGTAAATGCATAGAATAGTTTATTTGAAAGCACAAGAATAATTCCAATAACTAACGGTTTCACCACTAGCTTTGTGCTACTTGCTGAAAAGCTCTCCAACGCCCCATCAGGGGTAGTATTATATAAATGCAATTTAATTTTCAATGAATACAGGAATTAGTACTATTTGGGTCAATGGTTGACTATAGTAATATTTGAGAAGTGTAAATGATTGAAATATATGGACGCAGCACTTGATAGAAGAAAAGGAGGAAATGCATAAAAACTGTACAAAAGACTTTCTAAACCTTTGAGGATAACAGGGAGCAAAGAACCATGAAGAGGCTAAATGAAAGGGCCTTAAATTCACGTTTGTAGTGGCACAAATCAGTGGAACCTGGATAATCATCTTTGGTGCTGGGAGGCGGGGAAGCCAGGGGTAATAGACGCATCACTCAAAAACGGACATAAGACATCGATAGGGGCGTAATGACTGCAGTTTATATAGATAGCGCTGGAGGCGAATATCAACATGAATATAAACTGTAAAAATATTGTTCCCACTTGATCTTTGTCTTCAGTCTATTATTTCTAGGAAGGGGCTTAAGGTTAGGATACAAATCAACAATTCATTTGGCTGTCATGTTGTTCCTGGAAGACCTAATTAAGTTGTTTATCATTAATATTTATGTTTCTGCTTCAAAGGATGATGGTGTAGTTGTGTCTCTGTGGATGCATTGTGTTGTTTACCCTGGATGTGGCTGTGCAAATGACAAGCATCAACACATAATGTCATTGAAGGCCGATCAATTAAAAAGAGCAAATTAACCTTTTACTGAAAGTCAAAAAAATAATCACTCTCTGAGCACAAAACGATAGCAAAATAATTACAGTTTTCACTGTATAGTAAACAACTGATCAACACATACTGATGAGAACAGGAAAGTACTTCTGTCCTGTTTTATTTCATTTTGTCACGTTTGGGAAGATGAAAGATTCCCGAAATTGCTTCAGAGTGCACAAGAGTTTGGGATTATCATGAAGTCATGTGCCCTCATAGAATACATCTGTATGTCGGTTGTCAGGTCTGGAGTTAGTCAATATCTTTTAGTTTTCCTAAAAGTAAATGTATAATATACTTATACGGTTTTTTAACTATACATCTTCAGCCATTGGCATTCCATGGAAGCAGACATCCTAGATATTGTGAATTTCCAGATGCTTAAAGCATCAGAAGGGTTGTCTTACAGGGCAGTAAATAAGTTTCGTTATGCCATTGCAGCTGGGCATGTGCAGGTAGGTAATATTTCTGTGGGAATGCATCGAGTGGTATGTAAATTACTTAATGATGTCAGAATTTCGAATCCTCTGCAACCAAAGTCTACATTTTTGTAGAATGTGGATATGGTTTTAAATCCCTTCAAGAAATGGCCCCAGAACAATATGTTGAGCAGAAAACAGCTTTCTGCCAAACTGGCTATGTTGCTTTGTCTGGTGTCCTGCAGAAGAACAGCAGATGTAAAGGCGCTGGATCTTGCAGGTAGAGTATTTACTCCAGAGGGAGTTTCATTTTCTGTTTCCAGACATACTAAAACGTTTACCAAGAGTATTGACTATCCTGCTTTTCCATTTGATGAACAATTATGTGTGGTTAAATGTTTTAAAACACATGAATCCAGTAATCAATCTGCTAGAAATGACCTGAAAGGACAGTTATTGATTGCTTTGCAAAAACCTTTCAAGCCTGTTTTGTCTGCCACTATAGCTAGGTGGCTTAGAGATGTTATGAAGGAAGCTGATGTTGATACTCAAGTGTTTGGAGCACATTCCGTAAGGGGTGCGATAGCTTCAAAATTGTTAACTCTAGGTACTTCTCCTCAAGATATAATGAAAACAGCTGATTGGTCTTCTGATTCAACTTTTTTACTATAAACCAGTGGTAGATGTAGCATCAGTGGTAATTAATCAGCTTTAAACTAGCATAATCTGAGCATCCGGTCCTGACATAGAAAACAAAATGTGCTAGCTTATGCCCTAAGAATTTTCAATTCTATTAAGGACACGGAGGCAAGGATTATCCCACACAAGTTTCTGTGATTTGATATTAATGATAGATAATAACTGTGATGGTTTATACTAAGTATCATGTTGAGTTATTTCAGGCTTACTGTTATTTGGTTATAAATGAGTTTTCTCTCCCATGATTCAAGTTATTTGGCCTTTTCATGCTTAACTACATCTTATCTTTGGTTTAGGTGTTGACCAAAAATCAAAATGAAAAGAGGTCCGTAAGTTTTCGCTTGGATGTGATGGTCCTGGTTCATGACCGCTACAGCAAAATTCCCATTGTTTCGTGGAAGTTTGTTAATTTTGACATTGGACATTCAATGTTTACAGTTGTCTGAACAAAACGGTGGACTGAAGCTCTGCAAAGAAAGAGGAAGTTATTTGATTGTATTGGGTATTTGAGGGGTTAGCTCATATGGGATTGGTGGTTGGGGAACAAGAGCATGATGGGATATGAAGTCATTATGGTTTATGTTAATGATATGCGTTTGAACTAATTTTATTGGCTGCTGTAAAAAGAGTAGTAAAGAAAGAGAAGCATAATCTAAGCCTCCGTCCTGACATAGAAACAGGATTAGGAATTCTTGCTATTCTGCAACCCTGGCTTTCAGCAACGCAGCTTCCATAGAAAAACATTATGCTCCCTCACTTAACTTTTTTTTAAATGAAGCCCTGAAAACAACCCTAATAGGAAAGCAAGGAATCGCTGAATAGACTAGCCCTGGGCATAATTCCGGGATATTTGTGTTATGCTTGTTACGATAAAATTCACAAAATTGTGCCATTTTACCACTTTGGGTGATTTTGCGCCATCTGCAGTAAAATGTTACAACCAACAGAGGGGCAACAGAACGTGAACTGCTGTTGTGTGCTCTGCTTTTGTTTGAATGCATCCTCACACCAAAATGATGGACAGCATCTGACATAATTATATGTACGTTTGCATAATTTTGCTGAAAGTGTGTATTTATGCGCACAAAAATTATGATATTTTCGCACTCCTAGAATAGCCATGGGAGAGATTAGGATGATTTTTTTAAATAAATGTTAACAGAGAGGTGGAGGCCAGCTAATTTGCGCATGAATAATGTTCAGTGCAAACGTTTGTCTTCCTGAATGCCAGGACGATTGGTAACCAGTGGGTGAGGTGATATTGTTCCTTATATGTCTCTATGACTCTGCTTGTTGACATAGAACATGCTCTTCTTACAGGAGCTAAAAACTGAATTTAAAGGTGGTGGGAACTCTCCTAAGCGCAATGAATCGTATCACATAAAGTGAGCACTGCAAGTGCTCATTTAATATTTGGACATTATCACAGAAAGTGAACAATGCAAGCACTAAATTAAGACACTGCATTTACCACATGTTTCAGCTGACTTTTGTCTAGTTGAAGAGCTCGGGCAGCGCAATTTTGCTGCCTTAGAGAGTGGTAAATAGTGTCAGGAACTTCAACGCCCTGCGCTTCTGTTAGCTGGATATTGTTAGAAATGGGTTTTTTGGTTGGCAGTCAGGTTACCCTGTGTCCATGCAAGAACCCTCACTCTAGTCAGGGTAAGTCACACACAATCCAAATGATCCTGTGCCCACCGTCTGGTAGCTTGGCACGAGCAGTCAGGCTAAACTTAGAAGGCAATGTGTAAAGTATTTGTGCAATAAATCATACACTAACACAATATAGCACCACAAAAATACACCACACAGTGTTAAGAAAAACATATAATATTTATCTGGATAATTGCAGGTCAAAACGATCAAAGATGCAAAATGAAATTGTAGAGATATCACTGAAAAGTGATATAAAGGGCCTGATTACAACTTTGGACGGTGGTGTTAATCCGTCCCAAATGAGACGGATATACCACCTACCGTATTACGAGTCTATTATATCCTATGGAACTCGTAATACGGTGGGCAGGACATCGGCCACATTTGGGACGGATTAACACCGTCCTCCAAAATTGTAATCAGGCCCAAAGTGTCTTAAGTCTTTAAAAAGCAAACAAAGTCTCTTTCAAGCACAAAGTACCTGGTTTAAAGTGGAAAATCTACGCAAAGGGCCGCAGAGGAAGAGATATGTGGAAAAATGGTGTGTGCGTCGTTTTCTCCCCTGCACACATGGACTTGCGTCTTTATTTTTCACGCAGGGAAGTCGTGCGTCGTTTTCCGGCGCGTGGACTGTCTCCTTCTGTGGTTCGCGGGATTACCAGATGTCCCGGGGTCTGTGCGTGGAATCCTAGGCTTGTTTTCCCGCTGCGCGTCGTTCCGGTGGGCTGTGCGTGGAATCTTCTCCCTCACGGCAGGCGTCGCATTGATTTCCTTTCTGAAGTCGGGCGGCGTTGTCTAGACGAGGCTGTGCGTCGAAGTTCTGGTCCCACTGCAGGCGTTGCGTCGAGCGGCGTCCTTCCGGATCGGCGTGCGGTGAATATTTCACTGTGGAGCAAGCTGAGCGTCGAATTTGTCGGCGCACAAGGCGTCCAAATGAAAAAGAGAAGTCTTTTTGGTCCTGAGACTTCAGGGAACAGGAGGCAAGCTCTATCCAAGCCCTTGGAGAGCACTTCAGCAGCAAGGCAATAGTTCAGCAAGGCAGCAGGGCAACAGCAAGGCAGCAGTCCTTTGTAGAAAGCAGTCAGGTGAGTCCTTTAGGCAGCCAGGCAGTTCTTCTTGGCAGGATGCAGGTTCTGGTTCATGTGTCTCCTCCAGCAAGTGTCTGATGAGGTAGGGCAGAGGCCCTGTTTTATACCCAAATGTGCCTTTGAAGTGGGGGAGACTTCAAAGAGTGGCTAAGAAGTGCACCAGGTTCCCTTTCAGTTCAATCCTGTCTGCCAGGTCCCAGTAGGGGGTGTGGCAGTCTTTGTGTGAGAGCAGGCCCTCCACCCTCCCAGCCCAGGAAGACCCATTCAAAATGCAGATGTATGCAAGTGAGGCTGAGTACCCTGTGTTTGGGGTGTGTCTGAGTGAATGCAGAAGGAGCTGTCAACTAAACCCAGCCAGACGTTGATTGTAAGGCACAGAAAGATGTAAGTGCAAAGAAATGCTCACTTTCTAAAAGTGGCATTTCTAGAATAGTAATATTAAACCCAACTTCACCAGTCAGCAGGATTTTGTATTACCATTCTGGCCATACTAAATATGACCTTCCTACTCCTTTCAGATCAGCAGCTACCACTTCAATACTGTATGAGGGCAGCCCCAATGTTAGCCTATGAAGAGAGCAGGCCTCACAGTAGTGTAAAACCGAATTTAGGAGTTTTACACTACCAGGACATTTAAACTACACAGGTACATTTCCTGCCTTTCACCCACACAGAACCCTGCTCTAGGGGTTATCTAGGGCACACATTAGAGGTGACTTATATGTGGAGAAAGGGGAGGTTTAGGCTTGGCAAGTACTTTTAAATGCCAAGTCGAGGTGACAGTGAAACTGCACACACAGGCCTTGCAATGGCAGGCCTGAGAGAAGGTAAAAGGAGCTACTTAAGTGGGTGGCACAACCAGTGCTGCAGGCCCACTAGTAGCATTTAATCTACAGGCCCTAGGCACATATAGTGCACATTACTAGGGACTTATAAGTAAATTAAATAGTCCAATCAGGTATGATCCAAGGTTACCATGTTTAAAGGGAGAGAGCATATGCACTTTAGCACTGGTTAGCAGTGATAAAGTGCGCAGAGTCCAAAAGCCAGCAAAAACAGTGTCCAAAAAGTGGAGGGAGGCAGGCAAAAAGTTAGGGGTGACCACCCTAAGGCTGTCAGGTCTAACAGATATGTAGCAACATTTACTGACACAACAAAAAGTAAACTACAGAACTTAACAAAAAGACAAACTAAAAGCAATATAATTTAAACAAAACGGGGCACTGCACAACAAAAGTCAGGAATGCAACACAACAATCACGGTTTAAGACAACAACATTGCGCAATACTGCAGCACAAAAAAATAAGAGATTACTTAAAGTGTTTTCCCGCAGAAATATTAGAAGCATCATGCGGTTAAAATTAGTTTTGAAGGCTGTGCAGAACCTTGTGGTCACTGCAATTTAAAAAAAAAAGAATGCTTTTATTTTTTTGGTATCGGTCTCTCATATGTCTAGCAAGCTAACCCCTCTTACCCATTGATGGCAACTACTTGTAATGCCACGTGAGGAGCATGGTTGTTGTCAGATGTGAAGGCTCCCAGGCAGTGGCTAACATGACCCCTCACATTACTCAGGAAGTAAAGGTCAGGTTTGTCCAACACTTAGGGCTTTAGTTCCAAGGCAACAACTAGGTGACCCCTTACACTGCTCTGGATATATGGGTCAGATGTGCCCAACACTTCGGGCTTTAGCTCTCAGGCAGTGGGTTAGAAGTCTCTTCACATTAATCAGGAACAAAGGCTTAGGCTTCGACCTCTTAGAGCTTTAGCTCCCCGAGACTGAGTTGGATGACCCTTCATGTTAACCAGGATGTAAGGGTCAGGCCTATCCTATCTAACAATTAGTGTTTGAAAAAGGTAGGCAGCCTTTGAGTGGTGGCATATTTAGGGAATGTATGTTGGCCTATTATATGTAGAGTTACTATGAAACCATTGACCTTGTCATCCAGTATACAAGAATGTTTTTAGATGCGCTTGTGGTTATTAGTGCAGTCAGTCGATGCACATGTATTCACATTCCCATGCAAGGGAAAGGCATTCATTTTATTCTACATAGATCTTCAACACATAAATTACTGGGCGAGATACAAATTTTATATTATTTGTTTTAGGTTTTTGGTACAGTGCTCAGCTAGCTCCAAAGAAGAGTGGATCACTTTACAGAAATCATTTGCTAATTCTGCAGAAGTATGAAGAACTGTACAGACAACTGAGTGGTGATTTGGGCTCAGATATGTTGGGTTCAGATCAGCCTGCATTATTAAAAACACAAAGTATGTTGAAGCAAGTGTTTGAGACAGTACAAGAAAGCATCAATAAATTGTTTTTGTTACATTTTTACATGACATATTTATAAATACCTTGATGAACTTGGAGAGAGACACTTTTATCTAGAATTACTAGTACCAAAGTTTGGATTAAACCCCATGATTCAAGGAGCCTATGTAGCCAGTACCAAAATGAGCACTGCATCATCCTCCATGGGAAGAGTTTCAGGTAGGTCATGAAATGATGGAGGGACATGTAAATACGAGAGGAAAAGATAAAGCTTAGCTCTTTAAAGGACAGTTTTCAGCGTCATGACTATTTAGCATACATTGCACCAACTCAGTTTGCCAACCTGGCATAAAATGCATCTTTTGTATTTTAAAAACTATAATGCATTGATAAGCTGTAATGTTTACTTTCAGAGCTAATGAGTTTTGGACCATTCAATGTCTGAGTCAAGAGCTTAGAACACTCAAAGACACAAACCAGGAAGTTAATGATTCTATAAGAATTGAGAAAGCTAGTTATTCTGGCTTTAATTTGCTAACTCATAAAAACACATACATGACAAATCTGAGCAGGTGCTGTTTCTCCGGGGAATTTTGCTTTCTGTGGTTTCTATGTCTTGGCCTTTCCTTTATTCCCCATCCTTGGGGTACAAGAAATGTTACTTCAGGGATCAGAAGATTTCATTGTGTAATTAATATCAGATTGAATATTCTCTGAACTTCTTATAAAGCAGACACATGCCCACCATGTGTGAAGTGATATATGGTTGGAATTCTTCCACACACACTGGATTGTCCTAATACCAATCATTAGGAGTAAGTCTATGAGGGAAAGGTCAGTATCCGTATGTTTGACTGAAGGGTTCTTGTAGAAGGGACCATGTATAATGTTGCATGGTTTTAAGACAGTATTTAATTGGAAGATGTCATTTAATACTTGTTCATTCTCAGACTAGAGTGTTCCAACATTAGCGCAGTAAACTAGCATATGTTCTAGAACTGCTTGCTTTCCTGAACATCTACAACATTTTATTTATAGGCAAGTGTAAATTTATTTACATTCTCAACTCCACATCTATTTATCTTAAAGGTCTTCAAGATAGACACCTGTGGCATTACTATTAGTAAATCTATACTTATACACACATACTTTCATGATATTGAATTAGTCAGTACTTTGGATAAGATATTTTGACATGATGCAATATTTGGTTATGCAATATTGTGGCATACATCTGAGTGCTTACTACTAGTAATCCTACAAGGTGTGGTCACTACAGTGATGGTATTTGATATGGTGGAAACTGCAACAAAAAGCTATTAGTAGCTCAGGGCTGTTTTCATTGATCAGAAGTAGCTCTTGTTATAGAAAAGGTTGAGTGACCCTCGTTACAGAGGTTTACACGCAGGTTAATTTAGTGACTTTTGTGGTTGACCCTGTCAAGGATTATGTTTGTTGTCTGAATGGTACTTCCACTCCCCTCAAGCAATACCCCAATTTATTACACTACCTGTTTAAAACCCTGTGGATGACATTTGTCAGATTTCTGAAAAAAACATCCCCCAAAATCATCGTTGGATAAGGGTAGATAACAGTCTTTTTTCACCATGCCCATCCCAAATTGTCCCTACATGCCAATAGTGCCAGATAAAATAATCGAAATGTAATATTTGCAAGAAAATAATTTAAGGGAGGCCCAAAATTCCTTGCACTTAATTGAATTTGACATAATGTTCATTCCAACCTTGAAATTATATGTATTGGTCAAACAGCACGAAACCTGACCATTTATCTCTGTGAAATTAGTCGGGGGGGCGGGGGGTGGGGGTGCAGGTATAGTTTTTACAGAATTTGATGCCCTTAGCATATGTCTCAAATGCTTTTCTAATTGAGACTAATCTGTCAGAGCAGCAATGAGGGCACCGAGGACATAAGTAGAAAATGGAAACCGCTTTTACAGAGGTTCACAGCTGATTAACAAATAAGGTCCGGAGTAATTTCACAAGGATGTGACGTTTCCAGTCAGTCACCTTCAACTCATACAGGCTGTCATCATAACACTAAAATTACTATCTGTGGCTCGGATTAACATTGGTACCCTCTGTAGACGTACAGTGTATTTCCAACCTACGTTTCCTACGGAATGCTTCCCATTTCCTACCGTTCTGTTTGGATTTTGTATAATTGAAGCCGGAAATCGGGAAATCAACATTTAATCGGAGAAATAATCTCCAAATATGTGTCCCAAATTTAGACTTTTTCAATAATTTGCCACAGGGTACCTACACGAAGAGAACCAGGAATTAAGATATCATGAGAATGATGATAAAAAAAAACATTAGTTAAAGTTTGACTCACCCCTTTATATCATACTTGAGCAAAAAAACTCTTTACAGCAGAGTTCTCACTGTGAAGACCCCCTTCATGCTTAATTCTCTATCTCTACAAATGGTTAATTCGAATCCGCCAAATTTCATATATTATTATGCTTCTTGCAGGGCTGCTGGGACTGGCTCGCTGCAAGTCTAATTGGGTCTGTAAGTACAGCTCCCCTAGTCCTGCTCCCACGCACATGGGGTTTTCAGCCAGCCAAAACATTCAACGAGCTGTCAGCGACGACACCTCTGCTTAGCTTCCTAGCTGTGCTTTTCCAGCTGACGTGAGACACACTATTACCATATAAATGAGCCGAGGCCTTCGATAATTGCTGACTGAAAGAGAAATTGCTATGCGTTTCTTTTGTCCGGAACTATCGCTTCTAAGTAAAATGTATATATTTATGTAGCAAACATTCCTGTGTTTGTCCATAGCATAAACAGGGATCTCGTTTTCCCACCTAAACTTGAAATGCTTATGCTTTTTGTGGAGGGGCCGTGCAAACATCAGTAGGAAATTGCACTCGCTGAGGTGCATAGCTGCAGATTGTTTCATAGTGTGGCTGACCCCAACAAATCCCATTTCATCCCTAATTTCGGGTCATACCCTGTGGAAAAGCGCTCATAGCGAGATCAAGGGCCTTATCATGACCTTGACAGAGGGGTTTTCCTACATCACAAATGTGGCGGATATGGAAGCCATTTGCTTCCAGCGCGGCATTAGGAGAACAGGTGAGTTTCTCCTCCGGTGGGGGATGGTGGCGTCGAAGTTTCTCCTCCGGCGGCGTGGGCATCAGGAATGCCCACTAGACACCAGGGATTTTATTTACAAATTGTATTTTTGCTTTGTATGTGTAGGCAAGGGTCGTTCCCCTTTGGGGGCGGCATATATTTTATAGCCATTTTTGCCCCCCTCAGGGCAGATCGGCCTAATATTTTTAGGCTGATCTGCCCCCAAGGGGGAAAGAAACCACTGGAACATCAGGGATTTTTTTATTTTTTTATTTCTGTGGGGTGGGCGCCCCCTTGGGCAAGATCGGCCTATATTTTTTAGGCCCATCTGCCCCCCAGGGGGACAGAAGCCACTTAGGCACCAGGGATAGTGTGTGTGTGTTTATTGTATGGGGGCAGCCCCTAGGGCAAGGGTCGCTCCCTTTAGGGGGGCATATTATTTATGGCCATTCTGCCCCGGGCAGATGGGTCTATTATTTTTAGGCTGATCTGCCCCCAAGGGTAGTAGAAAACACTGGAATGCCAAGGATTTTTTTCTTTGTGTATTTCTGTGCAGGGGGCGTCCCCTTGGGCAAGGGTCGCCCCCCCGCGAGGGGGCATAAAACTGTTGGCCATTTCTGCCCCCCTTGGGGGCAGATCAGCCTATTTTTTTTAGGCTCATTGCCCCCAAGGGGGGCCAAAGCCACTAAGGCACCTGGGATAGTATATGTGTGTGTTTTTTGTTTGGGGGGGTTGCCCCTTGGGCAAGGGTTGCTCCCCATGGGGGCACACTACTAAAGGTATTCTCTGCCCCCCTTGGGGCAGATAGGCCAATTTTTAGTAGGCCCATCTGCCCTTAAGGGGGACAGAATCCACTTAGGTGCCAATTTCTAAATGCTTGATGGTGGGATGTTTGTCAACTGGCAAAGTATTTGCATTCACGATTCTAACAGTTTCTTTCTCCTTTTTGTTCTAGTTCAAAGCTTTTCCTTCCTTTGCTGTGGCTCCTTGCGGTTTTGGCAGTGGTTGACCTGTGGTTTGCGTAGTTTGCGTAGTTGCATGTTTTAGGTAAGTAAAAACAATTTACTCCAAAGGAGTATTGTTGCCATGCATGAATTACATGTTTGTAGGTGGTGTACCAAATGCAGGATTGTGTGTGAAATTGTCCTTAGATCTGTGCACAATGATATTTGTGTTCCTTTTCTAATTTGCTTTTCTTTTTAGTGGGATATCATTGGTGATTGCTGTGTCTGTGCAGAGTAGTTGCTGGTGAGTAGGTTTTTCCGGCAAGTGAGCGCTAGAGTTTTTCAGTACATAACTCTTTGTGAGAAAGCCACACTTTGTTTAGTACTTATCTTACACAGTGCTGGTTGTTGAAGGTACATTTGTCCAGTTACTTTTCATAGAAAGGATCATGGCTAGCCACAGGATGACCGCTCAGCAGGTTGTTGGTATGCTTTTTGAGTCATTGTCTGATCATGATTATGAGACTGACTCCGCATCTGAGGCAGTGGAGAAAGTGAGAGATTCTGGCAGTGAAGTTTCTGTCTGAGAGGAATCTTCTGATGAGGAAGCCACTCTCAGTGCAGATGAAAGGCCTGTTTTAGAGGAGGACATTGATGTGCCAATGATGTAGCAACCTGGACCTGAAAGGTTTCCCTTTGGAAGACCTGAACTCTGGGTTACCCCAAACATGGAGCAGCCAGAGTTGCCTGCCTTTACTGGTCTCCCGGGGTGTGGAGTCAATACAGAGAACTTTTTGCCTGTCAATTTCTTTGAGTTGTTTATGGACGATGTGTTTTTAGAAGAGATTGTTGAGCAGACTAATTTGTATGCTGAGCAGTATTTGAAGAACAATGCTGCCAGACTTAGGTCACATTCTAGAGCTACCCAGTAGATTCCCACAAATTTGGAAGAAATTAAAAGGTTTTTGGGTTTGACTTTTTTGACGGGGTTGATAAGGAAGCCGTCACTGGCTTCTTATTGGTCTACTAGTGCCTTGATGGCAACAGCTATATTTCCTGCATCCATGAGTCGTAATCGGTATTTGCTTCTTCTTAGGATGCTGTATTTTGTTGACAATGCTTTAGCCTTGCCACAAGATCACCCTGATTCTGACCGTCTTTTTAAGATTAGGCCGTCCTTGATCATTTTGTAGATCGGTTTTCAGAGGTCTATGTTACAGGCAAAGAAATAGCTGTGGACGAGTCTTTGGTCTTCTTCAAGGGTCGTTTGTTTTTTAGGCAGTACATTCCTAGCAAGAGGGCACGGTATGGAATTAGATTGTATGTGCTGCCTGAAAGTAGTACAGGATATGTGTATAATTTCTGGGTCTACACTGGTAGGGATTCCAGTATTGAACCCCCCCCACCCTGGTTGTCTGCCCATTTTTGGAGTTCATGAGAAAATTGTGTGGAAACTTGGTAGATGACTGTTTAACAAAGGTCCTCATTCGTATGTAGATAACTTCTACACTGGAGTGCAGTTGTTCAAGGAATTGTTTAGAGTGGACACTGTTGCTTGTGGCACAATTCGTTGTAACTGGAAAGGCTATCCGAGTGCTTGTCGGCTATCCGAATGCTTGTCTGTAAAAAACTTGAGAGTGGACTGTGCAGTGCCTTGCGGAATGATGAGCTGCTAGCTCTGAAATTTAGACAGGAGGGATGTCTACATGCTAAGTACCATCCATGATGAGAGTACTTCCCCTGTGACTGTTTGGGGCCAGGTTGCTGAAGTGCTCAAACCTGTGTGCATTTTAGATTATGATATGCACATGGGAGGTGTAGATAGAGTTGATCAGAGGCTGGAACCTTATACTGCTGTTCGTAAGTCTTAAATGTGGTATAAGAAGTTAGCAATTCACCTGTTCCACTTGGCAACTTTTAATGCTATTATTGTGTTCAAGGATAGGTCTCCAGAGTCAAAGATGACATTTATGAAATATCAGGAGCCAGTGATAGAGAGCTTTATTGTGGTGGAACAGCCCAGAGTTCCTAGAGAAGCAGTGGTGGAGGATGTGGCAAGATTGAAAGATCACTACTTTGCTGAGCACATTCCTCCCATGCTCAGAAAAGACTTTCCACCTAAGAAATGTAGAGTCTGTGCTCAAAGAGGTATCCGGAGGGAGACTCGAATGTACTGACCAGATTGTCCTCCAAAGTCTGGGCTGTGTGTGGGTGGCTGTTTTAGGAATTACCATACCCAGAAGAATTACTGGGAGCTACTGTGAGCGTAAACTGCTGTTTTATATTTTGATGTGTTCAGTTTCATGGTTGGCATTTCTGTCATATATTTAGTTAAAGCTTTTGTGTTTGTGGTTTTGTACTTATTTCTAATTAGTTAGTGGTTCTTTGTTTAAAAAAAAAAAAAGTGATGCCATTGTGTGTAGTGACGCTTGGCTGGCAGTGTAAATATTGACTTGCTGTTGTCTACTGCAACACACTGCCAGCCAAACGCCAGTCCACACACTCCCATCAGCTGGTGTGATTGCTGTATCAGGCATGTGTGCGTATGTAAGTGATGGACCCTTGAGTGGCGCTGTCTGTCGATGCAAGTGTTGTAATGTGCTGGGCTCGTGGCGTCAATGGTCTTGTGCATGTCATGTGTGAAAGGTGTGTGAATGGACTATAAAGCGGTTGGTGCCTTTTCGTGGCTTTACAGCTCACAAGCAGTGAGCCATTGGTTCAGTTTTTTGGCCTTTCAGTAATTAACAGTGCATTTTATTTTTGTGAAATCTCTTGTTAATAAACTTTGATCTACTGAACCATCACTCACCCTCGTGCCAAATCCAACCAGTATGTGTGGTAAGAATGACAAAACCTGCTCCGGTGTACTTAGGCATCGCAGCACACCCGTGACATGCTAAGTGTCTCGGGTGGGACCCCGATGACGAAGCATGCCACCAACTTGGTTGGTGGGTGAGGGGTCTTTTTAACATAACCTAAGTGTGTTTCTTTTCACAATTTTAGTGTTTGGAACATCACATTAGTACGTGGACACATAAAAATGATCTATTGCAAAACTACCTGTGTTTGGCGGGGGCACCTATGTTTTAGGTCCCGGGTGCGGCCTTCATCTAGGGAAACCTACCAAACCCAGACATGTTTTAAAACTAGACACCCCAAAGAGTCCAGGGTGGTGTGCTTGCCTGGATCTCCCAACATTCTCTTACCCAGACTCCTCGGCAAACCTCAAAATTTGCTTAAAAAAGCCTATTTTCCTCACTTTTCTTTGTAGGATCACCGCTCCAGCACAAATTTCCTACCGCCCAGCATTTCCCTCAGTCTCCCAAGTAAAATGATTCCTCACTTGTGTGGGTCCCCAAAGCAGAGTCAGCCTAAAAGATGTATAAAAGAAAAATATGTGCTTATCAACTCGCTGTGCTATCCCTTCAATCTCTACAGGTTTCGGGCATTTTTCTGTTGCAGGCACCTGGGCCACCCACACAAATGAGGTATCTTTTTTATTGGGAGACTTGGGGGAACGCTGAGTGGAGGGAAATTTGTGGCTCCTATCAGATTCCAGACCTTTCTGTCACCAAAATGTGAGGAAAAAGTGTTTTTTAGTCAAATGTTGAAGTTTGCAAAGGTTTCTGGGTGACAGAACCTGGTGAGAGCCCCACAAGTCACCCTTCTTGGATTCCCCTAGGTGTCTAGTTTAAAAAAATGCACAGGTTTGGTAGGTTTTTCTAGGTGCCAGCTGTGCTAGAGGACAAAATCCACAGCTAGGCACTTTGCAAAAAACAGCTCTGTTTTCTTTGGGAAAATGTGACGTGTCCACATTGTGTTTTGGGGCATTTTCTGTTGTGGGCAATAGGCCTACCCACACAAGTGAGGTACCATTTTCTTCAGGAGACTTGGTGGAACACTGGGGGTAAGGAAATGTGTGGCTCCTCTCAGATTCCAGAACTTTCTGTCACCGAAATGTGAGGAAAAAGTGTTTTTTTAGCCAAATTGTGAGGTTTGCAAAGGATTCTGGGTAACAGAACCTGGTGAGAGCCCCCCCATGTTGGATTCCCCTAGGTGTCTAGTTTTCAAAAATGCACAGGTTTGGTAGGTTTCCCTAGGTGCCGGCTGAGCTAGAGGCCAAAATCCACAGCTGGGCACTTTGCAAAAAACAGCTGTTTTCTTTGGCAAAATGTGATGTGTCCACATTGTATTTTGGGGCATTTTCTGTCACGGGCACTAGGCGTAACCACACACATTTGTGGCTCCTCTCAGATTCCAGAACTTTCTGTCACCGAAATGTGAGTAAAAAGTGTTTTTTTAGCCAAATTGTGAGGTTTGTAAAGGATTCTGGGTAACAGAACCTGGTGAGAGCCCCCATCTTGGATTCCCCTTGGTGTCTAGTTTTAAAAAATGTATAGGTTTGGTAGGTTTCCCTAGGTGCCGGCTGAGCTAGGGGCCAACATCCACAGCTAGGCACTTGCAAAAAACAGCTCTGTTTTCTTTGGGAAAATGTGATGTGTCCACATTGTGGTTTGGGGCATTTCCTGTCATGGGCACTAGGCCTACCCACACAAGTGAGGTACCGTTTTTATCGGGAGTCTTGGGGGAACGCTGGGTGGAAGGAAATTTGTGGCTCCTCTCAGATTCCATAACTTTCTGTCACAGAAATGTGAGGGAAAAGTGTTTTTTAGCCAAAGTTTGAGGTTTGGAAAGGATTCTGGGTAACAGAACTTTGTGATATCCCCACAAGTCACCCCATCCTGGATTCACCTAGGTGTCTAGTTTTAAAAAATGCACTGGTTTGGTAGGTTTTCCTATTTGCTGGCTGTTAGAAATTGGGTTTTTGGTTGGCAGTCAGGTTACCCCCTGTCCAAGCAAAAGCCCTCACTCTAGTCAGGGTAAGTCACACACAATCCAAGATTATCCTGTGCCCACCCTCTGGTAGCTTGGCACGAGCAGTCAGGCTTAACTTAGAAGGCAATGTGTAAAGTATTGGTGCAATAAATCATACAATACCACCATATAGCACCACAAAAATACACCACACAGTGTTTAGAAAAATATATAATATTTATCTGGATAATTGTAGGTCAAAAAGAATAAAGTTTGCAATGGGAAATTGTAGGGATATCACTGAAAAGTGATATACAGTGTCTTAAGTCTTTAGAATATAAACAAAGTCTCTTTCAAGCACAAGTACCTGGTTTGGAGTGGAAAAATCTCCTCAGAGGGCCACAAAAGAAGAGGTGCGTGGAAAAAGGGTGTGTGCGTCGATTTCTCCCCAGCACACACGGACTTGCGTCGTTATTTTCCACGCGGGGAAGTCGTGCGCCGTTTTCCGGCGCGCGGACAGTCTCTTTTCGGGGATCGCGGGGATTACCATATGTCCCGGGTCTGTGCGTGTTTTCCGGCTGCGTGTCGTTCTGCGGGGCTGCGCGTCGAAATTACGATCTCACGCCAGGCGTCGTGTCGATTTCTCCTCTAGAGGTCGGGCGGCGTTGTCCTTGCGAAGCCGTGCGTCGAATTTTCTGTTGTCCCAAGAGCGTCGCGTCGATCAGCGTCGGTGTGCGGCGTTTTTCTCACCGTGGAACAAGCTGTGCATCGAAATTTTCGCCGCACGGAGCGTCCAAGTGAAAGAGAGAAGTCTTTTTGGTCCTGAGACTTCAGGGAACAGGAGGCAAGCTCTATCCAAGCCCTTGGAGAGCACTTTCACAGCCAGACAAGAGTTCAGCAAGGCAGCAGGCCAACAGCAAGGCAGCAGTCCTTTGTAGAAAGCAGACAGGTGAGTCCTTTGAGCAGCCAGGCAGTTCTTCTTGGCAGGATGTAGTTTCTGGTTCAGGTTTCTTCTCCAGCAACTGTCTGATGAGGTAGGGCAGAGGCCCTGTTTTATACCCAAAGGTGCCTTTGAAGTGGGGGAGACTTCAAAGAGTGGCTAAGAAGTGCACCAGGTCCCCTTTCAGTTCAATCCTGTCTGCCAGGGTCCCAGTAGGGGGTGTGGCAGTCTTTGTGTGAGAGCAGGCCCTCCACCCTCCCAGCCCAGGAAGACCCATTCAAAATGCAGATGTATGCAAGTGAGGCTGAGTACCCTGTGTTTGGGTGTGTCTGAGTGAATGCACAAGGAGCTGTCAACCAAGCCCAGCCAGACGTTGATTGTAAGGCACAGAAGGATTTAAGTGCAAAGAAATGCTCACTTTTTAAAAGTGGCATTTCTAGAATAGTAATATTAAATCTGACTTCACCAGTCAGCAGGATTTTGTATTACCATTCTGGCCATACTAAATATGACCTTCCTGCTCCTTTCAGATCAGCAGCTGCCACTTCAACAGTGTATGAGGGCAGCCCCAATGTTAGCCTATGAAGGGAGCAGGCCTCACAGTAGTGTAAAAACGAATTTAGGAGTTTTACACTACCAGGACATATAACTACACAGGTACATGTCCTGCCTTTTACCTACACAGCACCCTGCTCTAGGGGTTACCTAGGGCACACATTAAGGGTGACTTATATGTAGAAAAAGGGGAGTTCTAGGCTTGGCAAGTACTTTTAAATGCCAAGTCGAGGTGGCAGTGAAACTGCACACACAGGCCTTGCAATGGCAGGCCTGAGACAATGAAAAGGGGCTACTTAAGTGGGTGGCACAACCAGTGCTGCTGGCCCACTAGTAGCATTTAATTTACCAGCCCTATGCACATAAAGTGCACCTTACTAGGGACTTATAAGTAAATTAATAGTCCAATCAGGTATGATTCAAGGTTACCATGTTTTAAGGGAGAGAGCATATGCACTTTAGCACTGGTTAGCAGTGGTAAAGTGCGCAGAGTCTAAAAACCAGCAAAAACAGTGTCCACAAAGTGGAGGAAGGCAGGCAAAAAGTTAGGAGTGACTACCCTAAGGCTGTCAGGTCTAACACCGGCTGAGCTAGAGATCAAAATCCACAGCTAGGCACTTTCCAAACAACACGGCAGTTTTCAATGTAAAAATGTGATGTGTCCATGTTGCATTTCCTGTCGCAGGCATTAGGCATACCCACACAAGTGAGGTGCCATTTTTATTGGGAGACTTGGGGGAACACAGAATAGCAGAACAAGTGTTATTGACCCTTGTCTTTCTCTATATTTTTTCCTTCCAAATGTGAGATAGTGTGCAAAACAGACAACTATTTGAGAATTGCCCTGTAATTCACATACTAGTATGGGCACCCCAGAATTCAGAGATGTAAAAATAACCACTGCTTCTCATACCTTATCTTGTGCCCATTTTGGAAATGCAAAGTTTTTTTTTATACCTATGTTTCACTCTTTATATTTCAGCAAATGAATTGCTGTATACCCTGTAGAGAATGAAAACCCATTGCAAGGTGCAGCTCCTTTATTGGCTCTGGGTACCTAGGGTTCTTGATGAACCTACAAACCCTATATATCCCCGCAAACAGAAGAGTCCAGCAGATGTAACAAGATATTGCATTCAAAAATCTAACATCGCAGGAATAACTACAGAGTAAAACGTGGAGAAAAATTGCTGTTTTTTTACCTCAATAGCTGTTATTTTCTGTAGGAAAACCTGGTAGGATCTACACAAATGACCCCTTGCTGAATTCAGAATGTTGTCTATGTTTCAGAAATGTTTAGCTATCCGGGATCCAGTATTGGTTTGACACCCATTTCTGTCACTAACTGGAAGGAGGCTGAAAGCAGAAAAAATAGTAAAAATGGGGTATGTCCCAGTAAAATGCCAAAATTGTGTTGACAAATGTGGTTTTCTGATTCAATCCTGCCTGTTCCTGAAAGCTGGGAAGATGGTGATTTTAGCACCGCAACCCTTTGTTGATGCAGTTTTCAGGGAAAAAAACACAAGCCTTCTTCTGCAGCCCTTTTTCCCAACTTATTTGAAAAAAAAGACATTTTCGCTGTATTTTGGCTAATTTCTTGGTCTCCTCCATGGGAACCCACAAACTCTGGGTACCTCTAGAATCCCTATGATGTTGAAAAAAAAGGCCACAAATTTGGCGTGGATAGCTTATGTGGACTAAAAGTTATGAGGGCCTAAGCGTGAACGGCCCCAAATAGCCAAACAAAGGCTCGGCATAGGAGGGGAAAAGGCCTGACAGCGAAGGGGTTAAGGAAACACCTCAGTCAAGGTCGTAATAAGGCCCCACGTGTCCAGCTGGTGGGTCACTGCTCAATCCTGAGTTGAAACAGATTCGTTTTCCTAATTAAATAAAATGTTGTATCAGCAAACTAATAACATTTCTCAGCTGGCATTATTTGAACTCGGCAATATGACAAAGGGAAACTATACAAGTACTGAGCGTTAGTAAGCACTCTCCCACACAATTTAGACTACTGTACACTTACTCAAGTTTTAGGTTTTTAGCAAAGTTCATGAGATAGTTAAAGAAAAGTTTCACTTGAACTTACTTTTTTATATACTTTTCTCACTTGTAGTAGTGAAGAACCAGCAATAACTCCGGTAAAATAAAATATTGTTGCTGAAAGGAAGAAGGTGAAAAGAGAAATTATTGTTGCGCTCTAAGGGCCATATTTATACTTTTTGACGCAAAACTGCGCTATCGCAGTTTTGCGTCAAAAAAATTTGCGCCGTCTAACGCCATTTGGATGCGCCATTCGGGCGTCAAATTTATACTTTGACGTACGGCGGCGCAACCAACAGGTGGGAGTCATTATTTCGTGACGCAAACAGCGTCGGTCTGTCGTAAGGGAAACCCACGTAAAAGTGACGCAAATCACTGTGGGTCAATTTACGACAGCGCAATCGTGAAAACGCCGTTTTTTTTCACGCTATTGCGTGACATTTTTGCGCGAAAACTGCACTTACAGGAGAGGAGACCCAAAATGGATCCTAGATGCCCCAACAGACCCCAGGAGGATGAGAGCAGACCAGGACCCAGCCAGGAGGAAGCATACAGGAACCATGACATGTTAAAGAAAAAAAGAAAGTGTCGCTTCAGTGCAGAGGAGCAGGAAATCCTGGTGAAAGAGGTGACGGAACACCAGCACCAACTTTTCATATCCTCAAAATTGCCACTCAGTAGGAGAGAGGCCATCTGGAAAGAAATTGTGGACAAGATAAACAGTGTGGCTGAAGAACGCCGGACAGTCACCGAGTGTAAGAAACGCTGGCATGACTGTAAACGTAGGACCAAAGAGAAAATGGCCAGGAACAGGAAGGCAGCAATGCAGACTGGAGGGGGGAGTCCAGCACAACAGGAGGCCCTGGACCACATGGAGGAGATGGTCGCAGCCGTCATCCCGGAGGAGATCGTCACAGGGATACAAGGACTGGACAGCGCAGACTACCACGACACTACGCACATGCAGGGTAAGTCGCATGGGGAATTACAATGCAATAATGGGGACTGTAAGCAGGGGGGGGGATACCTACTACACAATGCATGTAACTTAGCACATATATGAAGTGGCATGGGGAAAGGGGCACGGCAGGGGGGAATGGCCAGTACTGACCATAGCCGGGGCACGACAAAATACTGCCACCACTACAGTCCCACGGGGACATCCTGTAATTACAACAAGAGAGCCAAGGGAAACCAGTGACAGGTGGGAAGGACACTACCCTGAATCCACATCCAGGCACTTGTTTTGCACAAACTATTCCCCATCAACTAGGTCCCTACCTGTAATGCAGTAGCAAATACAACAACTGCAACTTAACTGCCACCACAGTTGACAATAACACCTCTCATCTCTGGGCAGCTATAGTACCAAATGGCAGGAACCCCACCCTGGAACATACATTCCTAAATTAGGGGGTGAGGATGACATCTGCAACTACTCCTAGAAATAAGACAAAGGTACCAGTACACTTAAATGCCGAATGTCCATAACTGACACATACATAAGCCTAAGTAAACAGCAATAGGAGCCACACAGCACTAACGACACACACATGCTGCATACGTCAGGGTCCCTCACGTGCCTGCCTAACAATGCTACATCACAAATGTCATACTGCTCAGACAACAACATTGACGAGGGGACACAGGCAACTGGTCAATGAAACACATCTGCACAGTCTAACCAAAAAATAGGACATTCATACGATAAACAGGCCAATCCAGCAAGACACACATGAGACCCCATCAGATACAAACATCAACAATGTTTACATCCATACCACATCCTAACATTGACATACATAGGTCATGCCACCTAACATGTACAGATCATGCAATGTGAATAAAAAGTGTATGCTGCAGGGCCTGTGAGGCAAGTGTGCTGGCAGGGCAGTCACAACACCCACAGTCAGTCAAAGTGTAGCGTGGCAAGTGAAACTTATACTTTGCGCAATAGCCTCAGGCTGGAGGCCTTTGTGCATCTTACCCTGAATGTACTTATACTCATTTGCTCACATCTAAGTGCCTCAGAGCACTTTGCACTAAATGAATCTCATTGCCCTTCCTATCAGTTAATGTAGCAAATAGTCATTCCTAAGGTGTTGGCAATTAGTCAAATCACCCTGTTTTGCCTACTTCTGCACTGGAGTTTGCCAGAACATATTCACTCTGTGCCCCAGTCAAGGATACCGTCTGGTTCGTTGATGATAGATGTGGTAGGGGTTAAGGTTTGCCATTCCTGCGTAGGGAAACTTTGTCATCACAATGACATATGTCTTTTAAATTCACTTCCTCGTCCCAAGACACGCATGGGGGAGTTTACAAACAGAAAATCACATCTAGATGCTGCCTGCCTTGCTGCTGATGCACAACCAGATCCCAGCCCATTCCTCTGATATGAGGGATGATGTCTCCCCTGTGATTCAGACAGCCAAGCTCCAAACTTAACATGCAGTGCTATATATAGAACAAGCAGAGGGAGAGTAGAAACTGTTAGGCACCATGATAGCTGTGTACCAATGTATTACTCTCCTGCGGACTATTTCAGTTCTAACTGTGTGTATTGTTTTGGTTATTGGGGCTCACACCTAAATTCCTACAAGTCAGTTGTACAATGAAACTTCATATCAAACAAATACTGTCTGTGTCATTTGTGTATGGGAACATACCGGAAAAGATAGAAATGTGTAGGACCTGAGTGACCACCACTTCCCTGAGAAGTCCCAAAGATGTCATGGGCTTGGACTTCTAAACATTCCTCTGTTGTGGGAGACCAGAGGCACTGCTAGTCTGTCTGAGCTAAATAGAATATCTGGGTGACAGAGTTATTTACAAGTGGGTCAAACTTAGTCCCCCACACCATTAGCTATCCTGCTGCCTAGAAAGCCAAGAATCACATGTAGGATAATGAGAGCCCACCCAAACAAATGTCCCTCCATAACAATAGTGAAACACCGAGGGAGGAGTAGGACAAAAAAATGCATATTCCGAAATAATTACAAATCAACACCTAGAGATGACCTGGCAGGCATGTCTGATAGCTCCATATCATACATGTGACACACAGGTGGGCCATAGGCCTACAACAATGCCCTATGATGGACAGCAGATACCAAGACAAAATCAGAGTACAAAGTTAAGGCATCCAAAGGCTTGTATCTTAGTGCTAAATGATCTCAACACAGACACACTAATTGTACCCTGTTTCTTTGCAGAGGAACACGGATCTCCTGCCGATATGCCTGTCCATGAGTTCCCTGATGACATGGATGACAAGACCATCAACCTCACACAAGAGACCATTGACATGGTCCTCGAAAGCCTCCAAACCCCCCCTTCAGTAACAAGGAGGAGCCAAGAAGATGCAGCCACCACAGTAGAACCACCCGCCACCCCAATTGTAAGACCTGCCAGCTCCAACACAGCTGAGGACTCTGATGACACTGGCACCAGCTTCGAAAGAACAGTCGTTGGGGTCCAGCGGGAGCTGGCCAAGGAGGTGCGGGTGGGGATGCAAACTATGGCAGCCAGCCTTGAGGGGGTGCGTTCGTGCATGCTGTCAACTGCTGATCAGGCAGCTGCAATGCAAGCCAGAACATCGCTGTTGGAGGAACTTTTAGTAACACAGAAGGCAATCTGCACAGCTGTCATCCAGTTGACCAAACAACTCCAACAGCAAGCCAGTCAGCGTGTGCACGAATGCAACATTGAACCCCTCAGGGCCGACCTGGCTGCCTACCATCGGGATGTGGCTGCCATTCTGAAAAACCAGCACGCTCTCCTTGCTGCAGTACTGCCCTTCATAACTGGACAGGGATCAGCCCCCGGGATGTCTGCCTCCATGTCTTCTGACACTGAGGTGTGTGTTGCCCCTTCACAACCAACAACAACAAGGACACACCAGGCAACACACACATCAGAAGAAGAAGACATGGAACAGATAACATTCACTCGCAAGAGTACCCGGAAGCCCTAGTCCCTGCACCATGCCCTACTCTGACCAAGGTCCTACGTTTTGACACATGCCAGCCTCACTCCAACTACCCTCAATGACTGTTCGGCAATCTACTGTTTAACTTGTCCACATTGGCTGTAAATGTTTCTCTCCTACCATTTGGCAATTCCTGTTCCTCTGCACCGTCTGTGACATCACCCCAGCATGTCAGGAGCATCATCCACACCCTGTAAATAGGATCACCATTTAAGAATGCACCAGAACGGACTCACCTAACATTGTTAATGGACTTTTTGCACTACTCCACCTAAAAATAAATATCACTTGCACACCTATTGTGTCTCTGTGTCATTTCACACTTCAACTGTGCAGTACATAACTCCAAAGTGGCTGTGTGGCAACCATGTCGATTCTCTATACTACTGTCCTGATTTCATGTATACTGAAACATCTGTGCAGTGGCCAGGATTGCATCATAGCTTTACTAGACTGAGGAAAATAACTGATGTAGGGACTAAGCACACACAATCATGCTGTGTTGGACAGAATGAGGCCCCATCCATAGCTATTCTAGACAACTAATGGTGGCTGAGAAATGTAGGCACCTTGCAATACTAAAACAAGACATTATGCTGTAAAATGAAAGGAATGATAACCAAATTACACTGCATCAATCACCCTTACAGCGTATACTACCATGAAGGAAAGTCATGCTCAAGCAGTACACACATGATGTAGGTCAGCAATGACAGCAACAAGACAAGAGTGTGAACAAATACTCATCTACAAAGCTCTCCCTGAACTTCACAATGCTGTCCGACCTATCTATTTACCTACAAAATCAACTCTGGAAGCACTCTTTGTGAAGTAGGATACATAACAACCCCAAATCTTGATGATCTATGCACACTACCAATGGTGGCTCTCCCACATGGTGGATACTTACCAAGTTAGCACACGGGTAGCTGGCATGTTAAACCTCAATAGCCTGGGGATAGCGAGCATAGGACACAAATGTCATACTAAAACTTTCTGCTACACTGATGTCAAGGCCATGAAAAGGTAGCACCTAACGCATCAGGTAAAGGGTTAACAAATTTTTTATTTCCAATAAGTAATAAAAGAGGCAACTAAGGGAAAGATAAACCTACACTAATCTAACCTGACTACTACTAACCCACAACTGTCCCTAACTAACCGAAGCTAAACTTACTCTACACATGTAACGAAACGATCTAAACATCAACCCCCCACCCACCATTATGAGACAAGACACATGCAGGACAACACTTACTAACCTACACACATACTACACTATCCTAAACAAACATATATATATATATATATATTTTGTTATAGTTTTTTTTTTTTTTTTTTTAAACAGGAATCCCAACATTGCACCCCACCCACCCACCCACACAAAAAGATAAGATATAAAGAAGAAGGACCCCCCCACCCTCTTACCTAACACTAACTAAGCTAATTTCCTACACTTATCCTATAACTAACCCCCCAAACCCAACTAACAGTATGAAATAGGAAAGAGGTGAGAGGGGAGGGGTAAAAGTTCTGGAGGGCAAAATGTCTACTAATTTGGCCTCCGTAGTGTTCGCCGGATGGAGCGCACCTTCTTCTTCACCTCAGCCATGTCCTCCGTCAGGGTGTCAACTTTTCCAATCAACCTGTCCAATTTCCTTGACAATGCGTCGAAGTCCGCTGGGTTGATCGGAGGGTCAGTGCAGGTCTGGGTGCCGGTGGAGGTGGATTGTGTTGGTGGAGTGGTGTGGGCACGGGACTGCCCTGCTCCCACCACACGGCTGGGTCCAGGTCTGGATGAGGATGCCTGGTCCGTTGCTGGGTCCACTTGGCCAGACCTGGTGGATGTAGTGGCGGGGGTTGTTGGGGGCACCGTTGGGGGAGCCTGTGGTGTGGCATACCACGCCCGGGAGGCCCGTTCCGAATTGTATCCGCGGGCCATCCTCCGATACCCACACTGCACCTGCAGGATGTGGCTGTACCTCATTGCCCGGCGCTCAAACTGGTTGCGAGCTGCGGCACTCAGGTTTGCAGCTGTGAAGAGAAAAGGCAAATATTGAGCATAGAATTTACAGTGGGTTGAATACCACAATGGGTAATTTGTCCATTACTAGCAATGTATTGGTTGCAGCAATTGTTACAACATAGTTCACGGGAAGGCTCAGAGGAAGTACATGTGAATCATGCATACTGAAGGGCATATCACATATAGCATATCCATGTCTCTACATGATGGATGACATCACCCTAAACTACTCATACAATTCATACCTAAGGCATTATACATTATGGCACCAGCTCGTCCGCATACTGACTTCACTACATATGTCATTCTATGTGATAAGAATCACACTCCTCACTCAATGGCATTTCGAAATAGTTGTGTGCTAAGATTGAACCCCTGGCCATGAATCATATGTCGACACTATGGGCCAGATGTAGGAATTGATGGGAAATCAACTAGCAAATTGCAAAGCTGAACGGTGTCTCTGACACCGTCTGCGAGTCACTATGGGGTCCCTAAATCCCACCTCATGAACATCAATGATGTGGGTTCCAACTTGCACCACCTTAGCAACTATGGGCACTCACGGGGATGGAGGCCTGCTGGGAACAGCAGAACTCCATAGACGTGACTGCTTTTAAATGAAGCAAGTTATTTTTCACCAAGTGTAGGCCCTTTATCTGAAAGGAAAATGAGCTGCAATTTGTTTAAATTCACAACAATTGATTTTTCGTAATTTACACAATAATTATTGCTCCCCTAGACCACTGGCTGTTTTGTGCAGGAGTATTTTGGTCCACTCACAAAGGTGAAGGTTCACAATGAGGACCCCTTCCAGTCAGCAAGTTGGTTAGCATCCACTTCAAGTGGATGATAACAGCTACTCACTTTGCAACCACGTACTCGTTAGCAAATGGGATTGCCTACCACTGTGATTTGCAAGTAGGGCTGGTAAACTCCTTTATTTTTTTCATTTAGAAAAGCATTTTGCGAATATGTACATGACCACCAAAAACATTTCGGATTAGGAAACAGACGTTTGCAACTCACTAACATCAAATTATGCTATTTGCAATGTGGAGACATTTTGCTACATCTGGACCTAGGTACAAACTCAAGTCACAAAAGATGTTAAGTACGTGTAACATACTGGTTGCTACAGTCCTAGGTACCCTGTTTCACAGTAACATCCCAGTCTTTGTGGGTGGTGTGGGAAGAACAAACAACAATCCCATGATCAATGCACAACCAGGAGTGTACAGAAAGTTCAACAAGCATGTGCCTTCACACACAACACCTATGAAGGGCTAGCAACACGTTGGAGTCAGCCCAACCTTGTCACATCCCAGGTCCACACATGTCAAAATGATATGACTTAGCCAAACATAACATACTATTAGTGAGGCATGTTTTACAACACACACAGAGGAGGTAGAACACCCATTCACATGATTCAACAGAACACCTAGGCCATTGCACTCAAGTCACACACACTTCGAGGTCACCTTGTGGAAGTACATGCCCCCGGAAGATCCGACCTACAGTGTACACAGTCCATCCTCAACTAGGAAGAAGCACTTGTCATCGAAGCCATGTGCCTAAGCTATCTGGGAGACTGTCAGTCTGATATGCTGACTCAGTTAATGGCAAGTTCCTGACCAAGTCTAACATTGACCAGTGTATTCAAAATGAGTCATGCTATTCCCAATTGTCGCACTAATTGAATGACCTACTGCCCCTCAATCTGAGAGATGACTAGGTATTGCTTTACAGAAACATTATTCCAATTTGATATCACACCAAAACAACAAAGCCAATGAACGGCCAGCACATCAAATCATGAATTATCCTGAACACACAGTAATCCATCATGCTTCATTTCCAAACAATGTAAATAGCACTTAGGCAACACTCACTGTAGGTATCGGGGTCGTCAAAATGGGCTACCTCACCAACGGTGTACGGGGCTGGTCCACCTGTAAAGCATGAAAGGAAGATTATACTCAGACTGGGTGAACAGACAAATAATTTCTGTTACAATGACAGTGTGTGAATATTACATGGTAATGATACACTTTCACACATGCTCATCCTGCCTGTCTGACTTTGTATTCTAGATTATCATTGGATGAGTCTCCTGCTCCAGTGACACACCCTACTACACTCATGCAGTGGCCAGGACAGTCATGTGTTGTCCAAGTTAATCCTCCATTAGTAGGCCCGAACAATCATGTGATCCATACATCTCAGCATGTGCATCCCAGAGAGAAACATTCCACAACTGGTTCCATGAGGACTGCATGACCACTCACAATCAAACAGGCTATGTGGACAGGTTCAACACACAGCAACCAGACACACATGTGACATATGTGTGGACAACATGACTAACTTCATGTGACGTGAAGGCAACACACAGGTGTAGCATCATCATGTGTTTGCAATTGTTGTTTCTACATGACGTACTCACTGGCCATTATGACCAGTAGAGTACAAATAGAGCAGTTCACGTGTTGCTTTTCAGACACAAATGCAACAGTACATTCCATGCAGCTACAGCCATCTGGTATGTGTTGCAAAAATCAGGCATCGGCCTGGTAGCATAGGTCTTCATACACATCCTGCAACAAATACACATTTGGACACATATGTATACCTTTGTAGCGCAGCATTTGCATCATTTTGTGACGCACAGAGGGGGCTACTTAGCAAAATACAAATAGATGTTGCATTTTACTGCTGTTATTGGGTGTACATGTGTAGCAAAAATGGGGATTTATGTGTATGCCCCTGGGCCTAGGTTTCCCTAGTATAACACGCAGTCAGCTACTTATTTTGCAGATTGGCTACCAATCATCACATGTTCACGCACACATTCCTATTATTCCCATGTAATTGATTATTACTCACCAACATAGCCACCAATCCGGAGTCCCAGGTGGTCCAGCAGGTCCTGTTCCCTGCTGATCAGATCTGCCCAGCGGTGCTTGAGTTGATGTATATTCCTCAGACTCCCATAGACCTGGACCAGGTGATGGCGCACCTTCTCCCAACGGATTTTCCTCGCCTCCGTGTGATACCCCTGTATCACACGGCCCCCAGCCTCCAGCATCAGTGGGAGGAAATGGCTTACGAGCCATATGAAGCCCCCCAATTCGTCCTCACCCATCCTGGACAGGCGAGGCCTACCTGACATGATGAGAGGTGTAAAAAAGTACAAAAGAAAAATGAAAGAAAAAGTGGGAAATGGGGAAAGGTAGAGGTGTGAAAGAAAAAGAAGAAGGAGAAAAATAGCCCAACTAACCCCCCAAACTATGCTACCCACAACAGACTCCCACAGACAATACAAACTATCACAGGTATAGACAAAATAACACTAAACAGACTGAGACAATGTTAGACAACAATAAAAGATTGACACAAAGACAAAATACAAGGCACACAGGACACTAAAGCAGTAAAACACAGGACAACACCTTTCACACAACCACACAGTCTAGATAACTCTGAGACTGCAAAGTGAAAGTGAAAGTCAACTCCCAGTACAGATTTGGTAAACAGGATATCCTATTACATCACTTCCTGCATAAAATGGCCGCCGTTTTTATTTTCGCGTAATGCGTCATATTTTCACGCATACACAGATGTGCGTCATATTTTTTTGACGCATTACAGTGCACATGATGCGGAGTGTAAAAATATGATATGAATAATAATATTTCAAATTGTACATGAGATGACCAACATATTGTGCATGTAGCGTCAATTTCACCACGCATACATCATGGGCGTCGTTTTTTTTACACGTACAGTGGTGCACATGATGCGGAGTCAAAAAATATGATATGAATATTAATAATTAATACTGTACATGAGATGACCAACATATTGTCCATGTAGCGTAATTTTTACTACGCATACATCATGGGCGTAATTTTTTTTACACGTACAGTAGTGCACATGATGCAGAGTGAAAAAAAATGATATGAATATTAATATTTCAAATTGTACATGAGATGACCAATATATTGTGCATGTAGCGTCAATTTCACCACGCATACATCATGGGCGTCGTTTTTTTTACACGTACAGTGGTGCACATGATGCGGAGTCAAAAAATATGATATGAATATTAATAATTAATACTGTACATGAAATGACCAACATATTGTCCATGTAGCGTCATTTTGACCACGCATACATCATGGGCGTCATTTTTTTTACACGTACAGTGGTGCACATGATGCGGAGTCTAAAAATATGATATGAATATTAATAATTAATACTGTACATGAAATGACCAACATATTGTCCATGTAGCGTCATTTTGACCACGCATACATCATGGGCGTCATTTTTTTTACATGTACAGTGGTGCACATGATGCGGAGTGAAAAAATATGGTATGAATATTAATAATTAATACTGTACATGAAATGACCAATATATTGTGCATATAGCGTCAATTTCACGACGCATACATCATGGGCGTGGTTTTTTTTACACGTACAGTAGTGCACATGATGCAGAGTCAAAAATATTGTGGATGTAAATAATAATTTGAAGGTGAAATATCAAGACACTTTTGGATACATTTGTATCTGACTCTGCATTGTGTGCACTCATGTACATGAACAAATTATGACGGCCATGCTGTATGCGTAGAATATGGAGCAAATTTATCCAAATATCTTCATGTGTTTAGCTTTGGAAAGGTGATTTGTCATGGTAAAACGGTGCGATGTGAGACACATTTGTGTTTGTATATGACAAATATCCGTACTTTTATGTTTAGACGGCCTTCACACTGTGATGTTTGGGATACGTTAACTAATGTATTGACCATATTTGACAACATATTTGGTGTAATTGCTGATGGCTATTTTGAAATGAGGTTTTTGATACCATTATGTATTCCGTCTCCAAAATGTCCCCACCTTTATGATGGGGATGCTTTTATCTGTAGTCCTAACAGGGAGTGGGAGAGTCACTTTCAGTTTTTATGGGGCTGACCATGTCCCATTATGATTTTGTGTTTCATATTTGTGTAGGACTTGTGACATGGAGGCCACACATGTGCCTTATGCATGTGTTTAGTTCACAAGTACATGATTCCTGTATGTTTTGGGGGTGGTAGAGGTGGAGTTAGGCCCCCAGCACCCTAGGATTTGACCATCCAGAATAGCTACTGTATCCATGGAGTATTTTTATCATATCCTGGCAAACCTGCAGCAGCGGGCGAATGTAAGGCCATATGGTATGAATGACTGTTGACCATTCATTCATCTCATTAGCCCATTTGACGTTTGCAGTATTGATGATTTGGAGCTAAGTTGCATACCATTTTCATATGACTAAGGGGGTCATTCTGACCGCGGCGGTCGGCGGTCGCCGCCCGCCAAGCGGTTCCCGCCGAAAGACCGCGGCGGTCATTCTGGCTTTCCCACTGGGCTGGCGGGCGACCGCCAAAAGTCCGCCCGCCAGCCCAGCGGGAAACACCCTTCCCACGAAGACGCCGGCTCAGAATGGAGCCGGCGGAGTGGGAAGGTGCGACGGGTGCAGTTGCACCCGTCGCGAATTTCAGTGTCTGCAAAGCAGACACTGAAATTCTTTGTGGGGCCCCCAGGGGCCCCGCGGCACCCCCTACCGCCATCCTGTTCCTGGCGGGAGACCCGCCAGGAACAGGATGGCGGTAGGGGGTGTCAGAATCCCCATGGCGGCGGAGCGCGCTCCGCCGCCATGGCGGATTCTCAAGGGCAGCGGGAAGTTGGCGGTACACCGCCGACTTCCCGTTTCTGGCCGCGGCTGAATCGCCGCGGTCAGAATGCCCATCGGTGCACCGCCAGCCTGTTGGCGGTGCTACCGCCGACCTCCGCCATGGCGGTAATTACCGCCAGGGTCAGAATGACCCCCTAAGTTTGCAAGACTCAGCGTTAACGATGTGATAATGCGAAGATTGTTTTGCTTGTCTGTGTCCCTTTCTGCATAAACTGGTTTAGTGTCATGTTACAATCTTCCTGCTAGGTTCAAACTGGGACACAACTGTGATGGTCTACTTTCAAATATTAGGTTGGTTGTATGACATATGTGTACATGTGTGTGGGAATGTGGATCCAGTATGACCTGTCTGTGTGTATGTTGTCACTGTAACTTCAAGGTCTCCTCCTGAGTTAGTGGCAGCTGATGTTGTTGCAATTGTGTATTGCTCACATCATACACTTGAGAGAAGCCATTGATGACATGTTCACGTACACATGGATGGTCCCACCCTGTCTCTGAACACGTGTGATGTGACTTTCAAATGATCTCCAATTTTGGGCTGGATGAGAGACTGTTTCAGTTGTTTGGATCCGGCATGTGTAATTGTCACATTTGTGCTCTTGTTGGGCTCTGTGTATGGTAATGTAACATGTCACATCCTACCCTCTGTGCATACAGTTGTGATGTTTATTTTTGGTGTGATGAATTATAATGGCAATCTTGATCAATGAGACGATATTCATCTTCAGCTATTTCAAACTAAAGGTGGTCATAAATGAATAGGCCAAAGCATGATGTGGTGTTTGTGATCTGTGTTTATTTACAAGTGTGGAATACAAGTGATTATAATGACTTAAGTAAAAAAATTGTTCACAAGCTGTTGGCGCCTACGCACTCCTGCTGTGGTGTTAGGTTGTTCCCCCTCCTGTTGCAGGCCAGCATCCTCCTCATCATCATCCTCAGGCATGTCTGGGTCCGGTTCAAGGAGGGGAATGTTCCTTTGTACACAAATATTGTGTAATATGGCACAAGTGAGTATGATTTTGCATACCATCTCTGGGGAGTATAGTAGGCTTCCGCCAGTGATGTCAAGGCAGCGGAACCTTGACTTTAGGATCCCAAAGGTCCTCTCCACAATGCTGCGTGTCCTCTTGTGGGCGTCATTGTATGCCCGCTCAGCAGCAGTATTTGGGTTCCCATATGGTGTCATTATCCAAGGCTGGATGCCATACCCCTGATCAGCTGAAAGAGAAACACAGAATGGTATCAATTAGATGTAGGAGGCACTGTTGTACGTATCTTTGATGGCAGTAGTTGTGTTGTGTTGTCTGTGACTATTTTGTGTACTAATGTGACAACCTATGGTTGTTGGTGGAAACTTTGGCATTGGTTTTTTTCCTTGGCTTGAGCAAGTGTTGTCTAACTGTTTGTCAGCAGGATGTATTGGTTTCTCAAGTACAGTGTGCCCTCCCTTGCATTGTGACTTGTGACACAGGTGTCCGTGTGTCCTCACTGGGGGTGTGATGATAGTTCCATGCAGAGTTGAAACATGAAAGGGTATTAGAAACGTTCATATGAACATAGCCAGGCCATCCCATCCCTTAAAAGTTATGCATTGTATTAGTGTACAGGTTATTTTGAGACTTCCAATTTGCAAGGTGACATTTAGGCAACCACAGTCATGAATGTCTTCACACTAAGCTGTGGAGTAAATTCAAATGTGTGAGAGGTTCAATGGTGACTTGTGACACATGGCTAGTGATGTGAGTACCTCAGTGTGTTCCTGTCTAGGTGTTGCTATTGTGGTGTATGGGTTGTTTATCCTAGAGGGTTTCTGTGCAGTGAGTATATAAGTAGATTTTTGTCCTTACCAACAAGTAGTCCATTGCCATACCGTCCATCCTGGAAGTGTTGGTTGATGGTGGAGTGACGGAAGATGAATGCGTCATGTACACTCCCAGGATATTTAGCCACAATGTTGCTGATCAGTCCTTGGTGATCGACTATGGCCTGCACGTTGATGGAATGTGTGTGCTTCCTGTTGCGGTAGAGGTGTTCACTCGCAGCAGGTGGCACAAGGCGTACGTGTGTGCAGTCGATTGCACCAAGGACGTGCGGAAAGCCACTGATGGCGTAGAACCCCTGTTTTGTTTCCTGCTGCTTCTGCAGTGTGTTAGGGAAGCAGATGTGGCGGGGTGTCAGTCCAATGATGGCATCCAGTACTTTAGGCAGGAATGCGGAGAAAGATGGTTGTGAGATTCCACCAACCAGGGCACCAGTTGTCTGAAAGGAGCCACTTGCCAGCAGGTGAAGTACGGCAAGCAGCTTTGTTTCGGTTGGGATAGTGCGTGGAGTCACTAAAGTGGGGGCCAATTGCTGTTCAATATTTGTCAGCAGCTGCTGAATGGCCTGCCAGTTCAACCGGTACCTCTGGATGATGTCTCGTTCCCTGAGGCCATGCAGGGTTGTTCGTGGGCGGAATATCCTCTCCTGCCTTCTGCGCTGTCTTTGGGGTCCCTGCTGTTGTTGTTGTGGCTGCTGTTGTTGCTGCAGGGCTCTGCGTCTACGTGCATGTTGAAGAAAAAGCACCTCCATGTCTCCCTGTTGCTGCTCTGCTGCTCTGCTGCTCTGTTGTTTGTTCTGTGTGTTCTGATTAAGTACAGGTGTGTTTGCCCCATGCGTTAAAATTTCACGCTATTCGTGCTTTGCGCCATTTTTTTGCGCCGCCTGCCGCGCGGGAGTGATTTTTGCCCTGGAGCATAAATACCACGCACCGCTATGTGCGTCTGTTTTTAGACGGGAACGCCTTCCTTGCATCTCATTAACGCAAGGAAGGCGTTCACGCAAAAAAATGGCGCTATTTGCCCATACTTTGGCGCTAGACGCGTCTAACGCCAAAGTATAAATATGGCGTTAGTTTTGCGCCGAATTTGCGTCGAAAAAAACGACGCTAATTCGGCGCAAACGGAGTATAAATATGCCCCTAAAGGGTTTATTCATTTCTTTACTCCTTTTCAAGGTAGCTGAGAAAACAGTCCAGGTTAGACCAGGCCACTTCATGTCATCAGAGCACAAGGGTGCCATTTCGGGGTTTTCATTTAATAAGCCAGGGCATTCTTTAAACTGTAGTTTTAGTGTGTGGCAGTGGCAAATGAAGCAGTTGACCTTCTCCATTTGATGATAATTTGTAAAAAGAAACCATATGACTAGAAACGTATTGTCCCTGTGCCTTGCCTTCGCCAACAGCACTGTTTCTGCACAGCCACCTCATAAACTGTTGTGACCCAATAAGTACACAAATAAAACACAAAATATAGCACTACACGTCACAGCAAACAAAACAACTGCACAACAATCCAGCACTGAACAACAAAATCACATTGTGATAATGTAGCACAAAATACAGGAACATAAGTGACAAAAGAAGACATCACAACCACGACAAAATTACACTCAAGAAATGTGCACAAACGATCTTGTCAAACATTGCCACCTCCGGACAGGGGCCTGGCCAACGCATATATTTTGGCAGCAGAAGGCAGAGTGTATGTGTAGAGGAGAGGTAGGCTGGATGTGGTAGTATCTGAAACAGTGCTGTATTGACAATGATATTTTAAAGCACACATTTATTTTTTAGGCTGTTCTTTGTTGTCAGAAGTGAAAATGGGTGACAAATGGCACATTTTAAAGCATTTCAGTCACAAATGAACATAGTTAAAAAACATCCATATAGGAGAGGTAGAAAGTACCCTCATGGAACAGGTGAGAACGTTAGTGTCAAGTGCTACACATACTGGCTCCTTGGGCCAGTAAACCTGGTCACAATTTGATAAGATTTAACTTCCAGGATATTTTGGAGTTTCTCCCACGATGGACTCTTATCATGTGTTGTGGCACATGGAGCATCACAAATTCAATAGAATCAATCACTTGAGGTAAAATGAGACCCAGTTTAAATACAGTTATAAAGACGATTTGGTGGGAATCCTCTCGAAGATAGGTTGAGAAAATTGATGCCAATGACCAGTGCTTTAAATGGAAAAATAGAAGTGCAGGTACTCTGTAATAGAGTACCTGCTTGTTTCTGAGAAGTGCCGGTACTCTCCAATTAAAAGTATTACGTTTTTCTTGAGATATGCCGGTACTCTCCCTCTCAAAATAAAAAAGTGCCGGTACTCAGTACCGGAGAGTACCGGCCCATTTAAAGCACTGCCAATGACACGATCGAAGTGCAATTGTCAGTAACATTAATATTAATGAAAACTGAGTAGCATTAACAAAACCTTAACAAGTCAGGTATGGAGTTAGTGCTTTAATAAATCATAGGGTAAACTATGTGTAAAATGATATGGTTTAAAGTTATGTTGACCAAAATCATCATTTCACCTTGGATATGGTTTAGTATAAATGGAACTAAGATTTATAGACACAAATGTTCGAAATTGATGTTAGGTAGTGCCAACGCCAACTGAGGCCTCCAATGTAAGTGTTATAACCTAGTCAGCCACCATGTATTCCTACATAGATTGACATTTTCGTGCCAGTGCCCTTCATCAAACTCTGCTATTTTTCTGACGAAAGATGCACTTAACAGTACACTACAGGACCAAGGCCCATATTTATACTTTGACGCACGGCGGCGCAAACCACAGGTGGGAGTCATTATTTTTGACGCACACCGCAACGTCAAGTCGTAAAGCAAAACGACGTTAATGCGGTGGAAGTGACTGTGGGTCGATTTACGACCCCGCAAACCGGATATGCGCCGTTTTTTTTTACGCAATAGCATAAAAAAAAACTGGCGCCATTTCACCAGAGGAGAGCCAAAATCGATCCCAGATGCCACTACAGACCCCAGGAAGATGACAGCAGACCAGGAACCAGCCAGGATGTCCCACACAAGAACCAGGACACTTTTAAGAAGGAAAGAAAGTGTTGCTTTAGTGCAGAGGAGCAGGAAATTCTGGTTAAAGAGGTGACGGAACACCAGCACCAACTGTTTGTCACATCAAAGTTGCCAATCAGTAGGAGAGAGGCTATATGGCAACAAATTGTCGACAAGATTAACAGTGTGGCTGAAGTACGCAGAACTGTCATAGAGTGCAAGAAACGCGGCATGACTGCAAGCGCAGGACCAAGGAAAAGATGGCCAGGAACAGAAAGGCAGCACTGCAGACTGGAGGGGGGAGTCCAGCACACCAGGAGGCCCTGGACAACATGGAGGAGATGGTCGCAGCCGTCATCCCTGAGGAGATCATCACAGGGATTCAAGGACAGTGCAGACTACCAGGAGACGGTTATATGACGGAACACCGAATCTTAAACTACTACTAACCTTAACAACGAGGTCGGAACACCGACCTCGTCTTTACTACTAATGATTTTACCACAAATGCCTTAACAACGATATTTCGTTGTAAAGGCATTCCTGATAAAATCATTAGCAATAGGCACCATTCACCCTACATGCCAAACCCCGCCCCCCCAACCCCACCCCAAAACCTAAAACCCCCTGACCCCCCACCCACTCCCCAAAACCAAAAACGCCCCACCCCCCCAACCCCACCCTAAAACCTAAAACCCCCTGACCCCCCACCCACTCCCCAAAACCAAAAACGCCCCACCCCCAACCCCACCCCAAAACCTAAAACTCCCTGACCCCCCCACCCACTCCCCAAAACCAAAAACGCCCCACCCCCCCAACCCCACCCTAAAACCTAAAACCCCCTGACCCCCCACCCACTCCCCAAAACCAAAAACGCCCCACCCCCCCAACCCCACCCTAAACCTAAAACCCCGACCCCCCACCCCCTCCCCAAAACCAAAAACGCCCCACCCCCCAACCCCACCCCAAAACCTAAAACCCCCGACCCCCCACCCCCTCCCCAAAACCAAAAACGCCCCACCCCCCCAACTCCACCCCAAAGCCTAAAACCCCCTGACCCCCACCCCCTCCCCAAAACCTAAAACCCCCCACTTACCTGATTCGTCACCTTGTCATCTGCGTTGTCCTCCTCAGCCGACTCCCTTGTTTGTACCTTAACCATGCATGTTCGTTGTTCAGGACATGCGTGGTTAAGGCACAAAATAACGAAGTCGTGGTTAAAGAAAGCGTTGTTCCGCTTTCGTTAACCAGGACTTTGTTATAAAAAATTCGGCATAAAGGTTGTTTACCCCAGGAGACAACGCACATGCAGGGTAAGTCGCATGGGGAATTAAAATGCAATAATGTCAACTGTGAGCAGGGGGGATACCGACCACTAAATGCATGGAAGTCATCTAATACATGGAGTGGCATGGGTAAAGGGGCACGGCAGGGGGGCATGGCCCGTTCTGAAAAGACCTGGGGCACACCATTACACAACACCAACAACAGTCCCATGGGGGCATGCTGTCATGCCAACGATGGAGCAAAGGGAAAGCCACACCAGGAGGGAAGGCCACAACGTCAAACTGACATCCCGGCACACGTCAGCCACCATACCCCCTACATTAACTAGGGCCCTATTAACAACCTCTAGCCATACCGACAACTGGAGTGTAACTGAGACAACACTTGCCACTACCACCTCTGCTCTGTGTGCAGCTCAATTAGCCAATGGCAGTAACCTCCCCATGTATCATACACACCTAAATTAGGGGGTGAGGATGACAACTGCAACAATCCCCAGAAACAAGACAAAGGCCCCAGTACTCTCAAATGTCAATGCCCATAGTTGTCGCAAACATCAGCCAATGAAAACAACAATAGGAGCTACACAGCACTAAGGACACACTCATGCTGCATATGTCAGGGTCCATCCTGTGCCTGGGTAACAATGCAACATCCCAAATGTCATACTGCTCAGACAACAGCATTGAGGAGGGGACACATGTAACTGGTCACTGAAATACACCTGCACAGTCAGAGGAGGAAATAGGACACTGATACGATTATCAGGGCAATCCAATGTAACACACATTCCCCAACATCAGCAGGACACATTACCAATGTCAACATCCATATCGGATCATAACCTTGCCATGCATGGGATATGCCACATGTCAATTACATTTAAGTGGATGTGAAAGATCAGAGATTGGGGCAGGTCCAGATTGTTAAGTGTGCTGCCAGGGCCATCAGTACACCCACAGCCAGTGAAAGGTCTCACCATGAGAATGGATGTACACGGAGGGTTGAGTAGGAAAAGAAGGTGGCAAATCTCTATTTGGCATAAACCAACACCTAGATGCGATGAGGCTGACAAGTCTGATAACTCAATAACATACATGTGACACACAGGTGGGCCATAGGCCTGGAAGAATGCTCATCTGAAGGACTGGAGAAATTAACACAAAACAAGATCACAAATTGAATTCATCAAAAGGCAAGCACGTCACATCAAAATTGCCACAACACAGACACACTAATTGTACCCTGTTTCATTGCAGAGGAAGATGGATCTCCTGCCGATATGCCTGTCCCAGATTTCCCTGATGACATGGATGATGAGCCGATAAACATTCCCCAGGAGACTATCCAAAAGGACCTTGACACCCTCCAGACCCCACCTTCAGTCACAAGGAGGAGCACAGAACAAGCAGCCATCGCAGAGGATCCACCCACCACCCCAATTGTAAGACCTGCCAGCTCCAATACAGCTGAGGACTCAGACGACACTGGCACCAGCTTTGAGAGAATTCTAGTTGGAGTACAGCGGGAGCTGGCCAAGGAGGTGCGGGTGGGGATGCAAACTATGGCAGCCAGCCTTGAGGGGGTGCGTTCGTGTATGATGTCATCTGCAGATCAGGCAGCAGCTATGCAAGCCCTAACATCCATACTGCAAGGACTACAAGAAACTGTCAAGGAATTCACCACTGCAGTTAGGGAGTTGCCACAACACCTCGCACCTCAAACCTTCCACTGCATGCACAAATGCAATCATGACTCCGTCAGGGCCGACCTGGCTGCCTACCATCGTGATGTGGCTGCTATTCTCAAGAACCAGCAGACCCTCCTAGCTGCAGTACTGCCCGTAATTCCTTCACAGGGAGCAGCGACTGTGATGTCTGACTCCACGTCTTCTAACACTGAGGTGTGTGTTGCCCCTTCAAAACCAACAACAAGGACAGAGCAGGCAACACACACATCAGAAGAAGAAGACATGGAACAGATCACATTCACAAGGAAAATGACCCGGAAGCACTAGTCCCTGCCACATGGCCCACATTTACCAAGGTCCTGTGCTTTGTAAGTTGCCAGTCTTGCAACAACTTTACTCAAGCACTGATCTGCAAACCACTGTAAATCTTGTCACCCAGCCCAGTGATTGTCTCTCTCCTACTCATTGCCAAATCATGTCCCTCTGCACTGTCTGAAACATCAACCCCAGCATGTCAAAAGCATTTCCATAACCCCTTGTGTTGGATCACAATTTAGGATGTCACTATAATGGACTCACAATCATGGACAATGTACAGATAGCAACACAGCACGTTTCAATAAATAGCACTTACACAACAAATCTGTCTCTGGGTAATGCAACATATCAACTGTGAAGTAGATAACTGAAATGTGCCTACTGTCAAATTACATAGCTTGTCAATACAACCGTCCTGATAATATGTAGTCAGAGAATTCTGCACAGTGCCCATGATTGCATCCTACTCTGCCCATCCTGAGGGACAAATCTGATGAAGTGGGAAACCATACACCACCATGCTGTGTGGACAGAAGAATGCTTCCTCAGGGGATAACTAAGTCATCAAATAGTGGCCGCAAAATGTTGTCAACATGGAAAAATAACACAATAAACATGCCACACTAATCTAGGTAAACACTAAATTAACTGCATAAATGAAGGTGTCTGAGTTAACATACAAATAGGTAATCATGCCGAACTGTGTCACAAATGATGTATGAGGGTCATGAAGACAAGAATACAAGATTGCCAATGAGAACTCATCTTATAAGGGTGTGCATGATCATCACACTGCAGTCAGATCTAAAACTGATTCCCCAATATCAAGTCTGGAAGCACTGTTTGTGACTTTCAAAACACACTTATCAACAGAAACACATGGGATCCATATTAACTGTGATTGGTGGTTGCAACGAAGGGTCGACACTTTGCAAGGTAGCTCTGGGCTAGCTGCCAATCGTACAGCTCAGTTGGGATTTGTTTGTAGCATAGGACACAGATGTTATAGTACAAAATTGATGTACACTGAATCCAAACCCACGATCAAGTACCATTCGACACATACTATTAAGGGTTAACCAAATATTTATTAAATGCTAATCACAGATGAGGAAACTGAGGGAAAAATCTTACCTACCCTAATCTACCCTGACTACTCATTACCCACAACTGTCCCTAACTAACCTAAGCTACACTTACTTATCACATGTAATGAAACGTTCTAAACATCTACCCCCCACCCCCTTTATGAGACGGGACACATGGAGAACAACACATACTAACCAAAACACATACTATACTATCCTATACAAATATATATTTTTTTGTATTTTGTTTTATTTATTTTTTGTTTTGTTGGATTTTTTTATTTATTTTTTTAACACACAAGAACCCCAACATAGCCCAACACATGTAATAAGTAAAAATAGAAACAAGCAGGCCCCCCCACACCCCACCCACTAACACTAACTAAACTAACAGCCTATACTAACCTAACACTAAGCCCCCTAAGCCCACTAACTATAAGAACAAGGAAAGAGGATGGAGGGGAGGGAATCATGTCCATAACAAAAAGTCTAGAGGTTGGCCCTCCGGAGGGTCCTCTTAATGGACTTAACCCGCCGGTTAATGTGCTGCACATCCCAGCTCAGGTGGCTCAACTTGCGCAGCTCTTTGTCCATCTTATGATCCATTCGGTTGAAGGCTGCAGGGTCAACAGATGGAGCAGTGGCAGTCTGGGTACCGGTGGAGGAGGTCTGTGTGGGAATATACGACGAAACAACGACTGCAAAAAAAACTAGTGCCTTAACAACGAGGTCGGAACACCGACCTCGTTGCTACTACTAATGATTTTACCACGAATGCCTTAACAACGATATTTCGTTGTAAAGGCATTCCTGATAAAATCATTAGCAATAGGCACCATTCACCCTACATCCCTCACCCCACCCCCCAACCCCACCCCAAAACCTAAATCCCCCTGACCCCCCACCCACTCCCCAAAACCAAAAACGCCCCAACCCTACCCCAAAACCTAAAACCCCTTGACCCCCCACCCACTCCCCAAAATCAAAAACGCCCCACCCCCCCAACCCCACCCCAAAACCTAAAACCCCCTGACCCCCCACCCACTCCCCAAAACCAAAAACGCCCCACCCCCCAACCCCATCCCAAAACCTAAAACCCCCAGACCCCCCACCCACTCCCCAAAACCAAAAACGCCCCACCCCCCCAACCCCACCCCAAAACCTAAAAACCCCCTGACCCCCCACCCCCTCCCCAAAACCTAAACCCACCACTTACCTTCGCCAAGTCCCTTCTTTGTACCTTAACCACGCATGTTCGTTGTTCAGAACATACGTAGTTAAGGCACAAAAAACCGAAGTCGTGGTTAAAAAAAGCGTTGTTGCGCTTTCGTTAACCACGACCTTCGTAAAAAAAAATCGTAAAAAAGGATGTTTCCCCTGTGTGGGTGTGGTGCCAGGCCTAGTGGGCTGTCCTGCACCGGTGGCAATGGTGGGGCCTGGAAGTCCAGCAGATGTCGGACCAACAGTGGCAGCTGTGGGTGGGGCCACCTGGCTCGCATTGGTGGTTGTGCTGGTGGTGGCTGTAGTGGGCAAAGTAGGCCCATCCTGTGAGAAGTCTCTCCATGCCCCAGAGACCCGTTCATGGCGATATCGCCGGGCCATCCTCCGGAACCCTGACTCCACCAGCAGGATGTGCTGATATCGCATGGCCCAGCGGTGAAATTCACGGACCTGGTCTGGAGTCATGTTAGCAGCTGTGAAGACACATGCAGATATTCTACATTAGTAACTGCATTGTGTGAAATGGCACAGCAAGTTTATCAGACATTACATCTACTGTACTTGTAACAGCTCATATCACAATACAGATCATTGAATGTCCCTGAGGAAGTACATGGCAGGCCAGACTACAAAGGTCACATAACACAAAGCACATCCATAACCTACAAGATGGGTAACAACTGGCTTTGACTTGCAATCTGAGTTCTGCCAGTTATCAGCTAAGAATCATGCTGCATATCCTCCGGCAAGACCTTGGCTACAAATGTCAGTGTACGGAAAGCAAAACTAAAGCCACATGGTCTGCAAGTTGTAACTGGACTTGCCAGTATAGTACCAAGTGCCAAACCTGAGTGTGTATACTAGTTTGCAACCAAACCGTCACTTATTCACATGTACGTGTAACATACTGGTAGCATCAGTACTAGGTACCCCATTCACAAACCCATGGCTGTGTTTGAGGGCGGGGGGTGGATACACAACTATAATTTGCCAACAACATGTACACCGAGAAGTGTATAGGAAACTCCACGCATGTTTGTCTCTACAGACACACCACAGGTAAGGTCTATCTACAATTAGGAGTCAGCAAACCCTAGAGCACTCATAGGGTCAGACATGTCAGGAAATGCAGAACTTGGTACACAACATATACTTCCAGTGAGGCCTGACTTACATCAGACACAGAGTTGCTAGAACACCCATGATCATGAATTGCATGCACACCTAGGCCATTGCACTCAGGTTCCACAGACTTGTAGCACTACATGTGGAAGTACATGCTGCTAGGAGGTTCTACCTACTGTTTCAAAATAACATAGGTAAATAGGGAAGCAGATGTCTATTGGAAAGCTATTTGCTGTACCAATCTTAGAGAATGTGGGTCTGACAGGCTGACTAAATTGGGGCTGACTTCCATTGCGACTCTTGGTGATACAAGTGTCATACACATGAGTAACCCCTGTACTCACAGTGGGGCCTACAGGGATGTCCTACAATCCCTACATGATACCATTGGATACGCATTGGCCAACTCAAAACATGTGAGAACTGCATTCCCACTCATGGAACAAGAGAAAAGCTTGCCCAACGCATCACACCTTGCTATGCGTCCAACTCACACGAGTCCATAACCAGCAAACACAACACATAACAGACATATCAACACTTACTGGAGTGGTCGGGGTCCTCAAATGTCGCCACCTCTCCCACAGTGTAGGGTGCCGGTCCACCTGTAAGGTATGGAAGGAAAAACTTTGCTCAAAATCTGTGCACAGTGCAACAATTTCATAATCATATACAATGTGTAGGCTGAATAAGGAAATGGCATGTAGCCGGCTCTCGGCCAACACGGCTACAGAATTCTCCGACTGGCGCTGTTCGCGCTCGTCGGAGGAATGCGTCTACCGTTCCCATGACAGCATGGGGGCGGGTCCAGACGCTCTGAGCCCGGATTTCCGTGTCCCAGACAGAGTAAAGAGAGACAATGGACTCCGGGGAAGAGGAGAGGAGGAGTCTTTGGACGCGACCGAGAGGAACAAGAAGACGGAGGAACCGAAGGACGCGGCTTCACAAAACGGAGGAGGTGCGACTGGGAACTCCGAGCTTCCCAGCACGAAATCGGGGCCCGCGGAGAGGACCAACCGCAAGGAGACGAGCATTCACCGCCACGTCCCAGGTTGGGCGTGGCTAAACAAGGTACAGTCCCTGTTTAAAGGACAGTATAGAAGTACAGAAGCAAGGGACGGAGGGGAGGAGCGCGAGAACGGAGGGGGGAGTGGTTGAGAGGGGAACAGCTGAGAGGGTTTAGAGGGGAGTAGCCTATATAACAGATAAGAACAGGAAAATACCTGAAAGAGTTCTAAACTGAATTACAGGCATTAGGAGACAAGACCCTACTTGGGATCACAGAGGGTGTCTGAGTGAAGTGCACCTGTTTCATCAACTTCTACACACAACCGGGTCTATATATCTCTCTCTCTCTCTCTCTCTCTCGCTCGCCCGCCCTCTCTTCCAGTCTCACTCTTACGATAGAGATAACCCTGCACCCTGACTTACCTTCCCTTTCGTTCCTTTTCCGGTACCTTTGGGAGTCCACCGGGATTCAGCGCCAGTCAAGAAGGGAACCTGGGAAGAACAACAAGAGAGACATTAAAAGAAGAGAAACACACCAAGACACCAAATGAATATTGCAAGAACTCTTAAATAAATTATCACCTGCACCTACTCAAGTCTCCGAGTCCTTCATATCACCTAACCCACCCTGTAACATGGCAGCCATTCAGACATGATGGTACTGCATCTGATATATCACGGCCAACTTGTACATAGCATGGGTCTCCTGTGACAGTTACACACATATCTGCACACATACATTGGCCCTAACTATCATGTGGTTGCAAATATGCCCCGTAATTGGTGAGCAGTAAAAAAAATGGAGTGTAATCGTCTCATCATGTGCATCCAAGAGAGACATCCAAAGCCTGGTTACTTGAGGACTGCATTACCAGTCAAACATGCCTTGTGGCCATGACACAGTTATTGCACATAGGTCCAATGTACAGAGGGAGGGGCAGGGACTTTTGTAAGCCATCCTGTTGTTACAGTTTATTCAATTGATGTGACCCAGCTATGGTGTTTGCACCAACCATGGAGATGTGAGGCCATGTGCATACACTTGGACTGCCATCCATATTTGGATTGTGGCACAACTAATTCCAACAAACATCTTAAGATGTTAGCTGAGGGCACCTTACACCTTTTCACAATGTTTTCAAATCAAGAACTGACATGTATAAAAAAAGATCAAGGAACACACTAATCCCACACATTCATAGTACTTCCGTGAACGCTTTCCTTCCACACTCACCAGACTCACATGAGACATATGTCTGAGCCACTTTGCTATTATCAATTGACGTGAAGGCAGCACTCATTTTCTGCATCATGTAGTGATTCTAAAGTCAGTCTAGCAATTGCGTCAACAAAGTTGGCCTAAATGTTGGTACATCTGTACTTCTCTGTCAATAGTACCCTATATAGACATGATTGGCTCCTATTTTGTTAGCTTTTCTGACAAAAAGGCTGCACCAATTTCCTTCATGGAAAAGTAACCTGTAAGTTTGCTGAGCACGTGCTACCTGACAGCTAGCAATTGTGATCCTTGCCATAGTGCATCAATGATCCCTTTATATTTCCCCAGCATTACACACAGTCAGCAAGTTAGCTGGCAGACATTGTACTAATCCCCTTATGTCACTACAGAGCATTTAATCGTGCACATTAACATGATTTGTACTCACCAACAGTGCCACCAATCATGATTCCCAGGTGGTCCAAGAGATCCTGCTCCCTGGTGATGAGGTCAGCCCTGCGGTGCTTCAGCTGGTGGTCACTCCTCTGGCTGGCATACACACGCTGTAGGTGATGCAGCACCTTTCCCCACCGGATTCTGCGCGCCTCTGTTGGATACCCCTGTATCACCCTGCCTGGATCATGAGCGGCAAGAAATGCGTCACAAGCCAGATGAACCCCCCCAACTCCTCTTCCCCTATCCTGCCAAGACGTGGCCTACCAGACATACTTAGAAGTGAAATGGAATAGGGGTTAAAGAAATAGAAAGAGGAATAGGGGGAAAGTAGGGGTACAAAGACAGAAAAAAAGTAAACCTAAACACTAAAAGAGCCCAACTTTCCCCAAACTAACACTCCCACAAACAACAAAAACACAAGATAAATGGACAAATGTAGACAAAACACAGTAGTACAGTATACACCAACAATATTTATTTCACAAATTGACAATACAGATAGCACACAGGACAAAAACAGCACAAAATCTCAGGACAACACTCTCTACACAACCACACAGTCTAGAAGGATCATAGACTGCAAAGTGAAAGTGAAAGTACACCCACTGTACATGATCTGTAAACAGGATATCCTATTACATCACTTCCTGTATGAAAAGTCCCGCCTTTTTCGCGTTATGTGTAATTTTTTGTTTACCAAAACTGTATTTGCGTATTTTTTTGGGACGCACAGAAGTGAAAATTAACCCGCATCCACATAATAGTACATGGATTGTACGAATATCTGGATGCGGGCTAAATTTCACTCCTGTGCGTCAAAAAAAATTACGCAAATACAGTTTTGGTAGTCAAAAAATGCCGCATAACGCTAGGGATGTCAAAATTACACTGCATTAACTGGTTTGGGGCATTTTTACTTGTTTTTTGGTTATGTTACATTTGGGACACATCAGAGATAGGCTGATTGAAGACAGTATGGTGTTGATGGTGTATGTTAACATGTGTGACATCATACTGCAGCGGAACATGATCCACTACTCCCTTCACAGTATTTTTACAGTTGGCTGACTCAATAGATGGTCATAAGTGTGGCCTACATATATGTGTTGCACAAATTGGGCATGTTTGGCATAAGGAGAGGATAGCAATGTGACGCACATATGTTCAATACCTAAATGCCTTTGGCTCAAATTGTGTGCTTTGGCAACTAATGTGTTTGTTGACCAAGTGTGTGTGTATCACATGAAGCATAATTGTACATATGCTTGTATGAATGTGACGTCCATGTGTCCAATCCTTAGATGCAAGTCATATTGGAAATGAGCGAGGGCATGTGTTAGTCATACATGTAACAACACCCATAAAGTGTACTTCCAAGTTTTAGGGTCACGTAGACACCACATGTGACATAGCATGCACCAGATGGATGGCAGACGCTTGTTCATGTCAATGGTCCACATTTTCTACATCCTATGTCCTACAGTATTGGTAAGAGCTTCCTAGGCACTACTTGGAGAATCCCACAGTGAGTCATACACATGCATTGAGGAAGTGGGTACCATGTTGTTTTTACAGACAGACAAGGGTGAATCTCAAATGTATGATGACACCACAGTTGAGGCCATAGAAGTGAGCCCCAAATATCAAGTGGTTGTGGTGGACCAGCATACAAGACAGCACGTGTCCACTTATTTCCAGTGATCAATTGTACATATGTGTCTTGTTCATGTGTGTGGTCCAATGATGATCCTGTATATTCTTTGGGATGTAATTTATCACAGTTCGGTCCAGGACTCCCCATGAGTCAGTGGCAGCTATTCCTGTATCTACTGAGTATCCTTGGTTGATCAATGTGAGTAAAGTGGATGTGGACATGTGAACCAACATGTGGATCGTCCCACCCTGTCACTAAAGACATGTAATAAGACAGTCAACAGGGCAACCTTGGTGTGCTGAGTGAGATAATGTCTCAGGTGTCATGTTCTGGCAGGTGTCATTACAACATTTGTACACAGGTTGGCCTCTGCACTTCCCACTGCATCTGGGAACATCATAGCCTCTGTGCTGATTATTCTCGCAACTATTCACCACACACGGCCCATCACTATGTTGTGCGCACTGTGATTCTGTGTGTGAACTGTCATGGTCCTGACATTTGTGTATTATTCATGGACATTATCAGAGGTTGCTGGTTGTGCTGAAAGCCCCGTACCCAATCCCTGCCTACGGCCCTGGGACACTGTCACACTTTGTCATTCATGCATAAATGCAACCCAGACAAGGGATGGGCCATCAATTTTGCTTTTCCAAGAGGATGTAACTCAAATGGTACAGTTAAAAGGCAGATGATGCTATACAATGTATTTGTGTATGCATGGAAGAAGCCCATGCCCAATGCCCCCTGATGAATGAGAGGTTTGCTAACGCAAGTGTGGTACATATGTAGACACAGGGATACTTTAGAGTGACGTACAGACAGTTGCCAGTCAGGCTGACAGAATGCAAGGTGATTCAGGATCCAGCTACTTGACAAGTTACGTAACAGTGGTCTGACTGAGACTGTTTGGAGGACAAACTAGACAGTTGACATGTAAAACTGTGTATGTCCTGTGTTTTTGAAGGTGACAAATGAACCCAGTGGCTGTGTTACACAGCTTAATTAGTATCAACGCTTAACTGTGTATTTGACATAATGGCAACTCCTATGCTGTTCCAGGCATCATCAGGGGCAGTGCTTTTTGAAATGGGTGGTGTGCATGGAGGTGATCACAGGTGTGGGCTGCATCTGTTTCTCACCAGTCCTGTAGGTGAGACTTGCATTCTAAGGGCCAACAGACATTTTCACAGGGGAAGCAATCTACATGTGCTAACTGGGCTTTGAAACTAGAAGACAGTGTATAAATTGACCTGACGTCCTTGCAGTCAGATGTTCTATGACAATGGCATACCATAGGAAAGGGTGTAGCACACTGGTTTGCTAATGTTGGTCTGTGTGTGTAGAGGAGGGAATATCAGGGTACACATCTTAGTATTCCAGGGACATCTTCCGACAGGTGGGTTGTGACCAGGTGCATGGGTGTGTCAGGAGTTAGGAAATGGGCTAACATGTGCATGGAATGTCATGTGTGCAATGCTGCTCATATGTGTGGCACTTGTGCTGTCTCTGTTTTGCTTCTATGGGACTCTGGTCACAGATAGTCCTTGGAAATATTGGATGCAGTTGGACTTACTGCTGTCAAGGGTCTGGTCAGGCATTCCTGTTACTGATGCCAAAGCACATTGACTGCCTAATGAATGAGGCTTGTTTTCCCCTTATTGAGTGATGGTGTCTTAGTTGTGTGCCATATGCTGCGTTGGACCTTGATTTCAACATGTATGTGTGAAATAGTTTTGGTCCTCTGGTATTGGCCTTCAAAGGAGAAATGTACATGATATATGTCATTAAGAGTGTGTGTGCATGTGACCATTGTATGTTAGGCATCACAGTAGCTCTGGGATGTTCTGTGTCCTACTCAGTATCTCAGCAATGCTCCATGAGGCAACACTCTTATTCTGATAAGTAGGGATGAAGGTGTGCAAAAAGGAATAGCCAGACCATGATATGGTGATTAGAATAGGTGTTTATTTAAATTCGTTAACTAAAGTGGTGAAGGTGATCATATTCAAAAGAAATTGTTGACGATCTGTTGCCGCCTGCGTATACCAGCGGCCGTGTTCTGTAGTTCCCCCTCCGGTTGCAGGCCAGCATCCTCCTCTTCCTCCTCTTCAGGCATGTGTGGCTCTGGTTCCAGGAGGGGAATGTTTCTTTTGATACAAATGTTGTGCAATATTGCACATGTGAGGATGATCCTACAGACCATCTCCGGGGAATACAGGAGGCTACCACCAGTGATGTCGAGGCACCGGAACCTTGACTTGAGGATGCCGAAGGTCCTCTCGACAATGCTGCGTGTCCTCCTATGGGCGTCGTTGTAGGCACGCTCTGCAGCAGTACTTGGGTTGCCAAATGGTGTCATAATCCATGGCTGGATGCCATACCCCTGATCAGCTGCAAGAGAAAATGATTGGGATCATGTTGATGTAGCTGGCACTTTTGAAATGATCTTTCATGGCAGTAGTTGTCTTGTGTTGTCTGTGACTCTTTTGTGTAATAATGTGGCATCCTATTCTTGTAGGATGTACCATCTACATTGTGTTGTTTCCTTGGCAGAACGAGTGTTTGTCTGCTAACCGTTTGTCAGCAGTATGTTTTGGGATTTGCTGTACAGTGTGCCCTCCCTAGCATTGTGACTTGTGATACAGGTGTCAGTGTGTCTTCACTGGGGGTGAGATGATAGTTCCATGCAGAGTTAAAATTGACATTGTTGTTAACACGTTCATATCAATGTACCCTGGACATCCCATACCTTTAGACTTAGGCAATGGATTAATGTAAAGGTCATTGGGACACTTACATTTTGCAAGGTGACATTTGGGCAACCCACTCCACACCATTGTGATCTTTGACATCTTAACATTAGACTGTACAGTAATTTCCGATGTGTAACAGGTTCAATGGTGACCAAAGAAACATGGCTAGCGATGTCACGACCTCAGTGTGTTCCTGTTCACATGTTGCGGTGTATGTGTTGTGTGTCCTAGAGGGTTGCTGTGCAGTGTGTATATAAGTAGGTTTTTGTACTTACCAACAAGTAGTCCATTGCCATACCGTCCATCCTGGAAGTGTTCATTGATGGTGCAGTGACGGAAGATGTATGAGTCATGTACACTCTCAGGATATTTAGCCACGATGTTGGTGATCAAACCCTGGTGATCGACAATGGCCTGCACGTTGATGGAATGTGTGTGCTTCCTGTTGCGGTAGAGGTGTTCAGTTGCAGCAGGTGGCACAAGTCGTACATGTGTGCAGTCGATTGCACCAAGGACGTGTGGGAAGCCACTGATGAGGTAGAACCCCTGTTTTGTTTCCTGCTGCTTCTGCAGTGTGTTAGGGAAGCAGATGTAGCGGGGTGTCAGTCGAATGATGGCATCCAGTACTTTGGGCAAAAAGGCGGATTATGATGGTTGTGATATTCCACCAACCAGGGCACCAGTTGTTTGGAAAGAGCCACTTGCCAGCATATGAAGTACGGCAAGCAGCTTTGTTTCTGTTGGGATGGTACGGGGTGTCACCAAAGTGGGGGCCAACTGCTGTTCAATGTTACGCAGCAGCTGCTGAATGCCCTGCCAGTTTAACCGTACCTCTGGATGATGTTGTGTTCCCTTAGCCCTGAAGGGTGGTTCTTGGGCGGAATATCCTCTCCTGCCTTCTGCGCTGCCTTTGGGGTCCCTACTGGTGTTGTTGTAGCTGCTGTTGTTGCTGCTGGGCTCTGCGTCTGCGTGCATGCTGGATTAGTATCACCTCCATGGCTCCTTGTTGCTGCTCTGCTGCTCTGCTGTTTGTTCTGTGTGTTCTGATTAAATACAGGTGTGTTTGCCCCATTTTAATGCCTGCCCTGACCCAGGCATTATTTTTTGATGCAAATCGGGCTGTGCGTCATTTTCTGGCTCTGCCTCCCGGCCGTGCGTCATTTTTGACCGAAAGCATAAATACGGCGCACAGCCGTTTAAGCCATTTTTTGGACGGGAACGCCTCCCTTGCATATAATTAATGCAAGGCGGGTTGCCGCATCCAAAAAATTACGCACACAGCAGAATTTTGTCGTCCGCGAGCTCGGGCGTCAAAGTTTAAATACGGGGCAACGTTTGGGCTGATTGTGCGTCAAAATTTTTGACGCACAATCGGCGCAGACGTAGTATAAATATGCCCCCAAATTTCTCCACGTCAGCACAGAATACTCCAACATTGGCGGAAATATACAAACATAAGGCTTGAGGCCACTTCTAAAATGTGTACAAACTTGGCAGAAATCTCACATTTTAGTTCTCCTCGGATCTGCCCCATTCTGGCCACAATGATCAGTGCATTCGAAACGTCTAAACGAACTCCTACAATGCAGTAGATATAACAAGCTTCTAGACAAGATAGACTGAAGATTTAACAGAAGCAGGTGGTCAAAGGGAAATACTAAAAACGGTAAATGTTTACAGTCAAAACTCTAGAGCAGTGGCAGCTGATGCTGTTCCAAGTTATTGTTGTATAAATACCCTTGCCTCAGATAACTCTGGGCGACGGAGGATACCGAAACCACCTCCACTCCCCCTTCCCGATATGACCAAATAGTGCGTTTTATAAAAGCTTTACAAGTATATTGAATTCAAAGTCATAGCTTCTGAAGGAGCCGTTATGAAATATTGCAGTTTTTTCATGTTGTGCCAAGCGAGTCTGGCCCATCACCTGGGTGTTTGTGGTTTACATGCAACACAAAACATGGAGAAAATGGAGGGAAAAGCGTGCATTTTCCTGGCCAGTTTAAATAACTATGTCCAGAATCCTATAAGGGATAGATTTGTTTTAGAAACTACAAATTCAAAGGGCATATCCATTGTTATAGCCTTTTTCTTTTCTTCTGTTTCGGACTTACTTTCATTTTTCCATCTGTCCCTTCAAAATCTACTACGCAAATCTCACACTCTCAAGCTCTAGAAAGCAGAGTTACACATGCTACACACTCATAAAGTAGAGCGGTATATTTTGCAGACCTACATAATTCACAGACTCAAAGAATTACACAAGAGAACCACTGCTTAGGTTACTGAGCCTTACAGGTGAGGCCAGCACACATCCCACACTAACCAAACTAAAGTCTCAAAAAGGAGTTATGGTTATCAGTCTAATGTAAGTTGTAAATATATATCTAGATAACAAAGCTTACGTTGAGGCACAGTATTTTAGGTTTGCAACTGAAACCGAGGAATGCTGAAATCAGATATTGATGCATAATGTCTAATTTAAGTCAACAAGTGTATTGTAATACATTAGCTTCACAGATGCACATTTGCATTCTACAAGTGATGCGAAGATAGATGTGAATGTGTTAGTAGAGCTACTGCCACTCGTCGTAAGAAAAGATGGGAAATTGACAGAAGACTTAAGATATTGACAGTAACTAGTGACTGAACCTATAAACAGTGAAGATTTGCACAATGTTCAAGAGATAATGATTACAATATTATGTTTATGGGGTGATGAAGGCCCTTTTTTGCTGCGAATGCGGTTAGTGTTCTACAGGCATATTTTATTCTTCCATGGTAGAGGTATACAAACACCATTAATACCTTAATGATGAAAAGAAGTATGTATTAAGGAATTAATAAAAATGTTTCAAATAGGAATTCATCTTGTGCACCTACGAGGTACAGGTCAGTACTGGCTCATTCATGTTTTCTTTAAAAACAACACCAAAACAATACAGTGTATAGAATGACAATGCATAGAAAATCTTGAATTACAGGAACAATCATTGTGGTATGTCTCCTAGTGAAGTTTCTACAGCATGGGACCTGCAGGGCGCTCTCTTCCGTGCCAATGGAAAGACATTTACATAACTGCACACTTCCAATATATCAATGAGTGCCCTTGTATAAGTGCTCCTAAGGCATCACCAGCAGGTACAGGGACATCAACATGAGACAATTAAGTGCTCACCGGTAGCCCAACTCTGAGTACTGGACATTTATCAACAGAGCGGTGGGGGGGGGGCAGCTAAAGGGTAAGGGGTCTACGACGTGCTCCAGTAAAGAAGGCTCAACCCTACAGGACTTACTTATTTTTAAATAGGAACTGTGATTTTGGGGGGTCGCACATCCGTTACCAGTTCGGGCATATCTGTCCCAAACAAACATTGTCCAAATATAAGAAATTATTTAGAGGTGCTTAAAACAGCGTGGCACACCCTGCCACCATTCAGGTGGAGAGCTCTGTAATTTGTTGACAAAGTATTAACAAAGAGACAGTTCATACATTTGTAGTTTTGTTCCTTTAATTTTCTTTGCTGTGGCTGTTGCTGACACTCTGGAAAACACATCTGGTAGTCCACGCATTTTATCTATCAATAATGTTCGAGGGTGCAACATTTATAAAATATACAATTGTACCGAATCTGTTTCATAATATAAAACGAATACAATATAATCTACCCCTATCAAAGCCACAAAACCAATGAAACCCCCCAAAAAGATAAGACTGTGAGTCAAGAGGAAACATAATAATAAGAATTGTGAAAGAAAAGGAAAATATATGTGTGTATGAACCATGAACCAGCACACGAAACACCGGTAGACACTATACAGAAAAGAAGTACCATACCTCCAGGACATGCATGTCTCTTCACCATTTGAGTGCAATTTGAGTGCATTGCTATTGGATAGTGCAGCCTGTACCAAAGGGCCAAATCCCCGACGAGGACAAGAGACATGTGAAGACATAAGTCTTAGTATAATATTAAGGTGAGTTGTTTCAGAAAAAAAAAGGATACCTAAAGTGATACTCATGATACACAGTCAAACTGAAATACAATAGTAGTCGGATCAACCTCAATGATTCCCTTTCCCTAGTACAATGTACAAAAGAAACCAAGTCAACAAAAATGTTAATAAACAATATAAATCCATCCCCAAAAGGGAGAAATGTTAAAAAGTAATGAAACCTTCCCTTACCTATAACCTGTATACAAGAGTCCATGCAGAGTAAAGCAAATCAAGTGCTGCCCATTAATATACAAAGAATCCACTCAAATGAGCCCACAATTAGGCAAGCTGTTTGTTGTAGCCTTGGTAAGCTATAAAAGATAAACTAAAAATGGGTTCATGGAAACATAGTCAAATATATAAAAGACTGAATAAGGTGTCAGGTGAAAGGACCTGCAATGTAGAAGAACCGAAAAAGTATAGAGCATGATCCTGAAAAACAAAAGTAGCCGGATACATAGTACTAAGCTCCTCAGGTGGGCTGCCAGTTATGCCGCCAATTTGACATGTTGGAACAAGGCAAAAAGGTGAACGAGAAAGCATGTAGTGCTGTCAGGCAGTAGACAAATGAAAAAATCAAAAAAGAAAAACCATGCCAATCTGGAAGAAACGTAAATGAAATTAAGAAAAATACTGACCCCGTATGCCGCGTCTATGTGCATAACAATAGAAACACAAAGAAAGTGTGGTTCATAAAGATAGCTGTCCTCCCCATTCATCTTGTACCAATGAAAGTCCGAGGCATTCAGATGTATCCTACTCTGATTTGTAAGTAATACTGTAAGCCAAACTTGAGGATCTACATTAGAGGACATCAACTCCAGCCTTTGCAGAATCTTCTTTCAATGTGCACATTATTTCTTATGTACTTTCTTGCATTGCTAAGATCTTAAAGTTACTCCTTCCTTGGAGTGCAGCCTAAAGCTCCAGATAGATCCAGACATAACTGTCCGTCCATTACAGTTTACTTTCAACCCTTGAGCTGAGCAACTAACTGGCTGGATCAGTGGCCTAGCAGTACCCTAGAAGTGGACAGAAGGTGTAACTAATATATCACAATCTTCACAAGTAACTAATGTTTCCTTTCCATATTCTTGCACCCTCAAACTGCATGCTATCACACACTTATTCACTACATCCCTAACATCCGGTTTGAAAAACTGACCTTTAGTTTAAAATGTCTGATTGTCGCATCTCCTTGTTTCTTTCTAATTTTCTTTCAAATGCCCCCCTCTTTTCCCTTTCATTCTCTGTATATCTCCTCTCTCTAAGCACACCCTACTCCATCACATGCATGCTTGTCTTATACCCTATTATTATTGTATTGCTGCAAATTGCCCACTACCGATTTACAGGATCACAGTATCTCTTCCTTTCTCAGAAAGTCATACCTTTGCAACCTAACTATACCTAATCACTTCTAACTCACCTATTAATCCCATGTACCATTCCTAAGCTCACACACCCTGACTAATGATTGCAACTACCCCTTATTAATTTAGTGCACCATAAAGCAACTGGAATGACTGCATGGAATGGGTTGCTTGGGAGCACAAGACTAATCACAATAACTAATAGTAACCAATAATACTGCACTAGCCACTAACCTTGGGTTTCAGGGATATATATATATATATATATATATATATATATATATATATATATATATATATATACCTAATAGGTCTGTATTAATGTAGGTTAAAGGGCCAGGTGACTAGGATAGTTGGTGTTGTTGGCAGCCTGAGATTGCAATTTATGACAGTAATTTTACAGATGTCAGAGAGCATTTAACTTGCTAAACTACCTTCACAGCAGTTCCACATTTTTATTAAAACTATATTTCTGATGCACGTCAGCAGTATTGTAGGTTTGCTGTGACAACTGACTTTTTGTGAATTTTATCAATCTCATGTATCATGAAGAAATGGAGCAACACTTTTTTTAAACAAAGTTCATCTATTTCTGTCATGGAATACGAAAATGGCAACCTTCTTGGAAACTGTATTACACTTTTGAAATGCATCAGGAATACCATGTCATTTAATGTAGGCATTGTGGCAAGACAGAAATCTGCAAACTAGTGCCCAGTTCTTTACTTAGGTACAGACCATGCACTGCTGAGGCAAAGTTGTTGCATATTCATTTCTTTCAAGTCAAATATCTTCATACTTAACTTGGGTGTGCAAGTGATAGAGCATATCAGTGGAATGAACCCAGATATCGCCCCATGTTTGGAGACTTCTCACCTCAGCCCACTGAAAGCCCCGCTTCACCCGTCCTGGCTGAGAAGCAAAACCTCACAGTTTTGCCTGTTGTCCAAAATTTAATTGTCAGTATGGGGCTGTTGCAGTGGACGAGATGTTAAGGAGTGTTATCCTCTGCCAGCCGGGACAACGGCGGGGGCATGAGCGCACAACAGGTCCATCCTCACGTTTTCTGAGGCAGCCCTCCACCACCTCTCATTTCCGCCTCATTCCCCACCGAAGCCCACACCCGCTTGGTGTGTCGCATACTTACTTGTCGAGGAAGGGCAGACTCTTAAACGGGCTGTTTATTGTGCGCATGGTATTCATGTGCACTAATAATACCTATGGATATTAAAGTAACATGCATTTAAAATTCTGCAGCCGCCTGTTATAAAACACAGACATTTTGATTCCTTGTTTTTTATGATTCTTTGAAGAGGGTGGGGGGAGAGACGTGCCCTGCAACATCTGTGCCTCTATTGGACAAGGAACCCTCCTGATTTGGAAAGTGACAGTAAGGTCCTGTTATTTTAATTCACTTTTGGGGAGGCACACATAAAGAAATAGCGTCCTGACTCCTGCGGCCCCCCTGTGGGTACGGTCCTGCCTCTAGAATCCTGTTTTTATAATGGGGCGGCGAAAGATGTTTGGAACAAGCACCACCTTAACTCAAAGACATAAAATAGCGCCAGTGATAAATTATTTGTGATCCTGTCCCAATGTCCTGTTAGGTGTCTTCGCATCAGGCTTGCAAAATCACAGAATTTCCAATTGCAAAAGGTTTTGTATAACATGCGAAAGCCCTTTTATGAGTTGAAAATATATTCACAACTAGTAAAAGGGATTTTTAAACCCTTTGTGATTCCAAATGGGTTGGGGTACATGAAAGCAGTGCTCCCTTCTGTTTGCAATTTGGAAAGAGATGCATCAATGGTTTGTGACCGTAATTTCTTTCCGCATTACACATTAGATATATACTGCACACAGGGCAAGGCAAATATGCAGAAGTCAAGACTGCTGTTCAGCTTGTTTTAGCACCACTTGGGAGACAGTTTCTGGTGTTCCTGTGTTGTCTTATGATGTTGATCACATAGGAAGTTTTCACCTCCTTCTTGTGCCTCACCCTGAGGTATCTTTTTATTACTGATGTCCCAAAGAGTATACGCCTCTTCGTCCTCTACTGAGCTTCATCACAGTTTACACATTGCAGTTCTGGCATTCACTTTCTTCTATCAAAGGGTGTGGATAACGAAACACTCCCAAACTATGGAGTCTTTGGTGCTCTTTTCTGTCTCCACACTCTCCAACATGGCTCTTGCATCCTTGGCGTTGTTTCCACCTAACATTTTGCCTTCAGACCTTCTGTTTTTGCTCCCTTCATTTCTGCTGGCCTTAGTACTCTTAGAACTTTACTACTGAGAACCAGTGCTAACGTGCCAGTGCTGTTTCTCTAAAAATTGATAACATTGGCTCATACTCAAATGGCATATTTAATTTACTTGCAAGTCCCTAGTAAAGTGGCATTACATGTGCCCAGGGCCTGTAAATTAAATGCTACTAGGGGGCCTACAGCACTGATTGTGTCACACACTTGCATAGCACATTGCATAGTGACCTGGCATCCTTGGTGTGCTTTCCCCTAACTTTTTTCCCTCTGACTGCCTGTTTTTCTGATTGATTTTTGTTGGCTTTTAGGAATCTACGCACTTTTTCACTGTACACCAGTGCTAAAGTGCAGGTGCTTTGTACTCTAAAACATGGTAACATTAGCATCTCCACAATTGGGATATGTAATTTATCAGTAAGTCCATAGTAAAGTGCAGTATATGTGCCCAGGGCCTGTAAAATAAATGCCACTGGTGGGCCTGCTGCACTGATTGTGAGACACACTACAGTAGCCCTTCAAACATGTCTCAGCCCTGCCATTGAAGAGCCTGTGTGCGCATTGTTAAACAACCATTTAGACCTGGAAAATTGAATCTTCTGCCAGCCCCAAACCTTCCTTTTTAATACAGATAAGTCACCCCTAGGGTAGGCCCTGGACAAGCCAGAGGGTGGGGTGCAATGTATTTGAAAGATACGACGTATACTTTCAAGTTTAACTTGCCCAGACAGCGAAAATTCCCAAATTATTTTTTTTCATAACTGCAAGACCTACCTGTGCCATAAGTTAACATTGGAATTACCTTATTACATTTTAAAAGTGTAATTTCCAAGTGAGAAAAGGTGACCAGTTCATGTATGGTGTCTCTGGAATACTAATTTAAATTCCTAATTAATGGTGAAGTTGGATTTTAAGTTAGAACTCTGAAAATGCCACTTTTTAAAGTTGGTATTTTGTTGCCTTGGCCATTTGGTACCAACAGCCTGTCCCTTGGTCACATGACTGAGTGTGGGTGACAGCTGGGCATTGTGTATTCCTCCTAGAGAGCCACACACAATGGGAAATATAGGTGTGACTGGATGGGCCATCTCTATCAGGATGGGTGAGAGGAGCTGGGCCCGCCTCATGTACACCTGAACAGGCTGTGACCTGTCTCAACCAAAGGGCTACATATACCCCTTGTAGTTAGTCTGGAGCCAGGGATAGGAAGGCAGAGCATCTGTGCACTTCAGTGGCATGCCCCTAGAAGCTTCACCCCACTTCAAAGGCACAACAGTGTATAAATACTGGACCTCATACACCACTACTTCAGTACAGTTCTGAACCTGTGGATACTCTACAGGAGGACTGCTGTGCTGCTACAAGGACTGCCACTCTGTTGGACTACTGCTCTAAAAAAACTGCTGCCCTGCTGTATTGACCTACTTCCCTCTTGCCTGGAGAAGAACTGGACCCGCAACTTAATCTTGAACCCAGGGCCCTAGAGTGACTCCAAGGGCTCATCTGCTGGCCTCCTGGCTTGAGCCTTAGCGACATAATAGGCCCCCATAACAGCTCTTGTACCCAGCTGCAGCAAGTCCCTGACCCCAAAGTGGTGCCTCTCAGGTCCTAGGCCCTTGGTGTTGCTCACAGACTCTTAAATCGAGCTTTTGGGCTCATCACGGCTGCAAATGGGCTCATTCGTGCTTACCATGCTGCTCGCACTGTAAATCAGCACGAGCTGCCGCTAACCCTTCTCTTTGCACTGCAGCATTGATTGCTCGCCGAGGACTGCCAATGCAAAGCACCAGTCCGCCTTTCCTTGACACCTGCCTGCCCTTAGCACCATGCTTACAGCTCCCCATGACACTCTTCTTGCTCCTTGTGACACTCTCCAACTCGTATGGGACTGTATCTGACCCGTGTCCCATCACGGTCATCCTGAACTTTTGACTTTGACCGGTCCAGCACAACCAGATAGCTGTATTTGGAGCTTTATACTTTTAGGCACCATTTTTCACTTTATTATTTAAAAAATTGTAACTCTGGTTCTACTGATTGGATTTTTGTCATTTTGGTCTTGTTTTATTTAATACAAACAGCTTTATTTTTTCTAACCTGATCCTTTTTATCGCTATTGTCACTGTTTTACTGTCTGAAGTGTAGCACAAATTCTTTACACATTGCCAGTAAGTTAAGTCTGGTTGCCCACTGCCAAGTTATCAGGGAGTTGAGCACAGGTTACTTTAGGGTTTGCTGGTACCTTACGCTGACAAGGATTGTGGTTGCTCCTTGACCAGGGCTCAAACCCTAGCCAACCAGTAATCCAGTTTCTCAAGCTCTAAAGCAAAATAGAGCATTAACTCCCAGAAGCAATTATTTTCTCTAGCAACATTAGAAATGGCCCCTACTGCTAAGAAATAGCTACTTTTTGAAGTGTTGGAAGGTTGCATAAAGTTTTAATCAATGAAAAGCACAGAATGCTCTTGCCCACGTCTCTGCCATAAGTCCCAGGATGTTTGATGAAGTCCCGCCCTCATTGCTAGATATGCAGTGCCTGTGAACTTGGGTTCATGTCTGCCAAACTGGTACATTTTAAGTATATACAGTCCACTCAAAGTCCACCTCATAAAATAAAGTCTGACCCCAAACCCTCCTAAACAAAAAACATGCGTATGTGATGTATTTTTCATATTTTGCAAATACATCTAGGTTTTGCTGACTTCAAGTCAAGCTGACACAGTCTCAGTCTCTGAACACAACCCAGGATCTAAAGAAAGAGAATCAATATGGATCTACAAGCTTCATAGTTTACTAACTCAGTTCTGAAGCAGCAAACTTCGAGATGAGTCTTTGGGAATCAGGGTCTGACATTTACCTTGAATTTGTGATCTCTAAAATCAGTTCAGGAACCCTGTGCATTGAACATTGTTTTTTATCTCTTAAACTCTGATGGGCCATTTGGGACACCTCACCTAGACCTGGAGGTCACCCACCCTGCTCCCTTAATTAGCCCGTTTTTTTTTGGGGGGGGGTTGGTACGTGGGGGCCATGCCTCCTTCATCCTAAAAATGTTTGCTTCTTCCAGCTGTAGAAATGAAATGCGTAGAGAAGCAAGGAAAAATAGCTGTATGTAATAACCACATTAAATGTCAATAATTTGCAGGAGAAAAAATGTACCCTCTGCCTGTTCAATAAAGAACACCGTGTAATATGCTCATTTGGTAAAGAAAATTGTCCAGTGGTACGAAGGTATGAAAAGTGCAATCTTGTTAATAAGAGGTGAAGGTACTTTGTGAACTTCAAACCTCTGTATTTCCCAGTATAATTGTGCAAGGAGATGCATTTGAGCTCGTCTCTGCTGTGGCATGCTTGAATCCACTTTAAAAATATTAAAAGCAAAAAAGATTACTGCAGAGATAGTATAGATATGTTTGCGTAAGAGTTGAAGGCTATTATCTATGACAGCAGAAGTGCTTTGCAAGAGTTATTTGTCAGTCTCCATAATTCTCTAAGAAACATTTCTTGCTGAATATGTTGAAGCTTTCTCTATGCTTGCATATATAAATACTGAGAATTTTCTTTTTTTTTTTTTGATAGAGCTGGGCGTGAAAAAAAAGTCAGCTAGATTCATATCTTAAAGCATTTTTAACATATCTTTATTTTCAGAACCCTTATCTGATTGTGACAGCCACCGATGACACAATATACCTACACTGTGGTAACTGCTAAAAAAGAATAATTAGGATCTGTTTGCTAAAGGACCTGTGGCTTCAGGTGAGAACCTATGCATGTTTTTGTTACTATTTATAGGCCACAGGACTGCCCATCTAAATTGAAATACATTAAATTAAAAGTACCACCTGAAATTGTTTTATTCACATCATTATCAGATCATATATCTTTCGATTCTATTTCCAATTTAAAAAAATAGATAATTAGCCTAGTTATAAGATTGGAATATGAAACCTGTGAGGGAAGCTAACCCTAACAGATAGTTTGGTGAACAGTCTCACTGAGAAAGTTGAACTCTGTGATATAAACATGCAAGAAATAGTGTGTCAAAATATTTTATTTACCAGGGCTGAGTGCCCCAGATATCTTTCTGTTAACTAGTCTTGCCAGTATGTATAACCCTATTCCAAAGACAATTCAGAATTAAATGGCTTTGTTTCTTGTAACTAAGACTTTGGCAACCTTTCAGGATCACGTATGCAATAATATGGAGATGAATCAGATTGAGGGATAAAATAGGTCAATGATTCTTAAAAAATAACAGAACAGTTATTATAAAGCTTCGAATAGTGCTCCTACTGTAAAAGAAATTATAGACTCTGCGATGATTGGTTGATTTATCAATATAATGATGAACATAATGTTGAAAACGAAACCATTCTTGGTTGTTGTCAGCATCCAGATAAGAATCTTCACTGTCCCAGAAGTCTAAGAATAAGATAATTTAAAAGTGATTTAAATGAGTTATTATCCTATTGAGTTGTGTAAGGATCTAGTGTGATAACGTAATCCAATAAAATGTGTAAAACATGTGTAATTTAAATTAATTCCATAGGAACTGAAATTTGATATTGCCCTCTTTCCCAAAGAGCACCCTTAGGCTATTGATATAAAGCATTGTTCCCAGCATCATTCTTTCTTTTCACTGTATGTGATGAAAACTGTGATTGTAGTTCTTGGACCTGGAAGTGCCATTTGGTGGATAGAGCGGACTGAAATCTTGTTAGACATCAGCTTTGGTGTGGTCTTCACCCTCATTTTCCCTTCATCCCTATTTCTGAAATTCTGCTAACCATGAATAATGTGCTTGCGTTCTCTCCCTGGAACATGGTATAATTGGTTTAGACCTGATTAGCACATATAATTTACCTACAATCGCTTAGTGTATGGTACTACATGGGCCTGTATAATAAATGCTAGTAGTGGGCTACAGCATTTATTTATTTTCGTCCCAATTTTTATATTCAAAGGGCTAAGGGAGCTCAGAGTAGTAAGGGTATGAAGATCCTCCCCAGAAGGGTGAAAAGAGAAGCAGGGCACACATAACCCCTCCGAAGTAGCTCACAAGCCACACAAAACCGAATCTGTCATCGTGAGAGTTTACCACTGAGTCATCCACCAGGCTTCCCCTTAACAGGTCTGTATGTGTTAAACTTAATCATAGGACATGTTCAACCTGTATTCCAGAAGACCTGGGACCCCCTACATGTACCTTTGGGTTATACCAATTTTCCCATACCTCCCAGAACCTAGTCCTGTTACTTGGGGGCCACTCCGATCGAATCAATTAATCCTATTGACTGAAAGTACCCATTCCCATGCTGTCGGGGGAGGGGAGCACTCACTTCACACATATCTCATACCAAGCCAGCAAAACTAATAAGAAGAGTAGATGTTTTTGATTCTTGTGCATTTTAGGAGGGGCCCTCCACCAGCCAACGTACCAAAAATTTCCAAGGTCAGGCTTACCTTAGCTTTTGGACCCACCACCTCCATGAGCACCTTACCCACTTCTTGCCAGCTGGGCTGGATCATAGGCCACTGCCAAAACATATGGAACTAATCCACTTTTTCTTTATCACATTTGGGGCACTTCTTCCCATCCAGACTGCTCCAAGTCGCCAGCTTCTTTGGTGCCCAATACGCCCTGTCTACTGTAAACAAATGATTTTTCATTAAATGTGCAGACTTGATTGCCATTCAAAGCATAGACATTGATACTTGCCATGAAGCTATAATTTTCAGAGAAGGCAGGTCCCTTCCCAGATCCCCAGACCTCCCCAGATCTCTGATGGTAATTTGTAGTCTTTCTCTCCAGCCTCCACTAGCATCTAGTACCACTTTGAAACCTCCTTACGTTGGGGAAATCTCTCTTACAGTTTCCCCTCCCAAACGTTGCTTCCTTTCCCATCTTCAACAGAGGCCCTCACCCAACTTGCAAGGTGAAAATACTTAAACTTGAATAAAGTACCCTCTTTGCTTTTACAGAGGGAAGCCAAAGGAAACAGAAAACTGCCCTCTTTAATTTGTTCCCCATTATTAATCCCCTTTCTCTCAAAAGAGTTGACAATTTTTCCAGAAGACATTCAGGCATTCCAGGTGAATCGCAAATTGGTAAAAAACAACTATAATAAGATATTCCTAATGTCCGCTTGATATGATACTAGAGTTTACAAGCAGACTCTAGAATCTTTAGCCTAACCTTTTTAAAGTATTTTGGGCATCCAAATTTAAACAGGATAAGATCTCCTTCCATGGGCAAGTATTTGTACTCATCTTTTCAAGGCAAAAAGAGAGCGGTATCAAGGAGCAGCCCTCTTACATTCTTTAATTGTAACATCACACAGTATTTATTAAGATCCAGGCTTGCAATACCCATGTTCTCTTTCTCCTTGTATAATTTCTTCCACACAATTCTTACGACTTTAGAGGACCATGTATTGCTACTCAGCTCCCCGTGTAGCTTCTTAAACCAGATTGACTTAAATTCTAATGGTAATGCATTAAAGATAAAAGTAAACTTTAGGAGAGTTGACATTTTCAGGATATTCAATCTTCCTATAAAGGAAAGTGGAAGACCACCCGACCCCTTTAACAAATTGTTATCTGCAACCAGGAAACTATTAAAGTTAACCTGAGCAGTTTTGTCTAGGTCAGTCGTCATTTGAACGTCTAAATGCCTTGTCCCCGGTTTAAGAAGGGTTCTGTTATATCCAGTGCGTGATTTCTGTTTTCTGCTGGTTAACACAGTAGCCAGATACCTTTCAGAAGGCTTTCAAAGCACTCAAAATTGTTGGGTGTGAGCCAGCCAAATCGCTTGTGTAGACCATTAAGTAATCAGCCTACAATGCCACTTTCTTTTACCACCCATTATGTTCAATGAGGATGATTCTTTGATTTGATCTGATTTTATTTTGCTGAGGCTCGATATAAAGATTAAAAAGTAGGTGAAATAGCTGGACACCCTGTCAAATCCTTCTTCCAATCTTGACCTGTTTAGAAAAGTTGCCATTTATCAGTCTCTTTGCAACTAGATGTTTACACATGGACCCAACAGCACTAGAAAAGGCTTTGCCCAAATCACATTGCTTAATCACACATTGCAGAAAGGGCCGTCTGACTCAGTCAAAGGCTTTGGCTTCGTCAAAAGTGAGCACCACCAAAGGGAGATTGTCCTTGACGGCCAAGTCTATGGCTCCAAACAAATCATGCATCAACTCATATAGTTGCCTCCCTTTAATAAATTCCTCTTTACCTTTGTGTATTACTGCACCCATCTCTAAGATCTGGGTATAGATCTTTTAATCTGTATTTAGAAGGTAGATTGGTATATCTGATTCACATAGTTTAGGATCCTTGTTTGGTTTTAAAATTAAGTTAATGATAGCCGTATCCCAAGAACTTGGTGTGTCTAGTCCTTCAGCAAAAGCCAGGTTTAATACTTCTACAAAGACTGGCTCCAACTCTTGTTTCAGTAAGATGTATAACTCACTTGGTAGACTGTCCGGGCTCACTGCCCTCTCTTTAGTCTCTTGATTGCTTCCAACATTTAATTTCTGCCAATCTCTGCATCCAGCTCCAGGCTTAATTCTTCTTGTAGAAGGGAGAATGGTAATTTCACCAAGGTAGCTCATGATCTGCCCACCTGATGCCTCTAAATCCTCTGTATACAGTTTTTGAAAAAAGAGGTAAAGACCTGTTTTATCGTCATCTGTACAAATACAACTGGTGCTGTTGTTCAGAATAGCCTTAATGATGATTCAGTTTTGCTCCACCTTTGTGTTCCAGGCTAATAGATTGCCACATCCCTCGCTCTACTCATAATACGACAACTTAAATGTTTGCCATTTTTTCCTTATTTTGATCTCTAGTTGGTTTGGAGAATCTGCCCTCAACCCCTTAATCTTCTCCTTTGTCTCTGCCAGTTTTTGAGCATTCATGGGCAAAACAACCTCTCTCTGTAGATTCCGAATGGTGGATTCAAGATTTCTTATAATTTTTTCCTTACAGGCATATGCGCCTATACTAATTAGCCTGCCTCTGATAAAAGCCTTGTAGATATCCCAGACAATGTGCATGGGGTTTGAGCCAGGGCTTAACTGAAAGAAATCCCTAGTCTCTTGCTTCAAATGATCTATGACCTGTTGATCTCAGAACTGTACTCTGTTTACCATCCATCTAGGGGAGACATGGGTTTAATATAGACTAAAGTGTAAACTTACAGCTGAATGATCAGAGAGGTGCTCTGAAATATGTTCCACTTTTTTAAGATACCTGTTTAATGTTATGTCTGTTAAAAAGAAATCAATTCTAGATTAATGTCCATACTTTTGTTATCTTGTATGAAATTGCTATCCCCTTAACACAACACATCTGGCTAGTGCAGGCATACTGGCCTACCTATTTCTGTCTCTTTAGTATGTCTTCCCACTCTGCTTGTAATAGATGCGTCTCCGGAAGAAGTATCACTTCATCATCCATGAGCCTCAAGTACTCAAGAATCCTCTGCCTTCTACTTTTAACTCTGAGCCTGTCGACATTCCAAGATAAAACTTTTGAAGAGGTCTGTGCGGTCTTTAACGTATTACACTAGTGGTGGAGCCCTCAATCGTATCGGCATGAGCTCCAAAGTAGACCACTCAATAATGAAATTTCAAATGAGGACTGACATTATTTTTCTTTTCTCCCACATGCTCCCCCACCCAGTGACTAAAAGGAAACTGACAAACTTGCTATGCTCATGACTCTCCCCCCACAACCCCAACCCTGGGGGGAACCCTCCCTATATCCATTGGGTAAATCTATAGGATCTAACCTAAGTGAGCCCTCCTTTTCCTGGACAACTTTCAACCAGAATTCTAATGAGCCTTAATCTACTCAACTAGGATGCCAACTTCATTTCAGTCACTTTTATTGTCCATTTTATTATTCAACCTGATTCTTAGTGTTGAAGGAAGGCTCATCTATCTGAGCTGTAGCTCCCAAAGATCTGAGCTCCTGGATGTATTTTCCTAGTTCTACTGCCTGTCTTGCGTAGCCCTAGAAATATCTGATCTTATACAAAAAGACCATTCCCCTCTGGAGAAGGTGTTGACTTTAAGAGCCAGACAGAATTTTTTCGTTAATGGAGAAGGATTTGAAGTTAATCAAAATTTTGCTTGGATTTTCCCAAGCTCTCCCTTTTTTAAATGGATTGTGGTGGACTACGTTATTCCTTTACATATTGTTTTCTAATGTTTCAATTTTCTCGTGCAGTTCCTTTTCACCCAACTTTAAGTTCTGTATTTCCTCAAGGTTTAGGTCCACTCAGCTATTTTATATCTCCACTAAAGCTTCCATTTCTACCACTCTATCAGTGCATTAAATTTTGCTTCCATAGCCTGGCATGTCTCCTTAATCTTATCTTGATTTTTCTCTTAAATCAAACATTTTCCTCTCATTTACCCTGCTAGCATTGTCATCAAATTCTTCATGCCTAGCTGCCCTTTGCTTTTCAGAGGTGGCAAGGTAGAAGTCTGACGGGGAGGCCCCTGTAAGTGAGGCTGGGGGTCTACTGAGTCTTGGGTTAGTACTTGGAACCTATTAGTGGATTCTAACATCTCAAGACTGCTGCCTCTATCATCTTCCCTGGTGGAACTAATCTCAATGTTATCCTGCATGGCAGGCACACTATGCTGGAATGGAATGACTTGGTAATATGAGAACAGTCCTCTTTCTTCCTTGACTGAAATTTAAAGAAGGAATGTAGTGAAGGAGTAATCTTCGTGCATTCAAAAGTTCTGACACTCTTTCCCTCCTGCATCTTAAAATGACCTCCCTCCATTCTATTTTTGGATCTGGTATGTGGGGCAGCAGTGGGAATCTTGGGAAGTGAGTTGAATGCCTTCCCAAGGATCCCACCTCATTCCTGTGGGACGAGGACCTCCATAGAGTCCGATAAGGGAGACCAACACCCCATGCTGTCAGCCTTTGCCATTTTGTTTCTGAGGGAATAGCTTGCAATAGGAGATTAGCTAGCCCTTACCCCCAGCCTAGGCACAGTAGGGATTTGCCCTTTACCTGTGGTCCTTGACCTGTGGCTGCCTCACCGGAAGATGTGCGTGGGTCTCTTTTTACGGTGCTGATCTCTTGCTGGTATCATATGCTGTGCCTCGAAGAGCCCGAAGCGCCGCTCTGCTACTGTGGCTGCCATCCATTCTGAAGACGGCATTTCTCTGCTTGTTCTAGAGCTCTCAATGCTGCACGTGATGCCCCGGGAGAAAATGCATGTGAGGCACGCCAATCACGGCAGAGGTTCAACATTCAGGACGCGCGGACCCGGGTAGGTTTCCACACCGGTCCCGGCATCACTTGCAACTTGCAACTGTGCCCGACCTTGGGTTTACGTAGTCCTATGGAGCATATTTCCCTAATGCGGGTGGGCTCTAGTTAGGAAACATTTGTACCTGACTATGTAAGTAATTTGATACCTGTTTCTTATTTTTATAGCTACCTGTAATACTGGTACCCCGATTAAGAAGACACATTAACCCTTCTTGACTAGGAGATATTGTTAGTCAATCTTGGTCCTGACGAAGCATCGACGGACCCATATGGGCCACTAGGATGCGAAACATGTTGACCCACGAAAAGGGTTGGTGCGAAAATTGTCCAAACCTCCCTTCCACTCACAGTTTTCAATAGAGTGACTGATCATTATTTCTACTTCACTCGCTTGACTACACGTTTTTCTTTTAATCTTGGTCCCTACCTTCCAATTGGTTCAATAAATTATTTACCCATTGGAGGTTTTGAGAACCAATTTTATCCATTTTTTCTCTCTCTGATCTCCTACATATTTTCCTCCCCCCACCCAACTCTGGGGTCATGGCACCATCATTGTAAAAGATCTCCGGCAAAGAGCCCCCCCATTCGGGGTGGAGCCCGTCAGACATTGCAGCGCCGGTCTGACGAGGAGCTGTACCGATGATGAAGCATGACATCCTTTTGGATGTGTGAGGTTATTTGCTCCTATAATTTAGGATTCCATTCTGTGTTCTCCTTTCTTTTCACTGGAACAGTGTATTGATATTTTTCTATAGCTTCATTTGGGGATATACACTGGACCATAATACCCCACTATCCCTCTTTTTTTGAACGCCTCTGCCTACAGCCTGGCTCCATGACACCAGCCTTCTTGGATCTGCACTGACTCACCAGCCCTCAATTCCACCATGAGCGGGGGAAAGTGACTGCAAGTGAGCTCTGTTCATTTAATTATTAGCTTTTCTCCCGTAGATCATAGCGTACCATTGTCCAGGTGTCTGTAAGCTCCCAACGACACGCTCTGATGGCCCCCATGTTCCCCCAAGCCTGCACTTGCACTCATGTTTTATTGTGGTGGGTGACACAATGACTCAGTTCTGCCATTGCAGTCTGCACTCTGGGTTCTTTTTTAATACATATATAACCCCTATGGTTAGGCTCTAAAGCACCCATTGGAAAGGGAACATTCTATTTTAAAAAAAGTTTTGGGCGTGTTTTTAAGTTTTACATGTCCTCCTCAATTTGTTTTTCACCACAGTAAGACCTATATATACCATAGGATAACATTGGGTTACCTTATTACATTTAATAAATGCTAACTATTGATTGAGTGCACGTAGAAATGTCATGTTTGGACTCAAATAAACTTTAAAGTGAAATCATCTTTAATAGTAAGGTTGGATTTTAGATCACAATTTTGAAAATGCCACTTTTAGAAATTTTGCATTTTTCTACTTTAAACTTATTGAGGCCTTCGAGGAGTTTGCAGCTGCCTGGGTCCGTTAATTGCACCTCCATCAGGAATTCTTATGGAGTCAGACAGTGAGCAGTAAGATGTGGATGTAGCTGGGAGAGGGCCAGCCTGCCAGGATGGCTAGGGGGGAACTGTTCCCTGCCCTACTTACATCTAAAAGGGCTGCCTCCAGCACACACAGAGGAATCTCTCAGTAGGCTTCTTAGACCCTTAGGAGGGGAAGCGTAGACGTTCGAGTCCCAGATGTGGGTGTAGCCAGCAAGATTCCCTCACTTCAAAGGCAGGCACCAGGTATAAATATGTGACCCTCAGAACACCTCTTCAATACACTCCTAGACCAAGGGGCAGTATAGAAGAACTGCCTTGATCCCCAGAAGACTGCCATGCTGCTTGAGACCTGCCTTGTTCTCCAGAGGACAGCTCTGCTGCTTGAGGCCTGCCTTGTTCCCCAGAACACTGCCCTGCCATTTTTGACCTTCCCTGCTGTGTGAGACGGAAGACTCGATCTGCTCCCTTCATTCTAGGCTAACATGAGTAACCCCAAAGGTCAGTTGGCTGACCTCCTGTTCAGAGCTGCAGGGACACAGCCAGGACCAGAGGCATCCCTGCTACTGCCCAGCTGGCCTGTGGCACTGGTCCTGCAACTGAAACTGCCTGGGCCCTGCTGGCCTCTGCTAGAGTGAGTTCCTGATCAACAAGATGTGCCTCCAAAGCCCTGCCCTTTACCCTTTTTTGGGATCAGTTGAACTCCTCATGGGAAATATTTAAGTTTTGAACTCTTCACACTGGACTTTGAGAAGGTAACTTTTCCAGCAGTACTAGCTTGGTGTCTATTTCCAGCCCACACTCCATTGCAGATGGCCTAAACTTGTGACCTTACCTCATCTATCATGACCAGATGACTGTGATTGTCACTTTGTGCTTTTAGGCGCTACACATACCTAAAACTCTGAAATGACATATCCCTGGTTCTTCTGATTAGGGTTTTGTCATTTTTGGATCATTTTATTTATTAAAAGTTTCTTCATTTTTTCTAAATTGGTATGGGTCAAGCTGCTGTATACAGAGTTAGTTTCCATTGCTGTTATTGTTGTCATGTACTGATGAACTACCCCAGTTCAACTCTAACTTGTATCATGTTTCATTTTCTTGCTGCTAGTTCACTGAGCCATTAACAATAACATCTTATTTGAAAGTTTTGTTTCATGTTCTAGCATCTCCAGATGACATTTGCACAGAGGGTGCTGAATAATTATTAATGTAGTGGATTAGTGCTTAGGTGTTAATGCAATATGATGTTTATTTTTCTTGTGCTCTGATTTGCTGAAGGAATGCTACATTTGCTCACACCACAATGAAGCTGCAAAAATGTTAATTTAGTGTACAAGAATAATGTATAAAAACCCATGATTTTTAATGAATTGCATTTTCTCCTGAGTTTGATACTCTGAGAAGGTGCCTTAACGTGGGGACATAATACCTCATGAAATTGAGGTTTAACATCATCTCTGATCCAGGTAAATGTGGGAACACTGATCGAGGTACATTTTGGGATGTCTTGATTTTAGGGTACCATGTTTTGCTCTCAAGCTGCTGTATACAGAGTTAGTTTCCATTGCTGTTATTGTTGTCATGTACTGATGAACTACCCCAGTTCAACTCTAACTTGTATCATGTTTCATTTTCTTTCTGCTAGTTCACTGAGCCATTAACAATAACATCTTATTTGAAAGTTTTGTTTCATGTTCTAGCATCTCCAGATGACATTTGCACAGAGGGTGCTGAATAATTATTAATGTAGTGGATTAGTGCTTAGATGTTAATGCAATATGATGTTTATTTTTCTTGTGCTCTGATTTGCTGAAGGAATGCTACATTTGCTCACACCACAATGAAGCTGCAAAAATGTTAATTTAGTGTACAAGAATAATGTATAAAAACCCATGATTTTTAATGAATTGCATTTTCTCCTGAGTTTGATACTCTGAGAAGGTGCCTTAACGTGGGGACATAATACCTCATGAAATTGAGGTTTAACATCATCTCAGATCCAGGTAAATGTGGGAACACTGATTGAGGTACATTTTGGGATGTCTTGATTTTAGGGTACCATGTTTTGCTCCCACACAAAACAAAATCTGTTCGCGTAGGCAGATGATTAACCAAACAGATACCAGATTATTTGTCAAATAGATTTTCTTGGGATGTTTTCCACGTTCACTCTTAATGGTACCTTCCAATACGCAGACCACACCTCCATACATTCCTTTTAATTTAGATATATTTTTTCCTATTGTGAATACTCACTTTCCAAGGAACTAGGAGGTAACATGGTGAATTTGCTTCTTGTGTGTCCCTAGGTTCTTGTGGTTCATGATCTGTGGCAATAAGGTTAATGGAGGCATAAAAGGCCTAGGAAACGTAATTAAAACATATGCATTGTAAAAAACAGTGACAAGAAAAGATTAATGCTTGAAACATCAAATTATTGAAGGGAGTCATTTTCAATATATAGAGATGTCCATAGTCAATGCCCCTGCATACTGAAAGGCCACTAATGAAGGGTGCAAGCATTGACAACTCCTTCTGATGCCACTGCTGAGTTAAGTAGCATAAATCCGGCTGTAAGTATTCCTACTATTGCAGGGGCTACAACGCCTTTGCTGCTCATTACACCACCCGAGAGGGCCTGGGTTTGGTGTGCTGTGGCAGTGATTGCAGACACATTCCTTTGCCAGTCAGTGCTCCTTTTGTTAGATATATTCTGTGATTTTGTAATGGCTTTTAGCTTTTTTTAACTAAGCGCCTGTCCTGCAGGCTGATTCACAATGTGATTGATATTTGAACAAAGCTGTGCCTCACTGAACCTTTGTGTGCTATTGTTTATTGTTGGAAATGGCCCTTTGTGCATGGACATCCCCAGACTTTTTGCCTTCCTCCTCCTCATTTTCCGACCTGGTTTTTGTTGGCTTTAAGACTCCGTTTGACTACTACTAAGCAGTGTTAAAGCATTGTGCTCTCTCCTTAAACTGTGGTAACATTGACTCATCCACAATTGACATATTTAATATACTTGTAAGTAAAGTAAAGTGCACTATAGGTTCCTAAGGCCTGTTACTGAAACGCTACTAGTCGGCCTGGGCACCCACTTGCCAGGCCCAAACTTTTCTTTTTATTACACATAAGTCACTCATAAGATAGGCCCTAGTTAACCCCAAGGGCAGGATGAAGTGTATTTAAAACATTGGTCATATACTTTTAAGTTTAACATGTCCTGTCATAGGACACTTGTTGTAGGAACAAGACAGCTGGATTTAGGGCAGAAGCACCACCAAGCGTGGGGGACTGAGTCTGATCCCACACCGCTTGACAGCTGTCAGCTTAACCCTTTCAGCCAGCTAGCAGCACCTCACCAGTACTCAATAGTAAAGGTGATTTGTGGCAGCCTATTGCATGATAGTGTAAGACTTCTCAGGGAACTAGTGATGGAACAGATCATACCCCTTTCTCTCAGTTATACACATCTCATACAGGAAAAGACAAACAAAAGCACAATTTGGTTCAATACATTTATTGAAGCAACAGCATTTTATGTAAAAAGACATGAATTGCGATTAATGGGATAATGAAACACAACACTTTTAGGGCGGTGACTTGAAAAGTGAAACAGAGGAAAAATCCCACAATACTGTCACAATGGTGATTCTATAATCCCTCCCTACACTACTAAGATTCTACATGACTGCAATCGCAGTGTCGGCTCTAATCTGCCCATCTATTACCTTGAAGGAAACCCAATCCCCATACCTGTGCTATAGGTAAAGAAGAGGTTTGTTGGCTTGTTGCAAGTCCTCCAAGCAAGGTTGAAGAGAAGATGCAGAGTTTCAGCAGAAACTGCGACAACAGCACGCAACATGAGATGGCAAGCTGGCTGGATTGTCCCCTCTAAGGTTGTGGGAGCAGTGTGGTGTTTTATAATAAAACATCTGATGTTCTAAGAACTGCCCAGATGTTACAACACACATTTTTCTGTGTAGGGTAGACATAATACTTTTTGTACCGACAATACCCGGTAAACCATTGTGTGAAGCCTTGGGTTGAGCACAAGATGAGAATGTGATGCAAAGAAATGAATAACAAATTATGCACGAAAGGCAAATGATAAAAATAATAAAACATCTCCACTAAAATGAAGCTTTACTAAAATAATAAGAGGAATACAAATTTAATATAACTAGGTGAGAGGGCATAGGCCACAGGGCCCAGTGTCTGTATAAATGCTAAAATACCCTCACTGATAATGAAAAACTGCTAAATTTATTTTTCACTACTGCAAGGCCCATCTCTCCCATGGAATAACATTGGGAATACCTTTAAGCAACCTTTAAGTGTAACTTCTAATTGGGAAATATAGACATTTGGAGTTTGGTGTTCCTGGACTCACGATTTTAAACCACAACTGATGGTGAAGTGGGATTTTAAATTGTAAGTCTGAAAATAACACTTTTAGAAAGTTGGCATTTTCTTACTTTAACCATTCTGTGCCTCTACCTGTCTCTGCAGGGTTTATGACAGCTGGGCTTTGTGTATTCCCTCTAGATAGATACACACAAAGAGGACCTTGGGTGTGATATTTGCATCCTGATGGCCAGTCACCAGGCTGATGGGGCTCCCTGGGCGAGATGGGAGGGAGATGCTGACACTTGCACCTGACTAAGGCTGTGCCTCTCCTCACACAAGGGGCTGCATACCCCCCTGTAGAGTGTCTGGAGCCAGGGAAGTAAGGGCAGGGACCTTGTGATCTCCAAAGGCCTCTTTGAAGTCTCTCTCACTTCAAAGGCACATTCAGATATAAGTACTGAACTCAAAACACAACCAAATCAGGACTCTCCTGGAACCTAGGACATTCTGCAAGGAAGGAGGACTGCTATGCTGCCAGGAAGGACTGCCACTCTGCAACTGTATTGCTATGTTGGCCTGTTTCTTGCTGTGTACTGTGCTGTAAGAGGGACTGCCACTTTTCTACTTGATTTTCTGTGTTGGCCAGCTGCTTCATGCCTGGAGTTAGAAGGACTGGACCTGTTCTTTACATCCTTGAGCCCAAGAGTCTCCAAGGGCTTGTTGGCTTGTCCCCTGTTCTCCTGCAGTCTCAGGGACATCAACGACTGCCTGCAATTCTCCTCGTGCAGCTGGACTCTGCCATCTGTGAGTTCTACCCTTGCCTGAGGTGCACCTTGAAGTCCTGGGCCTCAGAAGTGGGTTCTGTAGCTGATTTGTGCAAAAACCGATGCATTTCCTCAAGTGCATGAGAAATTCCGCCACGTCACTCCTTTGACACAGAGGCTGCTAGCAGATTCACAGCCTGTGAAGCTTGCCGATGATGCATTGCATTCGCTTCAATGGAGTTTGACGCAGACATGGGACCCAACTGTGAGGCTTGACAACAACACATTGTTGACTGTGAATATCGGAACTGATGCATTGTGACGTCGACGTTTCGATCCATCAAAGGTACTGTTTCAGTGGACCCTGCATAGGTTCTGTAGCCAGCCTACCCTCCATCGTGGTCATCCTGAACTTTGGATTTGCACCGATCTTTTGCGACCTCAAATAACCTTTTGACCACTAGTGAACTCTAAGTACTATTTTTGATTTAAAAATTCATACCCCAACTTCTACGGATTGGATGTTTGTTGTTTTGGTATTGTTTTACTCAGATATAGGGGGTCATTCGGACCCTGGCGGTCCATGACCGCCAGGGCCGGGGACCGCGGAAGCACCGCCAACAGGCTGGCGGTGCTTCCAGGGCCATTCTGACCACGGCGGTAAAGCCGCGGTCAGAAAAGGGATACCAGCGGTTTCCCACCGGTTTACCCCTGGCCAAGGAATCCGCCATGGCGACGCTGCTTGCAGCACCGCCATGGGGATTCCGACCCCCTTCCCGCCATCCTGGTCCTGGCGGTAAATACCAGGAACAGGATGGCGGGAACGGGTGTTGTGGGGCCCCTGAGTCCCCTGCACTGCCCATGCCACTGGCATGGGCAGTGCAGGGGCCCCCTCACAGGGCCCCATAATGATTTTCAGTGTCTGCAAAGCAGACACTGAAAATCGCGACGGGTGCCACTGCACCTGTCGCACACCAGCAACTCCGCCGGCTCCATTCGGAGCCGGCTTCATAGTTGCTGGGGCTTTCCCGCTACCGCCGCCCGCCGCCCGCCGCGGTTGGAATGACCGCCATACTCTCTTTGTTTCTACATTGGTGTGGAGTCTTTTTGGAGTGGCTTTCACTGTGTTACTGTAATTAAATGTTGCACAAATACTATACACATTGCCTCTTAAGCTAAGCCTGACTGATCTGTGCCAAGTCACTAGATGGTCAGTATAGGTTAAGTTATGGTGTGTTTCTGACTTATACTGACTAGGATTGTGGTCCCTACTTGGACAGGGTGCATATCTCTGCCTGCTAGAGACTCAATTTCTAACATTTATGATTTATGACCTATTGTTTTGAAACGCTTGAATAAACACCTTTGTGACAGCCACACGTGAAAGTGAATTACTACATTTATAGCAAAAGAATATGATGCAGAAAGTACACTATGATTTGAGCTTGCATTATACAATACACTTCAGGGAACCCATTTGGGATAATGGGGCAATATTAATTGACACCTCCCCAAGATACTCAACCACATGGAGAGACAAGGGCATGAGGACACTTGGTTAAATTAAAAACAGTCATTTGAAAATACTTCATATTTGGGGGATGTACAAAGGCATTATTTTGGGGATCTACAAGTTTTTATTAGACCCATGTTTTTTGCAAACTACTGCTACAAATCTGAGGAGCTGTTGGGAGAGCCACTGTTGATGGAATGAAGTGGTAGACTGGAGGAAATGCTTCTGAACCACGTGAAAGGAGTCAAATAAGCTACAGTAAAACTGGGATATTTTAGAATCCTACACGAATGGCACTAGATAGCAAAGTTTCTACATGGGTTTGGGCTTTGTCCGGTCTTGATGTGCTAGAGAAGTGCAGAACCCAATTGTGATTGTTCATATTCTCTGGGGCTGTGTGAAAAACTAAGGATCGCCACATGGGAAATATTGAAAGAGGTCCTAGAAATAAACAGGGCCACTGGAAATTATGCGATAGTGCGTCTGCAGTAATTTTTGCATAATTAGAGGTTTGACGCATCTGCCACATAATACATCTCCTGCCACATAATCTACAGATAAAAAAAATATATATGTTTCTAGCTAAAACTTTTAATAAGTTACTAAGAATGTGATGACACATTTTGCTGCACAGTAGAAGCCTCTTTTCAAAGCTACACTGGTCACATTTATGTTGCTTATTGCTATATTTGGATGTTTAACTGGGTAGTAATGATGTACAACAAATGCTGAGTGTTAACAAGTTAAAAAATGATGAAATAATGAAATAATACTAATTTAAAATGTGCTGCATTATGATTCATCATTTGCCTTTTCTTGCCACATAATTTACTTAAACCTGACACATAGGCCCTCATTACGAGTCTGGCAGTCTACTTACTGCCAGACTTGCAGTAGCGCTCCCACCACCGACGGGCTGGCGGTGAAGACCGCTATATTACGAGTGTGGTAGTTTGGCCTGTGCTAAACTGCCACTTTCCTGTTCCTACCACCAGGGCAGTTGGACAGCCACCAAATCCCTGGTGGAAAGGCTACCGGCAACAAGAATTTGCATTCCTGTCGCCGGTAGATGACTCCTCCACCCCCCATTTACCCAAGAGGCCCCCACCCCCCTTCCGTAAAACATTACCACCACCCACCCCCATTCCCTGAACTTCCTAGTAACCCCTCCCCCCGTTCCCAGTAGTAAGGCCCCCACACATACACATACTTACCCCCTACCCCTGATCCCCGTACTAACCCCCGCATACAGGCATGCACCCACACGCACACCCTGACACTCACTCACACTCACAACAGCCTTACACTCACACACACACATTCAACACCCCAAAATCCATACACACATACACTCCCACTCACACACAACTGCCTCTCCACCGTCAACCGCCAGTACGACTGCGGGCCACTTTCTGCCTAAAGAATGGCAGAAAGTTGCCAGGAGTCGTAATATGGTGGTCTGCTAACCGCCAGCACTGGTGGTCTAGTGGTGGCTTTGATGGTCTTGGAAAAAGACCGCCAAAGTCATAATGAGTGCCATAATTTGGCCCTCTCCTGCTGCATAATTCCACTGGCCCTAGAAATAAGAAAAAATCCCTATGCACGCTCTCGGCTACTGCACAATGCATCTGGCTTGCTGGAATAAACTCCTAAATAACAAAGATGTCTTGCAATGTCCTTGTCGGAACCAAACATATTGATCCTGAGACACTGGAAAATATCGACCATACCCATGTATGAGATATTGCTTAGTGATATCTATAATATGGCAACCTAGAAGGAACAATACACAAAATAAACTACCAGATAAATAAAATAGGGAAAACATGGGGTTGGGGAGGTGACAAACGGATATAATAAACCCGGTTGCAAAGACGTTAAAAGCATGGGTACACAAATCAAGATACATGGAAGACACTAAGCCATAAGGGAAGTTGAAACATATGGTAATGAGGATAATGAACGGAAGGCTATTCTGTTTGGAAATTGTCAAGTCTTGTACTAGTTGAAAAATATCACTTTACATTTCTCTTTACTTGAACTTTTTTTATTTGTTTCCCTTTTAGTCCTTTCTTTGCTTAAGCAATTATATGTTAGTAAACCTGAGCCTAGCTGTCAGGGGTGGCTCCTCCACTGTGGTAGAGGAACGTCGCCCCACCCGCCAGCAGCTGCAGAACCTTTACAGTAAAACCTTAATAAACCATAATAAACCAGGTTTATTATGGTTTTACTGTAAAAGGGGTGCGCTGGGGCCATGGGGCGTGACAGGGACAGAGGGAGAGTGCACAGCACTCCCCCTCAGTGTGCATGTATGTTTTGCTGGCCGTCTTGGGCCGGCCAAACATACATGCTCACTAGGCTCTCTCGAACCCAGAACTGTGTTGCTGGGTTAGAGATAGCAGGCAGAGACTTCCACTCTGCCTCAGAGCGCCAAGCCAGGGTGCTCTGTCCAATTCTAATATTGCTTTCATGCTGCCTGCAGCATGAAAGCAGAGTTAGGGTTAGATGCAGGGCAGGCTGGGAGCCTGTGCCTGCAGTGGAGGACTGGAGCAGAGCAGCGTGGTGAAAAGGGTACTTTTTAAAATTATTATATATTTCTTTTGTTGACCCCCGTCCCTCACGCCCTTTTCCCCTCCCGCATTTCCTTCTAGTTTGCTCAATAAAGAAATATTATACGGTATGGTATAGAAAGACTGTAGCATATCAGAAGAAAAACAAGAGTCAAGTACTGACTCTTGGCTGTGCCCTGGGTACTGCTTACCAGTCCCAGGGCCGTTGCTCTGTGTAAAGTGGATATGCAAATTAGGCTAATTATAATTGGCAGTATCAACCTAACTATAAGCCCTTAGTATATGGTAGGGCACATAGGTTTAGGGACCCATGCATAGGTTGTGCCCCATGGGTGCACCGTTGAGGTGCCCAGTGTCATTTCAAAGGCAGGCCTGCCTTGCTGGCTGCTTTTAAACCAAAGTTACATGCAAATTTGACTTTTGAATTAAAAATACTTCCAAAGTCCTAAACTAACTTATTTTTTCATATAAGTCACCCCTAAGGTGTGCCTTATGTGCCCCTAGGGTAGGGTGCAATGTTACTATAAACAGGGACCTTAGGAACATTGTTTTAAACACCCTGGTGAAGTAAAATAGCTAAATTAGTTTTCCCCCACTGTAGTGAATGGCATCCATAAGCTAAAATGGGGAGACTTTGTTTTAATTAACAAAGTCGGCTTAAGTGTCAGGTACCTTGAGTTTGGTGTCAAATTAATTGTTATAATAAATCCCACAACTTACTGTTATGGGATTTATTATAACTAGTTCAGGTATAGAGTTTTAAACTCTACATGAATAGTTGCCAATTTCAGCTCTGCAGTGCCCTTCTCTGATTCTCCGGCCTCTCACAGCCTGTCCAGGCTGCCTTGATGAGGTGTGAAGTGGCCTGAGCTGAACCAAAAGGATGTGCCTGGGGGAGGAGAGCTGCTTCATCAGATGGGGAAGCAGGAAGGGCTGCCAAACTGGTCCTCAAAGGCAGGGAAGGACATTTGGAGCAACCCAGCACATTCCTCACACCCTGCAACCCCAGACAATTAGGAGTCCTCTTGATTATATTAGGAGAGGGCGGGAGCGGGGTGTGTTTAGGTTTTTTTGTCATACCAGTAGGTGAGCTCAGCCAGATCTAACCTCCAAAAATAATTTTCAGCCATGATGGATTTTCAAAGTATGTTGCTCCCTGGGATTGATTTTTGCCACACTTCCCAGGAAGTGGTCATTACAGGGGGAAGGACAGTGCACCTAATTGGAGAACCAGGACCCCCCTGTTTTTCCACTCAGGAGAAAGGATAAATATGGCAGAGCTGCACCCATACCTCAGATCCCTACAAGGAAGAACATCAGAAGAAGAAGGACTGCCCTACTAGACCCCTGACCAGCATCTGGACACTGCACTTTGAAAGACTGCACCAGCTGCACACTTGTGCTTTACCACAAGAAGGACTTTGCATGGCTTCAACTGGTTCAGGAAGGGACTCCCTGTTTGCTACAGGTGAAAAATTGCTAACCAGAATTGATCCTGAAGAAACTGACCAGCTGACAACTGTCCAATTTGGAGTTGAGCCAGTTTTATTCTGGGAGTTGTAGTCCGCACCCTCAAGGAGCAGCTCAAAGCTTCCAGAACCTTGGGGTGAGCTGTGGACTCCAAAGAGACCTTAAAAAAACCTTATGGAAAAAGATCCAGAAGTTTGGAAAAGATTGGAGGAGTTTTTGGGAAAAGCTCCATAGAAGGACTGACCTGCAACTCTAGTTGGTTTGCCTCAACCACGACCCGACCTGACTTACAGGTTCATCCCACTGATGAAAGTCTCCGAAAACATGTCAACACCAGGGCAGTGCGCGCTCTATTGGCGACTAAAATGCAAAAACCCAGCACTCTCAAAACAACGTAATTTATGCGTTGTGCTGATATGTTGTTTAACCTTTTGCATTGCAGAGTTTAATCCTGAAGACTTATTTTTTATGTGTTTACAAATACTGTTCATTTGCAATGTATTGCTGCAGGCTTTCAGATTGTGTTAGGGTGCGGTCCCTTTCCAGGGCCTTCCAGAGACTTTCCCTGCAGCATGCCTGGGTGTGGTTGTGGGCTGGGTCAAGACTCTATAAAAGGGAGCCAGCCCAGCTCCAAGTGCTCACTATTCAGAGGTCCCGGTGCAGAGCAGCAGCTACTTCCTGAGCTCCTGTCCCAATGGCCTATTTGATCTTCCAGGCCTCTGCCCTTCATTCTTTATTGGTGATCCTTGTTCAGGGCGGTAAGACGGTGGTTGGGCTGACCTACCAACGCCGTATTCGAGAACTTTCATACTCTTGGCCTAATTCTTTAATGATTAACAGATTACTTTGCGCTCTACCATTTCCTGACATTTGCATGGTGGCTTGCGAATCGGCAAGACGCGCGATTCGTTTCATTGTACTTTGATCTTGTTATTCATTGTGAGCTGTTATTTCTTGGCATTTACATTGTGGTTTACGAATCGGCAAGACGCGCGATTTGTTTAATGATGATTTGACTTTGATATTCATTGCGTACTAACATTTCTTGGCATTTTACTTGGTGACACTCGAATCGGCAAGACGCACGATTCTCTCCTCGAGTTTCATTCATGTTGTTTATTGTATGCCACTATTCTAAGATATTTATCATGTAATATTCGAGTTGACAAGTTATGTGATTTGTTTTCCTGAATCCATATTATGTTATTCATGGTGCACAATCCTTTTATGGTGTTTACTATATATATATATATATATATATATATATATATATATATATATATATATATAAATCTACAATATGCGCAATTTGTGTTGAAACATTTTAAGAGTACACAGAAGATCAGAGTTTCTAGATGCAACATTGTATGGTCCTAGTATGCATTCTCAAAAAAGGATTTATATGACTGGTTTAAAAAAAAATCAGAATGTTTTTTCTGATTCTCATGTAAAGGAAAGTACTTGAATAAGAAAGTTTTCATTTAATCCATCTTGATTCCCTTACAGGTATCCGGCCATCTTGAAACTTAGTTGTTTTAAACTTAATTCTTAGATTGTGAATCATAGTCTAGTACTGATTTCAGGAGATATAATTTTCATATTGTGTGTTCTAACCTTTTTCTTACTACAGGTCTCCTTCCCAGCTGTTTCCCTTCCTAATCCCCTCTTCCCCTCTTGAACTCTCTTAGCCTCTATGAAATATCTATCAGAGTCTCTTGGAGCTCTTCAGTGGTGGACGTGTTGGTAATGTGCGCAGACCCCGAGGATCTGGTGACTCTGACAGAATAGTGAGCCCACGAATTATTATCCTCCTGGTTTGTGTATGTTCTCAGCATGGCCATGTTGGAAGAGTTAGTCAAGGCTATCTAACAGCTCCAGGCAGAGGTGGTATCATCCAAAGAATTGACAACTAGCTTAGCTGAGAGAGTGAGTCAGTTGCAAGATAAGGTAGAGAAGAAGGAACATGGTCCCACAGGTGTGTCCTGGCCAGGTACTTCTTCTCAGGCTTCTGGAAGTATTCCGACAAACATTTCCCTAAATGTTCCTTCCGCAATTCCTTTAGCTCCCCCAGAATGTTTCTCAGGTGACACTTTGAAAGCGCAATCTTTCCTGGTTCAAGTGGAACTACACTTCACCTGCAGACCACATACTTTCCCCGATGCCCAGTCAAAAATAGCTTTCTTGTTATCATATTTGGCTGGGGATGCAGCTACTTGGGCAATTCCTCTTGTGCGTAAAAATAGTCCCTTGTTGTACAACTGGAGAAATTTTGTTCGTGAGTTTGAGAGAGTTTTTGATCGTAGAAGTGTAACACAGTCAGCAGATCGTGAATTATTAGATTTACGCCAAGGGATTCAAGACCTAGTGTCATATTTAGCCAACTTTAACCGGCTGGATGCCGAGACATCCTGGCCTGAAGAAAAACAAGCGGTCTTGTTTTACAAGGGACTCAAAGAGGAACTAAAAGATATCTTAACGCAAGTCGACCCACAACCTACAGACTGTCAAGAATTAATAAACCTTGTCTTGAGGCTGGATCATCGTTTACCAGAACGTAAAGGAACGCGCAACAAGATTGAAAAACATTCATGGTGTGTTCATGATAACAGAGACTCAAGAACTCCGAAAGAGAGAACGCCGGGACCAATGGAAATTGGAACCATCAGAAGACCTTTGACCAAAGATGAAAAGGACCTACGCAGAAAAAATGGACAATGTCTTTATTGTGGGCGGAAGGGTCATTTTGCCAAAGATTGTCCAATCAAACCAAAGAACAAGCAAGGTCCAGTTCAGAAGGTCGCAGCCAATGCACCAGTTGAGTTGGAAAACTAAAACACCCAAGATGCAGAGAAGGGTTGCTCTTGGGTGTCTCCGTGGACCCTTCACAATCCAGACATCTTAAACTGGAAATAAGAGTTCATGTCAAGAAAAAGATCTGTTTCAAAAAAGCTCTAGTCGATTCTGAGGCTACTGGAAACTTTGTTGATGCCCAATTGGTTCGTGCATGGGGGATACCATGTATTGAAAAGAAGACCCCAGAAATCATCCAGGCCGTCGATGGAAAACTCTTGACTGGAGGTCCAGTAAGTCTTCAGAATATCCCCTTGTCGATGATTTGTGAAGATAAGAATCAAAGAAAGAAACATAAAGAGAAAATCATTCTTGACGTGATCCATGCTCCCCAATATGGGATTATCCTTGGCTTGCCATGGTTAACTCATCACAATCCAGAGATCAATTGGGCAGAATGAAAAATCGTGTTCTCATCTGCGCTATGTAACGAAAAACGTCTCCAAAAGATTCAAGTACCAAAAGTTTGTAACTCTTACATAGTTACTGCCACGGAGAAAGAAATTCAGCTGCCCAAACAGCATTCATCTCACAAAGATGTATTTGATGAGAGAGGAGCAGAGACTCTACCTCCTCATAGATCTTATGATTGTCAAATTGATCTAACCCCAGGTGCGATACTTCCCAACTGTCGTGTATATGCCCTGTCAGAACATGAAAATCAACATTTACGAAAATACCTAGATCAATTTATGGAGAATGGCTTCATTCGCCCCTCTAAGTCTCCTGCAGCTTCGCCTTTGTTTTTTGTTCCAAAAGCTAATGGAGAACTTCGAACTTGCATCGACTATAGGGGTTTGAACAAAGTCACCATCAAGAATAAATATCCTTTACCCCTAATTCCGGTATTATTGGAACAAGTAAAGAGAGCAAAAATCTACACGAGGCTTGACCTTCGAGGTGCTTATCATTTGGTCAGAATGAGAGAGGGTGACGAATGGAAAACAGCATTCAAGACAAGATATGGCCTTTTTGAATACACCGTCATGCCTTTTGGTCTATGTAATGCTCCAGCAGCATTTAAATTTTTCTTGAATGACGTTCTTAGAGAGTACCTCGACATATTTGCCATAGTCTACATCGATGACATTTTGACCTACTCTGACAATGAAAACGAACATGTCCAACATGTCAAGGAAATTCTTGCAGCCCTGCGAAAGCACCATTTATATTGCAAACTAACCAAGTGTGAGTTTCATGTTACCACAGTTGAATTTTTAGGGGTTATTCTTACCCCTCAAGGTATGGTGATGGCAGAAAAGAAAGTAAAAGCCGTATCTTATTGGCCCACCACATAGACTGTTCGTGATGTACAATGTTTCCTGGGGTTTGCAAATTTTTACCGGAGATTCATAAATAATTTCTCCCAGACAGTGGCTCCAATCACTAAGCTACTAAGAAAGAAAGAAAAGTTTGTATGGTCCCCAGAAGCTGATCAAGCATTCTCGACTTTGAAGAAAGCTTTCTCCACTGCCCCAGTCTTGACTAATCCTGATGCGAATCGACCTTTCATAGTGGAAGCTGATGCTTCAGATGTAGCAGTAGGAGCCGTCTTATCGCAACGAAATAAAGACACTGGTCAACTTCATCCTGTAGCTTATATGTCTCGGAAGTTGAACGAAGCCGAACAGAACTATGTCATTGCTGAAAAAGAGCTTCTGGCGATTTGTGACGCCTTTAAAGAATGGAGACATCATTTGTTGGGTGACAAATACACTGTCACAGTATATACTGATCATCATAATCTTCAATTCATGAGTTCCGCCAGACTTTTGACCCCTAGGCAATTACGCTGGATGCTGTTTTTTGCCGAATTTGATTTTGTATTAACTTTCCGGCCTGGCAAAGATAATCGCAAAGCTGACGCCTTGTCCCGTCAAGAGTCTACCACGTTGCCTGCATTTCAAGCCTCCAGAGCTATCATTGCTCCTGACAAGGTTCTATGTATCATAAAAACTGAAGATTTCTTTGAAGAAATTCGCAACTCTTTCACTGTTGAAAAATGGCGAACATGGGCCCAAGCAGATCCCAAAAGGTCAATCAAGCAAGGACTACCCTTTCATGACGCTCGTTTGTTCGTACCCACTACCAAACTTCGCAATATAGTGTTTCATTGGTTGCATGTTATACCAACGGCAGCTCACCCAGGTACTCCTAAAACTCTTGAACTGATCCAATACTATTGTTGGTGGCCTACCCTAACAAAAGATGTAAAAGCAATGGTAAACAACTGCGAAGTTTGTGCTCACATTAAAACAAGTCATTCAAAACCAAAAGGGTTGTTACATCCACTTCCAACCCCAAGTTGTCAATGGGGGCACATTTCTTTAGACTTTATTACCGGTCTGCCAGTGGTTCAACAGCATTCAATAATTCTGGTGGTAGTAGATAGTCTCACGAAATATGGACATTTCATTGCCTGCAAAAAATTGCCCACTTCTATTGAACTGGAAACTATTTTACTGAACAGAGTGGTTCGTTATCATGGACTGCCAAAAGTTATCCTCTCCGATCGGGGATTGCATTTTGCCTCCAATTTCTGGAAGACATGGTGTAAAACACTCTAAGGGACATCTACGCTATCTACTAGTCACCATCCTCAAACAGGTGGTCAAACAGAGAGACTAAATCAGACTTTGAAACAATACCTACGTGCCTACGCTGAAAAGGCACTTCGTTCTTGGACATCTATGCTCTGGTTAGCTGAGTTAGCTTACAATAACTCATTCCACACTTCTATTGGCGTTACACCCTTTTTTTATTTATTTGGCTATCATCCTGACACCCTGCCCATCACAATTCCTCAAGAAAGTTCTCTTACTCCAGCTGTGTCAGAAACCATTCAGCATTTGCAACAAACCCAGAAACTGCATTTAGAAAAAGCCAAACAAAAATACAAAAGGCAGTATGACAAGAAACATTGTGAGGGACCGCAATATCAACCAGGTGACATAGTGTGGCTTTCCACAAAACATAGAGATTTCAAGAAGAAGCACATGTTTAACCCCAAATTCATAGGTCCTTATACTGTCCTTCAGCAAATCAATCCGGTAACCTATAAACTACAATTGCCCAGATTCTTACGGATTCATCCAGTGTTCCACACTTCCCTATTGAAAAGGGCAGTCCAAAAGGACCACCCTCATCCAGCTCCTGTTCTAGTACAGGGAGAAGAAGAATATGAAGTTAAGAATGTGTTGGATTCTAAACTACGAGGGCGTGCTCTATGGTACTTAATCTCATGGAAAGGTTATGGTCCTGAAAGTAACTCATGGGTTTCTGCATCTGATGTTGATGCTCCAGTACTTGTGAGATGCTTTCATCGTCTTAATCCAGGCAAATCAGGCCCTGGAGCGTGTCTGGTAGAGGGGAGTACTGTGAACACCAGGGCAGTGCGCGCTCTATTGGCGACTAGAATGCAAACACCCAGCACTCTCAAAACAACGTAATTTATGCATTGTACTGATATGTTGTTGTTTAACCTTTTGCATTGCAGAGTTTAATCCTGAAGACTTATTTTTAATGTGTTTACAAATACTGTTCATTTGCAATGTATTGCTGCAGGCTTTCCGAGTGTGTTACGGTGTCGTCCCTTTCCAGGGCCTTCCAGAGACTTTCCCTGCACGATGCCTGGGTGTGGTTGTGGGCTGGGCCAAGACTCTATAAAAGGGAGCCAGCCCAGCTCCAAGTGCTCACTATTCAGAGGTCCCGGTGAGGAGCAGCAGCTACTTCCTGAACTCCTGTCTCGGTGGCCTATTTGATCTTCCAGGCCTCTGCCCTTCATTCTTCATTTGTGATTCTTGTTCAGGGCGGTAAGACGGTGGTTGGGCTGACCTCCCAATGCCGTATTCGAGAACTTTCATATTCTTGGCCTAATTCTTTAATGATTAACAGATTACTTTGCGTGCTACCATTTCGTGACATTTGCATGGTGGCTTGCGAATCGGCAAGACACGCAATTCGTTTCATGCTGATTTTACTTTGTTATTCATTGCGCGCTACCATTTCTTGACATTTGCATGGTGGCTTAAGAATCGGCAAGACGCGCAATTCTTTTTATGGTGTTTTAACTTTGTTGTTCATTGCGCGCTACCATTTCTTGACATTTACATGGTGGCTTAAGAATCGGCAAAAGACACGCGATTCGTTTCATTGTACTTTGATCTTGTTATTCATTGTGAGCTGTTATTTCTTGGCATTTACATTGTGGTTTACGAATCGGCAAGACGCGCAATTCGTTTAATGATGATTTGACTTTGATGTTCATTGCATACTAACATTTCTTGGCATTTTACATGGTGACACTCGAATCGGCAAGATGCACGATTCTCTCCTCGAGTTTCATTCATGTTGTTTATTGTATGCCACTATTCTAAGATATTTATCATGTAATATTCGAGTTGACAAGTTATGTGATTTGTTTTCCTGAATCCATATTGTCTTATTCATGGTGCACAATCCTTTTATGGTGTTTACTATATATAGATATATATATAAATCTACAATATGCGAAATTTGTGTTGAAACATTTTAAGAGTACACAGAAGATCAGAGTTTCTAGATGCAATATTGCATGGTCCTAGTATGCATTCTCAAAAAAGGATTTATATGACTGGTTTAAAATTTAGTCAGAATGTTTTTTCTGATTCTCATGTAAAGGAAAGTACTTGAATAAGAAAGTTTTCATTTAATCCATCTTGATTCCCTTACAGGTATCCGGCCATCTTGAAACTTAGTCATTTTAAACGTAATTCTTAGATTGTTCATGTTTTCAGAATGACTATGCTTAGAATCATAGTCTAGTATTGATTTCAGGAGATATAATTTTCATATTGTGTATTCTAACCTTTTTCTTACTACAGGTCTCCTTCCCAGCTGTTTCCCTTCCTAATCCCCTCTTACCCTCTTGAACTCTCTTAGCCTCTGTGATTTATCTATCAGAGTCTTGGAGCTTTTCAGTGGTGGACGTGTTGGGAACGTACGCAGACCCCGAGGATCTGGTGACTCTGACAAAACGTGACTAAGTCCGAATGTAGAAAGTTGACCGGGTCCTCCAGAGCAGTGTATCGGAAGAGGGCTCCAGTGACATCAGATCAAGATTCAGGTTCGGCCCGGTCGAAGAATTTTCATCTTGAAAAATCGTCTAAGTCTGAATGTAGAAATCTTCACTGAGGGCTCCCACAACGCATATCCGAGCAAGGGCTCCAGGGAGGTCGGATCGGACTGGTGACTTTGTCCTGCTGAAGAAAATTTTCAAGAAAACAACTAAGTCCGAAGGTAAATGTTTGAGCGAGGCCTCCCACTTGTTGTAGCCGAGCAGGGCTCCATCGCGGTCAGACTTAAACTTTGACTTTGTCCCAGTCCAGTTGCGACCAGATTACCAGATTGGCGCTATTCATTTCTATGTGTCAAAAACAATGAATTCTTTAAAAATTAATATCTCTGGTTCCCCTTATTCAATTTTATTCGTTTTGGTATCATTTTAAAGCAAAAAATATTCCCTATTTTTATAAATTGGTTTGGGAATTTTTAACTGTGTCCTGCATTTTATTTAATTACTGTTTTGTGATACTTGAATCCTTTACACTTTTAACTTAGGAGACAGCCTTGTCGCTCGTTGCCAAGCTACCAAGGGTTGAACTGGGGTTAATTTATTGAGACCTAACTGAACCTAGTGGGGTTAGTGGCCTATTGCTAAGTGTAGGTACTTACCTGCCCTTACCAATAATCCACTTTCCAACATACCACTATATTATAAGATAAGCAAACATTTATTATTCGTAATTCCACCCATTCTTGACTTGGAACGTACGCAGAAGTAAATGGAATTAACAATATTTATAAACTTATCTTATGATGTTCTGATAACTCTAGCTAGTCAGTACAATATTAATGTCTGGTAGTATATTGTATGTTATTGTGCCCCCATCTCAGGATTTTATTCACTGATGCTAGTAAGAGAGAACCCTACTCTTGACAGGGTCCATTCACAGCTTCCCAGCAGGTGAAGACTTCACAATGTGAGCAATCCCAGAGTAGAGTTGGATGGCAAAGGCTACCTATTAGCTCAAGCTAGACCCAAATCCACATTTAAGTAATTTGGGACTAATGTTAAGTCAACAGAAGTTTACACAATCTTTAGCAATACTACACATGTCTGTGACTCATTTTTTTTTCATGCTGCTGATTCAGCATTGTCATTTGGTCACTTGAGGTTTGCCCAGTCCGTTGCACTTGGAATTATCATCAGGAAAATTCCACAGGATAATACATCGAATGGAACCTCTATGCACACTTATAGAAATAGGTAGTTCCACCGTGCTCTCCATATATACAGACACTCAGAGAAAGGCACATCTTCATTAAATTCCTAATAAAGTGAAAACACAATATAAATAAAAATAAGAAATCAATTTAGAAAAAAATGCAATATTTTAATAAATAAAATGACACCAAATTGCAAAAATCAAATCAGTAGAGTGATGGTTGTGAGTTTTTAAAGTTTTTTTTTTTTAGATTAAAAATAGCACCAAAAGGCATGAAATACCAGCTCCAAGTACCTGGTTGTGCCAGACCTGAACAAAATCAGTGGTTCAGGCCACCCATAATGGAGCACAGGCTGGGTACAGGACTTGGTTCAGCCTGCTTGGGTGTTTTACAATCTCTCCTTGGTGCAGGGGGGGCAGTATGGTGTGCGATGCGAGGCTCTGTGTTGCGCTGCTTTGGATCCTGTGAATCCTTCATAAAGGAGCTTCATGGTGTGGCTCTGCAGGGCCCTGAATCATGCTTCATTGGATCCGGTGAAGTCTTCAGTGATGAGTTGCATGGTATGGGTCTGTTGGTCTGTGCGTCGCTTGGTATCACATTAAGTCTGATCCAGTAAATCATTCAGTCAGTAGCTTTGCTGCTCTGTGGGGCTTTGCGTTACATTCTGTGAAAACTTCAGTTATGCATGGGGAAGTGCACTCTCACTGCAGACAAAGGACCAGGACTTTGAGGACAACACTTGGGAGTCAGGATTCTTTCCCATAGATGCCAGAAGAAGGGGACAAGGCCAGCTCCAGTGGGGTCTGGTCTGCTGGAAAAGGCCTCTTGAAGCTTATTGTGTTCCTCAAATAGGCAGTCATTCAACTGACCCTCTGAGTCACTTCTGAGGTCCTAAGTTCAAGGCAAGCAGATCCTGTCTTCCTTCTTCAGACAACTGGGCAGTCCTTCTCGGTCCAAGAGTGTTCTGATTTCTGGTTCTCACTGTGCCACTTTTATGACCAGTGCCAGCCTGTGGGGAGAGACGCCCCTTTGTCTGACTCTAAAACTGGTCCTGGTAATTTCTTCTCTTTCCCCTGGGCTTGGCTCCAGCCTTTCTAATGAAACAAAGGACAATCAGGGCAGGGTCACAATTCATTCTCAGCCGTCCTGTTAGGGGGACCTTCACCTCCCTACAGCCAGGTCCTCTGTCCATTGTTGGGGAGCAATACATATCACAACACAGGAGAGCCATTAACAGTCAGGTGACTATGGACACTGGCAGAAAGGCACATTCGACTCCGACAAAATTATGTGAACTTTTTTAAAGTAGCATTTTCAAAATAGTAATTTAAACTCTGACTTGACCATTAGATTGTGTATTGAATTCATATTTACTTGAGTCTTTGAACCATTGTTCTATTCCCGAACTGATATTATGCCCTATACGTTGTTATAATGTAACCCAGTGATTTTTTCAGAGGGAGAGCCAGCCTTCCCACGGTGAAAAATTACTTTTGAGACTTTTCACACCCAGTGACATGTAAAACACATTTTACACATCAAGAGAGACAAGGAAGGTTCTAACCCCCATACTACCTACCAGAATCAAAAGCCATATATACAAAAGGTATGGGGGATTTAGCGAACGAACCGACAGGGCCTGGTCAACTTGTGATAAGATCTCTCTTTTCCGTGATCTAGTTAAAGATGAAGTATGATTGTGATAACTGTGTCTTGGGGAATTATTAGAGGGGTTCCTCCTTACGGAATAGGTGGTCTCACACAGATTATAGTGTCATGCTTCATCATTTGACCACCTATCCCCACCAAGGTAGGATAATATCACCTGGGTGGACTCAACCTCGTGGTTAACTGAACCCTGATGGGGTGCGGAAATGATATTTCTCTGGATAATGTAGGGATCCAGTTATATGAATAAAATTACCTAGCAGATCACCAGTGTAGCTCACACCTTTTAATGATGGTGTCTGTTGGTAAAATAAAAACAAAATCGGGACACTATTGGGTATAATGACTCATAATGTCACTCTAATCCTACTGGCCAAAATGTTTCTGCCTACTCATCTAGCCTTTACTGGTCTGGGGAATTTGTCAGGGCCTGGGATCCCTCCTAAATTCTGCGTGAAGAGAGTGCCTCTCCTAAATTAATGGTAAAAGGCTCATGCATAGCACACTCTTGGCCTATTTGAGTATTAACTCAAAAATAGGCAACCTAAGGAAAGAAACAGAGGAGGAAAAATTAAAACACAACATTCACAGAGGCCAACTATACGTGAGGATAACCACAGCAAACCACTGCACACAAGGTGTGAAAACGCATGCCATAAGTGATATCACAACAATGCAACTACTCATTGTTGTGGACACGGTGCCTAAATTAATTCATTATTGTATGCACTACATGTGTAAAGAAAGGGAATATGGCCTTCATTTCAAACTTGGCGGTCTTTTTGCAAGTCCGCCAGGGTACCTCCGTGCTGAAGACCGCCAGTGCAGGTGGTTTTCCACACAGCGTTTTATGACTGCAGGCAGCCCTCCGTCCTTTTTCAGATGGAGAGCTGCCAGCAGCCATAATGGCGGTCAGCGGAGAAGTGGAGGCTGCTCCACCTCCACCGCCACATCATCAGAACACTGCCTACCGAATCACGTTCCATGATTCGGTGTGGCGGTGTTCTGGTGACGGTGAGCTGACGGCGGAGCTGCCCCCATGGATCTTGCTCCCTCACGGAGGAACCACTGACCAGTTAAGGTGATAGTCTGTTAGTGGACGGGGATGGGAGGGTGTTGTGTGATATGTGAGTGCATGGGGGTGTGCATGTGAGTGTGTAGAGGTGGTGTGTGAGTGCGTGTATGCATGCAGGTGGTGTGTTGGGTGTATGGAAAATGAGTGCGTGTCTGTCTGTTTGTATGTCTGTGTGTATGTGTGCGTGTATGTCTGTGAGTATGTGTGCATGTATGTCTGTGTGTATGTCTGTTGGAATGTCTGTATGTGTGTGGGTATGTGTGGTTGTAGTGTATGTGTGCGTGTAGGGGTGTGTGTGTCAATGTTGTGGGGGTGGGAGCGGGTCCTGCCCTCTTTGGGGGTGGTAGGGGGGTCGAGGTGTGGGGGGTCGAGGTGTGGGGGGAGGACTCGGGGGTGGAGGAGGGGGACGGGGGAGACCCCTCTCAGTGCCAGGGAAGGAATTCCCTGGCACTGATAGTGCCTACCACCATGGATTTTGTGGCGGTACAGAACCCCACGAAGTCTCCAGCCCAGAGGTCGTTACCACCCTGGCGGTCAGAGTGGGGAGGTGGCAGTTTAGCATGGCGGTCACCGCCATGCTTGTAATGCCATTATTTTTTCCTCCGGCCTGTTGGCGGTATTACCGCTATTTTTCCACTGACCGCCAGGGTTGTAATGAGAGCCTATATCTCTTGCCCTAAACAGTAAGGGCAGGTGGCCCCTGGTCTGGGGGAGGGGGAGATTCTCCTTACGGTCACACACTGTGAGAGAAAATAAGCGGAATCGAAGGGAATCAGAAAGCAAGAGGAACGAGTTCCATAGAAAAGGTAGTAAGTAGTATGCTGGTCGCAAATTGGTAAAAGCCTCCCATCAGGGCAAAATGGGGGAGCACTACGATGGAGGAAGACTGTGGCATAGTACAGTGCCAGGTCCTCTCTACAGAATGTATTGAAGAGGCCTTAGATTCAATTAGGTACTCAAGGCGCCCCCTGGTCAGCTCCCTAGGTTGTTAACGAGCCCCTGCAGCAACTGGGAATGTGCGTTAATACGTTATGAAAATACATGATGGTATGGCTTGACAAATAAAGTTAAATTACACCTCTGCATATTGGCAAAAGAACCCCCCGCACAGGCCCTTCTTCCCAACATAAATCAACATAAATTACAAAAAACAACACAAAAGCAGACGAAAATAAAAATATATAAAATATAAATTAAAAGGAAGACAAACAGAGTGAAATAATACATTCATTGTATCTCTCATGGAAATATGGAGAAGTAGTGCTCACTGGCTCCAATGAGTTTCCATGATGCGGCCCCCCATGGCGGAAAAAGGATTTTCTTCGTCAAAGCAAGGGCTTGAGATCGCGAACTGGAGAGGAGCAACCGTTAAAGTAGCCAGTCCGAGTATTGATTGGCAAACATAGGGCGCACAGGAGACACGTCATACCTGTGTCTCCCTAGAGTGAAGAGTCATGGGAAATGTAGTCCCAGGAGTCAGGATACCCAGCGTCGAAGTGAGTGTTGGGATAGAGACTCTAAAGGATTAGGAAGAAAAGAAAAGGAAAACGGAAGAAAGAAAAAGGGGAGAATAAGATGGAGGGAAAACAAAAATAAAGAAAAACAAAGACGAGAGGGAATGAAAAAGGGTAGAGAAGGGGTAAAAATGGGGGAAAGACGAAGGGAAGAGGAATAAATTTGAACGTTGAGGTGTGTAGTGAACAGGGGGTGGATTAGGGGGATTGTGGGTGGAAGGAGGAAAAAGCGAGCGAGGGGAACAGGGAGGGGCGAGAGGGGAGAGAAAAATGAAAAGAGGATGAGAGAGACTACAGGAATATTATGTGTTATAGTATTAGTGCTGCGGGGGCTAGGTCTAATTCACTAAGTGGGAAAGTAGTAGACATAGACATTGCTGGTTACTAGGTGATAATGTAGAGAGGAAACCAGGCTTGGGTTGTCCTTTTCTGTGTTGACTCAAATAGTACGTATGGTATGGTCATCACCAGTACTCACACTAATTACTTAACTTTGACCATTGTATTTCGCCATTGAGCCCATTGATATCTGTTCATAATCGCCAGACCCATCTCTGCTCATATCGTAGAAGCTGTTGGTTCATGTTGGTCATAGTTTGATTCAATTTGTCAATAACGAACCACTCCATGTCATCAGGCGAGTGACTGTTCCTGATGTAATGCCTGGTAAGTTTGGTTGCATTGAGTTTACAGCGAATAGTGCTTCTATATTAACAAATGCATGTGCCAACTCTTCTTGTTGTCATTCCAATGTATTTGAGTTGGCATGGGCATTTTGTCATGTAGGTGACATTCTTGCTGTTGCAATTTGAAAATGTTTTTAACTTCCAGGGGGTATGTGGGCCTGTCTTTTTTGTGAATTAACACACACTGCATTTGCCACATGGGTGATGGCCTGATGGTGGAGGCAAATGCCACAGAGTCAGTTGTTTCTCCTTGGGTATTTTGGCCCAAGGTTGTGTGTGGACTATCATATCTCATATACTTTTTGCTCTCCGAAAGGCATATAGTGATTGGTCAAAAGGAAGCCCTCCTGATGTCAATATTTTCCAATCGCCCCTGATTATTTTTCGTACCTTACTGGATAGGAGATTGAAAAGTAGTCACACAGATTATTTTTCTTCATCCTTACTTCTTTGAGATCGTTCTAGCAATTAATCCCTATGGTTGTTACATGCCCTTTTATCAGCTCTCCTGATGAGGTGGGCTCGGTACTTTTTTTCAAGAAGTTTCTTGGTGAGTCTTTGGGCGTGTTTTGTATAGTCAGTGATGTTGGAGCAATTCCGTCTCAATCGCAGGAATTGACCTGCTGGTATGTTTTCTCTTAAGGCTCGTGGGTGAAAAACTATGAAACTGGAGGACGTTATTCCGATCTGTGGGTTTGTAATATATTGTTTGCCCAAACATTTTTTTTTCATAGATAAGAAGGTCGAGGTATGGTAGTTCTGTGCCCCCTATAGTCATAGTAAATCTTAAGTAGGGGTACAAGGCATTGAGCCAGTCCGCAAATACTAAGGCTTCCTTAGCAGTACCCATCCAGATCAGAAGGATGTCAGCAATGTAATGTTTCCATAGTGTAATCTGTTTCTGAAATGGGTTATAGTGATGAAACACATATTTTTAAAGAATCAATGCTTTCTAGCGCATAGAAGCAACTAGTGCTCAAAGGGTTAAAAAAGGTCACACCGGAAAGGAACAAAGTCCAGAGTTCAGGCCACCCATGAGGTAACACTGTCACACTTACTTTCAGAAGTGTTTGATTCAGGAAAGTGGTCCACAGCACCAGCCAAGAGTTCAGAGGCTCTGGTGTGCCTCTTGGGGTCTGGGACTACAACTCCCACAATGCAGCTCTTCAACTTATGGAGTTGCTCCAAACATCTCCAAACTTCTGGGTCTTCTTCCAGAGGTCCTTTTTATGTCCTTGAAGTGTCCACAACTTGATCGCAGGTTCCAGAAGCTCTGAGTTGCTCCTTGGGAGTTGGGACTACAATTCCCAGAATGCACTGGTCAGAATCCTCAAATGGCCACTGCACGCTGGTCAGCTGGGCTCTACTTGCAGGACTTGATGCAGAGGACTCTGGGCAGCTCCTTTGTACCTGTAGCAAACAGGAAGTCCCTTCTTGAAGCAGCAGAAGACAGGTAAATCCCTTCTAGTGGTGAAGCCCAAGTGTGCAGCTGGTGCAGTCCTCCAGAGTGCAGTGTCCAGGTGCAGGCCAGGGGTCCAGCAGGGCTGATAGGGATCTGAGGTGTGGGTGTAGGACTGCCAGTTTTATTGTTGCTCCTGGGTAAAAAACAGGTGGGTCCTGGTTCTCCAATCAGGTGCAGGGCCCTTCCCCCTGTGATGACCACTTCCTGGGAAGTGTGGCAAAAATCTATCCCAGGGAGCAACATTCCTCAAAAATCCATTATGGCTGAAAGTGATTTTTGGAGGTTACACCTGGCTGAACCCACCCACTGCTGTGGCTAAAAATCCTAAACACACCCCTCTCCTGCCCTCTCCTAATCTAATCAATTACCTAATTGTCTTGGTTTGCAGGATGTGAGGGTGTTGCTGGGTTGCTCCAAATGTCCTTCTCTGCCTTTGAAGACCAGTTTGGCAGCCCTCCCCCTTCCTGATTCACCATCTGCTAAGGGGAGATGTCCTCCCACAGGTACATCTCTTTGTGTGGAGCCAGGCCACTTCACACCTCATCAGAGGCTGGCCAATCAGAGCACAGCAGTGCTGAAGTTGGCAACTTTTCAGGTACAGTTTAAAACTCTCTACCTGAACAAGTTATATTAAATCCAACAACTGGAGGCTGTGGGATTTATTATAACAATTAATTTTGGTATCTGTTACTTAAGGGGACTATTAAAAGTAAAATCAAGTCTCCCCATTCTAGCCTATGGAGGCCATTCACTACAATGCGGGAAGAACAAATTTGGCTGTTTTACCTCACCAGGGCTTATAAAACTATTTTTATAAGGTCCCTGCTTATGGTTACATGCCACACAGCCCTAGGGGCACATAGGGCACACCTTAGGGGTGACTTATATGTAAAAATAAGGTAGTTTAAGACTTTGGAACTACTTTTAATTCCAAAGTTGAATTTGCATATAACTTTAATTTAAAAGCAGCCAGCAAGGCAGGCCTGCCTTTAAAATGACACTGGGCACCTCAGCAGTGCACCTATGGGTGCCCTACCTATGCTGTGGTCCCTAAACCTACATGCCCTACCATATACTAGGGACTTATAGGTAGGTTGACTTAGCCAATTACAAATAGCCTAATGTGCATACTGATTTTACACAGAGCAAAGGCCCTGGGACTGGTCAGCAGTACCCAGGGCACCATCAGAGTCAGGAAAACATCAGCCAAAAGTGCAAAATGGGGACAAAAAGTTAGGGGGCCTCTACAATCAGCCCTGTTTTCTCACAATGTCCGATGCACTTGCAGGTAATAAGTGTTTTCAAATTCAAAATAATTCCTGGTTAGTGTTAGATGGACTAGATCTACTATGAACTCCTGGGGGGTTATTGATTCACCTTTTGTGTTGTCAAGGAGTTCCCCGATCACCTTTAGGGTTGGGTCCTGGGTTATGTTGGTGTACAAAGATTCTACATCCAGAGTGACTAAGAGTTCAGTGTTTTTATCAAATTGCATCCCGATGGGAGGATTTTACCAATTTGCGACTGGTATACTACTTACTACCTTTTCTACGGAACGCATTGCTCTTGCCTTCTGAGTCCCTTTCGATTCCGCTTATCTTGTCTCACAATGTGTGACTATAAGGGACATCTCCCCTACCCCAGTCCAGGGGCCACCTGCCCTCACTGTTTAGCATAATAGATGCAGGCCCATATTTATACTCTGTTTGCGCCGGATTTGCGTAATTTTTTAACGCAAATTCGGTGCAAACTTAATTCCATATTTATACTTTAGCGCTAGACTCGTCCAGTGCCAAAGTTATGGAGTTTGAGTTATATTTTGGACATGAAAACCTACCTTGCGCTAATGACATGCAAGGTAGGGGTTCCCGTGCAAAAAAATGACTATAAGGCATGTGCACCTTATTTATCCTCCGGCGTCATTTTGACGCACAGGAGGAGGCAGGCCTTAAAAAATTGCCACATTATGTGGAGACATTATGGGACCTATTCAGAAGGTAAATTTATATGTGGGAAAATCTACGGCCGTAAATTTATTTATACTTTGTAATAAATGTACTGCTTGTGGCTTGCCACCATTTCTGAGTGTACCACAAAATTTATACTTGCATATCTCCACCATAAGACAAAGGGATGTAGTCAAATTTGCGTGTAAATTTACAACAGCCGGGAGTGGAGTTTGCCTGATCAAAAAATAGCTGCCTGTTAGGTGACCTGCTCTGGCCGTTTTAATTATCCTTTATTATCCTGCTCCATCACTCTATAAGTTGCATAGCAGGTCGGCGCTTTATCCCAACTCTGCAACACTGCGCCAGTAGAGCCTGCGATCCCCTAGAGAGAACACCAACCAGGAGTCTGACATGACCTGGTGTGGCCTTCCCCACGCCTGTGTGGTCTACACTAGCAACAGAGCACCTGCGACCTTCTGCCTGAGTTGGGGGGAGCCCACAACATGCAGTGCAAAGAAATATTGTCCCTGGGTGGCTGGCGCAACCCTGGAGCTCAGGGACTGGGAGTCTGGGTTGTTGTGGTGGTGGACACCAGAGTGGATTGCTGGAGCATGTGTTTTGATCCACAACCCACTGGAGCTGAGCATCGCAAGGAGGTGAGCCGGAGGCTAGGACACAGGGATTGTATCGGGACTTTACCGATTGACCACGGATCACAGTGGGCTCGTTGGATACATTAGGACTGGCAAGCTAGACAGTGGAGAACACCCCTGGCCTACTCCTTGCCCCTCTTCGAGCTTTGGGTGCACAACCGTGGGGCACCACTACATGCTGGGCCAAGCTTGCATGGCATGCCAGCCGAAGTGTTAATTGGGACATCAACGTGCAGCGTGGGCAGTGTATTGATTACTTGTCGAACCACATGGAACTCCCCCATGGCTGCAGTGCCCTGCTGCAGTGCCCTGCTGTTGTGACTCCTCTTGTGGCGCCGTTCACCTGCATGTGGACTGCGTTTCTTTTTGCATGCCTGCTGTGGGGCCCGTGGTGTCCTGCTGGTGGAGTGGTGAACCTGGGCTGGGTCATCTGCATGTGGTACTGATAGTCCTTCAGAGATACTGCACAGAGGTATATGCTAACATACAGTCTGGTACTACTGTGCGTCCTTGCAGCAATTCCTGCATTAATAATGCCACGATTTGGATGCTTCCCAGACTGCTGCGTTTTGTGGTTGTGGTGGGCTGCACTGGGTGTCTTCTATGTACAGGAATACTCACTCCCAAGCCAGTTGGTAACAATTCTGGTTTAGTGCAACTTTCTCCTTGCTCCCTGAGGTAGGCGTATTTCCCAGCATACTTACCTACTTAACCTATTGAGTGGTTTGCACTTCTTGTTCACTCCCCAAAATTGGCTGCAGTTGTGGTGGCTATTGCATCGCCTACAAAGGGGAAAACAGACAAGACCCAACCCAAACTTCAGTTCAAACAATGTAAAGCACCTAAATCATGAGAGGAAGGTGCAACAACCACTGTAGCTCATCTGGACCCCATGGGACCTGAAATGGGTAGTGAACCGCGCCAAAACCTGAGTATGATGCAGCTCATCCTCAACAAAATTGATGTGAAAATCGATTTGCTGTCCTATAGAATGGACAGGATGTCGGAACACATAGACAAACATGCACAACGTCTGGACATGGTAAAGAGGTGTGTATCGGGCATTGAGAATAAGCAAGCAGCATTAGCTTAGATATAAAAACAACTCCAAATCCATGCGATGCTACAAGTGAAGCCTGAAGAACTAGAAGGCCGCTCCCGGCTGAATAATTTACATATTGTTGACCTGGCAGAGTCTACAGTGGTTGGCAACATGGAGTTTTTTGCTGAGGGCCTCCTCATAGAATTGTTAGGCTGTGAGACCTTTTTCGATATATTTGTGGTACAGTGGGCCCACTGCTCTTTGATGCCAAGTCTCGTACCAGGAGCGCACCCCCGTCCCATCTTTGCGTGACCTCTAAACTATAGAGACCGTCATACAGCATTGTGCAGATCCAGGGAACTAAGGTCTCTTAGATATGAAGGCATGGAGCTCTCTATATTTCCAGATTTCATGCCACACGTGCAGGAGGGAGGTGAGGAGACAGTTTTTACCAGTGAAGAGAAAAATGCAGGAACTTAAGCTTTATTATGCAATGGTCTACCCAGCCCGGTTACGTGTAACTGTCGATGGGAAACCTAAGATTTTCAATGACCCCAAGAATGCGCAGCACTTCCTCAAATGACGTGTCCTCCAGGACTTGTTGTTGATCATCACAATGGGCTGATGCTGATGAAGCATCCTCCCATGACCTTGATGAACAGGACTAATGAACATGTACCTTTTGCTGTGAATATAACTCCAAGATGCCATATGTTTTTTGTTTTTGTCACATGATATGAGCCAGACAGGTTGATCATGCTATTTCCATTTTATATTGTGGTTGTGGTGCACGGCGGTGCACCTTTTCTCTGCTGCTTGCCATGTAGATTGTACACAAGTGCTTTGACTGCTGGGCTCCCAGTTGGACCCAAGGGATGTCCCTAATTATTCCAATATGGTGTCATAATGAGATGCTTGTTGCATACTGTGATGCTCATGCTTGACTATGCTGCCTGCCACACAATTTTGTTTATTATCTACAAGTTTGGTGCAATGTTTAACTTGATATGGTTCTGCCTCACCTGTATGTCACTGGAGTATTAGGCAGGCACTATCTACCCCCATGTGTGTACCACATTGCTGTTTTCTGAGTATGTATCTTGGGGAACATGGCGTGGGTAGGGGGTGGGGTTTGCAGCATTCAGATATGAACACTGCATGAACAAAAACTGGAATAAATGCAGTGGTCCTCATCTGAGCTCACTGGGCATCGGGGATTACGTTGCCAAAAGTGTGTGCAAATCCTGGTGGTCATTTTATAGTGACAAATTGTCACAAATAATTTTTCAAAGAGCTTCTAGTGGAGGGGGGGTTTATGGACCCAACTGTGTGCAGAATCCCGAACGGGACCGCTCTCAGGGCCCTCCAAGGTGGCCTTATGCAGCAGCCTGTACCATAGCGGCAGTGTCTGAGAGCAGTGGACTGGTAGATGTCTGGCGTTATTACTCACTACAGGGCAGAGGCTACATCCATTACTCTACCGTCCATTATATACATACGCACACTGATTATTGGCTTGTCTTGCACAGACTGTTATCCAGGGTGCACCAATGCGTTCATCTGCCTCACACATACTCAGATCAAATACCAGTAGGGCTGGTTCTGGACTTGGTCTGCTCTCAAGTGCGCAATTTTTCCTGACATTTCCCACAATATTCCTTACTTGATGTGGCATTTTGTAAAGACCTTGCACAGGCAATAGATTAAGGCCCTCATTCTGACCTTGGCGGGCGGCGGAGGCCGCCCGCCAAAGTCCCGCCGTCAGGTTACCGTTCCGCGGTCGAAAGACCGCGGCGGTAATTCTGACTTTCCCGCTGGGCTGGCGGGCGGTCGCCTTCAGACCGCCCGCCAGCCCAGCGGGAAAGAGGCTTCCACGATGAAGCCGGCTCGGAATCGAGCCGGCGGAGTGGAAGCTGTGCGACGGGTGCAGTTGCACCCGTCGCGTATTTCACTGTCTGTGCAGCAGACAGTGAAATACATGTAGGGGCCCTCTTACGGGGGCCCCTGCAATGCCCATGCCAGTGGCATGGGCACTGCAGGGGCCCCCAGGGGCCCCGCGACCCCCCCTACCGCCATTCGGATCCCGGCGGTCGGACCGCCGGGATCTGGATGGCGGTAGGGGGGGTCGGAATCCCCGCGGCGGTGCAGCAAGCTGCGCCGCCGTGGAGGATTCAATGGGGTGGCGGTACACTGGCGGGAGCCCGCCAGTGGTGCCGGTCCGACCGCGGCTTTACCGCCGCGGTCGGAATCCCCATTGGAGCACCGCCGGCCTGTCGGCGGTGCTCCCGCGGTCCTCCGCCCTGGCGGTCTTTGACCGCCAGGGTCAGAATGAGGGCCTAAGTCTTTCACCATAACTTAGGCTCTGTTGCAAAATGTGCTACTATATCGGAAGCCTTCAAGGCTTATATCTGAGGGTTGCTATCTCAAAGCATGCAGGGGTGCTCTGTTTAATTTGAGGCTGTTTGCAAAAGTTAGAAACTGAATTGGCAGATCTAGATCGTGCTCATGTCGAAACAATGGAAGAAGTGTTATTGGGACAGATCTGCATGAAGCAAGAACAATACAATGAGCTGGTGCACAATGAGGTAACACAACTAGGCAAATATGCTGCTACTAGAGTTTATGGGAAGGGTAAATGGCTGAGTGCTAATTTGGTTGCTTTCATTAAGCATGGTTGTGAGGATGGCGAGGTGCTATTTATGATGGATGAGCAGGGGTTACCAATGTATGGGGCTACACAGGTGATAGAAAGGTTCTGTGACTACTATACTGACTTAAACACATCAGACATTTTGTATTTTGAACAGGCATCAGCTGACTATCTTCAGACCTTCACCATGAAGTGGTTATTGGACTCCCATAGGGAGCGATTTATGGTGCTGCTTCGCCCCGCGGAGATCGTTGCATCGTTAAAAGATATGCCTAGTGGTAAGGCATGATTCTGACGGTTTGACGGTTACTATCTATAAGCCTTATCAGGACAAACTCATCCCTCATTTGGTCAACCTCTTTGAGCAGATGGCTTGTGATGGTTACATGCTAACACCTATCCTGGAAGCCTTATTGATTACTTTGCTCAAACCAGGCAAGCCAGCTAATCAATGTTTATCTTATTGGCTGTTGTCACTTCTCAATATGGATACAAAATTATTTGCGAAGGTCTTGGCTAATAGGCTGGCACCTCTGCTCCCCGACATGGTAGGCCAGGAGCAGTGAGGCTTCATATCTAGTCTCATAGTCATAATCTGCAGACCCTCTTCAGAGTTATTTCCCACAATGAACCCCCTGTTTGCGCAGGGGCCATTACCTTGAATGCTGAAAAAGTCTTGAACTCTGTTGAATGGGAATTTATGTTATCCCTGTTGCGTCGTGTTGATGTGGGGCATGTCTTCCTGAGGCTTGTCCGGGTGTTGTACTAGGATTTGCTTGCGCGAGTGCAGTTTAATTGTCTGGTATCCAAACCAACTGGCATTACTATAGGCACTCATCAGTAGTGTCCCCTGCCCCTGCTGCTACATGCCCTGGTTGCGGAACCTATGGCTTGTGCGCACTGTGAATCACGCCATTCGCTTTCCAAACTACAATTTAATGTTCGCAGCATATGTTGATGACACACTTTTGTATGTTCAAGATCTAGAATGGAACTCATCCCCGGTCCCTAGGGAGGTGGTACGCTTTGGTTGTCATTCTGGACTGCACATAAACTGGGACAAGTCTCTTACCTTTCCACTTACTGAGGCCACAATACCTGTACCACTGGAGTTTCTACTTAAATAGACCACTGAGCCAGTGTGTTACTTAGGCATTCAGGTCCATACTGATCCGGAGGTGGTTATATGGGAAAATTATGGGAAAAACTGTTCAGTGCCTCCTCTATGCAGTAGATCGCTAGTTTTGCCTCCCTTTCTCTCTTATCGGCAGGATATACATTGTGAAGATGATTGTACTCATTCATTATTTGTTTCTCTTCACAAATATACCAATACTGATGCCCGGTGCGATGTTCCGTTCCTTGTCCTTGATGTTTCGTTTGGCATGGGCTGGTAAGTAGCCATGGAATGATAGGTTACAATTACTTTACTTCATTCCGCTAGCAGCCTCAACGTGTCTGATCTTGAAATATACTGCAGAGTGGCACATGCCATATTTGCTTACCTTTGGCTACACGGACCGTCGGATCTGCCACATCTCTGGTTGGAAAGTGATGGGGCAGCTCCTCTATTGCTCCCGATTTTCTTACTTGTCAACCCGGAGTGTCACTTCCACATAATAGACCCTGTGGGCACTACAAGGTACCTCTTGAAGAAATTGATAGATGTGCAGCAGGTGACCCTCCTCTATTCTCCGAGGTTGTCTTCGGAGTGGTGTGGTTGGTTTTCCCTAAGGTGAGAGTGTGCAATGATAAAGGCATTGCATGATCTTGGCAAATAGCACTTGGGTGATTTCTCTGAGGATAAGAGGCTTCGGAATTGGGAGCGAGTCAAGGCGCAGGCGACCAAGCCCACTATCTTGCTGTTGGAAAATGGGTTATTGGTAGGGCAGGTAGGTACCTACACCTAGCAACAAGCCACTAACCTCCACATAGGTACAGTTAGGTCTCAGTAAATTAATCCCAGCTCTACCCTTGGTAGCTTGGCATCGAGCGTCAAGGCTTAACTTAGGAGACAAAGTGTAAAGCATTCAAATATCACAAAACAGTAATTAAATAAAACACAGAAAACAGTTTAAAAATCCAAAACCAATTTATAAAAATAGTTTATATTTTTATCTTTAAAATGACACAAAAACGATTAAAATCGGTTCAGGGGAACCGGAGATATGAATTTTTAAAGAATTATTACTTTTCTAGCGCTTAGAAACAAAAAGCGCCAATCGGGTCATCTGGTTGCACCTCGACCGGGGCAAAGTCAAACTTTCAGGCCGACCGCGATGGAGCCCTGCTCGGCTACAGGTCGCGGGAGGCCTCGGTTAAAAAGTTACCTTCTGACTTAGTCTTTATTTTGAAGTTTTTCTTCACCGGTTCGAACCTGCCAGTTGAATCCGACCTCCTGGAGCCCTTGTCCGGATACGCGATGTGGGTTTCCTTGGTGGAGACTTTTACCTTCGGACTTAGTCGTTTTTTCGAGATGAAAATCCTTCGACCGGGGTAAACCTGGATCTTGATCCAACGTCCATGGAGCCCTTCTCGGATACGATGGCTGGGAGGTCCCGGTCAACTTTTTACGTTCGGACTTAGTCTCTTTTTTGGATGTTTTTCTTTACCGGGACGAACCACGAAGTCAGGCCGGGTCGCGGTTGAGGCAAGCCGGCTAGAATTTCCGCGGCGGGTCGGTCCCTCTCTGGAGCTTTTTTCCAAAAATTCTCAAATCTTTTCCAAACTTCTGGGGCTTCACCCAGATGTTCTTTTAAGGTTCTTTTGGGGTCCACAGCTCACCCCAAGGGTCCTGAAGTTCTGTGATGGTCCTTGGGGGGTGCGGACTTCAACTCCCAGAATGCACCTGGCGCAAACTCCTTTTTGGCCACTGGACAGTGGTCAGCTGGTCGCTTTCTTCAGGAGTTGGTGCAGGGGTCTCTGGTTTAGCAATTTTTCACCTGTAGCAAACAGGGAGTCCCTCCTTGAACCAGTTGAAGCCAGGCAAAGTCCTTCTTGTGGTGAAGCCCAAGTGTGCAGCTGGTGCAGTCCTTCTGAGTGCAGGGTCCAGGTGCAGGCCAGGGGTCCAGCAGGGCAGTCCTTCTTCTTCTTTAGTTCCTTTCTTGTTGAATTCTGGAGGGGATCTGCGGTGTGGGTGCAGGTCTGCCAGTTTTATCCTTGCTCCTGGGTGAAAAGCAGGGGGGCCCTGGTTTTCCAATCAGGGACAGGGTCGTCCCCCTGTGATGACCACTTCCTGGGAAGTGTTCAAAAATCCATTCCAGAAGGCAACAGTCTCTAAAAATCCAACATGGATGAATCTGATATTTGGAGGTTACATCTGGCTGAGCCCACCCACTGGTGTGGCTAAAAATCATAAACACACCCCTCTCCTGCCCTCTCCTAATCTAATCAAGGGGGCACCTAGCTGTCTGGGGTTGCAGGATGTGGGGGTGTTGCTGGGTGCTGCAAATGTCCTTCTCTGCCTTTGAAGACCAGTTTGGCAGCCCTCCCCCTTCCTGCCTCACCATCTGCTGAGGGGAGATTCTCTCCCCCAAGCACATTCCTTTGTGTGAAGCATGGCCACTTCACACCTCATCAAGGCAGCCTGGCAGAAGCTGCTGCAGGCTGGCCAATCAGAGCACAGCAGCAAAAACAATGCAGAGCTGAAATTGGCAACTTTTTAGGTAAAGTCTAAACTTTTTACCTGAACTAGTTATATTAAATCCAACAACTGGAAGTTGTAGGATTTATTACAACAATTAATTTGATACCAAATTCTTGGTATGCAACATTTAAGGAGACTTTAAAATTTAAAATAAAGTCTGCCCATTCTAGCCTATGAAGGCCATTTACTTCAATGAGGGAAAAACGAATTTGGCTGTTTTTACCTCACCAGGGCTTATAAATCTATTTTTATAAAGTCCCTGCTTATAGTTACATGGCACCCAGCCCTAGGGGCACATAGGGCACACCTTAGGGGTGACTTATATGTAAAAATAAGGTAGTTTAAGACTTTGGAAGTACCTTTAATTCCAAAGTCGAATTTGCATATAACTTTAATTTAAAAGCAGCCAGCAAGGCAGGCTTGCTTTTAAAATGACACTGGGCACCTCAGCAATGCACCTAGGTGTGCACCACCTATGCTGTGGTCCCTAAACCTACATGCCCTACCATATACTAGGGACTTATAGGTAGGTTAACTTAGCCACTTATAATTAGCCTAATTTGCATATCCATTTTACACAGAGCACAGGCCCTGGGACTGGTTAGCAGTACCCAGGGCACCTTTAAAGTCAGGAAAACACCAGCAAAAAGTGGAAAATGGGGGCAAAAAGTTATGGGGCCTCTGCAATCAGCCCTGTTTTCTCACACAACCCCCCCCCAGCCCACACGCCCAGGAGACTCAGCCCAACCCTGGGAGAGTCTTCCTGGCTTGTTAGGCGAGGAAGACAGTGAAGAAAACTGGCTGTCCCTTTGCAGGGCCTACTCTGCCTTATATCCTCCTGTCAGGGTCACTCCCTATGGGTAGTGAAGCCATCCCAACAGTAAAAGGACCCAACACAAACTGAAACTTTCCTCTAGGGGGGTCTTCCTCCTTTCTCTCTGCCAACTTGGGTAGTGAGGTGCCCACCTCCCCTACTCCAAACTTTGCTAGGGCAACACCTAGCTTACCCAAAGAGGTCACCCAACACTTGAGCAACCCCACTATGACCAATAGGGTCAGGGGGCCTACTTTGCTATTGGCCCTGGGGTCTGCCTCCCCGGCCAAGTACAGTGCTGCCAGGAAGGCTAGCACCCAGCAGAGGCTACTGACAGCTGTCAGTACCCAGAACCACACCCTAAGCTCTCCACTGACAGGTGGCTGAGCTGCTTTAGGGGCATCTTTGGGGTCCTGGCACCCCTCTTGCTGTCTAGAGTGGGGGGCTACCACCTCCTGTGGCAGACACCCTCCTTCCACTCTCCCTTCTGTCAGTGCAGGGGCAACACCTTGCATCTGGACAGCTGCCTGACTACTCAGGACTTCCTTGGGGTCAGGTGAGGCCTCACCAGTGCCAACTCTGGGCTCCCCCCCTACTGGGGCAGAAGGCCCTTGGCTCCCTGGAACTCTCTTTAAGAGTGGCCTACCCTTCCTTTTCTTCTTTCCTTTTCTTGGGGACCCCTGTCTCTTAACTGTAGGGACTGACTCCCCAGGACTTTGGGTTGGGGGGGCGCCCTGGGCGACCACCCCATCTGTGACCAGACTCACCTCTGGGAGGTCATTGCCCAGGATACAATCTAGGGGGAGGTCAGCACTGACTACCACCCTAATCCAGTCAAGGATACCCTCCCTCTCTAGGGGCACTATGGTGGTCATTCTGACCCTGGCGGTCTTTGACCGCCAGGGCGGAGGACCGCGGGAGCACCGCCGACAGGCCGGCGGTGCTCCAATGGGGATTCCGACCGCGGCGGTAAAGCCGTGGTCGGACCGGCACCACTGGCGGGCTCCCGCCAGTGTACCGCTGCCCCATTGAATCCTCCACGGCGGCGCAGCTTGCTGCACCGCCGCGGGGATTCCGACCCCCCCTACCGCCATCCAGATCCCGGCGGTCCGACCGCTGGGATCCGGATGGTGGTAGGGGGGTCGCGGGGCCCCTGGGGGCCCCTGCAGTGCCCATGCCACTGGCATGGGCATTGCAGGGGCCCCCGTAAGAGGGCCCCTACATGTATTTCACTGTCTGCTGCGCAGACAGTGAAATACGCGACGGGTGCAACTGCACCCGTCGCACAGCTTCCACTCCGCCGGCTCGATTCCGAGCCGGCTTCATCGTGGAAGCCTCTTTCCCGCTGGGCTGGCGGGCGGTCTGAAGGCGACCGCCCGCCAGCCCAGCGGGAAAGTCAGAATTACCGCCGCGGTCTTTCGACCGCGGAACGGTAATCTGACGGCGGGACTTTGGCGGGCGGCCTCCGCCGCCCGCCAAGGTCAGAATGAGGGCCTATGGCTACAGGTTTGGAGGTGACCTCCCCTGTGGCTATCCTGACTTTCTTTGTCTTTCCTGGGACATACATGTCTGGCGTCACTAACCGGTCACTCACTATAGTGTGACTGGCACAGGTGTCCCTCAGGCCAGTGGTAGGGATCCCATTCACTTGAATGTGGTGGAAGTGCCTACTCCCACCCTCAGGGATCACCAGCTTACCATCTGGTCCTGTCTCCCAGCACAATGCTAGGAGGACTTCATCATCTGAGGAATCCTCCTCTATGGCTACACTGGACAGCCCAGTGCTAACCACCTTCCTTGGACAGGCTGCATCTCCTCTGAAGTGACCTGTCTGCTGACAGTCAAAGCAAGCCCTACTGTCCAAGAGTTTTTTTAACCCTGGGTCTCCCTGTCTCTGCTTGTCAGAGTGGGAGTGGGATTTACTCTCCTCCTTCTTAGGGTTCTGGGGTACAGAGGGAGTCTCTGTGGTGGGCTTACCACCTCCCTCCTTAGGTTTTTGGGGACCTGTCCCCCCCTTCTTGGAGTCTCCCCCCTGGGACTTGACAACCACCCTGGTTCTCAACCACTCATCAGCTTCCTCCCCTAGCTCTCTAGGGTTGGTCTGCTTAGAGTCTACTAGATGCTGGCGTAACCTTTCTTGGGTACAATTGGTCAAGATGTGCTCTCTCATGATCAGATTGTATAACCCCTCATAAGTATCTACTTTGTTACCAATAATCCAGCCCTCTAGTGCCTTTAGTGAAATGTCCACAAAGTCAACCCAAGACTGGGTACTGACATTCTGGGTGTCCCTGAACTTCATTCTATATTGCTCTGGGGTCAGACCAAACTTCTTGGCTAAGCACATCTTCATACTAGGGTATGAATCTGCCTCCTCCCCCCTTAAGGTCAGAAGCCTATCCCTCCCTGAGTTGAGGACCAACTCCCACAAAAGGGAACCCCAGTATTGAGGCCTAACCCTTCTCATTTGGAGTGCCCTCTGAAAGGCCCCCAGCCACTTATCTATGTCATCCCCCTCTACATAGGCAGGAACCACCCCTTTGGGTAATCTGGGGAAAACTCCCCCACCCATGGACACCTCAGCTTCTTTATCGCTGCTTCCATCTCTTTTCTCTTTGTATGCCCACTTTTTCTTTTCTAGGGCCAGCTTCTCTGCTTCCAAAGCTATGTATGCTAGCTGGGCCTCCAGCTCTCTTTCTCTGATGGATGGGTTCTCTCCTCCTGAAAGGACCCCCTTCCCACCACTAGCTTTGGGGCTGCCCCTAGTGACTGTATTTACTGAGGACCGTTCTTCCTCATCCTCACTTAGGCTCAGATGCCTTCCCTCCCCTGAGTGGTTAGAGCTTGCATCCTCCCTTCTTTCTCCCTCCTCTGGAGCTTCTTCTGACTCTACCTCTTGGGCCTCAGCCCATGCTGTCAGGGATGTGATCAGGATTTGCTTCCTGAGATCAGTGGTTGCAGGCAACCCTCTTTCAATACACAACCCCCTAAGCTGGACTACTGTCAGTGTGGGTAGGCTAGCCAGATCAAGCTCCATGGTTCCCTAGTTTTGTGTCAACAAAAACTTTTTGCAAAAATTGGAAACAAGAATTTAGAAAAATTACAAAAATTCAATAATTTAAATTAATCCAAATTAAAAATTAAAACCAATTTTTGCACTAGGACAATTTAAAGGATTTTGAATTTGTTTTACCTAAAACTGTAACGTGATATTGAACACAAGTACAGGATCCCGTCGCTGCTTCCAATTATGTTGGAAAATGGGTTATTGGTAGGGCAGGTAGGTACCTACACCTAGCAACAAGCCACTAACCTCCACATAGGTACAGTTAGGTCTCAGTAAATTAATCCCAGCTCTACCCTTGGTAGCTTGGCATCAAGCGTCAAGGCTAAACTTAGGAGACAAAGGGGGTCATTCTGACCTCGGCGGTAAAAGGCGCCTACCGCCGGTCAGAAATCCTCCATAATCCCGCCGCGGTCGCGGAAACCCGCCACGGTCATTCTGACCCGCAGAAGGCAAACCTCCGAAAATCCGACCGCCACAACAGACCGCCAGACCAGCGGTCGGCGGAAAGGTGGAGGTGACCAAACCTCCACCGCCACGCCAACAGAAATACGCCCATCCCATTACGACCCACGAATCCACGCGGCGGTCATTCAAACGCGGTATTCCATTGGCGGGACACACCGCCGCGGTCAGAATACACACAAACGAACAAAACTCAGCTACATTGGACGATTTGAATCCCACACACCTGATACACATACACACACCACTCCCACACACACAATACAATATAAAACACACACCCACATCACCCACAAACCCCTACGCTAAAAAATTCGTAAAGAAGGCAAGAGCGAGACACCAGCATCCAAAAAATAACAGCCACAGCCACTCAACACCATCACCCACACACTATCCACACACAAAACAACACACACCACCACACTCAACTCACTTAAATACACATACTCCACCCCACACATCATACACACCACCCCATGGCACCCCAAAGACAACCCCGCTTCACAGACGAAGAACTCAGGGTCATGGTGGAGGAAATCGTTCGGGTAGAGCCCCAGCTGTTCGGCACACAGATACAATACACCAGCATTGCCCGGAGGACGGAGCTATGGCAGAGGATTGTCGACAGGGTGAACGCAGTGGGACAGCACCCCAGAAATCGGGAAGACATCAGGAAGCGATGGAACGACCTACGGGGGAAGGTGCGTTCCATGGTATCCAGGCACAACATCGCCGTGCAGAAGACTGGCGGAGGACCCCCACCTCAACCCCCACAATTCACATCATGGGAGGAGGAAGTCTTGAACATCCTGCATCCTGACGGCCTCGCAGGAGTCGGCGGAGGAATGGATACTGGTAAGTTGAAGCTTCAATACTGCTTCCCCCCCATCTGCATGCCAAATCAGACCCCAAACCTCACCCCCATCCTCGAACCCCACCCTCACCCCCACCCCCATCCTCACCCCCACCCTCAACCCCACCACCATCCTCACCCCCACCACCATCCTCACCCCCACCCCCAGCACACCTATTCCCCGCCAATGTCTCACCATCACAACCCACACATCCCAAAACCTAGGCCTGCATGCGTCCACTAAGCATGGACACCCATCACCAAAGCATGCCCAATGCATATACACATCCCCCCCACAAGCCACCCTCACCAAAGCCCCCACACACGAATGCCAGCACTTGGGGACACGAGAACCCACAGATACACCCATATGCCACACATTGAAACTATAACCATACCTCTATACCCCTGCAGGACCCGACCGTCAACACACCGCGGCGGAGGGGCCAGAATTCTCCACACCCCCCACCCAAGAGGCCGTCAGCGATGACAGCAGCTCTGTCGACCTGGACACCGATGACCAGCCCGGACCATCGGGGACCTCTGGACAGTCGGTTCCCCTCACACAGGCACAGGCCACTACAGACCCAAACCCCTCTGGGAACACCAGCACAGCTCCCACCCAGCGGGCCCATGCCTCTGTCTCCAGGGCGCGTCAATCTGCGGTGTGTCTACAACTACAGGGCACCCAGGATAACCCACCACCCCAACAACAACAGGGACCTGGGGGCAGTGGTAGTGGGCACACCGGCCAGGGGGCAGAGGCCCAGGGAAACAGGGCAACTCGGCGGGCAGCTGTGCGACAGGGGGGGGAGGAGAGGCCCAGGGAACCCACTCTCCACGAGGTCCTCACCACCATCATGGGAGCATACAACCGCTCCCAGGAGACGATGGCGACGGTACTGGCCCGGTTCCAGGAGATCCAGGTGCTGCAGGAGGAACACTATCGGGGGTACAGGGAGGACATCAGAGCCATCAACACCACCCTGGTTACCATGGTAGGGCTGCTGCAGGACCTCGTAAACAGCAGGGCGGACACTGAACAACACCCAAGGGCCCCTGCCACTAGCCTGGACCAAGAACAGCCATCCACCTCCGCCGGCGCTAGTGGACAGGAGGCCCCCGCACAGCAGCAGCCCACCAGACCCCCACCTCCTGCAGGAGAAGAACCACCCGCAAGAGGGCCCTGAGATCTCGCAAGAAGACAGAGTAGGATGTCAAGACCCCCGCCAGCAAAGGATACCACCTGATGTCATCCCACTGTCCCACATTGTCACCCTGTCCATCCTTGAACTGCCCATGCTCCATCTCTCCACAGGCCTCTGGACAATGCACCTGTGTGACTGTGACTCTGGACTCTGCCATGGACATTCCTTCACCATAGCCCCCACCCACTTGAAACCACCCATCCCATTTTGAGCACTTCAATAAACACCTATTTTGCACCAAAATATCAGGAGTCTGGCTGTGATTTCAATAGATTGTAATTGACATGACAGTGCAAATATGTCCTTGTACATGGTGAAGTCAACAAACAGCTGCCACAAAGCTGTAGTCCATGGGGAAACGAAGCACAGGACTCGTAGTGGGGACCCCAGATCTGAAATAGGGAGGGAAAAGCCAAAACTCAGTCATCATACACTGTGGCAAATAGACAGGCAGCAGAGATGCTGGAGAGTAGTTAACATTTACTAAATTATCTTTGAAATGTTACCTGTGTCCTATTGGAAGTACTGTTCAATGATTCTGTCCCTGTTGTCTGTTTCAGCCCCGTCGTCTTCCTCCTCGTCACTCTCCTCAGGTTCCACCGCTGCCACAACACCACCGTCTCGACCATCCTCCTGCAGGAAAGGCACCTGGCGGCGCAAAGCCAGGTTGTGAAGCATGCAGCAGGCCACGATGATGTGACACACCTTCTTAGGTGAGTACATTAGGGATCCACCTGTCATATGCAGGCAGCGAAACCTGGCCTTTAGGAGGCCAAAGGTGCGTTCGATCACCCTCCTAGTACGCCCATGGGCCTCATTGTACCGTTCCTCTGCCCTGGTCCGGGGATTCCTTACTGGGGTCAGTAGCCACGACAGGTTGGGGTACCCAGAGTCCCCCACTAGCCATACACGGTGTCTCTGTAGCTGTTCCATCACGTAAGGGATGCTGCTATTCCTGAGGATGTAGGCGTCATGCACTGACCCTGGGAATTTGGCATTTACATGCGAGATGTACTGGTCAGCCAAACACACCACCTGGATGTTCATTGAATGGTAATTTTTTCTGTTCCTGTACACCTGCTCCCTGTCTCTTGGGGGAACCAAAGCCACATGGGTCCCATCAATGGCACCAATTACGTTGGGAATATGTCCAAGGGCGTAGAAATCACCCTTCACTGTAGCCAATTCGCCCACCTCAGGGAAAATGATGTAGTTCCTCACGGATTTCATCAGGGCAGACAACACTCTGGATAACACCTTCGAAAACATGGGCTGAGACATCCCGGAAGCAATTCCCACGGTTGTCTGAAATGACCCACTTGCCAAGAAATGTAGTACTGACATGACCTGCACCAGAGGGGGAATCCCTGTGGGTTGGCGGATGGGGGACATCAGGTCGGGCTCCAGCCGGGCACACAGTTCATGGATAGTGGCACGGTTAAGACGGTAGGTCAGGATAATGTGGCGTTCTTCCATTGTCGACAGGTCCACCAGCGGTCGGTACACGGGAGGATTCATCCGTCTCCTCGCCCAACCCAGCGGACGGTGCCTAGGAAGGACAACATGAAGCACACAGTCAAGCAACCCACAGGTACGTACTCACAGCTAGCACAGTATACGATTCTCTATGCAGTGAATGGCGTGTCTGAGTGGCTATGCAAGGCCTAGGCCTGTGTGACGCAGTTGAAATTGAGCCATGTGGGCCCTGGAAATGGCGGCTGCCTGACCTGTGAAGTGTGACAATGGGATGTGAGGTCAATGCGCTGGCGTGGCACACCGCGGCGGGCGGCGGGCGAAGACCGCGGCGCAAAGCCGCATTGGTTAACATTGAAGCCTATGGGTTTCAGGAGCCAATGGCGAAGGGCGCCGGCGGTGGCGGGACGCACCGCCGCGGTACGCACCGCCGCGGACGTGACCGCCATTTTCTATCTACTTATCCACTTGCGACTTGAACTTTCACAGGAGAGGACCTATACTGCAAGTGTTGCTGTGACCTCGGTCTGGAAGGGACAATGGCTGCTGCGACTGGGGAAAGGGCCCCTGCCTTCACTGGAGAGGAGTTGGAGAAACTTGTGGATGGGGTCCTCCCCCAGTATGCGCTACTCTACGGTCCTCCAGACCAACAAGTGAGTTTAATTCAATATGGATTTGGGGCCACTGGCTGGCTTGGGGGCCTGGCGGGGATGGGGGGCATGTTGGGGCTGGCGGGGGGCCTGGCGGGGGGCCTGGCGGGGATGGGGGGCATGTTGGGCATGGCGGGGGGCCTGGCGGGGATGGGGGGCATGTTGGGCATGGCGGGGGGCATGGCGGGGATGGGGGGCATGTTGGGCATGGCGGGGGGCCTGGCGGGGATGGGGGGCATGTTGGGCATGGCGGGGGGCATGGCGGGGGGCCTGGCGGGGATGGGGGGCATGTTGGGCATGGCGGGGGGCCTGGCGGGGATGGGGGGCGTTGGGCCACTGGAAAGGAAAATGCTGAGAAACTTGAACGTGGTATTTCTCCCTCCCTGTACGTGTCACATAGGTCCGCGCCCATGAGAAGATCGGGATTTGGCGTGCCATCGCCAAGGAAGTCCGGGCCCTGGGGGTCCACCATCGACGGGGCACCCACTGCCGCAAGAGGTGGGAGGACATCCGCCGCGGGACCAAGAAGACCGCCGAGTCTCTGCTGGGGATGGCCTCCCAACGTAGGCGGGGTGCCTGCCGTCAACTGAGCCCCCTGATGTTCCGGATCCTGGCGGTGGCCTACCCTGAATTGGATGGGCGCGTGAGGGCAGCACAGCAGACACAAGGGGGTGAGTACAAGCATTATCTACTCTGTTGTCGCGCAGTGGAGGTGTCTGGGTGGGGGAGGAGGGCTGGGGGTCCCCCTAGGCCAGGGCGATATCTGTAGGCTGGGCACCCCCGTAAGCCCCTGTGTCCCCAGCCACCACCCTCAGTAGTTTGTCAGTACAGCCATCCCTGGGCCGTGTCATCCATGGGTGCAGTTGTCAACTCTAGGCGTGTAGGGCATGTTCCACGGAATGCGTAGCGTACCCCAAGTGCGCAAGTTAGTGCAGGGGGCATCTGTGTCTGTCATGTCCGCTAACTGTCCCGGAGATCCATGTACTCAATATCCCTTTATTTCTCTCTCCCCCCCCCTTTTTGTTTGTCTTTCTGTGCTTGTGTGCATCAGCATCATCAGGCGGAGGAGAAGTGGCATCGGGGCAGGAGGGAGCTGCATCTCACATGGCCCAGGAGGGCCATGCCACAGAGTCAGACTGGACCAGTGAGACGGAGGGCGAGGGGAGCTCCACGACGGGGACGACTGGACCCTGCAGCGACACGGACACGTCCTCGGAAGGGGGCTCCCTTGCGGGGGTGGCACCATCCGTGCCCCCCGCCATTACAGGTACAGCCGCCACCCAGCGCACCATCTCCGCCCTCCCAGCAGCCCCTCAGCGTTCGCCCCGTGCCCGCTCTGCCAGGAAGCCGGGCATCTCCTTCGCCCCAGGCACCTCAGGCCCTGCCCCTGTTACCCCCGCTGCCCTCAGTGAGGAGGTCATTGACCTCCTCCGAACGCTCATTGTTGGGCAGACTACCCTTTTGAATGCCATCCAGGGGGTGGAGAGGGAGGTTCATCGCAGCAATGCGTACCTGGAGGGCATTCATTCGGGTCAGGCTGCCCATCAGCGATCGTTCCAGGCTCTGGCCTCAGCACTGACGGCAGCCATTGTCCCTGTCTCCTGCCTGCCTCTACTAACTCCCTCCTCCCAGTCTCCTGTTCCTCTGCCTGTCCCACCCACACCATCAGACCAGCCTGCACACACCTCAACACCCAAGAGAAGCTCATCCAAACATAAGCACCACAGATCACGCAGACATTCACACACGCAACATTCCGATGCAGACATGCCAACAGTCACTACCACCTCTGTGACCCCCACCTCCTCGTCTCCCTCCTCCCTCCCTGTGACGTCTACACTCACACCTCCATTCACCTCACCATCAGCCAATGTTTCCATCACCAGCACACCCTCCACTCCAGTCCGCACACGTGCAGTCACCACCCCCACTGCCATTTACACGTCCCCTGTGTCCTCTCCCACTGTGTCTGTCACCCCCTCTTCCACACCACACAAACGCAGCCACACACCCACCCAACAGCCATCCACCTCACGACAGCCTATCCCTCCTGCACCTGCACCCAAAGACAGCAAACGTGACTCACCTACAACCACATCCTCTCCCTCCACTCCCATTCCCACTGTACCTACCACTCTCCATTGTCCCAAGAAGCTCTTCCTCGCCACTACTAACTTCTTTCCTGACCCTGAGCCCCCCCCTCCTTCTCGTCGGGGTAAGAAGAGCACCTCAGCCACCACCAGCCCTGCAGCCCCCTTGACAAGGGTGCAGGGGTATTGGAGCCCGCCAGCCCGCATGTCTGGATCTTCGCCCAGCAGCAAGGGGACAGCCAGCCCACCCCCTGGGAAGAGGAGCAGAAGGCGGAAGGGTCGCCGCAGGAGCCCGCCTTCTACATCCCCCCCGGACACCACCCAGAGACAGTCACCAGCCACAGCTCCAAAGGGAGGAAAGGGCCACAGGCCCACGACTAAGGAGGGCAAGGGCAGCAAGTCGGAGAGGTCAGGCAGCAGGCCTGCTGCCCAGGAGGAGCCCACAACCCCCATAGCCGCTGCCCCGGGAGGAACCGGCACAGCTGCCCCGGGAGAGCCCACCACCCCCATAGCCGCTGCCCAGGGAGGACCCAGCCCAGCTGGCCAGGAGGGCCCCACCACCCACAGCCCAGGTGGGCAGTGAAGGAGCACCATCCCCGCTGCCCAGGAGGGCACCACCAGGCAATTAGCAGTTGGCCATAGACCGGCCGCCGTCTCCAGAACCGCTGAACTGGGCCCCGCCGTCTCAAGAACCGCTGAACTGGGCCCCGCCGTCTCCAGAACCGCTGAACTGGGCCCCGCCGTCTCAAGAACCGCTGAACTGGGCCCCGCCGTCTCAAGAACCGCTGAACTGGGCCCTTCAGGGCAAGGAGCGCTGAACTGGGCCCCGCCGTCTCAAGAACCGCTGAACTGGGCCCTTCAAGGCAAGAAGCGCTGAACTGGGCCCCGCCGTCTCAAGAACCGCTGAACTGGGCCCCGCCGTCTCAAGAACCGCTGAACTGGGCCCTTCAAGGCAAGGAGCGCTGAACTGGGCCCCGCCGTCTCAAGAACCGCTGAACTGGGCCCTTCAGGGCAAGAACCGCTGAACTGGGCCCCGCCGTCTCAAGAACCGCTGAACTGGGCCCCGCCGTCTCAAGAACCGCTGAACTGGGCCCCGCCGTCTCAAGAACCGCTGAACTGGGCCCTTCAAGGCAAGGAGCGCTGAACTGGGCCCCGCCGTCTCAAGAACCGCTGAACTGGGCCCTTCAGGGCAAGAACCGCTGAACTGGGCCCCGCCGTCTCAAGAACCGCTGAACTGGGCCCGCCGTTTCAAGAACCGCTGAACTGGGCCCCGCCGTCTCAAGAACCGCTGAACTGGGCCCCGCCGTCTCAAGAACCGCTGAACTGGGCCCCGCCGTCTCAAGAACCGCTGAACTGGGCCCCGCCGTCTCAAGAACCGCTGAACTGGGCCCTTCAAGGCAAGAAGCGCTGAACTGGGCCCCGCCGTCTCCAGAACCGCTGAACTGGGCCCCGCCGTCTCAAGAACCGCTGAACTGGGCCCTTCAAGGCAAGAAGCGCTGAACTGGGCCCCGCCGTCTCAAGAACCGCTGAACTGGGCCCCGCCGTCTCAAGAACCGCTGAACTGGGCCCCGCCGTCTCAAGAACCGCTGAACTGGGCCCTTCAGGGCAAGAACCGCTGGCCCTTTGGCAGACGTGGCAGGGCAGGATCTATCTCGGGCAGGGCTGCAGGATGTCCTCTGGCCAACTTGCCTCCTCCAGTGGCAGTGGGGTCTGTTATGGACTGTATGGACTGTGGCTTTGCTCTCCCCAGGATGGCCCAGTGGGCAGGCCACCCACTGTATGGACTGTATGGACTGTGGCTTTGCTCTCCCCAGGATGGCCCAGTGGGCAGGCCACCCACTGTATGGACTGTATGGACTGTGGCTTTGCTCTCCCCAGGATGGCCCAGTGGGCAGGCCACCCACTGTATGGACTGTATGGACTGTGGCTTTGCTCTCCCCAGGATGGCCCAGTGGGCAGGCCACCCACTGTATGGACTGTATGGACTGTAGCTTTGCTCTCCCCAGGATGGGCCAGTGGGCAGTCCACCCACTGTATGGACTGTTTGGACTGTGGCTTTGCTCTCCCCAGGATGGCCCAGTGGGCAGGCCACCCACTGTATGGACTGTATGGACTGTGGCTTTGCTCTCCCCAGGATGGCCCAGTGGGCAGGCCACCCACTGTATGGACTGTATGGACTGTGGCTTTGCTCTCCCCAGGATGGCCCAGTGGGCAGGCCACCCACTGTATGGACTGTTTGGACTGTGGCTTTGCTCTCCCCAGGATGGCCCAGTGGGCAGGCCACCCACTGTATGGACTGTATGGACTGTGGCTTTGCTCTCCCCAGGATGGCCCAGTGGGCAGGCCACCCACTGTATGGACTGTATGGACTGTGGCTTTGCTCTCCCCAGGATGGCCCAGTGGGCAGGCCACCCACTGTATGGACTGTTTGGACTGTGGCTTTGCTCTCCCCAGGATGGGCCAGTGGTCATGGAGTCCCCTCGTGGATCTGGCGTCGTGTACTCAAGTGGCTGAGGTGCCCCCCCTTCCCTTCCCCCTGAGGTGCCTGTCCTATTTTCTTTCTGATGCCCCTGCAGTGTTCTCTCCGTGGAGTTCTTGTCGTGGGACTGGGCCTTGCCCCTTTGCACAGGACCCCTGTGATCCACGGACAGTGGTTGGACTACATTTAGTAGCTGTATATATTTTGTACATAGTTTATTTATTTATTGGGATTAATGGTGTACATATTTCAATATATCTGCCCGTTTATGATCTCTTCTTTTGGTCTTTGCATTATTTCGGAGGGGGGTGGTTTGTGGGTTGTGACAGTGATCTGTGGGAATGCATTGATGTGTGTGTTGTAGTGGGTGTGGGTGGGTGGGTGTGTGCCGGTAATCTTTTCCCTCCCCTGTGTCGTAGGTGCCGTACTCACCGATGTCTTCCGCGCCGCCGGGCGTGCTCCTGGTATATGAGCAGGAATAGGAGTGCGGGGATGACCTGCAACTCTGGCTCCATAGTGCCGGAATCTCGCGTGGAGTGCGTAGAGGTGAGCGTTTTCCCGTTCGTAGTCTGTTTCCAACGTGTTCTTATCGCCGGTGCTCCCGCCCCGGAAAAGGTGGCAGATTGGTGGGTCGTAATAGGGTGGGCGGTACTTTGTCTGCCGCCGGGCTGTTGGCGGGAACCGCCTCGCTGTTTGTTTGTACCGCTGTGGCGGTCGGAGTGTTAAGTTGGCGGGCTGTGTTGGCGGGTCCCGCCAGGGTCAGAATTGCATATTTTAGACCGCCGGCCTGTTGGCGGCTTGGCCGCCGCTTTATCACCGACCGCCAGGGTCAGAATGAGGGCCTTAGTCTCTTTTTTGGATGTTTTTCTTTACCGGGACGAACCACGAAGTCAGGCCAGGTCGCGGTTGAGGCAAGCCGGCTAGAATTTCCGTGGCGGGTCGGTCCCTCACTGGAGCTTTTTTCCAAAAATTCTCAAATCTTTTCCAAACTTCTGGGGCTTCACCCAGATGTTCTTTTAAGGTTCTTTTGGGGTCCACAGCTCACCCCAAGGGTCCAGAAGTTCTGTGATGGTCCTTGGGGGGTGCGGACTTCAACTCCCAGAATGCACCTGGCGCAAACTCCTTTTTGGCCACTGGACAGTGGTCAGCTGGTCGCTTTCTTCAGGAGTTGGTGCAGGGGACTCTGGTTTAGCAATTTTTCACCTGTAGCAAACAGGGAGTCCCTCCTTGAACCAGTTGAAGCCAGGCAAAGTCCTTCTTGTGGTGAAGCTCAAGTGTGCAGCTGGTGCAGTCCTTCTGAGTGCAGGGTCCAGGTGCAGGCCAGGGGTCCAGCAGGGCAGTCCTTCTTCTTCTTTAGTTCCTTTCTTGTTGAATTCTGGAGGGGATCTGCGGTGTGGGTGCAGGTCTGCCAGTTTTATCCTTGCTCCTGGGTGAAAAGCAGGGGGGCCCTGGTTTTCCAATCAGGGACAGGGTCGTCCCCCTGTGATGACCACTTCCTGGGAAGTGTGGCAAAAATCCATTCCAGAAGGCAACAGTCTCTAAAAATCCAACATGGATGAATCTGATTTTTGGAGGTTACATCTGGCTGAGCCCACCCACTGGTGTGGCTAAAAATCATAAACACACCCCTCTCCTGCCCTCTCCTAATCTAATCAAGGGGGCACCTAGCTGTCTGGGGTTGCAGGATGTGGGGGTGTTGCTGGGTGCTGCAAATGTCCTTCTCTGCCTTTGAAGACCAGTTTGGCAGCCCTCCCCCTTCCTGCCTCACCATCTGCTGAGGGGAGATTCTCTCCCCCAAGCACATTCCTTTGTGGGAAGCCTGGCCACTTCACACCTCATCAAGGCAGCCTGGCAGAAGCTGCTGCAGGCTGGCCAATCAGAGCACAGCAGCAAAAACAATGCAGAGCTGAAATTGGCAACTTTTTAGGTAAAGTCTAAACTTTTTACCTGAACTAGTTATATTAAATCCAACAACTGGAAGTTGTAGGATTTATTACAACAATTAATTTGATACCAAATTCTTGGTATGCAACATTTAAGGAGACTTTAAAATTTAAAATAAAGTCTGCCCATTCTAGCCTATGAAGGCCATTTACTTCAATGAGGGAAAAACGAATTTGGCTGTTTTTACCTCACCAGGGCTTATAAATCTATTTTTATAAAGTCCCTGCTTATAGTTACATGGCACCCAGCCCTAGGGGCACATAGGGCACACCTTAGGGGTGACTTATATGTAAAAATAAGGTAGTTTAAGACTTTGGAAGTACCTTTAATTCCAAAGTCGAATTTGCATATAACTTTAATTTAAAAGCAGCCAGCAAGGCAGGCTTGCTTTTAAAATGACACTGGGCACCTCAGCAATGCACCTAGGTGTGCACCACCTATGCTGTGGTCCCTAAACCTACATGCCCTACCATATACTAGGGACTTATAGGTAGGTTAACTTAGCCACTTATAATTAGCCTAATTTGCATATCCATTTTACACAGAGCACAGGCCCTGGGACTGGTTAGCAGTACCCAGGGCACCTTTAAAGTCAGGAAAACACCAGCAAAAAGTGGAAAATGGGGGCAAAAAGTTATGGAGCCTCTGCAATCAGCCCTGTTTTCTCACACTTGCACAATGTATATTACAGCGCACGTCATGCATTGAAGCCCTTGCTAGATGGCAAACTAGCTGAAATTCCAGAGGTGCCTGCTCTCACATATTTGTTGCAATCGTTAACTCCTCAACGGGCAGTGGCAGTCTTATATTCCAACGCACAAGATGTTAGGAGGCCCAGTATATCTAAGGCTTGCCGGTGGTGGCAAGTGTATCTAGGCATGGATTTCACCGAGAAGCATTGGGCTTGTTGCTGCTCTGCGATCCGCACTATTTCTCTGAATGGCCTCCACCATCTGATACCTTTTTAAATACCCGAACACATCAGATTATACCCTGTCATACACAAAAGAAGCTACGATGACACTGAGTGAAATAAGAATGGAGATCGAATATTTTTTATCTACCAAATGTCATGGACTCCCATGCAGTCAACCTATGGATTCATCCAAAAATTAAAGTAGATGCCTTACCCACTAGTCGTGGCATGCTTCATCATAGGCAGTCTATCCACACCCTGGTAAGATGGTACTACCAAGGCGGACTCAACCAAAAATTCATAAAAATAAAAAATATATAAAATATCAGCTGCCTAAAACTTTCTCAAACATAAACATGAGGCCTAATGTTCCCACCTGATACTGGAGGATCTCGCCTTCCAATGTACCCTACTTCAAGGAGGTTCATACGTCATGCGTGTCCAGTGGGGGTTTCATCCTGTAGTCACACATTTGTCAAGGATCGGAACACTGCTCCTGCACCTAGAAGTCCCGCCATCAGACCACCGAAGAACTCAAATTATACCCCGGCCCGATTGTTTAGATGTGGCTTGAGCAAGGACTCTTGTTGCACTCGCTGTGGCACAGAAGACTCTGACTTTACACACATGGCATGGTACTGCCTCCGGTCACCGAATGCTCTCACTGCAACCAGCAGAGACACTGGAAAGCAGAATGCCCCCTTTTAGCCAGAGGACAGAGAGGTAGGAGTCAGCTGAGACACGGAACACCACCCCCACCTTACACTGATAATGCATTTGATGTCCCTGCCAATGGCACACACCAAGACAGGCCACAGACATCTCAACCCCCACCACCACCTCGGACCAGTGGTGGAGAATGGAACAGGGAGGAGAATGGGTTCCCATCTCTGCCTCCTCCACACCCATACTTCATGGTTCCGGTAATATCAGTGGATCAAGGCAACCCACATGTAGATGGGACAGTGTTGAGTAAAACAGTACAATTCTTAGTAGACACAGGAGCAACCAGGTCAATTCTGAAAGCATCCGACATTCCAGATGCACCACTATCGGGAACACAAATAACAGCTGTAGGAATGACAGGACAACCTGTGAATGAATATATGACACAGCCACTGAAATTTAAAGTAGACCCCATCATTGTAAAACATCAATTCATCTTTTGGTAGACATTGCCCAGTCAACTTGCTGGGAAGGGACCTCCTATGCAAGTTATAGTGTACCATCAGTTGCTCACCTGAAGGGATATTTCTGGAAAGTAAGGAGAACGGGATAATGTTACAGGCATTTATGAGATGCGATCGCCAAGAAAAAGTGCAAGTGCAAGGCCTGTTACAAGAGTTACAAGACTCCGTCCCTAGCGAGGTCTGGGCACAGGGACCGAATGATGTGGGGAACTTATTGGACTACCCCCGGCGCAGGTAACTCTGCGCCCGGAGCATCACTGCCACAGGTACCTCAATACAAAATAGCTAAAGAGGGGGAGGAGGGCATAGCACCAGTAATAGATGACCTCCTGAAGAAAGGGATCTACAGGAGATACGAAGTAGCCCCAGCAATACTCCGATTCTCCAGATGAAGAAAGCCACCAAGGGGCCAGATGGGGCCCTTGTGTACTGATTTGTTCAAGAATTGCAAGAAGTCAATAAGGCAGTTATACCATAATTTCCAGTGGTTCCAAATCCAGCCACCATCCTATCCAACATCCCAAGCACAGCCACCCATTTCACTGTCTTAGACCTCAGCAATGTTTTCTTTTCCTTGCCTCCTCTCCTTGAGTCCCAGTATCTCTTCACTTTTACCTTTAAAGCAAGAAGACTAACATGGGAAAGGTTAGTCTAAGGGTTTTGTGACAGCCCCTCAATATTTTCCAATGCACTACGAACAGATTTGGCATAGTTGCGCCTACTTGGAGGGTCCACGTTGGTACAATATATTGATCACTTGTTGTTGGCCTCACCCTCACGGACGACATGTGTTCAAGATACAGTGGCCCTATTATGTCACCTAGCAAGGAAGGGCCATAAGTTACCCCCAAGAAATTACAGTTCTGTCAATCAAAAGTGCGATACTTGGGGCATGAACTGTCCCATGGATCAAGGAGATTGCTGCCAGACAGGATAGCGACTATAACACAATACCCAAGGCCACACAGAGGGAAGTGAGGGCCTTTCTTGGGGTGGCAGGCTACTGTAGACACTGGATACCAAATTTCTCCCTGATTTCACGCCCACTCCAGAACCTCACACACAAGTGCCAGACAAGGTACCATGGCCCATGGATTGTGAGGAGGCTTTCCAAAAGTTGAAGAGGGAACTGTGCACAGCACCCAGACTTGGCCTCCCAGATTACACCAAAGAATTCCACCTATTTTGTCATGAGAAAGGAGGCTGCTCCTTGGGAGTATTGGCACAAAAGCACAGCACCTTCTTCAGCTCAGTGGCTTATTATTTGGCTACCTTAGACCCAGTTGTGGCGTGCCTACCGTCATGCCTGAGGGCTGTAGCAGAAGCTGCTCTAACAGTAGAACAATCAGAGAATATTGTACTGGCACACACACTAGTGCTGCATGTCCCTCATGCAGTTGACACATTATTAACTACCACTAAGACTCAACACCTAACAAATGCTTGCCTCTCACTATATGAGCTAACATTGCTGGCACCGCTGATAATGATTAAGAGGTGTACCACATTGAATCCCTCTTGTCTTCTGCCTATGGAGCATGACCATGATGACCCCTCAATAGAAAACTCCTTCCACGACTGCATTATAGCGGTTGACAGGCACACGATGGTGAAACCAGACATAAGAGACACCCCGTTCCCAGATGCAGAGGGTGATTTTTTTGTCGATGGGTCATGTATTAAGGACCACGGTGGGATGCTGCAGGCGGCTTATGCTGTAGGGGCGGCCAAAAGTTTATTGCAAGGAGGGAGGTTACCCACAATAAAAAAGTGGTCAGGCAGCGGAATTAGTAGCACTTACAAGAGCCTGCAAGTTGGCAGAAGGAAGGTCGGCAAACATTTACACAGACAGCCAATATGCTTTTGGGGTCACCTACAACTTTGGCCAGTTGTGGGTAATGATGGGATTCCTCACCTCGGCTGGGCAACACATACAGCATGCATCATTGACTGCTAATTTGTTGCAAGATCTACTTTTGCCAAAAAGGATTGCAATGGTAAAATGTACAGCTCACACCTCCGCTAGGGATTACATTTCCATGGGAAATGGACTTGTTGACACGGAAGCAAGGATGATAGCAGTAAGCGGGTGTAACTATGAAATGGTACAGGTCACGCCTGCCCCACTGGCTAAGGAAGAAAGTGATCAACAGCAGGCTAGGGAGCAAGAGTTAGAAAAATGGAGGAGGGGTGGCTGAAGAGAGAATAAAGAGGGAGTTTGGATAGCCCCAAATTGTAAGATATGTTTGCCATCCACGTTACTCCCCTCCATGGCCTGCCTTTTTCATGGACCCTCACATGTGGGGCGGGGTGGAATGATCCATCTGTTTTCCCAGTGTTGGTTCAATACCAAGTTCTGGCAACGTGCAGAACATTTGTGTTAGAAGTGCACTATCTGTGCACCGTACAACACAGGCAAGGGTACACGCATTGCTCCAGGCCACTTCCCACCACCACGCGGACCTTTTGAGAGTCTTCAAATGGACTTCATTGAAATGCCCCCATGCACAAATTTAGATACCTCCTAGTATTAGTTTGCATGTTCAGCAAATGGACGGAAGCCTACCCCACCAAGAAATGCGATGCACAGACAGTTGCTATATGCCTTCTAAAAGAGCTAATACCACTCTTTGGGTTACCAACTCTTTTAAGTTCTGCCAATGGACCAGGATTCATTTCACATGTGATTCAGGGCCTTTGTAAAGGGTTAGGAATAACACAGAGGTTGCACTGTGCGTACCACCCACCTGCAGCGGGAGCTGTTGAGATCAAAAATTGGGTCCTAAAGTACAAAATAGGGAAAATATGTGCGGCGACTGAACTATCCAGGATTGATGCACTGCCACTTGGGTTGCTTGGTATGAGAAGCAACCCCGACAGGGTTACAAAATTAAGTCCCCATGAGGTGGTATTCGGGCGCCCCATGCACATACCAGGCCTCATGTCTGTTGCACCACTGGCAGTGGCAGATGATCTATTGTTACAATACTGCAGAAAAATAACAGAGACATGATTGCCAAGTAATGCAGGCCTTGCCAGAAGAAGAAACACCACCAGATCATGGACTGCAGCCTGGGGATTGGGTCAAGGCTCACACCAGGTGCCACTGACTACACCAAGGTAAAAGGGACCCTACCATATCCTACTGTCAACAGCTACAGGAGTCAAGTGTGAGGGGCTGACATCCTGGACCCATAGCTCACACACCAAGAAGGCCGGGGGACCAACAGACCTGTGGTGCCTCTGAAAGGCGCTCCACTACCGCAGAGGTACAATCTTTGATCGACCAGTCAAACAAGTCTACACTGACAGGACTGCTCGTGCTGCACCCCCTACAGGTGCAAGCGGGTCCTGCGGTGGCTCTTCATAGGACTGCTTCTGCTGCACACCTCAGAAGACACAGGGTGCAAGCGGGTCCTGTTTGCAAACATCTACAAAGTACCTTGGTTGGTGTCAAGTGCTAGTTGACCTCTGACGTCACACTGCGAGGTACCACAGAGGGAACAAGAGGAAAGAAGACAGCAGCATAAGGATTGCCCTTAAGACTCCAGGTAATGACCCGAGAACAGCTACAGACCGTGATACTGTTTCATCTATAAGATGGATAATGCTTGGAAGAATGCTTGGAAGAAAGAAAGAAAGAAGAAAGGAAGTGGCCTGCAGTATTGACAGTATTGACTGCCAGATGTACCCCAGTTCCAGGAATAATATTGACAATAATAATAAGAGTTTATGCAAATAAAATGTATATACCGTTTTTAGATAAGGACAAATATATAAATGAAAGTGAACAAGGGCATGCAAATACTTCAGAGGGAAAGGACACAGGCCTTCTGGAAGAGGCAGGGAGCAGGGGACAGACATTGTGGGGCGAGGATGAGGAAAATGATGCTGATAAATCATTTGTACAAATGGTTAGATCATATAAAGACGTTGTGAATGTTTAAGATTGCTATATATGCACCCACCTGCCCACTACTGTCCAGGGGACTACAAATTACACACATATCCTGCTTAGCCAATATGTTGCATGCCATATAGTGAACAATATTTTAGAAAAGAAACTTAAGGGAAAAATAAAAAGCCACACCAGAGTACGGAAGGAGGTCGCATATGGTTTTGTTAGCATGGCGATTGATAAGATTATAGAGAATTTTACAACAATAGAAAGGTTTTTGGAGAACTTTAGACCATGTATAGAAAGGAAGAGAGACCGTAAAATACACAGACAGGGGAATCAAACATTGTGTGGGAAACTGGTCCCTCGACTGGGAGAGAATGAACTCCTCGCCACATTTAATGAAGGAAGGAACAAGGGGTATGTAAAAGATGGGACATCTGAAGAGGTGGACACCCCATTTCTTAGAATAAATGAGAAGAAAAAGGCACCATGGAGCATTCAATACCACAAGGGCAGTGCCCCATTGACAAATAAGTTGAATAGTGAAATATTCTCAGCACTTACATACTTACATCAGTTCTCTCCAACATCAGTAACAAGTATCAATGCTGGTATATATTACAATATCAACATAGATGGGGGCATCAGCGAATGCTAAAAATATTCCAATTTAGACAAAATACAGGACTGCCCCAAGGGCTTTTCAGTGAGCCTCTCAGCGCCACGCAACATATTTTTTGTGTGTGGAAATTCCACATACTTTAAGCTGCCAGCAGGATGGCCGGGCAGCTGCTACCCGGCATTGGTATTGCCACGCATTTCAAGTGACATGTTTGTCCTAAATAATGGATAAGGCCCCCCGGAGAATACGCAGAAGGAGGACCCCCTCTTGGATAGATAAGGCTATAGCTACGTTAGGAGTTCTAATGCCACCACTGGGGGTCATGCATTCCGAATATCAAATACACAAATTAGTAGGGTTAGTGGAAACATTGGCAAGCTCTACATCAACAGCCCTGGGGAATTTACTGAGGAACTTACAGATCTAAGAGCTGTTGTGATTCAAAATAGAATGGCGTTAGACATCATTCTAGCAAAAGATGGTGCTGTCTGTCAGGTGATCCATCAAGAGTGCTGTGTGTATATTCCAGACAATAGCAGTAATATAAGAGGGGCAATAGAAAATATAAGGAAAGTGGAAAAGGGGGCAAAGGAGGTGTCAGTTTCAAAAGAGGTAGGAGGAATACTGGGGACACTTGGGGCCTGGATCCGTGGTTGGGGATCATGACTGATCGAAGTGCTGGTAATAAGGATAGTGGCACTCATAACTCTATGTGTACTGATAAGGGTTTGTCCCTCCTTCTTGACAATCCTCATAAAGAATGCCTGCAGCAAGGATTCTGTGCATCACTACAAACAAGGAAGTGAAGGCAATGCCAGGAGTGGCGACACCACAGAAATGACACCCCTCCATCAGGTTGTCATTGAGTATCAGAGGGCGGAATGTGGAATCACATTTCCTGGGACCCATTTTGGGCCTGTTGGGCCCTGTGTTACCCCATGACAACTAGGCCAGTTTCTGTTGAACAATTCATGACCTACATGAACTATGGTTACTGATATATTTTACTGCTGCTCGTAATGTATTATGTTGCAAGGCTTGCTATTAGAACAACCTCCATGAAATATCATTGCATGATAGCTGAAGCAATCTTTCTTTAGAAATGTACCGTTCTGTGTATGTGTTCTCAGTTCTGTAGAAAAATGTATCACACAATATTAGACATGTAGGACATATTCTGTAATTTCCATGACTATGGTTTAATTTACTACATATGGTGCTTTATGAAGGATTAATGGTAAAACCTTTAGCAATGTTGAAGAAATGATGATACGTCAATGTCAAGAACCAATGAGCTGTACGAACTTCTTTGTGGTTTGATAGCATAAAAGATCATGTATTAATCCTTATTTAGACTGTTTGGGCTTGATCTCCCAGGCTGTCCAGTCTCTGTATGCATGTAATCAATTACCTTATCTCTAAACTGAAGAGCAGGCTGGTCTTTGGTTTCTGAGCTGACCTGAGCTGTTTTCGCTTCAACACATAGGGTTGCAATGCATTGGATGAAGGAACCTCTGCCTCCAGTAACAGAATGTCACAGTGATATGGCATATTGCAATACACAATCTGATGCGTAGCAAAACCTTATGCCACCCTGCAATCACCCAGGAAATTTGTGGGGCCCATACCAGGAGTACTTGCTTCGCAGGACTCATGATGCTGAGGAAGAGGAGGGTCTTGGGGGTGCCTTATGAGTGTTCCAGATGTGGGGGGGGTCATGCTATGGGCCTCTATTGGGCGTGGGAGGGCTGGTACTGTGCCGCGCTGTGTGGTAGAGGTGGAGTAAGTTGGTCCATAGGCTTTCTGTGTTTCATGTTACGCTGTATCATTGTGCCTCTGGCAGACTTCTTTTGGAAGCTCAAATTCTTATACTTTCATTGTCAACAGAGACCAGAAATGTACCATATTCTATATTGCTGTACCTTTGTTACCTCCAGTTTGACCCACCAAGTAACTCCTCAATGTCCATGACGTATCAACTATATTACACATTCACTATATGCATTCAGTCTGTGATGCAAGTGTGATTTTTCTGATGCTGCTCTGTTAACTTACATAAACTGTAAATAAAGTTTGAAAACAATTGTTACAGGAGCCAAAAATTACAAAAACTGTAATTAATGCACTTCAGCTCAGACCGGAGTAACTCAAGCGCCACACATGGCCAGCCACTGGTATTGCAAGATCCTCCCAACAGAAAACAATGGAGTCAGGGAATCAAAATAGAGCCCCATAAGAAATAATGGTAAAATAAATAACTATATTTTGACTTTTTTTGAATGTAGATAAATTGAATTTATTGTTAAAAGATATTAAATAAAATATTTTACTATAAAATAATATTTATTTTCTAATAACCTTTTTAAAAATCATTGTAACTTAATTTTTTATATTAAATAAATTAATTAAACTCAATCCTTAAAATAATTTTAATTTGATTTGTTATATTGAAATTGTTTACATATTTAATTCACAAGTAAGTTAATTGTAAAAAATTAGCACGAGTAGCTTTTAACATGTAGACAGCGTTGTTCTTCACTGGGGTGGAGATCGCCCTATGGTAAAATATAGGGACATTTTGAAAAGGGTATTATTAAACTGAAAATTATTTTTAAATTAAATGTTAATATAAATTAATTTTAAATATGTATTTTAAATGTGAAACAAAAATTTTAAAAACTACAGCACTATATAATTCTGTCCATGTCAGAGTTTGTTATGTGGTACATGGGGACATTGACGCCACTCACTGTCAACCTACAATGGCGTGCAGTGAGTGAAAAAATAGCTGAAAGTTAGTCACAGTGAAAAAAACATGTACTTTCAAATAACTTTCAAAATAAAAAATGTTCAGGAGGCAAAGGTGAAAGTTATTGCAAGAATGTGCTCACAAAGTCATATAAGTTATAATGGTCTCAGACTAGTCTCAGACTTTGCAAGAGTGATCTTTTCTACACCCCAACTTTTAGAAACTCTTTTAGAAATGTTTTTCTGGTAGTCAAAAAGTCTCTAATCTTGTTAGACACCATCCATAGGTGAAATTGAAAGAAAACTTCTCACAGCTGCACGTCTGGTCAACAGAGCAACCAGAATTCACTTGGAAATACCTCAACCCCTTTGTCCTTGGGAGTTTGAAGTTAGCAACACTATCAGGGCAGCTTTCAGGTAAGAATTGGAGACATAATACAAGCCTGCCAGGCAGGTAAGGAGGTATCAATCAGCAAGCAAAACTGTTTTTACACCCTTTCCTCAATAAGGTCTCTGCTATGAATGGGTCAAGCAATTTTTTATTTACGACACCTGAGTGAGTGAATCAAACTACAATACCCAAAGTCTCTATACCCATAATTGTGGGGAAAAGTGACTCAGCTCATATTTTAGACAAACAATTCCAGGTAAAAAGCTCCCCAATGTACCTTCTTGGACAGATGGGCAGAGGTAAACAATACTTGATATTTTCTTCTATCTCTCTTACAGCCATCTTAGCCATTGCTACCATGGATCTATGAAAATCTTCAACTACAAGCTCCTATCATTTCCTCTGTGTGTCTTATTGATTTTTGCAGTCAAATAGTAGATTAATAGATAGATTAATAACACTCCCCCACACCCCTTCACCCCCACAAATCCAGAGAGAGAGGCAAGTCCCCCCAGACATTGTTCGCTAGAAACCAGTTCCTACTCCACAACAGGTTCCTTGAGTTCCTGCTGCAGTTGAACCTCTACCAGGTCCCACTCCATTCTATGCCCTTGGTCAGACCAATCAGTCTTGGCCCATATTTTGTTTGTACCTCCCTCTCTAGTTCCCACAACCATTGTTTCTTAGTAGGTGATAAATTAGTCATCCATCTTAATGCTGTGAATTTCTGCGCCACAGCAAGACCTAGCCCCAACACCTTCTCTTCTCATTTAGTGTGTTTAGATTGCTTCAACAGGCCTAAAAGACATAACTCCAAGCTCCTTTATATAGAGTCTTCCATGCTAGTTTTGACTCCACTGTTCTTGCAGTGGATCCCCATATCAAATGAACCACCGTGTTGTAGGTGCTATTCAGAAGCAGAAGTAGAGAAAATTTGGTGTGAAAAACTAAAAAGGCTAACTATATTTAATCATTTTAAAGATGTATAAAGAATCTATTGCAGCTAAAGCTAATATTTTCTTTGTAATTATCATGTTAAATTACCTATATTGTGACGTTCAAGTGTGTAGTTTTTTATAGAGCAAGCCAGCAAATATTGTTTTAGGTGTGTTGCATATTTAGGAGCAGTCTTTTGCTACTGCTTTAGGAAACATGAGCTTTAAAGATATGCTTCCATTTTAAATATAAGTGGAGAAAACCATGTTATTGTGCAAAATCTTTGTGCATAGTTATAGTTGATTTACCAGCGTGTCAGTTATGCCAACTTCCCCCCCAAAATATTCCTTTTCCAGCAATTTCTGGCCTTAAAGTTGCATTAAAACAATAGAAAACTAATATTTTAAGCATTTTCGTGTTGACAATCGGTACTATTAAATAGGAGTGTAGATAGGGAATGCTGACCTGACTATATTTCAGGTACTTGGGAGACTGTTAACACTGACATTTTACTAACAAATATTAATGTACTCTGAATGTTAAATCTGTGTATAAAAAAATAAATTAATATAGCGAAATAATACATGACTTGGAAAATGTGCGTACTTGAGTGACCGTCAATAATCACAAAGTGTCTTTATTAACTGCCTATTAACGTAAAATGTTGTGCTCATGTTTATAATAATGTAGTAGTATGTTATATTAATGATTATGCATTATGTATTTGCTTTATAAATCATAGACCTAAATTAGCGAGGTCTTGGGCCTAGTTGCACAGCCTCATGTTAAGTTGCACTGTTTAAACGAGTCGCACAAAATGGCTTCATAGAGAGTTAAACTTGTATTTTTCCTCTGCGTTGACCAAATGCTAGTAGCTAATTTTCTTTCCCATGAGAACTGCTTGCTAGAATATGTTGTACTATCTATTGATACTTTGTAGAATTTAGTGTGTGCAAAAGTGATGTTCCCAGGAACTACAGTGGATGCACTGACTGGAGTACAAGGCAATAAAAAATTGTTACCTGACGAGCTCAACAATGGGAACAGGAGAAGAGGAGCCAATCATCCATCAACATGTGAAAGACAGTTTAGTTATATCTTAGATTTGAGATTTCGTTGGACTAAATGTAAACATACAATTCTTTGACCAATAGCAACGTGGGAAGATGTCCTAGGGTAGGGTTCTGCAAAGCCGGCCCTAGAGAGCCAGGTCTATGCCAGATTTTGAGCATATCCACATTTAGAATAATGTAGATTTCTGAAACATCTTTTTTCCAGGACCGACTTTGCAGAACCCTGTAGGGACTGTAAAGTAGTCAGACTGCACTGAGAGAAGACAACCACACTTTTTCCTAACTGCACCGAGAGGAGAGAGCTCACATTTTCCTAACTCTGTTGCAGAGAAGCGACATTCTGATTATGCCCGTTCCTGAGACATTTCTATCTTGAACATTATTGCTGAGTCCTGCTGTCTTGCTGACTGAAACTGCTAATTTTGATAGAGCCATAGCTAGACGTTTTTCCAAATTTGTGTTGACTAAATTGTTTTGCATGAAGCCCAAACATGCTATTCTAATCAGAAGGTTAGCTAGGAGACTCACTGAAGATGCTTGCCAAAACTTAAGAGCAGTTGATGTCTTTTCTTTGTTGAATCGAAAAATATGCTAATTCTAATGCACAGTTGTTCTTGCTACCTATTTGTACGGTAACTCTAGAATGTGTAGTGATCCATGCATTGATTAAATTGACATTCTTTAGAAGATTCGGTCAACCAGTATTTTTTCTGTTTGTTTATCATTTGATTTTGAGACCAAGTTACATGATATTAGCATTGTTAATAGAAACCATTCTACCTTTTACATAAAGCTGTGGTTATTCATGGCCAAAGGGATCATGGTGCATGGAAATTACTAACTCCCAATATTTTTGATGCAATTGATTCATATCGGTATTGATTGGTGATTTAATTCAAGTCTTTTGGTGGGAATTACTCTAAGTGCAGTCAAAAGGTCCATCGAACCTCTAACGTGTCCCCTTATAAATTAACGAGAAGAAACCAAATAAGGCCAGAGGCGCTAACAGAGATGGTAGCTGAGGCTGGTTAGTCTCCTCAAGAGCCCATCATAAGGTTTAGAGATAGGTATAAGAGTGATAGTTTGTCTCCTTAAGAGCCCATCATAAAGCATTTTGCCCCCTAAAAAAATAAGCGAGAAATAGCAGGTACCCAGATAATTGTTTGAGGATGTTCTCGGCATTCTAGTGACAGTGTGAATGGAATAGGTTTTGTGATTGCATAGCTTATGAAAATCATAGGTGAATTGTGATGTTTGTGAGGGTTTAGGGAGTTTGCATACTCCAAATGTAGTTATTGAAGGAGTTTGCGTACTCCAAAGTGTGATAGTAGGGAAGTCGTTGAACTTCACCTGTGTGTGGCGCTATGTGCTAAAAAAAACCAAATAAATAAAAAATGTCAACGTGGTTGTGGGTATACGGGCCCGCGAGATCTGAGACTCCGAGTATACAGAAAAGTCTATGAGACACTTGGTTTTTGTTGTCATTTGTCTGGTTTAATAGGTCAATTGGGCATGGTCGACAAGTCAGAGTGTGAGTCAAAGTGAGTGAAAGAATTTTCGACTGAGATCTGGCAAGTCCTATGTACAGCAGGGCACACTAACTGATCAGTTGAGAGTGAAATTTGCAGGTCGAATTTCGTTTGCGAATCAGGTAAACTGAGAAAGAAAGAATAGCTGCTGAAGCAAAACGCTGTCAGTGAAAAATCCGTAAGGTTTCTGAAGTGATTGTGTTACCCTACCTGTAGTAAACGGACAAATTAAGCTTTTGATTTTGTTTAGTGCTTCCAATAAATTTTCATTAGTTTAGTGTGAATCTGAGTTTGGGAGGACAAGCCGCAAGACTTTGTCAGCAGCTGTACATGTGAGTATGATGTCATTTGAGCGTGCTGGGATAGGTCAGTTAGTGGGCATGGGAAAGCACGGACAACCATGTAGTGTGATTGGTTGAGAAGATAGGCGAAAAGGTTTTTGGGATTGAAAGTCACTTTCTGATTTGATTTAGAATAACATAAAGGTCACAGAAATGAAATTATTCAAAGCTTTAAAGGGCGCCATAAGGGGAGATACGTATATTATAACGAGTATAGGAGACATTTCACTGTCAGAAGGTACACCTGCTTACATTGTATTCGAAGAGAAGCAATGGTGCAAAGTGACAGAGAAAGATGGGAATTTAGTGTTTCCTGCTCATGGAATATTTCATTTAAGGAGCTTAGTGGATTTGAGGAGGGTGCTATATGATTTGAAACCTCTGCTGAGACCAGCACAGTTTGGGGCATTAGCAATCTGGGAACTAGTAGCCAGATAGGACATCGATCAGAAATTTTGGAGGACCAAGACTTTACAGGGAATTAAGTTGTTTCCTGCAATTACACAGGACAGCAAGAGAGAAGAAAGGAAAGTTACCAGAAAGACAAACAGGCGTCCCTCAAAGCGTAGGGAGCAGAAATCAAAAGAGTCTAGGAGATCTTTAACACTTGATGAAGAGTCAGATGATGAGGAGTTCATTTTACAGTTACTGAGAAATCGTCCCCCACCATATGCTGCACATGAGGGCGGTCAGAGCACTAGTGTAAACCCTTCAGCACCAACACCGGTCCAGTACAGATTAATCCTAACATGACACAGAGTCCAATGCAGAGCAGTCCTAATCTGCCTACTACATCGGCAGCTCAAAATCAAATGCTGCAGCTGAATATCCCTATGGTTTACCCCATGTACTAATTGTGGAAACTGCAAAAATGTAATAGTGCCAACAGGACAGGTTTCCCGAAACCAACATTGGTTCAGATGGACCCAACTCCACTCTTACTGCCTCGGGTACAGACACAAACAACGCCAAAGTACACTCCTATAACAGGAACACAGACAGATATGTCCTTACCGATGAGTCAGAATACTGGAATCATGCTACCACAAAACTGAATATTAGACCAAGCCCAAATGCAGTGTCCGTACCCATCACCATTTGTCCAGTCATCCCCTGGTTTGCCTTGGAAAATAATAGCCCAAACAGACAGGGAGTCCTGAGTCAGAATTCAATGAGAGGAGGACTCAATGAGAGTGCCAGAGTCTTCTGTGGTACAGACCTTTGATGGAACAGGATCATTGTTAGACCTTAGTCCTGTCAGAGCTCCTCCGAATACTGGAACAGGGTCAAACATCAGTCCTAGCCTGAAGTTCCTGACACCACAATCTCCAAAACTAACCATACAAACCAAATACTCAGCCCAACAACATTTCACTGCAAGGTTTGACCACCCAACAATTGACTGACTGGTTAGACAAGCTGAATAGTCTGCAAAGTGCTTCTAGGGGAGAAGAATACTTGAACTATACTAGACTTGAGATGGAAGCGGGTGAGCTTATTGAAGGAACTATGGATATGAACAGACTCTAATCCTACACAGAAGCAGAACTGCAATACTTGGCCCCAACAATTACAAAGGAAATGAGTGAGGTGCAGCAAAGGTTAGCAGATTTAACAGAGAAACGCAGCATAGAAATTGAGAAAACAAAACACTTGAAGAGGAGTTACAGATTAGATTTTGATTCAAAAGATTTCAAACATATGAGATCCGCAGAAATGAAAACACACATTAGGGAGTTACTCGACAGCGTCCAAACATGGGGAGCATTTGACAAATGGGAAGGCAGATGGGTGAAGAAAAGAGATAATAAGAAAAAGGATTCCACAAATCTTACTACAAATGTGCAGCAGGTTGAGGACCCAGTACAAATTCTACCAATGAGAAAAATTCCAGGAGGGAACTTTGTCCATGTCCCTTAGAGCAGAAGTGACATTCTGTCATTTACCAACGATTATCCCAGACAAATAAAAAGAGAGAAAAAACAGTGGAATGGTACCAGCAGACAGACAGGTTTGTGAAACTCGCAAAATGCCTGTGAACACCCTGTTTGAGATAGTAGTTCCAGCAGATTTATGAAATGAATACAAGAGGAGCATATATTGGCCGACAAAGGAACCAGAGAGAGTCCCAATTACAGATGCACCATTCCCCGAAGTGATGAAATATTATCTTACAGTGATTGAGTTTTTGAAAATGAGTATTTCACCCAAGAACATTAACTGGAAGCAAAAGAGTCAATACATGCATACTAGGAGAGATTGTTGCAGGCGTTTAAACATTACAGTGGTACAGAAACAATTGAGCCGAAAGACATGATTCATTTTGTGTTCAGATTTGTTGAAGAATTGAGATCTGAAATTAGCCAGATGATTAAGAGTAATTTGATTTGCTGAGGTATTGCAGAATGCAAAGTACTGTAGTGACGATATTGAGTTGAAGCAGAAAAAGCTAAAAGACAAGGCAATGGTGATGCAGATTAAAGCAGCACAAACAGGGATGCAGGGAAATTATTCACAGCAACAGCTGCAGAGAAATGTGGTATTTCAGAACCAGGCAAGAGGTAGAGGTAGATGTTGTGGAGGAATGGGAAACAGAAATCGTAGTCCCGATTTGGGTACAATAGTGGTTCTGAATAATGTGCAGGGAATGAAGATATTGTTGCCATGTCATGCTTGCGGAGGGATCGGACATTGGAAGCAGGAGTGTCCGATGTTGGTACAAGAAGGTATTGTTCAGCAAACAAGTGACATCAATTCTTTCCAAAACATGAGAGGGCCAAGAACGAGAGGTAATGATCCAAATTTAAAAGGCAATGTGAATCAAATGCAAGTTTTTCAGTTTAGATTGTAGAAGTAGTGAATCAGTATTTGACCAACCCAATTACAGAACCAGTTCAGGTTATATTGGCAACTTTAAAGGATTACACAAATTTGTAGTTTGTGACTCAAGTCCGGTATACTTACTGGGAAGAGGCTTGTTGAGTAAAACAAGTTGTTCGATTACTTGTCAAATGATGGAATTGAAATTCAGACAAACAGTGATGATGAGGATGACCCAGCTCCAGAGACAGATTGTGAGGCAATAAAGGAGGAGTACCCTTTGATTAGTTTCCTTCCAGTTTTCACAGTAAAGGATCTTGCTCCTGATTTTCAAGAAACAGCTAAAGTGAAAGTGAAAGTGTGGGATTTGACAGGAAAAGACTTTGGCCTAATAAAAGGAGTTGAACCTTTTAAGGTCCCAGAAAAGCCAAATGCAATTTTTCCTCAGATTCCCCAGTACCATGTGACACCATTGAGAAAGTTGCTCCCATAATTGCAGAATTTGTGAACCAAGGGGTTTTGAAAGAAGTGATGAGCAGTCCATGTAATTCACCAACAATGGGATTGAGAAAGCCCAGTGGGAAATTTTGAATAGCTCAAGATTTGAGAAAAATAAATGATATTGTGGTTAAATGCTGTCCCGTGGTCCCAAATCCAGCAGTGAATTTGTTTCAGATCCTATGTGATGCTGAATGGTTCACCATAATAGACCTTTCACAAGCATTCTTTTCTGTACCTCTTCATGGGGATAATCAATCTCTCTTCTGTTTCACATTTTTAGATCAAGTCTACTATTGGTGTAGAATTCCTTAAGGGTTTTCAGAATCACCTTCCATTTTCAACCAATACGATTGCCTTACTGAACCATTTAGGAAAGAAAGATCATAAAGTGTCCACAACAAAATGACAATACTGCCAGAAAGAAGTTAAATATTCAGATCACCAGATTGAGAAGGGAATTAGAAAAATATCCAGAGAAAGGGTCACAGCCATATTGCAGATGAGTCCCCCAGCCACACAGAGAGATGTCAGGATGTTCTTGGGAATGGTAAGCTATTGTCACCACTGGATTCCCAACATTTCAGTCATTTTGAAGCCATTGCAGAAGCAGAACCACAAAGGAATTACTGAACCCCTGGTGTTAGATCAGGCCTGTATGAAAGGGTTTTCTGAGTTGGGAGAAAGTTTGTGCAAAGCCCCGGCTTGGGAATGCCTGACTACACAAAACCCTTCACGTTGTTCTGTCATGAGCGTGATGCATGTTCTTTACCTGTCTTGACTCAAGTCCATGGTGGTGTAAACCGACGAGTAACATATTTTTCAGCTACTTTGGACCCAGTTGCAGCAGGTTTACCAGACTGTTTGCATTCAGTCACTGCAGTTGGATAGAGCCTCACCCAGTGTGAGGGCATTGTGATGGGGCATTCCCTGACTATAATGGTCCCTCACTTCATTGAAGTTTTACTTACAAGAACCAAAACGCAATATCTAACATGTGCCAGGCTGACTCGCTACGAGACGAGCATCCTGGGGTCCCCAAATGTGTCATTGAAAAGGTGTAAAGTGCTTAACCCGGCAACCTTACTCCCAAAAGGGAATGTTGGAACTGATAAACTGGAAGACGTTGAACATGATTGTCTTGAAGTATCTGATCTGTGCACAAAACTGAGACCCGATGTCAGAGACACCCGATTGGAAGAAAATGACCAAATTATCTTTGTTGATGGTTCCTGTCTAAGGGATAATATGGAAATTCTGAGGGCAGGATATGCTGTATGCACAATTTCTGGTATACTTGAAGCGTCTTGGCTTCAAGGAGTATACCCTGCACAAGTGGTGGAACTGGTAGCCCTTACTAGAGCATGCCATGTTTTTGCCCAGCTCACAGTTACCATCTATACGGACAGCCAGTATGGATTTGGAATAGTGCATGATTTTGGCCAGTTGTGGTCACAGAGAGGTTTTGCTGACCTCTTCTGATCCACCAGTCCGAAATGGCGAGAGAATTCATTAACTGTTACAAGCTATTCAAATGCCTGAGAAGATTGCCATGGTGAAATGCAGTGCACACCTGAAATCACAAGATTTTCTGTCAATGGGAAATGGATATGCGGATGAAGTCGCAAGGTTTTGCGCATTGAAATGCATATTGTTCAAAGAGAAATGGGAATTGTTACCTGATGAAGAAGAGACATGTCCAAGTTATGCATTACATGTTATAAATACTAGGGAGAACTGAAAACATTGCAAAATACCGTTGAGAGGGAGGAGAAAAAGTAATGGCTGAAAATTTAATATGTACAGCGTCAGGATGAACTATTGATTTCAGAAGAGGGTCAATTAGTATTACCGAACAGTTTATTGACACAAATGGCTAGATATTATCATGGCCAAGCGCATGTTGGGAGGGATGCATGATTTGTGTGTTCAAACAGAATTGGTTTAATCAAAAGTTCAGACAGGTTGCTGAAGCAGTTTGCCATTGTTGCGTCATTTGTCAACAAATGAACACGGGAAAAGGGGCAGTAGTCAATTTGAGCCACCTTGGAAGAGCCGGAGGTCCATTCAGCAGAATGCAGATGTATTTTAATGAGATGCTTGTGTGTGGAGGGTTGAGGTATGTGTTGGTGATTGTCTGCATTTTTAGTCATTGGATTGAAGCTTACCCTCCACGAAGAATTGACAGTCTCACAGTAGCAAAATTACTGCTTAGGGAACTGATGCCATGTTTCGGGTTTCCGATCTCATTAGAATCAGATAGAGGAAGTCACTCCAACAATGAAGTAATTAAATGACTATGTTTAGCCCTAAACATTGAGCAGAAGTTGCATTGTAGCTACTGCCCTGAAGCATCAGGACTTGTGGAACAGATGAATGGTACCTTGAAATCAAGATTGGTCAAAATGTGTGAGTCATCGAATCTGAAATGGCCCGACGCATTACCATTAGTTCTGATGACAATGAGAAACACACCCGACAGGAAGACAGGACTGTCACCGCATGAGATCCTCATAGTCAGAGCAATGAGGTTGCCAGCGATTCCTGCAAATGTTTTTGTGAACATAACAGATTTATGGTGTTGGACTACTACAAAGGTCTGGCTGATGTGGTTCGCCTTTTCTCTCATCAGGTGGAAGCTACCACACTGCAACCATCTCAAGGTCAAGGACACAAATTGAGAGCAGGTGACTGGATTGTGATCAGAAAGCACATGAGGAAAATGTGTTTAGAACCTTGGTGGAAAGGCCCCTACCAGGTAGTGCTGATCACTTCCACAGCCGTGAAGTGCTCTGGAGTTCCGAACTTGATCCACGCAAGTCATACAAAGAAAGTGGCATGTCCTTTGGACAATGAAGAGGAAATGTTGAGAGTACCAACAACGACCAGACCAACTCCAGAGCCGGAAAGGAGAGAAAGAGGAACTGAAACTGAATCTGAGCAAATTGAAAGCGGTTCAGCCACTCCTGTGAGAGACGAAGGAGAAGATCCACATGAAAGTGAAAGTGGACCAACCTCAATTGAGGGAGCAGGAGAGTCTAGTTAGGGGAGGGCTCTCCCTGAAGCAGACAGTCTTGAAAGACAAACAGAGCAAGCGACAGACTCCGAAGGGGAAGGAATCGAGGTAGATCAAAACCACTGTGGTCTGGCTCCTCCTGAACCAGTTGCAAGTCTGTCAAGAGAAAATCCTGAAGACCAGGAAGAAGTTACAAGTTTGACACTGAAAAGAGCATTAACAAAGGGTCCACTGTAAAGAGATAAGTGGCCGGAGTCACAAACAAAAAGAAAAGAAGCAATTACAGTGACAACAATTGATTAGGAAGTATACACGGCAAGGGACTAAGACTTGAGTGAATTAAATGGAGATCGAAAGCTGAAAAGAAAGAGAATTGCAAGTCAAAGGTATGCTGGTCCTTTAATTTGCGTATGCAACAACAAGTAAATGGCAAAGAGAATATTTGTCTTTTTGTTTTGATCAAGACATTCTAGGTCAATATTTTGGCACTTGAAGGAAACCAATGAACTGAACTGTTGAAACTGTGAACTAAGAGACGTGCAAAGAAAAAAAAGACTTTTGAATAGTAACCTGAAAATACCTATTTGATAATCTGATATAACAAGCTGCTAAACTGATTTTTGACAACCTTTGCGATTTTGACAAACGGATCCTGGAAATAAGACTGAAAGCTGTAAATAATTGCTGAAGAAGATTGAAGAGTTGTTTTTGATTTTTGCTGCATGGTTGTAATTTTTCTCTTTTACTTTCTGATTCTTTACAGATCATGAGTAACCTTAGCCAGCAGGGTAGAAAGAATAGATGCTGTAAATACTTGTGTATTGGATTGGCGATTTTATGCATGATATTGTGCCTTGTATTGATTGTGGGTATGACTGTTCTTGAAAAGAGTAAAGCCAACCATACTTTAGCTTCAGAGACAACTACTATGCTCGCCGAAGTAGAGAAGTTTAGGTTAGATGAGAAATATCTGCACATAGACAGTGCCCAAGGAGAACTTTCTTCTAATGTTTTCTATCGCTTATTGAGTAAGTATGTTGAGACGATGGATGCGAGAGATTGTTATGTTTGCACGCAGATTCCTTTGTCAGTCAAGGAAGGAGTTACCTATCATAGTTCACCCCTCAATTATTGGATAAGATGTAGTCTAATACTAACAAGATTCTATAATCAAGAGTACATTTAGTATTTCTATTCCAACTATGATGCTGTGTTTTCGTTCATCCCTATAATTAAATACCTGAGTAGAGTAGCTAAGGAAAACACTATAGAATTAGTGAGAGGCTTCTTTGAGCCAACATTAACCTTTGGCACTGCATACACACATAGAAACAATTTGACATGCTTGCTTACACCAATAGAAAAGAGCTTTCTAGATCAGAGAGAGGATAGAAGGAAGGAAGGCATTGAAGGAAAAATTTAAAAAGTGTTTAGAGAAAAGAACATTTGGAAATTATTATGCATTTAGTGAAATAAAATCACAAGAAAGGTTAGCCTTAGATGCGCAACACATAGGAAAGCTGTGTGTATATAGACCAAAATCTAGAACTGATACATTGTTTGTGGGAACGAGTAAATGTAGATATGTGGTTTTTTTTCAGAGTAAATTGATGTTCATGTTGAATGAACAGGATCCAGCAATTCCTGGAGTTTATTACATCTATGGGCCGAATGTCTATTACCGTCTTCCAAGGGGATGGTATGGTACATGTTACTTAGGGATAGATTTCCCAAAGATATTTCATCTTGAGGACTAGAAAAAGTTACCGAAAATGACTGAGTTGCATCATGTTAAACAAAAGAGAGAGTGTTCTTCTAGTATAGTTGGAGATATACTTGGAGCAATAATTCCTTCAGTGGGAGATATTCAAAATTCTATAAAAATGTGAAAGTTGTCTTCTATTGTAGATAAAATGTTGACAAATTTTTCAGGAGCCATGATCCTAATGGGCACAGAAACGGCTGTGGTAATATCTATGACTCTTCAGAACTGCCTTACGTTAGATATTCTTTTAGCCAAGGATGGCGGAGTTTGCAAAATGTTGATTTGAAGCATTGTTGTTCATATGTTCCTGATAATAGCAAAGAAATTAGAAGCTTACTTAGTAATCTGACTAATAATAGTGCTGATTTGAAAGAACAGAAAGAACCAGAAAAGTTGGCAAAGGATTTGCTACAGTGGGAAATTGGCTCAGCAACATTGGGAAAGGGATAATATTGAAAATAATACAAGGGATATTGATTATTGTAATTGGCATAATTCGCACATGGGGAATATATCAATTGTATCATGTGGTCAAATCAGAAGAGTGAAAAATTATCAGAGGGAAGAAATTAAAAAGGGAAAATTGTTTAGGGAAAATTTGAAGACAGAATAAAAAATTGGAGGCGATATGGTTGACAAATTTTAGCTGAGTGTAAATTTGTGTGGGAAGATGGAAGGGTGATGACATACTTAGTCATCAGAGGAGGGATTGTTATCGCTGAAATTTTGCTAATAAATATTCATGTACTTTGAATGTTAATTCTGCATAGAAAATGAATTAATACAGATAAATAATACACAACTTGAAAAATGTGCCTACTTGAGTGACAGATATCACAGTGTCTTTATTAACTGCTTAATAATTAAAAATGTCATGCTCATGTTTAGATTAATGTAGTAGTATGTTATACTAATGATTATGTAATATGTATTTTCTTTAAAAATCATAGGCCTAAACTAACGAAGTCTTGGGCCTAGTTGCACAGCCTCATGTTAAGTTGCACTGTTTAAATGAGTCACACAAAATGGCTGCATAGAGAGTTAGACTTGTATTTTCCCACCATGCTGACCAAATGCTAGTAGCTAATTTTCTTTCCCATGTGAACTGCTTGCTAGAATATGTTGTACTAGCTATTGATACTTTGTAGAACTTAGTGTGTGTAAAGGCGATGTTCCCAGGAACTAATAATGGATGCACTGACTGGAGTATAAGGCAATACAAAATTGTTACCTGACGAGCTCAACAATGGGAACAGGAGAAGAGAAGCTAATCATCGACATGTAAAAGACAGTTTAGTTATATCTTAGATTTTAGGTTATACTTTCATTGGACTAAATGTAAACGTACGATTCGTTGACCAACAGCAATATGAGAAGATGTCCTAGGGAATCTAACTTAGCCAGACTGTACCAAGAGGAGACAACCACACATTTTCCTAATTGCACTGAGAGGAGAGAGCTCACTTTCTCCTAGATCTGTTGCCAAGAAGTGACATTCTGATTATGCCTATTCCTGAGACATTTCTATCTTCAACTTAATTGCTGAGTCCCGATGCCTTGTTGACTGAACAGGTGTCCAATTAACGAAGACTGTCACAAGTTGCTGAACCATGCTGAGGCAAGGTATGAGGCTATGTTATTGATCTCAATGCCATTTGCTTTTATCTTTAGGTACCAACTGCTAATTTTGATAGAGCCATAGCTAGACGTTTATCCAAATTTCTGTTGACTAAATGTTTTTGCATGAAGCCCAAACATGCTATTCTAATCAGAAGGTTAGCTAGGAGACTCACTGAAGATGCTTGCTAAATATTAACAGCAGTTGATGTATTTTCTTTGCTGAATCTAAATGTATGCTAATTCTATTGCACAGTTGTTCTTGCTATTGATTTGTACTGTAACTCTAGAATGTGTAGTGATCTATGCATTGAATAAATTGACATTCTTTAGAAGATTCGGTCAACCGTATTGTTTCTGTGTGTTTATCATTTGATTTTGAGGCTATGTTATGTGATATTAGCATTGTTAATATAGGGAAAAAAACATTCTAACTTTCACATAAAGGTGTGGTTATTCATTGCCAAAGGGGTCATGGTGCGTGGATATTACTGACTCCCAAGATTATTGACGCAATTGATTGATATTGTTATTGATTGGTAATTGAATTTGAGCCTTATGGTGGGAATTACGCTAAGTTTAGTCAAAAGTCCACCGAAACTCTAACGCGTCCCCTTATAATTTAATGAGAAGAAACCAAATAAGACTAGAGGCGCTAATGAGACCAAACACCAGACTTTCAAAAAACTTAATAGGGACAGCAAAGCAAAAAGATGGATTTCTTTATATTTATGCAACTTTGTTGCAAGCCCTAGTCGCTACTCCCACCTACCTATCCTGTCTCCCTTGCACAAAATTAGAGGAATAATTCTTTGATATAGAGTAATCATCTAAGTGCTTAAAAAAAGGTGCAAGAGTTTTACATCAGCCAGACATCTGAGACAATTGAACTCACAGGCTGTGTACTAAAAGTTATTGGTAGAGTGCAATCTATCTCATATACAACCTTCTAGAACAGGATGACCAGATGATGAAGTTATGATCTATAGGGCTACTTTTTCTCCGCTTTGTCTCGAAGGGTATCATTTGACTGCTCATGTGCCTTTTATTAGGCTTCACTTTGGTGAAATTCTACAGCCAAACTCCTGGGATGGATAGTTATTTTATGTCTCCAGCAAGGTCTCTGAGTTATTATTTACCTCTATGGCATCTTGCTTATACATCTCTACACGAGGTAAACTGGCAGAGATTCTACCCTGTCTCACGAAAATTAGACTAATTTGTGCTTTGTTGTTAAAGTCATAAAGTCAGGGTGTGATTCAATAAGGAGTATTGAGGTTTTTTTTTGCTTTGTGGTTTACATAGCTGTGAGTGTGACCAAGTTATGCCTGGAAAGATAGCCTTTATAGAGAAGGAGATTCATGCCTGACCTTTGTCATCTTCTGAACAGAGAGCCTGTCATGTTGCTTGACCAGGTTCAGATGACATTTCCTGAGGTACTAAATACAAAAGAGGGACGGAGAGATTAATGGTCCAGTGTACAGTCTCCCATGTGACCTAATATAAAGAAAGGTACACTGTTCCATAAGGCATCCAACCTATTCGGGGTGCAGTAGAGTAGGGCGTAAGAAAGTCAGAAATCCAGAGGAGTATCAGGAGAGCCCTCAAGCACCCGCTGAGGTGACCTGTTTCATCATTGGGCAATCTCCACGCCAGACCGGTACTGCAATATCTGGTGGGCCGCCCCCCAATGGGGGTGGTAATCTACCGAAGGCAACTAGCCAGGTGAAGGTCTGGAATAAGAACTGACTAAAGAAGTAAAAAGGAAGTGAATGGGAAGGAGAGTGAAGATAAAAATGGCTCTGAGCCTAAAATATCATTTTAATGTATCCGAAAAGGTTCAGGCCAAGATTAAAAACATTAAGAGTATTCGTGGGAATAATGTCCTGCTATGCTCTATAAAGAAGGAAGGGTAGTATACCTAATCCTATCTATCGTCTGGTCAACATGTTTCGCGTCTCTTTGGGTCAAAAAATGATCCCACGACGCTTCGTCAGGACCCGGAAACTACTTCTCCTATTCAAAAACAAAACATGAAGTGCTGAGGAGTCACATACAAGTTGAAGACAATTTGTCAAAGTCAGTAGGTCAATCTGTCGCCCTGCATGAAAGTAAAAAACAAATACAAATTAGTGCCAACGTGAAAATAGGTACCTTGAAGGGTGTACTCGCAAAACACAGCAAACATGCCCCAAAAAGAGAGTGCCACATAAAAAGGGAAAACAAAGGCTTACCATCCCACATTCGAGATAGAGCTCCCTAGGCACGCGCTAGCCTCGACCAAAGAGGTGATACTACATGTAAACACAACATAGTGAGAGAACAATGCATGTCAATATGTCATAAGCTGGATTGTAAACACGGGAGCACACCAGGCAAAATCAAATGGTCGCCGTGTTAATGGAAAAGTCAGAAGTATAACATTTGTTAAACATCAGTCATACACAACTGGTAACTGAGACGGTAACTCAATTCCTGTACAAGTTAAGAATGAGAGAAATACCTATGTGCACATAACTAGCTTGTATAGACACACAAGTAAAATTATGCAAACGTATACAGGATGGACTCCAAGTAAAAAAGTCAAAAGGTTATTCAAATCCATGGATGCTTTTACAGTTCCAAGAACCAGTTTTGTTCATGTGAAACTAAGTTGTCACTTTAAACTATTGTATAGTGAACAGGAACAATTGTATAATCAGTTTAAACACAGTCAAGAATAGGGCTCACCCACACTGAGCGGGAGCCAAAAAGAAATGTAAGGAGAGGAGGGGGCGGATGGCAGAGCCCCCACGTCTCTAAAATAACTTACTTCTCATATCCTCTGTGGTTATGGTACACCTGCCCTGAGGACGCGTGCCCGTAGACGCTCGAGCGGCATCCTAGGGCGCTTTTTATGTTGCCTGGGAAACACCTCAAGCGTACCGATCCGGAACCAACCAGCTGTTTGTTCCGGGTCGTACAAATCAAGAAAGGACTACTATCCTGGCCTCGCGGCCATCTTGAAACACGCTCCGAAAGACAAACTGGAGGGTCCTGGGGCCTAATAAAACGATATCGGCCATCTTGTAACAGAGCTCAAAAATGTAAGAACCAGGGCCCCGATGCATAATGATGCAAAATCGGAGGCCCTGCACTATCGGACCTGTCATTGACGAAAGACCAAGGATGTACCAGAACCAATAACAAAACAAGCAAAGCCAAATGTGTAAAAATAAGAAAAAAATATATATATTAGCCATCAACATAGATGTAGTTACATGGTTGTTATCATCCAGAAGTGCCTAAGGTGGCTATATGGAGTCAGTGTGCAGTAACCCAACTAAAGAAATCGTATACGTATATCCATCCATCTAAGTAAATGATGTCAACAGGACATGAACCCTCAGAGATGCCTGAGTCAACTCTCTGTACTCAGTGAATTTACATAATCAGGTGGACGGTAAAAGGTGGTTACGACTAGAGATATGATGAAAAAAAACAAAAAAGCTTATAAAGGCTAACATGTGCTAGGTAGATATAGAGGTCCAAGAAATCTCGTCGTTGAGACCCTCACTATGGGTTTTGAGTCTGAACACCCAACGTTGTTCTGTTCTGAAAAAAAGACTGGGATCATTATCGTTGTTTTTTGGCACCTGTAAAACAATCCACCACATATCATCAGGGCCGTGTTTGGCTTCTAAAAAATGTGAGCTGAGTTTAGTAGTGATGCGTGAGCATCTAACGTTGCTCCGGTGCTCATTGATACGTTGTTTAACAGGACGGGTAGTCATCCCAATATATTTCAGATCACAGGGACAAGAAATCAAATAGATACACTGGCGGGTATTACAGTTTGTATGTTTGTTCAAATGCCAGGTGCCAAAATGATCAAGGTCTATTTTATCAATGCGTTTAGTAAGAGGACAGACATTACAGGAACCGCATGGATAATGCCCCATCACCGGAGGTAAGTTCCATAGAGTAGTCTGTTTTCCCACATCGGGATATGCCCGAGGGCGAGTGTGGACAACCAAATCTCGTATGTTAGGAGATCTTTTAAAAGCAAAGAGGGGCCTCGGGATCTGAACGCCACCGCTCTGTAGGATGTTCCAACCTTTATTGATAAGTTTCTTAATAGAGTTGGACAGCAGGGTAAAGGTAGAGACGCATGTCAAACGTCTACCTGTTTCTCTGAGTACAGGTGTCAGGAGAGCATCTCGATGGTTAATCCGAGCTCTTTTATAAGCAGGGTTAATGACATTTTTAGGATAATGTCAGTCAAAGAGTTTCTGTTTAAGGTCTTGGGACTGGATGTCAAAGGTATGAATGGAGCTACAATTCCGACGTAACCTAAGGAATTGTCCAAAAGGTAAGTTGTCACGCAGGGCCTTAGGATGGTGGCTATCATTAGGAGTAAACTGTTGCGATCAGTGCTCTTGTGAAATGTACTGGTGGTAAGTTTACCATTATCTATCTTGATGACAAGGTCCAAAAAGGAAACCTGAGTAGATGAATGGTGAGCAGTAAATCTCAAGAAGGGGTCCAGAGTATTAACCCATTGGGTAAAATTGTTTATAGTTTCATATGGCCCTTTCCACACAATCAGAATATCGTCAATGTATCTTCGCCACAGGGAGACGTAATCATGAAAAGGATTGGATGGATGTAATATGAACAATTTCTCAAAATTGAACATATACAAACAAGCCAAACTGGGTGCAAATGTACTACCCATAGACGTCCCTTGAATCTGATGGAATAGGGCATCTTCAAATTGAAAGAAATTCCTTTTCATAGCTAGATTTGCACATTGCATCACGAAGTGAGTCGGAGATGACCAAGAGGTAGCTAGGAGAGCTGACTCCACCACTTGTAGAGTTGCCTCCTGGGGAATATTGGTATATAAAGCCTCTACATCCAAGGTGATGAGGGCTTGAACTTGGGTGTAAGAATTGATGTTTTCTTTAAGGTTCAGAACGTGTGTCGTATCCTTGAGAAAAGTGCTTGATTCTTTAACTAGAGGTTGAAGAAAGGAATCACAGAAGACAGACAGCGGTTCTAAAACTGAGCCGATGACTGATACAATAGGACGTCCCGGAGGGGGTAAAGTACCTTTGTGTATTTTTGGTAAACAATAGAAGTATGGAACACGAGGATGTGTCGTGTCGAGGAACTCCGCTTCTTTGGGGGAGATCCATGAATTATTACGGGCCTCCTCGATCATACTCCTGATGTTGATTTGAAGTTCATTGGTAGGGTCACGGACGAGGGGGGCATAGTGAGTCGTATCACTTAGAAGACGTAGGCATTCCTGCCTATAATCAAAGGTGTTCATAATAACAATCGCACCTCCCCCAAAGAAGCGGAGTTCCTCGACACGACACATCCTCGTGTTCACATACACTTCCTTTTTACTTCTTTAGTCAGTTCTTATTCCAGACCTTCACCTGGCAAGTTGCCTTCGGTAGAGTATCACCCCCATTGGGGGGCGGCCCGCCAGATATTGCAGTACCGGTCTGGTGTGGAGATTGCCCAATGATGAAACAGGTCACCTCAGCGGGTGCTTGAGGGCTCTCCTGATACTCCTCTGGATTTCTGACTTTCTTACGCCCTACTCTACTGCACCCCGAATAGGTTGGATGCCTTATGGAACAGTGTACCTTTCTTTATATTATTTCCTGAGGTATACCCCTAAAAGATGAAGGTCTCAGGCATGCTTTGGGATTCCAGGAAGAAGTTTTGTGGTGGATGGAGTCTTTCAATATGTTTTAGAGGCCAAAGAGTGTCCTCGTTTTGAGAGTTTTGTAAGTCTGGAAGGAGAATTGTACCCCAATATTCAGGACACCATACCGTCAGATCACCCCAAAATATAACTTAGATGGTTCTGTTCCAGGCTGATCTTGCAATAAAAAGCTTACTCCCTGACATCTGTGTTACTGCCATCTGGAGCTGTTCAAAATAATGTGAAACATTTAAACAATGATGTTATACAACATTGAATAAGACTAGCACCAGTAATGAAACTACACTTAAAGCACAAAATAAAAATCCGTGACATTAAGAAGATGTGCAGGGGAATGAGATGAAAGAGGGAAGAACACGGGTGAATTGCAAAAGCAGCATCATAATAGCATCTATGTTATCTCATATGGAGTTTCTATATAGGTGTGGCCTAACTAAATTACATTAATATTTACGCCTCTATTCATCAGATTAAACATGTTTCAACTGTAAATATGTTAATTTAGCATTTATAGATTGGATCCCTCATAAAAGTCATTATTCATCTTTTTATTTTTAAACAATGTGTGTGTATATATATATATATATATATATATATATATATATATATATATATATAAACACTGGGTAAGGCGTGCTCTGCTGCTCCAGATTGGCTGGGGTGCCAGATCAGACGCACGCCACAGCGTCACTTATTCACACTCTCCTTCTGAGTTCCAACAAAGGGTACGGCACTCCACAGTTACTTAAACATGATTTATTGACACGCGGAACGTGTTTCGGTGTTAATGCCTTTATCAACAATGTGTGTATGTGTATATATATATATATATATATATATATATATATACATAAATATAAATAAATATATATATATATATATATATATATATATATATATATATATATATATCCAAGTGTGTTGGTTTCACAACAGCTGTCATCTCTTCTTACTACAATACGTTGACTGTCTGTTACTCTGTGACGGTGCTGCATTCTGTTTAGTCTAAAAACATAAGATTTACACTAAATAGGACTACATAATGCTGCAGTGGTATCTTCAAGAAATCTATGCATAGCACACACTAAAAGACCTTGCATAAGTGGCTTGCCATTTTAAATGTAGTTTCACAGTTCTGTTTATCAGTACAAGGTAATTCTTAAATGCAGTTTCTAAATAAGAAAGGAAATCAGCCAAATGCAGATCATAGCTACTTACAATAAATCCGTTAAGGCACAGTAACAAGTTCTGAGTGGATAAATATCAAATCATACAAGATTTAGTGATCCCGTATGAGAATAACGTCACACCTCAAAAAGGATATTCATAGACTGCTTGGGACATGTCCAAAACATATTCTTACCATTAGTAACAGACCTACTCAGGATTGATTCCTGTATCACTTAAGACTTGAAGTATTGTTGATCTTCACACCTCAGTTGCATTTAATGTTTTCCACAGCTGACAGACAGTTGAGAGGCACAACACTTCTATGTAAAGCAAAGATGTCCACTTCTTATGAGAGTTGTACTCTCCTTCCACCTTTTTCTGTGCAAAGGTGCTGTCTGTCATCGTTATGCAGGGTAGTGGCACTCACAGAAAACTGCTGTTTATGGTTAAAGACTTACCTGATGGTATTGCTTGTTAATTCTTCTCCTTACCCACCACCATGCTTAAAGTGTTCCGGTGACTGTATGTGGCATGCGTGACTAATTGATATTCTGACATTAAGCTACTGGATGTTGGACATGCAAGTCTTCCAGGACATGCATTTGAGATAGGATATATTGAATATTTGAACTTTTTGCCTCTGCTTGGACAAGCAGCTCAAAAGGTCAATCATTTGGAACACAGACGCGCTTACTTAACCTTCCTACAGTAGTGGTATCGGTGAAGGGGCTTTGCCTTTCCACCATTTGCAGAGATACCAACTTGTCCTCTTTAATGTAACTAAAGACCAGGGCCAGATTTAAAGAAAAGTGGTGTAGCGTGGTGCTGCGCCAAAATTGGCAGTGCTGCGCCACTTTAGAAATGCAGGGATGCGCCATTTTTAAGGGAATATGGTGCACCCCATATGATGCACACGATGGTGTGCATCCGTGCACACCTTCATGCAAGGATGTCTGTGTTGAGGGGTGTGATTGTTTATGTGCGGGAAGGTGTCCCTTCCTGCACATAAACAATCACTAATGGAGCTTAGGCACTTCTGAGTGTGCTGCACAATGCAGTACACACAGAAGTGCCAAAGTTTCATTTTCAAATGCTTGTTTATGTGCAGGAAGGGACACCTTCCCGCACATACATGATCATTTCTGGCATTTTGCTTTTTCTATGTGTGCGGAAGAATGCAGCACGCATGGAAAAGCAAAAAACAAGGAGGAATAAAAGTATTCGTCCTCATTGCACCCTTTTAACGCCACCCCCGCAAGTGGCATTAGGTTTTGGCGCTGCCTCAGATTTATGAAATTTCATAAATCTGAGGCAGCATCAAAATGCAGTGGGTGGTGCTGTGGCACGCCTACAGCAACAACCATTGCACACCCCTCCCACGCACAGTGCTGCGTGGGAAGGGGCCGTATTTACAAGGTGGCATTAAGCTACAAAAGGGGCTTAATGCCACCTTGTAAGTATGGCGCTGTGCTTAGCGCCACAGGTGTGTCACAAAAAAGTGAGGCTCCTGTGGTGCTTGGCCCCATAAATACAGCCCCAGATGTCTTTGGGTTTTGTAACTCACTTTGAGCTGTCATTCATAGTTCACTGCTATCCCAGTGAGAGACTGTAACTTCAGACTTCATTCCTCCAACCTCCTTTTTGACTTGAAAGGGGATCCATGAGTTTAGCTGATACATTCCTCCTGCCAGGTTGTATGTCTGAGTATAATTCTCACAAGTATTGCCTGACATAAATATTATGCCCTACATATTTCGTTTACTAAGAGATCATCCCATTGGGTGTAGATTATCTATTATTAACTTCAGTGGTGAGATTTTTAATAATTGATATCTAGACCTCAATAATTATGTCATAGGATGTTTTGATGGCGAGTTTCTAGTACCATACCTTCCCAAAAGTCCCCGTGATTACTATTGTGTTACAGTGATTGTTAACCACCAGAGTTTAAATGCAATTTACTTCTGAGTAGATAAGAGGCTGATTACCCCATAGATTATCAGTAGGTTGTTGTTTCTACATCCAGTTTTACAAAATGTGGGATTATCATACTTGTTTTTCGCGACTCGTAATTATGACTGAAAAAATTGTAAGAGGCTCTGGCCGCTGAAGGATCATAGTCTCATTATGTGTTAAAATTTTCAAGCAGGATGTAGCGTACATTGCTCTCCATACTAGAAAAAAGTCCCCTTCCATTTCCTACTCTCCCTAACCCCACTTATTCAATCCTAGCCACAGGACTGCACATAGAGTGACTAACTGCTCAGAGACTCTGTAAGGCAGTGTCTGGACACCTAGGTAGCCGAGTAGCCAAATCCGCTGTGCATGGCCAAACACAATGTACTCTGGGGGCTGAACTCATGATCAGCGGTCCTTTGTCAAACTGCTAAGGGGTCATTTTAAAGCAACATGAGAAATTCCCTGAAAAAAGAACAGGTAAATTGACATTATGGTTCTAAATCACAACCTTAACACTGAAATTCAGTAATTATGATCCACTACAAAAAACACAACTCACCCGTCTGATTTGTAACACACTGCTAAAATGGACTGCTTATGACCTCACACATAATGTGACAGAGGACAATAAAAATGTCATTGATATCACTGCTAACATTAAATAATACCATTAAATTGACATTATTGGTGATATCAGTATGGAAATAGTACAATTTCTTTAGATATTTGTAATGATTTAATGATGGCACAAATATTGTGAGTTTATTAACAGTCTAATTAGGCGGCAAATCCTAAAGAAAATACAGAAATTCCTGTAAAAGTTGAATGGACATTATAGTGCTTTTCACTGTACAAGACACTGAAATTTGCCTGCTAAGGATAGCAAAGTAACTGTTAACTTGGATCCAGTGCAGTGCTCAAGACACACATGATGTGATAGGTAACCTCATGATTTACGTCGCCAATGACATCACTGGTGACTTCCCATATTACCTAACCATTGACATTGTTGATGATATTATCATTGAAAAATAATACACTGTATCACTTTTACAACAAATATAATCGATATAAAACATAACACTGCAAGGGGAAATATTTTTAAATGAAGCAATCAGATTTTTTTTTAATTTTCATGAAAAAATATTTAGCAGTTACTGGAAAAAAACTTATAAATATCTCGAGGTTTCCAAGCCTGCCAATCAAAAAGTGATAAAGAAAGGAATTTGTTTGGGTGAGGTATTTTTTCCTGGGTCCCCTGTATATTCATATACACAGATAAGGTCTGAGGACCAAGCAATCTGATTAGCAGGCCACAAGTTAACATTTTTTTGCTACGGCCATTAAAGGATTAAAGGCACTGAAGCGTGCATCAGGAATAAAAAATGTAATGAGAGGGAAGGTGTAGGGGATCATCCACTGACCCCCCATAGAGGACACTGGGAACCCAAAGGGTTAGGATACGGCCTTTCAGAGATTTCAAAATACACACTTTGTCAGTGTGCACAGATTTACGTTGATATTAGGGGATTTCATAAGTGAACATTTTGTAGTGGGTTCACTTTTTAAAAAAAAATGCAAACATCTTATTTTGCGGAGGTCTGTGAATCCCCCAAAAATCACAATGCAACTGCTTATATGGCCAAAGTATGAACACAGTGAACACTGTTGACATATGGGATCAGTGAAGGGCACAGCTTATGTAGGAGCATTGCAGAGCATGTCTTGAACGCAGAGTCGATCATGAAGGTATGAAGGCCCATGAGCAGAGGCTGATGACCACATATGGGATCGGCATAAGCCCTGCTCCCAACACCTGATGAGTACAGTTGAAGGAAGAGTGCAGCACCATATTTATCCTCCCGTGCAAAAATCAGGCACGGGATGAAGAGGGCCAGGCTTAGCGCCGATATTTAATGCCTGTGTATGGGCAGGTGTTAGGGGACCTGTAGGCAGATTTCCACTGTAGGAGACCATGGAAATTACCCACAGGTGCCCTTCCCTGTCCCCAGGGACACCCCCACCCACACCAGGAGGTCACCCACGGATGGGGGACCCATCCAAAGGTAAGTCCGGTAAGGTTTTTTTTTTTCTGTCCAATGCCGCTCTGGGGCCCGGACTTGGGGACCCCTGCACGGTGCTGGCCCCAATGGCCATATCCAGGGACATTCGTCCCCTGGGCATGGTCATTGGGGTGGTGGGCATGGCTCCTGTCTTTACTAAAACAGGAGCCATGTCCATGGGGCTTGTGCACCAGAAAATAACGCTACACTGCTAAGAGGCAATTCTTTTGCCTCTAAACAGTGTAGCGCCATAACTTGGCGCACAAGCCCCGGTTCCCCCTGAGCCTCCCAGGCCCTGTTAACATCCTTTCAAAGGACTCTAGCTGGCGCTATACTTTTTGCAGTAAACCTGCTCTAACGCAGGTTTGGGGCAGATAGTATAAACATGCCCCAGGGAAATGTTTATTGAAAACTGCTACTGAAATTCTGGACTGAAGTGTGTATTTTTTATTTATCATATCGAGTTCCAACTTAATAATCACCACTACAGAAGGATAAAAGATGTATGCTGTAACAGAGTAGAAGTGGGGGGGTGGTCGCAGTCTCACTTTAGATGGCCCAACCCCACAGTCCTGCAATGCATATCCTTGTTTTTGACAGGGAAGACTAAGGCTGATTTTCAATAGATTATGCATAGGTTATATAGCAGAAAACTAATGGTCAACATTGATGGAACCGTATTGGTCCATAATTAAATTAAAAATGTAATCCAGAGAAAAATCGGCCCTGATTAGCAATGTCCTAAAAAGTGCTAAAGTACTTCTCTAATGATACAAAAACACAAATCAAAAATGAAAATCTCTGGACAACATGTTTTTTTTACAGAGGTGTATCAAGGGGCCAGGACTGTTGAGATGATGACTATTTTGAGAGGAAAGCTCAAATAATTAGCTTTGCTGCCATTAAGGTGACAATGAATACGTGCCTCAATCACAGAGCCACACGAAGACAGGAATGAAAAGCAAAAGCTTCTGCAAATTCAAAAGGTCAAAAAACGAAGAAAATGTAAAGATCTCTAAATGATATTCCAAGCACTGAAGCTTTTAACTTTGGCAACTGAGAGAGGATTGTTTTCCCAAAGAAGTAAGCAAGATTCTTCTGGCCCAAGAAATCTGACTTTGTTGATGAGTACTGCAGTATTTATGGTGACCATCCTGAATTGAAACAAAAACAGTTTTGAAGAAGGTCGGCATTACTATTAATAATGTCCAAATTGATTCTTAATAGAAACCAAGAGCCATCAGCATAGGACAGAGCATAGAAACCACATACCTCATCAGGGCTTCAGGAGGTTCAACCCAGATATTAAAATTAAATGGAAGTATGGAATACCCTATTGTCACCTTAATGGCAGCAAAGCTAATTACTTGAGGCTTCATCTCAAAATAGTCATCATCTCAATAGTCCTGGCCCCTTGATACACCTCCGTAAAAAAAAAACATGTTGTCCAGAGATCTTCATTTTTGATTTGTGTTTTTGTATCATTAGAGAAGTACTTTAGCTTGGGTAGACATTGCTATTCAGGGCTGATTTTTCTCTGGATGACATTTTTAAATTAATTATGGACCAATACAGTTCCATCAATGTTGACCATTAGTTTTCTGATCTCACCGTGTGTGAACCCATGGCTAGCACTCACAAGTGGTTTTAAAACTTCACCTGCTTTTTCAAAGAGTGAAAACTTAACTGAAGGTTGGCGGTTGCGTTGCTGCTGGGAGTGGTTCGGGCGGGCATACAAATCCACTGCAAATACATTCACCTCGCTGTTTAGATCAGCTACTCAGCTGAAAATGTCATTTTAGAAGAAACTGGCTGCAGGTAAAAACATTTGCCCTTTGAGACTCACATACTCTGTACTTAGTTCTTTCATTTCATGTTTACAAATTTGAATCAATGGAAAACAAAAACAAAATTAAAAAAAAATTCCAATATGATGGCTAAAACACATCATTATAGAGCCGCCATTTTGGAAAATGGCAGAAGGGGTTGCTCCGAGGAGTCATTTTCTGTCTCTGTAAGACTACTTGAACCCCAAAACATATGTTTTTACACCAAAATGAAGTACATAGGTCTCATGGTTCCTGAAATATTACATCATCACTGGAACACATCTGCAATTTTAAAAAATGTTGCCCAAAAATATTCAGCCAGGATCAGCAATGTCTACCATAGCTAAATTAGTTCTCTAATGATCCAAAAACACAATTAAGAAATTAAAATCTCTGGATAACAACATTTTTTACGGAGGTATATCAGGCGTGGGATTATAACGCATATACTAATCTTTGAAGTTGTTGAACCAGATGGACTGCAAAGCTTCAACCACATGAATGTCCTTCATTAATTAAAAATGAATTACAGCTAGGTTTTCATTTTTTTATTATTTTAGTCCTTGCAGCTTTTCTCCATAATTTTGAATTTTCCTTGTGCCCTCTCCTGTCCCTTTCTGTCTTTTTTTCAATTCACCTCTTTTGTTCTTCAAGGCATAACCATATACCCTATTTGTTTCTTTCTTCTCTGCCTTTCTCTTTTTTCTTATTTTTCACTGTGTTCCACCATCTCCTTCAGATTCATTGTCCTTGATGGTATTTTTTGTTTTTTGCCCCACATTTTGTGCTTATCGATGGAACCCTAGGAGAACCTTTTTTACTTCTTATCACCTTTTAGCCCCTGTGTTTTTGTTTTCCTGATTCCCTTCTTCCTTATTTCCCCATTTAACTAATTCTGTTTTGCTAAATGTTCACTATTTCTTTTATTATAAAATCACTCCTGAAGAGTTGAATTTGCAAGTGATAGTTTCTCAGTGTTGATGTACTACACATCTTGTCACAATAGTCTGTCTCAGCCCTTAGGTAATACCTATCATGTAAAAAAGGCCTGCGGTTCCTTCCACTTGTTAGCAATAGGTGGCACTCCCGAAGTGTATCCACTTAGAAGCAATAGGTGGCAGTCCTGAAGTGTATCCATTCTAAGGTTCTATGTGTAATAAATCGTGCTACATCTGATAGTAGTCTGCTTTTCTGGATAACATTTTTAATTTCTATATCCCATACCAAAAACTGAATTTAGAATAATCTTAATGGTTATTTGGTCCTCTTTGGAAAAAGGCACATTGTTGTGTCAGGCCACTAAGAATTCTGTTCTCTAGAGCACTGGTCCTTAACTGTTTAACTTCTGTTTCCTTCCACCTAGTCATTATTGGAATCTAGGAACAACCACTGAATCATTATCGGAACCTGGGGACCCCCACTGAGTCATTATGGAAATCTGGGGAACACACCTTAAGCAATTTCAATGATTTTAACCACAAAACTATACACAAAAACACAGAAACAAGCATTCATCAAACAAATGCTTAAATATTTTAATTATTTCAGACAAATAAAAAAATCAAACATTTAATTTTGATGGGAAGGTTGGACATTTTCTAAATTAATTTGAGGCCACCCGTTGTCTATACTATACTCTGTTTGATGCCCTTGCTCTGCCCCAAAAAATCAATCTGAGAATACCAACAATTTTTAGCCTCCAATTCTCAACTCTTTCACATTTACAGAACAGTTTAAAAAAATTCAATTTTCAGTTTTGCTTCTTTTACTACATACTTTAAAAAATTAAGTAACTTTAGTAGATTAATAATCAGTTGCTGACCTCCTGAATAGACCTTGTGGAATCCTAGGGGTTCCTGGACCACAGGTTGAGAACCACTGCTCTAGAGTGTATTGCCTGTATGCATCTGGAAGTTAAAATATCAGTTGGCTTTTCACAGAGGTCTTCATACTCACCTAGTCGGCTGAACTACTCCTGGGTAACTGAATGCTTTCTTGTGAAGAATGCTGCAGGTAATAGTACACTCTATAAAACTATAAGTCAACAAATCAATCAATCCCTAACGGCTGACATGAAAATCTTGTGTCAGCTAATCAGATTTGTGCTCGAAATGGCTACTAGCATGAACATAATTCTCCACTCTAATATGTGTGTTTTTCCAAACACTGCATGCTCATATTGTCAAAGTGTGTACTCTGCCTTCAGCCCTGTGCACAGTATACTGCATCAAGCAGTTTTACCACAGACTTGTTTTTGATTTCACACTTCTTGTGAAAAAAACACTTTGGAACAGCATAGGTCCCATCTCCCTTCGTATACAGGAGTTGCCCTAACCAAACACAGAGTGCTAGACATTTAGGACGCTGATAATGATGCAAATAATAATTAATCATCATTGACATTGTATCTCCAATGCTACCATTGACAACAAAAGTTAGGGGTGGAAGATAAAGAACAGCACTAACTCTATTCAATTTAGGTTTCCTCCTGCTCTGAACAGGCAGCCTATTGCCACACTGTAAATGTAATTACTGTATGGAAACCTTTGCTTTTAATTTTTATTACAGAGCCAATTTGAGGTGAATTTCAATATATTTCCTTATGGACTGAACAAATATACCCTGCATGGATTTTTAAAATGGAAGTGTTTGCATTGTCAGGGTTATTGTCTATAAATATGTTTGAGGTGGATATCTGTGCTGTGCATCTGATCCCTAAATTATGGAGAACGCCACAGGTGGGTAGAGCTCCTACTTTTATTGGGGAATGCACGTTTTAATAAATTCCCAACAAAATATTGTGTTCTACTTCATAAATGACACAGTCCCAAATATGCAATGGATGCTTTGGAGACTGCCTTGTAAGTTATGCATATTTTCTTCTTCGTAACATCTTAACTTCAGCTCTCAAAACAAATATTGGAAATGTATTAAATCCTCTAATAGGTAAATAAAATTACCAAGCTTTCACTTGCCACACTACCCTCGCTTCACTTCCAGCCTTATTTGTCTCAATTACAATTGTGTTCAGTACACTCATTTGAAGCAGCAAAGCTCTCAGAATGGGATTTCTTTGATGAAGCTCAGAATTCTAAAAAATAGTCCTACATGACAAATGAGGATTACAGAGGAGAATACCCAAGGGCCGCAGAGTTGAGGGATTGCAAACATAGACCTACATTTTTTCTAAGTCACTGTAGAGAAAATTATCTGTGAAGGATAGCACCTCCGTTGGACATTCTTACTTACCTATTTTCCAAATGCCACAAGGGAAAAGTAACATATACTGAAACTTTGGCTGTTAAATATAACTAACTCCCAAGATTGGTACTTGAGAACCAGGATCTTCTTTGGCCTGGGTACAAGGGAGGCAGGTAAAGTCATTCAGGGCTCTTTTATGGTCACATAAATCAGTTCATGTCCTCTTCTGTTCTTCCTCAGTTCCAGCATTGTTGTGAAGTGGGTGCCTGGAGATCCCACATTTATGTCTGGCATGAAATATTGGATAGAAATGTCTCATAGGCACTCCTTAACCAAAGAAGTAAAAGTTCATGGGCAAACACTAACAACTTGGGGCATTTATAAGATGGTGAAAGTCTTTGCCACACTAAACATGGGCTCTGAGGGCTATAGTGTGTGTGTGTGTGTGGGGAGGAAGGGGAGATGTGCACCATTGTAAACATGGGATCCTTCCACATTTAACACTAAAATCCAGTTTACACATAATATCCAGAGACAAAAAGTCTGGTAGGACAAAAGTAGGACTCTTCCTCAACCAGACAGTGGATAGACAAGAATTGCCTTAGCATCCTTTTCCCTTCCTTTCAAATTCACCCCCTGGTGTTGTATGCCTAGTAGATCTTTCAAGCAGGATTTAACACTCAACCAACATTTGACAATGTAATTTTAAAAAGGATGCTTACGATCCCCTACCCTTCCTCTGAGCTCAAAGGAGTCATCCCTGCCCATTCAGGTTAGCCAGTCAATCAAAGTAATCTATTCTGTAGCTCCATGGAGGAATTTCACACAATTTGAATACCTATTCAACTGCTATTCACTGATTTAGAGAAGCTGGAGAGCAAATAAATATAGCCTTCAGGAACGTCCAGCAGGGAAATGGTAACTTCTAAAAGTTAATTTTACTTTACATTTATTAGAAATCCAACTTTACCATTGAATTGATTTTTTGATAACAATTAAAATTAGTTGTTTAATTACTTTCCTAGCTAGTCCCATTCCTGTCCTACAGTATTAGGATTTTAATCTGTACTCTGGGTTCCTATAGGGCAGCTAGGCATGTCACTGTGAAAAATAGCTTTTGGGTGCTCGTCACTGTAAGGACATGTTAACATTAACATTCTTCATGTTCTACTTTTAAATACCATGCACCCTGCTTTGTGGCCTCAAGGCCTAAATAAGGGTGTCTTAGTAATATTTAAAAGAGAAGTTTTAATCTGTCAAAATGGTTTATTTTCACAGGCCATATTGCAGTTTTACACTGCTACTGTCAGGCTACACAGGGTAGGCCTGAAGCCATGTTTGCACTAGTACTGCATTGGATGCCACAATAGGTGCTGCAGCACACTGGTAGTATTTAATTTCAGACCCTGGGTACAGTTTGCACCAAATGCTAAGGAATTAGAGGCAAGTTAAATATGGAAATTAGGAGTATACTAATTTCATCATGTTGGAAAGTGAAGCATAGGCTAATTACCACTTTTAGAAGGGGTAAGGTGCACAGAGTTCTACAGCCAGTAAACACAGTGAGGCAAATATCTGGGGTACACCACACAAAATATGGTTATTTCCTGCAATACTACATTCACATAAACACACACATGCACTCATATGTGGAAAGGCAGTCAAGTGGTGTGTGGGCATACAAACCAAAGAAACCATGTATTTGCCTACCTATGTGATTAAAGTATTGCCACACCCACTTGCACATTAACACAGCGTGTGTTAGTTTGTTGCATTCTGATGCTACTCTCCTCTCACTGGCCCAAACTAGAAAATCAGTTTGTAATCTGTAAGCCAACCCTTTTTGCACTTTTAGTAACTGTCATGCCAACATGACAGGATGTGGAGTTACCTTGCAAAAGTTGGCAGACCATTGGTTCTACTTCTTTTCATGCAGGAGCAGTATGCTTTTGGATGTGCTGTACGTTTTTTTCAGTCTCTTTGGCCCCGATGATGAGTGTCCTGAAGAGAAGCTGTGATTTATTGCATGCCATAAATTCTGAAACCTGAGAGACAGATTTAATCAAGTGTGGTAAATTGCAATAGTTACACCTAATCTGAATTTCTGGGCGTCATTTGCAAATCTCGGGTAAAACTGCTTCACAAGTCGGCATGTTTTAAAAAAAAATATATTTTATTAATTTTGCAAATAAAGGTAGCAAAGAACATACATCTATAAGATGTACCAAACATTATACTACCCCCGTTCCCTCCCTCCATGTCGCTCCCAGCATACAATATGCCATTCCTTGGGCATCATAGTTTTTCCAGATAAGAAACCTGAACAGATTCGGTTAGTTATACATTTATGAAGTAGGATCTTCGTCAGTATCTAATTCAGAAGCTGCTTGTGAGTTGTCTGAGGTTGTTTCACCTGGATGTTTGAGGCAATCTAACAATGTGTCCCATTGTCTTGCCATGTCTCATGACCCACACCCCATGCTGCCTCTTGATGTAATATGTTTCCCTCACCTGCTGTCCATATTATCACTGCATTCTGCCACCTTTGTATGTGAGGGACTCCAACGTCCTTCCAGTGTATCGTAATTTCTCTTTTGGACAAAATTAATGCTAGGTCAATATATTTATTGGTTGTTTTTTTGGCATGAGGGCGGGGAAAATCCCCTAATAGTGCCGTCAAGGGGGATAGCCCCAGCTTTCTGTCTGTAATCGCATTCAGATTCCTGAACACCTCTTCCCTGTAGGGCACGATTTTCTCACAGTTCCATATCATGTGCTCTAATCCTGCTTCCGGTTCTCAGTAGCAGGGGCAACCTTCACCTCCAGTAGCATACAATTTTGCTATTTTATGGGGGGTAAGATATGCTCTGTGATGAACATAGAGGTTAATCAATTTGAAGCAAGCATTGAGTGTATGTGTGTAGTGATTCTGGCCCATCTCTGCTCGTCTATGGGTGTCCCCAATTCTGTCTGCCATGTCAGACGGAGTTTGTCAAAAGGAATGGAGGTGTCTTTATGTAAGGCCCTATAAATGGCTGATATCGCACCTCTCTCTCCTTCCTGTGAGCAGATAATCCGGCAGCCTTCATGTATAGTCGCTTCATGAGAACCTAATTTCCATGATAACTGTATAATCCTAATAATTGTGTTGTATAAAAGAAACATTCCTGGGGGGACATCAAATTGCTCCCTCAGCTCAGCAAAGGTGCGTAATTCCCCATTATGGAACAGGCCCCGTAGCACTGTGATATTATACGTAGCTAATTTCTTGATTCCTCAAGGGCCTACCCCCGGCATATGTATCAAACCTTCTATTGGTATTTCTGGTGCGTATTGGAGTGCTGTACGTGTGCGCTGTAGACTATGTTCCCAACACACTTGCTTAGTATGCAATACTTGTGGGAGCCGCTCTTGTCTCCTTCTTGGGTTCAGTAGCATGTTCAGGAGGGCGTGAAAGGACCCATATGAGATATGTTGTATGTCCCATTCCACTTGTTCTTCACATAGAGATCTTGCCAGCCATTGCAGCTGACCTGCCCAATAATATATCTCCATGTTTGGCGCAGCTAGTCCCCCCTCTGAGGTGGGTTTCTGGAGACTGTCTAAAGCCAGTCTGTGTCTGCCTGATCCCCATATGAAACCATTCATTATGGTGTTAATGTCTCTGAATACCAATTTTGGGACAACCAGTGGGAGAGTAGAGAAATAGTACAACAATCTGGGCAACATTATCATTTTTATCAGTGCCACTCTCCCCATGACTGACAGCGGAAGCATTCTCCAGAACTGTATGTCAATTCTGAATTTCCTGATTGCCCGATGTATATTCCCCTCTAGTAAGTCTTCGGACTTGTGGTATATGTTGACTCCCAGATAGGGAAATGTAGTAGTGGTCCAATTAAGCCCTCGAGTGTCTCTCACCCTAGGGGCCCCCTCCATCAATGGAAGATTTCCGCCAATTTATCCACAAACCAGATGCATCCCCAAACCGCTCCAACATAGCCACGCTTCTGACAGACCGGTTTCCATGTCCCCTAAGAAAATCAACATGTCGTCCGCATAGAGCGCAATGTGATGTTCATGCGCTCCCACCCAGAGCCCTTCAAAATATGCTCCCGATCTTGCCATTCAGGCAAGTGGTTCCACCGTAATTGCAAAGAGCAAGGGCGACAGGGGGCAACCCTGTCTACTGCCCCTGCCAATTTGATATGGTTCTGATATAGTCCTGCCTGTACGTACTCGTGCCATGGGATTCGTGTAGAGCAGCTTCGTCCAACGGATAAAGTCTTGCCCTAGTCCCAATCTCAACATTACCTTCTCCAAAAAATCCAATCTAAGGCAATCAAAAGCCTTTTCAAAATCCACTGCAATAATTGCTGCCTTCTGCAAGGTTGGGGATGTAGAGTGTAGGATCAAGACCAGTTGCCTTATGTTCTGTGCTGTGTTGCGCTGGGGGACAAACCCAGACTGGTCTTTATGGATTAGTGTCATCATATGGGGTATGTGTCGGGCAGCTAGTATTCGGCTAAGTATTTTATAGTCCATTTTAAGCATGGATAAGGGGGGGTATGAGGGCACATCCCCACCGGCCTGCCAGGTTTCAGAAGTGGTATCATTACGGCTTCATTTGTGGACTGAGGTAGCGATCCCCTCTCCTTTGCCTCAGCATAGAGGGTACATAGAGGTGGGGACAACTGTTCCAAGTATACACTATAAAACTCCAAAAGGAGTCCGTCAGCTCCGGGTACCCTTCCTCTTGCCATATTTTTAACTGCAGCTTTAATATCCGCATTCGTGATTGGTTCCGCAAGGGCCAGTCTGTCCTCCTCCCCCAGCCGTGGGAGGTCAAGGTCATCTAAATCTTTTAGTTCAGCAGAGCTCAGAGCCTCCACCAATGGGGGAATATAATTGAGAATTATAGCTAGTAACCTGGTGTTTATTTCACTCTGTCCATTTGGACGGTAACCTGCAGTGTCCTCAGTCTCCATTACCAAGGCCTGAGGTCTCGGTGGAGTCTCAAGCCATGCCAACAGTGATCCCGCCTTATCTCCCTCTGTATGCTGTCTATCTAAGTACCTTTCATAATCATAAGGGCTCAGCTGTTCTGTTGCCATTGCGATTTTTTCTTTAACATCTGTGAGAAGGGGGTCCAGGCCTGGGTAATTTGGTTTATGACGTTCAGTGTCTCTAAGGGAGTCTTCATATTTTTGGATATCTTGTTCTAGGGTCTTACGAACCTCTATGTTCTCCGCTATACACTTACCCCTAATGACCGTTTTGAATGTCTCCCACTCAAATGATCGGGAGGACGCCGTTCCCATGTTATAATCAAAGAAATCCCCTATTGCAGCCGATATCGAGTGTTTAAATGCATCATCTTCAAGCTGTTCTGGTCTGAGACGCCATTTTGGTATGCGCAGTTTTTCTCTGTGCCAAGCTAGTGACAACAACATGGGATTATGATCTGAGATTGTGCGACATAGATACTCCGCAGCTTCTACTACACTTTGTATCTCAGGGGAAACAAGGAATGCATCCATACGTACGTGTAGGTCGTGTAGTGTGGAATGAAAAGAATAGTCTCTGGTTGTTGGATGGAGGTGCCTCCAACTATAAATAAACCTCCACTGTTGCTGCCATTCAGAGAACAGTCTAGCCACTTTAGTAGTTTGGGAACGCAGCGGGGGGGAGTGCGACCTACCTAACTCAGGGTCTGCAACACAGTTAAAGTCTTCCCCTATCAGAGTTGCCCGTGTGAAGTAGGGTCCCAGTTCCTGGGAGAGCACTGTAAGAAAATCTCCCTGTTCCTGGTTTGGTGCATATATGGCCCCTATTGTAATATATCTACCCTCTAGTCTCCCAGCCACCAAGACATATCGCCCCTCCTTATCTATAGTTTTTGCGTCCTCTGGAAGGGCACCCCAGGACGAAACCATATTAATACACCTCTAGCGAAGGCTGAGTAAGTTGTCGCATATATTTGGCCATGCCATCTCTTCACGAGGGCTCTGACCTCCTGTTCTAAGAGGTGTGTTTCCTGTATTATAGCTACATGGACTCCTCTTCTCTTAAGCTGATTGTAAACCTTATACCTTTTACACATGCTGTTCAGGCCTCTGACATTCAAGGTCATTATTTTGTAAGTGAAGGAAGAATCCATAATGTATAGGTGTGGAAATTTATGTTGTTCTCACCCCCCCCCCGGAGCAGCGTGGGGCTTATCATCGGAAATGTTCTCATCCTGGTTTTAAATACTGCAAATGTCACTGTGCTGGGAGCAAACAATCTGTAACACATATAACTAGAACCCCAATACCCCAACTCCCTCTCCCCACGACCGGTATCTATAACTATCCCCGTCCAAACTGTTAAAGCAATAACTAACATTAAGTAGGTAGGGCGACACATCAAAGTCCGAGAGCCAGCATCCTGGCGTGCCCTCGGGTGCCCAATCAGACTGAGTCAGTATTGCTACGCAGCCGCCCCTGTATCTGACACAGGTCATTATGTTATGCAGACAGGAGGAGAACCCATGGATCATGGGTTCCCATAGCGAGTTTCCCTGAGTTAACCGCAATCCTCTCCCTCTCAGGACCAACATACCGCTTGCAAGTCATCTGTCACTGTTCAATAAAGTAAGCTGCTATATTCCGTCTGTGTGGCTACTCTCCAAGACCATCAACACCAATAAATACAGAACTCAAATAAGATCCTCTGAGGATCTCAGGGTTACTTTAGGCATACTAACGGAAGTTTCTTGAGATTAAATGGATGCACTACCAAAATTGGAGTCATGATCGGAGAGGGTCTCGGAGGATTGAGTCGAAGCAGGAATTCCCCCACATATAACTGCTGCAACGTCTACTGCTTCTCGCATTTCCTGTGGCGTCTGGTGTCGCAGGGCACCACAATTGTTCCTCATCTGCTGGACCTGTTGCGCTGCTTGCTGGTTGTTCAGGCCGTTCCCCGCTGTGAATCGGTGGCCGATGGATCAAGAGATTCCAACCAGTCCCATACCATCTGGGGTGAAGTGAAAAAGTTGGTCTTATCACAGTATGATACTCTCGGTTTAGCCGGGAAGAGCATAGCATATTGAATTCCACGGTCACGGAGTTTTCTTTTGATATCCTTGAAAGAGGCTCTTTGTTTTTGCGTTTCCCTGGTGAAGTCCGGGAAGATCATTATCTGTTGGTTCCCCAGCTTTATTTTACCCTTCAGTCTTGCTTGACCCAGGATATAGGCCCTCATTCTGACCTTGGCGGTCTTTTCGCAAGACCGCCGAGTTACCGCCGCGGTGAAGACCGCCGACCGCGGCGGTATGCCGCTGTGCGCATTCTGACCGCTGGGAGCGTTCCGCCGGAAAACCGCCAGCAGCCACACTGGCGGTCGGCGGGAAAGTGGAGACTGGTCAACCTCCACCGCCACGCCAGCAGAACACCGCCCACAGAATTACGACCCACATTTCTGTGTGGCGGTCTTCTGTTGGCGGTCTTCTGTTGGCGGTCACCTCCCCATGGCTCCTGTCACCTCCCGGAGGACCAACGCACAAGGTAAGTTGATCGTCCGTGAGGGGAGGGGGTAGGGGGTGTTGTGTGATGTGTGCGTGCATGGGGGTGTGCGTGTGAGTGTGTAGAGGGGGTGTGTGAGTGCGTGCATGCGGGCGGGGAGTGCTGCTGTGCCTATGGGCAATGTGTGTAGTTCGGCGGGTGCGCATGTCGGCATGTATGTGTGCGGGTATGTGTCCCCGTTGTGTATGTGTGTGTGTAGGGGGTGTGTATATGTGCATGTTGGGGGTGTGTGCATGTCGGGGTGCGTGTATGTGCATGTCGGGGTGGGGGTGGGGAGGGGGTTTGTACCACCTCTGGGGGGTGGCAGGGGGGTGGAGGGTGTGGGGGGAGGACTCGGGGGGGGCAGTGGGGGGTGGGGGAGACCCCTATCAGTGCCAGGGAAGGAATTCCCTGACCCCGATAGTGCCTACCGCCATGGTTCGCATGGCGGTTCCCGAACGCCAGAAACCGCGGCGGTAAGCAAGGTCATTATACCGTTGGCGGTCTTGGGTCGACCGCCAGACCGGAGTGCGCAGACTCCAGCCCGTCGGTCATGACCGCCGTGGCTGTCGGAGTGGGGAAGTGGCGGTCGGTCGCGGCGGTGACCGCCGCGGTCAGAATGCCATTTTTAATACCGCCGGTCTGTTCGCGGTCCGACCGCCGCCTCTCCGCCGACCGCCAAGGTCAGAATGAGGGCCATAGTCTCTGTCTTTAAAATGGAGCAGCTTGGCAACAATTGGGCGAGGTCTTGCCCCTGGGGGAGGAGGTCTAGCCAGCACTCTGTGGGCCCTTTCAATGGCAAAGAAGGGGGACAAGCCCTCCGGAGCCACTTCTCCTCTTATCCATTTCTCCAGGAAAATCACCATACTCGCCACCTTTTCAGGAAGACCCACCAGTCGGATATTGCTCCTACAAGTGAGATTTTTGGCATCCTCTACTCTTGTTTCCAGTATCTTTACTCGGGGGTGAGATCTGTCAGGTCTGCGGTGAGAGCTTTATGGTCGGGGCCAGTTGTTCTTTCATTGGAGACCACTCTATCCGTTAGCCTGCAATGGTCGTCCCTAAGCAGGGAGAGATTTACTGTCAGAGTGTCTATTTTGTGTTCAAGGGCCTCTCGGGAGGCTTGGATCACCTGGAGTATACTTTCCAGCGCCGTCTCAGGGGCTGGTACACTGCTGCTCACCCCTATATTAGTAGTCTGCCCAGGTGGCATACCAGCACCCATAATCTCCAGGTCCTGGCCCTCTCTCCTTTTTGATTTGCCCATCGTGATAGATGCTATCCCCCCTTCTCTTTTGGGAGGAAGCACCGCTAACACAGCAGGTTATTGAAACTTTATGAGTCCGGGAGACAAGCCGCCCAGCTCCAGCCACTGCCCGCTTGCGTCTCCAGCAATTGTGGGGGGTATCAGCCTACATGAATCAAATCTCCCCTGCTTAGTCCTGGGGCCCCGCGCTGGAGCGTAATGTAGCCTTATAAATCTGCAGTATTGTGTGGTTGTGCCTCACTTTGCTGTCACTTTCAAGAAAGACTCGCTGTTGCCAGTTTTGCCACCCTCTCCTGGGCCCATGAGAGCCGGGCCATTTGCATCCCATGCGGCGCCCCGCAATAATGATCCTTGTGCTGAAGGGCCATGTCAGCGCGATGGGCTCGCAGCCGCACCCCCCAACCACTTGGTACTGGGGGGGCTGGAGGCGCACAGATGGTGGCTCCCGCCACTGTGTTTGATCCGCGGGGGCCAGTGTATGGCAACGGAGCGAGCCTCCCGCTCCGGTAAACTCAAGCGCGGCCCCCACTCACCCCAACGCCGTCCTTTGATAGCTCTCAGGAGTACTCGAAGGGGGGTGCAGTCGCCCCCGCAGCACCCGGCCTCAAGGTCTATCAGTCAATGGTGTGTCTCGATCGCACCTAACTCCGTTCTGTGCTCCCTTGCACAGTGCAGTCATCGTGGCCTCTTCTCTCCGCGACCCACAGCCGCCATCTTGTCTCGCATCGGCCTGGGGTCCGAAGGCTCCGCGTGACGATGCAGCGCCCTCTCCGCTTCTAAAAAGTACGGGCTTTGGTGCCCCTGCCTCTCAGGGCCCCCCTGACACCGCTCAGATCCGCCCTTGGGGCTGCCAAATCAACAGGATTCTTAGGGCCCGCCGACAGCCACCGGGAGCTCCACTCTAGGCGTGCGGCTTCATTGGTTGCAGGCCATGCCCCCCACAAGTCACATGTTTGGGTAAATATGTTACGTTAATTGGTTTTGTACAACAAACAGCTACCAACAAAGCACCCAAGTGCTGAAACCAAAATAAAGTAATGCAATTGAAGAATGGAGGAGAAAATGACGACAGCCAGAATTTTAAAGTCTTCCTGTAGTTAGAGTTAAGACATTCAAATTCCTGGCTTTGCCATCTAGGTTTTGCAACCTGGAAGACAAAGGAGTGGCCCCAATTTTAAGTTTACAAATTGTGGGCAGGACTATCAGGCAATACGGAGCAGTTCGTAGGAAGACAGAGGGTTTATAGACCAACACATGCCTATGGATAAAGCTGGCTCTATGGTAAACACACATACTTTAAAACTGCACCTTTTGTCAATAGGGAGACTCAATATTTTAAACTTTTCTCCATTTAAATTCTGGCAAGTCTGAAATGCTAAAATGTAATGAAGGACATGACTATAATGCATGCAATAATTGCTGGGTTCATTAAGCTCCTTACATCTCAGGATTTGGAACTCTGCGGAAATAAGGGTTTACACTCTGAATCTCTGGTGCACTTGTAATCAGGGCTTTGGAGTTTGGGAACACCAACAGTGGTTATTTAAAAACAAAAAACAAGGGTTTGTAATTCCTTTTGTTATATTTTGGAAATTGAATTCTATAAACTCATTGCCTCACTGGATTGATTCTTGTTTTTAGTCAAATATTGCTTATCAGTAGGTCATGTTTTGGTCTAATACCTTGATAACTGTTTATATGTAAATGTAGAGAGACACACACAGTTAGAAACTGAAGGAAAAATGTGCTGCCAGTTGACCCTCTACCTGTTTTGTCTAACGAGATAGGCCAACGTTATGATTCACATTGATTTGTATGCACCTATGTATAATTTAGGTGTGCAGTCCCGCTGAAAAGTTACCTTCTAAGTCCAGTGGAAAGGTCTCAGTTTAGAGGAGGCTGTAAAGAGCAGGCTGAGCATTGTGGACAGTCATCACTAAAGCGCAAAGAGCAAGAAGGGCTCTGCTGATGTTCATTGCTGTAGCTTTGAGTTGGTAGTTGTCAGGGCCTGTCATTTCTGTAGAGTGGAGTGCAGGTCTTGCAATGGTGGTCGCTGTGGACTTGCACTGTTGGCGTGAAGAGCAGGTCTCACTGTTACTTCACGTTGGCTGTTGTCATGGGCTGCAGAGTCTTGCAGCAAAATGGCCTGTTTGCGGTCACATGGAGCCCAAACAGAAGGATTTTCACCTTTACTTAGGGAGCAGTGCACTGTGATACCAGTTAGAGGTCCAGGACCTGGGGGGCTCCCCAGAGACTCACTCCAGCAGAGGTCAGTAGGGCTAATGCAGGTCCAGATAAGTCTGCTCGGCAGTTCCAGGGAGGCCTCTGAAGCTTGTTCTCCCCTTGTAGCTCACACAGGTGGTCAGCCAACTGACCCTTGAAGTCACACTGTTTAGCCTGGGATAAATGTAAGTAGGCCAAGTCTTCCTTTTCAGACAGCATGGCAGTCCTTAAAGCAACAGGGCCGTCCTCTGGCAGCAGGGCAGAACTTCTTCTGTACCTTTCACAGATCTAGGAGTGTTTTGATAGGTAGCTCTGAAGGTCTAATATTTATGTCTGATGTAAGCATTTGTGGAGGAGTAGACTGGTTGTGGGAGGTTCTTCCCCTACTCTTGTCAAGGCTCTAAACTGTTTGGGGTGACGAAAAGCAGGGAAACCTGGTGTCAGGTTTCTTTGCGTGTTCAGGAGGCAAACCCCTTTGAAGTGTTATTGGGGCTATGTACAGCCCCTCCCCAGTCATCCCGTCAGAATGGCCCATCCTGTCCACACCCTAGCTCCCTTTGCAGTCCTGCCTGGAAGCAACATACAAACCCCAAAAGCAGAGACATTCACTGTCATATGACCCAGGACACTTGCAAAAGCTGCATTTGTTAGGACAAAAAAATGCCAACTTTCAGAAAGTCAAATTTCAGAATTGTATTTAAAATCCGACTTCACCATTGAAGAAAAAGTTAAGTTACAGTTCCTTTGAGTGAAAACAATAGTTTTCTATCTGCCCCAATCCAAACATATTAAATGTGTTAGAAATTGGGTTACTGGTTGACTGGTATATGAGCCCTGGTCAAACAGCAACCACCACTCTATTCAAGGTAAGGTCTAAGTAAACCCTAAATTAATCTGTGCGCACCATCTGGTGGCTTGGCACAGAGCAGTAAGGCTTAACTTAGAGGCGGTGTGTAATGTATTTTTGAAGCACTTCAAACAGTAAAATAGTGAAACGCCACACAGAAAGATTCCAAACTAGGTTAGAAAAATAGATCAAAATGTAATAAATAAAACAAGACCACAATGACAAAAATCCAATTAGTAGAGCTGGAGATTTTTAATTTCAACGTTTTAAGTAAGAACAGCTCCAAGAAGCACAAAGAGGTATTGGGGGTTTCTGGTCACACCAGTCCAGGACAAAGTCACAGGTTCACGCTGACTGCAATAGCCCATGGGGTGACTACAGAGACCCAGTTAGGCCTGGTGAACAAAGTACCTTAAATCCTGGTTGTGGAGTGTTGCATGGATCGCATCAAAGATGCACCGTGCTAGCCAAGGCGATGCGTCGATTCCAAGATGCAGTGAGACTGCGGTGCGAGGTCTTGTTGCATCAATGTTGAGGATCCTGTGGACGGGGCTTGTGATGCGTAGGTCGGTGTTGAGGATGCGTTGTGCAGTTGAGACGATGCATCGATTCTGTTGAGCGGTGAAGCTGTGATGTGGAGTTTCGGCCTGCTTGTCAAGGCTCCAGTCGACAGGAAATGCGGGGAGCTTGTATTTGGAAAAATGCTGAGCAGCAGTGGTTTCAAAAGCGATGCGTCAAACCCAAGAGGTGGGAACGGCGGTGAAGGCAGTCATTTGCAACTGGTCCAGTTCACGCAATAGCGACAATGCATCAGTTGTGCTTGGGAATGTGTTGTTCAGCCAAGAAGATGTGTTGGATCACTCAGCAGAAAGGATGCATCAGTTCTTCTGGTCTGTGCTCCTGGCCCGTGCTACTGGCCCACTAATAGCATTTAAATTACAGGACCATGTAGTGCATTTTACTAGGGACTTGTAAGTAAATTAAATATGCCAATTGGGAATATGCCAATACTACCATGTAGTGGAAAGCACAAGCACTTTAGCACTGGTTAGAAGTGGTAAAGTGTGCAGAGTCCTAATACCAGCAAAACCAAGGTCCGAAAAGTGGAGGAGGCAGGCAAGGGTGGAAGACCTCTCTAAGGCTGCCAGATCTAACAAAATGTAATAGAGGAACCCAGTATTAGTCAATGGGAGAAATAGGCCTTACAACAGCAACAAGCATTGACAAAGCCAATAGATCTCACCTTTGGGAATTATTGGATTTCCAAATTATATTGAGCTATGCTGCACTGTGTAATTTTGCCACATGCAGTGTATTGTTTCTTTCTTTTAATCTACCTATCAGAGTTGGATTGTAGATAAAATTGTTAACAAATGCATATGAGTGAATTTTTTTAAGTAGATGGGGAGGGGGAAGCAACACAGGGAAGGCAGAAGCAAAGGTAGGGGGAGAAAGCCCTGGGGTGCCACAGAGGCAGGGGGTGGTGATGGTGGTAGAAGTGAAATACTGGAAAGGAACACGGATTGATCAGTACTAGTGGTGATAGTGGTTGGGAAAGGGTTAGTACATTACAGCAGTATTGATACAAGGAAGGAGTGGGTAAGTGCCTTTTGGTGGGGAGAGGGGAATAGTGCCTAAGGTGATGATGGCTCAGGAGGGCTTGATAATTGGAGTGATATGGTTTGAGGCAGAGGACATAAGCACTTGTGGATAGTAAATTATGTGGGGTGGTAGTAACTGGGGTGCGGTAATCACTAAGAAGTAGGTGTGTACTTTGTAACAGTGGTTTGGGTTTGGGGGGAAGGGCCTGCAGCATGGAACGGAAGTACCTGTTATTGGTATTGGTAATGGTAAGAGATGGGAACAAGTACATGGTGGTGTTAATGTGAGCCATCTCACGGTCCAGCTCCACTCTTCCTGGATGAGCTACCATGTGTGTTCTGGGGCTCCCCTACCTTGAGACTTCAAGTTGTGCATCACCCCCCTGAAAGCTAACCTGAGAGCATTTTTTTTAAATAACCAGTCATTGCAGCTATCCTTACAGTGCCAAGAAACTACGAGGGCCCAAGGGAATGCTAACCCGAGTGTAGTAAAGGAGTGTCAAGCTCCGCCTTTCAGCGTTAATACACACAGATCTCCATTAAGAGCAAGGGTCACCTTTTAATGCCAGAGCAATCCGGATCTCTGTAAACACTGATCCGCTATGCGTGGCTTTAGAACATCAGCCCAGGAGCGAGTGTGTGATTTCTAATCACCCCACTATTGACCAAAGAGGAAAGTTCAGAGTTTCAACAAGCATGAAAGCCAAGGGGATTAGAAGGAGGGGCAGTGTTTGCCGCGGAGAGAAGTCCCTATCGTTGTGAATGATACACAATGAAATGTGTTTTCCTCATTAACATCAGCGCTTCCGATTCCACCCCACAGCTAGCAAGGCTGCCCAGGACATAATATAGAGAACCCATTGGGGGCTGCATTGCATATGGTGATCTGTAATGTTGGCATTAAGGGTCTCACTGCATTATGCCCAGATTTGAGTCAGGACTGGGCTGTGGTTTGCACTTACTTCCACACGCAGTTGCAGGATTTAGTTCTGCGATACATGTGTGCACTAGTAAGCATATTTTTTTTTAATGAAAACATGAACTGCAAACACATTATAAAGAAACAATAATAAAAAACCTGATAACAGAAATACCAGTGGCTTTGTCACCGTCAAGTTCAGTATGCAGGAGAGACAGCTCCGACCTTGCACAAGTGCTGGCTTACAGCTCTGTGGAACAAGCTGGCAGGTGCTCATCACTGAACTGCATCTGGAGCCACAAGCAATATGAGCAAGTGAATAACAAATTGTTTTTGTTAAAGACAAGACACCCCTTTGCATCATGCACTTCTGATTGCCCAGATGTAGGCGCATTGCCCAACACTAATATCTAGAGAGTATTTGCCAATTTTGCAACTCCGTTTTGAAGTACAGTAGTTTCCATCACGATCAATAATTATCCACGATTATAGAAGATGTATATTCTTCCAAAAATTAGGCTAAATGGTTAAATCTGTTCTAAGGCAACGATTATCAACCCAGATATTATTTAAACCATGTGGGTGGGGATGGGTTCAAGTGTACCGCCTGCAAAGGTTACTATTGGAGAGCAGCGTATAAATTCCGTAGCGCAAAAAAACATACAATTACAACTCGCGTGATACAACTGAACACATTGGCTGCATTCAAAATACTTGAGTTCCACCAAAATTGCAAAAAGTGTACTTATTTAGAGTTAGATCAGACATTCACATGCATCCTTTAGTTTGAGGAATAAGATCTATGAGGCATGCGGACTCGGGTCTACCATTTCGGTGACTACCATTTCCACAACAAGGAAGCGCTGGAACTTGGTGTGCTCCTACAGGGCGCCTCAGAGGGCTGCATAGGGAATGCATGGCAGGGAGGAGCCACCCGGAGGTCTCGCACGGAGTCCATATGGGGGCAATAAGGTTACAGGAAGAGCAGCCTCGGAGCCTGGCAGGCTGCTTGCAGTGCTACAATGCTCCCTGACAGCTCTCTAGAAAACAATCTCTGCCAGTTTGAGGATTCAGAACTATAAACCAAATGAAAACAAAACACATGATTAAAAGTGACTGCTTGTCAAACAATCCTTTGGAAATATAACCACAGAAGGGCTTCCACGGACCATACACAGCCAGCCAGCAGTTTGTAAACCATTAACAAGGCAGAAATGCCAGCATACTTGACCTATCAAGATACTTAGTACTTGGTGATAAGTTGAAATAAAAACAACACCTTTAGCTTGTTGGAAGTATTGTGAGCTTTTAACCACACCCATCATTTTTATTCGTTCGTGGGCTTGGCTTTCAAAAATTCCTTGATGTCATTGGTAATTGCTTTACGTTTGTCCCTCCTTGGGTGGTTTTGTTACCGCCTTGCAAAGTGACCCTGTTGTATGGATAATTTCATGATTGTCGATATACAGGGAGTGCAGAATTATTAGGCAAGTTGTATTTTTGAGGATTAATTTTATTATTGAACAACAACCATGTTCTCAATGAACCCAAAAAACTCATTAATATCAAAGCTGAATATTTTTGGAAGTAGTTTTTAGTTTGTTTTTAGTTTTAGCTATGTTAAGGGGATATCTGTGTGTGCAGGTGACTATTACTGTGCATAATTATTAGGCAACTTAACAAAAAAAATATATACCCATTTCAATTATTTATTATTACCAGTGAAACCAATATAACATCTCAACATTCACAAATATACATTTCTGACATTCAAAAACAAAACAAAAACAAATCAGTGACCAATATAGCCACCTTTCTTTGCAAGGACACTCAAAAGCCTGCCATCCATGGATTCTGTCAGTGTTTTGATCTGTTCACCATCAACATTGCGTGCAGCAGCAACCACAGCCTCCCAGACACTGTTCAGAGAGGTGTACTGTTTTCCCTCCTTGTAAATCTCACATTTGATGATGGACCACAGGTTCTCAATGGGGTTCAGATCAGGTGAACAAGGAGGCCATGTCATTAGATTTCCTTCTTTTATACCCTTTCTTGCCAGCCACGCTGTGGAGTACTTGGACGCGTGTGATGGAGCATTGTCCTGCATGAAAATCATGTTTTTCTTGAAGGATGCAGACTTCTTCCTGTACCACTGAAGAAGGTGTCTTCCAGGAACTGGCAGTAGGACTGGGAGTTGAGCTTGACTCCATCCTCAACCCGAAAAGGCCCCACAAGCTCATCTTTGATGATACCAGCCCAAACCAGTACTCCACCTCCACCTTGCTGGCGTCTGAGTCGGACTGGAGCTCTCTGCCCTTTACCAATCCAGCCACGGGCCCATCCATCTGGCCCATCAAGACTCACTCTCATTTCATCAGTCCATAAAACCTTAGAAAAATCAGTCTTGAGATATTTATTGGCCCAGTCTTGACGTTTCAGCTTGTGTGTCTTGTTCAGTGGTGGTCGTCTTTCAGCCTTTCTTACCTTGGCCATGTCTCTGAGTATTGCACACCTTGTGCTTTTGGGCACTCCAGTGATGTTGCAGCTCTGAAATATGGCCAAACTGGTGGCAAGTAGCATCGTGGCAGCTGCACGCTTGACTTTTCTCAGTTCATGGGCAGTTATTTTGCGCCTTGGTTTTTCCACACGCTTCTTGCGACCCTGTTGACTATTTTGAATGAAACGCTTGATTGTTCGATGATCACGCTTCAGAAGCTTTGCAATTTTAAGAGTGCTGCATCCCTCTGCAAGATATCTCACTATTTTTGACTTTTCGGAGCCTGTCAAGTCCTTCTTTTGACCCATTTTGCCAAAGGAAAGGAAGTTGCCTAATAATTATGCACACCTGATATAGGGTGTTGATGTCATTAGACCACACCCCTTCTCATTACAGAGATGCACATCACCTAATATGCTTAATTGGTAGTAGGCTTTCGAGCCTATACAGCTTGGAGTAAGACAACATGCATAAAGAGGATGATGTGGTCAAAATACTCATTTGCCTAATAATTCTGCACTCCCTGTACTTCAGCCTGGGTGAACTATTTATTTCGTCTGTCCCCTTCCTGCTCTATGGCACTCACAGCACCGTCTCCATCGACGATATTGGAGCATTGGTTACATTGTTCACACTGTTACCTAATCAGAGTCATTTTTTTTGGCTCTCCCCTTCACATCCATAGCTTTCCCCAAAACACTTGTAATTGATAAATGCTTTACTGAAAAACACAGAAATCTGCAAAGGGGCTCTCCAGGCATGGGGAGAAGCAATACTACAATATTCACTGCACTCTGGAAAAGTTGCCCCATAATGCTTTGCATGCATTCTTTTTAAAAACATTTTTGCCCATAACTCAGCCTGTGGTGGTCCTAGGACAACAGGACCACCAACCAAACGTTCAGCATGAAGCACTCTTTCTGTTTAGGTCACCTCTGGGTCCCCACACTGTGTTAGAGGGGTCCACCAAAATAATAACCCCTCCCACCATTCAGCCCCTTTTTAAGCTCTCTCATAGCTGGAACTTTTTTTTTATCTTAGTTTAGTGTGTGTTCTAAGGGCCCTATTATTAAAGTAGGCCTGCAGGGCCTGAAAACGTGTAAGGCACTACACTCTCTAGGAGCTAAACATATGGTTGCACCTCATTACTTTGTGCCATTCTGTTTTCATGTGGTTATGCCCTCTAGGGGGTAATAATATGATTACATGTCCATGTTTCTTACAAATTATATTTTTATTGTGGTGTTCTCTAGGGGCTGTTCTGAGCATTACAGTCAACATATTACCATGTTTGCTGCACTCACTCATCCCATAGTGCTTCGCTGGGCATTCTTTTCCAAAACATTTTTGCTCATAACTCAGCATGTGGTGATTTTAGGACAACAGGACCACCTTCAAAGGGTTCACCATAAGCCTGCTCTTTCTGTCTAGATCATTTCTGGATCCCCACACTAGGTTAGTGGGGACCCCAAACTAATAACCTCTCCATCCATTCAATGTCTTTTTAATCTCTCTCATGGCTGGAATGTTTGTTTTACAGCTGAGAGTAGTGTGTGTTTTAAGGGTCTTGTTTGTAATTTCGTTGCAGTAGGCCTGCTAGCCCTGAAAAGATATAATGCACTATGTCCTCTAGGGGCTAGATCTATGGTTACACTGCAATACTTTCAGTTGTTTTCATGTGGTTATGCCCTCCAGGGGCTAACTACATGAAAATGTGACCATGTTTCTTACAAAGTTTATTTTCATTGTGGTGTTCTCTAGGGGCTGTTCTGAGCATTACAGTCTAATGCCAAATGTTTATTTCTGATAAAGGTTTTTATTCATTTTATATGATAATTGTACATGTTTTATTAATCTCTTCTCATTGCAATTATGACCATGCCTTGGGCCAACTTAACATCCTTAGTACACTATGACTGTTTGAACACTCTTGCTATGTTTGGGTGACCCTTCTAGTTAATTTCTCTCGATACTCCTTTGTGGCTATCTTGTTTTGAGAATTGTGTTAGCCAGCCAGCAACTCTGTTGGTGGGCTGGTGAACGTGGCAGACTTAAACTAGGATGTGAAATGGCAAAACGTTCATTTTTGGCGGCACATAGAGGAAGAAGTTAAATGGAAACGCTTTAGTTATATGCAGTGGCACTGGAATTATGTGTCAGGAAAAGACCAAATTATAAGGCAGACTTGACCAATATATGTGGCAAGAAAAGTCCAGATAATTGCAACACCAGTAGCTCGAACTCAAACAAATGTGAGTCCTATTGCATTGCACTGCCAATGCTTGTTCACATTTTGGTAAGTCTTCGGAAATGAGGATTTATACTGTATGGATGTGTATGTCTCTCTCTCGCTCTCTCTCTCTCTTTCTCTCTCTCTCTCTCTATATATATATATATATATATAAAAATATACACAAACACACACTTTGACCATCCATTTTTGATTCGGCAATGGTCGGAGAAAATGTATAACTTAACGTTCCGTCTCACATCAACGGGATGCAGGCACAGAGCTTAAGAAATTGATTATCATTAGTAACTTGGAGTATTTAGATGTATATATTAATGCGCAAACGTTTTTGTTAGAGTTCCGGTGTAATTTTACTCAAAATGTAGTTTGTGTATGATTTTTACAATGTTCTCAAATTAAGGTAAGGTACAATAATAACGAGAGGTAATTCAGATGTGGCCCAGAAAAAGCATCCACTAAGAACAAGACTTACAGCCCTGTTTAAAGGAGAACTGAAGCGACTGGAAACCTGATCACTTCGGGACAAAGGCATCTGCCCTCTGGAGCCAACATGGAAGTGGGAGGGAGGGGTAACATAGAGGAAGAAACAAACAGATGGTCAGAGAGAGTAGATGACAGAGCCAGATACAAAACACACTCTCTCCGTAGCATGGCTCAGCAACAAAAAACAAAATAATGCCCAAAAATCAACATACAAGCACAAAAGTGTAAGGATACAAGTAATTGGTCTATGCTCTGTGGATGGAACAACCCACTAAAAAGAGGGACATAAAGGCAGGTATCACCGCTTGCAAACAAAGCTTTTGAACCCCTTTGCTGCTAAGTCTTCCCCCCCCCCCCATGCTAAGATTTGTTTTGGCTATCTGGGGTAGTTTGCGCTTAGGCCCCATAACTTTTTGTCCACATGAGCTACCACTCCAAAGTTGTGTCCTTTTTTCCAACATCCTAAGGATTCTAAGGATTCCCCTGGAGGGGACCAAGAAATTAGACAAAATACAGCTACATTTTGCGTATTTTGAGAAAAATGGGAAAAAGTGCTGCTGAAGAAAACATCTGTTTTTTTCTCTGCAAATGACATCAACAGGGTTTGTGTGGCAAAATCGCCATCTTCCCAGCTCTCAGGACAGGCAGACTAGAATCATAAAAACCAAATTTTTCAACACAGTTTCACAGTTTTGGAAATTTACCGGGACAAACCCAATTTTTTGCTATTGTTTTGTGCTTTCAACCTCCTTCTAGTTAGTGACAGAAATAGGTGTGAATCCAATGACGGATCCCAGAAAGCTATACATTTCTGATAAGTAGACAAAATTTCAAATTCAAAAGTGGTCATTTGTGATGATCCTTCAAGGTTTTCGTGTAGATAGAAACACTTTAATTAAAAACAAATACTGAAATTGAATTAAAAAAACAGCCATTTGTGTCTAAGTTTATATCTGCAACTTTTAATAAGTATGGCAGATATTCAAAAGCAATATACTGTTACATCTACTGGACCGTTCTGGCTGCAGGGATATATAGGGCTTGTAGGTTCTCCAAGAACCCAAGCTACCCATAGCCAATAACTGAGCTGCCCCTTGCAATGGTTTTTCATTGTGTACTGAGAATACAGCAATTTATTTGGTAAAATATCAAAAGTGAAAAATAGGTCTTAAAGAAACCAATGTATTTCTGAAATTGGCACCAATTATGGTGTTTAGAAGCAGTGGTTATTTGCACATCTCTGAATTTGGGGGTACACATGCTAGCATGTGAAATGCTATTCTGCATCCCCCCAAGTCTCCATATAAAAATGGTACCTCACTTGTGAGGGTAGACCTAGTGCCTGCGACAAACAGCCCAAAACACAACGTGGACACAACACATTTTTCCACTGAAAAAATACGCGTTTTTTTTGTATTTTGCAAAGTGCCTAACTGTGGACTTTGGGCTCTAGCACAGATGTCACCTAGAGAAACATAGCAAACCTGCACATTTTTGAAAACTAGACACCTAGGGGAATCCAGGATGGTGGGAACTTGTGTGGCTTTTATCACATTTTATCTGCCCAGAAACCCTTGCAAACCTAAATATTTGTCTAAAATAATGAATTTTTCCCACATTTCTGTGATACAACGTCTGGAATCTGAGGGGAGCCACAAACTTCATTCCACCCAGCATTCCTCCAAGTCTCCAGATAGAAATTGTACCTCACCTGTGTGGATAGGCCTCTTGCACGTGACAGGAGACGTTGCCCAGAATCCCTTGCAAACCTCAAAATTAGTCTAAAAACATTTTTCCCCACACTTCTGTGATGCAAATTTCAGGAATCTGAGTGGAAACACAAGTTACCTACCACTCAGTGTTTCCTTTGGTCTCTCAATAAAACTGGTACCTTACGTGTGTGGGTGGGCCAAGTGCCTGTGACAGGGAAGGGCCAAAAAGATGCAGAGAAATAGGGGGCACCAAAGCATGTTCATAAGCACAGTTTTTTAAATACGTTTTTAGACTGACTCTGCTTTGGGCACCCGCACAAGTGAGGTATCATATTGACTGAGAAACCGTGGGGAATGCGGAGTGGCAGGAAATTGTTAGTTTATATCTGTTTCTGTAAGAATATTACACAGATATACAAGGGGGCAAATGTGTGCTTTTAGTCACATTTTGAGATTTGCAGGGCTTGTGGGTAAGAAAACTTGTTGGAATCCACAAGAGGCACACTACCCTGTACTCCTCTTGGTGTCGAGTTTTCAAACCTATCTAGAGTTGGTAGATTTTCTCTAGTCAAGAAGCGTGCAGGCTACCAAGTCTACTACTTTTGTGATGTCCCAAATACTCATTGTGAAAAAAATGTCCTTAGGTTTTGTTAAAAAGACCCCTCGTCCACTAACCTAGTTGGTGGCAAGCATCATCATTGGACACTCACCCAAGACATCTAGCTTGTCAGGGGTGTGCTTCAATGCCTGATTACACCGGAGCTGTTTTTTTCCTTGAGTTTAATTCCCAACTGAGAGGAGAAGTGCAATAAATACGTCTTGTGGCTACCCACCATTATTTTTACACATGTATATTGGTTGGATTTCGTATGAGGGTGAGTGATGGTTCAATATATAACATTTTTTAACAGGAGTTCCCAAAATTGTAATGCACTGTTAATAATTTAGGGTAAAAAAGCTCAACCCTTGATTCACAGCTAATGAGATGTAAAGCCGCGACAAGGCACCAACCCCTTCACAGGCCATTCAACTCCATTCATATGTGACACACACAAGACAATTCAAACAACCAGCCGAGGGCCCAGCACATTACGATGTTCACAACAAGACACAATGTAGGGACAATGTACACCCTGGCAGTGAAAGACAGAAAAGACAATTATTACTCCACAACCAGATATTCATCAAGTGCATGCACAAACTGGTTGGATTTGGCACAAGGGTGAATGATGGTTCAATATTTAACATTTTATTAACAAGAGAGTTCACAAAAATGAAATGCATTGTGAATAATTGAAAGGCCAAAAAACAGAACCAATAACTTGCAGCTCGTGATCTGTAAAGCCGCAACAACGCACCAGCTTCTCTGCATGCCATACACACACATTTCATACATGACATAAGGCCATTCATGCAGTGGGCCCAGCACATTACAACACTATCATCAACAAACAGCACCATTCAAGGGCCCATCACTTTCGTATGCCCACGTGTCTGACACAGCAATAACACCAGCTAACGGTGTGTGTAGTGACCATCAGTAAGTCACTACTCACACACCACCAGCCAAGTGCCAGCTCACTCAAACCATCAGTCCACGCACACTGCCAGCCAATTGCCAGTCCATACATACTGCCAACCAAGCACCAATCCATGCGCACTGCTAGCCAAGCGCCAGTCCATGCACACTGCCAACCAAGCACCAGTCCACATATTCCCCTCAGCCAAGTGCCAGTCCGTGCACAGCACCATCAGATTTTGTTAACAAAAAAGAAATCACAAACCAATTGTAAGAAAATTAAAAACTACAAACACAACAGCTCTAAATACATCACACAAATGCCAACCATGAAACTGAACAAAAAATATAGAACAATACAGACCAGGCAACACTCATGGATGCTCCCAAAACTTATTTTGTGTGTGGTACATTCTAAAACAATCCGGCACACAATCCCAGTTTAGAGGGGCAATCAGAGCAGTTCACATGACTCTCCTTTTGCATGCCTCTTCACATACAGACTCTAAATCTCTTACAGGAATTGTTTTTTTGGGGAGGCACGGGAGGAATGTGATCAGCAAAGTGGGGATCTTACAATCTAGCCACATCCACCACCATTCCATCTCTAGGAACACTTGCCTGTTCCACTACAACAAGGCTGCCTATCACAGATTGCTGAGACGGAACAAAAGTCTTCTTTGACTCTTGAAACAATCCTTGAGTACAACAAAAGCATTATAACAGTTGCTGAATGGAAGAGATGGATAGACAACTTCTTAAACCAAACATAACCCTTACGAACAGCAGTGTATGGTGCGAACCTCTGATCAACACTATCTACACCACACATGTGCTGGTTGTAGTGTAAAATACACACGGGTGTGGGCACTTCAGCAACCTGACCCCTAACAGTCAGAGGTGAAGGACTTTCATCATGGATGGCAGTCAGCATGTAGACAGTTCGCCTGTCGGTAAATTTTCCATCTAGCAGTTCATCACTACGCAAGGCACTGCACTGTCCCCCCAAGTTTTTTACAAACAAGCTCCTTCGGATAACCTATGCGGTTAGAGCAGACTGTTCCACAAGCAACAGTGTCCACTTTGAACTATTCCCTGAACAATTGCACACCCGTGTAGAAGTTATCTAGGTACAAACGGTGACCTTTGTTAAAACGTCCTCTACCAAGTTCACACACAATTTTCTCACTAATTCCGAGAGTGGACAGACAACCAGGGGGCTCAGTAGTGGAATCCCTACCAGCGTTGACCTGGAAATTATAGACATAGCCTGTACTACTCTTAGACAGCATGTACATCTTGCTTCTATATCATGCCCTCTTACTAGGTAAGGACTGCCTAAAAACCAAACAGCCCTTAAACAGGACCAAAGACTCATCCACAGCAATTTCTTTCCCTGTAACATAAATCTCTGAAAATCAATCTACAAAGTGATCAAGGATAGGCCAAATCTTAAAAAGACGGTCTCAATCAGGGTGATCTTGTGGTAACGCTAAAGCATTATCAACAAAATGTAGCATCCAAAGCAGAAGCAAATACCTATCACAACTCATGATTGCAGGAAATGTTGCTGTTGCCATCAAGGGACTGGTAGACCAATATGCAGACAATGGCAGCTTCCTTATCGAGCCCATCAAGAAAGTTAAACCCAAGATCTTCAACTCTTCTAGATTTGTGGGTGTTCACTGGGTGGCTCTAGAGCCTGGCACTGTTGTCCCTCAAATACTGTTCAGCATACTCATTAATCTGCTCAACAACCTCACCCAAAAATACATCTTCCGTAAACTGAAAGAAATGTATATGCAAAAAATGTCAGCATTCACTCTACACCCTGCGACACTGGTAAAGGCAGGCCACTCCGGCTGCACCATGTTTCGGGCAACCAGAGTTCAGCTCTTCCAGTGAGAAGCCTTTCAGCCCCAGGCTGCAATCCAGATGCCTCTTGCTGCACTGTTGCCACATCAGTGTCCTCTTCTAAAACAGGCACTTCCTCCACACTGAGAGTGGCTTCATCATCAGATGATTCCTCTCTGACAGAAAATTCACTGCCAGAATCTTGCTCTTCCTCCTCTGCCTCAGATGCAGAGTCAGTCTCATAATCATGGTCAGAAAGCGGCGCTAATACGGCACTAAAAAAGTATAAATATGTGCCTTAGTTTACTGGCTGTGGATACATGTAGTACCATTTACTGTGGACTTATAAGTACATTCATTTGGCTAAATGAGAGTAATCCAATTTTAACATGTTTGAAGGAGAGAGCACAAGCACTTTAGCCCTGGTTAGAAGCAGTAAAGTGCACAGAGTTCTAAAGCCAATAGAAACAAACTCAGCAAAACAGGAGGAGGTGAGATCACAACATTTGGGGAATACCACATCATAATATGCAGACGCAGTGCAATTTTTAAAGCACAAAATATGCTTATGACACCAGATAATCTCTCAGTATGCGGAGTTTCCACTATTGTATGTTCAGGGTCTACAGAGTTTTACAGGGTGGTGTCAAAATAGAGTCAACGACTGTCGAACTGTAAAGTGTGTGCAAATTCAGCAACATTCTGCACACAGTATTTGACCTAGAGAATGCACGTAAAACAATTTCTGATAAGTCAGAATTAAATTCCTTTTCTGGGTGGAAAAAGAAGAGAACACCCCAGATTACACTGGGTTGAAAGGGAAGTGTTTTCTCCACAAAGAAAATAGTTTTGCCTTGTAGAAAACTGAGAAAACTGCATATGCAAATGCTATTTTCCACATTATTTAAGGATGTGGGTATTAAACCTATTGGAAATAGGTATGCGTTTATTTACAGAAGTAGACGTACTCAATTAATTCTATAGCAGTGAAAGATTTTTAAAACTAGACCTGAGAACCTTTGTAAGTGCCCAAATTGTTATAAATCTACTAGAAATATAGCAGGAAACCTAAGAGTAGATGTCACACCTTTTAGACATGAGGTATGTGAATTGTGCATACATTTTACCTATCAAGACATGGAGAACAAGAAATTGACGGCAGATATTGATTGACATATTGACTTATCTATTCTGCACGTGCATGTTTCTACGCCAGCACATTCCTTAGTCTCCAGGTCTGTGTCCGAACTGACACCATGATGCCCCTTTACTTATAAGTATAGAAATGCCCAGGCATAGAATCGATGGCAGTTAAGCACTACCAGTCTCCGTTTTAGGGTTTCCATTGTCCTACCTACAGCAACTCTATTTAGTATACTCGTGTCATCATTCTGAAGAGGCTGAAAATACTGCAGTGGTATCCTCTCTTGGAATTACCAATATCAGTAGCTCCGGGATGCGATAATACTGTAGTTTTTCAAGCAGGGTCCTTAATGTTCTCTTAAAATGGTTCCTGCAATAATTTCCAGTTTTAATAATTGTTCCCGATTTAAACATGTTAGGAAATTTCCAGGTGGGAACAGCTGGTGATATGGTACCCGTCCTTCCCTTGTAACTGTCGATTCAGTATGCATATCTGTTACCAGTTGAAACAGGAATTACTCGATATTCGTAATAAATGAGTCCCAGCCTGTCTTTTATCTCACACCATGAAAATATTTATTTTTACATATTTATAAATGCACAATAAATTGTTATTGAAGAAGGAAAAGACCCAAATGGCGCGGTGCTCTATTTGGTTGCAGAACACACGAATCCGAGACATGCTTGCAAGTGCCACATTTAAAGGTGACTGTTGCCTACAGATGTCATGTGGCCTTCTCCTAACCGAATAATGAACATTCAAATCCGTATAATATCCCCGGACTCCATTTTGGGCAATATCACAAGCTCAAAAAATCACGTAAAGGTAAGTAACCGTGCATGGTGATGTCATGTCAGCCTAATGTTCATAAACAATTAGGATAAAGAAAGTGGCCTCTGCCTTGACCTTTTTTGTTGATAAATGATATGTGAATGCTTCAGGTATTGCGTTTTCAAGGTGAAGCAAACAATTTGTCTCACAGTAGTCAGAATGTCAATTGATTTTAAGGTCAGCTCGGTTTTCAGGCGTTCATCAGTGAGGAAGTATCATAGCTGACCTTTCATTGGAAACTTTCAAATGCGTATTAAGAGAAACAGGCACGATTGAGATCTTCACCACTGTCAGAACAAACAATTTTGTTGAGCGCTTCACCTTCTTTGCTGTTCCCTCAGTGTTTCCGCATGAGACTGAGTGAGCTGTAACACGAAATATTTATTTTTTATTTACTGTAACTGACACCTATATAATGTATCAATATTATGGTACGATCGAGGATCCCTCGAAAGTAACAAGACAATATATTTTCCAAACACCAAAGTTCCCAATTGCTAAAGAAAGTAGAAAGAAAAACAGAGAACCATATGCTCTGCTTTACAGAGCTATTTTTTTGTTGTCATGGAGGCATCATAAAGTAATCCGTTTTCTTCCCTCTGTTGTCATGGAGTCATCCTGTAGTAGTTAAAGATAATCACACATTTTCCAAGAAGTAAACAGCAGACCATCCTGAAGTAGTTACTGTGATGACTCTGCCATATAGGCATACTTCAAGATTGTTTGGGATGACTTCACAAGGTAATTACAGGAATAGCCTAGTTGAAGTCATCAGATGACTTCACAATGACTCCAGGAAGATCTTCCTTTTTGACTTGGGGCATTCTCCGGTTTACGAACAGGGCCGGTCTGAGAACTACAAAGCAGACCTAGTGATTTTTGTCGTGTGCATCCCCATACTGCATGGAATGAGCAAGCAAATCGCCCACTGCAAGGGGGCTTTAGGGCGCATTGTTACCCCCAGATTTGTTTTTAAATTATTAATTTTACAACACAAGAAACATATCTTACAGTTCTTCAAGCTGTCAATAGGAATTCTAGAAATATATGAACATCTGGCAAGAAAGGCCATGTAGTCTGAAGAAACACCAATCCAATGACAGGGAAGGAGAGGCCAGGCTGCCAGGGTAGAACACTCAATCAACACAGAGGGGGCTGCCCATCCTCCAAACCATCAGCATTAGCAAATTAGAATGTCTAGCAGAGTAGCAACTCAATGCATACTAAACTTTTAAAGCTGAAAGAATGTGATAATTGAAATATGTATTTTTTCTATAGAAAACAGCCCCTGTGGCTCCAGCCCCTCTCTAGTAGATTTGTTGTAACTGCCAATGTGACAGCTCATTTGGAAGTGGGAATGACCATGTCAAGAATGAGATTTGGATGCAGGATGGAACACAAATGCAAATACTAAATTGACACTGTGCACTCATGCAAAGGCCCTGATCCCCAAGCATATGACACATACTGTAAAGGAGTACATAAAACTTTATTTTATCAGTATGAAAGGAAACTTAAACTATGGGAAACACCTAAACTAACCTAACCTATCCTAACTATACATTACCCACAACTGGCCCTAACTACCCTAAGCTAAACTTACTTACCACGTTTAACTAAACACTCTAAACATCAACCCCCCACCCCCTTACATGACGGGACACGTGTAGGACAACATATACTAATCTAAACACATACTAACTTATGCTAAACAAATATATATATATTTTTGTACACATAAACCTCAACATCATCCCCCAACCACAAAAAAACATGAAATAATATAACACCCTCCATCCCCAACTCACTTATACTAACTAAACTAACAGCCTACTCTAACCTAACACTAAGCCCCCTAAACCCAATAACGAAAAGAACAAGGAAAGAGGAGGGAGCGGAGGGAATTGTGGGTGAGGATCCAAAAGTCACACATTGGCCCTCCGCAGGATCTTCTTAATCCCCTGCAGTCTCCTGCTATTGCGGGCAATCTCCTGCTGCAGGCTGTCCATCCGGCGCAACATACGTTACATGTCACGTTTCAGTGTCTGAAATTCTGTCATATCCAATACAGCAGCTGGGATTGTCTGGGTACCACATGTAGAAGCTGGTGCTGTGGTTTGAGGGGGGGTGCAGGAGGTGCTGCTTGTGGGCCCTGGGCTGATGAGGTCGAGGTCGAGTGACCTGCTGGAGTGGCTGTCATCCCTGGGGCCACTGTGGTCTGAGCTGTGGTGGTGGTGGCAGTTGTGGGCAATGCTGGCCCCCCTTGGGTAAATGCCCTCCATACCCCTGTGGCTCTCTTATGCCGATATCTCCGTGCCATATTGCAGAACCCAGCTTCCACATCGAGTATGTGGCGGTACCGCACTGCCCGCCTCTGAAATTCCTGTATCTCCTGGGCATTCATGTTGGCAGCTGTGAAAATAGAGACAGGCAGACATTAGTGAAATCATTGTGTGATACATCTACAGATGATATTCTAACACTTCATCAAAAAGTCACAGTACAGATGACAGAATGTCCCTGAGGAATGACATGCCAACGCAGCCTACCCATCAACTATCTAAAAGCACAGCAATGCACAACAAGGTGTGTACTTAATTAAATGATCTGTGCATATGTGTACTGCTATTAGTCACATAAAAAATGCTGCAAGCACTCAACATGTGCCAGGCCAACTAATAACTATCTTCAGGATCAAAATCAAGGCACCCAAGACCTGTCATTTGTATATGGAACTGCCAGGACGGTATGCAGTTGGTAATCATGAGGCGACATTTTAGTTTGGAACACATGAATGCTTGAATTAAATGTCTGTCATCTACACTGTGATCATTACACCTAGGTACACATATTTTCTAGCCCTAACCCTGTGCCTCAGGGGGGATGGACATGCAACACATACTTTCAAACATCAAGGACAACCACTAAGCTTTGGACAACTGTACATGGGTTTAGTCAGTCCACCACAGGTAAGGAGGCCCGCCAACTAGGAATGAGTCAACCATTGGACAATCACATCTACATTTATTTTTCAAATTCCTGACAATTGTCAACATCATTAGATCTCACTGACACCTTTCCAAAATCAAGCACATTGATTCAAACACCCATCTGGCCTTGACCTGCATGCACGCCTATGACATTTCACTCAAGTGCCACGTAAATGAAGTAAAACATGTGGAGCTAGATGCAGCGGGACAGTCACCCATACAGTCCTACATGTTCATTACTTAACAGGGATTCGCAAGTCTGTGTGTAAAACCTATGCATCACTGGTCTGTGTGACTTAGGGTATGACTTGATGACTAAATTATAACACTGGCCACCTCCAAGTTAATTATTGGCATACATGTAGCAAGAAATCAACTTGTTCACCTGCCCATGCCTATTGCGCAGCACTCGACTCCCAATATATGACTCTTCATCGCAGAATGTTTAACTCTACCATGGAACAAAATGTCAACCTCCAGTCCAGTCACATATCAGATCACGTGCCAGCACATCATACCTTGCAATGAGTCCAACACACAGGAGTCAATCATCACATAACAGCTGCAAATACAACACAGGACAAACATATCAACACTTACTGGATACCTCTGGGTCTGAAAATGGAGCCACTTCACCAATTGTGTAGGGGTTGGTCCACCTGTAAAACATGGAAGGGTGATTTGTGCTCTATGTCTGCTCACTGTACAAAACTTGGGTGACATTTTATATGATAGAGCTGCACATCAGGCATGTATACACCCCCAGAGACATACTACTGCAAACATGCATTGACACTGTCACCCCAGTGAGTGATAGACACACGTATTCACACATGCACTGTCGCTAACAATCATGTTGTGCCAAACATGGTTACTCAATTTTGTGCTTAATTCATTCCAGAGGGTACTCCATTCATCATTTGTAATTGGGAGACACATGCAATGCCACATTCCTGGTGCACTGCTATACCAGTGACCAGGTATTGTGGCTTGTGCATCAAGGGACAATGAGTAACTGTGTGATGCTCATGTGGGTTGATTTGCATTCAGGAACTATTGTGCTGTCAGTGGGCCATTATATGTGTGTCAGTGTTGTATGTAGGTTACATATGCCACATTGGCATATCAGAGCTGTGTATACCCCCTATGACAACATGATGGCAGGGATCCTGTGTGTTACTTGATGACAATGTTACGCTAAACATGGATTGGCCACTTATCTGAATCAAAACAACAAAAAGATGTATGCTGACAGTGTCTAATTAGATCATTTGTGACAGAATGCATGGGCACAGGTGTAGCCATTGCACATGAAATGTGTTACTCTGGGACCTGTGTACCTATATCATGTATTGTAAATCACACTTTGCCAGATTCATTAACTTAGAATTGCCAAGTTGGGTGATCAGTGGTAGTACAACCGAACTGACACTGTCCGCTAATTAAAACATGGATTAGCAAATGTCCTACTTCTGCAATCATGATGAGTAGGTCTCTATTTGGAAGCACCTTAGGAATGGCGGCACGCACAGGAATGCTGGCCTGCTGATCTTGGCATACCACCATATCTGTGATAGCCTTCATACTGAGAAGTTAATAATTGTACATATGCTGCACTATATCAGAAGGGGTGTACCAAAAGTAAAATAACAACTTATTTATTCACTTAAATGGTATAATGGAAGCAGTCAGTGGTAATTTGCACAACATCATGCTAATAAATAGTTTGTGGTCATGCATTCACAAAGAGCAGGGATCGTATGATGAGCTATTCACTTTACAAAATAGTTTGGCTATAAAGTGACACAGATGGTAACTGCAGTAGCTCAGTACCAGCAATGGCACCCAAGTCAAAAATGTTGTTGGGCCATGCTACTCAATGATAGGATTTCAAAGCCTGCTCCGAAAAGCCACGAGATGAACCTGTTTTGTGCTACTGCAATCTGGTAGCATCCTTGCACATTTGGGTTTGGCCATGTGAAAGATTTTCGATCCAGACGTAAACACACAGAAACAATGAAGTTAGAGCCAGATGTGTCTTTTTTGTGTTGCATTTGCTTCATTTGTTTACGCTACAGCTATGGAAATTAGCAAAATAAATTTGATTGTAGCAAGTATGCTATACTTTTGCATCCCAAAATAATGCAAAAGCGGCTCAAACAAAGTAGAAATATCGGCATAAGATATTAGCAGAGGTTAGGAAGAGCTTTGTATGTATGGCCATGAATACTGTTCAGACATGGTTTAAAAAAACTGGGGACTACATTGGTTCCTTGTATTAGCATGTGAAATACATCCCATTCATGATACACTCACAGGCCCTGATTCAGAATTTTGTTTGTGCCGCATTACCATCATCTATTGACGCAAAAGCAGCACTAATTTACAAGATAAATTTGTCTTTTTTAAGTTTGTGCAGCTTTAGCACTAATTTACAAGATAAATTTGTCTTTTTTAAGTTTGCGCAGCTTTTGCGTCAACAAATGACGGTAATGCGTTGCAAAATTTGTATAAATCAGGGCCACAGTTTGTTCAACTTGCATTCCACATGTCCACAAACATTGCATGCAGCATGTCACAAAATCTGCTACAGAGCATTGTACTGTACACATTAGTCAAATTTGTACTCACCAACAGGGCCACCAATCACCACATCCAAGTGGTCCAGCAGGTCCTGCTTTCGAGCCACCAGGTCAGCCCAGCGATGCTTCATCTGGTGGTTGTTGAGCTGGCTGTTGAATATGCACCACAAGTGGAACAGCACCTTTGCCCACCTGAGCCTCCTTGCCTCTGTGTGATACCCCTTTATCATCCAGCCCCCAGCCTCCAACATCAGGGGGAGGAAGTGGTACACCAGCCACACAAATGCCCCTAGCTCCTCCACACCCATTTGCCCCAGACATGGCCTTTCCAACATATCCACAAAAATAGGAGGGAAAAGGGTAAAGAGAGAACAACAGGGAAAGGAGGTAGGGAAAGGAAACTTAACTAACCCACAGACAGCCCAACAATATCCCAACTAACAATACCCACAACCAGACTCCCAAAAGTACAAAGACAAATCTAATCACAATAAATGACAAAAAAAATCACTTACACAGATTACCACAGACACTTTCAAAACACCAAAATACAATAGCAATAGCACACAGGAGAAAAATTCACAAAATTCACAGAGACAACTCAAGACACAGCCAAACAGTCTAGAATAATCACAGACTGCAAAGTGAAAGTTAAAGTACGCCCACTGTACCATTTCTGTATACAGGATATCCTATTACATCACTTCCTGTCTCAATTGCGGTCCTTTTTTTTGTATTGCTTGTAATTTTATGACGCTTACGGGGTTTGCCTCAATATTTTTTGACGCATCTGCATTAACATTCCCCCGCATTCAAGGATCAATACATTTTAAATGGATAACTGCTTTCCTGGGGTGCGGTGTTGGAATTAACGCTAAGGACCAATTGATGAATAATGTGTGTGAGTGTCATTTTTTAACGCAAATGTGTTATATTTTGACGCATATGCGTCTTTTTTGATGCGTTTGCATCAACTAAGCTGTCTTAAACTGTGTTTGTGTGATTTTTCAATTTTTTACATGCATGCAACCTATAACTATACAAAGATAGGATGGTATGACCTGCAGTGTGCGTTCTAGTGTTTGGGAACATGTGGCAGACCATACTACTGCCATCCATAATACTCATGTTGTTGTGCAGGGTTAGCTCTCTTAACGGATGCAAGAGCAACACAAACTTTGAAAATAAAATAGGTATTTTCTAGTTTGAGCAGGTGTTGCATCAATAGAGGACAGCAAGGCTACGCAACTAAACAAATAGACTCATGGCCTGTGTGTTTATGTCTGTGACTTGGCTGTTCATATTATTGCTGTGCCTCTGTGGGTATGTCACAAGAAAACTTTGGCTAATGTGCATGTATGAATGTGTTTTAAATGTTTATAACAATCAGATGCCATTAATTGAGGAACATCAGTCATGATATGTGTTTGTTATATCTGTTGCGTCTTATGCTGTGTGTATTTCCTTAATTTGGGGGACAAAATATTTCCCATGACAAACTATACACAGGATAGATCGAGGAAGGTTGATAATGGCTATGTCAGATACGTTACCCCTCACGTAATTAAATGTTGGATACCACTTCATGGTCACTTGTGTGTATACTACCCATGAGTCAATCATTTGAACATGCTAGGTAGGTACAGTGTTTGTGACACAGAGTCTCAAATCCAATCCGAAAATTGTTATGTACACCACAGTTTGAGTCATGTAAATTACCTTAGTTTCTCCTGTGGCTGTGGAGGAACAGCAGACCATGCCAAATGTGTTCACATATTTTCAGTGGTTCATTGCACAAAGGTGTCCAGTTCTAGTGTGTGGCCATGTGCACCCTGTGTCAGAATAGGCCTCCATGTTGTCACAGTTACTTGCAGGTCTAGTCATGAGTCTGTGGAGCCAACCCTTGAATTAGCAGAGTATCCTTCAAGGCAGATTTGACCAAAAGCCAAAGATCAACTAACAACACACATGGGGATAGTCCAGCTATGGCACTGCAGAACTTTTAGAAGGCTGACGACAGAGCAACCTTCGTGTGCTCAAATACGTTATGGATCAGTAATAGGGAACCGGCAGGTTTCATCACAACATCTGTACACAGGGTGGGCTCTAAAATTCCCACTGCAACAGGGAACATCCGTGTCTCTGTGCTGATTAATCTCACAGCTAGTCACCACGCAAGCCCCATCAAAAGGTGGCGGCATAAGTGAGTCTGTGTCTGGACCGTCAGGGCACAAACATGTTTTGTCCTTACAAACACATTAGCAACCCTTGTTTGTTGTGCTGGAGGCACCGTACCAAATCCATGCTTACAGCCATAGCACACTGTCACTGTTTGACACTAATGAATCCATGCAAAAACAGACAATGGATGGGGGCTGGATTAGGTCATTTGAATACATGTCCAGAACAGAATACCATAAGTAAACTGATTAAACTATACTACACATTTGAGGATTCATCGTAGACCTACCAGACACAATACCCCAGGAGGAAAGAGAGGTCATGGAAAGCAACTATGAGACAAATGTAGCCACAGGGAACCTCTATGGTTAACACAAAGACTGGAACCAGTCTGGCTAACAGGATGCAGACTCTGTCAGGAACAAACATGAACAAGGCAAATACACAGTGAGCGGACTCTGACTGGGACAAGCAGGAACAACACTGTGGGAACACAAAACAGTATCTGCTGTGGTCTGCACTGTTACACAATCCCCCAAGGGCTCAGGTACACAAGTGATTTGTACACCAAGCCACAAAGAGATTCAGAAAATGGTAGCTTCTAAGCAGTTCCAGGCAGCAGCAAGGGCAGGTTCAAATGGCTGGTCTGCATGGAAGTGCTGACAGGTGTGTGCAGCTTCAGTCTCTCATAAGCCCAGGAGTTGAGAATCAAGTTCAAAGGGCCAACTGGACCTTTCACCTGGGAAGCAATGGACAGCTGATTACAGGTCTTACTGACTACCAAGCAGTGCATTATCGGACCTGAAGTCCATGCAGACTGATGAAATATGACTATGGCATGCCACACTGAAGAGGGAAGCACACAGGAGTCAGAATGGGAGTCTGGGTGAGTGTAGATGAAGATTCTCAGGGTACTGATAGTCCATTTACAGCACCCCCTAGAGAAGAGTGGAGAGGGACTAAAACAGGTCAGTGGCAGGACTTATTACCTGGATGGACTACGGAGGGCATGTCTTGTGAGCAGTGCTTGTCATACCTGGGCACTTGTGCTATCCATTTTCAGGTTTGATGCACTTCTTGTCACACATGCTCCTTGAAGAGATAGCTGATGTCACACTTACTGCTGTCAAGGGTCTGGTCATACATTCCTGTTACCAATGCAATTGCACATCCACTGCCTCATGTATGAAGCACTTTTTAAGCTTATGATTGATGGTGTCTTAGTTGGGTGCCATAATCTGCAACGGACTATGTTGGCAACATGGATGTGTCTCATAGCTGTGGTCCTCTGATATTGCCCTTCAAATGTGAAATAGGCAGGATATATGTCATTAACACTGTGTGTGATGTTTGCTGTACATTCATACCCATTAAATGTGATGTGACCTTTTCAGTATGCAAATTTGTATTGCTGCAATGCTCCATGACGCAAAACTCAGATTATGATTTCTAGAGATCATGTGATGCATAAATAATTACCCAGACCATGATTGAGTGATGAAGTGAGGTGTTTAATTACATATGATAACAAAGTGGTGATGGTGACTATAGTTAGAAGACGTTTTGTACGATGTGTTGTCTCCGATGCAATCCTGCAGCTGTGTTTGGATGTTCACCCTCATTTTCACGGACAGTATCCTCCTATTCCTCCTTTTCAGGCATTTGTTGATCCGGTTCATAGAGGGGAATGTTCCTCCTCACACAAATGTTGGGCAGGATGGCACAGGTCAGAATGATCTTGCAGACTGTTTCAGGGGAATATAGGAGGCTGCCTCCGGTGATGTCCAGGCACCTGAATCTGGACTTCAGGATGCCAAAAGTCCACTCAACTATGGTGCGTGTCCTACGATGTGCCTCATTATAGGCACGCTCTGCTGCTGTACTTGGGTTGGCAATTGGGGTCATGATCCATGGCTGGATCCCGTAACCCTGATCAGCTGAAAGAGAAAATGAGTGTAAGTATTTTGTTGTTGGTTGCACCATGATTGTCACTTTGCATGGCAGCTGTTATCTTGTGTCGTCTGTGACTCATCTGTGTTTGTGGTATTGTGTGGGATCCTAAGCTTCTGTGATGTTCTTTCTGCATTGGGTTGTTTGACTATCAAAACAGGTGTTTGGCTGGTTGACATGATATCAGTGGTATATTTTGAAACTTGCTGTTCAGTGTGTATCTCCCAGCATTACGTAATGTGAATGAAGTGTCCGTGTGCCTTCACTGGAGGTGACATGATACTTCCACACACACATTCGATTCCACTGTGGTGGTAACATGGTTGTACTATATGGCCTTAACATCCCATCCAAATTGACATATATAATTGCAGGTCAAATGCAACAGTGAGGCCCTTTGATTTGGCTAGGTGACAATGCACAACACATCGCCATAAGTTGGCAGCACTGAAGTGTTCACATTGGCAATGCACAATTATCCCATGTGTGACAAGTTCTATGCAAACCTATTTTTGTGCCCTCACCGAGTTGGCTTATGTGCAAACGTGTACCTACACTACTGAACTTGCTCCAGGTAAGTGGGCTAACTTGGTTGTAGGGTTGAAGGTTTTAGTGTAGGAAAGTCCATCTGCCTGTACATCTGTTATGTATATGGGGAGTTGTCTCAATCCGTATTTGTAGCAGTGTGCACTTTGCATTAGTGTCACATCCACATGTTTTCATAGCACAGTCCACTTCCTATTGCTAGTGGGCAATGTCACCCCAGGAGTGATGTGAAATGTTGGTAGTGCCCCAATAATTCCATGTCACCTTCATTTGAGTCAGTGTCATCATGCTATGTATCTCATGGTGTTTGACCTGCAGCAACACACATTACACACCCCTTACACAGGACGTATTGCTTGGAAGGGTGTAGGATTCTCTGACCTTGTAGCGTTCTCTGACCTTGTTGTCAGGACAGGACGCTCCCCCCGCCCGCAGCGCACCCTGCAGGTGCCCTGTCCCTGACTGCCGCTGCTGCCTGAGTTAGAGGCCCTCCTCCACCCGCAGGCCCCCGCCTGCGCCTCATCGCTGGTGGCCCAGTGGTGGGCAGTAAGGTTTGCTCCATTGTGTCTGTTTCTGTCTGTGTTTCCTCGCCGTCTCTCCCTGTTGTGTATTCTCTGTGCTGTATTGTGCTGTATTGTGTTGTGTTCACGTTGTCACTGTTGTTCACTGTTGTTCCATCTGTACCCTATGTTCTAGTGTCTGTACTTGTTGCCTAGTGGTCTCGTTGTCCTGTGTATTGTGCCTCTTTTGCTCTCTCCCCTTGCGCGTCTCCCTCCTCCTCTGGCCCCCCTGCCCTCAATCCAGCGCCATCCGCCCGCTTCCCTGACTCTTTTCTCCCAGCCTACAACCCCTGCCCTCCCCCGCCCCTCTAGCTATCTAGCGTTATTTCCCCCCCCCTACTCGCCGCTTCCTCGCCCGTTTGCCGCCGCTTCGGCCCCGCCCCCCTCCCACCCCCAGCTCCTCCTCCCTCCACCCCCTCTTAATGCAGATCGCTGCACTCTTAGGGTGCGTTCTCTGACCTTGTTGTCAGGACAGGACGCTTCCCCCGCCGCGCAGCACACCCTGCAGGTGCCCTGTCCCTGACTGCCGCTGCTGCCTGAGTTCGAGGCCCTCCTCCACCCGCAGGCCCCCGCCTGCGCCTCATCCCTGGTGGGCCAGTGGTGGGCAGTAAGGTTTGCTCTGTCGTGTCTGTTTCTGTCTCTGTTTCCTCACCGTCTCTCCCTGTTGTGTATTCTCTGTGCTGTATTGTGCTGTATTGTGTTGTGTTCACGTTGTCACTGTTGTTCCATCTGTGCCCTGTGTTCTAGTGTCTGTACCTGTTGCCTAGTGGTCTTGTTGTCCTGTGTATTGTGCCGCTTTCGCTCTCTCCCCTTGCGCGTCTCCCTCCTCCTCTGGCCCCCCCGCCCTCAATCCAGCGCCATCCGCCCGCTTCCCGGACTCTTTTCTCCCAGGCTACACCCCCTGCCCTCCCACCTCCCCCGCCCCTCTAGCTATCTAGCGTTATTTCCCCCCCGTACTCGCCGCTTCCTTGCCCGTTTGCGGCCGCTTCGGCCCGCCCCCCTCCCGCCCCCAGCTCCTCCTCCCTCCCTCCACCTCCTCTTAATGCAGGTCGCTGCGCACCGAGGGTGCGTTCTCTGACCTTGTTGTCAGGACAGGACGCTTCCCCCGCCGCGCAGTGCACCCTGCAGGTGCCCTGTCCCTGACTGCCGCTGCTGCCTGAGTTCGAGGCCCTCCTCCACCCGCAGGCCCCCGCCTGCGCCTCATCCCTGGTGGCCCAGTGGTGGGCAGTAAGGTTTGCTCTGTCATGTCTGCTTCTGTCTGTGTTTCCTCGCCGTCTCTCCCTGTTGTGTATTCTCTGTGCTGTATTGTGCTGTATTGTGTTGTGTTCACGTTGTCACTGTTGTTCACTGTTGTTCCATCTGTGCCCTGTGTTCTAGTGTCTGTACCTGTTGCCTAGTGGTCTCGTTGTCCTGTGTATTGTGCCGCTTTCGCTCTCTCCCCTTGCGCGTCTCCCTCCTCCTCTGGCCCCCCCCAACCTCAATCCAGTGCCATCCGCCGCTTCCCTGACTCTTTTCTCCCAGCCTACACCCCCTGCCCTCCCACCTCCCCCACCCCTCTAGCTATCTAGCGTTATTTCCCCCCCCTACTCGTCGCTTCCTCGCCCGTTTGCCGCCGCTTCGGCCCGGCCCCCCTCCCGCCCCCAGCTCCTCCTCCCTCCCTCTACCCCCTCTTAATGCAGGTCGCTGCGCTCCGATGGTGCATCCTCTGACCTTGTTGTCAGGACAGGACGCTCCCCCGCCGCGCAGCGCACCCTGCAGGTGCCCTGTCCCTGACTGCCGCTGCTGCCTGAGTTCGAGGCCCTCCTCCACCCACAGGCCCCCGCCTGCGCCTCATCCCTGGTGGCCCAGTGGTGGGCAGTAAGTTTTGCTCTGTCGTGTCTGTTTCCTCGCCGTCTCTCCCTGTTGTGTATGCTCTGTGCTGTATTGTGCTGTATTGTGTTGTGTTCACGTTGTCACTGTTGTTCACTGTTGTTCCATCTGTGCCCTGTGTTCTAGTGTCTGTACCTGTTGCTAGTGGTCTTGTTGTCCTGTGTATTGTGCTGCTTTCGCTCTCTCCCCTTGCGCGTCTCCCTCCTCCTCTGGCCCCCCCGCCCTCAATCCAGCGCCATCCGCCCGCTTCCCTGACTCTTTTCTCCCAGCCTACACCCCCTGCCCTCCCACCTCCCCCACCCCTCTAGCTATCTAGCGTTATTTCCCCCCCTACTCGCCGCTTCCTTGCCCATTTGCGGCCGCTTCGGCCCCGCCCCCCCTCCGGCCCCCAGCTCCTCCTCCCTCCCTCCACCCCCTCTTAATGCAGGTCGCTGCGCTCCGAGGGTGCGTTCTCTGACCTTGTTGACAGGACGCTCCCCCTGCCGCGCAGCGCACCCTGCAGGTGCCCTGTCCCTGACTGCCGCTGCTGCCTGAGTTCGAGGCCCTCCTCCACCCGCAGGCCCCCGCCTGCGCCTCATCCCTGGTGGCCCAGTGGTGGGCAGTAAGGTTTGCTCTGTCGTGTCTGTTTCTGTCTCTGTTCCCTCGCCGTCTCTCCCTGTTGTGTATTCTCTGTGCTGTATTGTGCTGTATTGTGTTGTGTTCACGTTGTCACTGTTGTTCACTGTTGTTCTATCTGTACCCTGTGTTCTAGTGTCTGTACCTGTTGCCTAGTGGTCTCGTTGTCCTGTGTATTGTGCCGCTTTCGTTCTCTCCACTTGCGCGTCTCCCTCCTCCTCTGGCCCCCCCCGCCCTCAATCCAGCGCCATCCGCCCGCTTCCCTGACTCTTTTCTCCCAGCCTACACCCCCTGCCCTCTCACCTCCCCCGCCACCTCTAGCTATCTAGCGTTATTTCCCCCCCCTACTAGCCGCTTCCTCACCCGTTTGCCGCCGCTTCGGCCCCGCCCCCCTCCCGCCCCCAGCTCCTCCTCCCTCCCTCCACCCCCTCTCAATGCAGGTCGCTGCGCTCCGAGGGTGTGTTCTCTGACCTTGTTGTCAGGACAGGACGCTCCCCCGGCGCGCAGCGCACCCTGCAGGTGCCCTGTCCCTGACTGCCGCTGCTGCCTGAGTTCGAGGCCCTCCTCCACCTCCTCCTCTGGCCCCCCCCGCCCTCAATCCAGCGCCATCCGCCCGCTTCCCTGACTCTTTTCTCCCAGCCTACACCCCCTGCCCTCCCACCTCCCCCGCCACCTCTAGCTATCTAGCGTTATTTCCCCCCCCTACTAGCCGCTTCCTCACCCGTTTGCCGCCGCTTCGGCCCGCCCCCCTCCCGCCCCCAGCTCCTCCTCCCTCCCTCCACCGCCTCTTAATGCAGGTCGCTGTGCAAGCCCGTCTGCTCCCGTCCGCGCCTTGCCCGCGCCCAGCGCCTGGACCCCTGGACCTCGCACCGCGCACCGCCCAGGCTCAGTTACGACGCCGCCTACCTCCACGCACTCAACTATGACCAAGACCGAAACTAACGCTGCTACCAGGCCGCCCCGAAGCACACCCACGGACCTTTCGCCTGCCGCAACTGCCTCTTCTCATGCGACCGAACCCCCAAGCCAACGACCACCAGTCCGAACCACCTTCGCTGCATGCTCCTCAACACCCGCTCCGCACGCAAACACGCCGTAGAACTCTGGGACCTGCTCGACAGCACCGCCCCGGACGTAGCCTTCCTAACCGAGACATGGTGGAACGAATCATCCGCGCCAGACATCGCCATCGCCATCCCAGACAGATATAAGATCTCCCGCAGGGACCGCATCAACAGCCACGGAGGAGGACTCGCCATCATCCACAAATCCTCCCTCAAGATCACCACCCACACCGACGACCACTTCAACACCGCAGAGCTTCTACACTTCCGGATCAACACCGACCCCAACACCACCCTCAGAGGAACGCTCGTCTACAGACCCTCCGGACCACGAGCCCAGTTCTGCGACGCAATCGCTGACCTCGCAAGCACCCACGCACTCGCCTCCACGGACTACATCCTCCTCGGGGACCTCAATTTTCACCTCGAGAACAACAACGACCACAACTCCACCACACTGATCAGCTACCTCAGGAACCTCGGCCTCAGACAACTCGTCACGTCACCACTCACGCCGCCGGACACACACTGGACACGATCTTCTCCACCAGCGACCACGTTAACTTCAACAACACCACCGAACCCTACTGGACCGACCACCACTGCGTCCACTTCACCTACAACAAAAACACCGCACACCACCACAGCCGCCAACTCCCCCGCCGCAACTGGGGCAAAGTCACCAAAGAACAACTTCTCAGCACCCTCTCCCAGAACCCACCAAACGAGCCCACCGACCCAGACACCGCGGCCTGTAACTTCAGACAATGGATCAACAACTGCGCCAACATCCTCGCCCCACTGAAGAAACCCCCCAGCAACCCCGCCAGCAAGAAAGCCTCCTGGTTCACCGACGAACTCCTGGCCTCTAAACGCATCTGCAGGAAACTGGAATAGAAATGGCTCCAAGAACGCACACCGGACAACCACGCAGTCCTCAAAGACGCCACCCGCCGACACCACCACCTCATCAGGACCACCAAGAGGTCCTCCTTCAAAGACCGCCTAGGCAACAACGCACATGACAGCAAAGAGCTCTTCTGCATCGTGAAGGAACTATCCACCCCCAACACCAACGTCAAGGACATCCCGCCCTCTCAGGAACTTTGCGACTCCCTCGCCGCCTTTTTTCACAGCAAGATCGCCGACATCCACAGCAGCTTCAACACCCCGACCGCACCCACCTCCGTCACCACCTCGTACCCTAGCATCACCAACCCCATCACCGCCTGGTCCAACGTCGACAACGACACAACACGCAAAATCATGAACTCCATCCACTCCGGATCTCCGACCGACCCCTGCCCCCACCACATCTTCAACAAAGCTGACTCCATCATCGCGCCCGACTCTGCAAGATCATCAACGCCTCCTTCGAAACAGGCACCTTCCCAGAAAGCTGGAAGCACGCAGACATCAACGCCCTCCTCAAGAAACCAAAAGCCGACCCCAAGGACCTCAAGAACTTCCGCCCCATCTCCCTCCTCCCCTACCCAGCTAAAGTCGCTGAATAAATCATCAACCTTCAACTGACACGCCACATCGAAGACAACAACGTCCTCGACCCCTCACAAACCAGATTTAGACGCAACCACAGCACCGAGACCGCCCTCATCGCCGCAACAGATGACATCAGACGCCAACTCGACCGCAGCGAGACCTCCGCCCTCATTCTCCTAGACCTCTCCGCGGCCTTCGACACAGTCTGCCACCGCACCCTACTGTCACGCATCCAAGAAGCCGGCATCCAGGAAAACGCCCTAGCCTGGACCTCATCCTTCCTCTCCGGCAGAACACAGACCGTACGCCTCCCACCCTTCCGCTCAGAAGCCAACAACATCATCTGCGGCGTCCCCCAGGGCTCCTCCCTGAGCCCAACGCTGTTCAACATTTACATGGCCCCCCTCGCACAAGTGGCCTGCCGGTTCAACCTCAACATCATCACCTACGCCGATGACACCCAGCTCATCCTCACCCTCACCAACGACCCTGCCACCGCCAAAGCCAACCTCCACGAGGGAATGAAAGCAGTCACCGACTGGATGAGTAACAGCAGCCTGAAACTCAAAACCGACAAGACAGAAATCCTCATCCTCGGGACATCTCCCTCCGCCTGGGACGACTCGTGGTGGCCCACCACCCTCAGAACTGCCCCGACGCCCACTGACCACGCACGCAACTTGGGATTCATACTCGACTCCGCACTCTCCATGGACAGACAAGTCAGCGCCGTCACCTCCTCCTTCTACAACACCCTCCGCAGGATCTACAAGTGGATTCCGACCGACACCAGGAAGACAGTGACCCACGCCCTCATCAGCAGCAGACTGGACTACGGCAACGCACTCTATGCAGGAATCCCAGCAAAACACCTACAGCAACTCCAACGCATCCAAAACGCCTCAGCCCGACTCATCACCAACGCACCCCGCCACTGCCACATCACCCCTCACCTCAAAGAACTCCACTGGCTCCCTGTCAACAAAAGGGTCACCTTCAAGCTCCTCACCCATGCACACAAAGCTCTCCACAACACCGGCCCCTCCTACCTCAACGACAGACTCAACTCCTACACCCTGACCCGCCAACTGCGATCCGCAAGCCTCGCCCTCGCCACCGTCCCTCGCATCCAACGAGCCACCTCCGGCGGCAGATCCTTCTCCTACCTCGCCGCGAAGACCTGGAACATGCTCCCTACCTACCTCCGACAGACCCAAGACCTACTCGCCTTCAGAAGACTCCTCAAGACCTGGCTCTTCGAACAGTAGAGTCCCCCCCCCAAGCGCCTTGGAACCCTAACGGGTAAGTAGCACGCTCTACAAATGTCTGTGATTGATTGATTGATTGAGTGTTATTGATGTGATTTTGAAAGGTTAATCTTCCAAGTTATACTGCCAGTTAAGGACATGTCATTGTCACTGTGTGGTTTTAAATTGGTTCCGTGTGGCTCTAGAGTGGCATCTATTGTTATTTGCATCTGTCATTTGTCCATAGGTGTGTATCCCATTGAGTCAGGATATCAAGCATGACTACCAGTGTCACACCTCAGTGTCTTCCTGGCCATGTGTCAATGTAGTGGTGTATGTGTTGGGTTTCTGTACCTACCAACAAGTAGGCCAATGCCATATCGTCCATCCTGGAAGTGCTGAATGATGGTGCTGTGGTGGAAGATGAATGAATCATGTACAGTCCCAGAATACTTTGCCATGATGTTGGTAATTAATCCACGGTGATCCACAATGGCCTGCACAATGATGGAGTGTGTGTGATTGATGTTGCGGTATAGGTGCTCAGTTGCAGCAGGTGGCACAACAGTGCAGTCAATGGCACCAAACATGTGCGGGAAGCCATGAATTTGATAAAAACCCCTTTTCGGTCTCCTGTTGCTTCTGCTGTGTGTTGGGGAATCTGATTTGGTGGGGTGTGAGGGAGATGATGGCATCAAGTACCTTGGGAACGAAGGCAGAGAATGAGGGCTGTGAGATCCCGGCAATCAGGGCACCAGTGGTTTGAAAAGAGCCACTTGCCAACACGTGCAGGACAGCTAGCAGCTTGGTCTCTGGTGGAATGATGTGGGGTGTCCGCAAGCTGGGTGCCAACTGTGGCTCAATGTGGCGCAGCAGCTGCTGTATGGCTTGCCAGTTTAGTCTGTACCTCTGGATGATGTCATGTTCCCTGAGGCCCTGAAGGGTTGTCCTGGTCCTGAATATCCTCTCCTGCCTTCTGCGTTGCCTTTGAGGGCCATGTTGGTGTGGTGGTAGCTGCTGCTGTTGCTCCTGTGCTCTGCGTCTTCGTGCATGCTGCATGAGTATCACCTCCAGGTCTTCCTTTTTGAGCAATGATGATACTTGGGTGAGTTTTCCTTAAGTAATGGTGTGTTTGCCCCATTTTAACGCCTGCCCTGACCCAGGTGTTAAAATTTGCCGCAAATCGGGATTTGCGCCATTTTCCGGCTCCGCCTACCAGACATGCACTATTTTTGCGAGGTTGGATAAATGTGGCGCACAGGTGTTTAAGTCATTTTTGGGACGGGAACGCCTACCTTGCATCTCATTGACTCAAGGCGGTTTCACGCATCCAGTAAATGGCACACACTAGGATATTTTGACGGATCTAGCGTCAAAGTATAAATATGGTGTTAAGTTTACCCCGGATTAGCGTAAAAGGAGTATAAATATGGGCCTTAGTCTCTGAAAAGTAAGTCCTAAATCTTCAGCAGGGCAAGGCAGCAGGCTGTGGCTGTGGCTGAGGGCGGCTCCTCAAGTTCTGATATCCATCAGACGAAGTCCCTGTAAAGCTGCTGACTTTCGGCGGGAAAGCTCAGAGATGGTACCTTGCTGGCCTGGTAGTTTTGGCATCTCCTATGGTGAAGATTTCTCCCTTCGCACTTAATCACTTTTTTGGAGCTAGAGCTCCTCAAATAGGACAAGGGTGTAGGTCTTGGTGAATTAGCTTTCCTGCTCTGAAAAAGCTCAGAGCTGAAAAACCTTCATCTTCAGAGCAGTGGCAACCTTTCTCAGATTGGTTTGGCAGGTTGGTCCTGGTCCTCTGGAAGTCTTTGGAGCCAAAAGTTTCCAAGTTCTAGGTGTTCTGAGGTGATTGGAGAAATATACTTTGACACAAGCAAGAGTCTGATGACCTTAAGTGCAGCACTTGGGGGTCAAGACTCACTCCAGCAGAGGTCAGAAGCAAGGTTCAGAGTAACTCCAATTGACACTGGTCAGCTCAACAGTGCATGAAAGCCCTCTCAAAGCTTATTCTGTCCCTGTAGTTTGTACAGGAGGTCTGTCCTTTATAGTTCATGTCTTGTCCTGTGAACAAGTGAGAACAGGCCCATTCCTTCAGGGCTCTTCTTAGCTCAGGTCTCGAACAGCAGGCTCTGTCCTGTACTGTGGATGTCACATTCATGCCTGTGGGTGGGGATAATGCCTGTCTCCTCCCTAAGCAATCCAGTAACATTTTCCAGGGATACAGGGTTTGCAGCACTTTCTGTCTGCCATCCATTAAACAATCCCACAGTGCCCCTTCCTCCCTAATTCCCAGATGGTGAAATCCTTTACCTTGTGCAGAGTCTGTGTGCTCACCACAAATGTTTTGACAGGGATATGAGAAAACCTTCCTGTGTGGTTGCTTCAAACCAGTGCTGGGGGAAGTTCCCTCCCTCCTGGGATCGGGGCCTGCTTGACTGAAGGAACAAAGAAGGGGCCTGTGCAGGTGTCGTATGTCATTTGCCTATGACAGGAGAGGCTCCTTTGAAGTTAATTAATTTCTTGGGTAATAACCAATGGTCACCCTGCCAGAGGAACAGGACATGAGAGGCTGTGAGAGCCTGGAGGGAGAGGTATCGTAGGTACATATTGTGGCACATTCCCCTTGACGAATGTGTGACTACAGGGGTGTGCTCTCCGCCCCTCCATGAGAAACCAGGTGGCTCCCGAAAACGGGACCATATATGTGCTTAATTGATTCCATACAGGCGAGCTTAAGGTACTCCTATTTTTGCATGCATATCCACAGGAGTATGTGCATGAGCCTGTTGTGACCACCATCCGGGGACACATTATCACATGTTTGTCCTGATGAAAGCCCGGGACCTTACAGGCCTTCACAAGGGCTGAAAAATGTCGACATGGATTGATTAATAAATCTACCTAGATAAGGGTCCTAGGACCATAATACACCTAGAGAGTTCCCTTCTATTGCTATATTGTAATCATACCTACTGGCACTGCAAATAAAGGGATATCTTGCTGACCAGTAAGGTATTTTTGTCTAGACCACAGTAGGATCTATACTATGTGCTCCAGTCATTCGGTTGAGCCGATCTTGGCCTTTAGGAGCTAAGGTGGACCCGGTGATGAAGCATGCCACTATTAGAGTGGGTGAGGGTCACTAAAAAAGAAACAAACTTTTTCTTTGTGAGAAAGAGAATCACAGTGTGATGAGTGGTCAGAATTGTGACCATAGAGTAGGTCCAGGGTTACTTTCTTGTGATTGGTAACAGTACAAACAACAAAAATCCTTTATTAATTAATTGGTGGCACAATCAGTGCTGCAGGCACACTAGTAGCATTTAATTTACAGACCCTGACTACATGTCAATTAAGTCAATTAAATATGCCAATTGTGGATAAGCCAATGTCACCACATTTTAGATTCTCAGCACATGCACTGTTAGCACTGGTTAGCAGTTCTAAGGTGCCCAGATTCCTAAAGCCAACAAAAATGAGGTCAGAAAAAGAGGAAGAAGAAAGTAAAAAGTTTGGGTGTGACCCTGCAGAGAGGGCCATTTCCAACTAGAGATAGGAAACTTTCATCCAGTCACTATTTTGCCCAAGACTCCCAAAGGTTCCAATAGGTCCACAGAAATGTTTATTTAATATTAACCAAAGAGGTCTAAGCAAATGTGGGATGAATTAGGGAAGGAGAAAAAGAAGCCAGTCAAAAAAGTATGCTAGTGAACTAGGGAGAGAAAAGAAAACAGAGTTGACAGTCTTATTAAAATAGGCCTCTGTTTCAGGCGATGCCAGAACAAACACTCTTTCGTGGTTTGACTATCTGAAAGCTGTGAATGGTCGATCAAAAGTACTACAGATGTGGGAGTAGAATATGTCATGGTGGTTGTAAATTATGGTGATATGTCAATTGTGGAGAAGATACATGACCCTGGAAGGAAGTGGATCACAACATCATTGTCTAGTGTTACAGTTTGATTTTTTTGCAGTCTACCGTCTGACCAAGGACAGGAAACATTCTTAGGATGGACATGGTGATGGTAAGCCACATCAAGAAACTGTATAATGGAAAGGGGGAGTAGGTACACAAGGGTGCAATCAATAACTCATTTGACTAAGTTCTTCTGTTATTGACAGGATAGCATAATATCTGCTCAGGTAGAATAACTCAAAGGTCTACCAAATAATGTCTGACAACTACATGTTAAATCATAGTAATTGGAAGGTGAACCTCTGATATTGTATCTTGTTTGGAAAATGTGGATTATATTATATGATTTTGTTTTAAATCCCAAAAGCCAAGTTCACAATCATTCAGCAGGAGATCAGAACCAGACATGACTGACTGATGCATTTCTACAGAAAGGGAAGAATTATAGCTTCCCTTTGTTCATAGTGATTGGTGGAAGTATCTGGAGGAGAAAAACAGAGTACTTCAACCAAGTGATGGGCTGGAAGATGTAAAGGAGGGCTACATGTAAAGAGGTACACTCCTCTCAAAAATGGCACAAGAAAAGAGTGAATCAACACAGAATGGGTCAACCCATTTGATAAATGTTCGCAACAGGTATTGGCAAAATATCAGAAAGTGGATTCATACAACAGTAGACGTATAACTACACACCACTATTAAAATGTTTCTTTGTTCTGTATTTTCTGGAGCTGGTTCCCTTGAAGGATTTGTTGCAACTGTGGCAGGGACATATCCCAGTCGCTAATTTATCAAAGTCATCAAAACAATAATGGCCAACATGCTTAAATTTCCAACACTACATGCTGAAAGCAATAAAGCTGAGAATATATGCATTAAATTTTTATCCAAAATTGATTGATTGATATAATGTTGTTAAATCCACAATATAAAATGGCATATGCTTTGGAAATGCAAATGGGGCACAATTCTGAGATATTCAGAACATAGATATGCCAATTATTTAAACACTTTCTTTCAATTGTATTTGTGTGGCACAATTTAATTAATGACACATGTGAGAGAGATCAAATGTTATTACTATATTAGTGGCATAGAAGTTAGCATATGGTGATGAATTAACCTACACTTAACAGCCTAACACAGAAAATGACACAAGTTGTAAAAAGTGCACGTTTGAATTATGGTGGACCATGTGGCCGGTATTCGCATCAAGCACAACATTTTAAGATGAGATGTTTTGCATTTATATCAAATGAAGTACTAAAATGAGTTAACGTAGAGTGTTTTATTAAGATGTAGATTAAGAATTGAGAGAGGTAAATGAATATGAATGAATCATACTTATACTGAATTAAATAGATTCTACTAATGCAAGTCGCGTGTGTGCAGAAAAATAAATGCACGTTTAAATCAGTTCCAACATGTTGTAATTTCTTAAATAATATAACATTTTAGCGTGCGCAATAGGTTTATTAATGTATTAATGTGTATTAAGATTTCCCGAAAGATTTGTTTTGGGGCAGTAATGGAAAATCACTTGTTTATTCTGTCCCCTCTGACCTGAATTCTTTCCTAGGTTGTTACTGTAATGTTGAATGTCTTATTGTATTGAAGGCAAGAAACATGTTTTAGAATTAACAATGTTGCATTTTTTGTTCTAGCTGTTGTTGGAACTGTGCAAAATCATTAAAATGACAAAGCACTTTAGAGAAGAAAATCCTGAATAGTGGCAAATTTTAGTGTGCCATCGACAGCAATTGGACACTGAATCTGACACCTGAAGTGAGACCACCTGAAGGACCAATAAATGGATTGTGCATATTTCTAATTAGTGAGGAACTTTGGAAACTGAGAATTAGTTTGTGTTGGTTTGAGTTCAAGTCAGTCCTGATGTGCTGAAGATGTCCAGCTGCTCTCTGCTTCTTCTGAATTCCCTTTAACTCTCAGCTGTCTTCTGATGAAATGAAATCTTAGGTCAGGGCCGCGGTGGCGGTTTGATTGCCGACTGGCCGGCGGTGAAGACTGCCACATTACGAATGTGGCGGTTTAGCCACTGCTAAATCGCCACATCTCCGCTGGTACCGCCAGGGCGGTAGGACAGCCAGGCCGGAGGACAGAACCACCGGGCCGGCTGTCCGCTGCAGACCACCTACGGTATAATGAGTCAGTTTCCCGCCGGGGTTTCTGCGGCGGTAGCACCTCCACAAAAACCCTGGCAGAAAGGCTGCCGGTGACAGGAAATTCCTTTCCTGTCGCCGGCAGACAACTCCCTCAACCCCCCCGCAAATACAATACCCCCCATCTTCCATGACAGCATCACCCTCCGCCATCCCCCCTTCTATGACAGCACCCCCCCTCCCCAGCCCGCCTTCCGTGACTGCACCCCCCTCCCCGCATACACGCACGCACCCCACATACATGTATACACCAACACTTACATACATGCATACACCACCACGCATACATACACTCATTCACCAATACACACACATACACTCATTCACCAACACACATACATAAACTCATTCACTCACACCAACAGACACGCATTCACACAAACATTCCACACACACTCACTTCAACAATCACACATGCATTCACACTTACATTCACACATGCATACACACATGCCGACATACATGTATACACACACACAGACATACTTGCATATACACACACAGACATGCATGCATACTCACACGCAGACATACACCTACTCACACACACACACACACCTTCCCTGTTGGAAGATCGACTTACCTTCTCTGGTGAGGTAATCCGCCAGGGTACGGGACCTACCATCAGGACACTGCCTCGCTGTATTACTGCTCATAATACAGTGGGCAGAGTACTTTTTGGGTGGCAGTGACGGCGATGAAACCACCTCTGCGCCGCTGACCGCCAGCAGGACTGCTGAAGGATTTATGCCCGAATTGTGGTGGAAATCCTTCAGTACTCATAATATGGAGGTCAGAAGACCGCTGACACTGGCAGACTTCTGGCACCCGTGGCTTCAGCGGTTCGTGTAAAAGAGGGCATTATTTAATTGCCCTATTTACGTACGCTGTTCAGCACTTATAAGCCCAACTAATTTTGAACTGTGATCTGTCATATGTGCAACCCGTATTCTGCACTGTCCTGATGCTGCTGTCAACTGACGTCGAAAGAAAGTGACCATCCTGCCTGATGAAGTATTACTGTCTGCTGTCCCATGAGGAGTGGTATAACTAAGTGTGGTTCCTTGTTTGCTTTTTATTTAGATAATTACACCAGCGTATTTTTATAGTGAGTGTCTCAGTTAGATGATTTTTCAAATTATTTTTGCCTTTCTTTTATTTTTGTTCTTGTGTCCATTTGTTAGCCAATTCCCACACCTGCAAGTCTAAATTTGTGTTAGTGATAGAAATGGCCCAGCCCTGAAATCTGCAATTGATTGTGGAAACTGTATTTTGATGATTTACTGATGTCACCATCATCTGCTTTGAATTCTAGCAATGTGCATATTGTGTTGTTGCCAATCTATTTTATTCTTTTGGAGTGTTTAATAATATTGATGTTTAGTAGGCTAAATCTTTTCAGATGTTTTTTAACTTGGTTTTCCGCACCATATATATGACTTTTATTTTGGGATTGTAATAAAGCTTTGAAACTTTTATTTGGTTTGGAATTTGATTTAGTGTTTAAATTGTTCATGGTGTCTAGTATTGTTTATGGTATAATGTCATTGATTGGTGATTGAATGATTCTGACTACACTCTTTGCCAAGTCCAAAGATCTAGTTTACCGCTATAGATGAGAATAGTGATGGTGCCTCACCTGTACGTTTGTGGTTTCTGAACCTGAAGCTGGGAAAATTCTTCCTGCACAACGCTCAAACACATGCAAAGCTATAGTTTTTTCAAATGATTTCTCACAATATTTGCTACACCTGCAACTAGATTTGTTAAATTACGTAGAATTATGCAAATGGTGGAATGCATTTCTCTTACTGAATGTGTGTCTATTCAGTAATTAATTCAGTGTACATAGAGTCTGGGTAGTGGTCAACAACTGTAAATCATTATCAGCAAGCCCTTCACCTGGGAGATTCTCTTTTTTTGGGGTACTGTACATTGCAAAGTTAATTCACACCAGATTGGTAGAAAGACATGCTTTGATTGTTCAATGATCTTTAGCACTAGAAGGTGTTCACATTTCTAAGGTGTATCAGTTCCCCAACCTTTTTGATTGCATTACTTTCTGGAAAATCTTTCAAACTGAACTACTCGGACTTTCATTCTAACAGAACCTGCGGACTACTAGAGGCCACGATTCATAACATCAGTTACTGGAACCCACCCTTTTTTATAACATCTTTTTATTGGGTACAATATATTCATCAGAAGAATGCAGATACCACCGCCATAATGAGAAAAGTGAACAGATACATCTAGCATATCTATTGGGCGCCAGCCCGATACAGGTACAATTTTAATGGGACGATTCTCTGTCAATTTGGTAAACATCAGAGCGTTACATTGGGTGGCATATTCCGCTGCCATTATTATGGGGGAAGAACATGGACTACCTCTATAAACATTCCACTTGCCGCAAATCTTCCCCCATTTCCCAGGGCATCTCCTGCTCTTGGTCTCCATTTTTTCCGTTACTAAACACCAGTCCTTATCCAGTTTCCATTCGCTGAGAAGCGGTGCAGACTGTGTGCCCCGGGAACGGCTATATTTCGCTTCACAATCATTAATCCTGGGGTGCCCCAGATCTGCTCCATGTAGCTGAGGTTTGTAGCCTCCCACACATTTAGTAGGCAACACATCGGTGAATGGGACAAGCCACCACCACAGACACTGTCAATACAAGCCACCACTGCTCTCCAGAAGGTCGGGATCAATGGGCATTCACATATAATGTGAAAAAAAGACCCCATGTGCCCACATTGCCAGCCACAGGCCATGTCAGGTCTCCTACCCATCTTGACCAGGGTGTGAAAGGAAAGGTATGCTCTGTGCAGTATTGTGAGTTGCACTAATCTAAATCTTACACTGATTGCTACCTCTATAGGGGAGGCGAGCACTTCCAACCAGTCCTCATCTGTAAGGTATTCCAGGTTAGCCTCCCAGCGGCTATGCAAGGGGAGAGGAGAGTATCAGGGTATTGTTGATTAATTTCCTATAGGTCAGGAAGATCACCTTTTGGTTCATGTGGTTGTCTAATAGAATATCTTCCAACGGTGATGATTCTGGAAGGTCCTCACCTTTGGGAATCTGGTACCCACCCTTGATTTTCATTCTAATTTCCCCTCCAATCCTGTAGATACATAGGGGGTAATTACAACATTGGCCGTAAAAGCCGCTTACCACTGTGCAGAAGACCGCCAACACACTGCGTTGCCGCGGAAATCCGCCACAGCTATTATGACCCACATCCTGAAATCCGACAAAATTCAGACACTCACACAAGTCCGCCACACCAAAGGTCAGTGATAAACTGGAGAAAACAAAACCGACACCGTCACGCCAACAGAAATACGCCCATGCTACCACGACCCACGAATCCACGTGGTGGTCTTCCAACCGCGGTATTCCATTGGCGGCACACACCGCCGCGCTCAAAATACACACACTCATACAAAACACCACCACATTGGACAATTCGAAAGACACACACCTGAGACACATACACACACCACTCCCACACACTCAATACAATATAAAACACACACCCACATTACCCACAAACCCCTACGACAACAATTGAGAACGAAGCACAGAGAGAGACACCACCATCCACAAGCTAGCAGCCACAGACACTCAACACCATGACCCACACTACTTCCATGCACAAAACACCACACACCACTACATATCACCACACTTATCACCACATACACCACCCAACACATATCACCTACACCACCCCATGGCACAGCAGACACCCCAGGTTCTCTGAGGAGGAGCTCAGGGTCATGGTGGAGGAAATCGTACGGGTAGAGCCACAGCTATTTGGCTCACAGGTGCAGCACACCTCCATTGCTAGGAAGATGGAGCTATGGAGAAGAATAGTTGACAGGGTCAACGCAGTGGGACAGCACCCAAGAAATCGTGACAACATCAGGAAGAGGTGGAACGACCTACGGGGGAAGGTGCGTTCCGTGGTCTCCAGACACAACATCGCGGTACAGCGGACTGGCGGCGGGCCCCCTCCTCCTCCCCCACAACTAACAACATGGGAGGAGCAGGTCTTTACTATTCTGCATCCTGAGGGCCTCGCAGGAGTCGGTGAAGGAATGGACTCTGGTAAGTAAAATCTTAACTATCATATCCCCCACCCTACCTGCATGCTATCACATACCCCCACCCTCGCCCCCACACCTATCACTCCAACTCCTCACAAATGTACCAATATCACAAACCACCCATCCCAACACCAAGCCCTGCATGCAAAAACAAAGCATGGACACCAATCACTAAAGCATGCCCACTGCACATACCCATAACACCCCCCTCAACCATCATCACACAAGCCCACACACAGGAATGTTAGCACTGGGGTACACGGTCACCCACCCATTGCACACCATGAAACACACAGATGCAATATTCATGCCTTTCCACCCCTGCAGGACCACTACCCAACGTCACCAGACAGGAAGGTCCATACATCTCCACCCCACCCACAGAAGAGGCCCACAGTGATGACAGCAGCTCTGTCCACCTGGATCTAGATGACCAGCCCGGACCATTGTGGGCCTCGGGACAGTCGGTTCCCCTCACACAGGCACAGCCCACCACAGACCTTCCACCCTCTGGTAACACCAGCACAGCACCCACCCAGCGGGCCCATACCTCCGTCCCCAGGACACGTCAATCAGCTGTGTGTCCACCACTACAGGGAACCCAGGATAACCCACCACCCCAACAACAACAGGGACCTGGGGGCAGTGGTAGTGGGCACACGGTCCAGGGGACGGAGGCACAGGAACACAGGGGAACTGGGAGGGCTGCCGTGCGACGGAGGCGGACAGGCCTAGGGAACCCACTCTCCACGAGGCCCTCTCCTCCATCATGGGAGCACACCACCACTCCCAGGAGACGATGGCAACGGTACTGGCCAAGTTTCAGGAGACCCAGCACCTGCAGGAGGAACAGTATTTGGGCTTCAGGGAGGAACTCAGAACCATCAGCACCACCCTGGGCACCATCGTAGGGGTGCTGAAGGAGATACTGAACACCAGGAGGGACACTGTGGCACTCCAAGGGGTCCCTGACACTAGCCTGGACGATGAACTGCCCACCACCTCCGCCGGCGCTAGTGGACAGGAGGCACCGCCACAGGACCACCACAGCAGCACCCCACCCTCTGCAGACGGAGAACCACCCCGCAAGCGGTCCCTGAGAACCAGGAACAAGACAGAGCACGATGCCAAGACCCCCGCCAAGAAATAAGACCACCCTGATTGTCATCCTACTGTCCACTTTGTAACCCTGTCCATATTGGAACTGCCCTAGCTCCACTTCCTATGCCCATATGGGCAATGCACTTGTGAGACTAATAGACTGGACTCTGTCATGGACATTCCTCCACCATCACCCCTCACCATTTTACAACCCCCCTTCAATATTTAGCACTGCAATAAACACCATTGAAGTACAAAACAACCTGGAGTCAGTCTGTGATTTAGAAAATGTATATTGGCAATGACAGTGACAAAATGCGTTCTCAAATGTAATGTCAACATACCTATGTCACACATCTCAAGTCCATGAGGAATCTAAGCAGATGACACACGTTGGAAACCAAACCTGTGAAACCGTAATGGAAATGTACAACTCAGTTACCATATACTGGTTGAAATCGACAGACAGGATGGAGGTAGAAGTGTGAAAGTACTTGTAGTAGGCAGGAATATATTCTCACCTGTGTGTCACTGGAAATATTGCTGGATAACTGAGTCCCTGTTGTCAATGGCTTCTTCCTCTGCTTCCTCCTCATCACTGTCCACAGGCTCCACAGCTGCCACAACACCGTCATCTGGACCATTCTCTTGCAGAAAAGGCACCTGTCGTCGCAAAGCCAAATTGTGAAGCATACAGTAGGCCACAATGATCTGGCACACCTTCCTTGGTGAGTAGAATAGGGAACCACCTGTAATATGGAGGCACCTGAACCTGGCCTTCAGGAGGCCGAAGGTGCATTCGATCACCCTCCTAGTCCGCCCATGGGCCTCATTGTAGCGTTCCTCTGCCCTGGTCCTGGGATTCCTCACTGGGGTCAGTAACCATGACTGGTTGGGGTAACCAGAGTCCCCTAATAGCCACACCCGGTGCCTCTGGAGTTGACCCATCACATAAGGGATGCTGCTATTCCGCAGGATGGAGGCGTCATGCACTGAGGCAGGGAACATAGCATTTACCTGGGATATGTACTGGTCTGCCAAACATACCATCTGTACATTCATGGAATGATAACTCTTCCGGTTCCTGTACACCTATTCACTCCTGTGGGGGGGGGACCAGAGCTACATGGGTCCCATCAATGGCACCTATGATGTTAGGGATATGTCCAAGGGCATAGAAGTCACCTTTCACTGTAGTCAAATCCTCCACCTCAGGGAAAACGATGTAGCTCCGCATGTGTTTCAGCAGGGCAGACAACACTCTGGACAACACGTTTGAAAACATAGGCTGGGCCATCCCTAATGCCATGGCCACTGTTGTTTGAAATGACCCACTTGCAAGGAAATGGAGCACTAATAGCACCTGCACTTGAGGGGGGATTCCTGTGGGATGGCGGATTGCAGACATCAGGTCAGGCACCAACTGGATACACAGTTCCTGGATTGTGGCACGGTCAAACCTGTAGGTGATGATTAAATGTCGCTACTCCATTGTCAACAGGTCCACCAGCGGTCGGTACACCGGAGGATTCCGCCATCTCCTCACATGTCCCAGCGGACGGTGCCTAAGAAGGACAACAGCGAGCACAGAGTCAAACAACTCAGAGGTATGTACCCACAGTCTACACAGAACACGAAACATAATCCAAAACGTTGCCTGTATGTGTGTTGAGTCTAGGCCTAGGTATGTGTGACGCACTTAAAAATGAACCCATGTGGGCCCCTGAAATGGCGGCTGCCTGACCTCTAAACTGGGACAAGGGGATGTGAGGTAACTGCGCTGGCGTTGTACACCGTTGCGGTGGGCGGTCGAAGACCGTGGCGAATGCTGCATTGGTTAACATTGGACCCTATGGGTCCCAGGAGCCAATGACAAAGTGCACCGGCGGTGATGGTACGCACCGCCGAGGACGTGACCGCCGTGGACGTGACCACCATTTTCTATCTGTTCAATCACTCGATGACTGATCTTCAACAGGAGAGGACCTACACTGCAAGTGCTGCTGTGACCTCGGTCTGGAAGAGACAATGGCTCGTGCGTCTGGGGAAAGGGCCCCTGCCTTCACTGCACAGGAGTTGGAGAAGCTCGTGGACGGGGTCCTCCCCCAGTACACGCTACTCTACGGTCCTCCAGACCAACAGGTAAGTACACAGGGAGCACGTTGTATGGGCTATGCCTGAGTGGAGAGGGCTGGTTGTAAGAAGGAAGGGGCCACAGTTCTGCGTGCATGAAGGACTGTGAATGCATATGCCACATGGCAAGGGTAGGGATGTGGGCCACTCACTTTGACGGTGCAGTTGCTAATGACTTCTCTTCTTCCCCTGTACATTTCATTTAGGTCAGCGCCCACCAGAAGAAGGATATTTGGCGTGCCATCGCCAAGGACGTCCGGACCCTGGGGGTCCACCACAGACGGAGCACCCACTGCTGTAAAAGATGGGAGGACATTCGCAGACGGAGCAAGAAGGCGACGGAGGCTCAGCTGGGGATGGCCTCCCAACGTGGGATGGGTGCCCGTTGCACCATGACCCCCCTGATGTTCCGGATCGTGGCGGTGGCCTACCCTGAGTTGGATGGGCGCTTGAGGGCATCACAGCAGACACAAGGGGGTGAGTACAACATCATTCTGTGGACTTTGCGCGCTGTGAAGGTGTCTGGGTGGGGGAGGAGGGCTGTGGGTTCCCCTAGGCCAGGGCGAGTTCCGTAGGCTAGGCCCCTCCGTAATGCAGGCCATGTGGCACTCAACCCCACCTCTGTAGAGTGCCAAGTACAGGTATACATGCCCCTGTGTCATCGATGTGTGCAGATGTCGACCATAGCCATGTAGGCCATGTCCCAGGAACTGCATTTGTAGAGCCCGACATCGCGGCGTAGTGCACTGGGCTGCTGTGTCTGTATTTTCTGCCAGCGGTAGCGGTAAGTCATGCACTCAACCTGTCTTTCTTCTGTTGTCCCCCCCCTTTTTGTGGTCTCCCTGTTCTTGTGTGCATCAGCTTCATCAGGCAGAGGTACAGTGGCACCGGAGCACGAGGGAGCCGCATCCCACATGGCCATGGAGGGCCACACCACAGACTCTGAATACACCAGTGGGACGGAGGGTGAGGGGAGCTTCACGGCGGTCACAGGATCTGCAACCAGCGATGGGAGCTCCCTTGTGGTGGCGGCAAAATCTGTGCCCCCCACTTCTACAGGTACACCCCCCTACCAGCACCGCCCTCCCAGCAGCCCCTCAGCCTTCGCCCGTGCCCGCTCACCCAGGAGGGTGGGCATCACCTTCGCCCCAGGCACCTCAGCCCCTGCCCCTGTCACCTCTGCCGCCCTCAGTGAGGAGGCCATTGACCTCCTCGGGTCCCTCACTGTTGGGCAGTCTACCATTTTGAATGCCATCCAGGGTGTAGAAAGGGAATTGCAACACACAAATGCATTCCTGGAGGGCATTCATTCTGGTCAGGCTGCCCTTCATCGAACCCTCCAAACTCTGGCCTCAGCACTGATGGCAGCCATTGTCCCTGTGTCTAGCCTCCCCCCTTCAACTTCCTCCACCCAGACCCAATCCCCTGTACCCCAGCCTATCCCAAGCACACCATCAGACCAGCATGCACACACAAGGGAAGCTCAGGCAAACATAAGCACCACACATCCCACAGGCACTCACGCAAGCATCACACACATACAGACACAGCAACATCCACTGCCTCCACTGTGTCCCCCTCCTCGTCGTCTCCCTCCTCCCTCCCAGTCTCGTCTTCACTCTCACCTGCATGCACTACCACTACAGCCACTACATCCCGCACCAGCACACCCACCACCACACCCCGCTGACGTGCAGTCACCACCCCCACTACCATTTACACGTCCCCTGTGTCCTCTCCCAGTGTGTCTGTGACGCCCCCTCCCAAAGTACACAAATGCAGGCACACACCCACCCAACATACATCCACCTCATGACAGCCTCCAGCGCATGCACCTGCACCCAAAGCCACAAAAGTTACACCTCCTACAACCACCTCCTCTTCCTCCACTCCCAGACCCCCTCCAGCTACCCGTCCCAGTGTTCCTAAGAAACTTTTCCTGACCAAGCTTGACCTCTTTCCCACCCCCCCTCCAATTCATAGGTCCCGTACTAGCACCTCAGCCAATAAAATTCCGGGACCAGTGGTGCCTGTTGTTAGAGGTATGTGGAGTGCACTGGGCACCAGGGCAGCCAGTGTACACAGAGCCACAGCACAGCCAGTCCCCCCCCTGTGAAGCACCAGAAGTTGGACAGTGCCCAGCGGGAGAGGGGGAAGACTCCAGCCAGCAAAGCCGCTCACAAGGGTCCCGGGGTGAGTGTTGACTCAGCTGTGACTCCTCCCAAGGTGGGGAAGGGGGCAGAAGAAATCGCCAAAGTCTGGGAGGAGCAGCACGGCTGAGAAGACCGCCACCATCCGCGCTGCCCAGGAGGCCACCGCCAGCCCAATCGTCACTGGCCAGGAGGCCACCGCCAGAGTCAGTGCCCAGGAGGGCAGCCCGATCGTCACTGGCCAGGAGGCCACCGCCAGAGTCAGTGCCCAGGAGGCAGCCCGATCGTCAGTGGCCAGGAGGCCACCGCCAGCCACAGCCCAGCTGCCCAGGAGGGCCCCGGCAGCCACAGCCCAGCTGCCCAATGAAGGACCGCCAGCCCCAGCCCAGCAGGGCAATGAAGGACCGCCATGGCAAGCACCGCTGAACAGGTCAGAAACTGCAAACTCAAGCACCGCTGAACAGGGCAAAGACCGCCATGGCAAGCACCGCTGAACAGGTCAGAAACTGCAAACTCAAGCACCGGCAAACAGGGCAAGGACCGCCAACTCAAGCACTGCTAGCCCATGAGTGGCAGGGGCAGTGAATCAACTGGGACCGTCACGGGGAGAGTTATGCACTCTGGGCACCAGTCTCCCTCCAGAACCAGTGGAGACATGCATCCACTCAGTCTGTCCTGCACAGGATGAAGCACTCTTAGCACCAGTCCCCCTCCAGAACCAGTGGAGACATGCATCCACTCAGTCTGTCCTGCACAGGATGAAGCACTCTGGGCACCAGTCCCCCTCCAGAACCAGTGGAGACATGCATCCACTCAGTCTGTCCTGCACAGGATGAAGCACTCTGGGCACCAGTCCCCCTCCAGAACCAGTGGAGACATGCATCCACTCAGTCTGTCCTGCACAGCATGAAGCACTCTGGGCACCAGTCCCCCTCCAGAACCAGTGGAGACTGTTATCCACTTGAGGGACTGTGGCTTTGCACTCCCCAGGATGGTACAGTGGGCAACCCACCCACTGTAGAGACTTGAGAGACTGTGGCTTTGCACTCCCCAGGATGGTACAGTGGGCAACCCACCCACTGTAGAGACTTGAGAGACTGTGGCTTTGCACTCCCCAGGATGGAACAGTGGGCAACCCACCCACTGTAGAGACTTGAGAGACTGTGGCTTTGCACTCCCCAGGATTGAACAGTGGGCAACCCACCCACTGTAGAGACTTGAGAGACTGTGGCTTTGCACTGCCCAGGATGGTACAGTGGGCAACCCACCCACTGTAGAGACTTGAGAGACTGTGGCTTTGCACTCCCCAGGATACATCAGTGGGCATGGAGCCCCCTCGTGGATCTGGCGTGGTGCAATCATCCGGCTGGGGTGCCCCCCCTTCCCTTCCCCCTGAGGTGCCTGTTGTATTTGTATCTGATGCCCCAGCAGTGTTCTCTCCGTTTTGATCAGGTACCTTGTGTGGGTCTCGCCCATGCATTTTGGGCCCAGTGGTCCACGGACAATGACTTGTGTATTACCTGCACTACTAATCGTGGTGTATATTTTGTTGAATATAAATATATATATATATGTAGATATTTGGTTACTGTATTTTGATATATTACAATGGTTCTACTCATTACCTTTGGTCTTTGCATTCTTCCGGGGGGGTTGGGGGTTGTTACTGTAATGTTTGGATATGCATTGGTGTGTGTGTTGTAGTGGGTGAGGGTCGGGGTGGGGGTGGGGGTGTTGCGTGTGTGTGTCCCTGTCTTTTGCCTTCCCCTCCCCTATGTCGTAGGTGCAGTACTCACTGTTGTCTTCACCGCCGGCGTTGATGATCGTCGTATAGGAGCAGGAAGACTAGTGCAGGAAGAATAATGGAGTTCAGGCTCCATGATGCCCTCCTTCCTCGTGGAGTGTGTAGAGGTGAGTGTTTTCCCTTTGAAATGGCTGTTTCCGCTGTGTTTTTATCCGTGGTGAATCCGCCCCGGGAAAGGTGGCGGATGGGTAGGTTGTGATACTGTGGGCGGTACTTTGTCTTCCGCCTGTCTTTTGGCGGTGACCGCTGCGCTGTTTGTTTGTACCACCGCGGCGGTTGGAGTGTTAAAGTGGCTGTCTTTGTTGGCGGTTTCCTCCACGGTCGTAATTGCAATTCTTTTACCGCCGGCCTTTTGGCGGTCTTACCGCCGCTTTAACACCGTCCGCCAGGGTTGTAATGACCTCAATAGTATGATTGCTTATTGTGAGATTCTTCTAGCTCTGTGAGGTAATTTAAGCTTAATTTAGTGAATGTGTCAATTTTTTGCATTTTCTACTCACAGGCTTGTTTACCTCAATGAGGTGTAAATCTATTACTTTTCCAATCTGGAATTATGAAGTCTGCAAAATGACTGCAGAACAGTCATGTTTCCCTCATTGATTTTGTCTGTTGAAAGCAATCAAAATCTCTATGGGGAAATGCAGAGGGTAATGAGGAATTATCAGAGAAATCAAATTTGGAATTATTAATTTTCTTGGCAATTCCTTATTATTCTGGGGATTTTCAGGATTCAACCCATAATTGCTCATACGTCAAACTCCCAGAGTTAATGGCATTCCTTGCATTGGTAACTCTCGGGCTGCAGAATTAACATCAGTACTCTGGGGCACCCATATTGAGACCCCCTCCCCACTTAAAAATAAAATGTTTCCATAAATGCTTCCACTACTGAAGTTAATGGTCACTGACATATAAACTCCACAAAAAACTCCTCTGAAAAGGAATACTTTGTTTCAACACATACCTTGGTTTGACACATGCTTTATTCGATCAGTCAATCATCAAAGCGAAAATACAATAATAATAAATAAGGATAAAACCAGTAATAATAAAAATATTATATTATAAAACATAAATAGAAATTGTGGAACATAGGTTACTGAGCATACTATAATTAAAAGAATTCTCAGGACACATAATACACATAATACGATTTCAGCCCCTTTCCTATAATCCTTGTAAGAGTAAGAGAATAAAGAATAAAAGTAAGGCTCTAATTAAGACACAGTCTTTGCAATGGAATTTCGTATTCGCCATGCTACTAATAAATATTTACTGACAGCAAGTATTAAAACCGTGGAATGATGACTTTTTAAAATCCGCAAAGCAGAGGCACAATCTCTTATCCCCATATCGCGGCAGATATGACAGATCCACTTAGACCTGGGAAGAGAATAAGCAGGGCAAAAAAACATGAAATGCTCAATCGTTTCTGGTTTTGCGTCACAGGCTGGGCATGTACTTGTATCTGTTTTTGTACCCCATCTGCACATCAATGTCTTTAATGGCAGCGACCCGAAACGGAATCTGGCATATAAGCTTTTGCCAAGAATGTCAGGTATATTGTCTAGATAGGGTTCAAATTGTGGATACCATTTAAAATCTGTAAAATGATTTGTACCTTGTATCTAAGGGTGGGCATAACTTGTGTAATTCCATGTAGCAAAATCACTCTGAACTAATTACATTTTACACAAGATTATACCAAATTACGCGAGAAGAGTAATTCTGCTTTTAAAGTTGTTTTCCTAACACAAAAATGCCCCCTCCAATCCAAAATGGATGTGAGGATGCATTTTAGGCTAAGAAATAGTGTTAAATACACCAGATCATGAACAGCAGGATGAGCATCTGCTCGTGCTTCTTAAATGTGCACTTAGGGTAGGATCCAAAATGGACACAAGAATGCATTTTGCGCTATGAAAATAGCATATATGTAATAATACACATTTAACTAATAACTAAACAAACATACAAGGGATATCGACAATAAACACAATCAAATGCAAAAAACTAATAAACATAAATGACAAACACAGATTTAACATACTTCTATCATCATAACATATACCCTCACTATTACAAGAACACAAATTGAAAATGTAACCATGAAATAAACAAAAAACAATAAAAAAAATATTATTAACTAATCAATCTCATAAACATACACATATATATATATAAAAAAAAAATTTTTAAAAAGGGTAAAGAAACCTCCACAATATTCTCGACTGACTGTGCCCACAGAAACAAAAATATAGTATCCGTGAGTTCTCCACATATTCTTTTAACACCACCGGGGTTCTCAGATTGTCATATTTCCGTGCAAATGTGTAAACCATTCCTTCCTTATAATTCGTGTAATCTCGTTTAATTTCTCATAGTTTCTTATCATGTAAATATATCTGGTATTCTTCCATTATTTTATCCAGAATTTCATAATTCTTTTTTATAACATCTTTTGAAGTCACAATCTCAATACTCTTCTCAATCTTATCTATCTCAAGCTGCAATTTTTCAGTTTTCTTCCCAGAATGTTTGATTAATACACACATCATATGTGAAATTGTTTTATATATATGTGTATGTTTATAAGATTGATTAGTTAATAATATATATATTTTTTATTTCATGGTTACATTTTCAATTTGTGTTGTAATAGTGAGAGTATATGTTATGATGATAGAAGTATGTTAAATTTGTATTTAAGCATGTTTGTCATTTATATTTATTTGTTTTATTGAATTTGATTGTGTTTATTGTTGATATCCCTTGTCTGTGTGTTTAGTTATTAGTTAAATGTGATAGGTGATTATTATTTGTTGTGTGTTTGTTTTTACATGTATGATGTCTATTTGGCTCAGTGTGTGGGTATTATGTTTATTGCATTACATCCCTGAAGAGGTCCTGCCTTGAGGGCGAAACGCGTTGGCTGATGTTGTTACTACGTTTTTAACCTTGAGAGAAAAGAAGAATTAAGAGAAGACAACAATGAAACAATAGTGAATGATTGGACTTGAAAGTGGTGCACCATCAAATATTTATATAATTTATAGTTTCCTTTTAGGAATTGCACCTTGGCGGCAGGTGCTGTGATGTGTGCACACATTATTGGATATTTAGGATTTAGGATTTTCTTTTGAATATAAAGTAGGTGATAGGTGTTAGGTGCATTTACTGTTTAACCCGCTGCCATTTTCTTTTTTAGTTTCTATGTAATAAAACACAAACAGAGTGAGCAGCTGCTTGCACATGCTAAATGTTTTTTTGTTGTAGGATTTTTTCCTCCAAATTATTCTTAAACATGTGAGCAACTGAAATTGCATCATTATTATAATTCTGCATCAAAAAGTAACACAGAATTACTGAAATTACTCTGATTACACCGGCATGATTAAAATTAGTCTCAGACTTACTTTAATCCTAGCATGAAGATATACCATATCACTATCAACAATTAGACTTTGTTAAAACAGGCTAAAATTGAACATATTTGGATATTCTGACATAGATTAGGGCCAGAATGCCTATGCCAATAACTGAAAGCTTACCTATGAGCAGTTTTCACCTACTTTTCCTGTTAGTAGTGTGTAGATCCACTACACGTAATCTATGGTACAATTCAATGCAAATCCTTGAAATTATGCATGTTTCCTTGAATTAATATTTAAAGTCTAAGAAAGTGAACTTTCTGTTTCTATTTCTTTCCTAATTAGCTCATTGTGCCTGCCTTATAAAAAAGCCTTTTTTTAATTCTCCCCATACATCAACAATCATGTCATATTATTTATTTCTTTATTGTTACTTGACTGGGGCAGCACGGGTGGGCAGGGCCCCCCAACCAGTAGTCACTGGTAACTCATGCATGTCCATTTCCACACAGGCATACATGCACATTCACTTACACCCATGCATTCCCAAGCAAACACACACATACACCCATTCACAGCACGCATATATATATATACACATACTTCCATACATACACCCACATAAGTAGTACCAAACAATAAAAAACATAAAAGTTGCCTCCTGTAGCATCTCAGGTGGTGAAAGTCTCTGACAGATCACAGAATAGGGTGGGGTCAGTGAGACTTGCTGAATCCACCCTGGCATCAGTGATAGAAAGTCAGCCATGGGAACTTAAGGGGTATTAAAACTGAAATGCCCAGGTCTGAGGCTATCTGCGACGATCCTGCTCATCATGCAGAGGAGGTCCTCAAGGTGCTTTGCTGGGCTGAGGAGGTCACACCCACAGGACTGTGACCTCTTCAGCCCAGCAAATTTCTGTTCATCCAGCCAGGCACCTGTGCATTAAGAGCATGTATAGCACTTGGCTGCCTGACCTGAACAAGAAGAGTGTCTGTCAGACTAACTTCTACTTTAGGGAAAAAAGTGGGGATGCACCTTTAAAGATGGACATCCCCTTCCCCTCAACCCTCCAGGGGCCATCAATAAGCTCAAGGCCAAGGCTGGCTCTGTGTTTGAGGCCCGTCTGAGTCTGTCTGGTCTGTCTATTTTTCTTTCTTTCTATTTTCTCTTGTTTTTTATCTGATTTGTGTACTTTTGCTGTTTGTGTTCCTTTGTATAATCTTCCCAACTTTCCCCGCTCCCTGCTGCCCCAGCGACCCCACCCCCTGCCCTTGTAGTGCTTTCCCGCCCTTCCAGCTGACCAATCCCTCCCTCCTCCCTCCCCTACTTAAGGGTGGCTCCTGGGCGATCACGCCAATGGCACACTGAAGGCACGCCACAGGCAAGCCCATCCACACCTGGACTGTGCCTAGCACCACAGACCTTGGCTCTTGCACCATTCACCAATACGACACTGGAACCCTCCATGCATTGAACCCTAGACAACAGATCTCCTGCAACCAGGCTTCCCCCAAAGACACCCACAGACCTTTTTTTTAGTCCCTCAACTGCCAGCTCACCTTCTCCGCACTCCAATCCCCAGACCTCATAGTCGCTGAATCCTCAATAACTCCACCAGACCACCTCAAGTGCATCCTCCTCAGCGACCGCTCCCTGCATGTCATGGAGCTTTGGGACCTGGTAGACTTCACCCGCCCGGACATCACCTTCTTCACCGAGACATGGACAAACACAACATCCAGCCCAGACATCTCCATTACCATCCCCAGGGACTACAAGCTGCTCTGCAAGGACTGACCCTTCAGACCGGGCGGCAGCATAGCCCTCGCCCACAAGACGACCCTCCAACTGACAATCAACACACAGGAAGTCTTCCCCATCATGGAACACCTCCACTTCCAAGTACATGCCACCCGAAGACCACCAGCCGTGGCACCCTCATCTAGGGACCACCCAGACCACACCCAGCTTTCAGCATCTCAATTGTCGACCTCATGGCCCCCCACGCCCTTGCCTCCACCAACTACATACTCCTCGGAGACCTCAACTTCCTCATTGACGAACTCGACGACTACAACACTTCACGCTACTCGAGAACCTGGAAACAATCGGGCTCAAGCAACTGGTCACCTCACCAACGCACATCAACGGACACACACTCGACCCATCATCTCATCCTGCTGCAATGTCACCATCAGCTACTTAACCCCACTACACTGGACTGACCACTACTCCATCCTCTTTACCATCTCCACACCTACAGCGTGTGCTTACACCATTTGCCCCCCCACAGGAAATGGAACCGGACCACAGAGGAGCAACTTGTAATCACCCTCAACAACTCGCCTCCCTCGACACAACAGACACCAACAGCTCAGCACAAAACCTCCACAAATGGATCACCGATTGCGCCGACACCCTGGTTCCTCTCCGAATGACTGCTGGGAAACATACCACCAACAAAGCCAGCTGGTTCACCCCCACACTCCAGGAATCAAAGAGCATGTGCAGGATGCTGGGGAAGAAGTGGAGGAATAGCAAATCCCCAGAGGACCTTGCAACCTTCAAATCTGCCACAAGAATTCACCATGGCCTCTTCAGAGCCACCAGAAAAACAGCCCTATAGGACTGCATTAACACCTCCACAAACAACACAAAAGAAGTCTTCAACGTTATCAAAGAATTCACCAAACTACAAGCTGAGACCACCAAAATCCCCCATCACAGGACCTCTGCGACAGACAAGCCACCTTCTTCCATCGGAAAATCAAGGACATTAACGACAGCTTGGACCCCAAGACTCTCCAAAATCACCATTAACACCCCAACCAGGATCCACCAAACCCCTACAGCTCCTGCACGACAGACCCTCCTCACGATGGACAAGTCTCACTCCCTCATGAGCATCATCCATTCCAGAGCCCCTACCGACCCCTGTCCCCACTACATCTTCAACAAGACCAGTGCCTCAATCACACCCGAGCTCCGCAAGACCACCAACTGCTCCGTAGAGTCACCAATCTTCCCCGAGGACTGGAAGCACGCCTAGATGTCACAGAAAAAGCAATCAACGCTCAGCTCCACCAACACATCGAGGACAACAACATCCTGGATATATCCCCATCAGAATTCAGAGACCGCCCTACTCGCCACCACATATGACATCCAGTCTCTCCTTGACCACAGCCAAACAGCATCCCTCATCCTACTAGATCTTTCAGCCGCCTTTGATACAGTGTTCCACTGCACTCTATGCCCCAGACTCCACATAGCAGGCATACTCAAGGCCCTTCGATGGATACACTCCTTCCTGACAGGAAGAACACAGAGAGTCAGGCTCCTGCCACACCGGTCACAACCTACAGAAGTCAGCTGTGGAGTACCCCAAGGATCCTCATTGAGACCCACGCTGTTCCACATCTACATGTCCCAGCTCACCCCAGTTGTCAGGAACTACAGTATGAACATTGTCTCCTACGCTGATGACACCCAGCTGATCATCTCCCTGACTGAAAACCCTTCACCGGCCAAGGAGAATTTCAGAGATGGTATGGAAGCAGTCGCCACCTGGATGAAGGAGAGCTGCCTGAAGCTGAACTCCGACAAGACAGAGATCCTCATCCTGGGACCTTCCTCCTCAGCCTGGGACGACTCCTGGTGGCCCTCAACACTTGGCAGCTCCCCTCACCCCCACAGTTCATGCACGAAACCTCAGTGTCGTCCTCGACTCAGCTCTCACAATGGCAAGACAAGTCAACTCAGTTGCATCCACCTGCTTCCACACCCTCCGACTTATATGGAAGATATTCAGATGGATACCCAGTGACTGCTGCTAAACCGTGACACACACCCTGATCACAAGTAGACTTGACTACGGCAACACCCTCTATGCCAGAACCACCAAGAAGAACCTGAACAAGCTGCAACAAATCCAGAACAACACTGCCAGACACATCCTGAACATCCCCTGCCGAGAACACAACACAGGACACCTGAGAGGCCTCTATTGGCTCCCTGTTGAGAAGAGGATCAACTCCAAACTCCTCGTACACACTTACAGACCCCTCCACAACATCGGACCCAGCTACCTCAACCACCGGATCATATGGCACTCCCCATCCAGACCTCTCCACTCTTCCCAGCAGTCACTCACTGCCATACTAAATCCTTGGCAGGTGGAGGATTATTCACCTACCCAGCAGCAAAAGGTTCGAACACCCTACCTCTCCACATCGGACAGTCGCCATTGCTACCTCAGTTCAGGAAGGACCTTTAAGACCTGGCTCTTCAATTGAACCCTGAGGACATTCCCCACGGCACCTTGACACCCTAGGGTGAGTAACACACTCTAGAAATAAATAAATAATTGATTGAATATCTGTGAGATATGAAAGTCTCGGAGACTGCTCTTCACAGTCTGCCTGGGGGAACAGTCATTTTGCATCACGCCACTTCTTAGAAGAGGTGTGCAATACATTGCAAATAGGGTGAACGAACCCTCATGCAGTGTTTTGTAAATATTATTATATATAGCACTAACATCATCAAGGGCAATTTACAGTAGGCTATTTTTACTAGTGTGTTAAAGGTGCATTGTCTCCTCTATTTTTCGATAGAGTTTTACATTTGAAATTTCTTTCCAACTTCACGGTCACAGCTTCGTACGCCTTTCATGATCACATTGCACTGGGTCATTACATTCCCAAGATGGTCTTCATTAATGTAATAATTTCAGTGGGAAGCACAAGCATTGAAGCATTGTAGACATTTCAGTATTAGAGACAACATAGGCAGTAGTCATGTGAATACCCTGTGAAATAATAATAGATTGAAGGTGACAATCCAAAATTTATGCTTTTGAAGTTCAAATAAAGTTAAACTCTGAGTTCAACAGACAGACACGATGAATATGACATGAAACGTGAGGTACTGATGTGTAGGGCGAATTGCTCTAACAAGACTTAAAGAAAGAAAAGGGTTACATGTTTAGTTTTGCGCATTTCTGTCCAGCGTATTTTTAGGTCTGCCCTTACCCAAGACCATTTAATTTGACTAAAATTGTATGTATAGTAAAATTACGTATCGGGGTTTTCAGCCAACACTATGGATATTTTGGCCAGTTGTTGTGCTGCAGAAGTTGTGCCATTATGAGTTTTCTTTCTCCTACTACAGCATATTGTATGGGGCAGTGGGCAAGCCCACCTCAACCAGTGGCTAACTTCCCTGTGAGTGACAGCATTCTGCCTTTTAACTTGCCTAAGCCCACAAAGTGCATTTTCTTTCACACATACCTTCCTATCATGGCTGCCTTCCAAATGTCATTAATCTAAACCAATTTGTGTAAAACAGCCTCCCAGACCCTGACACCGCTTATTCCTTGGTAAGAATTGAAAATTCACAAGAGTGTCACTGACACTGCCATTGCCCATGCACACACAGCCACCAAATGCTGGAAGAAGCACAACATACTGCATAGAAGCAGTGGGTCAGCCCACATCAGCCACTAGTTAATTTCATTGTGACTGATGGGCTTCTACCCTTTAACTTTTAGAGTCCACTGACAAAAAAGTCTGTCTTCTCTCCTCCTTCCAAACCATTCTGTGTATGCCAGTCTTCCCAGCCTCTGCTAAACCTTATTGCTGGGTTGACATCAGCAGTTTACAAGAGTGCGGCTGACACTCCCATTGCGCATGTAAGACTCATAATGATGAAAGTAAAGACAGCATGTTCTGCTCTGGCACATTGCTTTTATTCTCCATTAGCTCCAAATACTTGGTTAGTAATACTTCTATAATAAACACGCTCACTTATTCATTAACAGTTATTTAACTGGAAGCTGTTTTAACTCATTTATGTCACCACTTTGATGGCCAATGTGACTGGATGTTTGCACTCAAAGTACCCTTTTATTACTGCAGCTGATGATGGATTGCCCCATTTCAGGATGCTTGCCATAGTCCTTCATTACTACACACATGTTCGCGAGGCCATGCACCTGTGTACAGTCATGAGCCCTGGTACTCACCATATGTACTTCCGGGTCTTAATAGGCAGTTCACTCCCAGGACCATGATCAATCTGTAGGTTCCTACTTGTTCCAGTCTGGTGTGTGGTGCTGCTTCCTTGCAGTTCTGATGCTGATGCCGTTTCCTTTTACTGCCATAGTAATATTCGCTCTGATTCCTAATGTAAGATGCCTCTTCTGAATTATGGAAGAACTCTTGCGACAGAATCAGGATCCTGAGCTCCTCCAGCCTTCTTGGGGAAGTGCGATGCGTTCCCCCTACTCTTTATAGCACAGGGGAAGCACAACCGTGCCTCTCCATATCAGGCGGCACTCCAGGGTCCAGGTATGGGGTCCCTGCTTCTGGAACAAGCTTCTCCCTCTCCTTCAGGATGGGTCCGGGGGTGCAATGACAAAAGAGGAAGTGGGCCCCACGCACACCCTCTCCCCCTCAATAAAAATCACACCTGTGGGAAGAGACTAGTTCCAGAATTTACAATGCCAGACAGTGTCTCCACCTTAAGATATTGGCAATTACTGTTTTCACTGGAATGGGGAGTAACGTAGAATCGGAAAAAACGGGTCCAGGTCCATATGTTTTCCTCCTTCTGGGGGAAACAGCTGGCTCATGTCTGTGAACATTTATTAACTGCTTGGAGTAGGTGGTGAATTCTCCAGGGGCTTTATACCTTGACTGTGGGTGACCAGAAGGAGACCAAAGGAAGTAAAGCTATTCTCTCTCTTCTACTGAGGGAAAATGTTCTGCTCCCCCTCACGGAAAATGCCAGCAGTGGCCAGACACAGCAGCTTCCTGCAGCATCTGTAATTATTTGATCCATGGGGACGGGTGCCAGAGAGCCCCGGTGCAAAAAGACCATCGCCTAAAGAGGTTCAGCCCACTGAAGAATTAATCCGCTAATTTTCTGAGGTGTCAGTGCAGGGTAGAACAACATCCTGAGTGACACCTGCAGCAGAGAGAGGCATGAGGTGGTCGCTCCCCTGAGTATCCTGGCTGATGTATCTAAAGAAGTGCTTTGTGCCTTTGACGCCTAGGCTGTGCTGGGCCTGACTTCCGTGCACCGGTTGGTGCTGGGACCTGGAGTTCTGCGCTGTGCCCGTGTGCAGCGAGGACACATGCCTTTATGCCTGAGGAGGCCTGGCCACAATTTCAACCTCTTTGTCCCAGGGGATATTGCCGGAGCAATGCAAGGCTTGTCTGCCTGATCTGGGCTTGGGTCCTGGTCCCGGTGGGGACATGCTAGCTGTGGCCACCGCCCTTGACAAGTTGAGGAGGAAGCTGGCCTGGGCATTTCTCTATGTGGTGCATGCAGCCCCTGGATTTCAGAGTGCTCTGGGGAGCTCACTTGCAGCGAGGAGTTGATCATCCTACCGGGCCCTTTTCTGCTGGGTGGCTGGAGCGTACATCATATCCCCTCTCGTTCCCTGGGTGCACCTGGAAAGGGTGAAGCTTTACCTGGACAAGATACCTACACAACCTTGGGATTGCCTACTGCAGTGCCCCCCCGTGCCCCATGCTTCTGGTCTGCTCGTGCCCTCCGTTTCTTCTCCCTGAATATCCTGAAATGAGGTGGGACGTGAAGGTATGCAGATGGCCGGTGCCGGGCAGGAGAGATGTCTCTGGCCTATACCCTGCCTGCCACATGACTTCTGGCATCTGGTGAACTGCACTGGACCTCCATATTCGTGCAAGCTGATGAATGCCCAAGCCTTGATTGCCCCTGCCTAGCATTGTCACCTGGAACTACAACTGAGTCTGCACATGCCTCCTGGCCCCTCAAAACTCTCTACATGGTGGTGAGGTGGGACTCGCTAAGCTGCTGTGCGCAGTGGCCAGCCACTATGTGCAAGCAGGACACCAAACAATCTAAGCTGCCCTGTGAGGGAAAGTGACAGACGTGCACAACAAATCTGAACGAGGGCTCCTGCACCTTCACAACACCTGCCCCTGGTGCTGGTGCACTGGAGCAATATATCAGGGAGATGCTGATTGATCTAAAGAACTGATTTCATACTATTAACTCCAAAATGGACTTACTGACCAGCTGAATTGACAGCATAAAGCCAAGTGTAGACAAACAAAATGAATGCCTTAATCACCTGGAAACTCACACTGCTGACATGGAAAACTCACAAACCACTTCTGTTGAACACCTACTATGTATGGAGAAAGTATTGGAGGTTATGACTCTCAAGAACGAAGACCTTGAAGTGCGTTCCAGATGAAATAGTCTATTTATTGTGGGAGTTCCAGAGTCCATGACCATCAACAAGATGGAAACCTACATCAAAACCATGTTCTGATCCCTCTTTGATGATGCTCTCTCACCAGTTTTCATAGCTGAGAGCGTGCACTGGCCCAACGTCCCTCTCCTGCCATGGTGGCAAGACCCATCATGGTCAAACTCCTCAATTACAGGGACACTACCCTGCAGATCACCGGAGAACATTAGTCAATTTAGCATTAGGGCAACACCACTGCCATATACCTTGATTTCACCGTCATGGGCCAGGCCGCCCTCCAAGAGTTTCTTCCAGTGAAATGCTTACTCCCAAAGTCAGAGTTTGCGTGCTCTCTGCTCTATCCAGGCAAACTGTGACTACAACTTGGTGGCAAACAACACTACTTCACGGATCCCAAGGCCACCATGACGTTTTCCAGATGCCTAACAATCACTTAGAAAACTCCTCTTCCCGACCCTGCAGCTGCAGAGGATGGCTGCCTCAGCAACAATGACTAGAGACCCAACATTTTTTATTTCTAAATCCTGGACTTTTTCCGCTGTTCGTGAGATTGTGGCTCACTTGTCATAGAGTTCCGCTCCTTGCAGTGCTGTTACTTTCTCTGCCCAGGGGTGTGAGTGTTGTTTCCATGGCTAGGTCACAGCCACCACTCATTTTCCCTTTTTGTGTTCCTCCACAGACCCCCAGGGGGGGTTTCGATCTTCTTCCTTTGGCCGCCAAGACTATCTTTGTTTGGGGTGTGCCTGGTCCTCTGTTGTCCCTCATGGTTGTTTCCCAATGCACTACATTGTTGGAAATGGGTTTAGACAGGGGTGGGTTGGGGTATTTCAACCAGTTGGGAGGGTTGAAGTGGGTGGTTCTTTGATTGTTGTTGCATTTAGCTGTGTTCCCCTATATACCTTATATTCCACAATGGAGCAGTCCACATCATGACACTTCAGTGCTTGTGATCAATACCCCAGCATTATGGATGTGGCTCTCACACTCCCCTTGCACCCCTTTACATCCATTAAATGCCTGACCAGGAACAACTGAGGACTAAATGACTAGCCCAAGGCACAAATAGGGTATGTAATACATGATGACTTCCTGTCCTTGGGCCAGCTACGACCTTCCCTATGTGAGGCAGTTATCATAACCATCCTGAAACCTGGAAAGCCTCCATACCAATGTGTTGGAAATGGTCATTCTGCAGGATCACCCCAAAACGCGTTTCCTTTTAACCTTCACCTTTTGCAGAATTAATTTTTGTTGGCCTTAGGACTCTGTGCACATTACCATTGTTGACCAGTGCTAATTTGCATGTGTTCTCTCCCTAAAACATGATTAGATTGGTATATACCTAACTGGCATATTTAATTTACATGTAAGTCTCTTCGAAAGTGGTATACCACATACCCAGAGCGTGTAAATTAAATGCTGCTAGTTGGCCTGCAGCACTGCTTGTGCCACACACGTAAGTAGCCCCTTAAACATGTCTCAGGACTATCACTACAGAGCCTGTGTTTACAGTCTGACTGCCACTTTGACTTGACATTTTAAACCTCCTGTCACTGTACAGTATAAGTAAAAGGTAGGATATGTACTTTTAAGTTTTACATTTCTGGTAGTCAAAAGTTCCCAAAGTCGTTTTTCACTCCTGTGTGGCCTGCTTCTCTCACAGGGTAGTATTGGGAATTCCATAATACACCTTTAAGCTGTAATTCCTGATTAGAAAGGAGTAGCTGTGTCATGTTTCATGTCTTTGGAATGGTAATGATAAATTCTGTTTACTGGTAAAGTTGGATTTAGCATTACTATTTTAGAAATGCCACTTTTACAAAAGTAGACATTTCTCTGCTCCTACACCTCTGTATGCCTGCAGCCTTTCTCTAAAACATGTCTGGGGTGGGTGACAGCTACACTTTGTGCATTCCCTCTAGACAGCTACAAATACAGGAAGCATAGGTGTGTCTGAGTGCCCATCTGCATTCATCTGTATTCTGATAGGTCTTCCTGGGCAGGAAGGGCAGAGGAGGTGACACACCTGAATAGGTAGTGCCTGCTGAACACAAGGGACTGATTACCCCCTATTTATAGTCTGAAGCCAGGGCTGAGCAAGAAAGGACCTATGTGAACTTGAGTGACCCTTCTTTGAAGTCAACCCCACTTCAAAGGCACTTTTGGGTACAAGTACTGGGTCCCTGACCCCACAAAACCAGACACTTCTGGACCTATAATGGGACTATGTCAGAAGAACTGCTATGCTGCTTAAAGGAGTCATCTGCTGGACTTGGAAGGCTTTCTTTTCTCTTGTGATGCCCTGCTGACTGCTGGACTCTGATTCTACTGAAGGAGGGCTGGACTCTGTCTTCTATCTGAAGTATGCTCCAATGGCTTGTTGGCGTGCCTTCTATTTCTTGAGACTCAGGGATATCAATGTCCCTACCACTGATCCTGTGCCTGGTTCACTGGAAGTGGACCCAGATACTTGCATCATGGAAAGCAACGCATCTCCTGTGTTTGTATAGCAGAACCCGCACATCGACTCTGTTGCAGAAATAGAGTTGGTGCTAGACTCATTGGAAACTGTGCTTCGCTGCTGCAATAGTCGACAGAGATCGATGTATCCCTCAACTGCATGGAGAAACCCGGTGCATCATACTTCAGAACCAAAGCATCACGGCTTCAGCACTTGTCCTTGGAATTGACGCATTATCATCCCTGAGTGGGATGGATCGACGCGTCATCGTCACTGCATTTCACCACACATCTCGCTGTTGTGACCAGAAAAGTTACTTTGTTCACCGGAGCCTGCATGTGGGCCCTGTGGCCAGCCTGTGCTCTATCAAGGTCCGCCTGAACTTTGACTTTGCCCCTGTCCAGTTCAAACAAAAGTAACCCGTAAATCTCTATTTACATCTAAACACTAGAACTCTTTTATTCTTATAAAATTCATAACTTGACTTCTACTTATGGGATTTTTGTTGTTTTGGTCTTGATTTATTTATAAAATTGTCTATTTTTCTACATCTGTGTGGAGTCTTTGGTGGTGTTTGCATTGTGCTGCTCTGTGTGTGTTGCACAAATACCTTACACATTGCCTGTTTAGATAAGCCTGACTGCTCTATGCCAAGCTGCCAGAGGGTGAGCACAGGTTATTTCTACGTGTGTATTAAGCTTACACTGACTAGAGACATGGTTCCTGCTTATATAGGGTGCATACTGAGAGCTGAGGTTTCTGACTGTCAAACATTGGTGATCAGCTCTAAGGACAGAACTTGTGTTTGTGCAATACCATATAATAACTTATTGTTCATTGCAACTGCATACTAAGACCAATTCCAGCCTTCTTCAGCTCTCCCTGATTGGCCGTTTGATTTTTTTCTGGTAAACAGGGTCTCATTCTGGAGAAGCAACATCTGCACCTGAAGTCATTGATTTTGAGTTAAGGTCTTACACTGTGATCCAACTAAAGAGCTTTTGCAAGGGAGTTTCAGGTTTCCATGAGAGGCTTCACCCAGACTGTGGAGCTGCAGAAGGCTTTGACAGCCTGGTCAGAGCCCGAGGTGCAGGGGCTGAGGTGGAGGAGGTGGAGGAGCCAGAAATTCCGGAGGAGGAGTATGAGCTGATCCTGGAGTCTGATGTGGAGGCGGGGCTACCTGTGGAGGAGGCCAACAACTTGCTGGAAGTTGTGGTTGTTCTCAGACCAGGGAGCAGCATTTAATCAAGGAACCTGTCCTCAGAGGAGCTGGCAGACTGTAGAAAGGAGGAAAAACTCAAGCTGGAGCTTGCTAAGTTGGAGCAGAGACAGAAACTTCCTAGAGGAAAATAGGCTGGCCATGGTGGAGAGGTAGATGTCCCATGAGCAGAGCTACAAAAAGCTAGAGATAATAGCCTTAAAAGCGCGGCCCAGCAGCAGTTATGGTGGCAGCATACCTGCAGTGTCCACTGTTGAGTCAAGAGTCTGGATACCGAAGGATATGGTACCCTGCTATGTACTGGGGACGATCAGAACTAATGTATTGCAGCTCCAGCACTTGTCTTTGGAACCAATGCATCACCATCCCGGTGAAGACCTGATCAAAGCATTGTCATAGTTTGACTCTTGCTCTAGGCAAGAGTGCTGGTTTGAGGAGGACAGTACTTACGTTTGTAGGCGACTATGACAGTCCTACTACAAGTCGCAACCGTTGTCCCAACCCTCCCGGCTCACAAGTGGCACCTCACCAAACACCCAAACAGTAAAAGGTGATTTGTCGCAGCCTTTATGCATAAAGTCAAGATTACGACATCTCAGGGCGTGTCGTGGTTAAACGGAGATTACCCCTTTCTCACATGAACAACATGTCTCAATCAAACACAGGCAATGAAGGAGATGCAGTAACGTTTTCAATAGGTTTTATTAACAAAACTGCAATCTATGATAAGTTGCATGGGCTGCAATGATAAGGATAATGAATAATGCAAGAAACAGAATGGTGAACATGAGAGTCAATAATACAAAGACCCCCTCCATCTTGCAATCACAAAAAATGACATGAGATATGAAATTTGTCCTAATACCCTAGCATGATAAACCTAATCTCTAGCCTAACGACATCTATGTGTGTTAAACCTAATCTGCCATTGCCATGTCCATGAGAAGAGCCCCCAACCCTTGTTACATTGTAATGAGGTCTCTAGCTCAGACTCTGTAGGGATACGAAGACTGGGTCAGCGTCAAGGCGATGTGCAGCATGGATAGCATTGATGGTATCTGGTAGGAATCCCTCTGACTATTTGCCTATGTGAGGTGCATTTATACAGATCTGCTCGGACTCCTGACATAAGTCTGTTCCCAAACAAAAGATAACAAGACATGCTTGGGGCAGCAATTACATAAACAATTCCCTCAAAAGCATAAAGTGGGAAAGTACCTAATGTGAATTCCTACATCTTATCTATCTCTGGTGCTGATAGTGACGCCTTTGCAGAGTGGCACTGTTAGCAGGAAACTAAAACATTGTTCTAACTAAAAACAATGCAGCCATCTTGCAAAACATATAATTAAGTAATTGAGCTAAAACAGAGCAAGCTAAGCAGGGTAAATGTCACTGGGTGACTGAGGCACAGGTCTCCAAACCAGAAGGCTAGGCTAGTTCCTGCTTCCCATTAAAACAAGATGGAATTCACTACACCCTCCCCATTGCTGAAACAAGTATGATGAAATAGGATGACCCCACCAAAGGTGAATGAACCCAAGCTAAAATGCTCTGGACTAACAAAGCTAAAATCATAAAAACTAGCTAAAAATTGTATTTAGAAAAATGTAAAAAAACAGCTGAGAACTTACAAAGAGATGTAGGGCCGCATTAAGACATTGGCGGTAAATGCCGCCTATCACCACAGCGATGGCCGCCAACATACCGTCGCTGTGGCTACCAGTCGCCAACCGCATTATGACCATAGACAGAATACCACCAGAAGGCTGGCGGTATTCCGTCAACGGTCATGGCAGCAGACGGCGGTAAGGTAGTGCTGCTGCCAGCAGCAGCGCCACGCCAGCAAAACACCGCCTACCCTATCAAGAGCCATGATACGGTCTGGTGATGTTTTGCTGGTGGACGCTGCTGCTGGCAGCAGCGCTGTGTACCATCTCCTGCCAGAGGACCCCCTTCAAGCAGGTATGTCTGGTTCTCCGACAGGAGAGGGGGGTGGGGCTGTTGTGTGTGTGGGCGGTGTGGGTCTGTTTTTGAATACGTGCATGCGGGTGTGTGTCACGTGGAATGCGTGCATGAATGAATGAATGTGAGTGTATGTTGTGTGTTGTGTGTTGTGAATGCGTGTGCTACAGTGTATGTTAGTGTGTGTTGCGGGGTCTGGGTATATATGTGGTATGTATGTGTGCATGTGTGGGTGGATGTGGGTATGCGTGTGTGTATGTGGATGTCGGGGGGGTCGGGAGGGAGAGGGAGGGGGAAGGCGGCGGGGAATTCCCTGGCACTGATAGTGCCTACCGCCATGGTTTTTGGGGAAGTAGATTTGTCACAAAAACCATGGCGGTAGGTGGGGTCATAATCCCGAGGGTGGAATTGTGACGGCCACCTGGCTGGAGACTTGGCTGTTACCACCCTGGCGGACGGAATGGTACATTGGCTGTTTGGCTTGAGCCAAACCGCCAATGTCATAATTTGGGAAAATGTACTGCCAGCCTGTTGGCAGTACCTTTCCCCAAATTACCGCCGTCCACCAGGGTCGTAATGACCCCCATAATTTTGGCCATGACAAGCACAACCTGCCAAAGTAAGTAAGGGCAATAAATGCAAACTTTGAGTTTGGTCAAATAAGCCAATCATCAAATCTTTTTAACAGTAGTCATGATCTTGAAGAGCATCTTCGAAGCCACTGAATGGAAAGGACCACATTTTAGATCGATGAAAGGATAGGCAGATGGAGCCACAGAGCAGTAGTGTGTGGCAGTCTCCTGTTCAGGTCCTCCTGCAGGAGTGGCACTCTCCACGGTGCCAAAGAGCCAGATCATTCACCAAAGGCGGCTCATAAGTGGCCTCGAGAATCAGCCTTAGTATCAAGGGGCATGACCGTGAATGAACCCTCATCGGGGACATCAGCAGTTCTTGGTCCACAGGAGGCACTGACAGAAATGCAAGACACACTGTAGGCAGGTGTTCAAAGAGGCACCACACGCAACGAAAGACTGGCTGCACACACCATAGGACTGGTCAGAATGACAATGACCAATCACGCTCCAACTCTTCCAGCAACGGAGCATTAAAGAACTGAACCATGCGTTCACAGTACAGTTGAGCTGGTGGCAGTGACTCCATTGCTCTGCTTAGCTGGAAAGCCACAACTGCGAATCAGAATCAGTAGCAGTAGTACTCTGCCTATTAAGGCCAAAGTTATAGGAAAGCCAACAAACACACTTGAAAAGAGTGAATGGATGGCCGAAGGAATGATTACGAAGACAGTCTGGAAGATGGACACAAATAAAGACCCAACAGCCTTAAAGAAATGGGCAATCCCCGTAGGGCTCGAAGTGTTGAAAATTCTGGATACCAGCTCTCCAAAGTGCTTGGTATCTAGTAGGGATTGTATCTCGGCTGATGATCTTGCTATTTGGAGAGCATACGTTTCTCTAGCCAATGTCAATGCAACTTGTTTTTGTAACAGTAGCGTCTTTAGTCTGCTCAGCTTGTCATCATTTACATTAGCGGTATCAATGTGAGGCCATATTTCTGATACTCTTATCTCTCATGTGGGGAGGAATAAAACATGTCTGCAACACGTAATGACCTTAGAAACTGAAATTGCGTAGGCAATTCCTGGTCGCATACCACAACAACTTTGGTCGCTCAGCACCGCATAACTTCCATTTGAAAGTACAAGAAATGCTGGTCGAATCAAAGGGATGAGAGTACTCTTCAGAAAAAAGCCCAAGTTCGCGACCCCTGCATTGCAAAGGCCATTAAGGGACACCTGTTCATAGATCAATGAATGACTAACAGTAGTGTCACATTTGCTTCCGCTGAGAAAAACCTCTGTTTCGCTGTTGAGACACTTGTCTTCAAAGGGCAACTCCCACTCATCTTTAATATAGCTATAGCCTAACCAGTCATATCTGCCCATGGCAAGATGTTTCAAGCATTACAAAAAATGAAAAGTGGAAATGGGCAGAGGAGCCATACTGTCGATGGAGTCTCTGCAACTGTGACAGGCAACCTCTCTAACTTTTCTATGTGAAGCATGGTGAAACTCACTTCCCTTTTAGTCATGATCTGTTGTTCCTTGGATAAATTAAAAGCAGCAAACAAGTCACTACCATTAATATACTTCCATGGAACTCGGCCGTTATTCAGAGTCTGTAATGTCCAACCTAATTGCATGATGGAACGCAATTGACTTTGTCCATAGTATATAAAAGGGACGCCTGTCTGAATAATATCAATTGCAGACAACACTATGTTCATTAGGGAGTAAATCTTGTTGGTCAGAGTGTTCATGCCGTTGTTGACAACAGCTAAAGCCTTTTCTAAATTTTCTTTGGTTATCTGCCTTAAATGCGCAGCAGCTTCTGAGAAAGCTTCCAGATCTCATTATATATAGCATAGATGTATCTTTTAGAGTGTTGTTTTTTAGGATCTAACAAGAAGTCCTGCAAGTCTATATTGTCAGAAAGCATGTTAAGATGTTCCTTAACTGCGGCTAATGTGTTAGTCTGTACCCACTGTTGGCACAGTTTACCCAAACTGTGGGGGTGATTCTGACTGTGGCGGGCGGCCGAGGCCGCCCGCCACAGTCCCGCCGACAAATGACCGCACCACGGTCAAAAGACCGCGCCGGCCATTCTTACATTTCCACTGGGCCGGCGGGCGCTCTCCAAAAGAGCGCCCGCCGGCCCAGCGGAAATGCCCCTGCAACGAGGATGCCGGCTCCGAATGGAGCCGGCGGAGTTGCAGGGGTGCGACGGGTGCAGTGGCACCCATCGCGTATTTCAGTGTCTGCTTTGCAGACACTGAAATACTTTGCGGGGCCCTCTTACGGGGGCCCCTACAGTGCCCATGCCATTGGCATGGGCACTGCAGGGGCCCCCAGGGGCCCCGCGGCACCCCCTACCGCCATCCTGTTCCTGGCGGGAGACCCGCCAGGAACAGGATGGCGGTAGGGGGTGTCAGAATCCCCATGGCGGCGGAGCGCGCTCCGCCGCCATGGAGGATTCTCCCGAGCAGCGGAAAGTCGGCGGGAGACCGCCGACTTTCCATTTCTGACCGCGGCTGAACCGCCGCGGTCAGAATGCTCGAGGGAGCACCGTCAGCCTGTTGGCGGTGCTCCCGTGGTCGGTGACCCTGGAGGTCACCGGCCGCCAGGGTCAGAATGACCCCCTGTATGTTGTAACTATACCCATACGTTGACCCTAGACAAAGCGAGGGTCTGGCCGGCTAATCTTGAAACCCCCTGAGGAATTCACAAAACTTGCCTGACACCTGTTTGTGTCCATTGGCCACAGTAACCACCCACTCGGACCGGAGAGTGAAGAGTTATAGGTACCAGCTTGAACCTTTGCATTTAGTTCTTCCTCAGTGACATTCAAGAAGGATTGCCAGTTATAAAATGTTGCTGGTATGGGGATACTGGGGGCATTTATTTCTTTCATTGTCGCTAACCCCCGACAGGATGTCGGTTGAATGGTATCATTTAAAAAGATAATTTGCACAGGAAAAAGGCACACTCTAAATAAAGCATACCTACCCTGTATATGCCAATCTTGTGTTCCTCATACACTCTTCAAATAAAGAGTGTTCTTCCAGTATTTGTAACCTTCAACTGCAAGATGGTAAACAAAGGAATCTGAATAAATCAGTTTAGTGTCAGTTAGAAAAAGTTTCCTCGTTTTTAAAGGAGGTAACTTGAAATATTATGACTGTGGATTTTTTGTGTCTTGCCCAGAAAAATAAGTGAATTTATCCGAATAATGTTTTGGACTCCCCACAGGTGGAATTGAACAGTGTTCCCAATGTGTGTAGTTAAATATTGATCTATGTCTAGTTGCACAGTGCAGGTAGTAATGTCCCCAGTTGTTATAGCAGAACATTTCCCCATAATTTTTTGTATTGGTGTACACATCATCACTTTCAAATACTGAATAGTACTTCATTTCAGTTAACATTGAATCAACTGTCTGGACATCCCAATCATCTGATACAACACCAGGTGTAATTACATCAGTCATAGAAATTTTGAAAACATATGCAATTTGAATGACCTCAGTAGGCCCATATATATCAAATGGAACTTCATCCTGCACAATCCCATCAGGAATTGGTGCAGCTGAAATGTTCACAAGGGATAAGCCTCTTCGGACCTTATGTGAGGAAAGATATAGAGTTAAGACTTCATCCACAGGCTCAACAGAGGAGCGTTCAGGAAGGTAATGACCATTTATAAGCAGGAAGAAAACAGTCACAAAACCAATCCATAGAAAAAATGCAAATAATGTCAAGAATAACCATAGATAGTTAATGGGTGAATTAAATAGTGATTTTTAAGGGGTATTGGTTTGAGCGTCAAGATGGCGGCCGCACCTTAAAGGTGCTCCGGACCCCTCCGTCATCCGCTCAAGAAACGCGCATTAACGGCCCTCCCCGGAGGAGAAGGGAGACGGCGGAAGGTCAGAGCAGCTCCTGGGACGTCCGATCTGCGTCCCAGAGTCCGTGGGCCCCGCACTCAAAATGGCGGACGCTCCGAACGCATGAAAGGCGGCCGGCAGATTGGCGATGAATGGGGCCACGGGTGGCCTGCCTGAAAGGAAGGGGAACCGCAGAGACAGCGCGTGGGACCGATGACACCTGGTCCGCTCTGCAAACCCGGCAAAACTGAGCGCAGGCTGCGCTGAGGCTGGGGCGTGTCCGACGGCCCGGCGAGCACCAGGGAGTGCCCCGAAGGACGATGATGGGTCGCGGTGGCCTCCCTGCTTCTTCCTCCCCTCGCGCTGGTGAGTGATTGCTGCCCCTGGCCCCATCGATCTGGGCCCCTTCTGGAAGATACAGCGAGACGACGCTGAGGCCCTGAGAGAAGGAGGGAGCGATTTATTCTCCTCCCACCCCCGTGACTAATAACCTTCAGGCGCCGGGAGCCCCAGGACCTGGGGGTGTGAGTTGGACGAGGACGGGAACAGGCCCTAATGGGGATGCTGGTGTGAAGAGAGACGGAGGTGCCTGTGGCCAAAGGTGAAGAGTGTTCCCCCCCCCAATCTGTAACACAAGAAAGGAATCACAGCCACGGCACATCGGCGGAGGTGGGCACACCGGCAGAAGTGGGCATTCCGGCAGAAATTGATGGCCCCAAAAGGCAATTAAAATGGGCAAAGAGAGACAAACCCGCCCGCCGCTGCGCAGACGTGCATCGACCAATTTGCCACGGGCCCCAGTGGAGCCCCGAAAGATGACCGAAGGGCAGAGAGTGGCGAAGGGAGGAAGGCCGGGAACAGCGACCTGGCGGCTATCCTTCAAGCAATACAGTCATCCCAAGAAGCGGTGGAAGGCAAAATTGGAGAAGTGAGGGTGGATGTGGCCCTGGTACGCCAAGACCTTCGTAATGCAACAGCGAGGATTGCGGAAATGGAGTACAGAATCTCCACGGTGGAAGACGATCTGGCGGCCCTCAAAACACAGGTATCAACACTAACAACTCGGACAGCAGAACTATACAGAAGGGCTGAAGATGCTGAAAACAGATCCCGCCGCAACAACCTCAGAATCGTGTGACTGCCCGAAAACACCACCGCCTCCTCCCTGGCCACATTCCTGGAGGACTGGTTCAGATCCTGGTTGCCCCGGGATCTTCTGACACCCTGGTTTGAGATTGAACGCGCACATCGGGCCCTGCAGGCTAGCCCCCCCCGGGCTCACCACCGAGGCCAGTGATCCTTAGACTTTTAAACTTCAGAGACAGAGATGCGATACTCCAAGCGGCAAGATCAAAAGGAGACCTGCACTGTGATCTAACTAATTCATGGTGTTCCCAGACTATACCAAAGACGTTCACATGCAACGCTGCTCGTTTACAGAAGTTAAACAAAAGCTGAGGGCGATGGAGGTGCCGTTTTGCCTTCTCTTCCCTGCAAAACTAAGGGTGGTTCACAACAATAAGACCTACTTCTTTGAATCCCCGATCAGGCTTGGAAATGGCTAACAGAAGAGGTCCCAATGGGCCTTGGTAGGGAGGAGCGGCAGCTGGCACTCACTGGCCAGCAGAGGAACAACCAGCCACGACGACCGGGAGGGGTCCCTGTAGGAAAGTACCATCTTGCCTGGCATCTTACCCCCATATTTCACTGTATATATGTTGTTTTAGTTGTATGTGTCACTGGGACCCTGCCAGACAGGGCCCCAGTGCTCATAAGTATGCCCTGTATGTGTTACCTGTGTTATGACTAACTGTCTCACTGAGGCTCTGCTAATCAGAACCTCAGTGGTTATGCTCTCTCATTTCTTTCCAAATTGTCACTAACAGGCTAGTGACCAATTTTACCAATTTACATTGGCATACTGGAACACCCTTATAAATCCCTAGTATATGGTACTGAGGTACCCAGGGTATTGGGGTTCCAGGAGATCCCTATGGGCTGCAGCATTTCTTTTGCCACCCATAGGGAGCTCTGACAATTCTTATACAGGCCTGCCACTGCAGCCTGAGTGAAATAACGTCCATGTTATTTCACAGCCATTTTACACTGCACTGAAGTAACGTATAAGTCACCTATATGTCTAACCTTTACCTGGTAAAGGTTGGGTGCTAAGTTACTTAGTGTGTGGGCACCCTGGCACTAGCCAAGGTGCCCCCACATTGTTCAGGGCCAATTCCCCGGACTTTGTGAGTGCGGGGACACCATTACACGTGTGCACTATACATAGGTCACTATCTATGTATAGCTTCACAATGGTAACTCCGAATATGGCCATGTAACATGTCTAAGATCATGGAATTGCCCCACCAATGCCATCCTGGTATTGGGGAGACAATCCCATGATTCCCCGGGTCTTTAGCACAGACCCGGGTACTGCCAAACTGCCTTTCCCGGGGTTTCACTGCAGCTGCTGCTGCTGCCAACCCCTCAGACAGGTTTCTGCCCTCCTGGGGTCCAGCCAGGCTTGGCTCAGGAAGGGAGAACAAAGGACTTCCTCAGAGAGAGGGTGTTACACCCTCTCCCTTTGGAATAAGGTGTCAGGGCTGGGGAGGAGTAGCCTCCCCCAGCCTCTGGAAATGCTTTGATGGGCACAGATGGTGCCCATCTCTGCATAAGCCAGTCTACACCGGTTCAGGGATCCCTCAGCCCTGCTCTGGCGCGAAACTGGACAAAGGAAAGGGGAGTGACCACTCCCCTGACCTGCACCTCCACTGGGAGGTGCCCAGAGCTCCTCCAGTGTGCTCCAGACCTCTGCCATCTTGGAAACAGAGGTGTTGCTGGCACACTGGACTGCTCTGAGTGGCCAGGGCCAGCAGGTGACGTCAGAGACTCCTTCTGATAGGCTCCTTCAGGTGTTGCTAGCCTATCCTCTCTCCTAAGTAGCCAAACCTCCTTTTCTGGCTATTTAGGGTCTCTGCTTTGGAGAATTCCTTAGATAACGAATGCAAGAGTTCATCAGAGTTCCTCTGCATCTCTCTCTTCACCTTCTGCCAAGGAATCGACTGCTGACTGAGCTGGAAGCCTGCAAAACTGCAACAAAGTAGCAAAGATGACTACTGCGACCTTGTAACGCTGATCCTGCCGCCTTCTCGACTGTTTTCCTGGTGGGGCATGGTGTGGGGGGTAGTCTGCCTCCTCTCTGCACTAGAAGCTCTGAAGAAATCTCCCGTGGGTCGACGGAATCTTCCCCCTGCAACCGCAGGCACCAAAGAACTGCATCACCGGTCCTCTGGGTCTCCTCTCAGCACGACGAGTGAGGTCCCTTGAACTCAGCAACTCTGTCCAAGTGACTCCCACAGTCCAGTGACTCTTCAGTCCAAGTTTGGTGGAGGTAAGTCCTTGCCTCCCCTCGCCAGACTGCATTGCTGGGAACCGCGTGTTTTGCAGCTACTCCGGCTCCTGTGCACTCACCGGGGATTTCCTTCGTGCACAGCCAAGCCTGGGTCCCCGGCACTCTAACCTGCATTGCACGACCTCCTGAGTTGTCCTCCGGCGGCGTGGGACTCTCTTGTGCAACTTCGGGTGAGCACCGATTCACTCCACTTTGTAGTGCCGGTTCTGGTACTTCTGCGGGTGCTGCTTGCTTCGGAGTGGGCTCCTTCTCTTGCTGGGTGCCCCCTCTGTCTCCTCACGCAATTGGCGACATCCTGGTCCCTCCTGGGCCACAGCAGCATCCAAAAACCCTAACCGCGACCCTTGCAGCTAGGAAGGCTTGTTTGCGGTCTTTCTGCGGGAAAACACTTCTGAACGACTCTTCACGACGTGGGACATCCATCCTCCAAAGGGGAAGTTTCTAGCCCTTGTCGTTCATGCAGAATCCTCAGCTTCTACCATCCAGTGGCAGCTTCTTTGCATCCACAGCTGGCATTTCCTGCGCATCTGCCCACTCCCGACTTGATCGTGACCTTTGGTCTTGGTCCCCTTGTTCCACAGGTACCCTCATCTGGAAATCCATCATTGTTGCATTGCTGGTGTTGGTCTTTCCTGCAGAATTCCCCTATCACGACTTCTGTGCTCTTTGGGGAACTTAGGTGCATTTTCCACCCACTTTTCATGGTCTTGGGGTGGGCTATTTTTCTAACCCTCATTGTTTTCTTACAGTCCCAGCGACCCTCTACAAGGTCACATAGGTTTGGGGTCCATTCGTGGTTCGCATTCCACTTCTAGAGTATATGGTTTGTGTTGCCCCTATCCCTATGTGCCCCCATTGCATTCTATTGTGACTATACATTGTTTGCACTGTTTTCTATTGCTATTACTGCATATTTTGGTATTGTGTACATATATCTTGTGTATATTTGCTATCCTCATACTGAGGGTACTCACTGAGATACTTTTGGCATATTGTCATAAAAATAAAGTACCTTTATTTTTAGTATATCTGTGTATTGTGTTTTCTTATGATATTGTGCATATTACACTAGTGGTACTGTAGGAGCTTCACTCGTCTCCTAGTTCAGCCTAAGCTGCTCTGCTAAGCTACCTTTTCTATCAGCCTAAGCTGCTAGACACCCCTCTACACTAATAAGGGATACCTGGGCCTGGTGCAAGGTGTAAGTACCCCTTGGTACTCACTACAAGCCAGTCCAGCCTCCTACAGTCCCGCCGGAGAACTCGTTCCAGAAGGCACAGGGAGAGGGGAGAATCGATCTCAGGCTCCCCACGAGGATCCGCGGAGGAGACAACCCAGGGGCCTGGAGTAGAAGAGAGACCGAGAGACACGGGAGGGGACCGGCGACCCGGAGACTCTGGGGAACTGCTCCCCGGAACAGCAAAAGACACTGACCTCTCACGAAGCCCAGTGTTGTGAGTCCTCCTCCGGAGAGGGGAAATTTGGGCCAGGAGGGCCAGAGACCAAAACGAGGTCACGGCGCTTATGTTCAAGCGTAACAAAACTTAACACTTCTTAATCCGCAAGTATGGAGGGGTCCATCATAGCTCAGACACTAAAAGTTATCAGCTCATTATGTTTAGGAATATGCTGTTGGTATTGGGCGACAGATGCTTCTGGGGGGAAGTATGGGGTTGGAAGGGAGTTGGGGGACATATTTGGTTCTACCCAGCCAACAGGCTGTTGTTATTGTTCTTTACAGTTAATGAAGGTCTAGGGTCTCCACTACCGGCTGGAAATAATAGTAGTAGGTCACTCTGACAAAGAAAGCACACAGGCCGGGCTGAATTCTGTCAGCCCGGATGCGCACGGAAAGAACCGAGGGAGAGATCAATGAGGTCAGTTTATGGATGGGTAAGGGGGGAGGAATGGGGACGACTCACATTATATCATGGAACGTCAACGGGCTCCTTGATAAGATAAAAAGGTCAGCGGTGCTCGCTTACATGCTTACATTCACAGACATAAACCCAACATACTCCTGATGCAGGAGACACATCTCATGGGGAATAAGTGCCCCTTCTTAGCCCGTAAGGGATTTGACAGGGTATTCCACGCAGGGTTTATGAGAGGCTCAAGAGGGGTTGCAGTATTGCTGCATCACTCACTACCTCTGGTAGTGAGACAAGAATGGAGAGACCCGCAAGGGAGATATGTGGCGATCTCAGGTACGGTAGAGGGCCAGACAATGAACATTGTGAGCGCTTATGCTACAAGACTATTAGAGGAACTGCCCCCTGGGAACACGGTGATAGGGGGCGACTTCAACGCAGTCCCAAACCCAGGGCTGGACACGAGTGGGGGACCCTCAGCCCTTAGACAGGCCTTGGCCACTAGTTTGGAAGGATGGATGACATCAACGGGGCTTTGTTATGCCTGGAGGGCGTGGCACCCCAGACGCAAACAATTCATGCATAGTTTGGCAGCCCACAGCACACAATACAGGTTAGACCTGGTGTTTGTGTCAGCCAGGGAATGTGGACACCTCTCCCACATCGAGATTCTACCGCGTGGGATATCGGACCACGCGCCGGTTCGGCTCAAGATGGGCCTCGCAGACCTGCTGATCCGTCCCATATGGAGGCTAAACGCTTGGTATTTACAAGACGAAGAAGATGTTGATAGCTTAAGGGAGTCGTTACGCGATTACTTTAATATTAATGAGGGCTCGGTGAGATCACCCGGAACCCTATGGGCTGCAAGTAAGGTGGTACTGAGAGGGACAGCTAAGGGCCTAATCCGTGCTCGGGAACGCGCCCGGGACTCCCGAATCGCCCAGCTGGAGGCCCGTGCCACTCTTCTTGAAGCAGAGCAAGAATCACACTCGAACGAACGGATAACCAGACACCTCTTGATGATTCAGGAGGAGATACGTAGTTTATCCCTAGAAGCGGCAAAACACATGTGGCGCGCCTCCACGGCACGGGTGTACGGTTGGGGCAACAAAACAGGGAAACTACTATATTGGGTGATTTCCCAACAACAGGCTCCCCCAATTGTCCCTGAGATATGCAATGAACAAGGGGAACGGTTGGTTGAACTCCAAGAGGTGGCCGAAACGTTCGCTGAATTCTATAAGGCCTTATATCGAGCGACAAGTCCAGAGAATACGGGCTCCCCAGACCGGTTCCTGGCAAATTCTTCACTCCCGGTTCTGCCCACGGCGGACATACAAGCTTTGGAGGAGCCGTTCACGGAGGCGGAGATTGGCGATGCCATAGCGGCAATGGGAGTTGGGAAAACTCCCGGGCCTGATGGGTTTCCTCCAGAATACTACAAAAGATTCAAGGAGGAACTGGTCCCACACCTAATGAATCTCTACGCTGAGGTAGATCAGAAAGGCCTTTTTCCAGACGGGCTAGATGTTGCCACCATTGTCGTACTGCCTAAGACCAAACCCCCCTCCCTCTCCTGCGCTGATTATAGACCCATAACTCTCATTAACAGTGAAGTAAAGATCTACGCCACAATGCTGGCCTCCCGCCTCAAGAGGGTGTTGACCCTACTAGTGCACCCGGATCAGTGTGGATTCATGACCGGACGTAGCACGCGCCACTGTATACGAAGGCTCCAGGTGGCCCTCGCAAGGCGACACCGATTGCCCCAGCACTTGGCTCTCCTATTTGTCGACTTCGAAAAGGCATTCGACTCAGTTAATTGGGAATTCATTTTTGCGGTGCTCCGGCGCGCCGGTTTGGGGCCAAGATTCCGTAGATTGGTCCAGGCCTTGTATACCAAGCCCACGGCGCGGGTGCGGGTCAATGGAGTCTTGTCCTCTGCCTTTCCGATTCATCGGGGAACCCGACAGGGCTGCCCCCTCTCTCCTCTCCTTTTTGCCCTGGCCATTGAACCATTAGCGGGAATGCTGAGAGAAGACCCGATTTACCAGGGTTGGAGATGGGGCCCCTCTTGCGAAGACCAAGTGGCCTTATATGCGGATGATGTCCTGTTATACATGGCAAACCTGGGAGTGACCGGACCCCGAAGCTTCCATCTACTGCGGCACTTCGAGGAGGCCTCGGGGCTCAAAATGAACCCGTCCAAATCGGTACTGGTCCCTCTGACGCGATCACGAGACTGCTTTGACTGGCAGATGGTGGATCCGCTGCGCCGGCTAAATTTTAAATATTTAGGGATATGGGTCGCACTGCTCCCTGAGCTATCCTGGTCCCTGAACCTCAATCCATTGGTGTCTCGCATACGGGAAGACCTTAAGCAATGGCATTCATTGCCACTGAATATTTTGGGCCGTATAGCCCTATACACGATGATGGTCCTACCGCGCCTCTTATATGTGGTCCAGAACTTGTCATTCACGATCCCGCGCTCATGGTTTAAAAAACTGGATGGAATTGCCACCTCCTTTATGTGGGGAGGAGCGAGACATAGAGTAGCGTCCCGGAGCTGCCGAAGAGAGGTATATGATGGGGGACTGGGCATGGCCGATCCTTACCTGTACTACCTGGTGACACAACTCCTGGTGGTGCACGATTGGTTCAATGGGGGTTGGTCAGACCCAGCATATCAGGTAGAATTAGATGCTTTGGGGTATCCCCAAATCATGGATGTGTTATACGGGGCTCCGATCCCCAAAGATTTGGAGTCCATCACTAAGGCGGTCTTCTTAGCGTGGAGAGTGGCTCTAAGGCATACTGGCTGGAACAAAATGGTTACCCGGCAAACACCGCTGTGGCACGGCAGTTGGCTGAGAGAGACAGCCAAATTGGAGGGATTCGGGAAATGGGACACACTGGGAATATACTTGGTGGGGGATGTGTGGAAAGGAAGTTTGATGAAGTCCTTTTGAGAAATGCAACAAGAGTTCCAACTATCCCCGAAGCAATTCTTTAGATATCTCCAGCTCCGGCATGCCCTTGCTAGGCACTTGAAAGAAACGTCCCAAATACCGGAGTTCAATCCAGTTGAGGCCAAAACACTTATGGGCAGCCTGGGGAGGAAGGGGGTCTCCCAGATCTACAAAATGCTGGTCACAAATGCACCCGGGGACCTAGGCCACCTTAGGAAGGGATGGGAGAAGTGGGTGGGACCACTTGAGGAAGAAGACTGGGCAGGGGCACTGATGGCTCCCTGGACGCTGGTGGTGTCGACGAGGCTGAGGGCGACACAATTCTTTTTTTTACATAAAGCATATCTGTCCCCAGATAGACTGTACAAGATGGGTGCCCTCGGTTCTGCTCAATGCCCAAGATGCAGGGAGGACCAGGCTGATTTTTCATATGATATGGTCCTGCCCCGTGATTCGAAAGTTCTGGGAGGGAGTAAACCATGAGCTGAACATTGCCTTAGGATCATCACAGGTACTGACCCCCAAAATGGTACTACTGGGTGTGATGAGTGACACGGAGGGATCTAGAGCAGATAAGACGTTGGTAGGAACAGCGAATATGGTGGCCAAGAGAGACATAGCAGCCGCTTGGAAGACCACCAAGGGTCCCTCCCTTCAGAAATGGAGACAGGGGTGGACTGGTGTGCAGCCCAAGAAAAAGTGGTGTATGAATCAAGGGGATGTCCACATAAATACGAGAAAATATGGGGGAAATGGGCAGGATTGCTAAACTAAAGGGGCTCAGACAAAATGTATACACATGCTCCTCTTTCCTCTCTCTTTGTACTGCCAAATTATGGTACTTCGGATCTTCTTAGATATCTCGAACACGTCAATGTTAGACCAGAATTAACTGTCCAGTCAGTGTCAAAAAGACCAAGGTTTGTAAGTTACTTGTATATTTTACCTGTACCTTTTAAAAAAAACAATAAAATTTGGTTAAAAAAAAAATAGTGATTTTTAAGCCATAGATACAGATTACATGTCTTTGAAACAGTTTCAATAGCAGCTGTGGATGAAGTAGAAGAAAAGTCATCAATATTGATGAAGTAACCAGAAGCAGTCTCTGCAAATGTAGGAGAAGGTGCATTACCAGTAGGTAGATCCACTTCGGGTGGAGGCTCATAGTAGGCGATGTCGTCTGTTTGTGTTGTGTTGGAATAAAAAAACAGCCACATCTTGGACGGGTGTTGTCGTTGAAGTGGTAACTGGAATCAGCAAAATCTCATTTTCCGTCCTCCCCATGGTCGAGGAGGTAGTTCTAGCATCGTCAGATATGCTTGTGGGGTCAGAAGTGTTGTTGTTTCTTCTTTGAAGCAGTATGTCCTGTTGGGTAGTGAGAGGGGACTGGGAACTTCCCAAGGGACCTCTGGGTCTACTGTGCATGATCAGCCACATGGTGTAGTTTGACGTTGTCAATGGAGACAAATCTGTTTGCTTTTTAAAGCGGCAGTGGTGGTAGGATGACAGTTCTGGTAACTTGTATTCCCAGGACTGGGACTGGTGCTCTGTAGGATGGACCAAATTCCTTCTTCACAACTATCTTCTCACGTACCAGATCCTCCACTTTAGGAATACAGCCAGTAGAAGTTGTTGACAAATCCCTTGTTCCTAAGTTGGCAGCACTGGCGGATGATTTGTCATCACGAAATTGATGAAGCTCCTGTAAGGCAGTGAGACATTCATTTACATCAAATGCTGTATCTGCTGCCCCCAAACCAGGGCCATCTAGATCTAGGACATACATAGGTAGCCCAAAGAGAACCTCATAGGGAGGGTGCCCCCCCCAAGGACCTTCTTGGCACATTATTCAGTGCTCTCTGGACCCCATATAAGTGATGAAGCCAGCTGAGGCCAGAAACTAATACTCTAGCTGTTGAGGACTGCTTTAGATCACGATTCCTCCTATTCACAACCAAATTTCCCTCTTGATGGTATGGTGAGGAGTAATAGCGTTCAACACCCATTATCCCCATAGTATCCCTGAATGCCTTAGAGGCAAAAGCAGGTCCCTGGTCTGAATGGAATGCTGCAACTGCATATGTACCAATAAAGATCAGCAAGTCTATGATAACAGTTCGAGCGCCAGCCAATCGATGAGGCCATACCCACTGGAATCTAGAGATGTATTTGTATGCACCATCAGGTTGTAGGGGACCACAATGGTGCAGGTACACACATTGTAGTGGCCTGTTGGACACTAAGAGGGATGTCTGACGTGGGCGTTTGATATTTGAGCCCTTTATCTGCTGGCAGATGTCACAGCAAAGAACATATTGTTTGGTCTACTTGTATAGACCTGCCCACTAGAAGCGTTTCTGTAAGATTGTTACTGTGGCCGAAATACCAGCATGAGTAGATGCAACACCTTAATGTGCTGCTTTTATTAGATCTAATCTCTGGTCTTGGTTGGGGACCACTCGATTTCCAACCCCAGGAAGTGTTGCATAGGCAACATTCTTTGCACTGATGTGGTAAGAGTATTTTGTAGGGTATGCTTTTGGGAGAGGCTTGCCTTCAGCCGAAGTTTCACGAGAACCAAAATTTCATTATCCAATCTCATCTGAGAACGAGTCGCTGCAGCCACAGAAGCCGTAGCTACTGCAGATTTGGACACTTCACCAGCCAAAGTGTTTCTGATAACGTGTACTCCTACACATTGGTGGCCCAACGTATGTACTACAGGGACACAAGGTAGCTTATCCTTGAGATCAGCCACCCTCCCCCACTCCCCCACAGAGTTCAGTGTTTTATGATGTTCTCTTTGGAATATCTAAACACGTTCAATTCCCACTGATTAAGAGAATCATTGTAGGACTGGACATAGTAGTAAAAGTCACAGACAATCAAAGTCAGTAATCCTGGCCCTGTGTGTTCTAACGCTAAAATAAGGACTTTGGGTTCAGCCAGCTGAGCTGTGCAGTCCCCTAAGGTCTGTGTGTAGGTATTGTGAGAGTGGGATACACCATCCTTCATCACTCTACTCACAGCTGCGCGAGCGACTGAGTATTGACGTTTGGTACCTACAGCTGGTTGTGCTGAACCATCCGTGTATATGACAGCATGGTATCTGTCAAGTGGCAAAATACCTAGAGGTGCGCGGAACTCCTGTTCGTATTGGAGAAATTCTTGTGTCTTAGGTTTTGGATCAAGGATTTAATCTACATCAGTGGCAGTCAGGGATGTTGCCCACTGAATCCATCGTGGATGTAATGCTTTAGCGTTAGTAACACTCGCTTTGATGACGGCCTTCAAGGCTGGCACCGAGGTAACGACAGTAATGCATTTCCCTTGGGCAAGTGGGCTCTCCTTAATGACGGCCATCTGAACTGCAGTCAGAATTTTTTCTGTGGGTGCAAAACGTTGTTCTGCATTGGAGTATAAATGTGTTTTATATGCTATGGGCAACGTGTCACCCTCATTACAGGTGACATAAGAGAACCCAATGGCACCAGCAGTTATTCTGATGACCAAATTTGTTTTGTTGTCACAGGTGTGCAAGTATTTTGCTTCTAGAATGTCCTGTTGCAATTCCTTAAGGATGCGTGTGTGTTCAACTGTCCAGTACCTGCTAAACAAATCACGGCGTATTAAGTCATAAAGTGGCTTGATACGTTGTGCATAGTCGGGAACGTAGGTTCTGCCAAAGTTAAAGAAACCAAGGGCCAGATGTATCAAAGGGTTTTACCCATTCTGTGTCTATATGAAAATGTGTTCGTACATATGGCCCCAAGTAAAGATTTGAGTTTCTTGATTGTATTTGGTGGTTAAAGATGAGCACATTTTTCTAGAAAGTATGGGGCCATGCTCTTGCCCTTGTTTGATAGCTTGCATCCCAGGAACAATACAATAAGAAAGGCTATTTTAGTTTTCCTAAAATTAAATTTGTAGCTGAGGGCTGCGAATCCTAAAACGATCCAATTGACCCTGCCAAGATAAATGTTGAGGTCGTCATCTGTGAGATAGGTGTCATCCATGGAAGACAACGCATTGGGATCAATATAATGGAATATTGATGTTACACGGGCTGAGAATAGCTTTGGGTTGTTCTTGTAGCCTTGAGGCAAACAGAAGAAGCATTTTTGTAAGCCAAATAAGAATGCACTAAGGTACCGACTTTCGTGTGCTAAGTTATGGCAGAAAAAAACGTTTTAAATATCCAACGTTGTTTTGTATTTTTTGCGCACTATGTTATTAATTAGTGCTGTGCTATGTGAATTTTGTATATCGTATGTATGTGTATGACTGTTTAAGTGTCTGTAATCTAAGACTATTCTATAGGAATGGTCTGGTTTTGCAATAGGGAAGAACGGGTTATTCATTGCAGAGAAACAGGGCTGTATTACTCCCTGGTACTCGAGATGAGTGAGGATCTCCCTCACTGGAGCTTTAGCTTCATGTTTAACAGGATATTGTGGCTGAGGCTGGGGTGTAGACCTGATAGGTATTACATCACAAGGTGCGTTCTTGTCCCAACCTACATGATTACGGTACAACACAGGTGCCTGCGCTAAAGCCCAATTGACAGCGTAGGCTTGTTTTACTGCTTCTGGAACAAGATCAGAGAAAGAAGGCAAAATGACATCTTCCTCATGTGGAAGCTTACAGACGTGCTCAGGTTCCCAGTCCCTCTCGACCAGCAGGATATCAGAACTAAGTTCATCCCAGAATATCACACCAATGGTGTGCTCTACCAATGGTGCGCTCTACGTCTCCCTCAATTTGGATATTTAAACACCCGTCCGCAGTCTTAACTGCAATTTAGTCACTAGTTGCTTTCGCATCGAGATGATCTTTTAGACTCCGGATGACATATCGTGAACTCTGCTGCGCTGTCTAACAGTGTCACTGTCCACGTCTTATTCTTCAGCAATGTTCTCAAGTGTACTGACATTTCTAATTGACAGTGCTGCCATCTTTTTCTTTTTAAACTGTGGCTTTTGTTGTGGGGACTTTTCTTCTTTTTTGTCTGAAGACTGTCGTGATTCTTTCTTCTGTTTCACGTAGTCAGGACATCGCTCTGACCAGCCCACTCCCTCACTACGTCTATCCGGTGCATCCTGAAAGGAACGAAAGGGACTTGAATCAGTGTATCTGTCAGGAGCTTTTCTATTTTTTCTATTTCTGAGAGTATATCTCCTGTTGGAGTTCTCCAGATGTGGAGAATCTGCTCCCTGATTTAGTCTGTCTTTAAACTGCTTTTGTTTATCCCAGTGCTTTTTAGAACCCTCCTGTGCTTGTTTAGTACCTTCTTTAGTGGTGGTACTCTGCATTTCGAGCTTTTTCAGCTTGATTTCCAATCTATCCCGTCCTATACTGGTATAGGTGTCGGAAATTATTTTCAGTAGCTGTTTCTCCTGTTCCAAGTGTGGAATCTCTCAGAGGCGCTGGCCAGTTCTACCGCTTCCCCTTGTTACGGAGTATGATTGAGGACACTGTTTAGAAAGGTACGCGTTAATTTTATCCCCAAATCTGGGGCTGGTGCAGCGCCGTGCTCATTCCGAATTTGTACACTTCCGGTAAATTGGCAAGGGTCAGGGTACCATGTGTGGTAGTATAAATTGCAGCAAAGACTGTACCCCATGTGGCACAATCATCCACCGAGGGAACCATCCCAAAAGGCAAGCACACTGTGTGATTCTATGTTTCTCCTGTGGTCCTGTATGGGTAAACACAGCTTCCAGCTGCTTTGTTTTCTGGGCTATCCAGAACGGAATTTTCTCTTGTTCTGTGGGTACTTTACCCATAACAAAACTTATTGCTGTGGATTGATCCCAGTAGTAGCCAATTGGTAACCAGCAGGTGCTGATGGTGCTGGACGCGCTGGTGTAGTGTTCAGAGTCGCATTATGAACTGAACAAGTCGTCTTTATAGTGTTACTATCTCAATGTATAAATTGCACAGATCAGGTGCCTGCATGGTTTGCATACTTGGGTGAGGTGTGTATGTGGCAAACATAGGCCACGTTGGACCTTTATTACCTAAGGGACCTAACCTCATGGTAGTATTACGTGTGGTAGGGCGCCATTAAACCAGCTCTGATGTTCTTGATAAGTAATCAGGATTTCAAGACACTGGTATGCTTAGTACAGGTGAGGTACGTTTCCAATTCTGTATCTGTGGAAGGTCAATGATCTTTGGTCTTCGTCATGAAAGGTGACCCAAGAGAAGAATGTTTCTGTTTGGTAAGCTTCAATAGCTTCTAATATGAATGTGACATCCCTGCCCTCGTCTGATAAGCCATGCGCTACTATGTGTGATGTTAATAATGCTTGTCTAACATTCTCAAAAATGTCTATGGCATTAGCCATATTGTGAAGTGAGTAAAGAGATGGAACATCAAGTGGGGAGAAAAGTTATTTTAACAGTTTGAGGTCGAACAATCTACATTCTAGATATGAAGTCCGATTGGGAGCACACTGCCTAACATTCTAGTCGAGTTCGCCCCTTGCATCCTGGTACATGCAGTTTGAACAATTAACGCTTCCTTGAAAAAATCTGTAGTATTTCACTAAAGTTAGTGCAGACAGTACTGTTCATCTCTAGACACGTGTTTCTGGGTTAGTGCCCTTCATCAGTAGAGACCAAAGAACAACAAAAATATCTGGGGTTGCTGGAAATGCCGCTGATATCGTCTCAGGTTTAGTACCACTCCCCGGCTCACAGGTGCGTCTCCAGAGCTCGTCAGCTCAATGGCTAGAGGGAGCCTTTAAACATGAAGGGCACTAACCCAGAAACACGTGTCTAGAGATGAACAGTACTGTCTGCACTAACTTTGGTGAAATACTACAGATTTTTTCAAGGAAGCGTTAATTGTTCAAACTGCATGTACCAGGATGCAAGGGGCGAACTCGACTGGAATGTTAGGCAGTGTGCTCCCAATCGGACTTCATGTTTAAAAGGCTCCCTCGAGCCATTGAGCTGACGACCTCTGGAGACGCACCTGTGAGCCGGGGAGTGGTACTAAACCTGAGACGATATCGGCAGCATTTCCAGCAACCCCAGATATTTTTGTTGTTCTTTGGTCTCTACTGATGAAGGGAACTAACCCAGAAACACGTGTCTAGAGATGAACAGTACTGTCTGCACTAGCTTTGGTGAAATACTACAGATTTTTTCAAGGAAGCGTTAATTGTTCAAACTGCATGTACCAGGATGCAAGGGGCGAACTCGACTGGAATGTTAGACAGTGTGCTCCCAATCGGACTTCATGTTTAAAAGGCTCCCTCGAGCCATTGAGCTGACGAGCTCTGGAGACGCACCTGTGAGCCGGGGAGTGGTACTAAACCTGAGACGATATCGGCGGCATTTCCAGCAACCCCAGATATTTTTGTTGTTCTTTGGTCTCTACTGATGAAGGGCACTAACCCAGAAACACGTGTCTAGAGATGAACAGTACTGTCTGCACTAACTTTGGTGAAATACTACAGATTTTTTCAAGGAAGCGTTAATTGTTCAAACTGCATGTACCAGGATGCAAGGGACGAACTCGACTGGAAAGTTAGGCAGTGTGCTCCCAATCGGACTTCATGTTTAAAAGGCTCCCTCTAGCCATTGAGCTGACGAGCTCTGGAGACGCACCTGTGAGCCGGGGAGTGGTACTAAACCTGAGACGGTATCGGCGGCATTTCCAGCAACCCCAGATATTTTTGTTGTTCTTTGGTCTCTACTGATGAAGGGCACTAACCCAGAAACACGTGTCTAGAGATGAACAGTACTGTTTGCACTAACTTTGGTGAAATACTACAGATTTTTTCAAGGAAGCATTAATTGTTCAAACTGCATGTACCAGGATGCAAGGGGCGAACTCGACTGGAATGTTAGGCAGTGTGCTCCCAATCGGACTTCATGTTTAAAAGGCTCCCTCGAGCCATTGAGCTGACGAGCTCTGGAGATGCACCTGTGAGCCGGGGAGTGGTACTAAACCTGAGACGATATCGGCGGCATTTCCAGCAACCCCAGATATTTTTGTTGTTCTTTGGTCTCTACTGATGAAGGGCACTAACCCAGAAACACGTGTCTAGAGATGAACAGTACTGTCTGCACTAACTTTGGCGAAATACTACAGATTTTTTCAAGGAAGCGTTAATTGTTCAAACTGCATGTACCAGGATGCAAGGGGCGAACTCGACTGGAATGTTAGGCAGTGTGCTCCCAATCGGACTTCATACATTCTAGTTAGGTGCTCCCTGTTCAGCTGAGGAGGTTCTTCCCTAATACTACAGACGTCTCTGTATAATGGTACTTAGGGTACCTGTTGTATGTGAGACAGTGATAGGGTATCCGTAAATTAGTGCCAAAACACCATTGTTGGTGGCGCCATGTCATAGTTTGACTCTTGCTCTAGGCAAGACTGCTGGTTTGAGGAGGACAGTACTTATGTTTGTATGCAACTATGCCAGTCCTACAAGTCACAACTGTCATCCCAACCCTCCTGGCTCACAAGCAGCACCTCACCAAACACCCAAACAGTAAAAGGTGATTTGTGGCAGCCTTTACACATGGACTCAAGAGTGCGACATCTCAGGGAGTGTCATGGTTAAATGGAGATTACCCCTTTCTCACATGAACAACATGTCTCAATCAAACACAGGCAATGAAGAAGATGCAGTAAAGTTTTTAATAGGTTTTATAAACAAAACTGCAATCTACGATAAATTGATGGTCTGCAAAGATAAGGATAATGAATAACGCAAGAAACAGAATTGTGAACACGAGAGTCAATAATACAAAGACCTCCACCATCTTGCAATGACATAAAATTACATGAGATATGAAATATGTCCTAATACCCTAGCATGATTAACTTAATCTCTAGCCTAAAGACAGCTAGGTGTGTTAAACCTAATCTGCCAATGCCATATCTATGAGAAGAGCCCCCAACACTTGTTACCTTGGAATGAGCTCAGACTCCGTAGGGACACGAAGACTGGGTTAGCATCAGTGGCACCTGGTAGGAATCCCTCTGACTATCTGTCTATGATAGGTGCAATTATACAGATCTGCTTGGACTCCTGACGTACGTCTTGTAGTGAATCCTAGTTTGTTTTAATGGTATAACTGGAGTTAGCTTAGCCGTAGGCTTGTAAACTTGTGCCCCCGTCACCTAGTGACTTTTAACCTACTTAGCTTGTTCTGTCTTAGTTCATTTAATTATTTATTTCCTTTAAGATGGCGGCCTTGTTTATAGTTAGGCCACTTGTTATGAGTTTTATTATCAGTGTCACTGCACCAAGGCGTCAAGATCAAGCACGAAAGACAAACAAACAGTAGGTGTTCACACTTAGGGATTTTCCCACTCTATACTTTTGAGGGATTGTTGACATTAATTGCCGTCCCAAGTATGCCTGTTATCTACTGTTTTGAATTACACCTTTGTCAGGGGACCTTGTAGATCTGTATAAATACATCACACTTTAGACAGATATTCAGAGGGATTCCGACCAGAGGGCATCGCCACCATCGCTGATACCGATGCTGCAGTCGTCTTGACGCTGACCCAGTCTTTGTGTCCCTACGGATTCTGAGATAGAGACCTCATTCCAAGGTAACGAGGGTTGGGGGCTCCTCTCATGGACACGGCTTTGGCAGATTAGGTTTAGCAAACCCAGCTCTCCTTTAGGTAGGAGGTTAGGCCTATTCTTATTAGGGTATTAGGGCATATACCATCTCATACATATATATATATATATATATATATATATATATATATATATATATATATATATATATATATATATATATATATATATGTATATATATATATATATATATATATATATATATATATATATATATTTCTTTCATATATTGCAAAAATGGTGGGGGTCTTTATAACCATGACTCTCTTCTTCACAATACTGTTGCTTGGTATATTCATTATCCTAATCATTGCAGTTCATGCAACTTATCGCAAATTGCAGTTATGTTAAATAAAAAACTATTATAACTTTACTGCATCTGTGTCATTGCCTTTGTTTGTATGAGACATAATGGAATCCGCCAAAATTCAGACACGCACACAACACCGCCACGCCAAAGGTCAGCGATAAACATGTGGAAACAAATCCTCCACCTCCACGCCAACAGAAACACGCCCATGCTATTACGACCCACGAATCCACGCGGCAGTCTTTCAACCGCGGTATTCCATTGGTGGTACACACCGCAGCGCTCAAAATATACACACATCTACAAAACCGCCACATTGGACAATTACAAATACACACACCTGACACACATACACACACCACTCACACACATCCAATACAATATAAAATACACACCCACATCACCCACAAACCCCTATGACCAAAGATTCTGAGAGAAGGCGAGAGAGAGAGCACAGCTATTGACAACCCCATCACACAGAGGAACACAACACCATCACCCACACAAAATCCACGCACAAAACACCACATACCACTACACTCACCACACTCGTCAACACATACACCACCCCACACATCACACACACCACCCCATGGCACGCCAAAGACACCCCCGCTTCTCCGAGGAGGAGCTCAGGGTCATGGTGGAGGAAATCGTACGGGTAGAGCCACAGCTATTTGGCTCACAGGTACAGCACACATCAATAGCCAGGAAGATGGAGCTATGGCGAAGAATAGTGGACAGGGTGAACGCAGTGGGACAGCACCCAAGAAATAGGGAGGACATCAGGAAGAGGTGGAACGACCTACGGGGGAAGGTGCGTTCCACGGTATCCAGGCACAACATTGCGGTGCAGTGGACTGGCGGCGGACCCCCACCCCCACCTCCTCCCCCACAACTAACAACATGGGAGGAGCAAGTCTTGACCATCATGCATCCTGAGGGCCTCGGAGGAGTCGGTGGAGGATGGGACACTGGTAAGTCAAATCTTAACTATCACATCCCCCACCCTACCTGCATGCCATCACACCCCCCCACCCTCACACCCTCCCCTACCACCCCAAATCCTAACTAATGTACTAATAACACAAACCACACATCCCAACACCAAGCCCTGCATGACACAACTAAGCATGCTCACCTCTCACCAAAGCATGCTCACTGCACATACCCAGAACACCCCCCCAACCATCATCACACAAGCCCCCACACAGGAATACCTGCACAGGGGTTCACGCACACCCACCCATTGCACACCATCAAACACACACATGCAATAATCATGTTCTTATACCCCTGCAGGAACCCGAAGGAACGTCACCACACCAGAGGGTCCAGACCACATCACTCCACCCCCAGAAGAGGCCCACAGGGGGGACAGCAGCTCTGCCCCACTGGATCTTGATGACCAGCCCGGACCATCGTGGGCCTCAGGACAGTCAGTTCCCCTTGCCCAGCCACAGCCCAACACTGAGCTTCCACCCTCTGGTAACACCAGCACAGCACCCACCCAGCGGGCCCAAACCTCCCTACCCAGGACAGGTCAATCAGCGGTGTGTCCACCACTACAGGGCACCCAGGATAACCCACCACCCTAACAACAACAGGGACCTGGGGGCAGTGGTAGTGGGAACACGGTCCAGGGGACGGAGGCACACGAACACCGGGGAACTGGGAGGGCTGCTGTGCGACAGAGGGAGGACAGGCCAAGGGAACCCACTCTCCACAAGGCCCTATCCTCCATCATGGGAGCATACCACCACTCCCAGGAGACGATGGCGACGGTCCTGGACAAGTTGCAGGAGACCCTGCGTCTGCAGGAGGAACAGTATTTGGGGTTCAGGGAGGAGCTCAGGACCATCGGCTCCGCCCTGCGTACCATCGTAGGGGTGCTGACGGACATTCAAAAGACTTTGAGGGACACTTTGGTACTCCAAGGGGCCCCTGACACTAGCCAGGACGATGAAATGCCCACCACCTCCGCCGGTGCTAGTGGACAGGATGCCCCGCCACAGGACCACCACACCAGCACCCCATCCCCTGCAGACGGACAACCACCACGCAAGCGGTCCCTGAGATCCAGGAACAGGACAGAGCAAGATGGCAAGACCCCCGCTAGGAAATGAGACCACCCTGATTATCCTCCCACTGTCCCACTTTGTCACCCTGTCCATACTTGAACTGCCCCAGCTCCACTTCCTATGCCCAGATGGCCAGTGCACCTGTGAGACTAATAGACTGGACTCTGCCATGGACATTCCTCTACCATCCCCCATCACCAGTTTACAACCCCCCTTCATTTTTTGAGCACTTAAATAAACACCCTTGAAACTTTGTATTATCAATTACAGTTTCATAATGGGTTACCCATTGTAAGGCCAACATACCAATGTCACACATCACAAGCCCTTCAAGGATGCAAGCAGTTGACACGTAGGTTACCACACTTGTGAAACTGAAATGGAAGGGTACAACTCAATTAACAAATAGTGAGTGAAATGGAGGTACAGGATAGAGATAGAAGTGTGAAAGTTAATGTAATGTTAAACCATAAAATGTTCTCACCTGTGTGTCACTGGAAATATTGCTGTCTGACTGAATCCCTGTTGTCGTTTTCTTCTTCCTCAGCTTCATCCTCATCACTGTCCACAGGCTCCACAGCTGCCACAACACCGTCATCTGGATCATCCTCCTGCAAAAAAGGCACCTGGCGTCGCAATGACAAATTATGGAGCATGGAGCAGGCGACGATGATGTCGCACACCTTCTTCGGTGAGTAGAATAGGGATCCACCTGTCATATGGAGGCACCTGAACCTGGCCTTAAGAAGGCCGAAGGTGCGTTTGATTACCCTCCTAGTCCGCCCATGGGCATCATTGTAGTGTTCCACTGCCCTGGTCCTGGGATTCCTCACTGGGGTCAATAGCCAGGAAAGGTTGGGGTAACCGGAGTCTCCCAATAGCCATACATGGTGCCTCTGGAGTTGACCCATCATATCAGGGATGCTGCTATTCCGCAGGATGTAGGTGTCATGCACAGAGCCTGGGAACATTGCATTAACCTGCGAGATGTACTGGTCTGCCAAACAGACCATCTGGACATTCATCGAATGATAACTCTTCCTGTTCCTGTACACCTGTTCACTCCTGTGGGGGGGGACCAGAGCTACATGGGTCCCATCAATGGCACCTATGACGTTGCGGATATGTCCAAGGGCATAGAAGTCACCTTTCACTGTAGGCAAATCCTCCACCTGAGGGAAAATGATGTATCTCCTTAAGTGTTTCAGCAGGGCAGACAACACTCTGGACAACACGTTGGAAAACATAGGCTGGGACATCCCTGATGCCATGGCCACTGTTGTCTGAAAAGACCCACTTGCAAGGAAATGGAGCACTGACAGCACCTGCACGTCAGGGGGGATTCCAGTCGGATGGCGGATTGGTGACATCAGGTCTGGCTCCAACTGGGTACATAGTTCCTGGATTGTGGCACGGTCAAACCGGTATGAGACGATTAAATGTCTTTCTTCCATTGTCAACAGGTCCACCAGCGGTCGGTACACCGGAGGATTCCGCCATCTTCTCATATGTCCCAGCTGACAGAGCCTAAGAAGGACAACAGCGAAGAACCAGTCACTATTCCTCCAGGTATGTACCCACAGTTACACACAAGACTACACCAGACAATAAACCCTTCCTGTATGTGTGTTGAGTATAGGCCTAGCTATGAGTGACGCATTAGTAACTGAAGCTATGTGGGCCCCTGAAATGGCGGCTGCCTGACCTCTAAACTGGGACAATGGGATTGTGGGGTAACTGCGCTGGCGTTGCACACCGTCGCGGTAGGCGGTCATAGACCGCGGCGTACTGCTGCATTGGTTAACATTGGCCCCTATGGGTCCCATGAGCCAATGAACAGGTGCGCCGGTGGTGCTGATGCGCACCGCCGTGGACGTCACCGCCGCGGACGTCACCGCTATTTTGTATCTCTTCAATCACTAGATACCTGACCTTCGACAGGAGAGGACCTACACTGCAAGTGCTGCTGTGACCTCGGTCTGGAAGCGACGATGGCTGCTGCGTCTGGGGAAAGGGCCCCTGCCTTCACTGCACAGGAGTTGTAGAAACTGGTAGACGGGGTCCTCCCCCAGTACACGCTGCTCTACTGTCCTCCAGACCAACAGGTTAGTACACAGGGAGCACGTTGTATGGGCTAGGCCTGGGTGAAGAGGGCTGGTTGGAAGAGGGAAGGGGCCGAGTTCATAGAACATTAATGCATGGGAATGAATGGGCCACATGGCCAGAGTAGGGAGGGGGCCACTCACATCGAGGTCCTCTTTCCTTGTACATGTCATGTAGGTCAGCGCCCATCAGAAGAGGGACATCTGACGTGCCATCGCCAAGGAGGTCCGGACCCTGGGTTCCCACCAGAGACGTGGCACCCACTGCCGGAAAAGATGGGAGGACATTCGCCACTGCAGCAAGAAGACGGCGGAGGCCCAGTTGGGGATGGCCTCCCAACGTGGGAGGGGTGCCCATCACACCATGACCCCGCTGATGTTCTGGATCCTGGCGGTGGCCTACCCGGAGTTGGATGGGCACTTGAGGGCATCACAGCAGACACAAGTGGGTGAGTACACTCTCATTCTGCTGACTTTGCATGCAGTGGAGGTGTCTGGGTGGCGGAGGTGGGCTGTGGGTTTCCCTAGGAAAGGGCGAGTTCGGTAGGCAAGGCCCCTCCGTGCCAAGTACAGGTATAGTTGCCCCTGTGGCATCCATGTGTTCAGATGTCCACTATTGCCATGTAGGCCATATCCCAGAAATTGCACATGCAGAGGGCAGGAGCACGGCGTAATGCAGGGGGCTGCTGTGTCTGTCTTGTCCGCCAACGGTAGCGGTATTCCATGCACTCAAACTCTCTTTCTTCTGTCTCCCCACCCCCCCCTTTTTCTGCTCTCCCTGTCCTTTTGTACATCAGCATCATCAGGCGGAGGTACAGTGGCACCGGAGCACGAGGGAGCTGCATCCCACATGGCCATGGAGGGCCACACCACGGACTCTGAATGCACCAGTGGGACGGAGGGCGAGGGGAGCTTCACGTTGGCCACCAGATCACCAAGCAGTGACACAGACTTGTTCGCCGATGGGGGCTCCCTTGTGGTGGCGGCACCATCTGTGCGCCCCACTTCTACAGGTACAGCCGCCACCTCCCCTACCAGCATCGCCCTCCCAGCAGCCCCTCAGCGTTTGCCCCGTGCCCGCTCACCCAGGAGGGTGGGCATCTCAGGCCCTGCCCCAGTCACCCCTGTTGCCCTCAGTGAGGAGGCCATTTACCTCCCCAGGTCACTCACTGTTGGGCAGTCTACCATTGTGAATGCCATCCAGGGTGTAGAACGAGAGTTGCAACACGGTAATGCATTCCTGGAGGGCATTCATTCTGGTCAGGCTGTCCTTCAGCGAACCCTGCAATCTCTGGCCTCAGCACTGATGGCAGCCATTGTCCCTGTGTCCAGCCTCCCCCTCCAACCTCCTCCATTCAGACCCAATCTCCCGTACCCCAGCCCATCCCAAGCACACCTACAGACCAGCATGCACACAAGTCAGCACACACAAGTAGCTCAAGCAAACATAGGCACCACACAACCCACAGGCACTCATGCAAGCCTCACCCACGTATAGACACAGCAATATCCATTGCCTCCACTGTGTCCCCCTCCTCCTCTTCTCCCTCCTCCCTCCCAGTCTCGTCTACACACACACCTGCATGCACCACATCTACAGGCACCATGAATCGCACAAGGAGACCCAGCACCCCAAGCCGCTCACCTGCACTCACCACCTCCACTGCCATTTACACGTCCCCTGTGTCCTCTCCCAGTGTGTCTGTGACACCCCCTCCCAAAGTACACAAATGCTGGCAACCACACACCCAACATCCATCCACCTCACGACAGCCTCCAGTACCTGCACCTGCACCCAAAACACCTAAAGTGACACCTCCGACAACCACCATCTCTTCCTCCACTCCCAGACCCCCTCCAACTACCCATCCCAACGTACTGTCCCTCTGTAAAGTTGACCTTTTTGCCCCCACCCCCCCCTCCAATTCATCAGTCCTGTCGTAGCGCCTCAGCCCTAAAGCCTCCAATACCAGTGGTGCCTGTTCAAGGTTTGTGGAGTGCACCGGCCACCAGGGCAGGCAGTGTGACCCGGAGCCAAGGCACTGGCAGCCCACCCCCTGTAAAGGCTCTAAAATTGGAGAGTGGACGACGGGACCGTGTGAAGATTCCTGGTGGGAAAACAACTGACATGGGTTCCAAGGGGATTGGAGAGTCAGCTGTGACTCCACCAAAGCTGGGGAAGGGCCAGAGGAAGTCTGCCCAGCCTGTTGTGAGTGTCACGGCGGAGAAGGGCGGCATCATTCCCGGAGGTCGAGACACAACCGCCAGCACCGTTGTCACTGGTCAGGAGACCCCTGCCATGGTCACAGCCCAGGAGGGCCCAAGTATCGTCACTGGTCAGGAGACCACCACCAGAGTCACAGCCCAGGAGGGCCCAAGTATCGTCACTGGTCAGGAGACCACCGCCATAGTCACAGCCCAGGAGGGCCCAAGTATCGTCACTGGTCAGGAGACCACCGCCAGAGTCACAGCCCAGGAGGGCCCAAGTATCGTCACTGGTCAGGAGACCACCACCATAGTCACAGCCCAGGAGGGCCCAAGTATCGTCATTGGTCAGGAGACCACCGCCAGAGTCACAGCCCAGGAGGGCCCAAGTATCGTCACTGGTCAGGCTACCACCGCCACCGCCGGAGTCAGTGCCCAGGAGGGCCCCGGCTGCCACAGCCCAGGTGGGCTATGATGGAATGTCATGCCACACACCAATGCCCAGTGTAGGGAACGTCATGCCACACACCAATGTCCGTACCAGAACCGCCATGGCAAAGCACCGCTGAACAGTCCAGAACTGCCATGGCAAAGCACCGCTGAACAGTTCAGAGACCGCCATGGCAAAGCACTGCTGAACAGGGCAAAGACCGCCATGGTAAAGCACCGTTGAACAGTCCAGAACCGCCATGGCAAAGCACCGCTGAACAGTCCAGAGACCGCCATGGCAAAGCACCGCTGAACAGTCCAGAGACCGCCATGGCAAAGCACCGCTGAACAGGGCAAAGACCGCCATGGTGAAGACCACTGAACAGGGCAAGCACCGGGTAGGTATGAATAGACCGCCACATCAGGCATCCTTATCCCATGTGCAGCTGGGACAGGGACAGGACAGGAACTTTCACGGGGAGACTCATCCAGTCTGGGCACCAGTCCCCCTCCAGAACCAGTGGAGACATGCATCCACTACCTCAGTCCTGCAGAGGATGAAGCACTCTGGGCACCAGTCCCCCCCAGAACCAGTGGAGAATGTTATCGACTTGAGAGACTGTGGCTTTGCACTCCCCAGGATGGTACGGTGGGCACCCCACTCACTGTAGAGTCTTGAGAGACTGTGGCTTTGCACTCCCCAGGATGGCACAGTGGGCACCCCACCCACTGTAGAGACTTGAGAGACTGTGGCTTTGCACTCCCCAGGATAGAGCAGTGGGCAAACCACCTACTTGTGAGACTTGATAGACTGTGGCTTTGCACTCCACTGGATAGAGCAGTGGGCAAACCACCCACTGTAGAGACTTGAGAGACTGTGGCTTTGCACTCCCCAGGATGGCACAGTGGGCAACCCAACCACTGTAGAGACTTGAGAGACTGTGGCTTTGCACTCCCCAGGATACATCAATGAGCATGGAGCCCCGTCGTGGATCTGGCTTTGCAGGAATCTGGCTGAGGTGCCCCTCCTTCCCTTCCCCCTGAGGTGCCTGTAGTATTTCTATCTGATGCCCCGGCAGTGTTCTCTCCGATTGTGGTCAGGTATCTTTTGTGGGCCTCGCCCATGCATTTTTGGACTGTTGGTGCACGGACATTGTTATGTACATATCTGCACTACTTCTCGTAATGTATATATTTCTGACTGAATTTTGTATATATCTGTATATTTTTGAAAGACATGTATATTGCAACATTATAATGTTTGAACGGATTTTGCTTTGTCTTTTCATTCTTCTGGGGGGATTGTGGGTTGTTACTGTGATTTTTGTGGATGCATTGGTGTGTATGTTGTAATATTCGAGGGTGGGGGTGTTTGGTGGGTGTCCCCCTAACTTTTGCCTCCCACATGTCGTAGGTGCAGTACTCACCGTTGTCTTCAGCGCCTACGTAGATGGTGGTCGTAGAGGAGCAGAAAGACAAGGGCAGGGAGTATTTGGAGTTCCGGGTCCATGGAGTCCTCGTTCCTCGTGGGATGTGTTCAGGTGAGCGTTTTCCCATTGCAAAAGCTGTTTCCGCCGTGTTTTTATCCACGGTGAATCCACCCCGGAAAAGGTGACGGATTGGCGGGTTGTGATACTATGGGCGGTACATTGTCTTCCGCCTGTCTGTTGGCGGTGACCGCCACGCTGCTTGTCTGTACCGCCGTGGCGGGCGGTGTGTTAAAGTGGCTGTCTTTGTTGGCGGTTTCCGCCTCAGTCATAATTCCCTTTTTGTCTCCGCCGCCCTGTTTGCGGTATTACCGCAGCTTTAACACCGTCCGCCACGGTTGTAATGATCCCCATTGTCTTTTCTGTCAGGTAGGGGACACCCTGGCGAGAAGGCTTATTTCTTCTTTTGGTGCCTGTCTCTGAATTGGCTTCAGAGAAGGGGAGAACCCCTTAACTTCCTTTCAGCCAGAGGCATCCAAAGGTTCCCATTACCTGTTCTGCAACAATTTTCCACTAGAGGAAGCTTCGTTTATTTGTTTTTCATTGCTTTTCATGCATCATTGTGTTGCGGTCCCTGTCTAATCAGCCAACTTGCAAAGTGTCCATAAATGATATGGGCCCCAATTGAGAACTGTAGGGAGTAAAGTTCTATTAGGCACAATTATTAGAGATCCAGTGTTCCTGCACTCAGATTTACTGGCTGCGGTGACAACAAACCTGATTTTACTACCTGGAAAATTCAACAGGTAAAATCACTGTGGGAAAAGGCTGAACAGGGTAAGTGGGAAATGTGTGTATTAATCCACATGGAATAGGGAATTTTATACAAACTTCTGGCTTGTAAATCCAAGTCCACGCATTAATTCCGCAGTAATTATAAATACATAGTACTGGAGAGTTTTTACTGCATGGTACTGGTAACAAGTTGTGCTGAATTTGCATCCTGCCAGTACTGTGCATCTTGTAAATGTGGGCCATTCAGAATTCCAGAAGTGAGGTGATGGTCTGGAGATGTGGGCAGAAGCTGTTTGCTGCGATGTAAGAGAAGGCGCAATGGAACCCAGTCTTCGTGTCCCTACGGAGTCTGAGCTCATTCCAAGGTAACAAGTGTTGGGGGCTCTTCTCATGGATTTGGCATTGGCAGATTAGGTTTAACACAGCGAGCTGTCTTTAGGCTAGAGATTAAGTTCATCATGCCAGGGTTTTAGGACATATTTCATATCTCATGTCATTTTATGTCATTGCAAGATGGTGGAGGTCTTTGTATTATTGACTCTCGTGTTCACAATTCTGTTTCTTGCATTATTCATTATCCTTATCATTGCAGCCCATGCAACTTATCATAGATTGCAGTTTTGTTAATAAAACCTATTGAAAACATTACTGCATCTCCTTCATTGCCTGTGTTTGATTGAGACATGTTCTTCATGTGAGAAAGGGGTAATCTCCGTTTAACCACGACACTCCCTGAGATGTCGTAATCTTGACTTCATGCAAAAAGGCTGCGAAAAATCACCTTTTACTGTTTGGTGAGGTGCTGCTTGTGAGCCGGGAGGGTTGGGAAGACGGTTGCGACTTGTTGTAGGACTGTCATAGTCGCCTACAAACGTAAGTACTGTCCTCCTCAAACCAGCACTCTTGCCTAGAGCAAGAGTCAAACTATGACAATGCTTTGATCAGGTCTTCACCTGGATGGTGATGCATAGGTTCCAAAGACAAGTGCTGGAGCTGCAATATGTTAATTCTAATAGTCCCCAGTACACAGCAGGGTACCATATCCTTCGGTATCCAGACTCTTGACTCAACAGTGGACACTGCAGGTATGCTGCCACCATAACTGCTGCTGGGCCGCGCTTTTAGGGCTATCATCTCTAGCTTTTTGTAGCTCTGCTCATGGGACATCTTCCTCTCCACCATGGCCAGCCTATTTTCCTCTAGGAAGTTTCTGTCTCTGCTCCAACTTAGCAAGCTCCAGCTTAAGTTTTTCCTCCTTTCTACAGTCTGCCAGCTCCTCTGAGGACAGGTTCCTTGATTAAATGCTGCTCCCTGGTCTGAGAACAACCACAACTTCCAGCAAGTTGTTGGCCTCCTCCACAGGTAGTCCGGCATCCACATCAGACTCCAGGATCAGCTCATACTCCTCCTCCGGAATTTCTGGCTCCTCCACCGCCTCCACTTTAGCCCCTGCACCTCGGGCTCTGACCAGGCTGTCAAAGCCTTCTGCAGCTCCACAGTCTGGGTGAAGCCTCTCATGGAAACCTGAAACTCCTTGCAAAACCTCTTCAGTTGGATCACAGTGTAAGACCTTAACTCAAAATCAATGACTTCAGGTGCAGATGTTGCTTCTCCAGAATGAGACCCTGTTTACCAGAAAAAAATCAAACGGCCAATCAGGGAGAACTGAAGAAGGCTGAAATTGGTCTTAGTATGGAGTTGCAATGAACAATAAGTTATTATATGGTATTGCACAAACACAAGTTCTATCCTTAGAGCTGATCACCAATGTTTGACAATCAGAAACCTCAGCTCTCAGTATGCACCCTATATAAGCAGGAACCATGTCTCTAGTCAGTGTAAGCTTAATACACACGTAGAAATAACCTGTGCTCACCCTCTGGCAGCTTGGCATAGAGCAGTCAGGCTTATCTAAACAGGCAATGTGTAAGGTATTTGTGCAACACACACAGAGCAGCACAATGCAAACACCACAAAAGACTCCACACAGATGTAGAAAAATAGACAATTTTATAAATAAATCAAGACCAAAATGACAAAATTCCTATAAGCAGAAGTCAAGTTATGAATTTTATAAGAATAAAAGAGTTCTAGTGTTTAGAAGTAAATAGAGCTTTAGGGGTTACTTTTGTTTGAACTGGACCGGGGCAAAGTCAAAGTTCGGGCGGACCTTGATAGAGCACAGGCTGGCCACGGGGCCCACATGCAGGCTCCGGTGAACAAAATAACTTTCCTGGTCACAACAGCGAGATGTGTGGTGAGATGCAGTGATGGTGACGCGTCGATCCGTCCCACTCAGGGATGATAATGCGTCAATTCCAAGGACAAGTGCTGAAGCCGTGATGCTTTGGTTCCGAAGTGTGATGCGCCGGGTTTCTCCACGCAGTTGAGGGATATATCGATCTCTGTCGACTATTGCAGCAGCGAAGCACAGTTTCCAATGAGTCTAGCACCAACTCTATTTCTGCAACAGAGTCGATGTGCGGGTTCTGCTATACAAACACAGGAGATGCGTTGCTTTCCATGATGCAAGTATCTGGGTCCACTTCCAGTGAACCAGGCACAGGAGCAGTGGTAGAGACATTGATATCCCTGAGTCTCAAGCAATAGGAGGCACTCCAACAAGCCCTTGGAGCATACTTCAGATAGAAGACAGAGTCCAGCCCTCCTTCAGTAGAATCAGAGTCCACCAGTCAGCAGGACATCACAAGAGAAAAGAAAGCCTTCCAAGTCCAGCAGATGACTCCTTTAAGCAGCATAGCAGTTCTTCTGACATAGTCCCATTATAGGTCCAGAAGTGTCTGGTTTTGTGGGGTCAGGGACCCAGTACTTTTACCCAAAAGTGCCTTTAAAGTGGGGTTGACTTCAAAGAAGGGTCTCTCAAGTTCACATAGGTCCTTGCTTGCTCAGCCCTGGCTCCAGACTATAAATAGGGGGTAATCAGTCCCTTGTGTTCAGACAGGCACTACCTATTCAGGTGTGTCACCCCTCTGCCCTTCCTGCCCAGGAAGAACTATCAGAATACAGATGAAGGCAGATGGGCACTCAGACACACCTATGCTTCCTGTATTTGTAGCTGTCTAGAGGGAATGCACAAAGTGTAGCTGTCACCCACCCCAGACATGTTTTAGAGACAGGCTGCAGGCATACAGAGGTGTAGGAGCAGAGAAATGTCCACTTTTGTAAAAGTGGCATTTCTAAAATAGTAATGTTAAATCCAACTTTACCAGTAAACAGAATTTATCATTACCATTCCAAAGACAGGAAACATGACACAGCTACTCCTTTCTAATCAGGAATTACAGCTTAAAGGTGTAGTATGGAATTCCCAATACTACCCTGTGAGAGAAGCAGGCCACACAGGAGTGAAAAACGACTTTGGGAACTTTTGACTACAAGAAATGTAAAACTTAAAAGTACACATCCTACCTTTTACTTATACTGCACAGTGACAGGAGGTTTAAAATGTCAAGTCAAAGTGGCAGTCAGACTGTAAACACAGGCTCTGTAGTGACAGGCCTGAGACATGTTTAAGGGGCTACTTATGTGTGTGGCACAAGCAGTGCTGCAGGCCAACTAGTAGCATTTAATTTACAGGCTCTGGGTATGTGGTATACCACTTTAGAAGAGACTTACAAGTAAATTAAATATGCCAATTAAGTATATACCAATCTAATCATGTTTTAGGGAGAGAGCACATGCAAATTAGCACTGGTCAACAATGGTAATGTGCACAGAGTCCTAAGGCCAACAAAAATTAATTCAGCAAAAGGTAAAGGTTAAAAGGAAATGCGTTTTGGGGTGACCCTGCAGAAAGGACCATTTCCAACACATTGGTATGGAGGCTTTCCAGGTTTCAGGATGGTTATGATAACTGCCTCACATAGGGAAAGTCGTAGCTGACCCAAGGACAGGAAGTCATCATGTATTGCATACCCTATTTGTGCCTTGGGCTAGTCATTTAGGGCCTGATTCTAAGCTTGGCGGGCGGCGGGAGCCGCCCGCCAAGCGGGAACCGCCAGAAGACCGTACCGCGGTCAAAAGACCGCGGCGGTCATTCTGGGTTTCCCACTGGGCTGGCGGGCAACCGCCAAAAGTCCGCCCGCCAGCCCAGTGGGAAACACCCTTCCCACGAGGAAGCCGGCTCCGAATGGAGCCAGCGGAGTGGGAAGGTGCGACGGGTGAAGTTGCACCCGTCGCGAATTTCAGTGTCTGCAAAGCAGACACTGAAATTCTTTGTGGGGCCCTCTTACGGGGGCCCCTGCAGTGCCCATGACATTGGCATGGGCACTGCAGGGGCCCCCAGGGGCCCCACGACACCCCATACCGCCATCCTGTTCCTGGCGGGCGACCCGCCAGGAACAGGATGGTCGTATGGGGTGTCAGAATCCCCATGGCGGCGCAGCAAGCTGCACCGCCATGGTGGATTCCCATGGGCAGCGGAAAGTCGGCGGTACACCGCCGGCTTTCTGCTTCTGGCCGCGGCTGTACCGCCGCGGTCAGAATTCCCGGCGGAGCACCGCCAGCCTGTTGGCGGTGCTACCGCCGACCCCGGCCCTGGCAGTATTTACCGCCAGGGTCGGAATGACCCCCTTAGTCCTCAGATGTTCCTGGTCAGGCATTTAATAGATGTAAAGGGGTACGAGGGGAGTGTGAGAGCCACATCCATAATGCTGGGGTATTGATCACAAGCACTGAAGTGTCATGAGGTGGACTGCTCCATTGTGGCATATAAGGTATATAGGGGAACACAGCAAAATGCAACAACAATCAAAGAACCACCCACTTCAACCCTCCCAACTGGTTGAAATACCCCAACCCACCCCTTCCTAAACCCATTTCCGACATTGTAGTGCATTGGGAAACAACCCTGAGGGACAACAGAGGACCAGGCACACCCCAAACAAAGATAGTCTTGGCGGCCAAAGGAAGAAGATAGAAATCCCCCCTGGGGGTCTGTGGAGGAACACAAAGAGGGAAAATGAGTGGTGGCTGTGACCTAGCCATGGAAACAACACTCACACCCCTGGGCAGAGAAAGTAACAGCACTGCAAGGAGCGAAACTCCATGACAAGTGAGCCACAATCTCACCCACAGCGGAAAGATTCCTGGATTTAGAATTAAAAAATGTTGGGTCTCTAGTCATTGTTGCTGAGGCAGCCATCCTCTGCAGCTGCAGGGTCGGGAAGAGGAGTTTTCTAAGTGATTGATAGGCATCTGGAAAACTTCCTGGTGGCTTTGTGATCCGTGAAGTAGTGTTGTTTTCCACCAAGTTGTAGTCACAGTTTGCCTGGATAGAGCAGAGAGCATGCAAACTCTGACTTTGGGAGTAAGCATTTCACTGGAAGAAACTCTTGGAGGGCGATCTGGCCCATGACGGTGAAATTAGGGTATATGGCAATGGTGTTGCCCTAATGCTAAATTGACTAATGTTCTCTGGTGATCTGCAGGGTAGTGTCCCTGTAATTGAGGAGTTTGACCACGATGGGTCTTGCCACCATGGCAGGTGAGGGACGTTGGGCCAGTGCACGCTCTCAGCTATGAAAACTGGTGAGAGAGCATCATCAAAGAGGGATCAGAACATGGTTTTGATGTAGGTTTCCATCTTGTTGATGGTCATGGACTCTGGAACTCCCAGAATAAATAGACTGTTTCATCTGGAACGCACTTCAAGGTCTTCGTTCTTGAGAGTTATAACCTCCAATACTTTCTCCATACATAGTAGGTGTTCAACAGAAGTGGTTTGTGAGTTTTCCATGTCAGCAGTGTGAGTTTCCAGGTGATTAAGGCATTCATTTTGTTTGTCTACACTTGGCTTTCTGCTGTCAATTTAGCTGGTCAGTAAGTCCATTTAGGAGTTAATAGTATGAAATCAGTTCTTTACATCAATCAGCATCTCCCTGATATATTGCTCCAGTGCACCAGCACCAGGGGCAGGTGTTGTGAAGGTGCAGGCGCCCTCGTTCAGGTCTGTTGTGCGCGTCTGCCACTTTCCCTTACAGGGCAGCTTAGATTGTTTGGTGTCCTGCTTGCACATAGTGGCTGGCCACTGCGCACAGCAGCTTAGCGAGTCCCACTCACCACCATGTAGAGAGTTTTGAGGGGCCAGGAGGCATGTGCAGACTCAGTTGTAGTTCCAGGTGACAATGCTAGGCAGGGGCAATTAAGGATTGGGCATTCATCAGCTTGCACGAATATGGAGGTCCAGTGCAGTTCACCAGATGCCAGAAGTCATGTGGCAGGCAGGGTATAGGCCAGAGACATCTCCCCTGCCCGGCACCGGCCATCTGCATACATTCACGTCCCACCTCATTTCAGGCTATTCAGGGAGAAGAAACGGAGGGCACGAGCAGACCAGAAGCATGGGGTACAGGGGGGGCCCACTGCAGTAGGCAATCCCAAGGTTGTGTAGGTATCGTGTGCAGGTAAAGCTTCACACTTTCCAGGTGTACCCAGGGAACGAGAGGGGATATGATGCACGCTCCAGCCACCCAGCAGAAAAGGGCCCGGTAGGATGATCAACTCCTCGCTGCAAGTGAGCTCCTCAGAGCACTCTAAAATCCAGGGGCTGCATGCACCACATAGAAAAAATGCCCAGGCCAGCTTCCTCCTCAACTTGTCAAGGGCGGTGGCCACAGCTAGCATGTCCCCACCGGGACCAGGCCCCAAGCCCAGATCAGGCAGACAAGCCTTGCATTGCTCCGGCAATATCCCCTGGGACAAAGAGGTTGAAATTGCGGCCAGGCCTCATCATAAAGGCGTGTGTCCTCACTGCACACGGGCGCAGCGCAAAACTCCAGGTCCCAGCACCAACCGCAGCACGGACGTCAGGCCCAGCACAGCCTAGGCGTCAAAGGCACAAAGCACTTCTTTGGATACATCAGCCAGGATACTCAGGGGAGCGACCACCTCATGCCTCTCTCTGCTGCAGGTGTCACTCAGGATGTTGTTCTATCCTGCACTGACACCTCAGAAAATTAGCGGATTAATTCTTCAGTGGGCTGAACGTCTTTAGGCGGTGGTCTTTTTGCACCGGGGCTCTCTGGCACCCGTCCCCCTGGATCAAATAATTACAGATGCTACAGGCAGCTGCTGTGTCTGGCCACTGCTGGCATTTTCAGTGAGGGCGAGCAGAACATTTTCCCTCAGTAGAAGAGAGAGAATAGCTTTCCTTCCTTTGGTCCCCTTCTGGTCACCCACAGTCAAGGTAAAAAGCCCCTGAAGAATTCACCACCTACTCCAAGCAGTTAATAAATGTTCACAGACATGAGCCAGCTGTTTCCCCCAGAAGGAGGAAAACATATCGACCTGGACCCGGTTTTTCCAATGTTACTCCCCATTCCAGTTAAAACAGTAATTGCCAATATCTTAAGGTGGAGACACTGTCTGGCATTGTAAATTCTGGAACTAGTCTCTTCCCACAGGTGTGGTTTTTATTGAGGGGGAGAGGATGTGCGTGGGGCCCACTTCCTGTTTTGTCATTGCACCCCCGGACCCATCCTGAAGGAGAGGGAGAAGCTTGTTCTAGAAGCAGGGACCCCGTACATGGACCCTGGAGTGCCGCCTGATATGGGGAGGCATGGTCGTGCTTCCCCAATGCTATAAAGAGTAGGGGGAACGCATCGCACTTCCCCAAGAAGGCTGGAGGAGCTCAGGATCCTGATTCAGAGGCAAGAGTGCTTCAATAATTCAGAAGAGGCATCTTACATTTAGGAATCAGAGCGAATATCACTATGGCAGGAAAAGGAAACAGCATCAGCATCAGAACTGCAAGGAAGCAGCACCACACACCAGACTGGAACAAGTAGGAACCTACAGATTGATCATGGTCCTGGGAGTGAACTGCCTATCAACACCCAGAAGTACATATGGTCAGTACCAGGGCTCATCACTGTACACAGGTACATGGCCTCGCGAATATGTGTGTAGTAATGAAGGACTATGGAAGGCATCCTGAAATGGGGCAATCCATCATGAGCTGCAGTAATAAAAGGGTAGTTTGAGTGCAAACATCCAGTCACATTGGCCATCAAAGTGGTGACATAAATGCGTTAAAACATCTTCCAGTTAAATAACTGTTAATGAATAAGTGAGCGTGTTTATTATAGAAGTATTACTATCCAAGTATTTGGAGCTAATGTAGAATAAAAGCAATGTGCCAGAGCAGAACATGTTGTCTTTACTTTCATCATTATGAGTCTTACATGCGCAATGGTAGTGTCAGCCGCACTCTTGTAAACTAATGATGTCAACCCAGCAATGAGGGTTAGCAGAGGCTGGGACGACTGGCATACACAGAATGGTTTGGAAGGAGGAGAGAAGACATACTTTTTTGTCAGTGGACTCTAAAAGTTAAAGGGTAGAAGGCCATCAGTCACAAGGAAATTAACTAGCGGCTGATGTGGGCTGACCCACTGCTCCTATGCAGTATGTTGTGCTTCTTCCAGCATTTGGTGGCTGTGTGTGCATGGGCAATGGCAGTGTCAGTGACACTCTTGTGAATTTTCAATTCTTACCAACGAATAAGCGGTGTCAGGGTCTGGGAGGCTGTTTTACACAAATTGGTTTGGATTAATGACATTTGGAAGGCAGCCATGCTAGGAAGGTATGTGTGAAAGAAAATGCACTTTGTGGGCTTAGGCAAGTTAAAGGGCAGAATGCTGTCACTCACATGGAAGTTAGCCACTAGTTGAGGTGGGCTTGCCCACTGCCCCATACAATATGCTGTAGTATGGTGAAGAAAACTCATAATGGCACAACTTCTGCAGCACAACAACTGACCAAAATATCCAACCCCTATACGTAATTTTACTATACATACAATTTTAGTCAAATTAAATGGTCTTGGGTAAGGGCAGACCTAAAACCACGCTGGAGAGAAATATGCAAAACTAAACATGTAACACTTTTCTTTCTTTGAGTCTTGTTAGAGCAATTCGCCCTACACATCAGTACCTCACGTTTAATGTCATATTCATTGTGTCTGTCTGTTGAACTCAGAGTTGAACTTTATTTGAACTTCAAAAGCATACATTTTGGATTGTCACCTTCAATCTATTATTATTTCACAGGGTATTCACTGGACTACTGCATATGTTGTCTCTAATCCTGAAATGTCTACAATGCTTCAATGCTTGTGTTTCACACTGAAATTATTACATTAGTGAAGACCATCTTAGGAATGTAATGACCCAGTGCAATGTGATCATGAAAGGCGTACGAAGCTGTGACTGTGAAGTTGGAAAGACATTTCAAATGTAAAACTCTATCGAAAAATAAATAGAGGAGACAATGCACCTTTAATGCACTAGTAAAAATAGCCTACTGTAAATTGCCCTTGATGATGTATTCTCTGGTTAGTGCTATATATAATGATATTTACAAAACACTGCGTGAGGATTCATTCACCCTATTTGCCATGTATTCCACACCGCTGCTAAGAAGTGGCGTGATGCTAAATGACTGTTCCCCCAGGCAGACTGTGAAGAGGAGTCTCCGAGACTTTCATATCTCACAGATATTCAATCAATCATTTATTTCTAGTGGGTTACTCACCCATAGGGTGTCAAGGTGCTGTGGGGAATGTCCTCAGGGTTCAATTGAAGAGCCAGGTCTTGAGGTCCTTCATGAATTGAGATAGCGATGGCGACTGTCCGATGTGGAGGGGTAGGGTGTTTGAACCTTTTGCTGCTAGGTAGGTGAACAATCTTCCACCTGCCAAGGACTTATTTATGTGGGGTATGGCAGTGAGTGACTGCTGGGAGGAACGGAGAGGTCTGAAAGGGGATTGCCAGGTGATGCGGTGGTTGAGGTAGCTGGGTCCGATGTTGTGGAGGGGTCTGTAAGTGTGTACGATGAGTTTGAAGTTGATCCTCTTCTCAACGGGGAGCCAATGGAGGCCTCTCAGGTGTCCTGTGTTGTGTTCTCAGCAGGTGATGTTCAGGATGAGTCTGGCAGCGTTGTTCTGGATTTGTTGCAGCTTTTTCAGGTTCTTCTTGGTGGTTCTGGCATAGAGGGTGTTGCCGTAGTCAAGTATACTTGTGATCAGGGTGTGTGTCACGGTTTAGCAGCAATCACTGGGTATCCATCTGAAAATCTTCCGTAGAAGTCGGAGGGTGTGGAAGCAGGTGGATGCGACTGAGTTGACTTGTCTTGTGATGGTGAGGGCTGAGTCGAGGACGACACAGGTTTCGTGCATGATTTGTGGGGGTGAGGGAGCTGCCAAGTGTTGAGGGCCACCAGGAGTCTTCCCAGGCTGAGGAGGAAGGTCCCAGGATGAGGATCTCTGTCTTGCTGAAGTTCAGCTTCAGGCAGCTCTCCTTCATCCAGGTGGCGACTGCTTCCATACCATCTCTGAAATTCTCCTTGGCCGTTCAGGGGTTTTCAGTCAGGGAGATGATCAGCTGGGTGTCATCAGCATAGGAGACAATGTTCATCCCGAGGTTCCTGACAACTGGGGTGATCTGGGACATGTAGATGTTGAACAGCGTGGGTCTCAATGAGGATCCTTGGGGTACTCCACAGCTGACTTCTGTAGGTTGTGACCAGTGTGGCAGGAGCCTGAGTCTCTGTGTTCTGCCTGTCAGAAAGGAGTGTATCCATCGAAGGGCCTTGAGTATGCCTGCTGTGTGGAGTCTGTTGCATAGAGTGCAGTGGAACACTGTATCGAATGCGGCTGAAAGATCTAGTAGGATGAGGGCTGCTGTTTGGCTGTGGTCAAGGAGAGACTGGATGTCATCTGTGGTGGAGAGTAGGGCGGTCTCTGAATTCTGATGGGGATATGTCCAGGATGTTGTTGTCCTCGATGTGTTGGTGGAGCTGAGTGTTGATTGCTTTTTCTGTCACCGTGGCTGGAAAGGCAGGAGCAAGATGGTACAGTAATTCTTGAGATCTGTGGGGTTGGCTTTGGGTTTCTTCAAGAGTGGGTGGATCTAGGTGTGCTTTTAGTCCTCGGGGAAGGTTGGTGACTATACGTAGCAGTTGGTGGTCTTGCGGAGCTCGGTGTGATTGAGGCACTGGGCTTGTTGAAAATGTAGTGGGGACAGGGGTCGGTAGGGGCTCTAGAATGGATGATGCTCATGAGGGAGTGAGTCTTGTCTATTGTGAGGGGGGTCTGTCGTGCAGGAGCTGTGGGGGTTTGGTGGATCCTGGTTGGGGTGTTATTGGTGATTTTTGAGATTCTTGGGGTCCAAAGCTGTTGTTAATGTCCTTGATTTTCTGATGAAAGAAGGTGGCTTGTCTGTTGCAGGGGTCCTGAGATGGAGGGATGTTGGTGGTCTCAGCTTGTGGTTTGGTGAATTCTTTGATGACGTTGAAGAGTTCTTTTGTGTTGTGTGTGCAGGTGTTGATGCAGTCCTACAGGGATGTTTTTCTGGTGGGTCTGATGAGGCCATGGTGAATTCTTGTGGCAGATTTGAAGGTTGCAAGGTCTTCTGGGGATTTGCTGTTCCTCCACTTCTTCCCCAGCCTCCTGCACATCCTCTTTGAGTCCTGGAGTGTGGGGGTGAACCAGCTGGCTTTCATGGTGGTATGTTTCCCAGTGGTCATTCAGAGAGGAGCCAGGGTGTCGGCACAATCGGTGATCCATTTGTGGAGGTTTTGTGCTGAACTGTTGGTGTCTGTTGTTTCGAGGGAGGCAAGTTGTTGAGGGTGATGACAAGTTGCTCCTATGTGGTCTGGTTCCATTTCCTGTGGGGGGGAGAAATGGTGTAAGCACACGCTGTAGGTGTGGAGATGGTAAAGAGGATGGAGTAGTGGTCAGTCCAGTGTAGTGGGGTTGAGTAGTCGATGGTGACGTTGCAGCAGGAGGAGATGATGCCGTCGAGTGTGTGTCCGGTGATGTGCGTTGGTGAGGTGACCAGTTGCTTGAGCCCGATTGTGTCCAGGTTCTCAAGTAGCGTGAAGTGTTGGAGTGACACACAGTGCCCCCCAAACCCGGACTCACCTGTACCTCTGGCCGGCCGTAGAATCTGCCGTACAGGGGTAGGACCCCTTCCACCAGTTTCTCCAGTTCTTCCTGGGTGAAGGCCGGGGCCCTTTCCCCTGCACCACATGGAACATGCACAGCCAGAGGCAGGCCACAGCAGTACACGGAGTGGAGTACTTGTCCGCAGAGGATCAGGGAGTCAAGTGATCACACGATGACGAACGTGCGTACGTTCTACGGCGTAATGCACCATCACCGCCGGCGGCGATCATGGTGCACCAGGATTCCCCATTGGCATCCATGTTATCCAATGAGGGTATGAACAGTAGTCAACACTGCCGTACGCTGTGATGTCAACCGCTAGTGGTCTTAGGTCACTTCCACAACGAAGGGGCAGAACTACATTGGGCAGACATTTTGCCATCACCTACGCATCATGAAATTCAATTTAGTCACAATGCTGGGCCTACTAGCCATATGAAACACCTATGTCTCTATCCATAGAGTATATAAGCACACATAATTTACTCCGTTCCCTCTTAGTGATGTCAATCTACATCTGTCAGGTTGCAATTATTGTACAGACACTACTATGAAGAATGCAGTAAATGTGTTTAGCAAATATGCCAGTGAAAGTGTGCACATGACTCCTTGTTCTTAACCCTCACAGGTACCGACCCTTGTGGCGAGGAAGGGCACCATCTGTGTACAGACCACTTGTGGATATGGGGACCATGGCGGAGCGTCAGATCATTATCAGTTACAGACTCACATGTGCAACTATTCAGGACCTATGTGCATTATTGGATCCTGCACTGACTCCCGGAAATCGTAATCAGCATGCCATTCCAACTGAGGTGCAGGTGCTCTCCGCACTCCATTTCCTGGCCACAAGCTAATTTCAAGTGACAGTGGGCATGGGTGCTGGTTTCTCACAGCCAATGTTCAGCCAGGTACTTACAAGATTTATGAATGCATTTGTACAACATCTGCAATCCTATGTGCGAATCCCCCAAAGTGCTGAGCTCCCTGCCATCAAGTCAGACTTCTATGCCTTTGCAAACATTCCCCATGTTATTGGTGCCATCAATGGCACACACATACCCATCATCCCTCCAAGAGTGAGTGAACAGGTGTACAGAAACAGGAAGAACTTTCACTCCATGAACATCCAATTGGTATGTACAGCAGACCAGTACATATCCCATGTGAATGCCATGTTTCCGGGTTCAATCCATGATTCATTTGTTTTGAGGAACAGTAGTGTGCCGCAAAAGATGGAACAACTCCAAGAGGACAGAGGGTGGATCATAGGTAAGTGTGCCTGTCACTAACTGACACATTGCAGAAAAACAGCCTATCAGACTAAGGACATTCCAATGACGACTCTGTATTGACCATTTCTCTAGGTGATTCTGGCTATCCAAACTTGAGTTGGCTCCTGACATCAGTGAGGAATCCCAGGACAGATGCAGAGAGGAAATACAATGAGGCCCATGGACGTACTAGGAGGGTGATAGAGTGTATTATAGGTCTCCTGAAGGCTAGATTACGGAGCCTACATATCTCTGGGGGTTCTCTGGCCTATGGGCCTGATAAGTTGTGTAGGATAGTCGTGGCATGCTGCATGCGGCACAACGTGACAGTGAGACATTCAATCCCCCTTTTAGAGGTGGAGGGTGCTATAGGTCCTGATCCGTTACCTCAGAGGGGTGAGGAGAGTGATGGTGAGGATGAGGAAGGGGAAATGTCAATTCCAGAAACCAACTGATAAAACTCTACTTCCAGTAACTGTCTGTGACGTCAGCCCGTATATGTGGTTAGTGACTGATACTGTAAGTGTGCCATGTCAACTAGGGGGAATTGGTCATGATATGCGAGTCATGGACCTCTTCAGCATGGTACAGAGAGACAATATAAGCATTCCCTTCTTGACTATTTTGAAACACACTGTACCACCAGCATGCACAATTTGATAATGAAGTTTATCCCTGCCTGTTGTATCATTACTCCACTTTGTTCAACATTGAATACAGGGGACAGTGTTGCAGGTGAGATATGTTGTTTATTGGTGGAATACAGTGAAATGTGCTATGTACAGTGATGGAAGTCGTTATGGTTGGGTGTCCTCAAAACCGACTTGGTGGCAGGCCTGTTTGATATCATACATGGGTCCTATTTGTAGTTTAGTACATTATTTAGCCCTCAGCTAAGTGCAGTTGGTGAATGGGTGGGATGGTTGCTTGGCAGTAGTAGCAGTGTCAATTGTTGGAAGGTGGCTTGTTCTAAGCTGGGTTTCCAGTGCCATATCTTGGCCTGAGACTACGTTTGGGCGCCTGCTGTGGAGCTACTTGGGGTGACATGGTTGGCTCTTGTGATTCCTGTGAGGGTATTTCCTGTGCTGTTTCAGCTGCTTGGGACAACTGTTGCTGGTTGTGCAGGGCTGTTGTGGGGGCCTCCTGTCCGGTGTGGGTGTCTGAGGGTTTGTTGACCAACTGCAGCAGTGCTCCAGCAATGGTGGCTATTGTGGCATTGTGTTCTTTCCACTGCTCCATGGCCTGTTGGTGGTGGTGTTCCAGCTGCATCCTCTGACTTTGCTCCAGGGTGGTTACAATATGTGCCAATCTGTCTTGGGTATGTTGATATGCCCCCAATACCTCAGCAATGACGTACTGGGCTGCTGCATCTATCTGGTGCCCTAACCCCTGACCCACTGGAGCACTTGACCTTGCCCTGGCCCCCTGTGCCTGTGTCCCCTGCGCAGGTCTTGATGTGCCACTAGTACTGGGGACCTCGTCTTCCTGCATGTTGGGGGTGGGAGACTGTGGCCTCTGTTGCTGTGTTCCACCTGTTTGTGCCCTGGGTCCACTGGTATGGGCACGCCTCCCCTGGCCTGCTGGTCTTGACTGGGTGTTAGGGGTGACAGTGTTTTCCTGGGTGGGGCTGCTGCATGGTGAGCATCCAGGGCTGTGTGAGGGGCCTGCCTGCTCATCAGTGTCCAGGGATCCTTCACCAGTGTCCTGTGATGTGCCTCTGTCTCCCTGGAATGCTGTGGCACTCCTTGTACCCTCCATTAGGGTTGCATGGGTGGTGGTGCCTGATGGGGAACATTGAAATTATTGTTTCATATGCAGGAGGGTTTGAGGTGGGCTGTACTGTGCAATGTATTGCTGGTGTGCCTTTCAGTGGCCTTCAGGAGTGCCTTTGCGAGGTGGACATTGCATTAGGTTGCAGTAATGTGGTTACATTGTGGTGGAGGTTAATATTCCATTGTGGGTACATGCAGGGGTGGGTGGCTGTTTACAGCGGGAGTGATGTGGGCCGGGTAGTGAGTTGTGGGTGATGCAGGGGTGGATGTGGTGGGTAATGGCTGGGAGGGGTGTGGGTCTAGGTGGGGTGGGGTGGTGCATGCATTACAGGTATGGTGTATAAGGGGTAAATGTAGACGACTCACCCAAGTCCATTCCTCCATTGAGTCCAGTGAGTCCCTCTGGGTACAGGATGGCAATTACCCTCTCCTCCCAGTCGGTGTACTCGGGTGATTCTGGTGGCGGTCCTCCCCCAGTCTTCTGCACTGTAAGGTGGTGCCTGGATGCCATGGCCCAGACCTTCCCCCGCAGGTCGTTCCTTCTCTTGCTGATGTCATCCCTGGTGCGTGGATGGTGTCCCACTGCATTCACCCTGTTGACAATGGTCTGCCACAGCTCCATTTTCTGGGCGATGGGTGTGTGCTGCACCTCTGACCCGAATATTTGTGGCTCCACTTTTAGGATCTCGTCCACCACGGTCCTTAGCTCCCTTTCGGTGAAGCGTGGATTTTTGGGGGGTGACATGGTGAGGGTGGTGGATGGCGTCGGGACTGGGGACGGTGTTTGGGTCGCTATGCGTGTACTGTCTGCTGGCGTTCTCTGTCTGGCTCTGGTGCTCTCCGTCTTCTGGTCCTGGTTTCCTTGCAAGGGATTGTGGGGTGTGTCTGGGGGTGTTTTATGGTGTTCTGGATGTGTGTCAGGTGTGTGGGTGCTAAGCCTATCCAATGTGTGCACTGGTTGCTGTTGGGCCCACTTGCCACCCATGGCGGTCGCAGCCGCCAATGGTCGCCTGGCCTCCACTGTCCGCTGAGGTGATTTGGGCATCATTATTTGGAGGGCGGGATGTGGGTATGCTTGGCGGTGGCGGGGTGGGGTGGGCCGGGATTCCCGTCGACAGGGTCCTGGCGGGGAGTGGTGGTGTGGGAATGTTTGGCGGGGTTGTTTTTTTTTTGTTCATTATATGGCGGGTTTCCATTCGCCGCCGGCGGCGGGATTCTGTTCACCGCCGCCACAGCAGTCGGCGGTCTTTCCCGCCATGTTCATAATGACTGCCTATGTCCTTGAAGAGGATCCCAAAGCATAGTCATCCTCTAATACATCGCAAGGAATAAAAAGCAAATTAGCACATTTAGCAGTATAATTAATGTTCTTCCAGTTGTAAGAATGCTACAAATAGTGTGACAACTTGCTAACATTTGTGTAATGGGTCTTGAGTGAAAGACAGTACCAGATGAATAGAAAGTACATAGTAGTCTTACTTTCTGTAGTTCCCCCTTTCGTCCCTTCCCTAGCCCCTCAGCAGCAAGCAAGGGGCTACTTGGTGGCTGTTGCTGTGTCTGGGACAACAGGAAATCCCATGATGCCATCTGGATCAAAGGATCTATGATGTCCCTTCCACTACCCCTGGTACTTACCTGATATCCATGAGTACAGGACCCATATGCAAGCAGAAGGGAGTGAATTGAATAAAACACATCTCCGCAGATTCATCAAAGACTGTTTGATCCAAAGTCCCACACACCTCAATGATTATTTAACTTTTTCCCAGGCTCCTTACTCTTACCTTTGTTTCAGGCTAGGCTAGCAGATTCTCCACTTCCCGGTTTGATAATGAAGAAGAATAGGAAATGTGGAGTGGTTCCATTGACTACATGATGACAACGAGCAGCGCTATAAATAAGTAGCAGATGAAACACATACATGGTCTCAGAAGTTGATGTAGGGGTGGTGTTATTTAATTTTCTACTCCTGGGACAAATGTGTTAGTGTGGAGGTGGCCAATGGGATTGGGAGGACATTTCCTTCACCTGCTACCAGGACCTTACAGCACTTCGAAGAATGAATAGCAATGAGATTATGGGTACAAGCTTCTAAGAATGTTTATTTGTTGACGTTTAGGCAGGACTGGCACACCAGTCAGCTTCTGCTGAAATGGTAATTTGATGCTGTCACTCTGATTCTCACCCCAATCCAAAGGACATGTACATCTAGTGGCATTTAAGCATAGTGTCTGGAGCTACATTGAAAGGTGACTGTCCAAATAGTCCATAGAAATAGCTTTGTAACTGGGAGTGCGCTAAGACAGTGGTTCCCAACCTGTGGTCTGAGGACCCTTGGGGGTCCACAAAGCTTCCTCAGAGGGTCCGTGACTGGTTAGAAAATTAAATAATATTAACAGATTAGGCCTCCAGCTTTCATTAATGACTTAGTGTGGGGGGGGTCCCTGAATTCCATTAATGATTCAGTGGGGGACCTCAGGTTCCAGTAATAATAAAGTAGGGATCTACAGACGTTACTGTGCTAAGATAAGGAGACAAGATAAACAGAAAGCAACATTGTTAAAAACAGAAAACATTTCATAAGTTTATTCAAATGTTTAAAAAAAGCATAATACACACTAGACATACATGTATTTAAAAATGTGATCTTGTCTTACTTTATATCATAAGAATTCATTAGTTTCTTCTACGATTTACTCAGAATTCTCCATATTAAAATACTCCAAATATGAACACACACACTTTTCTTCTGAAGTCTAGGAAAACTCTTTCAAGGTACCAACACTAGTACATTCCAGAATTGCATATCTTACAAATCATGTACAACTCAACGTTAAGCTAACACCTCACATAGCTGTCCCCTTTTATGAGCAAAATTGCATTGGTGAGATTCTATTGTCTCAACAAACAATGAAAACAAGGAAACCAACTCCCACAGAAGACAAGAAACATTTAAGAATGTGTTGTTAAATTAAATTGAATTAAATTTATTTTGGTCTGTCCCTTCATTAAGAAAATGCTCGCATATTGCTTGGCACATGAATTACAACACCCGGACTGTAGATTATATGGCGTTAAACTTTATTTAATGACAAAGGATGAGGTGGTAGAATAAATCTCTGAACTTCCTTGTTATCTTCTTGCTCCTTTTTGATTTCCAGAGAACTGGCACACAGGTGACGCAGGAGGCTCCCCTCAGAAAAAGGATAGAAGCCACAGGTAAGTATTAATCTTTCTTTAAAGTATATGAATGCACCCCGTTTCCCTTCTATCAGGATTGTGCTGGGGAGCTGTGCGTGGGTGTGGGAGGCCGGTGCACTGATGAAAAAAAACCTCACCTGCTGGTGAAAACATGAGAAAAAACAGAAATAAAAAGCTTTATAGAGGCCCAAGGCCTTTTGTACATATACTGTTCTGGTAATGGGCTTCCCACCAAGCCGAGTGTTCCATTAAACTATTAAACTCCCCTTCACTTTTCCCCTTAAAGTATAACCATGAGGCGGGTTAGCGTGAAATCACTTGTGCATTCAACAAATCTTCCCACCACCAGTGATAATTACTGTGCTTTTAATCTTTACAGACAAAGTCCTAGTTAAACCCCTGAGGTAAACCCCTCCTGTTTCTTTTTCCAGTCCTAGATGCAGTCCCGTACCTGTGTCATTCACGCTCTTCCTGGAGTACAGTTGGGTGCAGCGTCTGACCGGCGGCCTCCTGGCTGGGGAACAGGTTTCAGCTCCGCTTCTTCTCAGGGGTGAGTGTGATGTGGTCTGGTCCAATCGTGCTTCTCTCAGTATTTTTCGGAAGGCGGCGTTGCTTCACTGGGCCAATCCTCAGTGACCCTGGTCCTTAAAGGGTTCTTCCCAGGTTCTCACCAAAGAGAACTCCTCCAACTTCCACTCATCATCGGAGGTGTAGGTGGAACTTCTGGTCATCCCAAATGGAGATGTCTGATCTGGTTCTTCCTCTCTGGTAGTATTTATTTCTGTTGCTTGAAAGTGAAAGACAGGCATTTCTACAGTACAGTGGTGCTGACTGCCGAATACAGCAGTATATCTTTATTAAACCCCTCCTCACCTTTTTCCTGACAACGCATAACTAACACAATGAAAGGTGAACAAAGAAGTTTTACTTTGCCACCTATAAATTAGAGCTAACACACACCAACAATGAAGGAAAAAATATCATCATCATCCTGTATCTGACAGGAGAGCTTGTTGTCTGCATTATTCCACCCAAGGGTGATTCCATTGAGCTAGTCACAATCTCTCCTACTGTCCTTCAACAACTGCTTTTTGTGTTCCAACAACCACTTTATCCAGGGAAACAGGGAGAAGTCTACACAATAAGGTTTAACATCATGTCCTTGTCACATCTGTTGGAGTGCAAATATTAATAATAAATGTGATACTGGTTGGTTTTAAAAAGGCCTCATGTTTAGTAAAATACAGAGACAATCTTTAAAATTGTTAACACTATAAATAATGTTTTTCCAAGCATCCTGTGTGACTTGCTCACTGTGGAAAAGTTATGTTCTTATGTTGTAACATTTGTTTGTCTTCCTGTAAGATAATGGGTACCCAGGAACAATAGTCTCCAATGCTCATGTATATCCTGCAAAAATTGTAATCTACTGCGGAAACTGGTGACTGCAGTGAGAGAAGATGAGCCAATCTTGAATGTAGAAAATGAAGAAAAGATACTTCTGAGACGTGGTGTAAATGTAATTGGCTCTGACCTAATCCACCCCATAGACTGACCAATAGAAGTGTAGCTAGTTGCTTTCTAGCCCTTTAATATAACAAAATTAGGTGATATAAATTCAGTTGTCTCTCTTTTTAAGCTAGTGTAATGATATGCTGTGTCTGTAGCTTTCTGTCATTAACATTTAAGATGCATTAAGGCCAAACAATACTGAACTGTTCCCTATTTTATCATTGCCCAATGAAGAAGACCAGAAGATGCTCCACTGATGAAGACATTGCTGCCTGCTGATCCATTTAGGAAAGGTATAAAGAAACGTGTATTTGTCTTTCTTGAAGATGTTTATGTTTTCTCTGTTTTAGAAAACCCAACTGTTATTTTTGATTAGCGCCATAGTCTGTTTCCCAAATTAACTTTTGTCTTCTTTTCTATTTGGATGAAGCCCAAACATGTTTATCGAATAACAGTAAAAGTTAAGGATGCCACAATCTAAATTTGACTGTTTCATATAAATTGATTGCAAACAACTATTCTGCAATAACTAAATGTATTCTGTGTCAATTGTTCATCTGTTATTGTTATTTTGCATAGTGGTTCTCAAATGTTAATGATAAATATTCTGTCTAGTTGAGGTCAGCCTGTGTTATTCCTGTACCTTTATCATTTGGTCTTGCATTTGATTTACATGATCTTAGCACTGTTAATCAATAGGGCAATAACTGTTTGAACTTTACTAAACTGGTGTAGTGATTCATGGCCACGTAGGTCATGGTGTGCATAAATTATTGACTCCAACATTAAAAGTGATGTTTATTGATTTGATCTCATTGTTGTTGACTGTTAGGAGGTTATCTCACTCCTATCTGAATCCAAAGATGTGTGTCAACCTCTAAGAGTAATTGATGCTTCCCCTATATGTGTCACCTTATAAATAAATTATCAAAAGAAATATAAGGCTGGACACGCCCACACATTTGCAGTCTTTGTCTTACACAGACACCTGCCCTGTTAATATTACTTAGAATATAAGCAACATGTCCATGTCACATCTGTACTTAGCCCTTTTGCACAATTACCTACCCTGCTAATATGTTACTATGCTCAGAGTTTATGTAACAAGAAAATGTTGACATGTTGCTTACACAATTCTCCCCTAGTTGTACATAATCCTCCCCTACTTGCCCAAATCCAGTATTCAAAAGAGTTATTTTACTCAGCTGTGACATCTTTTACTAACCTTGGATGTTCATAAATTTAATTAATTTACTTTATAAAGACCATCAGCTGTCTCGGAAGGAAGTAAAGGGCAGCATTTTTGACAAATTAAGGACGCGCAGGGAAGGATTTTATAGACCATTTTCTCAGCAACAGCTAATTAGGGCTTGCTTTATGACACTATCTCCCTGCAGCTCAATTGTGCCCTCAACCAGATGGTTGGTAACCACAGACACTGCACAGGAAGTGTTGAGTTTGTCATTGGATCTTTGGAGAGACAGATCTTGTCCTAAGCGTTTGGTGTCTGCAGACTGTCCTTTAGTCACATGATTGGGAGCAATACACAAAGACCAACTGCCAGTTACACCTAGACAGTTAGACAAAAGAAGACTAGGGTGGTCAATATGAACATGGCGGGAAACACCGCACCGATGGTGGTAACTACTGCCAACAGGCTGGTGGTCTGGTCTGCCAAATAATGAAGCATATGAGAAACAAGCAGTGGGCCATCCACCCTCTGCCATTTTGGTAGGTCCGCCGAAAACGTGGGCAGTCACCCTCAGCATGACCCCACAATACACTACATTCCCATCCTGACCCACTACTCTGATGCACTTTGTGAAGTGAACCAATGAGAGACAATGCCAAGCCAACACATCTACAGGTTCATGAGGCTACATTGAATACAATGGTCCAAACAGGGGACCCCTCACAGGCCTACAGACCCTGTCAAAACTAGCTATGACACTATCCCATGGATGTGGAGGGGGCCGGACTGCAGGGACACACCTGTCTAAGTGCCTGGCACTACTATGCATGCACCCGTTAGCATCTAACTACACTCTTCATAGTGGCATCCCAACAGTGTTGGCACTTACCCCTTTGTGGCTGCTGTGCTGCCTTCAAGCACCCATCCAAATCAGGATAGGCCACCACCAGAATGCAGGCTATTGGGGGGGTCAGGGTCTAACGGGCACCCATCCCTCATTGGGAGGCCTTCCCCAGATGGGCCTCTCTGGTCTTCCTGGCCCAGCACCTCAGGTCCTCCCACCGCTTCCTGCAGTGGGTGCTCTGCCAGTTGTAGACCCCCAGGGTCCGTACTTCCTTGACGATGGCTCCTCTTCTGATGGGCGCTGACCTGCATGGGACACACTGAGTAAAGAAACAGATGTCAGTGTGTGTGTGCCTTATACACAAATGCCATGCCCGTTCAAACAGACATGGCCCAAGGAGACATGCATATGGACAAATTTCAAGCCTAAAACTGCCAGACACACTACGGGTAAGCAGTCACACAGTGAACAAAAATGCATACAGGCATCCGACACATTCACACACATCTAAGGAGGACAAATAGCAACTCGCCTGCTCCTCTGGTCGCCCATACAACTTGGCATACAGGTGTAGCACCCCCCCACCAGCTTCTCCAGCTCCTCCGCGGTGAAGGCGGGCCCATTCCCCTTTACACGCACCATCTCAGGGACCAAAGTCAGGACACAGCAGCACACGCAGTGGACTTCTTCCCTTCACGTAGTGCAGGAGTCAAGTGTCAAGCACCTGCCAAAATGGCGGAGAATACCGCTGCAGTGTGCACAGTCACTGCTGGAGGCGATCATGATTGGCCCAGGTTCCCCATTGAAACCATGTAATCCAATGAGCAGGTGCACTGCGGTGAACACCGCCTACCGCCATGATGAGTTACGCCAGCGGAATGAAGTTACTTCTACACTATACCTGGATAGCAGGAGGCTGCTATTTTGCATACACCACATCTCCATAGCATGGCGGGGGCGTCATCCATAGCCCCATTCCCTCTCCCCTTCGTTGAGTACTGACTAGAGTACTGGTCCCTCACATGTAATCATGGTTGGAAGTGTGTCTACACTGTGATGCCATTATGACTAAGACACCTCGCCACACATTAGCTGACAGGATTACCTCATTTGTTGTGTTTATGTGTGTTTCATATGTGTTGCATCGAAAACATGAATTGTGTCACCATGTGATACAAGTGTATGTCCAAACTCAAGATGTGTTCCTTCATCACCCATAGGTACAAACCCATGTGCCGGAGGGAGGGCCCCATCTGTTTACAGACCCCTGGTAGATCTGGCCACCATGGAGAAACATCACATCATCATTTCTTACTGACTTAATCGAGCTACAGTCCTTGAGCTCTGTGCAGAAATGGATTATGTTGTGAAGCCGGCCAATAGGAATCACCATGCCATACCTACAACTGTGCAGGTACTATCTGTGCTATCTGTGCTCCATTTTGTGGCCACAGGCTCATTTCAAGTGACAGTGGTCATGGCTGCAGGGGTATCTCAGCCAATGTTCAGCCACATCCTGTCCAATTTAATGAATGCATTCATTCAACACTTGCAAAGTTATGTCCAGTTTCCCCAAAGGGCTGATCTCACCGCCATCAAACAGGATTCTAAGTCTTTGCAAATATCCCCCATGTGATAGGTGCCATTGATGGTACCCACATAGCCATCATAACCCCAAGAGTGAATGAACAGGTGTATTGGAATCGTAAAAACTATCACTCCATGAATGTCCAATTGGTGTGTACTGTTGATCAGTACATTTCACATGCCAATACAAGGTTCCCAGGATCAGTCCATGATTCATTTGTCCTGAGAAACAGCAGTGTGCCACACATGATGGGATAACTATAGGGAACAGAGCTTGGCCTATAGGTGAGTGTGTATGACGCTGGATCAGTTACGTATCTGACAGCCAGGCTTTACGCAAGGAAAATGTGTGTGTTTCAACCCTCTTTCGCCCACTTTTGCAGGGGATTCTGGCTAATCCAGCATGCAATGGCTCCTGACACCTGTGATGAATCCCAGGACAGATGCATAGAGGAATTATAATGAGGCACATGGTCGTACTAGGAGGGTGATTGAGCGCACCATAGGACTCCTGAAAGCAAGATTTTGTTGCCTCCATCTCTCTGGAGGATCCCTATGCTATGTCCCTGACAAGGTGTGTAAGATAGTGGTGGCCTGCTGCATGCTGCACAACTTAGCTGTGAGGAAAGCTATCTCCCTTCTGGAAGAGGAGGGTGTTGTCCAACCAGCCCTGCCACCTCAGAGGAGGGATGAGAGTGATGGTGAAGAAGAGGGGAAAGATATCAACTCCAGGACCCAGCTAATCCAGCTATACCTCCAGTGACTCTCAGGTTTGTTTCCTATGATGCTGATGGCTTCACTGTATTGTTTCAGGCTGGCTCATGTGGTAAGTACTGTGGTGTATTTTACCAGTGAAGAGGCAAAATCATGACTGAAGTGGCAGATGCCAGTGCACGCAATGGATGTACAGTGTGACATACTTCAGACACTACAGTCTGTTAGACCCCCTCCTGCAATAAAAGCACCATTATGATGGTAACTGGCTACTGCATTCCCATTCACAGTTGATAGCTCATATTGATTAAGGACAGATATTTTGACTGCACAGGTTTATTTAATCCAAGTCAAAACATCCATGAGTGTTAGGGCAGTGGAAGGGAGTGGGCACATGATGAACAACATACTCAGGTACAAATGCTCAGCTGTTGCTTGCACAGTGGTATCATCCATGGGGCCATTGGCAGATGGTGAGATGGTGGCATGTCAACGAGGTAGCTCAGTAGTACACAAAGGAGACAGTTCAGGGCAGAGTCACTTCCTGGCACTGGGCTTGGTCTTGGCTGGTGTTTCAGTGGGATGTCTGGGTCTGAGGGCATGTTTGCAAAGGTGTAGCTGGGCTGCAGGGGTAGGGGTACTGGTGTTCTGTGAGTCCTCTGGCAGTGCCACCAGTCCAGTGGATGCTGCAAATGTAGATGACAGGGCAGTATCCTGGCTACTGGTAGGGACCTGCAGGTTGGTGGAGAACTCAGGCTGGATGTTCATCTGGTGCTGCAGCACCCCTGAAATGGAGGCCATAGTGGCATTGAGCTGTTTCCATTTCTCCATGGCCTCCAGGTGGTGTGCTACCTGCAGCCTCTGATTCTGCGTCAAGGTGGCCAGGATCTGGCCCATCCTGTCCTGGGAATGGTGGTATGCTCCCAGGACCTCAGAAATCACCTCCTGGGCAGCAGCATCCCTCCTTGGGCCACCCCCCTGGGCCACTGATGCCCTCCCATTGGCCTAAGCCCCCTGTGCCTGTGTCCCCTGCACAGGTCTGGCAGTCCCACTTGCAGTTGGCCCTTCATCATCCTGCCTGGTGGGTGGTGGAGACTCTGGCCTCTGTACATGTTGGCAGCCAGTCGTGGGCCTGGTGACACTGGTGTGGGGTTGTTTGGCCACAGCTGATGGTGGTGGCTGAGTGGCAGGGGTGTCTGTGGTGGCCTTGGTGGGGCTTCTGGAGGGTGACTGTCCAGGGCTGTGGGATGGGGCAGGGATTTCCTCTGTGTCCAGACATCCCTCTGCACTCTCCTGAGTGGGGCCTCTGTCTTCAGGTGGAAGACTGGTATTCCTTGATGTCTCCGTCCGGGTGGCATGGGTGGTAGTGCCTGAGTGTGAGAGAATAGAGGTGTGGGTGTCCTGCACTTTCTTGTCAATTGCAGCACTGGTCAGCAGTAATTGGTGGTTGAATTCCCATGTAGTGGCATGCAAGGTCCCTTCGTGTACATTGTGATGCATTTATTGAGGGGGGTGGTGGTGCATTGTGGGTGTTGTAGTGGTCCTGGGATTCCATGCATGGGTTGGTCACTGTGACCAGGGGCTGGATGGTGATTTGTATGAGGGATTGTGGGTAAACAGGTGACTTGGATTTGAGTGTGTGGGTGTTGTGGACTGGGTAGGGGATGGAGCCTTGGTGGTAGTGATAGGGATGGGGTGATACATGCTTTATAGGTGTGGTGACTGTTAAGGTATTGTAGTTGACTTACCCGAGTCCAGTCCTCCAGTGAGTCCAGGGAGGTCCTCCGGGTGCAGGATGGCTAGGACCTTCACCTCCCAGCCGGTATATTTAGGGGGAGGAGGTGGGGGACCACCATTAGTCCTCTGTACAGTGATGTTGTGCCTGGATGCCATGGAACAAACCTTCCCATGCAGGTCGTTCCATCTCTTCCTGATGTCATCCCTTGTGCACGGATGGTTTCCACGGCATTGACCTTGTTGACTATCCTCTGCCATAGCTCCATCTTCCTGACCAAGGTTGTCTGCTGCACCTGTGCCCCGAATAGGTGTGACTCGACCATGAGATTTCCACCACCATGGTTCTTAGCTCCCTGTCTGTGAAAAGGGGGTGCTTAGGGGGTGCCATGTTGTGTGTTGTAGGTATATTGGTGAGGGTGCTGTTGTTTGGTTGGGTGCATGGCTTGGGATGGTGGTTGAGCAACGTATATGTTTTGGTGGTATATTTGTGTGTGTGATGTGTGATGGTGAGTTCAGTGTATGTGGTGTCAATATCTGTCGTGCTTTTGGCATTGAGAAGGATTGGGGGGTGTATGTGTGTGTTGGAAAATGAGTTATTGGTAAGGGCAGGTAAGTACCTACACTTAGCAACAGGCCACTAACCTCCACTTAGGTCCAGTTAGGTCTCAGTAAATTAAACCTAGCTCAACCCTTGGTAGCTTGGCAACAAGCGACAAGGCTTAACTTAGGAGACAAAGCATAAAGCATTTAAATATCACAAAACAGTAATTAAATAAAACACAGGAAACAGTTTAAAAACCCAAAATTAATTTATAAAAATAGGATATTTTTATCTTTAAAATGACACCAAAACGACTAAAATCGGATAAGGGGAACTGGAGATATGAATTTTTTAAAGAATTAATGCTTTCTAGCGCATAGGAGCAACTAGCGCTGAAAGGGTTCAAAAAGGTCACACTGGAAAGGAACAAAGTCCAGAGTTTAGGCCCCCCGTGAGGTAACACTGTCACACTTACTTTCAGAAGTGTTTGATTCAGGAAAGTGGTCCACAGCACCAGCCAAGGGTTCAGAGGCTCTGGTGTGCCTCTTGGGGTCTGGGACTTAAACTCCCACAATGCACCTCTTCAACTTATGGAGTTGCTCCAAACTTCTGGATCTTCTTCCAGAGGTCCTTCTTGTGGCCTTGAAGTGTCCACAACCTCATCCAAGGTTCCAGAAGCTCTGAGGTGCTCCTTGGGAGTTCGGACTACAATTCCCAGAATGCACCTGGTCAGAATCCTCAAATGGCCACTGGACGCTGGTCAGCTGGGCTCGGCTTGCAGGACTTGATGCAGGGCAGCTCCTTTGTACCTGTAGCAAACAGGGAGTCCCTTCTTGAAGCAGTAGAAGACAGGTAAAGTTCTTTTAGTGGTGAAGCCCAAGTGTGCAGCTGGTGCAGTCCTCCAGAGTGCAGTGTCCAGGTGCAGGTCAGGGGTCCAGCAGAGCAGTCCTTCTTCTCCTGTAGTTCTTCCTTTTTGGAATCTGATAGGGATCTGAGGTGTGGGTGCAGGTCTGCCAGTTTTATCCTTGCTCCTGGGTGAAAAACAGGGGGGCCCTGGTTCTCCAGTCAGGGGCAGGGTCCTTCGCCAAGTGATAACCACTTCCTGGGCAAAATCAATCCCAGGGAGCAACATTCCTCAAAAATCCATCATAGCTGAAAGTGATTTTTGGAGGTCACATCTGGCTGAGCCCACCCACTGGTGTGGCTATAAATCCTAAACACACCCCTCTCCTGCCCTCTCCTAATCTAATCAAGGGGGCACCAAATTGTCTGGGTTTGCAGGATGTGAGGGTGTTGCTGAGTTGCTCCAAATGTCCTTCTCTGCCTTTGAAGACCTGTTTGGCAGCCCTCCCCTTCCTGCTTCCCCATCTGCTGTGGGGGAGATCTCCTCCCCCAGGCACATCTCTTTGTGTGGAGCCAGGCTACTTCACACCTCATCAAGGCAGCCTAGCCAGGCTGCCAGAGGCTGGCCAATCAGAGCAAAGCAGCAAAAACACAGCAGGGATGAAGTTGGCAACGTTTCAGGTAAAGTTTAAAACTCTTTACCTGAACAAGTTATATTAAATCCAACAACTGGAAGTTGTGGGATTTATTATAACAATTAATTTGATATCAAACTTCTGGTATGTGTTACTCAAGGGGATTTTTAAAATTAAAAATAAAGGGCCTCATTCTGAGGCTGCCGCCGCCCGCCTGGTGGGAACTGCCTTTCGACCGCGGAGGCCATTCTGGCTTTCCCGCTGGGCTGGCGGGCGACCACCAGAAGGCCGCCCGCCGGCCCAGCGGGAAACCCCTTCCCACGAGGAAGCCGGCTCCAAATGGAGCCGGCTGAGTGGGAAGGTGCGACAGGTGCAGTTGCACCCGTCGCGAATTTCAGTGTCTGCTAAGCAGACACTGAAATTCTTTGTGGGGCCCTCTTACGGGGGCCCCTGCAGTGCCCATGGAATTGGCATGGGCACTGCAGGGGCCCCCAGGGGCCCCACGACACCCCATACCTCCATCCTGTTCCTGGCGGGCGAACCGCCAGGAACAGGATGGCGGTATGCAAGCTGCGCCGCCATGGAGGATTCCTGAGGGCAGCGGAAAACCGGCGGGAGACCGCCGGTTTTCCTGTTCTGACCGCGGCCAAACCGCCGCGGTCAGAATGCCCTGCGGGGCACCGCCAGCCTGTTGGCAGTGCTCCCGCCGAAGGACCGCCGGGGTCAGAATGACATGGTCCTTGACCGCCGGGGTCGGAATGACCCCCAAAGTCTCCCCATTCTAGCCTATGGAGGCCATTCACTACAATGAGGGAAAAAACGAATTTAGCTGTTTTACCTCACCAGGGCTTATAAAACTATTTTTATAAGGTCCCTGCTTATACTTACATGGCACGGCCCTGGCGGTGGGTAGAGGTTGAAAGATTTTTTGGAGGTTTGTCTTTTTGGCATCATTATACAGCGGTTTGCAGTTCACCGCTGGTGGTCTTTTGTTCACCGTCAGCACGGTGGTCGGCAGTGATTGCCGCCAAGTTCATAATGAGGGCCTAGGTATTTGCAGAATGGGACACTCTGACTAAATGAGGGGGGAGGAGCTTTCACCTACCACACTTGCATATCTCAAAAGCTTTGCCTGAACACACTCACAAAGGGTTTGTCACTAGTATTTTGTGTTCTCAGGCAAGCAAAGCCAAGGCAGGAAGAAAGGGGATACCTGACACTCCAGGGGGATGGAAACCTCCAGAACCTTCTCCTACTTCAAAATAGGCACAAGGTATAAAAAATGAACCTTCAGACCCAACTCTTCAGTGTACATTTTAGCCTTGGAAGACTCAGAAGTAGGACTGCTGTGCTGCTTTGCTGTAAGAAGGATCACCCCTCTGCTGTCCTGATGCCCTGCTGCCTGAGTGAGAAGGACTGGACCTGCATCTTGAACCCAGGACCACCAGTGTGACTCTGAGGCTAGTTGGCTGGGTTCCTGGTCAGAGCCTCAGGGATAGAACATGCTCCAAAAACTATGTACCTAGCACTCTGCTAGCTGTGAGTCCTGCCCTCACAAGTGGTGTCACCCCAGTCCTGGACCATTGGAAGTGGGTCTGAAAGTGCTCTGACAGCCAAAGTGAGACAGTGCACCATCTCACCCCACAGAACTCTTCAGCGAAACCACTGTGCAACGCATCCCATCCACAGGATTGTGCATCGCAGCCTCCTCAAAACTGCCACTGCATGATGCATCCTCAACAGGTGGGTCTCCGCTTCGCAAACCCCTCGACAATGCAAAACTCTGCATCACAAGTACCACAACTTCTTTGGAACCACTTGGTGCACAATGCATCCTGCATGCAGGACTTCTCATCACAAGCCCTGCACCAAAGGTATAATCAACAACAATGCAGGACCTTGCATCACAGCCTCACACTCCCCAGAACTGTCACTGCATGACGCATCTCCACACCAGGACCTCGCATCACCTCTGCTTCGTGACACATCCTCAACAACACACCAGTCCGCAACCAGGTTTTAAGGTACTCTTGTTCAGCAGGCCTAAATTGGACTGTGTAGCCAGTCCGTGCTCCATCGTAGTAGGCCTAAACTTGTGACTTTGGCCTGACAAAAACAGATAACCACAGTTGGCTCTTTGTGCTTTTGGTTCTATTTTAACTTAAATGTTTTAAACTGCATATCTTCAGTTCTGCTGATTGGATTTTTGTTGTTTTGGTTTAAACTTACTTACTAAATAACTCATTAAATTTTACTTTAGCTTTCTAAAAGATTGTGGGATTTTTTGTGTGTTGTGTTTCACTTTATTACTGTTTGAATTAGTGCATATGTACTTTACAAGTTGGCTCTGCCTTAAGCTTGACTGCTCTGTGCCAAGCTACCAGAGATTTGAGCATGGGTTAATATGCGGTTTACTTGTGACTTCACCCTGACAAGGATTGTGGTTGCTGCTTGATGCGGAGTTTCACACCCTTCAACAAGTAATCCAATTTCTTACACCAAATGTCCCCAATATTGCCAAGTTTTAAAAAACTTTTTTACATTTGTAGGCCTATTTACAAGGTCTAAAGTGGTCTCAATATTCCCCATCCTATATGGTGCTAGTGCTTCATAAATGTTTAGCTATATTAATCTCCTTCTAATGCTGCTGAATCCAAGCCAAATATTATAGCTCAACGTCATGACAAATCAGTCTGTCTAGTTAAAAGCTTGACACCAAGAATTTTCAAGAAATCATACTTGTTACCATGGCTCCTGCACAGTGTCAGATCAAGGATAGCCTATTGATTAGTAGGGGTGGGCGCAACTTGCTGAATTTCACTCTGTGGAATTCTGCAGAGTTAAATGAAAGTCCCGCAAGATTCCGTAGACTTCCGCAAATGGATGGTAATAGGTATGTCACATACCACGCATTGATTTTTAGTGCAGAGAGCTTGTTCTGTGCCGAAAGCTCAGCACAAACAACACCAAGCAGCACACCAGAGGGTGTTGCTTCACTGGGTGATTTTCCTACTGCTCAAGTAGATTTTCAAGTCTAACTGCAACTTTCTGACTGCAAACGGTTGTGACCGCCTGCATTGGGGAACTCTGGCCGGGTGCCCTCCTAACAGCCAAAAATACCTCACTAAGGGACGCCAAATCTTGCTCACACTCAGCAACTTATCGTGGGCAAGCCATGTACAAGAAAAAACACCACCACACATCGGTTGGCAGAATTTGGCTAGATCTTTGCATTACAGGTGTAACACGGAGTGGCCACAATTACGCCAACTGCACAAGTGGAACAGAATTTATGGCCCACCTCTATTGATACACTGAAAAATAGAGGAAAACGCTGGATATTTGATAGCTAGAGGTACACAAATAAAACTTGACAAATGCAAAAGATTGCATTGGTCACTACTTCCTGTGCGCAGACACAAAACATATAGTTGCAGAGGTCCACAGGGCAACCATAGTCACATGTGAAGACAGATCAACAAATATACAGGAATACATGCAACATATATGCTGACACCTATGAACGCAGCTCAAAAGATATCACTGCACCCAAGCAGAGAAGCGAACAGACATGCAGACAACCATAAAGAGTGTAACAAAAACAGTGGCTCCTCTGGCTTCATTTCAAATGAGTTTACAGTTTGGTGCGTCTTCCACTGTTAGATCCCAATAAATACATGGTATTTAGTATCATATTAAATATAGAGATCAAGGGCCAGATGTAGGAAGCGTTTTGCATGGTGCAAACTGCGAAATTCGCAGTTTGCGCCATGCAAAACTCGCATCGCGATGCACAATCCCATTTTGGGAGTCGGTTCCGACTCGCAAAATGGGAATGCGACTCGCAAATTGGAAGGGGTGTTCCCTTCCTATTTGCGATTCGCACCGGGATGCAGAATTGCTTTGTGACCGCGAACGCGGTCGCAAAGCAATTCGCAGTTAGCACCCATGTCAAGTGGGTGCTAACTCATTCGCAAAAGGGAAGGGGTCCCCATGGGACCCCTTCCCCTTTGTGAATGTCGCCAAAAATATTTTTTCAGAGCATACTCTGAAAAAACGAAGCCAAATGGTTTTATTTTTTCTTTTGTATTGCAACTCGTTTTCCTTTATGGAAAACGGGCTGCAATACAAAAAAGAACTGCTTTATTAAAAAAGCAGCCACAGACATGGAGGTCTGCTGTCTCCAGCAGGCCAACATCCCTGTGAGTGCAGGGAATCGCAAGGGGGTCGCAAATTGCGACTCACCTCATTAATAATAATGATGTGGGTCTTTGTGACCCCCTTGCGATTCGCAGAAGGTGTCTGAGACACCATTCTGCATATGATTTTGCATCTCGGAAATTGCGAGTCGCACCGACTCGCAATTTCCGAGTCGCAAAATCATATCTTGCTACATCTGGCCCCAAGTCACTAGAATGAGAATATAATCTGTATATCCTTTTGGGATATGCTATTGTACATTGAAAATTCAGTGCAGCAGCACTTTGAAAAAGTGAGGGAGGATCAGAGTACATGTGCAGGAAATAAAGTATTTTAAATGCAAAAAGTAATTTTTGGGGGGGAATGTCATCAACATTATGATCCTAATGCAAACAATCTATGGGTCTCTTCAAGAAAAAAGCCATCTGTCTGAAGCCTATGACAAAAAGTAAGGGAGATCTAAGTGCTGAGTTACATGCAACAACGTTAAATGAGTGACCAGAAAGTGAAACAGTACTCTAGAGGTCCAAAAGGACTCAGCCACTGAAGTCGTAATTCCCTAAACTATCATTATATTGATTGATAACTGGTTGAAAAGAACACTGACAAACGCTGACCAACAGATCGAGAAGCACTTGTGTATGAAGGCAAACAAACATCTGTGAATGATAATCCAATTAAGAGATAGCGGTACCCATCTACTCAGACTAATCGACATTGTATACACACATACACTGGCGGACAACAAACATACACACAAACGATTGGATAATACATTCACCACATTTCGATAGGGAAGGACTGATGAACCTATGGAGAGTTGGATGTATTTATGGAGGCATATATGGTTGGATTTATGAATAAGTGATCTATAGAGTAGTCCGAGGTGTAATTTAAATTATGATGCAGTAATCTGAGTAGTTTTGGTAATTCTGCATTACTCTGATGCAGAATTACTGCTAAATACACAATTACTCCTGCTTGTGTAATTCTGAATAATTTGGGAGGATTCTACAGTGAGAGCCTATTTAGTGAGTGTTAGCGGCCCATCACTATTCCTGTTCTACTGCATTTAGTGGAATTTCTTATTACAAAGTGCATCCTTCAATCCATTTTGGACACAAGGGTGCATTTTGCGCTATGGTCATAGTCCTAGATGCTGAGAGTAAGCTGGGGGAAAATCCTACCCAAGAACAAGCACACTTAGGGGGTCATTCTGACCCTGGCGGTAATTACCGCCATGGCGGAGGTTGGCGGTAGCACCGCCAACAGGCTGGCGGTGCTCCGCCGGGCATTCTGACCGCGGCGGTACAGCCGCGGCCAGAGGCGGAAAGCCGGCGTTGTACCGCCGACTTTCCGCTGCCCATGGGAATCCGCCATAGCGGCGCAGCTTGCTGCGCCGCCATGGGGATTCTGACAGCCCATACCGCCATCCTGTTCCTGGCGGTTCACCCGCCAGGAACAGGATGGCGGTATGGGGTGTCGTGGGGCCCCTGGGGGCCCCTGCAGTGCCCATGCCAATGGCATGGGCACTGCAGGGGCCCCCGTAAGAGGGCCCCACAAAGAATTTCAGTGTCTGCTTTGCAGACACTGAAATTCGCGACGGGTGCAACTGCACCCGTCGCACCTTCCCACTCCGCCGGCTCCATTCTGAGCCGGCTTCCTCGTGGGAAGGGTGTTTCCCGCTGGGCTGGCGGGCGGACTTTCGGCAGTCGCCCGCCAGCCCAGTGGGAAAGCCAGAATGACCGCCGCGGTCTTTCGGCGGGAACCGCTTGGCGGGCGGCGACCGCCGTCCGCCGCGGTCAGAATCACCCCCTTAGTGCTATTTCTTAGCAGAAATGTATCCTGGCACCCATTTTGGATGGAAGGGACATTTTGCGCAAAGAAAATAGTGCTAAATGCTAAGTATAAGTTTGGGGACCCCAAGAGCAGACTTCTTGGTGCAAAATGCATTTTGGCACCCACTTGAGGTGCGAGGAAGCATTGTTGTGCTAAGAAATGGCACTAAACGCTGAATTTATCCTTGGGCAATTCCTCATGATTGCACCACACTGAAATACTCGAGTTACACCCCCCCTACTATGGAGAGCAAGGCTGCATTTTGTTCACCTACGCTTTTACCATTCTGTCGAATAAATCCTGTTAAAAAAGAAGTCAGGAGTGACCAGTTAAAGCAACCAGTTCTAGTGAGTAATGTAGGACTTGTCTCTATGCACTTTCAATGTTTCATCTCTTTGGATTAATAACCTGCGTTAAAGATGTAGTTAATGGCAGCGGAATGGGATGCTATCTGCATGTCTTTCCAATGATCCGCTCATTTCGTATAATGACATATATATGTAACACTGCACTAAAAAGGTTTTGAATGCTATTCAAAACATGTATTTGATGCTCACAGTTTTGATAAATGTACATATTTTTCATTCATGCTTAACAGAGATTTAGGGACCAATTAACAAAGATAAATCTACGGCTAGAGATCTCCATATACACATATACACCTATGTAAATTTCCTTCTAGATGTAATTCAGTAACTCTGGATAGAAATTTAAATCTTTGGTACTGTTTTGTGACCACATCTCCTTAGATGTGGGGGTGAAGCCACAGAAAACTCAAAACATGACTGTAAAGTTACTGCTAGTTTTCTACAGGCATATTATATGTGCAAATGGGCAAAATGTACTTCTATATATCATAAGCAGAGATGGCTGCCTTCACTATATAGAGCTAGGAATTAAAAGCAAAAGCAATGAGGCTACTTGATGTGCAAGGAGATGCCCTATCACATTCATGTGAAACCTCTGATCGTTTCTCCGCTGCACACAGGCCTGTTTTACCTCTTGGGTATGATATGCCTCTGCAATGTAACACTACTGCCCTGAACTTGGCCAAATGAATGGTGTGTAATATCCATATGCGACTGGCCATGAAGCTATTTGCTCCAGATCTCATTGTTTGTCGCTTTAAACCTCTAGTAGTGTCTTGTTCATATACAACATGCCTGGCATCAAAACTCATCTCAATGCACATTAAAAGTGACAATACAGGCAGATCGCTAAAGTTGTCTTCTACGCGCATTCCTACTACGTGCGTGGAATGAATCCTCATCAGTAATTAACACAGGCTCACTTGTGCTATCACTGTAGCTAGGCGTTTGATTCCTGAAAACGCACAAGTAGCTCATCCCCAATACAACTACATTCATAAGAACCACGGCAGAAAAATAAATCAAAAGTCATAAACGCATCAAGGCTGAACTGCTGCTTCCTGACTCGCCTATTAAGGGTAAAACCAACATAACCAACATCATGGACATGATTCTTAAAAAACTCGCACATGTACATGCACAGCAGGCCAAGGCCAATGCAGATGTGATGCAGCAAGGACTATATGCATTAAGAAGTGACACACACTCCATCAATACTAAACTGTCTGTCACAGAGAACCGGATCAGCTCCTTAGAAGACATCTCTACCCTAACATGTGAGGATGTTTAAAAGCTACAGAGTGTAACCAAAACCCTACAAAAGGATATCTCTGAATTGGAGGACAGGAACCAAAGAGGAAACTTGAGCATCTTTGGTGTACCTGAAGGTTCATAAGACCCATCAGATTCCTGCATCGCCTTTCTAGAAGGATGTATACCATAGATGACAGGCTTATCATTTAAAACGGACTGCGAACTAGAAAGGAAACATTGTGTCCCATCATTCAGGCCTACCAGTAAGAACATCTCATGTCAAATTGTTTGTCGCCCCCCTGAGGTATCAACACACGGTATCAATCCTAAACTTAATGAGCAAATGCAATCACATTTTGGGGAATGGTCACCAATTCTTTTTTGTAAGACTACTCTAAATCCACAGTGGAAGTTAGAAAGAGTTTCCCTGCCCTTAGACACAAACTTAAAAACTCAAACCTCCAGTTCTCCTGTATTGGTCCTGCAAAATTCAAGGTTCTTGCTGATGGCAACCACCATATCTTCAACAATCAAAGAGACCTACAACTGTTTCTGGATGAAAGAGATGGCATTTTAATGGACACTCACCAATCGACTCCCAACAAAGCAAAGGCATGATGATCCTCTACTCGCTTTGATGGTTCCTCTGTCCAGTTATAATTTAAAGACACCTATTTGTTTTGAGCCTTTGCTCTTATTGGTTTTTCTATGACTTAGCACATCTTCGACAGGTGGTAATACTGTCTTCTATGCACTTTGTTGTGATATGCTATTTTTCTAGTTTGTACTCTACCCGCTCATTAAATGTGCACAATTAAGTGATTCAGCATTTAGCTGTGCATTTGTTTTTCTTACCTAGGTAGAAGTAATTGCATACTCATATTTGTACATCCCTTGTGCCAAAGCCTAAACCCACTGACACCTGACTATTAAAGCGATATGGAGATATCCCTTAGTTCCCAGTCTGTGACCTCTCCAGTTCTGTTCCGTTTTAGATCTACTCTATTAAATGTACCTGTTTCAGTCATATGCCTTATCTGGCCTTATTGTTAACCAAAATATTATCGGTTAGAGATTGTTTTGTCTCACAGGTTCTATTTCTTTATAGCTCCTGTACTTCAGGATCTGCTAAGTTTATTGTTGCAATGACATACTGCTGGGTTTTCATCTTGCTGACGTCTCCCTCGCATTCAGTGTTAAGGGTGAGGAGGGTAAAGGTTGTTTTAGGGGAAGGGTAGTGGTTGGGGATGTGGGTTTTCCATTTTGTTTGATTATTTTCATTTGTGTTTCTTTGTAGTTTATTTCCTGTCACTTTGTGGGTTTTCTGGCATGACAAACTACTTCCTTTTCCTACGATGGCCAACATCTGAGCGACTCATCATCAACACCTACAGCCATAAGGGAATAGTACTATTGCAATCACATCCTACAAGTCTTCATAGAGGGATTCTGACACTTAGGGGGTTATTCCAACTTTGGAGGAGGTGTTAATCCGTCCCAAAAGTGACGGAAAAGTGACGGATTTACCACCAGCCGTATTACGAGTCCATTATATCCTATGGAACTCGTAATACGGCTGGTGGTATATCCGTCACTTTACCGTCACTTTTGGGACGGATTAACACTTCCTCCAAAGTTGGAATAACCCCCTATATTCCTTCACCCTCAACCAATGAGCCTACTTACATTACATATCCATCCTATTCCCTCTGCTTTTGTATCTCACTATCACTTACTTTCTTATACTCTATGAATAACAACCCTCTCAATATGATTCTGAAATTTGTTTCCTTAAATGTCAAGGGGCTTAACCATCCTGGTTAAAGGAAAAAGATTGGAAACTACCTTTATAAACTCAATGCAGATATTGGGGGTTATTCCAACTTTGGAGGAAGTGGTAATCCGTCCCAAAAGTGACGGTAAAGTGACGGATATACCACCAGCCGTATTACGAGTCCATTATATCCTATGGAACTTGTAATACGGCTGGTGGTAAATCCGTCACATTTGGGACGGATTACCACCTCCTCCAAAGTTGGAATAACCCCCATTATCTTTTTACAGGAGACCAAGGTAACGGACAAAGAGATGGTATCATTTGGGCGTAAAAGGGTCAGCAGTATCCTCTTTTCTTCGGCCATCAACAAAAAAAAGGGGGGGGTAATAACTCTAATTTAAAAAAACTCTGGCTAGCCGTAGACTCACACCTTAGATGACAATGGGAGGTAGATCCTAACAAAACTCTCCCAAAACTCAATCTCTTTTCATGTCCTCAGCCTGTATGGTCCAAATAATGTCGACCCAGATTTCTTAGTCTGTGATCTTTCCTTTACAATAAATTCCTGATAAGGAATTTGTCATTATGCGTGGAGATTTTAACCTCACCATAGACTTTACTCTGAACAGACAATCCAGTGCTGCAATACAACCCCCCAAATCATATGTCACTACCTAAACTATGCTCTAGATTCAAACTACAAGACATCTGGAGACTACGGCACCCTGACACAAGGGATTACAAGTCTCCCCCACCGCAACTCATACTCTAGAACTGACTATTTTCTAATAACCAGACCACATACTCATCTGATTGACCAAACAGACATCCTACCAAGACTAGTCCAAGACTATTCAGCTCTCACTCTTTCTCATCTAGGAACCAACAAGAGACAGTCTAGCAAAATCCTCAGAAAATCGTAGAAGTTTTTTAAGATTTCTACACGTCCTTCTATAAAGATGACTCCATCTCCTCCACTTAGAAATGTAGGGATTACCTAAAAAACATACAACTCCTTACCATAACGGAGCACGAAAAAGCATCCATTACTTATCCAATTACAATAGAAGAGTCCGGGGAGGCTATCAAATCACAAAGCCCTGGGCTCAGATGATAGATTGAAAATCTATTAGATGGTTCGAACCCTAAGTTTCTCACCTGGTGGGGCCGCATAGAGACCATCAAAGTGATGGTAACTTCTATTACCAACTACCTCATTAGCATGCTTCCTTTAACCTTATCTGACAAATTCCACAGTAAACTCAACAAATTACTGAAAACATTTAGATGGCAGAACAAGTGCCCCAGAAATTCTATTAAAAAGCTGTCTTCCCACAAATCTAGGAGGAGTCAATCTAGCTGACTTTAGAACTTACCAAACTGTCTTTTTAGCCAGACAATGTTTTGTTTGTCTCTGACCCACCCAGGAATGCTCTTCCACCTGGGCAAATGTTGAAAAAAAGATTTTGTGACTTACACCCTATTGCACTTTTATTTAATAGTAATAGCCCCTTCCGCATAGCTAAATGCATCCTAAATAATAGGAAAATAGTTCTTCTGAAAATCAGTAAGCTGTTAGATGTCCCTGTCTCCCTCTCAAACATGGCCTCACTCTGGTATAATTTGAGAATCAAGGTCCAAGGCATACCCATATTTTGGCACTCATGGACTTCTAATGGTATTCACTTCTTGAAACAATGGGATCCAAAAAAGGGGTCTCTCCTTCAGCGAACTACAAAAGCAATACTCTCTAACACATAGGGGGTCATTCTGACCCCGGCGGTCATGGACCGCCCGGGCCAGGGTTGGCGGGAGCACCGCCAACAGGCTGGCGGTGCCCCGCAGGGCATTCTGACCGCAGCGGTTTGGCCGCGGTCAGAAGAGGAAAACCGGCGGTCTCCCGCCGGTTTTCCGCTGCCCAAAAGAATCCGCGCCGCCATGGGGATTCTGACACCCCATACCGCCATCCTGTTCCTGGCGGCTCTGCCGCCAGGAACAGGATGGCGGTATGGGGTGTCGTGGGGCCCCTGGGGGCCCCTGCAGTGCCCATGCCAATGGCATGGGCACTGCAGGGGCCCCCATAAGAGGGCCCCACTTTGAATTTCACTGTCTGCATTGCAGACAGTGAAATTCGCGACGGGTGCAACTGCACCCGTCGCACCTTCCCACTCCGCCGGCTCCATTCAGAGCTGGCGTCCTCGTGGGAAGGTTGTTTTCCACTGGGCTGGCGGGCGGCCTTTTGGCGGCCCAGTGGAAAACCCAGAATCACCGCAGCGGTCTTACGACCGCGGTGCGGTATTCTGGAGGGGGGAACTCTGGCTGGCGGCCTCCGCCGCCCGCCAGAGTTAGAATCACCCCCATAGTTCTTCTTGATTTTCTTAAACTTAAATTTAACTTATCTAAAACAAAATACCCCAATGCAGGACCTTCTCGCCTCATGATTATCTCTTTCTTTAATGAGTCTGTCCATCAAGCCACTAAATTCTATCTCCTCTTAAAACCCTAAACTACAGGCATTAACTCAAACATAATAAAGAGATTTGATTCCTTTGAAGTGATCTCTCCGGAGGACTGGGGGAGGATGTGGTACTGGTTCCTTTACAGAACGTTTTGGACCGCATCTTGCCTCCATAAATTGTCTCTCAGGGAGGATCTAACCTGCTGGAATAGTAACAGTGCTAATGGTGACCTTCATCATTTGCTATTATTTTGCAGTGCTGTCTGACATTTTTGGGACTGATTATTTGATTGTATTTGTATCCTCTTCAGGATACAATTGAAGCAAGACTTTCTCTCAAGTATTCAAGGGTTTCTTGACCCAAGACTCAAACCACATGATGACCGTCTCCTCTTAGATATCTTAATGACTGCTGCTTGTAAGGCCATTCTCAAAAACTGGAAGAATACACCTGCCATCTCCTTTAAACCTTGGCTAATCTGGATCTCTTACTTAAAAGGCCTCCCTCCAAAACTCCCCTTGGAAAAAACAGAACAGATCACTTTGGAAAATGATAGATGACTATTTTACCAACACCAGGCCTCCATAAATTCCACAACATATACTGTATGGATTTTTCACCACTGTTACCAATGTAATCCAGTATGAATCACTGTCAGATATTTTCAGAATGGTATCAAGATATCCTACCTTCTTTGTGTCCCTAAGTTGTCATGCCTGTAGTCATAATTCTTTTTACTTATGATTTTCTCTCATCTTTCTTTTCTTTCTTGGTTTAGGCCACTTTCAAGACTATTCAATTCTATGTTGAACTTCCAATTAATTTATTTTATAGTATTAATTTGCTTTTATAGTGACAAGTATTGTTGTGCAAATTAATATAATTCCTTACTGGTCTTTTTTCACCAAGTGTGTTACTGTTTTTTTTGCAAGCGATTTTGTTTCCTCCTTTTTTTCCATAAAACTCAATAAAGTCTAGTGAAATTAGAAAACAAAAGGAAAACAGACATCACCAAAGGAAAATAAAATACACATTACAATCATAAATAGGAGGTACATAAATCCAGCCAACACCGTGCGCCGAGAGATGTTGTTAGTTTTGCAATTTATTATGATATGTCTGTGTGTGTAGTGTTAAATGTGAGGAGTTATTTCTTTTAATTCAATTAACAATGTACCTACGTATAATTGTATATGTACGCACATGTTATGTCTATATTTTTTGCAGTATAAATTTTAAGTGTGTCTACAATGTCTACATTTAACCTTTGAAAGTGGTGAGGTATGCAAAGTGCCCCACCTCTTCCCAAAAAGTAAAATAAAACAACCTCTCCCTCTAAAAGCCCAAAATAAAACAACCCCTCCTTTCAATGTCCCAAAATAAAACAACAAGCTCCATAAACACAAACCAAATCAATACAGTGACATGCAAAACACCAACATTTTAAAGAAATTAAATTTATTTAAATAGTACTTACCCATGGGCTGTGTGTCCTCCTCGGTGTTCTTCGGCACTCTGTGGCATGATTTGAAAAGCTCCCCTAACCAATCCAGACAGTGCTCTCATGCTATTAACCAGCATGAGATAAGTGCTAGGATTTAGGGGGTGATTCTAACCCTGGCGGTCGGTGATAAAGCGGCGGCCAACCCACCAACAGGCCGGCGGTCCAAAAAATGGAATTCTGACCCTGGCGGGAACCGCCAACACAGCCCACCACTTTAACACTCCGACCGCCACGGCGGGACAGACAAACAGCGCGGCGGTCACCGCCAACAGCCAGGCGGTAGACAATGTACTGCCCACACTATCACAACTCACCAATCCGCCACCTTTTCCGGGGCGGGAGCACCGCCGATAAAAACACGGTGGAAACAGACTACGAACGGGAAAACGCTCACCTCTACGCACTCCACGAGGAAGGAGGACAGCATGGAACCCGAATTGAACATCCTACCTGCTCTCGTCTACCTGCTCATCTACCACGAGTACGAACGCCGGCGCAGACGACAACGGTGAGTACTTCACCTACGACACAGGGGAGGGGGGAGGACGAAAGCTTCCGCGCACACACATATGCGACCCCCACCCCCCCCAACTATGTACACACCAATGCAGAGCAACAAGTCACAGTGACACCACCCAAACCCCCCGGAAAAATTCAAAGACATAATTAAATAGAGAAACAAAATTTATGTAAAAAATAGCCTCTGGTAAGTCATGGTCAAATAGCAATATAAATTATACAAAAGAAAATAAAGATTTTGTGCAATCGATAAACCGAGGCAATTAGTCCTGCACATGTAAGGAAATGCCAAGTGTCCGTGGGCCAAAGTGTATCAACACAAGGGCAAAGCCCACACAGGAGACCTGAGTCCGTTGGAGAGAACACTGCTGGGGCATCTGATGATAAAACTACAGGCACCTCAGGGGGAAGGGAAGGGGGGGCACAGCAGCCACATGAGTCCACGACGCCAGATCCACGAAGGGGCCACCATGCCCACTGTGCCATCCTGGGGAGTGCAAAGCCACAGTCTCTCAATGTCTCTACAGTGGCTGGTTTGCCCACTGTTACATCCTGGGGAGTGCAAAGCCACAGTCCATCAGGTGGATTACAGAGATCACTGGTCATGGAGGAGGCATGGTGGGCAGAGTGAACAGTGACCAGTAGCTCGACACAGAACCGGCACTGTCATTGTGCCAGCGGTGCCTGAGACGGCGGGGCCCAGCGGAGCGGTGCTTGACAGGAAGGGCCCAGCGGAGCGGTGCTTGACAGGAAGGGCCCAGCGGAGCGGTGCTTGAGACGGCGGGGCCCAGCAGAGCGGTGCTTGAGACGGCGGGGCCCAGCGGAGCGGTGCTTGACAGGAAGGGCCCAGCGGAGCGGTGCTTGACAGGAAGGGCCCAGCGGAGCGGTACTTGACAGGAAGGGCCCAGCGGAGCGGTGCTTGACAGGAAGGGCCCAGCGGAGTGGGGCTTGAGACGCACGGCGGGGCCCTGTTCAGCGGTGCTCTTCTGCACGGCGGGGCCCTGTTCAGCGGTGCTCTTCTCCACGGCGGGGCCCTGTTCAGCGGTGCTTGAGACGCACGGCGGGGCCCTGTTCAGCGGTGCTCTTCTGCACTGCGGGGCCCTGTTCAGCGGTGCTTGAGACGCACGGCGGGGCCCTGTTCAGCGGTGCTCTTCTCCACGGCGGGGCCCTGTTCAGCAGTGCTCTTCTCCACGGCGGGGCCCTGTTCAGCGGTGCTCTTCTCCACGGCGGGGCCCTGTTCAGCGGTGCTCTTCTCCACGGCGGGGCCCTGTTCAGCGGTGCTCTTCTCCACGGCGGGGCCCTGTTCAGCGGTGCTCTTCTCCACGGCTGGGCCCTGTTCAGCGGTGCTTGAGACGCACGGCGGGGCCCTGTTCAGCGGTGCTCTTCTCCACGGCGGGGCCCTGTTCAGCGGTGCTCTTCTCCACGGCGGGGCCCTGTTCAGCGGTGCTTGAGACGCATGGCGGGGCCCTGTTCAGCTGTGCTCTTCTCCACGGCGGGGCCCTGTTCAGCGGTGCTTGAGACGCACGGCGGGGCCCTGTTCAGCGGTGCTCTTCTCCACGGCGGGGCCCTGTTCAGCGGTGCTCTTCTCCACGGCGGGGCCCTGTTCAGCGGTGCTTGAGACGCACGGCGGGGCCCTGTTCAGCGGTGCTCTTCTCCACGGCGGGGCCCTGTTCAGCGGTGCTCATCTGCACGGCGGGGCCCTGTTCAGCGGTGCTCTTCTCCACGGCGGGGCCCTGTTCAGCGGTGCTCATCTGCACGGCGGGGCCCTGTTCAGCGGTGCTCTTCTCCACGGCGGGGCCCTGTTCAGCGGTGCTCTTCTGCACGGCGGGGCCCTGTTCAGCGGTGCTCTTCTCCACGGTTGGGCCCTGTTCAGCGGTGCTTGAGACGCACGGCGGGGCCCTGTTCAGCGGTGCTTGTCCAGTAATTCAAGGGAGACAGACCTGGCCTGGACTCCCTGCTCACTCGCCCTCCGACCGTCCAGTTGCTGGACCCTTCGGTGACGGAGTCCTGGGCCCTTGGGTGTCCTCCCTTACACCCGGGATTGGGCTTGTGGGGCCCTCCTGCTCCGCGCTCCTGCTGGCTGACTTCTCTGCCCTGCTGCCCTTTCGCTCCTTAGATGAGGCTCTCTGGGCCTTGCCTCCCCTGGATGTTGTGGCAGGTGAAGTGGGCGAACTTTGGTCCTTGGGGGCAGCCGTGTCAGTCTTCTCACAGTGGCCCTTGAGTTTCCGGGTCCTCTTGCCAGGGGGGGAGCTGGCTGTCCCCTTGCTGCTGACAGATGTGTCACTGCTGCCAAAGGGTGGACTCCAGAACCCATGCACTACAGTCACACTTGTAGCTGGGCTGGTGGTGGCTGAGGTGCTCTTGGGACTCTTAGCAGATGGAGGGGGTGGGTCAGGGGAGGGAAAGAGGTTAAGATTTGAGAGGTAAAGTTTTTTAGGACCAAGGTAAAGGGTGGGAGTAGTGGTGATGGGAGTGGAGGAAGAGGATGTGGTTGTAGGAGAGTCAGGTGTGCTGTCTTTGGGTGCAGGTGATTGTGACGTAGGCTGTCGTGAGGTGGATGGCTGTTGGGTGGGTGGCTGCCTGCGTTTGTGTGTCTTGGAAGAGGGGGTGACAGACACAGTGGGAGAGGACACAGGGTACGTGTAAATGGCAGTGGGGGTGGTGACTGCACGTGTGCGGACTGGTGTGGAGGGTGTGCTAGGGATGGAAGCACTGGCTGATGGTGGTGTGCATGCAGGTGTGAGTGTAGACGTCACAGGGAGGGAGGAGGGAGACGAGGAGGAGGGGGACACAGAGGTGGTAGTGACTGTTGCCATGTCTGCATCTGGGTGTTGCTTGGGTGACTGCTTGTGTGATCTGTGGTGCTTGTGTCTGGATGAGCTGCCCTTGGGTGTTGAGGTGTGTGCAGGCTGGTCTGATGGTGTATATGGGATAGGCTGAGGAACAGGAGACAGAGACAGGGTGGAGGCAGTCAGAAGAGGGAGGCTGGAAACAGGGACAATGGCTGCCGTCAGTGCTGAGGCCAGAGCACTGAACGATCGTTGATGGGCAGCCTGACCCGAATGAATGCCCTCCAGGTAGGCATTGCTCCGATGCACCTCCCTCTCTACCCCCTGGATGGCATTCAAAAGGGTAGTCTGCCCAACAATGATGGTCTGAAGGAGGTCAATGACCTCCGCACTGAGGGCAGCAGGGGTAACAGGGGCAGGGGCTGAGGTGCCTGGGGCGAAGGAGACGCCCGCCTTCTTGGGCGAGCGGGCACGGAGCGTAGGCTGAGGGGCTGCTGGGAGGGCGGGGCTGGTGCGCTGGGTGGCGGCTGTACCTGTAGAGGCGGGGGTCCCGGATGTTTCCGCCACCGCTAGGAAGCTCCCATCCGAGGACGTGTCGGTGTCGCTGGTGTCACCACCGGTCCCCGTTGTGGTGCTCCCCTCGCCCTCCGTATCACTGGTGCCCTCGGTGTCTGTACCACGGCCCACCGGGGCCTTGTGAGTTGCAGCTCCCTCGTGCTCCGATGCCAATTCTCCTCCGCCTGATGATGCTAATGCACACATGCACAGGAAGAGTAAGAAAAAGGGTGGGGGGAGAAAAAAAGAAACAGGTTAAGTGCATGCAATGTCAACACCGTTGGCGGAGAGGACAGACACAGGAGCCTCATGCACTACGCTGCGCAATCGGGGTATACTACTCAGTACTTGTGACCAGGCCTACAGGTCTATGCACAACAAATGCACACATGGATGATGCAGGACCATGGATAGCTGTACTTGGCACCCTACAGAGGTGGGGGGCGGGGGCACACGGCCATGCCTAAAGGAGAGGACTACACTACAGAAAGCGCCCTGGCCTAATGTCACCCATAAGCCTCCTCCCCCACCCAGACGCCTCCACTGCGCATATAGATAGCAGAATGTGCTGATACTCACCCCCTTGTGTCTGCTGTGATGTCCTCAAGCGCCCATCCAAATCAGGGTAGGCCACCGCCAGAATCCGGGACATCAGGGGGTCAGGGTACGACTGGCACCCCTCCTAGGTTGGGAGGCCATCCCCAGCAGTGACTCGGCAGTCTTCCTGGTCCCGTGGCGGATGTCCTCCCACCTCTTGCGGCAGTGGGTGCCCCGTCTGATGTGGACCCCCAGGGCCCGGACTTTCTTGGCGATGGCACGCCAAATGTCGACTTTCTGATGGGCGCTGACCTATTTGACATGTACAGGGTGGGAAAAGAAATATCATCATTTTTCTGTATGTTAGATGTGATTGCCCCCCCCCTCCCCAACTTTGCCATGTGGCACATGCTCACATCTGTCGTGCGTTGCACTCCTCATTCGCTCCCCACCCCACCATCTTACATCCACCCCACTCAACACAGGCATAGCCCATTCAATGTGCACCCAGTGTACTTACCTGTTGGTCTGGAGGACCGTAGACTAACGCATACTGGGGGAGGACCCCATCCACAAGTTTCTCCAACTCTTCAGACGTGAAGGCAGGGGCTTTTTCCCCAGTCGCAGCAGCCATTGTCTCTTCCAGACCGAGGTCACAGCAGCACTTGCAGTATAGGTCCTCTCCTGTGGATGATCAGGTCTCGAGTGATTAAGCAGATAGAAAATGGCGGTCACGCCCGCGGCGGTGCGTACCGCGGCGGTGCGTACCGCGACCGCCGGCGCACATCCTCATTGGCTCCTGAAACCCATAGGCTTCAATGTTAACCAATGCGTCTTCGTACAGCGGTCTTCGACTGCCTACCGCCACGGTGTGCCACGCCAGCGCATTGACCTCACATCCCATTGTCCCACTTCACAGGTCAGGCAGCCGCCATTTCAAGGGCCCACATGGCTTAATTTCAACTGCGTCACACAGGGCTAGGCCTTGCATTGCCACACATACACGCCTTTCAATACACAGATAACCGTGTGCTATGCAAGCTGTGGTGAACGTACCTGTGATTTGCTTGACTCCATACTCCATGTTGTCCTTCCTAGGCACCGTCCGCTGGGACTTGCGAGGAGAAGGATGAATCCTCGCGTGTACCGACTGCTGGTGGACCTGTCGACAATGGAAGAACGCCATATCATACTACGTTACCGACTTGACCTTGCCACTATACATGAACTGTGTGCCCAGCTGGAGCCAGCCCTGATGTCCCCCATCCGCCAACCCACAGGAATTCCCCCTCTAGTGCAGGTTCTGTCAGTCCTCCATTTTTTGGCAAGTGGCTCATTCCAGACAACAGTGGCCATGTCATCTGGCATGTCTCACCCTATGTTTTCAAAGATTTTGCCCAGAGTATTGTCTGCCCTGATGAAACACATGCGGAGCTACATTGTTTTCCCTGAGGAGGCTGATTTGCCCACTGTGAAGGGTGATTTCTATGCCCTTGGACATATCCCCAACATCATTGGTGCCATTGATGGGACCCATGTGGCTTTAGTACCCCCAAAAGACGATGAGCAGGTGTACAGAAACAGGAAAAATTACCATTCGATGAATGTCCAGGTGGTCTGTTTGGCTGACCAGTACATCTCCCATGTAAATGCCAAGTTCCCTGGGTCAGTGCATGACGCGTATGTTATGCGTAATAGCAGCATCCCCTATGTGATGGAACTGCTACAGAGACAACGTGTGTGGCTAATTGGTGACTCTGGTTACCCCAACCTGCCTTGGCTATTGACCCCAGTGAGGAATCCCCGGACCAGGGCAGAGGAACGGTACAATGAGGCCCATGGTCGAACTAGGAGGATCATAGAAAGAACCTTCGGCCTTCTGAAGGCCAGGTTTAGGTGCCTGCATATGACAGGGGGATCCCTGATGTACTCACCAAAGAAGGTGTGCCAGATCATCGTGGCCTGATGTATGCTTCACAATCTAGCATTGCGACGGCAGGTGCCTTTCCTGCAGGAGGATGGTCCAGATGGTGGTGTTGTAGCAGCTGTGGAGCCTGTGGAGAGTGAAGAGGAGGAAGACGACGGGGACGACACAGACAACAGGGACACAGTTATCCAACAGTATTTTCAGTAGCACACAGGTAAGAATCACCCACGCCATTTAACATTTACTTAAAGCCTCCTGCATCTCTACTTTGTGTATTTCCCCACAGTTCATTTTAACTGATTTTTGATGTTCCCTTCCCTTTTCAGTGCTGTATGACCCACTGCGTGACTTCTGCTTGGTTAGCCCATGGACTAAAGCTTATTGACATCGGTATGTTGTCATCACAAATTGACTGAACATTATTGAACAGTAATGTGTAATACATTTGTAAAAAATAAAGGCTGACTCCTGAATGATTTCATTGCAATGAGTGATTTATTTATAGTGCTAGATATTGGTACATGATATTAAAACGGTGATGGGTGGGGGTGGAGGAATGTCCATGGCAGAGTCCAGTTCTCAGTCGCACAGGTGCATTGTCCATATGCCTGTGGAAGGTTGAGCAGGGGCAGTTCAAGGTTGGACAGGGTGACAATGTGGGACAGTGGGATGACATCAGGGGTTATCTTAGGCTGGCGGGGGTCTTGGCATCCTACTCTGTCTTCCTGTGATATCTCAGGTTCCGCTTGCGGGGTGGTTGTTCTTCAGCAGGAGGTGGGGTTCTGGTGGCCTGTTGTTGTGGTGGGGCCTCCTGTCCACTAGTGCCGGTGGAGGTGGTAGGCTGTTCCTGGTCCTGGCTAGTGACAGGGGCCCTTTGGGGTGCCACATGGTCCCACAATGTGTTTTCTATCCGGTTGAGGGCCTGGACTATGGTCCCCATAGCGGTAGCGATGTTCCTGAGTTCATTGCTGAACCCCATGTACCGTTCCTCCTGCTGTGCCTGGATCTCCGTGAACCTGGCCAGTACCGTCGCCATCGTCTCCTGGGAGTGGTGGTATGCTCCCATGATGGTGGTGAGGGCCTCTTGGAGAGTCGGTTCCCTGGGCCTGTCCTCCCCCCCCTGTTGCACTGCAGCCCTCCCAGTTGCCCTGTTTCCCCGGGCCTCTGTCCCCTGGACGGTGTGCCCACTACCACTGCCCCCAGGTCCCTGTTGTTGTTGGGGTGTTGGGTCAGCCTGGGTGCCCTGTAGCGGCGGACACACCGCTGATTGACGCGTCCTAGAGACAGAGGCATGGGCCCGCTGGGTGGGTGCTGTGCTGATATTCCCAGAGGGGGTTGGGTCTGCTGTGGCCTGTATCTGTGTGTGGGGAACCGACTGTCCAGAGGTCCCCGATGGTCCGGGCTGGTCATCAGGTTCTAGGTCGACAGAGCTGCTGTCCTCACTGGGGGCCTGTTCTGGGGGTGGGATGGACAAATCTGGACCCTCCGTGGCGGTGTGTTGGCGTTCTGGCCCTGCAGGGGTAAAAGAGTATGGTTATTGCTTATGTGTGTGCCATGGCGTGCATTTTGTGAGTGCCCTTGTCCCCCGGTGCTGGCATTCCCTTGTGGGAGGTGTTGTGAGGGTGGTTGGGTGGGGGGGATGGGTATGTGCAGTGGTCATGCATAGGTGATGGGTGTCTATGGTTTGTGTTGGCATTCAGGGGTTGGTGTTGTTTAGGGTGGGTTGTGATGGTGAGACATTGGCAGGGAGGATGTGTGCTGGGGGGTTGAGATTGGGGGTGAGGGTGGGGGTGTGGTTTGGCATGCTGGGGGGGGGGTGAAGTATTTGAGAATCGACTTACCAGAGTCCATTCCTCCGCCTACTCCAGCGAGGCCATCAGGATGCAGGATGTTTACTACCTCTTGCTCCCATGCTGTGAATTGGGGTGGAGTGGGTGGGGGTCCGCCGCCAGTCTTCTGCACAGCGATGTTGTGCCTTGACACCATCGAGCGCACCTTCCCCCGTAGGTCGTTCCATCGCTTTCTGATGTCTTCCCGATTTCTGGGATGCTGTCCCACAGCGTTGACCCTGTCTACGATCCTTTGCCATAGCTCTGCCTTCCTGGCTATTGTGGTGTGTTGCACCTGTGTGCCGAAGAGCTGGGGCTCTACCCTAATTATTTCCTCCACCATGACCCTGAGTTCTTGGTCCGAGAACCTGGGGTGTCTTTGGGGTGCCATGGGGTGGTGTGGATGAGGTGTGGGGTGGTGTTTGTGGTTATGTGCGTGGTGATGTGTGCGTAGATGTGGTGTGGGTGATGATGTTGGGTTCCTGTGTGTGTTGTGCTTTGCGTTCCCTGTGCTCTCTCTCAGTGTATTGCGCCTTCTCTCAGATATTTGTGGTCGTAGGGGTTTGTGGGTGATGTGGGTGTGTGTTTTATATTGGATTGGGTGTGTGGGAGTGTTGTTTGGATGTGTATCAGGTGTGTGTATTTCAAATTGTCCAATGTGGCTGTGTTTTGTATATGTGTGTGTATTTTGACCGCGGCGGTGTGTACCGCCAATAGAATACCGCGGTTGAAAGACCGCCGCGTGGATTCGTGGGTCAGAATGGCATGGGCGTATTTGTGTTGGCATGACGGTGCAGGTTTGGTCATCTCCAGTTTATCGCTGCCCGCTGATGAGGCGGCCTTCCGTGGATGTCGGGTTTTTGGCGGTTTGCCAGTTGGAGGTCAGAATGACCGTGGCGGTTTACCGCGGCCGCGGCGGTAGAATGGCAGACTTCTGACCGGCGGTAAGGGCCTTTTACCGCTGAGGTCAGAATGACCCGCTTAATGAGCAGGTTGGCTGGACGCTCCATCAGACCATGCAGGCCTGTCCTTACACTCCACCCAGCTGTCTAAGAAAGCTAGGGTTAAAGAGCTTTAAAGTGTGCCAGGCTGGCCGTCGCAAGACACCCGGCCAAACTGACATGCACACTTTGAAGTGTCTGGACTGCCACCGCTCCAGTTCTCCATGCTGCTAATCAACAGCAGAGGACACGCCCCACATTTCTTTGGCCTGGTGGGCAGGCTGTGGCACGCATCAGTAAGAAATAAAACAGCAATTAAATCATTTAATTGCCATTTTATTTTTAACATTTGGTAGGGGTTGGTCACAGCGGGCAAGGCGCAACACTCCTCCACTCTCATGAAAAAAAATGCAGCTGCATTTATACCACATCCATTTTTCCTCTAATATATGTATTTTTTTAGGTATACCCCTTTGTGCTGGTATTGTTTTCTTAGCATTCATTTATTTTTATGTGATTTACCAGCACTACCTGTAAGTGGTCTGTTATGGTAAATGACTTAGGACCTCATTACAACCATGGCAGTCGGTGATAAATCGGCGGTAATACCGCCAACAGGCCGGCTGTAATAAATATGAGATTATGACCACAGTGGACACCGCTCAGACAGACAGCCACTTTAACACACCGACCGCCAGGGCGAAACCAACAGGCCAACAACCAGGCGAAAGACAATGTACCGCCCCCAGTAATATGACCCACCTATCCACCACCTTTTCTGAGACGGTACTAACGACAACAAAAGCCTTGCGGAAACAGTGCACAGAAGGGAAACAACTCACCTCTGGACACTCAAGGAAGAACCACACGGCCATGGAGCCCGAGTTGCATGTCTTCCCCATGCTCTTCTACCTTCTGCTCCACTACGAACACCAACACTGGCGAAAACAACCAGGGTGAGTACTGCCACCTAGCACACAGGGCAGGAGGGGAGGAAAAAGAAAGTGACATACACACACAACACACACCCCCAAGACCATACACATAAACAGATGCAGTACCATTACATATTTACCCCACGCCCCTCAGGAATAATGCAAGAACAACTACTATAGTGTAAAAAGGCTGTGATAAGATAAATATAGGTGAAATATGTGCCTCCAAATCAAAAAGTATATACATATTTACAATGCAAGGAACACTGCTCAGTCCTCAATGTCCGTGGGCCACAGGGCCACATCACAAAGTCCAAGGCCCAACCTCACTCCGCAACAACACGGAAAGAACACTGCAGGGGCATCAGGTCGAAAATAGACAGCCACTTCGGGGGGACAGGGAATGGGGGCACCTCAGCCGGAAGATGGTACAACGCCACTGGTCCTGGAGGGGGCAACATGCCCTGTGCACTGTCCTGGGGAGTGCAAGTCCACAGTCTCTCAAGTGGGTGATTTGCCCACTGCTTGTTCCTCGGAGTGCAAAGCCACAGTCTCTCAAGTGGGTGACTTGCCCACTGCTTGGTCCTGGGGAGTGCAAGGCCACAGTCTCTCTAGTGGATGGCTTCCTCACTGGTTCTGGAGGGGGCCTCATGCCCAGTGTGCTTAATCCTGGGAAGGATGGGTGAGTGGATGGCTTCTCCACTGGTTCTGGAGGGGGCACTGTGCCCAGTGTGCTTCATCCTGGGAAGGATGGGATGAGTGGATGGCTTCTCCACTGGTTCTGGACAGGGCATCGTGCCCTGTGATGCAGATCTTGGGGAGTGCAAGTTCACAGTCTCTCACCTGGGTGTCAGACCCACAGGATTTGCAGGGCCCAGGTCGCACAAAGGCCCATGGATGCAGGACTACACACTGTCTGCCGGCGGTGACGGCTGCTCAGTAGTGGCAGTGGCAGTGCTGGTGTCAGTGCTGACAGTGTAGGGGGGAGGTTCCAGCCCTTCCCCTGCAGCCTTGGTGGCTACCCACTGGGGCTGCTGCTGCTGGCAGTGGTGCTGGTGGCGGTGCTGGCAGTGGTGGGGGGAGGTTCCAGCCCATCCCCTGCAGCCTCAGACGGCTGAACCACGATGGTTGGCGGTGGGGGCTCCGACTGAGTCTCAGCACCAGCCTCTTATCCTTTTTGCTTGCTGATGCAGACCCCTTGCCCTTCTTGCCAGCAGCTTGGGATGGCTCCTTGCTCCTCTTGACAGCAGATAGGGACGCCTCCTTGCCCTTCCTTTTACCAGCTGGGGGTGCCTCCTTGCCCTTCTTTGCACCAGCTAGGGGTGCCTCCTCGCCCTTCTTTGCAGCACTTGGTGCAGGCACCCTATCAGTGTGGCTACCTGGTGCCAAGGATCCTCTCCCACCTGGAGTAGCCGTTGACCCTATTGTGCCCCTGGACTGGGGGGCTGATGTGCTCAGCTGGGTTCTGACCACCCTGGCCTGACATGAGGGACAGGGGGGCGGAACGGGTAGGGAAGACGTCAGAGGTAAAGAGGAAAAGTTTCTTTGGGACATTGGGGTGGGAAGAGGGAGATGATTTGGGAGTGGAGATAAAGGGAGTGGTTGTAGGAGGTGTCTGTATGCTGTGTTTGGGTGCAGGTGCATGGGCTGGATGCTGTTGTGAGGTGGATGGCTGTTGGGTGTCTGAGTGCTTGCGTTTGTGTACTTTGGGAGGAGGGGGCACAGACACAGTGGGAGAGAGCACAGAGGACGTGTGCATGGAAGTGGGGTGGTGACTGCCAGTGAGGGGCATGTGCTGATATGTGTGCTGGTGATGGGGGCAGTGGATGAGGATGTAGTGCATGCAGGTGTGAGTGTAGATGCAACTGGGAGAGAGGTGGAGGATGAGGAGGAGGGGGACACAGTGGAAGCAGTGGATGTTGGTATGTCTGCTTCTGGATGGTGTGTGTGTGAGTGCCTGTGGGATGAAGTGTGGTGCTTGTGTTTGCCATGTCCACTCTTGTGTGTTGTCCTGGGTGCTTGCTCATCTGACTGTGTGCTTTGGATAGGTTGGGGTTGAGGGGAATGGGATTGGGTAGAGGAAGTTGGAGGTGGAGGCTAGAAACAGGGATAGTAGCTGCCATCAGAGAGGAGGCCAGAGCCTGGATTGATCTATGTTGGGCCGCCATGCCAGTGTGAATGCCCTCCAGGAATGAATTTGTCTGTTGCATTTGGGCTGCCAGCCCCTTGATGGCATTCACAATGGTTAACTGCCTAACAGAGATGGATAGCAGGAGTTCAATAGCCTCCTCACTCAGGGCAGCAGGGCTAATGGGGGCAGGGCCTGAGGTGCCTGGGGCAAAGGAGATACCCACCCTCCTGGGTGAGTGGGCATGGGAAACACGCTGAGGGGTTGCAGGGAGGGCAGTGCTGGTACGGGGAGTGGCGGCTGTACCTGTAGCTGGGGTGGGCACAGAGGTGTCCACCACCACCAGGGAGCTTCCATCAGAGGAGGAATCCGTGTCTGAACTGTCTCCGCCGTGGTGCTCCCTTCGCCCTCCATCCCACTGGTGCCCTCACTGTCAGTGAATTCGGCCTCCTGGGCCCTGTGGGATGCAGCTCCCTCCGTCGCCGGGCCTCAACTCCTCCGCCAGATGATGCTAATGCACATAAGGACAGGGTGACAGAACAAAAAGGGGAGAAAGAGACAAAGGATACACTTGGTCAATGGCGGCAACAACACCACTGTTGGCGTACATCACACACACACACACACACACACAGGGAAAAGCCCTACGCACCATGCAATGCACTACCAGTCACAATGCTAGTCGCCAGCCCATGGATAAGGACACCTAACGCCACTTGCAGCATACCTGAGACCCACAGACCCCTGCCCAGTAGTGGATGCCTACTAGCTTGTTTGGAGGTAATTTACATCAGATCCCTGCCCAACATGGGACCTACTCTGCAATGTCAGGCTTGGCCTAGAGGCACCCACAGGTGCACATCCCCCACCCGAATACCACCCCACCATGCGCAAGTTGTATATTGGGGCACTGTACTCACCCCCTTGTGGCTGCTGTGATGCCCCCAAGTGCCCATCCAGCTCCAGATAGGCCACCGGCAGTATGCGGGCCATCAGGGGGGTCAGGTTTCATTGGGCATCCCTTCCTCGTTGGGAGGCCATCCCCAGCTGGGTGTCCGCCATCTTCCGTGCCCAGCGTCTCAGGTCCTCCAACTGTTTGCCACAGTGGGTGCTCCACCTGCTTTAGACCCCCAGGGTCTGCACGTCCTTGGTGATGGCATGCCACACACCCTTTTTCTGATGGGCGCTGACCTGCAGGGAAATGGACACAGGGAAAGATATTAGTCCAACCGTCCTGCCTGTTACACTCATGGCCCACTATGCCCCTTCCCATCACCATTAACACAGACATGGACCACCATAAATACAGCACGCTGCCCAGGGCCCATCCACCAACTCCCTCCTACATGAGGCCTTCACACACAGCACTCCATGCATTCACGCCACATGCATCGTACTCACTGTGTACCCACCTGTTGGTCTGGAGGCCCATGCAGCAATTGGTAATGGGGTAGGACCCCATCCACCAGTCGCTCCAACTCCGCTGAGGTGAAGGTAGGGGCCCTTTCCCCAGTGACACGAGCCATGGTCAATTCCAGACACAGGTCACTGCAGCACTTGCAGTGTAGGTCCTCTCCTGTTGAAGGTCAGGTAGCAGGTGAGTGAACAGATAGAAAATGGCGGTGACGTCCACGGCAGTGCATACCGTCACTGCCAGCGTACATCACCATTGGCCAATGTACCCCATAGGGCCCAATGTTAACCAATGAGGAGTTGCACAGTGTTTTTTGACCGCCTCCTGCAACGGTGCACAACGTCAAAGGAATTACCTAATTTCCACCTGTCCCTCCAAACAGTACAGGCGGACACCATTTCAACGGGGGGTGCAGGCCATGGCTCATAACTGCATCACAGTACACATATGCACCATTTGGACCTATCCAAATAAATACTGTTACAATCATGACATGCATTGAAGTGTACTGTTTGGAAATAAGGGATGCTGACCAGCTGCTCACCATTTTGCCCCTAGATTGCAACCGCTGCAGATGAATAGGAAATGGAGACATCCCCAGTGTACAGACCCCTGGTGGACTTGGCAACAATGGAGGAGAGACACATTATCCTCAGCTATAGACTGGACAGGGCCACAATCACAGAGCTGTGTGCCCAATCGGAGCCTAACCTAATCTCTGCTATCCGTCACTCCACCAGTACCTTCCCTCTTGTGCAAGTGCTATTGGTGCTCCATTTCTTGGCAACTGGCTCCTTCCAAGTGACAGTGGGCTTGCAGCAGGTATGTCTCAGCCAGTGTTCTCAATAATGCTGACCAGTGTTGTCTGCCTGATTAAACACATGCGCAGCTACATCGTTTTCCCCCAGGTGGAGGATTTGGCCACAGTAAAAGCTGATTTCTATGCAATGGGACATATCCCCAACATTATTGGGGCAATTGATGGTACACATATTGCATTTGTCCCTCCTTGGAGAAATGAACAGGTGTTCAGAAATCGATGAATATGCAGATGGTGTGCCTGGCAGACCAGTACATCTCCCACGTCAATGCAAAGTATCCTGGGTCTGTGCATGATGCCTTTATCCTGAGGAATAGCAGCATCCCAAATGTGATGCCTCAACTCCAGAGGTGTGGCTAATAGTTGAGCCCTGGTTCCCACCCAGTAGATGTTGGTGTATGGGTATGGTGTGGGCTCTAAGGGTGAGTGTGTGGGTAACAGTTGTCCCACAATATTTTCAGGTGACTCTGGTTACCCCAACTTCTCATGGCTCCTGACCCCTGTGAGGAATCCCAGGACAAGGGCAGAGGAACGTTACAATGAGGCACATGGGTGAACAAGAAGAATTATAGAGAGGACCTTTGGCCTCCTGGTGGCCAGGTTCCGTTGCCTCCACCTGACAGGTATATCCCTGTGCTACTCACCCAAGAAGGTCTGCCAGATCATCGTGGCATGCTGTGTGTTGCAAAACCTTGCCTTACGTTGCCAGGTTCCTTTTCTGCAGGAGGATGAGGCTGGAGATGGTCATGTGGCAGCAGTGGACCCTGTGGACAGTGAAGATGAGGAAGCAGAGGATGAGGATGAGGACAACAGAAGTGCAAAAATCCGTCAATACTTCCAATGACACACAGATAAGACAGTTCACATTTAATTGACAGTTTTGTGTTTGAGATTGTCACTGGCAGGCTGATTTTCCCACTTCTATGGCCACTCACTGTACCCTTTGGCATCTCTATTTGCAGATAGTTATGCTCTACTATCGCTCCTGGTGTGTTGAATACAGCCAACTACAGGCCATTCTTATTTTATACATTTCTGTACTGTTGATTTTCAATATTTAAACCTTGTTAAACGTATACATACTGAAATCATTTGACATACTCCATACTTGTATTTTTCAAAAGGGTGCTTATTTCAGTGCTAAGAGGTAGAAGGGGATGTGCAATGGGCTGGAGGGATGCAGGGGGAAAGTCCAGGGTAGAGTCCAGTCTCTTGGTAGCACAGGTGCATTGTCCAAGGGGGCATAGGAAGGGGAGCAATCGCAGTTCAAGGTAGACCAGGGATCACAAGGGTGACAATCGGGAGAGTCTTATTTCCTGGCGGCGGTCTTGGCAATAGTCTCTGGCTTCTGCCTGGATCACAGGGAACGTTTGCGGGGTAGTTCTACGTCTGCAGGGGGAGGGGTGCTGGTGGCCTGTTGGTCCTGTGGCGGGGCCTCCTGTCCACTAGCGGATGCGGAGATGGAGGGCAGTTCATCGGTTTGGCGAGTGGCAGGGGCCCACTGTTGTGCCACTGCCTCCCTCATAGTGTTGGCCATGTATGCCAGCACCCCGCAATGGAGACCAGGGTGGTGTTGATGTCCTTCAAGTCCTCCCTGATTCCCAGGTACTGTCCCTCCTGCAGCCGCTTGTTCTCCTGCAACTTGTCCAGTATCTGGGCCATCGTATCCTGGGAATGGTGGTATGCTCACAGGATCGCCGTGAGTGCCTCCTGGAGAGTCGGTTCCCTGGGCTTCCCCCTGTCGCATAGCAGTCCTCCCAGCTTCCCTGTTGTCCCGTGCCTCTGTCCCCTGAACCGTGTACCCACCGCCACTGACCCCAGGTTCCTGATCATCCATCCTGTGTTTGTGGGATGGCCTGGGGTCCCTGTAGTGGTGGACACACTGCTGATTGATGTGTCTTGGGGACAGGGGTATGGGCCCGCTGGGTCGTTGCTGTGTTGGTGTTTCCTGAGGAGGGAGACTCTGTGGTGGTGTGCGAGTGTGCCTGGGTAACCGACTGTCTGGAGATCCCTGATGGGCCAGGTTGGTCATCCAGATCCAGGCGAGCAGAGCTGCTGTCATCACTGTGGGCCTCTTCTGGGGGGGATTGGGTGTTGCTGGCACCTCTTCTCCGGTGACATTGGCTGGGGGACCTGTGGGGTTGTAAATGCAGTGTTATTGATTCTGCGTGTGGCATCGTGTTCATGGGTGTGTTGCCCTCTATGGTTGTTGTTGCACTAGCAGATTTGCCTTTTTGTGAGTTGTTATTTGTTGGGCTAGGTGATTCTCTCCAGTGTGCATGCAGTGGTGATAGGTGTCCATGCAGGTCTCTGAGGGGTGTCCATGCATTGGTGTTACATGCAGGGCTTGGTATTGGGATGAGTGGCTTGTGATGGTGGGGTATGGGGGAGGTGGTGAAATGATGGGAGTGGGGGTAGGGCTGGGGGTTTGTGATGGCACGTAGGTAGGGGGGGTGATAGTAATAAAGATTTGACTTACCAGAGTCCAGTCCTCCTCCTACTCCTGCCAGGCCCTCAGGATGCATAATAGCCAAGACCTGCTCCTCCCATGTTGTTAGTTGTGGGGGAGGAGTTGTGGGTCCACCGCCATTCCTCTGTACAGCTAGATGGTGTCTTGCTGCTGTGGAACGCACCTTCCCCTATAGGTCCCCACGGCGTTGACCCTGTCCACGATTCTCCGCCATAGCTCAATCTTCCTAGCAATGGATGTCTGCTGCACCTGTGCTCCAAATAGCTGTGGCTCTAACTGGATGATTTCCTCCACCATGACCCTCAGCTCCTCCTTGGAGAATCTGGGGTGTCATTGTGGTGCCATGGGTGTAGTGTGAGTGGTGTGGGTGAGGGTGTGTGGGGTGATGTGTTGGGGTGTGTGATGTGGGGTGTGTGTGGGTGGTGTATAGGTGATGATGTTATGTGTCTCTGGTCTTGTCTGTAGTCGTGGTGTCTGTCTCGTGCCAATGGCTTGTAGTCGTAAAGGGTTGTGGGTAATGTGGGTGTGTGTTTTATAGTGGTGTGAATGTGTGGGTGTGTTGTGTGTATGTGTGTCAGGTGTGTGTATTTTGAATTGTCCAATGTGGTGCTGTTTTGTATATGTGTGTGTATTTTGAGGCACCGCGGTATGTACCGCCAATGGCTTACCGCCATTGAATGTCCGCAGCGGTGATTCGCGGGGCATAATGCTGTGGGTGTAGTTCTGTTGGCATAACGGTGTGGATTTTGCTACTGACAGTTTATCACTGGCCTTTGGGCTGGGGTACTAGTGTGTGTGGCTGTATAGTGACGGATTGGTATGTTTGTGTCATAATATGCTTGGCGGGTATTCACTGCAGCGGCGGTATGTTGGCAGCAGTCGGCACGGCGGTAAGCAACATTTACCACTAATGTCATAATGAGGGCCTTAGTCCAGGACTCTGCTAGAGTACATTGATCCTCTTTGGCCTAGAATACTATTAGAGCAGATTCAAGTGTAGCTTTTTTTAATCAAAAATGACTTACCCATTTGTAGGTGTGGTTTTTGTATTTGGAAAGTTGTACATAGGTCTACACTAATACTATTGTGAATTCCATTTAGAGTACTACAGGAGGGTTGATAATCATATGTGTAAAGCAATGGCAACTCACGGGAGGGAAAAGGGGCGGGATAGCCTGGCACGTGGCAAGAGGAGAAAAAAACAGAAAATATAATAATAATAAAAAACCTTACCTTTATTGCCGTGCTGTGCTGTGCCGATCCGTTCCTCCGTCCTCAACTGCAGGAACAGGCTCCCAGCCTGCCATGTGTCAAATAACTGCTTCCAGCATGAAAGCAGCATTAGGATTGGACGGCGCGCACAACCAGAACGCTCTGAGGAAGAATAAAAGTCTCTGCCTGCTGTCTCTAACCCAGCAATGCAGTGCTTGCATTGTTGAGTTGGAGAGAGCCCAGTGCACATGTGTGTTTGGCCGGCCCGAGACGGCCGCCCGAACATACATGTGCATCGAGGGGGAGTGCTGTGCACTTCCCCTTCGTGCTCATCACAGCCCCATGGCTCTGCTTCTTTTACAAGAAACCAATCATAAACATAGTTGATGATTGTTTTCTTGTAAAGGTTTTGCAGCTGCTGCTGCTGCTGGTGGGGAGTGATGATCCTCTGCCATTGCAGAGGAGCCACCCCTAATGTAAAGCCTTTGTGAAATGCTAATAATGTTTTTTTATGTTGATATTTTGTAACAGCATTGAGGAATTGGCAAACTTGGCAAAGTGTGTATTGTAGTCAGTTTGTCTCTCAAATGTTTACATTCTCTAGAGTCAATTCACAAAGATTTTTCTGAGCAAGTGAACCATATTGTAGTCTGTAGGCAAGTATGAAAATTGTTTGGTTTCATGTGTGAAAAATAGTGATCATGAAAAATATTAATGTTAGATTAAATATTGTGTGGACAGTTCCCGAATGCATTTATGAGTACATAAAGTAATACTACATGAATGCTTCTTTGCATACTCGTATATGGCTTTGTAAGTTGCCATCCTGGTATTTGCATTACCCAACAAATATGAACATTTTACACAAGCTCATTTTAATGCAACTGGAGTGATGCAAAAATCCTGAAACCAACCACTTTGACTTTGCAATTAATTACTTTGTTCAGTCAGGAAAGACACTGACATTAGAAGATGGAATTATTGAAAATGTTTGGTTTAACCTGGTCTCTGTGAAGACTCAGATTTATTTAAGAACATGCACCAATGAAATGAAAACACCGAAGCAAATATTGTCACAGCTAAATCATACATGTTATGCTTGACACTTATATACCTTGCTTGAAGCATCAATCACAAAGCCTACATTTTACATGTTAGATTCAGACTCCCATGGTGTTACATATGAAAAAGATTTGGCATGATTGCACAAATGCAGAATTAAAGCTGCACCTAATGAGGAACAATTAAGTTCCTGGTCAAATGTTCCAGTAGAACCTTAGATGGCAAACATTTACATCATCAGGGCTCTTCAAGTCAGGTTACCTCACGAGATGTCAAAAAAAATTTTTTATTGAAAAGATTCAAACAAAATACAAACATCAGCATAGGAAGCTCAAATCCCATAACAACAGCAGTGCAATTCTTCGGGCAATACATTTTTGTAAGGTGCCACAGTGCCTTACCATAAACACACATTCTAATTCATAATAAAAATCGTTCAGAATCCTTTAAAACCCAAGCTACTAAATAAGTGCATAAATCCAGTTAAAAGTAGAACTTTCTGCAACAGAATACAACCCTCACCTTCAGCTTTAAATTAAGCCATCCACCAAAATAAAGTGTGTAAGTGTATAGACATGAAACCAAGTCCCTCAATTTACCAACTCCTGTTAAATTGCATACAATGTTATTACAGCACCCTATATAAAATAAACACCAATGAAGAATTAAGTGCAACACTGAAAAATTCAGAAGCAAAGTCCTAGAGTGCAAAAAATGAGAAACACTCTAAAATGAAGATGTTAAATTTATGATATTAAGGATAATAGAGTACAATAATAATCTGAGACAAAAAGTCTGATACAACAATCAAATAAAGTGTCATAGTATGTGGACATAAAAAAGAATCCTGCAAATAAAAAAAAAACACCTAAAGTGCATTGATGACAATAAAATATTGTGCATGCTTATTCAACTTCCGGCTAATGTTAGATGTGCCAAATAAAGTTAAAGTGGCTTCTGCCATGATAAAGAATTGCACACAATTGCTAAGGGCTCGAAATAGTTCCTTCCAAAATTGATAACGTTTATGGCATGTAAAAAAATATGTAGTCATTTACGCATATAATTTTGTTGGCAGTAGAAATATTGATCGGCAATCAACCGGAACATCATGTGCAATGCATGGAGTACAATATGCCATCCATCTTGAAAGACAAGACATCCTTTTAAAATTGGTAAAAAAGGAGGTTTCTGCAGGATCCTGTACTAATTACCCTCTCCTGTCAGCTCAGGCTTTCCTAACAGATGGATATTTGCCAGTGTCTCTTCACTCATCTACTGAAGATATCTGTCAGAAAACTAGTTAGCTCCAAAAATCTAAACATAAATTGGTAATACGCTGTCCTATGGTGCTGTTCAGTCTCCTCAGATTGTGGCCCATATGAATATCCCCATCACACTAAACCCCTTGGATTTCCAAAATCCCAAAGTAGGCATAGACAAAATTAGGACTAAAGATTTTCAATCCTGAAACTGAATGAGCCTACGGCAAGTAGGAAATTTGCTTGACTTAAAAAAAAAATAATACAGTTTTCCATTTCAGAAATCACCTTATATCTGGTCTTTTATAGGTAGCTTTGATGAGATCAATTGCTGATTCTTGCGCCACACAAATTAATAAACAATTATCAAATCTCCAGACTCCTTAATGAGTTGTGTAATATTATCTAATAGTGTAGTCTGATAAGATGTTTGGAAATAGGGTAGAGCAAGGCCTCACTTCGTTTTGTCTAACTGCAAAATCAAATATCTAACCCTAGAAGATTTACTGTTCCACATAAATTTTGTAATAAGGGAATCTAATTTTTGAAAGTATGCATTATTAAGCTTGATAGGGAGATTGGAAAAAGGAATGAAAATAAAGGCAGTGTACACATCTTAATTAAAGCCACCCTGCCAATCACTATCAAAGGGAGTAGAGCCCATGTTTCTTGTGGAATTTTAACTTTACGGTGCATGGCATTATAATTCAATTGGAATCATTGTGAATAATAATTAGTAATGAATACCCCCAACTAGCGAATTGGAGACTGAGGATTAAACTGACACTGGCGATCTTGAGCAAGATCAGTGAGTAAGGCATTAAACAAGATAAACCTGGTTTTGCCCTGAATAATCATATAGCCACGAATATTTATGAACTCTTGAATTACATTTATTGCCCCTTGAATATAAACAAGATCTGTCTTCATATAAAGTATTATATTGTCTGTTTGTTTGATTTTCGGTGTCCCTTCTGACTGAGGAGCAATAGATGCGGTACTGTGAATTCTCACTGACAGGGGCTCAATAAAAAAATTGAAAAGAATAGGTGACATTGGGCAACCCTGTCGGGTTCCTCTCTGAATTTTCACCGAGCCTCCTATCTTTGAGGTAATAATAATTCTAGCCTCCGCACCTTGTTATAGATTCCTACGCATTTTTGTGAATTGATCAGGGAATCTGAATTCCCTAAAGATTAAAAAATAGACCATCCCAATTAACAAAATCAATAGCCTTTTTGGCTTCCATCATCATGATCGCTGCTCTCACTTGATTACAGGGAACCTAATCTATTGTTTGGATTAAGAAATTATGTTTGCAGCCATAACCCTATTCGGTAAAACTAATTCTGATCTTTGTGTATCAATGTTGGACCTAAGGGAATAATTTGAGATGCCCATGTCTTGGTAAGCAATTTATAGTCGGCATTACAACGGCTTATTGGACAATATGAATTAGCATTTATGATGGGATTAGTCAGTTTTCTTAAAAAAGATAACACCAGATTCTTTGAATGATGAAGGAATATTCCCACCTTACCTAATTAAGTTAAATAAATCGGTTATAAACTGAAGCAGGTCATTTGCAAATATCTTATAAACCTCAGATGCTATGGCATCAATCACTTCAGCAAGCTTTTGCGTTAGGCATTTTTGAAGTACTGCAGCCACCCATGTAACCGAAGTTTGCTCTAACAGCATATCACTTTGGTCCCTTAATATTTGGGGAAGTCGGATTGAACTGAAATATTGTTCCAGAGTGGATATAGAAACTGAGTACAATCTCTTGTATGAGTTCCTATTGTGTTGCACAAATACCTCTGTAATTTTGTTGTTATCTGTCACAACTGTATGAGTATCAGGGTTATCGATCTTACTAATACAATGTGTGTCCTGCATCATCCTGGTAGATCAGGTTAGGAATTTGCCTATTAGCTGATTTTCCTTGCACATTTTCTGCTGGTATGTTCTGTGAGTATTTATCTCAAACATGAAGAATCTTTGAGGTTCTGCTAGGCATTCGCGAGCTGTTTTTTTTACACCAGTCTCATCTTCTGCCCTTGCATAACCACCTACAGCTAAGTTAACTGCTGATTGTAACACCTGTATTCTAACAGTGTATACCTTATTTTGATTAGATTTGTACGCTATAATATGACCACAAAAGGTAGCCATGAAGGCCTTCCAAACTACAAAGTCAGAGGCCAAATTATATTTTATCTAAAAAAATTCCCCTGTTAAGATTCTCATTTCCTCCCGCCAAACCTGATCTACTAACAGAGGCTTCTCAAACTCCCACCTTGATCTCTGCTTTTGGAATTTGCATATTAAGAAGGACTAATACTATTTAGTGATTGGAGAAGGAGTTAGCCCAGATAGACGTGTCCTTTACCTGAGTGTCTGAGTTATTAAAAGAATCAAACTGTGACACAGTGTTGAATTGGCATGAAAAACATGTAAACTGTGCCATACACAGGCTCTAAATGCTATGGATTGTCTAATTGGAAATCCTGATTAAAGGTGGTGAGAACCCTTGTCGTTTTTTGCTTTATCTGCTTTTTAGACCTGTTGGAAGAATCTAATTTCAAATGATGGATAAAATTAAAATCACCTCCACAAATCAGGGGCCCTTCTTTCCCATAGCAAGATTATGAATATCCCTCAACACTCCCACATCATCCGCTATCTGGCCATAATAGTTCATAACTTTAAGAGCAAAGCCCTGGACTAAGACCTTTATCCAAATCCGACTCCCACATTCAGCCTTGACACCCTCCCTCACATGCCAATCAATAGACCTTGCCATATAAATTGCCACACCACACATCTACACCAGCTGATACAAAATATGCATGGGAGTATTTCTTAAGAATAAAAATATTTGGACTATTATTTCTGAGATGTGTCTCCTGAAGAAAACTTCAGGACTAAACAAAGACAAACAGTTCATAATGGGTCCATATTTGCATTTGTTTAAAACCCCATTACCATTACAAGAAATTATCTTGACAACAGGACCATTCAGAGATCTCCATACTTTCTGCACTGACACCCCAACTTGACCTTGCACTCTGAATTTTCGACTACTTGAAACTGCTGACTTATTGATGAATCTCCTCTTTTTTCTTGCTTGTGCCACACTGTGACCCTTCCCATCCCCTTCCCTCCCCCCCAAGAAAGCTAAACCCCAAAGTGCAAACAAATGCAAAAAAAAGCCTGTGGGGGGAGAACTGCTCACCTTACTCTTTCACCTGGCAACACCCCAGAGAACAGCCCTCTCCCCAGTTAGGAAAAAGAAAAAAGAAAAACAAGGGAAGGAATTAAACATACACAGAAAACAACATGTTATACACACAACAAGGCTTAATCCCTGCATCCTCTAAAGCCAATCCAGATTAGTGCACAATTTTTTGCAATAGGCCTTGTGACTCTTCAAACATTGAAAACAAATCAAATGTCCCTTGAACACAATGTTTAAATTGGATTGTGGGCTATTGAAGCCTGAGCACCATCTGCTTTAATTTGTCCCTCCAATCCCTGAAAGTCTCTATGTAATGAGTAGCGGAAGCAGACATGTCTGAGAAATAGCAATTGGAAGAATGGGCTCATTTTTGTGATAATCTACACAGTTAACAAGGAGGTGCAGGAAAATGTAGGATTGGCTGTACGATGGGTAGGGACCCGATGATAGGATAGCTCTTAGTAAATTTAACAACTTCCAGTCTTATAAACATTCCTATTATTATTCAGAAAATAGGCAAAGTCAGTTTCCATCAACAACATGACTTTCTGAATATTCCTCTGTATTCTCTATGTCCAGCAATACAAATCCGTAGGAAAGCAAATAGGTTTTGAGCAAGGAAACATGAGATCCTTGTAGCAAGGTCCTGGCTGCATCAAAATTGTATCACAATTGCCTAACAATACACTGTGGGCAACAAAGAAAGATATACATAGATGTTTATGATGGATTGCACCATCTCTCTAAAAATCCCACAAGATTCATGTCCTACAGGGAATAATAGTTCAATGTTGGAGAACTGTTGTGTGGCATGTTATCTGCCCATTCAAACTGAGTTCACACAGCACTGACACTCTATGATGACTGCTGCCCTTTCCCTCCCTGAAAGAAATTCAGTGCAGGCAAATTTGATGAATCACTCTCCACACTCCTTCAGTACCAAGCAAGAAGCAACGTCCCTAGCCCTGCTACCTGACAAAAACTCAATTTTGTCAAATTTCAAAGCGACAAAAACTGTTTCCCTCCAAAACAAAGATATTTTACAAAAAAACTGAACATGTGGGACAAGAAGACGAACAGGTATCTAGATAAGGAGAAAATGGGTCAGAAGTAACTGAGAAGGGATGGGACAGATGAACTATAGAATAAGCAGGGATGTTATGCACTCAGGAATAATTGTGGACTGAGGGTTTAGGGAAGAGATATTCAGGTGTATGCAGAGGTATAGGTCCCAGGATAAAGGTAGTGGCATTGGTACTAAGGAGTATGTAGTGATAGGGGTACCATGAAATAGGCAGAGGTAGAGTATTAGAAATGTGTTTATTAGCTTACAAGGGGGAGCGCCATACCAGCCTAATAAACCTATATTCTAGCGAGGTAAGAAAAAAGCTGTAAAAGAATATCTGCTAAGCCCCAGGTAGCTGTGACTCAAGACACAGGACAATTCCAGAGAAAGGTATGTAGAGTGTAAGCAGTATCAAATAATTTTAAGGTCAAGAAAACAATGCAGTACAATCCCTAGACCGCGTTAGGAAAAACAAGAAGAAAATAATGAGCAAAGATACTCCAAAACAATTAAAATTACATAAGGGGAACAGAAGATATGAAACTGTAAAGATCTGGTGTAATTTTAAGACAACGCTCCAATCAGAACATATAGTTCACAGTTGATCAGAAATTAGGGGTGATTTCAGCAGAGGCTGGGTAGCCGAAAGGGTATTGCACTGGTCCAGGTTTTTAGCTTTTGCCTTAATCTATGTTTTGGAACTGCAAGTCATCTAGTGTGCAAGGCAAGAAGTGAAGCCAACAAGGGTCCCTCAAATTCAGATGCATTGTCATTGAGCTCCCACTGACACCATGAGGTTTGACACCTACAGCTCCAAGAGGGACAGAAAATAATTATGTAGTTACTGAGGTGACTTTGCTGCTGGTGTAAATTTGCCACCTTGCCACGGTCCAATGTTTTACCTTTGAATTCAGTCAGTTGTTTGCTTCTTAAAATCCATCAGTCCAAAACAACTGGAAGTTGTAATTGGTCATTGCTCTGTGAGCCAATATAACTTCGGAAAAACATTCTACAAAATCCTTTTTCATCACTGTCAAAAGCTCTGAGGGGACAAACCTGGTTTCATTGCCCACTGGGCAACCCCAGCACTTTGTCCCAGTCTTCCAGAGGTGGAAAATGGCTGAATGCCAAATTTCTCCAACTGCTGGGGAAGGTCCTCCTGGTCACTGCTAAGGGAATCTATGTGCCAAAAATCTCTCCAGCCATGGCTCCTGCAGAATCCAGTGAACTGTGGTCTGCAGAATCTTCTTGGAGTCAGGAGTTATTCTGCTTTTGTGTTCCTGCAATAGGTAACTGAAGGCCAACCACCTGACACCCTGGAGATCATTTTCAATCCAAAGGTGACGCAATTGCCATCGGTTCCACAGTCTACTTTCTTCCAGTTCCGAGGTAGACTTTGCTTGCTTCAAGAAGTTTTCTTCCCAATTCTACGACTATTCTGAAGAGTTGACGATGAGGTACCAGTCTTAACCTGTGCACTAGCCAGTGAATGGAGTCCTACACCCAATCCTGGCTGTTTTCCCACACAATTCCCACATGCTTTTTCAGACGTTCCTTTCTCAGTTTGCTGCAACCCTTTTCAAAGTCCCTCAACCAAAATGGTCCTTACAACTGATGGAGCCTAGTCCTTCCTTCTAGACACTCCCTTATAGAAAGGAGTTGTCCTGAACTCTGTCAGTGTTGCTATTGGTTCTTTTGTCCAGTCCACCAATCAACTCAGTTTAAGAAATTCAGACAGTGCAGTTCAGTCTTTCACCAGCAGAAAATGACAGTTACATGCAGTGGTCAACAGTTGCCCTCTGATTAAAGGTGGTGAGATTTACAATGCTTGGCAGGGGGCACAATGTTTTTCAGTTCTAGCACTTAAACTCTGCAATATTATCCATGTTAATACCTGTCAAATTTAATACCAGTTTGTCCTCAGAAACGTGTTAGAAAATAATGTATTTCTTAGTTAGTAGACTAATTAGTGTGGAAATGTTTGCGGAGTTTTCCGGCAGCAGCACAAGGATGCATGGATGTATATTGTGCTTTACAACTGAGGTTAACCTAATATAACATATCACCTTTTAATTAATGCAGTAAATAGGGTGTCTGCTTGGATACATATTACTAAGTTCCAATAGGCCTTTTGTGATGTTCTTTTTTTCATTTTGTGGCCAAGAAGAATGCTTTTGGTTCAAATTATTCAGAAAGACGTCGTTTGATGAATTCATAGGCTTCACATTTCAACCAAGTCCATATCCTGACATTAGAATTACTACAAACATTGGGATGAAGTAGACACCCACTGTATACTGTCAATGATGATTCTGGTGCACATAACCGGTCAACTCTGCTTTCTCTCAAGCGATGACCACATGCTTTCTTCTGTAGGCTCACATTTCTGTCTTCAACTTTACCTCTTGGTAGCCCTTCTTAATTTTATGTGCAACCAACATTAACTAAGCCAGTTCCAGCATTGTAATTAAGTCAAAGGTTGTGTCAAAGGTTGTGTGCGGTATAGTGATGAATTATTCGAGTTGGAGTGTTAATCAAGTCACATGCCATCCAATGCCACTTCGCCTAATGCCTTCGAAACTATAGAAGCAGCTGATCATTTACATCTACTTTTTATAAGAGAGACTAGGTAAGAGCTCTGATCAGAATATTGCCGAAATAAGCAAAGCGTTGCGCAAAGGACAGCGAACAGCCTGTCTACAAACAAAGGCATTTGCAAGGTGTTGGCAGCCAGACTTTTCACGTTGTCAATGCCGGTTTTATTTTTGGCATCGTTTTTAAAAAAAAAATATCATTGTTGGAAAAAAGCTACCTGGCTTTCAGCAATAAAAACATTTTTGGGTGGAAGCTAAAATATGTTTGTGGTGTTAATAAGCACAAATTGCTATAGTAGTCCCTAGCACAAGGGAACTACTTTGTGTGTAGACGTGCTGTTTGTGAAAGGATGGAATGCCCTCACTTGCAGTGGAGTTTCCTAATGACTGAAGTCCGCCCAGCAACTAACTGCCCCATGCTGTTTGCTGTTGTGGGCGAAATTAAAATATCAGTGCATGGTATAAAAAAGATGGATGAAGAAGGCTGGAAGAAAGCCCCCATATGTAAACATATCATACATATAGTTTTAGTAAAGTATCAAGGTAATGCGAGAACGCCCCAAAAAATAATGAAGTGGAGGAAGGCGTAACCCTGACAACAGCTGAATGTGGAAGCATTCGAAACGTGCAGCATAAGGCAGGGGTGCTTGCGTGCACTAACCCAGCAGAGAGTTGCTCGTAGATGGATGGTGGGCAGCCCTGGGCAACAGATGTGATTCGGAAGACCCGGAATCCAGCTAGCGCAAAATGCTTAAATGTTGATTGCTAATTTAAATAGTAAAATGTACGTTAAATGAAGATCAAGACTGCTCTTAGAATACTTCACAATTTGAACAATGTCGACATGGCCTTTAGCCGACCCCGTGCTCAATGTATTATTTGCACTGAGAGACAAAGAATGAGTCACAGGCTACCAGCGGGAGAACTGCCCTAGAACTATGATGAGTCACTCACAGGGAAACATGAAAAGTAACCCATCACGTTCTTTCTTCTCTATCGGTTTCGACATCGTGCTTAATACCTCACTGTTACATCTCATGTTGATAGGAAGTACCTACACACAAACATCACGTATGTGCTTTAAAAATAACTTACAAATGACCCATTCATAAAAGGGGCGACACAGTGGTAAAACATCGGGATGTGCAAAATTCACGTAACGTGCCTTCATGTAATTACGTACAATTTACGTAATAACACAAAATGTACGTCTATCATTTACCACTACATTTTAACAAGACATGCATCCTTGCTTTAATTTTTGATGTGAGGATGCATTTCAAGCCATAAAAGCGAGAACACTTGCCACAAACAGACACTTGCACCCTAATTGTTCGTGTTGTTCCCATAATTCCATGAAGTGAGGTAATGGCATAACTTTGTCAATTTTGCGTATCAAGCATAACACAATTCCTGAAAGTATGCGAATTACGCTAGGATAATTAAAATTTTGCACAGGAGTAAATCAAATCTGTTTTACAATATTCCCATTTTTATAATGTCACATAAAGATTGTTTTGTGTATGGCTGTTATACTGGGTGTAGTACTCACAACAGCTGTTCCAGAAGCTTGATTTGTGTTCAAATGTCTCAGTATAAAACATCTGTAACCACAGTGATATAACAAATGGGCATGCATTCGGTAAGGAGATATTAGAAAAATAGAATATACAAATTTTGAAATTAGTGTCATGACAATACTGGAAAATAAATGACAGGACCATAATGGGTGAATAAAACTGACACGAAATTAAACAACCAAGCATACCAATTAATGGAATACCTTTCTCTGATTTTATTTGTATAAAATGGAAGACACTGTAAAGATTGATATTTATTGTTATGAAGATAAAGGTGCATAACAGGTGGATCAAACACGTAAGAAAGGGTGTCACTGTGAATAAGCCTTATGGATGGGGACAAAAATTAAGAGTGAGCTCAATTTAATTTTTCCCTCAGAAAATGTTACAAAATGACAATGACGATATCTAAACTAAATATATTATCTGTGATATGTTTGATACAAAGCATAGCTCAGTTATTGGCAAAGCCAATCTGACTTGCTTTGGTTAAGGGACATATTTGTTTACATTTGGGCCACTTTGTGTGTGTTGCTCAGAGCTATCCTAGAAAGAAAATCCCCAAATGACACTGCATCTCTTGCTACAACAATACAGAATCTGTGACTAGAAGCTCATTTGCTGAGCATGTTGATTTAGAAGAGTTAAACTGCACAGTGAAATACGTCTGCTATGAAAAAGAGCCAGAAGTTGACGTTTTGTGTCATAAGATGCAAATTTAAAAAGCACACACAGCAAAATATTGCATGGTGGGTATATTTGACACAACACCATTATTTTCACTGCATCTTTAAGAAAGGCTTTGTGTGTGCACATCATTATTTTGTGAACACCAAAAGCTGAACTCCACCTGGTTTCTTGGCAATAAAATAAAAGGATGAATGTTGAATGATGACTGTTAGACTTGTCAGCTTAGGGTGGTCTTCCCTACAACCTTTTGCCTTCCTTCTCCTCTTTTTCTGACCTAATTTTTGCTGGAATTAGAACTCTAGCACTGTTTAGCTCTGGCAACGTGTGCAAAGTGCTTGTGCTCTCTCCTTGAAACATGGTAGTATTGGCTTATCCACAGTTGGCAGATTTTATTTACCTATACTACATGTTAATTAAGTGCTACTAGTGGGCCTGCAGCATTGATTGTGTCACCCACTTAAGTTGCCCTTTAAACATGTCTCAGGCCTGCCATTCCAGAGCCTGTGTGTGCAGTTTAAACTGCCATTTAGACCTGGCAAAATAAACCTTTTGCCGGGCCCAAACCTTCCCTTTTTAATACATAAATAAGCCCTTGGGGAGGCCCTGGACAGCTTAGAGGACAGTATGCAATGTATTTTAAAATAAGGACATGCACCCTTAAGTTTTTCATGTGCTGGGAGTGAGAAACCCTTAAATTAATTGTTCACTACTTAATGGCCTATCGCTCCAATAGGATAACATTGGAGTTAGCATATTACATTTTTAAGTCTAATTTCCACATGGGAAGAGATAACCCTTTCAAGTTTGGTGTCTCTGGAATGATGATTTAAAATCCTAAGTTATGGTGAAGTCATATTTAAAAGTGCATCCTGAAAATTCTGCTTTTAGAACGTTGGCATTTTCTTGCCTTAGCCATTTGGTACCAGCAGCCTGTCTGTGGTCACATGACTGGGTGTAGTTAGCAGTTGGGCTTTGTGTATTCCTCTTAGACAACCACACACAGTGGGAAATTAGGTGTGACTTGATGGGCCATCTTGGGCATGAGAGGAGGGAGGAGCTGGACATAACCTAAACTTACACCTGAATAGGCCGTGTCCTGTCCACATACAAAAGGCCTAACAACCCTGTATTGTCACTCCAGCCAGCTTGGAGGAGCAGAGTCAGGGAATTCCTTGGACTACAAAGCCACTGCCTAGAAGTGTCTCCCACCTTCTAGAACCAGTGCACCTGGTTATAAGTAATGGACCTCAGACACCACCACTTCAGTACATTTCTGGACCTATGGATACCTTAGCAGAAAGGACTGCTGTGATGCTGAAGGACTGCCACTCTGCTGGCTCCTGCTGTGCTGACCTGATGCCATCTTGCTTGAGTGAGATGGACTAGACCTACATCTCTTGGAGTCACTCTTGAGTTCTTTCTACAAGAGTTAGTTGGATGGCCTCCTGATCTGAAGCCTCAGGGACACAATAGGCTTCCAAGAACCTTGCATCTGCACCTGGACTCTGTCAACTGTGAGTATGCCCTGCCACGTGGTCCATCATCAGTCCTTGACCTTTAGAAGTGGGCATAAGGTGCTCAGCGAGCTTGTGTATCCAGTGAAACAAACATATCACCAATGCTGGGCGACGCTATCCAGAGCAGAATTGTCACATCGCCTCCTCCTCATGGATTAGACCGGTCGCAAAGACTTGTATCAGTGCTACAACCAACATCACCTTTGGAGCTGTTGCTGCACGATGCTTCCCTAGCACAGGCCCTTGCATCTCTTGCTGACAGCAGCATTAAGTATGCCAGACTCCACATTGCAGTCTCACAGCTCTTCACAACCGACACATCGGCCCAACTGTGGGCCTCATTCTGAGGCCGGTGGGCGGCGGTCGCAGCCCGCCTGGCGGGAACCACCATATGGCCGCTCCGCGGTCGAAAGACCGCGGAGGCCATTCTGGCTTTCCCGCTGGGCTGGCAGGTGACCGCCAGAAGGCCGCCCGCCAGCCCAGCGGGAAACCCCTTCCCACGAGGAAGCCGTCTCCGAATGGAGCCGGCGGAGTGGGAAGGTGCGACGGGTGCAGTTGCACCCGTCGCCAATTTCAGTGTCTGCTAAGCAGACACTGAAATTCTTTGTGGGGCCTTCTTACGGGGGCCCCTGCAGTGCCCATGCCATTGGCATGGGCACTGCAGGGGCCCCCAGGGGCCCCACGACACCCCATACCGCCATCCTGTTCCTGGCGGGCGAACCGCCAGGAACAGGATGGCGGTATGGGGTGTCGGAATCCCCATGGCGGTGCAGCAAGCTGCGCCGCCATGGAGGATTCCTGAAGGCAGCGGAAAACCGGCGGGAGTCCGCCGGTTTTCCCTTTCTGACCGCGGCCAAACCGCCGCGGTCAGAATGCCCTTGAGAGCACCGCCAGCCTGTTGCCGGTGCTCTCGCGGTCGTTGACCCTGGCGGTCAATGACCGCCAGGGTCAGAATTACCCCCTGTGTGTCTTATCCCCAACACAGGACTTTGCATCACAAGCCCCTGCTGATGGGATCCTCGTCGTCTACAAAACAGGACCTCGCACCGAAGCCTCGCTGCATCTCGAAACCGACACATCACCTCGGCTTCGCAATGCATCTTTGACTGGGATCCACTCAATGCTCCACAAACCAGGATTTAAGGTATTTTTGTTCAGTGAGCCTAACTGGGTCCTGGTTGCAGGACCGTGATCCATCGTGGTCAACCTGAATTTGTGACTTTGTCTCGGTCCGTCATGCCCATATATCCACAATTGTTGCTTTATGCTTTTTTGCGTTATTTTGCCTGATACTTTAAAATTCAATATCTCAAGTCCTACTAATTGGATTTTTGTAATTTTGGTTTTGTTTTATTTATTAAAAACAAACGTATTTTTCTAACGTTGTTGTGTGCTCCTTATATGGTGTGTTTTCACTTTGTTACTATTTATACTTTACACATTGCCTCTAAGTTATCCCTGACTGCTCTGTGTAAAGCTACCACGGGGTTGAGCACAGTTTAATCTGGGATTTGCTGGTGCATTACCCTTACAAGGAATGTGATGGCTGCTTTACCAGGGCTCATACCCCAGTCATGTAACAGCCTGATTTCTTTCAATAATTAGCACTGGTCTTTATGATATGCTCATGAATCCCAATGACATGCACTTCCAAAATACTAGAAAATAGCAATTACAATGTCATGGTATCAGCAAAGTAAACACATAAAAAAACACACACCGGCTCTCCTTTACAATCTACATGTTATGCCACAGCTTCAGCTTCTCAAATGTTCTACTTGATGCCACATTACCAAATCCCTATTGGGAACACAAATGCCCTGGCCTTATGTACAGCTCATCCAAGCAGTGACAAACCATGTAAAGGACATAAAAATGAATGGCTGGAGAAAGGTGACTCAAAGACCAGTCTTTCTCTATATATCTTATGCTACTTTTCTTTTAAAGAATTCATGACATGGCATATTGTAGCCAACTTATGAGGTCTGTAGCCCGGCCTAAAAACAGAACATGGGAAGGAACAGCAGAATCATACAGTGCATTATGCATTAAAGAGCACTGAGAGTTAAAATAGGTCAATTAGTAAAACCGAACAAACCATGGGCCGTGCCTGCTGAACCGCTGCAATTGCAGCTGATCATTTGTGCATGGATAATTCAATTATTTTTCTGTTTCAGAAGCATCAATGAGTCTGTGAGAAAGCTGGGAAGTTGTAAGTGGTGAAAAATCTCCTGTGAAGCATAGGTAAGAACTGTTCATAGGAAGATTTAACAAATCTTTAACAAATGGTAAGTCCTAATACATGTGGCCAAACAATGATTTCAGGTTCTCCAGGCCATTCTTCGTGATCCTGATGATCCTAGTTTTAGGGCCCCTGAAGATCCTGTTCCTGCTGGTCTTCCTCGTCATATTAGTCCTCCTCCTTTCCCTACTTCTCCTACTTGTCTGGTCCTCCAGGCTGTCCTGCTGTTGGTCCTACTGGGCCTTCTGGTGGTACTGGTAGTCATTCTCCTGGAGGTCTTAATCAATCTGGTTGTGTAGGTCCTGTGGTTCTAGTTTCTTAAGTAGCCTCCTTCTCCGCTTTCTTGTCTTATTCCATGCCCCCATCCTTCCCCTGCCGTATTGATATTCATTGTGTTAGTTTTTGTGGTCCTCGCCCCCTGATTCTCCTGGTAGTTCTGTTATTTGACTCTAGGTGGTCTCGCTTATAGTACTCTCATCCTTCCTGATCCTCATCCGTTTATTCCAGGTCTTTCTGACCCCACTGCCTCATTGCTCTGATTTAACTCTAAGTATTCCTCCTGATAATGTTGGTCACATCTGTTCTAGTTCCCCACCCCATGGCTGTGTTTCTCCTGGTCCTCCTCCGGTTCCTTTTAACACGTTTTTCATCCTCATGATTCTCCAGACCATCATGGTTTGAGGTTTCAAGTCTTAGTTCTCTTGGCCCTGGTCTTCCTAATACTGGATCTTTTTGTCCTCCTATTCACCCTCTTGATCCACTTGATCCACTCTTGATTACAACCCTCTGGTCCACTTGCTCTTCCCCCTATTCTTCTTGAGTGTCCTGGCTGTCCTGCATCTGTTCCTCCTGGTACTCATACCACTCCTGGTTCACCTCTCAACTTGCTTTCCTCCTCCATTTCATTCACAATGTCCTGTTGCAACCTCAGTCACCCTGGTCCTACTGGGGTTCTCAATTGTTCTGCTTCTTCCTCGGAGGTTAGTCCTTTTTCTATTGCTGGTTTTCCTCCACCTAATATTCCAGGGCCTCCTTCTTCAAGTTTTCTGGGATTTGACACTTGATCCTTCACCTCTAAATCGTGCCCTTCCTGCTACCCATCCTCCTCTGCATCTCTGCAGCTAAATTCTCATACACCTGGTTCCTCTCTGCCCTCTCAATGCCCTCCTGTTTCTCATCCTTGTCCTCCAGCGTGTCTTGTACTTTGGGTCTTCCAGTGGTCCTATTCCTCTCAATGTGCCTCATCTTCTACGTAGTCCTGTTTCTATTCCCCCTCTTGGTCTTTCCCATTCCTGCTCTAGTGGTCTAGTCCTTATTGCACTGGTCCTCCTCTTTTTATGAGTCTTCCTGGTTCTGCTCCTCCTCCTAGTACTGACTCTTCTCACACTTCTCTTTCTCCCACGTGTGCTCATCCTGGTTCCCAATGTACACTTTTTATAGGTTCCTCATTGGCTGCCTGGTTCTTCCCTTCAACTTCCTTGTCTCGCCTCCTCCCCCTCCTTGTGCTTTTTCTCTTCCACCTGCACTCCTCCACTTTCTTCATATTCGCCTCCTGCTCTTCCTCTTGGCCCTCCTAGTGGTCCTGGTTCTCGTGGTGAACCTTCTTCTTCCGGTCCTCCTCCTTCTCCCAGTTTTCTTGGCTCAGTCCTCCTGTTCCTCAACATCTTACTCCAAGACTTCATGGTCTTTTTTGTCTGTCTACTTGTCCTCCTTATTATTTTATTCTTCCTGTTTCTCTTCTCCATGTTATAGGGTCTCTTCCTTTTCCTTCTGGTTCTCCAGATTTTATCCTCTTTGCTCTTCTCCACAACCTGCAGAGTGCTCACATTTGAAGCAAGTCTAGTTCAACCTCCAGTCCCTCTTTCTGTCTTGCATAGTGTGAACCTGAGCTGTGCAGAGCTACCTGGTGGGGCAGAGGTGTGTACAAAGTGTGTTTGAGATAACGGCACTGCCTCTGTGCTGCAGGTCTTAACACAAGCTTAGAAATATGTTTTCATTTGATTCTGGCCAAAACCACATGGGGAGTGTTTCTAATCAAAAAGGGGTGAGCACCCAAAGAGACATTAGCCAGAATTAGTTCGGCATGCCTGTCACATAACTGTTTTTTAATTCCTGATGTTTATACCAATCTCTGGCTGTTAAACGAGAAGAGGGTAACAATTCTGTTTGAAAACAAAGATTGTTTGCTTTATTGAATATTCAGTCCCCGCAGTCCCCCACTGCTTCATGTATGGAGGGACACAGACCACTGACTTATTTGTAATGCCTAGAGTCATACCACCCAGTCCTGATAAAGCACTTTCATTGTAAGAACAGAACTGGAACTGTCTGTCATTGGCTGATACAGAATGTGAAGATATTACAGGCATACAAAGGTTGCATGGTGACTGGTGATTGTTTCCCTACCACCCACTGTTATTCATACATTGTGTTAGTGAGAAACTGAAACCTGAAGGATAAAATTATTTGACATCATTTACCCTTGTGCTACCAAGGCAATAGCAGCTTAGTATAGAATTAGAGCAACAGCGGTAAGCAGTGGTATTCAGGAGTATGCCTATACTCCGTTCAGGTCTCACCATAGTCTTTTTAATTAAAAGTATTTTTCACTTTATAGCATGCGGGATAACATTTTGTGGGGGGATGAATTCACTCTATCAGGCTAAAACACTCAGCGCTGTGTCTGGGATGCTCATCATCGAATAGTTGCCATTCTGATGTACATTTACCACAAGTGCAGTGTTATGCTGTCATATCCTGAAACATACTGTAATTATAGTATCTTTTTGCAGCAATACCACAACTTAGACATTTAGGGGGTCATTACAAGCTCTGTGCGGCCGCCAATACGGCCGCACTCCCGCGGTCCCCATTACAACATCCCTGCTGGGCCGGCGGGCACAAACCTAGTTTACGCCCGCCGGCCCAGCGGGGATGCGGCCGCAACATAGGAGCCGGCTCCTAATGAGTGTGTAGAGGGGGTGTGTGAGTACGTGTATGTATGCAGTAGGTGTAATGTGTGTAGGGGAAATGTTACATGTATGTATGTGTGCATTTGTGCATGTATGTGCGCGTGTATGTGTGTGAGTGGTGTGAGCGTGCATGAAGGAGGGTGTGGGGTATGTTTGGGGGTATATGGGGTGTCGGGGCGGGGGTGGGGAGGGGGTCCTACTACCTTTGGGAGGGTGCTAGGGGGGTCGTGGGTGATGGGGGTGGACTCAAGGGAGGGGGAGAGGGGAGGGTAGACCCCAATCAGTGCCAGGTAATGAATTCCATGGCATTGATAGTGCCTACCCACTGGATTTCGTGGCGGTTCAAAACCCCACAAAATCCATGGCGGTATCCGGGGTCCTGATACCGCCGGCAGACTAGTGACGGCTGCCAGGCTGGAGACTGTTGTCTCCAGCCTGGCGGTCGTTACCGCCGTGGCAGACGGTGCGGTACATTGGCGGTTTGGCATATATCAAACCGCCAATGTCAAAATGGGGCGGTAATGACCGCCATCATTGCACCGTCCGCCAGGGTCGTAATGAGTGCCATTGTCTTTACCGTGGGTTTTGTACTTATTTTTTTTTATGATATAGTTTAGATTATTGTTTTTTTAATGTGAGAGCTCCGGCTGGTATATCATGTAGTTGCATATACTTCTTCCTTACTGACTGTTAACTAATTCCCACTCCACATCTACACATATACGTGGTTATTGATTAAAAGGAAAATACCTTTTATTTAGATATGTTAACGTGTGCATTCCGCCCACCTTTTGAACAGTATTGCTAAATAAAACATGTCTAAAAGATTGTTTTGGCAAATCCTGCTATGTATCATAGGCAATTGACACCAAATTAACGCACCAAATTCCACATAATACAATACATACTGTTCACTTTTAACCTGTTAAATGACACAGGCTTAGGAAGGAGTCATAAATTGAGGACTGCGGGGGAAATCCCCATAAGATGTATAAAGGAAAAACATAGTAAATGAAAATGATGCCTGTGTAAAAGGATTGAAAAGAAGGACGAGGCGAGGACAAGGGTAAGAAGGCAGGCTAAACAGCACAAAATATACCAATTGGATAAACTGCTTGATATCTGAACAGTGCTCTTCCCCCCACACACTCCACTACTAAACTCGTAGTCCTAAAACACAATTTAAAACAAATATGCCAACTGACAACACATGTATTAGGACATGTATCAGTCAGTCACTGAATCGGGGCAATTTAAGCAACTTTTACTCCTGTGCTTCCAATATTGAGCAGGAAATAGCAACTAAATTATAAACACAAAGCAGGCTCGATCAGACAGAGCTCAAACAGTTTTCTTGATAATAAATTTCAAGACCAAGCAAGAAAACCTAGAATACTTCAATTTGCAAATTTATAACCTACAAACCTATTTAGATTGTCAAGGTTCGCTTCCTGGTGTTGATACCTGTTTTTTATTTTTATTTACTTCATTACATTTTTCATTTGCAATTTTTCAGTCAACTTAAATAAAATGCATCACAACATTTTGATTATAATAAAACAGGGATTAAAATATGTTCCAATTAAATATTATGAGCATTGTGAGATATCTGGGGGTCCCAAGCAGGTAGCCTATGTTCTGGGGTCCCTGCACTGTGAGCACCCAACTGGAAATCAAGGAACCCTTTTTAACAATTGAGTCTTAGGTTTGGGAGGCAGCGCAGTCCAAGATGTAATGAAGGGAGGTGCTTTAGGTTGGAAATACAACAAATGACGCTTAATAAATCTCTGTCCTGTCTTTTAAAAGGGTAAAGTTCTTTATTACACACACTACTAATATTATGCACAAATCAATAAATAGTTGGTTGACAGGTGGATACACATATAGTGCCACCATTTGAAAACCCCCACAGCTCAAAGGGGGTGTACCATAAAGGAATGTTACAGAGGTCAATTAAGCCCCTGATGGTACTCTGTCCCCACATGCTGGTGGCACTGCTAATTGTATATGCACCAGCAAGTACTAACCCACAAAAATACCATACCCTCCCTTTGTTAGACCACCTGGCTTATGCAGGGTATCACCAGTCAAATGAAAATCATAAGTTCTTTAGCTCTAATAATATTGAAATGGTATAAAGTGTGAAAATATGCAGTGTTGGTACCTTTCCACAAAACATTGAATATTCATGTAGTTTAGTGTCAAGAGGCATATTTTTACATTTACTAAAGTTGAGAAGCAACTGCAGAATTTAGTAGATCTATACAATCAGAGCCTGCAAACATAAGTTAAGGTTACAGGAGCATTAGACCTGTCATCTTTGGGGTGCTCTTCTCCCAAACATTTTGCTTTCACCCCTCCAATTTCTGCTGAATTCATTTTTGTTGGCTTTGGGCTCTGTGCACTTTACCACTGCTAACCAGGTCTAAAATGCTTGTGCTCACCCTGTTAACATTGTCAATTAGCCTACAACTGATTTGCATATTTGATTTACTTATACATCCCTAGTAAAGTGGTATACCGTATACCCAGGGCCTGTAAATTAAACGGTACTAGTGGGGCTGCTGCACTCATTGTGCCATCCACTGAAGTAGCCCCTAAAACATGTCCCAGGCCTGCATTGCAGCCTGAATGCAGTTTTAACCTGCCAATTTGACTTGACAATATAACCCCCTTCCCAAGTTTCAAACTCCCCTTTTATTGCATATGTCACACCTAAGGTACGTCCTAGGAAGCATTTTAGGATTCATTGTAATTAAATGTATGGGCATGTACTTTTATGTTTTACATGTCCTGATAGTGAAAAACTCCTAAGCTAGTTTTTCACTACCGCAAGTCCATCTCTGTTATAGGATAACATTGGGTTGCTGTATTATGTTTAATACATGCTAACTTTTGACTAGGAGCAGTTAAAGATTTCATGTTCGGTGTCTGACAAATAGTAATTTAAAACTCTCTTTAATGGTAAAGTCAGATTTTGAGTTACAATTTTTAAAATGCCCCTTTTAGAAAGTTGACATTTTCCTGCCCTATTGAGTGCCTGCAGCCTGTTCCTTGGTCACTTGAATAGGTGTAGTTGCCAGCTGGACTTTGTTTATTCCACCCAGACAACCACTCAATAGATGGATTAGGTGTGTCTAGATGGGCTATCTGCTGGCAGGATGTGGGACAGTGTTGGGTACAACTCCACTTGCAACTGACTAGGCTGTGCCCTGCCTTCGCAAAAGACCTGTCACCACTGCATTGTTCATGAAACTTGGAGCCACAGCAGGGGAGACAGGAAACTTCAAGCACTTCAAAGGGAATTCTCTAGAAACATCTCCTACTTCAAAGAAGGCGCATAAAAATGGGACCCTCTTCAGTTCATATTTTGGTCCTGCACAATGACTTTCAGAGGACTGCTTTGCTACACCTAGAAGAACTGCTCTGCTGCCTGAAACCGGGCTGGAACCCTCAGAGGTCTGCCCTCCTGCTTAAGCCCTCTTCCACTGCCGAACCCAGGAGTACCAGAGTAACTCCAAGGTTTAGTTGGCTGGCCTCCTGATCAAAGCCTCAGGGACAGAAATGGCTGTAACCATCTTAAACACACACCTGGACCCAGCATGAGTGAGTCATAGTCCCCCTTATTGATGCACATCCAGTCCTGGAATCTTGGTGGTGGTTCCAGGTGCCCAGATAACTAAAATCTAAGACTTAAGACATATAACATTTTTAGCTACAAACTTCTCTGAGAACCGATAGGAGAATGGGACCAACCTGCTTGCTTTTCTGCCCAAGGCGAATCACCAGTCAGCCTGAGTTCCAGCAGCTCTCGCTGCGTACTAATCTTCAGATGCAAATCCTATTCAGCAGTCTTTGCAGAAGAAGAATTCAGCCTCTTGGAACTCTTGTTGGCTACATCCTCCAGTTTTGCCCTGCTGGAGATTTTCAACTTTCAAAAAAGTCCTAAAGTGGAAATCGTCACTGCGACTTTATCCAGTGGTTCCCCAACAACGCCTCCTCCTCAGACAGTCCCTGCAGCCTTGCCCCACTGAACTTTACCTTCTCAGACACATTTTTGCTGAAATGTCTTCTTAGTCCGAAGGTAAGTGCAGACTGGGCCCAATCCACTCTTTGTGTCCGGCGTGTGCTTCATCACGGTCGTCCTAGATGTCTATGGTTGGAGCTTTGATCTTTTAGATGCTAATTTTTACCTTAAACTTCAGAATCTCTGGGGTCACATAATTTATTAAAATGTACTATTATACAAAATAGATGTGGTATTTTTTGTGTGTTGTGTTTTCACTTTACTACTGTTTGTGTGATGCATAAATACTTTACACGTTGCCGCTAAGTTAAGTCTGACTGCTTTGTGCCAAGCTAACACACGGTTAAGCACAGGTCAATTTAGTGACTTCTGTGGCTCACCCTGACAGGGATTGTGACTGTTGCTGAGCAGGGTTAACATACCACTCAACCAACCACCTGATATTAGAGAAGAAAGACTTGATTTACAAAAAAAAAACTACGGGGGCACTGATCCTGGAATACTTACGGTCTTAAAAATGACAAAGGTGTTCAGGGAAGTGTTTGAGTTCTCCTGGCAGCTCCAAAATCTTTATATTTTGGACTCCTGGTGGTGTGTGGTAACCATGGGAGAATATTTTAGGCTAACTACTAACCACTAAAAATCCCGTCCACAGCATTCTGAGCTTTGTCAAGGTTGCAAACTCAAGTTAGGGTGGAACTATTGCAAACCATGAGTTTTTACTTCACCCTAACTAACACTGCAACACTGGGTTTCTCCTCAAAACCTTTAAAGGAAGTACCTCGTGGGACTAGTACAAGAGGTCTGTCAGCTCTCCTTTCTCCCTGTGAGAAGGGCATGCTTAGGCTTTTCGTTGCATGTCAGTTAATCAGCCTATACAGAGGTCTCCCCTGCCCTCACCACTTCAAGGAGAAGTCTAACCCCCATCAAATGTGCCTGAGGAGTAGCTTCGATCTACCTGCTGGTCAGAAGATTAATTACCCTGGCCCAGGAGACGTAGTTCAAAACCAGAATCAAATTATGGGCAGGCTCTGGGAATTATCATTCAAAGAAACCGATTATCAGACTAATCTTAGAATAAAAAATTATTTGTTTATTAATTCTGGCCAGCTATAAACTGGTCTCAAACTTCTCTCTTGTCTCAGAGTAGAATCATGGAAAGAGAATCTACAACTATAGATCCTGGACAACGTGCAGGAGAGCAGGCGGCTGCAGGAGGGACAGTACCAGGGGATCAGGGAGGTCCTGCAGGCCATCAACAACACCCTGATCTCCATAGCAGGGGTGCTGGAAGACATGGCCAACATTATGAGGGAGGCAGTCTAACACCAAAGGGCCCCTGCCACTAGCCTTTCATCTGAACAGCCTTTCACTTCGGCTGCCGCTAGCAGCCAGGAGGCCCCGCCACAGGACTCAAAGGCCACCAACACCCCTCCCCCTGCAGATGGTGAACCACCCTGCAAACGTTCCCTGTGATCCAGACAGAAGCCAGAGACACTTGCCAAAACCCCGCCAGGAAATGAGACTCTCCTGATTGTCACCCTTGCGTCCCACTCAGTCATCCTGTCCACCTTGATCTGCCATTGCTCCCCTTCCTATGTTCCCCTTGGACACAGCACCTGTGCTACAAACAGACTGGAACAATACCCTGGACTTTCGGACTTTCCTCCATCATCACCCCATCCGATTGCACTTTCCCCCAATATGTTAGCACTTCAATAAACACCCTTTGAAAAAAATCCATTTGGAGTATGTCATGTACATCAAATATGTATTCTTTGAAACAGGTACAAACATTGCAAATTAACTGTACATATGATGAGCATAGATTAATGATCTGTAGCTGGCTGTAGTGATCACGTCAGGAGTATATGTCAATTCACCAACATCTGCAAAATGAATTGCCAGAGGGAACAGTAAGTGGGCATAGAAGTGGGAAATATCAGCATGCCATTGCCACACAGATCACAACCAAAGTCATTGAAATGTAAAGTTACACCGTCCTACCTGTGTGTCATTGGAAGTACTGTCATATAATTGATGTTCTGTTGTCCTCATCCTCATTCTCTGCTTCCTCATCCTCACTGTCCACAGGGTCTACTGCCGCAACAGGGGCATCTCCAGTCTTCTCCTCCTGCAGAAAAGGTACATGGCGTCAGAGGGCCAGGTTGTGCAACATGCAGCATGCAGCATGCCACTACTATCTGGCATACCTTCTTGAGTGAGTAGCACAAGGATCCACTTGTTAGATGGAGGCACCGGAACCTGGCCTTCAAGATGCCAAAGATCCTTTCAATGATCCTTCTGGTTCGCCCATGTGCCTCATTATAATGTTCTTCTGCCCTTGTCCTGGCATTCCTCACAGGGGTCAGCAGCCATGATAGGTTTGGGTAACCAGAGCCACCTGCAAATATTGAGGGACAACATTTAGCCACACACTATCCTATGAGGTTAACACCAGAGGCATGCACTAGCATAAAATGGGTGGGGACCAAGGCTCACCTATTGTCCACACCCTGTGCCTCTGTAGTTGGGCCATTACATTTGGGATGCTGCTGTTCCTCAGGACAAAGGCATCATGCACCAGGATACTTAGCATTGACATGGAGATGTACTGGTCCGTCAAGCACACCATCTGAACATTCATGGAGTGGAAACTCTTACGATTCCTGAACACCTGTTCATTCTGGCGGGGGACAAATGCAATATGTGTACCATCAATTGCCCAATTATGATGGGGATATGTCCCATTGCATAAAACTCGGCCTTCACTGTGGCCAAATCCTCAACCTGGGGGAGAACAATGTAGCTGCACATGTGTTTTATCAGGGTAGACAGCACTCTTGTCAGCACTATTGAGAAAATTGGCTGTGACATTCCTGCTGCCAAGCCCACTGTCACTTGGAAAGAACCAATTGCCAGGAAATGAAGTACAGATAGCACTTGCACAAGAAGGGGGGATCCCAGTGGGGTGACAGATGGTAGATATCAGGTCAAGCTCTAATTGGGCACACAGCTCTGTGATTGTGGCCCTGGCAAGTCCATAGGAGAGGATAATGTGCCTGTCCTCCAGTGTAGCCAAGTCCAGCAGGGGTCTGTACACGGGGTATGTCTCCATCTCCTATTCATCCTCAGCGGTAGGTATCTAAGGAACATAAGAGTGAGGAGGCTGTCACAAACTGAACATTGGAGCCACAACAGGAGTTTGCATTCTGTAAACTTGTAATGGGTCAGTGTGATTTGTGCAGTATGTGCCTATTTCTCCTGTGATGCAGCATGAATCCATAGGGCTGCCCCCACCCTGAAATGACGTCCACCTGTCCTGTGGGGAGGGACAGGTGGAAGTGAGGTAATTCCGCTGACGTTTTGCGCCGTGGCGGGAGGCGTTCGGGAACCACCATGCAATTGCTCATTGGTTAATATTGGGCCCTATGGGTTACAGTGGGCAATGGTGATCTACGCCGGCAGTGACGGTATGCACCGCCGCGGACGTGACCGCCATTTTCTCTCTGATTCCACACTTGCCACCTGACCTTCCATAGGAGAGGACCTACACTGCATGTGCTGCGTGACCTGTGTCTGGAACCTACTATCGCCTGTGTGACCAGGGAAAAGGCCCCAGCCTTCACTTCGGAGGAGTTGGAGAGACCGGTGGATGAGGTTCTACCCCAGTACGGACTGTTGTATGGGCCTGCAGACCAACAGGTGAGTACACTGTGGGCACGATACATGTGACATGAAGGCATGGAGTTGTGTGTGTGTGAAGGCCTCATGTAAGGGGGGGTAGGTGGATGTCCTCTTTGCGATGTGCACGTTTTGTGCTGGGCTATGTGTGTGCCAATGGTGATGGAAACTGGTTTGGTGGGCCATATGTTTAAATGGCTGGACTGTTTGTCTAATAGTGTTTTCCTGTGTGTATTGCCTCTACAAGTCCGCTCCCATCAAAATAAGGGTATATGGCGTGCCATCGCCAAGGACATGCGGACCCAGGGGGTCTATGGCAGGCAGAGCAACCACTGTCACAAACAGTGGGAGGACCTGAGACGCTGGGCACGGAACATGGCGGAGGCATAGCTGGGGATGGCCTCCCAATGAGGAAGGGGTGCCCGTCGAACCCTGACCCTCCTGATGGTCCGCATACTGGCGGTGGCCTATCCAGAGCTGAATGGCCGCTTGAGGGCATGACAGCAGCCACAATGGGGTGAGTACAGTGGCTATCATTACAACTTATGGCTGGGCGAGTGGTATCTGGGTGGTGGATGTGTGTTAGTGAGTGCCGCTAGGCCAGGCCTGACATAGCAGCATAGGTCCTCTGGTGGCTAGGGTTCTGAAGGAATAATCCTGCCTACCTAGCTTGTAAGCATCCACTACTAGTCAGGGCTGTGTGGGTCTCAGGTGTGCTGCAGTTGGTGGTGTGTGCCCCTCCTCATGCCTTGGTGGCTAGCAATATCAGTGGTGGTGCAAATCATAGTGCGTGGGCCTGTTCCATGTGGGTGAGGGTGCTGTGTACACCAACGGTGGTGTTGGTGCAGCCATTGAACCAGTGTTTCCTTTGTCTATCTCACCCTTTCTTGTTTTGTCATCCTGTCCTTATGTGCATTAACATCATCTGGTGGAGGACCAGAGGCACCAGCGACGGAGGGAGCTGCATCCCACAGGACCCATGAGTCAGATTCCACCGATGCTGAGGGCACCAGTGTGACGGAGGGCGAGGGGAGCTCCACGGCAGAGACTGGAGGGGACAATTCAGACACAGATACCTCCTCCGATGGAAGCTCCCTGGTGGTGGCAGACACTTCTGTGTCCACCCCAGCTACAGGTACAGCCGCCATCCCCGTACCAGCACCGCCCTCCCAGCAACCCCTCATAGAGTTGCCCGTGCCCGCTCACCCAGGAACGTGGGCATCTCCTTCACCCAAGGCACCTCAGGCCCTGCCCCAGTGAGCCCTGCTGCCCTGAGTGAGGAGGCTATTGACCTCCTGAGATTCATCTCTGTAGGGCAGTCAGCCATTGTGAATGCCATCCAGGGGCTGGGTGCCCAGATGGAACAATCTAATGCATTCCTGGAGGGCATTCACACTGGATTGGCGGCCCAACAGAGATTGATCCAGGCTCTGGCCTCCTCTCTGATGGCAGCCATTGTTCCTGTTTCTACCGTCCCCCCTCCAACTACCACTTCCCAGTCCCATTCCCCTAAACCTCAACCCATCCCAAGCACACAGCCAGATGTGCATGCACACAGGACAACACCCAAGAGTTTCACAGGCAAACACAAGCACCACACTTTAACCCACAGGCACTCACACAAACACCATCCAGTTGCAGAGACAACAACATCCACTATTTCCACTGTCTCCCCCTCCTCCTCCTCCACCTACCACCTAGTTACGTCCACACTGACACCTGCATGCACAACATCATCATTCACTACCTGCATCATCACAATACCAAGCAGAACACACACCTCACTGGCAGACACCTCCACAAAATCCATGCACACGTCCCCTGTGTCCTCTCCAACTCTATCTGTCCTCCCTCCTAAAGTACACAAATGCAAGCACTCAGACTCCCAACAGCCATCCATCTCAGTACAACATGCAGGCCATGCACCTGCACCCAAATCCAGCAGACAAACACCTCCAACAACTACTTCCTCATCCTCCACTCCCATTCCTTCTCCATCTTCCCACCCCAATATCCCTAAGACAATTTTCCTTTCCACCATTGACCTCTTCCCTACCCATCCCCCCTGTCCTGTACGTTTGGCCAGGGTATTACGAACCCAGCCAAGCACCTCAGCCACACAGTCCACGGGCCCAGTTCCATCCGCACCTACTCATGGTGGAAAGGATTCCAGGCCACACATACTGAAGGGGAAGGAGCCTGCACCAGCCAGCCGAAAGAGAAAGGAGCCTGCACCTGCCATCTGAAAGAGAAAGGAACCCATACCAGCAGGCAAGGAGCCTGCACCAGCAGGCAAGAAGGGCAAGGAGCCTGCACCAGCAGCTGTCATGGATCCCCCACCGTGGGTGTGGAGCCATCGCAGGGTGCAGGGGCTGTGCAGGAGTCTCCCACTCTCAGCACCAGCACCTCCACAGTGCAGCCATCGGAGAGTGCAGGGGCTGTGCAGGAGCCTCCCACCACCACCACCAGCATCAGCACACTGCATCCATCCGAGGGTGCAGGGGCTGTGCAGGAGCCTTCCACCACCATCACAGTGCAGCCGTTACAGCCGGCAGACGCAATGTGTTACTGCCTCCATGGGTTGCTGTGCAGACTTTCACTCCAGAACACCCACTCGAGAGACTGCGGCCTTGCACTCCCCAGGACCAAGCACAGGGCATGTTGCCCCCTCCAGAACCAGTGGGCAAGACACCCACTCGAGAGACTGTGGCCTTGCACTCCCCAGGACCAAGCACAGGGCATGTTGCCCCCTCCAGAACCATGTGGCCCACGTGAACTGAGGACTGGGCAGTGTCCCTTTTTCTGTACATTTGTAGATATCTGTAACATTGACTAAATTATTTTTATACTGTGTTGATCTTATTTCAATCACTTTAGTAAATTTGTATTGTCCTTGCATTATTCAGCCGATTTAGGTGGATTAACTTGTTTACTTGTGCATCTGGTTGTGTGTATGGTGTGTGTGTCTGTGGTGTGTATGGTGCGTGTGTGTGTCACTCGTTTACCCCCCCCTCCCTTGTGTGGTGGCTGTACTCACCGTCGTCGTCTTCGCCGGCGTTGGTGTTCGTTGTGGAGCAGAACGTAGAATATCATTGGAAATACATGCAGTTCTAGTTCCATGGTGACGTGGTTCTTCCCTGTGTCTCGAGTGGTGAGTCCTTTCACTTCTGAGCTCTGTTTCTGCCAGGCTTTTGATGTCATTGGTACCGCTCCGGAAAAGGTGGTCATAATATGGTGGGTGGAACTTTGACTTCTGCCTGGATGTAGGCGGCTACTGCCGTGGTGGCTGTTTCCGCCCTGGCGGTCGATGTGGTACATTGGCTGTCTTTCGGAGATCTTTCTGCCCTGTTCATAATTTGGCGGTAGTTATTCTCCACCAAGGACATCAGCATCAGAGATTATTAGCAAGCATATATTAGTGACAACATCCCCTCCATTTCACAGAGGGATAGGCAATACCCGCAGTTCCATACCAACCCATGCAGCAGGGTACTTCATAGTGCTCCATCTCTGTCGAGATACCTTTCAACTGGCCAATCCTCTAAAATGTTGACATTCAGGCATCAAATGGTAGGGCAGAAAGATCCAGGGCCACCAGAAGGTCAGTCCCCTCTCCTGACAGCCCAGTGGCCCACAAAAATCAACACCCCACCAATGTATCAGTCCAGTAAATCTGTCCAGATTTTAGGATAGCCCCCCTTTTCTCTGCTAGAAATTCTGCCACAGGGCAGAGAGGTCTTAGGAGTTCTCACCCACAACCGCTGGAGGGCTTCAGTAACAGCTCCTAAAGTTGTGTGAATGAAGAGCTTATGGACTTGGGCAACAAATGAACCGCATCCATATGAAACAGCTCCACTCTGGAGAGCTTAATTAGATTATGATGCATCGTGCCCACAGAGGACCCTGCAAGAATGTTTTGCACCGAGATGCTGAGATTCTTTACAGTCATTCATAGCCCATGTGGGTGCTCCCCCAGTCAAACCGACCTAAGTATAACCTCAGACCACAGAATCGTGGCACCTGGGAACCTCTTTCTCACCTCAAACGAAACTGAGAATAATGCTTCCTGCACGCCTTGCCTTCCTAAGGGGACCATGTCATTGCCCACAGCATGGATTATTAGAATATGGTGGGTGGGAATGCCCCCTACCTCAAGTGTTGCCCACATGTGTTAAAAAAGAATCTCCAATTTGAGGTCCCCGACACCAACCCAGTGATGCTTGATTCTGCCACCAGCTGCGCACTCTCCAATCCAGATCCTTGAAACTGCTCACCTGCTCTGGGCGGTAAAGGAGTGACCACACCAGCAAACATTCACCAGCCTTCGATAGGAGGCAACTGTTACTAAAACAATCTCCATAGTTGGCCAGGTGAGTGTAGTACCCACTTAAGCTAAATACGGCCTGACGTACCATTCAAAGCAGGCTGGCTCTTGGCTGTGGCACCCTTTTTCTCTTCTGCGCTTCCTTTTTATTTTATTTTTCAGTTTTTGCTAGTGCTTGTTCAGTTTTTAACCACATTCTACTATAAAAAAATGGCTCCTGAGTAAAAGAGAAAATCATTTGACAAGAGGGAAAAATATTAATGAAATTAGATGTGAATAGATGGTTTGTGAAATGAAAAAAATGGCCACTTCAAAGTTAGAAAATGTTTAAAGATGGACTGGAATACACTGTACACTGGGATCACATGACTGATCAACACTTGGTAGATTATGAGAAGGATCCTGTTTATGAGAGTGCTGCACAGCCTCCAGTAATTTGTTTCTATTTTTATTTGACAAAAGTGCTTTGTAGAAATGTAACCTAGGCAATTTGATCCAAATTAGAAGTAATCCTATTCCAAAACTGCAAACAATTCCCCATAAATATGCTGAATGCATTTAAATATCTTATCCCTTTTATAATTTTGAATGACATTTTTTGTTCTATAACAGGGATATCAAACACTAAAACAATTATGTGCCTGCATGAAGTCCTTGTTAATAAATTAAAAGGTGAATTGGATTATGATTGTAGGCATAGAACACCGATCTATTTGTAATCCGATCAAGGTTTCCCTTTATTAAATCAATGCCTTTCTTAGCCATTCACTCATTTGTGGCATTAACCACGCAAACAATGCATTTTACTACACACATCAACAGTTTACAATAATAGTAATAATTAATAGTTTGTGAGCCAGCGTATGTATATTTCTGAATTTGTCTATAAATCAAGGAATGTATTTGTGGCTCATAAATGGAATTATATGCCATACAGTTTGTTATTTCATTTTGTTTGGTCTTCCCAGGAAAGTTCTTTAAATGTATGTTTATGTCTTCAGTACTAGCTGTGATATTATATTACAGCATATTCAGGGTACTATTTCATACCATGCATTACACTAACTGTGTCTGCTGCCTCATTCTCGATTTGTTTTTTTGTTTAAAATACTACTATGTTTGATTCATCAATAAATATTACGAAATGATTTAACTGAATTCCATTGTGAAGTTGTGTAATCAGGTCGTGGATCTCTTCGGGTCCTTATTTTTCTTGGATATTGCATAAAGTGCTAACCCCAAAAATTCCAATTTGGGTGATGTACTCAACATATAAAGTACAAAGTACTGCAGACGGGTTTGAAATATAAACCTGATCTTGTGTTAGCATATTGGCTGCTTTTCAGTTGTTGTGTAATAACATCAATAGTCTTCCTTGTAGAATATTACTCTCTGATGTTTGATATCCCATGCTATACGACCGCAGGTATCACAGTGGTTTGTTTTAAAAAGATTTTTGTGCTCAAAAGACAAATTTACTTCTAGTAAAGGTACCATCTGCAGGACAATTTACACTCCCTTAGTCAATGAATCTTCCGATATTTATGCCTGGAGATGAAACCTACAATTGTGGAATATTTGCGAATGTGTTTTTATACACTGTGATGTGAAGTGTAGGGCTATGACTTGGGAACATGGGTGAATTTAGACTAGATTTACAGTTAGCAAAATGGACAACAGCTGCAAACTCGAAGCTATGTATACTGACAAACATTTCCAATGCGTTACACACTCACTTTATGGACTGAAACCTCAATTAAACGAGGATGGAGAGGGGTGTATAAACTCTACCATTAAACTACCACACCCATTAAACTACCACACCCCAATACATCACACATTGTCCCCAATTCAGGGGTGGCTAGGGCATGGTGCCAAAATAGTGGAGCAGCGGGAGATATTAGTTTTGCAGGGCAAGCACCAGCATACTGATATCCCATTTGCGCACAGAGGGGTATTGAGCACGCACACAATATCAGCAAGGAACTCCTGTGATTGTCTTTTTGTTGTGTGGTGCGTGCACACCTCAGATAAGCCAATCATAATGATAATGATGGTGTCTCGGGGCGTGAGGTGAAGGTGAAATCTCGAGGTGAGAACTAAAATCAGAAAGTTGTGACATTGGGTATTAAAAATATCTACACAGTCACCTATGCCCCGGTGATAATAGCTTCACCACTTACAGACACATTTAGCAGGTACAGGAAAAACCAAGGGACTATTGCATCTTGACCATAACCACAAAACAGCAGATTTTCTGCTGACGGAAAATTCACCAATTTCAGATTGGGTGTTCACATGGAAATGCATGATTTCTATTGATAACAGAGCATAGGCTCTCAGATTTCTCAGATTTCTGTGAACTGTTAAAGAAAAGTGATAAATATGCAACTATGGTAGTACTTCTATGAACAAATGCAACTATGTTTGGGGACTTACAAATTGCACCATTAGTATACCCGAAAGCTATGTCCCACACAGGTGTCCATGCACACTACATGTTCCACAGGCTTTCATTTCCCTAATGTATAATTTATTTTACACTACCCGCAATCATGCACTGGGGAAATGCAGACCGATATTCAAATGTACATGTTTTTCTTTCCTTTTTCCACTATAAAAAACACTTTTTTCATGCAGAAACTTCTTCTACTGCATCCACTCTATGTTTGGAGATTACCTGTTTCCTTCTCACCATGGAACCCACCTACACCAGCCACACCTGGTCCATGCTCACCCTGGAGGAAACAGTCAGCATCATGGACAGCACCCACTCCGGAGCCCCCATGGACCCCTGCATACACCACATATACATCAGAGTAAGCGCATCAATCGCCCCCGAGCTCTGGAACACAATGAACTGCTCCATCAACACTGGCACCTTCCCCGAGGACTGGAAACAGACCCTCTCTAGAAGAAACCTTTGGCCGACCCATCAGAACTATGGAATTTCCGTCCCATCTCGCTGCTAACCCTACCTCACCAAAGTACTGGTGCAAGCAATCAACGCACAACCATGGAATTTCATCGAAGTCAACAACTCCCTGGACAGTTCCCATTCTGGCTTCTGCAGCATCCACAGCACAGAGACAGCTCTCCTGGCAGCCACCGACAACATCAGATTAGTCCTAGACCACATCCACACCTCAGCACTCATACTCCTCGACCTCTCAGCAGCCTTCGACACAGTCTCCCACTGCACTTTAAGCATCAGACTCCATGACATAGGAATCCTCAGCCCTGAAAGGGAACCACTCCTTCCTCTTTGGGAGGACGCAGAGAGTCAGACTCCCGCCCTACACATCAAGATACACAGGAGTCAACTGCGGAGTCCCCCAAGGTTCCTCACTGAGTCCCACACTGTTCAACGTATACATGGCCCCTCTCGCAGCCGTCATCAGAAACATTGGTATGAACATCGTGTCATATGCCGATGATGCACAACTCATCATTTCCCTCACCGAAGAGCTGGACACGGCCAAAAGGAACTTCTTCTCAGGAATGGAAGCCATCGCCATCTGGATCAGAGAAAGCTGCCTCAAGCTCAACTCTGACAAGGCTGAGCTCAACATCTTCGGAAACGCCACCTCAGCTTGCGATGACTCCTGGCAGCCCACATCCCTCAGCACCCCTCTGCACTGACTAAGCACGCCAGCAACCTGTGCATCATCCTTGACTCTTCCCTATCCATGACCCACCAGGTAAGCTCAGTCACCTCCTCCTGCTGGCACACACTCCGCAAACTTCGAAAGATCTTCAGATGGATATTAGCAGACTGTCGCAGGACAGTCACCCACGCCTTAGTCACAAGCAAGCTTGAGAACGGCAACACTCTCTATGCCGGCACCTCGACTAGAAACATCAAAAAACTACAACTCATCCAGAACGCTGCCGCCAGACTCATCCTGGACCTCCCACACTGAAAACACATCTCCAAACACCTGAGGGCCCTCCACTGGCTCCCGGTCGAGAAATGAATCACCTTCAAGCTACTTACCCACACGTACAAGACCAGACACAACGCAGGACCAGTCTACCTGAACCACCGCGTCTCCTTCCACACCCCGCCAGATCCCTCCGCTCCACCTAGATGGCCCTGGCACCATTCCTTGCATCCGTAAAACCACTGCCAGAGGACGATCCTTCACCTACATTGCAGCAAAGAGCTATAACAACCTCCCCATTCACCTCAGGCAAACCCCGTCACTCACCAACTTAAGGAAGAACTTCAAGGTGTGGCTCTTCGGATGAGGCTGCTCCCCTCTGACCCAGTGCTTTGAGACCCTTACAGGTTAGTAACCATGCTTTACAAAAACGGATTGATTGATTGAAGTGGACTTAGTTTAGCCCACTGGAGATGTAATGTTCCAAACATTTCTAGTCGAGAAAAGGCTTTTATCAGAGTTGGTGAACTGATGCAAACTCACAAGTTTGTGGGTATTCTCAACCTTACAAAGCAAACCATGCTTTGTTCCACCCACACCCAACCCTCTGCATGGAATGTAATGGTTTATGACAAAAAATAATTTTATCAACCTGGACCAAAGGTTTTATGGATACTGTGGCAGTAATCTTATAAATTCCTCTTTGTGATTTGGCCACAATATATATATTGTTCTGTGGGGTATTTTAGTTTATCAGCAATAATTGTTGTAGACTATTTCAATTCGACAATGAATAGTTAATTTTCAAGTGGTTATATACCATATATGCCTATTTATTTTGCAATAAGGAATATGATTAATACTGTAAATATTATAATTTGATAGGTATGGAACTTGAGATTTAAGACAATTTGTTCTACAGGTCTCAGACAAATTAATTCCATTGATATTGCACGTTCTATAATTCTGTATTTGCTCAAAATGTAGGGCATGCAGACATAAGCACAAAAATTGTATATTTAGAGGTTTCCATCTTAATTTCAAACTTTCCACACATATTTACACTCTTACATAACATTGTTGGAGAAGCATTTTGTTGGCGTCAATGAATAGTTTTGTTAAAGATTAGAACGGTTTTGATAGATTCACTATTATGTGAGACTTTGTGTAAATTCGAGTTTTTTCTGTAACTGTGCTAAAGTTAAATTGCCAGTTGAAGCGAGTTTTTTAAATTGTTTTTATAGTTATTTTCCCAACTCACATAAACAATAAAATCATACTGTTTTAAATGTAAAACACTTTCTATGTAGCACAAGGTACATTTCAGAAGCTGCACAACAATATGATTTTATTAACAATTGCAGCTAGTGATACTTCTATTATTGGGCATATTTTCAATTACTAAAAACTTTCTGAGCCACAAATTTAGTTAAAGAGATTACTATAATCCACCATCAAGTAAGTAAAACAAGTAAAGCATTTCATTGGCTATTTGGTTCTATAAAAAGAGAGGACTTCTCTTTCAGATTCCTATCTACTTAGATAAATACTTTGTGACCTGATAATGGTGGTCATATGACTTTGGTGGTCTTCAAGGTAGACCGCCAAAGCCACAAGTGCCTGAAGACCGCCAGTGCTGGTGGTCTTCCGCCCACCATATTACAGGTACTGATGGATTTCCACCACACTTTGGGCGGAAATCCACCAGTTGTCGTGCTGGCGGGTGGAAGTGCTGGGGCGGTTCCACCACTGGCCCACCACACCAGAAGGACCCCGACCACCGTATCATGTGCAATAATATGGCCTGATCGTGTCCTGATGGTGTCCTGATGGCAGGGCGCTGCTGGCGGTGGAAACACACATTCCCGTTCCCTGCCTGACAACCTCCTCCCCGGACAAGGTAAGTTGATTGTCTAACAGGGAAGGGGAGTGGGAGGTTGGGGAGTGTTGAGTGTGCATGTGTGAGTGTGTGTGCGTGGTTGTATGCGTGCCTGAATGTAGAAGTGTGTGTGTGTATGCATGGAAGTGTGTATGCATGTGTGTATGCGGGTATGAGTGTTGTGGTGAATGTGTGTTTGTCTGCATGTGAGTATGTGTGTTAGGATAGGTGTGAGTATGTGTGTTAGGATGGGTGTGGGTATGCTTGATAGGATGGGTGTGAGTATGTGTGTTAGGATGGGTGTGAGTATGCGTGGTTGAATGCATGAATGAGTGCTGAGGTGAATGCGAGTATGGATGCGAGTGAGTGAATGCATGTATGTAAGTGCAGATGAATGTATGCATAGTGCATGTGGGTGTCTGTGTGCATGCATGTAGGGATGGGGGATTGGGGAGGGGGGAGCTGTGTCTGGAGGGGGTGGAGGGGTGCTGTGTCTGGAGGGTGGGTGGGGGGCACTGTATCTGGAAGAGGTGGGCGCTGTGTCTGGAGGGGATGGGGGCACTGTGTCTGGAGGGGGTGGAGGGTTTAGTGCTTGCTGAGGGGGCGGGGGAGTCATCTACCAGTGACAGGGTTTTCTGCCAGGGTTTATGTGGTGGTGCTACTGCAGCGTAAACCCTGCTGAAAAGGCAGCTCCTAATACCGCTGGCGGTCTTCTGTGGACTGCCGGGTTGGAGATGCACATCTCCAGCCCAGCGGCTCCGACCACCATGGCGGTATGAGTGGAGATGTGGCAGGTTGGCAGAGGCCAACTCGCCACACTCATAATGTGGCAGTCTTTACCACCAGCCTTTGCCCCGGCTGTCATGATGACCCCTGTATGTTTTGACTGTCCTGTCTGATAAATATACTTTAAAAGAAACATCATTTTATATCACTTTCTTCCTATACATTCAACCCTCTTCCAGCACGAAATAGTCACTTAGAGTACAAGGGTATTGACGCCAAGAAAAATATTTTACAATAGCTGGGGCATGTCCACCATGTAAAGTGAGGGAAGGAAGTGGCTGTTTTAGAAAGCACTCAGCTGAGAGTAAAGTCAGATCTGGGAAACCCCAGTCAGATCTATGTAGCAATGGTTAAGGCTAGTAGTGCTCAATACTTTGCTTGAACATTATGCTACTGTGGGTACTAACAGCCTAATTACACATTTGCTGAGAAAACCAGCACAGAGTTTCCCCTAGGGAGACTTTGGGCCCGATAAGGAGTTTAGAGGTCAGACCGCCAAACAGCCATGTTGACGGTCCCAAAAAGACCACTGCACGGGCGGTCCCCAGACTGCTATATTACAATGTATACAGGCAGAACCACCACCTGCCAAACAAAAAAGGCAGACCACCGGTGGCGCAGCAGTCTGCTATGTAGGCAGTCTGACCTCCAGTGCCATCAGCACTGAGGCCAACCACTGAGCCTATTACGAACACACACTGGCTGCGGCGGTCCCCCAGCGGTGGCAAGGCAATGCCGGCCAATCGCTGTAGTCCATGCTCAGGAATGTAACAGACAAGGGCATATTGTCTGAATACAAAAACAACACAGCTGATGCATATTGCCCCAGTGGACCCATCTGCAAAGCACACTATAATACACATCCCTTCAAAGACCACAATCCTTTGCATTTCCCCTGCACTCTGAAGAACACTGACCAGCATCTCCTCATTTTACAATAGATCAGACGCCCAGTTGTATCTTTTTCACCATCCCATTTAAGACCATTCACACACTTTTGTCCATCCACTCCCTATTGCACTTACCTTGTTAAGTAAGTCCCTGTCACCCACTTCGGTTGTCATCCATTTCACATCACAAAAATCCCTGTTTCTCTAAAGATGAGTTAAGAGTCATGGTGGATGAAATCATAAGAGTAGAGCCACAATTGTTTGAGGCACAAGTCCAGCATACTCCTCTCAGTAGGAAAATGGAAATGTGGCAAAGGATTGTACGTAGGGTGGTGCCTACAACACTCTGTTGACAAAGGAGGACATAAGGAAGAGGTGGAACGACCTGAGGGGCAAGGTGCATTCCCTGGCGTCCAGGGGACATATGGAGGCCAACACGATTGGTGGTGGTCCTCCCAGTGCCCAATTAAGACTCCTTCCCTGGGAGGAGACGGTCTTGAACATCCTGAGGGCTTGACAGGAATACCTGGGGGAGTGGAGTCTCTTAAATTACAACACAAAAACTATTGCAAAAATGCATGCTCCCAGCTCAGCTTTTGCCACTGTCTTGTTCATGTACTCAACCAACATTCAATACCCAGAGTATCTGATTTGTAACACTGTCAATGTGTATTGTTGGACCCAACATCACAGCTACCAAGACCCATCACATGCCATATGTTGAAATGGTGCCTGTAAATCTTACAATATCCAAAAAACATACCAGGATTCATGGTATGTCTCAACATGTAAATGTATGCTCAAACCTAAATGCAGTTTTCATACAGACATGTAATGACCAACATTTGACTGGTGTGTGTTTGTAGTAGAGGGATTGACATGCCTACAACTCCAAGGAGACCCCGTGCCAGTAACTCCAAGCACCAGGCTAGTGTTCACTTGACCACATACCCCTTTTTGTTAACTCTCAATTGAAGTGTATACAAATAGCATACTCCCAGGTGAGAAGTGTGTGTAGTAGAGGGAGTGACCTGACTGCAACTCCCAGGAGGCCCACTTTCTGTAACTCCAACCACCAGCCCAGTGTACAATTGACCAAATAAACCTGTTTGTGATCTCTCAAATTCTCATCACTCACCTGGGAGTACACCATTTGTCATGTGTTGGGAAGCAGAGGGAGTAACCTGACTGGAAAGTCCAATAGGCCCACTTTCTGTGACTCCAACCACCAGCCCAGTGTACAATTGACCAAAGGCAATTGTTTGTTAACTCTCAAAACAACTTTACCCACCTGGGAGCAAGCAATATATAGTCCATGCCCAAATCAGAGACAGATCTGTCTAACTAGCTCCACCCTGACCTGAAATCCAAAGATGAAACTATTGAAGACATGAATGACACCTTACCAAGTGTGTACACCAAGCATTCCTAAGGCCTCAAGCTGCATCACCACAATGGTATCATCAGCAAATATATTGACACTGCACTGCATACATAATGACTGCAGTCACATATACAACAAAGTTCTGTGTTTGTATCTCACTCAACTAGACCTCCAAATGGTCTAAGACATATGCTGCCTCTCCACTATAGAGGCTTCACTGTTAGTAAGATGTCATTTACATTTCATCATTCAAAGTGCAACTGATCTACACAACTCATCAGCAGATTGAGTACAATGGTACAGGCAAGCCATACATATGTAAAATACTCTAATACCATGGTGACATGGCACAATAGACTAACCTACAACTTAAGAATATCCAATGTCTATGCTGAATCTAGCACAAAACCTTTGGAGGTAGATGGCACACTTCAACCAGTAACAATCTACTTCCTTCATCAACAGGTCGATCTGCCACTGGGCACATCGAGGCCACCGAACAGACACCCACCACCCTGCAGAAGAAGCCCTCAATGATGATGATACTCCTGGACTGGTAGATGTGGAGGATGGTCCTGGCCAATCCAAGCAGCCTGGTCAGATGGCAACAGTGAGTCTCACTGTGTCCACTACTACACCTCCCAGCCCTACTGCATCAACAGCCAAAGCAACAATGCTCCCCTAAACCTGTGTACATAGTACGGTTACCACCATCTCATGCCCCCAGTCTAGGATCCTGAGGTGCAACTCAGCACTCCTGACACTGAGTGCTATCTGTGACCAGCAACACACTACACTCACAATTGTGTGCGTGAATCTACATACCAAGGTTGCTGCACATATGTCGAGAGGTTTGAACACCTCTATTGTTGATGTGATGAATTGAAAAGTCCACAACACTGTGGTTACAACTGAAAAAATGACAGATGCCTGACCCCCTACATTGGACACTAGGAACCGCCCACAGCCTCCCATGGATGTTGGCCACATGGTGGGCAGTTACAACCACTGCAGACACAGCCATATGCTAATATTGGTGACTGTGACAGTTGCAGCCCAATGGCTGTGTCCGTCATTGGGGATGACTGCATACGTGGCGTACATGAATACATCGGGCAAAATCACCCGAAACTTGTGTACTTAGCACAGTTACCACCATCTTGTGCCCCCCATTCCTGGATCCTGAAGGGCAACTAAACACTCCTGACACTGAAGCTCCAGGGCCCAATTGGAGAGGGCACCCTGTGTCAAAGGCACAGGCTTGTAGGAGTATGGTACATGGGAGGGATGCTGTGTTCCAGTGGAGTGAGGCCACTGGGGCTGCTGTCAGCCAGGTCACCACCAGCCACGTCCTAGGGGTCCATCAGGACTCCCAGGTCATGATGAGCCAGGTGCTGACATGAACTCCGGGACATTAAGCAGCTGTAGAGGGTCATGATAGAGAAAATGGATGTCCACAAAGACAACATGGGCATCCTAACATTGGTGCTGACAGAATATCGACACCACCCTGAGCAGGGGTTTCCTCCCATCATCCACCCCTTCCTGTGTGGCAACTACATCACAGCTAAGTACATCTTCAGCGCCCAAAGGAAAGGGGGCCCTGCCAGAAGCACAACCAGCCTCAGAGACCTCTGCAGCAGCCCCTTCACAATGGATGTCATCCAGCAAAGAATCCAGGAGGTGTGGATGGCAAGACACCCACCACTACCAGCAAAAATCCTCTTCCACAATGTTCACCTTTGTGTGCCACACATTCACTCTGTTGAGAGATCCTGAACCAATCTCCACTTCCAATGGGAAGAGTACTCTGGACTTTAGACTTCCAGTGGTGTGGCATCTACTTCAGTGATTTAATCCACCATGACTGGCCCCTCAACATCACTTTGATTGTCCTTTATGTCCAAATTTCAATGTATGTGCAATGAAATAAATACACCCATCACAAACTCATTGTCTGCTGTCATCAATTTCTCATTTAGCCATGTAGATATGTCCGATCTTGTGAACCATATGATGATGATCCAAGGTACTTGTGCAAGCAAGGATATGTTGCATGTACACAGTGTCCAGCTATGGATTACAAACATTTCGCACAAACACCTACATACAATTGTCTTGTCAAAGAAGACATTTTATTACATTGGTAAGTGCAAAGGCTGTCAATATGTCTGAAACATAGCAAATCATACTTGTATGAATAATACTGGGTAACTGTTCAAATTCACAGGTACAGACCTCCAGACCATGAAAGGATTTGAATTATCAGACATTGTCCTGTAGAACAGGATAACATTCATGTGGCTGATGTCATCAGATAGAGTCTTATCGCCTACCACCCAAAAGTAATCCAACTCAGACAGATGGCAGTAAAACAGTTTCTGATCACAGGGTCATTACAACCTAGTTCTTCAGCTTCTGGTGGTATGATACAAACAAATGTCAGTGATCATCCACAGGCACTTTGGCTTACAAAGATGAAACATATTGACAGCTACATACAGGTCTTAGAAAAAGAGTGTTTAGCCAATGTAAAGGGGAAACTAACATGATTTTGGCCTACAAAACTACGTTTTTTATCACATTTTGACAACATGATGCAACAAGACCACCACACAACAAGGAACAAGTCCAATGGAGTTTTCTAGACTCCAGTCCTATCACTGAGCAAGCTGTCTTGGCACAAGTCTCCCACATCCAAAGTCTGTGACCTACATTACCTGGAACAATCCATGCCCACTTCGTATGTCCAAACAGCATCACATACCTTCCAATGTTACAAATCTGAAATACCCACATGAACATGTCATGGTGAAGGTACCTGAACAAAGAACAAAACAAGGAGTATAGGTATGAAACCACACATGTGATGTCACATAGAAAGCATCTGGAAAACAAAGTACATCACAATAGATCTGACACAAACATAGGAATATTATCAAGCTGTGAATGTGTCTAAAGCTATCTCATCAAACAACCTTAGCCTGATTTTGCCTGTACATCAACTCCCTTACTATTTCCAAGGATTTAATACCCACATCATCACTACTACAGTTTATTGTACAGTCCAAATCATGACATCACATGACATACTTACACTCATGAGAAGAAGCTGTTGATGAGTTCTTGTCGCAAGTTAGCTTCTTCCCCTTCCCCACTGTTGTCTCCATTTGGCATTTCAGTATTCTCGCCTCCTGGCACTGCAGGCTCCCCCCTCCTCTGAAATGTAATTGATATTCCTCTGCAGAGCGATGTTAATGAGCATGCAGCATGAAACACTGATCTGACAGACTTTCCCGGGTGAGTAGAGGAGTGCTCCACCAGTTCTGTCCAGACAGCAAAATCTGACCTTCAGGAGCCCAAAGCCTGCTCCACTTCCTGCTGTGTTCTTCTGTGGGCCTCTTTGAAGTGGAATTCCCCTGGTGTAGTTAACTTCCTCAGTGGTGTTTAACAACCAAGGACAGTTTTGGGTATGCTGAGTCTCCTGTTTTAGAATGAGACATGGGTGTCACAATGAGTCACTCACTTCATGATTGTAGAGCCGGACATTGCACACACAAAACCAGGACAGATGTGACTTACCATCCAGCTAGGCCCTCTTGGTTGAAGTTGTGAAATCATTTGGGGTATGGTGCTATTCAGAATCCCAAAGGAATCATGGGCTCATCCAGGGAACCAGGCTGAAACATTTGAGATTGAGAGATCTGCCAAACAGACAATTTGCACATTGATTGAATGGAAGTTCTTCCTTTTTCTATAGACTTGTTCACCGGCTTGCGGTGTCACCAAGGCAACATGTGTCCCATCAGTGGCTCCACCACATGTGGGAGGCAAGCAAAACCATAGAAGTCAGCCTTCACATTGGCCAAATCCTCACATCTGGGCAACCTGATGTAGCAGTCAATATGTTTCAGCAGTGCTGGTAGCACCTCTCTTAACACACCAGTGAACATAGGTTGGGACATTTCACCAGATGTTGGAAGGACCCTGTGGCCATGAAGTGTAATACTGCTGTGAGTCTCACAAAGGTTGGTATGCATGTTGGGTTGCTGTTTTCAGGCATTATATTTGGCTCCAACTGACGACATAAATCCATTTTTGTCTGACGATTCAGACAGAACTTTTTAATTATGTGATGCTTTTCCATGGTTTGAAGGTCTGGCAGTTGACGGTAGACTGGAGCTTGTCACCTCCTCCCTCTTCCAGGGTTCCTATTTGTGACATCAGGTGTGTACATGTATACACACAGACATACATGATGCATACAACAAGGTCCATGTGACAATGCAGGAATGACTGGAACTACATTACACCTATTACACATCCAAACTGTGTTCTACTGAAGGCCCAAATGGGACCCCTATGGCTATCTTCACATGTGTGTACATCATGGATTTGGACATCACCCAGCTATCTGCTCCTCATGTGCTCCTCTAAATTTGACGGTCCATTGCAACCACCAAAAATACAGTCAGCGGTGGTGAACTGGGAACCCTGTTTTATGCCACCTGTGACCAGCAACACACTACACTCATGAGTGTGTGCCTGAAACTACATAACAAGGCTGCTGCACATATGTTGAGAGGTTCTTGCACCTCTGTTGATGTTGTGATGCATTGAAAAGTCTACACCGCTGTGGTTACTACTGCAAAATGGCGGATGTGTGACCCCCCTACATGGACTTAGGAAACCACCCAGGGACGTCGACACATGGTGGGCAGTCAACTACGGCGGACACAGCCATCGGCTAACATTGGTGACTGTGATGGTTGCGGCCAAGTGGCTGTGTCCATCGGTGGTGATGACTGCATATGTGGCATACATGTACCCCGGGTTGGGCAAAATCACTCACTTGACTCCTGAGACTGCTTCCATCAACACCTCCACCACTTCAGCTGCTGTATGCCACCTCTGGGAGCATAATGCCAGGCCAAGCAGGGCTAAGGGCCCCATTCTCCAGAAAAGCGGTAGAAGCTGGTGGATGAGCTCCTTCCCCTATATGGTCAGTTCTGTGGCTCATCAAAGGAGCAGATAAGGACCTCATAGGCATATTTGCCTCTGTTCAACATCATCATTTCCTTCTACATAGGCTATAAAGTGCCTCTGAGTGCCAGTGAGTTGGATGGGGTTGCATGTTGTCACATTCTGGGGTCCATACATAGGATGTAGATGGTGCTGGTATTAGAGAACTGTATTCTGTATGAGATACATTAGCATTGTATTGTGTGATAAGGCATAAAATCCCCTGCTGTTACATCCAAATAACTAAGCAAGCAGACTTTACCGGCATACAATGATGTATCTCAGGATATCTTTTTTGAGAAAGAAGGCCAACATGTATTTGCATTACAGCATTAGCTATGTATGTATGCTGTATAAGTCCTATGAGGACATTTTCATCAATGTGTATGGTCCCACAGATCACTCAGGACACACCTGGCCTTGGAAAACCGCTGTCTGAGAAGCATATTAAACTCTCTGTGCACTTCTGGGTGCCACACAACCCACTACTCTCAGAGGTTGGGCACAGAATGTACTGTAATGCATAGAACTGATGGGAATGTGAGTGTCCTTTAGGTTCGGCAAGCTCAGCCTGAGGAGAACAAGTACTGTCATATGTGCTCCCAGTACGTGAGATAGATCAGGCTGGGGCAGAGTTACTGTGGCTATGCAACTATGGCCCCGGACCCACTCCCTGTAGACCTGCAGATCCTTGGGTGTGGCCAAAATGAATATTCAGGGTCAAAAAGTGGCCTGAATGCCTTTGTCCATTAGCCACATTAGGAATGGGTTCTGAGATTCCCCCCGACCTACTACATATGTCCATTGACCCCCATTGTCAATGTGCGTCATTGACTTATGAAAGGCCCCTTACTCAGCACAGCTCTGTTTTCACCTTTTCATCAGTCATATGTGTACTGTACAGGTGTATTTCACAACTGACCAACCAACCAACAGTGCAGATGGTTTGGTAGTTTGAGGGAGAGCATTACATATGACTCATTGGTTTGATTACATGTAATAAAACAGAAAAAACTGTGCCTTTGCCAAGCATACAGACACATCTGCACTTCCCCAACTCAGCAGCCACTATAAGTACCTACAAATACAAACACCACAGAAAACACCTGTATGCAAGCAGTCAACAGCCACACACACACACCACCACCACAGCCAACATTCCCCCACACACTACCCACACCAGCACATTTGTCCTGCCATTTCCTTTTCTGCCCTTTTGCTGTTCCAGGGTAATTGGTGATGTATGCCTACAGTTGTGTTTGTTTCACCCTGATTGCTAATCCATTTGCTATGTTTGTCAACATCTGACTTTGGGAGCAGTGCTGGAGTCACTCAGGACAAGGGAATTGTTCAATGGGTAGATGTGTGAAAGATAATTCAATTGGGGTGTGATTGCATTGTGTGGTGTTTGCCCTGGTAAGTATTTGATGTTGGCTTGGCCACTGTCAACATATCTTGTGTTACAATTGTCACCCTGATGTATGTTGCACATTGGTATCATGTGTGTGAATTGCAGTTTTGTTTGTCCACACATGGAGGGTGTTCAATCGTGCTACCCTCCTATACCTTTGAATGGCATGTGTCCATTTTTATGTGTGTATCTTCTAGCTAGTTCAACATGTGTGACTCATGCTGTTGCTGTTAAATCTGCTTTATTAACTTGCACCTCCACATTTGGCACATGGACATGGCATTTGTTAGTTCTATTAGTTATCCCTGAGATACACAAGTCTCCAGTACCTGCACAAATAGTGTTGCTGAGTCATGTTGATAGTGACATGTAGACCAATGCAGCATCCTTCCTGAGGTCCCCCTGATGCCACCATCCCTATTCTGTATATATTCCTCACATTGTGTGTTTTACATATTAGTCTCACTAGATATTGCTAATCCCATTTGGCTTAGGTACACCTGCATTATGTGTGATATGTGTGAGTCCATTAGAGGTATGTTTCAGAGAAGGGGTGTTTGTGTTCAATGACACATTCATGCATATGTGTGTTTGTGAATTTGCTGTTGTGTGCGACAACGTTATGTCCCCATTTCTGTCCCTGAACCTGGGATGTGCAGACTTGTTTGTTTTTCACTAATGTGGGAGTGTAGTGTGAGTGACGTGACCAAAAGGGGTGGTATGGTGCTGGGAGTGTGTCAAACATTGTGTTCGCAACTGAGCCGGAACACACGTGATATACTTAGTCCACAGAGTACATCCCCCATAGCTGGGGAATGGGGGACCGTCAAATTTCTTTGGAGTTTGTGGTGACAGGTAGGTATGTTGCCTTACCGTTGGTTGGGTTCACATTGGCATGGATTTTGAGCACCATCAATCATCATGAGCATTGGCAGGACATATATAATCAACTCCATGGCAGCACAGGATGTGTGAAGCTGCATCCAGGTGATTTCCTCCCTTACATCCTTCACTTTCTGCAGGCTGAGATGTGGTGGTTAGATCTCCACAGACACGTCAGCGGAAAGTATCATTGTAAACTGCCCGGCGGCAAAATTGGCGGCCCGTCCTCAGACATGCACATTGTGCTATCTTGCCACCACGGCTGTCTGCACTGCCTGGCAGTGCCAGCTGGACCGCTGCGGTCTTTAGTCTATGGAACCACAGGTATGGTAATATGGTGGTCCGACCACCAACTCAATGGTGGTTGGACCACTGCTGCCGCCATGGCAGTCCTCAAACTGCCAACTCATAATCAGGCCCTTTGTTACAGTGAGCGCTGGTATTTCTGCATATTAAAACCCCTCACAATGGAAAATCACAGCAGAAATGTGTTTTCCAAACTGAGGAAAAGGGCCAGGAAAGGTTAAAAATCAAACACTTTTCAACAAGTTTGACCAGTCGAAATATGCTTTGACAACAAAATGGCAATGTATTTTAATAGTGAAACTTATTGCACCACAATTAGGCCCTCATTACAACCCTGGCGGATGGTGTTAAAGCGGCGGTAAGACCGCCAACAGGCTGGCGGTCTTACCTCAGCGTATCATGACCATGGCGGTTACCGCCATGGTCATCCACCGGTTCTCCGTTCCGCCCACCGGCTGGAGACCAGGGTCTCCAGCCTGGCGTCTGTCACTGTACCGCCGGCGGTATTTTGACCCGGCTTACCGCCGCGGTTTTCCAGCGGTCTGAACCGCCATGAAAACCATGGCGGTAAGCACTATCAGTGCCAGGGAATTCCTTCCCTGGCACTGATAGGGGTCTCCCCCGCCCCCCCCCCACCCCCACCTCGACTCCCTCCCCTACCCCCCCACCTCCCCAACCCCCAACATCACTTCACTCATACCCACACGACACGCACGCAGGCACCACCTACATACTTACATACTTACACGCACACACGCCGACATACATGCCTACATCCACACACACAGTCATACACGCACACCCACATTCAAACATACACGCACACATCCATACAGACATACCCACAGACATACATGCACTCACACACCCCCTCTACATACACACACTCACACCCCCATGCACCCACCCCCCTCCCCTCACGGACAATCGACTTACCTGGTCCGACAATCCTCCGGGAGGGGATGGGAGCCATGGGGGCAGCTCCGCCGACACCACACCGCCAACAGAACACCGCCACGGTGAGGAACAGGACGTGATTCGCTGGGCGGTGTTCTATTGGCGTGGCGGTGGAGCAAGCTCCACTTCCCCGCCTCCCGCCAGTATGGCTGTTGGCAGCTCTTCGTCGGAACAAGGACGGCGGGCTGCCAACGGTCATAATACGCCGAGCGGAAGACCGCCACCACTGGCGGTCTTCAGCACGGCAGTACCTCGGCGATCTTGCGAAAAGACCGCCGAGGTCGAAATGACCCCCTGAATGTTTGAATGTATGTATTTGTTTAGTGTGAATCTAGTCAAGAGACAGTGAAGTACTGCACAGTGTCAAGGGCAAAGATGCTGTTAACAAGTGTTTGAGAGTTAGCTAGGCTCTGGGAGCAGAAGTGTACTATTATTGTCATTAATAGATGCAGACAGACACTTTCACAGAAGAGACTTTGGTGGAGGAGGTGTTAATCCATCCCAAAAGTGACGGTAAAGTGACGGATATACCACCAGCCGTATTACGAGTCCATTATATCCTATGGAACTCGTAATACGGCTGGTGGTATATCCGTCACATTTGGGACGGATTAACACCTCCTCCAAAGTTGTAATCAGGCCCTTTGCTTTTAAAATAACCACATAGAATGTGGTATTTTATAGATTCTATAGTTGGCCACACATATTTTTAATAGCACTTTTGAGAATGTATGAGGCTGGCCTGGTGTGTGGTGGGTACTTACACCTTATACCAGGTCCAGGTATCCCTTATTAGTGTAGTTTAGTCAGTGTCTAGAAGCCAGGATCTCTAGAGGTAGCTGTGGATGAGCAGCCAATGCTTATATAGGAGACATGCAAAGCTCATGCAATACCACTTTAGTCACACACAGTACTTACACACAAGAAAGAAAACAATCAGGTGGTGATTCCGACTCTGGCGGGCGGCGGTTGCCGCCTGCCAGGCGGGAACCGCCATTTGACAGGCAACGCGGCCGAAATAGCGCTGCCCCCATTCCAACATTCCCGCTGGGCCGGCGGGCGCTAACCAAGTTAGCGCCCGCCGGCCCAGCGGGAATGAGGGCTGCAACACAGGAGCCGGCTCCGAATGGAGCCGGCGGTGTTGCGGCGCTGCGACGGGTGCAGTTGCACCCGTCGCGCTTTTCACTGTCTGCTAAGCAGACAGTGAAAAGCTTCATGGGGCCCTGTTAGGGGGCCCCTACATTGCCCATGCCAGTGGCATGGGCAGTGCAGGGGGCCCCAGGACACCCCTTACCGCCAACCTCTTCCTGGTGGTGAAAACCGCCAGAAACAGGCTGGCGGTACGGGGGTCAGAATCCCCAGGGCAGCGCTGCTTGCAGCGCTGCCCTGGCGGATTCTCCCAGCCGGGGCAAAACCGGCAGAGAACCGCCGGCCCCGGCTGGGCAAACGCGGTCAGAATGACTATTGAAGCACCGCCAGCCTGTTGGCGGTGCTTCTGTCATTCGTGACCCTGGCGGTCCATGACCGCCAGGGTCAGAATGACCCCCTCAGTGTTACAAAAATAAAGGTACTTTATTTTGGTGGCACAAATACCATATGAGCTATACTCCCTTAGGAGGTAAGTAATACACAAAATATATACACTAGTATGCAGAAATAGGTATAAACACAGTTAGATGCAATATAGTGAAAATCACAATAGAGAATAATGGACCAAATGTGCCCTTCAAAGCATTACCAGTGGCTTGGGGATGCAACCACTCCCAAGCCTGTAACACATATTTTCAAAGGGAGAGGGTGTAACACCCCTCTCCCAAAGGAAATCCTTTGTTCTGCCTTCTTTGGCTTGAGCTGCTCAAGCAACAGGAGGGCAGAAACCTGTCTGTGAGGTGGCAGCAGCTTGGGATGCCTGGAAAATCTCAGAAGGCTGTAAGAGCAATGCTGGGGGGGGTCCTCTAAAGAACCCCCAGAGTGCATGTAATCATGCAACCAATGCTTGCAGAAGCATTGGGGTATGATTCCAACATCTTTGATACCAAACATGCCTATGTTCATAGTTACCAATACGTAGCTGGACATAGGTCTCCAGTACACATGTAAAATGGCGTCCCTGCACTCACAAAGTCCGGGAAAATGGGCCTGGAGTTTGTGGGGGCACCTCTGCTAGTGCAAGGATGCCCCCACACACATAGGTACTTTGCACCGGGCACTCTGGGCTAGAAGGCCTGCCATAGGGGTGACTTATAAGTGACCTGGTGCAGTGAAAAGTGGCAGTGAAAGGGTGCTTTCACCTTTTCACGCAGGCTGCAATGGCAGTCGTGCAGAACCCTTTGCTTGGGCTCCCTTTGGGTGTCAAAATATATGTTGCAGACCATAGGGATCCCCTGGAACCCCAATGCCCTGGGTACCTAGGTACCATATACTAGGGACTTACAGTGGGGCACCAGTGTGCCAATTGTCAGATGAAAAACAGAGTTTTGTCAGAGAGCATTATCACTGTGGTCCTGGTTAGCAGGATCCCAGTGAACACAGTCAAACACACTGACATCAGGCAGTAAAAGGGGGTAACCACTCCAAGAAAGAGGGTACTTTCCTACAGAGAATGTAATATACATTTTACCTGCTTGTTTTTAGGACTATCTCTTGACAGGCTAAGATGTTGTGTTGGGCAACAATATTGACTATTCTACCATAAAGACTAGTAGTTCTAGCAATTTAAAGCTTACACACAAAAGATAGGTGCACAGTTCTCACATTTCACAAAACACTAAAATTCACATAGCTTATCACCTTAAGTTACAGAAATAAGAGACGCATCAATGCAGTGTGTACATTACAATAAGAGGAAAAGCATTAGGTGTTATTACTTCAAGTGAAATAAAATTAATCATGATAGAGATTTTACTAATACATTAGTGGCATAGAAGTTACCGTATGGCGACTTTAAAAGCCTAACAGAGAAATTAGCATGAAATGTAAAAATGTGCATGATGAATCATGGGAGACATTGTGACCTCCATTTGTGTTTGACATCGCATTTTGCCATGAAAGATGTTGTGCATTTATCTACGAGTGAGCTACTGACAAGTTAATATTAAAAGTATCATTAACATTAGTGATGAAGTATGAGTATTAAACGAACATGAAGTAATCATACTTATACTGATTTAAATGATTGTTAATGAAGAGTTATATGTATGCAGAGAAATAAATGTATGGTTAAACTGTTTCTAATGTTATAGATAATGTTTGCAATTAAATAATTCACTTTATATATTTGATTTCAATTTAAAGGTGAGCAACATTATTTATATATATTAATTTTATTAATATGTATTCAGGTTTCCTTAGCTAGACTAGGCCTGAAGATTCATTTTTTGCAGCAGTAGAGGCAACAAACTAATTCATTCTATTCCCTTAATTCATTCCTACGTTGCTGATGTGTTGGTGAATGTCCTATTGTATTAAAGACAGAAAACATGTTTTGACTAATATCAAATGTAACAGTATTTGTTCTAGCTGTCGAACAAGGCAGGAAGTATTGTTAAATTCACATAAGAACCGTTAGAATCATCTTGTGCACTGTGGGAAAGAATTTCAAAGTTTCAATTGATGAACAAGTGGTATATTTTGGCGGAACTGTATGAATTCATTAAGATTACTTTGAATACTTCCAAGAAAATCCAGAATAGTTGCAAACTTGATGTCGTTAATGATTTTCCATTAGATATTGATTAATTTGCTCAAGATGAGCCCACATCAAAGACCAATCAGAAACTTGTGTGAACATTTCTAGGTAGGGAGAGACTTTTGGAACTTCAAGTTAGTTCTTCCTGTGTGTACGTGCTGTCACCTTCTGTTCCTCTCCAAGTCTTCTGCCATTTTTAACCTTTATGATGTAAGTTTCCCTTTTATCTTTTATGTCCTGTTTTTTATCGTGTTGAGTACTAATATGCCCAATAAAATCTGAACTGCTGACCTGCTCTATGTGCACTACCCCTGATGCTGCTGTCTACTGCTGCTGAGCATCTGTGAGCATTCTGAACTGATAAAGCTTTCCTGCATGCTGTCCCATGAAGAGAGGTATCATCTATAATGTAGTTTCTTGTTTACTTTTCAGCTTAGATGAGTACACCAGTGTGTTGTGAGTGAGTTACCCTTGTTAGATGATTTTCCAATTTTTTTTTGTCTCTTCATTTGCTTTGCCTGCATTTGAGAGTCTGTTCCCACACATACAAGTCCATATTCGTAGTAGGTATAAAGATGACCCAGCCCTAAACACTGATTGTTATTAATTGAATTTGATAATTTACTGATGTCACCATCTTATGCTTTGAAATTTGATTTTGATGTGCATATTATAATTCTGTTAAATTGTGGTAAAATCTTGGAGTGCTTAATAGCATTGATGTTTAGTAGGCTTACCCCTCATTACAACATTGGCGGTAAAAGCCGCTTACCGCCGTGCAGAAGACCGCCAATACACTGCCGCGGCCGCGGAAATCCACCACAGCTATTATGACCCACATCTCGGAATCCGCCGAAATTCAGACACCCACACAAGTCCGCCACACCAAAGGTCAGTGATAAACTGGCGAAAACAAAACCTCCACCGTCAAGCCAACAGAAACACTCCCATGCTATCACGACACATGAATCCACGCAGTGGTCTTTCAACCGCAGTATTCCATTGGCGGTACACACCGCCGTGCTCAAAATACAAACACATCTCCAAAACACTGCCACATTGGACAATTCGAAATACACATACACACACCACTCCCACACACCCAATACAATATAAAACACACACCCACATCACCCACAAACCCTTACGACCAAAAATGTTGACGAAGGCCAGAGAGACTCCACAGCATAGACTACCCCACCACACAGAGGCACACAACACCATCACCCACACAACATCCACGCACAAAACACCACACACCACTACACATCACCACACTCATCACCACATACACCACCCCACACATCACCTACACCACCCCATGGCACAGCAAAGACACCCCAGGTTCTCCGAGGAGGAGCTCAGGGTCATGGTGGAGGAAATCGTCCGGGTAGAGCCACAGCTATTTGGAGCACAGGTGCAGCACACCTCCATAGCTAGGAAGATGGAGCTATGGCGACGAATAGTCGACAGGGTCAACGCAGTGGGACAACACTCAAGAAATCGGGAGGACATCAGGAAGAGGTGGAACGACCTACGGGGGAAGGTGCGTTCCGTGGTCTCAAGACACCACCTGGTGGTTCAGCGGACTGGCAGCGGACCCCCACCTTCTCCCCCACAACTAACAACATGGGAGGAGCAGGTCTTGACCATTATGCATCCTGAGGGCCTCGGAGGAGTCGGTGGAGGAATGGACTCTGGTAAGTCAAATCTTAACTATCATATCCCCCACACTACCTGCATGTTATCACAGACCCCCACCCTCACCCCCTCCCCTATCACTCCAACTCCTCACTAATGTACTAATAACACAAACCACCCACCCCAACACCAAGCCCTGCATGACACAACAAAGCATGGACACCCCTCACTAAAGCATGCCCACTGCACATACCCATAACACCCCCCCAACCATCATCACACAAGCCCCCACACAGGAATGCTAGCACCGGGGTACACGCTCACCCACCCATTGCACACCATGACACACATACATGCAATAATCATGCTTTTACACCCCTGCAGGACCACTACCCAACGTCACCAGACAGGAGGGTCCAGACATCTCTACCCCACCCACAGAAGAGGCCCACAGTGATGACAGCACCTCTGGCCAACTGGATCCAGATGACCAGCCCGGACCATCGTGGGCCTCGGGACAGTCGGTTCCCCTCGCACAGGCACAGCCCACCACAGACCTTCCACCCTCTGGTAACACCAGCACAGCACCCACCCAGCAGGCCCATACCTCCGTCCCCAGGACACGTCAATCAGCTGTGTGTCCACCACTACAGGGAACCCAGGATAACCCACCACCCCACCAGCAACAGGGACCTGGGGGCAGTGGTAGTGGCACATGGTCCAGGGGACAGAGGCCCAAGAACACAGGGGAACTGGGAGGGCTGCTGTGCGACAGGGGGCGGACAGGCCAAGGGATCCCACTCTCCACAAGGCCCTCTCCTCCATCATGGGAGCATGCCACCACTCCCAGGAGACGATGGCAACGGTCCTGGCCAAGTTTCAGGAGACCCAGCGCATGCAGGAGGAACAGTATTTGGGGTTCAGGGAGGAACTCAGAACCATCAGCTCCACCCTGGGCACCATCGTAGGGGTGCTGAAGAAGATACTGAACACCAGGAGGGACACCGTGGCACTCCAAGGGGCCCCTGACACTAGCATGGACGATGAGCTGCCCCCCACCTCCGCCGGCGCTAGTGGACAGGAGGCACCGCCACAGGACCACCACACCAGCACCCCACCCCCTGCAGATGGAGAACCACCCCGCAAACGGTCCCTGAGATCCAGGAACAGGACAGAGCACGAAGGCAAGACCCCCGCCAGGAAATGAGACCACCCTGATTGTCATCCCACTGTCCCACTTTGTCACCCTGTCCATATTGGAACTGCCCCAGCTCCACTTCCTATGCCCATATGGGCAGTGCACCTGTGAGACTAATAGACTGGACTCTGCCATGGACATTCCTCCACCATCACCCCTCACCATTTTACCACCCTCCTCCAATATTTAGCACTTCAATAAACAACCTTGAAGCACCAAACAATCTGGAGTCAGTCTGTGATTTTGAAAATGTGTATTAGCAATGACAGTGACAAAATCCGTTCTCAAATGTAATGTCAACATACCTATGTCACACATCACAAGTCCGTGAAGAATGTAAGCAGATGACACATGTTGGTAACCTCACCTGTGAAACCGTAATGGAAATGTACAACTCAGTTACCATATACTGCTTGAAATTGACAGACAGGATAGAGGTAGAAGTGTGAAAGTACTTGTAGTAGGCAAGAATGTGTTCTCACCTGTGTGTCACTGGAAATATTGCTGGATGACTGAGTCCCTGTTGTCAATGTCTTCTTCCTCTGCTTCCTCCTCATCACTGTCCACAGGCTCCACAGCTGCCACAACACCGTCATCTGGACCATCCTCCTGCAGAAAAGGCACCTGGCGTCGCAAAGCCAAATTGTGAAGCATACAGCAGGCGATGATGATCTGGCACACCTTCCTTGGTGAGTAGAATAGGGAACCACCTGTCATATGGAGGCACCTGAACCTGGCCTTCAGGAGGCCGAAGGTGCGTTCGATCACCCTCCTAGTCCACCCATGTGCCTCATTGTAGCGTTCCTCTGCCCTGGGATTCCTCACTGGGGTCAGTAGCCATGACAGGTTGGGGTAACCAGAGTCCCCTAATAGCCACACACGGTGCCTCTGGAGTTGACCCATCACATAAGGGATGCTGCTATTCCGCAGGATGTACGCGTCATGCACTGAGCCAGGGAACATAGCATTTACCTGGGAGATGTACCGGTCTGCCAAACATACCATCTGTACATTCATGGAATGATAACTCTACCGGTTCCTGTACACCTCTTCACTCCTGAGGGGGGGGACCAAAGCCACATGGGTCCCATCAATGGCACCTATGATGTTGGGGATATCTCCAAGGGCATAGAAGTTACCTTTAACAGTAGCCAAATCCTCCACCTGAGGGAAAACGATGTAGCTCCTTATGTGTTTCAACAGGGCAGACAACACTCTGGACAACACGTTGGAAAACATAGGCCGGGACATCCCTGATGCCATGGCACTGTTGTTTGAAAAGACCCACTTGCAAGGAAATGGAGCACTGATAGCACCTGCACTTGAGGGGGGATCCCTGTGGGATGGCGGATAGCTGACATCAGGTCTGGCTCCAACTGGGTACACAGTTCCTGGATTGCGGCACGGTCAAACCTGTAGGTGATGATTAAATGTCGCTTCTCCATTGTCAACAGGTCCACCAGCGGTCGGTACACCGGAGGATTCCACCATCTCCTCACATGTCCCAGCTGACGGTGCCTAGGAAGGACAACAGCGACCACAGAGTCAAGCAACTCAGAGGTATGTACCCACAGTCTACACAGAACACGAAACATAATCCAAAAAGTTGTCTGTATGTGTGTTGAGTCCAGGCCTAGGTATGTGTGATGCAGTTGAAAATGAAGCTATGTGGGCCCCTGAAATGGCGGCTGTCTGACCTCTAAACTGGGACAATGGGATGTGAGGTAACTGCGCTGGCGTTGTACACTGTCGCGGTAGGCGGTCGAAGACCACAGCGCAATGCTGCATTGGTTAACATTGGACCCTATGGGTCCCAGGAGCCAATGACGAAGTGCGCCGGCGGTGATGATACGCACCGCCGCGGACATCACCGCCACGGACGTGACCGCCATTTTCTATCTGTTAAATCACTCGATACCTGATCTTCGACAGGAGAGGACTTACACTGCAAGTGCTGCTGTGACCTCGGTCTGGAAGAGACAATGGCTCGTGCGTCTGGGGAAAGGGCCCCTGCCTTCACTGCACAGGAGTTGGAGAAGCTCGTGGACGGGGTCCTCACCCAGTACACGCTACTCTACGGTCCTCCAGACCAACAGGTGAGTACACAGGGAGCAAGTTGTATGGGCTATGCCTGTGTGGAGAGGGCTGGTTGTAAGAAGGTAGGGGGCAGAGTTCTGCGACCATGAAGGACTGTGAATGCATGTGCCACATGGCAAGGGTAGGGATGTGGGCCAATCACTTTGACGGTGCAGTTGGTAATGCCTTCTCTTCTTCCCCTGTACATGTCTTGTAGGTCAGCGCCCACCAGAAGAAGGATATTTGGCGTGCCATCGCCAAGGATGTCTGGACCCTGGGGGTCCACCAGAGACGGAGCACCCACTGCCGTAAAAGATGGGAGGACATTCGCCGCTGGAGCAAGAAGACGGCGGAGGCTCAGCTGGGGATGGCCTCCCAACGTGGGAGGGGTGCCTGTCGAACCATGACCCCCCTGATGTTCCGGATCCTGGCAGTGGCCTACCCTGAGTTTATTGGGCGCTTGAGGGCATCACAGCAGACACAAGGGGGTGAGTACACTCTCATTCAGTGGACTTTGCACGCAGTGAAGGTGTCTGGGTGGGGGAGGAGGGCTGTGGGTTTCCCTAGGCCAGGGTGAGTTCCATAGGCTAGGCCCCTCCGTAATGCAGGCCATGTGGCACTCCACCCCACCTCTGTAGAGTGCCAAGTACAGGTATACATGCCCCTGTGTCATCTATGTGCTGATGTCCACCATAGCCATGTAGGCCATATCCCAGGAACTGCATCAGTAGAGCCCAACAGCGCGGCGTAGTGCAGGGGGCTGCTGTGTCTGTATTGTCCGCCAATGGTAGCGGTAAGCCATGCACTCAACCTGTCTTTCTTCTGTCGTTCCCCCCCCCTTTTTGTGCTCTCCCTGTTCTTGTGTGCATCAGCATCATCAGGCGGAGGTACAGTGGCACCGGAGCACAAGGGAGCTGCATCCCACATGGCAATGGAGGGCCACACCACGGACTCTGAATACACCAGTGGGACGGAGGGCGAGGGGAGCTTCACGGCGGTCACAGGATCAGCAACCAGCGACACGGACTCGTCCTCCGATGGGAGCTCCCTTGTGGTGGCGGCAAAATCTGTGCCCCCACTTCTACAGGTACAGCCGCCTCGCCCCCACCAGCACCGCCCTCCCAGCAGCCCCTCAGCCTTTGCCCCATGCCCACTCATCCAGGAGGGTGGGCATCAGCTTCGCCCCAGGCACCTCAGCCCCTGCCCCTGTCACCTCTGCTGCCCTCAGTGAGGAGGCCATTGACCTCCTCAGGTCACTCACTGTTGGGCAGTCTACCATTGTGAATGCCATCCAGGGTGTAGAAAGGGAATTGCAACACACAAATGCATTCCTGGAGGGCATTCATTCTGGTCAGGCTGCCCTTCATCGAACCCTGCAATCTCTGGCCTCAGCACTGATGGCAGCCATTGTCCCTGTCTCTAGCCCCCCCCCTCCAACTTCCTCCACCCAGACCCAATCCCCTGTACCCCAGCCTATCCCAAGCACACCATCAGACCAGCATGCACACACCTCACCACACAAGGGAAGCTCAGGCAAACATAAGCACCACACATCCCACAGGCACTCACGCAAGCATCACACACATACAGACACAGCAACATCCACTGCCTCCACTGTGTCCCCCTCCTCGTCGTCTCCCTCTTCCCTCCCACTGTCGTCTACACTCTCACCTGCATGCACTACAACTACAGCCACTAGGTCCCGCACCAGCACACCCACCACCACACCCCGCTCACCTGCACTCACCACCCCCACTACCATTTACACGTCCCCTGTGTCCTCTCCCAGTGTGTCTGTGACGCCCCCTCCCAAAGTACACAAACGCGGGCACACAACCACCCAACAGCCATCCACCTCACGACAGCCTCCAGCGCATGCACCTGCACCCAAATCAACAAAAGTTACACCTCCTACAACCACCTCCTCTTCCTCCACTCCCAGGCCCCCTCCAGCTACCCGTCCCAGTGTTCGTCAGAAACTTTTCCTGAGCAACCTTGACCTCTTTCCCACCCCCCCTCCAATTCATAGGTCCCGTACTAGCACCTCAGCCAAAATATCGCTGATACCAGTGGTGCCTGTTAGAGGTATGTGGAGTGCACCGGGCACCAGAGCAGCCAGTGTGACACGGAGCCACAGCACAGCCAGTCCCCTCCCTGTGAAGCACCAGAAGTTGGACAGTGCCCGATGGGAGAGGGGGAAGATTCCAGCCGGCAAAGCCGCTCAGAAGGGTCCCGGGGGGAGTGTCCACCCAAGGTGGGGAAGGGGCAGAAGAAATCGCCAAAGTCTGGGAGGAGCAGCACGGCGGAGAAGACCGCCATCATCCCCGCTGCCCAGGAGGCCACCGCCAGCCCCAACATCACTGGCCAGGAGGCCACCGCCAGAGTCAGTGCCCAGGAGGGCAGCCCCATCATCACTGGCCAGGAGGCCACCGCCAGAGTCAGTGCCCAGGAGGGCAGCCCCATCGTCACTGGCCAGGAGGCCACTGCCAGAGTCAGTGCCCAGGCGGGTAGCCCCATTGTTACTGGCCAGGAGGCCACCGCCAAAGTCAGTGCCCAGGAGGGCCCCGGCAGCCACAGCCCCACTGGGCAATGAAGGACCGCCATGGCAAACACCGCTGAACTGGTCATAGACAGCAAAGTCAAGCACCACTGAACAGGGCAAAGACCGCCATGGCAAGCCCCGCTGAACAGGGCAAGCACCACTGAACAGGGCAAGCACCGCTGAACTGGGCAAAGACCGCCATGGCAAGCACCGCTGAACAGGGCAAAGACCGCCAACTCAAGCACCGCTAGCCCATGTGCGGCAGGGGCAGTGATGGAACTGGGACCGTCACGGGGAGAGTGATGCACTCTGGGCACCAGTCCTCCTCCAGAACCAGTGGAGAACAGCATCCACTCCGTCTGTCCTTAACAGGATGAAGCACTCTGGGCACCTGTCCCCCTCCAGAACCAGTGGAGACTGTTATCGACTTGAGAGACTGTGGCTTTGCACTCCCCAGGGTGGTACAATGGGCAACCCACCCACTGTAGAGACTTGAGAGACTGTGGCTTTGCACTCCCCAGGATTGAACAGTGGGCAACCCACCCACTGTAGAGACTTGAGAGACTTTGGCTTTGCACTCCCCAGGATGGTACAGTGGGCAACCCACCCACTGTAGAGACTTGAGAGACTGTGGCTTTGCACTCCCCAGGATGGTACAGTGGGCAACCCACCCACTGTAGAGACTTGAGAGACTGTGGCTTTGCACTCCCCAGGATTGAACAGTGGGCAACCCACCCACTGTAGAGACTTGAGAGACTGTGGCTTTGCACTACCCAGGATTGAACAGTGGGCAACCCACCCACTGTAGAGACTTGAGAGACTGTGGCTTTGCACTCCCCAGGATGGTACAGTGGGCAACCCACGCACTGTAGAGACTTGAGAGACAGTGGCTTTGCACTCCCCAGGATACATCAATGGGCATGGAGCCCCCTCGTGGATCTGGCGTGCTGCACTCATCCGGCTGAGGTGCCCCCCTTTCCCTTCCCCCTGTGGTGCCTGTTGTATTTCTATCTGATGCCCCAGCAGGGTTCTCTCCATTTTGCTCAGGTATCGTGTGTGGGCCTCGCCCATGCATTTTGGGCCGAGTGGTCCACGGACAGGAGCAGGAAGACTATTGCAGGGAGTATTTGGATTTCTGGTTCCATGGTGTCCTCCTTCCTCGTGGAGTGTGTAGAGGTGAGTGTTTTCCCATTGAAATGGCTGTTTCTGCTGTGTTTTTATCCACGGTGAATCCGCCCCAGAAAAGGTGGCGAATTGGTAGGTTGTGATACTGTGGGCGGTACTTTGCCTCCCGCCTGTCTGTTGGCGGTGACCGCCGTGCTGTTTGTCTGTACCGCCATGGCGGTCGGAGTGTTAAAGTGGCTGTCTTTGTTGGCGGTTTCCGCCACGGTCATAATTCCCATTTTTTTTCCGCAGGCATGTTTGCGGTCTTACCGCCGCTTTACCACCATCCGCCAGGGTTGTAATGACCACCTTAATCTTTTAGATATTTTGGTCAGCCTATGATTTTCATGTATGTTTATAACTTAGTTTTGCGCACTATTTCCGTTACATTGACTTTGTGGTTGTAATACAGCTTTGAAACTTTATTCAGTTTGGAGTTTTGGTTCTGTAGTCAAATTAGTCATGATCGTTAAAATTGTTTATGTTTCTCATGTTATTGGTTCATGTGAATTAATCCAATTACCACACGCCTGAGTCCAAAGATCTAGTCAAACTCTAGTGTAGGTCAGGCGAATTGTGGTGCCTCACCAGAGCATGTACTATTTTTGAACCTGTGATGGGAAGAAGACCTCCAAGTGCACTCTAGCAGTTTTGGTAGCAGAGTTATGGTTTCACCTCATGAGGAGGGGAGTTTGATTTTGCCCACATTGTGAGTTGTTCTTGGTGAAGTGTAGGGGTAGATGAAATTCCAGCATTGTGTTACAGGTGTATATTATGGGGGTCATTACGACCCTGCTGGTCTTCGACCGCCAGAGGTAATGTGGCGTCCGTACCGCCAACAGGCTGGCGGTACGGAGACCAGTATTATGACTGCGGCGGTAGCGCCGCGGTCGCACCGCCGGGGCCGGCGGTTTCCCGCCGTTTTAGCCCCCGCGGTGATAATCCACCAGGGCAGCGCTGCCCTGGGGATTATGACTCCCCTACCGCCGGCCTGTTTCTGGCGGTTTGCACCGCCAGGAAGAGTCTGGCGGTAAGGGGAGTCCTGGGGCCCCTGGGGGCCCCTGCACTGCCCATGCCAGTGGCATGGGCAGTGCAGGGGCCCCCTAACAGGGCCCGTGCAGCTTTTCACTGTCTGCATAGCAGACAGTGAAAAGCGTGACGGGTGCTCCTGCACCCGTCGCACGGCCGCAACACCGCCGGCTCCATTAGGAGCCAGCTCCTATGTTGCGGCCGCATCCCCGCTGGGCCGGCGGGCGTAAACTAGGTTTGCGCCCGCCGGCCCAGCGGGGATGTTGTAATGGGGTCCGCGGGAGTGCGGCTGAATTGGCGGTCGTACGGCGGTTCCGCCAAGCTTGTAATGACCCCCTATGTGTTTTGTAAGGATTTGGCCAATTGAGGACTGTTGACAATACTAGTAGTTTCCTTGAGTGTGTGAGTTATTGGTTGGTATTAGGTGAATCCTGAGTGCACAGGGAGAATCTGTATCAACCGAAATGAGATCTGCAGGTCAAATCTTACTTACGTATGTGTGAAAGACATAGTTGGAAGTGTAACCATACAGCTTTCAAAGCGATGAAGTCCTACCCGTAGTGAGCAGACAGATTTCGTTTTTGTGCTCGCAATATTTGTATTTAGAATCCATATGTGAGAGGTGTATGAGACGGCTCTGAAGTGAGTCACAGCTGCACAGTGAAGTGAGTGTGACTTGATTTGGTCTGTGCTGTGATTGGTTATTTATTGAGAAGAGACGCGCTCGGATTTGTGGACAATACTGTGCTGCTATAGGCTGAGGACAGCTCGTGAAGAGGATTGTCGGATTGAAAATACTTCCTGAGTTCATAGAATTTGTGTTTGTGAATTGAATTTGTGTATAAATGAAGTTTTTTAAAGCTTTAAGGAGTGCGTTGAAAGGAGATGTTTATATTCCAGTTAGACAGAGTGAGCCTGCTTCAACTGAGGGTAAACCAGCATTTGAAGTAATGGAGGGAAGAGGAGTCTAAGCATGTATTTGAGTAAAACAGTGGTCCAAAATAACTGAGAAGGAAGATAACTTAGCTTTCCCCTGTTGCAGAACCTTCAATTTAAGGGTATTAGATAATCTGAGGAGGGTGTTGTATGAATTGAAACCCCTTCCTAGACCTGCACAATTTGAAGCACTTGCCAGTTGGGAATTAGTTGAAAGGTAGGAGGAGGCTCAGAAATTCGAGAGAAGAATGAGGAAAGCAGAAAAGATGTTGGCAGAAGCTAGATGGGAAAAGGAACAGGGAATCTGGATTGCAGATACATTACATGGAGTGAATTTATTCCCAGCAATATCACAGGAAGGTGATATAAGTGTTAGATCTAAAGCCAAAAAAAAAACCTGCGGAAGATCTAGAGCAGAAGTTAGACGAACACAAAAAGGCAACAGGCACCGAAAGTGATTCATATGATGAATTTACAACTCAACTTTTGCAGAATTATCCCCACCATATAATACAGTTGAATCAGTAAATCAGAATGTAGCCCTAAGTATTGCCACAGCTCTAGTTGCACGAAGGCAGGTACAAATAGCTCCAAATGTACCTACTGCAGCACAGGGACCAGTGGTTTATCCGACAGTTCCAATTGTTAACACAACCATAATGTCACAGTTCCAGTTATGTCAATGACATTATGGGCTCAATTTGAGTCTATGCCTACTCTAAAAACATTGGTGCAAATAGTGAATCAGGGACAGACAGTCCCCATGTATTCCCCAGTAATGACACCACAGAGTGTTGTCACAAATCAGTTAAATCAGACTTTTGGTATAGTATTAACTGGTCATGGTAAAGGACAGATGTTTCCACCAAGTCAAATGAACTTATCAGGACCAGATGCATTGACAGTTCCTGTGACAATAGATCCAGTTGTCCCGTTATATGCCCAGGGTTATAATGAGAGTAGTCTACAGATTCCAAATCCAGTAACAGCAATGAATTCTCCTTTTGAAACTAATGCAGAGACTGAGCACTACTGTGACAGCAACGACCCCTATGAATTATTTTGGTTCCCATCAAATATGTGATAAAGTAGGTTCAATGATTGATATGACATGTCCCCACTTCTCAAGAGGTTCTTCTGTGTTGGCCTAGGAGATGACTATAAGAACACCATGTAATACTCCACTGACTATATCTCGAAGTGATAATATTAGTTTACAAGGATTAACAGCTCAACAACTAACTGAATGGTTAGATAGCTTAAGTGAAATATCAGTTTTGTAAAACACGGCAGAAGCAGAGAAGACATTAAGGCCCTCATTTTGACTTAGACAACGTAGACCGCAGAAGTCCCACCAGCCACAAGAGCGCCAGTGATGGCGGTTATCCGACCGCCATATTATGACTGCTGGCAGCTCTCTGCCACAATTTGGGTGGACAGCCACCAGCAGCCATACTGGCGGTTGGCAGTGCAGTGGAGGTTGCTCTGCTGGCACCGCCACGTCAACACAACAGCGCCACGCCTATTACGACTTAGTAGTAGGCGTGGCGGTGTTGTATTGGTGGGGCACTGGCGGCAGAGCAAGCGCCACGACCACCAGGTAAGGTAATCGACCAACAGGGGAGGGGGAGAGGGGTGTTGTGTGTTGTGTGCGTGAATGGGGGTGTGTGTTTGTGTGAATGGAGGGGGGTGGGCGATGTTGTGTGTTTGTGTTGTGTTTGTATGTGAGTGTATGTGTGCGTGTGTGAATGCGTGTATGTGGGGGTGGGGGTGTTGGAATGGGGATCGGGGTTGCCGGTGTCACGGCTTGGGGTGTGGGGGGCTTCAGATGGGATCGGGGAGGGTCCTACATGAAGGGGGGTTGGGTAGTCCTGCAGTGGCGACAGGAATGAGCATTCCTGCCACCAGCATCGTTAACGCCAGGGATTCTGTGGTGGGGCTGCAGGCGGGGTTAGGTGGACCGCCGGATTGAAGGTGGTCTACCTTCAGCCAGGCGGTCCTACTACCCTGGCGGTACAGGTGGTGAACTGGCTGCAATACAGTCAGTTCACTACTAATGTCAAAATTTGGCAGGCCTACACCGTCACGCTGTTGGCGGTCTGGCCCCACTGCCGGCGTGGTGGTGTAGGACCGCCAGGGTCATAATTACCCCCTAAATATGGTCAGACTAAAAATGGAATTGAATGAAATGATTGAGGGAACCCTTGAATTGGACAGATTGGATTCATACTATGAAAACAAATTGCGCTTTATGCACAAGGATGCTACGCATCGTGCAGGATAAATCTATGGGAAATCAGCTAATTTGACAGAAAAATATGAAATTGAGATGAATAAAACTAAACAGTTAAAAAACGTTACAGGCAAATTCACATTGAGGAATTGATTCACAGCATCCAAACATGGGGAGCATTGAATAAATGGGAAGTCAGATGGACAAAGAAAAGAGATCAGAAGAAAAAGCTTACTGCACCTTCAAATGGTGTACAGCAAAGTGAGGGAACTGTAAAAATGATGCCAATGAGAGAAATTCCAGGAGAGAATTTTGTCATGTCCCATGGAGTAGAAGTGACATATTGTTATTTACTAATGATTACCCGAAGTTGAGGGAGAGGCTAGAGGAATGGTACCAACAAACAGAGAGGTGTTAAGCTTGCAAAGTGTTTGTGGGAAGATTTGAGCAGTTTATTTGAAATTGTGGAGCCAGCAGATTTGTGGGTTGAATGTAAGCAAAGTGCTGACTGGCCAATGTGTGAGCCACCAAGGGATACAGTAACAGGTGCGTCGTCGGAAGAGGTGATGAAAAGTTGTCATAAGGTGACTGAATTTTTTTAAACTAGAGTTTCCCCAAAAGATGTTGATTGACGGAGAATTGATAGGACAGCTTGGGAGTCAAATGGTCCGTTCATGCTTATTATAAGCGATTGTTTTAATCATTCAAAAAATACAGTGGTACAGAGACTATTGAATGGCGACATATGATTCATTTTGTGTTCAGATTTGTTCAAGGATTGAAGACTGAAATCAGTAATATGATTCAGAATCATTTGATTTGCTGGCAGGGTCAACCTATTGATGAAGTACTGCAGTACGCAAAATACTGTAGTGATGAAATTTAATTAAAGCAAGAGAGATTAACGGAGAAGGTGTCTGTGATGCAAATTAAATCTGCCCAAGCAGCAGGGATGCAGGGACTGCAAAAAATGTAAGCAGGAGTGATAGACTTTTCATCCTTGGCGTGATCTCCCTTAACTTTTTGCCTCTGTTTCCCAGGTTGTTGATGTGTTCTGGACTCTGTTTTTGCTGTTTTTGTTACTCTGGGCACTGCTGACCAGTGCTAAAGTGCAAGTGCTCCCATATAAAATGTGTATGTAATTGGTTTATCCATGATTGGCATACCTGATTTACTAGTAAGTCCCTAGTAAAGTGCACTAGAGGTGCCCAGGGCCTGTAAACCAAATGCTACCAGTGGTCCTGCAGCACTGGTTGTGCCACCCACTTAAGTAGCTCTGTAATCATGTCTCAGACCTGTCACTGCAGTGCCTGTGTGTGCAGTTTTAAACTGTAAATTCGACTTGGCAAGTGTACCCACTTGCCAGGCCTAAACCTTCCCTTTTCTTATATGTAAGGCACCCCTAAGTTAGGCCCTAGGTAGCCCCAAGGGCAGGGTGCAGTCTATGGTTAAGGTAGGACATATAGGCCCTCATTAGAACGCTGGCGGTAAATGCTGCTTGCCGTCGTGCCGACGGCCGCCAAGATACCGTGACCGCGGCGGTAATCTGCCACGGGTATTATGACCCACACAGAGAATGCCGCCACAATGCCGACACCCACACCAAAGGTCAGTGATAAACTGGCGATAGCAAAACCCACACCGTCACGGCAACAGGAATACACCCACAGTATAACGACCCACGAATCAATGCGGCGGTCTTTCAACTGCGTTAAACCCATGGCGTAACACGCCGCCGCGCTCAAAATGCACACACACTGACAAAACCACACCACATTGGACAATTAAAAATACACACACCTGACACACATACACACACCACACCCACACACTGAGACTACTATAAAACACACACCCACATTACCCACAACCCCTTACAACAAAAAAAAAGAGACCAAGCACCGAGAGACAAGAAAAGAGCACCCACTCAATCAGCGGCACAGAACACCATCACCCATACACCATCCAGGCACATCACAGTATAAACCCCAACACATCACCCCACACATCACCTCACACATCCACACACATATCACTCACACCACCTCCATGGCACCCCAAAGACACCCCAGGTTTTCAGAGGAGGAGCTAAGGGTCATGGTGGAGGAAATCATCCGGGTAGAGCCACAGCGATTCGGATCACAGGTGCAGCAGACGTCCATTGCAAGGAAGATGGAGCTATGGCAGAGAATCGTGGACAGGGTCAACGCCGTGGGACAGCATCCAAGAACAAGGGATGATATCAGGAAGAGGTGGAACGATCTACGGGGGAAGGTGCGTTCCGTGGTTTCAAGACACCAGATTGCTGGACTGGCTGTGGACCCCCACCTCCTCCCCCACAACTAACAACATGGGAGGAGCAAGTCTTGGCGATCATTCATCCTGAGGGCCTCAAAGGAGTAGCAGGAGGACTGGACTCTGGTAAGTCAAATCTTGACTATTATATCCCCACCCTACCTGCATGCCATCACATACCTCCACCCTTTCTCTCACTCCCATCACTCCACCAACGCACATACTGTATATTCCACTATCACAACCCACCCTTCCCAATACCAAGCCCTGCATGCAACAACAATGCATGGACACCCATCACAGACCTGCATGGACACCCATAACCACAGCATGCACACTAGAGGGACTCACCCAGCCCACATAATCACCACTCACACAAGGCCAAGGCGACGGGGAAAACACAATTTTACAGGGGAACACACCCATTGCACAAGATGGCACACACAGATACAATAACAATGCATATGCATCCAAACAGGACCCCTACCCAACATCACCGGAGAGGAGGTGCCAGCTACATTCAGCCCCCCCAAAGAGGCCCACAGTGATGACAGCAGCTCTGCACACCTGGATCATGATGACCAACCTGGCCCATCAGGGACCTCTGGACAGTCGGTTACCCTGCCACAGTCCCAAACCACCACAGAGCCTCATACCTCAGGAAACACCACCACAGCACCCACCCAGCGGGCCCATACCTCTGTTTCTAGGACACGTCAATCAGCAGTGTGTCCACCACTACAGGGATTCCAGGCAACCCCACAAACACAGGACGATCAGGGACCTGAGGTCAGTGGCAGTGGGCACACGGTTCAGGGGACAGAGGCACAGGGATGATGGGAGGAATGCTGTGCGACAGGGGGAGGACGGGCCTAGGGAACCGATCCTCCATGAGGCACTCTCAAACATCATGGGAGCATACCACCATTCCCAGGAGACCATGGGCATGGTACTGGCCAAGTTACAGGAGACCCAGTGGCTGCAGGAGGGACAGTACCTGTGGAACAGGGAGGACCTCGCAAAAATCTACACCATCCTGGTCACCATTTCAGGGGTACTGGCTGACATGGGTAAGACCATGAGGGAGGCAGTGGCACAACAAAGGGCCCTGACACTAGCCAAACTGAGGAACAGCCTTCCACCTCCTCCGGCGCTAGTGGACAGGAGGCCCCACCACAGGAACAACAGGCCACCAGCACCCCACCCCTTGCAGAAGGAGAACCACCCCGCAAACGGTCCCTGCGATCCAGGCAGAAGACAGAGAACATTGCCAAGACCCCCGCCAGGAAATAGAACTCTCCTGATAGTCACCCTTCAGTCCCACACTGTCAACCTTTCCACCTTGAACTGCCATTACTCCCCTTCCTATGCCCCATTGGACAATGCATCTGTGATACCAAGAGACTGGACTCTACCCTGGACCTTCCTCCACCATCACCACAGCCCCTTGCACTTACCCCTATACTATTCAGCACAAAAATAAACACCCTTGAAATATAAACCATACTGGAGTCAGTGTAATGATTGGAAAGATGTATTCTTGGAACATTCTCAAAGCATTGCAACGTCTATGTTCAGTGAAATAGACCACAGGATGACAGTTGGTGGGCGCAGTACATATAGCAGGAGCCAGAATGGGGTACCAGATCTGAAAAAAGGGAATCCAAAGGGAACAGTCAGTGTCCATAGACAGAGGGTAAGAGGCTGCCGTGGACAATGTCCAAAAGTATACTGAAATGTGAAGTTGAGTTACAGTCTCTTGCCTGTGTGTCACTGGAAGTACTGCTGGATAATGTTTGTCCTGTTGTCCACATCTTCTTCATCTGCCTCCTCTTCCTCACTGTCCACAGACTCCACCGCTGCCACAAGACCATCTCCAGGATCATCCTCCTGCAGAAAAGGCACCTTGCATCTCAAGGCCAGGTTGTGCAACATACAGCATGCCACGATGATCTGGCACACATTCTTGGGTGAGTAGTACAGGGATTAACCTGTCAGATGGAGGCACCAGAACCTTGCCTTCAGGAGGCCGAAGGTCCTCTCAATAATCCTCCTTGTACACCCATGTGCCTCATTGTAACGTTCCTCTGCCCTTGTCCTGGGATTCCTCACTGGGGTCAGTAGCCATAAGAGGTTGGGGTAACCAGAGTCACCTGTAAATATCGAGGGATACCTGTTAGACACACACTAACCCTTGGGGACAAACCCATACTCAGACCCCAACTTATACTTTGTGGGGACCCTGGCCTCACCTAATAGCCACACCCAGTGCCTCTGGAGTTGCCCATCACATAAGGGATGCTGCTATAACTCAAGACATAAGCGTCATGCACTGAGCCAGGATATTTGGCATTCACATGAGAGATGTACTGGTCTGCCAAACACACTATCTGCACATTCATCGAATGATAGCTTTTTCTATTCCTGTAGACCTGTTCATTTCTGCGGGGGGGGGGGGACAAATGCCACATGCGTACCATCAATGGCACCAGTGATGTAGGGGATATGTCCCAGGGCATAGAAGTCAGCTTTCACTGTGGCCAAATCCTCAACCTGGGGGAATACGATGTAGCTGCGCATGTGTTTCAGCAGGGCAGACAACACTCTGGTCAACACATTGGAGAACATTGGCTGAGACATCCCTGATGCCATGGCCACTGTTGTTTGAAAGGAACCACTTGCCAGGAAATGGAGTACTGACAGGACCTGAACTAGAGGGGGAATTCCTGTGGGCTGAAGGTTAGCTGACATCAGATCTGGCTCCAATTGGGCACACAGTTCTTGGATTGTGGCACGATCAACTCTGTATGTGATGATAAAGTGTCTGTCCTCCATTGTTGCAAGGTCCACCAGGGGTCTGTAGACCAGAGGATGCCGCCATCTCATCATCTGTCTCAGTGGTTGTAGCCTATGGAGGAGAACGGTGAGCAGAAGGTCATATTTACACATCTTTTGCACTTATGTTAGATAATTTACTTTACGGAAGCAGTATGTGAACTCGAGAGTCAGTTTATGTGCCAATGTGTGCTGTGATGCAGCTAGGTGCCATGCCATGTGCTCCCCTGAAATGGCGGCTGCCTGACCTGTGAGGAGGGATAAGAGGAAATGAGGTAAGTGCGCTGGCATTCGCTGAGTCGCGGTAGGCGGATGATGTCCGCTGCACAACTTCGCATTGGTTATCATCGGGCCCTATGGCTCCTAGGAGCCAATGGCGATATACGCTGGCGGTGATGGTATGCACCACCGCAGGCGTCACCGCCATTTTGTAGCTATTCACTCAATTGCTATCTGGCCTGTCCTGCCATTGATTAATTTTGTTTGACCAATGACTTTGTGTTTCACCACTGCGCATATTAGTTGCTCAATGTTCACCAGTAGCACATTGTATGTTTTGTTCAGTTGAGCCACCTATTGGCTTTGACATTGCATTAGCCATTACATTCTGTATTCTGCCTATTGGCTTTGACATGCTGTATCCAGTCTAGCCGCCTATTGGCTTTGACATTGCATTAGCCATTACATTCTGTATTCTGCCTATTGGCTTTGACATGATGTATTCAGTTTAGCTGCCTATTGGCTTTGACATGCTATTAGATATTCTGCCTATTGGCTTTGACATGATATTAGATATTGTATTTTGTATTCAGCTCAGCTGCCTATTGGCTTTGACATATTATACATTGCATTTTGTATTCAGCTCAGCTGCCTATTGGCTTTGATATGACACTAGACATTGCATTTGATATCTAGGTTAGCTGCCTATTGCCTTAACGTGGAGTTAGACATTGCAGCTGAGAATCCAAGCTGTATTTTTCCAAGCTGTGTTTTTGCAAAAGATGAACCAAGCTGTTTTCTTCTCACAGTAGACTAGACCTGATAAGAGAGGGTACATTGGTTGTTTTTCTCTCTGCTTGAGCTTGGGAAGAGGAGCAGTCTCGGAGATCTGGCCAGTCTCCAAAGGCTTGCGTAGTTTTCCCGAGTCTGAGAGGAGGGGGAACACCTTTGTAACGAATGTCACAGGCTTCAGAGAATTAGATTTGAATCTGCCTGACTTCGTGCTGGAGCTTGGTGCCAGTTGCCAGCATCCCGTGTGGGTAGATAAATCTCTTTCTCACAGCTGACAAGGAGTCATCAGCTTGCAGACCCTAGAAAGATGAAGCTGTAAATAGTTTCTCACACGGTGAAGTATTTGTTTTGCTTTGCATTCAATATCTGATAAATATAACCTGCTGTGTATATTGCAAACTGTGCATTAACGTGTGCTTGAAGTCTACTGATTCGTCATTTACGAAATAGCGGTAGTGGAAGAATTAACAACAATAAAAGTCTTCTTTGAACTCAGAAGTGCATTCCTGATATGTTATGTAAGTGCTAAAAACGAGATAAGAACAGAAGCACTACGGGCCAGATGTAGCAAACGTTTTGCGAGTCGCAAACGGCAAAATTTGCCGTTTGCGAGTCGCAAAACGCGTATCCCAATGCAGAAATGCGTTTTGCGAGTCGTTACCGACTCGCAAAATGCATTTCAGACTCGCAAATAGGAAGGGGTAATCCCTTCCTATTTAGAGTCGCATTGGGATGCAATACCATATGCGGTCGCAAATGGCATCGCAGTTACCATCCACTTCAAGTGGATGGTAACCCAATCGCAAATTGGAAGGGGTCCCCTTGGGACCCCTTCCAGTTTGTGACTGGAGCCCAAAATATTTTTTCAGGGCAGGGAGTGGTCCAAGGGACCACTCCCTGCCCTGAAAAAAATACGAAACTAAAGGTTTCGTTTTTTTTTTAAGTGCAGCTCGTTTTCCCTTAGGGAAAACGGGCTACACTTCAAAAAAAAAAACTGCTTTATTTAAAAGCAGGTCGCTAACATGGAGGTCTGCTGACGTCAGCAGGCCTCCATGTTAGCGAGTGCCTATACTCTCAATGGGGCCGCAATTTGCGACCCACCTCATGAATATTCATGAGGTGGGTCATTGCGACCCCATTGCGAGTTGCAGTCGGTGTCTGAGACACCGTACTGCATAGCAATTTGCGACTTGCAAATTGCGAGTCGCAGGGACTCGCAATTTGCAAGTCGCAAATTGCTTTTTTCGTACATCTGGCCCTACATTTGGTACCAGAAGTGGGGCCGAAGAGGCGGTTAAGGGGTGTTGACGAATTAGTAGATTTCTACGTTCACACTTTAAAAGTGTAATTGTTTTTGTTGTTTGGAGAATTACAGAAATTGTTTTCTGTTTGGAGAATCACAGAAGCACGGCAGACCATGTTTGAAAATGTATGTGTTGTTAAACTGCCCGATGGTGCTATGAAAAACTGTGAATTGTTTTCTGTTTGGAGAATTACAGAAGCACGGCAGACCATGTTTGAAAATGCATGTGTAGCTAAACTGCCTGATAGTGCTTTGAGAAATAGTTTTTATTGTGATAAAGCATATTTAGAAAATGTGCTTTTTGGAAGTAATGATGACAGAAAGGTTTGGATACCTTTATCTGCTTACAGAGAAATGCAGGAGAAATGTAGGCAGTTGGAACATGAAAATAGGGATTTACGTGAGCAAATTAGCCAGAATACATTAATTCAAGATAATGCTGAAAGTTATAAAAATGCTGTTTTAGAAGAATCTTTCTTTTCCCATTCCAGTAATGAGGGGGTTAAGACAGCTTCGAGCTGCCCTGAGCCTTTGTGTGAGCCAGGGTTTTTGGCAGTGAAAGCGCATTCCTTAACTGATAACACGGATGAGAACGAGAGAGCTCAGAATGTGATTTACGAGTTACCGTTGCAGAATGAAGTAAAAAGAAAGATTTTAGGGTTGTTTACTGTTTGCACTAAGCAAGAGACACCGAGTTTTATTAGCTTGTTTGATTTTTGGAAACTGAATAGCCCTCATTTGAGTGAAATCCTAACACTTTGGTATATGGTCACTGTGAAAAATAATATGCAGCTGCGCGCTTGTGATTTGGCAAATGAAATAATGCAGACTTTAGGTTTCTGTGCAGTGAAATTGAGTGTAAACACTGATGTACATGTAAATCAAGAACAAGGGAAGAAAATAGTGCCCCTAGCTAGAATCATACAATGGATCTGGTACTTGCAAGACAGGGCTAGAGTACCACAGGTAAAAGAGTCACTAGTGAAATTGTGTGCACCATTTGAATTCGTGTCCATTGAAGATAAAAAGCATGTTTGTTTTACTAATGATTCATTGACTGAAATGTTATTTTCTGGCACAGGAGAAGGAACAGCGTTGTACAATGTGTGTCAGATTTTAAAGCAAGAGCTACGTGAGATGTGTCATTTTTACGCTGATTCTTGGTTCATTGCTAATGTTTTAGCTGTTTGTTTTTCCACATGGCTTGCACCTAACTGGTTCAATTACCTTGCAGATGTTAATGAGAAAAATTCAGAGAGAGAAGTGTACACCCAGAATTCTGCCTTAGTGGGGATGGCTAAGTGGGTGCCCCAGAAATGTGAACAGCTGGGAGAAAAAGCCACTTACAGGTGGGCAGAGATGAGAGAGATGCCCATTCCCCTAGATTTGATCAAAACTGTGCAGCACGCACAAAAGCAATCTGTCATACAAGCAGTCACAGAGCAGTTGGGGAGAGGAAAGTTACCAGGACAGAAATGGCAAATTGATCAGGTTTTAGGGAGAGTGATTGCTGCAGATTACCCAGGAAAAATCAAAATTATGCTGATACCTAGAAAAGAATCTGATTTATTCATACAAATTGGAGACAGAATGGCCCAAATTGACAAAAGTGCAGTGAATGGAGGTTTGGCAAAGAATGAGTCTGCCCCAGCCCTTCTGACAGTGCAAGAAAAGGGAAGCTGTGGTGTAGCAGATAAAAACCTCTGTGCTGAGGTGTGGGTTAAAGCCCCAAGTAATCCTCCAGAATCTGCAGAAAATATAACAAAGGGCCCCAAAAACGTCCTGCTGATTATAAAACAGGGAAAGAAAGAGGAAGGGTGCAGTTTAAATGAAAAATGTTATTTGCAAGAAAAGTCATACTTGTTTCTTTTGCAGATCCTACCACGTTTCGCCACTGTCCCTGAGTGTGCTGTGTGGTCCCCCTTCCGGTGTGTGCGTGTGGGGTCGGGGAAGGGACCGAACCCCCAACCTGAACCTGGCTGAGTAAAGTGCCATCACCATGGATCCATTTTGCGCAAATAGTACCTTCAGTTCAAGTTCAACTTGTTTGATTTTGATTGCATTCTTCCACTGGAACTAAACTGTCTGTTTTTTCGTATGGAACTCTGACTTTCACTTATCTTCCAGCATACCTTTCAGGTGGACCGTGCACCTTTACATGAGTAGAACTCATGCCACATAAAATTGCTAACACTGTTGAATTAGAGACACTATAATCTCATGCAGAGTATAAAAATTGCTCAGTCTTTTCTGTGTAGATGTATCTGATGTGAAAGGTTATGAGATCTATATGTTAATCCACTTTCATTGCTTTACAGGGATTGTTTTGATCATTCAAATCTGACTTGCTGATAATGTTTTTTTTTTTTTGTGCTGATGTTTTTTTGTTGTTTTGATTGAAACAAGAGATATGTGAAACAGAAATTCATTGGTCAAAGGATGGAATGTCCTGCCATTGATTAATTTTGTTTGACCAATGACTTTGTGTTTCACCACTGCGCATATTAGTTGCTCAATGTTCACCAGTAGCACATTGTATGTTTTGTTCAGTTGAGCCGCCTATTGGCTTTGACATTGCATTAGCCATTACATTCTGTATTCTGCCTATTGGCTTTGACATGATGTATTCAGTTTAGCTGCCTATTGGCTTTGACATGCTATTAGATATTCTGCCTATTGGCTTTGACATGATATTAGATATTGCATTTTGTATTCAGCTCAGCTGCCTATTGGCTTTGACATTTTATACATTGCATTTTGTATTCAGCTCAGCTGCCTATTGGCTTTGATATGACACTAGACATTGCATTTGATATCTAGGTTAGCTGCCTATTGCCTTAACGTGGAGTTAGACATTGCAGTTGAGAATCCAAGCTGTATTTTTCCAAGCTGTGTTTTTGCACAAGATGAACCAAGCTGTTTTCTTCTCACAGTAGACTAGACCTGATAAGAGAGGGTACATTGGTTGTTTTTCTCTCTGCTTGAGCTTGGGAAGAGGAGCAGTCTCGGAGATCTGGCCAGTCTCCAAAGGCTTGCGTAGTTTTCCCGAGTCTGAGAGGAGGGGGCACACCTTTGTAACGAATGTCACAGGCTTCAGAGAATTAGATTCGAATCTTCCTGACTTCGTGCTGGAGCTTGGCGCCAGTTGCCAGCATCCCGCGTGGGAAGATAAATCTCTTTCTCGCAGCTGACAAGGAGTCATCAGCTTGCAGACCCTAGAAAGATGAAGCTGTAAATAGTTTCTCACACGGTGAAGTATTTGTTTGGCTTTGCATTCAATATCTTATAAATATAACCTGCTGTGTATATTGCAAACTGTGCATTAACGTGTGCTTGAAGTCTACTGATTCGACATTTACGAAATAGCGGTAGTGGAAGAATTAACAACAATAAAAGTCTTCTTTGAACTCAGGAGTGCATTCCTGATATGTTATGTAAGTGCTAAAAACGAGATAAGAACAGAAGCACTACATGGCCTTCAACAGGAGAGGACCTACACTGCAAGTGCTGCTGTGACCTGAGTCTGGAAGCGACAATGGCTACAATGTCTGGGGAAAGGGCCCCTGCCTTCACTGCGGAGGAGTTGGAGAAACTGGTGGATGAGGTCTTACCTCAGTACACGTTACTCTACAGTCCTCCAGACAAACAGGTTAGTTCACTCAGAGCATGATGTGTGGCCAATGCATGTTTTGAGTGGTGTGTATGTAAGCCACATGTTGGGGGTTGCTGAGGCGTCCTGGCCTGAGTGCTGCATGAGAGGTGGTCAGTGTATGTGCGTCAGGGCATGGATGGGAACTGGGGGGCAATGAATATGCTGGTCCGGACGGGTGAGTAATTACATTTTCCCCTGTCTTATCCCTCTAGGTCAGGTCAGCGCCCACCAGAAAAAGGGTATTTGGCGTGCCATCGCCAGGGAGGTGTGGACCTTGGGGGTCTATCACAGGCAGAGCACTCACTGCCGCAAGAGATGGGAGGACCTGCGCCATTGGACCAAGAAGACGGCGGAGGCCCAGCTGGGTCTGGCCTCCCAACGTGGAAGGGGTTCCAGTCTCACCATGACCCCCCTGATGTTCCACATCCTGGCGGTGGCCTATCCGGAGTTGGATAGGCGCTTGAGGGCATCAAAGTAGCTACAAGTAGGTGAGTAAAGACTCAGAAAGCTGACTTTGTGCGCTATAGGAGCTAGCTGGGTGGGAGATGTGGGCTGTGGGTGCCCCTAGGCCAGGGCGATCATGGCAGGGTAGGTCCCTTGTGTGCAGGCTCTGAAGCACTCCTACCCCAATGGTACAAGTAGCCACTTACTACTGGACAGGGTCCTGTGGGTGTCAGGAGTGCAGATGCTGGCATTAGTGATTGTACACCATGGGCTGGTGACTACCTTAGTGACTGGTTGGGCATGGCCTAGTGCATAGGGCAGCACAGTGTGTGTTGTGTATGCCAACAGTAGTGGTGTTGCTGGCACTGACCAAGTGTATCCTCTGTCTCTTCCCCCCTTTTTGTTTTGTCACCCTGTCCTTGTGTGCATTAGCATCATCTGGCGGAGGAGCAGAGGCACCAGCGATGGAGGGAGCTGCCTCAAACATGGCCCATGAAGACGAATCCACTGAGGGTGAAGGCACCAGTGGGACAGAGGGCGAGGGGAGCTCCACGACGGGGACAGGAGGGGATACCATTGACAGCGACTCCTCCTCTGATGGGAGCTCCCTGGAGGTGGCGGACACCTCTGTGCTCACCCCAACAGCAGGTACAGCCGCCACCCCCCCGACCAGCACTGCCCTCCCAGCAGCCCCTCAGCGTGTCTCCCGTACCCACTCACCCAGGAGGGTGGGCATCTCCTTCGCCCCAGGCACCTCAGACCCTGCCCCAGTCAGCCCTGCTTCCCTCAGCAAGGAGGCTATTGACCTCCTGAGATCCCTCACTGTTGGGCTGTCAACCATTCTGAATGCCATCCAGGGTGTCAAGAGGTATTTGCAACAAACAAATGCATACCTGGAGGGCATTCATTCTGGTGTGGCAGCCCAACAGAGAGCATTTCAGGCTCTGGCCTCAGCACTGATGACAGCCATTGTCCCTTTGTCCAGCCTCCCCCCTCCAACTTCCACTACCCCGACCCAATCCCCTCTACCTCACCCTATCCCAAGCACACCTTCAGACCAGCATGCACACACATCAACACACAAAAGTGGCTCAGGAAAACATAAGCACCACACATCATCACACAGGCACTCACACAAGCACCATACCCATGCAAACATACCAACATCCACTGCCTCCACTGTGTCCCCCTCCTCCTCTTTATCCACCTTCCTCCCAGTAGCGTCTCCACTCACACCTGCATGCACTACATCTTCACCCACTACCTCCATCACCAGCATGCCCATCACAACACACTGCTCACGAGCAATCACCACCCCCCACAACCATGCACACGTCCCCTGTGTCCTCTCCCAGTGTGCCTGTGAGCCCTCCTCCCGAAGTACACAAACGCAGGCACACACCCACTCAACAGCCATACACCTCACAACAGACTCCAGCCCATGCACCTTCACCCAAACTCAGCAGATGTGCACCTCCTACAACCACCACCTCTTCCTCCACTCCCACACCTCCTCCATCTTCCCATCCCAGTGTGTCTAAAAACCTTTTCCTGGCTAACATTGACTTCTTCCCTACGCCTCTCCCCGTCCTTCCCCTAGGGCCAGGATGTCAAGATCCCAGGCCAGCACCTCAGCCACCAACTCGGCTTCCGCTGTGGTCCCTGCAAGTCCGAGGGGCACCCGTCAGGGCTGGCAGAGTGCCACCTACCAATGCAAAAGACCAACCGATTCCGCCACCTGCCAAAGTTAAGAAAGGGCCAGCATGCAGCACGGACAAGACCCACAACCCACCCAGCAAGGCCTCATCCAAAAAACAAGACAACAGTGCCAAGGTCCCAGCAGCGTCTACCAAGGTGGGGAAGGGAAAAAAAAAAGCAAAGGCAAGGCACTTCAGGGCTCGGAGCCTCCAGGTGAGGGACTGGTGACCACCATTGGTACTGACAGGCCAGTAACCTGTACCGGGGTAGGCACAGCCGCTAGCACTGCCACCTGCACCGCCATCTGCACCGCCGCTTCCACAACGACAGTCAGCAGCTTCTACCCCAGTGGGCAGCCGTCCGAGGCTGCTGGAGACGGCCTCGTCTCTCCCTCCACTACTATCAGCACCTGCACCACGGGCAGCACCGGCAGCATCTCCGCCGCAGACACCGCCGCAGGCACCACCACCTGCACCGCCATATGCACCGCCACATGCCCAGCCGATGCCACTACATCGGACATCAGCAGCATCCCCAGTGGGCAGCCGTCCGAGGCTGCAGGAGATGGCCTGGACCCTGCACCCACCACTTGAAGCACCACCACCATCACTGGCACTACCAGCAGTTTGGAGCCTAAGTCGCGCAGGATGGAGTCTGGCTCTGCCTCCATTGAGTATTATCCTACCTGTTCCCTGCACATCTCGTGCCTCTACACCCAGGTGAGGGAATGGGAACTGCCACACCCCAGGTGCAGCCTCAATGGCCACAATGACCCCTCCAGAACCAGTGGAGATTTGCATCCACTCCCCTTATCCATGGCAGGATGAAGCAGACTGGGCACAATGCCCCCTCCAGAGCCAGTGGAGAGATGCATCCACTATCACTATCCTTGGCAGGATGAAGCAGACTGGGCACAAGGCCCCCTCCGGAACCAGTGGAGAGATGCATCCACTATCACTATCCTTGGCAGGATGAAGCAGACTGGGCACAAGGTCCCCTCCAGTACCAGTGGAAGAAGGCATCCATTTGAGTGACTGTGGCTTTGCACTCCCCAGGAGCAAGCAGTGAGCAAACCACCCACTTGAGAGACTGTGGCTTTGAACTCCCCAGGACCAGGCAGTGGGCAAACCACCCACTTGAGAGACTTGAGAACCTGTGGCTTTGCACTCCCCAGGAGCAAGCAGTGGGCAATCCACCCACTTGAGAGACTTGAGAGACTGTGGCTTTGAACACCCCAGGCAGTGGGCGAACCACCCACTTGTGAAACTTGAGAGGCTGTGGCTTTGCACTCCCCAGGACCAGGCAGTGGGCAAACCACCCACTTGAGAGACTTGAAAGACCGTGGCTGTGCACTCCCCAGGACATCGCTGTGGGCATGTTGCCCCCTCCAGGAGCAGTGGCGTAGTACCATCTTCCGGGTGAAGTGCCACCCCTCCCCTTCCCCTTGAGGTGCCTGTGTTTTTCATCCTGATGCCGCTGCAGGGTTCTCTCCGTTTTGAGGCAGGAGGCTTCGCCCATGATTTGTTTGGCCACTGGTCCATGGACATTTGCAATGGACAGTGTATGGCCCTCTGTCCAGATTTGACTCAATTCCTTTTGTCATGGTGTTCTTCCAGGGGGTTATGGCGTGTAACTGTAATGTTGCTGCATGTGTTTGTATGTATGGTGTTGTGGGTGAGGGTGGGGTGGGGGTGTTGCATGTGTGTGTCATTCTCTTTTTCCTCCCCCCTCCCCTATGTGCTAGGTGCAGTACTCACCGTGGTCATCGCCTTCTTTGAAATTCCTGGTGTATTAGCAGATACACCAGCATGGGGAGGACCTGCAGTTCGGGCTCCATGGCGTCCTGGTTCTCCGTTGAATGTCGAAAGGTGAGTGGTTCCCCTTCAGTGTACTGTTTCCGCCGTGCTTTTGATGTCTTTGGTACCGCCCCGGAAAAGGTGTCGGATTGGTGCCTTGTAATACGGTGGGCGGTATATTGTCTTCCGCCTGTCTGTTGGCGGTGACCGCCGCGGTGTTTGTTGCTACCGCCTTGGCGGTCGGTGTGTTAAAGTGGCTGTCTATGTTGGCGGTTTCCGCCGTGGTCATGATCCCATTTTTTTTACTGCTGGCCTGTTGGCGGTATTACCGCCGCTTTATCACCGACCGCCAGGGTTTTAATGAGGGCCATAGTAATGTATTTTAAATGTACTGACAGTGAAATACTGCTAAATTCGTTTTTCACTGTTGCTAGTCCTGTCCCTCTCATAAGTTAACAGTGGGGCTACCTTTAAATATGATTAAATTGTAGAGTCCCTTTGGGAGCGGATAGGCATGTGGAGTTTGGAACCTCTGAGCTCACAATTCAAAAATACATCTTTTAGTAAAGTTGATTTTAAGATTGTGTGTTTGAAAATGGCACTTTTAGAAAGTGGGTATTTTCTTGCTTAAACCATTTCTGTGACTCTGCCTGTTTGTTGATTCCCTGTCTGGGTCAGTTTGACAGTTGGGCTGCTTGCACCTCTCACTAGACAGTGACACAAAGGGAGCTGGGGAGTAGTCTGCATTTCCTGATGAGCCATCTGTGCTAGAAGGGAGGGGAGGTGTGGTCATTCACACCTGAAAGGGCTGTGCCTGCCATCACACAATGCAGTCTCCAAACCCCTGGTGTGTGTCTGGGGCCTGGCCTGGGCAAGGCAGGATTTCACAAACAAGAGAGACTTTGCTTTGAAGTAGGCCTACTTCAAAGGGCAAAATGGGTATAAGAAGGGCACCCAAAACCACAGACTTTTGAACACTTCTGGAAACCAAGAGGAACCTCTGCCTGGAGAAGATCTGAAGAGCTGACGAAGAAGAGCTGCCCTGCCTGTGGCTGTGCTTGTGGAGCCCTCCTGCAGTTGCTTCTTCTGCCTGTGCTGCAGGACAAAGACTGGACTTTGTGTTGCCTTCCTTCTTGTGAAGAACTTGCCAAGGGCTTGATTTAGAGCTTGCCTCCTGTTGTTTGAAGTCTCAGGGACAGCAAAGACTTCTCTCTGCCAGCACCTGGAGCCTCTGGAGAGACTCCTACTCTGCCAAGTGGTGCCCACCCAGTTCCTGGGGCCCTGAAAAGAGAAGCTGACAGCCCAAAAGTGAGAAATCCACGCACCGACTGCTGTGCGGGGAAAAGATCGACGTGACCCCGATCTGTGGCTGAAAAATTTACGCGCCGCCGGCTTCGCGGCTGAAAATCGATGCTCGTCTGTACGCGACCAGAAGATCGACACCCGTGGCTGGAGAAACAACGAGTAGCATCACTGACGGAGGCTGGTGAGATCACAACCCGCGCTGCGTGGTTTTCAGAACATCGTGTGGCAGAATTTCCAATTCAAACATCACAGGGCATGCACAAGCGATGCAAGGCCTGCCCGGACCCAAGAGTGCGGTTCAAATCGACTCATCGCTCCCCGTCCAAGAGACGAAATAATGCACCCGACTCGACTGAAGGAGAAACGACGCACGGTCTCGCTGGTGAGTGATATCGACGCATCTTAAGCCCTTTTTGATGCACACTCGCCCATGCAGGGTTATTTTTGACGCACCCAGGTACATTTCCGTGCTAACAGCGTTAGCGTTGTGTTTAAAATTATATGAAGACTCTTTTTGGTTTTTAATTGATAACTTGACTTGTGTATTGTGGATTTTGTCTTTTTGATCTTTTTTTTGTTTAGATAAATATTTGGTATTTCTCTACACCTGTGTTGTGTCATTTTGTAGTGTTTTTATTAAGTTACTGTGTGTGTTGGTACAAATACATTACACCTAACATTCTGAAGTCAAGCCTACTGCTTGTGCCAAGCTACCAAGGGGGTGAGCGGGGATTAGCTGAGGCTGATTCTCTTTTACCCAGACTATATTGAGAGTCCTTGCTTGGACAGGGGGTAACCTGACTGCCAACCAAAGACCCCATTTCTAACAAGAAGGAATGCAGGGAGTACAACGGCAGGGCAATATGATGCCTCAGTTTAGAGGTAGAGGTGGTGGAATTTGAGTAGATCAAAATTTTATTGTGACTGATGTTCAAACCATGAAGAGAATGCTTCCTTCTCATGCAATTGGGAACGGTGGACAATGAAAACGGGAGTGTCCATATTATAGTGCAAATAATTTGGTGCAAGGTGCTTGAGTTGCGCAGATGGGTGACAACAGTTAATTTCAAATTCAGAAGAGTTCAAAGGCTACAAAATCAAAACATGAAAACATGAATGTTCCCACTGGAGACACGGAAATGCAATTTCCCCAACAAGAAGTACAATTTCCCCAACAGCAAATTCAGGCCCCACAGCAAATGCAGATTCCACAAGCTCCGTTGGCACAGCAACAGGTAATGGTTTCTCAGCAGAACGCAAACCAAATAGCAAATGCAAATGTAAATCAGTTAATCACCCATTAATGGATTTTAGTGATGATGAATTGAGTGAAGAATATCTGAGTGAGAGTTCAGAAGAGAAAGAATGTGTTTTGGCTGCCTCACTGGAGGTAGATCAGGGTGGTCCTTATCTCAATGCCAGCATACTGGGTCACAATGTTTTGTTTCTGGTTGATACTGGAGCAACCTGTTTTACTGTCAGATCTGCAGAAGTCCCTAATATGCCCCTTTCTGGTGGGACAGTTCAGGTAGTAGGAGTGGCAAACCAACATTTGGTAAACCCCATTACTGAGTACATCCCGGTTAAAGTAGGAACCTTTGAGAATTGGCACCAATTTGTAGTCTGCATTTCAAGTCCTGTGAGTCTGCCAGGAAGAGATTTGCTATGCAAATTAAAATGCTCCATTACTTGTACTTATAAAGGAATAGCAATTCAAACAAATAGTAATGATGAAACTTTCAGTCAAATTGATGAGATATATCCTCTTATTTTATTGTTTCCTGTCATGGCTGTCAGAAACCTGCCTGATGAATTACAAGACACAGTAATGTTGAGAGTTTGGAATTTCTCTGGGAAAGATATTGGACTCATACTAGGTGCTGAGCCAGTCAAAATGACTATAAAGCCAAATGCAATATTTCCTAGAATGCCACAGTTCAGTATGACCACAGAAGTAATTGAGGGAATTACTCCAATAATTACAGACTTTGTTGAGCAGGGAGTTCTAAAAGAAGTGATGGGTATCCCTTGTAATTATCCAATTATGGGATTGTGAAAGCCAAGTGGGAAATGCAGCATAGTCCAGGATCCGAGAAATGTGAACAAAATTGTGGTATCCTGTTGTCCGGTGCTGCATAATCAAGCAGTAATTTTATTTCAAGTTCTATGTGAAGTGGAGTAGTTTTCTGTCATTAATTTGTCCCAGGCTTTCTTTTCAGTGCCCTTACATGAAGACAGTCAGGTTCTTTTCTCATTTAAATTTGGCAACTTTGTGTACTCGTGGTGCAATACTTCAAAGGGATTCTCAGAATCACTGTCCATTTTTAAGCAGACACTGATTTGATGGTTGTATCCAATACACGTGAAGTCTGTAGACAAGATACTATAGCATTGTTCACTCATTTAGGCGTGAACTGTCATAAGTTTTCCCCTACCAAATTACAGTATTGCCAGAAGGAAGTAAAATATTTGGGTCACTGTTAGAAATGGGGTCTTTGGTTGACAGTCAGGTTACCCCCTGTTCAAGCAAGGACCCTCACTCTAGTTAGGATAAAAGAGAATCACCCTCAGCTAACCCCTGCTTACCCCCTTGGTAGCTTGGCAGAGCAGTAGGCTTAACCTCAGAGTGCTGGGCGTAAAGTATTTGTACCAACACACACAGTAACTTAATGAAAACACTACAAAATGACACAACACCAGTTTAGAAAAATAGGAAATATTTATCTAGACAAAACAAGACCAAAACGACAAAAATCCAACATACACAAGTCAAGTTATGATTTTTTAAAGGTTTAAAATAAAAAGAGTCTTTAGGTAGTTGTAACAACACACTAGCGCTGCTAGCGTGTAAATGTACCTGGTTTGCGTCAAAAATAACCCCGCACGGGCGGTGTGCGTCGAAAGTAACCCTGCACGGCTGTGTGCGTCGAAAACAACTCGGCACGGCGGTGCGCGTTGAAAAAGCCAGCCACACGACGATCCGAAAGTCCCGCGGCGCAGGGTGCGATCTCTCAGCCTCCGTCAGCGATGCTGCGCGTCGTTTCTCCTGCTCCGGGCGTCGGTTTTTCGGTCGCGTTTCCTGCGGCGTCGTTTCTCAGCTGCGGAACCGGCGTCGCGTCGTTTTCTCAGCCGCGATCGGATTCGCATCGATCTTTTCTCCGCACGGTGCTCGGTGCGTGTATTTTTGTCCTTAGGCTGCCAGCCTCTCCTTTCACGGTCCCAGGAACTGGAAGGGCACCACAGAGCAGAGTAGGGGTCTCTCCAGAGACTCCAGGTGCTGGCAGGAAGAAGTCTTTGCTATCCCTGAGACTTCAATAACAGGAGGCAAGCTCTACATCAAGCCCTTGGAGATTTCTTCTTCAAGATGGAAGGCACACAAAGTCCAGTCTTTGCCCTCTTACTCTGGCAGAAGCAGCACTGCAGGAAAGCTCCACAAAGCACAGTCACAGGCAGGGCAGCACTTGTTCCTCAGCTATCAGCTCTTCTCCAGGCAGAGGTTCCTCTTGGTTCCAGAAGTGTTTCTAAAGTTTGTAAGTTTGGGTGCCCTTCTTATACCCATTTTAGTCTTTGAAGTCACCTTTCTTCAAAGGGGACTCACACCTTCTTGTGAAATCCTGCCTTGCCCAGGCAAGGCCTCAGACACACACCAGGGGGCTGGAGACAGCATTGTCAGAGGCAGGCACAGTCCTTTCAGATGAGAGTGACCACTCCACCCCTCCCTCCTAGCAGAGATGGCTAATCAGGAAATGCAGATCACACCCCAGCTCCCTTTGTGTCACTGTCTGGTGTGAGGTGAAAAACAACCCAACTGTCAAACTGACCCAGACAGGGAATCCACAAACAAGGCAGAGTCACAGAATGGTTTAAGCAAGAAAATGCTCACTTTCTAAAAGTGGCATTTCCAACCTCACAATCTTAAAATCAACTTTACTAAAAGATGTATTTTTAAATTGTGAGTTCAGGGATCCCAAACTCCACATGTCCATCTACTCTCTAGGGGAATCTACACTTTAATCATATTTAAAGGTAGCCCCCATATTATCCTATGAGAGAGACAGACCTTGCAACAGTGAAAACGAAATTGGCAGTATTTCACTGTCAGGACATATAAACCACATTACTATATGTCCTACCTTATCCATACACTGCACCCTGCCCTTGGGGCTACCTAGGGCCTACCTTAGGGGTGCCTTACATGTAAGAAAAGGGAAGGTTTAGGCCTGGCAAGTGGGTACACTTGCCAAGTCGAATTTACAGTGTAAGAATACACACACAGACACTGCAGTGGCAGGTCTGAGACATGATTACAGAGCTACTTATGTGGGTGGCACAACCAGTGCTGCAGGCCCACTAGTAGCATTTGATTTACAGGCCCTGGCACCTCTAGTGCACCTTACTAGGGACTTACTAGTAAATCAAATATGCCAATCATGGATAAACCACTTACATACAATTTAAACAGGAGAGCATATGCACTTTAGCACTGGTTGGCAGTGGTAAAGTGCTCAGAGTTGAAAAGCCAACAGCAACATGTCAGAAAAATATAGGAGGCAGGAGGCAAAAAAGTCTGGGGATGACCCTGCAAAAGCAAAAGTCCAACACGACCCCCTACCAGCCTAAAGCCAGGGGAGAACAATCAATACCTTGATGTACTTCCCTGATTGGGGCGATAGAACAGGGACCCAGGCCCACAACAGCAGGGGCATGTTCCAGTTCTACGCCTTCCTGACTCCAGTTGGATCCCTCTGTCCATACTCTCAGGGCCCACTAAGCTAACCCATGGGGAACCCTTCTCCACATCTACAGACACCATCTGTGCAACACCTAACTTTACTTTGCTCACAGATGTATTGCAATGGGCAGATAGTACCACCAGGGCCAACACAATGGTGTTGCCCACTCCACCCCCGGGGTGTGACTCTCGTCCTCCCCCCCCCAGGGGCAACTCTGTCCACCAGGACAGCAAGCCACAGTGGCCCCAGACAACTGTCAGGGATGAGAGCCCGACCTCAGGCCTCTCTAACCACTGTGACTGTGGAGAGTGGGGGGCGGTAGCCCCAGGTGCCTGGCACCCTTTGACCACTCTCTCTTCCACCAGGTCAGGGATGACAACCTGACCCTGGTCCTCCCCTCTGGGGCTCTGTACCCTCCCTGCAGAAGCGGCACCCCCAGAGTCCAAAACTGTCAGGGTGCTTGTAGAAGCAGTCCTGCACAATTCTTCCATCAGTGCAGGGATGTTAACCTGCAACTGATCCTCCAACCTGGGGTCTGTACCTTCAGGTTGGACCAGGGCCAGGGGTGAGGCTTCCCTCCCCCTGCCCTCTCTTCTGGGGTCCTGAACCACCCAACTAGGAGCGGCCCCCCCAGAAGACAACATGGTAGGGGTACTGTTAGCAGTAGCCCCTTCCTCCAGGTCAGGGGGGACACCCTTAACCTGGCCTCCCAATCCAGGGTCTGTACCCACAGACTGGATCACTGCCTGGCAACCCAGGACTTCCTGGGGGGCATACCTACCCCCTACCAGGTCAGAGTTTACCCTCTGAACCTGGTCATCCAACCCAGGATCACCACCCTGCGGTTGAACCACTGCCTGGCACACCAGGACTTCCTTGGGAGCACATTTACCCCCCATCAGGTCAGAGTTTACCCCCTGAACCTGATCATTCAACCCAGAGTCACCACCCTGCGGTTGAACCATTGCCTGGCACACCAGGACTTCCAGGGGAGCACACCTACCCCCTACCAGATCAGAGCTTACCCCCTGAATCTGGCAATCCAACCCAGAGTCACTACCCTGCGGTTGAACCACTGCCTGGCGCACCAGGACTTCCTGGGGGGCACACCTACCCCCCACAAGGGAAACACTTTCCCCAAGGGCCATACAAGAGTCTGGCTGGCGCAGGTCTCCTGACCTCTGCCCATCTGACAGAGTCTGGATTCCCCCCAGCCCAGAAATGGTCTCACCAAGGTCATTCCTGGGGGGCTCTGCACTCAGAGCTGACCCCTGACCCTCCAGGTTCTCCACTGGGGTCCGCAACCCCCTCTCAACCCTCTGTCTGGACTTCTGCAACCCCTCACTAGGAGTGGTACTGCCAGACACCAGAACTGGTGGGACGCTGGCTACAGCCGCCCCCTCAAGTTCTCCTGACACTGTGGGGTCTCCCTCAACAGATGGCCCTATGGTACAGGCTAGGCTCCCCTCCTGGGGTTCCCGCAGGGAACCCTCCAGGACCTGGGACCGGATCTCGGGCACCTTGGGCCTCAACCCATCCCCATTCCCTCTCCTCTGAGACTGGACATGGGGTCCCTCACCCATCCCACTACACTGGGACCTACCTGGGACACTACAATCCTTCCCTACCTCACCTGGTTGGGAACTACCTAGACCACTCCTCTCAGGAGCACCCCCGAATGCCTCTTCAGACTCTCTGGTACTCACCCAGAAGTCTGCCTCCATTGTAAGCTCCCTGGGGTCAGAGAACTCACACTCCACCTGGTGTTGGCATAGCTCTGGAAAATAAGGACTAGACATATGCTCTCCAGCAATTACATCACTCAGCCCCTCACATGAATTAACCAAAGTACCCTTCACCCAACCATCCAGTGACTCTGCTTTGACAAAGCACCCCACATCACCCTCCTGAGACTGGTGAGACAGTACCTGACTGTCCCTGACACTCAACCCACACTCTTCTGGGATGTTTTCACACTCCATAACCAGGACTTCTACCTGGGGGGAACCCCTCTCCCTGTCACTCTCACCTAGAGTCAGTAGAGTGTCCCTCCCACCAGTAGGAATATGACTCCCCATGCCAGTTCCCCAATCCACCTCAGGGACCCTGTGCATCACTGGAGCTACCTCATACCCCTGAACCTCCTGGCGTGTGTTAACTCCCTCCTTCAAGTAGGACACCACCTCTCTGGGCATGTGCACTTCTGCAGCATCACTGGATATACAATTGTTGCTGCCACCATTCCAGCTGGACTCAGCCCTCATGACTTCCAGCTCTTTCAATTTAAGCTCGTAAGCATAAATCATTTTTTTAATCTCTAAGTCCCTCCTCCTTTCTTCCAACTCCTTGAATCGGCGAGCCCTGTCTGCCCGTCTGTCCTGTAACTCTTCAGGAGTCAGACCCTTGGGTGACACCCTGCTATCCCTCCTGGGGACCCTCCCCCCAGGCGTAACAGGTACCTCCACTACACCACTGTGTATCCTCTGCACTTCCCCACCCACATTCTCCTCCTCTGTGTGCCCTCCAGCCTTCTTGATTGTCACCCCGGCCCTCTGTGCCTGTTGCAGCTCCCCCTCCCTGGTGGAGCTCTCAGTGGGACAGTCAAGATCTTTAAGGAACTGTTTCAATTGAGCAACTGAGTACTCCTTCAGTTTCTCCATTTCAAACACAGCTCCAGCTGTTGCATCTCCAGATTGAGACATGATGGTCACAAGTGCAAAGTTCCAAAGGCAGAAAAAAAATAATTTCCCAATGAAGTAAAAAGAATCAGTCAAGGGATCAGCAAAATCATGGAAGTAGAATAAAAAGAGTCCTTAAGAGAAAAATCAAAAGATCACCAAACAAGTAGTATGTGGTCGCGTAGTGGTCTGAGATCAAAACAGTAGTGTACACTTAATTACTGTATGTCAAGCACAAATACAAGTCCAAATCCCGACCGCTGGTCACCAATGTTAGAAATGGGGTCTTTGGTTGACAGTCAGGTTACCCCCTGTTCAAGCAAGGACCCTCACTCTAGTTAGGATAAAAGAGAATCACCCTCAGCTAACCCCTGCTTACCCCCTTGGTAGCTTGGCAGAGCAGTAGGCTTAACCTCAGAGTGCTGGGCGTAAAGTATTTGTACCAACACACACAGTAACTTAATGAAAACACTACAAAATGACACAACACCAGTTTAGAAAAATAGGAAATATTTATCTAGATAAAACAAGACCAAAACGACAAAAATCCAACATACACAAGTCAAGTTATGATTTTTTAAAGGTTTAAAATAAAAAGAGTCTTTAGGTAGTTGTAACAACACACTAGCGCTGCTAGCGTGTAAATGTACCTGGTTTGCGTCAAAAATAACCCCGCACGGGCGGTGTGCGTCGAAAGTAACCCTGCACGGCTGTGTGCGTCGAAAACAACTCGGCACGGCGGTGCGCGTTGAAAAAGCCAGCCACACGACGATCCGAAAGTCCCGCGGCGCAGGGTGCGATCTCTCAGCCTCCGTCAGCGATGCTGCGCGTCGTTTCTCCTGCTCCGGGCGTCGGTTTTTCGGTCGCGTTTCCTGCGGCGTCGTTTCTCAGCTGCGGAACCGGCGTCGCGTCGTTTTCTCAGCCGCGATCGGATTCGCGTCGATCTTTTCTCCGCACGGTGCTCGGTGCGTGTATTTTTGTCCTTAGGCTGCCAGCCTCTCCTTTCACGGTCCCAGGAACTGGAAGGGCACCACAGAGCAGAGTAGGGGTCTCTCCAGAGACTCCAGGTGCTGGCAGGAAGAAGTCTTTGCTATCCCTGAGACTTCAATAACAGGAGGCAAGCTCTACATCAAGCCCTTGGAGATTTCTTCTTCAAGATGGAAGGCACACAAAGTCCAGTCTTTGCCCTCTTACTCTGGCAGAAGCAGCACTGCAGGAAAGCTCCACAAAGCACAGTCACAGGCAGGGCAGCACTTGTTCCTCAGCTATCAGCTCTTCTCCAGGCAGAGGTTCCTCTTGGTTCCAGAAGTGTTTCTAAAGTTTGTAAGTTTGGGTGCCCTTCTTATACCCATTTTAGTCTTTGAAGTCACCTTTCTTCAAAGGGGACTCACACCTTCTTGTGAAATCCTGCCTTGCCCAGGCAAGGCCTCAGACACACACCAGGGGGCTGGAGACAGCATTGTCAGAGGCAGGCACAGTCCTTTCAGATGAGAGTGACCACTCCACCCCTCCCTCCTAGCAGAGATGGCTAATCAGGAAATGCAGATCACACCCCAGCTCCCTTTGTGTCACTGTCTGGTGTGAGGTGAAAAACAACCCAACTGTCAAACTGACCCAGACAGGGAATCCACAAACAAGGCAGAGTCACAGAATGGTTTAAGCAAGAAAATGCTCACTTTCTAAAAGTGGCATTTCCAACCTCACAATCTTAAAATCAACTTTACTAAAAGATGTATTTTTAAATTGTGAGTTCAGGGATCCCAAACTCCACATGTCCATCTACTCTCTAGGGGAATCTACACTTTAATCATATTTAAAGGTAGCCCCCATATTATCCTATGAGAGAGACAGACCTTGCAACAGTGAAAACGAAATTGGCAGTATTTCACTGTCAGGACATATAAACCACATTACTATATGTCCTACCTTATCCATACACTGCACCCTGCCCTTGGGGCTACCTAGGGCCTACCTTAGGGGTGCCTTACATGTAAGAAAAGGGAAGGTTTAGGCCTGGCAAGTGGGTACACTTGCCAAGTCGAATTTACAGTGTAAGAATACACACACAGACACTGCAGTGGCAGGTCTGAGACATGATTACAGAGCTACTTATGTGGGTGGCACAACCAGTGCTGCAGGCCCACTAGTAGCATTTGATTTACAGGCCCTGGCACCTCTAGTGCACCTTACTAGGGACTTACTAGTAAATCAAATATGCCAATCATGGATAAACCACTTACATACAATTTAAACAGGAGAGCATATGCACTTTAGCACTGGTTGGCAGTGGTAAAGTGCTCAGAGTTGAAAAGCCAACAGCAACATGTCAGAAAAATATAGGAGGCAGGAGGCAAAAAAGTCTGGGGATGACCCTGCAAAAGCAAAAGTCCAACAGTCACCTGACTGAGAAAAGTGCAAGGAAAGTGTCTTGAGAAAGAGTTGTGACTATTATGCAGATAAATCCCCCAGTTACACAGAGAGATGTCAGAAAGTTTTGGGCATGGTGAACTACTTTCGCCAATGAATCTCAAATTTTTCAGTAATTTCCAAACCACTGCAGAAATTAATGCAGAAAGAAGTTACCTACCCAGTCCCATTTGATAAAGAATACATGAAAGCTTTCACTGAGCTGAAGGAGAGTTTGTGCAGAGCTCCGGTTTGGGAATGCCTGATTACACAAAAGGTTTTTCACTGTTCTGTCATGAACGTGATGGTTGTGTTCTTTCTGTTTTGACACAGTTGCATGGAGAAACAAACAGACCTGTGGCATATTTTTCTGCCACATTGGATCCTGTCGCTGCAGCTTTTCCGGGCTGCTTAAAGAATGTGGCTGCCAAAAGTGTAAATCTTGGTCAATGCAACGGCATTGTGATGGGACACTCTTTAACTATCTATGTCACACATTCGGTTGAGGTCCTTTTTACCCGAAACTAAACACAATATATTACTAGTGCCCCCCCTTACCTGTTATGAGTTAATAATTCTTGGTTCTTCCAATGTGTCTATTAAAAGGTGCTCAGCTTTAAATCCTGCTACATTTTTACCTGTTAATATTGATGACCAAAATGATGAAAATGAAATGCAATATGATTGCCTCAATGTCACTGAACTATGCACCAAACCCAGACCTGATATTCAGGATACTTCTTTAGAGGAGAATGATCACATTGTCTTTGTTGATGGCTCCTGTTTAAGAGACTATAAGGGAACTCTGAGTGCTGGTTATGCAGTTTGCACTCTCAGGAGTAGTTGAAGCTTCATGGCTTCAAGGAGTCATTTCTGCCCAAGTAGCTGAATTAGTTGCCCTTAAAAGTGCATGCTGTGTATCTGAACAGCTCAAAGTGACAATATTCTCAGACAGCTAATATGGATTTGGTGTTTTACACAACTTCGTGCAGTTATCGCACCAGAGGGGTTTTATCACCACTTCAGGATCACCCTTTCGAAATGGTGAGAGAATTCATAAATGCATTACAATTACCTGCAAAAATTGTGGTTGTCAAGTGTACTGCACATCAGAGATCAAATGATTATGTCTCATTGGGCAATGCCAGTGCTGACCAAATTACCAGGTATTGTGCACTCCTTTGCATCACCTTCAATGAAGAGTGCAGTGGTGGAAGTGACACCGGTGAGACAAATCAAAGCTTCCTAATGTCAGTGGTTGATACCTGGGATGAAATTAAAAGATTGCTGGAAGACGCAACAGAGGAAGAATGCGGAATTTGGAGTTGAACAGGTTGTGTGCAAAGAGAGGAAGGTGATGCCTGGATTTTAAATGAAGTGAAAGTAGTGATGCCAAATTGTTTACTGACCTCCATGGCAAGATATTACCATGGTTAAGTTAATCTTGGTAGAGATGCAGAAGCAATATGTCACAGATGTGTCACTTGTCAACAAATGAATGTGGGAAAATAAACTGTGGTTAATTTGAGCCAAATAGGCAGATGAGGAGGTCCATTTAATGCAACTTGATTTTGTTCAAATGCCTTCCTGTATTGGAATGAGGTATGTGCTGGTGATTGTGTGTGTGTTTCCACATTGGATAGAGGCCTATTCAGCACACAGGAATGACAGCCTTACTGTGGCCAAGCTGGTGCTCAGGGAACTGATACCTAGGTTTGGTTTCCCCACTTCTTTGGAATCAGATAGAAGCACTCATTTTAATAATGAGATCCTAAAATTGTAGTATGCAGCTCTGAACATTGAGTAAAAAATGCACTCCAGTTACGGACCAGAGACATCTGGATTGGTGGAACAAATAGATGGAACACTGAAAGCTCGATTGGCAAAGGTTTGTGCCTCTAAAACTTTAAAGTGGCCTGATGCATTACCACTTGTCCTAGTGAACATGCGTACCACTCCGACAGGAAGACAGGATTGTTGTCGCATGAAATCCTTATGAGGTCTGCAATGAGGTCACCAGCAGTACCTGCCAATCCACTTGTGAGCATAACAGATGATTTTGTGCTGGTTTATTGCAAAGGTCTGGATGATGTGGTTCGCTCTTAATCTCACCAGGTTAAAGAAGTAACTGTTCATACGGCTCAAGAACAGTGACACAGCTTGAAGGGTGGTGAATGGGTGCTTATTAAGAAACATGTGAGGAGACTTGCCTGGAACCAAGGTGTGGAAAGGACCGTATCAAGTCATCTTGGTGATGACAACGGCTTTGAAGTGTGCTGGTCTTCCTAATTGGATTCAGGCAAGCCACGCAAACAAAGTTCTGTGTCCTTTTGAAGACACAGCCTCTGATCCCCGAAAGTGAATGCAGAAGAAGGGGTTCAGATTAACCAGGTTGTGTGGACTGAACAAGTGGCTGAAGCAGAACTTGTGCGTGATGGCAAAAATGCAAGCATTCCAAATGCAGAGAAAGATGCAGGAGAGAAAAGCCAACTGGCTCCTGCCAACACAGTAAACATTGTGAGTCCAGTTGCATTCAAAAAGAGAGCTGTAAAAGGAGATCAATGGCCCGCATCTACAACTGACCTGGTTGCTGATAAATTCCCAGCTATAACAGAATCAGTTGAAGAGTCAAATCAAAGTGAAGGTGAAATTTGTGCTATGAAGAGAACAAAAAGGAAAAGAGTGCCATGTCACTCATACTCTTCATCTGAATGGATTTATCTTGTTGCAAATTAATGGGAGAACAAGTTTATGGCTTTTTGTTTTGACCATGAGAATTAAGTTAAACATTTTGCAACTTGAAATTGCATTTGAACTGAATTTTGACATTACCTTGACAATTAACCAGCAGAGACATTACACACTGGAAGAGACAATAAGTGATCATCAGAATACGATATACTAAATACGAACATTTTGAACTATTTTTGAGAACCTTTTAGTTGAAATTTGATTAACTTTTTAGAAGTTCGAGAGCTAATGTAAATAAGTGCAGAAAGACTTTTGAATCTCTGCTCTGGATCTGAATTTTGCTAGCTTTTTGCTTTAGAATTTGTCTTTTTTTCTTTTTCCTCTCCGATTCTATAAAAGCCATGAACCTAGAATAGGGTAAACATAGTAAATGTAAATATTTGGGCATTGGTTTAGTTATGGAATGTATGATTGTGTCTATTTTATTAATTGCGGGATTGAGTGTTTCAGTGAATGAAGATTTGCAAAGCACAGCAACTCCAGTGCAGGGAATACCGCCATCTAGGCGGGATAGGTTTCATAAGGATGAGGGATTGCTTCATTTAGGTGAGACAAAGAGAGATTTGTCTTCCAATGTTTATTGTAGGCTGCTGTATGAATATGTGGATACAATGAATGTGTGTGACTGTTACATTTGTACACAGACTCCTTCGCAGTACAAGAAGGGATCACTTATCACAGCACACCAATGACTTATGGCATTAGTTGCAGTTTACCTTTAACACGTTTGTACAATCAAGAGTACATTCAATATTTGTATTCATACTTTAACCTCGTGTTCTCCTTTGTTCCCATTAATCAGCATTTGAACAGCATTGCAAAGGCTATGAATATAGATAGTGTAGGTTCAAATAACCCACCTACTACAACGTTTGGCACAACACACACACACACACACAGAAATAATCTAACATGTATTCTTACACAAGTAGAGAAAGAGTTTATTAATCAACTTGATGATGGAAGGAAATCAATGGAAGAAAAGATATATAAGGGCGTAGTTTCACAAGACTAGAAAAAGAATTTCGCTCCTAACATGCCTGATACACAAGGATGTTTAGCTTTAGATTGGCAACATGCAGGGAAGCTTTGTATATATAGGCCACAATCAAAATCTAACAATAAGTTGGTAGGCACTAGTGAATACAGACATGTATTTCTGTTTAAGAATGTATGTGATTTTATGTTAAATGGACAAGACCCTGCTGTGCCTGATGTATATTACATTTGTGGTAAGAACATTTATCACAGGTTATCAATCTAGCAGGGAATGAGAGGATTAAAATGAGGGTTAAAATAGGAGAAAGTAGTTCAGAGATTACCAGAGATATTTTTGGAGCTTTTATTCCATTAGTAGGTGTGATCCCAAATGACATTAAGGTAAGAAAGCTATCAACCATTGTAGATAAGATGTCAACTGATTTTGCAGGTGCAATGTTCCTTATGGAAACAGAAATGGTTGCGCTAAGATGAATGGTTTTGCAGAATCGCCTTGCTTTAAACATTCTTTTAGGAAAAGAAGGCGGAGTTCTGTCAAGTTTTAAAGACACAACATTGTTGCACTTACATACTTGACAACAGTAAAGTGGTAAGGAGATACATTTCTGAACTGACAAGTTTGAAAAATGACTTGAATGCCCTCAAACAGGCAAATATTTGGGAAACAATAAGGGAAGGATTCTTTAAAGTAGGATCCTGGGTTGGATATTTGTGAGAATGTTTCCGAAACCTTTATTGATTGTGGCAGTGTGCATAATTTGTGCACTTGGATTTTACAAAACTTACAATTTCTAGATGATGCAAAGAGCAAAGAATAAACAGAGGAGGGAAGATATTGAAATGGAGAATATGGGAAACAAATATTACAAGACAATGAAAAGAATTGGAAATTACAGCAGACCTAGACCTATGCATTATCATACTACAAGGCTTTGAGTTGTCTCATTGTAAATGAGAATGTCCTTTTGTGACAGCACAAATTGCCATAGTCGGAGTGACTAATAGAGATCAAATTTTACTAATACATTAGTGGCATAGAAGTTAGCATATGGTGACACATAAACCTTCATTTAAAATCCTAAGAGGGAAATTAAATGAAATGTAAACATGAGCACATTTTAATCATAGCAGACATTGTGACCTCCATTTGTGTTTGACATCGCGTTTTGCCATGAAAGATGTGCATTTATATTTCAGTGAGCTACTGGCATGAATTAATATTAAAAGTATTATTCTTAGAAAATAGTAGAGATGAAGTATATTATGAGAACTAAACACATATGAATTAATCATACCTATACTGATTGAAATGAATTCTAATGAAGAGTTACATGTGTGCAGAGAAATAAATGTACATTTAAACTGTTTCTAATGTTATAAATGTTTGCAGTTAAATAATTTGCTTTCCATAGTTGATTGAAATTGTGAGGTGCGTAATAGGATTTATATATATTAAGTGCATTAATATGTATATAGGTTTCCTTAGCTAGACTAGGCCGGAAGATTCATTTTTTTGCTGCAATAGAGGAAAAGTACTATTCCATTCTGTTCCCGTTGACCTGAATTAATTCCTAGGTTGCTGATATGTTGGTGAATGTCCTATTGTATTAAAGATAGAAAACATGTTTTGACCAATAATAAATGTAACAGTATTTTATTCTAGCTGTCCAACAAGACAGGAAGTATTGTTAAATTCACATGAGAACTGTTAGAATCATCTTGTGCACTGTGGGAAAGAAACACAAAGTTTCAATTGATGAACAAGTGGAATATTTTTGGTAGAAATGTATGAATTTATTGAGGTGACTTTGTGTACTCCCTGAGAAAATCCAGAATAGTTGCAACCTTGATGTTGTCAATGAGTTTCCATTGGATATTGATTAATTTGCACAAGATGAGCCCACATGGAGGACCAATCAGAAACTTGTGGACATTTCTAGTTAGGGAGATACTTTTGGAACTTAGAGTTAGTTCTTCCTGTGTGTTTGTGAGTCACCTTTTGTTTCTCTCCAAGTTTTCTGCCATTTTAAGCCTTTATGTTGTGAGTTTCCCGTTAGTCTTATATGCTTCTGCTGTTCAGTATTAATATGCCCAATAAATTTTGAACTGCTGACCTGCCCAATTTGCAGCTTGTGTTCTGCACTGCTTCTGATGATGCTGTCTACTGATGCTGAGAAGCTGTGATCATTCTGAACCGACAAATCTTTCCTGTCTGCTGTCCCATGAGGAGAGGTAAAATCTATGATGTGGTTTCTTGTTTCCTTTTTAGTTTAGATGAATACACCATGTTTTTTTTAGTGAGTTACCCTAGTTAGATTATTTTCCAAATTATTTTTGTCTCTTCGTTTGTTTTGCCCACATGTTAGTCCACACCCACACAAGTCCAAATTTGAAGTATGGATAGGGATGGCCTAGCCCTAAAAGCTGATTGTTATTAATTGAATTTTGACAATTTACTGATGTCACCATCATATGCTTTAAAATTTGATTTTGATGTGCAAATTATATAATTCTGTTAATTTGTGTTATTCTCTTGGAGTGTTTATGAGCATTGATGTTTAGTAGGCTTAGGCCCTCATTACAACCCTGGCGGACGGGGGAGAAGTGGCAGTAATACCGCCAACAGGCCGGCGGAAAAAAAATGGAATTATGACCATGGCGGTTACCGCCATGGTCATCCGCCACTTCTCCACTCCAACCGCCAGGGCGGTGACGACCGCTGGGCTGGAGTCTTCGGTCTCCAGCCCGGCGGGCGTCACCAGACCGCCAGCAGTAGCACAACCCTGCATACCGCCATGGATTTCGGGTGGTTTAGAACCACCACAAAATCCATGGCAGTGGGCACTATCAGTGCCAAGGAATTCCTTCCCTGTCACTGATAGGGGTCTCCCCCACCCCGAGCACTCCCTCCACCCCCCCCCACCCCACCTGCCACCCCCAAAGGTGGCAGGACCCCCCTCCTCACCCCTACCCCCAACATGCATAGACACACACCCACTCCCCACCCCCAACATGCACAGACACACACCCACTCCCCACCCCCAACATGCACAGACACACACCCCTACACGCACACATACACTGCAACAACACATACCCGCACATATACAGACATGCCACAGACCGACCCACACACATTTCCCATACACACAACACACCCCGCATGCATACACGCACTCACACACCCCCTCTACATACTCACACACACACCCCCATGCACACACACAGCACACAACATCCCCCTACCCCCCTCCCCTAACGGACGATCAACTTACCTTGTCAGTTGATCCTCCGGGAGGGGACGGGATCCATGGGGGCTGCTCCGCCGCCAGCTCCCCGTCACCAGAAGACCGCCACACTGAATCATGGGACGTGATTCGGTGGGCGGTGATCTGATGACGGGGCGGTGGAGGTGGAGCAGCCTCCACTTCCCCGCCGACCACCAGTATGGCTGCTGGCGGCTCTCCATCCGGAAAAGGACAGAGGCCTGCCAGCAGTCATAATACGCCGTGCGGAAAACCGCCTGCACTGGCGGTCTTCAGCACGGCGGTTCCTAAGTGGTCTTTAAAAAAGACCACCGAGGTCGAAATGAGGGCCTTAGTCTTTTAGACGTTTTGCTCAGCCTATGATTTTCATGTATGCTTAGTTTTGCACACCATTTACGTTACTTTGACTGTGGTTGTAATGAAGCTTTGAAACTTTATTCAGTTTGTTGTTTTGATTCTGTGGTCAAATTAGTCAAGATGTTTAAAATCATGTTTCTCATGTTATTGGTTTATGTTGAATTAATCCAATTACCACACTCCTCACTGAGGCCAAAGATCTAGTGAAGGTGAGGCAAGTTGTGGCATCTCACCAGACCACGTGCGGTTTTCTGAGCCTGTGGTGGGAGAAGACGTCCATGTGTGCTCCAGCAATCACATACATTTTCTGAGACCAAAAGTGATTTCTGAGTAAAGCTCAACCATATTGCAAATCAGCTTTCATCATAATCATGAAAATGAAGAGGTAAGAATGTGTCCTCGCAGGAATGAAAAGTAGAACTGTTTAAAAATGAACATGAGTTATCTGTAAACAGCAAATGTGATAGATGATGACACAAGGCATGGGTCTTCCGCGCTCACCTCTCCCCCCCCCCCCAGCTGCAGCAGCTGCAAATCTTTTACCAAAAAATGATAATAAACTAATAAACTATGTTTATTATCGTTTTTTGAGAAAAGGGCGGGGACTGTGATGAGCACTGAGGGGGAGTGCACAGCACTCTCCCTCACTGCGCATTTATGTTTGGCCGGCCGTTTCGGGCCGGCCAAATACACATGCGCAGTAGGCTCTCTCCAGTCTGGCACTGTGTTGCTGGGCTGGAAAGAACAGGCACTGGCTTCCAGTCTGCCTGGGAGCGCCCTGGCCAGGTGCTCCCAGCCAATCCTGACACTGCTCTGATCAGCGTCAGGATTGGCCACAGGGCAGACTGGGAGCTTGTGCCTTCTGCCAGTCTGGAGGGGAGAGGAGCAGACCAGTAACAGCAGATTCAGGTATTTTTTTATTTTTTATTATTAATTAACTCTCCTACAGATTAGACAGCTGAAATAATCTATAGGTAGAAATGATTGAAAATGGAGAGGTCAATGTTTTTTTTTTTGATTGTCAGGAAGAAGTAAAATAGGGTTGAAATGGCAGATTCGTAATCAGTTAACTTATGAAGGCGGTCATAAGTATAGAGATCAGGGTTCATTCTCCAGGTCTACTGTTCAAGATTCTTTCTAGGCACTTAAGGCATGGTCACAGATTACACGGACACTCTGACAGTATATTGGGGACAGAAGAGGTGGTGGAGGATAACTAGGAATAGGCACACTTACTTATACTCTTCTACCACCAAAGGGGATGCAGTCAATGGATAGGAAGTGCTGACGGTGAACAAAAGACCACCAGTGGCAGTGGACCGCACACAGTCGAATAATCATGCCACAGAAATAAATCTCCAAAAATTCTGCAACCTCCACCCACCTCCAGGGTCAATGACGGCAGAAAGGCAGTACACCCCACGCCCCCACCGCAATACAGACAAACCCTCTGCCCACCAAATAATGATGCACAAATCAGCTCGGCGGACAGTGAATGTGGAACGACCATTGCGGGAATGGACCGCCACGGCCAGCAATGGGATCCACAAACAACAAATGCACACATTGGCAAGTTTGAAACCCACACACGTGACACACATCCACAACACTATAAAACACTCACATACACACCCAACAACAATCCTTTGCAACGTCAATAGCACAACTGATATTGACAACACGCATACACTGAACCCAACATCACACAAGTCATACACACAAAAATACCACCAAAACTCAAACACACACCATGGCACCCCCTAAGCACCCCCACTTCTCAGACAGGTAGCTAAGGACCATGGTGAACGAAATACTCAGGGTTGAACCACAACTATTCGGGGCACAGGTGCAGCAGACACCCGTGGCAAGGAAGATGGAGCTATGGCAGAGGATAGTCAACAAGGTCAATGCAGTGGGAAACCATTCACACACAAGGGACGACATCCGGAAGAGATGGAACGACCTGCACGGGAAGGTTCGGTCTATGTCATCCAGACACAACATCGCTGTACAGAAGACTGGTGGTGGTCCCACAACTCCTCCCCCTGAATACACCGACTGGGAGGAGAAGATCCTGGCTATCCTGCACACTGAGGGCCTCACCGGACTCACTGGAGGACTGGATTTGGGTAAGTCAACTACAATATCTTCATAGTCACCACACCTGTAATGCATGTATCACCCCATCCCCTTACTACCACCAGGACCCATCCGCTACCCAGTCCACAACACCCACATCCAAGTCCCCTGCATGCCCAAAATCCCACAAACAAATCTCCATCCAGCCCCCTGTGCACAGTCTCCTACCCCTGCATGGAATCCCAGAGGCGCTACAGCACCCACAATGCACCTCCACCTCCCAACAAAAAATGCACCACAATGTACAGGAAGGGACCTTGCATGCCACTACAGGGGAATATAAGCATAAAATGGTGCAGACCAGTGCAGCAATTGCCGGGAAAGTACAGGACACCCACATGTCTATTCTCCCACACACATTCACCACCACCCATGCCACCCGGACAGAGGTGTCAAGGAGTGCCAGCCCTCCACCTGAAGACGGATGCCCCACTCAGACACAGAGGAAATCCCTGGCCAATCCCCCAGTCCTGGATTGTCACCCTCCAGAAGCCCCACCAAGGACACCACTGACACGCCTAACACACAGTCACCATCATCAGCTCTGGACAAACAACCCCACACCAGTATCTTCTGGCCACGGACTGGCCGCCCACATGTACAGAGGACAGAGTCTACAGCCACCAATAGGCAGGATGATGAAGGGCCCAGTGCCAGTGGTACTGCCAGACCTGTGGAGGGGACACAGGCACAGGAGGGTAAGGCCTTGGGAGGGCATCGGTGACCCTGGGGGTGGCCCAAGGAGGGATGCTGCTGCCCAGGAGGTGATATCTGAGGTCCTGGGATCATACTACCATACCCAGGACCGGATGGGCCAGATCCTGGACACCCTAGAGCAGAATCAGAGGCTGCAGATAGCACACCACCAGGAGGCCATGGAGCAATGGAAACAGCTCAATGCCACCATTGCCTCATTTGCAGGGGTGCTGCAGCACCAGTACCACAGCCAGCCTGAGTCCCCCACCCACCTGCAAGACCCTACCACTAGCCAGGACACTGCCTTGCCATCTACATCTGCTGCATCCACTGGACTGGTGGCACTGCTATAGGACTCACAGGAACCAGCATCCCTACCCCTGCAGCCCAGCTGCACCTTCGCAAACATGCCCTCAGATCCAGATATCCCACTGAAACACCAGCCAAGACCAAGCCCAGCACCAGGGAGTGATTCTGCCCTGAACTGTCTCCCTTGTGTGTGACAGAGCTACCTTGTTGACATGCCACTGCCATCACACCATCTTCCAATGGCCACATGGAATATACCCCAGTGCAACCAACTGCTGAGCATATGTACCTGAGTATGTTTTTCACCATGGGCCCACTCCCTTTCACTGTCCCAAAACCTATGTATATTTTGCCATTGAGTAAATACACCTATGCACACAAATCGCATGTCCTTCATTATGTGAGAGATCAATTGTGAATGTGAATGCATTAGCCAGTTACTATCATAATCACACTTTTATTGCAGGAGGGGATACAACACAGTAGTGTCTGAAGTATGTCACACTGTACCTAATATTGGGTTCCCTGGCACATGCCGCTTCAGTCATGATTTAGCATTGTCACTGACAAAAGACACCACAGTACTTCTTACATGAAACACACTGTAACTATACAGTGAAGACATCAGCATCATTGAACAGTAACTTAGAGTCACTGGAAGTATAGCTGGATTAGCTGGGTCCTGGAGTTGAGATCTTCCCCCTCTTCTTCCTCACCATCACCATGACTTTCATCCCCTCTCTGAGGTTGCAGGGCTGGTTGGACTGCACCCTCCTCTTCCAGAAGGAGGATAGCTTTACTGTTACTTACAGCCAAGTTGTACAGCATTCAGCAGGTCACCACTATCTTACACACCTTGTCAGGGACATAGCACAGGGATCCCCCAGAGAGATGGAGACAACAACATCTTGACTTCAGGAGTCCTATAGTGTGCTATCTCACCCTCCTAGTACGGCCATGGGCCTCATTATAATTCCTCTCTGCATCTGTCCTGGGATTCCTGGTAGGTGTCAGGAGCCATTGCAAGTTGGGGTAGCCAAAATCACCTGCAAAATTGGGCAAAAGAAGACATGAAAAAACTGCCTTTACTTGCATACAGCCCGGCTGTAAGCTATGTAACTGATCCAGTGTCATACACACTCACCTATGAGCCAAGATTTGTCTCCTTGTAGTTGTCCCATCATGTGTGGCACACAGCTGTTTCTCAGGAGGAAAGAATCATGGACTGATCCTGGGAACCTGGCATTGACATGTGATATGTACTGATCAGCCGTACACACCAATTGTACATTCAAGGAGTGATAGTTCTTATGATTCCTGTACACTTGTTTATTCACTCTTGGGGGTATGAGAGCCATGTAGGTTCAATCAATGGCACCTATCACATGGGGGATATTAGCGAAGGCACAAAATCCAGATTAGATGGCAGTGAGTTCAGCCCTTTGGCGAAACTGGACATAAGTTTGCAAGTGGTGAACGAAGGCATCCAGGAATTTGGGCAAGATGAGGCAGAACATTGGCTGTGAGACCCCTGCAGCCATGCCAACTGACAGCTGAAATGAGCCTGTGGTCACAAAATGGGGCACAGATAGCACTTGCACAGTTGTAGGGATGTAATGCTATTTCTGATTGCCCGGCTTCAGAACAGGATCCATTTATGCACAGAGGTCATGGATTGTAGCTCTATTGAGTCGGTAGGTGAAAATGATGTCACATTCCTCCATAGTGGCCAAATCTGCCAGGGTCTGTAAACAGATGGGGCCCTCCCTCGCCACATCGGTCTGTACCTATGGTGTAGGAAAGAACACATTCAGAGTGTCAACATACACTTGCATCACATAATGTCACTGTACTTTTCAAAATGCATCACATAAGTAATGTACACAAACGTAAATAATGAGGTACATCGTCAGGCAAATGTGTGCTGAGGTTTCTCTGTCATAATGTCATCACAGTGTGGACACACTTCCAACCATGGGTACATGTGGGGATTATAGAATCATGTCAGCAAGCAACAAAAGGGAGAGAGAATGGGGCCATGGCTGAGCCCCCCAGCCAGGCTATGGAGACGTGGTGGAAGCAAAATGGCAGCCTCCTGCCATCCAGGTATGATAGAGTGGAAGTGACTTCATTCTGCTGGGGTTAGTCATCATGGCGGAAGGCGGTGTTCACCGCCGTGCACCTGATCCTTGGATTACATGGTTGTCAATGGGGAACCTTGACCAATCATGATCGCCGCCGGCGGTGACGGTGCACACCACCGTGGTATCTACCTCCATTTTTTCAGACCCTTGGCACTTGACTCTTGAATCATGTGAATGATAGTACTCCACTGAAGATGATGCTGTGTCCTGACTCTGGTCCATGAGGTGGCGCGTCACAGGGGAAGGGGCCCTGGCCTTCACCGCGGAGGAGCTGGAGGAGCTGGTGTATGTAAAGTTGTATGGGCGACCAGAGGAGCAGGTGAGTTGCCATCTATCATCCTTAGATGTGTGTGATAGTGGCGGATGCCTCTATGCATGTGTGTTTGATGTGTGACTGCCCAGCCGTAGGTTGTCTGTCATGTTCTGCCTGTAATTTGTTCAAATGCATGTCAAGATTGGCTGTTCAGTATGGAACGGCATGGCATTTGTATACAGGGCACCCACACTGACGTCTGTTTCTTTGCTCTGTGTGTCCCAGGCAGGTCAACGCCCATCAAAAGAAAGGCCTGTGGCAAGCCATCACCAAGGAAGTGTGGACCCTGGGGGTCTACAACCGATGTAGCACCCACTGCAGGAAGCGATGGGAGGATATAAGGCGCTGGGCCAGGAAGACCAGAGAGGCCCAGCTGGGGAAGGGCTCCCAGCGAGTAAGGGATGCCCGTCGGACCATGACACCCCTAATCGCCCGCATTCTGGCAGTGGCCTATCCAGATTTGAATGGACGCTTGAAGGCAGCTGCGCAGCCACAAGGGGGTGAGTACCAACACTGTTGTGATGCTACTTTGATGGTTGAATTTGGGTGATGTGAGATGCATGCAATGTAGTGCCAGACACTTAGACAGGTGTGTCCCTGCAGTCCTTTCCCTCTCCAAGTCTTTTGGATGGTGTAATAGCTAGTTTTGGCAGGCTCTATAGGCCTGTGAGGGATCCCAGTTTTGTCATCTGTATTCATTGTGGCCTTATAGAGCTGTAAGTGCATTGGCTGGGCATGGTCTCTCATTGGTGTACTTCACACAGTGTATCAGGGTTGTGTTTCATGAGGGTTATGTGGTGTATTCTGGGGTCATGCCTACTAGTCAGGGGCACATTCATAACGTATGTTGTTTCTGCTGAGGGTACGTGCCTGACCTGGGTGGGAGTGTGTGTGACCCAAAATTTATGCATAAGCAGGATTTAACATACTTCTTTCTTGTTTTGTTTCCCCACCCCTGTGCTCTTGTCTCCCTGTGTACAATAGCATCATCTGGCAATGGAGCTGAGACACCGGTGAGTGGGGATGCAGCAGCCCACGGTTCCAAGGAGACAGCCTCGACCGACGCCAAGGGGACCAGTGGGTTGGAGGATGAGGGGAGTATCACGGGGGAGGCAACTACTACTGGAGATAGTGACTCATATCTCCTCCAATGGCAGCTCCCTGGTAATGGCAGACCCTACTGGGCCCACCCATTCTTTGTCATCTTCCGCCCCCCCCATACCATCACCGACTCCCAGTTGCTCCCCACCGAGTTGCCTGTGCCCGCTCACCCAGGAGGGTGGGCATCTCCTTTGACCCAGGCACCTCATCCCCTGCCCCAGTCAGCCCTGCTGCCCTCACGGAGGAGGCTATTGGCCTCCTGAGAACCATCATTGTAGGGCAGACAACCATTGTGAATGCCATCCAGGGGCAAGCATCCCATATGCAGCAATGCAATGCATACATGGAAGGCATTCACGGTGCCATGTCTGGCCTACAGAGATCTTTTCAGGCTCTGGCCTCCTCTTTGATGGCAGCCCGTGTCTCTGGTCTTTCTGACCCCCCTCCTAAAACCTCTACCCCTGCCAGCACCCCACACCCTTCACCCATCCCAAGCACACATACTGTCAGCCATGCACACAGATCAACACACAAGAAGCACACAGACAAACACAAGCACCACACTTCCCACCACAGGCAGGCACACACCCAACATACCAAAGGACACACAACAACATCCACTTCCCCCAGTGTGTCAACCTCCCCTCCACCCTGTCTGTCACCTCACCATGCAAACCCACACGCACTGCACCCTCAGTCACTGCTGCTGCCCCTATTCATGCAGTCACCACAAGATCTGACATCCAGACATGCACCCCTGACACCACACCTGCACTCACCACTACTACATTTACAGATACTTGCAGCACTCTCACCAGACCTGCAGACAACATCCATCTACACTGGCAGCCTGTCTTCTCCCACTGTGTCCACCCCCTCCTCCCAAAATATTCAAACGTTCGCACACATCCACACCACACACATAAGCATACTTTACAGGAACCTGCATCCATATCCGGCACACCTACACCTGGTACGAGCACTCCCTCAACCTCCACTCCCAGACCTGCCTCCAAATCCCCTCCAAATGCACCTAAGAAGCTTTTCCTATCCTGCGTTGACCTGTTTGAACCTACTGGCCCACCCAGTCGTGTCCCTAAACGTTCCCATGTCCTTGCCCAGTCCACTCCTTCCTCCTCTAAGTCTGCCACGTTCCACCCTTCCTAGAGACAGATTAAGGGGGACGCTTGGCTAGATTATGACATGGGCTTCAGGCTAAAAATGTAGGCCCACCCAGACGTGGAATGGGACGAAGAGGATGTGGCAGGCTACATGCACAAGATGATGATAGCAAGAGAAGCTAAGAGCTGGGTGGGAAAAAGCGAGCATTCCTTTGGTGGGAGCTATCAGGAAGGGAGGTAAGAGAAGGCAAAGCCCTTATACAAACAGCCACAGTACACACAATGGAAGGGAGCACAGCCAGGCAAAGGGGTGGCATATATATGCTTTAAATATGACAAGGATGAGTGCACATGGGGAGCAACATGCAAGTTCAGGCATGTGTTCTCCACGTGCCGGGGCGGTTACCCAGCAGCTTAATGCAAAAGGGGCAAGGGAAGCAGCCGCAAGTGGGACAAAGAAAAGAAGTAGTAGTGGTGGGTGCAGAGTGTGGCTGGGGAGAGAGGGAGAGTTGACTAGGTCCATCAGAAATACATGCAGACTGAGGCAACTAGTCAACAAATACGATAAAGAAGATGCAAAGTTACTGTGTGAAGGATTTGAGTTAGGTTTTAGAATCCCGTCAGAGGGAAAGCCCATAAGAAAGAGTCAAAGTACCTGCACTTGGCGGGAGATAATAAGAGAGAAAATCAACAAAGAAAAAAGAGCTAGGAAAAATAGAAGGGCCCTTAATGAAAGGCCCTCCCCGGGTTTGCTAATATCACCCATAGGAGTGGTCCCCAAAAAAGAGCAGGGCAAGTTCAGACGTATTCACCACCTGTCTTTCCCTGAAGGCGAATCAGTGAATGATGGTATTAACCCCGAAGATTGTGCAGTGGGCTACAAATCAGTGGAGGATGCAATAGTGCGCTCAAAAGGGCGAGTTGCCTTGATGGAAAAAGCACTTATAGAGTTTGTGTTCAGACTACTTCCCGTCCACCCAGAAAGTTACCACCTCCTGGGTTTCAAATTCGAAAGCGAAACCTATTTTGACAAGACCCTGCCTATGGGGTGCCCCATCTTGTGTGCCTACTTTGAGCGGTTTATCACATTCCTAGAATGGACACTACATAAGTGTTAGAAATTGGGTCTTGCAAGCAAGGACCCTCACTCTAGTCAGGGTAAGTCACACGCAATCCATATTATCCTGTGCCCACCATCTGGTAGTTTGGCACTGAGCAGTCAGGCTTAACGTAGATGGCAATGTGTAAGGTATTTGTGCAATAAATCATGCAAAAACACAATAGAGCACCAAAAAAATACACCACACAGTGTTTAGAAAAAAATATAATATTTATTTGATAAGATGCAGGTCAAAACGATTAAGATGCAATAAGTATATGTTGAGATTTCACTGTAAAAATGATATGAATTTTCGTTAGTCTTATAAAAGCAACAAATGTCTCTTGCAAGCACAAAGTAAATTTTGCATTCAAATTCTCCGCAAGGGACTGCAGATTAGGAGATGTGTGTAAAATGGGGAGGTGTGTGTCAATTTTTCCGGCGCACACAGACGATGCGTCGTCGAGTTTTCACGCAGGGCAGGCTTTGTGTCTATTTCCGGCGCATAGACCGAAATCCTCTTCGTGTTGTGGGGTTTTCAGACACCCCCGGAGTGATGCGTAGAAATCCGGTGCTTACAGGACGAAGTCACGGGGCTGCATCGATCCGGTGGCCATTACGTGGAAATTTCTACCCCACGGCAGGCGCTGCATCGATTCCTCTCAGGAAGTCGGGTTGCATCACTGCGGCTCAGCTTTGCTGCGATCCAATGGGCCATGCATCGAATTTCCGGACGCTGCGCTGCCGCTGCATCGATCGTCTCGTTGCGAAGTCGGGCTGTGTCATTCTGTATCAGCGTGTGGTAATTTTCTCACCGCTATGCAGGCTGTGCATCGTTTCTTGCAGGCTGTGTGTCGATTTACACTGCACAGGGAGTTCTCTTGCAGGAATGAAGTCTTTTTGGCCCTGAGACTTCAGGGAACAGGAGGCAAGCTCTATTCAAGCCCTTGGAGAGCACTTCTCAGCACAGAAAGGCAGTAGGGCAACAGCAGGGCAGCAGTCCTTTGCAGAAAAGCAGTCAGGTGAGTCCTTTGGGCAGCCAGGCAGTTCTTCCTGGCAGGTTGCAGTTCTGGTTCAGGTTCTCTTCTCCAGGAAGTGTCTGTGAAGTTGAAGTGTCTACCTCAGAAATGTCTGAGTTGGTAGGGTCAGAGACCCTGCTTAAATACCCAAATGCGCCTTTGAAGTGGGGGAGACTTCAAGGAGTGACTTATAAGTGCACAAGGTCCCCTTTCAGATCCATCCTGTCTGTCAGGGGGTGTGGCAGTCCTTTGTGTGAGGGAAGGCTACTGTCTTTTGACATGTAAGTGTCAGGCCCTCCACCCTCCAAGCCCAGGAAGACCATTCAATATGCAGATGTATGCAAGTGTGACTGAGCATCCTGGGTTTGGGGTTTGTCTGAGTGAATGCACAAGGGAGCTGTCAACGAAACCTAGCCAGACGTGGATTGGAAGGCACAGAAGGATTTAAGTGTAGAAAAATGCTCACTTTCTAAAAGTATAATTTCTAAAATAGTAATATAAAATCCACGTTCACCATTAAGCAGGATTTTGTATCACAATTTCTGGCCATCCTAAATATGACCTGGCTACTCCTTTCAGATCAGGATTTACCACTCAGCAGTATATGAGGGTAGCCCTAATGCTATCCTATGAAAGGAGCAGGCCTCACAGCAGTGTAAAACTAATTTAGGAGTTTTACACTGTCAGGACATATAGAACACACACATTCATGTCCTGCCTTTTAGCTACATAGCACCCTGCCCTATGGCTACCTAGGGCCTACCTTAGGGGTGACGTATATGTAGAAAACAGGGGGTTTAAGGTTTGGCACGTATTTTTTAAATGCCAAGTCGTAGTGGCAGTAAAACTGCACACACATTCACTGCAGAGGCAGGCCTGAGACATGATTAGGGGGCTACTCATGTGGGTGGCACAACCAGTGCTGCAGCCCACTAGTAGCATTTAATTTACAGGCCCTGGTCACATGTAGTGCACTTGACTAGGGAAGTATAAGTAAATTAAAGAAGCCAGTTGGGTATTAGTCAATGTCACCATGTTTTAAGGAGAGAGCATATGCACTTTAGCACTGATTAGCAGTCATAAAGTGTGCAGAGTCCTAAATCCAGCAAAAATGAGGTCAGGAAAAGAGAAGGAGGAAGGCAAAAAGTTTGTGGGTGACCCTGCAGAAAGGCCATTCCAACAATAAGCGACAGCCAAAGGGCGGAAAGCTGCACTATCTAGATGAATTTCTATTTGTGGGGCCGCCCAGTGGCCAGAATGCCAGGATTTACTGAGAGCTTTCCAAACTTTAGCAGCAGAGATGGGGGGTACCACTGGCAGATAACAAGACAGTGGGCCCTACTACCAGATTGGTATTCCTAGGCATAGAACTGGTCTCCAGAGCTGGCACATCCAGCATGCCCCGTGATAAAGTAAAGGACATGAGAAAGGACATTCAAGAGCTATTGGTCAAATGGAAGGCTACCCTGGGGGACCTGCAAAGGCTAATCGGTAAACTGAACTTTGCTGCTGGAGTCATCCCAGCAGGAAGGATGTTTGCTAGGCGGCTCACGCACTCGACGAGGAGGCTCAGAAGAAATACAACCATGCTAGGCTGGGCTCGTGGGTGGAACAGGAATTGAGGACATGGGTGACGTTTCTGGACGACTTTAACGGGACCTTGATATGGAAAGAAGGTTGCGTGTAAGCGAAACAGTTTGAGCTATACACTGACGCATCCAGCAGCACAGGCTTCGGTGCAATCCTTAAGAACAGATGGTGTGTCAAAAAGTGGCCACAGGTTTGGTCAACAGCAGGCCTTCCTAAAAACATTGCACTCCTTGAATTATTCCCCATCGTGGTGGCCCTGACTATTTGTCAGGAACAGCTGAAGAACATGAAGAGCATGCTATGATCAGATAACCAGGCGGTAGTCCACGCGATTAACAGGGGAGCCTCGCAGTGCATGAAAGTGTTAGAATTGCTGCCGTACTTGGTAAAAATGCAACTAGCAAACAATTTAGAAGTTTGAGCAAGACATGTCCCGGTGTGAATAACGCTAAAGCAGATGCACTCTCTCGCTTCCAGATGGAGCGATCAGGAGTCTAGCGCCGGGAGCAGAGCAAGAGATGACACAGTTCCCGAGCTGCCTGTGGGGACTGGTAGAAGGGACCTGTTCCTTCTGATAGAACATGCCTTAGCCCAAAAGACATGCAGCCTATACAAGAACAGTACAGGAAGTAAAAGTGTTATTAGCCTTTGAGAACCACATGAAGTCAAGAAAAGTGGTATACAGTGGGCATTCACAAAAAATAAGTCTAAGTCATGGGCACAGGCACACCTAACCTCAGTGACACATTTTAGCATAATCGCATCAGCAAAAGACCCCACTGGCTCCCATTGTATAAGGGCAGCAATGAATGGGTGGCACAGACTAGACGGATCCACAAGGGATACCCAGCGCCCAAATGAATTCCACGCACTGAGGAAGCTGGTGGGAGTACTGGATGGGTTATGCCTAAACAGCTTCGAAAGCTCACTTTTCAAGGCAGCATTCACACTAGCCTTTTTTGAGGCTTTTCGGGTGAGAGAACTAGTGGCCCCCTCTAAGCTAAGGAACACGCATGCATGCCTACAGAGCCAAGGTGTGCAAATAGGCGCTAGGCTCTGTAAAAACTGCTGAGGAGATCCAAGACCGACCAGATGGGTAAACAGGTAAAAAGTGGAGCTAAGATGTCTAGCTGATCATGACTTATGCCCAGTATGCAATGTACGGAAATACCTAGAGTGAAGGTCGGTGGGGCATGGGGCGCTGTTGATACACGAAAATGGAGAATGCTTGAATACCTTTCAGTTTAACACAATGCTAAAGAGGGCACTGACCAAGGCAGGGTTGCCAGCAGACAAATTTGGCACAAACCCATTCCGGATAGGGGTGGCGACATCAGCAGCCCAGCATGGCCTATCGACGGTGGGCATAAAGTCAATTGGGAGATGGAGCTCCAATGCCTACAAGAGTTACATCAGAAGGCAACTTCCAGGGAAGCAGGAGAAGATACCCCACCTCCCACCGCAGACAGACAAGGGCCACAGCACCTCCAGAAGATCACGGATGCTGGGACAGGGAAGGCAAGGGAAGGAAGAACCTTACAATCCCATGTTTACTTCACCTGCTGGTACAAGACACAAGACAGCATGGGTGGTTGGCCACTCGTTTGTGCTGAGAGCACAGGTCTGGTGGAATCTGAAAGGGCCCAGGAAAGAGCTATGTCCGCAGCGAACAGACATTGAATGGTTCAGAATACTGGGCATGGAATGGGAGCATTTGAAGTCCACACTGGGAAACTGCAGGCCTCAGGAAACCAGACGTTATAATCATACACCTGGGTGGCAACAACCTGGCGCAACTAGGCAGGAAGGACCTCCTGGAGCGCATTAGGGGGGATCTGACTGTGGCAGCAAGGCTTCTCTGTAACACAATGCTGATCTGGTCAGAAATCATCCCAAGACAGAAGTGGAGGGGGGCCAAGTTGGGAGGAGCCATAGACAAATCAAGAAAAAAGCTTAATGTAACAGTTAAAAGGTTTTGCATTGCTAACGACTGGGACAGCATGGCCTAATTAACCTGCAGAGGCCAGAGTACCTTCGTGATGAAGGGGTGCACCTGTCCATGCAGGGAACAGAGGTTTCTTGGCCAACCTGTGGGCAGCCATGCGGCTAGTGGGCTGCGGAAAGAAGGGATCGAATTGGTGGCAGATCGGCATTTTGGGCGGCAACCCAAAGGCAGTGTGGTGGAAAGGAGCATTAAGGAACATGGAAAGGAAACACCAAACATAGCGGGGTGGCAGGGTTACTTACCTTGGGATGCCCTACAGCAGGGACAGGCAGTCAGTGGAGGGGGTACATAAAACATGGAACTTGCAGCACAGGTCCACCAGAGAGCTGAACACAAGGAGTAACCAAGGTAGCGAGTTAAACCTAAAGGTAAATGAGTACTCTCCTACACAAAAAAAGACAAATGCCATGGGGAAAGGTACCCAAAGGACTGACCATTTTGATTGATTTATGGCAAAGTGATTTATGGATATGTGATATGCAGATGTCGGGGATTTATGACTTATGGTAAACATGTCAACAGTGATTTATGTCCTATAATGTACAGAATGTAAAAGCGAGTTATGCCATGATCGTTCAGTAACATGGATGGCAAAGTGATTAATGACAGGCAAATAGTTCAAGGTCTGTAATTATAATACTGATAAAAGAGTTTTACACAATGATTTATGGCCCTTATAAAGAAGGTAAGGGGGACCCTGCTTTAAATCAATATTAATAAACTGCGGCCAACGTTTCCCAAACAAGTTAAATGACTCAGGTATTGTGGTTATTATTTCGGGAATGGACCTCATGGATGAGTTTAGGGCAAAGGCCCGCACACAAAGGGGGCTAAAGGGGTCGGAGCGAAAACCCCTCCTAGGCCCGCGAGAAAGTGCCCGAGAGGGGTGCGCAAACAAAGGAACACAGAAGTGGCACGCAACTCAAGCCCTTTGTCGCAGGGCGGAAATGAAAGGGCAAGAATCTAACGGGCCAGTAGGAGGCCATGTAATCATTTTAAATTTTCCCCTCGCACCCTTGGGGCTCACGGGGGCATAAAAAAGGGCTGCCTGGGCAAGAATCCCTCTTTCCAGTTGGGCGGCAGGGCAGCAAGGTGACAATGACACCCACCCACCGACACCAAGTACAAGGTACCCAGGAAGTTGCAGGTTGGGACAGGGGGGGCAACAGCAGGAGCTGAAAGGAGGCAAAAGGAGCGTTAGTGAACATGGAAAGGCCACACCCAACACAGTGGGGTGGCAGGGCTACTTACCTTGGGATGCCTTACGGCAGGGTAAGGCAGTCAGTGGAGGGGGTACATGAAACAAGACACTCGCAGCCCGAGTCCACCGGAGAGCTGCAGACAAGGAGTAAACAAGGTAGCGAGTTAAGCCTAAAGGTAAATGAGTACCCTCCTACACAAAAACGGACAAATGCCAATGCCAAGGGCAAGGTAACCAGTGGACTAACCATTTTCATTGATTTATGGCAAAGTGATTTATGGATATGTGATATGCACATGTCAACAGTGATTTATGCCTTATAAGGTACAGAAAGTAAAAGCGAGTTATGCCATGATCGTTCAGTCACATGGATGGCAAAGTGATTTATGACAGGCACATAGTTCAAGGTCTGTAATTATCATACCGATAAAACAGCTTGACACAATGATTTATGGCCCTTATAAAGAAGGTAAGGGGGACCGTGCTATAAATCAATATTAATAAACTGTGGCCAACATTTCCCACACAAATAAATGACTCAGGTACTGTGGTTATTTCAGAAATGGGCCGCAAAGAGGGGTTTTCACTTGAGCATGAACACGGCCACCCGAGTGTGGTCATCACTGCGATACTGGGGGCATAGAGTCCCCTGCAGCAAATTTCCAGTGGCCGCAGAGCAATAGCTGCCCGTCAGGCTTCAGGAACAAGATGGCCCGCACAGTGTCTTTAGAGCGTGGGGAGGCCAGGATGATCCAGCAGGCTCCCCCAAAGTTATCAACAGAGGCAATGACAGTATCACCTGATCTTGAAGGGGAGCTTTTGAAACCAAGTCAAGGTAAGGGGAGTGCTTCTTAGCCACAAGGAGGAGTTGACAGGGATATCTCTGCTACCCAGTTCTCGGTCCATTGGCATGCCCTCTTATTGAAGCTCTGCAACAGCGTGTATTACAGCATTTCAGCTTAACATGCTGGAAATATGCCTCCCTCTTTAGCCGAAGGATCTGTATTAAACAAAGACAATTTGTTTTATTTTTGGATCCATGGGGCCTCTCATAGAATATTCCTATATTGCATATGTGCTATTACGAGGCAACTACATCTTAGAGGTTCCACTCCATCCTCACAGAAAACAAAAAAGATTAACTGCCCAGTCATGCCTAGCTGCAATGCATAAGGAAAGAAGCACTGCCTCTAGGGAAGGCCCGTCCAGCGCGATGTCTGCAGAGACTGAGTATCAATTGAGCTGCTACTTTCTAATTCCCTGGGGAGGGACAGAAATTTGATCATGTCTCCAACAGCAACAGATTACACAAATGTGACAAAAGGACCATCCACTGTTTGTGAAACAACAAAGAAGTGTTATTGAGGTTACACAGTCACAGTCACAGTCACCTTTACCCCCCCATGCTCGTACGTGCCTCAGTAGGGGGAGAGAGGGCCACAACTAATCTAGACTTGTCATCCATGTGGATATTGACTAGCACACCCTCTCCCTCCTTGGGACAAACCTTGGGGCAAACCCTCCTCAGTAGACTGCCCCTTCAGGGGCCAAGCTTGTAATGCCTTTATGTCAAGTGGTTAATCTGGGACACCAACATCTTTTGCCATTTAGCACTTCGGACACTGGGCTCATAAGGACCACTAATTTAGATCAACCTGTATTGCTTCAGACACTGCTGGAGACTATTCTAGCAGAAATGTGTGACCTAAAACTAATTTAAGCTCAGGAGATTGTCGCTCTTCACTGGAGGCTGAATAAAATTGAGGTAATTGTTTTGCAAATACCAGCTAGACTACTGGAAGTAGAGCAAAGGATCTCCAACCTTGAGGATCGTTTCCATTCCCTTGACAAGGACGTGAGGAATATTTTTAAAAAAAACTATACATTTCTGAGAACAAAATCCATGCCATGGAGAACTATGCAAGGCGGTCAAACCTGTGCTTTGTGGGTGTTTCAAGAGGAGCAGAGATTACACTACAGCTGATTGCATATTTGATCAAAGCATATATCCTGGATGAAACCCCATCTGACCTTATCATCATGAGGGCTCATCGGGTCCCTACCCATCGTACAGCCAATCCTAAATTTTCCTGCACCATCCTTGTTAACTGTGTAGATTATCACATAAATGAGCCCATTCTTTCAACTGCTATTCAGAAAAAAACTTTGCTGAGGTGCATTTTTGTGTTTTCTCAGACATGTCTGTTTCTGCGGCTCATTGACATAGAGACTTTCAGGGATTGGTGGGACAAATTAAAGCAGATGGTGCTCAGGCTTCAATAGCCCACAATCCAAATGAAACATTGTGTTCAAGGGACATTTGATTTGCTTTCAATGTTTGAACAGTCACAAGCCTATTGCAAAAAATGGTGCACTGAATTTCTTTCACGGAGGGAAAGGACAGCGGTCATCATAGAGTGCCAGTGCTGTGTGAACTCAGGTTGAATGTGCAGATGATATCCCACACAACAGTACTCCAACATTGAACTGTAATTTCCTGTAGGGCATGAATCTTGTGGGGGTTTAGAGAGATGGTGCCATCCATCATAAACATCTATGTATAACTTTCTTTGTGGCCCACAGTGTATTGTTAGGCAATTGTGATACAATGTTGATGCAGCCAGGACCTTGCTACAAGGATCTAATGTTTCCTTGCTCAATACCTATTTGCTTTCCTATGGATTTGTATTGATGGACATTGAGAATACAGAGGAATATTCAGAAAGTCATGTTGTTAATGGAAACTGACTTTGCCTATTTTCTGACCAATAATAAGAATGTTTATAAGACTGGAAGTTGTTAAATTTACTAAGGGCTATCCTGTGAGTAAACAGGAAGGATTCCTAGCTTGAACTCCATTGCTCATGCTATGTATGAATATGCAGTTTAACACATTAAAGTTCTTGTATGTACATATGAATTGTCAAGATTAAGGAACAGCAGAATAGCAGCATTAATACCTACCTTGTAGTTCTAGAAGAATCAAGTAGAATCTAGTACTTGTTTTCCACACAGAAAGTATAGTGAAAAAAACTGAGGTAATTGTTTAAGTGTTAGTTATACTTTGTACTTTGATGTGCAACTTGCAATTCCTGACAACTATACATGCAGAGAGTTGGTTACACAGAGTTATTGCTAAAGTATATCCATTTGAAATTACTATTAAACTTAAAATCTTACATAACACGTTTGTTAAGATTTATTGTCTTTTAGATATCTGCTACAGTCTGCAGACAACCTTGAGCAACAGAAGAGATGAGTCAGAGTTGTAGATTCCAGGGACCACATGTAGCAAGGTTTTTGCACATCGCAATCAGTGAATTTCGCTGTTTGCGACGTGCAAAAAGCACATCGCAATTCACAAACCCCGTTTTGCGATTCGGTAACCTGGTTACCGAATCGCAAAACAGGTTTGTGACTCGCAATTAGGAAGGTGTGTTCCCTTCCTAATTGCGAGTCGCAGTGCATTGTAGGATTGGTTTGTGACCGCGAACGCGGTTGCAAACCAATCAAATTTTGCACCCATTACAAATGGGTGGTAACCCATTCGCAAAAGGGAAGGGGTCCCCATGGGACCCCTTCCCCGTTGTGAATGGCACTGTAAACATTTTTTCAGAGCAGGCAGTGGTCCCATGGACCACTGCCTGCTCTGAAAAAATGAAACAAAAACGTTTCATTTTTCGTTTTTGTAATGCATCTCGTTTTCCTTTAAGGAAAACGGGCTGCATTAGAAAAAAAAAAAAAAAATGCTTTATTGACAAGCAGTCACAGACATGGTGGTCTGCTGTCTGCAGCAGGCCACCATCCCTGTGAGGGCCGCCATTCGCAAGGGGGTTGCAAATTGCGACCCACCTCATGATTATTCATGAGGTGGGCATTTGCGACCCCCTTGCGAATTGCAGATGGTGTCAGGGACACCATTCAACATTCGGATTTGTGACTCGCAAATTGCGAGTCGCTCTGACTCGCAATTTGCGGGTCGCAATTCTGAATGTTGCTACATGTGGCCCCAGGTCTCTGATTTCTCTCTCAGCCCTTTTCCCTTTCCCTGATTCTACAACTGGTCCTCATATTTCAGTACATGTGGCCATTGGTGGGGGTTGGGACAGATGAAAGAGTGGATCAGTCCCATTAGATTCTTAGCACTATGTTTGTGCATTCTGACAGTTTCATCAGCCTAAATTCATTAAGTTAGTTTTCTTGATTTTACTTTGTTTCTCCAAACAAATAAAGCTTTAAGCATCCATTCCTGGGGAATAGGTGTAGGAAATGTGCACAATTGGGGAGTTTGTCAAGCAGAGGTAATAATGCCTTCTATAATGTATGATTCAAACATTGCCCAATAGGGAAATCAGTATTGACTGAAAGATGCAATATAATGGCTATAACGCAGAGCCCAAGCTCCTTAATTTAGTTTGACATGCCTTCCCTTGCACATCTCCTTAATGTCACAATTTCCTTATGCTTTAACTCCTAGGAGAATTCTTCAAGAAAATTGAGGTTAGTCCAATGAAGGCACTCACATTGATCCCACTCTTTGGGACAGAGAAAGTTTTTTTCTAACCCAAAGAGCCCCCATAACCATTACGTCAAAGGACTTGTTTGAGTAATAGTCCTCCATATTAACTATCGCTTCTCTTTCTATGGCTTACGGCTTCAGTGGAGCTGCAAGTAGGGGTGTCGGAGGTGCTGCAGCCCCCACACAAAACTTGGGAGTTTAGGTGGAAAATGAACATTAAAGGGACCCTTCTAATGTTTTTCTTCTGGTAGCATCACTGAATGGCATTAAGAGTCTCTGCCACCACCCAGTCTCTCTGAAAATTTGAGAAACTGGACTCAACTGAGCATTGCTATACCTGAACCACTCAAAGATGAATCTGTCTAGCCACATTAGAGTTCTCAATATCATCCTATTATAACAGTTCAAAAGGGCAGCCTTTAGGTCTTGCAGTAGTCACAAGACCGTGTAACTACTCTCTGTGGATTTGCCTACTGGAGAAGCCGAGCATATAGTGTAACAATTCTTGACATGTCAATGCAGCAATGAGGCCATAGTGTGCACACTCCACGGGGAAGGTTGTTGTCATCACCAAAGACCCCTTCTTTAGTTATGGAAACAAGTTGTGCCCCAACTGAGGGCAGAGAAAAGAAGACTGGGAGGGACTCCAATTCAAAGTCCTTCCTCATTAAGACCTGGGTTCAACGTCAACACGTGGGACGATCCAGGCTCATCTGTATTCCTCTCCACTACTAATTCCCACATTTCAAGCTAAGGGGCTAGTGCTTGCATTTCTAGCATCCTCCTCCCAGAATCAGCTCTGATGTCTCTTTGCAAACAGGTTTTGTTATGGCAGATCAAAGGCTTAATTACTGTCTGTAGGTAATCCCAAAAGAGTTTAAATTACTGCCAAAGCGTTGAGGCAGTTAAAGTTACTTTTTTCTCTACGCTTGTCAAAACCTTACCATCTCCAATAAACTAGAAATTTGATATATATTAAAAATCAACTTTGAACTTTGTAGGATTTTCCTAAATCCATGCATATGAAAAATAATAAACATAAATAAGCCTTTCCCTATGCACCTTCTACAGTGATAACAGCACTGTGTAGCTAGTCATCTTACTGCCATTCTTATCCTAATACTTAGCGAGTCCAACTTTTATATATTAGGCAATCACCCATGTGAAGTGCAGCAATCACTGATGACTTAGCTGATGTATAAACTCCTACAAGTCAAAATGATTTCTTTTGACATGTGCTACTGCATTATTTTAGGCTGCGGCATGTGAGTCCACAATGGTAGGCCTGGATTCAAATTCATCTTGTTTCATATGTGGGCTGCAGCCCCCATATGACATTCAACTCAGATGCATTTTCCGACATCAATTTGCTGTGGCTTTAATTAAACATTAAATAGCCAGTTTGTTTATCCAATCTTGGGATCAAAACATGTGCCCTGGGCAATGCAACAGTAGTTACTAGTGTCAAGAGTCAAAATGCTAGCAAAACCTAAATTTAAAAAAAATGTTGAGATTCATCAAAAGTATACACTATTTCAAACACAGCTTCAGTAATCATCCAACTTCACAGCCCTAAAGCTGCTGTCTGTTCAAAATGTCAGTGAACCAGTTACACCTTTTCTACTGCTCCAGTTTCTGCCAAAGAGGTTTTTGCCATGTAAAAAACTGCTCAGTTAGTTGCAGCTTGGAATCGGTTACTGGTGACTTGTGATGTTAATGAGATTCAAGTGACTTGTGGATTTAACCAACAATATTTATCTTTCTCTAAGCTCCATCCTTTCTAGAATTGGTCATTTTGCACAATCCTTGAAAGTGTTAAATGTCTGTGTAATTTCTAACATTTTTGTCTGAGTAATTCAATGATTAAATGAATGGATGGAAAGTTAAGAGACTACAAGAACCAAAGAGGCAATTATGAAGTTTGAGTGGTTGTTACAGCTGGCTACTCTAAGATGAGAAGCAATCTGATTTTGTCTGACTGCAGTCACTCCACGTTTCCAAAACTCATTTGGTGAGCTTCTAGGGGCTACTCCCTTACACTGGCACATGCTTTACTTGCAGGCATGACTCTGGTTCTTGCTATTTAAAATAAATAAACTTGAGAACAATTTATCCTATCTGTCTGCTGGAGTCCTGTTATCGGCTTAGACAAAAGAAAAATATGTATGCCAGTAAATGCAGTGATAAAATAAATGTAAAATTAAGGGACTCTAAATAATACAACGTAATCAGGGAGACTCATTTTTCTTGCCTGGTGCGCTTCAAAGAACCAGTTACCTCCCTGCTTTGGTTTCCAATAAAAACTTTAGCCACCAATAGTTATAGGTGAAAATTATTCCCATACAGATTCCCAGAAAGTCGGTGGAGTAGGAAATAGCCTTTATTTCTTGTTTTCCTGATGCGTATGATTCATATAAGTTCAATGCATGTTCCAGTATTACAGAATGGCTTCTATTTCAATTGATATAATCATACAAATAAAAAATCATGGGGGTCATTACAACATTGGCGGTATAAGGTGCTTACCGCCGTGTAGAAGACCGCCAAAACACCGCCGTGGTAGACCGCCACAGCAATTATGACACACATCTTAGAATCCGCCGAAATTCAGACACCCACACAATACCGCCACAACAAAGGTCAGCGATAAACATGCGGAAACAAATCCTCCACCTCCACGCCAACAGAAACACGCCTATGCTATTACGACCCACGAATCCACGCGGCGGTCTTTCAACCGCGGTATTCCATTGGCGGTACACACCGCCGTGCTCAAAATACACACACAGCTCCAAAACACCGCCACATTGGACAATTCAAAATACACACACCTGATACACATACAAACAACACTTCCACACACCCAACACAATATAAAACACACACCCACATCACCCACAAACCCCTACGAACAAAAATTCTGAAAGAAGGCCAGAGAGACAGCACTGATTAGACAATCCCACCACACAGAGGCACACAACACCATCACCCACACAACATCCACGCACAAAACACCACATACCACTACACTCACCACACTCATCAAGACATACACCACCCCACACATCACACACAACACCCCATGGCACGCCAAAGACACCCCTGCTTCTCCGAGGAGGAGCTCAGGGTCATGGTGGAGGAAATCATCCGGGTAGAGCCACAGCTATTTGGCTCACAGGTACAGCACACATCAATAGCCAGGAAGATGGAGCTATGGCAAAGAATAGTCAACGGGTCAACGCTGTGGGACAGCACCCAAGAAATAGGGAGGACATCAGGAAGAGGTGGAACGACCATCGGGGGAAGGTGCGTTCAACGGTATCCAGGCATCACATCGCGGTACAGCGGACTGGCGGCGGACCACCACCTCCTCCACCTCAACTAACAACATGGGAGGAGCAAGTCTTGTCCATCTTGCATCCTGAGGGCCTCGGAGGAGTCGTTGGAGGAACGGACACTGGTAAGTCAAACCTTAACTATCATAACCCCCACCCTACCTGCATGATATCACACACCCCCACCATCACACCCTCCCCTATCACCCCAAATCCTCACCTATCTACCCATTACACCAACCACCCATCCCAAACCCAAGCCCTGCATGACATAACTAAGCATCAACACCCATCACCAAAGCATGCCCACTGCACAGACCCAGAACACCCCCCAACCATCAGCACACAAGCCCCCACACAGGAATGCCTGCACTGGTGTTCACACACACCCAACCATTGCACACCATGAAACACACACATGCAATAATCATGTACTTATACCCCCGCAGGAACCCGAAGGAACGTCACCACACCAGAGGGTCCAGACAACACCACTCCACCCCTCAGGACAGTCGGTTCCCCTTGCCCAGCCGCAGCCCAACACCGAGCTTCCACCCTCTGGTAACACCAGCACAGCACCCACCCAGCGGGCCCAAACCTCCCTACCCAGGACAGGTCAATCAGCGGTGTGTCCACCACTACAGGGAACCCAGGCTAACCCACCACCCCAACAACAACAGGGACCTGGGGGCAGTGGTAGTGGGCACACTGTCCAGGGGACGGAGGCACAGGAACATAGGGGAACTGGGAGGGCTGCTGTGTGACAGAGGGAGGACAGGCCAAGGGAACCCACTCTCCACGAGGCCCTCTCCTCCATCATGGGAGCATACCACCACTCCCAGGAGACGACGACCATGGTCCTGGACAAGTTGCAGGAGACCCTGCGTCTGCAGGAGGAACAATATTTGGGGTTCAGGGAGGAGCTCAGGACCATCGGCTCCGCCCTGGGCACCATCGTAGGTGAGCTGACGGACATTCAAAAGACCTTGATGGACACCGTGGCACTCCAAGGGGCCCCTGACACTAGCATGGACGATGAACTACCCACCACCTCCGCCGGCGCTAGTGGACAGGACGCCCCGCCACAGGACCACCACACCAGCACCCCACCCCCTGCAGACGGACAACCACCAAGCAAGCGGGCCCTGAGATCCAGGAACAGGACAGAGCAAGATGGCAAGATCCCCGCCAGGAAATAAGACCACCCTGATAGTCCTCCCACTGTCCCACTTTGTTACCCTGCCAAAATCGGAACTGCCCCAGCTCCACTTCCAATGCCCAGATCTGCAATGTACCTGTGAGACTAATAGACAGGACTCTGTCATGGACATTCCTCCACCATCACCCATCACCATTTTACAACCCCCCTTCATTTTTGTGCACTTAAATAAACACCCTTCAAACACAAAAAGATATTGAGTCAGTCAATGATTTGTAAATCTGTATAATCAATTACAGTTGCATAATGGGTTACCCATTGGAAGGCTAACATACCTATGTCACACATCACAAGCCCTTCAAGGATGCAAACAGTTGACACGTAGGTAACCACATTTGTGGAACTGAAATGGAAGGGGACAACTCAGTTAACAAATAGTGAGTGAATTTGAGGTACAGGATAGAGGTAGATGTGTGAAAGTGAATGTAATGGTAAAATAGAAAATGTGCTCACCTGTGTGTCACTGGAAATATTGCTGTATGACTGACTCCCTGTTGTCATTTTCGTCTTCCTCAGCTTCATCCTCATCACTGTCCACAGGCTCCACAGGCTCCACAGCTGCTACAACACCGTCATCTGGATCATCCTCCTGCAGAAAAGGCACCTGGCGTCGCAAAGCCAAGTTATGGAGCATGGAGCAGGCGATGATGATGTCGCACAACTTCTTCGGTGAGTAGAATAGGGATCCACCTGTCATATGGAGGCACCTGAACCTGGCCTTAAGAAGGCCGAAGGTGCGTTCGATAACCCTCCTAGTCCGCTCATGGGCCTCATTGGACCGTTCCTCTGCCCTGGTCCTGGGATTCCTCACTGGGGTCAATAGCCAGGAAAGCTTGGGGTAACCAGAGTCCCCCAATAGCCATACACGGTGCCTCTGGAGTCCACCCATCATATCAGGGATGCTGCTATTGCGCAGGATGTAAGCGTCATGCACTGAGCCAGGGAACATAGCATTTACCTGGGAGATGTACTGGTCTGCCAAACAGACCATCTGGACATTCATCGAATGATAACTCTTCCGGTTCCTGTACACCTGTTCACTCCTGCAGGGGGGACCAGAGCTACATGGGTCCCATCAATAGCACCAATGACGTTGGGGATATGTCCAAGGGCACACCTTTCACTGTAGGCAAATCCTCCACCTCAGGGAAAATGATGTATCTCCTTACGTGTTTCAGCAGGGCAGACAACACTGTGGACAAGACGTTGGAAAACATAGGCTGGGACATCCCTGATGCCATGGCCACTGTTGTTTGAAATGACCCACTTGCAAGGAAATGGAGCACTGACAGCACCTGCACGTCAGGGGGGATTCCAGTCGGATGGCAGATTGGTGACATCAGCTCTGGCTCCAACTGGGTACACAGTTCCTGGATTGTGGCACGGTCAAACCGGTAGGTCACGATTAAATGTCGCTCCTCCATTGTCAACAGGTCCACCAGCGGTCGGTACACCGGCGGATTCCGTCATCTTCTCATATGTCCCAGCTGACGGTGCCTACGAAGGACAACAGCAAGGAAAAAGTCACTATTCTTCCAGGTATGTACCCACAGTCACACACAAGACTACCCCAGACAATAAACCCTTCCTGTATGTGTGTTGAGTGTAGGCCTCAGTATGTATTGTATTGTATTGTATTGTAATCGTATTTATATAGCGCTTACTACCCCTGATGAGGCGTTGAAGCGATTTTCGATGAGTAGCACGCTACTCCGGAACCCAACAAGAATTAGTGATGCAGTTGCAAATGAATCCATGTGGGCCCCTGAAATGGCGGCTGCCTGACCTCTACACTGGGACAATGGGATTGTGGGGTAACAGCGCTGGCGTTGCTAACCGTTGCGGTAAGCGGTCGTAGAGCACGGAGCAATGCTGCATTGATTAACAATGGACCCTATGGGTCCCAGGAGCCAATGAACAGGTGCGCCGGCGGTGATGATGCAGCCCGCTGCGGACGTCACTGCCATTTTCTATCTCTTCATTCACTAGATACCTGACCTTCGACAGGAGAGGACCTGCACTGCTAGTGCTGCTGTGACCTCGGTCTGGAAGCGACGATGGCTGCTGCGTCTGGGGAAAGGGCCCCTGCCTTCACATCGGAGGAGTTGGAGAAACTTGTGGATGGGGTCCTCCCCCAGTACACGCTACTCTACGGTCCTCCAGACCAACAGGTTAGTAAACAGGGAGCACGTTGTAGGGGCTAGGCCTGGGTGGAGAAGGCTGGGTGGAAGAGGGAAGGGGGCAGAAGTCATACTACAGTAAAGCATGGGAATAAATGGGCCACATGGTCAGAGTATGGAGGGACACACACACATTGATGGTGCAATTGGTAATGACTGTTCCTCTTCCCTTGTGCATGTCATGTAGGTCAGCGTCCACCAGAAGAGGGACATTTGGCATGCCATCGCCAAGGACGTCCGGACCCTGTGGGCCCACCAGAGACAGGGCACCCACTGCCGGAAGAGATGGGAGGACATTCGCCGCTGCAGCAAGAAGACGGCGGAGGCTCAGCTGGGGATGGCCTCCCAACGTGGGAGGGGTGCCCATCGTAACATGACCCCCCTGATGTTCCGGATCCTGGCGGTGGCCTATCCGGAGTTGGATGGGCGCTTAAGGACATCACAGCAGACACAAGGGGGTGAGTAAAAACTCATTCTGTGGACTTTGCGTGCAGTGGAGGGGTCTGGGAGGTGGAGGTGGGCTGTGGGTGTCCGTAGGCCAGGGCAAGTTAGTTAGGCCAGGCCTCTCCGTTATGTAGGCCATGTGGCACTCTACCCCACCTAGCAAACTAGCAAGTTGAGGTATAGTTGCCCCTGTGGCATCCATGTGCGCTGCTTTCCAGCATTGCCATGTAGCCCATATCCATGAAAATGCATGTGCAGAGGGCAGGAGCGCGGCGTTGTGCATGGGGCAGCTGCGTCTGTCTTGTCCGCCAACAGTAGCTGTATGCCATGTACTAAAACTCTCTTTCTTCTGTCTCCCCCTCCTTTTCCTGCTCTCCCTGTCCGTTTGTACATCAGCATCAACAGGCGGAGGTACAGTGGCACCGGAGCACGAGAGAACTGCATCCCACATGGCCATGGAGGGCCACACCAAAGACTCCGAATGCACCAGTGGGACGGAGGGCGAGGGGAGCTTCACGTCGGCCACCGGATCACCAACCAGCGACACAGACTCGTCCGCCGATGTGAGGTCCCCTGTGGTGGTGGCACCATCTGTGCGCACCACTTCTACAGGTACAGCCGCCACCCCCCCTACCAGCACCGCCCTCCCAGCAGCCCCTCAGCGTTCGCCCCGTGCCCGCTCACCCAGGAGGGTGGGCATCACCTTCGCCTCTGGCACCTCAGGCCTTGCCCCAGTCACCCCTGCTGCCCTCAGTGAGGAAGCCATTGACCTCCTCAGGTCACTCACTGTTGGGCAGTCTACCATTGTGAATGCCATCTAGGGTGTAGAAAGGGAGTTGCAACATGGTAATGCATTCCTGGAGTGCATTCATTCTGGTCAGGCTGCCCTTCAGCGAACCCTGCAATCTCTGGCCTCAGCACTGATGGCAGCAATTGTCCCTGTGTCCAGCCTCCCCCCTCCAACTTCCTCCACCCAGACCCAATGCCCTGTATCCCAGCCCATCCCAAGCACACCTACAGACCAGCATGCAGACAAGTCAACACACCCAAGTAGTTCAGTCAAACATAGGCACCACACACACCACAAGCACTCACACAAGCATCACACCCATACAGACACAGCAACATCCACTGTCTCCACTGTGTCCCCCTCCTCCTCTTCTCCCTCCTCCCTCCCAGTCTCGTCTACACACACACCTGCATGCACCACATCTACAGGCACTAGGACTCGCACCAGGACACCCAGCACCACACGCCGCTCACCTGCACTCACCACCCCCACTGCCATTTACACGTCCCCTGTGTCCTCTCCCAGTGTGTCTGTGACGCCCCCTCCCAAAGTACCCAAACGCCGGCAATCACTCACCCAACATCCATCCACCTCACGACAGCCTCCAGTACCTGCACCCAAAACAGCTAAAGTGACACCTCCTACAACCACCTCCTCTTCCTCCACTCCCAGACCCCCTCCAGCTACCCATCCCAGTGTTCGTCAGAAACTGTCCCTCTGTCAAATTGACCTTTTTGCCCCCACCCCCCCTTCGAATTCATCAGTCCCGTCATAGCGCCTCAGCCAAAAAGCCTCCAGGACCAGTGGTGCCTGTTCAAGGTTTTTGGAGTGCACCGTCCACCAGGGCAGGCAGTAGGACCCGGAGCCAAGGCACAGGCAGCCCACCCCCTGTAAAGGCTCCGAAATTGGAGAGTGGACGACAGGACCCTGTCAAGACTCCTGGTGGGACAACAAGTGAAATGGGATCGAAGGCGATTGGTGAGTCAGCTGTAACTCCTAAAAAGGTGGGGAAGGTCCAGAGGAAGTCTGCCAAGCCTGTTGTGAGTGTCACTGCGGAGAAGTGCGCCATCATTTCCGGCGGTCCAGACACAACCGCCAGCACCGTCGTCACTGGTCCAGAGACCACCGCCAGAGTCACAGCCCAGGAGGGCTCAAGTATCGTCACTGGTCCAGAGACCACAGCCAGAGTCACAGCCCAGGAGGGCTCAATTATCGTCACTGGTCCAGAGACCACCGCCAGAGTCACAGCCCAGGAGGGCTCAAGTATCATCACTGGTCCAGAGACCACCGCCAGAGTCACAGCCCAGGAGGGCTCAAGTATCGTCACTGGTCCAGAGACCACCGCCAGAGTCACAGCCCAGGAGGGCTCAAGTATCGTCACTGGTCCAGAGACCACCGCCGGACTCACAGCCCAGGCGGGGCCAGGATGCCACAGCACTACTGGTCAATGATGGAACGTCATGCCACACACCAATGTCCAGTGTGGAAAGCGTCATGCCACACACCAATGTTCAGTGTGGAAATCGTCATGCCACACACCAATGTCCGTATCAGAACCGCCATGTCAAAGCACCGTTGAACAGTCCTGAAACGCCATGTCATGGCACCGCTGAAGAGGGCAAAGACCGCCATGTCATGGCACCGCTGAAGAGGGCAAAGACCGCCATGTCATGGCACTGCTGAAGAGGTCAAAGACCGCCATGTCAAAGCACTGCAGAACAGTCCTGAAACGCCATGTCATGGCACCGCTGAAGAGGGCAAAGACCGCCAAAGAGGGCAAAGACCGCCATGTCAAAGCACCGCTGAAGAGGGCAAAGACCGCCATGTCATGGCACCGCTGAAGAGTTCAAAGACCGCCATGTCATGGCACCGCTGAAGAGGTCAAAGACCGCCATGTCAAAGCACCGCAGACCAGTCCTGAAAGGCCATGTCATGGCACCGCTGAAGAGGGCAAAGACCGCCATGTCAAAGCACCGCTGAAGAGGGCAAAGACCGCCATGTCATGGCACCGCTTAAGAGGGCAAAGGCTGCCATGTCATGGCACTGCTGAAGAGGTCAAAGGCCGCCATGTCATGGCACCGCTGAAGAGGTCAAAGACCGCTATGTCAAAGCACCGCAGAACAGTCCTGAAACGCCATGTCATGGCACAGCTGAAGAGGGCAAAGACCGCCATGTCAAAGCACCGCTGAAGAGGGCAAAGACCGCCATGTCATGGCACCGCTGAAGAGGTCAAAGACCGCCATGTCATGGCACCGCTGAAGAGGTCAAAGACCGCCATGTCAAAGCACCGCAGAACAGTCCTGAAACGCCATGTCATGGTGCCGCTGAAGAGGGTAAAGACCGCCATGTCAAAGCACCGCTGAAGAGGGCAAAGACCGCCATGTCAAAGCACCGCTGAAGAGGGCAAAGACCGCCATGTCATGGCACCGCTGAAGAGGTCAAAGACCGCCATGTCAAAGCACCGCAGAACAGTCCTGAAACGCCATGTCATGGCACCGCTGAAGAGGGCAAAGACCGCCATGTCAAAGCACCGCTGAAGAGGGCAAAGACCGCCATGTCAAAGCACCGCTGAAGAGGGCAAAGACCGCCATGTCATGGCACCGCTGAAGAGGTCAAAGACCGCCATGTCAAAGCACCGCAGAACAGTCCTGAAATGCCATGTCATGGCACCGCTGAAGAGGGCAAAGACCGCCATGTCAAAGCACCGCTGAAGAGGGCAAAGACCGCCATGTCATGGCACCGCTGAAGAGGTCAAAGACCGCCATGTCATGGCACCGCTGAAGAAGTCAAAGACCGCCATGTCAAAGCACCGCAGAACAGTCCTGAAACGCCATGTCATGGCACCGCTGAAGAGGGCAAAGACCACCATGTCAAAGCACCGCTGAAGAGGGCAAAGACCGCCATGTCAAAGCACCACTGAAGAGGGCAAAGACTGCCATGTCATGGCACCGCTGAAGAGGTCAAAGACCGCCATGTCAAAGCACCGCAGAACAGTCCGGGTAGGAAGGAATGGCCCACCACATCAGGCAGACTTATCCCATGTGCAGCTGGGACAGTGACAGGACACTACCATTCACGGGGAGACTCATCCAGTCTGGGCACCAGTCACCCCCCAGTATCAGTGTGGACCTGTATCAACTTGAGAGACTGTGGCTTTGCACTCCCCAGGATGTAACAGTGGGCAAACCACCCACTATAGAGACTTGAGAGACTGTGGCTTTGCACTCCCCAGGATGTGACACTGGGCAATCCACCCACTGTATGGACTAGAGAGACTGTGGCTTTGCACTCCCCAGGATGTGACAGTGGGCAATCCACCCACTGTATGGACTAGAGAGACTGTGGCTTTGCACTTCCCAGGATGGTACAGTGGGCAAACCACCCACTGTAGAGACTTGAGAGACTGTGGCTTTGCACTCCCCAGGATGTAACAGTGGGCAAACCACCCACTGTAGAGACTTGAGAGACTGTGGCTTTGCACTCCCCAGGATGTGACAGTGGGCAATCCACCCACTGTATGGACTAGAGAGACTGTGGCTTTGCACTCCCCAGGATGTGACAGTGGGCAATCCACCCACTGTATGGACTAGAGAGACTGTGGCTTTGCACTCCCCAGGATACATCAATGGGCATAGAGCCCCGTCGTGGATCTGGCTTTGTGTTTATGTGGCTGAGGTGCCCCCCCTTCCCTTCCCTCTGAGGTGCCTGTAGTGTTTCTATCTGATGCCCCGGCAGTGTTCTCTCCGATTTTGGTCAGGTATCTATTGTGGGCCTCGCCCATGCATTTTTGGACAGTTTGTGCACGGACATTGTTGTGTACATATCTGCACTACTTCTCGGATTGTATATATGTAAATAAGAGTGATTTTAGTATACATATATTTGTTTATTTTTGTATGACATGTATATTGGCACATTACAAAGTTTGACCGAATTTTGCATTGTCTTTGCATTCTTCCAGGGGAATTGTGGGTTGTTACTGTGATGTTTGTGACTGCATTGGTGTGTATGTTGTAATATGCGAGTGTGGGGGTGTTTGGTGGGTGTCCCCCTAACTTTTGCCTCCCCCGTCTCGTAGGTGCTGTACTCACCGGTATCTTCTGCGCCTACGTCGCTGTTGGTCGTGAAGGAGCAGAAAGACAAGGGCAGGTAGTATATGGAGTTCGGGGTCCATGGAGTCGTCGTTCCTCGTAGGATGTGTAGAAGGTGAGCGTTTTCCCATAGCAAAAGCTGTTTCCGCCGTGTTTTTATCCACGGTGAATCCGCCCCGGAAAAGGTGGCGGATTGGCCTGTTGTGATACTGTGGGCGGTACATTGTCTCCCGCCTGTCTGTTGGTGGTGACTGCCGCGCTGCTTGTCTGTACCGCTGTGGTGGGTAAAGTGTTAAAGTGTCTGTCTTTGTTGGCGGTTTCCGCCAGGGTCATAATTCCCTTTTTTTGTCCGTCTGGCTGTTTGCGGTATTACCGCATCTTTAACATCGTCCGCCAGGGTTGTAATGACCCCTCATGTGTGTTCCATACTATTAGCTTAAAAAACATACAAATCGTATGATGCATATGTTTTCAGTGACGTACTTCGCGATGTCTAGTTGCTTTTTCAAGGCTGTCAAAATGCAAGCATGCAGAAAAAACAAATAGAACCAGGAATAGAAGGTAACAAAAGACACACGAATCTAAATCATTATGCATAGCTGTGGAAAAGTTATCATGTACCCCTGTGATGGGCTGTTTTCTGAAATGTAAATAGTAAAATTTATAGATATTGTTCAGTTGAATATCTCTCAGACATCTGAAGCACGATGGCAGAAGCTAGCTTCCACAGGTGCAGGAGGTGCTGTTGCACTGGGACCTAGAGTCCTGAGGGGCCACTGAAACCTGCTTTTTGGCTGTATTTTATCATTCAAACAGCGGCCAGGGGCCCATTTCCTTCCGTGCGTCAGGGCCGTGACACACTTGTAGCAACTGCGCGATGGCAAGGGTGCCACGCAGAGTCAAATACAACAGAATCTCGAGGAGTTATTTACAAGCACTGAGGATAAAGCTATTGCGCTAGGCATCGGTTACATGAGGTCGCATCTGTTTAAGAGCAGTCTAACTTAATTGGCTGAATTGTGTTTTGTGGTTAGCAAGCTACTGTTGTGGCAATAAAGATTTTTTCCTCTAGGGCGCGTTCTGTGTAGGCAAACCTACTTACTTGCAGAAGCCTGCAGGAAGCCTCTGACTGAGCCTGCCTGTGGACCGCTGGCTTCTGAGGGAACGGTCGGCCCAGAATTGCAAGCTATTGTTCGGAAGAGCAGCGTCCATGCCCCCGTAGGCCTGCTCATTCGTGAGGTGTGGTCCGGCGTTGCAGCTCCACAATTCTAATTTAATTTGCAGGTTGGAATATCTTCGGGAAGCAGTTACACACCAGAGTTTACACTTCAGCTAAGTAAGGCATTTTCCTATCGAAAGCTCTTTCGGATGGAAATCCCACAAGGCAAGATGCTCCTCTTTTGTCTGATGCCTGTTTTCAGTTTTCCACTGAGAGACAGTGAGACGCTGCAGGCAGACTCATTAGTCATAAGGCACTATTAAGTGTGGAATAAAGGGACTGGAATGCATGCCATGCCTTTTTACTGCCTCACTGAACAGTTGTGTATTGCCCAATAGGACATCCAGTCTATCATTGAATTCAATGACAACTCCTGGACTGCAAAGATAATCATTTGCAATCCGTGAGCACAGGGCAGTTTTACGGGAATCACTCACTCGGGAAGCGCACTTCGTTTTACATTGTCATACGGGTAGGAAACTTTGGCAAACTGTTTCTAACCAAGGTAACACTGAGTGGTAGAGAGACGGTAGGCGCGCGCTACCGCATATACTTATTTTAGTCATTTATAAACTCAAATTACAACTCTACTAGGGATGTAGTTGCGTGCAGGATCACCAACATGGCTTTCTTCAGGAGGTGCCTTGTGATCAATGAAGGAAGGGGGTGTAATGGCGCTCGGGTGCGGGACGAGGATACTGATGACCAGGTCAGTTGCTGAATGTCGATACTATCTGCGGTGGTGGAGGAAAACTCCTGCAGCAGCAGCTAAACGACCATAGCACGTTAAGCCCTAATGCAAGCCTCCTTAGGGTGAACCCAGGGCCACTGGAGATCACCACATCTGTAGAGAGCCGCCTGGGCTCTCCAATATGGTGTTGAGAGCCATTCCAAAGGGGCAGGGTCGGGAGACATGGGGTTAAATAAACGCAGCACTGTCAAGCCCAGCAGTTGCATGCTAGTAGTGAAGCAAACTGTGTCTGTGTCATATGTGCCTGCCGCTAGTGTGACGCCGTGCCACTTTGGTGACAAGGGTGGAGAGTACCCGCAGTGTCCCGGTCCTGAGCGGTGACAATCACACTCACCCTGCAGGACCCGCCCTGCAACCCCAGAGCTGCGTGGCACCCGGGCCTACTATAAGGCACTCCACTGTCCTCCTCTGGGAAAGATACTGTGGCCCAGCGGCTCCCTGCTGTGCCTTCCATCGTGCCGTCGCTCCTTCTTGCGGCATGCGGCCACGACTGCCTGCTGTCCTGTAGAAGTGCTGGGGGCACGCTCATTTCATGCTGCCTCGATTTCAGCACGGGAGCGGTGCAACCTGCAGACAAGATCTCCCAGCCGGCGTGCCGATTTGAGTTTTGGGAGCTGTTGTTTCTCCTCCCTCAAGGCCCCCACCTTGCAGATGTCTTAAGCGTGCCTCTTTGACTGTCTGGCCCAGGGGGGAATAGGAATTCCATGCGAGTAGAGAGGGGCCATCTTTGAAGGTCTCTACAAGTAAGCTGAAAAAACCCAAACACTTTTGCATATAAAAAGTGAAGTCTATAACACAGACACAGGGGATTATGTAGAGAACTGAGACATTTGGTCATAACTCCTCTGCAGAAGCGGTGTTTTGGGGTGCGTACAGCACAATGAGCTCATTACAGCAGCACTGTGACCAGCAGCAACTGGCACCCGACACCGGGGTCTACTCGTCAGTGATGACGTTGTCCCTCTGCAGCCAGCTGGTTGATCCTGACACAGCAGCACCACGGTGATGTCATTGGCTTGGCCGGCTGCACAATTATTTTTGTGCCACCAGAGAGAAGTATGACGCCGTTCGAATGTCTCTCATGTTGCACATGGGTGGCGATGAACTGTATGAGCTGTTTGAGGCGCTACCCAACACCAGCGGTATTGATGACTTCAATGCTGTGGTGGCAGCCCTAAATACATTCCCGAGCTAAACTCGGATTATGAACAGTTTAATCTCCGGGTGGGCCTTAACCAGTATGAAAAGATCTGAGCGCAGGTCATCCAGGGGTGCCATTCTAACATGCTACACAAGCTTATACTGTGACAGCTGGGCATCACGCTAGACAAGATCTTGATCTTGGCTCGCTCATGCGAGCTCTTAGCTAGCAGGGCAGATGATAGTACCACTGCAAGAGGCCAGTCCTTGTTGGCACACAACACAGCTTGAGAAACAGTTGTGAAAGAAGAACAAGTTGATGCCCTGCAAGCACGCCTGTATCCTGAGTGCCAACCGTGTTCCCAGAAGGCGGCTGAGAAGGAGTGTGGGAATTGTGGACTTGAGCAGAGAGTACCTGGGAACTGCCATGCGAGAGGAACAACCTTTGCCAAATGCGGGAAGGTGAATCAGTTCACCAAGGTGTTGCGGGGGTGGCCCAAGCAAAAGGCGAGACCCGACAAGACGGCCGTAGTGAGGCAGCTGATGCCCATGGACCGGGGATGCCAGTGAGATGGGCGCAGGTAACATTTGCTATGAGGACAAAGAGGAGGAAGACATATTCATCATCTTGTTTGCTAGATGGCGGGAACAAAAACGGCGTCTGCCTCCCATATGCACGGTGGACATCAACGGTGCCCCAGCAGCTGTTCTGATTAACACTGTTGCGTCGGTCAATGTGATGGACATTGGCCTATTCCAGCAGCTATCTCCTAGACCAACTCTAATGCCTTGCAACACTAAGATCTGCACATGTGGGGGGTGTGACTCCCCCCCACCTCTCAAAGGGGTGATCTTACAGACAGTCAACAGCTGAGGTCGCTTGACGAAGGCGAGGTTCCATGTTGTAGGAAGGAACTGAGGGACCCTCCTAGGATGGCACACCGCTGAGGACCTGAGCTAATTTGTTTTACATAACAAATTCACGACACACATGCCGAGACCCTGCTGGATGACTTCCCACAGCTGTTCAAAGGACTGGGTAGGCTAAAGGGCAAACAGTTCAAGTTACACATTGACCCGACCATGCAGCCCACGGCGCTGCGACACCAAAGCCGAAGAGTGCAGTTCCACCTCAGGTCGGTGGTGGAGAAAGAGCTATGGGCTCCGGAGGACCAAGGGGTGATTGAGAAGGCTAGTGAGCCTACTCTGTGGGTGTTGCCACTAGTGATTGCTCCCAAGCTTCAACAGCCGGGCCCCTTCTGCCTGTGTGTGGATATGCGGTTACCCAACATCACCATTAAGAGACAGAGGCACATTACACTCACGATGGATGACATTATTGCAAACCTGAATGGAGCCGTGGTTCTCCAAGCTGGATCTGAATTCTGGCGATTATCAGCTGAAAATGGCCCTGAAAGCAGGAACATCACCACATATTCCACACATGTTGGGCTGCAGCAATATAAGCGGCTCAGCTTTGGGATCTCCTTGCCTGCTGAGGTTTTTCAAAATGTCATACGAGAGACGCTATCCAGCCTGGAAGGGGTGCTCAACCTCAGTGGCAACATTCTAATTTTTTCAAAGAATCTAGGGGATCATCATCACCGTTTACAAGCCACGCTCCAACGGCTCTCGGGCGCTGGCCTAACCCTTCACAAAAAGAAGTGTGCCTTCTATCAGAACTCTATTGACTTTTTTGGCTATATCTTTTCCTGAGAGGGGTTGCAAGTGGAATCCAAGAAGGTGGATGCCATCTGGAGGGCATCTGTAACGCAAAACTAAACAAGTGTCCAGAACTTCCTTGGTATGGCAACTTACTACAGGAGGTTCATCCCACTGCTAGCCACCATGGCTGAATCTCCCAGGCAACTCACGAAGATTGACACCAAGTGGAACTGGAGGCTGACAAAGCATTTCATGCAATAAAAGAGGCACTTCTTGATAGCGTTACTATGGCTTATTTTCACCCTGGGAGGAAGACAGAGGTGTGGTGGTTGATGCCAGCCCTGTTGGGCTAGGCACTGTTGTGCTCCAGGAGCAACCGGGTCAGGAGTGGGTGCCTGTGGCTTACACGAGCCGGGCTCTCTCGGCAATGAAGGCTCAATATGGGCAGATCGAGAGGGAGGTGCTTGCCATCCGCTGGGCCTGCCAGCACTTCCACCTATATCTGTGTGGACAGGAGTTTCAGGTGGTTACCGACCATAAGCCTCTTGTCTCAATTTTTGCCGGGTCAGTGCCACTGGTCCCTCCGAGGATTGAGCGTTGGGACAGTCTGCTCCAACTTTACCGGTTCAAGGTCACCTACCAACCGGCGGTGAACAACCTGGCAGATTACCTGTCTCAGGATGACCCAGAACCACAGCCGAGCGACCCTCAGGAGGAGAAAGAGCAACAGATGGAAAGTTTCATGAGAATGGTGGTGCAAACTGCATTCCTGGTGGCCATAACTGTACACAAGATGGCTGACGTGTCTGGCAGAGACCCTGTTCTATGCCGAGCCAAGGAAGCTTTGGCCCGGCGAGAGTGGAAGTCCTTCCTAGATGGCACCAGGTCACTTGACCCGGAGGAACGGGTGTCCATGCAGATAACCTGGAAGTGGGAAATGAGTTGTCAGTGGGGAGAAGGGTTTCCTGCTGCGGGCCAGGAGATAATTCCCCAATATTTGTGGGACCGGGTAGTCGAGTTGGCTCAACAAGGACACCAAGGGGCAGCCAAGACAAAAGCTTGCCTCTGGAACAAAGTGTGGTTTCCAGGAATGGATGCACTCATTGATGCCTGAGTGAGAAGATGCCACTCCTGCGCCATCATGGCCATCGATCAACCTACTCTGCCAGGGGTTACGGAGTCACCGTGCACCAAGCCCTGGTCCAAAATCAGCATGGACTTCAGGAGGTTTCCTGATGGGAGTTTGACCTTGGTCAAGATCAACTCCTGCATTCGCTTCCCCGTGGTTGAGTTGGTCGCATCTAGGGCATTTGGGAAGGTTCGGCCCATGTTAGAAAAAACCTTTGCCATGTTCGGCCTCCCTGACGAGGCGAAGAAAGAAAATGGGCCTCCGTTTCAGGGTCAAGAGTTTTGGGACTATCTTGTGCAGTTGGCCATACATCACCACCAAATTACCCCTCATTGGCCTCAAGCCAATGGGGATGTTGAGCGATTCATGAGGACCCTCAATCGAGCCCCGAGTATTGGTGTGGAACAGGGAGATGATGCGGAGTGGTGTATGCACAAGTTCCTGTGGGCCTACCGGCTGACCCCTCATACCACCACCGGCTGTGCTCCCGCGGTGCACTGTTCCATCAACCCCCATGGGACTACATCCTGGCAGACTCACAGTGGCAGCCGAATGAGCTGGATGTGGAGGCAGCCCAAGAGAAAAGGTTGAAAACAAATCCAAAGTCGAGTGTCCACCAGAGGACGAGGAGCCCAGATCTTCAGGTGGGCGATATAGTTGTGATGAAGTACAGATATCCCGGATGGAAATTCCGGACCACTTACAAACCTGGTGTGTGGAAGGTGAATAAAATCAATGAGACAATTGTTACTGTTCAGAAGGGAGAGCAGCAGGTCACCCGAAACGTGTTCTGGTTCAAGCGAGTCGAGGCATCTGGTGTTGGCACTGGAGGTGGCGCAGTAAAGGAAGAGGCTGTCAGCAGCGAAACCCTGGCCGATAAGGTTCTGGATGCTCAGCGAAACCCCAGCAGACCTCAGTTGCAGCTGATGGATGGTGTGCGCTGAGTGGAGCCAGCTGGTCGGAACAAGAGATATCACTTGCGACCTAACCTGGCTCCCAGCCGGCAATTGAAGGACTTTGGGGGTCATTCTGACCCTGGCGGTCATTGACCGCCAGGGCCAACGACCACGGAAGCACAGCCAACAGGCTGGCGGTGCTTCCTGGCCAATTCTGACCGCGGCGGTAAAGCCGCGGTCAGAAAAGGGAAACTGGCGGTTTCCCACCGGTTTTCCCCTGGCCAAAGGAATCCTCCATGGATGGGGATTCCGACCCCCTTCCCGCCAGCCTGTTCCTGGCGGTTTACACCGCCAGCAAGAGGCTGGCAGGAACGGGTGTCGTGGGGCCCCTGGGGGCCCCTGCACTGCCCATGCCACTGGCATGGGCAGTGCAGTGGCCCCCCAACAGGGCCCCAGCAATATTTTCAGTGTCTGCTTGGCAGACACTGAAAATCGCGACGGGTGCCACTGCACCCATCGCACCTCAGCAAATCCGCCGGCTCCAATCAGAGCCGGCTTCATCTTTGCTGGGGCTTTCCCGCTGGGCCGGCGGGCGATCTTTTGCAGATCGCCCGCCGGCCCAGCGGGAAAGTCGGAATGCCCCCCGCGGTCATCTGACCGCGGGCGGTGTTTGGGCGGTTTCCGCCCAGCGGGTAGCGCCTGCCGCCCGCCGCCCGCCGGGGTCGGAATGACCCCCTTTGTGTGTTAAGCAGTGAGCTGGTGTTTAGACCTAATATCCCTACTGTTCTCTCTTTTCTGGTGTTTCCTTCTCTTTTCTCTTCTTTTACTTCAAGATATGACTACCAGCTCTTGGGCAGCATAGCTGGGTGTGTTTCTTTTGATTAAAACATGGGAGGGATGTTGAGTGCCACCCGGGCTCTCTAGTACTATGTTGCGAGCTGTTCCAAAGGGGCAGGGCCCTGAGACAAAGGGTTAAATAAACTCAGCATTGTCGAGCCCGGCAGTTGCATGCTAGTAATAAAGCACAGTGTGTCTCTGTCATGTGTCTGCCAATAGTGTGACGGCGTGCCTCCTGCCGTGCTACAGCATTGACATCACAGCTACTAAATTGATTTCATTGTTGAATCTAGGTGTCTTTATGAAAAACTGCTGACACACGCATGCTTTAACTAAGGTGGTAATTGCATAGTGGAAAAGTATATAAAGGCCTATGAGGAAAACAGAGTGGAAGACACACCACCAACTCCACATTGGGAATGCTCACAGTGTTACTGTAAGCTGTTGGCATATTCTCACCAAGCACCTTGCCTAATTCTACTGCTTCTTTTAAGCTTCCTCTGTGGTCACATTCATGGTTGTGTTTTCATTCCCCACACGCCCTGCTAAGATATGTCTGTGTTATGAAAGTCCGAGACTCCAGGGGTAAATGAGGAAGAAAATCATGCCTGCCAAACCCCTCTTAAACTCAGGGGCAGAGCTTCGGGGTGGAGGGCTCTAATTAATGTACTATTTAACAAATAGCTAGGTAGAGGAGCTTTCAGTCACATAATATAAGGTGTCTGTTGAATTTCATCTGGAATTTTTTAATCGTTTCATTGAAGTCTTTGTGTGGAGCAGAGGCAAACTACTCCCTAATGCAAAAGGAAGCCCTAGCAGTATTCTGGGCTATACCAAAAGTTAAAAGAAATTGTTTGGGGTAGCAAATTCAAGGTCAGGACTGACCACAAGCCAAAGGGAGAAGTCTTTGAGAGAACTAGCTTAGACTTAGTAGCCAGCAACATCAAGAAATGTATTGTCAACTTACATGAATATACTTTCACAGTTGAATACATCCCTGGAGTAAAGAGTAAAGCGGTAGTGTGGCAAATAGCAGTCAGGCTTTACTAGAGGAACGTGTGTTAAGCATTTTAGAGCATCAACAGGGATGATAACTAATGGACACGACTCAAAAGAAATCCAACACCAATTCATAAAAATAGAGTATATTTTTATCTTAATTTAGACACCAACCTGAACAGAATTTCATCAGTACAACCAGAGGTATAGATTTTAGAAGAAAAATTAAATCATGGCAAAAATGACATTCAAATGTTATGTTGAAGTCAATGGAGAAAAAACACTGGTGACAAAAGACCACTTAGACATGGAGTTGCATGGAACTTTTGCAGGGTTAAGGTTGTATGGGTCCTAGGAGAGGCCACAGCAGTCAGTTCAGCTTTACCTGGCCTGTGGTGTAGGGTGCAGAGTTGTCCTGGCTGTATGTGGTGCTGAGCGGTACTTGCGCTGGTGCTGATTTTACCTCTTACATGACGTTGCAATGAAGAATATGCAAAAAACTCACCTGGGTTGGCAGTGTTGGATGCAGGCTGCTCAATGTGCCCTGCAGTTGCAGTGTCAAATGTGGGGATCAGTTACAGGGTTGTCAACCAACAAGCCTTGGCAGCAGTAAAGGATAAGAAAAGCTTTGGGAACTTTACGGGGGTCCGGGGAAGTAATGTAGTGATGTACCGGACTGAAACTTCGTGCCAGGTGAAACTACAACTCCCAGAAGACACTGGACCACTTGGATTTGGGAGATCCCAGAGAGGGCCTGATGGCTGGTGAATCTTCAGTTCCTGTGAGTGTGTTTACCTGCAGTTTTCAGGGGACTATTGCCAGTAGTTCATGGGAGGCTGAGGGTGTTTCTGGAGGCACAAACTCACGCTGCAGCCCTGTGGACCCCTTTACCACCCATACCCTGGATACCATTTACTAGGGGCTTAGAAGGGACTAAAGCCTTCGCCAATCACAGAATTACCAACCCAGCAAATCAATTTAGGGAGAGCGCATGAGCACTGAGGCTTGGTTAGCAGTTTCCAGTGCACTAACAGAGTCAAAACCATCAGTATTTGTGCAAAAAATGGGGGGTCACAATACGTAAAGGGGCACTTTCCTACCATAGCCTCATCAAATATGTGTATGATATTGGACATCGCAATATCATAATTAAACCAGCAGATAAGGGTTGAGAAGTGGTTATTTTGCAAAAACATTATTATAGGCCTCAATGTCTAAGACTTATGGGTGACTGTAAGAACTACCAATCCTCCGAAACTGACTCCACAGAACCCCTTTGCAATGAGACTAAGTAAATGGTTGAGGAAGCAGGGGTAGGTGGTTGGGTCTCGAAGAAAGAGGCAGAATTCTTGGTGAACCATCATCTAGTCACCCCTAGTTGAATACCCTTCCCAAGATCCATAAAAATAAGATCCTTCCAGCAAGGCAGACCCATAGTCTCAGGGATAGGCTCAGTGTTTGAAATCTTATCAAACTTCTGTGACTTTTCTCTGAACCCTATTCTCCAGAAGACACTGACTTATCTTAAAGAGACAAAAAATCTCCTGAGATTGATTACAGACTTGAACTTTGAGACAAATGGGCAACTCCTGGTTGGCTTTGACATTGAAAGCCTTTACAGGAGCATCCCACAAACAGACACCTTACAGGTTTTGGAAGAGGTGTTTTTCTCAGAAAAATTAAGATATGCCACACCTAGACACTTTGGTGGTCATTACAACCCTGGCGGTAAAAGGCGCTTACCACCGTGCAGAAGACCGCCAATACACCGCCGCTGTGGCGGTATTCCGCCACAGCTATTATGACACACATCTTTGAATCCTCCGAAATCCAGACACCCACACAACACCGCCACACCAAAGGTCAGTGATAAACTGGCGGAAACCAATCCTCCACCTCCACGCCAACAGAAACACGCCCATGCTATTACGACACACGAATCCACGCGGCGGTCTTTCAACCGCGGTATTCCATTGGCGGTACAGACCGCCGCGCTCAAAATACACACACATCTCCAAAACACCGCCACATTGGACAATTACAAATACACACACCTGATACACATACACACACCACTCCCACACACCCAACACAATATAAAACACACATCACCTACAAACCCCTACGACCAAAAAATCACGAATGAAGGCCAGAGAGAGAGCACAGAATAGACAACCCCATCACACAGAGGCACACAACACCATCACCCACACAATATCCACGCACAAAACACCACACACCACTACACTCACCACACTCATCACCACATACACTACCCCACACATCACACACACCACCCCATGTGACGCCAAAGACACCCCCGCTTCTCCGAGGAGGAGCTGAGGGTCATGGTGGAGGAAATCGTCCGGGTAGAGACACAGCTACTTGGCTCACAGGTACAGCACACATCAATAGCCAGGAAGATGGAGTTATGGCGCAGAATAGTGGACAGGGTGAACGCCGTGGGACAGCACCCAAGAAATAGGGAGGACATCAGGAAGAGGTGGAACTACCTATGGGGGAAGGTGCGTTCAACGGTCTCCAGGCACAACATCGCGGTACAGCGGACTGGCGGCGAACCCCCACCTCCTCCCCCACAACTAACAACATGGGAGGAGCAAGTCTTGACCATCATGCATCCAGAGGGCCTCGGAGGAGTCGGTGGAGGATGGGACACTGGTAAGTCAAATCTTAACTATCATATCCCCCACTCTACCTGCATGATATCACACACCCCCACCCTCACCCCCTCCCCTATCAATCCAAATCCTCACTAATCTACCCATAACACAAACCACCCATCCCAACACCAAGCCCTGCATGACACAACTAAGCATGGACACCCCTCACTAAAGCATGCCCATTGAACATACCCAGAACACACCTTCAACCATCATCACACAAACCCACACACAGGAATGCTTGCACTGGGGTACACAAACTCCCACCCATTGCACACCATTACACACACACAAGCAATAATCATGCTCTTATGCCCCTGCAGGAACACAAAGGACCGTCACCACACCAGAGGGTCCAGACAACACCACTCCACCCCCAGAAGAGGCCCACAGTGACGAGAGCAGCTCTGCCCTACTGGATCCTGATGACCAGCCCGGACCATCGTGGGCCTCGGGACAGTCGGTTCCCCTTGCACAGGCACAGCCAAACACCGACCTTCCACCCTCTGGTAACACCAGCACAGCACCCACCCAGCGGGCCCAAACCTCCCTACCCAGGACAGGTCAATCACCACCACTACAGGGAACCCAGGAGAACCCACCACCCCAACAACAACAGGGACCTGGGGGCAGTGGTAGTGGGCACATGGTCCAGGGGACGGAGGCACAGGAACACAGGGGAACTGGGAGGGCTGCTGTGCGACAGGGAGCGGACAGGCCAAGGTAACCCACTCTCCACGAGGCCCTCACCTCCATCATGGGAGCATACCACCACTCCCAGGAGACGATGGCCACGGTCCTGGACAAGTTGCAGGAGACCCTGCGCCTGCAGGACGAACTGTATGTGGGGTTCAGGGAGGAGCTCAGGACCATCAGCTCCGCCCTGGCCACCATCGTAGGGGTGCTGAAGGACATACAGCAGACCTTGAGGGACACCTTGGCACTCCAAGGGGCCCCTGACACTAGCGAGGACGATGAACTGCCCACCACCTCCGCCGGCGCTAGTGGACAGGACGCACCGCCACAGGACCAACACACCAGCACCCCACCCCCTGCAGACGGACAACCATCACGCAAGCGGGCCCTGAGATCCAGGAACAGGACAGAGCAAGATGGCAAGACCCCGCCAGGAAATGAGACCACCCTGATTGTCACCCCACTGTCCCACTTTGTTACCCTGTCCATACTTAAACTGCACCAGCTCCCCTTCCTATGCCCAGGTGGGCAGTGCACCTGTGAGACTAATAGACTGGACTCTGCCATGGACATTCCTCCGCCCTCACATTTTACAAACCCCTCACATTTCAGAGCACTTCAATAAACACCGTTGAAACACAAAACAATCTGGAGTCAGTCTGTGATTTCCTAAATATGTATTATCAATGACAGTGTCATAATGGGTTTACCATTGTAAGGCTAACATACCTATGTCACACATCACAAGCACTTGAAGGATGCAAGCAGTTGACACGTAGGTAACCACACCTGTGAAACCGTAATGGAAGGGTACATCTCAGTTTCCAAATAGTGATTTAAATCGAGAAACAGGATAGAGGTAGACGTGTGAAAGTTAATGTAATGGTAAAAATGAAAATGTTCTCACCTGTGTCTCACTGGAACTATTGCTGTATGACTGACTCCCTGTTGTTGTTGTCTTCTTCCTCAGCATCATCCTCATCACTGTCCACAGGCTCCACAGCTGCTATAACACCGTCATCTGGATCATCCTCCTGCAGAAAAGGCACCTGGTGTCCCAATGCCAAATTATGGAGCATGGAGCAGGAGATGATGATGTCGCACACCTTCTTCTGTGAATAGAATAGGGATCCACCTGTCAGATGGAGGCACCTGAACCTGGCCTTCAGGAGGCCGAAGGTGCGTTCGATCACCCTCCTAGTCCGCCCATGGGCCTCATTGTACCGTTCCTCTGCCCTGGTCCTGGGATTCCTCACTGGGGTCAATAGCCAGGACAGGTTGGGGTAACCAGAGTCCCCCAATAGCCATACACGGTGCCTGTGGAGTTGACCCATCATATCAGGGATGCTGCTATTCCGCAGGATGTAGGCGTCATGCACTGAGCCAGGGAACATAGCATTTACCTGCGAGATGTACTGGTCTGCCAAACAGACCATCTGGACATTCACGGAATGATAACTCTTCCTGTTCCTGTACACCTGTTCACTCCTGTGGGGGGGGGACCAGAGCTACATGGGTCCCATCAATGGCACCGATGACGTTGGGGATATGTCCAAGGGCATAGAAGTCACCTTTCACTGTAGGCAAATCCTCCACCTGAGGGAAAATGATGTATCTCCTTACGTGTTTCAGCAGGGCAGACAACACTCTGGACAACACGTTGGAAAACATAGGCTGGAACATCCCATATGCCATGGCCACTGTTGTCTGAAAAGACCCACTTGCAAGGAAATGGAGCACTGACAGCACCTGCACGTCAGGGGGGATTCCAGTCGGATGGCGGACTGGTGACATCAGGTCTGGCTCCAACTGGGTACATAGTTCCTGGATTGTGGCACGGTCAAACCGGTAGGTGACGATGACATGTCTCTCTTCCATTGTCAACAGGTCCACCAGCGGTCGGTACACCGAAGGATTCCGCCATCTTCTCATATGTCCCAGCTGACGGTGCCTATGAAGGACAACAGCGAAGAACCAGTCAGTATTCCTCCAGGTATGTACCCACAGTTACACACAAGACTACACCACTCACAAAACCCTTCCTGTTTGTGTGTTGAGTGTAGGCCTAGCTATGTGTGACACAGTAGTAAATGAAGCCATGTGGGCCCCTGAAATGGCGGCTGCCTGACCTCTAAACTGGGACAATTGGATTGTGGGGTAACCGCGCTGGCGTTGCACACCATCACAGTAGGCGGTCGTAGACCGCGGTGCAATGCTGCATTGGTTAACATTGGACCCTATGGGTCCCAGGAGCCAATGAACCGGTGCGCCGTCGGTGATGATGCGCCCCGCTGCGGACTTCACCGCCATTTTCTATCTGTTCAATCACTAGATACCTGACCTTCGACAGGAGAGGACCTACACTGCAAGTGCTGCTGTGACCTCGGTCTGGAAGCGACGATGGCTGCTGCATCTGGGGAAAGGGCCCCTGCCTTCACTGCACAGGAGTTGGAGAAACTGGTAGACGGGGTCCTCCCCCAGTACACGCTACTCTACGGTCCTCCAGACCAACAGGTTAGTACACAGGAAGCACGTTGTATGGGCTAGGCCTGGGTGGAGAGGGCTGGTTGGAAGAGGGTAGGGGGCAGAGTTCAGGGAACATTAATGCATGTGCCAAATGGCAAGGGTAGGGAGGGGGGACACTCACATCTGCGGTGCAGTTGGTAATGGCTTCTCTTCTTCCCCTGTGCATGTCATGTTGGTCAGCGCCCACCAGAAGAGGGACATTTGGCGTGCCATCGCCAAGGAGGTCCGGACCCTGGGGGCCCACCAGAGACGGGGCACCCACTGCCGTAAGAGATGGGAGGACATTCGCCGCTGCAGCAAGAAGACGGCGGAGGCTCAGCTGGGGATGGCCTCCCAACGTGGGAGGGGTGCCCATCGCACCATGACCCCCTGATGTTCCGGATCCTGGCGGTGGCCTACCCGGAGTTGGATGGGCGCTTGAGGGCATCACAGCAGACACAAGGGGGTGAGTACAATCTCATTCTGCTGACTTTGCGCGTAGTGGAGGGGTCTGGGTGGGGGAGGTGGGCTGTGGGTGTCCCTAGGCCAGGTCGAGTTAGGTAGGCAAGGCCCCTCCGTAATGTAGGCCATGTGGCACTCTACCCCACCTCAGCAGAGTGCCAGGTCGAGGTACAGTTGTCCCTGTGGCATACACGTGCGCAGATGTCTACCATTGCCATGTAGGCCATATTCCAGAAATTGCATGTGCAGAGTGCAGGAGCACGATGTAATGCAGGGGGCTGCTGCGTCTGTCTTGTCCGCCAACGGTAGCGGTAATCCATGCACTAAAACTCTCTTTCTTCTGTCTCCCCCCCTTTTTCTGCTCTCCCTGTCCTTTTGTACATCAGCATCAACAGGCGGAGGTACAGTGGCACTGGAGCACGAGGGAGCTGCATCCCACATGGCCATGGAGGGCCACACCACAGACTCTGAATGCACCAGTGGGACGGAGGGCGAGGGGAGCTTCACGTCGGCCACCGGATCACCAAGCAGCGACACTGACTCGTTGGCCGATGGGGGCTCCCTTGTGGGGTGGCACCATCTGTGCCCCCCACCTCTACAGGTACAGCTGCCACCTCCCCTACCAGCCCCGCCCTCCCAGCAGCCCCTCAGCATTCGCCCCGTGCCCGCTCACCCAGGAGGGTGGGCATCACCTTCGCCACAGGCACCTCAGGCCCTGCCCCAGTCAACCCTGCTGCCCTCAGTGAGGAGGCCATTGACCTCCTCAGGTCACTCACTGTTGGGCAGTCTACCATTGTGAATGCCATCCAGGGTGTAGAACGAGAGTTGCAACACAGTAATGCATTCCTGGAGGGCATTCATTCTGGTCAGGCTGTCCTTCAGCGAACCCTGCAATCTCTGGCCTCAGCACTGATGGCAGCCATTGTTCCTGTCTCTAGCCTCCCCCCTCCAACTTCCTCCACCCAGACCCAATCTCCTGTACCCCAGCCCATCCCAAGCACACCTACAGACCAGCATGCACACTAGTCAACACACCCAAGTAGCTCAAGCAAACATAGGCACCAAACACACCACAGGCACTCACACAAGCCTCACCCACGTACAGACACAGCAACATCCACTGCCTCCACTGTGTCCCCCTCCTCCTCTTCTCCCTTCTCCCTCCCAGTCTCGTCTACACACACACCTGCATGCACCACATCTAATGGCACCATGAATCGCACAAGGACACCCAGCACCACAAGCCGCTCACCTGCACTCACCACCTCCACTGCCATTTACACGTCCCCTGTGTCCTCTCCCAGTGTGTCTGTGACACCCCCTCCCAAAGTACACAAACGCCGGCAATCACTCACCCAACATCCATCCACCTCACGACAGCCTCCAGTACCTGCACCTGCACCCAAAACACCTAAAGTGACACCTCCGACAACCACCTCCTCTTCCTCCACTCCCAGACCCCCTCCAACTACCCATCCCAGTGTTCGTCAGAAACTGTCCCTCTGTAAAGTTGACCTTTTTGCCCCCCCCCAATTCATCAGTCCCGTCGTAGCGCCTCAGCCAAAAAGCCTCCAATACCAGTGGTGCCTGTTCAAGGTTTGTGGAGTGCACCGGCCACCAGGGCAGGCAGTAGGACCCGGAGCCAAGGCACTGGCAGCCCACCCCCTGTAAAGGCTCTAAAATTGGAGAGTGAACGACGGGACCGTGTTAAGACTCCTGGTGGGAAAACAACTGACATGGGTTCCAAGGGGATTGGAGAGTCAGCTGTGACTCCACCAAAGGTGGGGAAGGGCCAGAGGAAGTCTGCCCAGCCTGTTGTGAGTGTCACGGCGGAGAAGTGCGCCATCATTTCCGGCGGTCGACGCACAACCGCCAGCACCGTCATCACTGGTCCAGAGACCACCGCCTGAGTCACAGCCCAGGAGGGCCCAAGTATCGTCACTGGTCCAGAGACCACCGCCAGATTCACAGGAGGGCCCAAGTATCGTCACTGGTCCAGAGACCACCGCCAGAGTCACAGCCCAGGAGGGCCCAAGTATCGTCACTGGTCAGGAGACCACCGCCAGAGTCACAGCCCAAGAGGGCCCAAGTTTCGTCATTGGTCCAGAGACCACCGCCAGAGTCACAGCCCAGGAGGGCCCAAGTATCATCACTGGTCAGGAGACCACTGCCAAAGTCACAGCCCAGGAGGGCCCAAGTTTTGTCACTGGTCCAGAGACCACCGCCAGAGTCACAGCCCAGGAGGGCCCAAGTATCGTCACTGGTCAGGAGACCACCGCCAGAGTCACAGCCCAGGAAGGCCCAAGTATCGTCAATGGTCAGGAGACCACCGCCAGAGTCACAGCCCAGGAGGGCCCAAGTATCGTCAGTGGTCCAGAGACCACCCCCAGAGTCAGTGCCCTGGAGGGCCCCGGCTGCCACAGCCCCTCTGGGCAATGATGGAACGTCATGCCACACAGCAATTCCCAGTGTAGAGAACGTCATGCCACACACCAATGTCCGTAGCAGAACCGCCATGTCAAAGCACCGCTGAACAGGGCAAAGACCGCCATGGCAAAGCACCGCTGAACAGGGCAAAGACCGCCATGGCAAAGCACTGCTGAACAGGGCAAAGACCGCCATGTCAAAGCACCGTTGAACAGGGCAAAGACCGCCATGGCAAAGCACCGCTGAACAGGGCAAAGACCGCCATGGCAAAGCACCGCTGAACAGGGCAAAGACTGCCATGGCAAAGCACCGCTGAACAGGGCAAAGACCGCCATGGCAAAGCATCGCTAAACAGGGCAAGCACCGGGTAGGAATGAATGGCCCGCCACATCAGGCATCCTTATCTCATGTGCAGCTAGGACAATGACAGGACAGGAACTTTCACGGGGAGACTCATCCAGTCTGGGCACCAGTCCCCCCCAGTACCACTAAAGACCTGCATCTACTTGAGTGACTGTGGCTTTGCACTCCCCAGGATGGCACAGTGGGCACCCCACCAACTTGTGAGACTTGAGAGACTGTGGCTTTGCACTCCCCAGGATGGCACAGTGGGTACCCCACCCACTTGTGAGACTTGAGAGACTGTGGCTTTGCACTCCCCAGGATGGCACAGTGGGCACCCCACCCACTGTAGAGACTTGAGAGACTGTGGCTTTGCACTCCCCAGGATGGCACAGTGGGCACCCTACCCACTGTAGAGACTTGAGAGACTGTGGCTTGGCACTCCCCAGGATGGCACAGTGGCCACCCCACCCACTTGTCAGACTTGAGAGACTGTGGCTTTGCACTCCCCAGGATACATCAATGGGCATGGAGCCCCGTCGTGGATCTGGCTTTGCAGTCATCCGGCTGAGGTGCCCCTTCCCCCTGAGGTGCCTGTAGTATTTCTATCTGATGCCCCAGCAGTGTTCTCTCCGATTGTGGTCAGGTATCCTTTGTGGGCCTCGCCCATGCTTTTTTGGACTGTTGGTGCACGGACATTGTTGTGTACATATCTGCACTACTTCTCGTATTGTATATAATTCTGACTGATTTTCAAATATATATCTGTATATTTTTGTATGACATGTATATTGCCACATTACAATGTTTGACCGAATTTCGCATTGTCTTTTCATTCTTCCGGGGGGATTGTGGGTTGTTAATGTGATTTTTGTGAATGCATTGGTGTGTATGTTGTAATATGTGAGGGTGGGGGTGTTTGGTGGGTGTCCCCCTAACTTTTGACTCCCCCCTCCCCTATGTCGTAGGTGCAGTACTCACCGTTGTCTTCGGCGCCTACGTAGCTGTTGGTCATAGAGGAGCAGAAACACAAGGGCAGGGAGTATTTGGAGTTCCGGCTCCATGGAGTCCTTGTTCCTTGTGGGATGTGTTCAGGTGAGCGTTTTCCCATAGCAAAAGCTGTTTCCGCCGTGTTTTTATCCACGGAGAATCCGCCCCGGAAAAGGTAGCGGATTGGTGGGTTGTAATAGTGTGGGCGGTACATTGTCTCCCGCCTGTCTGTTGGCGGTGACCGCCGCGCTGCTTGTTTGCACCGCCGTGGCGGGCGGTGTGTTAAAGTGGCTGTCTTTGTTGGTGGTTTCCGCCAGGGTCATAATTCCTTTTTTTGGTCCGCCGGCCTGTTTGCGGTATTTCAGCAGCTTTAACACCGTCCGCCAGGGTTGTAATGAGCACCTTTGTCTTGGACTGTGCCCGATAGGCCCTCTGCAAAAACTTATTTCAGTTGGAAAATCAGATATACTTACAGACCCAAGTGACCTCTATAGGGAGCGCCTTTGCTCCGAGCCTTGGGGATCTATATGTAAATAACTTTGAATCAAAGTTTGTACTGAATAAGACCTCGATGCAAAGGCAATGTTACTTCATTGCTTACCTCTGCTTGGGAAAGTACTGCTCCCAATCCTTTCTTGCTGGTGTCTGTGGTTACGATCACCGTTCTGCCTGGGACAAAGGAGCTGAACTTTGGTGCATTTTTCAGACATAGTTTGATATCTTGGAACTTTTTTTATGTGTTGTCTCAGATGAATTCAGGTTTTGATTTGATTAGCAACCTCATGTGAACTGTTCTGTTTGTGAAATTGTTTCTGAATTTATTGTAAAACTCCACTTTGCCAAGTAACGATCGGAGTTCATCTTTGTGGGTTGGGGAGGCCAGGTTCATGATGGAACTCACAAGGCCATCTTTCTGCTCAATGCCTTTGCTGGAGAGCTTGTTTCCCAGGTAGTTATTTCATCACATGCAGATTTGCATTTGTCTTCTTTCACCGCGAGACCAAAGCTTTCAAACTTCTCTAGTAACTTCTCTACCCTCTAATGTTCTTTGTTGGTTGCCCCTCAAACCAATACATTATCCTGGTAATAAAACACCCCTGAAATGCATTTGAGCATTGATGACATGGCGCTCTAGATCATTGAAGCTGCAGATACTAACCCAAAAGCCATACGATGCAACCTGTACAGGTATGATGAAGGTGGTGAGGTCTTGAGACTCAGAGTGCAATCCTATCTGGTAATATGCTGAAGCCAGGTCGAGGGTTGAAAAACGCTGGCTCCTTTTAAGGCTGTGAACATTTCAGAAATCGTGGGAGAGGAAATCTGTCAATCACTACTTCCTTGTTCAGCATTTTTAAGCCAACTCATGATCTCAGCTTTTTGTCAGCTTAGTGTGCTACCACAAGGGGTGCTAAACACTCCATGGCTTCAACTGGCTCAGGAACATTCTGTTCACATAATATATCCAATTCTGTTTTCACTGCATCTTGAATGTTCACTTGTAATCTATGGACCTTGAATATAACAATGGTTACGTTGGGTTTTGATTTTATTTTGTGGATGTATGATTTGAGGCACTCTCATTTTCCACTAAAGACCTTAGAAACACTTATTGTCAGGAAGGGCTTCTTTTGCCATGGTTAGCCCCCCACCTTTTGCCTGATATTTGTTGTGGTTTCAAAGTTGTTGTTAGTGCCCAGGGCCCCTGCTAACCATGTTCCAGGGCCAGATCTCTTTCCCAAAACTGTTGTGATGCATTGGCACAATTGGCAACACCTTTAGCTGCCACTGTAAGTCCCTAGTAAATGGTACTTAGGTGCCCAGTGCTTTGGTACTGAGAATAGGCCCCTGAGAGCAGCAGCACAGATTGTGACACCCTCATTGACCATGCATCCATTGCAGGGTGAGTGTCCAGGTGCAATCCCAAAATGCAAAACTGACATGGCACACAGCCTGTGTGACCTTTCCACTACATGCAATATAGGCCAGACACTTCTCTTGCAGGTCTTTCATCCCTAAGGCATGGTGCACTATAATGCATGTATAAGCATAGATGCATGAGCAATGTGCCCCTACTGTGTCCTTACCCAACCTGGAGCATAGTAAGTGAACAGAGCAACCATTTTAAATGCATGTGCTGGACACTGGCCAGTACAAGTTTCACAGCTACATGATGGCCACTCTGAGCACTGGGTTGTTTGAACAATAAATCCAAACTGGTAGTAGAATTGGATTTATTGTAAAATATAACCAAAAGCTAACTAAGCCCTGGCATGGTGGCTGGCAAGTCACAACCAACCTGCCACAACTGGACAAGATTCGGGAACCCTGGAATGAGGGCCTGTGCTCCCTGGGTTCAGAAATCAAAGCCCTTTCTGGGCAGAGGTGTTATACCTCCTCCACTAGGAATGTGCACTGCCCTGCCAGAGAGCTTCAAAGAGTTTATGCCTTTGAAATTTGGCCCCCCAGCCCTGTTGCTAGCATCAGATAGCCGCCCCTGTTGAAAAGCCCCACTTTTGGTGGGAGCAGCAGTGGGAAAATGCACAAAGGACAGGAGTAGTGGATACCCCCAGCTTGCACCACACCTAAAGTGTTGCATGTCTCCATTTCATTTTCCTCCACTTTGCATGGTAGGAAAATAGCCAGTCAAGGATAGGGAAGTGACCTCTTCCCACAGCAAGTGGTCACATAGTGGGTGTAGCCATCCTAAGGTAGATGACCCATTGATCACTACTAGGGACTCCCCTAAACGCTCACTAAATGCAGTATTTAGTTGGCACCCCTAGACCTGCAGATCAGATTCCAAGGACGTAAGGACACAAGAAGGTCTGCGACAAAAAAGACCCAAGGCCTGTGAACTGCATTCTTGCTGCACAAAGAAAAAGGAAGCAAAACCTGGCTGCTGCACCCATGACTTGACCATTGTCGCTGAGGGGTTGCTCAGACATTGAACAGACTCTACGAAGCCCCAGAGGACCTCCATCCTTCTGAAAATTGTCAAAGATCTCCCTCCAGAGTGAAGGCATCACTCCCTGCAACAAAGAAGCAAAAGACCAGTGAAGTCAAGTTCACTGACCACTGGACACAACAACCAGACCAAATTCCACTCAACAGACTTAGAGGACAAACCCTGTAAGTGTGCTAAGTTTGGTGAAACAGGGGTCTCCAGGGTACTGGATTCCTGGCATCGGACACCCAGAAGAAAAGTCCACTCCAGACTCCCAAAGGAGCAGGAGCAAAGCCCAGTTGAGGGACTTCAGGACACATAAGAACCACCCGCAGAGTGGCCCTGCTGACCTGCAATCTACCCTCAAAGTGACCTGCCTCCTGCTTCCAAGGGCACCTTTGCACACAGCTCTTGACCCACCTATTTGCTCCTCACCTGGCCTTCCTGAGCCCTGCACTGGAAAACTAGCTGTGCTCTAAGGGTCTCAAGTGGTCACCCCAGTGGTGCTGCACCAGCTCGAATGACTTTTCAGCAGCTGATCCCGCTGAAACCGAAAGCCGCCCAAACACCCCCAGTTGGTCCACAGGACGTCTCGATGACTTCAACCTATAAATGAAAGGAGTCATTGGTTAAACGCATTGCCCGATTTTATATGCATTTCTTAATTTTTCTCCCATTGATTCGTATGGTGAGTAATTATGCACAAAAAAACTATTTTTGCTAAACTTTGAAAAATCATAACTTAAAAAAATGCTTACCTGACTTTGATGTTCTTGGTCTCAAAATGTTTACAAAAATTGAAGCATCTTTGTAAATTGGTCTTGAGTTAGTTCTTTGAGTGTGTGTCCGCATTTATTGATAGTGTGGGTACAACAAATGCTTAGAGCAGTTAGGCCAATCTTGCAGAAGTACTACCATGCTGCCATAAAAATTGGAGCATCAGGTGGACAAGTTTTTACTTCTGTACACCAAGGTGGGGTTGCTTGGACTTTCTGCACAGTATACATCGTTTTTGTACACTATATAGAGAGCTAGACTTCTAAACTTGTGTACACAACAATTCTCTCAGGTCACTTGAACTTGAATTTGACATGAGACATTAGGATCAAGAATTACTCCTAAGGTTTCCAGGACTGGCCATCCTAAAATGTTGTCACCTTTCTCAGGCACATACACTTTAAGTAGGGTATTCTTCCCACAGAACTGGATAGTCCCTAAGAAGTAGCCTCCCATGTTGATTAATTGGCTCCCATATCCTCCCGACTGTATGTCCATGTTATTTAACCGGATTCTCTTTATGAATTTGTCTCTGCATATGTGGTCAGAATTAATGGTGAGTCTAGAGCATGATTCAAACTTTGCATCTACATTTACTCTATCTATTTTTATAATATTCTTGGGATTACCTTTACCTGAATCATTCATTCACAATACAATTTCTTCACATATTTAGATAGTTTAGAGCTTTTTTCTTTTCTCTTTTTCCTTGCACCTACAATACGCAAGAAAGTGCCCCTTCTTGCCTCAACCTTTACACACAGCCATCCATGCTGGGCATTCCCTCCAGTTGGCCATATGGCCTGTCATACCACACCTGAAGCTCTGTCCTTTGTAACTCTGATTATTAGGTTCAAATATTTCCTCCTCCTCTTTCACAACATTTACTTCCCCTTGTTTTCATGTGGACTGCTTTTGTTCTCAACTTTCAGTTCTTTCACACAAGACAGCATGTGTTCTACTTGCTTAGAAACTATTAACCCTTTGTGAAGGAGGAGCAGGTAATCTTGGAGCCATAATTCTTTTAGTATTCTATGTATGTTGCAAGGTAATAAGAACTGGTCATTGATGCGTTCATCTAAAGAAGCACCAAACATACACATCGCTGCTAGTTTTCTTAGATCAGCCACACATTCTTCTACAACTCTCACCCTCTTTGTGGCGGCTTTTATCAAAGTGATATCTTTCAAAGAGAGTGCTTGTTCTTGGTAAAAAGAATGTTAATTCAATGTGTTTACATATATTTCATAAACATTTAAACCTCTTGCCTCAGCTTCAGATAGATCTAGTAGATTTTCTAGAACTTCCTGCCCTCGAGCCCCTAGGCAATGTGCTAGTAATGCTACTTCTCTGTCAAAACTCACATTTAGACCAGACACTATGAAATAATTGTTAAAAAGCTTTTCCCATTTGCTCCATAAGGTGACATGAAGAGCAAATTGTGAGGCAGAGTAGATAGAAGGCAGATGCACTGCCAGAGCTTCAGGAAACCTCCTCCATGGTCCAGGATATTAAAGTAGAAGCAGGCAGCTGTGGATTGGGGTGAACATTGACAACATAATTCAAAGTGGCACAAACAGGATTCAAGAGTGGTACCAGTGTCTCGTTCGGTGCGCAAAGCCAGTCAGTGAATGTGGGATGTGCACAAACATTCTAATGGCCTGCACTGCCTAGTGGCCAACAATGAGGGGAGCGCTGGGTGCAAGGAGAGGCTCCAGCAATAAATACGGCTCTTGGATGCACACATGCGATGAAGAAGCTTACAGTCAATAAATAGTTAGGTGATCAGCAGGTAGCCTCACTGCGACGTCTGGCACACGTTATGAAGTGCAGGGTACTTTTCAAGTAAACTTTCACAGAACGCAGGTAGCACTTTAGAGTAGTCAAGGGCTGTGAAGTGCTGAATATATTGAGAAGCACTGGCAAAGATGAAGCTTGTTATATATGTCTGAAAGTCCAGCCACTCACCAGAATGTTCTCAATGTAACAGAGTGCAGGGCAAGATTCAGAGAAAATAGGATCTAAACACAAAAACCACGGTAGGCTCAATAATAGGACTGGGGAAAGGTTCATTTAAGCTTGCTTTCTGAATAATCAGTGCATTTCACTCTAGCCGTCTGCCTTCTAGTGCGTGTAGACCCCACGAGGTCTGTCTAAATTACTGCACGCTCAGCCTCCCACGGAACAGAGCAGGAATTTGCAGGCCAAGGTAGGGAAGGCTTGTCAGTCATGTGTAGGGGAATAAAGATGCAGTGACGCTCGCTTGTCACTATACAAAGGGAAAATACAGCCTCACCAGGAAAGTTCCCTTGAATGGTCACTAGTCTTCTCCCAGGTCACCTTCAAGGTATTGTCAAAGCAGGGATGGCAGTCATCAGACACTCAGACTGATGTCCGTACTAGCATGTTTGGGTGTTTTTACAGCACAATCCCAACCTCTGTCGCCAGAGTAGCAAAGTAGAAGTAAATAAAACAGGAGAATGTGCTCCGGAAGTGATGTTTATTGGTAACACCCCAGCTGTGACACAGATATAGCTCTTATGTTTGGAGACCCCCTACTGACAGAACCCAGCTGATAGAATGTCAAGTAAGAACATTCTATTATGTTCAGAACAACAGGGGAGCACTGGCAGTGGGAGAAACCACCATGAAGGATACCACAAGTTTCCCATGCTGCCTGCAAGATAATTTATTAGAAAATAAAATCCATTAATTAAATAACGGACGTGAGTGAAAACTAGGCCTAATCAAAAGCCTTATTTAAACATGCACTTTCCTTTCTAAACTTTATATGACCAGTGTTTGTTCGATTTGCTAACATTGACACATTTTAACATACTTAAGTTCAGCAGAAATGTTTCTATCATAAGCTTTGCATGACCTACGCATGACACAAACTTCCTCTGATAACAAAGAAAGCTATATTATCTTATCCTTCCTATCTAGCTGACCTGCTTTGGAATTCCAAAACTTGCTAAACTAATCTGAAATTGCTTCTTTATGAGTAAGCTTATGGTGTGAAGATGTGTAAATGGAACTTATAAAATGTGATTTAACTTAAAAACATAGCACTTGTATACATTTTGAGAGAGCAAAACACATATGAAAGAATGCATTTGTATCCAGATTAATGGTGACAGAAATACAGTGTTTAGACTGCTCTTTGTTTAAAAAGTAAGTTTGACAGAAAGTGTTATGTTCCCAAGAAAATTGTGGCTCATTATTGGATGTTGAATATCTGGAATGAAATAACTTAAATAAATAGCTTAAGTTTATTTTTCATGTTACCTGTATAAATGTGTTCCCAGGAAAAGAACAGTAGCTATTAGCTGAGGCAGATGAGGGCAGACTTTAGCAGACTCACTCTCAGACTCACCCTCTCTCTTTGAGCTCTTGATATAGTCAGATTTGTTTCCTGCCTAGACTATCGTCTATTTAGAAGTCTTTTACAGTATTCTTTATGAGAACTGATAGCTCTGCAGACCAGACTGATACTAGAATTATTATTTTCTTTATTTATAGAGTAAAATGTTTTTACTTTACTGATTTATTATATTAGAATAGCGGCAGATTTCGGGACACGCTTAATGCTGTGCTCTGTACATTTTAATTGACTAATACAGAAAGATTCAAAACTGATGAGAAAATAAATACTTCAAAATTTTAATCAACTCATTATTGAATCCTGAAGAAGAGAAATGTGTAATTTATTGAGATTTGAAACTTGCACCTATACTCATTCCCATGATCCTGCTCTTAGACCCTGAGAGGTGCAAGGTGTTTTGTTTTATAATTTTAGAATTCACCACTCTCTTAAAGGTTAGTAGCACAGGTAAGGTTGGTATGATTAGGGACATAAGCTACAGTATTTAAACATTTCTCAAAGTTAGATAAAAATCGAATGTCCAGATCCTCAATGCGAGGACTGATAAGGTGAAGTTTCAGAAGTGGTTTAGGATTGAGGTTGAAGAGTTTGTGAAATCAACGGGTGTGAGTATCAATAAGGTTGATGCTTCGAAATTGTGCAATTTGTACTTTGTGATGAGTTTATGGTGTTTTGATTAGCAATTACTATGGTTTATGTTTTATGTGCTTGTGCCTTGTCAAAGAGGCAAAGAGGCTATCGGACTTGGAAATATTCTAAGATCCCGGGAAATAAATAAATAGATACAGAGAAAAATAAGGTATTCTTGTCTTCTAGGAGAAGTGTAAGTTGTGAGATGTTGTTGACTGAGCAAACAGACAGGGACATAATAACCTGTTGTGATTGTACTAATTTAAATTGGGGCTTGTGAAAACCTGATGCATAAAGGTGACAAAAAACTGATTAGGTGATTTCCCGCAGGTCAAGAACTCATCAATGCGTGTGGCGAGTTTCTTTTAGATTGAGAATCGGAAGGGATAAAGCCTAGTTTAAGTTGTTGAATGGTGCTATTGATTTTCTTTAGAAAAAGCAGACAAAAATTGAAGTCTATTTACGTTGCTTAGTTATTAGATTTGTCTTTCGTTCATGTAGAGGAGAAAATTGTAAAGGATGGTGAACCGTTGCAAGAAGCGAGGTGTTTTATCATATTGTGCCACACTGGTATTGGTCTGTTGGTGTGGAGTTGTGCTGTAGTTGGTTGAATCTCAGAAAGAGCTGCAAAGTCAGAGCAACGTGTGCAAAGGTGTCTGTGTGAGGACACTCCCTTTGGTGTAATGTAACTTGGATGTGAACAGGAGGGGAACATGGTGGCTCCCTGAGACGCGCAGACCACGGTCTCAGCCCTCCGCTTTGCATCGCCGGCTCCCCCGCTGTGGGGACGAGCCCCGGTTCACTGTTTTTTTTTTCTTTTTCTGCACTTACCTGGCAATCGCGGCGGATGGGTGTCCCATGTTTAAGGGCCCACTTCGCGCCGCAGCTCCCGCCACGTTGGCCCCAGGCAGTATGGTCGCTCCACCGATACAGAGGGGCGGCAGCCAGGCTCTGCTTCTAGGGCAGTAGGGGCAGAGTCAGCACAGGCTTGTGCTTGGCTCTGCCTGGGCTGAACCAAGACCTTCTCGGGGAGCAGAATTTGGAGGTCCCTTGCAACAAAATCATTTGTCAACATCATTTTACGCCCCAGGCTCTCGACCACCGGCCCTCCTGCATGACCCCTAGACACCCATCAGGGCCGGGGGCCAGAATTTGGCTACGGGTACAGAAGCTGCCATCTTCAAAATCTGGGTTGGACCCTCCAGCTTCTTTATTTGCTTCCCTACATGCTTCATCAGCGCTGTCTCTATCGGGTCCTGGGGTAAGGAGCAAGTGCGCCAATAAAGGTAAAGCCTCTTTACTTTTGCCTCCTCATCCACAAACTGAGGGAGGGGTTTCTCCTTTAGAGCATCAAGCCACACCAGCAAAGATCACTGCAAGCTTTACTACTGGGCGACTTAAAGTTACTCCATCTCTTAGGTCTTTCTTTCAAGTATTAGACCAGTCCAGTACTCTACAAACTGCACCTACTTCTTTGGGAGGTACGGCTGTGAATTTGGCTAACATGATGGGAGTTCCCCTACCTCGTCTGTTTTATTACACAGCCCACCTATGCAGGAGGAAGAACAGGACACAGTTGGAGGGGCATCTGTGTCCCCGCAAGAGCTAGAGTCTGTACAAACTAGTCCATCCCATACGGATTCCCTTCTCCAGCCACTACTACATGAGATGAGAGACAAATTTGCTGTCTCCGAATCCAATCAAGCTAAACTCCAGGGGCTCTGTGATGGTCTAGATGTGAAAATGACTAATCTAACAAAGAGATTAGGGGCTATGGAGTCATCTCTCTGTGCACTACAGGAAGAGGTGGAGTTGAACACTCATGAGGTCCAAATACTGAAGTGAAGCGAGAAGGAGCTGAGGGAGAAGCTAGAATCTCTGGAAAACCACTGCAGGAGGAATAACCTCAGAGTTTTGAAAATTCCAGAAGGGGCAGAAGGAGACAATATTAAATATAATATCCTTGATTAAAGAACATATCCCGACTGTGACCTCCCTAGATTTGGCCTCGGAAATTCAGAGAGTCCACCGGGACCCTTTCAAGAGAAACCCTAACAAGGAGAAACCTAGAGAGGTTCTGGTTAATTTTGCCTCACATCGAGTTAAAGAACTGATTCTTTCAGAAGCTCTTAAAGTCCAGGGCTTTCGGCATGAGGGTTGGTCATTCTTAATAATATCAGACATGTCCAGGACAATGCTAAATCGACAATGGGAGCTGGGGAAGACGACGCAAGATTTCACGTCTCTGGGTGCCAATCCACAATTGAGGTTCCCTGCCACCTTGTGGGTAACGTGGAAAAACAAAATGTAAAATTTCCGTGATCCCCAGGAAGCTAGAGTTTTGATTGATCAGATAAAAGGGGAGAGCCAACGAGTTGCAGAGGGCTGAGGCCCAATGGGAAGTATGAGCAACCCAATATGGTTTCGAAGAGGGTTCCCCAGGGAGGGTATTGGGAAGGGTAGTCTGTCACGTGGTTTAATGATTCAATTAATGTCACACTGAGTGGGGAGCAGATGGGGAAAAAAAAAAAAATCGAGTTCTCGCACGTGTGTACAACTGTTGGGGTCAGACAAGAGTTCTTTATCTGGATAAAGACATGAGGATGGAACCCGGCGATACCTTCAAACTTAAAATCTTGACTTGGAACGTAAACGGCCTTAGAGTGAGCAGTAAAAGGAGGAAGATTATTTGATAGCCAGATCATTCTCCTGCAGGAGACCCATCTAAGATATGAGGAGTGGATGAGTATTCTTAAGTCACAAAAGTGGATCACCCGCCTCGCTTCTACTAATCAATCCTGCAATGTGAGAGGAATAGCTATTATTGTAAAGAGTACAATTCAAAGCCAGCTGACAGATGTCAATGCTGATCCTAGGGGGAGATGGGTTTTGGCAAATATCAAGTTAGGAGGAGTTCAACACACTTTGGTCTCCTATTATGGCCCCAACATGGACGACTTGGGCCCACTCAGGGATCTATACGGGCAACGGATTGGAAGAGCTCAGAATATGATAATAGTCGGCGGGGACTTTAATGTTTTGCTTAATCCCTCCTTAGATAGGTCTACCCCCAGACCAACCGTCAGTACACTGAATATGAAAAACTTGCTTGCATAACATAATGGAAAATCTTGGATTGATTGATCCCTGGTGCAACAGAATGGGACAGACTAAAGAGTTTACCTTCCGGAATAAGAAACTTGGGCATGCTTCCAGAATTGACTTTTTCCTGATAGATGTAAAACTTCGCAATAATTTAAGGGGAATCTCCCACCAGCCTAGTCATCTCTCAGACCATTCTGCTGTTCAGCTGGTCATAAACCTTGTTGACTCTTGTGAACGTACTAGATGGACATTGGATCGCTCTCTTTTGGGGGGAGAAGAGATCGTCTTAATGTTGAAAAGAGACTCTAAGGAATTTTTGGAGATTTATTTAGGTTCCGCATCAATAGCCACGGTCTGGGAAGCGTATAAGGCTTTTATTTGCGGAAAATTGATTAGCTATGCCGCCTTCAAAGCTAAGAGAACCAGAACTAGAATAGAGTCTTTTGAGGATGAACTCTGCACTTTGCAAGCCCAAAGTCGATCCTCTTGGGATGCAACAATGCATAAAGACTTACAGCACCAAATCCAGGAAGTGCAAAATTCACTTGAGGTCTTTTTAGAATCGCACATTTTGAGCATGTCGAAGGCTGTGGCAAGTTATTAGCATGGAAGATGAGGTCCGACAAGGTTAGGAATAAGATTAAAGAAATAATACTAGCTGAAACAGGCAGAACCTCTCCAGAAGACCACGATGTCGTGGGAGAATTTGTTACGTTTTTTTCTACACTATACAGAGATGACTCAGAGACCTCAGCGGTGGCAATTGAAAATTGGCTAAAGGGGGACACACTCCCCAGATTAGCATCAGCTAAAAATTTGAGCCTTAATCAACGCTTGCTCCTTAGTGAGGTAGATAGTGTTATTATTGGCTTGAAAAATGGATAGGCGCCTGGTCCAGAAGGGATACCGGCAGAAGTATATAAACTCTTGAGAGAAGAGCTTGCGCCCGTTCTGACGCAGCTGATGAATTCGATCTTTATAGTTTCACTTCCGGTTCCGCCCTATTGGAATGAAGCTATCATAACCTTAATATTAAACCGTCAGAAAGACCCCAGAAGATGCAAGTCATATAGACCTATTTCATTGCTAAACAACGACCATAACATTTTCGTCCAAATACTGGCTAGGAGGCTGGATAAGGTGATTGGTGACTTAGTGCATATCTATCAGAAAGGATTCATGAGAAATCAATATTTAGGAGACCTGACACATGACTTGGTTGCCGCAATCGATCTGGCAACTACTATGAATATGCCTCTAACTATAGCAAGGATTGAAGCTGCCAAGGCGTTCGACAGAGTGAACTGGCACTTTCTGCAGGAGGCTATGGACCGCAACAATTTGGGAGCTAACTTTCCTAATGCAATCAAAACTATATATAAGGTTACCTCAGCTCGGGTTCTGGTTAACGATACCCTATCCCCACAGTTTAAGATTGAACGGGGTACTCGACAGGGCTGTCCTCTCTCCCCTCTCCTCTTTAATCTTTACACAGAACCGCTGGCTAGGAGAATCAGGGCAGTTGAGAGAATTATACCTTTTCAGTATCATGATTGGACCCCTCTATGCGATGACCTCCTGATATATACACCAAATCCCCAATGTGCTCTCCCAGCACTCTAGGAAATTATTACTAGCTTTGGAGGGATCTCTGGATATTTAGTTAATATAGATAAATCTGACCTAATGTCTTGGAACGGCCCGCGAGATACCCCATTAGAGAGAGACCAAATTCGATATTTAGGGGTGAAAGTGGTCAAGAACCTGGCAGAGATGGCCCAAGTGAATTTTGTGCAGCGCCTTAGGGAAACTAAGAAGTTACTCATTCAATGATCACATTTATGCCTTTCTATAATGGGCAGAACAAATATAATAAAAATGGTGGTACTGCCAAAATTCTTATTTATCTTCAATGCTATCCCATTATCTTTTAAAACTGAATGGCTAAGGAAACTGCAGGGTGAATTAGTTAGTTTTATCTGGTCATATAAAAACCACAGAATAGCTTGGGAAAAATTGAGGAAGAAAAAGCTAGATGGGGGAATTGCACTTCTGGATTTCTAGCTTTACTATTGGGCATTTCAGCTGAAAAATATCCGATCACTCCTCTCTAAGGAAAATTTAGGCCCTCGACTCAAGGCACTGACAGGGTGTTTTCGGGACCAGGGTACACAGTTTCTTTATAAATTTGGTCATCCCATATACTTCAAGAAAGTCAGACTAAAAGTTCTCTATAATGCTTGCAGCATCTGGTATGCAATAAGAACGAGACTGGGCATTCGGTATTATAGTTAACTGGCCCCAATTTGGAACTCTCCCGGTACCCCGGTATGCCTCCAGGATGTTTCAGCCAAACCACTGATAGAGGGAGGAATTATGCAGCAGGGACAGCTAGCTAGCTCGGGCTCTGTTAGTTCTTGGGAATCTCTACTCAAAGCAACTAATGCTAAGTTGTCCAGATTTAAATATGTGCAGACTAAAGCCTGAGCGCATGGGGAACCGGAGGCCGGGTGTTCCACGACTTGGGAGAGGGAAATCACTGGCCCACAGTGTTAAAAAAAAAGAGGTTTCAAAGTGGTACTGGGTATTCATACAAGCTGAAGACGCATCTTCTCCCCCCTCTACAGAGGGATGGGATCTCGTTTTTCCTGCCCTAGACCTTCTTTATTACTGGCGGGCCTCTATGAAGAATCTTTGGTCTGTGGTTATACCTGCCCCCTTGTGGTGGAACCACCTGTTCACTGTATACCGGGCATACTGGACTCTTAAAAGGTTTACTAAAATAGTCATCCAAGGAAAGAGCAACTGCCTGAAGTGTGACTTAGAGGGAGCTGATGATATCCATCTTTGGTGGCAGTGTCCAGGGGTACGTACTTTTTGGGAACAAGTGAGCAAATCGATCCTGTCTATTATAAATAGGTGTAATGAGATTACACTACCAATGGTAGTATTTGGGCTATACAAGGTTGCTGAGAGGAGTGTATCCGATAAATTGGAGAGACCTCTGAGGCATCTCTTTTTTTATTTGGTTTTGATAGCCCGGAGGGCAATATGCATTAAGTGGATCTCTAGCTTCCCCCCCACTCATAGTGAATGGCTTTTGGCAGTGAAGAGAATCTCTGACTTAGATTGTAGTAACAGTTCGGATAGGTGCCTTACAATGTGGGAACCCTTTCTGGCTTCCTATAGAATCATCTCCTCCAGGCATCAGGATACCGTGAATTAATTAGACTCCATTTGTTTTGACTCCTGTGATCTGATTCTGGTCAGAGTCCAATGATTAAGTCTTGAGATCGAACAGCTAGGAGGATGGGAGTGGACTAGTGCTGCTCCTTCCCCCAAGGCTGATGGGGGCCGTTAGTTCCTTTAGTGACACTGGAGCACTAGAGCCATGATCAAGGCTGGGGCACGCTGCGGTCTCTTGTCTGTCTCTTCTTACACATGAGGACTCAAAAAAAGTAAGCTGCAAAGTCATTGGTTGATTCAATTACTAGGCTGCATTGTCATTTGATATAGGGGTTCTGACGTAAAGGGAACAATTTCAAAATATTTGGAACATTGTACATTTGATTATTGAATTATTGAATTAAATTTGAAATTATTAATTTTTTCTAAACTATGCAGAGTCTAATGAGAGGTGATGAAATGTTCTCAGTTAGGGAGGGTGAGGAAGCACCTCAAGAGGATATGTCTGTATATCAAATGATGATTGAAGAAGGGTTACATACATGTGTTTGGTTTCATCCGCAGTGTAAGATCACTGAAAAAGAAGGGGAATTGAGCTTTCTTAGATGAGGAACATTTAATTTAGGGATTATTGGTAGATTACAAGAAATGTGACATGAAACTAAGCCACCTCCTAGACCTACACTATTTGAGGCACAGTTATGAAGGAAAAGTATTGGAAGGTACTGGACTATATCCTGTACTCACAAAAGAAGAGTGCACAAAAATGAAAGATTCTGAAAAACCAGTAAGAAAAAAGATTAAAGGAGATAGAAGTGAAAACGGAAGTGAAATTTGATTCAGATTCAGGTAATGATATATTAGATGAATTATTGGCTACATGTCGGCCACCATATGTGGGTCCTATGCCAAATGATTGGGCTCAATTAGTAAATAATGTGACCACATCTACAGCTCCAACAGATCCAGGTGCTTTTCAAATTACTAGCCCAATGAAAGTAGTACAGCCTGCAAATATACATCCTGTCTTGACTCAGCTGATTGTACCACAAACAGTAATAAGTCAATCAATTGTTTCGCAGCCTGCTATTGCACTGCCTGTAGTTCAGCAAGCCATTGCAAGTGCTCCAGCACCAATGACAATGAGTACAGCTCAAACAGTAACCTTAACAGATGCTTTAGTTACTGTGGTTACTAGTCCAGCACAGGTCACTGAATTGATTACACTGCAAACAGTGCCTGCACAGATTATTCAAACTCCAGCTACAGTGGTTCAGCAACCAACTGGGGGGGTCCACCAGTATATATATTCCAACATCACAGAATTCACAGGTTGTAGATTGGACACTACCACAGACCTTAGAGGGAAGGCGATTTGTGTTTACAGCACAATCTGTAGCAGGAGAATGTAATTTAGAAGGTGTTATATTTCCTCCTTCTTTAGAAGAAGTTGCTAGAAATTGAATGAAAGTTGAGAATGCACAGAGACTGAGGGCTAGCTCTGGTTCGGAAACTAGTTCAGCTTCTGAAAAGGAGGAAGCTTTTAATTTGCCCAAATTGAAAGTTGAATTAGAAGAAATTATTACAGGATGTTTGGATTTTCATGACATTGACAAATATCAAGAAAAATAATTCATTTACCTATGTCATGACAGATTAACTAAATTGGCCAATAAATAGGAGGTTGATATTTCTAAAAGTATACCCTTACAGAGAAGTTTCAGGGTGAATTAGATGACATATTAATTGAAAACATGTGTTCTCCAGGAATGCAAATTCATCTCACTGAATTAAACAAATGCGTATGCAAATGGAGTGAATTTGACACATTTTAAACCAAATGGTCACAAACATGAAAAGAAACACAAACAAGAAAAAGAAAAAGAGGCTGAAGATAAAAGAAAACAAACATTACATTTAGAAACAAAAGAGACAACTGCAGCATGTCCTTTAAGGGAGATACCAGGTGGAGAGTATGTACATGTCCCTTGAAGTATAGTTATCCAAAGTTGAGAGAAAGTCCAGTGCAATGGGATACACAAGTTAAGAGGTTTGTCAAGATCTCAAAGGTACTATGAGAAGATTTAAATATGTTCTTTGATATGCAAACAAAAAGAAAGGGGTGGGTAGTAGTGGTATGTTAACTGCAAAACGTATATGTGTCCAACTGTCAACATCAGGACAGTGCGCGCTCTACGGGCGATCTAATACAAAAAGCCAATCATTATGTAATGTAATAATTCATGCATTAAGTGTTAATGCAGTATGTTAACCTTTTGCATTGCAGAGATTCATATTGAAACGCCATTAATGCTGTTTGCAATGTATTGCTCATTTTCAAAACTTTGATGCAGGATTACAGGGTATGGTTAGGGTGTGGTCCCTATTCTAAGCCTTTCTAGAATCCTTTCCTGCAGCCTGACTGGGTGCGGCACGTGGGCGGGGCCTGGGTCTATTTAAGGGATCTAGCCCAGCTCCACGTGCTCACTATTCAGAGGTCCCGGTGCAGAGCAGCAGCATTTTCCTGAACTCCTGTTCCGGAGGCCTACCTAGGATTTCCAGGCCCTGTCCTCATTTTCCTTGGTGATCTTCAAGCAAGGCGGTAAGGCGGAGGTTGGGTTAGGCCCCGACTCCGTTTTCAGAAATACTAGAGTTTTGGGCCTTTTGGTTAAATCGCGTGTGCGATGTTTTTCTTGGCATTTAACTCTTGCAGTTCAGATCGGCAGTGTGCGCAATTGGATCTTGGCATTTAGACCTTGATGGTTGAATCGGCAACAGTGTGCTTGGTTCATTCTTGGCATTTAACTCTTGCAGTTCAGATCGGCAGTGTGTGCGATCGTATCTTGGCATTTACACCTTGATGGTTGAATCGGCAACAGTGTGCTCAATTTATTCTTGGCATTTAACTCTTGCAGTTCAGATTGGCAGTGTGCGCAATCGTATCTTGGCATTTAGACCTTGATGGTTGAATCGGCAACAGTGTGCTCAATTCCTTCTTGGCATTTATCTCTTGCAGTTCAGATCGGCAGTGTGCGCGATCGTATCTTGGCATTTAAATCTTGATGGTTGAATCGGCAGCAGTGTGCGTGATTCATTCTTTGCATTTAACTCTTGCAGTTCAGATCGGCAGTGTGCGCAATCGTATCTTGGCATTTAAACCTTGATAGTTGAATCGGCAGCAGTGTACACAATTCCTTCTTGGCAATTAAAACTTACAACTCAGATCGGCAGAGTATGCGATCGTATTTTGACATTTAAATCCTGATGGTTGAATCGTTAACAGAGTGTGTGATTCATTCTTGGTATTTAACCCTTGTGTTTCAGATCGGCAGATTGCACGATCATTTCTAGGCATTGAAATCTTGATGCACAGTTTGATATTAAAGTGTATAATAATTTCTAAGCAATTGAATCTTAAAAGTCAAGACAGAGTGTGTCCTTACAGTATCATTTATGAGTCTAGCTCAGGTTATTCCTGAACACTAATGTGTTCATTGATTACTGTTATAGTGTGTCCTTGCAGTATCATTCATGAGTCTATCACAGTTCATTCCTAAAAAGTAATGTGTTTATTGATTACTGTTATCAAGTAATTGCTATTCCAAGAAAGAACTAGAGTCAGTTCAAGGTTCAGAGCATAAGAGTTTATTCTACAAAAAGCTCATATGAAAGTTTGCATAATCCTTCTTTATTTTCCAGGTATCCAGAGCTAATAAGGTCATGATATATGAAAGCTCTTGATCATTCATGTTATCAAAAAATAGATATTATGAACAAAGCTTATGAAAGTCAATATGAATAATCTTGCTATTGTGTTCTTAACTTTTGCTTCCATAGGTCTCCTTCCCCGCTGTTCCCAACCTAAAGCCCCATCCCCCACTTGGCCATTCTTTAACTCTGTGCTATAATGGCTAGTAGAGTTTGGAGCTGCCAAGAGGTGGACATATGGGGAACAGGCACAAACCCCGAGGATCTGGACTCCTTGACACCAACAGTAATAAAGAGCGATTATGAATCTTGATTTATCTAAATTGGGGGATGATGCTGTATGTTTACCAATGACCCACCACCCTAAGGCATAAACATGTACTCTGCAGAGCACATATACAATAAACCAAAGGTGGAACCACAGCACTCAATATAATTCCAGTGCGGAATAATGAGCATGAAAGAAGTCACGGAAATTCCAGTCTGATCAACTGGAATTTCTGTGACTTAGATATTGTGGTTCTGAGTGATTTGTGAGCAGAATATAAGATTGCTCTCCAATGGCCAGATACAGAACCACTGAGAGATCCTGTTACAAATGCACCTTCACCTGTGGTGATGACTAAAGATAATGAGGCTATTGCATTCTGGGAGGTAGCATTTCACCTGAGGATGTGAATTATTTGAAATTGGACCAAATGCAGCAGGAAGTTAAGGAGACTGTGCATGAATATTATGAATGTTGATGAAAGCATTTCAACAGCATACAGGATAGACACATCTTGATCCAACAGATATTTACACAGTGTGTGCTTGGTTTGAGATCTGAGATTTGTCAGAGTATACAACAGAATGTGATTTGTTGGCAGATTAAGTCTTTGGATTTTTTTTTAAATATGCACAGTATTGCAGTGATGAGCAGGAGGCGAAACAGCATAAGCTTAAGGAGAAATTTAAATTGGCACAGACTAAGATTGTGCAATGAGGTTTTCAGAATCAGCTGTTTGTTGAAAATGATGGTGCACTTCAAATTTTGAGTGGAAGGCAAGCAGGTGGCTTTCAAACAGGAATGCAGGGTGTGCAGGATGGAATGATGATGTCTCAAGGAAGAGGGAGAGGTGCTTCGATTGTTCAGAGTACAGGTGTTGATGTTGTGACGCCAAATAAAATTACACATTGTCACCTGTGCAGTAGGGTGGGGCATTGGAAGTGCGAGTATAGGCTTCCGATAGAACGCTCAATTATCAAATACAAGGAGTAAGTCAAATGCAGGTTCCAAATGCTCCTGTAAGCCAGATACAAATGCCAATGGAAAATCAAACTCAAATGGTACTCATGCCACAAGTGCCTATAGTACAAATGTAAACATTGCAAGATTAAATCAAAACCCAAAATGAATTGAAATGTGATGCAGATTCAAAATCAAGATGTACTTCAGCAGTTTCTTATATTTGGTAATTTCGAGTTGTTAGATGCAGGTATGTCACAATGACAGTGCCTAATAGGGGAGGTAGATTGAATGCTTGGTGTAGCTTAGAAGTAGACCAGAGTGGACCATTTGTAGAAGGTGAGGTAGGTGGCCACCAAGTGTAATTTCCTATTTACACAAGAGCTACCCATTCCACTGTGAGTACAGCAAAACTACCAGACCTGCCCCTCTCAAGAAAAGAGGTCCAAGTTGTGGGAGTTACAAAGAGGCAGATTACTAATTTGATTTCCAAAGAAGTACCGCAAAAAAATAGGATCCTTTGAAAACAATTATCAGTTTGTGTTGTGTGATTTATGCCCTGTTAACCTGGTAGGGAGAGTTTTATTGTGGACTTTAAATGGCACCATCTATTGCACACCACAAGGAGTAGAATTGCAGACATATAATGAGGACGTAGACTTTAGAATTGTTCAGCAAAAGATAGTAGGGATCTACCCAGTATTTGCACCAAACATTTACCTGCAGACTTCATTGAGAGAGTGAATCCAGAAGTTTAGGATTTCACAGGAAAGAATATCGGCTTAATCTTAGGAGTTCAACCAGTCAAAAAAAATGTAAAACCAGATGCAGTTTTACCCATAACACCACCTATCACATGATAGAAGAAATAACACTCTTGATAAATGGCATGCTAAAAAAGGGCATTTTAGGGGAAATAAATGGGAGTCCATGCACCTCACCAATTATGGGATTAAGAAAGCCAAACAGTAAATTCAGGGTAGTGCAGTATTTAAGAAAGGCGAATGACTTTGGAATTCCATGTTGTCCTGTGGTACAGAATCCAGACACAATACTCTATTAAATTCCATGCACAGTTGAATGGTTTTCCCTAATTCATCTCTGTCAGGCTTTCTTCTCGATTCCAATACCCCAAGAGAGTCAGCATGTGTTCCTTTTCATTTTCAGAGATAAATTGTTAGCATGGTGTCATGTCCCACAAGGGTACACTGAGAGTCCCTCCATTTTCAATCAGATCTTGAAAACAAATCTGGAATCATTGAATTTGGCCCAAAGTTTAGCCATGGTGCCAGATATAGACGACTTACTCGCCGCATCAAGAACAAAAGAATGTTGTAAAGTGAACACCATTGCCTTGTTGAATCATTTGGCAGAGAGTGGACATTATGGGAGTCACCGCCAGGGCTGTTTCCGAGGAAGTACCACCAACAGGCTGGCGGTGCTTCACAGGGCTTTACGACCGTGGCGGAAGCGCCGCGGTCGCACCGCCGGGACCGGCGGTTTCCCGCCACAGTGATCCTGGTTTTAATCCGCCAGGGCAGCGCTGCCCAGGGGATTACGAGTCCCCCGACCACCAGCCTTTTCCTGCCGGTTTGATCCGCCAGGAAAAGGCTGTCGGTATGGGGAGTCACGGGGCCACTGGGGGCCCCTGCACTATGGGCAGTGCAGGGGCCCCCTGCCACAGCCCCGTGCGGCAGTGAAAAGCGTGACGGGTGCAACTGCACCCGTCGCGCGGCCGCAACACCGCCGGCTCCATTTGGAGCCGGCTCCTGTGTTGCGGCCGAGATCCCCGCTGGGCCGGCGGGCGGAAACCAGCGGGGATCTCCTGATGGCCGCGGCGGGAGTGCGGCCGCATTGGCAGCCGCCTGGCGGTCAGACCTTGGCGGGCGGCTGAAGCTGCCCGGCAAGGTCGTAATGAGGGCCAAAGTGTCACCAAACAAATTTCAGTGTTGCCAAAAAGAAGTCCTGTATTTGGGACATATCATTAAAAAGGGAACAAGATAAGTTTTAAGAGAGTCAAAGCTATTCTGAAAATGAGTCCTCCTAAACCGCAGAGAGAAGTCAGGATGTTTTCTGGAATGGCTGGCTGCTTTATACAATGGCTACCCAACTTTTCTTTGGTGGCAAAACCTTTGCTGAGCGTGACTCGCAAAGATATACCAGATCCAATTCCATGGGAGAATAAGTGCATGAAAGTGTTCCTAGAGCTGGGACAAAGTCTCTGTCATTCCCTGGCACTGGGAATGTCAGATTGCACAAAACAATTCCATACTATTTTGCAGTGACAGGAAGGGCTGAGCTCTCTCAGTGTTAACCCAAATTCATGGAGATGCCAAAAAGCCTGTGGAATGCTTCTCCGTAACTCTTGATCCTGTAGCCACTGCTATGCCTGGTTGACTTTAAAGTGGTAGCTACAGTAAGCATTAGCCTTGAAAAATGGGAGAACATCGTGATGGAATATCCTTTAATTATCATGGTCCCTCACTCATTCAAGGTGTTGCTAACTAGAACTAAAACACAGCACCTTACTAATTCTAGACTGACTCACTATGAGCAGCAAATGTTAGCAGGAAACATTATTGTACTGAGAAGATGTCAAGTACTGAATCCTAGCACATTGTTACTATTCCCGAGGAATAAGAATCTGATTGTTTTGAGAATGAATGTCTTGATGTCACAGACTTATGCACCAAACCCGGACCAGATATAAATGATGAGTCTTTAATAGGTCCAAATTACATTTTATTTGTGGATGGATCATGTGTAAGAACAAATGATGGATCTTTCAGAGCAGCCTATGCAGCCTGCACAATTGAAGAAGTGATAGAAGCTTCATGGCTTCAAGGAGTTTATTCAGCGCAACTGGTTCATCACCCATAATTTTCTATGGGCAGAGCAATGAGGTTACCTGCAGTTCCAGCAAATGCACTTGTGAATATTACAGATAACATGGTTCTTGATTACTGTAATGGATTGGCTGATGTGGTACGTTCTGTCTCTTGACAAGAAGGAGTTGTGACTGCAAATCTAAACCAGGAGCAGTGTATGACTTTAGTCCCAGTGACTACAGCCCTCATTATGACATTGGTGGTGACTGGTAAAGTGGCAGTAAGACCGCCAACATGGTGGCATTAATTACCACCGAACTATTACCATGGCGGTGATAACTCCCATAAACAGCCAATGTACCACACCAACCTCCAGGGTGTTAACACCACTGACCACGGCGGTAGCCATATCATGACACTGCAAACCACCACGATTTCCGGGGCGGTACGAACGCCATCAGAAGCCTGGTGGTAACACATCACAGAAGACCTGAGACTCACCAACAGAGACACAGTGAAGACCAACGCCGCCATGGAACAAGAACTGCAAGTCTTCCCCATGCTCTTCTATGCCATGCTCCACCTGGAACACCAACGCCGACGAAGAAGACGGCGGTGAGTACAGCTACCTCTGGAGGGGGCTCATGCCCATTTCCCAATGGTGGGGAGTGCAAGGTCACAGTCTCTGAGGTGGGGAATTTGCCCACTTCTCCTGGAGGGAGCCCCATGCCATTTCCCAATGCTGGGGAGTACAAGATCACAGTCTGAGGTGGGGAACTTGCCCACTGCAGCTGGAGGGTGCTCCATGAACAACAGTCCCTGGAGGGTCGCCTACATGCCCTCTGCTGGAGGTGAAGGCTGCATTGTCTCTGCTGGGGGAGGTGTCTCCTGGGCAGCCTCTGCTGGAGGTGAAGGCTTCTTTCCTGTCATTGGTGGTTGAGTGGGAACCTCTTCTGACATTGGTGGTTGAGTGGGAAGCTTTTCTGACATTGGTGGTTAAGTGGGTACCTATTCTGACCTTGGTGGTTGAGTGGGAACCTTTTCTGACATTAGTGGTTGAGTGGGAACCTTTTCTAACATTGGTGGATGAGGGGGAACCTCTTCTGACATGGGTGGTTGAGGGGGATCATTCCATTCCCTGGCTGGTGGAGTGGGATCCTTCCCTTTCCTGGCTGGTGGAGTGGGATCCTTCCCTTTCATGGCTGGTGGAGTGGAATCCCTCCCTTTCCTGGCTGGTGGAGTGGGATCCCTCCCATTCCTGGCTGGTGGAGTGGAATCCTTCCCTTCCCTGGCTGGTGGAGTGGGATCCTTCTCTTTCCTGGCTGGTTGAGTGGGATCCTTCACTGTCTTGCCTCCATGACCAGGAGGTGCCTCCACTGTTCCCGTGGACAGTTTGGCTGGGGTGCTGGGCTGGGCCATTGGGACCCTGCTTTGAGGGGCAGGGGGGGGTGGGAGAGGGAAGAGGTCAAGTTTGGCAAGGAAAAGCTTCTTCTTAGGGACGGTGGGGCGGGATGAGGGAGGAGGGATGGGAGTAGAGGTTGAGAGAGTTGTTGTTGTTGGAGGAGTGCGTCTGCTGGACTTGGGTGCAGGTGCATGGGCAGTGTGCTGATGTGAGGTGGATGGCTGTTGGGTGTCTGAGTGCCTGCATTTGTGTCCTTTAGGAGGGGGGACAGACAGGTTGGGAGAGGACACAGGGGACGCGTGGATGGATTTTGTGGAGGTGTCTGCTAGTGAGGTGTGTGTGCTGCTGGTGGTGGCTGTTGAAGCAGTGCATGCAGGTGTGAGTGTGGATGTGACTCTGAGGGAGGTGGAGATGGAGGAGGAGGGGGAAACAATGGAGGCAGTGATGTGGATGTGTGTGCAACTGTCTGTTGTTTGTGTGAGTGCTTGTGGACTGAAGTGTGGTGCCTGTGTTTGACTGTGCCACTCTTGTGTGATGTCTTGTGTGCATTCTCTTCTGTATGTGTGCATTGGAGGGGTTTGGGTTGAAGAGACTGCGACTGAGAAGTGGTAGTTGGAGGGAGGCGGTAGGAACAGGGACAATGGGTGCCATCACAGTGGAGGCCAGAGCCTGAATCGATCTCTGTTGGGCCGCCAATACACAGTGGATGCCCTCTAGGAATGCATTGCATTGCTGCAACTGGGATGCCAGCCCCTGGAAGGCATTCACAATAGTTGACTGCCCTACAAAGATGGATCTCAGGAGGTCTAACGCCTCGTCACACAGGGCAGCAAGGCTCACTGGGGCAGGGCCTGAGGTGCCTGGAGCGAAGTAATGCCCTCCCTCCTGGGTGAGCAGGCACAGGCAACTCGCTGAGGGGCTACTGGGAAGGCGGTGCTGGTACGGGGGTGGCGGCTGTACCTGCAGCTGTGGTGGTCACAGAGGTGTCTGCCACCACCAGGCAGCTTCCATCGGCGGAGGTATCTGAGTCAGTGTTGTCACCTCCTGTCTCCACCGTGGTGTTCCCCGCACCCTCCGTCCCACTGGTTCCCTCAGCGTCAGTGGACTCTGCCTCCTGGGTCCTGTGGAATGCAGCTCACTCTGTCGCTGGTACCCTTGCTCCTCCACCAGATGATGCTAATGCACACATGGACAGGATGACGGAAGGAGAAGGGGGGAGTGAGAGAAAGGGAGCACTGGGTCAATTACAGCACTAACACCACAGTTGGCATACACAGCACCGTCACACACAGGGATCAGGATTGAGCACTATGTATTGCATTGGCATTGAATTGGCTAGTGGAGAAGTGTGGCACAATGGTTAGAGTGGCAGACCCTGATGCAGATATCTGGCCCGGGACCAGGATTCAATTCCCACCTCGGTGGGTCTTGGGCTCAATTCCCTTGGACCAGATAATTCTTGCCTCGGTGCCTAATCTAATTAATGGGTCCCACTCTGTAACTCTGGGCAATAGCTTGCTTAATCTCCACAACGGCCCTCACAGCGCTTGGATGCCTGGCTTCACCCTGGGGCTGTCCAGGAGTGGGCGCCTCACAGGGAAAAGCCAGGAGGGGTTCTACAGCGGTATGAGTACAGTGCCTAGAGACCCTAACAGGTGAGTAGTGCGCTATACAAGCACAAAGTTTACAGTTTTTTGCTAGATGCTACAGCAAGATGAGGGCCAAACACCACCAACTGCACCCCTCCTGGACCCACAAAGCCCTGACTGACATGGAATGCAAATGAGCTAGGTTACCTGCATTTGCCATACACCCATTACCCTTGTGCTGGATCACGCTGCAATGTCCGGCCTGGCATTAAGGGGCATCCATGAACTCACAACCACCAACTGGATCCCATGCCACCTAACAATTATTGTAGTTAGGCTCACTGTACTCACCCTCTTGTGGCTGCTGTGATGCCCTCAAGCTCCCATCCAGCTCTGGGTAGGCCATCATTAGCATGCAGGTGATCAGGAGGGTCAGGTTCCGACGGGCACCCCTTCCTCTTTGGGAGGCCATCCCCAGCTGGGCCTCCGTGGTCTTCCATGCCCAGAGTCTCAGGTCCTCCCACCGTTTCCTGCAGTGGGTGCTTCACCTGCTGTAGACCCCCAGGGTCCGCACGTCCTTGCCGATGGCACGCTACAATCCCTTCTTTTGATGTCCTCCTGACCTGCATAGGGAAGACAGTCAGGAGGACAACATTACACCTACAATTCAGCCTGTCACACATATGGCCCACAAATCCCGTTTCCATCTCCATCGGCACACACATCGCCCAGCGCACACCATGTACACTACCACCGCACATATGACACGATGCCTGCATACACACACCTTCATGCAACCCTCCCACATGCATCGTGGCCAAGGTGTGCTCACTTGTTGGTCTGGAGGCCCATAGAGCTGTCCATACTGGGGCAGGATCCCATCCACTCAGTGCTCCAACTCCATCGAAGTGAAGGCTGGGGCCCTCTCCCCGGTCACACAGGCCATGGTAGGTTCCAGACACAGGTCACAGCAGCACACACATTGTAGGTGTTGTCCTGTGGAAAGTCAGGAATCAAGTGAGGTTATAGACAGAAAATGGTGGTTATGTCCACGGCGGTGTACACCGTCACCGCCGACGCTGATCCCTATTGGCCACTGTACTCAATAGAGCCCCATATTAGCCAGGGAGGAATTGCACAGTGGTGCAAGACCTCCTTCTGCCACGATGCCCAACGTCGGTGGAGTTACCTCACTTCCACCTGTCCCTAGATACAGGACAGGCGGTCGCCATTTCATGGTGGTGGACTTCATACAGATCTTCCATAACTGCATCATTTATGGAAATTGCACATACATTGCCATTCCCGCTGTCCCATCACATTAATGTTGCATGCACACTGAGGTGGTGGTTCCATTGTAAAAATTGTGACAGCCTACTCACTCTTATGTCCCTTAGGTACCTACCACTGCAGATGAATAGGAGATGGAGACATCCCCCGTGTACAGTCCCCTTGTGGACTTTTTTACACTGGAGGACAGGCACATTATACTAACCTATGGACTGGACAGGGCCACAATCACAGAGCTGTGTGCCCAATTGGAGCCTGACCTGATATCAGCTATCTGTCATCCCATTGGGATCCTCCCTCTTGGGCAGGTTCTATCAGTGCTCCATTTCCTGCCAACTGGTTCTATCCAAGTGACGGTGTGCTTGGCAGCAGGAATGTCACAGCCAATGTTCTCAATCGTGCTGGCAAGAGTATTGCCTGCTCTGGTGAAACACATGTGCAGCTACATTTCTTTCACCCAGGTGGAAGACTTGGCCACTGTTAAAGCGGGATTCTATGCAATAAACAAATTCCCAATATTATTGGGGGCGATTGACGTTACAAGTATTGTGTCGGTGCATGACACCTTCGTTCTGAGGAATAGCAGCATCCCAAATGTGATGGCCCAACTACAGAGGCACAGGATGTGGCAAATAGGTGAGCCTGAGTCCCCATCCACTGTATGTCAGTGTATGCCTTAAAGTGTTACCCTCATAGCATTGTGTAATGCTAAAGTTTGTCCCTCAATACTTGCAGGTGACTCTGGCTATCCAAACCTATTGTGGCTCCTGACCCATGTGAGGAATGCCAGGACAGGGGCTGAGAATCGTTATAATGATGCACATGAGCGAACCAGGAGAATAATTGAGAGTGACCTTCAGCCTCCTGAAGGCCAGGTTCAGATGCTTGCATCTGACAGGTGGATCCCTGTGCTACTCACTCGATAAGGTCTGCCAGATAGTAGTGGCATGCTGCATGTTGCACAACCTGGCCCTCAGACGACATATGCCTTTTCTGCAGAAGGAGGGGACTGGAGATGACCCTGTGGCAGCAGTGGACCCTGAGGACAGTGAGGAAAAGTAGGCAAAGGATGAGGATGAGGACAACTAAACATCAGTTATAAGTCAATACTTTCAATGACACACAGGTGAGACAGTGGAACTGACCATTACTCTGACTATTGATGTTTTCTGTGTGGCTGTAGCATGAGGGCATTCAATTCCTTTGCATCTCAACTTACTATCACCTATGGCTTGTCCTTTTACAGAAGTTGGTGATATGACAACAGTGTCCTGATGTGTTTACTGCAGATAGCTACAGGTCATTACTTGTATGCTATCACAGTGTTCAGATCATTTGCACTAGATGTGACAGTTCCCATAAATTGGAAGGGGAGCAAAGGCAGTCCAAAGTGGACACGGTGATAGGGTGGGACACAAGGAGGACAATCAGGAGAGTCTCATTTCCTGGCAGTGGTCTTGTTCTTGGCAAGTGTCTCTGGCTTCTGTCTGGGTCGTAGGAAACATTTGCTGGGTGGTTCACCTTCTGCAGGGGGAGGGGTGCTGGTGTCCTCTGGGTCCTGTGGCGGGGCCTCCTGCCCACTAGCTAAAGCAGGGCTGGTCAATAGACTGGCTAGTGGCAGGGGCCCACTGGTGTGCTGTGGATTCCCTCATGATGTTGGCCATGTCTGCCAGCACCCTTGCTATGGAGATCATGGTGGTGTTGAGAGCCTGCAAGTCCTTCCTGATCTCCTGATGGTGTTCCTCCTGCAGTCGCTTGTTCTCCTGCATGTTATTTAGGATCTGGCCCATCGTGTCCTGGGATTGTTGGTAGGCCCCTGGGAGCTTGGTGAGTGCCTTCTGGATAGTCAGTTCCCTGGGCCTGTCCTCCCCCTGGCTCACAGCAATCCTCCCAGTGTCCCTGTGGCCCTGTGCCTCTGCCCTCTGAACGGTGTGCCCACTGCCACTGACACCAGGTCCCTGATTGTCGTGGGGGCGAGGTGTGGACTGGGGTCCCTGTACAGGTAGGCACACTGCTGATTGACGTGTCCTGGGGACGGAGGTGTGGGGACGCTGGGTGGGTGCTGTGATGTTGGATACTGAAGGGGGAGGCTCTGTCGTTGATTGTGAGTGGGCTGGAGTTACCAACTGACCAGTGGTCCCTGATGGGCCATGTAGTTCCAGAAATCCATAGTTACTGTCATCACTGGGGGCATCTTATGTTGGGGGACTGGTTTGTTGAGGCACCTCCTCTCCGCTGACATTGTCTGGGGCACCTGTGGGGATGTAATTGATGTACTATGCCTCATGTCTGTGACATATTGTACATCCCTAGCTTCCCCTCTATTGTTGCTGTTGCCCTGCCACCTTTGTTTGTGAATGGTGATATATGTTGTGATTGTTAGTTCTCCATGCTGTGCATGCTTTTGTGATATGTATCCATGCAGGTCTAGGAGGGCTGTCCATGCATTGGTATAGCATGCAGGGCTTGGCATTGGGGTTAGTCATATGTGTAGGTGCAATGTGTGGGATGGAGTTGAGTGATGGGAGTGAGGGCGAGGGTGTGAGATGGCACGCAGGTATGGGGGTGATAAGTAGTAAATGTTGACTCACCAGTGTCCAGTCCTCAAGCAACTCCAGTGAGTCCCTCAGGCTGCAGTAATGCCAAGACTTGCTCCTCCCATGCTGTGAGCTGTGGGGGAGGAGGTGGGGTCCACTGCCAGTCTTCTGTATGGTGAGCTGGTGCCTTGCTGCCACGGAACTCACCTTCCCCCATAGGTCGTTCCACCTCTACCTGATATCGTCCCTTGTTCTTGGATGCTGTCCCACGGGGTTCACCCTGTCCAAGATTCTCAACCATAGCTCATCTTCCTGGCAATGGATATTTGCTGTACCTGTGCTCCAAACAGCTGTGGCTCAACCCTGACTGATTCCTCCACCGTGACCCGCAATTCCTCATCTGTAAAACGGGGTGCCTTTGTGGGGACATGGGTGTTGTGAGGTGTGTGTAAGTATGTGGGTGTTGGGTACTGTGGTTGGGTGTGTGAAGTGGGGTGCATGAGGGATGTATGGGTGTATGTGTCCAGTTGTCACAGTGGTCCTGGTGCCAGTCTGGTGGCAATAATTTGTATTCGTAAAGGGTTGTGGGTAATGTGGGTGTGTGTTTTATAGTGCTGTGGGTATGGTGTGTGTATGAGTGTCAGGTGTGTGTTTTTGGTATTGGCCAATATTGTGTAGTTTAGTATATGGGTATCCATTGAGAACACACCGGTGTGTGCAGCCAATGGTTTACCACCATTGAATGTCCGCCGTGGTGATTCGTTATTCATAATGTGGTGAGTATTGTTTTGTTGGCGTAACGGTATGGGTGTTGGTACCGACACTTTAGCACTGAACTCTCGGCTGGTGGATTTGTGTATGTCTGTCATAATTTGGCAAATGGATGTTTGCCTCCGCAGCGGTATGTTGGCGGCCGTCACCGCGGCAGTAAGCGGAATTTACCACCAATGTCATGATGAGGGCCTATGTATTATTCAAAAATCATATGAGAAACTCCTGTCTAGAGCCTCGTTGAAGGGCCCCATCAGGTGATTCTGATCACAAATACCACAGTTAAATATGTTGGAATCCCAAGCTGGCTGCATGCATGGCATACCCAGAGAACAAGAGATCCTTATGAAGAAATAGTGTCCTAAGCGCCAGAACCAAGAGCACTGGTAGACGTACCACCACACGTTGCATGACAAGAAACTCAAGAGAGAAGAGACTGTGATCAGAGGCAGCAAGGAGAAGAAAGGGATGAAGGTTCTCACAGGTGAAGAGGTCCGACTGCCGGACATCTCACAAAGTGGCACTGGAGAAGATCTGGTAACACAAATTAATGAAGTAACCTATGGAACTGTTTCAGAACAAACTAAAAGCTTTGCAGCTCCAGGAGAAGGAACACGTTCTGGAATTGAGACAAAAAACTATTCACATAACAAAAAATGGCCAAAAGGTTACAGTAGAAAGAAATCAAGATTGAGTGTCAGCTGAATCAATACCACCGACAATCAGATAAGAAGCAGAGTCAAGTCCTAGAAGTGATACAGAAGAAGAAAAAAACGCACTCAGGTCAAAAAAATCTAGAGTACCTCTTCGAAGATGTTCATCACTTGAATGAACATCTCATGTGTGCCAAATTCTGAACGTTCCAATTTCTGATCTACTTGATTGGAAGAAGGAGTTGCCACAGCCACTTCGAAAGTCCCTGATTCAAAAGAACAATTGATCTAAAATTGCAAGACTGAGAAATACAAGGACTGAGACATTATTGAACTGTATATGAAATAAAAATGCTATTACAACGCATTGAAAAAGAAGATAAGAAGAGTATTGAGGTCTGAGGGAGCAGCTAAAGAGTAGGGATTACATTCTAGAAGAACACGGAACCTGAAGAAGAGTATACTGATATAGTTCAGCTTTAACAAGATATATTTGCTGTCACAAATGATTTATTGGTGGCATATCTGATTTTAGAGATAACACGTATAATACCAATTGAACAAGGTGCGAGGTACTTATAGGGACCTTACTGACACTTATAATTTTAGTAGGAACAATATTGGTATTAGTCATACACTTTACACCAGATAGAAAAAAGGCTGTAGTAGACTATGTAAATGCAACACTTAAACCAAGCATAGCTGAAGATGAATTGAAGACATTTGTAAATTACAAGAATGAAGATGATTCAATTAATGTTTACTCTAGATTAGTACAAGAATATGCTAAAGATATAGATGTAAAGGACTGCTATATCTGTGCAGAAAAGCCACCCTCTGCAGATGAACAGGTTTCCTATCACCACATTCTACTTTCCTTTGCTATTTCTTGTAGTATTCTTCTTAGTTTAGTATATAATCAAACACATTACTTGGACATGGTACTTTTTAAGGTTCCACTAATGAAAAGCATGAATTTATATCCACAAGATAAGGAAATGGAGATTGCTTGGCATTAGTTTAGACTGTTTCTTCCCATAAACACAGTTAAAGCACATGAGAAAGACCTAACATGCTTAATGAACTTGCAAGAAAAGGCTTTTATTTTAATACTAGGAGAAAGAATTGAGCAATTTGCAAAAAATGCATATTAGAAAGAGGATGTTCAGAAGAATGTATGAAGAAAGGAAGGGGATGAATTTAGAAAGAAAATGTCTGTACCAAAGCTTAAATTAGATAAAGGACTCAGAGGGAAAATATGTGTATTTAAGAAGAATCCGTGGGAGAAAGACACCAGTAGGAAATAGTAATTGTAAGCGTGTGTTTGAATTGTCTGGCAGAATATGGCTATTTTTGCAAGAAGTTGACCCTACTATATCTGGGGTATACTTTGTGGAGAGAATACATATTTGGGATTGCCTGCTCTTTGGGAGGGATTTGTTATTTAGGCTTATTTTTTTCAAAGATGTATCATATACAGAACTTAGTTGCATTAACAAAGACACCAGCACACAAACAATACACTTGCAGTGTGAATGAGGGGCACAGTTAGTGGGAGAAATACTTGGAGTAATCATACCTGCTATATGAGTAGTCTTGAATGATGAAAATATTAGAAAGCTCTCAACAGTAGTTGATAGGTTCGCAACTAGTACTTCTGGAGCTCTATTAATAGAAAACACTGAGCTTGTAGCTATTATTTATATGGTTTTTCAGAACCGCTAGGAGTTAGATATCTTATTAGCTGAATAATTACAGATAGATACCACAGCACTCAAATTTGGAAGTCCAACCGAAGTAAAAAGCCCATCACACAGGATTCTCTGATATGTAGTTCTGAAGCGTAATTTATTTAGTTAAAGGACCTTTGTAGATTCCAGTACATAAATAATACAGCAACAGCCACAGCCACAGCCAAGACATGTTTCATGATGGTAAGCAGCAAAGTACATATAACCAAAAAATATACAGTGAGTACAGAGATAATGTTCAATATACATAATTGAAAATTTATATTTATCAGGTCTATTACATCTACTTACTTACTTTGTTTGCTACTCTAAGTAAAATATAAATAATGCAGTACATCAGTGTCTATATTTTTTTCACAGTGAATGCAAATATAAATAACAAGGAAAGTGTGCTTCACCCAAAAGTGATAACTGAAAAAATAAGGTGTTTGTAGATCTATTCATATGGCCCGAATAAAGAAAACAGAACCAGAAGAGAGGTGCTATAGTACAGTGAAAGAGCATACCCTATTGCCATTAAGAAATAATATAGAAGAATGTGTTGAACAAGCAAAATGCAGAGATATAAACCCAAGAAGCTAAAGATAAGTTGGGGAGGAGCACTAAACTACTACTACTTGTGAAGGTTTCAATCCCAAAATGTAATAAATGAAGTTCCAAAAAACAAATTACACCTCAGGCACGTAATGAGTAAGTTCCAGAGTACAAAGTCCCAAAAGGATCATTTCTGTATGTTTGAACAAAGTGGCATCCTTGACAGAGAGTGCAGTTACTAGTGCCTGTAAACGTTTCTCCAGTAACAAACATGACATTTTCTGCCCATTCAATGTCCTTGAGCTTGTTCGAGAGGTCTTTTGTATCTTGTATGTAAGATGGCAAGTTGTGGCCCAAAGGTTGCAAGAAAATATAATTGTATTCTGAGATCCGTTCTTTGGGAGAACCAATTCAAGAAATGATGGGTTTGTCTTGTGGGAAGGCCCCTGCTTTATGTATTTTCAGAAGCACATATATGCATGGTTTACAATGCAACTTAGTTGACATCCTGCCAATGTGTCAGTGTCTGTTCTATGATCTTGGTCATATCTCTAAGAGGATTGTTCGAAAGGTGTATGTAAGCTGTCTTGTCTTCTAGTTGTCTATCAATCTCCCCTGTATAGTCAACTTGTCACATCGCTATTATATTCCCCCTTTGTTCACTTCCTTAATCACAATGTTCGGTACACCTGCAAGTGATTCAAGTGCCTCTCTCTCAGATACAGTTAAATTCCCTGTCAATGGACGTGGTCTGCTAACCAATTTGTCTTACAATGCATATAAATCCAGGGTCACAGGCATCTATTACATTGTCAAAAGATAAATTGGGTCCAAAAGTTACCCTTAACTAAAGACCACTATCTACATTTAAATTAGTCAAAATATCCAAGTCCTTTGAAAGTTCAGTCATAGATGGTATGGATGACTTGTGTCCTCTAATGATAAAAGCAATTGTACGTCCTGTAAATCTTTAATGGACTTATGACATTCTGGTGTTGAATACATTGCAGGCACAGAGTGTTTGGGGTGCTCTTCAAAATATGTTTTTATATTTTTAAAACGTTTTACAAACTTGTATAAGTCAACCTGAATCTGTGCAAAATCAGGAATAGAGGTAGGGCAAACATTCAGTCTTCTCTTCAATACATCAATTTGTACATTGAATAATATATAATCAGGTTAATAATAGCAACATTACCAGTAGTAGTCTGAACATCATTATTCAAGACCATGGCATTGGACTGTACACTCAGTTCCTCTGATTGCGTGACACTGATCTGATAGTAATCTCTTCCCTTGTCTCTCTTTTTGCAGCTATTCCCCCCCCCCCGGTTTTCTTATGTTTCTGTTTTGCTTGTTGAAAGTGTCTGGTCCCTTTCCTGTATCTTTCCATTTCCTCTAAAAAAGCAGAAGCATTATCCCCTGTAGTGGGTTCCGAATCTACCAGCATGTGTACACGTTTATCACTGACATCAGTATTGATACTTGATACATCAGATTCGCTTGCTGATGTGGGTGCAGATGTAGTCACAGGTCTGTCACTAATTGTATTGGATCGAACATTGTCTTCATCAAATGTGTGTGCAAATGTGAAAACGCAACCATTACGATAGTCTGTTTCATCTCTCTTAAGATTTCTCATCTTTTTCTCTTTGATGTATAATTGATGTGCATTAATAACATCCTTAAGAACTTTATAGTTCTTCTCTGTTGGTTCAGGCAAGTTCAAATCTCTGATTTCTCCTTCTAATGTCATAATTGCTTGTATAAATATTTTTACTCTCAGCCTGCTTAACCAATATGTTCATCATCCCATATGATGAAGCCAGTATAAGATGTTCCCACTCGCTCAGTAAGTCAGCATTCATCTCTTCAAAGGATGGAAAAAAAATGATCATACAACCTCGGGTGCTTGTTTCAGCTCTATGGACCTCAGGGTCACTGTGGCGGTCTCAGCAACGCTGGACCGGCAGTGCAGACCGCCATATTATGACTGCAGCAGTTTGGCCACTGCCAAACCACCACGTCCCGCTGCTTTACCGTGGCCAGTCGGGCTGGAGGTTTCCACCTTCAGCCTGGAGGGAGTCCGATAACCACTGAGGTTATTCCGACTCGGGACACCACCAGCATTTTCCTGGCGGTCTCATCGCCACAAAATGCTGGCAGTAAGGTAGCCAAACGACAGGAATTTGCTTCCTGTCACCGGGATACTCCCTAAACACCTCAGCACAAATGCATGTATGCACCCACACACACACACACAATCACACACAGACACACCCTTACACACGCACTCACAACATTCACCGCATAGACACACATACATACCCATACACATCACACATGAACACATACACTCACCATCCCCACCCCTCCTTTCAACTACACACACCTGCACACACTCACTCACACCCACTATTACCCCTTACACATTCACCCATGCACACACCCCCACACTCCCCATCCACATGCATACACACACGCATCACCATTGCCACATTTACACAAAGGCACACACGCAGGCATAGACACTCCACCTCCCCCTCCACATTCATGACATGAATACACACACTCACACACACCTATTCACACCCCCAGCCCTTGTGGACAACACTTACCACTGCCTGCACCACCACGTCACCAGAAGTCTGCCACACAGAACTACTGGTTGTAATTCTGTGGGCGGTCTTTTTCTGGCATGGCGGTGACAGGAGTTGAACCGCCTAAGCGCAGCTGATCGCCGTGATGAATGTCACCAGATATCCTTCCTCCGGTGGTGCTGATATCTGGTGGCAGTCATAATATGGCAGTCTTCGTGTGGCCGTGGCGGTCTTTTCAAAAGATTGCCGCAGTCATAATGAGGGCCTAGGTATTCTTTCAATACTGTAACATCCCCCTTCTAGATAGTTCTTGTTTCTTGAGACTTTCAAGTCGGATGAACTTTTGTTTAAGGCCCTCACTAGTACTATTTGGTCTGATCACATGACTAGTATTCGTTTTTGTCAAGAAAAGTTCTAATTATGATTTGTCACTGTCATCATCAAATGTGGCCATGGTTGCTTGAGCAAGTTCAATATACAGTTAAATCCAACTTTAAGAGGAAGGAGAGCAAAACACTACAATGAATTACAGAAACAATAATTGGCAGCAGTGGTCTAAATCTGGCACCTCCTGTCAAAGAGTAAGAAATTCAAGGGTATGTTTGAAAATGAAAAAGCTCAAAGGTACAATTGTTGTGCTTATGTACCCTACTGCCAAAGGTACCAGTTACAAGAGGATGACAAGGCAGCCCACTGTATGTATTAATTATTACAGATACATAACCCAGCACTAAAGTTTTGACGTCCAACCTGAGTAAAAAGTCCATCACACAGGCTTCTTTGATATGTAGTTCTGAAGTGTAATTTATTCAGTCAAAATATCTTTGTAGATTCCAGTAGATAAAAAATACAGCAACAGCCACAGAATACACGTGTTTCACCACAATAGGTGACTTTTTCAAGGCTGCAAAGTACATATAACCAAAAAATATACAATGAGGACAGGAATAATGTTCAAAATATATAAATGAAAACAGAGTAGCAAACAAAGTACATAAGTAGAAGTAATAGACCTGATATTCCCCGATTCCCCAGCTTGAAACATGAAAGCCAGTGGTCCACATTCACGGGAATGAGAGGTGAGAACTTTTTCGACTGACTCATATTGGGTTCTTTAGGGACTCGGGCATGATATTCTCCTGTTGTATCAAGTGGTTTTGTGAAGTATCTATTTTTTCCCCTGTAGATGTACAAGTTATCATGGTCTGTGGACTATTCTTTGGGACAACGCACATCACTGACATCGACCAAGAACGTTATATAGTTAGCGCACTGCACGCTACAGGTACATTACTTTCTTGCAGATTCTACATACTATATATTTTCAGGATTCTTTTATATATATGTTTTTTTAACTATCGGGCATAAACTACATTTCATTTTATGTTGATATCATCCCAACATTTGAAAAGTGGGATTTATTTGCTTTCATTTTGGCATACAGTCTACCAATCAGAATTTCTTCTTTCTCAATATTGCTGCCCTTACTGAGCAACATAGACCACTTTACATTTTTAATAGGATCGTGACATAAATAGATGTCGTCTCCCCAGCGCTGTTGTCTGAAACACAAAAGCCGGTGGTCCATGTTCATGGGAACAAGAGATGAGATAACTTTTTTGGCAGACACATATTGGGTTCTTCAGGCACTCAGGCATGGTATGCTCTTGTTGTAACAAGTGGTTTTGTGAAGTGTCTGTATTTTTCACTTGTAGATGTACAATTTATTATGGTCTGTGCACCATGATATGGGACTTAACCAACATCGCTGACAGCAATTTGGCATTGTACTGGTATGCTGTGATGGTGGTGATGGTTGTGTTTTGTCTTTGGACTTATTATTAATTTGTAGCCATAACAACTCAATAAACACAGTCTGGTTCAGTCACAAAATAGTTTTAAGAAAATCTCTACCCAACCCCTGTTAGAAATAGCACAAATATACTTTTTTCAGAGAAATGTGTTTTATGTTCAAGCACTGAAAAAATGAAAGTCAAGAAAACAACAAAATTAAATTGGCAAATACATTTTAAAAAATCAGAACAACATTAATAAATACAAAGGCACCCAAATGATCAAAATCTGATAATGGGAAGCAGAAGTATAACTTTTTAAATATTGAGTCAAAAAGGGCATAGAAAATAGAGAGCCCGGATTAAAAGTCTGCAGTTCATGTCTGACTGGGTCCTGGGTCTGATTTCCGGTCACAGAGTGTAAGTTAAGTAGGCTGAGTGATTCACACCAGTCAAGTTTTAAAAAATCTGACATTTTAAAGCTTCACATCCTCCAGCAAGGCAAATTAAGAAGCTGAAGTCAGTGAAGGTCCCTCGAAGTCTGATACCTTGTCATCAAACTCCCTCTGAATCTTTGTTTTTCGAATCACAGTGGTACAAAGGAAGATTCCATAGCTAATGAGGTTGCTTCACCTCTGTGATAGATTTGCTTCTTTGCCTCAGTCCAATGTTTTTAGTTACTTTTTTGGTTCTCAAAATCTACCAGCAAGACAAGAGTACCGCCTGCTACCTTGCCTCCCCTAGAGGCATCCATGGACCTTTTGCCTGCCGCAACTGCCACTGTACCTTCTCCGCACCCATAATGCCAGACCCCCAGCCATAGAACCATCACAAACCCCTCCAGATCACCCCAAGTGCATCCCTCTCAACATTCACTCACTTCACAAGCATGCCGTTGATCTTTGGTAACTGACAGTCTCCAACCGCCCGACATTGCCTTCCTCACCGAGACATGAACAAACACAGCATCCGAACCGGATATCACCATCACCATCCCCACAGACTACTAACTACTCCGCAAGGACCAACCTTCCAGACCAGGTAGCGGACTAGCCATCGCCCACAAGATCACCCTCCGACTATCAATCAATTCACAGGAATACTCCCCCCTCATGGAGCACCTCCACTTCCAAGTTGAGGTCACCCCAAAGACCATCATCCACAGCACCCTCATCTACAGACCATCTAGCCCACGACTCCATCACCGACTTCATAGTCCCCCATGCACTTGCCTCCACCAATTACATACTCTTTGGAGACCTCAGCTTCCACATCAGTGACCACAACACCTCCTCACTACTCGAGAACCTTGTCACAATCGCTCTCAAGCAATTGGTCACCTCACAACACACATCGCCAGGCACACAATTGACCCAATCTTTTCCGTCAGAAGCAGTGTCACTATTGATGACTCAACACTGCCACACTGGGCTGATCACCACTGCATCCACTTCTCCATCACCATACCTACAGCTCACATCAACACCCCCCGTAACCCCCAGAGGAAATAGAATCAGACCACAGAGGAGCAACTCATCAACACCTTCAGCAACTCACCACACCCGAAACAACAGATGCCAGCATCTCAGCATGCAACCTCCGCCAATGGATTGCCGATTGTGCCAACACCCTAGCTCCACTCTGAACGACCACAGGGAAACACTCCACCAAGAAAGACAGCTGGTTCACCCGCACTTTAGGAATTGAAGTGCACCTGCAGGAGACTGGAGAAAAAAATGGAGGAACAGCAAATCCAGGGAGGACCTTTCAGCCTTCAAATCTGCCCCAAGGTCCCACCATGGCCTCATCAGAGCCACCAGAAAAACTGCCCTACAGGACCGTATCGACTCCACCACTCACAACACAAAAGAACTTTTCGCAGTCATCAAGGAATTTGCCAAACCACAAGCAGAGGCCACTAACGTCCCTCCACCCCAGGACCTCTGCGACAGATGAGCCACCTTCTTCTATCGGAAAATCGAGGATATCTACAACAGCTTCAGACCCCAAGACTTTCTGACCTCACCAACAATACTCTGACTCATATTCACTGAACCCCCACATTTCCTGCATGCCTGGACCGCACCTCTCGACGGATGAAATTCGCTCCATCATGAGTAGCATCCACTCTGGAGCCCCCAATCAACCTTCACCCACTACATCTTCAACAAAATCAGGGCCTCGATCGCACCCGAGCTCTGGAAGACTGTTCCCTAGAGTCTGTGACTTTCCTCGAGGACTGGAAGCATGCCGAGATCCACCCGCTCTTGAAGAAACCCACAGCCGACCCCACGGATCTCAAGAAATACCTCCCCATCTCCCTGCTGTCTTTCCCAGTCAACAACATCCTGGACAACTCCCAATCAGGATTCAGAACTAATTACAGCGCCCTGCTTGCCGCCACAGATGACATCTGCTCTCTCCTCAGCAGCAGCCAAATAGTAGCTCTCACCTACTGGACCTATCGGCCGCCTTCGATACAGTGTCCCACCGTACCCTATGCACCAGACTCCACGCAGCAGATATACACGGCAAGGTCCTTCGGTGGATACACTCCTTCCTGACAAGCGGAACACGGAGAGTCAAACTCCTTCCACACCTGTTAGAACCTACAGAGATCAGCTGTGGAGTACTGCAACGATCCTCGTTGAGTCCCACACTGTTCAACATCTACATGGCCCTGCTCGCGCAATCGTCAGAAACAATTGATTGAACATCATCTCCTACGCAGATGACACCCAGCTCATCATCTCCCTGACCAAAAACCACACAACGGCCAAGAAGAATTTTCTAGACTGTATGGAAGCAGTCGCCGCCTGGATGAAGGAGAGCTGCCTTAAACCAAACTCCGACAAGACCGAGATCCTGATCCTGGGACCCTCCTCCTCCTCAGCCTGGGACAACGCCTAGTGGCCCTCAACACCTGGCACCCCACCCCATCCCTGTAAACCACGCACACAACTTCAGTGTCAATCTCGACTCAGCATACACCATGACAAGACAGGTCGACTCCGTCGCCTCCACCTGTTTCCACACCCACTGACTCCTCCGGAAGATCTTCAGATGGATCCCAAGAGACTGCTGCAAGACCATGACATACGCCCTGATCAGAAGCAGACTTGAGTACGGCAATGCCCTCTATGCCGGAGCCATTAAGAAGGACATGAGCAAGCTACAACAAATCCAGAACACCTCTTCCAGACTTATCCTGAACATCCCTTGCCGAGAACACATCACAGGACACCTGAGAGAGCTCCACAGGCTTACTGTTGAGAAAAGGATCAACTTCAAGCTCCTCGTAAACACTTACAGGGCCCACCACAAACTTGGACCCACCTACCTCAACCACCACATCGCCTTTTACTCCCCTGCCAGACCTCTCTGCTCCTCCCAGCAGGTGCTTGCACTGTACCACACAGAAGGAAGTTCTCGGCTGGAGGAAGATCTTTCACCTACCTTGCGGCAAAATGTTGGGACACCTTGCCTCTCAACCTCAAGCAGTCACTATCACTACCTAAAAAAGTGATAGCTGATCAGGGCTCCACAGGGTCAGATACCTTTGCTATAAGATCTAACTGAAGCCTTTTTGTTTCCCACCAAAAGGTCTGAGTGGGCCGAACCTGTATTTCTTGCCCACTGAAGGTGTACACTGCTTGGCAAGCCTACATGTTTAGTTGCAGTCATCCACAGGTGAAAAAAGTACTAAGTTCTGTAACTCTTCAGCTGCTGTGATAGTTCCTCCTGGCCACTGCTGAAACTTATAGGCTCTCTGGGCAGGCATTTAGGCACCAGGCCGTCTCTGCCCAACTGCTGCAGATTCATGTCAGGAGGGCGTTTTGGAGTTCGAATCCTCCTACTTCTTTTTTTGCCTCTGGAGGAGGTAATAGGAGACAAGCCACTTTCCCTCTAGAGAACAGTTTCAATTCAAAGGCACCAAAGGAGTCAGGATTTTTCTTCTTAACTAGAGTGATGGTAGGAGAAGATGATTGTGAGGTGCTAGTCTAACCCTGTGCACAAATCAGTGATTGCAGAATTCTCTACACCCAATCCTCGCTACTTTCTCGTTGAATTCCCACTTCCTTTTTAGGAGCAGGCCTTTTTAGATTAGTGTAAGCCTTCATATAATCCCTCCACCAAAAGGGCCCTAGCATTCCTAAAGGCTGAATGCACTTATTCCATTCTTCTAGTTACCCACTATATAGAATAGGCATCTTCCTCTCAGTGGATATTAGAATAGCTTTTCTCTCCTGCTGAAGCTACAGACTTTAAGTCAAAGATGGCTTCCAGACAAAACGCTTCCATTTCCTGATAGTTCCATTTGAGATCCGTGCTTCAGATAAAAAAAATTGAAATCTGTTGGTGTTGCCAGCTGTTATGTCTCCCTTCCAGGTGACATATCCCTTCTAAATGGTTACTATTAACCTCAAGCTATTGACATCCAAGAGAAGGGCCATTAACAGTAAACTAGTGATGTGTATTCAGTCTGTGGAAATAAACTTTATTCGGCCAAAGGCCCTAACAGCATTACACAGAGATTAAAAAAGTAAACTACAAGATGAAGACATACAATCCTTTAAAATAAGAAACATCAGAATATCACAGAAGTGTCATACACAAACAATGTGCGCAATGTCTATTCAGCCAATGGGGTAGGGCCATGAGACAAACCAATTTGAAACCAGTTTCTTCTCAGGTAGCACAAAGTATGCATTTCTAAAGTTACATTTCTTTACTAAAGTTATCAGGAATCTACTTTCACCTTTGGTGAAGATATTGCAAAGTAAGTGAAAAAATTAGTTTTTGCAACTTTAGAATTTTCCCTAGCCAAAATAGGGAAAATATGTTATTCCTTACTTGCTCAATAAAACAGCTTTTTTGAACTGTTTACAGTGAAAGCAAACTTTGTCAATTTCTATCATGCCCTGTTTCATATATTAGTGACCCAGATGTGTGGGCTTCAACGGCACCCTTAGTGTTGACTTTTGACCTCAACCCAGCCGACGGAAAATATTGTTACTATCTGGATCCACACATGTTTGACACACGTGGGCTGCATTATGTATTTTCACCGCCAACACATGCTATATAACTTCAATGCAACTGATGCAAATTGTACATCACCTTACAATAGCCTTACTGGAGGGATACAACAAATGAGTGAAACCAGTTTTTCAGTGCAATTTACATAACAGAGCATACACTTTGAGGCTGTCACATTGAATGGTAGTGTCACACTATACAGAGCCTTTATGTCAGAAAAATAGCGTCCGTAAAACAGTGGTAAATCTTGGGTGACTACTTATAAAAGGAAAATTCCCGACACTCTTAAACAAAGTGACATAAACAATAGCATCGGCACGAGTCCAACAAACCCCTTCTTTATTCACCTTTAAAATCTAGATGGTATAAAATCTTGAAGCACATTGAAAGAGTTACTGACTCAAACAGAACATCAATCTAACCATGACAAACATCACTAAACTTAAACTGCATGAATACTGGAAGCGCAAGGGAAAACATGGCCTGGTTAAAATAGAAAACGTGATGGGATTTGCAACCTGTGAATGCTGAAAAGGGTTGGCATTGAAGAGTCATTGGCCTTTGAATTTCCAATTATTTGTTGTAGAAGTGGGACTCTGCCAGAGAAGACACGGAGACACCGTACCAGCAACAACTACATCGAATATCAAATATCTTCTCTTTTAGTAAAGAGCTTATAATCAGTGATGAAAAAAGCAAGAGGCTGCAGATTTGAAAGTTCCCCTCAGTCCCTCACTTTATTACCCTCTCTGCTGCCTTCCACTTTCCTGAATAATCATGTGACATCAGGTACCTGGCCTGAAGAAAAGCAGTCTATTTGCTTTCGCCATTGACTGCTTGAATTCAGATGTTGACCGCTCATGTTAAACCTGACAGAACTATTTTCTACTTTTATCCCCCTTTTTGGGCAACATATATTGCATGCTGTATTTTTGTTTTGTTTTTGCTGATGCACTAAAGGCCATTGTGGTATTTTGATTGTCATTGATTGGCAATACATAATATGTTTATTAGCTAATGGATTTTATGTAGCTTAGAATTATCTTTTGGTTCTTCTTCCTCATCACCATTTACAAAAGGTGAAAGAGGCCATAAGCAATTCTCCATGAACTGGTAAAAAGGCAAATGTTCTCACTATAAGTGTGATCCGGTGTCTCGCACTATTTCTAATTTCTGGGACCCGATGAATCTTTTCCTAAGTTCAGAGGGGTGAGGAGAAATTCATTCAATCATTCAACTTAAATTTACAGTGCAACCAACCCCTTTGGTTACACATTGAATTTCTGTGGCAAATTGAAAGTTCCAAAGTTTTATTACAAATTCAATGCCAGACTTATATAAATGAGTTTCAAAAACATGATATACAAATATAAAATGACCAGATGTGAATTAAATCATTGAATAAAGTTGAAGCGCACCAACATCAAACAAACCAAGACTTCAGCAGCAATGATACAAAAAAATAAGAAACAACACTTGGTGTTCCGAGTTCAAGCCTTGTTTCTCCTGTTGAACATACATCTACTCAACTCCTGTAATAATCTACTGGGAATCTTAAAAGGACACACATTGCGATGCTGGAATAAAGCAAAGTGTCAGCACCGCAGAAACCTCAGTAGAAGTGTCAGCAAGGAGATGTGTGTAGCATAAAGCCACATCAGCAAGGAATACGGTTAACAGAGGTTTGTACCTCTCTAAGGGCATGATTTATACTTTTATGCGCCGCATTTACATCATTTTTTGACGCAAAAGTGGCGCAAACTTACAAAATATAATTTAATTTTGTAAGTTTGCACGACTTTTACGTCATAAAATGATAAAAATGCTGTGCAAAAAAAGTATAAATCAGGCCCTAAAGTTTCTAAAGGTCTGCTCAAGTCAAGGGACAAGAAAGGTCTGAATAACTAGATAAAATACTCTTATCCTCTCAAACGCCTGATAATTGATGTCGCGACCAGGAACTTTCCATAGTGTGTGCAGTCATGAATGGTATCCTTAGGCCTTTCATCTCTCAGTTGAGCCATCAGGACAACCATGGACTCATTCTCAAATTCGGGAATCGGGAGGGGAGTCCTCCTGCACAACTCCTCGTTAACAATCCAGTCATTGGTAGCCTGTCTCCACATATCCCCTTATGTGTTGCTAACAGTAAGCTTTTCATTAAGAGAAGATTTTTCTATTTGCCCCTGCAAGCAAAGAAATACACTGCTAAGCAGACTTTCACATTGAAAATTAAACACAGGAACACAGTTGCAGGCCTCTTCCCTAAATTGATCTGGCCCGACTCTTGATGCGTATTCAAAAACATGATTATGCATGCATTTCACCTTAATAGTTTGTATGAGGAATAACTATGAAAATGTTGATTAACTAGAATATCATAATATTAATTTACAACGTAATATAGCATACAAGTATTTGCATATGACTATTCTACGTCCATACTTATAAATACATTTCAGTTCATAATTTTCAGTTTCTTCGCTTACATGGATGCATTTAAGCACACATTACATAGGTTGTTAAATGCATTTATTTTTCTCTTTCTGAGACGTATAATGGCACAGCCAAGTTATGCTCTCTTAACTCCCCTGTAATGACATATTGTCATCACAAACCTACTTCCTTCTCAAATGAGACTCTCCAGAACCTCGTCATTTTCAATAGCTTTCGTCTGGACTTCTCCAGACATTTCATATCATCATATTTTCTTTCCTCCTGAATTTTCACTTTCTGAAAAAGCCTTATATCCCAACAACAGAAGTAATGCAATCAAATGACCAATAATGGTTCCAAAACAAAACCTACAATTTCACTTTCCATGAATCTAAACCACCAGCCTATAGCAGAAAACCCATCTCCAGTCACTTCCAATGCACCCATTGCTTCCAGCTCCTTCAAATCTTTTGTCAACCATAAAATATTCTGGATATGCTTATGCAAGTCCTTACTCTTATCTGGAATGTAAGTACATTGCTGAGCCTTCAGCATTCTGCAGATTCAGTCATCTTTCACAAGCAATAAATTTAACACAAGTCTATTTTGCAGAACCATAGATCTTATCACTACTATTTCTGTGTTTACAAGCAACAAAGAATTCACTGTGTTAGTTGCTAATTTTTCCACTATTGTAGAAAGCTTTCTAATCTTTAGGTCATTCCAAATCACCACTACAGATGGAATCAGTACACCAAAAATATCTCCCACTATTTCTGTAGCACTAGCTCCTCATCTAGTTCAATATCTTTTTTGTCCACACAGGGTCCTCGAGGTGTTTCACACGATAGATCTTTGGGGACACTGACTAAATAAAACATACTATGCCATCCTTTCAACAGCTTAAAATAAGCATACTTCTCACAGATAAGGAACACTCAAGAGATCACAGAATCCTTCCATCCAGGAAGAGTTCAGTTTTGCCTCTGACATCAAAACGTGTCCACAACCACTCACCCCTATATACAATGAATCTGTATAACTCTGATCAATATATATGCACAGTTTCTCCTTGTGCTGCCAATCTTAAGTCAAGGTTGGTAAATTCCCTTGCACTTGATGTTAGGTTTCCTCCTTTTCTGTCTATGCTGTGCTGTAAGGTCTTTATCTGTTTTAAATCTGGATTCTAATTCCTTTCTATCCTCCACTAAATTTAAAAATGTCTTTTCTATTTCAGTCATGGAATAGGCCAAATTGTGTCTGTATGCGTATGCAGTATCGAAGGACCTTAGTGATGCAAATCATTTCCCTGCTATTGCTGCACCTTTAAAATAAGAGTTCTTGGGCCAGATGTATCAAAAATGCCGTTTGCGATTCGAAAATAGCGATTTTTAAGAAATCGCTATTTCTGAGTCGCAAAATGCTATGTATCATATTTGCGATTCGGTAATAGTGATTTCTTAAAAATCGCAAATGCTATTACCGAATCGCAAATTGCGATACAGTCCCCATTCGCACCTATGGGCCTGTCGGGCCATATTTGCGAATTTTTTGCATTTCCCAAATTGCAAATTTCTAACTGGAATTCGCAATTTGGGAAATACAAACTCCACGGTGCTTGGGGCCTAAGGCCCCCTCTGCTGCACCCCAAAACAATTTTGGAAGACATGTAAGGTGCACACATGCCAAAGTGCAGGTGTGCGTTAAATGTCAATTTTAAAAATGCATTTTTAATGCAGTTTTAAAATTAGCACATGGTTACCACCAAGTTCAACTTGGTGGTAATAGCGATTCCTTAATGCCCAATTCGCATTAAGGAATTGCTTCATACATGTGCTTAAGAAATCGCAAATAAGGATTCCTTTTTAGCGATTTCCCATTTAGAGAATCGCAAATTGTGATTCTCTAAACGGGCTCGCAATTTTAAGGAATCGCTATATTAGCGATTCCTTTAAATTGCGTTCAGAATGCCTTTCATACATTCTGAAAGGCCTTTTTGCATTCGCAAACCGGCATTCACACCGTTTGCAAATGCAAAAAGGCTTGATACATCTGGCCTCTTTCCAGATGCTTAAAAAGGGACTTCTGGCAACAGTAGGTCACAATTGGCCAACTTCCCTCCTTGTAAAATATACTCAATAGAAGACAACAAGAAATCTCATAAGTCAACGGAATATGATGGTATGTGATACCTTGTGACACAGAAGCAGGTAACTTTGTGCACTTTTTAACAGTCCCTAGCATGTTAATATAATCATATAATAACCTAAAATATACATTTGCAGAACAATCTCTTTTGAATCATCTAAATGTACCGCTTTCTCATCTAACATTTAAAGGTTATTATCTTTAGGGCTTAGTGTTTGTGGGGAAACACTAGGGGTAACTCTCTTTCTACGGAATGTCTAGGGGAAAATGCTCCAATTAGCAACATCACTAGTGCTACAAAGAAATAAAGCAATATGGCACCTACTTTGTATCTACACCTACTTCTCTCATTGGCTCCATTACGTTCCTGATATATTATCAATTTAAAAAACAGTGGTAAAATTATCTATTTGTTAGTTTCACCAATGCAAACAGCAAATAAAGTTTAAATTTCATCAATAACATATGTTCAAATCTTTGTGAGACTTCCCTAGCCCTACTCCCTGTTCTTCTAAATGACAACCCTTTCTCTTCTTCTACTCGGGCCTGGGTATTCTTCTCATTTCCTTATCCCAGTCAGCATAAATGCCTCTAATGAGACTCATCGATGACAATGAAAATTCGAGGCACAGTTCAATTACGATATTCAGTTCTTTGAGGTACAGTCAAACTTGTATGTTGACTCCATCATTCCCAGAACTCTTTATCTGCATCATCTTTAAAGTAGGTCCATTGAGGTGAAGAGTACCTTCGACTGGGCACTCTTGTTCTCTTTGATTTCCTCTTCAGCAATTGTGTGTGACTCACGTTCTTTAGGCAGACTCACTTTCTCCCTCTGTTGTTTTCTGGGCCATAAGTATACAGGTTCCACTCACTTTCTTCAAACACTAGGTCCTTTTTCAGGGTCTGATTCTGAGTTTGACTCATTCACCACCACAAGACAAGATTCAGTTGGTTCTGCTTCTGTTTCATTTATGGCTCATCCAAGACCCCCCTCAGACCAATTGAGTGTTGTTTCAGCTTGAATAACCTCCTCCTGTCACCTTTCTCTCACCACCAGTTCTTCTAGAACAGGTGCTGTTGTATCAAGAAGACATTCAACTCTGCAAGTATGTGAAGCATGAATCCAGTTGAGAAGTCCTCCACATTTCATAGCTGCCGTGGTTACCAAGAATACTTGGTAAGGCCCGCCCTAACGAGGCTCCAAACATGTCTTCCTGATGTTTTTCTTTAAGAAGACCCAGTTTCCCAGACTGAGGTCATGGCACTGAGACACAGAGCACACTACTTCAGCTAGTCCCTTGAAATAATCGAGGACCATATCATCTGAAATGTTCACAAGTTCATACGCAGAGTACGATCTTGTGGGGGGACAGTCCAGTCTTTGAACAGGTACGCTCCAAAGAATCATCAACACAAGAAGCGAAGCAAGAGGCCATTTCAAAGATGTCAAAGCACACCTTCACCAATCTGGATTTCAGTGTGCATTCACTTGTTTCACAAGACCCAAAGCCTCAGGTCTGTTGCTGCAATCTAGTCTCTGCTGCATTTGCAATGCTGCACACAACAATTTCAGGACCTCATTATTGAAATGAATTCAGCAATCTGATTCTAAATAAGTCGGGAAGCCAAATTGAGGCATGAGCTCCATTAATCGCAATTTTACTACAGTGAGACTATTCCTTCCAGTTGGATATGTCTTAACCCAATGGGAACATATGCACACAATGACCAAAACATACCTCAATCCATTGCACACAGGTCTCACAATAAAGTCCATCTGTGTTCTGTTAAAATGCTCTTCTGATATTTCTATGACTCAGTGTGACTGCAGTTCTCTTCCCAACATTATTCTGTTGAAATTGTGTTCACCTTTGATGCAACGCTTTAGCCATTAATATGAACTTAGGATTGAACCAGGTCTGTCCAAACAACCTTACCATAGCAACCCTGCCAACATTAGCAGGGCAGCGGAAATGTCTAGCAATTGGAGGTAACAGACTATTTGGCAACACTGGTCTTCCATCCGTTGAAACCCAAATATCATCCTCTCTCTTGACACATTATGATGTGACCGAACTCTGCTATTCTTTCTCAGATACTTCCTCTTGAAGCATCATTACCTCATCCCAGGTATCAGCTGTAGTCAACAAAAGGTTGTAGTTAGTCTCGTCCATTCCTTCATTCACATATTCCCCATTAAAGGTACAAACATCGTGAGCACAATACTTAGCAATTTCATCTGCATACCTATTGCCTAACATCACATGATCATCCCCAGAACAATGTGGAGGGCACTTGACCACTGCAACTTGCTCAGTCAACTTTAATCCATTAAGAGGTTTCTTACTTGCTCACCATTCCAGATCGGGGATCCAGAGGATGTCATAAACCCCCTCTGGGACCATAATTGTTCGACGTCATGAATGACACCAAAGCCAGATTCACTATTGGTAAAGATTGTCACTCTCAATAGATCAGAGACACAACATGCTCCAGGAAGAGCAACTAACTCAGGCACTTGTGTGGAAAATATTAATTGAAACCAAGAAGCCTTGACAACTCCAAGAAGAGTAAAGACAGCATAAGCCACTCTCAGGCTTACTCCACTGTCTCGTAGACATGAACCATCAACATATAGGACAAAATCAGATTCAGACAATGGTTCATTTCGTATGGCTGGTCTCGGCTTAGTGCATAATTCAGTAACATTGAGACAATCATGGTCCACTTAATTTCCATCACTGCTTTCTTGACCATGTATTGGTAATAAGATTGAAGGGTTTAGAACACCACAGTGTTTAACAGTCACATTTTCTGCAGTCAATATCACTTGTTTATATTTTGTAAGTCAGCTGCTTGTCAGGTGTTGCATTCTCATCAATAACAGTTCCAGGCAGCGCAGAATCTATGGGCTCTAAGGTCACAAAGAAATAAGCCACAGTTGTTTTGAAATTCCCATGTGTTTGTGTAAGGGTTGTGATTGCAGCCCTCCCTCTCACTGCAGAAAAGTGTACATGACTTGTTATAACCTCCCTGTTGCTGGGGCGCAACAGAGACTTTCTCGCAGTTCTAAGAAAGCAACAAGACGGTGGTTATCCCATGGCACCGGATCAGAAACATCATTGTGTGCCAGCCTCTGCAATGGCTAGGCCACCAAAGAAAGTTGGGCATTCACTGATGACAGTAGCCCACCATTCCCAGAAACATCCAGACTTCTCTCTGTGTAGTTGGCAGACTTATTCTAAAAATGACTGAAATTCTCTTTTGTGACACTTTCATCGCTCCTTTTTCAATGTTGTGTACAAGATATCGGACCTCTTTTAGCAATATTTCAAATTTCTTGGGGACACTTTGTGTCCATTTTTGGCCAAGCGGTTCAACAATGCAATGGTGTCTTGTCTGTAAGCTTCCTGATTGTTCAATACCACCATTACATAGTCGATCAGAACTGAGTTCCAGGGCATGACCACAGAGTCAAGAATTTCTTTAAAATCTGGTTGAAGGTGGAAGCGCTCTCTGTGTACCCCTTGTGGGACTCTGTAACATGGCAAACATGATTTTTTAACCAAAATGCAAAGTAGAATTGGCTATCCTCAAGCAACAGCATCGAAAAGAAGGCTTGACATAAATTAATGACAGTGAACTACTCAGCCCTACATGGAATCTGAAACAATATCACAGCTGGATTCGGTACCACAGGACAACAAGGAACAACAATGTTATTTATTTTTCGGAGATCCTGCACTGTCGTCTATTTACCACATGGTTTCTGAAGACCCATCATGGGAGAGTTACATGGATTACCCATTATCTCCTTCAATATTCCCTGCTCAATCATGGACTTGATTACAGGAGTTATCCCCGTAATCATTTCAGAAGTCAAATTGTATTGGGGGGTTCTTGGGTTTTAACAGAAACTCAGACAGACTCAACACCTTTAATCAGACCAATGTCTTTTCTAAAAAAAAAACACACCTCATGTTTAACTGTCTCCTTCAAATTTGGAAGCAAATCATCAACTGTCAACAAAATCAGCAAAGTTCAATGTGATCCATTTCTGGTTATCATGGGTCTGTCTCTCAATACCTGCTGGCATACCAAAGATGACACAATTCAGTTTGGAAAGCAATTCTCTTCCCAAAAGATTCACTGGGCTTTTATTCACATATTATAAACTTGTGTTTGTCCTTGAAGGACCGTATTTTCACTGGGGCAGTTTCCTGAGTCATCTGTTTATTCTCTACACCTATAACCTGGACTGTTTTCCCTGAGAGGGGTAGGTTTGGGAGTTCCACTGTCCTCTGTTCTCAGAGTAGAACAGGTAGCACCAGTGTCAACCAAGAATGACACAGGACAGCCATCCACCTCACTATCTATGAATGGTCTGCTCTAGTCTACCTCCAAGGCTGCGCCAAGTGTGCAATCTTCCTCCCTTCTCAGGCACTGTCAGACTTACTGATCGTAACCAGGGGTCCCATGCATTTAAAAAAAATGAAACTGTTGGAAAGGGTTGCTATCTTGAGTCACATTTGCCTTCATTCGCATACTCTGATTTAAAATTGTCGAGGTCCAACAGCATTCTGCTGTGGCATAGAAGGTTGGGGGACTTGCATCACTGGAGTTTGGGACACATTTAACTCCTGGGTCTCTGCACTCCTTGCCTCTGTGCAGTATTATTACCCTGCAAACGAACAAATCCTGCATTTTGGAATAGATTTGCTGGATTTAAATGATATTCTCTTTTTTAAGGTCCCAGCTTATTGGAGATGTGACATTCAGTCAAACTATTTACAACTATTCCTGTATTATGGTCAATTGGGACCCCTCAACCTCTACCTTGCATAGGATGTTCCTGATATACACTGTGCATTTTGTCAAAATTAGCCACAATTGGTTGTATCTGAGCTGTCTTCATCTGAGCAACCATGAGAGTTTCTGTAAGCTTTTTCTGTTTCATCTCAGTCTCATTTTTACTGTACTTGGCATACCGCAGAATTTCATCAACTGACTTATTCTGCCAACAAATTTAATTTTGCTGGACCATCATGCTAATCTAAGGCCTCAGTCCTATCATAAACCTTGACACAAAATGTCCCATGTACTTTTCTGCTAATGTCTCCATTGCAATATCCTGCTTAAATGCCTGCAAAAATCTATCATAATAAGCATGAATCAACTGCTTTGGTTCTTGAGTCGTTCTGTCAGTATTGACCCAATCAAGATCTTGGGGAGGCACCTTCACCTTCAAGAGTGTCATTACCTGCTGATACTTTTTCATCACGACCGGCAAGTGGCCTTGGGTGTGGTAACCTCATTAAAACTTTTATCTAATCATCTATCTCCTTTGTGCTGAGAGTTCTAGTCACCACAGGAATTTTAGGCATGGTCTCATCTCTCTGTGCACCAGTTTCCCACTTTGAAGGTGGTTCCCATGTAAGGGATCCAGTGGTGGTAATTTTCTAGTAATTACATATAGATGTACATCCAGACATATGCAGACATATTCAAAGTAGTATCTGCACTGGCTGCAAATGGGGTACTAGCATGTGTCTGAATCAGAGGAACAAATTATCTAGTATCAGGACTAGTAGATACTCTACTTTGTCCACCAACACTATTTGGTATGGCCAAATTATAAGAGTTATTTCCAGAACCTTCAGCTTTATGCATCAGAACTACTGGCCCAATAGTAACTGGAACAGTGAGAGTATCAACAGTTCTCACTGTAGGATCAACTGGGGCACTCTCTTTCAAACCTTCTCTTCTTGGTTCACAAGGTATATTAACTGTGGCAATTCCGGTCTTTCCATTACCACCGGCACCACCATTTCCACCTTCATCTCACTTCATTATATGAGGTGGATGTTTCAACAGCAACACATCCAAAAGACAATCTCTGGAATTGCTTTCGCTAACTTCATTTGTGTTATCTTCTTCCTTTTTTATCTTCTCTTTCTGTTTCTAAGTCATTTTCTAGTCCTTCTCTCATTCGGCTGAATCAGTTGTTATAGCTGGGTACAGCCTAACTCCATTTATCATGTCTGTTCTCCACCTTTTCTGCTCTGCATCCCACCTTGCGTCTGCATAGGTACGTATAGCTTTCCATTCTATACCCTGATATTTCTCTCTCTCTAGCATGAGAAGCATGTTCCCAAACATTGAGTGCTTCATACGGTGCGGGTCTAGGAGGCAGTTTCATCTCATACAACACCCTTCTCAAATTCTCAATAATTCTCAAATTGAATGTGCCATATTGTGGAAATCTCAAAGAACCTTCTTTCTCTGTGATCTTGTGCCATTGATCAAGCCAAACGCATGTATGAAGTCCTACATTAATCACCATATAGTGACCTGGGGTATCTCCGGGAGGCGCCTCTTCACCCTCTATACTAAGAATATGAACATCTCCCCCAAACAAATCCTGCATGACTTTCAAGCATGTCATTTGTCCTAATTAAATATCAACAATTACCACAAGACGTTTGTTTCAATTTAAAGCAATGTTGTATCCACAATACTTTAATCTAAAAAAAAACACCAATCACAGCACAACCCCTTATGACTTTACCAACCAACAGCAGAGCAGCACCACACCAACTGACCCATACCAGTGCGGCACACTATGACATCAATCTTGCTCCTCACAGTAGATCCCCCACCTTTAAAATCTGCACACTCTCTTTCCTCAGCATCACACATGTATAACAAGTACAATACAATAACCTTTGTCTGCTGTACTAAAGAATCAACAGTTTTCAATCGCATGATAAAATTCTAAACACCTCAAATTAAACCTGGACCTGCGGAGTATCATCCAGCTCAGTATATATTCACTCTGATCATTGAGATCCACTGCACCGATCATCAAACATTCACACAAATATAGGTCCCTGTCTCAACTGTACTGGTGATGACGTCTCACAACGAACACAGCAACTTAGCAGACAATTTAATATGGTATCTTCTGCACCATCTTAATACTATCCTGGGAACTTAGGCCATGTCGGACCCGGTAACCTCTTCAACTTCTTTATACATCACCAATCTCACAACCACCGAAAGCTAAATATGAACTGCCACAATTCACAGCCTTATTAATACTCATATCTCCGTTGCTAATCTGACTCTCCTTCAATTTTCCCCAACTATGCTGATCCTCTAAGAACTGGCCATGGGCACTAGGGATTGGAATCTGGGGACTAACTAATCTAGAGCATTGTTCCAGTTCTTCTCACGTCAGAAAGCGAACCATCCGCATTGCTACCCTCTGATCTAGCACTATCACTAATGTCTTTAACCCAATGAATCTTTTCCTAAGTTCCGAGGGGTGAAGAGAAATTCATTCAATCATTCAATTAAATTTACAGTGCAACCCCTTTGGTTACACATTGAATTTCGGAGGTAAATTGAAAGTTCAAACGTTTTATTACAAATTCAAAGCCAGACTTATATAAATGAACCTCAAAACATGCTATATAAATATAAAATGACCTAAGGTGAATTAAAGCATTGAACAAATTTGAAACACACCAACATCAAACAAACCAAGACTTCAGTACCAACGACAGAGAAAATAAGAGACAACACTTGGTGCTGCAAGTTCAAGAAGCCTTGGGTCTCCTGTCTAACCATTGCACCTACACCTACTCAGCTCCTCTAATAATCTACAGGGAACCCTAAAAGGATGTACATTGCAATGCTGGAATAAAGAAAGTGTCAGCACTTCAAAAACCTCAGGTGAAGTTTCAGCAAGAGAGATGTGTGTAGCATAAAGCCACATCAGCCAAGCAGTAAGGTTAACAGAGATCTGTCCCTCTCTAAGTTTCTAAAGGTCTGCTCAAGTCAAGGGCCAAGAAGGGTCTGATTTGCTAACTAGCTAAAACATTTGTATCCTCTCAAACTCCAGATAATTGACAGCACTACCAGTAATGTTCTATAGTCTGTGCACAGTCATAAATAGTATCCTTTAATTAGGCCTTTCATCTCTCAGTTTAGCCATCAGGATGACTTTTGATTTGTTCTCATCTTCTAGAATTTGGTGGGCAGTCCTCCTGCACCGCTCCTCATTAACACTCCCGTCCTTGGCAGCCAGTCTCCACATACCCCTTTATCTGTTGCTAACAATAAGATTTTGATTAAAAGAAGACTTCTGTGTATGCACCTGCAAGCACAGAAATACACAGCAAAGCAGGCTTTCACAATAAAAATTAAAGACAGGAAAACACTTGCAGGCCTCTTCCTCGGATTAATTTGCCCCGACTATTGATGCGTATTCAAATAGATGATTATGTTTGCATTTCACCTAAACAGTATAATTGAGGAATAATTATGAAAATGTTGATTGACTAAAAAATCCTAATATTCATTTACAAATTAATATAGCAAGTGATTGCATATGATCATTCTTTTTCTACTTATAAATGCATTTCGGTTTCTAACTTTCAGTTTCCTCATTTACACAGATATATTTAAACACATATTATATAGGCTGTCAAATACATTTTATTTTCTGTTTCTGAGCTGGATAGTGGCACAGCCAATTTATACTCTCTCAAGTGTTAACACTGCCTGCACTGTCAGTTATGTACAGCCCTATATGGTGACAGTAATCAAACACAGTAAGAGGTGGGTACATGATGTGTCCTACCCAATCTAGCCCCGGTCTGGGATTAAATCCTTGTCCAAAAGCCTCTAGTGCACATGCATGAGCGTCATGTGTGCTGAGATGGAGTCAAAATCTAGAGCTTGCTCTGATTACTTAAAGGCAGATGTGCACAGTCTCCTGAGCCATGCAGGAGACCTTTCTCTGTACCAGCAATTGGCATTTCTCCCCACTGCTGAATGGTGATGACATGATGTACACTGCTGGCCTTATTTTTCTTCTGAGTGCTTCAAGATTACGACACAGCCTGGGACTAATTTCAACGTGATGCCATTTTTGCAAGATAACAGGTTGTAGCATAACAGAGTTTCCATAGAATTCAACCAAAGCAGGAAGCATTGGTCTGTTTTCCACCAGTGAGAACAAGAGTGCAAGTCTAGTGGTTGCTACTGGCCCTGTAGCTGCTTTTAGGGTAGCCCCTTAAGAATTCAGATGAGCCCTACCACTGTGAGCATTTATGATGTCCTGAATTTACTGGGTCCATGAAGGAGCATTGAATAAAAATAGCAGCTTATAAATTGCACTATAGCAGTTCCTTTACAAGCTAGGCAGGTATTCACTTCCAAGCAACAGAAAAGGGCTCACTGATTGAACCCAAAGCTGGAAAGCCTGATGAGATGTGGGTCCTTGTAGGTAGTTATGTTTTAAATGTGAAGCTGCTTGAAGAACTTCAGCACTTTTGACACTAATTTTTTCTTACAAGACTAACCCTATTTGAGGAAGTTAAGACTTCTTGCTTCATAATCTTGGGAAAGAACCTCAGTGTCTTCCCGTCCAGAGTGATACCTGAAAGGTCCTCACCAGAGAATGAAAGGAAGTGAGGTGTCCTCTGTTTCTGTGGTTCCTGCTGAAATGCTACCTACGTGATTAATTCAATGAAGAAATCTCTTTTGTGGACAAGATGGAGTGTCAAAGGGCACTCTTATTTCTGATAATGCGTCTTCAGCTCATGCTACTGAAAAGGATGAACTTTGCATTCAGACACACCTATTCAGCCACAACATGTATCACGCTTATGCAGTCTACCCTCTTTTGACCCATATCCAAACATTGCTGAACGTGATGCAGCACATGTCGGACTGTTTAGCAACAGAGACTATGATGGAACAGCAGCTCAGGTTTTAGTGGGACATTACTTTTGACTGAGCATGTGCAGCAACTGACTCTGGTTATTCCACTGCCACCCATAGACTTACACAGATGTACTCTTGAAAGATAGAAAATTCTCATAAATCTCTGTTGCTGCATCTTTTGTTCAGCGGAACAAATCGGTTTGGCAAACATCTGGAAGAAGTCTGAAGATGTCTTCAAATTGACAGCTGCAGTGTGTCCTTCTGTAATGGGGCAAGAATTTGGCTCTTAGATATTTTTTTGCCTTTAGAGTCTTTCAAGTCATTTTGGGGAAGGACCTTTGGCAGGCCAGCCAATTTCTCAGACAAAACCCAATTCCAGTGTCCTCCCCCCTCTACTCCACCCACCCCCCCAAAGCATCACTATACAAGTCTATCTCTGGGATGGGCCTTTGCTAGACTGAATCATGCCAAGAGTTGAAGAAGGCTCCAAGTTTAGATACTCAAGATCATCAAAAGGGTTTCCTGAATCCAGTTTCAAGAGGCGTTGAGAGAAATCTTTTAAATTCCAGAAGTGCCTCTCTACGGGGCACAATCATCAAGCCTAACATGCAGGGCACAGAAGGCATGTTGTACAAGGCAACCTCTTGTGCCATTTTCAAAAGAAAGTCAAGGGTGCTACTACACACTATTTGTAGTATTGAAACCCTCATGGATCTTTAGGCTCATCATGGACTTTATCCACCTTTCCTGACCTGACATCCTTGGCATGCTTTCTTTTAAACATTTTGCCTTCACCCCTTCTGTTTTGCTGAATTCATTTTTTGGCCTTAGGACTTTGTGCACTTTACCCCTGCTAAGCAGTTCTGAAGTGCTTGTGCAAACTCCTCTAAACATGGAAACATTTGGCTCATTTAATTTACCTACAAGTCCCTAGTAAAGAGGTACTACATGTACCCAGGGCCTGTACATTAAATACTGCTAGTGGGTTTGTAGCACTTATCGTGCCACCCAGTTAAGAAGCCTTTCTAAACATGTCTCATGGCTTCCTGTACTGCCAGTATGCTGTTTTAAAATGCTGATTTGACTTGGCAAAATAAACCTTTTGCCAACCCTAAAACTTTCTTTTTAACAGATGTCACCCTTAGGGTAGGCCCTAAGCAACCCATTGGGCAGGGTCCAATGTATTTAAAATGGTGAACATGTGCTTCATCACTCCTTTTCAACCGACTCCAATGGCTACTTCCTCCTCAGTGACCTCAATTTTCACTTCCATGACCACAACAACTACAATAACTCCAACACCACCAACCTCTTCAAAGGCATGAACAACATAGGACTCACCCAAATCATCCACACACCTACACAAACCGCAGGACACACACTTGACCCTATATTCACTACAACCACACCACTGAACTCACATGGACCAACCACTTCATCATCCACTTCAACATCACCAGCAAACTGACCACCACCTGCACCTGAGAAAGATACCCATCCCCACTGCAGCTGGGGCAAAATATCTGAAACCCAATGGACCGATGCTCTCAACTGCTTTAACCTAGACCTCACCGCGTCTCTCGACCAGGGAGTCAAGTGCTTGAATGAATGGCTCACTAACTGTGCCAACAACATTGCCACCATCAAGGGCCACCATCAGAAAAGGTCCACCAAACAGGCCAGTTGGTACAGTAAAGAACTCAGGACAGCCAGAATTCAACGCAGCGGACGCACTGCTGTCGCGCGGAAGGCGTGCCTAAGGCAAGCCGGTCTTCACCCGTCCGCGTCCAGACCGCACCCAGCGCCAGGACCCCTGGTCCCCAAGACAATCACGGCCAACAACGCCATTACACCGCCAGCACCCTCTGCGCACTCAACACCGGACGAGCACACGCCTGCTTCCTGGCCTCCCCTAAGCAAACTCAGGACCCTTCACCTGCCGGAACTGCAGCCTCACCAGCCTCCAAATCGCCAAACCTCCTGCTGAGTCTGACCATAACTACCTCCGATGCATCCTACTTAACACCTGCTCTGCACGCAAACACGCTGTCGAAATCTGGGACCCGCTCGACACCTCCACCCCAGACGTTACCTTCCTGACGGAGACCTGGATGAACACCTCCTCAGCCCCAGACATCGCCATAGCCATTCCAGATGGCTACAAGATCACCCGCAGGGATTGCACCAATGGAATCGCTATCGTCCACAAGAACACCATCAGGGTCACAACGTGTACCGACGACACCCTCAGCACCGCCGAACACCTGCACTTCCAGATCCACACCAATCCCAGCACCACCCTCAGAGGAACAATCATCTACAGACCCCCCTGGACCACGGCCTCAGTTCTGCGACTCCATCGCCAGCAGGCACACCCTAGCCTCCACTGACTACGTCCTTCTCGGCAACATGAACTTTCACCTGGAGAATAACAACGACCCCAACTCCACCACCCTAATTGACAGCCTCGCCACATTCGGACTCAGACAACTCGTCACTACCCCAACACACTCCTCTGGCCACACGCTGGACCCCGTCTTCTCCGCTAGCCCCCACGTCAACTTCAGCCACACCACGAACTCCCATGGACCGACCACCGCTGCATCCACTTCACCTTCCAGAAACCCACCGCGCACCACCGCACCCAACAGATCCCTTGCCACAACTGGAGCAAAATCAGCCAAGACCAGCTGAACACCAGCCTCGCCCGAAAACCACCCTCCGAACCCACCAATCCAGACCTCGCAGCCTGCAACCTCTGGCGCTGGATCGACGACTGCGGCAACACTTTCTCCCCGCTCAATAAACCTTCCAACAGAGGTGTCAACAAGAGAGCCAGCTGGTCCACCTCGGACCTTCGAGCCTCCAAGCAAACCTGCCGGAAACTGGAGAGAAAGTGGCTCCTCAAACAGACACCGGACAACCATGCCGCCTTCAAGAGCGCCATCCACAATCACCATCACCTCATCAGATCTGCCAAGAAAACCTCCTTCAAAGACCACCTGGACAACAACGCACACAACAGCAAGGAGCTCTTCAACTTCGTGAATGAACTCTCCAACCCCAGCTCCAGCACAAACGACATCCCACCTTCACAAGACCTGTGCAACTCTCTCGCCGCCTTCTTCCACCACAAGATCTCAGACATCCATGACAGCTTCAACAGCCAGACCACCCCGCCAATCACCGACTCCTCAGACTCTCCACCCACCTTCAACTACGACTCCCTGCTGTTCTGGGCCAACGTGAACGAAGACGACACAATCAAAACCATAGGCACCACCCACTCTGGATCTCCGTCAGACCAATGCCTGCACCACATCTTTAACAAAGCAAGCGCCACCATCGCACCCCACCTCCGCAAAGTCATCAACATCTCCTTCAAGACCGCCACGTGCCATGAGAGCTGGAAGCATGCTGAGATCAAACACCTACTCAAGAAACCCATGGCGGACCTGAGAGACCGCAAGAACTTCCCTCCCACCTCCCTGCTCCCATTCCCAGCCAAGAACATCGAGAAGATCATCAACAGACCCACTACCTCAAAGAAAACAACATCCTGGACCCATCCCAGTCAGGGTTCCGTAGCAACCACAGTCCCGCAACCGCCCTCATCGCCGCCACCGACTACATGAGGGCCCTGCTTGACAACGGCGAAACCGCACCCTCATCCTCCTGGACCTCTCAGCCGCCTTCGACACCGTCTGCCACCGAATCCTACGCACACGCCTCCACAACGCAGGGATCCGGGACAAAGCTCTGGAGTGGACCACTTCCTTCCTCTCCAGCAGAACCCAGAGCGTCCGCCTCCCCCCTTTCCGCTACGAAGCCTCCAAGATCATCTGCGGCGTTCCCCGAGGTTCGTCCCTCAGCCCTACCCTTTTCAACGTCTACATGGCCCCAGTCACCCGTGTCGCCCGGCTACACAACTTCAACATTATCTCCTATGCCGACGACACACAACTGGCCCTCTCCCTCACCAAGGACCCCCTCACCGCCAAATCCAACCTCCAGGAAGGAATGAAGGCCGTCACCGAATGGATGAGGAACAGCAAACTGAAGTTGAACTCAGATAAGATGGAGGTCCTCATCCTCAGCTCCAACCCCTCAGCCTGGGACGACTCCTGGTGGCCGACCGCTCTGGGAGCAGCCCCAACTCCCACCAACCACACACGCAACCTGGGCATCATCCTCGACTCAACACTCTCCATGACCAAGCAAGTCAGCGTCATCTCCTCATCCTGCTTCAACACCCTCCGCATGCTCCGCAAGATCTACAGATGGAGCCCCACAGATACAAGAAGAGCAGTCACCCAAGCCCTAATCAGCAGCAAACTTGACTACGGAAACACCCTCTACGCAGGAGTCCCGGCCAAACTCTTCAAATGACTGCAATGCATACAAAACGCCTCTGCATGCCTGATCCTTGATGCCCACCGCCACAGCCACATCACTCCCCTTCTGAGAGACCTAAACTGGCTCCCCGTCAAAAAAAAGATAACCTTCAAGCTCCTCACCCACACACACAAGGCGCTTCACAACACCGGTCTAGCCTACCTCAACTAACGACTCACCTTCTACACCCCGTACCGCCAACTCCGCTCAGCCGACCTCGCCCTCGCCACCATCCCCCACATCCGAAGAGCGACTTCCGGAGGCAGATCCTTCTCCCACCTCGCCGCCAAGACCTGGAGCACCCTTCCCCTGCCCCTACAACAGACCGAAGACCTGCTAACTTTCAGGAAGAGGCTCAAAACATGTCTATTTGAGCAGTAGCAGCACCCCCAGCGCCTTGAGACCCTCACGGGTGGTAGGGCGCTCTACAAATACAATGATTGATTGATTGAGCCAAACACACCTGCAAACAGTGGGAGAAAGGATAGCACACCACAAAGAACACAACCTACGGAACATCCTTCAAGACCATCCTGAACCTCTACTTCTAAGGGAGAAGAAGAGAGACATTAGCTGCCCACATTGACTTTAGCCACAACAATACCAAGGAACTTTTCAACATTGTCAGGGAGTTCTCCAACACCGACAGCCACAGAGAACAGCATCACTCCCTCACAGGAGCTCTGCGACAACCTCATCATTTACTTCCATTGCAAGATCTCCACCTTCTACAGGAACTTTGAACCCCAACCTGAGCCAACCAACTTTTTCAACCTACACAGCCCCACCACTAATAGCACAGAAACCCAACTAAACACCCGGAATAACCTCACCATCTAGGAAACCGCCATCCTCATAAACTCCATCCCCTCAGGAGCACTGAATTACCCCTGTCCAAACTACATCTTCAACCTCAAAAAAGACAAATCAGCCCTCAGACCTCACCTCCCTGCTCAACACCTCTGTAACCATGGCCATATTCTCAGAAGACTGGAAGCATGCCTAGATCTAACCCTTACTCAAAAAACCATCAGCCAAGCCCAAGAACTACTGACCTATCTCCTTGCTCCCCTTTTCCAGTCAAAGTACTGGAAAAAGCCAACCACAAACATTTCACCACCCACAGCGAGCAACACCACCTTCTTGACTCCTCCCAGTCCAGATTCTGCAGCAACCACAGCACTGAGCCCACTCTCATTGCAGCTACAGACGATGTCTGAGCCCTTCTTGATCAAGAAGAAACAGCAGTCCTGTTCGCCCTCGACTTCTCGGCACCCTTCCACACAGTATCGCATCACATGTTGATCACCAGACAACACAACATCGATATCCAAGGGAACCTCCACATATGGATAGCCTCTTTCGTCCCTAAAAGAACCCAGAAAGTCTGCTTACCTTAATTCACCTCCAAACCCAAGAACATCACCTGCTGGGTCTCTCAGGGTGCATCTCTCAGCCTCACCATTTTCCAAACCTACATGACACCCCTGGCTATAGGCTCAAAATCATTTTATATGTAGACAACACTCAATTTATCCTCTCCCTCTCCAGGGACTCCACCCCCCAAAGCTAGATTGCATAGTTGCATGATGAGCATCACCAACTGGATATGGGGAAACTACCTCAAATGCAACACCGACAAACACAAGTTCTTCAGTTAAAACTCCACCTCCTGTCACAGTTCTGAAAATGCCACTTTAGAAAGTTGGCCTTTTCTTGTCTTAATCATTTACTGCCTGGAACCTGTTTCCTGTGTCACATTACAAGGTGAAGTTGATCTTTGTGTATTTGTCCCAGACAGCCATACAATAGAGGGCCCCCTGTTTTTAAGTTGGGTGATCCAAGGCAGGATGGGGCAGAGCAGTGAACAGCCTTACCTGAAATTCAAAAACACTGTCTTGGCTCACGTTCCAAGAACTTCACACTAGCCTATTATGTTTTCAGAGTGACTTGGATGAGGACAGGGAGGCAGGAAATTCCAAACTACTCTGTGTGAGGAAAAATCCAGAAACTTCTCCCATTTGAAAGCTAGCACAAGGTGTAAAAATGAAAACCTCAGACCCACTCTTCAGCTCACTTCTGGACCTGTGGAAGACTCAGAAGAAGGACTGCTCTGCTTCCTTGCTTCCAGAAGGACTGCCATGCTGCAGATGGGCTGCCATACTGCTCAGCTGCTGAGGAAGGAAGACTGAACCTGCTCCTTTAACCCAGAGCCACAAGAGATGATTACAAGAGCTAACTGACTGACCTCCTGTTATGACCTACGGAGACTTGCCTAGAATTTGCCCAGTTGCTCAAACTCAACTGGACCCACCTGTCCCCTGCTCCTAGCCTCTGCTGGAGTGCATCCTGATCCCCAAGAGGTGCCTCCCAGGCCCTAGACCCTTGGCTGACATCAGAAGGTACTCCTCATGAGCCAACAGTGGGTTTCCGCAGGACCTTGCATCATAGTGCCTCGCAGCCCAAGATCAGCGGTCTCATCACAACCAACTGAATCCGACGAACCTTGATGTAGGACTTTGCATCGCAGCCCTCACAGATCCTTATAGGAACTAATGATATGCAATTTGGTGCACAACTTTGCATGACAGCCCTTGCAGCTCCTCATCAGAAGGGACGCAGTGCCATGCAACTCAACACAAGACCTTGCATCGCAGCCCTCTCAACCAAAGCAGAGCTCCACATCAAGTACATAAGGTACCATTCTCACTGGGAATAACCTGTCCATATATACAGCCCACACTCCATTGCTGTAAGCCTGGATGTGTGACTTTGTCCGGATTCAGAGCAACCAGAAAACTACAGTTGACACTTTGTGGTTTTAGGCGCTGTACTTAGCCTAAAACTTTGAAATTGCATATTCCAGGTTCTGCTGATTATAATTTTGTCACTTTGATGTCAATTTAATGAAGTTTACTCTATTTTATTAATTTGGTGTGGGATTTTCTGTGTATTGTGTTTTCACTTTATTGCTGTTAGAGGCAATGCGTGGAGTATTTGTGCAGCACACTAAGTTAAGCCTGCTTTTGTGCCAAGCTACCAGAGGATGAAGAATGGTTATTTAGTAACTGCTAGTGTTTAATCCTGACAAATATTGTGGCTGTTTCTTGAGGGGGTTGAGCCACCCCTCAACCAACAACCGAGTTCCTCACACAGCCCTTCAAGATGGTGACTTTTGAGTCCTATGTATTCTTCAGCTTGCCATGGGATTTTTTTGCCATCACTTTACTGTATGTATTCTTCCCAGAGTTTTCTTTGATTCTCCATCTTGAGGTGGCACTACTAGTTTCAGGTGCTTCCATAAAACCCGGTATCCGGACCAAGAAACTTTACAAAATATTGGATCCTTTGCAGGGTATGCTGCATTCTCAGGTCGTACAAGGACATAAAGGCAATTGTTTGAACTGTGATTTGTTGTTTGCAAAGGGATATGTGTAGGGTTATACAGAAGGGGGTGATGTGAGGTTTGACATCATAAGATTCCAGGTTCTGTACACTCACAAGGAGAAATCAGTTGGAGCCATTGCTTGTGAAGAATGGCATTGTGCGCCACCAGGGTTGCAATAACGACTTTGCAGGAACTAACTATCTTGAGTGTACATACCATCAATACAGTTCAAGAATGGTTAGCAGGTTTTCAGAGTTCTATAATTGCAAGGGTTTATACTCGATCTAACAAAGCTCCATTTGGTACTTTCAGAAAATCTACGATATGCTTGGGCAATATTCAGAACAGTACTTGGACAAGTATTCTTCTTCTGTCCAAGAATACAGAAATAGGTGTACCAGTTGACGTCTGTCTGGCTACCTCTGATTGAACCACTGCACATCAAAAGAAGATGATTTCCTTCCCTGTTTTTGTACCCTCTCTGAAGGCATAGCAACGGATACATTATGCCTTTGGTACACCGATCCTCCAAACCTGTTTTTTGAGGCTTTTTCAGAAAATAAGAATATTCATTTGGTATTATTACTGGTAGCCCTGTACTGACATTAGTGTTTAAATGTTCCTTCAACATTTGACCCATCAACACTTGATTATCCCATATTCCTCTCTCCTTTGCAAGACCCCCAGTTTTTAGAATCCTCTCCCCAGTTCCTCTATCTGGGTTCTGGAGCTTGAACTTTGATTGCAAGCACAGGCGAGGTGGATCTTTGTGTCCAACAGTAATGACACTGTGTCACTATTAGGGTTATACCCACCACTGGTGTAATTTTGGGGGATTATGTTCCACTTGAGCAGTGGTTCCTAGCCTATTGTTTGGGGGTACTTTGGGGGGGCCCCCAAAGCCAACTTCTTAGAAAAATGGTGCTTAACATTTATACTTTTTTGGACCTCCACTTAATCATTACTGGATCTGGGGGACCCCAAATGAAAAATACTTCATTTGCGCACTTGCTTGAGAAATGCTTCTTCATGTATTTTTTATGTAGTGTTTTGTAGTTCAAATCTTCAAAAAATGCTAAGGCTCAGGTTTCCTGCTTCCAGTAATGACTTACTGAGGGTCCCTGGACTTCAATAATGATTCAGTGAGTGTCCCTTGGTTCCAGAAATGATTAAGTAGGGGTCTGCAGAAGTCAAAAGGTTAAGAACCACTGCACTAGAGTGTACGAGTGGTCTCTTGTGAATCAGTGCAAGAGATTGTCTCTTTAGCCTGTAACTGTTTCAGCCTTCTCAAGCATTTACTTAGCTGCCACTCTGTCATTCATTGCCTGATCCACTTTGGAATCTTATCTTTACCCTTCATGGTCTACTATGGAATCTCTTTTAAACCACTAACTTTAGTAGATTTGAAAGTTTTATAAGCCAAACCCATTTTCTTGGTGGCTTTTTCTTGTGACCAACAGAAGTGGGGATATTGGAGTCTTACTGATCAATGCCCCATTTTGAAATTTTCTCAAGCCAGAGTCGTGCTTTGCCCAAATCCTCCCTTTTTTCAGGAAGTTCCTTTGAGTTTCCCCAATTGACTGGATTTGGTCTTTCTGTTATTCTTTGCCTCTTGTTTTTCAGCAGAGGAAGAGCAGTAACATTCCTTAGAGTTACACAGATGTATCTCCATTTATTTATTGAGAACAGCCCCCTCTCGCAAAGTTAATCACTTTTGGTTTGGCATGCCAGAGAAAGTGTCCAAATACAGTGACTCTCATTGGCACTTGATCAATCTGTCTACCTCTACTGCCAGCAGGCATCAGGCACTAGCCTTCTAGATAATACCAGGGTTGTTCCACTATGGGGCATCTGAAGGACATCTGTAATGCGACATTTTGGACATCCCCTCAACACCTTAATGAATTAATGAAGGTTGCAGGGGGTGGGTATTGCTCTGTGGAATTTTGGTTCCCACTTGGTTTCCTCAGTGTGCTCTAGAATGAGTTTTTTATTTGAGTATGTCTTTTTGCAAAATAAAGCTCACTCAATGTTATAGTTTTGTTACAGTTGTTGATGATTTGTTCTTCAAGCTTAATGGTCGCATCTTGGCTCTGATATGTCCTCAGATGTTAGGACTGCACTCAGGAAGACGAACTGGGAGAAATGGGCATGGCCACTCACCTGTAATCTTCACAACTCTGAGTTCTAGTTTCCATCATCACAATCTTTGCTTCCCAATCAGCCAGTACACCAGATGCACCCACCAGGCCTAAAGTAAGCTTGGTATTCCAGGAGGTCAACTTAAAGAGATATATTTTCAGGGATTTCATAAAAAACATATGGTTGGGTTCTGTCTTTTTTATTAGGTACAGGTTTGTTATATAAAGTGGAAAAAAGGTAACAATGGTAAGATACCAGCACTTCCTTAGTGTGTCCAGTAATAATATAAGTAGTGCCTAATAGGAGTGGTGCTATATTGACAATTGCCTTACTACCTTAGGGCAAAAACAATTATGTATTATGAGAATACACAATATATACAAATATCCAGCTGAGACCACATCACTCTGATACAAATACGTACATCTAGATATCAGCTTGTCAAGTTATAAAGGATTTGAAAACAGTCCTTAGAATATACAGTAATCTTCTTTGTTGTTCAATTTGTATTTTTATTCCCGTCAACAGTGGTTCTTTGTATCTGGTTCATTCATATACAGCCAAGAGTAGTAGCCTCTGATCATAAATACTTTCGTTAACAGCCAACACGTGTTTCGTCACACAGTGACTTTCTCAAGGCTGTAAAATATGAAGTGAACATACTTTCTCATTTGTAAAAGAGATTAAAACACAGACATGACATTACCAAAAAATAGAAAAAAAGGGGGGGTAGTAAGGATAGGAGATGCAGCCCCGTGCAGATGAGAAAAAACATGCCATATATTTTAATAGCTGAAATGAGTAGAGTAAAGTCTGTTAGATTAACTACAAGTCAAAGATCGTAACTATCAAAACCGTGCAAAATATACATGTAGAGGCAAGGCATAAAATGTGAAGTGCAGAGACAGGCCCTGTACCATGCTGTAGCCGGAATCGCCTGCAAGCAGTAAAGGACACACATTCACCCTGCACAATAGCATGGGCTATGACTCCTAAAGGCATACACTGTCATACATTGGGTGGGGACTCAGGCTCACCTACTAGCCACACTCTGTGCCTCTGTAGTTGTGCCATCAGCTATGGGACACTGCTATTCCTCAGGACAAAGGCATCATGCACCCACCCTGGATACTTGGCAGTGACGTGGGAAATGTACTGGTCAGCAAGGCACACCATCTAGACATTGATTGAGTGGAAACTCTTCTGATTCCTGTACACTTGTTCATTGGCCTTGGGGGTGACTAAGGCAATGGGTCCCGTTGATGGCCCCAATAATATGTGTTATATGCCCCATTGCATAGAATCCAACATTCACAGTGGGTAAATCATCTACCTGGGGGAATGCAATGTAGCTGCACATGTGTTTGAGCAAGGCTGCCAAAACCCTTGCAAGCACAATAGAGAACATTTGCTGTGACATCCCTGCAGCCAAGCCCACTGTCACCTGGAAAGAGCCAATTGCCAGGAAATGGAGCACTGAGAGTTCCTGCACAAGAGGGAGATTGCTGTAGTGCTTCAGATAGCAGGTATCAGATCAGGCTCCCATTGTTCACACAGCTCTGTGTTTGGGGCCCTGTACAGACGATAGGTGAGTATGATGTGCAGGTTCTCCAGAGTAGTCAAGTCCACAAGTGGTCTGTACATGGGTGTTTGCCTCCTCCTATTCCTCCGCAGTGGTTGGCACCTAAGGGACCCAAATGTAAGAAAGGAGTGACAACAGAAACCATGAACACACTACAGCAGTGTACACAGAGCATGCTTGTCTGTTGGGCACTGGAATTGTGCAGGTGAGTACATTCGACTACAATGACGCACTTATCAATCTGCACATGTGTACCCGCATTAGAAAATGGCACCCGCCTCTCCTTTATTCATGGACAGGTGGAAGTGACCTCACTCCGCTGGCATTCGCGTAATGGCTGGAGGCGGTCTGCACTGCCATGCAATTCCTCATTGGCTAACATGGCCTGCTATGGAGAATGGGAACCAATGATGATAAACGCTGGCAGTGAGGGTGCTCACCGCCGCAGACGTGATCGCCATTTCCTTTCTACCACTTCACTTGAGTTCTGACTTTCCACAGGACGACATCTCCACTGCATGTGCTTCTGTGACCTGTGTCTGTATCCTGCCATGGCTTGTGCAACTGGGGAAAGGGCCCCAGCCTTTACGTCAGAGGAGTTGGAGGGCCTCCTGGATGGGGTCCTCCTCCAGTATGGGCAGTATATGGGTCTCCAGACCAAAGGTTAGTACACCACGGGTACGTTGCATGCAACATGGCTGCATGGAGATGTGTGTGTGTGTGTGTGCTGGCAGTGTGTCAGATGGGGGGAGGGTATAGCTGGTGGCAGTGCTAGTGCAGGGGTACGGGTTATGCGTGTGCCTGATGAGGGGATAATGCTTTTTGTTGGCCATATGGCTGGATTGTCTGGTTCATGGTGTCCCACCTTCTACGTTTCCTCTGCATGTCAGTACCCATCAGAAAAAGGGTTTGTGGCGTGCCATTGCCAAGGACGTGAAGACACTGGGGGGTCTCAGGAGTAGCACCCACTACAGGAAATGGTGGGAGGACCTGAGATGCTAGGCCCGGAAGACTGTGAAGGCCTAGCTGGGGACAGCCTCCAAATGAGGGCGGGGTGCCTGTCGGAACCTGACCCCCCTGATGGCCCACATACTGGCGGTGGCCTACCCAGAGCTGGCTGGGCTCTTGAGGGCAGCACAGCAGCCACATGGGGTGAGTACTGCGTGTTTGTCAAACAACTCTGTTCCCTAGCATGGGATTTGTGTGCAGGGTAGTAGTCAGTGGATGCCCCAATATGTCAGTTCAGTCATTGCTGCATGGTCCAGCTCAGGTTAATAGGGTGGAAAGCATGTAATAGATAGCTAGGTAGGCGACTTCCCATCTCAGACAGGGCTTAGCTGGTCCCAGCTGGTGTGTAGCTCGCAGTGCTTGGCTACTACCTGCTGTGGTAATTAGCCAGTGGTATGCCAGTGTAGTCCATACTGCCCATTCTCAGTCTCACTGTGTTACAGTGATGTGTCTGCCATCTGTGCTGCTGGTGTTGAGATTGACAGTGTGCTTTCTTTCTCTCTTTCCCTCTCTCTCTCCTTTTATCTACCTATCCTTGTGTGCATTAGCATTATCTGGGGAAGGAGCAGGGACACCGGCAAGTGAGGGAGATGTAGCCCACGGGACCCAGGAGGCAGAGTCCATCGACGTCGAGTGGACCAGTGGGACGGAGGGCGAGTGGAGCACCACGGCAGGGACAGGAGGTGATACCACTGACTGATTGAACTTCCGATGGGAGCTCCCTGGTGGTGGCGGACCCCTCTGGGACTATCCCAGCTATAGGTTCTACCACCACCCCGTACCAGCACTGCCCTCCTAGTAGCCCCCCCCACCGAGTTGCCTGTGCCCGCACAACCAGGAGGGTGGGCATCTCTTTTGCCCCAGGCACCTCAAGTCCGGCCCCAGGCAGCTATGCTGCCCTCAGTGAGGAGGCTATTGACCTCCTGAGATCAATCTCTGTAGGGAAGTCAACTATTGTGAATGCCGTTCAGGGGTTGGCATCCCAGATGCAGTGACTTGGCAGCCCTACAGAGATTGTTTCAGGCTCTGGCCTCTTCACTGACAGCAGCCAGTGTCCCTGTTTCATCCGTCCCCGCCCCAAGTACCACTACCCCGTCCCAGTCTCCTCACCCCCAACCCATCCCATGCACACATTCTGACAAGCATGCACCCCAAACAACACACAAGACTCGCACAGACAAACACAGGCAGCACACTTCAATCCACAAGCACTTACACAGTCAACACCAGATGCACACACATCATCCACTGCCTCCACTGTGTCCCCCTCCTCCTCCTCCTCCCTTGTAGTCACATACTCACTCACACCTGCATGCACTGCATCAACAATCCCAGAACCTGCCACCTGCACAGCCTTGCCCACAGTCACCACAACAGCAGACCCACAGACATGCACCCCACATACCACATGGCGAGTCACCACCACCACCGCCTCCTGCAGCACACCCACCTCACTTGCAGACACCACCACAACATCCATCCACAAGTCCTGTTTGTCTTCCGCTACCCTGGCTGCGCCCTCCAGAGACACACACACACTTGCACCCAGACCCCCAACAGCTATCCACCTCACACACACACACACACTGTCCATGCACCTGCACCCGAGTCCAGCACACCTCCTCATCCTACAACCACTTCCTCCACCTCCACTCCCATCCCTCCTCCCACATCCCGCTCAATTGGCCCTAAGAAGCTTTTTGTTGCCCCCGTGACCTCTTCCCTCCCCCTCTTCTGCCCATATGAGGACAGTCCCACCAACCCAGCCCAGTAGCTCAGGCATCCAGTCTGACACAGCTCCACCCCAAAGTCTCCAGCTGCCACTAAGGGTCACATGATTGTGATGCAGGTACCCCGCACCAAGGACAGGCCTCCCCCAAAACAGAGGGCTAAAGTGCTGCCCCCCCAAACAGACTGGAAAGACCATGGGGCCACCTCCAAAACATAGGGGCAAGGAGGACCCACAAAAATCCCAGGACAAAAAGGCCACACTAAAATCCCTGGCCAAGGAGGCCACACCCAAATCCCAAGCCAAGGAGGCCCCAACCAAATCCAAGGCCAAGGAGGCCACACCAGAATCCCTGGCCAAGGAGACCCCAACCAAATCCAAGCCCAGGGAGGCCACACCCAAATCCCAAGCCAAGGAGGCCCCAACCAAATCCAAGGCCAAGGAGGCCACACCAAAATCCCTGGCCAAGGAGATCCAAACTAAATCCAAGGCCAAGGAGGCCACACCAAATTCCCAGTCCAAGGAGCCCCCACTATAATCCAAGGCCAAGGAAGGCCCACACAAATCCATGCCCTAGAGGCCCCACTCGAAACCATGGCCAAGGAGGCCCCCCTCAAAACTGTACCCAAGGAGCCCCATCCGGAACCAGAAGCAAGGAGCAGCATCCCGGCCAGAGGCCATGGAGCAGTATGCCGAACCAAAGGCCATGGAGCAGCATCCCAAACCAGAGGCCAATGAGCACAAACAATAACCAGTGGGCAGGAAGCCCCCTCCAGAACCAGTGGACAGGCAGCCCCCTCCAGAACCAGTGGGCAGGAAGGCCCCTCCAGAACCAGTGGCAGGAGGCCCCCTCCAGAACTAGTGGTAGGAAGCCCCCTCCCAAGGAGAGCCCCCAAACCCCCGCCCCCTGAGGTACCTGCCTATTCCAACATGATGCCTCAAACAGTGGGGTCCTGTTGTTGTCAGGAGTCACGTTAGGGCTTGAACTTTGCCCTGCGGGCATTTGTGACTTCGGACTGGCCTTTGGGAGTGCATGTATTTATTTCTACAGGAATACAGTGGTTGGAACTGTGTATGTGTCTTGGATTTTTTTACTCCAGGGTTCCGTTCCTGGTATTTTCCTCTGCATCTGGTTCTGGGTATGTGGTGTGTGTATGTTGTGTGTTGTATGCGTGTGTGTCACTCTCTCCCCCTCCCTCCCTTGTGTGCTAGGTGGCTGTACTCGCCGCGTTTGTCTTTGGTGCTCCAGGACAGCTGTGGCGTGGTACAGCATTTCGAAGACTTGCAGTTCTGGTTCCATGGCGGCCGCAGACTCCTGTGTGTCCATGGAGGTGAGTGTTTCCTTTTATATGATGTGTTTTCACCAGCTTTTTGGTGGTCTTGGTACCGCCCCGGAAATCCTGGCGGTGTGCTATGTATTAATATGGTGGGCAGATCCTTGACTTCCACCTGCCTGTAGGTGGCTACCACCGTGTTCGGTGTTCGTACTGCGCTGGCGGTTGGTGTGGTACATTGGCTGTCTATGGGAGGGCTCACCACCATGGTCATTATTTGGCTGTCATTACCACCAGCCTGTTGGTGGTGATATTGCCACATCAACCCTGGCGGACAGAAGACCACCAAGGTCATAATGACCACCATAGTTTAAGATCTTGGACTCCGCTTCCAAACTTTAAGTTTTTTTAAGTGTTCCATAATCAAGTTTTCAATGGTTGAGTAAGGAGCTCCCATGGAAATGTAAAGTGTAGTCCCGTTTTGTAGGTATTTCTGACCTCTTACCCAGTTTGCCTTATGCTTGGTTCAAAGAATCTTGACTTTAATCCCTGATTCCAGCCTGATTCTTAGGATAGCTGCCAATTTTAGTTTGACATGTCTTGTTTCCAACAGTCCATTGGAGTCTAACTGTGCCATCCTGCACTCTTTGTGGTTTGCCAATGAGTTTATTTGGGAAAATGTAAATGATATTGCAACAATCAAGGTGTGACGTCCAATCTCTCTAGTAGATGAAATGTGACAGGATTTGATCAGAGAGGACCTCTTTTAGGTACAGACCTCATACTTTCTATGTGGCTTTATGCCACCACACTTCTCTTGAACAGAAACTTCTACTGAAGTTCTGTTTGCTAACCTTTCTCAGATATTCTTTTGTATTAGATTAGTTTAGGAGTTAAATTCAATGGTTAGGCACGAGAACTTAATTTTAGAATCCAGACATCACATACTTTTCCTGCTTCTCTGCATTGTTGCTAGTTAAGTCTTGGCCTTTTATATTTGTCTTCGATTTAATGTTGTGTGGCACCTTAATTTTCCATTGCTGATTTTGTATATCTGTACTATGGTTTTGAGACTCACTAAGATAACTTTGACTTTGTGTCTTTAATAAAGCCCTTTGAAAGCCCTTTGAAACTTTAATTTGGCCCCTTAGGTTTATTGTATGACTATTAAATTGCACTGTAATTGCTTTGAATAATCTAGTAACTTATCTCTCCACTCCTTGGTACAGAGAAGAAAGATTCATCAGACCCCATCTAAAAAGATAGGGCCCCATGCTGGATCAATGTCATTGAGATAGTTGATGTCTGAATGGTTACCCAAACCATGTTGCAAATGGATTAAGTCTAACTCTCATCCACACAGATTTTTAAGTGCACCCAATGCTGCATCTCAAACCATGGTCAACGGGACTCTCTATGATGACGCAGGACTTGGCTGCATCCCGGCACCAACACACAACTTCAGCTACACAACACATCTTTGATGCGGATCCTCCACAAACCAGCAATTGAGGTACTCTGCTTAGCTGCCCTAACTGGGTCCCTGTGGCTGGCCCATGCTCCATTACAGTTGGACTGAACTTGTGACTTTGTCTTGGTTCAGCATGACCAGATATCCCCACAGTTGGCGCTTTATACCTTTTGGTGCTATTTTCACTCAGATCTTTTATATTGTATATCTCTGGTTCTACTGATTGTTTTTTGTCATTCTGGTTTTATTTATTAAAATCACCCTTTTTTCTAAATCTGTTGTAGGATCCTTTTATGGTGTGTTAACACTGTGTTGCTGTTTGAAGTGCTGCACATATACTTTTGGATTGCCTCTGAGTTAAGCCTGTCTGCCTTGTGCCAAGCGACCCGATGGTTGAGCACAGGTTACTTTAGGGCTTACTTGTGACTTCTCCCTGAGAAGAATTGGGGGTGCTGCTTGAGAAGGGTTCCACCCCCTCCCAACCAGTATCCTGGTTTCTTACAGAACGCCTATGTTTCATCAGTGGAACACTTTCCCACTGCAAAGTATTGCAAGGCAGTGCTAGGAACTGGCTTGCTTTACTTTGTATTTAGTAAACCACGCAAAGCCACACAAAGGCCCTCATTCTGACCTTGGCGGGCGGCGGAGGCCGCCCGCCAAAGTCCCGCCGTCAGATTACCGTTCCGCGGTCGAAAGACCGCGGCGGTAATTCTGACTTTCCCGCTGGGCTGGCGGGCGGTCGTCTTCAGACCGCCCGCCAGCCCAGCGGGAAAGAGGCTTCCACGATGAAGCCGGCTCGGAATCGAGCCGGCGGAGTGGAAGCTGTGCGACGGGTGCAGTTGCACCCGTCGCGTATTTCACTGTCTGCGCAGCAGACAGTGAAATACATGTAGGGGCCCTCTTACAGGGGCCCCTGCAATGCCCATGCCAGTGGCATGGGCACTGCAGGGGCCCCCAGGGGCCCCGCGACCCCCCCTCCCGCCATCCGGATCCCGGCGGTCCGACCGCCGGGATCTGGATGGCGGTAGGGGGGTCGGAATCCCCGCGGTGGTGCAGCAAGCTGCGCCGCCGCGGAGGATTCAATGGGGCGGCGGTACACTGGCGGGACCCCGCCAGTGGTGCCGGTCCGACCGCGGCTTTACCGCCGCGGTCGGAATCCCCATTGGAGCACCGCCGGCCTGTCGGCGGTGCTCCCGCGGTCCTCCGCCCTGGCGGTCAAAGACCGCCAGGGTCAGAATGACCACCTAAGTCTCTTTCCATGGCTTGGTAAATAACAAAATGATTTTGCATTGGGGCTGCACCACAAAATGGAAAATCTTAGTAAATCTGCCCCTAGGCATTTTAGGACCATCAAGCGAGCTAAAACCTTCACTGGGAAATGGATTGTGCAGGTAATACATCAAACTATAGACATTATTTGAGATTCTCAGACCATGATCAGAACCAAAATCCAACTAAAACAATCCCATTACAGGACAGCAGCATTTTAGAACCAATTATTATTCAAATCAAAACATGAAAAGCGATTTGGGAAAAAGTCAAGGCCATTAAACTTTTCCATACTTTCCATACTACCCAAGTAATTGTTATTCCACATTTGGCCTAGTTTACTTCTGTTCTTAACTAACTGCAGCCAAGTGAGCCAATTGTTTACTTTCAACTCAGATTCTTAAGTGCTAAATGGGGGTGTCCCGCAGGTTTCATTTCTGTCACCCGTGGTATTTGATCTCTATCCAAGACTACTCACATTCTTGCTGCAAACATGTCAGTTCATTACCTACATGCATGCAGATGATATGCCAATGCAGCAAACCTTAGAGAAAACGAAGACACTGGCAGTGTAGGGGTCTCTGGAGCATTAAACTCTAAAGAAGCTGAGCGGACAGGAATTTCCAAATGATAAACTCTTCCAATGTTAACGTTTCGGAGACTTCACTTCAGCTTACCTCGGAAGGTAGCTGCCAACTGGATTGAAATGTGTCAGGTACCTAGGCATCGTAATGGACCCCTAAGTATCCTCTTAGGTGCAAATTGAAGCTGTGAACAAAAATCTGCTACTTCAAACTGTACTTTCAAATGTATTCTTGCCTTTCTAATTTTTTCTAAATGTCCAAAGGAGTAAACCCATTTGTACAGTCCAAAATCGACCACTGTAATCCACTTTAACTGGGACTGCCTACCAAAACATTACCATATTGCAAAGTATTCAAAATGTTAGGGTTAGGCTACTTTTTAGTTTGGATAAGCTGCACAGTACCATATATCTTAAGTAGTTACACTTCTAAGTAAGACATTTGAAAATACTCTCATTTCTGAGTATTGTGGTCCCAATATGTCCTTTTCACTGTACTGATACTCAATTGCAAGACACTTTATGGAATCAGCTCCCACTCCTTCTATTCTCTGAAGCAACTTTAAATAGATTGAGGAAAAAACTAAAAACCTTGCCTTTGAAGTTTAATCACCTGGTTCTGGCTCTATACGGGCTCCGTCGACTTTAGTAGTTATACTTTGATAGGCTAAGGGCAGATTTAATTTAATGATTATACTTAATTTCTGTGCAGTACTTTTTCTGTGTAGCCACAAGAGACTCCAACAGTGGGTGTAGTGCTTTATTATTTTTCTGTTTTGCTCATTTGTAAAATTTAATCCATGGAAACTCAGGGCAATATGTAGTTGGAGCTTAATTGTAAAACGCCAACTACCAAATGACTTGTACCAAAATGTCATTTGTCATTATCAGTCAGGCTTTAGACACGAAAGGGCCACTGCAACTGTAGACATTAGAGAGGAACTGTAGATCGCATTACAAAAATATATAAGTCCTTTCAATCTGCTTCAACCCTAAGGGGCCTGAGAAACCACAGATCACAAAAATTTCATCAAAATACCGACAGATTGGGCTCGAATGATGGACATTGCATTAACATGAATATACTTCTTCCTCAGCTGTCACAGGATACATGAGCATGTGGTAGACTCATATCATTCATCCATATTAAGAATGGATGCATTCCCTTCGATCGTCCTCATCCCTACTAGTGTTCAACATTTACTCCCAATGGCACAGCCATACTTCAGTGAGGTGTAATGAGGAGAAATATCTTTATCTCTTTGTTATTCCCTCTTCCCACGTGTGCTGCTATAAAGAGGAAAACGTTGTTAAGGATTCTTTTTGTGCAGGAATATGTCCCTTCGTGCACAAACCAATGCTAATTGTAATGCACACACCCAGGTGCCATGGTGCAAGGGTGCTTACACAATGGCGTGACACAAAATGATGTGGCCTGCCTTGCAGAATGTCAGGAGGGGCCCCTGAGTCTCCCATAGCTCATAGATAGTCATTGACCTTGGCCTGAATGAGGCCCCCTGAAGGGTTTGAGGCTCTCCTGCACCACAGGACCTGTAGGGGCTTGTGCTACTCGTTGAGCTGATGTTGACACTAGGCAGCACACAATGCACCAGTACTATTATTCAATAGAACTGCTCCATATCCTAGTTGATACGGCAAATTTTTGCTTTGTATCTCTTTCAAGCAATGCAGGAACTTTGCATACTACCCTGTATTCCGTGAAAAATGTGTAAATCTTACCCTTAGTTCTGTGGCTTTTGCATTAAGTGTAGCAACATTGCAGAGACATTTGAGTCAATGTATTTACTATCACCTCAGTTCTGCTAGTTTGTTGTTTAAACACTTGCTTATGTATATAGTACGTCGTTTTGACATCTTCATAGATGGGTGGAGCCACTTAGGCCAGTATAGTTGTTACTTAATAGAGGTTTTGCAGAACAAACATGCCATGCCGTCCATTAGCAAGTCTTCGATGCTGAGTCTGCATGCGAGTTGAGCCATAGTCTGTTTGATCAACCCCCACGAGCAGATTTTACAGCATTTCACCAACTGGTTTAATAATGTGAATGTAAAACCTCTAAGGAAAATTTCCAGCAAATATTTTTTTCTGAAACATGGAGGGACATATGGGGGATTTCATTTTTGAAAGTAGAGTTATGTTTGGAAACATGTAGATTGCCCCAATAGCTGAACCATAATTGGTGTAAACTTTAAACTGAACAGCAAAGTTCTTGAATAAGGAGTATGTTGCATCAGGCATTTAAGTCCACTAAATTGTGTTCGCTGTAAACAATCATGTCAATTTATTTTTGTATTTTAAAGTGTGACTCTTTTTGTGAATGGAAAACGTAGTGGGATACAGGCATATTTCATACTTTGCATAGAAATAACTAATTGAATATTGAACTATCCTTATTTTGATAAGTACACTTAAAGTCAATCAGTATGTAAATACAGACATTTTACCATTACTAGTTGTGTAAAATATGCTGGAACAAACTAGCACCATAAAATGTTTTGACACTTCGAATACAACCATGTTCTAATTCTACCCAACCTAAGAAATCTATTTCTGCATGGCTGAGTGCCACCACCTAAATTAATTTTGACCTAGTAGACTGTTATGAAAGTACCTGAATTCAGCATTTTGCAAACATTCCCCCAAAATGACGTTCTCTTCGGCTTTTTTATGCAACATCATATCTCTGGCAAATAACAATCCATATATAGGGGTGGCAAAAAACAATCCATATATAGGGGGTCATTCTGACTTTGGCGGGCGGCGAAGGCCGCCCGCCAAAGTCCCGCCATCAGAATACCGCTGCGCGGTCAAAAGACCGCCGCAGTAATTTTGAGTTTCCTGCTGGGCTGGCGGGCGACCGCCAGAAGGCCGCCCGCCAGCCCAGCGGGAAACCCCCTTCCATGAGGATGCCGGCTCCGAATGGAGCCGGCGGAGTGGAAGGGGTGCGACGGGTGCAGTTGCACCCGTCGCGATTTTCAGTGTCTGCTATGCAGACACTGAAAATCTTGTTGGGGCCCTGTTAGGGGGCCCCAGCAGTGCCCATGCCAGTGGCATGGGCACTGCAGGGGCCCCCAGGGGCCCCACAACACCTGTTCCCGCCAGCCTGGTTCTGGCGGTGAAAATCGCCATAACCAGGCTGGCGGGAAGGGGGTCTGAATCCCCATGGCGGCGCTGCATGCAGCGCCGCCATGGAGGATTCCCTGGGGCAGGGGAAAACCGTCGGGAAACCGCCGGTTCCCCTTTTCTGACCACGGCTTTACCCCCACTGTCAGAATGCCCCGGAAGCACCGCCAGCCTGTTGGCGGTGCTTCCTCTGCCCTCTGCCCTGGCGGTGAGACACCGCCAGGGTCAGAATGAGGGCCATAGTCTTCTAATGGTGTTCTTACTATGGGTATTGACTTTAAATGACAGATCAATTTTTGCCTGATTGGTTGGTGTGAAGCGTTGCACAATTTCCATAAAATAACATTTCACTTCAGCCTCCCTCATGTAGGTGCTTAACTTTATATTTATGTTCCTGGGGTTTCTTGACTTTGTGATGCTACGTATGTATGAAGAAGCAGTATGGGTGGGTGATTTAAGAAATCACTCAGGCAAAAATGTTTGTTTGGTGCTCTTGGCCCCTTGTTGACGATAAAACAACAAAGGGACAACAGGACCAAATAAGCGTTTTGGTGCTGTACATCAGGGAAAGATATCAAAACGTAGGTATATTCAGATTCTGCCTGCAGCAAGTAATCATTTGTTGGGAGAAAGACCTCTGTGACACAAGAAAATGCTGTAAGGGAAGAAATTAGTAAATTAATGAAGAGAGGAGATAAAATGGAGAACAGAGAAAGCATTTTGAGGAGGAGGGAGTGAAAACAAAATGGAACTGTGAGCAATTGGGTGTTTGGTTGAGTGGGATGTGAGCCCTTCTCAAGCAAAAGCCACAATCTTTGTCTGGGTGAACCACAAAAAGTCAATAAATTAACCTGTGCTTAGTGGGGGATAGCAATAAAGGCTGTCAGGCTTAACTTAGAGGCAATGAGTAAAGTGTGTATGCAGCACTTAAACAGTAAAGAAGTGAAAAGTGAGAAGACATCACAAAACAACTCCCACATTAATTAAACATAGGGTAAATTGTAATAAATTATTTGACACCAAAATGACAAAAATCCAATGAGTAGAGCCAGGGTTATGAATTTTTTAAGTTTTAATTGAAAAAAAGCACATAAAATATCGATGCACTAAACTAGGATACCTATTCGCATGAGACCGGGGCAAAGTTGAAAGTTATGGCCGAGCACGCTGGAGTGCGGGTCAGATACACAAAGTGTATTGGGCCCAGTTTTTCTTATCTTTTGATTTAGAAGAAATTATTAATAAAGTTTTCTGAAAACGTAAAGTTCAGTGGGACAAGGCAGCCAGACGTTACCAAAGAGGGTGGATAGGTGAGCAGGTAAGTCCTGGACTCCTCTTGGTCCTCAAAGCACTTTTTGGCAGAAAAAGTTCTAAGTCTCTGGTTTTGGATTTGAGTTATCTGGACACATTTAGCACCACTTCCAAGGGTCCAGAACTGGAGGGGTACCACTAGGAGGGCCAGTACTCACTTAAGCTGGGTGCAGGTTCAAAATGGTTGGATCTTTTTATGTATCTGAGGCTCTGATAGGGAGGCCAGCCAACCAGACTTTGGAGTCACTCTAGAGGTCTTGGATTCAAGCAGGAAAGCATGTCTCAAGCAGCACAGCAGTCCTCTGAGGGAACCAGGGGCAGGCTTTGGGCAGCAGAGCAGACCTTTTGGTGCAGCAGTGATGGCCTCTTGTGTACACAGCAGGCCACAGGTAACAGGACAGACATCTGAGAGTCCTTCTGAACATCAAGAAGTGAACTGAAGAGTGAGTCCTACTTTTATAAGGGACACCAGTTTTGAAGTGGAAGAAACATCTGGTGTTTTCTTCTCAAAGAAGTGTCTGGAATTTCTTGTCTCCCTGCCTTGTCCCCAGTCTGTCTGCAGTCACTATAGGCTACTGTAAAGTTATTTGCATGTATGCTGAATCACTGTCTTTAAAGTGCAAGTGAGGCTGTGCATTGCTCCCCTCCCTCATCCTCCCTTGGATGGCCAATCCTGCAAGCACCCATTCCTTCTAGTGAGTGACTGTGTGGGATGAATACACAAAGGCCAACTGCCATGTGACCCAGGAAACAGGCTGCGGGCACCAAATGGTTTGGCAAAGAAAAATGTCAGCAGTGCAAATAACAAGTGTTCCTAGAGAAATTACTCTAGTACAATTTGATTAAATCACAGGGTCAAAAAGTTCCTATCTCAAATAAATGGAAAATACACTTTCGTACTGTTCGAGTAAACTGTATTGGCAACAGATGAACTTCCCAAAAATTGTGCATACAAACCCATGTATATCCAGTAATCAACACTGTAAATGCCCCAACCTAGATCATATTATATTAGTGTATACAATCTCAACTGAGGACCTGGGGGGGAGGGTTGTAAGCCACCTCTTGATAAAGGTCAATAGATTAATTTACAATACAACCTAACTTTCTAAAAGTAGCATTTTCAGAATTGTGACTTAAAACCCACCTTTACCATTAAATAGGATTATAAATTACAATTTCCTAGACACCAAACATAAAATGTGTACCTGCTTCCAAACAAAAGTTATAACTTATTCAATGTACTTATTATCCCATGGGAAATGTAGGCCTCAGAGTATTGAAAAATTAATTTGTGAGTTTTTCAACGCCTGTACATGTAAAACATAAATGTGCTTGTCTAACTTGTTTAATGCACTGCACCATGCCCTATTGGCTGATTAGTGCCTACCCAGGGGGTGACATTTATGTATTAAAAAGGGAGTTTTAGACTTGACAAATGGGTTATTTTGCCAAGTCGAATTGGACGTTTAAACTACACTACAAGCTGCAAATAGTGGGCCTGAGACATATTTAAGAGGCTACTTAAGTGAGTGGCACAATACGTGCTTCAGGGCCTCTAGTGGCATTTAATTTACCAGCCCTGCGTATATAAGATATCACTTTACAAGGGGCTTGTAAGTAAATTAAATATGCTAATCAGGATGTCAACACATTTTACATTGATTTAGGGAGTGAGCACAAGCACTTTAGCCCTGGTTATCAGTGGTAAATTACTTAGATTCATAAAGCCATTAAAATCACATTTGGAAAACAGGAGGCGTGAAGGCAAAAGGTTTGGGGGTGATCTTGCAAAGAGGTCCAAGCCCAACATATACTATTGAAGAAAGTATATGGGAGCAAAACAGGAGGGGCAGAGGTTGGCTCAGGGCATGATAGTGTTTGCACAGCTACATAAAGCCAATAAAAGAAAATTCACCAGGTTAGTGGGGCAGGAGAGAAGAGTATTGTCAGAACTAGAAATTCGAAGAAAAGGCACTCAGTAATGCATTCGTCAGTCAAGGCAGTGAAAAACTCGACGAGTGGATCTATCAGTTTTGTTTCGTCAGATTATTTCTTCACCGGATGTGATTTCTGGCAGTGATACATGGACTCTTTAAGAATGATGCTTTAACGTCCATTTAGATGAAAGCACAGTCGCAGTTATGTATTTTTAGCACCATAATCTTTTTCTATTCATTAGTTAACTCCAATTAAATGCATTCTTTTGTTTTGTGGTGAGGAAAGAAAAGGCCGAAAACAAATCAGGAGCGAATGAAGACAGATGTGCAAGCTTGCTTTACAAATACTACAATTTCCTCCTCCTCCCTACACTCCCAGCCCTGAGAAGCTATTTCTATGATGCCTATAAATACCATTTTACCAGAAAGCATACAATTGTAAAACCAATTTTCCAGCCTCAAGGTACAGTAACGTGCAAAGAATAGTCAATGGGAAATAATTCAAAGTGTTACTTAATTCCGGGGCTTGCCTTAATACATGACAGATCCTATCATAAGTAATTAGGGAGATTTTTGCCCGCAGTTACAATTGCCTTTTAAAAAATGCTAGTCCTGTCATAGAATGTTTATGAGTATGACATGCACAGCAAATCATTCCCAGGGGCATGGTATATTGCTTATATTCAGGTGCCAATGCAACACTAGCAACAAAGGACCCTAACTACTTGAGACTTCTGGCTGATGTAAGACACCCACCTCCCACGCTCCCCTCCCGAAACAATTAGAACTTTTTGACTTAAATCACAGTGAATATAAATTTAGCCTATATTTTTTTGATGCAAATCTAAATTCGGTACCATAATACTTAAAAATAAATATTATTTTTGATACATGGAAAAAAGTGGAACGTCTCCGGGAGTCAAATCAGATAGATTGCACTAGTAGCAGACTGGCAGTGCAATTTTGTGCAAACATTTCCAGGTACTATAGAATGCCATGTGCATTGCCTTACAACACATTTGTTCCAGTGACCATTACAAACTCAGCAATGTACAACTGTAGGCCTGAATGCCAGTGCAATATGTCTTGGTGAACTTGTATAAAGAGTTACCTTTATATAGGTAGTAGCCAATTGCAAAGTTATACGTAATTTTAATTTGCTTCCGAGTATTGCCTGAATATATCCCTTACAACTGGGGGATGTTTGTATACAGCTGTACTTTTCAGTCATTCCCTGCATACAGATTTTTAAGAAATTCCTTTGGACCACGGTGCTTCCTCTAAACGCCCTTGTTCTGCATCTGTGCATAACTGGCACCGTGTTTTATACAGTGCTACTTTGTTTCCTGGCGCTAATTGTAAATCGTTTTGCCTTTGCATCTGGTTATTACCTGCAGGCAGCTGTTTACAGTATTACTTTCATCAGTATGATACCTGTGTTTCCCCTTACCTGGTTCAGGCCCTGCCTACTCAGAGCAATGAATAGTGATACATATTTGGGATGTCTGAGCATTATGTATGTGCACCCTGTTCCCCGACTGCTATTGAAGCAGCGATGACCTAAGGGGCAGCGTAATGGCACATGTAGTCTGTCATGGCAGAATACTCTTCTCTGGTAATGTTCAACAAGCTCGAAGTACTGACTGACTAGAGGGATTAACGAAAGAGGGGGAGGCACGACCCCTTGCACCTTTGCTTTAGCAACATTCAATAGAAAATTAACACTACAGGACATTTCCATGATAGACTGAGCAATAATTCACTGAAAAAGACCCGAGGGCACCACTCACTCGTATTGCTTGAATAACATTGAGCAGAAAATAATGAACACTACAAGTACCAGAATGCCGGATGTAACGAACAGCTCATTTTAAGAAAGGACTTGGTTTCCAATATAAATTGACCAGTAATGATATTCAGGACCTGCAATGGACAGCCATGTGCGCTTACTAGCACCTAGTGGTTACCAATGTACAGTTATATTTTTGCACTGGGTATTATTTTTATTCAGTTCTTTGTAGTGTTAACTAGCGAAAAGGTTCTTCGCCTACACAGACGTGCTTCACTTGAGCACTTCCTGAGTACAACGCCCCTCTCTATCTACAACCAACTTTATATAATGCGATACTGCATCTGGGTGCTTTGTTCGCAAGCAGCCACTTTATAACTGAGTGCTAACTTTCCCCACTCTACCTGTTTCACTTTCCTACTCTTTCTTTCTTCACCATCTTCCTCCCAGGTCTCCGTGCTTCCAGTCTCTACACAGCCTATTTCTCATTTTACCAAATTACTCTGAGTCACTGGGCACGCTCAGTCTTTGCAACCATCACTACACAATCCTCCAATACCTTAGCTATGGTTCCAGCTAGATGAGCCACAGGGAGACCACATCTCTGGCCCTTGCCTGTGGCGTACACCTAGCTCCCACTTACACTATCATATGCATACATTGCCAGACTCCTCCCTGGCACTCTTCTAGGCACTACTCCGTGATCATTCTCTACATGTTACCCTGCATCAAGAGCACTGCAAAATGACTGCAGCGCTTCACTGGTCTTAGGCACATCAGCAACCATGTTACACATAGGTTACACTAATAAGCGCCCTTCCCATCCACACTGCTGTGACCTTGCGTGCTTTCCGAGAGTATTGACCTGCATATCTATCGTCCCACGTCAAACCTCATGATGATTAACAAACGCAAGGAGCCACTGACATGCTTGGTCATTGGCTCCAAAGCTGCCAGACCTCTCTGCGGCATACAGCACTGTCTACTGGATCATCCTACTCAATGTTACCAAGAACAAACAACAAGGAGCAGCCCCGTTGCGTGGTAGCCTTCGACCACAGGACAGCATACAGCAAAAAAAAAACCTTAACCTATTCACTGCAAAGACGCAAGAAATTCCAGCGTGGTTAACTAAGGATTGTTCTTTCCTTTTGGCTGCTTAACAGGTACGTGTATCAGCGGCAGGCATAATCAAACGGGATTTCAGTGCTGTTGTAGATGCACAACGTAACACTTCTGATGTGTCTGTAAAGAGTATACTCACCACACACATATCTTATTCTACCTTACTCAAAAGGAGGAACAAATATCGGAAAACAAGCTATGACAGATTGAAGATCAGCGTGTTAACCACAGGCAAGGTTAACCCAAGATAACTTCTATAGCACAGGCCATCACTTTATTAAGACACAATAAAACACAAATAAAAGCATGATGTCTGGAAGCTATCTTCATCCTCACCGGTGTATGCCATCAGAAAGAGTGCAAAGTCACAGCCATCCTCATTTATCACCACAAAAGAGGATCTAGTAAACAATGTGGTGTTATCCATTTTGGACTACTATACCTGCATTCCTAGAAACATTAGTAAAAAACTAAATTTGCAACTTGTTGGCCCAAAAGGGATCAAAGCAGATAACCTGCACTTCAATCCTTGCACTGGGTGGCAATGGAACAAAAGGTATCTTTCAAGATGCTCTGTACAAGTCACAAAATATCCTGGTGATGAGAGCTCAAATATCTGACCGAAAACATCAATCCCCATCCATAGTCCGAAGTCAGTGGCGTTCAACAGATCACCACCATTATTATAGGATAAATATAGGTCCTTGGAAGCAAAACACCAGAGGTTCATGTCTCAAAAGCATGCAACAAGCTAAAGCCAGCACCGAGTAAACAATAGGCCCACTCCATGCTTCAAAGGTAGCAGAAGAACCCTCTTCTAACATGCATTACTAACTTTGTAAAATGACCTAGGCTCTTGCCGTTATGACAAAGAAAAAAAGCATTTGCAATGCAATAAGTCTCGCATTTCAGAGAGTTAGGGCTATTGGCGTTGTAACTAGAATATTGGACTTATATTGCCACATAATTTGGTCCTCTCCTGCCACACAGTTCCAATGGCCTTGCATATAAGTAAAGCACTTTCATTTACCTTCTTCCTCTATCTGCGAAAAAAAAAAAGTTGTAATTTAGCATCCTAATTTAAATCTACCATGCTAATTCCAATAGAATACCACGCTCACCCCCTCATCACCAGAGTTGCTGGCTAAGACAATTCCAAAAAAAACTAGAAAACACCTACACCGTGAGGGACACTGGTGAACACAACAAGACATGAGGCACATGGATAACGAGTGGTGTCAGTGGGGTTACACACCCTTGTAGGTAGCAAGGAAAGGCACAGATATCTAAGCCAAGTGCTGTGAAGCCTGCTTGTTACATAACGGAGAAGTAGTGTGTGAGTGGGTGAGTAGCAGAAAAGTTGAAGAAAAACAGGAGGGCCAGAATGTATTCTGAAAAGAAATGATGATGCATGTTGTAAGCTTTTGTCCTCAGAAACATAAGTAATAGTTTGTTGTCATAAAAAGTGACAAACGCACCCTTCCAAGATGGGTTCGCTCACTTTAAATTCCCTTTTAGAAAGTAAAGCCAAGTAAAACAAACAGAGCGACCAAGTTTCCAAACACCAAATGCCAATGTTTTGCAGCTATATGTACGTGGGACCGATTGCTATTAAGTTTAAAACAGTTTATTTTTGCATAAGCCTCAGAGACAACACAGTTACAGCAAATGTAGCTTAAAATGTACATCAAATAATTTGGGAGGTTTCCAACTCTGTTCCAGTCTCCATGTGAAATTTTAGAGCCGGTGATTCAGGGCATGTCATGCCATGTTTACAGCGCAACAAAACACACATTTGCAAGTGTGAGGAGCGATACAAATCTTTACAGCTAGGATCATTTTCTCTTTCATCTAGGGTAGATATCAGCTTTCGAAACAGATGTGAGTGCATTGCAACTGGTTTTCATTGTAAAGATAGCTAAAAGGCATAAGAAAGAACACATCTGACCTTTCAAGCCATCTGCTGAAAGGTTTTTATTTTTTTACCCTGAACAACAGTAAATTAGCAAAGAGTACTCTGACAGGGCGGGAGAGGGTTAAATAGTTTGTAGGATACCGAAAAAAAAGAGAATGTATTGAAAAGAAAAGGCCTCTACACTATTTAACACACCATACAAAGCTTGCTATTTTGTAAAGTTAAAATAACAAATGCCTCTGTTGTGCTCCTCATACATGTAAAGGGTATTTTGTGTCCTTTGGTTGTTATTCAGTAGCACAGCTAGTATGCTCTATAATGTGTTTTATGAAAACGGCAATTCTGAAACCCAGCAAAAGGCTGAGGACAACAAAAACTAGGGGCAACGCAAAAGTAGCTATTTACACTGTTAAAAGTGCTTAACTGGCATCGGCTTAAAGAAGCTGATGTGCATTCAGGGGCAGAGCTCGTCCTAGAAATCCCGAGAACGGGGAGGCGTTGAGCTAGTGCGAGTGCGTGTCCAAAAAAGAGAGAGTGAGAGAAAAGGAAGAAAGAGTGGCAAAGTTAACACAGGAAAAATATGTGAAAAAAGGATGAGAAAAGGAAAAGAGTGGAAGAAGTGAAAGTGTGAAGGAGAGCAGAGAAAGGGAGAGAAGAAGGCAGAGTACAGACTCTGGAGTGAAGGACACAAACAGGAGTGAGAGTGAGATGAACGGGGATCCTGGGTAGAAAGTGCAGAAAAGTCGACAAGTTTGATAAATGTACTGAAAAGTAATCATGTCAAAGCTGCATATTTGCTGACTGAAACTCCAAGTATGCAGCACTGATGTCAGAGCAAGGGGCGGCTTGGAGGACTTAGCCATTACCATCTGTACAGCCTGAGTCCTCTAAGAGCACGCCGATCTCTGGGAAACCCCTCAGCACACGGGTTTTGCCAAAAACAAACACACACTATAGTCAGTCCCTGCTTGTGCCCGGGGGCACTGAAAGTGCACGCTCGATCGGATCAAAGGAATGCACAAAAAAAGCATTTGAACTGCAATGGGTCTCACGTTCGCTCGAGTTAGAGCTATTAGCATTTTCCTGCCACACAAACTGAAAATAAAACAGTTGATATAAGCGGCCGGTTCAAAGAGACGCCGTGAGCTCGCGGAGACGGACAAAAGGAATAAGCATTTGCAATGCAAGAACAGAAAATGTGCGAGGGAGAGTAAGGAATGGAATAAACAAAGTCACACATGACTGCAGATGAAAATAAGTAATAGACTAGAGCCCTGTAAACAGAAACAGCCTGAGGCCACTGAAACACCCAGCGCTCTGGTCAAATGCTATTAGCCTTTAAAAAAAAGTAATCCCTAAGCACATGCTACATAGGCACAAGTGGAAGGATACAAGTATTAGGGACATGCTCCAGGGGTGTGTACAACTGTGGAAAAGGTGGGACAAAGAGCATGGATTGACCACTAGCAAGCAAGGATTTTTTAAGGGCAATGAAACTAACCAGTGAAAAAGCAGAGACCCCACAAAGAAGTATAGAAGTATATACTAAAGTATATACAAGAGGTCTCGAATGCTCGACCTAAAAAAAAAGTGACTGCTTGTTTGAAGTCAATTCATTTAACGTCTAAAATCTCACAGGGAAAATGGTCACCCTCTCTCCAGACAGTCTCAGTAAATTGTACAAAAACTGGGAAGCAACCGATGTAGCAGTGGCATTATGTTTCTCTCTAACACGCCATTGCTGTCTCCTTCTGCTCTATTCTTTTTTTTTCGGAGAATATAATTTTATAGAGTTTCATAGCAGTCAATGTGTTCACTCCTTGAGTTACAGCAAAGAGTATTGCGAAGGGTGCGTGGCCGAAAACTGATAAAGATGGCCTCTAACTAGAGAGCCCCCGAGCCCCGTCTGCTCCAATCCCCGAACACCTGCTCACTGATCCATTCCCTGCCGCAAGGTGAAGTTACGTTCCACATTTTCGGCAATTAGGAAATCCAGAAAGCCAAGCATTCACTGACTGCAACAAAGAAAAAGGCCTAGCAGGGTGAGGCCTAAGAGAGGTGACGCAGTACCACCCACGCTAGTGGATCGGTCCGCGAATAACCTGAGGAGCACCGTGACGACTTACTCATACACCAAATCAAATCAAATCAAATCATTAACATTTATAAAGCGCGCTACTCACCCGTGCGGGTCTCAAGGCGCTAGATGGCAGTGGTGGTGGCCGAGGTGTATGGAGACTGGGCCATCTGTGAACCAACAGCAGCCGGTGGGAGTGCTCTCACTGCCCAGGGTCGGGCCTGGGCAGTGGGCCGATGCTGCAGAGGAGCGGAGACCGGACGCGGATCAGCCCTGGTTCGACAGCTTGGCTGCAGCGGGCTGCCCTGAAGCATTGTTGCCGACCAGTTTGGGGGGGCCTTGTGGGGGTGCTGGAAGGGAGCCAATAGAGAACCTGTTGCTGCGATGATGCCTGTGTGACCTCATGGTGGGAGGTGGCCCTCCTGAGCGGCGGGCTTGTGAGACTCGGAGGCCGGTGCCTGTGCATTGAATGATCTCAGCACTGATAGGTGTGCCCACAGAGGAGGCGCAAAAAGGTATGTGACCCCCAGGAAGCAGACTGAATCCTGAACTGCACTGTGGGAACTGTAGTGAGAGATCCCTTGCTGGAGATAGCACCCAAAGTAGAGAGGAGTGGAAATAATGCAGGTCTATTTAACTGAATATAACTGAATATTGTCCCTCATTGATATTTCAAAAACCTCAGTGGGCTTACTCAGAGACATAGAATTGTCTGCATTCCTTACCTTGTCTGAGCTTCTCTATAAGGAAGGGGGGACTCCACTGTTTTTCCTGTCAGGTGAGGATTCATCAGAATCCATGCACATAAACTTGGACTGCAAAGAAAGATCCTTCTTCCTCCATCTATTGTGTTCAAGGGCTTATCCACAATCACAACCGCTGAGTGGGGCAAGCAACTGGAATCCCAACAGGCCATGCATTCTATGTTCTGCACCTTGGCAGGCGGCAGTGATTACAGTGGTCTCCCCTGCAAACTATTGCAACAGTGAACTGCTCAGCAGTGGCACACCGAGATCTTACCTGCACAATGACAGGAGGCAAGGGACCCAAGGGGGAATACCAAACAAAGCTGGATAAGTAAGCTTTCCCACCAGAGACGCCAGCGATGGGTGACACTTTGGAAGTACTGCCGCAGACAGCAACGGACCCCCGAGGAAGAAGTGCTCACACTGCACGACATCCTGGTGGCAATACAGGGAATATGCACGTCCCTCAAGCCCAAGATAGACTCAATCAACTCAGACCTTATGCTGGTGAGAGCGGATCAACATAACATCAGCACACTGATGAAGGAAGTGGAAGACAAGACAGCTGCCCTCCAGTCAGATACAACTGCCTTGAAAACAGAAGTCACCAAGCTGCATGCCATGGCAGAAAACCTGAAGGCCCGCCTTGAGGACTCAGAGGACCGCTCAAGGCGGAGTAACATCTGTATCCTAGGAGTCCCTGAAAGGGCTGAAGGTCCAGCAACAGATCTCTTGGTAGAAGACCTCATATTACAACACCTCCAGCCTCGTGGCCTTTCCAAATATTTTTCAAAGGAGTGGGCTCACATGGTCCTGGGCACCTGCCAAGGCTGGGGGCACCTCTGCGACCCATCTTAGCATGGTTGTTCAACATTGATGACCGTGATACAATCCTTCAGGATGCCCGCAGCTTTCCACTTCTCACCTATGAGAACACGACTATTTAATTCTTCTCTGACTTCATCTTAAAGGTGCAAACGATGTGCCGCAGTTTCCTCGAAGTTAAAAAGGCAATGCGTGACAGGGATCTCAAATACTCCATGCTCTTTCCATCTCACTTGAGAATTGCAGCAGAAGGCCAGACATCGTACTTCTGTTCTGCAGAACAGGCATAGGACTGGCTGGACCCAAATCATGTAATTGTCCTGGGAGGTGGAGGCAAGACACTGACACTCTAGCACCACAGAGAGTTGTCAACAGCCAAGGGCATCAAAGTAACTCCCCCCACCACTCAGAGATATGACATCCACTGGTCGAAGGATCAAGAACTAAGAAACAGTAAGAAATACGGATCTACGATCATGAACCTGCGAAGCAGCTGATGACCTACAAAGGAATCCAGCCTCTCTAAGTCCTTTTGACCCAGCACTTCAGCCAGATCACGACTACTGATTACTGACTCACCAAAACTGAAATGCTGGGACCAGTAAGATGAGGTGCTTCTAGGGATAGATGGAAGGAGCGAGGGCCTTGTCCCTTGACAGTTATAGATTAAGTTATTTTTGGGGTGACAGGCCCTCTGCAACAATGGGGTGGGCGGATAGTTTTGAGTCCACTTTGCAGAGAGGCAAGGATGGGGGAGCTTTTGTTGGGTTTATATTGTTGTTCTGTTTACACCTCATAATGCTGGGTCAAGCTACATCTCAGTTCCCACTGCTGCACTTATACAATTGCACAAATCGTTCCAGGGTGCTCCTACCTCAACTGTTCCACCATTCTGGTGGGACACCACCCTAAATACATGCCCAGATACCACACATGGCAGCCAATGCAGATAAGTCCCATTTACGACTAATGTCATGGAATGCAAATGTCCAGGGTGACAAAATCAAGAGGAGGGTGGTGCTACAATATATTAAGTGACACTTCCCTGACATAGTCCTCCTTCAGGAGGCACGCCTGGTAGGCACAACATGTAAGGACATACATAGATGGGCTATAAATGTCCCGAGGGTGAGAGAGGGACTCATGCATGCCTTTGAACACTACTTCTCAGAAAACAAAGCGCGCGTGGCCTCAGCCTCAATAGTGTGGAAAGCCTATAAAGCAGTGATAAAGGGACAGGGCGTCTCCTAAATTGTAGGCCAGAAAAGAGACAGAAGGGCAGGGTTGGAGGACATAGAAAGTGACATCTTACACCTAGAGAAAACACTGACACTCCACAAGCTGATTGACACTAAACACAAGCTGGCACTAAAGCAGTGAGAATATGGTGACTGGGAAACAGCGACAGCCCGGGCCAAACACAGAGTAACCTAACATCGAATTTACGAGGTGGGGGACAGGGTGGGTAAGCTACTTGCCTGGTTGGATAGGAAAGAGAGAGCGAGTCAATGGGTCCTACGGTTTCATTCTGGGGATGGAGAACAGATAATGGAAAGATCAGTGACAGCTGAAGCATTTGTCTTCTATTATTCTCAACTTTACTCCCCATCCCACATCCTGATGGTGGAGGAATCCCGCAAGTTGATAGCGGACTTAACGCTTCCTACCCTCACTAAGGATGACAATACCATCATGGAGGGCGATATCTCAGAAGAAGAAATAGTCCGCTCGATTCACAAACTAAACGCTTGTAAAGCCCTCTGCCCAAGCGAATGCTACAAGCTAATGGCCTCGAAACTTGCCCCACACATGCTACGGATGTTCAAGGAAAGTAGGGCATGGGGGATTCTCCCCAGAGACCAGCATGTGGCTTTAATTGTATTTACACACAAAGAGGGCAAACTGCCAGATGAATAAGCTTCATATAGGCTGATCTCACTCCTCAGTGCTGAGGTCAAAATTCTGGCCAAACTCCTGGCTACCTGGTTAATACAGGTTATCAGTAGGCTGGTCCACCCGGACCAATCCAGCTTTATGCCGAGGCGCAGTACAGCGTTCAATCTGAGAAGATTACATGGGGTACTGAGTGTGCATATCACATCTAAGAAGAGGCTGTTGTCCTCTCGCTAGATGCCCACAGGGCATTTGATACTGTTGAGTGGCCGTACCTATTCGAGGTATTGGCCAAAATGTGCTTTGGCCCAACATTTTTGGGATGGGTTCAGCTATTATATACTGAACCCCTGGCACAAGTTGCTGTAAAAGGTGGAACCTTTCAAGTCTTTCAGTTACAGCGAGGTACCCTGCAGGGGTGCCCACTTCCTCCCTCCTCTTTGCCCTAGTGTTGGATCCATTGACTGCTTGGATCTGAATGGTCCCCTGCTCCAAGGGCTCCGCTGGACTGAACAGTGGGAGGATAGAGTTTCTCTTTATGCTAATGATATCCTGTTGTATGTATGTATATGTGTATGTATTTGTATTTGTAAAGCGCATTCCGGCCATAGCATTGAAGCGCTGAGTAGAGTCGGTGAGTTACGGGGATACGAAGCAGAGAGGGGACCATCGCCAAGGGCATCCAAGAGTCCCAAGGCTCCCATAATGGAGAACAGCCAGGTTTTCAATTTCTTTCTAAAACAAAAATAAGACTCTACCTGCCTAATGGCAAGAGGGAGTGCGTTCCAGAGTCTTGCTGCTCCTACAGAGAAGGCTTTGTCCCCCCATCTCACCCTATGGCAGTGCAGCACAGCGATGAGCTGCCATGTAGAGGATCTAAGCAGCTGGGGGGGCTGGTAGGGTTGCAAGGCCGACCTAAGATAATCGCAACCAACCTGATGAAGGGCTTTGTAAGTTAAGCAGGGTGTTTTAAACTTACTACATTTTCCACAGAAAGCCAGAGGTGATGTCTAAGACTCCAGCTGGCGGATGAGGAGCGCAGCAGATCGAAGACCAAACGGGCCGCCATGTTCTGAATTAGCTGTAGTCTATGGAGTGCGGACTTGCTGATGTTTAACATAAGGGCGTTGCAAATTCTCCCTAAATAGAATTATGCATATAATCACCCTATTTGGCCGCTACTCCGGATACTTGATAAATAGGAATAAATCACTGATGTATGTATTGCATGGTCGGACACCTGTGTTGCCCGAGATTGTGAGGCCCGAATAGTTACAGAGGGCTTCAAATATCTAGGAATCTTTGTTGCCACTGACCCAGACCTCTTGTATGAGAAAAACATTCTACCACCCCTGGAAAGGTTAAATAAAGATGTAATACACTGGAGATCCCTGCCTTTGTCCCTACTTGGGAGAGCAGCACTTTTCAAAATGATGGCACTACCTTATTTCCTTTATGCACTCCATAATACTGCATACCCCATTCCATTGATCTACTTCAAGACTATAAATTCCACAGTACACATGTTACTATGGAATGGGGGGGGCAGCACTCAACAAGCCTATGAGGAGGTGGTATGATGGTGGGATAGCATTACCCGATATACAAATGTTTTACTGGGCAGCTCAGGTTACTATCAACCAATGGGTACACCTCCCAGATAATTAACCGTCGCTCCTTATGGATCGCCTGACTATGCAACCTATAGGGTATCTGCACACGTTATATTTCACTTCACGATGCTCTACATCACAAGGCCTGATGGCTGTCATGATCACACTCTGGCACACTGCATGGTAGTGCTGGGGTGGATGGGTAGATTAACGTAATCCACACCCCCAATGGATTCTGAGGCACTGGGCACCCCTTGCTGACTTGCAGTGGGACTATCATCTAGCTCCTTCTGAGGCATACTGTTATTTACAGGTTCAACAGCTCTCCATATAATACAGCCTAAAGGTGAGGAGCTTGCGGAGTCCTCCCCACTGGAGGATAGACTGCTGGATGGCTACATGACGTGTAAGACAATATCCCTCACATATTGTAAACTGATTAACAACACCCTGGACACTCTCATAAAACTGGGTGAGAAGTGGGATTTAGAGTTGGGGGGATTAGAGGATGAGGAATGGCTGGAGGCCCTGGCTTCCCTGAGGGAAATAGAGCTTAAGGCCTGATTCTGCTTGGTACAGCTCAAAGTACTGCATAAATCATATTTTGCCTGTACTACACTAGTAAAAATGGGTAGAGCAACAGATGAGACCCATCGTAAGCGATGCAGTCAGAAAGGCATCTTTTTTCATATTATATGGGAATGCCCAGTCATACATTGCTATTGGAAAGCAGTAGTAAAGTGTATTAATACTCTGTGTGGCATGACTATACCTCTCACAGCTAAATGGTGCTTGCCTAACATTTGGGATAAATATGATCTTAACTGTATGGACCAAACCTGGAAGACTCTGGGCCTGGCTCTATCCAAATGCAATATTGCTCGTCAATGAGGTGAGGAGATGGCGCAGCGGTTGAGAAACTGGTAGAACAACAAGGACTTGAGTATGGTGACTGAGAAAGATGGTTTATAAGAAGAGGAGCTGTCCAAAGAGATGGGAGAAAATATGAGGTATATGGAATGAGTATCGTGGGGGACTGTGTGTGTCCCCTTCATGTGACCATGGAATTAGACCCCAAAAATGAGCATGTACCCCGATTCCCTACGGTTGAAAGCGGGAGGGCATGGGAGAGAACTGATACAAGGAATACTGTAACTTATGGAGATGACTTTATTTACAGCAATGATGATATGTAGTGTGTTAATGTATTATTTTAGTTCAAAGAAAAAGATCCTTAAAAAAAAGAGTATTGCAAGGAGGCTCATCAGGTTGGCATAGTCAGTTCCTGGGGGAAGGTTCTCAGTATTGGTATAATCCTGAGCAATTCTCAAGTGTCAGCAATTGTTCCAGAGGTTGGTGTTTAGTCTTTGTGCTGTATCTAGCACCAAAAGTATGTGCACATCATATATGCTAAAGTACAGAGTCATCAAGTATTGAGACACATAAAACATCCAACCTCAGAAAGAGGCACTCTGGAAAAAAATATGGAAAATGGAAGAAAAGAGGAAACCAAACACAAAAGAAAACACACAATCTGAATTCCATTTGATCTGTTGTTTGTGTCTTTTCTATTTTCAGATCTGTTCTACTATACAGATATTTATCCCTCTGTCTGTCTGCAACATATAATGGCAGGCAAGTATAAAGACTTCTTATGTGCTGTTAGAAATGGGGTATTTGGTTGGAAGTCAGGTTACCCCCTGTCCAAACAAGGACCCTCACTCTAGTTAGGGCAAAGGAGAAACACACCTGGTTAACTCACTCTCACTCCCTTGGTAGCTTGGCACAAGCAGACAAGCTTAACCCAGAAGCCATGTGTAAAGTATTTCTACCAACACACAGAGTAATACAGTGAAAACACTACAAAATGGACACCACACCAAAATAGGTAATAATATATTTAAATCCAACAAGACCAAAATGACAGAAATCCAACACAAGTCAAGATATACATTTTCAAAAGAGTATGAGTCTTACTCCATAGAAAACTGGTCGGGTAGGTGATGCATTGTTTTTCGTCCTTGCAAAATGTGCAGTGAAGAGTTGTGAGAAATCCAGTCGCATGGTATTAGAAAACCTCGCTGCCCGGGGTTTGCATTGTTATCAACAGCCACACGCGAGTGTTGCGTCATATCTCCAGCTGCAATGCGTCGATCTCCCAACTGCAATGCACGTAGAGCATCGATTACAGCCGCGAAGCGGGTGGCGCGTCGTTTATCAGCCACGTTGCAGATGGTGCACCAAAAATCTCCCTGCACGATATTCTGAGCAGAGATTTCAGTCCTTGTTCTGTCAACTTCACCTTTCAAGGGCCCAGGGACTAGATAGGGAAGCACTTTGCAGGGCAGGAGTCTCAGCAGAGAGTCCAGGTGCTGGCAGATGAAGTATTTGATGGCCCTGAGACTTCAAAACAGGAGACAAGCTCAGTTCAAGCCCTTGGAGATTCTTCTCAAGTAGGAATGCAAAACAAAGTCCAGTCTTTTTCCCCTTTCACAGGCAGAAACAGCAACTACAGGATAGCCCAACAAAGCACAGTCACAGGCAGAGGCAGCACTTCTCCTGAACACTTTTTCTTGGCAGAGGTTCCTCTTGGTTCCAGAAGTGCTCTTAAAGGAATCTGGGGTTTTGGGTCCACTACTTATACCCCTTTCTGCCTTTGAAGTAGGCAAACTTCAAAGGAAGGTCTATGTTGGTCACAGGATCCTGCCTTGCCCAGGCCTGGCTCCAAGCTCACACCAGGGGGTCAGAGACTGCATTGTGTGAGGGAAGGCACAGCCCATTCAGGTGTAAAGGACCACTCCTCCCTCCTTTCTAGCTCAGATGGCCCATCAGGATCTGCAGGCTACACCCCAACTCCCTTTGTCTCACTGTCTAGAGGGGATTCACAAACAGCCCAACTGTCAGTCTGACCCAGACATGGAATCCACAAACAGGCAGAGTCACAGAATGGTTTAAACAAGAAAAAGGCCACTTTCTAAAAGTGGCATTTTCAAACTGACAATATAAAAACAACTTTATCAACAGATGTATTTTTAAATTGTAAGTTCAGAGACACCAAACGTCATGGTTGTATCTGCTCTCAAAGGGGAACTGCACTTAAAAGTTATTTAAAGGCAGCCCCCATGTTAACCTATGAGAAAGATAAGCCTTGCAACAGTGAAAACCGAATTTGGCAGTATTTCACAGTTAGGACATGTAAAAAACATCAGTACATGTCCCACCTTTAACATACACTGCACCCTGCTAATAGGGCTACCTAAGCCCTACCTTAGGGATGCCTTACAAAAAGGGAAGGTTTGGGACTGGCAGGTGGGTACACTTGCCAGGTCGAATTGGCAGTGCAAGACTGCATACACAGACACTGCAGTGGCAGGTCTGATCCATGTTTACAGGGCTACTCATGTGGGTGGCACAATCAGTGCTGCAGGCCCACTAGTAGCATTTGATGTACAGGCCCTAGGCACCTCTAGTGCACTTCACTAGAACTTACTAGTAAATCAAATATGCCAATCACAGAAAAAGCCAATTACCAATACAATTTACACAGAGCATATGCACTTTAGCACTGGTTAACAGTGGTAAAATGTCCAGAGTCCTAAAGCCAACAAAAACTGGGCAGAAAAGTAGGAGGAGGGAGGCAAACAGTTTGGGGATGACCCTGCAAAAAGTTCCAGGTCCAACATGTGCAGTATAATCAACATCAATCCCTTAAAAAATGACACCAGCCTAAAAATGCACATGAATAGTGCCAGTGTGGTTGTGAGTAACAACGGTGAGAGTGGGGCAGCCCTGTTCTGTCTCTTATCACAGGATATTAATCAGATTACCATCCTTCTAGTCATGACCCTAGCCGTTACCTTAGTGTAAAGGAGTGATACACATTGATAAAACCATAGGCCCAGATTCATGGCCTTCATCACTTCGTAGAGGTAGTGCCATTTTAGAGTATTGAGGACCTTTTCAATATTGATAAAAACAATTGCTACTAATTGAGGGATACTTCCAGTGTGTGGTCCTAAAACTCTCAGAAGTCGTCTGAGATTGAGGGCTATGTTTGGTCCAGGAAAAAACCCTGACTGATCAGAAATGATAGTGTTATGCATATGAGGAAGCATTCTATTGGCCAGTGTTTTGACAAGCAGTTTAGAAGTAGTATTTAGCATTGAGAGCAGCCAATAGGAGGTGACCTTTGTCTAATCCCGCACTTCCTTAGGAATGGCTCCTCTATTGCCATCCTTCTGCTCTATTTCTTTTCTTGTTTTTTCTCCTGGTGCTCTAAAACACCTTGCAAGCAGGACCTCACTTTGATGAAGGTAACAAAAAATTATGTAAATAAATTATAAATCGTTTTTGATTTGGTCATTTTAATGCCTCTGAAAACATCCCCAGTCACTGTAGGTGCAGTTTTCTTGTTTGAATCTTCCACTTATGTGTTCTTTGCTTCCTTTCCTGATGAGCATGTCTACTTGCTGTAGTTGAATGTTAAAGTGTACAGCTCCTCTCAAGGCATATCTTACGTGAGGTTGATTGTTTATGGTATTCATTATGTGATTGTGGTGTGTGGTTGACGTGGTAGTTATAATACTATCTCTTTTTAACAGAGCTTCCTCCGGTGGGCTTGTGCATGGAATGAGCCATGCTTAGATTGAAACATTGCAATCATAGTACAACAGTAATTTCCATTCCAATGATGTGGATGCTGTTTTTCTCCTTTGTTTGCTTCTATTCTGGTGTTGTTCTACTTATTGTTAATCACATACAAGTTATTTTTGTCTAGTTTTGGAGCGTTGGTTTTTAGCATATTTAGTATCCTGTCATTCAGATGAAGGGCCTCATTATGAGGCTGGCAGTCCAAGGACTGCCAGCCTTGTGGTGATGGTCAGACCGCTGCAACTGTGGCAGTCCTACTGCCACCTTACAACCCTTCTGGCAGACTTTCCAGAAGCGCGCTGTTCCCATTGGGAACATTGTTCCAGATGGAGGATGGTGGTCTGAGTTGTGTGCCAGGGCTGATTACAACTGATTACCGTCAGCCTTTTCATGGCGGTCACCCCGCATGGAAAGGCTTGGGGTAAGGGTGTGCTGGGGAGGCCCGCCGCCTAGCACCCTCGGAATGCGCACTGTCTACTTTACAGACAGTGCGCATTTTGAGGATGTCGTGTGCCATGGTATTGACCTTGGCTCCCTTAAAGGAGCTAAGGCCATGTCGTAGCACTGTTCCAGCCGTTAGCCCAGCAGCAACAAGTATTATAATGTTCCCGTTGCTCAGCTCAGTCTGAACATTATAATACGCAGTGGCATCCTCCCCGCAAGTTTGACGGTCCCCCTGTGGGACCGCCAAACTCATAATTAGGCCCTAACTCTTTGTTTTCCTCTGGCTACGTGCAGTGCATTTGGATTGATATAGAGTTTGTCTCTCTAATGAACACCTTGTTGTTTTTTTTAACTATTCACAAGTTTGCTTATGTTGAACCATTTTGTTTCAGTTTGTTGGTTGCGTTAGTCATATTCAGGAGTAGGCCTGGCAATGCAAATGAATGACCATTACCTGACTTGGAATCGCAAAACCTATGGCTTACCTAGTAATTTCTTCCTCCTTGCATGTTTGGTTATCTAATCTTTCCCATCAAACAATGACTTGGCAGACCTTTTCCTTGGAGTTCTGCTTGTCCATTTCATATGACTTTTCTTGCTCAAACCATTAATGCCTCATGCCTACTTAACAATAGAGACCACAAAGGCAATATGCCCCCTTTCCACTATTAAAGTGCAAACATTCAGCTCAAACTGTTGACCTCAATTTTAATATGAAAAATCCACCATTTTCTGCCCTCTACCAACGTTGAACAATATGCCTGAAGAAGGTTTTGTGTTGATGTGAAGGACTGCAAAGGTTTCATCAACATTATTTCCTATAATGATTTTTCCATTATATGTTTCTTTTTTCATAGGGCAGAGTTTTGACAATAACACTGTGCGAAAGTGAAAATGCATCAAGTAAGGATTAAATAAAAGGTGAATTCCTAAAATAAATTGAAGAGAAGGATGGGCAATGTGGATGACGGGTGAATGTACAGCAGCAAAAGGAAAAAATAAATAGTCACTTTAGTGTTCATTGAGTCATCACGGGTTTTGGAACATAAATTTTAGTAATGCGTTAGTGGCACAGAAGTCACCACTAGGCAACTTATATATTCACACTAAATAAGCTCAATGTAAATAATTTCATTATCATCTATTCTAAAAGTGTACACATTTACATTTGTGGTGAACGTTGTGCCCACCACGACAGACATTGTACCTACCAGATTTGACAAAGTGTTAACATGATATAACAATGTTGAAATATATTAACCATTAGAATGAATTATGAGTAGAAATGAATATGATTTATATTGATTTATGATTTATTAGTTTAAAGTTAAATGTGTGCAGAATAATAAATGCACATCTCTGCTAAAGCATAACATTAAATATAACAACGATTGCAATTAATATTGAAATGCTTTAGCACATTTCTTTTTTATATATTATTAGCTTGCATATTATGTGCTTTATTAATGGCAATATTAATGCATTAAAATTTTGTGTTAGCATAACTAGGCCTGATGTTTTCAAATTGCAGTAACATGAAATGTTGAGTAATCTTCTTTTACTCTAACGTTAATTTTTCCATTAGGTTGTTTCACATGAATAGTAAAGAGTCCTATTGTATTATGTGTAAGTTTTTTCCCCCATTGACCTTGAATTTGGTACATCGAGAGCTGGAAATTCGGAATCAAGACTGACCCTATAGTTTAACTACCCAGTCTCACGAGAGCCATTGGAACTGTTTTGAGCCAGGGGAAGATGTAGGAATGTATCAAGTAATGTAAAGAGTTGCTAGTCATTGCCGGTGTCATAGGGAAGGAGAAATGACTTCATTCAGACCTGGGAATCTTCACCTTTGTTGCAAATTCATCTTGTGTGTTAATTTTCATTGAATACTTTCCTTTTTGCGAAATGTGGACCCATCGAACTGACTAAATGAATTGTTTTTAGTATGTTAGAATAGGTATGGACATCCTGAGTTTCATTCAGTTCCCTCTTGATTTTTGTTCAGTATTAATTCCCCACTTTGCTCTTGAACTGTTGACTAGTCCACTTGGAATTTTCCGGTTTCCTATGCGCAGCCTGTATTCTGCACTTTCCCTCTGATGGTGCTTCTAACGGACTTTGCAGAAGATTTTATGCTTTGTCGACGAACCTGAATTGTATGCTGATCCCGGTAAAGGTATATTCAATTGAAATGCTAATTGTCCCCCGCCCTGTTTTTCTAATTAGCCTTAGAATGTTGACACCTGCCTATTTATTTTATAGTTAGGCTAACTTAGTCCAAGAGAGATGCTTTTTCCAAATTATTTAAGTCTTGATTTTTGTTTTTGCCTGCATGTGTTAGGCCGTCCCCACGCATGCTTGTCCTAATTTACAATATTAGGTTGCTCTACACCTTATTCGTTTAATTTGATATATTGATTTGTGAGATTGGCTTAAATAATGTCATCAATAAATGATCTGAAATCTGTTTCTGTGGAACAAATCATTTCTTTGTTAGTATGTTTAATTCTTTTGGAGTGCCTAATGGTGTTGATATTGAGCAGATAAAATTTGCTTTTTAGATTTTCTCAGCCTATGGTTTTCCTTTATTTGTATAATGTGATCTTGCACACAATTTATGCTACTTTGGCTCTGTGGTAATAATAAAGCTTTAAAACCTTTTAAAGATTTGAGTTTAGTTTCTGTGGCCACATTGGTCATGGTGTTTAAATTTTGTTGTTGCATTATTGAGATTGGAATGATTGCATGCGGTTAACCACACTCCTCACTTGGTTCAAAGATCCCATTGACCTTGAGGAAAGCGTTTTTTAATCCTGACTGGGGCAGAAAATGCATTAGCATGCAATCAGATGTTCATGGTGGTAGATTATTTTGTATTGTTGTGGAGTAAAGAAGTTGCTTTTGGCTATTTTCCAGGCCTTTTAGATGCTGTCACCCCTTTGTTTCAGGGCAGGGACATTCCAAAATTTAGATTACGTAGTGTGAATGCCAAATGTGTCCAGTTGTGATGGTGTTTTGACGTTGGTAATGAACTGTGATACCCAGCATCCTGAACTTTTTAGAACATACCAGGTGATATTGCTGTTTTCAGGTCTGTTTCAAATCGCAACTCAGATTTAATTACTTTTTGAATTTTCTGTCAAGTAGAGATACACCTGTGAGCCCTTTTACTGTGGTGAGACATATGTAAACCATCTAACATAGAGGAAAAATACTCAAACCCCCAAGTTTCTTCTCCTCTATGTCTTTCCACTGCTCTTTCCTCTTCCTTGTTCAATTTCCTTTGCGTTCAAATACCTTGTCCAATTCCAATCCTCTTTTCCAATCCCAGCCTGCTCACACATCCAACATCATTACCTCTTCGCCCCTCCCTTGCTTCCCTTCATTATGACATTGAAGCAAACCTGCCTCACCAGGCACCCTTACCACATGATTTTCTTAAATAAAAGAATCCCTGCCCCTCCATTCCTTTTGTTTTAATTTTCTCTTACCAGACAAAGCCATGCCGCGCCTGCCTTGTGGGGTGCTAAGACTTTTTCTTCATTTTTCCCAGCGTTTTGATGTTCAGTTCCAACATGGATTGAGTTGTGTTGCTGGTTTGCCATTGCGGAGCTGAATCAACCAGCCTGTCAGCGGAGATGCGCTGCTGCTGTGAAAGCTATGGTGCGGTCCTCGCCGGCATGTTCGGAGCGAGCCAGAAAGACAGTATTTGCTGGCTCGCAGTAGCTGGGTCTGTACTTCCAGATGAAGCCCGGAATACTGGCCATGCCAGCAATTGGGGAAAGGCTAGGCTCCTCAGCTTGCTGGTTATGACACTCACTGTAAGGGCCTCGCAGGAGGTCACTTACATTTTTTTATGAATGCTGCTCATGTTGTGTAATGTTGTTCTTCGAGGAGTTGTGTACAGCCCGTTTAACTGTCATCTGGACAATTGTGTATTTATTAGTCTTTTGGGACCAGCAGACTGGTAAAGCACAGAGGCAAGATCCTGTGCATTTGGGGGTCACAGGCTCTTCTGAATTGGTGGATTTTTGTACTATTTTGTCGGGGTAGTTTGTACCTGGCCAGTCTATGCAATAATGGGAGAGCATCTTAGTGGAGGCATGTCTTGTCTTCTTCAGATGAGGGTGAGCAACTTCCATTTCAGCGAAGCTGGTTTGGGGATCCTGATGGCCCTCAGGCCTTGTTCTTAGTGGCAGAAGTCCACAACTTGTTTGAAGCAGCAGTGACCAGGGCTTTTTCCTCAATATATTACGCCTCCAGTTTTTGCAATGCTTTTTCATGATGGAAGTATGGACTTGTTTGTTGGAGGTTGGCGTATTCTGGCCCACTCCTTGGTTCCCGGGTTTTTGCAGAAGCTCTATTCACTTGAAGATGGTGAGACTCTCTGCTGTCTAATGTTACAACAGATGCCATGCTGGCTACTCTTATTGGTGGAAGGCCATAAACCTGGATGGTTGTTCTCATTCCAATGCTACTGATAAGGAGGTGGAAGGAGCTCTTAAGAAAGCCTTCTCTGCAGAAATTCTCACTCTTCAGACTGGTATTTATTCTGCTTATGCTGCCCTGTATCTTGTGTCAGACTTTTATCACCAAATCCTCATCTACAAATAAAATGTCTCTAGTAGTTCCAAATGTATGAGCAAGTCAGAACAATCAGATCCCTCCTGAATTACAGAGGCCAACATGTCAGCCTTCCTCTCCCTTTTATTCATCTGGAAAGGATTCACTGCTATTTTCAGGGCATGGGTGGAAATTTCTTCCCAAAGAGTCATCCTCTGCAGAAGAAAAAGTCCTTACCATTTTGAAAGAGGCCTCGGTACAGGATGTAAAGGTTCAATGTGCCTGGAATTTTGTCAGACACGGCTAGCTTTTAGACTATGCTAGCTAGCCTCCCGAATAGGCTGCCATCTGTACTCCTATCCCCAGGATTTCAGAAAGGAGACAAGCTCTTTTAGGCGGGGTGCAGTTCCTTCTGGGATAAGGTGCAATTGTCCCGGTTCCCATGGCAGGAGGGACCTGGGGCGGTGATTGATCAAGGATTATCCCCTGCTAGGAATCCCTCTCTTGACCCGCTTCCCAGAATTATCTCAACAGATGCCAATCTGTCCGGTTAGAGGGGTGGGGTTCGTCAGGTCAGGGGTTCTTGTTCCCCATGTCTGAGCAGGTGAGATTCAAATTGGTGGGAGCTGTAAGCAATCCACTGGGGGCAGTCGTTGTGATATCAACAAACAATGTTACAGTGAAGAATTATTTGCACAGACGGCCCAGGTGGGGGGGTGAAGTTCTCTTCCCTAGTGAGTTTTGCAGGCAAGCTGTTTCATTGTGCTGAGTCCAGGCTGTTGGTGGTGTCTCCCTTTCACATTCCGGGGTTCTCTAAAACTCTTGCAGACAATCTCAGCAGGAAGAGTCGATCATCAGTGGATTTTTGACTCCAACAGGAGATGTTTGTAGAGATTACGGATTAGTGTGGTGCTCCGGTGATAGACCTTTTTGCGAGCTCTCTCAATGTCAAAAGACCGTAGTTTTGATCATGGACATAGGAATTTTCATCTTGGGTAGTGGCCGCTCTCTCATGCAGAGGGCATTGGGGGTCTTCTTTATGCTTTTTTCCATTTCTGCTAATTTTCCGGTTCCTTATCAGGTGTGGACGGAGAGAATGACGTTTATTCCGATTACCCTATCTTTGCCCCACTGCTCTTGGTGTCCTCTTCTAGTGGAGATGTAATAGGCAGAGGAATGGAGGTTGCCCCTGAATCTCTCCCTGCGGCTATTCCCAGTACTACAGCAGGATGTTCTATCCAGTCTGCAGTTAGCAGCCTGGAGATTGCCTGGCTAGGTTTGCTGCATTAGGGGGTGCCAGCCGGTTTGACTCAGGTTCTGCATGCTTCTAGGTGCTTGTCTGGTGCAATATCTTACTTCAGTGCGTAGTGTCATGGTAGAGGTTTGGTCCATCCTTCTTCTGACTTCTGTGGTGGTGTATCTCCAAGATAGTGCTTCCTTGGGGTTGATGGTAGGCACCCTTAGGCTTCAATGGGCAGTTATTAAGACTTTCAGATGTTCTTAGAACATTCTGTCAGATAAGGAAGGTTTAGTGGGTCGTTTCTTCAAGGGTCTGATGAATGTTCCTCCTTGTCCTAGGTAGCATGTCCCTTCTTGGGATCTGTCTTTTGGTTTTGATACCTTGGAGTCCAATGATATCTGGTTGTTGTCACTTTAAACACTCTTTTTTCTAGTAGTTTCTTCAGCTAGGTGTTACGATGGGCTGGGCAACTTTTCCTTCAAGCCTCCCTTTTGTTGACTTTTTGCTGCATGGGTGGTTCTGATGCCTCTTCTCTCCTTTCACCCCAAGGTTGGGTCCCAGTTTCACATAGACCAGGTGTTGCTGTTGCCCTGCTTTTTTGAGTCTGAGAAGGTGATGCGCCTTCACTCTCTGGGTGTCAGAAGGGCACTTTTGATCTATTTGGATTGGATAGCTTCTATACATCTTTCTGATTCACTGTTAGTGGACGGTGTGAATCCCTTATGTACTGGGCCAAAACTCACAATATCTTTGAGTCAGTGGATTCAGTCTTTGATTTCTCTGGTCTACAAGCCTTCAGGTTGGTCTCTCCTTTGGACGTTCAGGGTAGATATAGTACATCAATGTCTACCTCCTGGGCTGAGATTTGGGGTGCTTCCATTTCAGAGATCTGCAGGGCAGCGACCTGGTCATCTCTGCTGCCTTTTGCTTCTTATTATTGGATTGTTCAGGAGATTGAACTGTCTGATGTGTTTGTTTCTACGTTGTTGGAATCTATGGTGCATGTTTAATGGTTCATTACTTGCCTTTTGTATTTCATATATATGAGTTTGTATATTACCTTTTTGGTTGTCCTGTGTTGGCTTTGTACATCTCAATGTCGTAATGAAGCAGGGGAGGGATGATGAGGTAATGTCTCAATTACTTACTGGTAATTGCATTACTCTGAGTCCTCTTCCCTTGCTTCTATTCATTGCATCTCTACCAGTCTCCCAGGTAGCCCAAGCCAACCAAATATTGGAGGTTGTATTGGGTTATGTTGTACATACAGGAGGAATGGAGGGGCAGAGGATCTTTTATTTAAGAAAATCATGCAGTACGGGTGCCTGGAGAGGCAGGATTTTCTCAATGTCATAATAAATTGAAGCGAGGGAAGAGGACTGTAGGAAAGTATCATCTTGCCTGGCATGTTACCCCCATATTTCACTGTATATATGTTGTTTTAGTTGTATGTGTCACTGGGACCCTGCCAGCCAGGGCCCCAGTGCTCATAAGTGTGCCCTGTATGTGTTACCTGTGTTATGACTAACTGTCTCACTGAGGCTCTGCTATCCAGAACCTCAGTGGTTAAGCTCTCTCATTTTCTTTCCAAATTGTCACTAACAGGCTAGTGACCAATTTCACCAATTTACATTGGCATACTGGAACACCCTTATAATTCCCTAGTATATGGTACTGAGGTACCCAGGGTATTGGGGTTCCAGGAGATCCCTATGGGCTGCAGCATTTCTTGTGCCACCCATGGGGAGATCTGACAATCCTTACACAGGCCTGCCAGTGCAGCCTGAGTGAAATAACGTCCACGTTATTTCACAGCCATTTACCACTGCACTTAAGTAACTTATAAGTCACCTATATGTCTAACCTTTACCTGGTAAAGGTTGGGTGCTAAGTTACTTAGTGTGTGGGCACCCTGGCACTAGCCAAGGTGCTCCCACATTGTTCAGGGCAAATTCCCCGGACTTTGTGAGTGCGGGGACACCATTACACGCGTGCACTATACATATGTCATGACATCTGTATAGCGTCACAATGGTAACTCCGAACATGGCCATGTAACATGTCTAAGATCATGGAATTATCACCCCAATGCCATGCTGGCATTGGGGAGACAATTCCATGATCCCCCGAGTCTCTAGCTCAGACCCGGGTACTGCCAAACTGCCTTTCCAGGGGTTTCACTGCAGCTGCTGCTGCTGCCAACCCCTCAGACAGGTTTCTGCCCTCCTGGGGTCCAGCCAGGCTTGGCCCAGGAAGGCAGAACAAAGGACTTCCTCAGAGAGAGGGTGTTACACCGTCTCACTTTGGAAAAAGGTGTCAGGGCTGGGGAGGAGTAGCCTCCCCCAGCTCTGGAAATGCTTTGATGGGCACAGATGGTGCCCATCTCTGCATAAGCCAGTCTGCACCGGTTCAGGGATCCCTCAGCCCTGCTCTGGCATGAAACTGGACAAAGGAAAGGGGAGTGACCACTCCCCTGACCTGCACCTCCCCTGGGAGGTGCCCAGAGCTCCTCCAGTGTGCTCCAGACCTCTGCCATCTTGGAAACAGAGGTGCTTCTGGCACACTAGACTGCTCTGAGTGGCCAGTGCCAGCAGGTGATGTCAGAGACTCCTTCTGATAGGCTCCTTCAGGTGTTGCTAGCCTATCCTCTCTCCTAGGTAGCCAAACCTCCTTTTCTGGCTATTTAGGGTCTCTGCTTTGGGGAATTCTTTAGATAATGAATGCAAGAGCTCATCAGAGTTCCTCTGCATCTCTCTCTTCACCTTCTGCCAAGGAATCGACTGCTGACCGCGCTGGAAGCCTGCAAAACTGCAACAAAGTAGCAAAGACGACTACTGCGACCTTGTAAAGCTGATCCTGCCGCCTTCTCGACTGTTTTCCTGGTGGTGCAGGCTGTGGGGGTAGTCTACCTCCTCTCTGCACTAGAAGCTCCGAAGAAATCTCCCGTGGGTCGACGGAATCTTCCCCCTGCAACCGCAGGCACCAAAGAACTGCATCACCGGTCCTCTGGGTCTCCTCTCAGCATGACGAGCGAGGTCCCTTGAACTCAGTAACTCTGTCCAAGTGACTCCCACAGTCCAGTGACTCTTCAGTCCAAGTTTGGTGGTGGTAAGTCCTTGCCTCCCCACGCTAGACTGAATTGCTGGGAACTGCGTGTTTTGCAGCTACTCCGGCTCCTGTGCACTCTTCCAGGATTTCCTTTGTGCACAGCCAAGCCTGGGTCTCCGGCACTCTAATCTGCAGTGCACAACCTCCTGAGTTGTCCTCCGGCGTCGTGGGACCCTCTTTTATGACTTCGGGTGAGCTCCGGTTCACTCCACTCCATAGTGCCTATTCCAGCACTTCTGCAGGTGCTGCTTGCTTCTGAGAGGGCTCCTTGTCTTGCTGGGCGCCCCCTCTGTCCCCTCACGCAATTGGTGACATCCTGGTCCCTCCTGGGCCACAGCAGCATCCAAAAACCCTAACCGCAACCCTTGCAGCTAGCAAGGCTTGTTTGCGGTCTTTCTGCACGGAAATACCTCTGCATGACTCTTCATGACGCGGGACATCCATCCTCCAAAGGGGAAGTTTCTAGCCCTTGTCGTTCTTGCAGAATCCACAGCTTCTACCATCCGGTAGCAGCTTCTTTGCACCCACAGCTGGCATTTCCTGGGCATCTGCCCACTCCCGACTTGATCGTGACTCTTGGACTTGGTCCCCTTGTTCCACAGGTACTCTCGTCAGGAAATCCATCATTGTTGCATTGCTGGTGTTGGTCTTCCTTGCAGAATTCCCCTATCACGACTTCTGTGCTCTTTGGGGAACTTAGGTGCAATTTGCACCCACTTTTCAGGGTCTTGGGGTGGGCTATTTTTCTAACCCTCACTGTTTTCTTACAGTCCCAGCGACCCTCTACAAGGTCACATAGGTTTGGGGTCCATTCGTGGTTCGCATTCCACTTCTAGAGTATATGGTTTGTGTTGCCCCTATCCCTATGTGCCCCCATTGCATTCTATTGTGACTATACATTGTTTGCACTGTTTTCTATTGCTATTACTGCATATTTTGGTATTGTGTACATATATCTTGAGTATATTTGCTATCCTCATATTGAGGGTACTCGCTGAGATACTTTGGCATATTGTCATAAAAATAAAGTACCTTTATTTTTAGTATATCTGTGCATTGTGTTTTCTTATGATATTGTGCATATGACACTAGTGGTACTGTAGGAGCTTCACTCGTCTCCTAGTTCAGCCTAAGCTGCTCTGCTAAGCTACCTTTTCTATCAGCCTAAGCTGCTAGACACCCCTCTATACTAATAAGGGATACCTGGGCATGGTGCCGCCCCTTGGTACCCACTACAAGCCAGTCCAGCCTGGCCAGTCCAGCCTCCTACAAGGACTCACAGTAATGCAATTACCAGTAAGTAATTGAGACATTTCCTCTCTGCTCCACTGACTCTCGTGGCTCATTTTAGTGCCATGACCCCTGTCTTTTTATCCTACCTTCTTCTCTTTTATAGCATGCATCTTCCTTTTCCTGTCCCCTTTAGTATCCACCTACTTATCCAGTAACATTCTGAACTAGATGGCTGGCACCCATCTCCTTTTCCCATCAAACCAAGTAGGCATCTGCATACCCCTTCACTATCGCCTGCTAGAAACTAGTCTGTCCTCATCTCTGCCTCCCAGTGCGTGCGTCTAGATATCCCTTCTTACCCTTCACACTGTCTCTTTAAATGCCTGTTAAAATGTCCGTACAGTTCTTTCATGAGTGACTCTACATATACAACCAGGATCTCATCAGGCATGAAATCGGAAATGTAGACATCAGCACAGTGTTTACAAAGCAGAGATGTTTGAGGTTTCAAATTGATTTGTACATAGGCGTGAGAAGGGAGAATAGTGTTGAGGGGGTGCCTCATGTAGTTTAAAAAGCATGAGTGACAAGGTGGAAGGCACATGGATTGGAAGTTGAGCTCGAAGCATCAGACGCTGATGAGCTAAAGAAAATTAATGAAATGTTTGACATGTTATCTAAAATAGGCCTATTGTATAAACCAAACTGAACCCTTGGTTATTTTGAACATAATAACAATAATTCATTGTTATCTTTCAAGTATTTCAACATAACATCAAGCAATAAATACATTTGGTTTGAAATTGCAGACAGTGAGTAATTATATCATGTCTTGCCCATTGGAACAAATACTCATAGTAGTAGGTTATCAATTAATGTGTCTTTACTGACGAAGAACATACTTTGGCAAAATATGCAAAAGGTTGCATGTGACAGACTGTTTAATGAAAGTGAGGAGAACTTATACCAAATAAAATCAAGACGTTTAGCACATTATAAGCAAACAAAGTGGTGAGATTATTATTCAGGACAATCACTGCCAAAACGTAATGTTTTACATAGACTGGCACAGTCCATAAGCCTCATGAGTCCATTTAAGTTTTGAAGGTACAATAGTGCTTATCTGGCACCCAAGGGACTAAAAATAGTAAAATATAATCCAATTTGTTGAGTGAGCATAATAATCTGTATTAAATAATGGTAGAATGCTTACTAATGAATGGTGCATTAAAAGCCTTGGTCATGAGATACGGGGGCTTGATTAGAGCTGTAATAATCGCGAACGATTTACTGACTGAAATGTTTAGGGAAATAAATACAGCCGCAGAGGAATTATGCACTAAGGGCCTCATTTATTAGGCCCTTGAGCCACCGGAGCATCACTTTTAGCGAAGTACAAGGTACGTTAAGCCACTTTTTGTGGTTTAATGCCGCCTTGTAAATACGGCCCCTTCAAATGCATCACTTAGCTTGGAAAAGGCATGCAATGGGTGTTGTCACTGCAACACCAATTGCATTGCGACCCTGCTCCAGATTTACAAAGAATCGTGCACCTGTGGCAGCAGATGTCATTAGCATGGCACGAGAAATAATTTTATTTTTCCTCGTTTTTCCTTTTTCGATGTGTGCTGCATTCTGCAGCACACACAGAAAGAGCTAAACACCATGAATGATTGTTTATGTGCGAAATGTGTCCCTTCCCGCACATAAACAATCATTAAATAATGACGATTTGCTACTTCTATGTGTGCTGCAGAAGCACCATTATTAATTGCTTATGTGCAGGAAGGAACACCTTCCTGCACATAAAGAATCATTCCATGAAGTGGCGCAATGCTGTGCTGCCAATTTTGGCGCAGCGCTGCCCTGTGCCACTTCCTCGTAATTGAGGCCCTAAGTTTTACCAGCCAGTACGAGTGCTGACGTAGATGGCATTTGACTGATATCCATTGGTTCAATCCATAATGACTGATAGCAAAGAGACCAGAAGGAATAAATCTGAATGCTCATTTAAAAGTTCTCCACATGAGTAGGAGGGAAGAGAGATGGACATACAAGGTACGGTGAGCAGCTGACCGTATATAACGAAGGGAGGTCGTTCGGAACATGGTATCAGATGAAACTAAACACATGCACTCAGATGATAAAAAAAATGGCAGCTCCTCAGGAAGTGATGTAATACCTGTAATTAAACATGAGCAAACGTAATGAAGGAACACAATGAAGCAGTGCTTTGTTACAGCAACAGAGTTGATTCTTTGTTCACTGTAAGTACAAAGATGCAGTTTTTAAACTATACGGTGGAAAGTGACTTTTTTGTATGCATCCTATTTTAATTAATAATTGCAGTGTAGAGAGAGCAAAAGCAGGATAACACTTGTTTGGGTCAAAACTGCAAAACACTTCGGAATTACATAAGTGTAGAAAACTCGGTCTACATGCAGAGGACTTTGAGCGTACCTAAGGGAAGATCAGTATGTTACATTAATCTACAGCATTGCACCCATTCTTAATAGACCTAAAGGGATCAATTTTCAAAATGCGGAAAGGTTAATGCTCCATAAGGGTACTATTAAGGCTTCATTGATCTGCCAACGGATGTTGTTCATTTCAAAGTATTACAATACCAAGGATGCACTGGAGACTTAAAACCAAAAATGGCAGTGGAGTTCGATGGTTTGCCATATGTTAAATACGTTACTCAGGCATCAGAGTTTATATATCACTACACCTCTGCTGCAATTAATATGTTTCTTCTAATTGGTGGAAAGTTATTATGCACAATGTTTTGGTATTGAGAGAGTCTTCACAAGCATCACATGTCCCGCATGTGCAATGGCCTAGTAATGGTTAAAGACCCAATAACTGGCACATCTTGTGGACATGCTTGTACCAAAAGGACCTTCAAAATTTTGGATCTCCTAGGATTAGGATTAAATCAATTTTATTGTTTTTCATGTAAATGGAGTCAAAACAAGAAAGCATGTAGGCTCGCTTATATCCACTGGTCGGTGAGGGAAAAAAAACAAGATGACTAACAACTTGGAAGGGAAGTTGATGGAGGAGAGAAGAGGGATAAAATGGCTTTGGGGGCAGCTGAGAGAGGGGGGAGTATATCTTAGAAAAGAAATTGGCTTGCTCAGAATCCCATCCCCAATAACAAGACATTCCAATGTCTTATTCAATATTTTGTCACAGAACAGAGTATGGAGTCACATTTTGAGACAGATGATTCTGTAGTTGATAGCTCGTTTAGGGCTGTCACTTAATCTTCCTGAGAGAACAAATCTTATTTGACAGCACACATTACCAGCCTTTTATGGCACTGCCATTCCCTAAATTTCAACTCCAAAATGTCTGCTTCAGTGGGAAAACAAATCTTTGTAATTTAAATTTCTTCTGATATGAAGACATTGTACATATGGAAGATAGTTGCACAAAGCACATTGATGATTTTGCAGTGCAGCAAATACATTTTGTTTAAGTTTACTATCTTGTATCTTGAGATCAAGGTATTTGATGACAATCTGTCAAACTGCTGTGTACAATTCAAGCCACTTCTCAGAATGCTAAGCCATAACAGAACTTCTTCAATAGATGGCTGCATGCCATGCCAGAGAATGAAGCTATTGCCGGTACAACATTTCCATAGTTTGATGTTTGAGAAGTAAGGGTTCGTATTACAAAAGAAGGACTTATCTCTGAAACTGGCAACAATGAAGTTTGCCAGATGTGAAGTAAAACCTGCACATTTCAAAGTACCATTTATTTGGAGGTAAAATCACCAAGACACATAAAATAGTTTCTGATAATACTACTTTGTGAAAAAAAGATATACATTAATTTGGCATTTGGAATACCAGCTACATGACTTGTGGTTTAGAGGACTTTACTGGTCTCTGGATTTCACATGTTTTGGCTCTTTCGGAACTCTACAAGTGCTCTGTATGCTATACATTTCCTGATGAAGACCCTCAGATCTGTGTGTGTCTAAGGATCAAAATTCCATCAACATTGAAGGGGACTCATGATGCTTAAAAACATTGTTTCATTATAATCAGACACTTTGGTTGTAGTGGTGATTGTCCTAAATCTCGGTCATACCACCCTCTTTTAAATTGTATGCCAAACTTCTTGAATTTGTTCTGTATCATATTTCTTCACTCTCATCGAGCACATTGCCTCCCACCTTCTGCAATCTGTTGACATGATATGTTCTATGGTGTATTAGTAAAATCCTATTACTTGATATCCTACTTTTATGTGTTCATGCGTCTACAGTCTGATGACTTGGTTTGTTGATACATTGCTTGCTGTGTATTTGAGGTAACAATATTTTTAGACTTAAGCAGGTGTCAAAGTGCACTCATGCATTATTTATTGATGTACCAAGGTGGTGTGTTTATGAGAGGAGATGAGGAGAGATTGGGCTGTTGCTGCTGTGGATAAGTGGAAATAGATATTTGAAGCTTGCATCAATACACAAAGCTTATTGAGTCATTTACTGTGCTGCTGTACTGTATGCAATGGAATACCAACTTTTGGTATGAATTATTTCCTTCTCTTAGTTGGGCATTTATCACACAATGATGTGGGTGACTGCCAATACAGCTGTGTTGGTTCTTACAGTTGCTCTATTGTTGCTACCCAATCTTTCAGCATTTGGGGAACCACTCTGCTGTCAAACGTTACTTGCTCCATGTAAGTGTGTCTATGTTGAGCATACACATGCAACACACATGCCTTGAATAGGAGTGGTGTTGTCTGGGAAGATCTACAGAAGCCCTTGCTTCTATTGTGTGGATTTCCTGCATTTGGTGGCAATGTTAGAACCACAGCACTCAATTTGGCCCTGGAGTCTTAGATTTTGGAATAGACAGGTTTATCATAGTTGGATGATTTTTGCTTCTAGGTCCATAGGCTGTGCAATGGCCACATATATGCCACAGCGATGCCTACTGATAATTACATGAGGGTATGTTATTACCAGGGCCTCTAGGTGTTATTAACGATACACAAAAGCTCTCTTTGGGTGAACCTGTTGAGCCTACATAAGCTGTTATTCCCTGGTGATCCCCTATGGGGCAATGGCAGGGAAGATGTGACCACGGTTGGTTTCTCTGCCTGCTGTACTGCTGTCATCAGCCTCATCAGATACACTCACTAATGACATTATTAACGTATTTCTGCTTGCTGTTGAGCATTTTGCAAATGAAAATAAGTATGCATGAGTGTCAGGGAGATGGGGAGGACCTTCAAGTAATAATATTGTGCCTTAATACCACAGTTGATATTTGATGTGATGACATGTGACTCTTGCATCATCAGGGCCAGACTGGGGAACCAAAAGCAGCCCTGGCGGCAAAAAATGCTCACACTAGTCCATCTCCGTTTGTGTTAGGGCTCAGTCCCTTGCTTGCCATCCAGCCATTCTCTCTCTCCTTCATTTCTTCTCCCTCTCCGATCACTTTCTTTTTACTTTCCCCCTCCCTCCCTTTTTTCTCTCTCTCTTGATGCCACCCTGTGCCTGCTCCAGTTAACTCCAAGGAGCTAGGGAAAGTGGCAGAGGCACCAGGAGTGGAGCTGGTCTTTGAAAACCAGCCTCTAAGAGCTCCAGCCCACTGAGGAATTGATTGGAGGGATAAAAAGCATGTCTGGCCCGAGTGTCATGTATTGTAATTATAATTGCATTTATGTAGTGCTTTCCGCCCCTGATAAGGTGTTGAAGTGCCTTGCAGTGTGTAGCACTCTACTCCAGAACCCAAGCTGAAAGTTAGAGTTATATTAGATTGTAGTAATGTGAAAAAACTCTTCATAATCCCTCTTCAAATGCTACATTTAGCTACCTACTCCCCAGAAAGGGACTGAAAGAATAGACATCTTCTGTTACTACCTGCGTATGATCAGCAACCTAACCACATACAGCCTGTAACCTAATATCTTACCATTGAGGAAGTCCTTAAAGACACTGCTGTTTAAGCTATACCTTACATTGTGCATATCGCTTGGGTGCCCCAGGGTTTAAGCACTATACAAATAAAGATTTGATGAAGAAGATGTTAAACTATTCAAGTAAGTATTTTTTTTATTTCAATGCAGCATTTTAGAAAACAAAATAATAAATAAATATATCTATTGTTGAAAGCCGTGCTACCACTGTCAGGTGGATAGGTGTTGGACCTGGCCTTTTTGACAGGGTCATCCCCAAAATGTTTGCCTCCTTCCTCCTATTTTTTCTGACCTGTTGTTGTTGGCTTTCGAACTCTGGGCACTTTACCACTGCTAACCAGTGCTAAAGTGCATATGCTCTCTGTGTAAATTGTACTGTTGATTGGTTTATCCATGATTGGCTATTTGATTTACTTGTACGACCCTAGTAGAATGCACTATATGTGCCTAGGGCCTGTAGATTAAATGCTGCTAGTGGGCCTGCAGCACTGGTTGTGCCACCCACTTAAGTAGCCCTTTAACCTTGTCTCAGGCCTGCCATTGCAAGGCCTGTGTGTGCAGTTTCACTGCCACTTCGACTTGGCATTTAAAAGTACTTGCCAGCTTAAAACTCTACATATAAGCCGCCCCTAATGTGTGCCCTAGGTAACTCCTGGAGCAGGGTGCTGTGTGGGTAAAAGGCAGGACATGTACCTGTGTAGTTTATAAGTCCTGGTAGTGTAAAACTCCTAAATTAGTTTTTACGCTATTGTGAGGCCTACTCCCTTCATAGGCTAACATTGGGGCTGCCCTCATACATTGTTGAAGTGGTAGCTGCCGATCTGAAAGGAGTACGAAGGTCATATTTAGTATGGCCAGAATAGTAATACAAAATCCTTCTGACTGGTGAAGTTGGATTTAATATTACTATTTTAGAAATGCCACTTTAGAAAGTGAGCATTTCTCTGCACTTAAGTCTTTCTGTGCCTTACAATCCACGTCTGGCTAGGTTTAGTTGACAGCTCCTTGTGCATTCACTCAGACACACCCCAAACACAGGGTACCCAGCCTCACTTGCACACATTTGCATTTTGAATGGGTCTTCCTCGGCTGGGAGGGTGGAGGGCCTGCCCTCACACAAAGGACTGCCACATCCCCTACTGGGACCCTGGCAGACAGGAGTGAACTGAAAGGGGACCTGGTGCACTTCTTAGCCACTCTTTGAAGTCCCCCCCACTTCAAAGGCACAATTTAGTATAAAACAGGGCCTCTGCCCTACCACCTCAGACACTTGCTGGAGAAGAAACCTGAACCAGAACCTGCATCCTGCCAAGAAGAACTGCCTGGCTGCTCAAAGGACTCACCTGACTGCTTTCTACAAAGGATTGCTGCCTTGCTGTTGGCCTGCTGCCTTGCTGAACTCTTGTCTGGCTGCAAAAGTGCTCTCCAAGGGCTTGGATGGAGCTTGCCTCCTGTTCCCTGAGGTCTCAGGACCAAAAAGACTTCTCTTTTTCAACTGGACTCCGTGTGCTCTGAAAAATGTGACGCACAGCTTGCTCCGCGGTGAGAAATTCACTGCACGCCAATCCAGGAAGACACCGCTTGACGCGACGCCTGCATTGCGACCGGAACTTCGACACACGGCCCCGCCTGGACAACGCCGCCTGACTTCCAGAGAGGAAATCGACGCAACGCCTGCCATGAGGAAGAAAATTCCACGCACAGCCCCCCGGAAAGACACGCAGCCGGATAACAAGCCTAGGATTCCACGCACAGACCCTGGGACATCTGGTAATCCCGCGACCCATAGAAGGAGACGGTCCTCGTGCCGGAAAACAACGCACGTCTTCCCCGAGTGAAAAATAACGGCGCAAGTCCGTGTGTGAAGGGGTGAAACCAACGCACACACCATTTTTCCACGCATCTCCTCCTCTGCGGCCCTTTTCGGAGATTTTCCACTCCAAACCAAGTACTTTGTGCTTGAAAGAGACTTTGGGGGTCATTCCGACCCCGGCGGTCAAGGACCGCCGGGGTCGGCGGGAGCACCGCCAACAGGCTGGCGGTGCTCCGCAGGGCATTCTGACCGCGGCGGTATGGCCGCGGTCAGAACAGGAAAACCGGCGGTGTCCCGCCGGTTTTCCGCTGCCCTGAGGAATCCCCCATGGCGGCGCAGCTTGCTGCCCCGCCATGGGGGATTCCGACCCCCTCACCGCCATCCTGTTCCTGGCGGTGAGGGGGTGTCGTGATGCCAATGGCATGGGCACTGCAGGGGCCCCCGTAAGAGGGCCCCACTTTGAATTTCAGTGTCTGCTCAGCAGACACTGAAATTCGCGACGGGTGCTACTGCACCCTTCGCACACCTTCCACTCCGCCGGCTCCATTCGGAGCCGGCTTCATCGTGGAAGGGTGTTTCCCACTGGGCTGGCTGGCGGCCTTTTGGCGGTCGCCCGCCAGCCCAGTGGGAAACCCAGAATGACCGCCGCGGTCTTTTGACCGCGGTACGGTCTTCTGGCGGTCCCAGCCAGGCCGGCGGCTACCGCCGCCAGCCGGGGTCAGAATGACCCCCTTTGTTTGCTTTTTTAAAGACTTAAGACACTTTATATCACTTTTTAGTGATATCTTTACAAATTCATATTGCATCTTTGATCGTTTTGACCTGCAAATACCCAGATAAATATTATATATTTTTGTAAAGACTGTGTGGTGTATTTTTGTGGTGCTATATTGTGTTATTGTATGATTTATTGCACAAATGCTTTACACATTGCCTTCTAAGTTAAGCCTGACTGCTCAGTGCCAAGCTACCAGAGGGTGGGCCCAGGATAATTTGGACTGTGTGTGACTTACCCTGACTAGAGTGAGGGTTCTTGCTTGGACAGAGGGTAACCTGACTGCCAACCAAAAACCCCATTTCTAACAATAGGGATCAAATTAAACACTTGCTTTATAGTCTTTGCAACAATTCAGTGTTTTTCCAGGTGATATTCAGTTGGGTGTACTGTACCTTAGGGATTTGAAGAAGGGAGTTCAAATTTCTCTTGGTCAATGAGTGACTATGCTATAATGTTTGGATAGTCTACAACGGTGTAGGAGAATATCTGAGTTGAGTGGATATGCTTGACGTCATGGCTTCAATGCTGTGTTTATTAGTATGTGTATTTTCCTAGCGATTGTTTACATTGTCAGTTCATGGCCCTAAAATTGTTCTTGCAAATATTTTGAACCATTTGCACCCTTGACGTGGTATGTTCAGCAGGTCTGTCATTTGATTGTTCAGGGTGCTTTGTCTGTGTACATGTACAATTTTAGTTTTGCAGGCATAGACAAAAAACAGCAAAATAATATATAGGGTCAATGACAAGCATAAAGTCAATGGGTGATAGGAGAGGTAGCTGTTTTGTGAGCAGTTAATGCATTGTGATGTAGGGTTCTTTAATGCTGCTCCAAATTAGGAATGAGTAGAAGACGCACCTCTTTAAAGTATTCCTGATGGTTACAGAGATGTTACAAATCCTGGGTGCATAGATGGAAAAGGCCTACTGCCTTACCTTTTGTTTTTACACTTCTTTTTTTGTTCTACAGTCTGATAGTGTCCCTGCTGTGGATGTGCCAAAAACCACCAGAGATTGTGAGGTTGCCTGCAGGATAAACAGGGCGAGTCATGATAGCTTTGAAAATTATGCTGCTGTTTTTGACCATGGAGCGGGCTGGCAAGGGGAGCTAATAGAGTTCCATGAGAATAGGGGTGATTTGATCATGTCTCTTTAGGCCCTGGGTGAGACATGCTGCAATGTTTAGGATTCGCTTAAGGTTTGTTAGTGTGGAGTCTAGGAGGCCATGGAGCAGGGCTTTACAACCATCCTGATGCTAGAGTACATGGGCTTGAACAGTTGCTCAGAGGCATGTACTGGTGAGAATAACCTTTGGCAGATATTCATATTACACTCTTCAAATATTTCTTATTGTTGTGGTCATCAGTGTTGCTCTTCGGATGTGACCTTTGTGCACAAACTGGTCTTCTGGACCATTGCTTCAAATAGCCATGCTCCTCCATAATGAATCCTGCTCCTTATAATTAAACATAAGTTTTCTATGTGGAAAAGTGTGTTTGGTTTCGGCCTTTTGAAGTAATTAGCTTGTGTCCGTTGCCTCTGACTATGCTGAAATCCATTATCAGTGTCATAAGTGTCTAGTTGCTCCGTGCAAGAATGGATTAAGAGTGTGTAACTTTTACATATGCATAGAATGTCACTTCCAATGTTGTATCACCTGACTGATGCTATCTTTCCGCACGGGTTACAAGTATTGCTGCCCATCGCTATAACTCTATGCACCTGAGCGTGTTGCTCTTTACTCTTGACAGAAATACATGTTACCAGGATCCTGTACATCAGCCACTCTGCTCTCATCCCATCTCGTGTGCGCATATAGAATAAGCATTGGCAAAGCAAGGAAGTCTGATTGTGGCAGGCTGGTGCAAATAATGTAGTTTATAATCTTTATTCACTCCTTTTCATTTTATTGCATATGGTTGTCAAATAGAAAACATGAGCTCATCTAAATGTGGTAGCCACATTCTCTCAATAAAACGTTTTAATTAAAAAATACCCATTGCATGTATCTTTAATAGAACACGAATTGCTTCTCAGAAGGCAGGTGTACTTAGAATAGGTATAGAAACATTTTTCGTTTGAATACACATCACAAGGAAATATGATTCTTATTGGCAAAAAGTAAAGATACTATTGGCAATGAATGACTGTAACTTGAAGGCGTAGTTTAGAAAAACACAAGGAGGACCAGAAAAAGATGAAGGATGAAAGAAAAAACATTGCAATATTATTGTACCACTAGGCATCGCACACAAGTACTCTTCTTTAGAGGTGGATGTTCACATATGGTCACACAAAATGCTATCATTCACTGTGCAAGAAAGCCAAAGATAGATTTGGATTGACATATTGCCTTATGCTGTATAGTGGTGTATTGGGAAAAATTTTGAATGACAGATAAGCAGACTGAATAAAATGGGATGCTGCATGAAAAAATTGAAATGCATTGATTTGACTAGAGCAGCACTTTATACCTACTTTCAAAGGACCTGGTCTGGATTGGCACCACTTGGCAGAGCAGGACTCAGTTGTCAGAGTCCAGGTGCTGCAGCAGGTGAGTTAGAAGTCTTTTGTGTCCCTGAGACTTTAGAGAACAGAAGTGAATCAAATATCCAAATTGTGGAAAAGCCACTGTTGCCATGTTTGAAGCAGAGAGTTTTAACATGGATGCTCTGAAGAAAGTGATGCCATGTATTTTTACCCCATTGATCGTTTTATTTATTTATTTATTTTTTAAACAAATTCATTAAATGCAGGGAACTTTCTTCATGTGCTTGGCCACCGTTGTATGGACTCTATGGGGGTCATTCCGACCTCGGCGGTCTTTTCAATAGACCGCCGAGGGACCGCCGTACGGAAGACCGCCAGTGCTGGCGGTCTTCCGCATGGGCCATTCTGACTGTTGGCAGCGCTCCGCCCGTTTCCGGACGAAGAGCCGCCAACAGCCATACTGAGGTAGCTCCACCTCCACGCTAACAGAACACCGCCCAGCGAATCACGACCTGTGATTCACTGTGGCGGTGTTCTGTTGGCGTGGCGGTGTCGGCGGAGCTGCCCGTTCCCTCCCGGAGGATCACCAGGAACAGGTAAGGTGATCGTCCGCTAGGGAAGGGGGGTGGGGTGGTGTTGTGAGTTGTGTGCGTGCATGGGGGTGTGCGTGTGTGTATATTGAGGGGGCGTGTGAATGCGTGCATGAATGCGGGGGGGTGTGTGTATGTGCATGAATGCGTGCATGAATGCGGGGGGGTGTGTGTATGTGCATGAATGCGGGGGTGTGTGTGTATGTGCATGAATGCGTGCATGAATGCGGGGGGTGTGTATGTGCATGAATGCGTGCCTGTATGTGTGTATGTGTGTGTATATGTTGGGGATCGGTGTGGGGGACGGGGGTCCTGCAACCTTTTGGGGGTAGGGGAGGGAGTCGGGGTGAGGGTTGGGGTGAGGGAGACCCCTATCAGTGCCAGGGAAGGGATTCCCTGGCACTGATAGTGCTTACCGCCATGGATTGCATGGCGGTCCCCAACCGCATGAAATCCATGGCGGTAAGCCGGGGTCAGGCGGGTTGGAATACCGCCGGCGGTATGTGACGACCGCCGGGCTGGAGACCCAGGTCTCCAGCCTGGCGGTCGTTACCGCCGTGGCGGTCGGAACGGTGAAGCGGCGGCTGACCATGGCGGTAACCGCCATGGTCAGAATACATGAAAAAAGACCGCCAGCCTGTTGGCGGTCTTACCGCCGCTTCACCGCCGACCGCCAGGGTCAGAATGACCCCCTATGTCTGTTGATCCTATATTTGATTTTCTGCTCGGCAAGTCAGAGATTGTTATATATAACAATGTGAATATCCAGAACCTACAGTCAATTTTTAGCTTGTTAAACTTCAATAAAAAAGGTTTTCCTGTCTGATTCCTTCATGCCTTGTTTAGCAGACATAGAGAGAACAAGCATTGGCAATGCAATGGGTCTTGCGTTTGCTCGAGTTAGAGCTATTAGCGCTGTCAATTCCTAACTGGGCTTTTCTTTCCACCTAAATTGAAAATGACAAGTAAAACAGTTGACAAAAGCAAGCCAATTCAAAGCACCACGACCGCCATGAGCGTTAGCGCAAGAGTTATTGGTTCCCTGCGTGAATGTCTAGAAATGATCGCGCTGGGGTGAAAGGCAAACCGAAACCGGAGAAGGGGCCATCACATGCTGTAACAGGAGGAAGTGTGACGTAGTGTGACATCCAATAAAAATATTCACTTAGTGAAAGCGCGTGGGAGGGAACTCAGCACACAAAGGAGGGACATTTCAAAAAATGCACCAATAAAAATGAAGCATTTAACACAAGCACAACAAAGAATGAATAGCAAGAGTGGGTGTGGTTAAAAGCCCACAGAGAGATTACAACAGGACAGAGCGCTTGCGCGCTTGACCCTAAAAAGTGAGTAACGGTCATTCCAACCTTAATGCGGCAGGTTGGCCGTCACTGTAACCTGGTGACCTGGTGGCAGTCAGGCCATCAGGTCAAGGCATCTACTGCTTTTTTGGCTGATGCCCGAAACCTGTAACCTCTAAATGAGGCCATAAGTATGCTGACAGATAAGGTGGAGCTTCGCATATTTAAAACTTTTTGTGTTGGATTACATTATGCATATCTAAGTATGAATTTTTCAAGGCTTCCCTGAGGAGTATCTTTATGAATGGAGCCATAAATTTGTTTTCCTCTTTCTTCATATATTATATGACCCTAATTTTTATCAGTTGTGTGACTTCCCCCTTACGCTTTTTAATATCTATTCTACAATATGAACATCAAAACTGAATGCAGTCTTCAAAATCCATTACTAATAAACTATTTGGAGGGAATTGGGAAGCCTACAAGTTACAACTGGTTTGAAACATCATTTTTTAATGCACAGATCGTCTGTTCCTATGGAATCACGTTAACTGCCCATATATAGTTTGGTCCAAACTTTGTCAGCTAGTCATTGTCAGAGCTACTGAAATCCAGACATTTATTTTGTAATTAAATTTTTGGTGCAATCGATGCTATCAGTGTTAGATTAGGGAAGTAGGCACTTACCGCACATAGGGGGTCATTACGACCTTGGCGGTATAAGGCGCTTACCGCCGTGCAGAAGACCGCCAATACACCGCCGCGGCTGCAGTAGACCGCCACAGCTATTATGACACACATCTCGGAATCTGCCGAAATTCAGACACCCACACAAGTCCGCCACACCAAAGGTCAGTGGAAAAGTGGCGGAAACAAATCCTCCACCTCCACGCCAACAGAAACACGCCCATGCTATTACGACCCACGAATCCACGCGGCGGTCTTTCAACCGCGGTATTCCATTGGCGGTACACACCGCCGCGCTCAAAATACACACACATCTACAAAACACCGCACATTGGACATTTCGAAATACACACACCTGATACACATACACACACACCACTACCACACACCCAATACAATAAAAAAAACACACACCCACATCATACACAAACCCCTACGACCAGAATTTCTGAGAGAAGGCCAGAGAGAGACAGCACAGAATAGACAACCCCATCACACAGAGGCACACTACACCATCACCCACACAACACCCACGCACAAAACACCACATACCACTACACTCACCACACTCATCAACACATACACCACCCCACACATCACACACACCACCCCATGGCACGCCAAAGACACCCCCGCTTCTCAGAGGAGGAGCTCAGGGTCATGGTCGAGGAAATCGTCCGGGTAGAGCCACAGCTATTTGTCTCACAGGTACAGCACACATCAATAGCCAGGAAGATGGAGCTATGGCAAAGAATAGTCGACAGGGTCAACGCTGTGGGACAGCACCCAAGAAATAGGGAGGACATCAGGAAGAGGTGGAACGACCTACGGGGGAAGGTGCGTTCCACAGTATCCAGGCACCACATCACCGTACAGCGGACTGGCGGCGGACCCCCACCTCCTCCCTCACAACTAACAACATGGGAGGAGCAAGTCTTGTCCATCTTGCATCCTGAGGGCCTCGCAGGAGTCGTTGGAGGAACGGACACTGGTAAGTCAAATTTCAACTATCATATCCCCCACCCTACCTGCATGCTATCACACACCCCCGCCCTCACACCCTCCCCTATCACTCCAAATCCTCACCTATCTACCCATGACACAACCACCCATCCCAACCCCAAAACCTGCATGACCTAACTAAGCATGGATACCCATGACTAAAGCATGTCCTTCACAGACCCACAACACCCCCCAACTATCACCACACAAGCCCCCACACAGGAATGCCTGCACTGGGGTACACGCACACCCAAACATTGCACATCATGAAACACACACATGCAATAATCATGTACTCATACCCCCGCAGGAACCCAAAGGAACGTCACCACACCAGAGGGTCCAGACAACACCACTCCACCCCCAGAAGAGGCCCACAGTGACGACAGCAGCTCTGCCCCACTGGATCTTGATGACCAGGCCGGACCATCGTGGGCCTCAGGACAGTCGGTTCCCCTTGCCCAGCCACAGCCCAACACCAAACTGCCACCCTCTGGGAACACCAGCACAGCACCCACCCAGCGGGCCCAAACCTCCCTACCCAGGACAGGTCAATCAGCGGTGTGTCCACCACTACAGGGCACCCAGGCGAACCCACCACCCCAACAACAACAGGGACCTGGGGGCAGTGGTAGTGGGCATACAGTCCAGGGAACGGAGGCACAGGAACACAGGGGACCTGGGAGGGCTGCTGTGCGACAAAGGGAGGACAGGCCAAGGGAACCTACTCTCAACAAGGCCCTCTCCTCCATCATGGGAGCATACCACCACTCCCAGGAGACAATGGTAACGGTACTGGCCAAGTTGCAGGAGACCCTGCGTCTACAGGAGGAACAGTATTTGGGGTTCAGGGAGGAGCTCAGGACCATCGGCTCCGCCCTGGGCACCATTGTAGGGGTGCTGACGGACATTCAAAAGACCTTGAGGGACACCGTGGCACTCCAAGGGGCCCCTGACACTAGCCACGACGATGAACTGCCCACCACCTCCACCGGCGCTAGTGGACAGGAGGCACCGCCACAGGACCAACACACCAGCACCCCATCCCCTGCAGACGGAACACCACCACGCAAGCGGGCCCTGAAATCCTGGAACAGGACAGAGCAAGATGGCAAGACCTCCGCCAGGAAATAAGACCACCCTGATCGTCCTCCCACTGTCCCACTTTGTTATCCTGTCCAAATCGGAACTGCCCCAGCTCCACTTCCAATGGCCAGATGTGCAATGTACCTGTGAGACTAATAGACTGGACTCTGCCATGGACATTCCTCCACCATCACCCATCCCCATTTCACAACCCCCCTTCATTATTATGCACTTAAATAAACACCCTTGAAACACTAATAAAACTGGAGTCAGTCAATGATTTTGAACTTTGTATTGTCAATTACAGTGTTAAAAAAGGTTACCCATTGGAAGTTCAACATACCAATGTCACACATCATAAGCCTTTCTAGGGTGCAAGCTGTTGACACGTAGGTTACCACAATAGTGAAACTGAAATGGAAGGGGACAACTCAGTTAACAAATAGGGAGTGAAATGTAGGTACAGGATAGAGGTAGACGTGTGAAAGTTAATAATATGTGAAACATGAAAATGTACTCACCTGTGTCCCACTGAAAATATTGCTGTATGACTGACTCCATGTTGTCGTTTTCATCTTCATCAGCTTCCTCCTCATCACTGTCCACAGGCTCCCCAGGCTCCCCCGCTGCAACAATACCGTCATCTGGATCATCCTCCTGCAGAAAAGGCACCTGGCGTTGCAATGCCAAGTTATGGAGCCTGGAGCAGGCGATGATGATGTCGCACACCTTCTTGGCGGCCGAAGGTCCGCTCGATCACCCTCCTAGTCCGCCCATGGGCCTCATTGTACCGTTCCTCTGCCCTGGTCCTGGGATTCCTCACTGGGGTCAATAGCCAGGACAGGTTTGGGTAACCAGAGTCCCCCAATAGCCATACACGGTGCCTCTGGAGTTGACCCATCATATCAGGGATGCTGCTATTCCGCAGGATGTAGGCGTCATGCACAGAGCCAGGGAACATAGCATTTACCTGCGAGATGTACTGGTCTGCCAAACAGACCATCTGGACATTCATGGAATGATAACTCTTCCTGTTCCTGTACACCTGTTCATTCCTGCGGGGGGGACCAGAGCTACATGGGTCTCATCAATGGCACCTCTGACTTTCGGGATATGTCCAAGGGCATAGAAATCACCTTTCACTGTAGGCAAATCCTCCACCTCAGGGAAAATGATGTATCTCCTTACGTGTTTCAGCAGGGCAGACAACACTCTGGACAAGACGTTGGAAAACATAGGCTGGGACATCCCTGATGCCATGGCCACTGTTGTCTGAAAAGACCCACTTGCAAGGAAATGCAGCACTGACAGCACCTGCACGTCAGGGGGGATTCCAGTCGGATTGCGGATTGGTGACATCAGGTCTGGCTCCAACTGGGTACATAGTTCCTGGATTGTGGCACGGTCAAACCGGTAGGTCACGATGACATGTCGCTCTTCCATTGTCAACAGGTCCACCAGCGGTCGGTACACTGGCAGATTCCGCCATCTTCCAATATGTCCCAACTGATGGTGCCTAAGAAGGACAACAGCAAATAAACTGTCAGCATTCCTCCAGGTATGTACCCACAGTCACACACAAGACTACAACAGACAATTAACCCATCCGGGAAAGGTTTTGAGTGTAGGCCTCGGTATGTGTGACGCAGTAGTAATTGAAGCCATGTGGGCCCCTGAAATGGCGGCTGCATGACCTCTAAACTGGGACAATGGGATTGTGGGGTAACTGCGCTGGCGTTGGACACCGTCGCGGTAGGCGGTCGTAGAGCGCGGCGCAATGCTGCATTGGTTAACATTGGACCCTATGGGTCCCAGGAGCCAATGAACAGGTGCGCCGCCGGTGATGATGCGCACCGCCGCGGACGTCACTGCCACGGACGTCACCACCATTTTCTATCTCTTCAATCACTAGATACCTGACCTTCGACAGGAGAGGACCTACACTGCTAGTGCTGCTGTGACCTCTGTCTGGAAGCGACAATGGCTGCTGCATCTGGGGAAAGGGCCCCTGCCTTCACTGCACAGGAGTTGGAGAAACTTGTGGATGGGGTCCTCCCCCAGTACACGCTACTCTACGGTCCTCCAGACCAACAGGTTAGTACACAGGGAGCACGTTGGATGGGCTAGGCTTGGGTGGAGAGGGCTGGGTGGATGAGGGAAGGGGGCAGAGTACATAGAACAGTTATTCATGGGGATGAATGGGCCACAGGGATAGAGTTGGGAGGGGGCCAATCACAACGACGGTGCAGTAGGTAATGACTGTCCTCTTTCCTTGTGCATGTCATGTCGATCAGCGCCCACCAGAAGAGGGACATTTGGCGTACCATCGCCAAGGAAGTCCGGACCCTGGGGGCCCACCAGAGATGGGGCACCCACTGCCGTAAGAGATGGGAGGACATTCGCCGCTGCAGCAAGAAGACGGCGGAGGCTCAGCTGGGGATGGCCTCCCAACGTGGGAGGGGTGCCCGTCGCACCATGACCCCCCTGATATTCCGGATCCTGGCGGTGGCCTACCCGGAGTTGGATGGGCGCTTAAGGACATCACAGCAGACACAAGGGGGTGAGTACTACCTCATCATATGGACTTTGCGTGCAGTGGAGGTGTTTGGGTAGGGGTGGTGGGTTGTGGGTGTCCCTAGGCCTGTGCGAGTTAGGTAGGCAAGGCCCCTCCATTATGTAGGCCATGTGGCACTCTACCCCAGATCAAAACAGAGGGAAGTTGATATATAGTTGCCCCTTTGCCATCCATGTGGGCAGATTACTACCATTGCCATGTAGGCCATATCCCAGAAATAGCATGTGCAGAGGTCAAGAGCACGGCGTAATGCATGGGGCTGCTGCATCTGTCTTGTCTGCCAACGGTAGCAGTATGCCATGCACTAAAACTCTCTTTCTTCTGTCTCCCCCCTTTTCCTGCTCTTCCTGTCCTTTTGTACATCAGCATCAACAGGCGGAGGTACAGTGGCACCGGAGCACGAGGGAGCTGCATCCCACATGGCCATGGAGGGCCACACCACAGACTGAATTCACCAGTGGGACGGAGGGCAAGGGGAGCTTCACGTCGGCCACCAGATCACCAACCAGCGACTCAGACTCGTCCGCCGATGGGAGCTCCCCTGTGGTGGCGGCACCATCTGTGCGCCCCACTTCTACAGGTACAGCCGCCACCTCCCCTACCAGCACCGCCCTCCCAGCAGCCCCTCAGCGTGTGTCCCGTGCCCGCTCATCCAGGAGGGTGGGCATCACCTTCGCACCAGGCACCTCAGGCCCTGCCCCAGTCACCCCTGCTGCCCTCAGTGAGGAGGCCATTGACCTCCTCAGGTCACTCACTGTTGGGCAGTCTACCATTGTGAATGCCATCCAGGGTGTAGAACGAGAGTTGAAACACGGTAATGCATTCCTGGAAGGCATTCATTCTGGTCAGGCTGTCCTTCAGCGAACCCTGCAATCTCTGGCTTCAGCACTGATGGCAGCCATTGTCCCTGTGTCCAGCCTCCCCCTCCAACCTCTTCCACCCAGACCCAATCCCCTGTACCCCAGTCCATCCCAAGCACACCTACAGACCAGCAGGCACACAAGTCAACACACACAAGTTGCTCAAGCAAACATAGGCACCACACACACCACAGACACTCACACAAGCATCACACCCATACAGACACAGCAACATCCACTGTCTCCACTGTGTCCCCCTCCTCCTCTTCTCCCTCCTCCCTCCCAGTCTCGTCTACACACACACCTGCATGCACCACATCTACAGGCACTAAGACTCGCACCAGAACACCCAGCACCACAAGCCGCTCACCTGCACTCACCACCTCCACTGCCATTTACACGTCCCCTGTGTCCTCTCCCAGTGTGTCTGTGACGCCCCCTCCCAAAGTACACAAACGCCGGCAATCACTCACCCAACATCCATCCACCTCACGACAGCCTCCAGTACCTGCACCTGCACCCAAAACACCTAAAGTGACACCTCCTACAACCACCTCCTCTACCTCCACTCCCAGATCCCCTCCAACAACCCATCCCAGTGTCCGTCAGAAACTGTCCCTCTGTCAAATTGACCTGTTTGCCCCCCCCCTCCAGTTCATCAGTCCCATCGTAGCGCCTCAGCCAAAAAGCCTCCAGTACCAGTGGTGCGTGTTCCAGGTTTTTGGAGTGCACCGTCCACCAGGGCAGGCAGTAGGACCCGGAGCCAAGGCACTGTCAGCCCACCCCCTGTAAAGGCACCGAAATTGGAGAGTGGACGACGGGACCGTGTCAAGACTCCTGGTGGGACAACAAGTGAAATGGGATCGAAGGCGATTGGTGAGTCAGCTGTAACTCCAAAGAAGGTGGGGAAGGTTCCGAGGAAGTCTGCCCAGCCTGTTGTGAGTGTCACGGCGGAGAAGTGCGCCATCATTTCCAGCGGTCCAGACACAACCGCCAGCACCGTCGTTACTGGTCAGGAGACCACCGCCAGAGTCATTGCCCAGGAGGGCCAGAGTATTGTCACTGGTCAGGAGACCACCGCCAGAGTCAGTGCCCAGGAGGGCCCGAGTATCGTCACTGGTCAGGAGACCACCGCCAGAGTCAGTGCCCAGGAGGGCCCGAGTATCGTTACTGGTCAGGAGACCACCGCCAGAGTCATTGCCCAGGAGGGCCCGAGTATCGTCACTGGTCAGGAGACCACCGCCAGAGTCATTGCCCCGGAGGGCCCGAGTATCGTTACTGGTCAGGAGACCACCGCCAGAGTCAGTGCCAAGGAGGGACCGAGTATCGTTACTGGTCAGGAGACCACCGCCAGAGTCATTGCCCAGGAGGGCCCGAGTATCGTCACTGGTCAGGAGACCACCGCCAGAGTCATTGCCCAGGAGGGCCCGAGTATCGTCACTGGTCAGGAGACCACCGCCAGAGTCAGTGCCCAGGAGGGCCCGAGTATCGTCACTGGTCAGGGGCCCGAGTATCGTTACTGGTCAGGAGACCACCGCCAGAGTCAGTGCCCAGGAGGGCCCAAGTATCATCACTGGTCAGGAGACCACCGCCGGAGTCAGTGCCCAGGAGGGACCAGGATCCCACAGCCCGCTGGGCGATGATGGAACGTCATGCCACACCCCAATGTCCAGTGTGGAGTTTGTCATGCCATACCCCAATGTCCAGTGTGGAGTTCGTCATGCCACACACCAATGTCAGTATCTGAACCGCCATCTCAGGCTACCGCTGAACAGTCCATAGCCAGCCCTGGCAAAGCACCGCTGAACAAGGGCAAGACCGCCATGGCAAAGCACCGCTGAACAGTCCATAGCCAGCCATGGCAAAGCACCGCTGAACAAGGCCAAGACCTCCATGGTGAAGACCGCTGAACAGTCCATAGCCAGCCATGGCAAAGCACCGCTGAACAAGGCCAAGACCGCCATGGTGAAGACCGCTGAACAGTCCATAGCCAGCCATGGCAAAGCACCGCTGAACAAGGCCAAGACCGCCATGGTCAAGACCGCTGATCAGGGCAAACACCGTGTGGATATGAATAGGCCGCCACATCAGGCATCCTTCTCCCATGTGCAGCTGGGACAGTGACAGGACATGAACTTTCACGGGGAGACTCATCTAGTCTGGCCACCAGTCCCACCCAGTACCAGTTGAGAACTGCATCTACTTGCGTCAATGTGGCTTTGCACTCCCCAGGATAAAGCAGTGGGCAAGCCACCCACTGTAGAGACGTGAGAGACTGTGGCTTTGCACTCCCCAGGATGGTCTAGTGGGCAACCCACCCACTGTAGAGACTTGAGAGACTGTGGCTTTGCACTCCCCAGGATGGCACAGTGGGCAAGCCACCCACTGTAGACTTGAGAGACTGTGGCTTTGCACTCCCCAGGATTGCACAGTGGGCAAGCCACCCACTGTAGAGACTTGAGAGACTGTGGCTTTGCACTCCCCAGGATGGTCCAGTGGGCAACCCACGCACTGTAGAGACTTGAGAGACTGTGGCTTTGCACTCCCCAGGATACATCAATGGGCATGGAGCCCCGTCGTGGATCTGGCTTTGCAGTCATGTGTCTGAGGTGCCCCCCCTCCCCTTCCCCCTGAGGTGCCTGTAGTGTTTCAATCTGATGCCCCGGCAGTGTTCTCTCGGATTTTGGTCAGGTATCTATTGTGGGCCTCGCCCATGCATTTTTGGACTGTTGGTGCACGGACATTGTTGTGTACATATCTGCACTACTTCTTGTATTGTATATATAAATATGACAGATTTCGAGATATGATTCAGTTTTTTTTTATATGACATGTATATTGGCACATTACAATATTTGAACGGATCTCGCTTTGTCTTTGCATTCTTCCGGGGGGATTGTGGGTTGTTAATGTGATATTTTTGACTGCATTGGTGTGTATGTTGTAATATGCGAGGGTGGGGGTGTTTGGTGGGTATCCCCCTAACTTTTGCCTCCCCCCTCCCCCGTGTCGTAGATGCAGTACTCACCGGTATGTTCTGCGCCTACGTCGCTGTTGTTCGTACAGGAGCAGAAAGACAAGGGCAGGTAGTATTTGGAGTTCCGGCTCCATGGAGTCGTCGTTCCTCGTGGAGTGTGTTGAGGTGAGCGTTTTCCCATAGCAAAGGCTGTTTCCGCTGTGTTTTTATCCACGGTGAATTCGCCCTGGAAAAGGTGGCGGATTGTTGTGTTGTAATAGTGTGGGCGGTACTTTGTCTCCCGCCTGTCTGTTGGCGGTGACCGCCACGCTGTTTGTCTGTATCGCCGTGGCGGGCGAAGTGTTAAAGTGGCTGTCTTTGTTGGCGGTTACCGCCAGGGTCATAATTCCCTTTTTTTTTTTCGCCGGCCTGTTTGCAGTATTACCCCACCTTTTACACCGTCCGCCAGGGTTGTAATGACCCCCATAGTTTTGACAGGCTGCATATGTCCCAATGTGACAGACTGCATATTTGCAATGCCATGGATTTTGGCATTGATATTACAAATGTTGAATCTGTTAGCTTTCACATAAAAGTAATAATAAACAGATGTATGTCAAGTTCTGCCATTATGTAGTGCCAAACGAAGATCCCAGTGCCCACGTCAACAGAATTGGCCCAAATCAAAATGGGTAATTTTTTCCTTGGCTAATTTAATTTGGCAACATTTTATATAAACTGCTCTAAATCACGCTGTGGCAACTATCCTTAATACAGGCAGCGTTGCTTATTCTTAATATAAACAGTGTTGGACCTGTTCTTAGGCTACAAACAGCGTGCAGTGTAGATATGGTCTTTGGTTATTGATGCCAGGAGCTGTTGGTGTTATGTGCTGAGTACAGAAACTGGTCCACCTGCCACTCCCCTGTCATGAGTTAGTCCGTGGCCAGAGGTATCTTAGATTGCTTGGAGCCTGCACCAACAGGCATGTTACCCCATTCCGTTCCTTTGCAATATGTCACAAAGTCTGAAGAAAAAGAAGGCCCCTAGCCGCACAACTCTGGATCCATTTTATACACAATCTCTGCTCTGACAGAGTCTGCAAAGGTAGAGCTGACCTGTCCAAATGACTCTGGACCTGCTCTTTTCCTATGGTTCTCCTCCCTGTCACTTCCTATAATGGAAAGGTTGTAATGGGGCCCCTCTGGCAACACTGTGGGTAGTGGTAAACAGACCTGCCACTACCAAGGGTATGTAGTGAATCCTACTTCGTTTTAATGGGATAACAGGGGTTAGCTTAGCCTTTGGCTTGCAGACTTGTGCCCCCGTTACCTAGTGACTTTTAACCTACTTAATATTAATTGCCGTTCCAAGCATGCCTGTTATCTATTGTTTGGGAACACACCTACATCAGGGGTCCTTGAAGATCTGTATAAATATATTGCACTTTAGACAGATAATCAGAGGGATTCTGACCAGAGGGCATCACCACCATCGCTGATATCGATGCTGCAGTCGTCTTGACGCTGACCCAGTCTTCATGTCCCTGCAGAGTCTGAGATAGAAACCTCATTCCAAGGTGACGAGGGTTGGGGGCGCCTCTCATGGACATGACCCAGCTCTCCTTTAGGTAGGAGGTTAGGCCTTTCACATTAGGGTATTAGGGCATATTACATCTCATATGTCTTTTCTGTGCATTGCAAGATGGTGGGGGTCTTTGTAATAATGACTCTCGTCTTCACAATTCTGTTTCTTGCATTACTCATTATCCTAATCATTGCAGCCCATGCAACTTATCGCAAATTGCAGTTATGTTGAATAAAAACTATTGAAACTTTACTGCATCTTTGTCATTGCCTGTGTTTGTATGAGACATGATATATCTGTGAGAAAGGGGTAATCTCCGTATAACCACAACACTCCCTGAGATGTCTTACTCTCGAGTCCATGCGTAAAGGCTGCCACAAATCACCTTTTATTATTGTGTTTCTGGTGAGGTGCTGCTAGTGAGCCGGTAAGGTTGGGACAACAGTTGCGACTTGTTGTAGGGAAGACGTAGTCGCCTACAAACATTTCAATTAGGTCTTGTAGGTCCTGCCCTGGATGCCAAAGGCCTCAGGTGAGCTTACAAATCTTCATAAAAAGAGGTTTTATGCGCAGAGGGAATTCACTTGTAATAAACAGTATAAGGAATGATTCTGGGATTGCTGACAGTTATAAAAATGTTATTGTGTGCATACTGTATTGCCAGTGATAGCGCGTCAGACCTTGTTTGATTAATTGACATTAATTTATAAGGGGACGCGTTTGTAGGTCGATGAATCTTTCGACTGCTTTAGAGTAGTTCCCCGTACAAATACAAATCAATAGCAATGACAATAAATAGCATTAACAATCATAAGAGTCAGTAATTTCCACACGCCATGACCTTTCAGTCATGAATAACCACACCTTTATGTAAAAGTTAGAATGTGTATTTCCCAATATTAACAATGCTAATATCACGTAACTTGGTCTTAAAATCAAATGGTAAGCATACAGAAACAATACTGGCTGCCTGAATCACCTAAAGAATCAAAATTTAATCAAAGCCTGGACCACTACACATTCTAGGGTTTCAGTACAAATCAATAGCAAAAATAACTGCACAAGAGAAATGGCATACATTTAGATTCAGCAAAGAAAAGACATCAACGGTTATTTCATGTAGCGAGCATAATCAGTGAGTTCCCTAACTAACCTTCAGATTATAATAGCATGTTTGGGCTTCATGCAAAAACAATTTAGTCACACAAATTTGGAAAACATCTAGCTGTGGCTCTGTCAAAATTAGCGGTTGGCACCTAATGACAAAAGCAAATAGACATAACAATCATAACATTTTCTTATACCTTGCCTCAGTATGGTCCAGCAAGCTGTGACAGTCTTCGTCATTTGGACATCAGTTTGGTCAGCAAAGCATCGTAATTCAGCATTAAAGTTCAGGAAAGCAAAAGTCTCTTCATGCAGTTCGGAACGATAATATCTAAATACTCAGAATGGTTAAAAAGAATATAGCGGAATGGTGTCTCTCCTCTCGGTGCAGTCAGGTTAAATTAGATTTCCTAAAACTACTTCCCACGTTGCTATTGGTCAAATAATTGTACCTTTATGTTTAGTCCAACAAAAGTAAAACCCCAAATCTAAGAATTTACTAGTCCAATGTTCACATGCCGATGATTGGCTCCTCTTCTCCTGTTCCCGTCATTGGGCTTGTCAGGTAATAAATTTGTATCAGCTTATACTCCAGTCAGTGCATCCATTGTCCGCTCCTGGAAAGGTCATCTTTACACACACTAAGTTATACAATGTATCCCTAGCTAGTGCTGCATATTCTAGCAAGCAGTTCTCATGTGAAATAATTTCAGCTACAGGCATTTGGTCTATGCAGTGGAAAAATCACAATTAAATTCTATAAGCAGCCATTTTAAAGTTCGCCTAAGAAATGCAGCTTAACATGAGGCTGTGCAAAAAGGCCCAAGACCTCGCTAAAGTAAGGCCTATGATTAATAAAGGAAATACATAATACATAATCATTAATATGACATACTACTACATTAATCCAAAAATGGGCTCAATATTTTACGTTAATAAGCTGTTAATATGTACACTTTGTGATCACTGATGGCCACTCTAGTAGGTGCAATTTCAAATGCGTGCATTATTTCTCTACGTTAACTCATTTTCTATGCAACTTCAACACTCAGAATACATGAATATTCATTTGTAAAATTCAGCGTTAGCACCAGTAATGCCAGTAAGACAGTGAAGTAACCTGAGTCTTTATGCCCTATGCTGGGATCCTGTTGAGCATGTCTAGCCGCGACTTGAAAGTTGAAATAAAAAAAAAAGCTACATTTTGAATAAATCAAAAACGTTTAGGTCAGATGTACGAACATTGCATTCACTAAAAGTGGTAGCAGTTTGCTCATTAACTTGTAGCAATTCCAATGGTATTTTGCAAACCCATCTATGTACTAACAGGTTGAATCACAAAATATAGAGTAGCAGTGAGTTGCAATTCAACCCACCTCATATATATTTTAATGAGGTGGATCTCAAACTGAAATCCACTATGATTTGCTGCCATCACATGGTGTAAGCAGACCACCATGCCTGTGAGTGCTTTTAATATAGCAATCTTTCTTTTACAAATGCAGCCGATTTCCCTTGAAAAGGAAAACAAGATATGTTTCTTTTTAAAAAGATGAAAAGTATTACAAACATCTTAAAGAATTTGCAGTGACCCATAGGACCTTTCCTACTTTACTACCTTCCTTATCTTAAAAATGTATTTGCCAACATTCCGTTTGCAAATGAGTCACTACTACCTTTGTGTAGTTGGTAAAATGTTAATGATTAACGTCTGATTTCAATCACAAAACCTAAATACATTCCATTTGGAAAGAGCTCCCTGAACACACCTCTTGCATATACTTAGGAACCCAAATTGCGATTTGGTAACTTGTTACAGGATCACAGTTTAAGTTTGCACATACCAAAGGGTAATTTTATAATTGCAAAGGCTCCAATTTTGTGAATCAGAGCTTTTGTGGCTACAAAATCCCTTCACACATCTGGCCTTTTAATTGCAATTACAAAAGAAGCAGAGAATAAGATTATCCAGTCTTCTTGTGCTTTAAGACAACTGGAACTTGTGATAAGGTAAAAGATAAAGATAAAGCTTAAGACATCAGCAGAATTGTTACCCACCAAAGGGTTTGAATAAAGATGAAATGCACATATATGGGGAAGGGCATGGGAAAAAGAGGATTCTCTGTAACAACATAGAACAGAAAGAAAGTGAAAATGAGCATCAAAAGATACATAACAAGAAAGTTGAAAGGAAAAAAGAGATACAGCCTAAAATGGAAATCAATTAAATGGATGATGGATATAGGCATTCAGGAGTGAGGGTTACACACTTTCTTAAGATCCCCAACTGTAAAATTACTGATCAGGCAAGAGATAAAAAGAAAAGTATTTTATAGAATGGCATCTTAGGTGGATGGGGACCAGTTTGTGGACTAAACCGACCATTTCAATATTGTCATTGTATGAGATGGCCCCTTATCAACTTTGAAACAGCTTTAATTAACTGAAAAATCTCTACATTTATTTCAATATGTGGCAGAAATAGATGTTGACTGGCAAGAGTATTAGCTATCAATAAAGGTAAAAGGACTGTTACTCGCATTTAAAGGAATTTAGGAACATTAATCTGCCTCGCCTCTGAAGTGCCCAGCATGGTAAAAGCAGTGTTAAAAAAAACAGCTGGTGTGACCACTTTGATAGTTTATTAAAAGTACCTACTGTCATTTTAAAAGAGCCAAAATGATGCTGCCTGGCTAGAAACAATTCAAGAAAATTAAAATATGTATTGGGACAAGGATCCACTGACTCAAGTTCAGACAGAATCTATTTTAAACTTCTTTGCATTGCACACAAGTGCTCAAATAAGCAAACAGGCACCCTCCTAGAGATTACGTCATACATTTATTCTGAAATAGTGTTATCATCATCAACCCTGTGACAGCCGATTGTGGTCAAAACTTGCTCTGAAATGACAGGATGTAGAAGACCTTGCTACTAACTTTCCCATTTACGAAGGCCAGCCCCACTGCCACTAGAAATCTAGAAGCAACTTAAACGCCATCTATTTCCCTCTACTTCACTATGTGAAGTAGAGTATTTCACTACTCATAGAAGAGATCCATTTTGTAGACTACCCTGCTAAATGTACAGTCTTACTTGCTTATCACCTACCTCATCACATACTATCTCAGTCACTCTACAGACAAACACCAGCATCTGAAGCATGAAACAATGTATAAATGAACAAAAGTAAAATTCCCGAAGTCAAAACGAATAAATAATAATTGTTCAGGGATACAGCAGTAAAAACAACAACAGAAGGTGAGTTGGACGTAAAAAATATTAAGGTTTTTCTCTCTAAAAAGCAATCAAGATCATGCTACCTCGACTAAAAGAGTGAATTTGATCAATAAAAAGGAGAAACTGCTGGGCAGATTCAAGAGCCCCCAGTGCCTCCCTGTGCCACATTAGCATCATTTGTTTTTACACTAATGTGGCCCAATGAGGCCAAAATTGCCACTCCAAAGTTAGAAAGTGGGGCAATGCATTCATTGTGTCACTTTGTAACCGTTTGTGCTACATTATGCCTGCGTCAGGCATAATGAATGCAGTGGCGCAAGCTCACATTTATATTTAAACAGTTTCAGTGAAAGTTGCCAGTGGTCCTGTGAACCATTGCCTATTCCCCCTAAAACAAACACCCCGATTCTCAAGGGGGAAGGGTCCAAAAGGGGCCCATCCCGTTTTGCAAATAAGTTACCATTCCAATTTAAGAGTCAGTAACTTTCCATTGGTTTGTGGCTCAACTTAGTTGCAAACAGGGACGTCTGTGTACAATATGAAATTTGGAAGGGACATTCCCAATACGCCCCTTCCAACTTGAGACTTGTAATTCATTTCTAAACCCATTTGCCAGTTTGGAAAGACTTTTTCGAATCAGCAATGGCCTTAATAAACCGAAAAATGTGTTTAAGCAGTTACAAATCTCTGATTTAGCTTGTTGCAGGGTATGCAAGGTTTTGCACAATTTTGAACGCTTGGTCATAGGTGTAGAATTGATCTTTCTAGGTTATATAAATTCCCCCTTATTAAAGGAGAACATTAGTTGATCTTAAGTGGAGGCAGCTGAGATTAAAAAAATAAACAAATTATATAACAAATGTCAAGGCGACACAATATGCTTTAAAGTAACCTCGGTACAAGGCCGTTACTAGAGGGGTGCGACGGGTGCCACTGCACCTGGCACTGACTTCAGCTGGAAGAGTGTTTGCAAGAATATTATAGTTTCCAAAGCACTTGCTGCCTTATTCCTTGCCTTCAGCAATTTTCAGGCAGCAATAAAAACGTCAAGATAACTACAGTGATTAATGTTCTTCATGGAGAGGGATTGGAGTTTTGTTCAGTGGATGTTTTGACTCATCTAATGTAGTGCATAGGGATAATATGCTTGCTGCAAATAACGTGTGCCATGCAGCTCACAAGGTGCAGGTAATGTAAATAGGTCAGTGGGTTACTGCTTTTGTCACTTAGATTCTTTTCTTATTTGCAGTTTATAAGTTAGAATTCTAATATAGAATACAGCGACGGCGGCCGCATATGTCAAGGGGGAGACAGGGGAAACAACCTTTAAAAAAAAAAGAAAACACTTACCTTGCGCTGCCCATCTCCAGCCACTGTCTCCTGACCCCTCGCTTCTCCTGCTGTGTCCCAGCATTTGCTGGGACACCCGCACAGGATTCCTAGCAATCATGGTGTTGCTTGTATGCTAAACATAGCATGTAAGCAGCGTCATGATTGGTCTGAGCGGCAGTCACTGCCACTCAGACACAAGCCTGGGGTCTGTGCTGTTTCCTCAGATGATCGGCCAAACACAGATGCGCACTTAGTGCACTCTCCCCTCCTCCCCCCTCCAACCTCCCCATGACCCAGGCCCATTCCTCCTTGCACCTGCTGACTGAGCCAGCAGATGAAAAATAAAACGATAGCAGCTATTGTTTTATTTTTCATTTGTTGGCTCAGCCAGGGGGCGGCGCCCCTCCGCCACTGTGGAGCAGCCACCCCTGATAAAGCAGTGAGCAGGTAATTGTCATCAAAGAACTGCATGCAAACTACACAGCATAGATTAGAATGTTATGACTTTTCCCCATTCTATCATTATCCTAATGTTGCAAAGAGTGTTCATTTGGAAAGAAATAATTTCTTAGTAATAAAGAGCCCCCTCCAACCATGGTGTTGCATTTTGAATTCTGAGTTTGTTCTTTTCCAGACCAATCCCTCAAACTATACAACCTACTACTATGGGTGTCTTGTGACACAGCGCTGTCCTCTGTCTTATGTAACATTTCCTATACACTGATTTACACACGAATTGTCTCTGTGCAATGTGTGTGTGATGAAAAGTGCTCTGACACGCTACACTGCCATGAGTGGCACTATAAAACAGAATAAACGCATGTGGAAGGAGTGTTATGGAGACTTGAGGGACACTGTTAAGGGGTGGTAGTAAAGACATCCGTGGTTGAAGTGGTCATTGAGGGGGGCAACAAACATTGTGGCTCTGGGAGCCATCAGCGTTAAAGCCAGCCCTGCTTTGAACGCTTAACTGTCATGAAATGCAAAGATTTTCTTATGATTCATTTGAATATTTTCTAACCTTTACTAGACTTAATGTGCCTAAAAAGGGAAACGTCAGGAACAATGACGGCGGAAGCACAACAATGTTGTTAACGCAAGCGGAACCACCCTTGCGTTAAAAACAACTCCCTTTTTCTCTGCCTTAAACATGCATGTGCTGAACAACGCCCAAGCATGGTTAAGGCAGAGAGAAAGGGAGTCAGTATGAGAGCGGACGCGGTCAGGTAAGTGGGGCTGAGGGGTAGTTTTGTTTTTAGGGCGGGATGGGGGGGTCGGGGTAATTTTGTTTTTAGGGATGGGGTAATTTTGTATTTAGGGCGGGTGGGGGGTGTTTTTTTAGGGGCGGGGAGGACGGTTGGGGTAATTTTGTTTTTAGGTGTGGGGGATCGGGGTAGGACGCTGTTCGGTAAGTGTGGCTGGGAGAGGATTGGGGTAGTTTTTAGGGGCAGGAGTGGTTGGGTTATTTTTTTTTAAGGGGCTGGGTAATATGTTTTTTAGGGCGGAGGTGGGGGATCGGGATAATTTTGTTTGTAGGTCGGGTGGGGTGGTTGGGTTTTTAGGGGCGGGGTTGGGGAAATTTTGTATTTAAGAGCGAGTAGTTTTAATTTTGGGATGGCATCAGTTGTTTTTAGGGCAGGTGGGGGGTTGGGGTATTTTTTAAGGCTCAGGGTGGGTGGGAGTATCGGGATTGTTTTTAGGGGCAGGTGGGGGGTCGGGTAGTTTTATTTTTGGGGCTGGTGGGGGTAGTATTAGTTTGTGGGTGAGGGTCAGAGTAGTTTTATTTTTAAGGTGGGTGGGGGTCAGGGTAATTTTATTTCTAGGGCGGGGTGGGGGATCTGGGGTAGTTTTGTTTTTAGGGGCGGGGTATTTCTTTTTTTTTTGGGGTGGGGTCAGTTTTTAGGGCATGTGAGGGGGTTGGGGTACGTTTTAGGGCACAGGGCTAGTTTTATTTTTAGAGCAGGTGGAGGGGTCTGGTAGTTGTATTTTTAGGGCGGGTGTGGGGTATGGCATGCGAAAACCACACATGCCGTTCCCCACATGCCTTTACTAGGCATACATTTACAACAAAAAATCATGTTAAAGGCATGTGTGGAAACAACGCAGTCAATGTTCCGACTGCGTTGTTCAGGCATGCGTTGTTGGCGCATGCGTTGTTCCATCATACATCCTCCTAAAAACTATTTTTATTCAATTAGACGAAGCAGCACACAATATAATGAAGTGATGAATATTTAATGAACGTTATTGGGACAGAGGTAGCAGTGCACACATGCTTGTGGTGATCACGTAAATGGGCAAAATCTGAGAGGTGTGTATTTACAAACAAGCAATAGACTAAGGTATAACAAGGTTAATGGAAACCTAAAACAGGCAATCACAGTAAATCCAAATGTGTTACATAAACGTACATGGTATCTGATTCATGATTTTATATATTCTTTTCATTTGACCATTTTTGTGACCAACCACGATGGGCAGAGCTGTGTGAGCATAGTTTAAGCTGATCATATTTCCCATCAGTGATCCCATCAGTGTTGTTTTGGGTATATGAAGGTTGTACTAATGTGTTCGACAGGATGTTTGCTAATGGCCTATACTATAATCTAATAAAATAAAACCTCCCAAAAAAAGCAGAAAAAAAGACCACCTAGTTACCAGGTTGATACGCTACAGCGTCTTCTGTTTCTTTAAAGCGATTGTGGGACCGCCAAGAAAATGTGTTCAGAGTTGCCTATATCAAGAGGTAAGAAATAACTGAAGCTTCCTATTTTATTTAATTTTCAGAGAAACGCCAATGGCTGAACCCTGCTTCTCCTTTTCAAACGGTGAAGAGTGAGAGGAGGTAACGGAGAGGATGCCTCGTAAAAGTGCGATGGGTAAGACTGGGTGTGATTCGTCATAGTGTAATGCCATCAGTATTTGTACGGCCTCATCTGTAACTGGTGTGGTCTGGTAGCGCTTGAGGGCTGACTAAGTGTACAGTATTGTTATTTACACTGGGCTGTTTGAAGTACTGTTATCGCGTCCCTTTATGATAATTTATTACACATCAGGACTCGTTTTAGGCCAATGAATCTTTTGACCCAGTTGAGAGACACCTTAGGACGAGATAGCTAATCAATATGTCAATCAATATGTCAATAATATCATCAATATTTATCACAACAATACATTTCACTCTAGTCAAAGTCATTAATCAATTCAAGACGCTACCATGACCTTTCAGCCATGAATAACCACACCGGTTTAGTAGAATTTTTTTAGTTTTATTCCCTATTGCTTACAAATCTAATAGCAGGTGCGTCAATCTCAAAACCAAGAAACATAATAGCATAGTCACAATATGGCAACTTTGGTATGATTTAATTAATGCGAGAATCACAAACATCAGAACATAACAAGGCGTAAACATAGATCAATTTAGCAGAGTGTCAGTAACGCGTCAGTTCAACAAAGCATATATTCGGTCGTTTGTCTATTTGCGTCAGTTTAGTGAACACTTTTCCTAACCACTGATTAGCATTAGCATGTTGGGCTTCATGCAAAACAATTTAGAACAACAATTTGGAAAACATCCAACTAGGGTCGCTGTCAAAAGTAAGCAGTTGGTACCTAGAAAGGAAAAGCAAACAGACAAATCACAATTGCATTGTCATAATTACCCTCCAAAGTTTAGGTCAGCGCACAGGTTCAGTCTTCGTCTTCAGGACATCAGTCAAATCGCCATCAGTCCGAACTCAGCTCCGGGGTAAAAGGGGCACTTCCATCATAAGGAGGTAAAGTGTAAATGGACAAATCTAAGGGTGAGGATGGTTTTGAGTAAACCAACAAGTCACCAATCAGAGTGACAGAGTTTCTGGATAAAATCAATAGAATTCCCTACCTAATTCCAAATGGCTTCTTGTGTCATGGGTTTTTATCCCTTTTTCGTTGTACATTCCCCCAAAATTTTATTGGACATTTGTTATACCTCACTATCTTTAACCTATCAGAAAACACATTAGGTCATCTAACTTTCACCACATATTATTTTACAAACATTTTATTGGTCTCCATAATTGACGTCTTCAGAGGTGGCACGTCCGGTATGATTTCATCTTTCTGTAATTCTTTGCACATCTTTTGGTCAGCAGCTCCATTGTCTTCACCGGTTTGAATGACCTTGTACATTACATTAATCTACACTTTTTCATTTTATTTTAACATTATTCTGCATTCAAGGAAAAGCTATGGGAACGGATCTAACATGGTTACATTCGTCTTCTAGTTTGAAGAAAAAGAACATACGGGGTCATGTCCTTTTGGGAGTCAGCACCCTGCAAAATAGAAAAATACATTTAATATGAGAGCCAAGCAGCTAAGCTTTGGCTCATGCTAACTTAAGGCCTATGAGGATTTCAGCACAGATTCAACAACGCAATCATTGGTATAAACTTATTTAAACGTAATATAAACTTTTAGTCATCATTATTAGTCTACGTATACATTGGCGGCCACTCTCCGTGGTCACATTTCAGGTGCACATTTAAGCAAAATTACTATTACAGTTTCTAGGCGGCATTATCACACATTAATTCATAAACATTTCATGTTAATATAGATTATATAAGCTACGCTCTCTCAGTACAATTCTGAATCAGAACGTCTGGAAAACGAGTCAACAGAGCGGACCTCAGTGCTATGGCTGTGTTTAGTCGTTGGTAAACAGGCACACAGCCATTGGCGCAGCTCGTGGCTCTGTGGCGGTGGCTTGAACAGATGTGTTGTTTCATTACTGTTCTTTTTGGGGTTCGCATTTCCTATTGGAGAATGGCACGCTGTATGTTTGGTTTTTTACACTGTGTTGGTTGGCAGGTTGTGCTGGTGCAACCTGGTGCACCCAATTGATTATGTAATTGTGGCTGTTTTGGATGCAGCAATGTAAAATTAGTGGGTCCGAATGTGTGCCAATAACAGTTAACAGTAGTGCATTATATGGCTTTCAGTTAGGGCTTGAAATATCATGAGTGTGTTTTTTTCTAGAATTATATGGGGGTAGGTATAGGTTGTCCAAAAATATACCTACCTGGGGATTGTATTTGATTCAAAATTAAACTGGATGGTGAGTAACAGCAAAAACAAAGCTTCCCATAATATTCCATCAGTGATGAATGGTAGGAACCATCTAAAGACCAGATAAAGAAATCTTCACTCAGTGGCATTAATGGTTTAAGACGGGCATCAACAGATGAAGCCTTCCTCGCTAATACAAAACTTACAGCATGGCAAATGGAAATACAGGTTACTATCCCTCCGAGAACAGATACACAACCACATCAGCAGTGCAGTCTTTCCTCCTTCAGAATGGCTACAGTACTGCAGCAACTGTGCTAGCTTCCCTCCTTCAAAGAACAGGTGGAGCATGAACATCAGCAGTGCAGGTTCCCATCACTTTCAGAAAGGTTCAGCATAGCATTTGCAATGAAAAATTCCCTTCCTGACTGAGCGGGCAGATCACCTTGAGCAGAAGTGCAAGTCTCCCTCCCACACATGGCAGTTCAAATCAAATCAAATCAAATCAAATCATTAACATTTATAAAGCGCGCTACTCACCCGTGCGGGTCTAAAGGCGCTAGGGGAAAAAAAGGGGGGGTTAATGCTGCTCGAACAGCCAGGTCTTTAGGAGTCTCCGGAAAGCGGAGTGGTCCTGGGTGGTCCTGAGGCTGGTGGGGAGGGAGTTCCAGGTCTTGGCTGCCAGGAAGGAGAAAGATCTCCCACCCGCCGTGGAGCGGCGGATGCGAGGGACAGCAGCAAGTGCGAGGCCAGAGGAGCGCAGGTGGCGGGTGGGGACGTAGAAGCTGAGGCGTCTGTTGAGGTATTCCGGTCCCTTGTCGTGGAGGGCTTTGTGTGTGTGGGTGAGAAGTCGGAAGGTGATCCTTTTGCTGACTGGGAGCCAATGCAGGTGTCTCAGGTGTGCGGAGATGTGGCTGCTGCGGGGTACGTCTAGGATGAGGCGGGCCGAGGCGTTTTGAATGCGTTGCAGGCGATTTTGGAGTTTGGCTGTGGTACCGTCATAGAGGGTGTTGCCGTAGTCCAGGCGGCTCGTGACGAGGGCGTGGGTCACGTTTTTTCTGGTGTCGGCGGGGATCCAGCGGAAGATCTTACGGAGCATGCGGAGGGTGAGGAAGCAGGCGGAGGACACGTCGTTGACTTGCTTAGTCATGGTGAGAAGAGGGTCCAAGATGAAGCCGAGGTTGCGGGCGTGGTCTGTGGGGGTCGGTGCGGTGCCGAGGGCCGTGGGCCACCAGGAGTCGTCCCAGGCGGCAGTGTGTTGCCGAGGATGAGGACTTCCGTTTTTTCAGAGTTCTGCTTTAGGCGGCTGAGCCTCATCCAATCTGCGACGTCCTTCATACCCTCTTGTAGGTTGGTCTTGGTGCTGGCGGGGTCCTTGGTGAGGGAGAGTATAAGTTGGGTGTCGTCGGCGTGGGAGGTGATGATGATTTCGTGCTTGCGTACGATGTTGGCGAGGGGGCTCATGTAGACATTGAAGAGTGTCGGGCTGAGTGATGAGCCTTGAGGTACGCCGCAGATGATCTCGGTGGGTTCTGAGCGAAACGGATGGAGGTAAACTCTTTGTGAACGGTTTGCGAGGAAGGAGGCGATCCAGTCCAGGGCCTGGCCTTGGATCCCGGTGGAGCGGAGGAGGGTGATTAGGGTGCGGTGACAGACGGTGTCAAAGGCAGCCGAGAGGTCGAGGAGAATGAGGGCAACTGTTTCACCGTTGTCC